>NC_142504.1:47418579-49918579 GCF_057876585.1 Rhinolophus sinicus
TGGAGCAGTAATAGTAAGTGTGTGACTGTTATATGCATATCTACCCGGGTGCCAAATACATGTATACACATTTTAAGAAAAGAAAAAACTGTATTAAAATTATGCCAATGGTAACCACTCTGAGTACCTCTTGTAATTGCAGAAGTCAAACATGACTTGTATTCATCTTTTGCTAATGGTACATATTAATACAATTTTAATAGTTTTTTCTTAAAACGTGTATACATTTTTTGGCATCTTCTGTATCTGTAAACCATGTATATATACATAAACCATATACATATGGTTATTATTATAACACTTTTATGAATTGAAACTTACCCCTGCTTGACACTGTTGTAAGGGCTCCACATACATTACCTCAATCCTGACAACAGTCATACAAGTTAATATCATACTCCCCATTTTCCTGGACACAGACCTGTCGTGTGATTCACTTAATGTCAGACAACTGGTGGTAAAGTCAGGATTCAAACCCACGCAGAGCGTGGAACCCTTGCATTGAATCATTACATGAAACTGTCACTGATGTGGTTCAAAGATCTGATGGTAGCTTTCCATCTCCTTCCAGAGGAAGGGCCTGCCTTATGAGCCTGATTTTCAAAGTCATGTCTCCTCTGGCTTGTGCTGTCCATTCCAACCCGTTAGGCCGCACCTAAGGCTTTTTATTTAACTTCCTTTTGGATAAACTTCTTTCCCATTTCCAGTTGGAACCTTGGCCAGAACTCCATGGTATTTGCCTTTTAAAATACCATTTCTCTTGATTCCTTTTCCCACAGTGCTCTGCAAGTCCCTCGGCATCTGATTAGCACACAGCAGTCACTTTCCACTGTGTGTCACATCCTCCAACAGCCTCCACAGCCCCTCAGATCTCTCCTGTTCTTTACCAAATACAAGGGCCCTGGGTGCCAATCTCAGTCACACCACTGCTCAAACCGCACAGGGAGAAGCAGGACGCAGATGCAGATGCATGTTGACAGATAATCATCACGTGCATCCCTTTCTTTACCAGCCTTTTACATCTCTCAGATAACATTTTTGCATAAAAATACCCTACTATATCGGAGGTGAATGGGTAGTAATTTTAAGGGTCTACATATTAGCATCTTATCTTGGGGAGAAGAAAGAGCAGAAGCCCAGGTGACCACCAAGAACATCAGTTCCATTGATTTATCGCCTGAGACGTCTGCCCTACACACTCCAGAGTGCGGCTGAGGTCAGTCAGGGCCGGTCTGCTTTGAACATATTTAGAGCTATGAAACAATTCATAGTTGTTTATCTACAGAATCACAGCACTTACTTCACATCTTCTATGGGGAGAGTATCATATATATATATATATATATATATATATATATATATATATATATATATAAATTTAAATATTTTATATCACATATAAACATTATATGTTAAATATAAAAATAAATTAAATTGTATATATTTAAATATATACAATTTAAATATAAATATATATTTAAATATAAATGTAAAACTATATTTATATATGTTCAAAAATACTTAAAAGCATAGTAACTCAGAGTTGAAAGACTCTTTAGAGGTCATGCCCTTTGATTTTTTAACCCATATTTTTCTTTTCTTATAAAAATAAAATTATACAGCTATGGTATAGAGTTACAGGCCTTATTCATTTTCAGAATTGTTATTTTATGTAATTTATAGCTCTCTTTTGTGGTGCTATCACAGTTGTGGTGCTGATAACTGTGTTGATACTACTTACACTTAATTTTCCATAATTAGCAGTAATTTTTCAGAAGAGTTTAAAAAATACCCTCATTGTTCACTGTTCTAGGAAATAGACCAAATTTCTTAAACAAGCTCCTAATAAGTACTTATCGTCTTCTTGGGAGATACGTAGAGTTCTAGAGTAAATTTGCCAACAAGAATCCCTATTAAATCAGTAATTTTAAAATCCCTTTAGGCTGTGCTAATCTACCATTTGAAAAGTTCCATAGATTCTATCAAACGAAGAAAGTTCATTATGATCACCATATTCAGAGCTTGAAATAGCCTTTATTGTTATGAATTTAAAAGAATATGCCATATTCTAATTTTAACTGAATTTGTAGACCAACTGTCTGCCCAAGCCAGTTCAGACTAGTGTGGGTGTTGTGGTAAGGCGCAGAGCTGAAGCCGCCTAAGTCTGGAGTCAGAAAGACCAGTGTTTGAACACAATGAGCTGTCCCTTCAGAGCTGACTTTGCACAACTTCTGTAATCGCTCTAGGCTTCAGATTCCTATGTGAAGTCAGGGATAATAATACTTATTATTCAGATATATGAACATTCACTCTTCAGGTACTTACAGTCTACCTCAATAGATTTCAAGCTTCTGGAATAGCAGAAATATTTAATTAAAAAGACAGTATCTCCCATAGAGCACCTGCCGTAATGACTTGAACATACGAGGGAATCAAAACTGTATTTTTTAGTTGCAATTCGCTTCAAATGTGCAATATTGCCATCCAGTTTCCATAAAAGGGATTTTAATATTGGGTTGTTACAATGCCTACCCAAGTGTATTATTTCTTTACTTCATGAATCAATTTCCTCACAGGTTAACCTAAAGAATCATTTTTAAACCGAGGGCAATGTGCTTCATTCACCTGCAGCGGTGCGTTCCTTTTCCTGCCCTTCTCTCCTTTTACAGTGAGGTCTGGGTTATGTTATTCTGCCTTTTCCTCTCACAGATGGAAGGGCATTCATTAGTCAGCAATCTGACATTAATCTAGTGTATCATCAGCATGCCTGTGCCAAGACACCCTCCAGGAAATGTTACCAAATATGTGAAACATGGGAAAAGAGAGATATAGTCTGAGTTTGGTAAATTTGATCTTCAAAGGAATCGATTCACTTGCAAAGATTCTTGCCCCCCTTTCATCAGCAAACTACTGTACTTTTTAATTAGGTTGGGGATACAGCTTGACCCTTATTAGAATGAGAAAAAAACACCAAATGCTCTAAAACATATTAAAAGGAGCAAAGAATACCTTTGGGGAAGAACTATTTTTATATTAAACTTTCAACTTAAACTACGCCAAGGCCATTGCAAAATGAGTAGATTGCATATGTTTCCATAATGCTTTTGCCTTTCAAAGTTTTCCTGCTCTCATTGTTT
Source organism: Rhinolophus sinicus (assembly GCF_057876585.1). Taxonomy (NCBI): domain Eukaryota; kingdom Metazoa; phylum Chordata; class Mammalia; order Chiroptera; family Rhinolophidae; genus Rhinolophus; species Rhinolophus sinicus. The sequence continues at coordinate 47,421,717 of NC_142504.1, forward strand.
TATAATTACATCTTTAATTCCTAAGCCATAGCATTTTTTCCTTCTATCAAATGTATATTTTCTCTCCCACCAAACAACAAATTTCAGCATTAATCATCATTAGCCAGTAATTAGAAAGTCTACAAGTTCTTAAAGATCACCAAATATACAGCTTAACCCTGTTTTCTGATCAAGGTAAAATTTTCTTTGTTTTAAATTTTATTAAATTTATTGGGGTGAATTGTTTAACAAAATTATATAGGTTTCAAGTGTACAAACCTATAATACATCATATGTATATTGTAAAGTTAAATCTTCTTCTGTCACCATATATTTGACTCCCTTTAACCTTTTCAACCCCCGTGACACCTCCATAATTTTCATTAGTAAGACAAAGAATATATAAATAAGATCACTTAAATAGGGCCAAAAAATTAATGGTTGATAGTAACTTAGCTTCCTTCTGAGTGATTCAGCATCGCTAACTACTAAAATTGAGATGCAGGGTTTGGTTTTCAATCAAAATAAAATAACTAGTTCTATGACTTTGGGAGATAACTTAACCTCTTTGGTTAATTTCCTGATTTGTTAAAAAAGAAAAAAAAAGTGACAGATGACCTCCAAAGTCTATTTAAGCTCTACAACTCTATGATCCCATGATTCAAAGTTAAGTGAGCACATATGAGCATGTGTACACACGTGTGTAGAGACACTAGATGCAGTGTGCTTCGCTGGTAATGCTTCTCAAAACACGTGGCACACAGACACTGGCAGCGCTGGCAAGCTTGCATCAGCTCACAAGGGCTTTCAACAGTTATATTTTTTATATTTCTATTTTGATGTGTAATTTGCATATATATATATGTATAAATAGGTTTTTGCATATAGATAAAATGTAACTCTCGTACAGCCATACCTTACTCACGTAAAAATATAAACTTTATCCAAGTCTTTCAAGTCAAAAGAGTGAATCATAAACTTATCTTTCCATTAGTCAGCAAATTCTGTTTTATTCTATTAACTCTCAAATTTACCCTTCTTCTGCGTCTCCACAGCCACTGTTTTAATTCCAAACTTAATCATTTAACATCTGAAAAACTGCAACACTTTTGATTGGAATGTCCCTCCACATTCACCTCATGCCAATCCAACTTCCACACTATGCCATTTTTCTTTCTAAAATTGCTGGAAATCCTCCCGTGGCTCTCCATCATTTAGAGGCTTGCCAAATTCCTTGGAATGGCCTAAAAGGTCCTTCGGGATCCGGTCTGCTTACATGGCCAGCCTCACCTCCCATCACACTTTGCAATGGAGCCATAAGGTAGTCCTTACAGATTCCAGAATGCCTAGCTTCTTTCACATCCCCAAGATTTTTCACGTCCTGTCCCCTGTACATGTAAGTCTCTTGCCAGAATTCTTTTAGTCATTATGTAAAATTTACCCAAGAATCTCTTCCCCTTCTACAGGCTTCTTAGATCTCCCCGACAGTTAGACACCTTCTGTATGGACAGCACCGCCCGCTTCCTTAGCTCTGAAAAAGAAACTTCTTAATTCAGCATGCAGCCCCGGCCTTCCTGTTTGTAGTCATTCCAATCATAAATACAAACAACCTGGCAAGTAACACTCATATTCATGACTGCCTAGCAGCCTGGACCAACACAAAACCAGTGCTGACGCCTTCCAAATCCTGCAAGGCTAAGCCCCTGCAATCCATAGTGAAAAAGACTAATATCATGGCCAATTGATCAGGTTTAAAATGAATTGATTGCTTGAGTGTATGATAAGATTTGTATGTCCATATTTCTCTGAATCTGGCAAAAACTTTGTCAAAGGTGTTGTCTGTCTTTGAAATGTTAACAATAAGTTCAGGTGAGACATGAAATAAGCAAAGGATGCTTCTATCTCTTCAAGGAGAGAACTAGTAGGCCTACAGTGAGAGTTCTGGGAAGAATTACAAGCACTGATACAGAAGCATCAAATATTTTTCCAGAAAACTTATCAGAAATCACTAGAAAGAAAGATTATTTATAACAGGGGTTTAACCCCCATTAAAAAGCGAGCAAGGCATGACTGAAAAAGATGCCATGAATGATCTTTCTTACCCAACATTTACCACGGAAAGACTTTCAGAGGCATTCTGCATATTGAATTACTAATGGGAATTTTACAGAGGTAACTCAAATTTTGAATGTAGTTTGAAGGTCCTTGGGCAAAAATAATAATAATACATAAAAGGAAAGGAAGCAAAGCAAAGCAAACAAAAAAGAAAAAAATTTTAAGTATGGGCTTAGTACAAGAAAAAAAGCCATTTTCTGGACAATAATCATCATTAGTTTCAGTCCATGCAGAAAAATGTCTCCCAAAAGGATATTTACAACATAGTTTTTATACTCTTTGCTTTTGTACATAGTATCTCTAAAGGTATGGATTTGTGTTTTATTTCTAAAATCAATTTTGATATTTTTAGTGTGTGAAAAGAGATTTCAGAAATGGAAACCCAACTGAGAACTTATGAGTTTAACTTGAGATAGTTTGACTTGAGCCCAGGCCCAAAACTATGACTCCATTTCCTCATTTCTAAAATAGATCATTTTTCCACAACAATTTTATGTTTCTGATATCTGAAAGCATCTTACAATACATGTCAAAAGAAATTCACCAGCTTCCCAGAAGAGACGTGGGACATGATGTGGCCACCATTGCCCGGATACGTGGGAATTTGGCAAGGCACAGATGATCTTGTGGATATGTTCATCTGGTAGTTACGTTCATCTGTGAGGTTATGTGCATTCAACTAAATGTAGCTGGGCCTCTGATTCTCACTCAAAGTGTTTTCAATAACATTGCTATGTGATGCTGTACTGAAATAATTAATTGTTTTGGTGAAAAAGCACTGATAGTTACAGGGTATGTAACACTAAAAAGAAGCAACAACCAGTTATCACAGGCAGAGTTTTATCTTTTTTTTGCTTTGTAAATCAACAACAAAATGGATCTAGGGAAGGAAAATATCTCTGAGCCGATAAAACCATGTTTTGTTTTGTCAGTGTGCAAAAGGATTGCTCTCACCAACTATTAAAAGAAGGAGAAATGCCAAAATTTATCAGGATTGATCACAGAATTTTAAAGTAAGGGATGGTTGATTGGACAATTAGTATATCAGAAAGGATTACACCCAGGTGTCAAACATCTGGGCAAAGCTCCCAACTCACACGCTGCATTTCTAAAACTGAATGGAGGAGTGCTGTATGCCAAGGAGGAAGGACTTTTTATTGTCTAAATAACTTTATATGAGTTTTATCAGGAATTTTCCAAATTCAGAAAAACACAAGTAACAAATCCTTGATTACAAACAACAAAAAGATGTACAATTTTTGTTCATATGAAGATCATGTTCTCTCTGCCTCCACTAAATAATCATTCAACAAACCCTTAGGATTATGAATCTGATAAAAGTGCTAAAATACGAGCCCGCTTTAGGTGCTCACATTTCTTAATCTAGCCCTGTTACCGTATGATAGGTGCTCAGAAAATATTTTCTGAGTTAATTTGAGCTGGGTCTGCTACACTAGGTGATAGGTATCCTCGGCACAGGGATTTGTGTCTACTTCTTTTTTCATATTGTGCTCAGTGTTTGACATCTAGTAGCCATGCAGTCAATGCCTGTGAAATACGTGAATGATTAGTCTGTGTTACATTTACTACATAATGTTAAATGCTTTAACAAGTAACCAGGAAATTACTGCAAAAGAAACACTTTGAAAGAGATGATTAGGTGATAATACTAGAAGGTCAAGATAAACATAATTATAAACAAGATTTATCTCAGAAATCAGTTAACAGTAAGAACAATAAAAGTAAACAAGCTAACATATTTGCTTTACTATTGCAACATGTTTTCATCATTTGACATCTTCCAGAGTAGTCTTAAAAACCTGTATTCCAGAAATGCCTTCTGAAAACTTCAAAATAAAAATGCTTTTCATACAACCTTTTAAAATCACTAAAACTCATCAAAGAAAAGTATCTGAATGGCTCTGCTGTTTTCAACACCTTTCAACTAAGTAGTATGCTTGTGAAAGCTTGCCTCAGAGGCATCCTTAGGCGAGTGAAGAACAAAACTGGTAAAATAGTACACCAACTCCAAAGAAAAGTTAGTAAAAATTATGTTATCCACTGGACAGTGAATTAAAGAATCAGTATACTTGTTGAAACACTCATGCAGAGGTGTCACTTCAGAGTGGACTGACAGAGTACTAGTTTCAGCTACAGAAGAATGAGGGCACTCATTATCTCCACAATTTAGGCTGTATCACTTAACTTCTGTGTGTTGCATTTTCTCAATCTATAAAATACACCGGCTGGACTGGATACTTTCTAAGGTTTCAAACAGTAGACCTGGAATCAGAATATGTGGATTTGCACCCATAGCTCAGTGGTTTATGTGGACCTTAGAGAAGGGTTTATTTTTTGAGACAGGACTTAAAAAATTACACTACTTACTTTTCAGGGATATGGTGCAAATCAAAAGAGATCAACTCCATGAAAAGAAAAATATTAAGAATTACAATGATAATCTTCTGACTGGTCATTTCAGAAAATATTGGCACAAACTGAAAGAGAATTAAATATATATACGTATATATATATCCCATAGGATGTAGAACCAAAAGTCACTCCTACCCCCAAAAAAGACTGTAAACTCTAAAATGTTTTATGATGGTGACAAAGCTGATGAAAGCTCTAATAAAGGATAGGATTTCTAACCTAGTTAACTAATCATAACAAATTAGGACAATATTGGTGTATTCTTTTAAAGAAATCCTGCTACAGTACATACTACAGTTACTTTGGAGGAAACAAGTTAAAAAGCAAGCCTCTCTCATAGGATACAATATTAAATTTTTTTCTGTTATAAAAATAACGTGTGTCTTATGAAAGTTTAAAAATATACAAAATTATTAATGCAAAAATAAAGTATTCATATTCATACCCAGGAGAGATCACAATTAACATTTTAACAAACTGTATACTCTTCCAGTTTTTAGAATTTATTCATGAATATAAAGTTTTTAAGAAAACTGCTTGCCTAAAAAAGGAAGGTTTTTATTCCTTTTCATTTAATATTTATTATAAATAGTCCCTATATCATTAAATATTTTTAGAACAGATTTTTTTTTTTTATTTCCATCTCCCCACTTTCCTCCTTTGGCAACAATCAGCTTCTTTTCTATATTTATCCATCTGTTTCCATTGTATTTTGTTTATTCATTTGTTTTGGTTTTTTTAGATTCCACATATAAGTGAAATCATAAACTATCTGTCTTTCTCTGTCTGAGTTATTTCATTTGGCATAATACGCTCTAGGTTCATCCATGTTGTCCCAAATGTCAAGATTTCATTCTTTTTTATTGCTAGATAATATTATATATTACATCTTCTTTATCCATCCATCTACTGATGGACATCAAGGTTGTTTCCATATTTTGACTTTACCAGTAATGCTGCAATGAACATAGCAGTGCATATATATTTTTGAATTAAGTGTTTTTATTTTCTTTGGATAAGTATCCAGAAGTGCAATTGCAGGTCATAAGGTAGTTCTATTTTTTTAATTTTTTGAGGAATCTCCATACTGTTTAACGTAGTGGCTGCACTAATTTGCAATCCCACCAACAATACATGAGGGCTCCCTTTTTTTCACATCCTTGGTTGGTAAGACTTGTTTGTTGATTTATTGATGATGGCCATTCTGAGAAGTGTGAAGTTGTATCTCATTGTGGTCTTCATTTGCATTTCTCTGATGATTAGTGATGTTGAGCATCTTTTCGTTTGTCTATTGGCTATCTGTATGTCCTCTTTGGAGAAATGTCTATTCAGGTCCACTATTCATTTTTTAATCAGATTGTTTTTGTTTTTTGGTGTTGAGCTGTATGAGTTCTTTATAAATTTGATATTAACTCCTTATAAGATGTATCGTTTGCGAGTATCTTCTGCTATTCAGTAGGTTGTCTTTTCGTTTTATTGATGGTTTCTTTTGCTGTGAAAAACTTTTCAGTCTGATATAGTCCCATTTGTTTATTTTTTCTTTTGTTTCCCTTACTCTAGGAAACATATCCAAATAGATATTGCTAAGAGCAATGCCAAAGTGTTTACTGCCTATGTTTTCTTCTAGGAGTTTTATGGTTTGGGTTTACAGTTCAATCTTTAATCCATTGTGAGTTTATTGTTGTATATGGTGTAAAAAAAATGGTACAACTTCATTTTTTTTCATGTATCTGTCCAGTATTCCTAACATCCCTTACTGAAGAGACAGTCTTTATCACATTATATATCCTTGCCTCCTTTCTCATGGATTAATTGACTACATAAGCGTGGATTTACTTCTAGGCTCTCTATTCTATTCCATTGATCTGTATATTTGTTTGTATGCCAGTACCATGCTGTTTTGATTATTGTAGATTTATAGTATATAGTCCAATATTAGGGAGCATGATATCTCCCACTTTGTTCTTTTTCAAAATTTCTTTGGCTATTCAGGGTCTTTGTGGTTCCATATAAATTTTACAATTAGTTGTTCTAATTCTGATTAGACTGCCATTGGTATTTTAATAAGGATTGCATTAAATTTGTATATTGCTTTATAGAACAAGATTTTTAAAGGCTAAATAATATTCTACTATATAACCATACTGTAATTTCTTTATTATACTGCTGTTGAAATTTTATTTGCTTCTATTTTTTAATATTTTAAATAATGAAGTATATATAAACATTCAACCATATATTTTATTTTTCCCCAGCTTTATTAAAATATAATTGAGAAATAACGATGCCTAATTTAAGGTGTATAAAGTGTTGATTTGATACATTTATATACTGCAAAATGATTACCACCACAGGGGACACTTCCTTCCTGTCACATAATAATTACCATTTCTTTTTTATTGTGAAAACATTTAAGATCTACATTGAAGTACATAATACAGTATTATTGGCTATAATCACCATGCTGTATATTAGATCCCCAGAACTTACTAATCTTGTAACTGGAAGTTTGTACCTTTTGACCAATATTTCCACACTTACTCCCACCTCCCACCCCCCCCCCAAAAAAAAAAAAATCCTGATAACTACCATTCTATTTTCTGTTTCTCTGAGTTAAAATTTTTTAGCATAGCTTTCATTTTAAGATGGACTTCTAGGACTGGGACAAATGAATTAAGGGATTGGATTTTTAAAGTTTAGATTCATAATTCCAAATAGTTTTAAGAAAAAGTACATCTCCCCACCGGTGTCCTAGAGCATACGCAACCCATAATACCCCTGGTGGCATTGCGCATTATCAGTCTAGCAGTTTTCATTCCAAGGAGTCATGTTACTTTTAATTTCCATCCCTCTGATTGTTAGTGGGAATATTTTGCATGTTTTGGGGTTACATTTTTCAGCTTCATGTCCTTGCCAATTCTGCTATGGGTTTAATATTTTTCTACTTGATTTACAAGAGCTCTTTAAATGTTAAGGTTATTAACTCCATGATATCTTTGTTGCCAGTATATTTTATTCAGTTTATAATTAATCTTTTCATTATGGATTGTTTTTATTAAACAATAGTTTTTATTAAAAAGATTTAAATTTTCATGTTATCAAATCTTTCAATCTGTTTCCTTCTAATTTTCCCCAGGATTTTCATGCTTATAAACTCACATTCTAAACTCGGTTAAGTAGATATTTGCGTGCATTTTCTTTTGGGAAGTTTTTCTACTCATCTGGACTTTATTATAATATAAAGGCATTCAGTGGGGATTTAAATTATTTTTTTGTTAGCTTAAAAATGCTTTGCATATTTTATTGAATAATCTATTACTAACTTATTTATTATTGAATCTTCCTATAGTATAATTTTACCTTATATCAGAGTTATTTTATGAATTATCTATACTGTTCCATTAATGTGAAAGCCATTGCAAATTTTCCATGATAAAATATTTCTACACTAAACTCAATTATATGAATAGAGTAACCAAGGAATAGCGAATAATGTTTTCTTATGATTTTTGACTTGATAAGAAATAAACAGTGCTTATATTAGCCAAAACTAAACTATAATCATGAAGTGGAAATGTACAGTGAAACTTTCAAATCGTTGGTTTTTTTCTAGTTGTTAAATATAAGTTGATTTAAATAATTTTAAGGAATAATTCCTATGATATTCTAAGGATATAGAATGATCAGTTCAGCATTTATGTGGTGAAATGGAATGAATTTTAAGAAAATATAATTAATACACCTCTAGAAGTACTGAATCAGAGAGAGTTGAGACACGAGGCACAGTATCAGGGGCTGAAATGGGAAGATGGAGAGAAAGCCTCTAGCGTGAGGCGTTGGACTGCCACCTAAATCCTTTTCTTTATACACATTATCATGAAATTGAAAACCAACAAGGATAAAGAAAAGATCCTGAAAACTTCCAGGAAAAGAAAAAAAAAACATTCAAAATAATATCAGGCTTGTCAATTACAACACTGGAAGCTTTTGTTTTTCAGAGAATGTTACTTTTAATCCAGAATTTCATATCTAGCCAATCTATCACCAAATGTTAGGAATAAAACACTTTACCTCTCATGTATACTTTCTCAGGAAGCAATTGAGAAAGTGCTCCAGGGAAAATATGGCATAAACTAAGAAAGAAAAGCAATCATTAATTCAGAAAAAAAGAAAAGTTGTTCACGAAAGAAAAAAAATCATAATACACTACTTGGTTCTTCAGTGAATAGTATTTCTATAATAATTAATCGAAACACTGATGACTGATTTTATAAAAACATGGGATATATTTATGCAGGGAGAATGTGGGGGTGAAGTTGTGCGTTGCGGGTAATAATGTGAAAGAGATGTAGCTTCATCTACCTCAATGAAGTCACCTGGTTTAAGTATATTATTTAAAAGTATGGATAGCAATTTCAGAAGCAGCAGCTAAAAATGATGACAATGGTTGACTCTGGAAGTATTTCTAGGAGGAATGAGGAGGAAAGTCTTCCTTTTCATTGCAAGCCTTTTCTCCAAATACATTTAAAATTTTTTGTCAAAAATAAAATATAATTTAATAAAAAGTGAATAGCAAAGCAAGCAAAAAGAAGGAAATATGGAAGATTAGAGAAGAAATGAATTAAAAATAGGACAGAAAAACAGTAGAGAAAAACCAATAAATCAAAAGGTGGTTAATTGAAAAGAACAAAAAAAAATTGATAAATCTTTAGCTAGATTAACTGAGAAAAAGAGAGAGACAGAAAATCAGTTTACTAAAATCATGAATGAAAGAAGGGACATTGCTATTGACTTTTTAAAAATGAAAAGGATTATAAGGAAATACCATGAACAATTAATACCAACAAATTAGATAACCAAATTGAAATGGACAAAAATCTAGAAAGACATAAATTATTAATACTGACTAAAATTGAAAATCTGAAGAGACCTATAATAAGTAGAGATTGAATTAGTAATCAAAAAACTTCCCACAAAGAAAAATCCCAGTTCCAAGTGGCTTCACTGATGAATTATACAAAATGTTTAAAGAAGAATTAACACCAATCCTTCACAAACTCTTCCAGAAAATGAAACAGAAGGAAATACTTTTGTAACGCATTCTATGAGGCCAATAAAACAAAACAGACAACTACATCACAAGAAAAGAAAGCTACACAATGAATATAGACCAAAAATGTCGCTAATGAATATAGACCAAATATTGTCAACCCCCCTCCCAAAAAAAAAATACCTAGAGGTCGGAATCCAGCAACATATAAAAAAAGATTATATACCATGACCAAGCGTGATTTATCCCAAGAATGCAAGGTTTGTTCAATATACAAAAAGCAATCAAGCAATGCACTAAATTAATGAAGGACAGAAAACACATGATCATCTCAATAGATGCAGTAAAATCATTTGACAACCTCCAGCATCATGATAAAAAATAATACTCCACAAATTAGGAATAAAGGGAACATCATCAACCTGATAAATGCCATCTACAAAACATCAATAACTACCATCATACTTATTGGTGAAGAAAATGAAAGCTTTCCCTCTAAGATCATGAATGAGACAAGTATTTATTCTACTCTTGCCACTTTCATTCAGAATTGTACTTGAGGTTCTGGCTAAGGCAATCAGACACACACACACACACACACACACACGGGCCTCCCGACTAAAATGGAGGGAGTAAAAGTATTTCTATTCACAGATGACTTAATCTTGCTTATAGAAAATACTAAGAAATCCACAAGAAAATTATTGAAACTAATAAGCAAGTCCAGCAAGGTTGCAGAATACACGACCAACACATAAAAATAAATTGTATTTCAATACACTATCAATGAATAACCCAAAAGCAATGAATAACCCAAAAATAAAATTTAAAAAACAATTCCATTCACAATAGCATCACACAGAACAAGATACTTAGGAATAAACTTAGCAAAAGTATAAAACTTATACATGAAAAACTATAAAACATTGAGGAGAAAGACAAAAGATCTAAATAAATGGAAAAATGTTCATGGATTAGAAGACAATATTGTTAAGATGCCAATACTATCCAAATAGATCTATGTATTCAACACAACACCTATCAAAATCCCAATTGGCTATTTTCCAGAAATGTACAAGTTTATTCTAAAATTCAAATGGAAATGCAAGGGACTCAAAGAGTCAAAATAATCTAGATAAAGAAGAAAAAAGTCAAAGGACTTGTGCTTCCTGATTTGTGCTTCCTATAAACTTACAGTAATCAAGACAATGTGAGGGGTGTAAATGTCTAATATTACATTGTTTTGTATACCTGAAACTAAAAATAAATAAATAAATAAATAAATAAATAAATAAATAAATAAATAAATAGACAATGTGATATTGCCATAAGGTCAGAAATATAGATCAACGGACTAGAATTGAGAGTTCAAAAATAAACTCTCAGAAAAATAAACTTTCTTTAGAAATAAACTTATGGTCAGTTCATTTTTGACAAAGGATCCAGGCCAATTCAATGAGGAAAGAGATCTTTTCAACAAATGGCATTCTGTCAACTGGATATCCACAAGTAAGACAGTGAAGTTAGACCCTTACCTCACACCATTAACTCAAAATGGAACGTATACTCAAAAAAATTAACTGAAAATGGAACGTATACTTAAATGTAATAGCTAAAGCTCCTAAAAGAAAACACAAAGGTAAAATGTTAAATGATTTTGTATTTGGCAACACTTTCTTGAATACAATACAAAAAGTACACAATTAGGTGGTAATTTTTGTGGTATGTGAATATCTCAACGAGCTATTATAAAAAAATAAAATTGAAATATATTCTAGAAGGCTATAGATAACCTAGTAGTAGACAGACATATAATCATTGTCAAGGATGTTATTAAAGATATAATCATTATTAAGGTGTGTTTTAAGGACACCTTTTTTTTCTTGAGGCTAAATCTAAAATGGACAAAAAGAAGTGTTTTGTAGCTTGAAATATCCAGGAAAAGAAAAGCTAAATTAGTATTTTTTTTAAAGCCGCCTTCCTTCAATGTTTCATTACAAAGAATGCAGTAGGTGGTCCAAGGATGCTATAAAGCCTCAAACTGCAACTAAATTTCAATTAAACCAAAGTTTAATTTCTGCATATTGTATACAACTTTAAGCCCAGGGAGAAAGTAATTTTGCTTTTGCATTGTTTAAGTAGTTCTTCTCTTACCTGCCTAAGGACACTTTTAGATGAAAGAAAACACATTAAATTATTGATGTAATGATTAATTGAAAGTTCTCTTAAATTATCTAGCATATTTATAGCAAAGCCCTTTGACCCCATGAGGGCAAAACTATAACTCTTACAAGTACATTCAAAGGAGGTCACGTGTACCTTTTTTTATTCTTTATTTATTAATTTTTTTAATAAACTACAGTACTGAAGTAACCGGAATGAATGCTTAAGATGTTGTCTAGATTAAAGCTGATTTTTTTGCTGTGCACTCCTCATCTAGAAATATACTCCTTTAGGTTAATACAGAACCATACTTGCATGGATCTCCTTAGCGCTTCCAGTGCTGCTGTGTTGCTAGGCAGAGTGCCCAGGTGGAATTCCTGGGGATATCATCAGTTCTGTCACTAATGAGTCTGATTTTGGAATAGCACAAGTTCCAGCACAAGTCTAAGATGAACCATTTACGAGCCTGATGAAAAACAGACAGTGGCCTCAGTGAGAATCTCATAGGACTGACCACCAAGCATAATAGTCAGGCAGGGGCATTTTCAGGGAAAGCAAAGGGAACAAGAGACAGAAACAGAGTGGCTGTGGTCATCATGGGTAAGACAAACGAACATTTTGCTAGATAGGTAATTATGTTTTTATTTTAAGGGTGTTTAACAAGCTGATTCTAAACCATCTGGTGATTCTAGAAATGGGAAGCTTTAAAAATATACAGAGTGCCAGGCTCCATTCTCAACCCATGTATTCAGAATCTCTGGGCACGGGGCTCGGGCACACGTGATTCTACTTGCAGTCAGGCTTGGAAACGACTGGTCTGAACAGATACACCACTTACACTCTTTTCCTGTGAGTCAGAATGTTCACCCTCCCTCTTCGTAACATCACCCACTCTGGTTACAACAATCACTATCAGTAAGTTGTTTTATTCCTTCTTTCTCCAACCAAAGACTCTGAGTAAGGATTAAAGCTTATCCTGCTAGGCCTGGCAGGGGATGGCCCCTCACCTCCCCTGGATTTGTCACTGTCTTTAGTAGATGAGAATCACATGTATATTTAACTCACAACAACAAAAACTAGAAAGAGTAATTTTTCATCGAGGTGGGATTCCCCTATTAACCTAAAGGGATGCTGTACGAAACAATACATTTTCAGAATTGGCTCTGGTATAGTCATTCACAAGCAGTATCCAGGCAGGATTTCTCACCCTCAGCACTAATGATATTTGAGCTGGGTAATTCTTTGCTGTACAGGTCTGTCTTGCGCATTACAGAAGGTTTAGTGGAATCCCTGGCCTCTAACTACTAGATGTCAGGTATGACAACAAAAAATGTCTCCAGACATTGTCAAACATCCCCTGGGTACACAGGCAAAATTGCTCCTGGTTGAGAACCACTGGTGTTCAGGTTTCTAAGATCTCAGCTCATATCACAGTTACAGTATTTACAATGAAACTTCTGTTTACTATATTGAATATCTTTTAGACATTTATACTATGAAATGTATTTCAAATTTGGCTAACGTCTATGAGTTTAATTATATATACTATCCCCTAATACCAAGGAACATTTTTTATTGAAGTCAATTACTGTGGATCAGTCATAATCAGCTTACTGCATTGCTTGGATCAAAAGAGAGAAGATCCGACACATTTTGCAATAGATGTCCGTATGAATGGTCCCTGCTGGCTTAAGTAAGTCTCAGCTTTAGGAAACATGTTTTGTCTGACTCACATTGTCTGTGAGTTTACTTTTTTGACTAACACAGCCTTTGGGGCTAGGGAAGTTGAAATGTGCAGTGTTTTTGTTTAAAAGGTCTCGCCTGGAATCGAACACAATATTATTGAAGAAAACCCAGAAAGGATAGATAAGATTTGAAAAATATAAGGTATAAACCACCAAAGTTCAAAGTCAAGAGCATACCACAAAAACCAGGGATTCTCTAACAGAGCAAATGAAATTGAGTCAATTATCATAAAATTAGGTATTTGGAGTTGAATTACATGTTTCATGATTTTTTTCTTCCCTTTGCTGAGAAGAAATGAACAACTCATCCAACTTCAGGAACTTAACTAAAAGCCTTTATTGCAAGCAAAGGCAGAGAGTGTAGTTAAAAGTGAAAAGTCAGTCATGGAAAATGAATATTTTAAAATTCCTTTGGAATTACAAGGCACAGCCCCATGACTAATAGCACAAAAATGATGGCCCATCTTTACAATTTTACCCCAGTAAACAAACACTATTTGCATTACATTCTGGATAAAGTAGCAACAAGGAATACCATTTGACAGAGCTTGGGCTCTTCTGATGTCATCTTCCACCTTCCTGTGAATATTCTATTTTTTATAATGCTAAAGAAATTACATTTTCATTTTTCTGTAGTTCATTATGGCTCATTGCTGTAGCAACTGCCAAACCAGTCAATTTGTATAAATAATAGAACAAGCTTCTATTGTCTTTCCTCTGACTCAGTGCCAACTAGTCACTCTACCTTTTCCAAAATGGAAACCATGTTTTTAAACTCTTTATCTAATTTTAATGTCCCTAGAGTTATACACAGTAAATTCTTTTGGAACACTGAACTGAGGACATATACTCAAGTACTTATTCCTTTAAATTAGGTTATATAAAACCTACTGATTTTCATGTAGCCATTAAAGAAAAAACCCTATGGGAGTATTTGAAAGACCAAGTGAATCTGTTTTCCTTCTGATACTTTTATAACAGCGGCAATTTAGTGATCTTGGATTTTCTAAATTACTCGTCTCCGAGCACATCCATTAATGTTCACGTAATTCAGATTTCTGGAATCAATTACCCTTCCCTGAAGAGGAAAAAAAAATAAAAATGGCTGTGTGCTTCTTGTTTTGCAATGTTAATTGTCAGCCTTCTTTTTTTTTTTTTTTTTTTGTCTTTCAGCATTTTTTATTGCAGTGAAAAGAATAGATCCAATCTTTTTATCCTGTATACACTTCACAGCATCCAAAATTTGTAAAACTGAAATATTCAGTGGTTAAATATGCTAAGGGTATGTAGAAAGGAAATGGGAACATAGCTATAGGGTTATCCTTACACACCTGTATGGTCTGACCTGAATGCCTGAAATTCTTTTTTTTTTTTTAATTTTATTGGGGGAATACTCAGCTCCACCATCCCTTGCGGGAATTGAACCGGCAACCTTGCTGTTAAGCGCTCTCACTCTAACCAACAGAGCCATCCGACCACTCCCTGAAATTCTTAATTAGAAATGTATTTATTTTATTAGTAATTGCTCTCTCTATAAGATCCTTTTTCTACTTTAAATGCTTTATTTGGAGATGATTTTAGGTTTATGGAAAATTTACCAAGATAGTAAAAGGGAGTTCCCGTGTACTCTTCATTCAACTTCCCCTAACGATAACTCCTCATATAACCAATGGTACATTTGTCAATACTATGAAATTAACATTCAACTTTTACCAGTTTTTGTGATACTGTCCTCCCCTTGCCCCATAGTATTCAATACAGGATACCATGTCATATTTAGTAAGACCCTTTTTGTAAATACAAACATTTCCAGGCAGTGTAATTTATTAAACTACCAAACAACCCTATTATGAAATCATTTATTACATCAGTTTTCTTCTGGAAGGAAAAGATAAGGGCAGCATAAAAATCCTGAGCATGTGAGAGTCTATAAAGGAATTATGAAGGGAAGGAAATGCTGCCAAGAAAGGAGGTAACCAATCAAAGCCAAAGACATTCAATTTTGCCTGGGGCAGGCCCTGTGCAGCTATGTGTAATTAGCTTCCTCAATTACTACATCTGACAAACTAATTTTCATTTGAGAGAAAGCAACAAATCATTAATTATGCTAATAAGTCACGGATTAAAATCTTTGTGTGTGGATTCTACATGCTCTGTGATGTGTGCCCTGGGTGCTCTCCAGCTCCTCACTCCTGGGTGTCCGGGGAAGACATCCCTGATGGCCTAGCCCTGGCCGGCCCTACTCACTGCCCCTGCAGAGCCAATTCTGAACCAGCCCTGTGATTAGATCTACCTGTCCATGATGCCCTTAGTGGCTACAGTCTTGTTCTGAAAGCTATTTGAAAGCGAAGATGTATTTTAAGAAGCAGCAAAGTGTTGTGATTAAGAACGTGAGATTTGTAGTCGAAATTGTTTCAAATCTTAGCTACCACTGAATAGTCATTGACCTTGGGCAAATTAAATAACCTCCCAAGCCTCAGATGACTCATCTGTGAAACGGGCACTAAAAGGGCCGAGTTATTTTTATTGGGGGGACTAAACGAGATGATCCCCATGAATATGTGCTTGTCATACAGTCCTCCCTGACACCCAGAAGGTCATCTCATCCCTGTTCTTAAACCAAGTTCAGTCAGGGAGGACAAAGGACACTGCTTCAGTCCTGTCATCCAGGGAGGTTTAGAAATGAGCCACCTCTTCAAACGTAGGCTCTCTGGGATCAGCCATGATTCTTGAGAACCCACGTTGTTCTCCATGTCCTTCACCACCAGGCAGCCCGGGGACCCTTTCCCCACATGGGCATCCCTGGGGAGCTCTTTCCTCCTTCCACATTGTCTCAGTGGACTTCAGGCTTCTACCCAGGCACCTGCTCCCATGCCTCCTGGTTATTATGCCAGGCACTGTTCTAAGCTCTGGGGACAAAGCAGTGAACAAGAGATGCTTTGTGTCCTCAAAAAGTTACACCATAGTCACCCACAGCTCGAGTTCTAGACCAAACCATTCTTCTCTAGGTGCCCAGTGTTGGCTGCCCAGATTTGTCATTGGGCCCCAACTGAAAAAAACTCCAGCATCAGTGTCCTTGGCCTATGCTGTCCCCTGCCTGGCCTAGAACCTCCAGCCATTTTCTGCCGTAGGATCAGTTTCCTGAGCATTGGTGTCAGACCCATGCCCTGCTTTCTACTTGCTTTTCACACGTCATGGTTTACCATGACTACCACATCTAGTAACAGACTGACAATTTACAAGAATACAAACATTCATGGGTTACAAACTTACTAGTAATAAACTGAAATCATGTCAGAATTATCTACCTTATGTAACTGGTTTAAAGATTCAAATACTTCCTACATCTAGGTCTCTTCAATCTTAAATGGGAAACACATAGAGAATCACATAGCTAGTGATATACCTAGTTGCAAATCATGCATTGTCCATCAACAACATGTATTTTTATGTGACTAGATCTGGTTACATAGGAAGCAACTATATTTAGAACAATAGCAAAGTTCTATTGTTCCGTAAATTGTGCCACTGTAGGGAGAGCCCAGTGCTCGGTCCATACATTCAGTGTCCCTTCATCAGCCTATCATATCTACAGCCTCAGGCCTCCTTTCAGTTCTTCTAACAACCCAACCATTTCCTACCTCAGGACATGTGCATGGGCTATGCAATTACCTTTGGGAGAATTCTCTGCCACAGACCAACTCCCAGTTATTCGTGAGGTCTCATCTTAAATGTCTTCCTCAGAGAGGCCTTCATTATCTTCCAGACGAAATCAAATTCCTTGTTAGATCTGCTCATTACAGCTTTCACTTCTCTTTTATGGCATTTCTCACAATCATAATTATCTTATTTGTGGGAAGTATAGTTGAGTGGTCAAGAGCACACACTCTGGCATCTCAAAACATGAGTTTAAATCTGATTACTTACTGGGGTAACTTGCACGAATAAATGACTTAATTTCTCTGTGTCTCACCAGTAATAGTACCTACTTCATAGAGCTGTGTTGAAGATTTAAAGAAACTATCCACAGAAAACACTGAGCCTACTATATAGTAAGCGCTCAGTAAACGTTAGCCACAATAATTACTATTCAATATAATAATGGCAATAATAATACAAGTTGTGGGGCAGGGACCACTTCTATTTGCTTACTGATGCATATTTCTAGGTCCTGGCATAATCCAGAACAGATAGTGGATGGTCAATACACATCTGCTGAATTATCGAATGAATAGAAACAAAGTAAATACAAATCAGGTTTCCTTTTGGTCAGGGTTTACTGTTTAGAGTGAAAAGTTGTTCGTGTGTGAAGCTAAACAAGAAAACAAAGGCAAGAGCAATGAGAAATGAGTAACTTTTCACAAATTCAGGAGAAAAAGAAAGAAAAGAAACAACTTATCATATTCAAAACTTAGCCACAGGTTCTTGAAAAACTTTTTGGAGGGAAAAAAGAAACAAAAATGATTACATGCTAAAAATTATCATGTTCAGTAACAAAATACAATTAAGATACGATGAATTAAACAAAAGTATAATTGATATTATACATGATGCTATGTATATGTTCCTGAAAAGGGACATGAGGGCATTCCAATATGAAGTGCACAGAGGGAGATTGCTAGTTAAAGGATTACTATTGTAAAACAAGTCACAATCCTTTAATTGGTCTTTTTCTATAAACTTGGATTTTTACATATTGGATTTAGTCTTAGACCAAGGTTCACCAGAATTTAAATTAACTTAAAATAGACATGCTATAAAAGTCACATAAATTCAAGATACCCACATGTGAAATTTGGAGAAGCGTTTTGTTTCGTAGCAAAGGATAATAGCACTGTGCATTAAATCCCTAGGAAAATAAACAAGGCTCTAAGCACCAGTATAATTGCAAGCCTCCTTATGAAATCACAGATCCAGTCTCACTTAAAGGCTTGGATTGGCTTCAGGGATACATATATAACTACATCTGAAATATCCAAGCAGGAATTTAAAAAGTGTACCTTTCATATAAAGTGTAGATACCAGAATTCCTGCAATGCTCATTTTATGGACTAAAACAAAGACAAAGCCTCCAAAGTAACCATGGTCACAACATAAAACTATTTTAAGGATGCTGGCAGTTTTTAAAATGAAGTGAACCAACAGCATTTGTTTCACAAGGTAATATATCCTATAAGGAGTTGTTTTCATATTTCTAATCAACACATAGGATGAACATTCCTAGGCCCCATTTCTAAGTGAATTTAAATTTGGGTCAAAATGGCATTACCCACATAGATATATGAAAACCAAAGTTTTGAGTCTCTTGTGGGTTAAGAATAAGCT
This sequence comes from Rhinolophus sinicus, assembly GCF_057876585.1. Classification (NCBI taxonomy): domain Eukaryota; kingdom Metazoa; phylum Chordata; class Mammalia; order Chiroptera; family Rhinolophidae; genus Rhinolophus; species Rhinolophus sinicus. The sequence continues at coordinate 47,440,527 of NC_142504.1, forward strand.
CACTTTTTTCCTAAAATAGGTTACCTTTTCCCCATCGAGCTTTAAGATTGCAGTACTAAAATATCCATCTTTATTCCTACTCAAACTCACATTTTATAAACACATTCCCAGTTGTTTCTCATCTGCCGTTTCGCTAAAGGCATTCTCTTTTGTTCATATGATGTACTCACGATGATGACTAAAACACTTTAATATATCTAGCGCTTTTAAATATATATAGTTCTTTCTTTACTTATTTAATTCCTGGCTTCACTTAATGTTTCTTCATATGCTAGGTGTCTTTAATATCCTTAATGTATTTTCCTTACATAATAAACTCTTAGAGGTTGGGGATCAGGTGATTAACATAGTATAATAAGACACCTGAATGAAGTGCTGATAATTGAAAATTTATGAGACTAACTCCATGATTTTTCCTAGCACTCCAATGGTTGACACAAGAAATACTCTTTGGCACCTTCTGAAGCATAAGGCTTTTGCTATGTTCTGCGGGGAATAGGTACCCAAACCTTGTTATCAAATTGCTTAGAGACTGCAGTTCGATATCTTGTTTCTGAGGCTAGAAGGAACCTACAGACATATGAAATTTTCCAGGCACTTCTGCGAATTATAATGGGTGAAGGTCATTATGAGACTTGATGACAACCTTGACTCTTACATTTCCAGGACAACAGGAACTGTCAAGGTTATAGATCTTAGGATGCTGTCATTTTTTCTTCTGCTCCTCTCCTAGCAACAGATGCAGTTACAGAAAATGCTTTAGAAATTGGGGTTCATTAGCTTTTTTTAAAAGGTGGAAATTTTTATAAAGGGTGAAAATTGCACCCAAAAATATCTCAAGGCTATGAAAACCACTGAGAATCTTTGAGGTCTGTGTTTAAGATCTTCAAATGATGTGTAATCGGAAAGGAGACCGCCATCATGTAATTAGCTTCACCTTCGCTCCTGCTGATGGAGGCAGCCTAGCACACCCATTTACTTCCCCTTCCTGTAGCGGAAAACAATTCCTACAGTTGGAATATTTTTGAACTGTTCAACTTGTATTTGTTTATTGACAATTTTACAAAAGTTTGGGGTAAAGAGAAAGGTTATTTTAAGGACATATGAGCATTGTTCTAAATTATGTCCAACTTAACCATCATCATTGATAACAAAGCCAAAATATTAACGAGGAAAAATCTCAAATTTCATCTGAAGTTGTTGGATATCTTTTCTATTTAAAATAGAATGACACTAAACAGTGGTCTGCAAAGAAACCCATAATTTATGCTCTGAATCTCTGACAAATTAGGAATAATGCCTGTTCCACTATGCAGTTCACAGCCTGTCAGGGAAACATTTCTTAATGTGTGGCAGCGACAATGCATATATTAGCTATGTAAATGGGAAATCTACACACAATTTCCAGGTTAGAATATGTTTAAAGAATATGATCATAAATAATGCGCAGTAATACCAAGCCCAATTCTGCAAAGTCTAGGCACCCACAAATTATTCATAAGGAGTACAAAGCAAATCTTTTAGATAGATCCAATGAACTAACACATGATATCACTAAGAAATAATGTAGAAAATGGTAATAGGTTATTTCTTGCTAACAAATGAAACTCCTAAATCTTAAATATTAGTTGCAACAATAAGTTAGAAAATAACTCACTCAAGTTATTCATTGCAGGGTGGTTTCTCATGATGTAGTTTCTCTCCATTCTTTTACTATACATCACATCCAGCCAAGATATTCTTAATTTGGGGGAGTGAACAAATGATCATGGGTGAATGATGTGCAATTGTTGCTAATCAGACAATCTAACAGGGACTGGCCTTTCATGAAAGAATTTAAACCAAGTATCTAATGTGTATTCATTCAGGTTGAGTTAAAAACAACAACAACAACAACAACAACAACAAAAAGCTTCATGGTCAAGAAGCAATTCAAGGTCTAAAAAAAGAAAACTAGCTTCTACTCTCAGTTTTGCCACTAACAGTCTGGGTGCGTGAAGCTAGGCAAGTAGTATAACTTGTCTAAGGGCTACATTCCTCATCTGTAAAATGGGAACAATAGCTGGCCTGCCTAGCTCATGGGTTGACGTGAGGATCAAATAAGTCAATGGATAGGAAAGTGTTTTGTAAGCAGTAGAAGACTCAACACGTAGAGAATTAAAATCTAATTTCCCAACAATCAATGCTTTTTAAACCAACTCTAGATATATGAATGTGTGTGGCATGTGAGTACATATGTGTAAGCACATACACTCATAAAAGCACACAAAAGGCAATTGTATGTGTTGCCAACTTTCAAATTTTTAAAACTCTCATCAATATTTGAACCCTGCCCTCATTTTCATGTTCGGTTCCTCTGTTCTAAATATTTAAAACACTGTAGCAGAGTGTGCTTTGGAGGAAGGCGTGGGTACACCCCCGAGCCCTCTTGATTACACCAGCCAACATTCAGCTATTTGGATTTTAATCCACAGGTCCTTCTAGTGGTCACTGGTCGGATGGGGGATGCCTTAATCTTGGTGGGTGCGAGGGTTGTTCATACTTTGAACCTGGGCCATAGGCTCTTTTAATTTACCATACTGTGCTTTATTGGGTCACATGGCCACTTTTAAGATGAAGAGTAAGCCAAGGTTGGCGTTTACCTAAGGGACATGTGTGTATGGTCGCAGTGGTGTCTACAACAATGCTGGATAAACAAGGAGGGGCTAGAAGGGACAATGGAATGCGGTCCCCAGGGCCTTTCTCATCAGATAGTCTATGGGAATGAACCTTTTAGGGTTTATACAACTTTTTTTTCAGCTCCAAAGAGAAAACATGTGGAAGAGAACATGTGGATTTTGAATTGCTAAGTAAGGAGGAATCAAGGTTTAATGTCTACAGAGAGTTTTTACCCATCTTGAAAAAAATGATCTACTTATGACTGAGGGAAATATAGCATGTGTGTTTTTTTTTAAATTTTAAAACTGCTTAATTTTTCAGGCGTGGAGCGCATAATACTATAATATGTATTTAGTAGAGAGAAAGAGTCAAACATTTCACTAACATTTGAGGTAAGTGCTAGAAAAGTGGGGTATCTATCCTTAATTATTTGAGAGAGGAAAGAGGGGACTTCAGTTTAGTCTACTGTTATAGTAATTATCCTTGGCATTAAGGCAGAATGGAGCTTCCTGAAAGTACTTTTCTACAGAAAATCATAAAATATAATTTATCTTTTTCACATTCTAAAGAAGAAAAACAAACCATCAACACAATCTGAAAAATGAATTATCTCTTTTAAAAAAACTCAAAGATCAATTTATCTTTTTCTTGGCTTTAAAAATCAAGTACCACTGCAACTAAATCCCAAGAGTCAGTATAATTTCTTCAGGATAGAGTAACTCAGGAAAAGTGTCTTCTCTTCCCCAGTATCCTAAAATCCATGCTCACTCATTCATTTAACAAGTATTTCCTGGCACCTACTGTGTTACAAACTCCTTGCAAGTGCTGGAGATAGGAAGACAAATAATACACTGCTTTCAAGGGAATGACCTTGCAGGCTAATAGAGAAAGACACACAAAATGACAATACTAATGGAATGAGGTAAGTACAATGGCAGCACAAAAAGAAAAGATTCCTAATCTAAATGGGGAGACTAGACTGAGAAGTGAGATCTGAGCTGAGTTTTAACTGGCAACTGAGAAGTTGTCAGGTTTTAAAGATGGTGGATTGAATGTGAACTCAACTTCCACTCCTTCCTGAAACCTTACTAAAATATAGTAAAGTGTCTTTTAAAAAGGCATAAACTCAAAGAGCCAAGAAGCTAGGAGATGACAACATCAAAATTAGGGAAACTGGAAAGCACATAGATGAGCTGCAACTAACTAACCTAGCACACACAAAAAGACCGAATCCTGAGTTAGCAGTGCAGTAAGCTGAAAGACTCAGAAATTAGTAGCATTAGATGCTTTTTGAAGTTAGGTTGGAGATGAAATTGAAAACAGAGACTCTTTGTTGAAATCTATTTAAGAAGCTTTCTTTGGGCAGCCAGTTGGCTCAGTTGGTTAGAGTACAGTGCTCATAACACCAAGGTCGCCAGTCCGATTCCCACATTGGCCAGTGAGCTGCGCCCTCTACAACTAGATTGAAAACAACGACTTGACTTGGAGCTGCAGGGTTCTGGAAAAACACACTGTTCCCCAATATACCCCAATTTAAAAAAAAAAAAAAGCAGCTTTGTTTAAGAGTCCCTCTCCTCAGTTCTATGCAGCTCAGTTACAGACCCTCATCACACCAGCCAAAGACCGGAAGTTTATTCCCCAGAGACACCAGGCACATTTGAGGGCTGATCACCATGCTGAAAACAGGCATAAATGAACATTTACATACTGAGACGCCTAGCTTTCTTTCTCCACATGGCTCCCATACGGCTGGAAACTAGGTATATACCCTCCCTCAAGAGACTGGAACATTCTTTTTGGAGACTCTGACTTGCCTAAGGGAGAAATATAAAGACACCAAAATCTGAAACCCTCAGGAAATTAGCTAAGCCAGATCAATTGACGGTGAAGATAACCACCATCGACCTCTCCCATTACCCCCCATGCTTCCCCCATAAGCTGCCAGGTATTTTGTAGGGTCCTACAGCCAAAAGTCCTGAACTTTGAGAAAATTCTCTATTGTGAAAGAAAGACTTAAACAAATAGGACAGAAAAATATATAAAAAAATAGAATTTACACATAGATACAAAGAAAAGAGTGGTGCTGTTAAAATATTTCTACATTCAAAAGTAAAAGAGAAAAAAAAATGTATTGGAAATTTGAAATATTATAGCAGAGCTAAAAGACCAATAAAGGATTTGGAAGATAAAGCTGAGGAAATCATTCAGAAGGTAGAGCAAAAAGACAAAGAGATAGAAAATAGGAGCAAAAAAAGAAAAAAGAAAGAAAGAAAAAAAGAAAGCTAGCAGATCTGTCCAGAATGTCTAACGGCATGATAGAGGCATTCCAAAAAGAGAACAGAAAAAAAGGGCATTATTTCATCTTTTCTTATGGCAGCATAGTATTCCATTGTGTATATATACCACATCTTCTTTATCCAATCATCTATCAAAGGACACTTTTATTGTTTCCATGTCTTGGCCACCATAAATAAAGTAGCAGTGCACATTGGAGCACATATATCTTTATGGGTAAATATTTTCAGATTTTTTTGGTAGAGATCCAGGAGAGGGATTGTTGGGTTATATGCTAATTCTATGCCATTTGCAACAACATGGATGGATCTTGAGATTATTATGCTAAGAGAAATAAGTCAGACAGAAAAAGTTGAGAACCATATGATTTCACTGATATGTGGTATATAAAACTGAAAGCAACAAAGGAACAAGACAAACAAATGAAGAAACAAAAACTCATAGAAACAGACAATAGTTTAGTGGTTACCAGAGGGTAACAGGGGAGAGGGGTGGTAGATGAGGGTAAACGGAATCAAATATATGAGGGTTAACGGGATCAAACTGACTCTGGGTGTTGAGCACACAATGTGATATATAGATGATGTATTACAGAATTGTACACCGGAAACCTATGTAACTTAACTAACAATTGTCATCCCAATAACCTTTAATTTTAAAAAAAGACATGGGAATGAAAAAAATCCTCAGTGACATAATTCAATAACATTTCCTAGACCCGAAGAACACGAGTTTGTAGATGGAATAGCCCAATGAGGGTCCAGCACAATGAATGAAAACAAAACCAAAACAATGTATGTATATCATCATGAAACTCCACGAATCCTACAAATTTGTAAAGAACAAATGTTTTCCTAGAAAGAGTCAAGAATCAGAATGGTCTTAGTCCTCTCAAGCGACTCTGGGGGCTAGAAGGCACTGGAGTATTGCCTTCTGATTCTGAGGAAAACATTTCCAACTTAAAATTCTACACATATTCAACCTGTCAATGAAGAGGGTAGAATTAAGATGTTTTCAAACCAACAAAGTCTGAAAACTTATTTTTCTACTCAGGAAATTATTGGAGGATGCTCTCTTCCAAACAATGACAACACTGGAGGAAGGGTTGCAGGGAGATGTCAAGAAAGAATAATATGTAAATAAAAGAAACTGGAGAACCCAAGAGGAGAGACTGAGGGGGAGGCCCCAGGGTACCAGCTGCATAGCAGCGCAGAACAGAATAGGCCAGAAGCTCTGAGAAAGATTTCTACAAGAAGTTTAAACGGATGCAAAAACCTAATGGGTCTGAATGTGTTCAGAGAAGGTTTATACCATTTGAGGAGAAACAAATACTTAGAGAAGAAAGCAAATTGAAAAGCAAGAATATTAATTCCAAGGAAAACAAAAATTTAGTATGGAAAGGAAAAGAAATTACAATATAGTGTATGACTCAGCTGTGAATGGTATTTACATAACCAATATTATAACCATTAATATTGATCCAACCAATTATCACCAAATAACAATTTAGTCTTCCATTGTGGAAAGTCAGGAGATAATGCTTAAAATAGGAAAACCAAGAATTGGCCAAATATGCGTTTCATGTGGAGATATGGAAAATACTGCAGGAATCAGCTAAACGAGGATCCCAGTCATGACTGCGAATAGCACAAACACTCACCGTAGGGGGGCTGTGCGGTATTAATGACTTCTTGAGTGGGCAAAAACAAATTTGCATTTTTTTAAGCCACTAAAACTCAGGTTTTCTCTTGTGTATTATAGAACCTATTCCTAAATGACATAAATTCCAGGAAGTAGATTTTCTGGTTGATACTGTTTGCAGAAATTCTCTACTTTTACTAAATTTTTAATCTCATGATTCATAACAAAAGGAACTATTGGTATGAATAGTCCAAAAGGAACTATTCAACTATCCTGCTGTTACCAACCAGCCTTCTGTAGTAATTTTCCCCTTTGAGTCACCCTATCCCCCCCATTCTCTCATGCTTACTTTCTTTCTCCTCTGCTGACAGGCCTGGGGCCCCTGCTCTCATGCATACATTTACGCTGCCCTTTGCCCCAAGCGTTATGAAATCAATTACTTATTACACTTCTAAGTAATGTCATTTCCTCTCATCCTTTTGTCACTCGGGCCTTGAAAGCAAAAGCTCATCCATCCTTTTTTCAGAGCAAGAACTAAATAAGTAGGTCTTAAAATCATCACGACCTCAAGCTATGTCTAATCAACTGGAACCAGAGAAAGGAGGAGGAGACATTTGTGTCAGTTTCTTGCATACGTTGGAATTATTTTCTTCAGCAGAAACATGTCACATTCTTTCTCTGTGACAGTCAGCAGAGCGGATCACAAGACTACACAGCGGGCTGGGGACGGCGCTCAACAACCTAGCAATCTCACCGTTATCCAAGCACCCCTGGTCGCTGCACGGCTGGAGTCAGGCTACCCTTCTCTCCAGGAGAAAAACTCCCATCTTCTGCATGAGTTACAGCACTCACGGTGTTTGGTTCAAAGAATAAATATCAGGCATTGTAGCAATGAAAGCAATGCCAGTAAAATTCTCGTGACACCAGGAGAGTTAATTCCCCCCCACACACCTTTTTTTGAAACTGACATACGAATAAATAGATGTTGATTTCTGTTTCCTGTATGATCGTTTGCTTCCAAATAAGCAAGGGTCTGATTTTCCTTGCTGTATATTAAAGCTGTAATATTTTCCTTTGCTTGGACTGGAGTAACAAGGAAAGAAAACCAGGCCCATTCTCCCATAGCTGGTTATTTTTTAAAAGTTTTTACTGAAAATAAATTTTAAGGCTTAAAATAAAAACTATTTTGATGCTAAGCGAAATAAGTCACACAGAAAAAACAGAGAACCATATGATTTCACTGATATGTGGTATATAAACCAAAAACAACAAAAGAACAAGACAAACAAATGAGAAACAAAACTCATAGACACAGACAATAGTTTAGTGGTTACCAGAGGGTGAGGGTAGAGGGGGGTGGTAGATGAGGGTAAAGGGGATCAAATATATTGTGATGGAAGGAGCACTGACTCTGGGTGGTGAACACACAATGGGATTTATAGATGATGTAATACAGAATTGTTCACCTGAAATTTATGTAACTTTACTAACAATTGTCACCCCAATAAACTTTAACTAAAAAAAAAAAACTATTTTGACTCAGCAGGAATGTTTATTGTTTTTTAAAACCTTATGCAAATATTTTAAAAAATAAATTGTAGTTACTTATTCCTATTTAACTACTTAAAGAATATACAGTAATTACAAACTTGAAGTAGCTGTTCTTTCCTTATACTTCTCTCAGTGTTACTTTCTAAAATATATCCCACTTGTGGGACAACAATAGAAACCAATCATACTTAAATAAATTGCATTTACCTGAAAAATGGCATAGTGTAGACCAACCTATTATTTTTACCTGGTGCACAGTCATATGGAAAGGCTCAGGTTTCATCACAAAAGGTACTGTAAAACACATTTGTGACATCCTCTACCCTAACTTACGCCTACATGAGAGATTGGTACATCTTATGAATTAAACATAAGTCCTGATTTATGTTCAGTTATCCCTCATATCAAAAACTACAGTAGCAGAGCTGTGTCACTGTGAATTCATTTAATGATATTGATGAGACAGCCAGCACAGAGACTGCAAAGTAACCACCAGTGCATAGCCCGGCCCTATAAATCACTTCTGCAGAGTGGTTGAGCAATAAAAAACAAGTCATTAATTCACCGTAAGTTATGCTAAGAAGCTCAAACTACATGTGTACCAGATTGTAAATAAATGCCTCTGATACAATATTCGAAAAAGGCAATGTTTGGTATGAAAACAATTTTATAAGAGCAAAAATTCATTGAGCAGAATTAATTCATTGTGGAGTTGCCTTGGCAGACATAAACCAACATAGAATTAAAAAAAAAAAATGACCCCTAAAACTTCTTCCATCCAGAGGGAAACCCATTTCAGGTATTAAATCCAATGGAATTTTTTTCTAGTGCCCAAGCTCTGAAACTGTCCAGTGAGTGATATAATGGTCCTGCCTTAAAGCCCTTGAATAAGGCAATAGCATTCCTGTAAAGAGGAAGCTGGTAGGAATGAGGCTAGTTATTCAGATGGTTTTGCCTTGTTGCAGCCAGAGGACCAGTAGAAAATACGTAGCTGCGGCCGCGGCCACTCTGCTGTGTTATGTGAATCAGAAAACCCTGGAGTTCACGCGACTTTCACTAACCTCCTCCTCCCCAGTTCCCTCCTAGTTGAGCGCCCCCTCACCACCTTTTCTCCCTAGGTCCTCAGAAATGAGTCCCTCAGCTGCCCAGGGTGACGCCATCTGGCCCCACCTGGCCCTTCTGACCCGTGCAGATCCCATGCCACACATTCATCAGTCCTGCTTCCTCTGCTCAGAGTCCTGCCTCTGCCACATGGCTGCTAAAGTGTCTTTCAAACAAGTCCATTTCCAGTTTTACTCTTCACAGGTAACCAAGGGGTAATTGAATGGGAACAGCTGAAACAGGAGTCTAACTGAAAGTGGTGACTCTAAAGATAAGAACCTCTGCACTACTTCAGACAGGTAAAGAACATATTTGGAGGGCAAATGGGCCTTTTATTGCAGCTAGGAGCTGGCTAGCACTAAATTTGCCCTGGCTGTAGGGTATTTGCATACGTATGACAAAGACTAATCTTTTCTTTTTCTTACTACTTTGTAATCTGTAATCAAGGGACTCAAAATGAGATCTCATCAGCAAAAGTATTTACCTGATCCTTTATGCAGAATCTGAATACAAGGGTCCACAATACACTAGCATTTTAACTGTATTTCAAGCTTATATCTCATTTTCTGTGTAATATCACCTTAATGCCTCTTTTATCATTATTGCATTCTAATTCTAGCTTATCTAATATCAATGTTTAAAATTACTTCCTCTCTAGATACATTTGCTTGCATTTTTAAGCTTCAATTTTGTTGTCATTTCCTATCTAATGTTCTCTAGGGGCCTTTTGAATTTCGTCTTGTTCTTCACTGGTATTTAGTAACAAACACCTCCCCATTTAGTATCATCTGAGAATTTAATTAACTTGCTGTTTTCCCTTGTTTCAGTTCAGTAATGAGGATATTAAAGTAGATGTGCCATTAGTCTCCCTGGAAGGGCACTGGAAATCTGTCCTCTTGCTACATACATGGCCAGTCATCCTCTGTGACCCTCTGATCAGTGTTTTCTTTTGTTTCCTATTATGTGGTAACATCCACAACCCTATCAATTTGAAGTTTCCTAGTAAAACTGCATTAAATTGAAAAAAAGATAATAGCCAAAGAGCAATGCTTTGTATCTTTATAGTTACTGACACCCAGGAATATCAAGGAGGCATACACTGAAGCAATTCTTAGTGATTTTCTTCTAAGAAAAAGTAACTTCATCTTCAGATGGGGAAACTGAGGCAGAGAAAACAATGATATCAGAACTTTAACAAGTCAATCTGACTACATTTGTTTTGACTTGTAAGAGGGGAAGATACATATTATTTTTAAAGTCAGTGTATACACACACGCACTCACACATACACACACACACACACACACACACACACAGAGACACACAGAGTAAGGTTTCATTATTTGGATATAGCTGGAAAATTGGATTTTCAACATAAGCAAATTTTCCAGATGAGTCCAGAAAACTGAAACTTATGCCATGAGCATAGCAAGAAAATCTTACACTTAAAGTACAAGTAATATATTAGTAAGGTCTTTGAGAAAAGGAAGAAGGCTTGAAGATCTTTGTTCTCTGTATTTTACTCTCACTTTTCTGTATTTCTCTATTGTAACATGCCAATTTTTACTCTAATGGATCAGAAGACCATGTTTTTTTCTTTGTTTTAAATTTTTATTTTCTCTTTTTTCTCCCAATAGTGGTTTTCCTAAACACTCAAAACAATATTTATTAATCAATTTATTAACTATTTCCATATAAGTAGACTCCAGATTGTAGTATTTTTAAGTAAGAGTTTCTTTTATTTTCTTATTTTCTTGTTCTACTTTTCATACAGTAATAATCAACTTTGCGTGGTTATCAGAAAAGCACTGATTAAGAATCCAATTGGCCTGGGCTAAACCTGAGCTACAATGCTATATCTACTAGCTATGTAAACTAGTTGCATAATGAAAAAGCTATTTTAAGTGTTCAAGTCTCTGATCCTTTATCTGTAAAATGGGGATAATAATACTGGTTATTTCATAAGATTCTTGTGAAGATTAAATAAGATGAGGTAAGGAGCCTAGCATAGTAAATGGCATAAGAAAAGATACTTGGGGAATTATATATAACTAAATAAAAATAAGGATGGATAATCTGACAAAAGCTTTTTTCTGATTTGGAAGTTTGTTTTGATTGACTTATAAACAAATGAAGATTAAAATTTACATATGGTTTAGTTAATTCTATAATGACCATATTAGAAAGAATTCGGTTACCTGAACTTGAGCCTTTCCAGAAAACGCAGAATATAAATCAATGTAGATTAACAACTTCAAATAAAAATTCCCCCATTTTCACCAGTAATCAAGGATCAGTATTGTGGTGTTTAAGTGTAACCATTCGCTGTCTTTGTTGCATTATTAATATGTGAAGGGAAATGGAGAGCAGAGGAGTGGAGCTCAGCCTGCAATGGCCTCCGAGGGCCCAGACGACCACTGAGCTGAAGGACCAGCATGCGGTGCTGAAGAAGGAAGTAAAAGACTTGGTGAGCACACAATGTGATATACAGATGATGTAGTACAGAATTGCACACTTGAAACCTATATAACTTTACTAACCATTGTCACCCCAATAAACTTTAATTTAAAAAAAAAAAGGAAAAAAAGCTACACTATTATGCAAAGATAACCTCTACTTTAAAAAAAAGAAGACGACTTGGGTTCTACTTCAGGCTGTCACCACCTAGCTCAGTGACATTGAATTAACCTCTCTGGGTCTCAGTTTCCTCATCTTCAAAATGAGAGGTTGAATCTTTCTAGCTACCCTTAGAAATGTATTGGAATCTTTCTGTATTATTTTCCATTGTCAATTTTCAGCTATCCAACTGTCATGCAAACAACTTAATATATGGAAAAGACTTGTTCATGAAAGTGACTGAATTTGTAGAAATGCAGGCAAAAGTATTATTATAATTTCTGAGTCAATTTTGCTATGGAATTTTTTCCATTTTCAAATATTTATTTGAGAAATGAAACTCTCAGCCATATAATCATATTTTGGTTAATATTTGACTTTTTACCCAAGTGACAAAGGTTTGAACATCACCAAGCTAGATGGTGACAGCCTGCAAAGTGAGAGACAATGTTTTCTTAAAGTGATGACTAGATAATTAGAACAATGATAAGGAAACTGGTATTTATCGTAAGCTGTGAATAACTATCAAACATTATTATACAGGACTATTACTATTAAAAGTTGAAAAATTAACTACCCTTAGTCTTTGTGATTCTGGCCTTAGTACAAAAATCATAATATGGTTTTATTTTAATCAGGTTGATTTCATACATAGTTTAGCTTTTCATTTTAATCAGTTTGACTTCTTATTTAACTCTACTATGACCATAATATACTTTCATAATTAGAAGTATGCAAAGAGCACGAGCTATAAGGTTGTTCATCATAAAGCTGCTGTTATACTGAACACTGGAAACAAGCAACATTTCCATAAATAAGGGATTGATTAACTACATTATAATATAGCCATAGAGTAGGCTCAGGTTTCAAAGAATAGAATAGAACAGAATAATATCCAGATGGTGGAGTTTATTCGAATGACATTTATAATGTAATGTTAGGTTTAAAAAAACAAGTAAATTAGAAAATAGAGCGTATGGTATAACCCCAATTTTATATAATAAAAAATAAAATTGAACACATACACACATCTAGAGAAATATACCCCAAGACAATCAGTATTCTTATTTCTGGGATAGCAGGAACATAAGTGTGCGTGTGTGTGTGTGTGTGTGTGTGTGTGCGCAAGCATGCGCGTGCATGCACATGCGCGTAGGGGTGCCAACTGTCAATGTGAATATGTGTGCACACACATAGGTATTTGCTTAGCTGTAGTTTTAAACGTTTTCTTTAATAAATAAGCATTGCTTTCACAATCATGAAATAAAATTATCTTAAAATATTTAAAAAGAAGTAGTATTTACTGTCAGGTATAAATGTGAAAAACAAAGCCTGTTTGCAGCATATATTTGTTTACTGTCATTCTTTTAAATTATAAGTCCAAATTAAGGCAATCTGCATTTTGACCCAAACATGAAATATAGAAAGCCCAGAATAACTTGACATTTTTACCAAAAAACACACTCAGAAAGATAATGTCTGAAACAGTTGGCAGGAAAAAAAGTATATATTCCAAATACAACCTTTATATTTAAAAAATAGTATATGTATTTTTTCAAAGTCTGATTTGGAGTTCCCTAAGTGCAAAACGGAATTGAAATTACAGAGTGAAAACCCTTCAAGAGAAACCTCTGATTCCCTTTGATTCTTGAAGAGGTCATCTCATCTTGCTCCATGAGCCATTTAGAAATCTCCCTTTGCTATGTATTTGTGTGGGATATCTGATTGCGCAACATATCTAAGATCTATTTTAGGAAATAAAGAAACCTATGTTTTAATAACAAAATACAAAATTTAAAAATCAGGAATTATTTTCCTTGCACTGATGACTTAGTATATTATTTATACTCTCAGCTTTTTCTAATACTGGGTTTCTATTTTCTGTTAACTCCATAAACACTGCCTTAATTGCTTATTTCCAAGATCTTTAAACAGAAACAAACACCAAACCAATTTTTCTATCTATAAGTTCTGATGATATATGGATAATACAGTCTCAATTGTTTATTTATAAGACATATAATACAAAAATCTCTGTAAAACTATTTCAACATAATTTTTAAAAAAATTTCTCAATGTGTCATTTAGCATAAATTTGAAAGTCTAAAAGATTATCTAGTGTTTTATTTTAACTTTTAGAGTTAAATGCAACCATTTAAAATGTCCTAAGATATATTTACTTAGATTCTCTATCAAAGTATAAAAATATTAATAGCATTTCATTTATAACCAGAAAATAATGAAAGTCAAACTAAAGACTTTTTGGTATAATATTTAAAAGACTTGATGTTTTCACCTACTATGATTGTAGGTACATTTTTCTATTTCATCTTTCCTTCCCCCAACACAAAATGATTCCATGCTAAATCCCTTAGATTCCTCTTTTGAAGTTTAAAATTAATTTCCATGGTTGCTCTTCTATAATCCCCTGTCTTTTAAAAAATGCAAAATATGCTTATACTTTTTGAGAAATCAGACAAAGTCCAAAATATCCTGAGTATGTGGTTTACTTTTAAAAAGAAAAACCACACACTCATTCTCAGAAAAGCTATTCATCAGGGAGTCTAATTCTATAATTAATATGAACAAGGTAACAATTTGCTTTAAGTGTCCATTCATAATGTTAAATCAGTGTTAAATTATAAAGAACTTCCATGGAAATACACAAGACATGCACACTGATTCTAAATGAAATTCATTATGAGCAGCTCTATTATCCTGAATGGCAAATGAATTCTTAATAACGAGACACTTGATGTGTTCTCCAGAACTGGGGTTGACAAGAACACCACTTAGCTTCACTTTCTAATAATACTATAGCAAGTAACTGATAAAGCACATATAGTTTTCAATTTGGAAGCAAAAACTTAAAGAAAATGATGTTTTACTAAACCTTTTTAATATAGTCTGTTTCTTGTACAGACTTGTCAAAGGTTTTGCTCTTTTATAAGCTCATCTTGACCCTACATCAGAAGTCCACAACAACAGATGCTGGAATAATTAAAAACCTATCACTATAGACTTTTCCATCACATTACACACTAGGAAAATGAAGATGGTTTATGGGTGTCCTTGTGTCACTTTATCCACCTCTTCGTGGCTGACATGTAGGCTGTAATGTGCATCCTCGCACCTCTACTCCTGCAGGAAGCCTGTCTCTGGGGATCACTTGCAGAAAATAGGACATTGAGTCCATAATTAAAGTAATCTCTTTCCAGGCAGATGTTGCAGTTGGCTCTGTTATCACATATTACAAAAGGCATCTTGAGGGTTATAAAATGTGCAGCAAATAGCTTTGGAGATGAAAAACAGCAATTTTTCATCTAATTTTGATCCATAGACATGTAAGCACTGTATTGCTACTTTTTGGTTTTGAGCCAAATAACGATTATGGTGCTGAGATGAGCCAGGCAGTAACCAAAATTAAACAATACTTTAGCTTTTATCCTCAAAGTAAGAAAAGCTCTTTTGTAACAATCTTTGCACTTAGCAAATAAGGGTGCCATCTCAAATCTGAGCATTAATGCCTACAGGCGGATTTAGAAGAAAGGCTTAGGTAGCTTAGTTTTATAGCCATACTTTCAATATATTTGCTTAAGTTAAAACCAGGGGTGGATTAAGGGACCGACAATCTTAGCTCCTTTGCAACTACAGTGTACATTTTTAATTTGAAGCATTTCTACTGTTTATCTTTTATATATTATATTTTAGAACATTGTTCTTTGAAATATATGTGAGCCCAGATAACTAATATGCTCATATTATTTATAATCCCTTCTATAAATACTAGCAGTGGAAACAAATGGAGATTTGACTAACACATTTTTGTTTCCAGCTTAGGACTTGTCAGTTTGAGTAATCAAAACCTGACCTCATTATTGTGAGGTGCTAAAACGGAGATGGAAATGATTTTGTTTAATATTTATTTCTCAGTGCTAAATAAGACTGCTGAATATGAACTGATTCATTTTAAAGGAGGTTGTCTTAGAATTCCTGGAAATATGTGGTTTAAATATTTTATTTCCTTAAATGGTGCTTTTTTTTTTTTTTAAGTTTTAACAACAAAGTTTTACATAGACTTGGGCCTTCAATTTTAAAAGTACCATTAATAATATTAAGCTTTATATTCTGCAACAGTCTAAATAGAATTCAAAACAAGAAGAATCTTATTTCAGTTCATTAACACTAGAAATGTTTGTATTCCAGCACTTTAAGCCTTCAGAATTACTACTTAGAAGAGGAATTTATATAATATCATTTGAATTATTAGATAAAAATAAACTGTAAATCAGGATTTTAAACTATTGATAAAATTTGTTAAATGACCCAGTTAGTGTTTCCAGAGCAGCTAAAATGTTACAATATAAAGTCAGCTGTCACCAGTGCATGCCTGAAAGTTTAAATTGTATAGTATAAACCCTAATTCTCTAACACAATCTTCTGGTACATTTGTGCATTCACTCATTTTTTTCACTAATATATTCATGCATTCATTCATTCAGCAAATTATTAGAGAATTTTTGTCCAAATAATTTTATAATTTCATGTTTTCCCTTTCTTTCAAACCAGTTATATATATATATATATATATATATATATATATTTAAATGTTTACTGCTACAGACAATTAAAATATTAGAAAATAGGTACTCAGTATTCTGTCATTTCAACAGTTTTCAATTTTGCATGTTTCTTTCAGCTCTGTCTATACATGTTATTTTGTTCTTAGCTAATTAGCTAATTGCACCTCATCCTTAATATTACTAATTTTTATTTGTTTTGTCTGATATTAATATAGTGACATAAACTTTCTTTTTGTTAGCATTTTCCTGCTATGTCTTTTTTCTTCTCTTTAGTTTAAATGTTTTTGTGCTATTTTGTTTAGGTTGTCTCTTGGAAGCAACATATTGCTGCATTTTTGAAATTGCATTCTGAAAGTCACAGTGCTTTAACTGGTAAATTTAATCTGTTTACATTTATTGTAAATATATATATGTACTTATGTTACATTTTACATTCCTGTGCTTTTTATATGTTTTCCTATTTTCTGATGGATTAATTTTTGTTTATTCTTTTCCCTATCCCCTCCCCTATTTTGAAAGATATACTTTTATTTCTGTTCCATGCATTTGTTTTTCACAACCATCTTTAACTAAGCCTACAACATTCTTCCAGAAAAATTGGAGTACCTTATAAACCTTTAATACCAATTTCTCTTTCTTACAACTTACACATTCATGTTGCTTAATATTGTAGTTATTCTTTGCCTTTAAATTCTATTCTAGAATAGTTATTGGTACACAGTCTATATATAAATTTATTTGCATATTCAATGCCTAGAGTTTCTAACATGCTTGCTGATTATTGTTAATTATTGTATCACACCATAATTTCATGCATCCTATATATTTCTTCTGAATTTTTATTTTTACTGAAGCACATTCTTCAAAAACTTACTTCAAAATGATCTGTGTGCAGTAAAAATAATCAAACCTTATTTTTTTGGAGAATGTCTTTATTTTGTTGTCACACTTGACTGATAATTTATCTAGGTATAGAATTCTAAGATGATAATTATTTTCCTTCCCTACCATTCCATTTAATCCTGGCATCTCTTATTGTTGATGAGAAGACCACTGCCAAAGTAAGTTTATAGGCAATCTGTCTTTTTTCTTTGGTTGCCTTTGAGATTTTCTCTTTCTTTTTTTTTTAATTAAATTTATTGGGGTGACAATGGTTATTAAAATTACATAAGTTTCAGGTGTACAATTCTGTAATACATCATCTGTATATCACATTGTGTGCTCACCATCCAGAGTCAGTTCTCCTTCCATCACCATATATTTAATCTCCTTTACCCTCCTCTATCATCTCCCCTCCCCTCTTACCCTCTGGTAACCACTAAACTGTTGTCTGTGTCTATGAGTTTTTCTTTCTTTGTTTGCTTGTCTTGTTCCTTTGTTGCTTTCAGTTTTATATCCCACATATCAGAGAAGTCTTTTTCTGTCTGACTTATTTCGCTTAGCATAATAATCTCAAGATCCATCCATGTTGTCCCACATGGCAGTATCTCATCTTCTCTTATGGCAGAGTAGTATTCCATTGTGTATATATACCACATCTTCTTTATCCAATCATCTATCAAAGGCCACACTGGTTGTTTCTGTCTTGGCCATCATAAATAAAGCTGCAATGAACATTGGAACATATATGTATATACATATAAAACGTGTTTCCCCGAAAATATGCCCCAGTTAAGCTTGTGACCAAGACAGATGCATTTAGTACATTATGATTTTCCAGAAGAAGATGACATGACTATATTTGAATAAATGTAGATTATTGTACATGAAAAAATAAGACATCTCCTGAAAATATGCCCTAATGCGTCTTTTGGAGCAAAAATTAATATAAGACCCGGTCTTATTTTTTGGGGAAATATGGTATAAGACCCGGTCTAATTTTTGAGGAAAAACAGTATATATATATATTTTTTTTTATTTTTTTTTTAAACAGATAAATAAATGTTTTCAGATTTTTTGGGGTATATAGCCAGGAGAGTGATTGCTGGGTCATATGGTAATTCTATTCTTAATATTTTGAAGAAGCTCCACACTGCCTTCCATAGTGGCTGTACCAATCTACATTCCCACTAGCAGCGTATGAGGGTTCCTTTTTCTCCACAGCCTTTCCAACACTTGTTATTATTTGTCTTGTTGATGACAGCTATTTTAACAGCTGTGAAGCAATATCTCATTGTGGTTTTGATTTGTATTTCCCTAATAGCTAGAGAAGTTGAGCTTTTTTTCATATATCTGTTGGCCCTTTGTGTGTCTTCTTGGGAGAAGTCTCTATTCATGTACTCTGCCCATTTTTCAATTGGATTGTTTGGGTTTTTTTGTTTTGTTTTTGAGTGTATGAGTTCTTTATATATTTTGGATATTAGCCCCTTATCAAAGATGTTGTTTGCAAATATTTTCTCCCATTAGGTTGGTTGCCTCTTTGTTTTGTCGATGGTTTCTTTTGCTGTGCAGAAGCTTTTTAGTTTCTCTTTCTTTGATGTGCTGAAGGTTCACTATGATCTGCATCAGTGCTAATTATTTATCTTGTTTAGCTAGAAGAGACTCATATCTTCCTTCATTTTAGAAAATTCTCTATTGTCTCTTAAAATATGCCTGTGCTCATTCTTTCTTTCTATTCTCTCCTTCTAAAACTCTATTAAATGTTAATTTCTAAACTAGGTATTCTTCACCAAGTTAATATTGTAAAGTCAGACTCCTCATATACGGAGTTTCTGTTTCTCATAAGTGACTTATTTTTATCAAAGGTTCCAGTTGGGTGACAAGCTTCTTTGCTGTTTTCCCAAACAGAGTTGGATAGTACTTGGGGTTCCAGGCTCCACGCAGTGGGCCCAGTTCCAGCTCCTTCTCTTTCCCTATTTCCGCCTGTCTTTGTAGGAGATCATGACTACTGCTCCAGGCCGCACTCAGGTTAAAACTCTAGGCCCAGGACCTAAATCCAAGTTTAAAATACCTGTTGGTCACCCCAATGTCAGCTCCCACTTCCTGAGTCAGCTTTGAAACCTGATGTTTTTCTTTCATCTGGAACCTCATGTTTTCCCTTTCTTTCAAACCAATTTTATGTATTTTTTAAATGTTTACTCATTTTAGCTAAAGTTTCTATGTGATTTTAGTCGAAAGAGTTTCTGCCATGCCAGCTCAGTCTTCTGTGATACCAGAAGTGCTCTGTAAATATAATTTTAATGTGTTTGAAGTTGTAGAAATTTTTTTTATACTTTTGTCACTTAATATTACAAAAATCTCCCAAATTGTAATACTGTCTCAATAATACTATAATAATAATTGTAATTATTATTTTAAAAGTGACATAGAGTGGTAATACAGGATGGTAGTTAAAAGGACACATTTTGGATCCAAACAGACCTAGTTCTGCAAGCTCTTTAAGCTCTTCCTTCAGTGATAGTGGTTCTGGGAGAGTAGAGGAAGTTTGTAGGCTGCCTACTCACTAAATAGAAGTTGCTATTTTTACTACTACTACCATCAATCATCATCAAATGGTAAAATTCCACTATCACTCAGTTTCATGTTAATAATGATTAGCCTTCCAGCCAGCTAATTGCAAATGTTAGGTACATGGTGGTACATTTTCATGGGGTAAGGGCACATTTGAAAAGGCCCAGAACTTAATACTGTGACAGGGAATAAGAGAGGGGTTCGCAGGGTGAGGACAGTACCCCAGGTGCAGGGAGGGCGAGGAAAGGTGCCTTAGCCTAGGACAGCCAAAGAGCAGCACTAAGCCTTAAGCTCTCCATGGGAAGGTAACCAGAGGGAACCCTCACCTGTCATACTTGCCCATAGAGTTAAAGACCATAGAAATTGCTACACTAACAAACAAAATTAAAATGAACAGTTAGGTGACTAGCTTTTACATAAAACTGCCTATTTGGACAAGTTAGCAGTTACAATGGTTCAAGTTCACAGGACAATTGCAAAATCTTAGCTTTACTCTACTCCTGTACATTCTTTGAAATACACGGCTATATTCTGCTATTCTGCAAATGTTTAGGTTGCATTAGAAGAAAAGATAATTTGTTCAATTCTCTAAACAGTGATGAACACTAGAACTTTCTGTAATGATGTAAATATTCTAGATCTGTGCCATCCAATAGTCACTAAACATATATGGCTATTGAGAATGTGAAATGTGGCTAGTGCAGTTGAGAAACTGAATTTTTAATTTTATTTTACTTTAATTAATTTAAATTTAAATAGGCACGTTTGTGTCCTACTTATATAACTATCATATTAGAAAGTACAGTTCTAAACAAATTTTAGAATATATATGTGTGTGTATATGCATGTATGTGTATGTGTATACACAAATATATGTATATACACACATCTATGCATGTGTATATATATCCATACATATATGTCTGTATATAAATATACACACTCACATATCTAAATAATCATGGGGATAAGATAAGGTCTTTAAAAAAACTTAACTGGAAGAAGCAATCAAAATTTTATTTCATATTTGTAATAATACCTTAATATTCAGAGATTTTACTAAAAGTAGAGCTAAGCAAATTCCTGCTGCTAGTATATATTATCTAAGTGACTATACTGGCAAACTAGTTTTTGTTACCATGAGAAACACTTATGCATATTTACCTGTTACCCAGACATCTTTTTCATCACTATTTTTGACTGTGTAGCCAGTTTGAAGAAAAAAATAATTTTACACTTGAGGCCTCTAAAACTGGTTTCATCAATTCTACTAATACAGAAATAATCCAAATCTCTGCCCATGTCTCAGTTAGGGAATTTCTTTCTTTTCACCTTTTTTTTTTTTTTTTAACCCTAGATAAAGAGATTTAATCGTTCCTCAGGAATGTCATGAGTCCATGCAAGCCCCCTCTTTTAGTCCATTTTTGTCTCTTTTATTAGATACAGAGAACTGCTAATAATTGTAATACACAAAGTTTTTAGATTTACTGACTTTGCTCTTTTTGTTTTCACAAATGTGCCATGTGATTTCAAGTAGGAAGTGCCAAGTAGAATGGCAGTCCCATCCAAACCACAAGGCCTTGTAATAGGAGCAGCTCAAGCATTCCAAACCTCAGTTCATTTACTTAAATGCCCTCCACAGTTATGATTCTGTTACATGAGGGGAAGGGAAGTAGAGAAGTGTGAGTTTGCCATAGGGTTTTTGTTTTGGCAGGGGCAAAAGGGGGGGGTGTTTGTTTTTTTGCCTCTAGACTTAACATTAGGGAAAACGAATATTTCTAGTTAAAAAAGAAAAAAAAGCAGATTTTAAAAACAAAAATCAAATTCAGTAACAACTATTTGCTACAGAATAGAATTCCACAGATGCAGGTCCATCTTTGAACCCTAGTTAAAAATATTTCATTCAGTTCCTAAAATAGAAATTTTTTGTCACTATAAAGCAGTTCCACTTTTCTGATGGTCTTATGTTCTGAAACAAAGAAAAGTGTCATACTGAGACTCCAGTAGATTGCCCTAATATAACCAGTGCTGTTTACATTGTGGCTTAGAAGAAGTGGGGAACATAGGAAGGGAAAAAAGAGACAGGAAAAAACAAAGGGAGTAGTTTTGCCTTTTGAATATTTGTCATTTTTTAAAAATATGTTGTATAATTAATGAAAATAATTTCTTTGCACCTTCCTGCAGAGTAATGGACATATTTTATCTCAATGTTTTACCACACTCCCTAAAATTAAAAATTAAATTCCCAGGAACTTTTCTCATTTTCCAAAATGTTGATAAATAAGAACATCCATTAGTCCCTGAACTTAGACTGTCTCCTTGTCCAAGCCTAATTGGCTATTTAACTTTGAGGAAAAACAGGGTCCTACGGGGAAGCGAGTCCTATCATATCAGTGCGGCTCCTAGTCATTCACTTTAAAGGACAGGTAATATTTTTCATCCTGTCATTCAAAGGTACATTTTTGAGCAGCACTGAAATAATTGTTTCAAGTTGGGAAATGTCTATTTAAAAAACAGAAAACTGGACTATTAGAAAAAACTAACAGACTTGTGATTTAGTAGACAGATGAAATTCCTCCTTTGGAAAACAGTATATCTGGTTTTATCAAACAGTGATCTGAAGGATACGATCATTTCAGTCTTACAGGAGAAGTAATTTATTTTTGCAATAAGCTATGTATAACCTAGAAAGTAAAATGACGTGTGTATGTATCAACTCTTAGCATCCTTATTTATCGGTATGAATACATTCCCAGTAAATGCATCCATGGGGGAGTCCCTGATCTTATTTCAAATGTTTAAGCAACAAGACAATTACATCTGTGATATTTTCTTTTGATGGAGGGAAATAAATAGGCCACCACGCTATCTTTCCTAAAGAATCCTCCAGACAGACTGGAATGGCTATCATCAAAAATTAAAGGCATCTGGGATACACTCAAGACAGCACTTCAAATCTCTGCGCCTGCATTAGTTCGACAGTTCTCGGTATTCAGAAACTGCTAGTATCTTCAATTTTTAAAATGATTTTTTGTCTTCTTGTTTATTGCGTTTTTAATAAATCGTCCCTTTAGGAGAATCTTCCTTTAAAATATCAAATGTTCAAATGTGGTTCACCTATACGTCTTTGCTGACCTGAGTTCATTCTTTGTTGTTGCTTCAGTATCTTAGAATATTGCCTGATTCATTCTGTTCCCAGTTTTGAGGGAGTTTACTTAAGATCAAATTGTCACTAATTTAGGCATAAATCTGATCTTCTTCTATGTTCTGTATTTATTCTAATATTACCCTAGCATCTCTGTCCAAGCAGTTGAACCTAAATCTAATGGCGATAAATTTTGCCTTTAATTCACACATTTCCCCCCTGTATAGAATTCCTTTGTGACAAGAGATGGGATATAATCAGCATTCAAAGAATGAATCTACATTATATTATACACACACATCAAACTGAAACCCACGTCTGACATATTAGTCTAATGTGGTCTCCACATTTCAGAAGTTTAAATCAATACTTGATTAAATTGATATTTCAATGAATTAGGTAATACTATTATATATTACATAGAGGTAGAAATTTCAAAATGAGGATAGGGAACACATGTTGGCACTTAAAAAAGTTGAACGGTTCTTATACCACACTACAAACTCTATTATTTTTCACTGTATCAATACCATGGGTATTTTACCATAATAAAATGAATCATTTTAGAGGCAACTGCAGTGAAGTGGCAAAAGTCACCTCCTTAAAGCTGGACTGCCTTCTGAATCCAAGCTGTCAATCACTAGGTGAGTTACAATAAACAAATTATTTAACATCACTGTACTTCAATCTCCCCATCTGCAAATTGAGACAATAATAGCACTTACTTCACAGAATTACCATGAGAATAAAATGGATTAAAAGATATAAACTACTTAGAACAATGGCAGGCCCATTGTAAATTTACAAAAATATTATTAATTAATGTTGTATTTGTTATTTTACAACCCCCTTCCCCGGTAGCTTCTCATTAACTTTTAGGGTTAGATGGCTTGGAGATTTCCTTCCTTCCTTCCCTCCTTCCCTTGTCCTGTCCCTATCTTTTCACCTCTCCTCCTCCTCCTCTTCCCTCTTTTCTTTCTGTACCCTCTCCTCACCCTTGTGATTTTTTTTTTTTTTTTTGGTGGTGGGGAATTTACATCCAAGAATTTTTGATAATTAAGTGCCTCTTTTAGCTTGAGGCTGACTAGTCACTAAAGACTAATCATAAAGTCAAAATAAACTATACTGTCATAAGATCCAGATACTAAGCAGATCTCTGAGTTAAATTAGTTAAAATGTAAATGCTATCAACAGGTATCATAAAACTAATGATAAAATAATTTTAGTTGCTGATGTGTTTTATACATCTGTACCAGCACAGCCAGTAACTTTATCCTCAGGCCGTCCTCTCCTCTCTGTCTCTCACATGATTATTGTTAACGAGTGAAGCAGTAAAAAGACAGCCCAAATGACTATGTGGCTAAGTGGTTTAGCAATAAAACTGGGTTTATTCATACAGTGTGCCACTTACTCTTCTCTGGGAAAGGCACACACAGCACATTATGTAATTGTTTGGGATTTCAGTTCAAATGTTCCATAATTCTTACTATGAGACTTTTTTAAAAAAAGATTTAAATAGATAAGTGGGATTTACAATCACAGAGTTTGCATCATATACCGGGTGTTCTAACTTGAGATTAAAAAATTGGATGCAGTGTTGATTCAACTGCTGCTCTCAAGAGGCCATATACATGGCAAATGATAAATATTAATTGCTGGATTTCTTCAAATCCAAGACACCATCAGTTGTAAGACATTAAGAAATAAAGTAAATGCTGCCAGTTATAATTGTAAGATGCAACTCTACTCCAGAGATTCCAAAATATAAAAGAAAAAACTGTATTTTAGAATCAATGAAATATATCATTATTAGCTATTAAGAAATATTTACTGAGGGCCTTCTATTGTCTGTAATTCGGTATTAGGAACTATCAGGTATGTAAAAATACCTGACACAGTCCCTGACCTTGGGAGATTTAAAATACACTTATTAAAGAAAATACAAATGTGACAAATTAAATGATGTAAATTAACTAACAATATGAAAAATTTATACAAAATATATGACAAAAAGCATATAAGCATGGCTGAAGCTTAATTTCTAAAAAGTAATTCTTCCTACCTTAAAAAAGTGAAAACTTTAGTTTTGAGGTTAGTTACAAAAGAGAATCATGATATACTTACGTTCAGATGCTATAGGTTCTTGTGTATCTTATTTTTGTTTAATGTTTAAAATGAATGTTGATCATCAGCAGTCCCCTTCAAGTATTGCTGGGTATATACTATTTATAGATTCTAACGCTTTTATATAGCTATACTCAATAATAAATAGTGTAGTAAGGAACAAAAGTAAGAAATTGCAAGATTTTAGTTCAGAAAATTTCAAATGAACTACTTCAGTGGTCCATGTTCAATCTCCAGTTTTCCTGTACTCTCTCACAAATTAATAAGGAAAGAGTTAAACAAAAGCATCTTGCCCACATAAGAACAGCTATTATATGTAATGTTCAACATAGTCATGGCTTACGAAAAGCAGAGACTTAATGTTAAGAATGATAAAAAATGCAAATTGCATCATCAAAATTTTATTGAGAAATATGAGTGAGGGTATGTAAATTTCTTTGCAGTCAGTAAAAATTACTTCTGACTAAACTGTACTTTTCTCACCAATTGCTAAGAAAACATTCTTTGAGGTTAAGACTTAAAATACTTAAGTTATTTCTCAGAGGAAAATACAGTTTGATATCCCAGCAACAGTGAGGCCATAGCCATCAAACATCATTTTTAAACAGACTCAATTAAAAACTATATTTATTTGAAAGTAGGCAGTTCTACATTGTTGACATAAATTTACTTTGTGTTCTATCTTTCAAAACAATAATTCTTGTTTTAAATTAAGAAATCATGCATGGCAAGAATTTAAATTATCCTTCCAAGTGTAAACATGAGTAAGATAAAGTATGCCAAAAGAGAGAGTCAAAGATTACTATTAAAGTAAAGGAAAAGACAACACTGAGCATCGTATAATTCAAGGGGTGTTTTCCATGATTTCTCTGTTTGAGACATTGTACCAACTGTGGGAGAATCAGAGAAAGAAGAAGTTGTCCCTGTCCAATCTAATCTAATAGAAAAGGCAAGAAATTAACTCAAATAAGTATAGAGTAAAATATAATAAGGACTATAATAGAGTTACAAGCAAAATGTGACAATACACATCACTTCTGTTGTTGATGTCTTAGAAAGCTTTATAGAAAAGTAAGCATTTTAAACAGGGCTTGAAGAATGGGTAGGATTTTAACATTTGGAGTTGAGGAAAAAAAAATCTGGGCTAAGGAAAAAGCATGGAGAAAGACAAAGTCATAAAATGTTTGGGGAATTGTAGGACATCCTATCAGAAGGTTTACACCATGGGAGATAAGAGAAGATGCTGAATAATAGCAAGACTGTGAAGAGCCTATCAACCCATGCCAAAGGGCTGGCCTTCGGAGGGAAGTTTTGGGGTATCCAAGCTTTGAGCAATCAGAGATGCACCGTAGGAAGATTAACTGGTCAACAGTGTGCAGGAAGGACTGGAGGAGGAGTAGGCTGAAGGTGAACAGACCGGTTAGGAAACCACTGCGATCATCTTAGCGAGAGGTACTGGAAGGAACAGGTTCACTTCTGAAAAACTTTCTGAAGGAGAAATGATGGGATTAAATGCCAACCAGCTGGGTGGGATGAATCTGCTGTTTGCAGTCTGGTAACCCAGAGGATAGGCAGACAGAGCATGGGAGCCATGGGAACCCTTGACACTGGACTGTAAGTTACTAAAGGTGAAAGAAGGGTAGTGGTAAATTTTGGAGTATGCGTATTTTGTGGGATTTTGGTGTCTGAGCAGAAGGTTGGAATACAAAACCATTCAAGATGGCTTCCAGCTCTATTTTGCCTGACTGTCCATAGAATGCCGTTTATATACTGCCTTTGACCTTATTACATTGGCCTACCTATCCATTCAACAAATAGTGAGTGCTTACTGTGTGCCGAGAAGTGTTGAGACAATTGGAGCAAATCAGTGAACAAGATAGAAAAAATTCTTGCTTTCAATGAACTTGCACATCAGCAGACAGAGACAGACAATAAATAATGTACATAATTAAATATGTAGTATATCATGTGTTATAAAACATGTTACAAAACATGCTATGGGGTAAAAAAGATGAGTAAGGAGGCTGAGGAGAGGTGATTCTGGGGCCGTGGTCAGGGCCTAGTCTCCATGGAGAGATGTTACAAGTCACAGCCTTTGAACCATAGTGCAGTGTTTATCTAAGGATGCTCATGACATTCCCCAGTTGCCTCTAATGAAAGCACATGAAAGAGCTGTTAAGTTTCCACAGAATCCCTGGCTATTCAACACCGTGAATCTCTAACTGATCACATTTCCCTCTTGTCACTAACGGCTGGAAAGCAGAAAGCTGTTTGTGGTCTTCTTCCAAAACATGTAGGAAGCCTCAACAAACCATTTTTCATACCTGTTTTCATCTTACTTTGTGAACAACAATTTCCTATTGCCTTGATTTCTTCACATACTTTTATCTTATTGTGTGTTTTTGTCACCAAAATCCAATTTAAAACTCTTGAGGTATTTATAAATATGCAAAAATAAACTGCTCAAGTTACCTTTTTTTAAACAGTTTTTGACCTCTATTTCACACCAAAATTAGTGGCTTTAATTAAGGTAAAACTTGTTAAAATACTACCCGTAAATAGTGACTCTATATGTAACCTCACGTAAGGTGTATCCACTTCCGTACTGTCGGACACTGAGTACTTACATGAAATTCACACAGCCTGTGCCAGCAGGTGGAGCAATCCAGACGAAACTGAGGTTGGTCGTGGGCAGATGACTCACATGAGAGGCCACCACGCTGCACATAAACTGGTTACCAAACTGGTGGTCAGACATGATCCCTGAGAGACAGAAAGGAAGAGATGTTGTTATGAAAACAAGAAAGCAAAGTCCCTGTTATCGTGGCATAACATGATGTGTATTTTCGGGACATATTTCTTTTATGTTAAGATTCATCATGCCATTTGGCTTTCCCATAAGTTATACAATTTTCTACTTTCTATAGTTAGAAGAAAATTAATCATTTAAAGCATAATTGTTAAACAGCAATCTACTAAATTCCCTGCTATAGTATTAGATTTGTTCTGATTTTGTTGATTAGTCTTTGCCCGTCACCAAAAGCCACCAGGAAGGACCACACCGACAGCATTACATGATTGGATGTACTACAAGTGTCTACAGCAGGGAGACTAAACGTGACTGGGAACTGGAAGGTATCTCAGTAAGAGGATGTTGGAGGAGCGTATTAAAATATTCGGGCTGGCGTTAGGTTATTTTAGAGAGCAGGGTGGTCAAGCTGTCCCCAGAATTTCCAAATTTTAGTACTGAAAGCTCTACATCTTGAGAACACCCCCACCCCACTCCCAGCCCAGTCCTATTGGGAGGCTACAGGGGAAGGTGGCTCTGCTTCTGGATTTGGTGCTATCAGAAAGTAGGGACAATTTTATCACTAAGTATATTAATATCTACCTAGGAGACATGAAGAATGGAGTAAGGCTCAAGTCGTGATTGATAAAATAGTAGAAGCTGCATATTAGCCTGAAAGAGGGATGCTGGTCATTTTGGTGGCTTGTACCACGTTCTTGCTTTCGTCTGTGCTCAGGCATGATTACAAAGTGGTCTTATTTTTATCTCAAACCATCAGTCCCAGAGTCACCTTGCCCAGTGTTGATGCTCTATGAAACTGCTTCTATGCAACAGGAGAACACCATGGCCTAGCCATAAGTACCAGGTCAGCTCCTAGCTGAGCTATCAACAGATGTTTTTTTTAATTTTTCAATAAGATGATTCTCTCAGGTTTACCTCAGATATAAAATATTAATAAATAACTCACTAAGAAGAAAATAAATCAATTTTAAATGGGCAAAAGACCTGAACAGTCACCTCACCACAGATGGCACAGAAGCATATAAAAAGATGGGCAACATCTTATGTCATTAGAGAATTACAAATTAAAACAACAATGAAATGCTACTAAATACTTATTATGGCTAAAATCCGAAACACTGACAACATAAAATGCTGGCAAGGGATGTGAAGTAACAGGAACTCTTATTTGTTGTTGGTGGGAATGCAAAATGTTACAACTACTTTGGAAGACAGTTTGACATTTTCTTACAAAAATAAATATACTCTTACCATATGATCCAGCAATCACACTCCTTACTATTTACCCAAATAAACTGAGAATTTACATCCACACAAAAACCTGAACAGTTTATTTGTAATTGTCAAAACTTGGAAGCGACCAAGATGTCTTTCAGTAAGTTAATGGATAAATAAACTCTGGTACATCCAAACAATGGAACATTATTCAGAGCTAAAAGGAAATGAATTATCACACCATGAAAAGACAAGGATAAATAAATGCATATTACTAGAGAAGCCAATCTGAAACAGCTATATACTGTATAATTACGACTATATGACATTCTGGAAAAGGCAAAACTATGGAGACGGTAAAAAGATCAGTGTTTGCCAGGGGTCGGGGGGAGGGAAGGACGACTAGGCAGAGCACAGAGGGCAGGAGAACTACTCTGTATAATCCTACAATTGTAGAAGCATGTTATCATGTATTTGTCAAAACTCATAGAATGTACTACACCACAAGTGAACCCTAATGTAAACTATGGACTTTGAATGACTATGACGCGTCAATGTAGGTTCATCTGTTGTAACGAACATGTCACGGTGTGGGGGATGGTGATAGTAGGGGACCTTGTGTATATGTGGGGACAGGGGTATACGGGAAATCTCTGTACTTTCCACTCAATTTTGCTGTAACCTAAAACTACTCTAAAAAATAAAGCTAATTAATAAAACACTGCCAGGAGTGGGCAGTTAAATAAAAATTCATTTACTGGCTTTGTAAACTTGTACAAACGACGTACTCTCTCTGAAATCTAGTTTTCTTGTCTGTAAGATGGAAACACCATGTCCCCTCTATCCTGAAGCTACTGAGAATTAAATGGCTCAGTCTGTATGACAGCTTCTAGTACAGCATGTTTGGATCGGTGCCCTTTCTGTATGTCATCAGAGCAGATCATACATTTCTCCATTGCACCTGGTCATCTTTCCAAGGAGTTTATGAGGGACTAGGTGTTTAACCTTGATATTCCAAACAACTATCACCATACCTGACACATCACAGATACTCAAGAAATGTTTTCTGAATAAATACACGAATCATGTAACTATAAAAATAATAGACAACAGAAAGTATAACCCATATGTTACATTAACTAGTGAAATAGGATCTTCTAGAATAGAAAGTTATTCAGAATAGGTCATACCGGCCAAAGAAATAGAAAAATGAGTCTATATTGTCATATCCTAACAATGTGCTTTTTCTCATTAGAGTTTTTATTTTAAGCTGCATCTTGAGACAAAATTCAAGGCCAGAGAAACCACAAGGTTAGGGAGGCTATGAGACTCCCCGGGAAATCACAGAGTGCTGCATGAAGGTGACTCAGGAATTGCTGCTCCTTCTGGTTGGGCCGAAAGCAGGGATCCAGTGTGTGGAAAATGACACATCTGCAGGAGCAGCCTGACCAAAAAGGAAAACAAAAGTTCCAGCCATAATCATGTGGGAAGGGAAATGAATCAAACAAAATGAGTTTTCAGGGTTTCAGAGCCTTGGTAACAGGATTCATGTTCAAGTATCTCCTCATTCCTCAAAACTCCTCTAAGTGAGTCTAGGCTGCATATTACTTATAGAATTTTATAAGGTAGCTATATTGTTGTAATTACTGTATGCCCTACCCTAGATAAATATGTCACGGAACAAGTCTTGCAATCCAACAGTCTGGCACAGTAGTCCCCCAAAGTGGGTCCCAGAGATTCTGAGTTAACTGGTCTGGGGTAAAGCTTGGGTACTAGGAGTTTTAAAATCTCACCAGGCAATTCTAATGTGTAGCCGAGAGCATCCATTAAAAATGTGTCTTAGTAAAATGCTGTCTAGAATTCAGGGCTTAGAGTAATATCACTACCGTGTCAATATACAGTTTGAAAGTATCCGGCAGTGTCTTAAATGATGGCTTTGAAAGTAACACAGTACACTCTATCCTCTTAACCACTACTCCTAAAACCATCCCAAATGTGCATTCTGAGGCCCTTTTTATGTACCTTCAAACACTATCAGTGTGCAGTGTTCTTTCCTTTTTTAACACAGAGCACTGGCATATTATACTGCTATAACATTTTAATTGGCATTTATGTGAGAACACCAAAAAGTTGGCCAGAGTTGCAATTATTAGAAATCTATTTATCTTAATATCAACCAGTTGTGGGGGAAAAACAACAACACTAATACAGAATCTCTACTTTGCATCAAACATTGTGTTAGACCTTCGGGAGGTACATAAAAGAAATTTAGGACAGAGTCCTACCCTGAAATGACTTGAGCCTGGGAAAAGAAAACTGGAATAAACTCACATTCTAAATGAAACAGCTAGAAAATAAGTAAATGCTACTGGGTAGTATTCATGAAAAATATAAAATAGGAGAGAAAGAGTGATTAATACGGACAATTACAATAATGACAACTAATGCTTACTGTGCACTTGCGATGGCCTGGCACTCTTCTCTATGCTTCATGAGTGTGAACTTATTTAAGTCTCTTAAAAACCCTCTGAGGGAGGAGCTGTTACCTTCTCCATTTTACCAATTAGGACACTAAGATAATGGAGCTAAAAGAACTTGCATATGGTCATTGAGGAAGGGGACAGTGTAGCCTGGATTCACACCAGTGCCCTTGCTACAGAGTCAGACATGGCGCTATGGAAGAGGGAAACTGGAACCATGTCGAGAAAAAAGCTACAAATCGCCATCCTTGTTTGTATTTACAAGAAGCAGCAGGGTATAATCAGAAACTGCCCCCCACTCCGCCACAGACTGCTGCCTGACCTTAGTGAGACTGCCTCTCTCAAGCTTCAGTTCCAACATCTGCACACTGCTGGTCCAGGACCACTAAGACCCCTTTCAGTTCCATAGCTCTCAGAGTACAATTTTAATGAACAGAACAAAGATGGGAGGACATCTCACAAAGGCAGACATAATGAGCAAAGGTGCGCATATAAAATGAGAACACCAGGAAAAGGAGCGCAGTCAGAGTCAGCTTCAGTGCTCTGCGAAACAGAATTTACTGCATCTGCCACAGTGATCTTCTTAATGGCTTTTGTGTCATGAAAGACATATACCGTCTAATTAATATATGTGATTGGGAAATCTATTCTTGGGATAACTGAAACTTGAATTTGGTAATGAATTTAAATTCATAATGCTGTTTTCCCTGTTGCATGCTGGATAATAAAAAACACAATGAGTTTTTAACATTACTTGGAAAGGGGAAAATAGGATCTATAATAAAAAAATTTAATTACACTGCATATTTCAGGGAGCTACATACATATAAAATACATGTGTCTATAATGTAGTTAAAATAAAGATTTTATTTTCATGTGGGATTTTTTTCCCAGGAAAAGAAGCTATACTTTTCCCAAGAGACTTGGACTACGAGAGAAAGTAAGCACTTCAAGAAGCGTAGCTCAACTCTAGGCGATGAAAGTGAAGTACATCCTTTAAACTCTGAAGTTCTACAAGATTGATAACTGTCTTTATTTTAGCAGGATTTTAAAGCATCCGTGGTATAAATACATTTCCCTTTTGAATATTGTGTACACATATTTTAAAAATAGAATATTCACAATCTATCATTTCTATGTCAAGAGACAATCAATGTTACTCTTTAAAACAATTATTCCTTTGACAAAGTATGAGTGTTTGAAGTTCATTAAGTCAGTCAAATCATTGGATATCTAGTTAAAAATGTGTAATATTTGTCTTCTGAATCCAAGTACTGCTTAAAAAATAGGAATCGATACCAGAGTTTCTTTTCTCCACATTACACTTCTGCAAGATGAAGCTCACATCGTTAATTGTTCTAAAGTTGCTTCCATGATCCCTTTTAAGACAGTGATACACATTTCTATGCCTTCTGGGATGTCATTTTCCTTGACAAGTCTTCAGTTATTTTAAGTTTGTGACTAAACCTTGTATGAACTCCATTTTCCCTCAGGAATACTTCTCTATGCTTTTAATGTGCACACCTTGGGTCTTCAGAACTGTAACTAGAATTTCTATGATCCCCCATCTCTAAAATAAAATGTACATACCCTCATAAAAAAGGTAGACTATTCACTTCCAAGAAATATACTGAAGAGTTTATTACCCGAAATAACCAAAGTAGTGGAAAATTTACACATCCATGTTGGGTTTATTCTATATTTTGTAGATTAAAGATGTGGATTACTCAAATGTTTCGTTGGTAATTTGCCACGGTTAGTGTGAAAGTGGGTTGAACATGCCCTGGTTTATTTTTCATGGGCTTCAAGATCTCAGACATCTGTGGATTGGAAATCACCAAAGGGCAAGTACATTAAGATTTGTGTTTGTGAAAAATGTAACCTTCATACATAAGAATAATGAAGCCTTAAAGTTATTATTTTATTACTTCAAATACTTTCAGAAAGTTTGATAGAATATTTTTTCAGGAAGTTTAGTAAATGTATTAACTTATATCTACATAAGAAGTATAAGATAAAACAAACACTTAAGACGATTTCTATTTCCTTTTATATTTATCAATTGCTCTTTCTTTAAAAGTGACAGCTAAAGGCTTTCACTACTTGATAAAATATGGACTGTTCTGAAAATCTAGTTTGGAAAGTTAGTGCCATATTGTAAGAGGAGAGAGAAAATGAATTATGGAGTTCCTTTTTGTCATTCTTTAATCTTTTCATTTGATACAAATACGAATAACTGTTTACCTACATAATTTGACCTGTCTATTCTTTGCCTTCTTTGCTAGGCCAATGTATTCAAACATTTCAACAAAGCTAAACACAATTTTATAGGCTGAAAAGTAATCACAGAACTTCCTGAGAACATCCTTATTGCAGCTTATCTGTGAAATACCGTCATGATGAAAATGGATATGAAAACAGCTCTCAAGTAGTGCTACAAGATAATGAACAGCACTCACACTCACACTCACATATATACACTGGGTATGTTTAATTTTTAAAACATTAATTTGATGGCATTTGATTTCAAATTTAAGTCTAGAAACAAAAAGTACTAAAACCCTTTTAGAATCATTCTGGAATTGGATATCTATGGGCACAAGTTAGAAAATGTATGAGGCGCCATACTCTTTCCACATCTCTTGTTGGTTGTCTAAAAAGAGCATATTCTAAGTCAATCTGTTTCTTTCCTCACTCCTTGCAGTTACACAGATGAGAATTCTTGCTGTTGCCCTCCCTCTGTTCCTCTCCCTGCACTACCATTTACCCAATGCCTTCTCTGTGCCAGTGTTTTACCCACATTATGACTTTACTATCAGGGGAGAGGCAGTAGAGGGGGAAGGCTGACAGCACAGGTCCTGGAGGCAGTCAGTCTGGGTTCAGATCCTTGCTCCACTACCAAGAAGTTGTGGAATCTTGGGCAAGTTACTCAAACACTTTATTCCTCAGTTTCCTCCCCAAGGAAATTGAGATGGTAATAATAAGGTGGCTTTGAAGATTAAATGAGGACATGGCACGTAGTTAGCATTATATGTGTTAGCTATTATTATCATCACCATTTTAGAGATAAAGGATAATTACCAAGAACCGGTGAATTTCAGTGACTTGCCGAAGGTAAGAGAGCTAGTAAACGGCACTTAAACACAGGTCTATCTTCCATCATGCACTGTCCACTGGCTTCCTCCCTCTGTGTTTCCTTAAGTAGCAGCAGCTCCATTATGAGACACTCCCATTCTGATCAACAGAAATTCTCCCAAATCCAGTGATGGAGTGCAAAGTGAGCAGGAAGAGGGCGCCTCCTTTAGACAGAAGCTCAGGTTCCCTCTCCCTCTCCCTCTTCTCACCATCCTCTCTCCTTCCTCTTTCTCCAAACACCTTAATTTCTCATCAGACAATTACTGGATAGCCTATGTCCTCTTGGTAGACACATCGCTGAGTTAGATACAGACTGAGTGAGAGACATCTTTAGGTCAAAAGTGTTCCCGTAAGGGACAAAGCCATCCAGTGACCCTTAGGTCTACGTGGCCACTGAGTCTGACAGAGCAGCGTCCTTTCCAGAGAGCTATGTGAAGTCTGCACTGTCTTTAACGGAAGCTCTCCTGATACACTGGTTCCATGCCTCCTAATGCTGCATCCCTCCCTCCCTTCCTAGCGGCCTGTGTGTAGATAATCACTACATGTTGCCCCAGCCTTTCCAAACTGACCACACCATGCTGGTTGAGAACTATATTCCACCTCACTACTGGGCACCTGTTCCTTTGATTCATTCTGGTGTGTGTGGCTTCACAGCACAACTTCCAGTCTAGACACTGGATTTTACACGTATACCGGCCGGAGAAATCCAAAGAGGAGGAAGCTTCAGATATAAAACCATGGAAACATAAGGAGCTGAAAAGAGCTTCAGCAGGGCTTTCTTTAAAAAATAAAATATCTTGCATAACTGAAACTTTACATCCATTAAAAGCAACTCTTCATTTCCCCCTCCCCCAGCGCTCCTGGCAAACACCATTCTATTTTCTGCTTCCATGAGTTTCACTATATTAGATACCACACATCAATAGACTCATGCAGCATTTGTCCTTGTATGACTGGTTTATTGCACTTGGCATAATGTCCTCAGGTTCACCCATGTTGTCACATATGGCAGGATTTCCTTTCTTTTTTAAGGCTGAATAATAGTCCATTGTATGTAAAATATATACCATGTTATCTTTATGCATTCTTCCATTGATGGACATTTAGGTTGATTCTATATCTTGGCTATTGTGAATAATGCTGCAATGTACATAGAAGGGCAGATATCTCTTTGAGATCCCGATTTTAATTCTTTTGGATAAATACCCATAAGTGGGATTGTTGGATCATATGTCAGTTCTATTTTTAATTTTTTGAGGAACCTTCATATTGTTTACCATAGTAACTGCACCTTTTTACATTTCCACGAACAATGCATAGGCGTTCCAATTTCTCCACATCCTTGCCACCACTTATCTTGTTAATTTTATAATGGTCAACCCAAAGGTATGAGATGATATCTCACTGTGGTTTTTCTTTGCATCTCCTTAATAATCAGTGACGCTGAGCATCTTTTCACATACCTACCGGCCATTCACACGTCTCCTTTGGAAAAATGTCTATTTGTGTCCTCTGCCCACTTTTTAATCAGGTTATTTGCTTCTATGCTACTGAGTTCTAGGAGTTGCTGTTCAACAGACACAATGTTTCACTTATGCAAGATGAGTAAGTTCTGGAGTTCTGCTGTACAGAATTATAGTTAACAATACTGTATTGTAAGTGCCCTTAACACAATCAATAAATGAATGAATAAATAAACAAACAAGAAAAAATTAAGAAGAAAACAAAACTAGAGAATGTTGCTTTGTTAGATTAACTCCAGGCCCATCTGTCCTCTTCTTTCCTCACCGACAATGAATGGCTCAGTTGACCTATCTAGGAAGCTTAATGCAATACTAGAATTACTATCCAGAATTCTGGTTTAGACCTCTGCTTATCCTAGTTTTAAAAAAAAAAAAAAATGAAGAAGAAGGAAAAGAGAAGACCCCGAAGAGAATAATAAGTTAACGTTTCCTGAGTATTTAATGATGCAGGCAAGTTCTGACTGCTTTGCAAATATGAACTCATTTATTTATTAAAAACTCTAATTATTATTATTATTATTCCCATTTTATAGATAAGTAAACTGAGGATTAAAGAAGTTAAAAAAGTTGTCTAAGTCACTACTCCCCGGAGGGATCACTAACCACTCGAGACCCAGCCCTGCCACTTTCTAATGTTGCCATCTTGACCAAGGTTACTTACACTCTGTAGTCTTATGATCATTCTTATTTAATATGTAGATAATAAGGTCTCCTTAATAGAACTGTGGAAATGATTAAGTAATAATTCATGGTGTGAGAATTAAATGCTAAATTGCATGTAAATTAAGAGTGTTCATTAAATGTTGAAATTATTTGCAGATTGAAGAATATATCTCCATCCTTCTTTAAATAAACTCCCCTTTAAATAAGTTAAGTGAACTGCAGATGACCCAGGCTTATCATGAAACCCAGGCCAAAGCTACCAACAGGAGCATGGTAACACTTGGCTAACCCCCGCAAGCCTCTGCATGTAACAACAGGATGTGATTATCTTAACTCTACCTTCAGATTGGCTGACCTAAAAGAACTGTCTCCAGCAAGGCTATTTCTAAGTAACCAGAGACTGCTATCATATAGATCTAGCTCCAGGTCAAACTGCTTTATCAAATATTTTATTAATGTTTACATAAATAAGCCCACTTGAAGTCTTCAAGCTTCAAATGCCCAACATCTTAAAGGAACAATGAATTTTCCCCAACGCCTAGTCCCCAACTCGTATCTCAGTCTCCTAGCTCCAAGTCTCATGAGGATGATTCTAGTAGGTGAAAACTAAGCTACACATCTTCACCCCAGAAAGGAAGTATGGGAATTCTTTTGGAAATGGCATTACTCCCAATGTGGGAAACTGTATAAAAATTTTGGAAAATCATAGTTACACGTCTACTACAGATGGCAAGTTCAAAGTCTATAAAGTTCTGGATTTCTTGATCCAAAAATAGCGAAAATAACTGATAATCTTAAAAGACCATGACTTTGGGGATTATTTCCATGAATCCATACATTGAGTTATTTATTCCTTACCTTCAATGAGCATTCTACCACAGGAAAGCTATGCTTTATAGCAGTCAATCTATTTGATGGACAGGAGCAAACGCTCCCCATACCCTTCCTGGACAGCATATTTCCCAAAAGGTAACATCAGGACAGAAGATGGGCCTCTGCCTTCTGACTCCAGATGGTGTAAATCTGGACTAAATGGCAGAGCCTTCAAACAATCAGAGCTCCTGCTGACAGAGGAGCTTCAACAAGTTAGCGTGATATGTATTGTCTCAGTTCAAGAACACTATCTAGTCTTAGACTCATTATTAACTGCTCCCTCCCCACCTCAATCAATCAATCATCAAATCTTTCTTATCTTACCTCAAAAAATTTCCGCTGTGTCCCTGCTTTCCTACTCTTCCCACTATGGCCTTATTTCAGGCTTTCATCATCTCGTTTCTGATCAGTGCCAACAGCTCCCTAATTGGTACCTTTGAGTTAAGTTTTGCCTTCTCAGGCTAATTCTCAATATCTAAAATGCAAATGTGATTTTATCATTCCAGTAATTTAAATCATTCAGCGGCAATCCATACTTACAGAAGTAAGAGTAAAGACCTCAACATGACATACTGCCTTCTATCTATCTCTATGGGCTCACTTATCCATGACCCTTGTTGAAAATTCAACTCCATCAAGACCAACTATATATAATTGCATGTATACATCTATGGGTTGCTCTTGTTCTCTCTGCCTAAATCAGGGTTCAGCACACATGTCCCTTGGGTCAAATCTGGACCATGGCCTGCTTTTGTACAACAATTGAGCTAATAATAGTTTTATATTTTGAAAAGTAGTAAAACAAAAAGAAGAATATGCAATAGAGATCTACCCTTAGGATCCAAAAAGCCTAAAATATTTACTCTCTGGCCATTTATAGAAAAAGTTTCCTGACCCTGCCCTAAAAAGCCTTTTCTTCCTCTGGCTTGGCTAAACCCTTACGCATCACTTAGTACACATATGAGATCATAAATCATCTTCTTCATGAAATTTTCTGTACAACTCCTTCCTGTATCCGAGGTTAATGTTAGGTGCTTCTCCATGCTCTCATAATTCCAGAGAATATTGTTGTTGAACCTACTCATTACATTATAGAGTTATCTGCTTGCCCCATTAGATTTACTCATGTGTTGTAACATTTTATCCACCAAATCTTTGATAGGCACACAATACATGTTTATGGAATAAACTGTTACTGAATAAAGACATTACAATTGACATCATATGGTATGAAAGTAATTTAAATTACAGGAGCTCTCCATGGTACTGAAGAGGATTGCCTACAGCTCCTTCCTATGGGATGTCCAGAATCCTATGTTTCATGTTGCTCAATTTCCTTCACTAGCCTCTATCATGACTTCATGACTTTTTCTGCCACTTACCAGTCAACTTCCTATAGAATCCTAACTAACTCTTGTCAAATTCTCTTCTATTCCAATTAAATGTACATACATTTTTGTCAAGGCATTTATTGCTCACCAAATAGCCATATGCTCGCCCACATTTTCCAGGCTCTTTGCAGTTCAAGGGGGCCATGTGAATAATTTTGACCAATGGGATATGAGCAGAAATGAAGCACAGAATAGAGGATCTGAGTTCTCCAGGTTCCTTTGTTGCCTTGATGGCAGTGGAAGCCACACACTTAGACAGCATAGCTACAATACAGAAGTACCTTAGCTTGCTGAGTCTGCAGTCTTTGACTCTTATCAAACTGTTGAGTTAAGCTATGACTTGGAGGTTAATTTGTTATCACAGCAAAACTGAATTTCCCTGATTAACACATTCTTTTAACAGAACACTTATCACAGTTTGTTTACTTCTATTTCCCTTACTAGATTATAAGTTTCTTGAGAGAAACGATTGATCTTATTGATTTTGTACTGCATAACTCAATAATTGTTGCTAAATGAATGAACAGACTTTAAAGTCTGCTTTCCTGTTTTTCATATTCCCTACTCTCAAAAAGAGCAACAACGTGTTTATTTTACAGTAGCCAAAGGAACACTGTTGTGAGTGTAAACTGTATAGTCATAGTCAACAGCAAAGACCCGAGAGACAAACTGCCTGGGTTCATATCCCAGTTCTGCCTTACACTAGGTGTGTCCTTGGTAAATTATAAGTAAATCTTCTTGCCTCAGTTTCCTTACGTGTGAAATGTGGGAAACAATAGTACTGACCTATTGGGTTACACAGTTAATGTCTGTAAAGTGTTTAGAACAATACCGAGCACATAACAAATACTGTAAGTGTTGACTGTTACTACATTGCCACAACTTTGTAGGAACCTTGAATTTCTATCCATGTCCTAATGACTTAAAAATCAATGATACTGTTTTCTGATAAAGGCATTTCATTCAATAACTCCAGTCTTTGTTATCTGATAGAATTAATAATTTAAAGAATATGAAATCACACATAGTATGTAAAACATTATATTTTAAACATGTACAACATTACAATAAT
This sequence comes from Rhinolophus sinicus, assembly GCF_057876585.1. Taxonomy (NCBI): domain Eukaryota; kingdom Metazoa; phylum Chordata; class Mammalia; order Chiroptera; family Rhinolophidae; genus Rhinolophus; species Rhinolophus sinicus. The sequence continues at coordinate 47,480,852 of NC_142504.1, forward strand.
TGCAAGCACTGCATCTATTTACATCATGGTAGCAGCTTATATACCATAAGAAAGCATTGACAGTCAATGAATTCTGATGATGAAATATATTTCATCATGTTTTCAGTTCATCTGATTCCAAATGAGATAAAAAGAAATACCAATATATTTTTAAAGAGAAATCACAGGAAATATTGTTTTCAAATATGACGTATACTACTTTTATTTAAATTTTATTAAAATTCACACTCCCCTGAGGCAATAATTTGAATATTGGATCAGAAAAAAAGAGCTTTTCACATTATTTGAGGTTAAATGATTACAAAGTAGTCCCAGAAATTCTTAAATTCCCTTCATATTTAAAGTAAATTAGGAAAAGAAAAATAGACGAAAAACAGTTATTTTAAAATTGTTATAATCTATTAACTTGAATTTAAGCAAAGCATATTGCTTTGACTAAAAAAAAATACTAGGGTTATTTGAATACACACTCACTTGAATGATCACAAAAAAGTTCTTAACAAAGTAAGTTATTTGTTAAAGGTAAATTTAATTTTGTTTCTCCCCTGTAGTTTTCATTTATTTATAATAAATTGTGGCTATTAGAAATCTTCAATGTTTCTTCTTTTTCATGGAAATTTTATCATTCTAAGCATAAACCTGAATGATTATATTCTTATTGTATAGCTTCTTCCAGGCATTATCTATAATATATTATCTTTAATGTGAATTTATAATCATATATTGCTGCTTATATTATTGGTAAAGTTTACATAACTTCCAGTTTGTATTCTTTGAGAAAAACAAGTTTAATTTTACATATGGAATTATTTTATCTACAGTTTCTAACTGAAAAGGTAATCACCCAAACATTTTTTAAAAAAATTCATTTATACACCTCTATTTACACTTGGGAGGAAAATATTAGAAATTTTATATTTTAATGTCAATTTTATATGTTCTATAATATACAAAGTATGTAAGTGAAGAAGTATAGTACAGAATTTATAAATTAAAATTAAATAAATACACGAATATATAATTATACATGCATGCGCAAACATTTTACGACTAGAGGAGTCCAATTACAAAAAGTTTTGCTACATTTGGTGTAGAGACTTTCACCAAGTCAGGGAGGCAATTCAGAGATTATCAGATGTAGTGTGAAAAATCATCTCCCCTGTGACTTTCTGAGATGAGGGAACTATCAGATTCTTAACTTCTCTTTCAAAGGTCAAAAAGCAGATACCAGTGATGGAAATAAGAACAGAAAAGGCTTTGATTTGAGTCCATTCCTGTGTTCTTTAAGGGAATAAAGGGAAACATGCTAGAAGGAGCACAGCAGAAACGTGAAACTGGTAGAGTGTGTTTCTGGTTGGTCTGCTGGAATTATGATCTAGCATGAGGATGCTGGATTTCGGACAACAAGAGCTAAAGATGGCTTAAGGGCTGATACAAGTGGAAAATTTGTACAGATATTGATAACGCAAAGAAAATTATAAGTATCATAAAAGAAGTATACATTATCTTAGGAGCCCAAAGAGGTAGCAAATGCATCTACTTGGGACAGAGATAAACAATTACAACAGCATTTCAGATTGGTTTCCAAAGGGGAGCAAAATTCTCTGGGAGGTTAGTTGCAAAAAGAACAGCCTACTCAAAAAGTGCTGGTCACACTGAGAGCAGTAACGAGAAGTGAGAGTATCTGGAAAGCAATAGTGTGCACAGCAGGCACGAAGGGGAAAGGACCACACAGGCAATTGAGGCTTGAATGGAAGGCCCTCGAATACGTCATTCAAGGAGTCATACTGCTGCAGGCACAATGGGGAAAGACCACATGTACATAAAAGGAAATATTATCATGGTAGTGGTGTGTAAAATCAATGGGCACTAACCAAAGAGCATCAAGCACGGTGCCTGGAAAATTATTGTAAGAGACCAGGCAAGGCATGAGCAGGGTTAGAATTCTAGTGATAGGAGAAGGGTTTTTTTATTTGAATTCACTGCTTTATACCTCATATTAGTGTTCTAGGGCTGCTGTAACAAAGTATCACAAACTGTGTGGCTTAAAACAAAAGAAATTTATTGTTTCACAGCTCTGTAGGCTAGAAGTCCAAAATCAAGGTGTCAGCAGGTTGATTTCTACTAGGGAGAATCTGTTCCATGCCTCTCTACGAGCTTCTGGTGGCCGTAGGCATTCCTTGGCTTGTAGGTACATTATTCCAACCCTTCATCTTCCCATGGCATTCTCCCTGTGTCTCTGTATCTTCACATGGCTGTCTTCTTGTAAGACCACCAGTCATACTGGATTAGGAGCCCACCTTACTATGACCTCACTTTCACTTAATTATACGTGCAAATTAAATTAATTATATTTCCAAATAAGGTCACCTTCTCAGATACTGGGGGTTAAAACTTGAACATAACTTTCTGGGGAGAAACAGTTCAATCCACATCGTGCCTCAAGGGAATGAAGAGCAACATGAGGAGCTGCAGCATTCCCACTAGCAGAAGTATTTGCGATTATGAAATCATGAATGGTGTTTTGTGACTTAGGTAGAAAGGCTATGTTTTGTTAAGATGCTACCAAATAAGAATAACTCATTTTCTAAATTTTGATTTTACAATTCGAACTTGCCTAAAATACAAAATACAATAGAATAAAACACCACATAAAATAATTGGGGTAGTAAAAAATAAGCAGCAGGAGGGGGGGAGATCATTTACATAAAAAATACGTTGACAAAAACTCTAGAAAAATTTCTAGCTTTCACTTGGAAATTATACAGGAATCCACATGACTTTTTAAAATATTTTTTTATTTTTCAAATACAGTTGACATACAATGTTACATTAGTTTCAGGTATACAACACACTACAACTTATTAGGTGATCACCCTGATAAGTCTAGTACCCAGCTAGCAATGTACATATTACAAAATTATTGCCTATATTCCGTATGCTGTACTTTACATCCCCGTGACTATTTCATAACTACCAATTTGTATTTATTAATCCTTTCCCCTTTTTCACCCAGACCCCCAACCCTCCTCCCATCTGGAAACCATCAGTCTGTTCTCTGTATCTATGAGTTTGTTTCTGTTTTGCTTGTTTATTTATTTTTATAAATTCCACATATAAGTGAACTCGTATGGTATTTGTCTTTCTCTGTCTGACTTATTTTACGTAGCACAATACCATCCATGTTGTTGCAAATAGTAAGATTCCATTCTTTTTATGGCTGAGTAATATTCCATTGTATACATGTACCATGTCTTCTTTATTCATTCAACTATCGATGAACACTTAGATTGCTTCCATATCTTCGCTATTGTAAATTATGCTGTAATAAACATAGGGGAGCATGTCTTTTCGAATTTGTGTTTTATGTTTGTTCACATAAACACCCAGAATTAAAACTGCTGGGTCCTTCTTTGTCTCTCGCTACAGACTTTGGTTTAAAGTCTAGTTTGTCTGGTGTAAGTATTGCTACCCCAGCTTTTTGTTTGTTTGTTTGTTTCCATTTGCATATAATATGTTTTTCCACCCCTTTACTTTCAGTCTCTGTGTCTTTCAATCTAAAGTGGGCTTCTTGTAGGCAGTATATGTAAGGGTCTTGTATTCTTATCCATTCAGTCAACCTATGTATTTTTTTTGTTTTGATTGAAGCATTTAACCTATTTACATTTAATGTAATTGTTGATATAAATATGTAGATATTGCCATTTTATTATTTATATTAACTATATAAATATTTAATATAAATACATAATATAATATTATATTAAATATATAAATATATTTTCTTCCTGTTCTTCTTAAAGAAGTTCCTTTAACATTTCTTGTAATACTGGTTTGGTGGTGATGAACTCCTTTAGTTTTTTCTTATCTGAGAAGCTCTTTATCTGTCCTTTGATTATAAATGATAGCTTAGCTGGGTACAGAAATATTTGTTGTAGGTCTTTAGTTTTAATAACTTTGAATATTTTGTGCCAATCACTTCTGGCCTGCAAAGTTTATGTTGAAAAATCAGCTAACAGTCTTATAGGAACTCCCTTGTAGGTAACTAACTGCTTTTTTCTTGTTGCTTTTAAGTTTCTCTCTTTGTCTTTAACCTTTGGCAATTTAATTATAATGTGTCTTGGAATGGCCTCTTTGGTTTCATCTAGTTTGGGACTCTCTGCACTTCCTGGACTTGTAAGTTTATTTCCTTCACCTGGTTAGGAAAGTTTTCCATTGTTATTTCTTCAAATAGGTTTCCAATTCCTTTCTCTCTCTTTCTTCTCCTCTGGCATCCTCTGATGCAAATGTCGGTATGCTTGATATTGTCCCAGAGGCCCCTTCAAATATCCTTATTTTTTGTTTTTGCTGTTCTAATTGCGTATTTTCCACTACGTTGTCTTCCAAATTATTTAGTTCCTCTGCTTCATCTAATTACTGCTGATTCCCTCTAATGTATAGTTCATTTTAGTTATTGTACACTTCATTTCTGATCGTTCCTTTTTATGTTTTCTATGTCTTTGTTAAAATTCTCATTGAATTCATCTACTCCTCCCCTATGTTCATTAAGCATCCTTATAACCACTGTTTGTCTCCATTTTGTTTCATTCTTTTTCTGGAGCTTTGTTCTGTTCTTTCATTTGGGACATGTTTGTCTGTTTCCCCATTTTGGCTACCTCCCTGTGTTTGTTCCTATTTATAAGAAAGAGCCCCTGTGTCTCCTGGTCTTGGTAGAGTGCCCATATGTAGGTGTCCTGTGGTGCCCAGTGGCACAGTCTCCCTGGTCCCTTGTGCGGGTTGTATGTATCCTCCTGTTGTATTTGAGCCTTGAGTGCTGTTGGCAAATTAATGGGAGAAACTGACCCTCAGGCTGATTGGCTTTGACTATAGAGGAGGAGCTGTTGCACAGGGGCTGACCCTACTGGAGGAGGAGTCACATTAGCAGGTCTCTGGTGCCTGCCCAGTGTGCCCTTTGGGTGTGTCATTTATGGAGGTGATTAGGTGGTGCTCTGGTGTGGTCTGACACTGGCCACTGGGTGTGTTGATTCTGGGGCCTCTTGGGAGGGGCTCTGTTGCCAGCCAGGGTTAGCCTGTTCCCTTCCCAGGGCCACCTGGTATGAGTTACAAAGTAATCCTCAGATTACTTTGCTGCTTGTGCGAGGCTTGGAGGTGCTTGGGAGAGGCTAACAAGTTTGATGGGCCCCTAAGTTGGATATGGCAGGGTCTCAAGGACTCTCCAAGGTAGGGTGAATGGTGTTCACCAGATCAATGAAGACTTGGTGCCTGCCTTACTCCTGCAGCCTGAGTGGCGGGAGGGCTAAACAAAGGAATAATGGCTTCTGCCCGCACTTCTATATGGGAGAAAGATGCCCCTCCAGCCCTCTCCCTGAAGCCAGACAGTTCAGTTCCTCCCTGTGTGTCCCTGGCACCTTTCAAGCTGATGCCCCAGTGCTGGAACTCAGAGCAAGTGAGTCTGCCAACAAGTAAGTCCAAGCATGGGTCCTTTAAGAGGAATGCCTGGGATTCCAGCAGCCCTACATCATACTCAGCCACAATCCCTGCTGGTTTTCACAGCCAGAAATTATGAGGACTTTTCTACCCAACACTTGAGCCCTGGGCTGGGGAGCCTGGTGTGGGGCGGGGATCCCTCATGCTTCAGGAGGAATCTCTGCAGCTGAGATATATCTCATGATTTTTAATGGTCACACGGGGGTGTGGGACCAGCTTGTTCTGCAACTCTGCCCCTCCTACCAGTCTCCACATGGCTTCTTCTATTTATCCTTAGTTATAGGATTTCAGTTCTGCTAGTCTTCAGATGGTTTTCACTGAGAGTTGTTCTATGGTTTAATTGTAATTTTGACGTGTCATCCACATGACTTTTGAAAGTTAATACATATATCTTTAAAGACAGGTAACCCATTTTCACCTGTACTTGTTTTTAAATATTGAAAATCACTGGCTCACATAAACTCTGAAAGAACATAAGAACAGTTACAGTATAATGATCATTACATTTGTCATTAAAGGCCTTCAAATAGGAAGTAGTCAATGTACCTAGCAAAAATTATAAGTAAAAAATATCCTAGTTTATTTGCCAACTCAATTAACTATACCACACCCCTCTCTGTCCAGCGTATGCTATCAATAAGAGCCAGGCAGAGTTTAGGCTTACATTATAACAATGTGGCTCCTCATAAAGGTTTCACAAGAGGTAACATCAATATGTTTTTCCAAAGACTGACTGAATAGCTTAGGTAATATCACTAATTAACTATCATTCAATGTAGATTTTACTGCTTTTTTAAAGAAATAAGTAGCACTCCGTGAAAAGATTGTGACTGTATTTCATGAAAGAGTGTAACTGCAAAAAGCCCATCTGTACTGTCCAGTTTTAAAGGAAGTTAATTTGGCTCTTTTAAGCAGATTTTTTCCTTTCCATCCAATGTACAGGGGAGTAATTTAGTCTCACCTGGTGTATAGGGATTTACAAATACAATTCCAATTACAAGGAAGAGGATTTGCACACGTAAGGGCCTGCCCAGACAGCGATGAATTTACCTCCTAATTTGCAGTGTTGCCCCTAGACGCTGAGCATGATTCTGCCCACATATGGTACATGCATGGAAGCCTGGGCCCAATGCACCAGGTGGGAGGCACAGACCTCGTGTCAGGGAGGCTGAGCTGATGATTTACAGCTGATGTGTAAGAGCTCCGCAGAGAACTGGCAAGTACTGCACTAAACGCCACCAGTCAGGGAAATCCAGTCGTGGTAAACAGGCTTGGCATTAACAACAAAAGTAAAATATGCTAATCAGTTGTTCTACTCCAGGAAAACAAGTCACCAGGGGGCAGGATGTGGGGGGTAGGCAAGCCACAGCTTCAAGGCTTTGTGGAGGTTTTTTGGTTAAATTTCTACATCTATCTCTATGACTTCACTGATATTTCTAGCCCATTTACAACACAGTAATGTTTTATATGCCTACCCTTTTTAGCAGCCTCTGGAAAACTTCAGTTCCCTTCTGTGCTACCAGAAGTTAACATTAGCATTTAAAATACATATATTGTGTCTACTTTATTTTTGGATACTCTCTATAGGACGCAATGCGATGTAGTGGTTACCACAATAGGGCTGGTGCTAGGCAGTCTAGATTCAAGTCCTGCCTCTGCCATTAAACAGTTGTGTGACTTTGGCCAACTGAAACTCTCTAGGCCTCCATTTCCTCACTTATAGAATGGGACCATAATAAAACCTAATTTTTAGAATTATTGGGAGAATTAAATGAGCTAATATAAGCAAAACTCTTAGAAGAGTACCTGGCACATAGTTAGTGCTCAATAAATGTTCGCTATATAATTCAGCATACTGTCTGTTCACCTTTGAAATGATAATTGCATTCCTAATAAACACGACATTTTAAAATTTGAGTAACCATACCAAATACTTTGATGGCTTGCAATGGGGGCTAGGAGTTAGAAGCATTCAGAAATAATATATTTTTCAGGGACATGTTGGAGGGTTGCTTTTGTTTTTGTGTTGTAAGTATATAGTTACAAATGCCAAACGTCATTAAAAAATATAGTATTTGATTACACTTAGCTTATACACAAGAGCCTTTCTTTTCTGCCTGCAGTAGCACTGTCATTAGTGTATCCCTTACTACACATCCTTATTTCATCACCTTGTTTACCCAGTGTTTTAATACACAAAACACAAAAACACTCCAGCAATGCAGCAGTGGTGCACCAACAACTTTTCTTCGTTACAAGAAATGTTAATGATGTGATGTAAATTTTATTTACTAATTAATTCATCCTATTATGTCCAACTGGCCTGAGAAATGACTACTATCTTTATAGGGAAAAAAATATCTCTGTATATTTCAATACCCGTAATATAGACTTAAGTCCAGGATTGCCTAGAGGACACAGAAGACTTGAGATAAAAGACTTCAATTCTATATTTTCAAGTTTTCATGACTGTGGGCCAGTCATTGGAGAATGTAGCAAATATTTGATCCATTTAGCTTTAAAACTAGAACGGTAAAATAAAACAAACCTGTTCTGGTGAATGGGTAGCACAAAGCAGAACAGATTGTAGAAATTACCAGATTAGCTTTAATGCTTGTTTCGTGCGTTTTTGAGCATGTGGAAAACTCTGACATCAATCCTACTACCAGAAATGGCCACTTCAGTTTCACCATAATAATGCTCTGCACACTTGGTATCTTTAAAGGTTTCACATTTAATCTTACAAGTACTGGATTAAATATAATGCAAGTATATTAATTGAATTTTTAACAACGTGGCACACAACCTATCCAATTTCATTTGATTCCCCCTGGTATAGCATTTGAATTTTTCTTCACAAAACCTAGAGTTCTAAGCTTCTTTTTGTGTCAAATCTTTTGCAAGTTTCCAAAAATGGAGCACAGCACATAGTAGCAGGGTTTTCAGAATATGTCTGACTTGCTTTTAGCTCATTGAGAAAGATTACGGAGCGAAGAGAAGATATCCAATGTAAGACACTGAGACCACTTCAATTTTTTTTGAATGTACACAATGACAACAATTAACATTCTTCAAATCCCCAAGAACAAAATGTCAAAGCAAGGTAGTAAACCATTAAGCCACATCCTCTGAAAGCATTAGTACAATTACTTGTTTTATTGGCTTTAAACATGCAAGCCAAGCCTTGATAAACTGAATTGGGCATATGTTGTTCATTATATCATAACTATAAATGGAAATTTTAGTATTCCCCCAGCTGCTTCTATCAATAGCAGACTACGACTAATGACAAGACTAAACAACAGCAACACCAAAAAAACAAAACAAGAAATAACTCTGAAATAACCATATTCAACCCTCAAAACACTTAATAGTCATCATATCATGAAAACTGTGAGACAAATACATTAACACTACTATATTCCCTAAGGGATCAAAATGTTAAGTTTTTATTTTAATTTAACGTGTAGAAAGCCAATTATTATACGGACTGAGTCAGTGAATGGGATCACACTGTTTTATGGATCCCCTGATAGTGCTAAGAACTGAATATTTAGAGGCAAGAAGATGACCTTTACTTCCCCCCCTCCCCCATAAATCCCCACTACAGCCCAATGAAATAGCAGCAGTGGTATGGTGGGCTGACTGATACTGGTTAGAGAACACTGACTATACACGTCTCTTCCCAACTCTTCCCAATTCAGTGACATCATAGAAATTGGCAAACAGTATAAATCAGGGCCTGGAAAGCTGGTTCTTAAACATTTACCAGCATAACACCGAAAATAAGGATGATTATTCCCACACTACAGAGGAGGCAACTGATACTTAGCAGGATTAAGTAATTTCACCAGGGTCACAAAATTCCAGTCCAAGATGTGCCTCAAAACAATCCCGTGGAGAAAAGAAAACGGGTGAAGTTACAGATAAAACAGAGTTGGCTCTGAGTTGATGACTGTTGAAATTGGGTGATAGATGCATGGGGGTTCATCGAGCTATCATCTCTAATCTTATATGTGATTAAAATTTTCCATAATAAATATTTTAAACACATACATACACACATACATATGTAGATGCACAAACAATATTCTTTTATTTTCAATTACGGTTGATATTCAATGTCATTTTATATTAGTTTCAGGTGTATAGCATAATGGTTAGACATTTGTATAATTTACGAAGTGATCCCCCATTAGTCTAGTACCCATCTGGCACTATGCGTAGTTATTGTAATATTACTGACTATATTCCTTATGCTTTACATCCCCATGACTATTTCCTAACAACCAAACTGTACTTCTTAATCCCTTCACATTTTTCACCCAGCCACTCAATAGCCTTCCTATCCAGCAATCATCAGTTTATTCTCTGTATCTGAGTCTGTTTCTGTTTTGTTTTGTTCTTTAGATTCCACATATAGGTGAGATCATGTATTATTTGTCTTTCTTTCTTTGACATATTTCACTTAGCATAGTAACTTCCAGGTCCATCCATGTTGTCACAAATGGTAAGATTTCATTCCTTTTAATGGCTGAGTAATAAGAATGGCTATCATCAATAAATCAACAAACAACTGTTGATGAGGATGTAGAGAAAAGGGAACTGTTGGTGGCATTGCCACTTGGGGTACACACAATAATGATGGATAAAAAACAATCAATTCTACATAATAAAGACCCACTGAATCAAAAGTTGAAGAGAGATGGCTCAGTTAATTTTTCTGATGTTAAAAGCTGATATCCACTGCTTTACACTATTTATTTACAGCAAAAGGAAAACCCTACAAAAAAACTTAGAACAATTCAAATGCTCATTAATAAGGAATGAAAATAAATATGGTACACAAAATAAAGTACTATGCAGCTGTAATAAAAAAATGAGGAATATACTGTTGACTAGTTCCTAGAAATATTGCTAAATTTTAAAAAAAACAATATAGATATATAAAGTGTATAGGTTACTGTTATTTATCTACTAGAGAAAAGAAGATATATAAAACACAGATGTAGATATAGATATATACAAAGACATTTGCTTATATTATAAAACAATAGAAAGATAATCCATAATTTTTAAATGGTTATATAGAGGGAGGTAGAAAGAAATGGGGTAAAGGTATAAAGACAGAAACTAGATTTAGAATAAATCTTGTTTTGTGAATTTTATAGATACTTTGCAACCATGTAAATTATTTATCTAATTCTGAAACAAAATGAAATAAAAAGAAACCCCTAATAAATGAAAGTAAAATTAAGCAAATTAACTTAGTTGTATATCTACTTGGTGGCATAATTACAGAGAAGACTCTTCTAATTACTCTAAATATGGTAATTTGATTCTACATCCCGAGTGATTTTAAATGATTAAATCAACAATAATGGTCACCCATCCCCATTCCAGAGAACAGGTTGTTAAACATTTACTACTAAAGTTGTATAAAGCACACCGTGAACGTTAAGTAAAAATACTCTTATTTGAAATCCTAAATTTGAAATGGAAGTATCAGGAAAACTTATATTTTACCTTAAACATACAGACATGTGCGCACACACTCACGCACGCACACACACACTCTTCTACACTTAGTCTTATCTAAAAGTCCAAGAAGCAATACACATACATTTCAAAGCTCTGTTTACTGAAAAGGCCTAGAAACAATAATCAACCCTGGAGCAGCACCCGTATAGTGTTGTTAAAATACCATTTCTAATGAAAAGAAAACAGGGCTTCCTGAGAGCAAAGATCTAGGAAATAAAACATACATGATGAGCCTGGAACATCTTGTCATACCAGAAAGCAAGCGAGCTACTAAAGGATGCAGGAGTCAACTTGAATAGGCTTTCACTGGCCAAAAATAAGACAATCTGAGCATCAATTAGGATAGTAACTTCAATGGATTGAAACACATTAAATGTATTTAAATAATGAGCTTAAAATGATATTTTAAAAACTCACAAAAATAAATTGTACATTACTGAGAACTATAGGAAAGTAACTCACTATTCTTGAAAATTAGAAATAATTTATATGTGCTTTTCATATATAAACTCTATCTCAAAGTAACCAAATAGTTGATGAGGGGTCATTTCTTTTTAGAAAATTATTCTAAGTAGTAAATTAAGAAGGAATGAAAGAAGTGAGGTATTGCCATTTTATAACCCATAATGAACTAATGGATCTAGGCAATAATCATTATGGCTGCTAATATAAACAAACAAACAAACATTATGAAATTCCTGATGGGAATTCCCAATACCATCTATGAGGAAGGTTTTCCAGACAATATCAATGCCGTTCAAGCTTCCAGATCTAACAGAAAATACGGAGTCAGAGGAACACAACAGATGAAAGAATGCCACAAGAATACAATGAGCAAACTCCAGGACAAAAATATAGTTTCTTCAATAGCAATAACAAAGAAAGAGGATCTCTGTATCTATGAGTTTGTTTCTGTTTTGTTTGTTTGTTTATTTTTTCTTTATAGTCGACATATAAGTGAAATCAAATTGCATCTGTCTTTCTGTGTCTGACATAGTTCACTCAGCACAATAACCTCCAGGCCCATCCATGCCACTGCAATGGAAAGGGAAAGAACCTATTCCCTTCCATGGCTGATCAATATTCCATTGTATATATGTACTACCTCCTTTTTACCCATTCATCCATTGACAGACACTCCAGCTGCCTTTGAATCCTGGCCGTTGTAAACAATGCTGCAATGAACATATGGATGCACATGTCCCCTCAAAATAGCATTTTGGGTTTCTTCAGATAAATACCCAAAAGTGGGACTACTGAGTCATATATATATATATATATATATATATATATATATATATATATATATATATATATATATATAAAATTTTATTAGCACTGAGTCCTTCTTTGTGTCTCGTTATAGTCTTTTCTTTAAAGTCTATTTTGTCTAGTATAGTACTGCTACCCCAGTTTCCTTTTTTGTTTTGTTTTGTTTGTCGTTTCCATTTACATGAAATATCTTTCTCCATCCTTTTACTTTCGGTCTGTGTGTCTTTCAAGCTGAAGTGAGTCTCTTGTGGGTTTTCTGTTTGTTTGTTTTTCTGTTTGGCCCCCTTATGTCTTTTGATTGGAGCATTTAATCCATTTACATGGACAGTAATTATTGACTGATATGCAGCTGTTGCAATTTTATTATTCACATTTTTTTTACTTATTTTTTATTTTGAAGAAGTCCCTCTAACATTCCTTGTAATATTGTTTTGGTGGTGACCAACTCCTTTAGCTTTTTATTGTCTGGGAAGCTCTTTATCGGTCCTTTGATTTTAAATGATAGCCTTTCTGGGTAGAGTAACCTTGGTTTTAGGTCTTTACTTTTCACCACTTTGAATATTTCCTGCCAGTCCTGGCCTGCAAAGTTTCTGTCGAGAAATCAGCTGACAATCATATATGAGCTCCCTTGTAAATAACTAGCTGTCTTTCTCTTGCTGCTTTTAGGATTCTGTCTTTAACCTTTGCCATTTTAATTATAATGCATCCTGGTGAGGACTTGTTTGGGTTCATCTTATGTGGGACTCTCTGCAGTTTCTGGGCTTGTATGTCTATTTCGTTTGCCAGGTTAGGGAAGTTTTCAGTCATTTCTTCAAATAGGTTCTCAATCCCTTGCTTTCTCTCTTCTCCTTCTGGTACCCCTATGATGCAAATGCTGTCCGAGAGGTCTCTTAAGCTATCCTCATTTTTTTTTTTTAATTCTATTTTCATTTTCCTGTTCTGATTGGGTGTGTTCTGCTACCTTGTCTGCCAAATCACTGATTTAATTCTCTGTTTCATCCAGTCTATTGGTGATTACTTCTAGTGCATTCTTTATTTCAGTTATTGTATTTTCCACTTCTGACTGGTTCTTTTTATGGTTTCTATGTCCTTTTTTTATGCTTGCTATCTCTTTGTTGAAAGTCTCACTGAGTTCCTTGAGCATCCTTATAACCAGTATGTGGAATTCTGTGGGTGGTAGGGTGCTTGCCTCCATTTCATTTAGTTCGTTTTCTACAGTTTTCTTCTGTTCTTTGACTTGGGATGTATTTCTTTGTTTCCTCATTTTGGCTCCCTCCCTGTGTTTGTTTCCATATATTAGGTAGATCTGCTACATCTCCAAGTCTTAGCCCAGTAGCCTTATGTAGTAAATGCCCTGTGGGGCTCTGTCACAGTCTGCCTGGCCACCTGCTCCGGGTGCTACAGGAGAGTCCCTTGTGTGGGTTCTGTGTGCCTTCCTGTTATAGTTGAGCCTTAATGGCTCTTGGCACATCAGTGAATGTAATTATCCCTCCGGCTGACAAGATGTGGGGTTTGCCCATGTCTACAGCTTACAGGCTGCTGTGTGGAGGACTTATCCCGCTAAGTGAGATTTGTGTTAGTGGGCTCTGGTGCTTGTTGAGACCACCCTTTGTGTGTGCCACTTGTGGGGTAATTGGGTGATGCTCTGCTGTGGTCTGAAGCCGACCTCCAAATTTGTTCGTTCTGGTGCCTCTTCAGAGGGGATCTGATGCAGGCCCAAGTCACTCACTCCCTGTGATCAGCTAGAGCCACCTGGTAGGAGATTCAAAGCGATCCACAGTTGATCGCTGCCTGTGCTAAACCTGGAGGTGCATGGGAGAGGCCACACTGTGAACCAAGGATGCCTGCCACCAGTACCAGGCCTGGGGTAGCTCTGCAAAAAGCCAGGACACCTGGAGGCCTGCTGCTACCTGCTGGTTCCCGTATGGTTCAGCAACTGAAAAAGTCTTGTGCAGTATGTGAGTTGGGTGAGGTGTGGTCTCAGGGAATCACCAGAGTGGGACGGGTTGTGGTCACCAGGTTAATGTAGATTCTGGTTTGGTGCCAGTGCTGAGCCTGAAGCTACTTAGCAAAGGTCTCAGAGCGCATCAAGGCCAGTTGCCACCCACCTGGGGCCCACAAGCCCCGCAACATGGGTGGGGCTGGCTGCTGGCCGAGAAAGTGCCTCTGGCATTGGATGAGTTGGGTGGGGCAAGGTCCCAGGGAGTCACCAGTGTGAAGTAAGCAGAGGTCAACCAGACCAACTCAGATTCAGATTTGGCCTGTGGAAGAAGGCTCAACACAGGAAAGATGGTGCCTGCCTGGCAGTGCATGGGAGAAGGACCCCACACAGGGAAAATGGCAACTGTCTCTCCAGTTCTCACCCTGGAGCCACACAAGTCAGTCTGTACCTGTATGTCTCTCACTCCTCCTGAGTCACTGTCCCTCTGCCAGAGGCCATGGTAAGTCCCTGCCAATGAGTGAGTCTTTGTGCAGGCCCTTTAAGAGAATATCTGGGTTTCCCAGACCCTTCATTCCCACCTGGACAGTCAGAATTGCCACTGTTTTTCACAGTCAGATGTTGTGTGGGCTCCTCTTCCTGGTACTAGTACTCTGGACTGAAGAGCCTGGTGTGGGGTTGGGGTACTTTGCTTCTCCAGTGGAATATCCATGGACAAGATGTCCCTAGCGGTTCTCCACAGCCACACAGAGGTTTGGTACCAGCCCGGTCCACATCTCTGCCCCTCTTACCAGTCTCAACGTGGCTTCTTCTTTATATCCTTAGTTATAGGACTTCTGTTCAGCTAGACTTCAGATGGTTATACAGGTTGATTGTTCTATAATTTAGTTGCAATTTTAATGTGTCCGTGGGAGTAGGCAAGCACAGCATTTATCCACTCTGTCATCTTGGATTCTCCCAATTTACTGACTCTTTACCAACTTTCTCAAAGTAATGAACAGCATGTCATTGACATGAAAATTTCAGAACACCCTGAGGATAATTCTACCATGTGTTTAGCATTGTAAAAAGTAATACAAGAATACAGACATAAAATGCAAAGCTCCTGATAACAAAAATCTTATACTCTAACTGAGGATATGAATAAACATTATAGCACAAGACAGTAGACACGGGCTAAGTTGTAAATGCTGAAATAATGTCAGAGTAGGAGGTATTCTCTTCTTTTGCATAAAGGGAGGAGGAACTGCCCAAGTAACACTGCCAAGTAAACCTTTTTTCTGATGCACAGAATTTTGATTGAAGATGCTGTAAGGTTTCTAGACACTGGTGTTAGGACATGATTTCAGTTTTCTGGGGACTCCTTCATTTCAAGCAACTACAAATATCCACGTTAAAAGAAATTGCCCCAAATCTCTGCTATGCTGACAGGTTCTTAGGATTCACATTTAGGAAAGAATGTAGCATGTTACAAATGACTGCATTGTTATCATTCCATTAAGGGAGAAGGAAGGAGGTGGGAGTTAAACAAGCCAGGAGGTTGGCAGAACTCAGGCTATGAATCACAATATTTGCAAATAGACAGGTATGTGTTAAGTGTCTCAGAGAAAGACATTTTTAGTGAGTGGCACTCCGCATGACTATATTTTAGGTAACATATATAGTTGCTGTGGTAAAACTGGTCATAAACTGTTATAGAAACTCCTGCTCACTGAAAGGAAACCCTGTTTATGTTCCACAGCAAAAAAAGAAGTTCCAGACATAGAGAGTGACCAACAGTGTCAAATACTGCCAAGAGACCAGGAAAGATGGGATTAAAAATAGGCCATTAGAGTTGGCTAACAGAATGTTATTGTTGACTTTTATGAAAGTAAAGTCAATCGTATGATGGCAAAAATAAAGCTTTACCATGATGTATTGAGTGGTAAGTAGGAGGTAAAGAAATGAAGTTTGTAAGTGTAGTGCTTTTACATAAAGTTTGGCAATGATGGAATGCTGAGCGATATCATTATAATTCGAAGGGGAAGTAAGATCAAGTATAGTGTTTACTCTTTGGTTTTAGTCTTTTGGGCATGTTTGTAAGCTAAAAGGAAGCAGAGAAGATGGAGAGCTTGAAAATAAGATAGAAATATGTGAAATAGGTCCTGGTACTAATTCGAATTGGGGGGTATAGATTTCTCCACACATCTAAGCAATTCTCCAGACACCAGCTGAGTACAATTTAATTCAATTCTGACACTATCTCCTAGGAGACAGCATCAGATTCCAGGTTAAGGGTTCAGTCCTACAAGACTGCCTCCTCCCTGACCCTTCCACCCCACAACCCTCCTCCCCGCCCCCCACCCCTGATTTCAGATGTCGGTCACAAGCCCAGATTATGTGCTTCTGACAGACCAGCTATAAATTGGTGGTTCCTGGGACTTCAGACACCAGTTTCAAGTCCAAGTTTTTACCTGTATTTCTTACCAACTGGCTATAAATCAGAGATTCCCACTACCCCCTTCTCAGGTTTGATTAATTTGGTAGAGCAGCTCACAGAACTCAGAAAAACATATTACTTACTAAATCACCAGTTTATTGTAAAAAGGTGTAACTCAGAAACAGCCAGATGGAAGAAATGTAAAAGGCAAGGTATGGGTAAAGAACACAGAACTTCCATGCTCTCTGACTGCATCTTTATGTGTACCCCAGCACACAAGCTCTCCAAACCCTGTCCTTTTGAATTTCAGTACATAGTCCTGGTTGATTAAATCATTGGTTATTGACAGTAACATATGGAGTCGACAACCTCCGGCCCCTCTTCCTCCCCAGGAAGTGAGGAGGGAGGGGAGTTACTGAATGTTCCAACCCTCTAATCACAGGGGTGACTCCCCTGGCAATCAATTCCCATCCTTAGATAATGTAAGTGCTTTCCAAAAGTCACCTCATTAACATAATAAAAGACACCTTTTCCCAGCTACTATGGAAAACAATTAGGGGTTCCTCAAAAAATTAAAAATAGAACTACCTTATGACACAGGAATTCCACTTCTGGGCACTTATCTGAAGAATCCCAAAATACATGCACCCCTATGCTCACTGAAGTGCTATTTACAATAGCCAAGGTATGGAAGCAACCTAAGAGTCTATCAATAAATGAATGGGTAAAGAAGAGATGGTACATATGTAAAATGAAACATTACTCAGCCATAAAAAAGAATGAAATTTTACCATTTGTGACAACATGGATGGACCTGGGGGTATTGTGCTAAGTGAAATAAGTCACGCAAAGAAAGACAAATACCATATGATTTCACTTATATCTGTACTCTAAAAAACAAAATAAACAAACAAAACAGAAACAGACTCATAGATACAGAGAACAAACTGATGATTTCCAGATGGGAAGGATGTTGGGGGGCTGAGTGAAAAAGGGGGTGGGATTAAGAAGTACAAATTGGTAGTTACAAAACAGACACAAGGATGCATAGGGAATATAGTCAATAATATTGTAATAATATGTATGGTGCCAGGTGGGTACTAGACTTATCAGGGGGATCACTTCATAAATTACATAAATGTCTAAACACTACGCTGTACACCTGAAACTAATATAATATTGAATGTCAGCTGTAATTGAAAAAAAACAAAAAACTTTTATGGCTCTTATCACAGGAAAATCCCAAGGGTTTTAGAAGCTCTGTGCCAGGAACTGGGTTGAAGACCAAATATATATTTATTATAAATCACAATATCACATATGCAAAAAATAAAGTCTGACTTTGACAGTGGAGGACTCAAGAATTAATTCGGTAGTTGCCCATCAGATAGCTCACTGTGGTCGTAATCCTAACATGTCTTGGATAAGACCAAGATGTAGGAAATCCAAGAAGCAGAGTGAAATAAAACAAGTACAGATTTTCTCACTAAAGAAGGAAAAGCTAAGAATGGCTGATCCTTTGGTATGAATCTGTAGTGCTTGGCCCTCAGTGAATCTGAAATACTGCACCATTGTCTAAGTGTTTATACATGATTGTGGTTGATACATAGTGTTCAGGAGGATAAAATGTAGTGTTAACTGGAAATTAATTTGTAATTATAGTATTGGCCATCCTATTGGCCTACCTAAATAGAGGTATTGGTCTCCTCTATTTATGCCTTTCATCTATTCATCTATCTATCTGTCTATCTATCTCATCTCTCAACCCCTTTCTCTTTCTCCATGTCCAACCCCCATCCCCTCACCCATCTCTCGGTCTCTCTGCACCTTTCATTTCCATGCTTCTTTCTCTTATCTCTTTCCATACCTCTTTCAGTGTTTCCTCCTTTCAGGTTCTTAAACATATGGCTCCCATTTTGGGGGCATGGCACATAATAGGTCCTCACTGCATTTCTACTGAAATATAGAACTGAAATTTTCCTCTATGAACTCTTCATCTAAAGTCAAATATGTGCTGATTCCTAGATAAAGGATATGACTGAAAGGTAGAAAGGTCAGGAGTACTGAAAAATACAGTTGAGAAGGAACAAATCTGAGCCTTGGGCAGCCATTGGCATCCAGATGTTCTCTTCCAGCAGAGAGGAGGCAAGGAGCAGATAGCCTATAAGATGGTAAAAACCTGTAATCTGCTCCAAAACAAGCAGGAAATAAGAGAACTGGCATGGCTCTTTCCCCCAGTTGAGGAACATAAGGATTTACTTAGGGAGAGCCACATACTCAAGAGTAAACATCTATTCAAGTTCATATCAACACTTACTGAGGGTGAGAATATCTAACGGGCTAGGCAGCTGGAGAACTGAAACAGGCCAAACTCAGAAAGGGTAAAAGGGAGAAAGCTTTAAGAAAATAGTCATCTACTAGTCAAATAATAAAGCCCAGGAAAAGAGACGGAAAGAATAAGCAGCATAAGCAGCAACATGGGCCACCAACAACGAGTAGCTTGGCAACTAGGAAAAAAGAGATGGGTCATTTTGAATAAAGGTGTTAAGATAACTATGAATCTAAGAGGAAAAGACACAATGCAGAAAAGCAGAAGAAATCATTATGATTATTACCATATCTACCCAAAAGACAACTGTGACACCATGTGGAAGAATCATAGAATGTTAGAGCTAGAAGGAGCCCTGGAAGCATCTGACTTAATTTTCTCCTTTTACAGATGAGAAAACTGGGGCCCAGAAGGGTGTAGTGATTTGTCCGAGGACATAGAAATCATTAGTGAGGGAGCTGGGGTTAGAACCTAGGTCTCAAAGGCCTAGGCTGCCATTTTGAAAATCCCACACCCCTGGAATGGGAGTTCTTTTAATGGCCTCACATTAGTGTTCTCCTTAACCACATCTCCATGGGATGCTAACTCTTGGAGTGTCAAGGAAGATTTTTATGAAAAAGTTATGGAAAGGGGCTTAAAAGCGGGGGCAACAAGAGGACCAAAGTTGAATTGTGGAATACAGAGGGTGGCAGACTTTGCCCAGTGGGATTAGACTAAATAATACGTCCAATACTTATAAGTACTATATTTGTGTTAGTGATTTTTTTTTCAAGATGCTTTTCTGTACATTTCTTTACCTGAATCTCCTCTGAGATTGGTTACATGGACATTAGCCCCATTCTACAGATGAGGAAGTTTCACTCCAAGACAATACAGAGTAGTCACATCTCACATTTCACATGAGGTAAAATCATTTGTAATCAATATTTTCCTTTTAAAAATCCCCTAAGTTGTTCAGCATCCAAAGAGATCACTTTTGTCGGGGACCACCAAATGAGGTAGTTGGCTTGCATGAATGTGACATGTTATGCAAAACATGCACCTTAAATAATAAATCACATGGAGCCCAGAGGATGTTCACACTTTTGGAGCCATGCAAGAATTCAGACAAAGTGAAGCAACTGCAAATTCACATCCAGCATTTCATCTTCACCAAAGGTATGTGCTCTTTGGATGGGAACATGGGGAAGAATAACTTGTACCATTTATTTTTATTCTTCTTTCTGTCTCCCTCAACTATAATTGAATTGTCATAACTTAAACACATATATGATACAACTCCACTCGAAGTGACTAGCCAAGGTCACAAGGCTAGTTGCTGTCATTTCAGGCCATTATATATATGGTATCATGAAAAAGTTAATGAAAAGTATTTATTTTGACAGGCAGAGTGTGGAAATCCCTGAACTTGGAGTTAAGACACCTTGATTTAACATCCACATCTGATGTCTGAAAGCCATGGGACCTTGATCTGAGTTTCCTTTTCTGCAAAATGAGGTTAATATTACTAATCTTTTATTTACAGTACATTATATGGATTAAATGGAATAATGCCAATTAGAATATTTTATAAACTGGAAAGCCATACCAAATGCAAGAATATTGTTAGTTAAAAATATCAGTTGTTATCTTTGGAAATGGTCCTGGAAATACGATAAACTCCTGAGTCTATTACTACAAGCGAGCAATGAGTCCTATTTGACCATATACAAAAGAGAACTATAACAAACAAACAAGCAAAACAGAAAACTCTGATTAAAGTTGGGAGAAACAAATCAACACAGATTTGCTTCGACTTGATGGTTCTCCCAAATCAAGTCAAGGTGTGTTTTAAAGACCCACATCAGGGCATGTTTGACAGCAAGTATGGGCTTCTTTTTAGAGATGTATGAGTGACATTGGTAACCCAACTCATGAAATGCAAAATTGATGATATTTTATAAAAACTAGATTTTTGTGATTGTACTCCTGAAATCATTTAGACCCCAGAAAATCATTCAGGTAACCAAAATAGGTAATCTACAAAGTAGCTATTTTCCCCTTATTTTCATATTTTAAGTCAAAGGGAAAGGTGTTGTAATTGGATGAATAATCGGGCATCCCTATCAGCAAAATATTTTTGGAACATGTACCCCAGTGTGTATGTCTTCATTTTATAAAACATACACTTATTACTCTACTATTATATTATGCACAATATAAAATATACCCCAAATTAGAAACTGTAGGACAGGACAATCAAACAAACAACATAAAAGTAGAAGTTCTAATCTTTTCTTCACATCATCCAATGGATCACCCTGTCTGCCCTCTATAATACATGCATAGCCTCCCCCATCCCTTGACCTACACACACGTTAAAGACATAGAACTAGATGGTTCTTTGTTCATGAATTAGAGAAAGATTAGGAAGCTACCTAATTATTGCCTTAATAAGTCAACATATTTCACTTATTAAAACCAGGTGATACATAAAATATAGTCATATTCCGGGGGTACCAAAAAATGTATACACATGATTTGTGTTCATTTTTTGTTATCAGTATATATTATTACAATTTAAATACAGTTTTTTCCTTTCTTAAAATGTGTATACATTTTCTGTAGTTTAGAATTAACTAACCCTAACCAAAAATGAGAACTGATAACACTGAAATTAGACTGCTTCAAACACAACTACAACTGAATAGATATTACATAAGTTCTGTAACAGCTAAATAAGTGACAGTTAATATTTACTTGAAGCAATTTAAACAGTTCTGTGTCAATCTTGTCACAAAATATATTATTTATATACTGTTACTGCTATACACAGTGCATTCAAACCATGTGGCATTACCTTCATTTAAAAGAGAAACTCAATAAAACAGACCATTTATACTTCCCAGTTTGATCATAGTACCCCAAAATGTCAACCCTTAAGAGAGAAAGATTAGTCCATTATATTGCCTTACTGAAGAAAAAAATATTCACAAACAGGTTTGTTATGTGCCCTCTGGGTGTGAAATTATGAAGTCACAGAAGATTCTGTGCTTTTTGTTTTGCAATATATATTACAAACCACTTAAAAATGTGTTGGATCAAAGTTGCTGAGCTTTCTGTGCAACTTTTATATGTAAATAAGAAAATCAAAACTTAACTGAGACTATCCAAGAATATTTCCTAGAAGAAAAATCAGTAGTTCTTCAACTGAAATAGAAGCTAAGTAAATTTTTGGCTCAGAATCTTACCTTTGAACATGCTATTTAAAAAAAAACCAAAAAAAAAAAACCCTTGGACTTGGTACTGGAAATGTGATAAACTCCTGAGTCTATTACTACAAGCAAGCAATGTTGCTCCTAATTTGGCATATTTTCCTCTGTGTCATCCCGAAATTTAATCTCCTCTTCATTGCGGGAGGCTATAATGTTTAGTAACTATACAAGTGGATATACTCGCGATTTAATTTTACAGAATAGCAATGGGTGGGGGTTGGGGGGAAGCTACTGATTTTCTCTGTGTGATGAAATAGTGTGTACCAATCACAAACTACCTAATTCATATTCCAAACCAGAGTAGACCCCAGGCAACGCTGTGAAGTCAGCCAAATTTGTCCACTGTGTCTTCCCACCTCCCTTTTCAATGCCTTTTTTCCTCCTGGCGCCAAGTGCCCTCCTGCTCTGTCCAAGTGCTTGACAAAACTCAAAGCACTATTTAAAAAAAAAAATTGGCCCTCCCCAAAGGCACCCCGAAGGCCACCTCCATGCAAAAGTGGGATGGTGCTCCATATGGACACAAATACAAAGAGAGCACCTAAATTTTCATAATGAAATACCACCTGCATCTCGGTAACTTTAAGTCCATGGATCTATTTTTAATCAGTAAAATAGACTATCAAGAACCAATTTGAAAAATTCAGCCTCAAAATGACCAAGCTAAATGCTTTTTTTTTTATAACATTTTTTTATTAGTTTCAGGTGCACAAAACAATGTAATAGTTAGACATTTATCATTTATATCCCTCAGATGCTTTGTTAAAACATCTGATACCCGAAGAAAGCTTCTAAAGGCCATGTTAATATTTTTAGGCTTCCTAAATTCTATTTCTGTTGAATAAATAAGTCTTAAAAAGGCAAAAGAATGTTTTCAAAACTGATCTCCACATAGAAATCAATTAAATGTATTTTATTAAATTTTGTTTTATAGAAAATGTAAAACAAGAAACTCCATTTGAATACTGTTTCTATGTCATTACAGGTACTTCATTTAAGTACCTATGCCATAAACCCTCCCTTTCCCCCACTAGAATTTAGTGCTAGAGAAAATCTGTCCATCCAGATCACACCCTACTAATCAGACAGAAGGAACTAGATAACAAGTATGTTTCCCTTTTGCCTGCTATGCTATGGTACTCAGACCTAAATTTTAACTCTCCCACTACGATTTTGGATTTTTCGATTTCTCCCTTCATTCTTTCAGAATTCTGAGCCTCTGTTAAATGATACACATACAGTTGAACCTTGATCAAGAGGGTTTAAACTTTGGGATTCATTTATGTATGGATATTTCCAATAAATATATACAGTACTATAAATGTATTTTCTCTACCTTACGATTTTCTTAACATTTTCTTTTTTCTAGCTTCTTTACTATGAGAATATAATATATAATACACATAACATACAAAATATGTGTTAATCGAATATTTTATCAGTAAGGCTTCCAGTCAACAGTAGGCTATTAGTAGTTAAGTTTTAGGGGAGTCAAAAGTTACATGTGGATTTTTGACTGTGTGGGAGGACGGTGCCCTTAACCCCTGCTTTATTCAAGGTTAAACTTTATATATATTTAAGATCATTATAACTTTTTATTGAATTGTTCATTTCATGTTCATTAAATGTTCCTCTTTATCTTTTGTAATAATCTTTGTCTTGCTATTTTGTCTCATATTAATATAGCCGTATCAGCTTTTTATATGTATTATTTGCATGGTATAGCTTTTTCCATCTATTTACTTCTAATCCATTTACATTTTTCTATTTAAACTGCTCCTCTTGTAACAGGATATATGTGGACCTTGATTTTTATACATAGTCTGACAATCTCTGCGTTTTAATTGGAGAGTTTAATCTATCTATATTCAATGTAATTATTGATATGGCTAGGTTTAAGTGTATTATTTTTTCATTTGTCCTTTCTGTGGACAAAGGTTCAGAGGCAAGTAATAACCTTACACATTTTGTAAAGTATGGAATGTGAAATTAAAGGTATGAAGAAGTTGAAATTGTGAAAAAGGATGTATAAGGGTCAGGTGTGAAGTGGTATAATAAATCAGCATTTTAAATCACACACTTTAATATTATTGTTTTTTCTTTTCTCTTAGGAAATTACAAAAAGAAAAAAAATCCACCATATTTTACATTCAGCCACTTTCATACCATTTCCACTGCTTCTCTTTACACCTTCATTACTTTATATAGATCCAAGTTTCCACCTGTTATAATTTCCCCTCAACTAGAATAATGTCCTTCAGAATTTCCTGTAGTGCAGTTCTAACAAGAATGAATTATTTCACTTGGCATTAATCTGAAAATATCTTTTTAAAATTTATTTTGAGGATTATCTATGCTGGATGTAGAATTCTGGGCTGACAGGTGGTGTTTTTATTTCTTCACTTCAATGATGCCATTCAAGTCTCCTGGCTTCCACTATTTCTGATAAGAGGCAAGACGTCATTCTTACTTATGTACAAGGCATCTTTTTTCTCTGGCTGCTTTAAAGGTTTTCTTTTTACTTTTGGATTTTAGCTGTTTGACTACAGTGTGCCTAGGTATGACTTTCTTTATATTTATGCTGCTTAGGATCTGTTGAGCTTCTTGAATCTGAAAATTAACATTTTTCATCAAATATGGGTCCATTATTTCTTCAAATATTTTTATGCCCAATTCTCATTCTCTTCTTATTCTTCTAAAAATCCTATTATTCATATTGGCCTATAGACACCTGAAGTTTTCTTTAAACTTTCTCCTATTTGCTCTACAGATTAAATAATTTCTATTTATCTGTCTTAAAGGTATTTTACTCTTTGTTCTGCTTTCTCTAATATGCTGTTAAGTGCACCCAATGAATTTGTCATTTCAATTATTGTACTTTTCAGTTCTAGAATTTCCATTTGGCTCTTTTATTATAGTTTCTTTTTCTCTGTTAAGGTTCTCTCTATATTAAACTCACTAAGACCATGTTTTCATTGAATGCTTTGGATTAAACATATTTTCCGTTAGTTCTTTATACATTTTCATAACAGCTGCTTTTAAGTCTTTGTTAAATTCAACAGCTGGGCCATCTCAGGATTGGTTTCTATTGACTACTTTTTTTTCTTAACCATAAGTCACATTTTCCGATGTATTTCCATATATTCATTGTTGATAATACCGTGTAGAGACTCCGAATTCTGTTATTTTCCTCTGAAGAGTTTTGATTGTTGCTCTGATCCACAGCGCAATTACTGACTGATCATCTTAAATTGTGTAAGCTTTGTTTTATAGAAGTTTTCTTAGAACAGACCTGTAGAATGCCCAGTGAATTTCCCAAGTCCCTCTCACTTGACAGGGTGCAGCATCCAAACTCTATCATCCTTAAGGATCTTTGTTAAGGGCTGGTGATTCTAGAAGACATCTTGCTCTAGGTCATATCCTTCCTCCTAAGGAATGGCCTCTCCAGCCTTTTCGGTATCTCTTCTGGATGCCCAGAGTGTTTTCAAGGTGTTAACATGACTTCTTCACTCTGGATAGGCCAGACTTTCAATGTCGTCCAGTGTTACACGTCCTCTGCTATCTCTATTCTGTTCTCATCCCTGTATGAACCTCTATCTGACAAGCATCATGTGGTGCGCTGGGCAGTGCAGCCACCAACACATGAGCAATCTGCACCAGACTCGTAGGGCCCTCCTCCTGAGAAGTTCCCTCCTGCTGCCCTGTCCAACAGATATAGGCCAATTCACCTGCCCCAAACTCTGATCACTGCCTTATCTCAGCAGGGCCACCAGCTGAGACCACCTGCTGCGGGGACTCCAGCTCACTGCTCCCCAGTTAGCAAACCAGGCAGAAAGCTGGGGCGATCACGAAGCTCACCTCTTGTCTTACACTGCCCATTGTTCATTAAATAAAAAACAGTTTCTGCATATGTCTTGTCCAGTGTTAAAACTGATGGTCGTGGGTTAGCTAGTCCAGTACCAAAACTCCATTATGGCTCAAGTGGAAGCGCCTCAGAGTTAAACCGAGTACTCAATTACAGTACCTAACTCAAGAATGAGGGAGCTATCTATCTTGTAAGAGGTTTCCTCTCATTCTTTACTTTGTAAATTCCTTTTTGTAACTCATTCTTTGTTGTAAGTAATCTGAAATTATTTTCATAAGTGGGTAGTAATAAATTATAAATAAATAACAACCAATTATATTTTCATTACTTATCACACAACCTATTTTTAGTGATATACAGAACACGTGCACCACACAATCTCTAACCACCAGGAACTTATTTCCAAAGCAAAAGGCTACATTTGCCATATTAATATAGAACAGTCATAGATTTTTTTGGTCTGTGGCTTCAGAACAAGAATGACCACCTTGCCTCAATGATTTTTTTGTTTTTGTTTATTGACTTATTATGGACTGTGCAGTGAAGGGGTGGAGGGGCAGCGGGAAATGAGCTTACCCATCAAGCTGACAACAGCAAAGGGTCACAGAGAAATCCTGTGGGAAACATTTTTAGTTTAGGCATCAGGTACAAAGTAAGAACAAACTAGAATTGAAAGGAAAAGGAGAAGAGCAAAACGACATTTTAACCACCACCTTGTCACTATAACAATATCAGTTCATCTGTAGAAAGGAAGGAAATCCAAGATATACAACCTGGCTTATTCGTATATTTCTACATTTCTATATTGCAAGATAGGGGAGTGACAAGAGGCTTTAAATACTATAGTCCATATTAGAAATAATGCATCCATTTTACTACTGTTAGAAATTAAACCAATGAGATGAAATTGATGGTAATTCAATAATTACTTACTTACATTCTGGCAACAATATATGAACATATTTTTGAATAGAAACTTCAAATGACATAAAAGACCACATTTTGAAATATTGTCCAAATATTAAATACAGGTTGGTACTACATTTAATAGATTTAATTCCCCTCAAAATGCTAGGTATTAATTGCAATCTAAGCAAACTTACAATGTCTTGTTAAAATTATAAAGTGGGTATAAAACTATGACTTACTTCTTAAATGACCACATAAAAGAAAATATCTACAAGATTTAGGAATTTTTTTCCAACATAATCTGGAAATGTCAAAGATTGCAACCAGTTAAAACTCAAAACGTTGAATCTCTCCTTCATAATTGATAAATGGAAAGCACCTCAGGTTCTTCTAAGTGAAATTTCCTTGGAGTAAGATGATTCTGAAGCGATTCAAGAGACTTAGGGCATAATTCATATTTTAAGTACATGTGAGAGGCAACCCCCAAGAGTCAATGAAACATCACATAAAAGCCACTTTCTAGGAAGCATTCCTGAAGAAGCATTCTGAAGACACCATGACAAAAAGAATTCCCACAGTAACCGAGATGTTCTTGTTGCAGGATAGCAATTTCTTTGTTTGATTTTTGTACTCCTAAGGGACTACTGATTCTGGTGTCTGCCTCTCACTTTCTTTAACAATTGGCCATTGCTGATAGTTTTTTAGGATTAACTTGTATAGAAAGATGGAAAGAAAAGCATTTCATTATGGATTCAATTAAGATGAAATGTCAGAATATATATTTTTTATCCCCCCAAAATACATGTGTGCTTTATCTCTGAATACATATATCTGTGAAAGGTTGTATGCAAGGGCAAGCTAACACAGGATAAAGATGGGGAGTAATAACTTTGGGATTTACTATATTGTTGAAAGCTCTGAACACAAAAAATATAAATGACTATTTTCCTTAATCACAGTTATCTCCTGTCCCTCCAAAAGTATTCATTAGATTATAAGCTTTTTTCATGCTTAAATGTAAATATATAAAAGTAAAAAATACTAACAAATATAAGTTATTACTGTATTAGCTTTTATTGCTTTTGTTCCTTCTCTTCACATTAGTAATGTTTTATATTATAATTACATTGAGTATTAACAGGATGAAACCAGCTGCATGGTTGATGTTATTTTCACTGTGAACCAATCTCTATCTAAAAAGTTTAACAATGTACACTCTTTGCAGAAATATATAATGTGATATTTAATTTTGTCTGAAAAAATTCTAATTCAAAATATGAAAAATTTATCAAATTTTCACGCTAAAATTTCAGCTATTAAAAAAGTCTCAGTCAAAAACCAGTATTTCAGGCTTCAAAATAGGAAAACATTTAAATTAGTTACTTTTACTTATTGTTTTAATACTTGAGAAATTTCTAGACATAGAAAGCCTAACTCAGTGCCACCAGTACCTCTAGACCTTATGCACACTTTTCAGGCTTTACTTCACTTGACTTCTCCACAGCTTTGACCTCCTGACTTCCTCACTCCTTCCAGAAATGCTTTCTCACTTTGACCACTGGGATACTCACCCATCTGGTGTCTCCTACCTCTTACCTGTCTCTTCTCAGGGTCTTTTGCAAATTCCTCTTTAGCCCCTCCCATAAATATCAGCATACCTCAGAGTTTAATCCACTCCTCTCTTCTCCCGTTCCCCTGCTAGAATGATCTCATCCACTCCTATGGCTTCAGTTGCCATCTATGGAAAATAGCTCATTCTCAATTTATATCTTAAGCCCAAACCTCCCAGGAGCTCCTTTTTGTTGCATATTGGACCCTGCCATTTGAATGTCCCAACTTGTCTGACTCACCTCATCATCCCTGATGTGCTCCCTGCCAGAATGAAAACCACCACCTTCTACCCAGGTCAGAAACCTGAGTGTTGTCTTTGACCAATCACTCTCCTTCAACTCCAATTTCCAAACAGAGAGACTCTATTTCTCTAACACCTCTTGAACAGATGCACTGCTCTCCATTTCCTCTACCACACCTTTGCTTAGCTCCCATTCCTTCCCTAGATTCCCAAGTGTGTCCTTCCTCCATCCCCCTTCTCTTATTGATTCTCCATATCTTCTGTCTAAAGTGATCTTTCTGAAATGCAAATTGGTCATATGATTTTCCTGCAGAAATATCCTCAACTCCTATGGCCCATAAAACCCTTCAGGGTCTGGCTCCAACTTTCTCCTCAGGCTCTCATTTTCCATCTCTGCAGTCATACTAAATTTCTTCCAGCTATTCAAAACTGCCACGTTCTCTCCTGCCTTCAGGCCTTGCCGCAGGCTGGTCTCCCTTTCTGGAATATCCCCTCCTTCCTAATCCTTCAATTTCACACACACAAGTAAGCATCTTCATGTCTTAGTGAAGAAGACACTGTCTCTCTTATATTCTCCCTGACCCTGACCTTTGCAGCTACAGCATAGCCAATTTACCCTCAGACTAGGATTGTGATTTATTCAACATTGTATCTCTGGTGTCTGTCTTGGTAAATATTTATCAAATTGCTGGTGTTTGCCCCATTCTACTTCCAACTTCCAGGTACACACATCTTGGAGCTGTTCCTGAGAAATGACTCATCTGGGAATGTGACAGAGATGTCCCTGCCTCCTCTGAAAACAAGAGTAGATGGAGAGCACTAGAGACACCCATCTGAGCGGCTGCCTCCAGGTGGGGAAGGCAGCTCCCTTCACTGCAGGGTCTGGCACACTGATGACCATGCATGATGAAATTTCCTACTTCAAACATTTTAGCTCTAACAAATCATAAAAATTGCACCACCACTTGTGCCCAGGATGGGGATGGGTGCATTAGAATTCAGTAAAGAAATAACACTGAATTTATTTTCCTGTCTTAAAATAAGACAGATTCACAAAGCCCTTTAAAAAATGTCTGTCCAAATGCTTGTCGCCACAAGAATATATGCTTCTGATTGCAGATCAAACCCAGATTGATTTTCTTTTATTTATGTCTTTCCCTACAGGTGGGCAGATGATCAGGGTTTGACTCCAGGTTAATTTTCAAACATCAGACTTGGAGTTAAGTTTTAACTCAGGCTTTTGCTAACAAAGTGTACCTCAGGTTGAAACTCTAATGCTTAGTAAGGCAAAGGATAATAGACGTGTCTAAGCTATTCTGAATTTCAAGCCATCTGTAAAATATCATCAACCACATCTTCTTCAATGGGAAAGGGAATATAACTTTATGGTTAAGAAACTGAGCTCTTCAATTAGAAACACCCAGATTCTATTCTTAGTATTGCCAGTACAACTTTGGGCAAACCACTCAAACTCTCCTAGCTTTAACTCCACACAGATTACATCTTTTTCAAAGCATTTTAAATAGAATTGACCTTATACATGCAAACCACTTAACACAATGTCTGACACAAATAAGTATTAGCTACCATGAATAATATTGCTGCCATTCCCTTCCTTCCTCTTCTATTTTACAAGTCAGGCAGAGATAATTACAGCTAGCAAGGTGGGGGGAGGGGAGAACCTCCCTTGGTTTTTCATGTTCTGCTGTTTGTAGTAAGTGCTATAAGAATGCCCACCAGTGAGGGAACCAAACCATACTTCCATATTCCATTATAAGGATGGTGTGCCGTATGCAAGCTTCTATTGCCAAAACATTTGTTTCATTTTGATTCAGAGGGAAGAGAATGACCTGCCAAAACACCAACGACTATCCTTCCTGCAACACGTGAATTTCTCTGACAGGTGCCTCCATTCCAAACACTAAGCAGGCCAACACCAGCTAGAACAGATGGCCCAGTTGGCAACATATGCATTTTCATCATTTTGCAGTTTCTCACAGGTGCTAGGAGTGGGTGGCATAACTCGGTGTTTTCTAATGTTTTGATAACCTTGACTGCTGTCTTTCCCATGGACCAACTTTGTTTTGGACATATTTCTAATTTTTAATATTTGACAACTGAAAACACTGATAGGAAAAATAAAAGTGCTTTCTTAAAACTGATCTTCCACACATGTAATCATACAGCTGGCTCTTTCCCAAACATCATTAATTTCCTTTCCCTTGAGCCATTTTTCTCACCTACATATCATTGCAGTGTTTGTCAAAATACCACAAAAACTTCTTACACGCATTTTCCACGAGCAGAGGTTTAATACTATAGTGTATTTAAATGAAAAATTTGTCCTTTTCTAAAATGAAAAGCCACAAACATTTAATTATTTCTTCCCAACAGTAGCAAAGGACAAACCCACCCGTTCTTCATTTGTGTTACTTCTACACTACAAACAGATGGCGGATTTAGGAAGCAGGCAATTTTAACATCCACCATCACAAGCAGAAAGGTGACATAGCACACATCTAAGTAGAGACACTTACACATCCTAGGTGTAATTTATAAGCAACTTTTATTTAGAACCTGAAAAAAAATGTAAAACACAGGATAGAATTTTATACATGCAAATACTTTACATCTTTTTAAAGTTATTTTAAGTATTCTTTTATTTTTAACTCAGATCCATCCTCAGTAGTGCCTCATGTAACAGACAAATTTCCCCCATGAAACCCTACCTAAATTATAGAATCATAAACAAATAAATCATTGTTTTTGTTTTACGAAACTAAGTGTTGGGTGGTTTGTTCCGACAGTAATAGACCAAACGCCCATAGCCCACTAGATTATAATGCTCCTCATCTCACTGAATCACATCTCATTGAATACTGTATTCAAACCAATGTATTCCCTGGTCTATGACGCTCCCATGAACGAATGAATGAGTGAATGAATGAATAAATGAATCAATCAATCAATCAGCTAACCAGCAAACCAATCAGGCAATCAACTAATCCATCAATTAAAGGTCCCTAAATTTAGTATTTTCCCTTGGTTTTTTATTATAATTTTTTTATTTTTCAATTACAGTCGACATACAATATTATATTAGTTTCAAGTGCACCACATAGTGATTAGACATTCATATAACTTATGAAGTGATCACCCAATATTTCTAGTACCCATCTGACACCATACACAGTTTTTACAATATTGTTGACTATATTCCCTATGCTATACTTTACATCCCCATAACTATTTTGTAACTACCAAATTGTACCTCTTAATCTCTTTCCCCCCTTCACTCATCTCCCAACCCCCACCAATCTGGCAACAATCAAAATGTTCTTTGTATTTATGAGTTTCTTTCTGTTTTGTTTTTTTCATTTATTTTGTTTAGATTCCACATATAAGTAAAATCATATGTATTTGTCTCTCTCTGTCTGACTTATTTCACTCAGCATAATACCCTCTAGGTTCATCCATGTTGTTGCAGATAACAAGATTTCATTGTTTTTTTATGGCTGAGTAATGTTCCATTGCATATATGTACCATTTCTTTATGTATTCATCTATTGATAGACACTTAGGTTGCTTGGCTACTGTAAATTATGCTGCAATGAACATATGGATGAACATGTCCCCTCAAAGTAGCTTTTTGGGTTTCTTCAGATAAATACCCAGAAGTGGGATTATTGGGTCCTTCTTTGTCTCTTGTTATAGTATTTGTTTTGAAGTCTATTTTGTCTGGTATACGTATTGCTACTCCAGATAAAGAGAACACTTTGATGGTTGCCAGATGGGAGAGGGTTAGAGGAGGTGAGTGAAAAAGTGGAAGGGATTATGAAGTACAAATTGGTTGTTATAAAGCAGTCATGGGGACATAGGTTATAGCGTAAGAAATATAATCAATAATATTGTAATAACTATGTATGCTGTCAGATGGGTACTAGATTTATTGGGGTGACAGATGGGAGGGGAGTTGGGGACAGTGTGAAAAAGGTGAAGGGATTAAGAAGCAAATTGTTAATTATAAAATAGTCATGGGGAGGTAAAGTAAAGCATAGGGAATATAGTCAATAATATGGTAATAACTAGGTATAGTGCCAGGTGAGTATTAGACTACTCAGGGGGATCGCTTCTTAAATTATATAAATGTCTAACCACTATGCTATACACCTGAAATTAATATAAAATACTATTGAATGTCAACTTTAATTAAAAATTTTTATACGGGGGGGGGGGAACATGAAGGGCAATAAAAGGTCCAAATTTCCAGGTATAAAACAAATAAGTCATGGGGATGTAAAGTACAGCATGGGGAGCATAGTCAAATATTGTGATAGCCTGGCACAGTATCAGATGGTTGCTGGTCTTGTCATGGTGATCACTTCTTTAGGTATATAAATGTCAAACCACTATGCTGCACACCTGAATAATATTGTGTGTTAGCTATCTATTTTGATAAAAATTCTTTAAAAAATTTTATTGTATTTTTAAGTGCTCCTTCCCCCTTTTTGCCTGTTACATATTTCTACTCAAGTGTCTCCCCCTCTGTTACCTCTGTGAAATTTAATAAACCAAAACCACATTTAAATTGGAGTTGGGAGGAGGAGCTCTTGCACCCTACCATTCATCTATTACCCTAAGCAGGAAGAGTTGTACTTTCCATCTCCAACAGAAAGATGTTTTTCTACTTGACAACTTTAGCAGAAAGAAGGCAGATCTTCTCCTTGCCCAGCAACCACTCAGCCAATGAAAGACTGTGACACCTCAGCCAATGAAAATCCACTACACCTCAAGCTCCAAGTTTCCTCCAATAGACTGTTTACAACAGCACCTCTGAACTGCCCCTTTCCTCTATAAAAGAACATTCCTCTCCTTTGTTCTCTAGACTTGCATGTGGTTCACCATTAGACCACATATCCCAAATTGCAATTCATTCTTGTTCCCAAATAAACTCATTTTGCTGTAGAAATATCTGGCTGTCTATTTGTTTATGGTCAACACCTGAAACTAAACTTTTACAAACCAGGGGTCTATTTGATCATTTTGGCTATATTACCATCATTGTTAATTCTTGTCATGCAG
The DNA here is from genome assembly GCF_057876585.1 of Rhinolophus sinicus. Classification (NCBI taxonomy): domain Eukaryota; kingdom Metazoa; phylum Chordata; class Mammalia; order Chiroptera; family Rhinolophidae; genus Rhinolophus; species Rhinolophus sinicus. The sequence continues at coordinate 47,514,798 of NC_142504.1, forward strand.
GGTGGCATGCAGGGTCTCTGGTCCCGCTCCCCACATAAGAACGCAGGACATGGTGAGGCCAAAAAGGAACACCCACGGAGCCATAGGTAGGGCAGTCATACCACTATAGTCTCGCTGGCAGCTGGGTTGGAGACACAGGAAGCAGGAGCCACACTATCTGCAACCTGCCGTCTGCTTCTCTGCAATCCGCAACCCGTACTCCGCCGAGGTAACTGCAATCAGCGCTTGCCAGCCACCATCTTCTTGCCAGCCCCCATTTTCTGCCAGCGTATCCACAGCAGTTATACTAGTGGCCAATGGCTCACTGGTTACAGCTGACGGCCAACTAGCCACAGCTGATGGCCATCCAGTCACAGTTGATGGCCATTTACTACGTGAGCCAGCACCTTTCCACTCAAGGCCGAGAGCCTAGAAACTGCACTCCTGGCTCTGTCCCCACAATTCTCTAAATCCCCAAACTATTTTTGACTCCTTCCTTCATCTCCCCATCAATATATCCAGTCTGTAGTTCCCACCAATCTAGGTTTGGATACTTTTTAAAAAATTCATCACTTCCTTGAAAATCCTTCTGTCCCCAGTCTAGTTCATACTGTCATCACCCAACTCCTGTATTACTATACTAGCTTTCTAAATGTTTTAAAATTTTTAAATTTCATACAAATTAAATGCTTTGAGAGCCTTATAGTTGCATTTCTAAGTCACAAGTGTGTCCAACTTGAAGCTCTTTTATAAATTAAACATTTAATGTCAAGCTAATTAGGTCTTTTTTTTTTTTAAGAAGAAATGGTGATTATTTCAATAGCTATTATGCTCTTCAAAAAAATATATATTATTTGTAAGGGTAAAAGTAAATAGATCTTAAAAATAATTTCTGTGACGTGACTAAATATTACAACCTATTATTTAATGAGTTTTATCCATGAGCAGTGCCATAAGAATAAGTTATAGATGGTGTTTTAAGTAAGAAAGCAATTTAAATTTGTCTTTATTAGTCTTAAAAGAAAAAGAAAAACATAGGCAAAAGGAAAGGGAAAAAAATAAGATGGGACTCCATTGCTTTGGTATATACATGAGTCAAACCTCTGTTAATAGGATAGGGAATTCATTATACATATTAAGAGAAGATGGGCATTTTATTCCTGATAAGATTTTTTATGCATCAAATCCTTTAAAAGATATCCAACTGAAAGATATTTTTAATCATAGTAAGTTTGAAGAAGGGATTTATCCCAATGCCAAAATCTATGAAAGCTATTTCCTGAGTCTGTACTAACAGAAGCTAACCCCAATTAGCCTTTTTCAATCAAGGGATTATCTTTTATGTACAAATTAATGCACATCTTGATTTTAAGCTATGGTACATTATTTGTTTTGTGGGAATATGAAAGTCATTTTGATATTCAGAACAGGAAAAAAAACTAATTCTAATTAAGCAAATCCCATAATGTTATAATCTTATCTAGGAAACAGCTGAGATAAGGCTAGCTGTTTATACACTAACAATTGTGATAACAATTAAAGTCACTTAAACTTATCACTCCCTAATGAAATGTCATATTTTCCATCATCATAAGGAATGTCTCTCATCACCAATGATAGTTCTATACCAACAACATATCTGCTAAGAAAGGACTGTGTCTCCTTTGCTGAAAAAAAAAAAGTCGAAAAATGAATGGAGGGTGTAGAATGATAAGGCTTTGTGGTCTCCTCTGGCTGTGGCAGTTGGGATGGGAGGAAGGGATGGAGAACTAGGAGATGGATGCTATATGATTAAGAGGTTTCTGTGGTCAGACGTGAGACCAACATAGTCTAGACAAGAAGGACATTCATGGAATGTCATGGGGAGAGGAGGTGGACTCTAATTAAAGTGTTTTGTGTGTACCTGGGCATCATGGGTGGAAAGAGAAATGCATGGTTGGATTTAATGAAGAAGCACCAGATTTGGAAAAGTTCAATTTCCTTCCCTTTGCTTTTGATATTTTCACAAGAGTTCTAGAAAGAATATGGTCATGTTGCATCTTAGACATAAAATGGCAAAATAACTAGGGTTGACCTAGCCCACAGGGTTCTGGAGAAAACTCTCAGTGGCATGGGTCAATTGTGCTCCTTTTGCTCTAGAAACTAGTGGTAAAACAGTAACTAGCCTCAGAGCTCCAGCATTTTCAATGCCTTATATCCTGCCCTGTAGGGGTTCTCTTTGCTTCCAGATACCCGAGGACACCATGAGAGTTCAAAACTCACCCTCTGATCTGTCCTGAAATCTCATACAAATTTTCTTTCCCCTAAATAAAATCCTGTCACCCAAACTACATCTCGACCTGAGCTCTCTTCTACCACCTTATTTAAGAAAAATAATAATAATCTGTGAACCTAGAATCAAGTAAGTGTTTATGGCAGAAAGACCTAGAGAGGAATCATAAGGCACGGCTATTGCTCGCCCTTCCTCACCAGGGATATTCACAGGTTCTTCCCACAGATAGGGCTTGGACCAGGCCCTCTGAGGCCGGCCACTGAAAGCCACAGAGGATCCCATAAGCTGAAGCAAAAACTGTTTAGTGTTTACATGTCCTTGATGCTACTATATTGATAATATTTGGCATTGCCTAATCCCATTTAATCACTTAACAAGTTTCCTAACATCCATTTATTTAACATCATGCTAAAGATCTTTAGATAGCCTCATTTTCTTTATCTGTTCATTCATTGATGGAAATTTAGGTAGTTTCCATGTCTTGGCTATTGTGAATAATGCTACAATGAATATGTAGTGCACATAATCTCTTTCAGATCTAGATCTCAATTTCTTTGGATATTTACCAAGAAGTCAGATTGCTCGATCAAAGGTCATTATAATTTTACTTTTTTGAGGAACTTGCATGTTGTTTTCCATAGTGGCTGCACCACTTTACAATTCCCACCAACAGTGTACATGGTTCCCTTTTGCATCCTCACCAATCCTTAATATTTTTATAATAGCCATCTTAACAGGTGTGAGGCGATATCTTATTGTGGTTCTGATTGGCATTTCCCTGTGATTAGTAATGGTGAGCGCTTTTTCAAACAATGTAATATTACTCAGCCTTTACAAAAAAGGAAATCCTGTCTTTTGTGTCCTCAGGGATGGACTGGGAGGACATTATGCTAAGTGAAGGAAGCCAGACACAGAAAGACAAATACTGCATGATCTCACCTACATGTGGAATCTAAAATAGTCAAACACACAGAAGCAGAGAGTAGAATGGTGTCCAAGGCGGGGGGATGGGGGAGGGGAGGTAAATGGAGGTGGTGGTCAAAGAGAACAGTTTCAGTTATACAAAATTAGTAAGTTGTGGAGATTTTATACACACACACACACACACACACACACACACACACACACACACGGCTTCAAAGTGTAATAAGAAGTTTCTCTGGCAAAGCCACTATACCAACCTATTCTTGGCCTCTGCAGAAAGCAGAGAGACACCTTATCCGAAGAGATGGAGCCCCTTGGCCCCATAGCGTGGTAACCCATGGTGCTTTCTCCTGGAAGACACAGTCCAGCACCAAAGCACAAGACTTGGCAAGCACAACATAACCCAGACTTCAGTCCACTTGCCATGAGGCTTTGTGGAAAGTACAGACTGCACGGCTGTTCACAGCAGCTCTCTGTTCTCAGATTCCAGCCGCTTGTCTGCATCTCTGGGTGACTCTTACTGACCCATCCTTATCACTCTGGCTTTCTGATTTCTGATCCTGGGAGCTCCCTGACATACTCACTTGGCCTGGGGGCCACTGACCCACAAGCCATGACCTCAATATGCTGAGGACTTTTGAGTTACAGCTCCTCACTTTAATCCCTTGTCACCCAGCCCTGATTATGTATGACAAGAGAGAAAATGCAGAGGCCAAAACAGCCAATTAAACAGGCTTATATTTATCAAGGGCCATAAAGTCAGGAGTGGAGAGATAGTTTGCACCATCTTTTAACTATTCTAAGCATTAAGATCCCAAACTGCTTTCGAAGGTGAAAACAGCCTATACTTCCTGCCACGTAAGTTAATCATGCTTGCCTTTCTGCCATCACACCTTTAGGAGGTGATTGACTTTGCTGAGCCACAGGGAATTTGGGGTAGCATGACGGCAACTGATTGCACCCACTGAAAACACTAACAAAGGACTGAGGGTCTGTTGCTCCCATTTCTCTTTTGAGAATGCTACTGAGCATTTAATGTGTAACTTGTGAGCTAAAGTGCACAACTCATAGAAAGTGTGGAAAGCCATATTAAATTGTATTCTTCTGAGAGTCAAGACGGTGAGTGAGGAAAGGCCCGGTGGAAGGCTGCTGAAGGAGAACCTTTCCGCTTTTCTTACTCTTCGGTCACTACTGATAGGACCAGGCTTAGATGGAGCCAAAGGCTCCTCCAGAAGACACCACATCTGTCCAGGGGGTATCTTATTCTTTCCACCAGAAACAGATTGAGAGAGAAAGAGGGAGGCAGAGAGACAGAGGGAGGCAGGTGGACAGGCAGAGACATGGAAACTGTAAATGAGGATGACTGTAAAGATTGGCAAAGGTTCTGTCAAATGGGTACGTTTTCTTGTAGTTCTCTACAAAGATTCAAGTGCTTCCTGGTTAGAGAGGAATCAGGCACTAATTAGATGCACCCACCCTAACGTCCTTGTCTGACAGCCTGGCACAGGAATCATTTTCCCAGCCTCCTCCAAGTAGGTGGCACAACACAGAGTTTGTGCCAGCTAAAAACGTGACCTTTGCTACACTGATTTAGCTGGCGCTTTCAGGGGGGACTTCGCAAAGCTCTGGCCAACTAGTTAGCAACAACTCAATCCTTTTTCAATTCAATGACCTTTCTGTTCATGCACTCTTTGATTCTTGTTTCCAGACTTCACTCCGGTCCTCCCCATAGCACCTCTGGCAGTTGTTTCGTACTCTGCTGGACCCTGTGCCGCTGTTTCCCTCTCCCTGTCTTCTAAGTATGTCCTGCTGTACCTGTGTCTCAGGTCTGCTTCGGCACAGAGTATAGCCCTCAGAACTGCTTTGAAAAGACTTTCATTTTTCCTCAAGCAGGACTCTGTCATTTTCTCTCCTTGCCGCTCTAGAGGAATGGGTATATCAAGCAGTACAAGACTGTCCTTGGGATTCCCACTGTGGGACTATTATGGGGAAGAACCATGCCCTTTGGGTATTGGAGCTTCCTAAATGGAGAATTAGGCACTATAGAAGATGGTATGATTCTTGAACCCCATTCCTTCTCTGAATCAAGAAGTGGGTGGTAGCAATTGAAGGTGGAATTCTGTCAAAGTCTTTACTTTCTTGAGAAGAAATCAGTAACTGAGTCATCCTTCATTTGTCTCTAAAAGTCTTCCTTAGCCACTCAGCCGGAGCTAGAATAATAAACTCCTTTCATCTTGAAAACAGCCATGTGTTCCGATTAGGCATGTTCAGGCTTAGATGAGAGGATTTTACACATAACACTGCTTTGTAAATTGCAGCACATCATACAAACGTGCCGATTAGGATGGCGCTTCTCACTGCACTGTGCTATCTGCGGGAATTAACGTCGCTGGTGAGGCAGGAGGCTTATCTCCAACGGGCACTCAATGGCTGAACACAGGCGCCAATCTTCTAGCACAGCCCTGACACAACGGGGAGTGTGTTCAGTGCCTACCTGGCTGGCTCCTCTCACAGCGTGTCCTCCCAGCTCCATGACCAATGCCACACAGTCACCTTCTCCTCCATTCCACTTCAGCAACACTTCAAAGGACACCCTGGACCTTGTCTCACCTGGAATGGTTCCACTTGTGAAGTATTAGCTCCCCATATCTCAGCTCTGACTAAATGCCCTACTCTTTCAGTTCCTACTACCTTGCCTCCTCTTCACTGTACATTCATTATTCACTGATTCAACCAATACCTACTGCTTTTACCTACCGAGTCCTGTGATTCCTTTACTGTCCTTGTTAATCCCCATTGCTAGGACCCTCCATGGCTCTGCTCCTCTCCCAACGAGTTCAGACTTGATGAGCATCACTGCATGTGCGCCCTAGACTCTCCTCTTCCAGCTCCCTAGACTGCCTGGCTTCAGTCAAGAGGAACAGAATGAAAAAAAGAAGGGAAGAATACACTTTGCTGGGGCAAAGGGTGAGAGGGAGGATGTATCAGAGGCAGCTCACCATCCACCAAAAGTCATGCTCCCTCTGACACAGAACAGAATTGTTGCTGGGAAGCAGCTGCCCCATGTAGAACTGTATTTTCCGGCATACCCTCCCAGATCTCAGTATGTCCAGGCTAAGCCATGTGATTCAATCTCATTGAGGCAATATGAGTGGAAGTGATGTATCATTTCTGGGCCAAGATAATTAAGATGTAGTTGTACCTTCTTTACTATCTCTATTCAATCAGCTAGAAATTGATGCCCGAGGTAACATAAGAAGTCTTGTGAAGATAGCAGAGCCTCTTTCCATCATTTAGTCCCTCAATGACTACACAGAGCAAAGCCTCCGTGCCAACCAGAAACACCCACAATGGGTTGATAAACTCATGAGAAAAGAAATTCTAGAGTTTAAGCCACAGCATCTAGCAATTCATTAGCAAATATAAAGCGTGAAAGCAGAGACAGGAAAACAATCATTGAGAGCATATGTTATATGGCAGGTAGTTTTTCTTTATAATTACATCTAATTCTCACCACAGCCATGTGAAGCTATATCTATTTTATAGACGTGTGTTACGATATTCGGTAACATTTTGTAAGATCACAACCAACTCTGCTCAGGTTTGTTTGGGATTCTTTAAGAATTTTACAGGACTAATACATTTTTTATATTTTGTACATTGTAATTCATAACTTATCTCAAATATTTGAAACAAAAATTATGAACAGGGAATATAAGACCTCATTCAATTATTTGAAATATTCTTTAAAATACATGTTTTTAATATATTTCTTATTTTAAAATATTTAAGTATATTTTGCATACATTTTTAATAAAAATATGCTTTTTTTTCCACATGGTCACCAGTCACCTGACAATGCCTCACAATTTCAGCCTTTCTCCCAGGGTTGCCATTTCTCCACATACATCTTGATGCACCGTCATAAGTCTGTTCTGCTCCTGACATGCTGTAAACATGTAAAATATGCCAGGAACCTGAATACTACCACTGAGGATAATCCAAATGAGCAAATGCTGCTCACATAATGAGGGAAAGGATGAGGATGAGGGGCAAGAACAGAAAGTGAGCCTAGGCCAGCAGAAAAAACACACTGAAGAGAGAGGAGGAAAAGTGGGACAGGGACAATAAAGAAGATAAATGTAGGATTAAAGGAAGCATAAAAGGTAATAGAGACTTGAAAGAAATAAGCAACCACCTAGAAGAAGAGGGAGAGAAAATAAGTAAAAGCACTAAAGGGGGGCCAAGGAAACCATTAACAAAATGAAAAGGCAACCTACTGAATGGGAGAAAATACCTGCAAATCATATATCTGATAAGGGGTTAATACAAAACTATATGAAGAACTCATACAATTCAATAACAAAAATATATATATATATGATATATAAATGGGCAAAGGCTCCAAATAGACATTTTTCCAAAAAAAACATACAGATGACCTACAGGTACATGAAAATGTGCTCAACATCACTAATCATCAGGGAAATGCAAATCAAAACCACAAAGAGATTTCACCTCACACTAGTCAGAATGGTTATTACCCAAAAGACAACAAATAACAAGCATTACCAAGGATGTGGAGAAAAGGGAACACTTGTGCATTATCAGTGTGATTGCAAGTTGATGCAGCCACTGTGAAAAACAGTATGGAGGTTCCTCAAAACATAGAACAGCAATTCCACTTCTGGGTATTTACCCAAAGAAAATAAAGACACTAATTCAAAAATATATATGCACCTCTATATTTCATTGCAGCATTATTTACAATAGCTAAGATATGGAAACAACCTAAGGGTCCATACACGAAAGAATGAATGAATGAATGAATGAGTAAAAAAGATGTGATATATATGTGTGTGTATACATATATATACTTATATATATATACACACATGTATATTAGTGTATACACATGTATACACACATGTATGTTAGTATATATATATATAGTGTATATATATAGTGTGTGTGTGTGTGTGTGTGTATATATATATATAATTCAGCCATAAAAGAGGATGAAATCTTGCCAATACAACAACATAGATGGACCATGAGGGCATTATGCTAAGTGAAATAAGTTACACACAGAAAGACAAATACCATATGGTCTCACTTATATGTGGGATCTAAAAAAAAACAAACGAAAACTCCGAGCTCATACAGAGCACAGATTGGAAGTTGCCAGATCTGGGCAGCCGGGAGGATAGCAGGGGGTGGAGTGGACAAAATGGGTGAAGGAGGCCAAAAAGTACAAACTTACAGTTATAAAATAAACAAGTCATGGAGATGTAAGTTAAAGCATGGTGATTATAGTTAATAATACTGTATAGTATGTTTGAAAGTTGCTAAGAGAGTAAATCTTGAAAGTCCTCATCAAAAGAAAAAAAAATGTAACTATGTATGGTAATGACTGTGAATTAGACTTATTGTGGTGATCATTTTGCAATGTATGCAAATATCAAATAATTATGTTGTTGACCTAAAACTGATATAGTGTTATATATCAGTTATACCTCAATAAAGAGTAATTAATTAAAAAAAGAAAAAAGAAATGAGCAACCAATTAGAAGCAGAGGGAGAGGACATAAGTAAAAGCACTGAGGGACTAAAAAGAGGAGTTCAAAAAGGAAAGAAAACTTAAAAACAGTAAGTAGGACAGGTTAGAAATTTGAAATGAGAGGAAAGAATAAAAGGTAAGTAAGGAATGCTAATAAGCCATCGTGCCTCTCACAACCAGGTGTGACCTTTCCACAGCTGTTAGACACCCTCCTTTCCCTCCACTGTCCCTCTCACTGCCCCCGTACCCCATTTCTTCCCCAGGGATCAGTCTCATGTGGAAACACTGGGGGAATGTCAATATATCCATCTCTGCGATAGTCCTTTTACCTACATAAAAAATGTATTAGTGTTTCAATTATCCAAAAGGTAATTTAAGATTTGAATTTTTTTACATTTCTGGGGCCAAATAGTTTTTTTTTTAATTTAGGTTCAATCACGTATTTCATTTTTTTAAAAATGAGTTCAGTTCAACATATCAGTACAGCCCTTCAAGACTGTAATTCATTTTGCTATTTTTTGCATGCTCTAGCACACAAATTAGCATCTGCTTTAAAACTAAAATCACTAGGTCTTGCCAGTGTAATACTGGCTTTTCTAGTGCAGACTCATACCGTGTTTCCCCAAAAATAAGACCTAGCCGGACCATCAGCTCTAATGCGTCTAATGAGCAAAAATTAATATAAGCCCCTATATTATATTATATTATATTATATTATATTATATTATATTATATATTATATTATATTATATTATACCTGGTATTATATTATATTATACCCAGTCTTATAGCAAAATAAAACTGGGTATTATATTAATTTTTGCTCCAAAAGATGTATTAGAGCTGATTGATTGTCCAGCTAGGTCTTATTTTCAGGGAAACACGGTACTATCATTCTTAAAGTAGGATTGTTTCAGGAAATTCCTATTATGTCTATAGGCAATAACATAGCTCAGAATCATTAACCTACATGTTAAATGTATAACAGGAAAGCTGATGGCTTAGCCAAAGGTGTCTTTAGTTCCTAGCCCATCATATGCGGTCAATTAAGTTCATGAACTCATCCTAGAAAATGTGCAACCTACCTCATTGCTGAATATCACTACAGTCACCTTCGAAGTACTCCCCTTGGGAAGCTATGCACTGAGCCAGCGCCTAGTCCACCCTTCAAAGCAATTTTGGAACTCTTTTTCTGGAATGGCTATCAGAGCTGTCGTCATATTACCTTTGATGTCCTGAATGTCATCAAAATGTCTTTCTTTCAATATTTCTTTTACCTCCAAATAAAGAAAGGTCATTGGGGGTCAGATTAGGTGAGCAGGGTGGATGTTCCAATACAGTTATTTGTTTACTGGCTGAAAACTCCCTCACAGACAGTGCCATGTGAGCTGGTACATTGTCGTGATGCAAGAGCCATGACTTGTTGGCAGAAAGTTCAGGTCGTCTAACTTTTACACACAGCTTTTTCAGCACTTCCAAATAGTAAACTTGGTTAACTGTTTGTCCAGTTGGTACAAATTCATAATGAATAATCCCTCTAATATCAAAAAAAGTTAGCACCATCGTTGCAATAAGTTTGCGAACTTAACTGTCAGACCTCATAGCAGTTTCCAAAGAGGAGAGAGAGACTCTGGGGCAAGTTCTGTGAGTGGCCATGCAGAAAGGACCTTGAAGGGAGAAGCCCAGAAGGCTGTCTCTGCAAAGCCCAAGTACATGGGCAGAGGAGAGAAAGTCATTGCAGGGAGAAAAGAAAGAAATTATGGTTTCCTCTTTCTGCTTCCAAAAGCTGTGTTTATAGGTGACTCCACGTGAGGATGGAGCATAGGGATGCTGGCACTCAGCCAGAGCTGAGCAGGACTCCCAGAAATTCCTCGGTGAGGCACAGACTTCGAATGGGGCCCACAAGGTTAGACCCCTAGGAATGTGAGCATCCAGGCTAAGACTCCTCTTTCCCTTCACATTCATCTCTAACTCTGAGCATTACAGCAATTTTCAGAAAGACATAAAAGTTCTCATCACCTCCATACTGCATGAGAACAATTAGAGAAACACAAAAATGCACTGAAATACGGATATTGAGTGGTTATTCACCAAGTTTCGAAATGCATATCATTCAAATTTGTGTTTTAGTTGAATAACAACTATTACATGTTCTTGTTCTCTGAAGAGGCTTACTAGTCACTGAAACTACAAATATTAAATCTTATACGCCAAAGATCTAATGTATATAAATAGCTGAACATACACACACACACTTAAGCGACCACACAGTGTAGGAGGGACCTCGTAAAGCAGTGAGCGCTTTTCAAAACTTCTGTAATACCACGACCCAACAGAGAGTATACTTTTAACTTTGCAACCAGGGATACACAAATATACACTCAAAAAGCCAAAAATGAAACAATATGGATCTTTGTCATGATGTGTTGAAACATTAAAGAATATTGCATATCCCAAGTCTGAGGATCACTAAGATATAGGAATGTGTAAAATTAAAGAGTAAATTGGTTAAGTGATTTTCTCCATTACCATAAGAGAAGCCTAGTAAAAATGAAGTAAAATGAACACATTGAGCTGATTCTCTTTCTTTTATGCTTTGATGACAGACCACTCTTAGGTACAGGTAAGGTCTGATTCTAAGGGAATAGACAGCAACATTAAATTCCTGCTTCGATATGTTCCAGACCTTTCAATGTGTTCTGTGGAAGTGTGTGTACAAGGATTAAAATGTTCCAGCTACAAAGTTTTCTTTATCCATTTTCATTTATTCCAAAAGAAATTAGCAAAAATATTTTTCATTTCCACCATAATCTAAGAAGCCATAGTTTTACCAAGTATTCTACTACCTTCCTTTTTTTTGAACAAGTCAATATTTTATTATTTACAGAACTTCTAAATTCTACAAGACTTTTTTTTTTTACCTATAGTATACTTCTCATTGTAGTAAGGATTTTACAAAAAAAGTTTTAATAAAAAGTATGCATTCATAAGGAAATAATTTTTTAGTTTCTGCCTAGTGATTAAAGACTCCTTAAACAAATGGAATTTTAAAACACTTAAATCTTCATTCATTGTATATTAAATGCTTGACACTACCCACTCACTCAGTCTAAATGAAAAAATTAATAACAGATTCAAAAGAATGCCGTTCGTTAATAAAAATGTTCATTTTTTTAAATGACTAATGTATGTGTTTTCAAATACTTTTGAAGAATAATGTAACGGTAACTCCTGCATTAATAAAAACAAAGAAAATTGGCAAATTTTTGTTTTCTTCTTTGTGAATCTCCAGCTACCCATTTCAGGCACTCACATCCTAACTCTAATATGCAGAAAAACAAAGAGGAGGCAGTGGCCCAATTTCATGGGAGTGCTTTAAGGCTGAGTGAGAAAGCCCATGCAATTATTAGGGTCAAGAGAAAAGCAAATTAATGAAGCCTCAAGTTTTATGTGTAAGCAGGACAGTAGCAACCATCAGTTGGTGTTTTTAATATTTATAGTCAAGGGAACACTAATTCTTTCAGGTAATGACTGTCGGCCTTAAGCAGACATGCTAAGCCAAGATCACACTATCTTTACTCCACCCATGCTCCACTCTCACTCAAAAATGTCAGTTTACATAGTGCGTACATTTATTTATTTATTTTACAAGAGAACTTCATCTGTAAACTTTCTTGACCAACATTAACTTGGCACCAACTCATCAGTTAATTAACTGTTAACAGATTCTTCTAGATATGACTGTTACACAGATATTTAACCTTCTTGTTAATTAGTAATTATGCACTGGCAAGAAAAACAGTGTTTCTTTCCAATTATCCCAGAACTCAGTGATTATTTAAACTTGGCTAATTAGCATTAAAGGGCTGTACATCTTCTGGGCAAATTGTGTTTGATAATCCCTATTAAAATATACATGGTGGTTGTTGACTTGTAACAAGAAAAAAAGTGGCAGTTCAAAGGGTATTAGATACAGAATGAGGCAAATGGGGGCCCATTAAAATTTCCCCAACTGCTTTAATGAGAATGCCGAGGGTCATTTCTGCCTAGCTTACCATCTGTTTGGCTTCTGGCATGTGTCTCTGGTGTGAAGGGAGTGTCCTGAAGTTCATTTGACTTATCACAATGTAATCCAGGAGTCCGAAGCAATTTTAGTCATTTATAAAGTGTCACATTAAAATCAGAAGCTTACACATGTGAAACGAAAAACTTTTACATATAAAAATGATGCCACATAATGGAAAATGTCCTGACATTTTTAAAACAAGTAGTCATGGCTTAATGAGAAACTTTTAGAAATACTGGATATGAACTCTAGTATCGGCTTTCTACTTACCGAAAGGTTGTGAAGATTGAAAAATAACTACTTTTGAGGTTGCCTCACTTGAAGCACACATTTGAAAAACTAGGTTTGACACAAAAGTAATAACCATAAAAGAAAAATTGATAAATTAGAGTTCATCAAAATTTAAAGCATTGTTGCATCATAGGAGCCCATTGAGAAAAAGTACAGGCAAGCCATGAATGGGAAAATATATTTACAAAACATACATCTGATAAAGGACTGGTACCTAAAACTCCTATAACTCAATAATAAAAAGGCAACTCAACTTCTCAAAATAGGCATAAGATTTGAACAGACATTTGACAAAAGTGGCCAATAAGCACATGAAAAGGTGCTCAACATCATTAGTCAGCTGGGGAATACATATTAAAACCACAAGGAGATAACCACCAAATATCACCAAAATGGCTAAAATTAAAAACACTGACAACACAAATGTACATGAAGATGCAGAGCAATTGCAACTCTAACAGTATATTGGTGAGAAGGTAAAAAGGCACAACATTTGGGAAAAGGTCTGGCAGCTTCTTATAAATAAGTGCAGCAATGCAACTACTAAGTATTTACCTAATAAAAATGAAAACATATAGTTGACCCTTGAACAACACGGGTTTGAACTGTGTGTGTCCACTTACACGTGGACTTCTTCATGAACGACCTGTACTGTTTTTGATCCACGGTTGGGAGTCCGCAGATGCGGAGGCCTGACTGTAGGCACTGATCTACACTGTTTTATATAGGGGACTGGAGAATCTGTGGATTTTGGTATCCACGGGGGTCCTGGAACCAATTCTCCATAGATACCAGGGGACATGTAAGTTTTTGGAGAATCAAAAGTTACACATGGATATTAGACTGTGCAGGGGTCAATGCCCTCATTGTTCAAGGATCAATGGCATTCACAAAAAGATTTATACAAGTATGTTCAGCTTAGTCATGAGGGACTATTCCTTAAAATGGTGCTTCCCAAAGTGTCGCATGCGAAACTAGTTCTGAAAGAGGTAAACACATGTTGTTTTGAAAAAAAGAACTCCATGCTAACATAAATTTTTGAAAGAAAGCTTATTAAATGTTACGGTGTCAGCTAGGTAGTAAACTTGTTGGGGTTATCTCTTTGTGAGGTGTGTAAATGTCTAATCACTATGTTGTTTTGTACACCTGAAACGAATAATAAAAAATAATAAATAAAAATAAATTATTTTTCAAAAAATTTTCATGATGTTAAAAAGTATATTAGACTTACAACTCAACAATAAAAAGACTGATAATCCCATTTTAAAAATGAGTAAAGACCTTGAATATCCATTTCTCCAAAGATATACAAATGACCAATAAACACAAAAACAGAGGGAGGGGGTGGGGGAGGGGTGAAAGGGAGGGGAAGAAAGCAACAGTGTTGTCAAGAATGTGGAGAAACTGGGACCTCATATATTGCTGCTGGGACTGTAAAATCAAGCAGTTACTATAGAAAACAGTTTGGCAGTTCCTCAAAAAATTAAACATAGAATTACCATATGATCCAGTAATTCCAGTCCCAGGTATATACCCCCCAAAATTTAAAAGATATTTTCACACAAGAAACTTGTACATGAATATTCATAGGAATGTTATTCATAATAGCCAAAAATGTAAACCCAAATGTCTATCAACAGATGAAATGGATAAATAAAATATGGACTATCCATAGCATGGACTGCCATTCAGCTATAAATAAGACTAAAGTACTTCATTCTTCAACATGCTTCAATATAGATGAACCTTAAAAACATGTTAAGTAAAAGAAGTCAATTACCAAAAGCCATATATTATATGATTTCATTTATATAAAATGAATCCAACGCAGAATAGGTAAATCCATAGAGACAGAATGTAGATTAATGGTTGCCAGGGGATGGGAAGTTGGGGGGACTTGGTACTGACTGCTAATATGTATGGGGTTCTTTCCGGGGTGATGAAAATGTTTTCGAATTAATGGTGGTGGTTGAAGAACACAGTGAATATACTAAGAATCACTGAACTGTACACTTTAAAATAAGTTTTATGTTATTTGAATTATATTTCAAAAAGACAAACAAAAAAAGCATATTAAAGACTAAGAATATGTACGGTTTAACCAGCATATTCCAAGCTCTTTTATATCACAATATTCTTTTTCTATGTAAGACCTAGTAACATATCATGAGACACTATGTTTGCAAAAAGCAGTGTGGGAAAAGCTGCTGTTACCACAATATTTTCAAATTCATCTATGATGTGGCTGATATCAGTTCCTTGTTGAAAAAGAGACAAGAGAGGAAAGGAGGCAGTCTAGGTGCCTGAAAGATAAACTTCATCAACCTCACAATGATTCCAGAGCTGCTCATTTGCCCCATTCTCTAGAAACAGAAAGCCAAACCCCAGTTGAGGTCTTTTTTTATTAGTAACAGATTTCTCTCCATTTTTGCTATTATTATTATAAATGCTGTCAGATTATATAAGTTAAAAGTCAGGTTTAAAAAGAATCATCTCATAATGCAAATAATTATTTTTAAAAGAAAACAATTAAGGATAAACAAAACATCTCCCCAGAATATGATCTTTGATAGCTCCATTTATTTTACTTTTAACTTGCTATTCACTAGAGTTCATGTGGAGAGGCAACTTTCTGAAAGAGAAGCAGAAATAACGTAATTAACTAGACAATAACAACACATGGATCTGATGTATTAAATCATGTAGGAAGAAAGGCAGGAGGGGAGCTCAGTCTGAACTTTTACCAAAATATTAACAATTTTTGTTCTTCTGTTGTCTAAAATGGCAACTCCCACACTACCAAGTATCTTTCCATTCAGACATGCAGAGTCCTGAAAACAGTAATTTAGTTGTGTACTTGCTTCAGAA
The DNA here is from genome assembly GCF_057876585.1 of Rhinolophus sinicus. Classification (NCBI taxonomy): domain Eukaryota; kingdom Metazoa; phylum Chordata; class Mammalia; order Chiroptera; family Rhinolophidae; genus Rhinolophus; species Rhinolophus sinicus. Next base: position 47,530,758 of record NC_142504.1, read on the forward strand.
AACAGCCTACATGTCCATTAGTCTCAGTGCAAAACTCAGCAACGGAGGGTTGAATATAAACAACAGAACACAAGACAAGAGTGGAAACAAAACCAGCTTGTCTTGTGTTCTGTTGTTTGTGGACTCCTACAGCATTTTCAAATTCACATCTTACATCCAGAGCTATTTTCTAGGCAATGTCAAGAATCTACTCTCACTTTTTTTTTAACCTTTCAAAGATAATTATCACAATTATTTTTAGGAAGTAATAAACATTATAAAGTAATTTTAAGTTGTTCTTAGATTTAACTGACAGGAAAGACGCAGGCAACTTTAACCAAGAATATTTATAAATCAATTACTATGAACATGAAACATAAACTCATTTATCATTATCTACACACCCCAAAGGACTGGAAAACCTCAAGAGTAAGCCACATTACAAGCAAAATGACAGTTAGAGTCAATCTTTGAAGTTTATTCCCTTAAGCATTTACTTCAATCTTGTCTCCTGTTAAAAGGAACAGTCTGGCATACTCTGAAAAGTGTCTCTCTTATAGAAAACAGTATTGCTTATCAGCAAAAACCCATGCTCCATTCTGACTCAAAGATGTTTTTTTGAATTATTATTTAAGAAACAGAGAGAAAAGTATTCTCAGTTCTGTTTTTACCTAGTGACGGATAAGACTTCATTTACAGAAAATTATTTTCCAGAATTCTTCTTAAAAACTTTGGCATATGAGAAAATACCCCATGTAATGGTCTAGTGCTCTATCCTTGTTTATTTGGAGCTCAATCCTTGGGACAAATTTTTTTTTTTTTTTTAGTAACAGAAATAAGGTTACATTTGTCTCTTCAAAAATATTTTTTTTAACACTAACAGGCAACATTTTAACAAAATAATTTCAAAAATCATAACTTATATAGCATAGTGGCAACATCCATTACAATCTGCTCTAAAAATGAGACGTTTTTATTTATGAACAACCTGTTTACTGTGATTCTGAGAACATAGATTTGAGCAGGAATGAGGAAAAGAAAGGAACTAGAAGAACTCTTCCTTTGGGATGCATTTTTAAAGTACCTACAGTGGTTTCTGGGCACATATCTTATCAGGGCTAAATTCCTCTATCTAGAATGGAGTAACCAGAGAAAATTGACACATAAATTACTAAGGTGCTATGAAATGGATGAATCTCATATGGAGAGTGAGGGAGAGAGAGAGAGAGTTTGGGGGGCGGGAAGGGCGGGAGAGTTGCCTAAAGAAAACAAGTGGCAATCACTTTTTAACAAACATTTACCATTTTCAATCATATGACAAATGTGTTGAAGTCAAAGCAAGGGATTAAATGTATGTACCCCCAAATCTTCCTTAATGATCTCACTTGATGTAATCTTAGAATACATCCCCAAGATATTTGAGTCATCATTTTTAAAAAGATCTAAGAGATGAAATAAGAACGTAACATCATGTATCATTAAGGCATCAACCTGCCCTAAGACATGAGGCTGGATTGAACAGTCTCTTGTTCTTCCCATCCTCTTGATTCCATAGAAGGCACTTAGTTGCTCTCCTATCTGAAGGCATTGGGGTCTGCCACTCCAGGGGAGAAAGGGACACCAGGATGAGCAGGATAATACATTTCCTCAGGATCTCTGATGATAAATTTACTATGTTTGGATAGTTTAAAATGTAAGTACAGATGTTTAGATTTATATGTACTACATAGATTCAGAAATACCTTGAAACTTAAAGACAATAATAGATAATAAGTCTCTCTCATCCATACCTGTACACTTGTGCACATACATGCACTTTACTAATGTCAACTCTGTAGTAAAACACCCTATGAATCCTCAAAGATTTTCATTGTTTTATTCATTCAATATTTTTTGAGCACTTATCATGTGCCATGAGAGTGAAGGAAACTAGACCATCTATTGTCCTTAAAGAGGGATACCGGTTTTTAAATAAGTAAATTCAATAGATTGTTAGAGATGGCTGTTGGAGGTCAGAGAAGAGAGTAAAGTGTGGAGGAGGGAGGAGAGAGCTCCATGGAGGTAGGGACCAGGGTGGAGCAGAGAGGAGCAGGCATAGGGCTCAGTAGAGGAGGTGAGTCAGAACTGAGGCCCTAAAGATGGCAGGATGTCTGCCCAGCAGACAGAGCCAGGAGGAATTCCAAGCACTAAGAAATACCAACGGCATAGAGGTCTAAAGCAGCTGGAATTGTGGAAGTGGGTGTGGCTTATTATGATTAGTGTAGAGGAGCAGCTGTGTGTATGTGGTGGGAGGAGGGGACTAAAGGGAACATAAGGAGGCCGGAAAGAGATAAGAGAGGGGGACAGGCCGGGAAACAGCAGACAGGGCCCTTGTCCTCACCGTTCTTTAGGCTGCAATAGAAACTTACTCAAGCTGGCTTGAGCTGTAAGGGGAGCTTAATGAGAGGCTACACGGGCAGGTTTGAATTATGGCTTTGCAACTCCCCACGTGTGGCCTTGGACAAATTACTTATCCTCTCTGTGCTTCAGGTTCTTTTATCTACAGAATGAGGATAATTATAGCAGGATTTTTGTTAGGATCAAAAGAGTTAATACCTGCAACACACCTGGCACATAGAAAGTGCCTGATAAATGTTAGCTATTTTTATTTTTGTTTCTTAGAACCAAGAATATCTGAGCCTGATGGGAATAAAGCTTCAATAAGAGCCTGGCACCTCAGGCAGCATTCTGTCTCTCTCCTTCTTCTCTCCCTGCAGGACATTCCTCTGACCCACTGAGGACAGGGGCTGCCCAGAGCCCCCAATGTTTACATGTGCTGTGATCCAGCTCAGGAAGAGCTGGACTGGGATTGATGAGTCTCGATTCCAAATTCCTGTACTAGTAAATTAGATGGACTCAATTTGGCTTATCTATCTCACGGTCGAAACTGAGGCCAAAAGGTTAGAGTGAAAACATGCCACAGTGGCCTATCTCCCTTGAATGGCAAGAAGGAGGGCAGAGGAGTAATTCCTGTCGATTTCTAAGTTTAACCATTTTCAGGTCTGAATCATAGAAAGGGCTAAGCAATTGGATCTTCAGAGGCTTTAGAGTCACTGGTGAATATTTAAGGAATTTGGTAGTCCCATTGCTTTGCACCCTCCTTAAACATTTTTTTTTTTCCAATTTGCTCAGCCCTAACTCCTTTTAAGAATCTGGGACCTGCCAAATGTCCACCCACTAAATAAAAAGTGGTACGTCCATAATGGACTATTACTTAGCTATAGAAAGGAACCAAGTCCCGATACCTGCTACAGCATGGATGAACCTTGAAACCATTATGCTAAGTGAAAGAAGCCAGACACAAACGGCAGCATATTACATGATACTATTTACATGAAATATCCAAAATAGGCAAATCCATAGAAAGTAGATTAGTGGCTGTCAGGGACTGAGGGGAGAGGAATTAGGGAGTATGGAGGTTCTTTTGGAGCTGATGAAATGTTCTGGAATTAGATGGTACTGTTGCACAACCTTGTGAATATACTGGAATATACTGGAAATCGCTAAAATGTATACTTTAAAATGGTAAACGTTATGGTACGTGAACGGTATTTTTTAAAGGATCTGAGAATTGAATGTGATGTCATCTGAGGGAAGTCCTCATGCTTCCATCACGCTGGGATAGGCTACACTTGCTCAGCCTAAGCATTGCTCCGTCACCCATAAATTGGGCCAGGGGCTGAACCAGGCTCTACCCAAGGTCCATTTCAGTTCTACATTCCGTGGGCAAGAAACTGGGCACATTCGCCCCCTCCAATTTAGAATCAAACTCCCTCTTTCAAACCTCTGCCACTTGAACCATCTTCTCATTTTGTTTCCCTTTTCAAAGAAAGAATTCTCACTTCTGAGTCTTTATATAATATCTACTAGGAACATATAGGCTAGGCACTTGAACAGATCATTTAACCCACCGAACAACTCTGTGAACTAGGCACCACTGTTAATTAGCATCCTCATTTTACAAATGCAGACACTGAGGCTGGGGAAGGAAAGTATGTGGCCCAGGTTCGAATGAAGCCTGAGCTGCCTGACTCCAGAGGTCCTACAAGGAATCGCTGCATTGATCTGCCTTCTTCCACTAACTCCTCCACTTGGCCCGAATCTCATGTTCCTCAACATGTGCTTTAGCAATTTGTTGACTGATTAATTCAACAGCTTTATTCATCATGCCCACTACACTAGCAAGTTATTCTTTTCAAGTTAGTTATTTAGGAATTGGGAAATATCCCTAAATTCTTTGACATATGTCTAACACAACTGAGATAACACTATTTCTTAATGAAGATAACGCTGGCATACCCAAACGAAAAACCACCAAATTTAGGTTAAATCCCTGTAAATAGGAAAACTATGTAAATGTCATCTGTTGTCCCCTATGCTCCTTGCACCTACCACTGACTAATTTGTTCAATTAACCTAGAGTCTTCCTGTTATAGATCATTTATCCTACCCAATAAAAGGTCATGCTTTTGAATCCCTCCATATGTTTAAAATTCCTCAAGTATGTTACAAAGCATTTCTTTGTAAACAGACAGACAAAACAATTTAACAAGATCATTCTGAGTAATTTAGCTTAATTTAGGCTAATAAACACATACCACTACTATACAGGACCCTATAATAAAGTTGCTAGTGGCTGCCCCCTCTTTACAGATATTAAGCCCTAAATATGTGCATGCATTCATATCACAAGTGTGTGTCTCTTAGTGAAACAGGACACCTAAGACCTAATTGCAACTCATGCCCAGGGAGGTGGGAATCCTGGCGATAATTAGCAAAGTTATAAAAGATTCTATATAGTTTTAATGTGAACGATAACCAAAAGGGTAGCTTAAATGGATGCTGTATTTTTATTTTTAATGACAATTTTTAAAAATAGTGAAAAATAAACTTGTATCCTAACAATGAAACACTAACATACAATCTTAATCTACTGGTAACTATTTATCTACTGGTAACTTTTTATTAACTATTGACCAATATAAGATTTAGCAAAATTTGAAGTCTTCTTAAAAACATCTAAATAATTTGTTTTGTAAATATATCCCTATTCATCTCAAGTTAGAGGATCAAATCACATTGAAAAGAAAATCAGATCAAGTCCAAAAATTCTAATACTATGTTTTAAATGTAATATTGAAAATATTACATTTTTATGTTAGTCACTTAATCTCCATTTAAAATATGACATGATTCACTGGATGTTTAAGAAAAAAGATAAAAAAGAAAAAAATCTTAGATCTCTTCACAATAGTTTCCCCCCAAACTTGGATTTCATCAAATCTTGTCATTTTAAGAGTTCTACAACTTAAATAATTAGATCTAGGATGTATAATTATTACAGAAAAAAATAAATGAAACACATAGGAAATTACGAAGGGTTAAGCAAAAAACTGTTAAAATGGTTGACGTATTAGCTGAGCAAAATTACCAAGGAATTGCAAAGCCCAAAAGTTTAATTTATGTGAGGTCTAACAATTTCAAGTGTGACTGCTACGAATCAGACCTACAAATGCAATTCTCAGGTTTTAGAGCCAGAACACAAAAATTGTAGCAAAAATACTTTTACAGGCAGAATATTAAATATTGAGTAAAGTGCATTTCAGCCTCTGGAAAAGGAACAGTTTTGTATGAAAAGATATTCAAATAGCCCTTTATTGAGCAACCACAATGAGCCCTGAAGATTTACATGATTAAACTGGAATTCAGTGCCAAAGACAAGAGGGAAGGATTCTTTTCTGGGATGCACAAAGAGATATCCATAATTGAACATCACACTTCCCTAGGGCAGCATGTTTTCTTACATTGACAAGCAGAATGAGGTATTTCAAATCACACATTGCTGGCGTACAGTCATCTATTGCACAGCTATTGTTTTCATGCATTTCTGGCTATTAGGCATCTGTCTATATTTGGTTAGTGAGGCATGCATTTTAAATAATTCTGGTTTTGTGTAAAAGGCTGTAGATATGTTAGTGCAATTACATTTATACAACAATATGTTAAGAATAATTATGGCTTTATTTCGGCTGGTCATACGCACATTTTATATTCAAAGGAGTGGCTATAACTTTAGTGTAATTGGGACAATTAAAATTAACTCTAAGTGGAAAAAACTTTCAGAAGTACCTTTTTTAGACTCAACTTTATGCTTTACTTTGCCTTATTTGTCACAGCTAGCTAAACACACTAATATCACACACTACTAACCCTATGATATGTTGGGAAAATGCCAAACATATCATGTTTACCTAACACTCCATCAAAGTCAGAGCCTAATGATAGATTACGTATTCAATAACTCTTTGTTCTGGATCAAAGAATGCCACATTAATTCAGCTCGATCCTACTATAACTGTTAAACTATGAGAAAGCAGCAATTCTTTTACATTTTACCTTCTATAAGAGTTTCCTCTACTTTCTCACCTGCACCCTAATCAAGTTACATCTTTTCATTTTGTTCCTAAGTTGTAAAGAACATGTTAAACTTAAATCAAATACCAAAACAATTAATGTGCTTTTGTTCCAAAAAGTGACCGTTTATCTAAAAAAACATTTTACCTTCAGCTTTCTATTCAAAAACATTATTTCTGAGGATTAACTCTACTTAACAATATTCAGGTATATTATTAAATTTTGTTTTAAGGTAATTTACCACTATCACATCAAGGCACATAAAATTATTTGGCCTGAACATCTGGTTATGGAAGTCAAACTACCATCGGCGAGCTTCACTTTCAGAAGCCTCTTCAGACCCTCAACCCAGTAATATAGGGTTGATAGCAATGGGAAGATATTTGCAATTTAAGGTAGTCAAAATACATTCTAATTCAAGTGAAACTGCCTTTTTACAGCTTTCAAAGTCACCACAGAAAATGTCTTCAAGTATAGGTATCTTAAATAATTTCTAGCAATTTCATTCTTAGATTTTTTGTTTGGCTTACTAGCTAAAGTCTGAGGTAATACGATACATGCATTTTATATGTTCTTTCAAAATGTGTTCACAACATACTATGGGTGATATTTAATGATTTTTCTCATTTAAAGCCTCCATTTTGGCAAATGATAGTTACTTCATTCAGTCAACTCCTCTCAAATAACCTGAATCTATAAACCCCATATTAATTCCACCTGAGAACAATTTTTTGCCCCTTCCCCCACCCCCCACCCCACCCCCGATGAAAGTACATAGAAGTCCTGGACTGAGAAAATCAGCTGCTTTGGTTATCAAGATTTATCACTTTGGAATACCTAGTTTTATTGTTTTCTATGTGCTAAGGGCTTTACATAAATCACCTCCTTTAATCCTCAAGACTACTCACCAACCTATGAAGCACGTGCCATTAAATTACACCACCATTTCATAGATGAGGAAATTAAGCTTAGAGAAGTTAAGCAACTTGGCTCAGGCACATGGCGAAAAAAGGCTGGGGACTGGACCTGCAAGCAGGTCTGTATGATTCCACAGCCAAACTCTTACCCTCCATGTACCGCTCTTTCTTGTTGCTGAAACCAGCCTGCTTTGGACTCCTCGCATGCCCTGTCATACCAGAACCTTTCACCACATAATAGTCTCTCTGCATCCACTCCTGGATGCTACAGTTTGTTCTCCATTCAGACCCCAGCGGGATCTCTTTAAAATGAAAAACTGTTCAAGTCACTGCTCAGCCTAAAAGCCTCAATGGCTTCCCCTTGGCAAGATCCTGAAAGGTCTGGCTTTGGTCTCCTATCCAGCCTTATCACTTTCCCTCTTGATGCCAGATCCAGCCACTCCAAGTTTTTTCAATTCCTAGAACAGGCCAGCCTCTTCTCACCCTGAGACCTTTGCATCTACTGCACCCTCCATCCGGTATGCTGTGTCCCAATTTCCACAGACCTTTAGCTAAGTAATTTCTACTCATTCTTCAATCTCAGCTCAACACTACTTCCTCAGGAAAGCCTTTTCTAACTACAACCCATCTTACTCCAGACTAGATCTAGTTTCTGTCATACCCTTTCCCAGCACTCAGTACTTCTCCTAGCTAGTCCTTAGCAAGATTTACTGTTACATGTTTCTATGGTCATTTAAATACTCGCTCACTTAATTAATGGAGACGAGTGGTTCTCAAACTTTAGTGTATATCAAAATCACCTGGAGTGCTTACTCAAAAGTGATCACTGGGTCCCACTCCCACAGTATCTGATTCACTACATAAAGCCTGGAACTCTGTACTTACAAGTTCCCATGGATGCTGATGCTGCTGGGCCCTGGATTAATCCAGTACAGTGGTCTCAACCCTGGATAAATATTATACTAGAATCACCTGGAGAGCTTTAGAAATTACCAATGCTCAAGCCCCACTCCCACAGGTTTTGATTTAATTGGGTTAAGGTAGAACCCAGGACATCTTATGCCAAATATTACATTCTTATACTAAAAACCAATTGTTTATCTAAGATTCACATTTAACCGGATGTCTTGTAAATTTTCATTTGTTAAATCTGGCAACTCCACTTATTGGTCCCGTTGTAACTTAAGAGATAGTATGCCATATATAGTACGTACATATATATATGATTGCAAGCCGACCTTTCACCTCTGCAGAGTACAAAAAGGGTGGGAATAAAAAAAGTGGGATTTTTAGACCTAAGAGGAATTTTTTTCTTAAGGATTAGACCTTACGAGTAGTTACCAACAGACTGTAAAAGCTTACCCGGAATCTTTTTAAAATAGGGCAAATTGTCACTATCAAATAATTTAACACGATGATTAAATAACTTCCAGGTTCCTTTAAGCTATGAAACCTCATCTTGGGCCCGCAGGGTGACAATGCAGCGGCAACATTATTGCTCTGACATCAACCAGTGAGTCACCTGGGCAGAGCTACTGCTGGGACTAGACACAAAGGAGGTACCCTCTCCTGTATCAAAAGTAATAAAAATTATTTATTTAATAAATACCCCAGAAAAAATAAAATGTTGAACACATGGCCACCTTTGATAATGCAATTCTACCCTTCTCACATCAATGGAGGAAGTCCTCTGCCACTTTCCCATTTTAGAGTAAGATCAGTGATTTCATGTCTTACATCAACTAAAATATTAAATTTGTGTTTTTGATGCTTAAAAGTGTCAACTTAATTCCCGCTTGACATGTTTACTGCATTATGGGTAAAGCAGAGATTTCCAAATTGAGAATCCTTTGGGATCAGTGGCCATCATGTAGCCTTCTACCTCTCCACACAGGTAACCTGCCATGTCTCTGATTTAAGGACAAAGACTCCATGTAAGTGTCGTAAATACTAAATCACATTCTCTTAGGAATACTTATAAAAGTCAATCATTCAAACAATTATTACTATCTGCAGCTTGTACTGAATGCTTACTTGCCAAACTTAACATGACACTTTTCACCTACTCCAGGATTTTAAGAACGGTCTATAAAAAGAGGATACTGAATAATTGCATGGGCATCAGAGTGAATTCCAATTCCCGCTACCTAAATGACGGAACAGAGAAATGTGCTTGAACCCAGAGGACCAAGTGTGACAGTGGCAGGAGATGGGGAGGGACCGAGATCATCACACCAAGCTCAAGGTGGGCTATGCGTCTACATGACTTACTTCAATTCACCCAACTTTAAGCAAATACACAAAAATCACTCCAAATTATTTTCTGTGAAATAATGAACATCTAATCCTTGTTAAACAGATATTTCAAAAAAACACCTATAATTGTATAGAATATTGGCAATTATTGATTTCTTATCTCAGGTAGCTTACCAAATCCGAAAGCATTGGAGCCTCCAATGCTCTGTGAAGCCTGAACACTTGTAGATGTGTATAGTCCTGTCACCAGCAAGCCATCAAAAAAGGTGCTTGTTGAAATTGTCACTGAAATACACAAGGAAGAAAAGAAACCTCAATTAATACAATCAGAATAATGAGATATATTTCTAACGTGTTAGATATTGTCAAAACAATTTTTACTCAGATTAACAAATCATTCTTATACTACCGATGGTTAGTGTTTTCTTAATATGTATTACAAATTACAGAAGAGCAAAAAGAAGCTCAGAACTCCAATGTCTGTAATTGCTGGTCCCAAATTTTGTACCTCAGTCCTATCTTTCTACATTCATTTGCACTTTCCCTAGCTATGTGCAAAATCATCTGAAAATAATGTAGTACTGAATAGCTCGTTTCCCCACCTCCACCACCACCCCCGAAGGCAGTCAAAGGCATCGCTGGAGTTTTGGCATTGTGATGAGACACTTTTTTTCCCAAGTATTCCATACTGTGGGAAACAATCTTACAATGGCTGAAAGAAGAACAGTAAGATGCACTGTATTTCTTATTGTGAGTCTACATTTCATAGATGAGTCCCCTGAAGTTTTTTTGACAAAAGCAGACTAATTTGCATGAAGACAGTCAGCGCTTTCCCTTTTGAGAACAAGAAAAGAAGACCACTGCATGCTTTAAGTTTCAGAACAAAGTCTACAAGAGGACTCCAAATGGTTTCATAACCAGAAAATCAGGATGTTCCTGGGAAGAAAAGGGTCAAGTTAAATATATCTATCTGTATGCTACTCAGGTTTGGCTTCTTAAAGTTTCATCTTGCTCACCACTCTCAAAATTGATCCTCATTTGCTCCTTTACGCAATATTTTCTCCTGCATTGGTTTTATAAGATCAAGATGATGCCATTTGCGGAAAGCAGCTGGGCGAAGGTGGTATTATTTTGGTAGTGCACAGTACAAAGCTATCATCAGGCTTGGAGGCAGTAAGGACCAGTCATATTAACTTTGATGAGAATGTTTAAATTAAACTCCAGGAAATCTAGTGTGTAGAACTGAATAGTCTGAAACATCCACATTAGAAAGTATAAAACAAGACACATATATCGTTAGAATACCCTGACATCATGCTACCTCCAAAATGCCATTAGATGTTGGAGTAAATCTCCTTCATATCCTTTAATATAATACCCGATACTTTCCACGCTGGCATGTAAACTACATGGAAACCACTCAGCGGGGCACTGAGCTAAGAAGTTAACATGTATTATCTCATTTCATTATCAAAACATCTCTATAAAGGGGTACTGTTGTTATTCCCAGGATACAAATGAGGAATTTGTGAAACAAAACAATTAAGAACCTTGTCCAGAACCATCTGATATCATCTAAAAAATCTGACGTTGGTTACCTGGCTTTTCTTCTGTTTTCTCTCTACTTCCCCCAAATCCCAACGTGGCAAAGTGGCCATGGCCAAACCCTTGTTTAATAACAACCTCTTTCCCGGATTATTCACATGTATGAGGAGTCTTTGAAGAAAAGGAAAGTGAGAGCTGCAGGAGGCAATATCACTGGTATTAGAGAAGGGCCCGGGGTGGCCAGAAGGTGAACCCCAAGGTGGCGAGGTGAGACATGAGATCTGCGCACTGGGCACTCATCTGCTGCTACCTGTTCTTGAGCAAAACCACTTCATGCCTTGGAGCCAAAATGTCCTCATCTACAGAATCACACTCTAATCACAAGTCCCCCATTTTGTTCACCCCAGATTTCCATATTTGGTTCTACTGATGCCTCCATCCTTTGGTTCAAGTGAGCTCATTTCGACTAAGGTAAAAAGAGCTTAAACTGCTCTGTGCCCCCAACCAGTGGGGTTTAGAATTAAGCTACTGCCTGTTAAGCTGACTATCCTGAGCACTGGGCTCCACAGTCATCCTTCATTGCAAATCAGATCCGACCTGCAGTGTCTCACTATGGACCCATGGGACCCTTACTTTACCTACTTCCTCTCCATCTGCTCCACTCCAGTCCAGTAAGATGGCAGCAGTCTTGTATTAATGCACAAACACAGTCCCTGTGGACTCCTCTCCATTCCTTAATACTTCTACTCTGGTTTCTAATTTCAAGATTCTAAAAAGTTAAGGGTTTTATGGACTTCAGAGTGAGGCAAACCTGAATGTGAGTTTCACTTCTCTCTATTTCTGATCAGTGTCAGATCACTCATTTACTAAGAGGGATAATAATACTATCACATTACTGTAAGAATTAAAAGAAATACATGTATCACCTCTCTGTCAATGTATTTACCTCCTTAACACACTATCATGCATATGGTGACTAATCAATAAAAGTTCGTTCCCTTTCCCTGCCCTCTCTGACCTTGAAGCTCTGCCTCTCTCCTCCCTTCCTGAGAACTGGAGTCCTGTACAGATCTCATGGAATCTCCCTCACTAGATGCCTGCGCGTATCCACTCACTGGGTTCATTTCTGACCACTACTTCATTTCTGACCACAGTACACACCAAGCCTGAGCTGTGCCCTCAGCGGGCCCAAGACAAGTCGTATCTCTAGCTTGTTACTAATTTGCCCTCCTGTCTGCTCTGTGTTAATTTTAAACAGAGACGAAACATTCTTGGAGAAAGGGCTGAGAAAAAGAAGCACGTGTGGCAGCTCTTGGTCTTTCCCGAGTCCCTCAATTCTAGTCTCAAACTGTTATTTGCCTCACACCAAAACAAAACCCGTCACATCTACCATGACAACTGATAAATTCAATTTACTGATAGCTTTACATATCTAGTGATGTTTCAGTCCCTTAGAGATGTGCACGCAGGAAGATGCCTGCCTGACTTGTATTTGGGTGCTGAGCGTGACCAAGGTCTGCTGTGTCCCTTAGATGTCCATCCAGGCTGCTAATCCCTTGCCAGACCTCCCCTCATTTGCCACCCAGTGCCTCTCCAGACCCAGAGGACGCAGCAAATTCTTTTTTTTTTTTCTTGATTAAACTTACATTTCTTCACAGCATGCCTAATTGTGTGACAAGCAGGCTTGAGCCCTGGTTCTTGCTCACAAGGACGGCATGTTCAGACAGCTCCCTGCAGCGCTACCTCTTGAACTCCACCTGTGTGCACACCTTGGTGATGTCGTGGTACCTGCCTTTGGGGGGCTGGTAGTTGGAGACAGGCGGTGTGTAATTTGGACCTTCTCTCTCAAAGGGAAACAGACTTGGGTCTCACTTGATGGCCTCCGCGTGGAGCTCCAGGGACGTGAGTTGCAGCTCCTGCAGAGCTTCCTGCTGGGCCTCAAGCATGGACCTGATGGCATCTCTCTCCATCTCATGCTCTTGCTGCTTGTACAGGGACCATTTCTTCAGAAGCAAAGCTCTCCGCTCACTCTCCTCAAAGGAGAGCTCAACCTGAGGCCGCTGTCTCACTTGATCCAAGAACCTCACAGGTGTAATAAAATCTTCAATGGGAATTAGCTCCTGGCTAGCCTTTTCCGGTCGTCGAATCCTCTTTTTCAAACGGTCCCTTGCTGGTTGGTCTTTTTCAGGATCTACCTTCTTCTTCTTTCGCAGAGGTTCTGCTCTCATGGGAATGAGTTCCCAGAAAGAGAACAATGACGCTCGCTGGTGGGTGTCTCTGACCTGTGTCGGCCAAGTTCGCAGCCGCCAGCACCGCGAGCGCAAAGCGCGTGCAGTAGCTCCTACCACCGCGGCCGCCATGGCCCCTAAGGTGGCGGACCGGCCGCTTCCGGGCGAGCCCCCGGCTGTCGGCTCGCGGTGCCGCGCACAACGGCCCGGCCGTCCCAACGCTCCGCTCTCCCGGGTTCCGACCTCGGGGAGCGGGATCATGGCTCAGCAAGTTCTGATCTTAACTCCTCCACACGCCTGCTTTGAATCAGTTCTCTGTTTTACACAGATTCTTGGGTGCTGAAGCAGCAAAGTCTAGCGAAAACACCTCAGGAATAAGAGGACTGCACTTTATTCCTAATATTATTCTTTTAAATAACATTAATTCCTAATAGTATTATGTCAGACAGAGCAACTTTTCTCTGTGCTTGGTTCTGTTCCTAGTAGTTATGTGAATATCTATTATTTGGTAACCTCGTGGCCAGGTGGTCAGGTGTGAGAAATAATTTCTGAACATTGAGTGTCTTAGAAAAAAATGTAATTAATAAGAAAAACACTTATTAATCTTAGAGTCTCTTGGTTTTAAATGCCATCCGTAAGCTATTGCCAAATTTCTATCCTCAGTCCAGGTCTCTTTATGTCTGTCTTTACATATACTCCAGATATACAGCAAGCTGTTCTCCCACGTCTCCACCTGGATGTCCAAGAGGCGTCTCAACCTCAGCACCACCAAACCTGAACACCCACCCCACCCCCACACCTGCTCCTGCTGAGGCCTTCCCCAGCTCAGTTGATGGGGGCACCATATTCCCTGCTGCTCAAGATGAAAACCCGAGACTACTTGGAATCACCTTCTCCCATACCCTGAATCTAATGAATCAGTAAATCCTGTTGGCTCTGCCTACAGATCATATCCAGAACCTAACCACTTACTGCCTTGTTTCTCCTATGGATTGTTTCCTCAGACATTGCTCTGGGTTCCTGGTTCTACCCTCCTCTCACTACAGTCTATTCTCAGTATACAAGTCAGAGGAATTCTTTTAAAATATACACCAGATCATGTCGCTCCTCTGATTACAACTTTCCAATGCTCTAAGTCAAAGTCTTTACAGCAGTTACGAGGTCCTATGTGATCTGACTCCATTCCCTCTCTGTTCTCATCTTCTGCTCGTTCCCTGGCTTGTTCCACTCCAGCCACATTAGCCTCTGTGCTGTTGCTCAGACACGCCAAGTCTTTGCATTAGCGCTTTCCTCTGCGTTGGAGCCTCTTCCCTCACATACCTGAAGAGCCAATTGCCTCACCTCTTTCAAGTGTTATAAATAGTTCAAACTTCTCTCAATGAAGCCTGCCTTAACCACACTATTTAGAATTGCAAACAGCCCCCATCTCCCTGCCACTATAATCCCCACATTCCCAAAGTTTCATACTTGGTTCTACTTTCTCCCTCTTTTTTTTTTTTTTTTTTTTTTTTTTATATATAATTATCACCTTTTAACACATTATTATACTGATATATTTACTTATAATACTTTTTGTTTTTATGTTTATTGTCATCCTCATTCTTTAGAATGTAAACTCCATCAACCCAGGTATCTTAAGTGTTTTTGTTCAGTAATATATCTCAAGTGTCTGGAACAATTCCTAACACTTTGGGATGTTCAATAAATATTTATTGAAGCATAAATTAAGGAATAATTCATTCACACAAAAGTGGTGTAAGGATATCTTCACTAGTTTCCAGAGGAAAGTATGTTGTGAACCCTAGACTTCCTATGTCAGATGACTCCCACTTGGAAAAGCCACATGGAAAGAAGACAGAAAAGTTGGCTAGTTATATATTTAAAATGTTTTCCAGAGTGCAAGACAAATCAATGCCGAGATCAAGAGACCCGCCAAAGGCAGACCAACTTAAGTATACAAACATTTTCACATGCTGTATGTTTACACAAATCACCTAAAGAAAAAGTTCCCTGTTTAAAACAAATTGATTATAATCTATTTGTTAGAGTTGAGAATCTAAAGTACTTTTTAAGGGAAAAAATATTTGCATTTGGAAAGCTGCTAGCTTCTTGACACTGTGGATCAAGCGTTCCTTTTCCTCCTTTAAACAGATGTAATGCATCATCCATATGTGAACTGGTGACCAATCTCTTTTTTTAAGTAAGAGGAAATGTTGCTTGTATGGGATACAAAACATATCTTTCTGATCACCAGATTCCCTTTTACTCAAGAAGATAATGGGCCCAATTTCTATATTTGAAAAACATCAAGATATGGGGATTTCTGGTCAAGATGGCAGAGTAGGTAAATGCTATGTTCACCTCCTCTCAGGACCACATCAATTGCAACTAAACCACAGAACAGCCATTACTGAGAATTACCTGAAGGCTAGCTGAAGCAAAGCCCTACAACTACAGATATACAGAATAAGTTACCTCGAGACTGGCAGGAGGGGCAGAGATGTGGAACAGGCTGGTCCTACACCTGCGTGCGACCATTAAAAAATCAGAAGGAATATCTCAGCTGTGGAGGTCCTCCTGAGGAGCAATTGGCCCCAGCCCCTCCCCAGCCCAGGGTTCAGAGCTGGGGAGAAAAGTCCCCATAACTTATGGCTGTGAAAACCAGCAGAGATTGTGAATGAGTGAGACAAAGGGTGGCGCACTCACAAGTGCTCCTCTTAAAGGGACCAAGCATGGACTTACTCACCAACAGAATCACTGGCTCTGAGCTCCAGCGCTGGGGCAGCAGCTGCAGAGGCGACAGAGACATACTAGGGTGTGTGGGGGAGGGAACTGAGTTGTCTAGCCTCAGGGCCAGGGCTGGAGAGGCAGCTTTCTCCCAGACCAAGGAGCTGGTGGAAGCCATTGTTTCTTTGTTGAGCCCTCTCCCTCCTTGCGAGCAGACACAGGTAGACGGCACATCTGAGTCTCCATCAAACCGGCTAACACCTTTCATCTGCCCTATCCTAGTGATTCCTGGAGACCCCACCCCACTCAACCTTCCAGCACACCCAAGCCATTTCCAGGGGCTTTTCTGTATAAACAGCCTGTCTTAGCTCATGCTGCAGACATTCCTAAAATCTCTCAAAGGTTCACAAAACCCAAATAAACAGCATCTGGCTTTGGCGTGTCCTGTACCTCTGGCGGAACAGCCCTAAGCTGGCACCAGCAACAGCCGGCCATGGTGCATGACTTGGCCTCAAACAACCAATTTTTGTTAATTACAGCATTGTTTATAATGGCCAAGATGTGGATGCAGCATGGGTGTCCATCGATGGATGAATGAATAAAGAGTATACAATGGAATATTGCTTGGCCATTGGAAGGGAATGGGTTCTTGCCATCTGCAGCGGCGTGGAGGGACCTGGAGGGTGTTTGTGATGAGTGGAGTATGTCAGACAGAGAGACAGATGCAGTGTGATTTCACTTATATGTGGAATCTAAATAACAAAATAAACAAACAAACAAAACAGAAACAAACTCATAGATACAGAGAACATTTTGATGGTTGCCAGATGGAAAGGGTTGGGACTGGATGAAAAAGGGGAAGGGATTTAGAAGTACAAATTGGTTGTTACAAAGTAGTTTTGGGGATGTAGGAGATGTAGGGTATAGCATAAGGAATAGTCAATAATATTGTAATAACTATGTATGGTGTCAGATGGGTACTAGATTTATTGGGATGATAGATGGGAGGGGTGTTGGGGGACAGAGTGAAAAAGGTGAAGGCATTAAGAAGTACAAATATTAGTTACAAAAAAGTCACAGGGATGTAAAGTAAAGCACAGGGAATATAGTCAATAATATGGTAATAACTATATATAGTGCCAGGTGAGTACTAGACTAGTTAGGAGGACTATGCATTAAATTATACAAATGTCTAACCACTATGCTGTACACCTGAAATTAATATAAAATAATACTGAATGTCAGCTGTAATTGAAAATTTTTAATAATGGAGAAAAAAGGTAAAGGGTCATAAGAGGTTCAAATTTCCAGGTATAAAACAAATAAGTCAAGGGGATGTAATATACAGCATGGGGAATATAGTCAATAATATTGTGATAGCATGGTACAGTGTCAAGTGGTTATTGGACTTATGGTGATCACTTCTATAGGTATATAAATGTGGAATAATTATGGTGTTCCCAAAATCAATATAACATTGTATGCTAGCTATATTTTCATACAAATCTTAAAAAAAAAAAAAAAAAAAAAAAAGAAAGAAAAAAGAAAAACAAACAAAAAAAAACACTTGACATAGTTTGGATTCCCTGCTATACTGTAGGAAACTTCAGAATGTCTAAACCCATGTTTTTACTGACTAGAGCAATGGCAGTGAACACAAGAGCAATCCCAGGGAGATGCTGCAAACTTTATACCAAGGCACTTGGACTTTGAAATATTGGGAGCACCCTTCTCTCTGTCCCTCTTTCCCTTTTTATCAACTGCTTCCACTTATCTCTACTTGCGGCCTCTGGTTAATCCAGCAGAGTTTCCTTTAATATAAAATAAAAAGGCCTCCATAGAAACGAACAATTGTTTCAGGCTGTGGGGCTGCTCTGGCCAGCTGCCCTTAGCTGTGTAATTCTGCAGCATCAGCCCCTGCCAATTCCAGTTTTCATTTGGGTCCTCTCCCCTTACCTTAGTCTCTGGTATCTTCCTGATTCCTTCCTATCAAGCTTCATCTGCCCTGCAATGTGCACTGGCTCTTACCCTTCCTATGTGTCCTGACTTGACTTTCTTCTAATTCCACTGGGACTCACCCTTCAAGCACTATTTTAGCTTCTCTAGTCTTAGCTCATCACTTACATCCACAAACTTCTGCCACCCAAACAACTGGACTAATCTTCCTGAAAGCAGAAGAGTGGCCTATGATAATATAAAGGAATGGTTTACTATACACAATCAGACTTTATACACATTCAGAACTAAACTATATATAAGACCTTCTATGAGCCAAAAACTGTGTTAGCACTGTAATTTGGGTTTTATTAACTAGAAAGGCAAAAATAAATATTTAGAACTAGTTCCCTATTAGCAAAATGTTTATAAACTCTACCTGATACCTTAGCAATTATAGCTATTTTATACAAATTAAAAGAGGACACACCAGTTATCCATTTCAGACAGCAAAGGTTTATGTAAAATCATCAAACAATAATTTCATGACTTTAAATAGGTAAACCTATTTAAACTATTCAGTTGCCATATGATCTACTTCTCATGGTTTTACAAATTTTCAAGATAAATTTATAAAATGCTTCCCCGGGGGACTTTTTTTCTTAGTCAATTTTTATATCTTTTACATTTTTTGCATTCAACCATTATACAAAAAAACTAGCTACTTTAATTATAGAGGGGGGGAAGCAATATCAATATTATGGTTTGCAAGTAGAATTTTGAACTTACCAGTACATTTTAGGGGGAGAAATAAAGGATGTATATTATTACCTATAATCAGAAAGCAAATGTGTCTTATCAGATCACATCATTCCTTTGTTCAACAAACATCTCTAGCTTCCTATCATACACAGATAAAAATCCTGTCCTACATGAAATTTTTAAAGACCTTTGGATTGTGACCAGAATTAATCTCTGCAGTTAAATTTCCCCATTTCACCCAAAAACACCCTGTGATCCAGTTAAACTAGAACGTGTTCTTTACTTCCCTGTCTCCTTGCCTTTCTTTAAGAAGTGCCCTCACCTAGAATGACTTCCTGTTTCATTAAAATCCTACCCATTCTTCAGGCACAGGCTCAGATGCCACCTCCCTCATGAAGTCTTTTCTGACCTCTTGGGGAAAGCCACCTACCTCACCCCTTCGGACATCCCACAGCTTTCAGGAACTGTGCAGCACTTGGTCACACTCCGCCCCCCCTCAGAGCTCGGCTCAGAAGAGGAGCTCAACCAACGTATGTTGAACTCAACCACACAAAAACATTTGTTACAATATAAAATGACATAAAGTAAAATATAACTGAGAATGTAGTGTAGCAAATGTAACTAAAATTGTGAAATCTAGTGTCTGTTCCACGGAGGGGGGGGGGGGGGATCAGTGTTATTTGGAGAAGTGTATGAAAATGGATGTTTCTCTTGGAAGGAAACAAAAAATGGAAATTAATTTCAAAAAATAAAAATTAGAGTACTCAAAAACCAGAAATGTCAGAGAAAATGGTTGAATGGTACATTTAATCACAATAGTGTTTTTTTTGCATGTATGTACTTTGTAGGTGAATATATACACATATTGTATGTACATACCAAATTAATCTTCTGATAATTTTGTCTCTAAGACACCTATACCCTTATTCTCACTCTGAAGTTACTCTGCCATTTCCTCAAATAAAAAATAAAAAGGGATCAAAAGGCTGAGGAAATATCTCTCCCACATCTGTGTTCAGTTGGCAATGCGCTTAGCACCAGGAGTCTATGAATATGGATGGCTGGCTTGTGACAGCAGAATGAAAACATGATGTAGCGACACAATTCAATTCTTATCAGTGGCTCAAAGAGTACCTCTGTCTTGAAATGACTAATTACAGAGTCAGTTATTATCTATTATAGCTTCTATTAACTGTTCCCAACAAGACGCTAATACCATTCTTGCAGAAAATCACTATAAGATGAAAGTATGGAAGAAAATAAATTTAGGCATTTAATGCTGTTTGCATTTCATTCTAAAGCTCTGGCCTACAGATGCTCTATGGTCCATTAAATTTTGATCACTTCAAGCATATTCCATTACGACTTTATACAAAAGACCTTTAATATGTGCAGAAAAGAAACATATAAAATGATGTTTCCATCTTTTCAAGATGGCAAACATCAGAAGACAGCAAATTGCAAAAATGTTGAAATTAAGTATTAGTAATGATGAACCGGTTGCAGTTTCTATTTCTTATTTTTATATAGTTTGAAAATGAAAACACCAGGAGAATATTGTCACTATTTTTTTTAAAAAGCCACATTTTGCCTTATGAACAGAAACTCATTTGCCTTTTGAATACAGAACAGATTAAATAGCCTGAGGAACAAACATATTACTCTGAAAATGAAATAAACTGAGTTTATTTGCTACAAAATTTCATCAACATGGTATGTTCAACTACTGATTCTTCTTTGAAGTGCTACTTGTTCTGTGTATCAAATAGAGGCCATCTAAAAATACATTAGCATTTACATTCAAAACCTCTATAAGGACGTGATCCCTGAACTACTTCTCATTAAATACATTAATTCCATCATGACGTGGTTTTCAAATATTAAGCCGGGCATTTCTAGAATAACATACCCAAACCAGCAACAACCAAAAAAAACCCCAAGTAAATATGTAAAAGAAGTAAGTGGAGGTCAAAATTCACTGAGGGAGGGCATGGATCTGTAGTAGTGAATTGAACACAGAGATCTTAACAAATGAGACGAGGACAAATGGACTCCAGTTAGCCTTTTGTGAGGGGTGGAGAGAGATCACCCACGCCTTTCCTATTTTCCTTAACAAGTACCCCAAAGGGCATGATGAGGAAGGAGAGGCTGCCCACCTAGCATAGCCTCCTGTCATCCCCAGAGAAACGCCGCTACCTGAGCAACACTCGCCTTTCCTGACCCTCTGTCTCTGATGGCCGTCCTAGATCATCCATTAAAAGCTCTTTTCCCTCAGACTTAACAGACACCTCCACAATTAACAGCTAAACAATACTGTGGTGTCTTTTGTAGGAATTAACTTATTTAACCCTTTCAATATCCCCATGAAATAAGTACCATTATTACACTCTTTCAGGCATGAGAAAGCCGAACCTAAGGGCTGAAGGTTTAAGTACCTTGCCTTAAGGGGCTCTAAGAAATGGAAGCACGCTCCTCACCCCAGACAGACTGCATTACACACAGCAGCCTCCATCTCCGAAGTCCTGAGAGGGCCGCAGGAGCTTGACTTTCCCCTGGAAGGCAGTGGCACAGTGGTACTTTCAAGCCCCAGGTACATGGGTATAGTCTCCTGGGAGTGTGCCCTGCAGGCTACTGTGCAGAATGCTTTTAACCTGATGTCTGCAGCACTGACCATTATCACAGCCTTTTGTTATTGTTATTATTACTCCTCTTTTTCATTCTATATGGATTTGTACTGCTCCTTGGGGGACAAAGAAGGCAGAAAGAATGGCCTCCAAGGGAGGACTAAATGCAGTGTGATGGAGGACTAAACTGAAGATCAAAATAATAAGGTCAAAAGAGCCCTGGATCGGCCCACCTCTGAAAGCAGGGGGAGAAAGCCCTGCAAACTCCCTCCTACATTTGTCTCCACCTAAAAGGAAAGGAAAGACAGAGCATTATCTGGGAACTGTGACAGGCATAGGAGATCCATTATATGCAAAATTTAATGATGTATTAAAACATTTCCTAGTGTCTGTAAAAATGCTTTTTGCTGGCTGGAACAGGGATCCAGCATCTCTGTGGAAGCCTATTGTGATATATTTATTACCGATTCAGAGATTCAGATGAACCATGCACAGTCTCTAAGTCTTATCTTCCAGCACCATCAGTAATCAAAGGAGAGCCACTGAGATTTTTCCCTTGTTTAAATTCTTCTTAGGAGATAAAACGGGTGCAGTCAAATATGTTTGTGAATTTATTATTTTTAAATTAAGCCCTTTGGAAATAAGTTTAAATGACAGTGTTTGGTAAATGTAAAGTAAATCTTCCTGTTTCTCCATCCCTCCACAGCCTTTCTTCTTTATTCCCTAAGCCCCCCCCCCCAGACACACACACACACATACACACACACACACACACACACACACACACACACACACCCTCTCAGCATTTCTGAACAAACTAACCTTTGGGGTAAAATATATTTTATTCAGGTGAAATCCCTTTCAAAGGTTTGGAGATTTTTGTCAGAATAAGCACCTGAGATGCGATCCTAAGCAAAATTTTGATTGTCCAACTTTGCTAAACACAAATTCCTTAACTAGTGATCTTGAATATAAAGAAGAAAAATATAGTTTTACAATGTTCTACCCTACTTCTAGTCCCAACTACAGTTAAAACAGTAATGATTTTTTTCTAGCCACTTTTGGTTTTCATAATGTAACTGGAGTTTTTTAAAATTCCTACAATAATGGTAAAATTGTTGTTTCTAGAACCAAAAAAAATTATTTTTTCTTTATAAATAACACTTATTATAATTTAGAGAACTATAACCAAGATTTACTGGTATTTTTGACTTATCTCTAACCTTATTTTTCATGTGTTACTTTTATATGAGGCTGGATGATACTCATACATGAAAATTTCATATTGTTGGCCCTGCACTCAATAAATTATTAAAGTGATGTGAATAGGAATGTGGTGTTCAGATTTTCAGCAATTTTCATCCTTTTGTTCTTTCTTTTCTAAAGGAAGGATTACCTTGTCTATAACTCATCATATCTTTTTAAAATTTAAGCAAAGATTAGCCTTAAAAGAAAGCATTTGGGGAGATTTATCACCCCCAACCTTCTCAAAGGATATCTAAGAATTTTCTTTTCTTTGATACATAGATGTTAGTGAAGCTTTTCTAGGCTGAGAAAAATAAACCTAGCAATTTTCATATGCCTATACACGGGTAAATGTGTTACAATCAAATGCACAGATACCTAAAGAAAACACACTTGTATAATTTTTTTCCAGGACAATCAGGTGTTTAAAACCTTTACGTAATCATAAAGACCTATAGTTGTTTTGTTTTTTATTACACTTTCTCAAATTTTTGTTCCTTCTTTTTAACAGGAAGGGCCTACCGATTCTTCCAAAATGTGGTTTAATTGAGGGTATCTGAAGAAAATTTGAACTCATGTAACAAATCACAGGGTGACTCTTAATAGTGCCCTCAAGTTGTTCAAAACGTAAATATTTGCTTTTGTTTGTAGTTTTTGTTTTTTTTTTTTTTTTTTTGGGGAGGTTGATAATATACCATCAAATTTTCAAATTATTTTCATCTTTTCAAACACTGTGCACTTGTTCAAGACAATGGTAAGGGTGACATTGCTGATACTTGTGTATGTCATGTTTTGTGACAGATATATCATATACCTGTTATGTTTGTAAACTGATTAAATCAACATTAATAATTGATAGAACTCCCTAATAGACATAGTTAAGCTGCATGTAACTATAAAATATTTTAATTTTTTTTAAAAAAGGATTTTTCCATAGTATTATCATTTGGCACTTCTGTATTTCACTTCAATATACTTAACTTAGTATAAGCAACTGTGCTAAAAATCAAAGTATTCATTTAAATACCTACTGAGTAAATTACACATATGGCATACATATGATTAAACTATAAAACTCTATAACTTACATTGGACAAATATATAATTCTCATTTATGTTTCTCATTTACCTAATGTTTACTTGTCTGTGTGTGTATATCTTGCTCAACTCATTCATTCATTAAACAAATATTTATAAAGTACTACTATTACTTGGTACTGGTGATATAATTGAACATCTGTAAGTTTGCACAAATAACATTTGAGTAAGTGTTCCTGTCCCTTTTCAAAAGAATCCTTATTCCATATTGCAAAATCCAATTCATAAAATCCAAAATTGCTAACACTGAAATTCACAAAATAATGTCAAGTAAATGATGCAACAGAGAAATTCTCATGTACAGGTCCAGCTGCTTGCTCTTCTACTAAGCTACAATTAAATGGTTTTCCAAAATTTTATATAAGAATAATCACTAAACAAGAATATAACTTAAATGACATTTACATTGATAGATAGAATCTGTTATTTAATAAATTATAAAAGAAGGAATAAATGCACAGCTAATTTGTAAAACATCAAATTGTAATTACACATAATATTTCTCTTATGTGTAAAAACGAAAATGTCACACTTTATATTTTACTACATGACACTTAGTACGATGAGTCTTAAAATCCTTCTGAAAATAACAAAATCTCTTGTAATTTAATTTGCATTTTCAGTACAACTGTTAAGACAGTTTTCCCAAGGATAAAGAAAACTCCAGGTGTGAGTAATTATCAGGAAATGTCTTGTGGCTTAGGAATATAAGAAAAAGTGAGTTTATTAGTTGTGCTAAAATTGTTTAAATGAAAAGAGTTTTCAAAGGATTAAATATGTTTTGCACCTCTGGTAGTTCTTATTTTCTGGTACAGGATTTCTAAGCAAATCTTAATTGAGCCTTAGAACTTGTTTTCGATTTGTTATTTTTTTTGAGAAAATTTGTCTAAATTCTCAAGTTGAAGACGTGCAATAGAAAACCAGAGTTGGATGGCAGGCAAACTTATATATAGATACATTTTTATAAACTTGTACATCTTGTTTGCAAGTATTTGTATACAGAAATATTTATCTAAGAATTCTAAACAGAATTTAAAATATAAGTTACAGAAAGACTAATTCTACAAGTGCTAACCTGATTAAAAAGTATGTATATTACTTTTTAGTCAAATAATGAATATTTGGTAAAACCAAACTAAATCCTCCCAAGATTATTTTACTTTTTTAAGTAAAACTTTCAATCACCTGAGAAGCTTGGTAAAATTCAAATTCCTAGGTCTCCCCCTCCCCCGGCCTCCCTCCCCCCCGCCCCCATGGGGATACTGATTCTGTAGGATTGGGATAAAGCACAGGAATTAACATGTTTAACAAATGTCTATCCCAGGTAAATTTTGTGTAGGTGGTCCTGGGATAGACCAATTACAGTATTATGAAAAGCTACACATTGATACCTCATGGAAAATAAAATTTCCAATGAAGGCTATCTATGGGACTAAAAATTATAATCGAATTAAATTGAAACTACATTAAGAATTCCACTACAGTAAAAAGCCACTTTACCTTTTATTATACTGCAGTTTCCTCCTAGTGCAAATGATGTTTAACAAGACAAGGATATAATGGGACACCTGTTCTTAGGAGACCTCATGTGTGCCAGTGAATTTTCTCAGACAGTTGAAGACTGAAATAAATCCAGAATGAGGATGAGCAGCCAAGGCTGCAGTGGCCGCGGGGTGAGCACTAAAGAGCAGTATCAGAGCCTGTGATCTTTTTTTTTTTTTTTTTGGCAAATGGATACCATTCTATGTCCTGATTATGAATTAATAACAAACAAACAAAAAAAGCTGTATCCTGAATTTCGCAGGTATACTTTAAAAGAACACTTACCCAATGTTACATAGGTTATGAATTCAATACCAAAAATAAATAAATAAATAAATAAATAAATAAATAAATAAATAAATAGTGAAGGTGAGGGAGTAAGGTTAAGTTAGCATATCTTGTGAGGAACCCTTCCCTGGATGCTATGGAGGAACACCTCCTTTTCTGATCACTAGTAGATCATTAGAATTTCTGGAATTTACTAATGAGTCAACATCTAGTTAAATGGCCTATGGTTGCTGGAATCTTCATTATCAGAAGTAGCTGTACTTATCAGGGTGATCTCTTCATAAGTTATATAAATGCCTAATCACTATGTTGCAGTCCTGAAATTAAAATAATATTGTATGTCAACTGTAATTGGAAAATAAATTTAAAAAAAAGTCATACTACTTACCTATGAAACAGAAACAGTGGGTTAGTGTACGTTTTTCAGTGTCATGGCTCATTTCCCTGTCTAGGTAATCTCGCTAACTCTTTGTCTATCTTGGGCTTCAGCCCTTCTCTAAAGGTATGTGTGTTCTACATTTTCCATTTGGAAAACTTTCTTGGTGAAGAAGGTGAAAACAGAATTTGAATGGACAGACTTTACCATCATTCTCCAACATCAAACAGTCAATTCCCATTATCTGTGGAGTTGTGTTATAAAGCCACCACTAACCCTGAAGTAGCGAATTCTGAACCATTGCTCCTAAGGGACATAGAGTATTAGGTTATTTTGAGCCTCTGGTTCCAACATTTTCATCAACTCGTTATATAACTGTTTTATGTGTGCTTCTGTTTAAACACAAACTTATTTAATATATATTATTGATTCATGTTAAATATTCATGTAACTTAAGGCCAACATCACTACAACTCATGTCAACAAAGCTTATCTAACACACATATTTTCTCTGTAAGGCACATAACAGCTTTTAGCACTTAAGCACTACCACTTGGGGACCATTTGAAACAGAAAAATCACCCACAAAAAGCACAAAAATGCAAAAGATGTGGCATTAAATAGACTGTAAACGACACTTGTTTACAGCATGAAGGCTGAAACAAGATGGCAGAACAGTCAACCTCAGCTGGGCAAAGGTCCATCTGGGAACTCAAATTTTTCACCACTCTGAGAATGTCTGTGAGTGACTATGAAAGCACCACAAGTATTAATGAGGGGGATTACAATAAATTTTAGCAAGTAGGCAAAGTCACAAATATGGAATCTGGGGAAATCGATTGTATCCCCTGCCCCAAACTGAAGGCCCCAATCATTTGCCAACCCTTGCCAAATATATTTATTAGTTTGCTGAGGCTGCCATAATTAAGTAGCATGGACTAGATGAGTTTAACAATAGAAATTTATTTTCTCACAGTTCTGGAGTCTAGAAGTTCAAGATCAAGGTGTCTTTCTTCTGAGGCCTCTCTCCTTGGCTTGCAGATGGCCACCTTCTCACTGTGTCCTCTTCTATGCATACATATGTCTGTGTTCAAATTTCCTCGTCTTATAATAACATCAGTCATATTGGACTAAGGGCCACCCAAAAGATTTCATTTTAAGTTAATTACCTCTTTACAGGCCTTAATTCCAAATACAGTCTCATCCTGAGGTACTGGGAGCTAGGGCTTCGATATACGAATGTGGAGGGGGACACAACTCGGCCTATTAACACCATCAACGCCTTTCTAGCACACATCACTTTTTTCCAAGCGACAGTTCATTGCAGGCTTGAAATTCCCAAAAGCATTCTTCAGGTTATGCTTCTTCATTGTATGTGCGTGTCTCTCTCTCTGCCTTTTTTCAATGCCTTTTGATATCCAAGCTCTCTCCCCTTTATTCTTCATCACAAATTACAATTTATAAATAGAATTAACACTTAGAGACCTTGTCCCTCTTGAGTCTTATGAACTTCCCTTTGGGAGCCTCTGCCCAGAGAGTCAGACCCCTTATATAGTTTATCTGCATCTTGAGCACTTATTATTTTAGGAGGTGTACCAAGAATTCCACAAAATTCCATCCAGGCCTCTACAACCTGCCTCTAATCATACGTAAGTCTATCCTTTCCATATGATTCCATGCTCCTGTACACCTCTACATTTCCAAGAATGTGAATACAAGGATTGTTTTCCCAGTTTCGAGCCTTTGATCTCACCATTCTCTCCACCCAGAATTGCTTTCCTCTCCATATTTCTCTGTTGATATTCCTCCAATTCCTTAAGGTCTCATTTAAATGTCACCTCCTTCAGGAGGCTCCCTATAATTCTGATCAATTCCAATGGGTGGGAGGATTTTCCCACACCACCAAGCAATTCTCCAACACCACTCCAACTGGGTGTCCTGCAATTAAACTCAATTCTGACACTGTCTGCCTGGAGTTTGCATCAGATTTCACAGGTTAAGGGCTCAATCCCATAAGACGGCCACCCACTTCAAACACCAATCACAAGTCCAGGGTGTCATCTACGCTTCTAACCTGCCTTGGTCGGTTGGAAGCACATTTTTGAGCACTAAAGAGCCGAGGTTCTACAACCCCCTCTTTGGGTTTGAACAATTTGTTAGAGCAACTCACAGAGTTCAGGGAAACATTTTACTTACTAGATTACCAGTTTATTACAAAAATCACTAAAGGATACAAATCAATAGCTAGATGGGAGAGATACACAGGGTGACATATGTGGGAAGAGGTGTAGAGCTTCCATGCTCTCTGGATCTCCATGTTGTTCATCAACCCAGAAGCTCTCCAAACTGCATCCTTTTGGGTTTTTATGGAGGCTTCATTACATAGACATGATTGATTAAATGCTTGGCCAATGGTGAATGAACTCAATTTCCAGCCCCTCTCACTTCCCTGGAGGTCCGGAGGTAGAACTGAAAGTTCCAACCCTTTAATCATATGGCTGTCTCCTCTGGCAACCAGCCCCCATACTTAGGTGCTTTCTAAACATCACCTCATTAAAATAACACTTAGGAAATTCCAAGGGTTTTAGGAACTCTGTGCCAGAAACAGAGTCAAAGACCAAATATACAATCCTTATTATGAATCACAGTATCACACTCTGCCTCCACTCAAGCCTTCATGCTCCCTCCTGAGAGAGAATGAAATATTTGTGCGTGTACACCAGATGTCTCTTGGTAGGTTAAAAGCACCTTGGAACTAGTGGCAATGTCTTATTCATCACATCCCCACACCACTAAGCACAGTACCTAACAGATTAATAGCAAGTGTTTTTTAAGTGGATATGCTCTGCTTTCAGGAGAATTAGAATTAGAACTAGGTGAACACAGTTGAGGTCCCTCGACTATTCTACCTTGTTTTTCTGCCCACCATCATCCACGCCTACCATCTCGCTGGACTGGTTTTATTGCTGATTCTCACAGGAGATCACACGTCTGCCTTTTTCCTCAATCTTACCCCCAAAGTCCTCCAATATGCTTCCACCTTCCACACAGCACTGCTCTCCTCCCTTTCACACGGCTCTCTTAGTAAGAAAAGATGATATAGGAACATTTGTGACAACATGGATGGATCTTGAGAGTGTAATGCTGAGCGAAATAAGTCAGACAGAAAAAGCAGAGAACCATGTGATTTCACTGATATGTGGTATATAAACCAAAACAACAAAAGAACAAGACAAACAAATGAGAAACAGAAACTCATAGACACAGACAATGGTTTGGTGGTTGCCAGAGGGTAAGGGGGGTGGGGGGTGGGGGGTGGGAGATGAGGGTAAGGGGGATCGAATATATGGTGATGGAAGGAGAACTGACTCTGGGTGATGAACACACAACGGGATTTATAGATGATGTAATACAAAATTGTACACCTGAAATCTATGTAATTTTACTAACAATTGTCACCTCAATAAATTTAAAAAAAAAAAAAGAAGTGGACCCTGAGGCAGGCAGAGGGAACACCAAAACAGAAATGACAGAAGTGATACAGAGACAAGAGGGAAGTGAATAGAAAGTACACCACCAAATAAGCTATCATAGCGGGCAACTGAAACTTAATCCCACGGACAAACTTTGGGAAACAGTGTAAACCGCCTGCCTCAGAGTTATCCCCCTTGCGGGTGAAAGAACTGGAGCATTTATGCACTGACTTCCGTCACTCACTGGTGAGGGCTGCTCCTGGGGGAGTTAGTTCCTGCATGCAGTGCACATGGGCAGAAGCAGAGTGGCCTTCCAGAAAACGTCCTCTGGCTCAGAGAGGCAGATACTGCAACCAAAAGTATGCTGCGACACAATGAAATGCAGCTTTCAAGGATACGTCTGGGCAGTGGCGTGCTTCTAAGAGTGTAACAGCTGGCTCTCTGAGGCAAAAGGCTACAACCTCCCACGAAGACTGGTTTCAAGGTACCAGCTGCTACCTCACTGAACACTGAACTGGGAAGAGAAGCACAGAGGCACAACGTTATTCCACCATGGGGATTTTCCCCACAGAGATGCAAGAGACATAATCAATAGTAAGAGGTGGGAAAGCCATCAGGAAGTGATGAGTTTTTGTTTTTACTCTAGCTTATTTATTGGTAATTTTAGATAATTTAATTTTAATAATCGCTGTGTTTAACACTGGCTTGCAAAATTCCTGAAAATTTAACCAATGGCATTCATAAATGGATTGGATGTGGGAGGGCACTGAGTATCTCTTGCAGTATCTGTTCTTCTTGAACAAAATATACCCTTTCTATGCTGTATTCCAACCATGCATTTTATTCTACTTGTGGGGGAACGAGTGGAGTTGTCTAAAAGTCCAGGTGTCCTGGGAGCTAGCGGAAGATGGGTCCTACCCATGCTCAGCTTCCCACAGAATGGGGGGGTCTCTCTCCCCATTGGGGGCTGCAACACTCCCTAGGGCCCAGTTTCCAGAGACTGGGCAGGTGACTTTCCAGACAACTCTGGTTTCTGACAGCCTGGCCCCAAACAGACTGATTATTCCCCTACTGACAGGACTGCTTTTTTTCAGTTGCTCGATAAAAAGGGGAAACCACAGAGATGGGGAGGTACCTCCAGTGAAACACAGACCTACGCCAAGGGTTCCGCAGCACCTGGTCCCTGCCCACCTCTCCTCAAGAGGATGAGAGACAGTACAAATCTTCTATTTGTGGCTCCTGTCTAAGAAACCTTATTTAGTAATCCATGTGGAATTTGTCCCAAACCCTTTCAGGACAGCTGGCAACTATAAATGGACCTACATTGCAGGACACTTCCAAATCTCAGTAATAGCTAGGAAATAAATTATTGTCTTGTATTAAAATTTCATATTCACTCTGTGTATCTTTTCTACTGTGGTTCTTTCTATTTCACACCTGGTATCCTTCATAAAATCTTTTTTCCCCCTAGATTTATGTAGGCATTTGTCTCCCACTTCCTCATACTCAGTCTTCATGAGATATACTTTATCCTTTGCCAGGAGTCCATTATTCTCACAGCTTAAGCCACTGCCAGAAACCCAAATCCTGTTTTCAGTACTTATCTATGTAGCCAGATGATCATATCCTGTATTCCCCTTTGTCTTCTAAACTCAGCTTCCACAGACAGCCCAGCTTCCCAGCCTCAGAACCACACTTCAAGGTGACGTGGAGGGTTCCTATAATCACTGTGTCCATCAAGCACCTGGAGCTAGCATACATTGTGCCCACACACTGACAGACGTTAGCATCTCCTCCTGTTGCTAGGCAACTATGCTGCCTGTCAGCACAGGTGTGCTCCCGGGGGTGCAGCGGCACTTATTCACTGGCTTTGGGATCAGAATGGCGGCAGCAGCAGGAGAGGGTGCTTCACTGACTTGGGACTCCTATTAGGCTAGAGACATAAAGGGGTTTCAGGACATCAAGGAGAAGACTGTTCACCCCACTTGTTCCCAAACAGAATCGCAATCTTTGAGAAGCAACCAACCTGGGAGGGACCCCATACAGAACAATAGCATTTTAATCTACATACTTAACCTAACCCTTTAACATGTAACAACTAGTGGCGGAAATGCAAGGCTACACACATCTCCCATCACAGTGGCTACACAAGAAGAGAAAAGCCATCAGCATGACTCGTATATTTCTCCAGCATAGGACGTGGTACAAAAGAGTACTCAGTAAATGTTTGGTTTAATACAGCCTAAGGATTTATGTTAAAGTACATTCTGGTTTCCTAATTCCTGGTTTTTTGTGTTGGTCTCTAATCATGTTTTAAAAGTAATCATATATCCTCATCCTTTGTCTCCAAACTACTGCCTCTCTTCCTTCGTTTCCTATTCACGCTTCAGTCAATTCCAATCTAGGTGCCACCTTAAACATTCCACTAGAATAGCTTTCACTAAAGTCACAAATGACTTCCATGTTGTTAAGTCCAATGGTATTTTTAGCTCCCATCTTCCTTGACTCCTTTGAATCATTCTATATTCTATTCTATTAGCCTCTCTGAGCTTCATTTTTTGTTTTTCTCCTACGTAACTGGAAATGACTTCTCATCCTTTTTTGGCCAACCACTCCCCAACCTCTAAAGAAGTATATTTTAAGGCTCTGTACTAGGCCCTCTCCACTTTTTATACTATTTCCTATGCCTATGCCATCTCAGCATCTTCTAACATCTACATGTCAACGGATCCCAAGTCTCCTCCTCCAAGCTGCAGCTTAGATTCCCGTAAGTCCAGACAGCTACTTGACATCACCACTTGAAGATCTCAAAGACATTCAGACTCAACCTGTCTAAAACTGAAGGCATAATTCATTATGTAACAAATTTCAGTGAGTACCTACTATACGTCAGCAACTGTCTGGAGTTGAGGGACATCAATGAAAGAGACTACGCCCCTGACCTTATGAAGCATAAAAACATTCTCTACTCCCCCATCTCCAATTTGATCCTTTCTCAGTGTTCCCCACTTCCCTGAATGGCACAGCCATCCAACCAGGTGCAAAATCCAGCAATTGAAATCATTTTAAATATATCTCTCTCTCGCTGCTCTTCACACACCCATCCCCAATACTGCCAATTTTATCTCTTAATATATCTGAAGTCTGTCCTTATCTTAAGTCTGTTCAGGTCCTCTACCACTTCCATATTCCAAGCTTCTCTCATCTCACATGCATTGCTTCAACCACTTAACTAGTCGTTCAGCATTCACTCCAGTTCACCTATCCACACAGCAGCCAGAGTGGCCTTTTCAAAAGGTAGATGTGAGAGTGGGACGTTTCTTCTGCTTCTCTTTATTCTTTGGAGATAGGACAAAACCATAAGCAATAGCCTACAAACCCTTGCTTGGAATGTTCAGCCTCGTCTTGAACAATATATCCCCTTCCTGTCTGTTCTAAACACACGTCCCTTCCCTTTCTCCTATCACAGAACTTGTGTACTTGCCGTTTCCTTTACTGGGAGCATTCTTACACACACACACACACACACACACACACACACTCACTCACCTCTGCCTGGTAAAAATCTATTCCTTCTGAAAACTTAGCACATAAACCTTCCCTAACTTACCATATGTTCATTTGGTTTACGACTATATTCTTGCTTTGAATTATTCCATGGGTTTGAGAATCCAAAAGACTACATGATTTCTAAGGCCCCTTCCAACTGTAAAAATCATCTATGCCCTTATTATATAGGAAATTGTTATTTATAAATAATGGGGATGAAATTGAATTTGGTTGACATCAAAACGTAGAGCAAAGAATAAACAACAAACAGGTAAAGCTCAAAGTGAACATCCAGGTACTCAGAGATGCAGAGAATATTCTGGCAAATTTATTCCTAAGAGAGGAAAGAATGGCTTAATGCTTGTAACATCTGGAGATCAGAATTCTAACATAGGGATTAATACACGCATGTTAAAATGGCCTCATCCTAATAGGCTCAGAACTGCAGGTGATTTGTCCGTATTACCTAAAACACAACACAATCTGCCAGTCCTAGCAGCCTCTGCTCAGTAACCAGGCTCAGGATGGAACCAGAGGCAAATGGAGATTTTACATTTGGCAACGAGAAGCCGACCTCCCACCTCATCCCCTCTGAGCCTCACCTTTGTGAATGAATTCCTTTGTACTTTATTAAAATTCTACAGCCTTCATGCAAAAGCTACTTTAGAAAACTCCAGTTCATGAAATTAGAAAACTTCCTATATTTTATGTCTCCCAGATATGGTAACAAAATATTAAATATATCTTTAAAACCTGAAAAACAACCTTAATGTAACTTTTCCATGTACTGAATAACCTTTGAATAAAACAAAAAACAAGCTCATAGATACAGATTGGTAATTACCAGAGGGGAAGGGGGTGGGGGAGGGCGAGATGGGTTAAAGGGTTCAAATATATGGTGATGAATGGAAACTAGATTTTTGGTGGTGAACACACTATTGAGTACACAGATCTCAAATTACAATGTTGTATACCTGAAACATATAATGTTACTAACCAATGTTACCTCAATTAAAAAGAGAACAATTTAAAAGAAATAAAACATTACCAGTACCTAAGGGGGGGGAGCCTTTGATATGTGTAACTTTAATTCCAATTTTATTTATAATCCTCCTTAAATTTCAGAAATGGACACACGTTTTTCTCAAAAAGTAGTCATATGGATGCTTTGAAAAAGTGAGCATAAAGGGAAAACTTATCTCCTCACTTTCCCAAATTCTATGAGATAAAAAAGACATTCTCCTAAAGATTTATAAGCTTTTATGTCCCAAAGAAATTTTTAAAAAAGGAATAATTTTGTTGTTTTATTTTAACTTCTATATAAAAGAAATAGAAAAATAAATTAACATGTTCAATAAACATGTGAAAACATATTAACCTCACTAATAATAAAAAATAGTTATCAGATTATAATTTCTGTCTATTAAGAAGGCAAAGATACACACACACACACACACACACACACACACACACACGTGTGCAAAGAGAACACCCAGTATTGGAATGTGGGTATTCATGAACTAGATTGGTATAGCCATTCTGTGGGGTAATTTGTCAATATGTATCAAGAACTTTAAAATATTCATGCTCTGTAATCTAGCAATTACACTTCTAGAAATGTATCCTAAGAAAATCAAAGATGCAGTCAGAGATTTGTGTTCATTACTATAATCTAAAATGCTATTTATGATCATGAAAAACTTAAACAGCCTAAATTTCCAATATTCAAAGAATAGTTATATAAATTATTGTATACCCACTTGAAGGTCTATCATGCAGCCATTAAAAAGCTTGTTTTTTGAGGAATAGGTAGCAACATGAGGAATATCTGAAAATAAAATGTTAAGTGTTTTGAAAAAGCAGGATGCCAAACTCCAGGTAACAGCAGGATCCAATTTTGTTTAAAGGTATATTTACAAAGGCTCTGCCTATTGAACCTGAGTAAAGGTTACACATGTGAGTTCAGTTTGTGAAAATTCAATAAGCTATACATTTATGCTATTCGTTATTTTTCTGTAGGAATAACATACACCAGTAATAGTTAAAGTTTGATTTATTATGTTTGATACAAATACCCACTCAAAAAAACAGAAGGAAATGCAAAAAAAAAAAAAGAAGAAGAAGAAGAAGAAGAAAAGAAAAAAAGATTTTAATCTCCTCAGTATTTGCCTTGGTAATTTCTTGGGGTTGAAGGAAGGCCTGCCTAGAAAGCAAAAAGAAAAATCTAGAAAGCAAAATGGAAATATAGGAACTAAATGAGATAATTTATATAAATTTTTTAGAATAATGCCTAGTATATGTTGTGTGTTCAAAACTATCACATTCATTATCTAACCTTTCATTATCTACAATTAAAGGTCTTGAGTAAGAATAATTCTGAGAGTGAGGTTATTGAAAGCAATCACTAAAAGCACAGCTTTGGAGAGGATACTGTGTGCTACTGTCATCAAACCCCGTATCAGCAGCTGCTATCATTTCCACACTCATCTCCTGATGTGGGCCCCAACCTTTCATTCCTTACAGCACCCCAGAAAGTTCTAGGGCTCAGCCTGGGAGCACCCTGAGGCATAAACTCTCATCAGATCCATGATAAGATAACCAAAACTTAAACGTAAAAGATAACCAAATTGCTTTAATTTGTCTTCTGATTCAATGAAATCACTTAATTTGGTGGTGGGTGGCTGGGTGATAGATTAGATAATGGATTTAGAGAAGAGATATCTGAAACCAAACATTTCCACAGTTGACTTTATTAATGACATAGTCTTACAGGGTATCAGCTGTGGGTAGCATTTCCTTCCTTTGTTAAGCTTTTGCCTATCATCTACACTTTGATGGATGCTTGGACTCAATCCTAGCCAGGAAACTTCATTGCTAAATTAGTAATAACCTCTTTTCCCAAAGGTCAAGAATGAATTAAAGTTAGCTTCTACTCAATAAACATTCAAAGTCCAAATCTTCCTCTCTGGATGACATCACTCCCTTGGTCACCTTGCTTTCCCTTCCTGCCCCCATCCCCTCAGGTCAAAATATCCCCTCAAAAGAGATCAGACTTCCAGAACTATCAACTTGGGAAAGTCTTCATACAGATGAAAAAGAGAAAGACATATTGAAATTTCTACTGCATTTACTCTGACCATAAATCCCAGGCCCGCCTGTTTTCCTCTAAATGGTAGCTAAAATAACTTCTATGTACTCTGGAACTTACTAAGACAAATACAGATTGCCAAGATTGTCCAAAGGGCATGGAAGAATTCAAGCTGTTTCTCTCCTTTTAAAGGAGACTGGTTTTCTCCACCTTTAGTCAAACTCAAACAAGCAAACAAACAAACAAAAAAACCACAAAGCTAAAAGCTAATTGATTCTTTCTCTTCTCTGGAAAGACTTTCTGTTTTGTTTTTCTTTTTTTTATTGATTATTTTAAATTTCTGTCTCCAACTGTACCTAGCCAGATGAAAGCTATTTTTCACTTATTTAAACTAAATTACACTTTTTTCTACCTATAAATGCCTATTTATTCTAAAATTTTGAAATTTAAAAAAAATGTTTTTGGAAAAAAAATACATTCACTTGAAATACCATTATCCAGAAATCACTACTGTAAACATTTTGTTCCAGGCATATATATAAAATTATAACATTTAACCAAAGGAGATTTGTTCACTACTTCTCTGATAATCAAGGAACTCATACTTTTTTTAAAGCTAAAAATTTATACTTGAAGCTATGAGTCTATTGGTGACTCTGCCAGATTGTTTCAAGGACTGATAGAACACCAGGCCACTGGTACAAAGAAAGAGAACTTGCAAGGCAGGAGTATCACTTTAACTAACGCTGATATGTGCACATCATAATTTAAAATACAGTTGACCTTTGAACAACACAGGTTTGAACTGCACAGGCCCACTTACACGTAGAATTTTTTTCAATGACTATAGTCAGTCCTCCATCTTTTTGGGTTTTTTATCCACAGATTTAACAACCGCAGATCAAAAACAGTATTTTTCATCCATGGTTGGGAATCCTCAGATGTGGAGTGCCAACTTTATGCATTGTTCCACACTATTTTGTATAAAGGTCTTGGGCATCCACAGATTTTGCTATCCTCTGGGGTCTTGGAACCAATCTCCTGCACATACGAATGGGTAACTGTAGTTAAGTTTTGAGGGAGTCAAAAGTTACAAGTGGATTTTTGACTACACGGAGGTCAGTTCCCCTAACGCCCATTGACAAAAAGTCTACGTATACATCTATGAGGTGTGATCAAAAAATATGATGAATGCTGCTGCCAAGAGCCATCCAACAGAAAGGCAGAGATCTTCAATACGGGAAGCAGCACGTCAAACCTTAGTAACAGTGTGACAAGTTTCACCTTGTTCAGAGCAGTCAGTCAGGTGTGAGCTACGGTTGAGACAAGGTGTGTTTTAAAGTGTGCTGTAAGTCATCCTCCATCATGACAATGCTCCGTGCCACACATCACTTCTGGTATGTGGCAATTTCTGTCAGATAAAAACATTACTGTGTGTCCTCGTCCACCTTATTCACCGGATGTGGCACCGTGCCACCTCTGGCTCTTCCCCAAAGTCAAAATGATTCAGGACATCGAGGCAGCCACACAACAACACAACTAAAGACACTCACAGAAGAGGGCTTCCAGAACTGCTTCAGAAAGTGGCAAGAATCATGGGATAAGTGTGTTCGAATCAAGGGAGAGTATTTTGAGGGGGATTAAGGGGAACGTGTCTTTTACTATAGTACATTTTTAAAATTTAAACATTCACCATATTGTTTAATCACACCTCGTATTCTAAAAACCAAAAACTAGATTTGTATTTGTGATACTTATTAAGGAATACATTTCTTAACCCAGTGACTCTCAAAGTGTGGTCTACAGAATACATCCTATATAGAAATCACCTGGGGGACTTGATAGTAATGCAGATTTTTAACACTTACCAAAGGTCTAAGAAAGCAAAACTCCAGGCACTAAGTAGAAATGACAGGGAGGACAATGTGGGGAATATACACGCTTAATAGGTAGTCCAAATAATTGCTAAATTTGGAGCACCACTGCTTTGTCTCTTAATTAACAGAAACAGCAACTGTGATTGTTCTGAGAATGAAAACTCAAAGAAGCAGATTTACACTTTTTAGTACCACAGTACAGAATTGGTAATAACTGCACACTTAATATTATTTATTTATGATAATGGCTTTCTTCTAAATTGAATACAATAAATAATATGTCATGAGATGAAAAGAATCATACCACTGTAATCCTAATATTCCCCTTTCAAAAGAGAAAGTCTATTCTCTTCCTAGAGAGAAGGCAGGTTTAACCTTGGTCATGACAGGTAATAGAGGGGTGGGTACCATATTATAGATAAGATAGCACTGAGCACAACTTGGGTTAAAATTGTGAACGGAGGGTGACGTCAGTAACATGATGGTATGAGGGGTCCCCTTGATCTCTCCCCTTGAAGTTGCAACAAGTTGAACAGCTATAATTCAACAAAGGATTCCCTATGCAACACCCAAACACTTCTGAGATA
Organism: Rhinolophus sinicus; assembly: GCF_057876585.1. NCBI lineage: Eukaryota > Metazoa > Chordata > Mammalia > Chiroptera > Rhinolophidae > Rhinolophus > Rhinolophus sinicus. The sequence continues at coordinate 47,569,307 of NC_142504.1, forward strand.
TCCTTGCATCAAAACATCTGAAGGTGGGCAAATCCGAGGGGAGAGGTACAGAGATGGGGACCGCCAATGCAGCACGGAGCTCACTGCAGTCCCAGGAGAGGGGAGAATTCAGGCTGCAGGTATACTCTCTGTGACCCCGAGCATTCTAGCCTGAGTGATCAGCATATAATTCGGCTGAACCCAGGATCGGAGCAGAGACCTCAGGGCAAAGGCCAAATACAGAAGTGGGACAAATGGCCTAACAGCCCTCACTGCCAGGCAGAAAACAAAGCCACGGAGAAGGGCTGTGTGTCCCCCCCGCCCCCAGTACTCTCAATGTTAACAGAGGGGCCCAGAAAAAAACGGTAGCAGTGTAGGATTAAAGAGCAGAATATCTACAGCCCTGAGAACTGGAGGAACAGTTCCTGAGAGGTAGATGCATAATGAGGCTAATTTCAGTGACAAGGGAGGAGCTATAGGGGCGAGGCTGCTGTGGTCTGGCAGTTGCCATTACACAGAGGTGAACAAAGCCACAAACACACCAACAGACTCTCCCAGCCCACCCCGCCCCATCTTTCCCAGGAGATCCCAGCAGGGGCACCCAGAGCTGCTGAGGCACACAGCTCTGCATCAGAGGCTCAGAATCCCATCACCCACCACATCCTACCATGGGGGTGGGGCCCTGAGACTGAGGTGGCCTGGTAACAGAGGAGACACCCACCTCCCCAGGAAATCTTCCACTGCAAGAAGCTTGAACTGGGCAAGAGAAAATAAAGTGCTCCAAAGCTACCTACTGGAAAACAAAAGAAAGACCTCTTCATATCTACCTGCTGCAGAATTCGTTCCATAGATGCCCAGGAAGACAAATAATTTATCAATTATCATGAATAACCAAGTTAAAAGGCTGCTCAGAATGAAAATGAAAAATCTCCAGAATAAACTTAATGACATGGAAATATGTGAAATAAATGACAGAGAATTCAAGATTGCACTTCTGAAAAAACTCAGAGATGCAAGAAAACTCAGATAGGCAGTTTAATGAACTCAGAAATAAAATCAATGAACAAAATGAATACTTTATGAAAGAGATTAAAAATTTTAAAAAGAAGCACATAGAAATTCTGGAGCTGAAGAACTCAATAAAAGAGATGAAGAATGAAATTTCCAGAGTAGGAAATAGAGCTGACCAGATGGAGAAAAAAATTAGTGATATCAAAGATAGAAATCTGGAAGTGACACAGATGGAAGAAAAGAAAGACTTGAGAGTTAGAAGAAATGAAAGAACTCTACAAGAACTATCTGACTCCACAGTAAAAACAAAATAAAAATAATGGACATACCACAAGGAGAAGAGAGGGATAAGGGCACAGAGAGCCTATTCAAACAAATAGTCGATGAGAACTTCCCAAACCTATGGGAAGAATTGAATCTTCAAATCCAAGATGCAAACAGAACACCTAATTACCTCTATCCTAACAGGCCTTCTCATAGGCACATTATACTGAAACTGTCCAAAATTAATGACACAAAAGAATTCTCAAGAAAGCCCAGGAAAAGAAGATGGTAACCTACAATGGAAAGCCCATTATATTATCATCAGATTTTTCAACAGAAACTCTACAAGCCAGGAGGGAGTGGAATCAAATATTCAAACTATTGAAAGAGAGAAGTTACCAGTTAAGAATAATATATCCAGCAAAGTTATTCTTTAGTTATGAAGGAGGAATAAAGACCTTTCCAGATATACAAAGCTGAGGGAATTTTCCACCACAAGGCCTGCTGAAGGAGGTTCTTCTACCCGAAATAAAAAGACAAAAGGACACAAAACTATGCATAAGATGACTAACAAACAGAAAAAAGCAGGAAATGGCAGCTCCTACACAAAACAGCAGTATATACTTAAACATAACATACAGCATAAAGGAAATAAAAACATTAAAAAAAAGAAACAGTTTGCTACTATAACTCAGACATGAACTCACAGCATAAATAGGGATAATTTGTGACAACAAAAACATAAAAGAGAAGGGGGAAAGGTCTAAATTTGTAACGAAGAATGGAGATAAGATGCATGCTGAAGAAAAAGGACTACTGTATACAGAGGGTGCCAAAAAAAGGTATACACATTTTTAAAAAGGAAAAACCTGTATTAAAATTGTAATACTCAATATATACTGATAACAAGAAATGAATAAAAGTCATGTTGACTTCTGTAATTACAAGAGATGCTCAAAGTGGTTATCATCAGCGTCCAGACACTTCTGATTATGGCAAACATTATTTGGTCGACTTCTGTAGCGATCATGTAAACTGTTCCAACACCATAGTAGAAGAAACAGGACTTATTGCTATGCGAGGCCTCCCAGATCTTCTCCTGTGCACATCACACGCAGTACCATGCATCTCAAACTGATCACAAATGTGTGCAATTGTTAGGTGTGCTGGAGGTTCTGTTGCACACTCACGCCTCCATTGTCGTTGTACCTCCACAACGTTCTCGAATTTCAAATACCACTTCAAAATAGTCTTGTGCGCCTCAAATAACAACCATACTTCTGCCATTTTCTTTGACTATCCTGCCTGTCACATGGTGACGCTAGCATTCATTTGATTAATGCCATCTTTTGAATGAATGTCATACTACACATTGCTACTGTAATTCAATTCAACTTTGAAAAGCAATACATAGATAACATCTCTTAAAATATGTATACATTTTTGGCATTCCTGGTATATGAAAATTTATTTTACATAAACTTAATGGTAACCACTCAAAAGAAAAATCTAGAACTGAGACACATAACATAAAAACAGAGGAAAACACCAACAAACTAAAATAACAAACAGAAACACAAAGGGAAAAGAAACTGAGCTACCAGAAAATAAAAGATAAAATGGCTCAGGAAATCCTCATATATCAATAATCACCCTAAATGTAAATGGACTGAACTCACTAAAAAGTAAAGAGTGGGGCTGGCCCAGTGGCTCAGGCAGTTGGAGCTCCATGCTCCTAACTCCAAAGGCTGCAAGTTCGATTCCCATATGGGTCAGTGGGCTCTCAACCACAAGGCTGCCAGTTCAATTCTTCAAGTCCTGCAAGGGATGGTGGGCTCTGCCCCCTGCAACTAAGCTTGAACATGGCACCTTGAGCTGAGCTGCCGCTGAGCTCCCGGATGGCTCAGTTGGTTAGAGCGCGTCCTCTCAACCACAAGGTTGCTGGTTCGACTCCCACAGGGAATGGTGGGCTGCGCCCCCTGCAACTAGCAACGGTGAATGGACCTGGAGCTAAGCTGCACCTTCCACAACTAAGACTGAAAGGACAACTTGAAGCTGAATGGCACCCTCCACAACTAAGATTGAAAGGACAATAACTTGACTTGGAAAAAAGTCCTGGAAGTACACACTGTTCCCCAATAAAGTCCTATTCCCCTTCCCCAGTAAAAAAAGATAAAAAAGCAAAGAGTAGCAGATTGAATGAAAAAACAAAACCCAACCAGATGCTGCCTTCAAGAGACACATCTCAACTGCAAGGACAAATTTAGACTCAAAGTGGAAGGGAAGAAAACAATACTACAGGCAAATGGCACCAGAGAAAAGCGCATGTACCATACTTATATCTGATGAAACAGACTTCAGGATAAAAAGGGTACCAAGAGACAAAGATGGACATTTCATAATGATAAAGGGACAATACAACAATACATAACACTTATCAATATATATATGCCCCAATCAGAGAGCACCAAAATACACAAAGCCTCTACTAACAGAACTAAAGGGAGAAACTGACAAAAACATAATTATAGTACGGGACCTAAATATGCCATTATCAGCTAAGGATAAATGACCCAAACAGAAAATCAATAAGTAAATATCAGCCTTAAATGACACATTAGACCAAATGGACATAATTGACATTTACAGAGCCTTTCATCCTAGAACACCAGACTATACATTCTTTTCTAGTGCACACGGAACATTCTCAAGGATAGACCGACAATATATTAGGACACAAAACTAGCCTAAGCAAATTTAAGGAGATTGAAATCATAGCAGCATATTCTGTGAACACAATGCTTTAAAATTGAAGATCAACTGCAAAAAAAAAGCAGGAAAAAAAACATAAAAACGTGTATATGGAGATTAAACAACATGCTACTAAAGAACTGAGTCAAAAAAGAAATAAGAGATCAAAAGATACATAGAAACAAATGAGAATGAAAATACATTGTATCAAAATTATTGGGAAAACAGTAATAAGAGGGAAATTTATATCATTACATGCGTATCTCAAGAAACAAGAAAATTCCCAGATAAATAACATTACACCTTAAAGAATAAAAAAAGAACAAATGAAACCCAAAGTCAGCAGAAAGAAGGAAATAAGAAAGATTAGAACAGAATTAAATGAAATAGAGAACAAAAAGACAACAGGAAAAATTAATGCAGCAAAGAGCTGGCTCTTTGAAAATATTAATAAAATTGACAAACCCCTCACTAGAGATATTAAGATAAAAAGAGAAAAGACACAAATAAACAAAATCAAAAATGAAGGAGAAGTTACGATGGACACCACAGAAATACAAAGGATCATACAAGAATACTATGAAGGACTATATACCATCATCAGATTCAATAACCTAGAAGAAATGGACAGGTTCTTACTAATATATAACCTTTCTAGACTGAATCATGAAGAACTAGAAAATCTAAATAGACCAATCAACAGTAAGGAAATTGAAACAACCATCCAAAACCTCCCCAAAAGCAAAAGTCCAAGACCAGATGGTTTCATTAGTGAATTCTACCAAACATTCAAAGATGACTTAACACCCATCCTTCTCAAACTCTTCCAAAAAAATGAAGAAGAGGCAATACTTCCTAACTCATTTTATGAGGCCAACATTACCCTGATACCAAAACCTGGTAAGGATAACACAAAAAAATAAAACTACAGACCAATATCTCTGATGAATACAGATGCAAAAATCCTAAACAAAATACAAGCAAATTGAATACATTTAAAACATTATACATCACAACCAGGTGGGGTTCATTCCAGGGGCACAAGGATGGTTCAATATATGCAAATCAATCAACGTAATTACACCACATAAACAAAAGATAAAACTCATATGATCATATCAATAGATGAAGAAAAAGCATGTGACAAGATACAACATCCATTTATGATTAAAACACTTAATAAAATGCATTTAGAAGGAAAGTACCTCAACATAATAAAGGCCATATACAACAAACCCTCAACTAAAATCATACTTATTAGTGAAAACCTGAAAGCTTTTCCTCTAAAATAAAGAAAAGAAAGGGATGCCCTGTCATCACTGTTACTCAACATAGTATTGGAAGTCCTAGCCAGAGCAACCAGACAAGAGAGAGAAATAAAAGGCATCCAAATTGTGAATGAAGTTAAATGGTCACTTTTTGCAGATGACACGGTTCTTTATAGAAAACCCTAAAAAATCCACCAAAAAACTATTAGAAACAATAAACAAAAGAAATGAAGAGGGAAAAAAAATTCCTTTTACAATTGCAACAAAAAGGATAAAATACCTTGGAATAAACTTAACAAAGGATGTGAATGACCTATACACTAAAAACTTTAAGGCATTATTAAAAGAAATTAAAGAAGACACAAAGAAATGGAAAGATTTTCCATGTTCATGGATTGGAAAAATCGCCATAGTTTAAATGGCCATATTACCTAAAGCAATATACAGATTTAATGCAATCCCATTCAAAATCCCAATGGCATTTTTTAAAGAAATAGAACAAAAAATCATCACATTTGTATGGAATTACAAAAGACCCCAAATAGAATCCAAAGAAAAAAAGAACAAGGCTGGAGATATCATACTCCCTAACTTCAATTTATACTATAAGGTGGCAATAATCAAAACAGCATGGTATTGGCAGAAGAAAGAGACACACAGACCAATGGAATAGAATTAAAAACGCAGAAATAAACCCACATATATACAGGCAGATAATTTTTGACAAAGGAACCAAAAACATACCATGGAGAAAAGACAGCCTCTTCAATAAATGGTGCTGGGAAAACTGGAAAGCCACATGCAAAACAATGAACTAGACTGCTATCAGTCTAGTTTATGTACCAAAATTAACTCAAATGGATCAAAAACCTAAACATAAGACTTGAAACAATAAAATGCATAAAAGAAAACTTAAATATTAAACTTATGGATCTTGGGTTAAAAGAGGATTTTATGAATTTGACCTCAAAGGCAAGGGAAGTAAAAGCAAAAATAAATGAATGGGACTATATAAAACTAGAAAGCTTCTGCACAGCAAAAGAAACCATCGATAAAACAAAGAGGCAACCAACCAAATGGGAGAATATATTTGCAAACAACACCTCCAATAGGGGCTAATATCCAAAATATATAAAGAACTCATACAACTCAACAACAAAAAAACAAACAATCCAATTAAAAAATGGGCAGAGTACCTGAACAGACACTTCTCCCCAAAAGACATACAAACATCCGAGACATATGAAAAAATGTGCAACTTCACTAGCTATTAAGAAAATGCAAATCAAACCCACAATGAGATACCTCACACCTATTGGACTGGCTATCATTAGCAAGAAAATAACAAGTGTTGAAGAGGCTGCAGAGAAAAAGGAACCCTCACACACTGCTGGTGGGAATGTAAATTGGTACAGCCTCTATGGAAAACAGTATAGAGGTTCCTCAAAAAATTAAGAATAGAATTACCATATGACCCAGCAATCCCCCTCCTGGGTATCTACCCAAAAAGTCTGAAATTATTTATCCATAAAGATATATGTACCCCCATGTTCATTGCAGCATTATTCACAGTGGCCAAGACATGGAAACAAAGTGCCCTTCGGTAGGTAACTGGATAAAGATGATGTGGTACATATATATACAATGGAATATTACTCAGCCATAAGAAAAGAGGAAATACTGCCATTTAAGACAACATGGATGAATCTTGAATCTTGAGGTTATCATGCTCAGAGAAATAGGTCAGACAGAAAAAGTCAAGAACCATATGACTTCATTCATATGTGGGATATAAACCTGAAAGCAAGAAATGAGCAAGACAAACAAACAAACAAAACCTCATAGAAACAGTTTAGTGGTTACCAGAGGGTAAAGGGCAGGTGGTAGAAGAAGGTAAGGGGATCAAATATACGGTGATAGAAGGAGAATTGCCTCTGGGTGGTGAACACACAATGCAATATACAGATGATGTATTATAGAAATGTACATTGAAACCTATATAATTTTACTGATCAATGTCACCCCAATAAATTTAATAAAGATTAATTTTTAAAAATTGTGAAAGGAGCCCTGAGCCATACACACATTTCCATCCTGACCACCATTACTAATTTCCTTGCCATTTTCATAGACAACACTTTCCTTAAAATTCAGAATCCTTTCTGGATGGCAAGATAATGTTGGACCTGGTCAGGCTAGTTTAAGGCTTCAGTGCTACACCCTAACCAAGACAAGACCCTGGGAATTTGATTGTTCCTGTGGGTCTTGTGATCAAGCAGGATTGGAACACTTGGGATGGACCAACTGCCTCCAGAAACTTGAAAAACTCATATGGCAAGAGATTGGAGGTAAAACTATGGTAGGTTAGACCAGTGACCTCGTAGTTTTAGTACTAATAGAGGCAGTTATTCTTATTAAATTAATTGGTAAGTTAATTATTAGTAAGCTAATTTACTAATTAATTTACTTATTAGTAATTAATTAGTAAATTAATTGATGATATTAATAATAACTGATTTTCTGCTAAGAATTACAAGAGTGTGGCAGACAGTGGGTAGGCAGTGACCAGGATTCTTAGTCCATATCTCTAACTTCACTGAGCAGACTAGAAGCATGCTCTAACAACGTGTTCTCTCAGGGATAAATACTGCAACTGTACATCTGCCAAGCGGTGGCAGAACAAGACTTGGAGGCCCAGAAACAGCCAAGTCCAGTTCAAGTTAGGGTGATTTAAGTCAGGAATTGACACACTGTTTGGATTACATGATGACCATCAAGGAACACCAGAATTCTCAGTTGTGGTGATGCTATTCAGAGCTGAGAAGGAAAAGGAGGGCACATTTGCCTATCTTGAAAGCGAGGACTTAGGAAGCCAGACGCACTAAAGCTATGCCTCTGTCTCGTGAGGATGAATCCCTGACTGGTACAGATGTGCAGGTTCTCAGGTAAGGGTCTGAGTGGGCTTCCAGTGTGGCAAGGTGTGCTGTAAGTGGGGACCTTTAGGTACTTTCCCCTGGCATTTGTGAGCAAATAAACACTGAGGATCCCAACACTGGCCGAGCTTTGGGTGTTGGAAATGGCCTCATGCTTGATTCAGTCTGGGGTAACAGGGCCCTGTAACTTCTTTGCTAAAGCCCTTGGAGAAAGAGTCCCCCATGGTTGTTCCCTGAGAATTCAAAAGTTCCAGCCCCCAGATGCTTTTTAAACCAATGGATCTGCTTATAGCTCTACCTGGCAGTGCCTCTAGTTCACCCCAAACAGAACTACAATTATAACAGTTAAACACACTCACAGAACGATAAACAGCAAACAACAAAAATCTCTCAACTACTCTGTCAAATATCAGGAGATCTTATGGTGATGGGGGATTCTCCAAAGTCTAACCAGGGGAAAGTACAGCAGGACAAAACTGATTGATGTGACAAAGTTCTTCCCCCACCTCCAACCCTGAGAAAGAAATTCTTGTAATATTATTCCTTTACCTAGGATCAATCTTGATCTTGAATACTCATAATCCATTATTACAAATTGAAATTACAGGACTGATTCTGCTTAGAGAAAAGCAGCTGTCATCTGTAATATTACTTTGGACTTCAAACCTGATTCAGTTTACCTCCCTCCCAAAGACTCATGGGCCTTCTTCAGCACTTCTCTTGGTCAAATGTTACTCTGCCCGCAAGTCATATCACAATTACTTTTCTTCCAAGAAGCTTTCCTAATCCTCCCCTGACCAAGATGCAAGCTCCATTAAATATTCCCACATAATCTCACACTTCTCCTGCTTAGAATTTACCATATTGCAAGTAACAATAATTAAATAATTATTTGAGTAATTACTTGTTCAGTCTCTAAATCCCTCAATAAACCATTAGCTTCATGAAATCATGACAATCTCATTCATTGCTGTTACCCCAGTGTTGAGCACATAACAGATGTTGAATAAAAGCTACTGAAAGAATCAAAGAGCACCTGAAAATTAAAATTAAGGTAAAGCTATCACTAAGGTCCTTTCACTTTATTAAGACTATGCAAGCTTAACCTCAACTACTACTTTCAAAGATAACTATGATTTAAAATGTTTAACAGATATTGTTAACCTTTAATTTTTCATTCTGCTCTAGTTTATGAAACAGTGATAAAATGGTGAGTTCAAAATAATATTTACCTATGAATCATTTTGTAAACTGGGTCAACAAATAAAAATAACTAAGTAGTAACTAAGTAGTCCTACAGTGACCATGGTTCCAGTTAAATAATATCCAATCAGGGCAAAATATGGGTATTAAATATTCATGAGCTGCTCAGAATATTATGAATTAATCAGTGCTTCCTCATTTAAATGTTTAATATTTAATACTAGTGCTTTTAGTCTCTTGAAATTATTACTTTACTATGTCTCTTACAACTTAATAACAATAGAGTTGATATATAATATCTGAGAATTCTGTTCCAAAGTGATCTGTACATTAGCGGAAAACGTGATTGTAATGTTTTAAGCATTTGATGATGAAATTCTTAACACGTTTATCTCAGACGCAGAGAGATAATAAGAAAAACACTCATGATAAGTGAAGTTAGGCGTGTGGGATGTGACCGCCTTTCATCTATGATGAATTTTTTGTAGAAGCTTACTAAATATCTGGCTTACATGAACTCCCCTAGACAAATGTAAGGAGTATGCTAAAGGCATTTTAGATAATACAAAGTTTTCATGCTTGCATGTGAGTCTAGTAAATCTTCTAAACACTGTGGAAATAGAATGATAACCCCTTCCCCAAATGAACTCATTCATTCCAAGACCTGTCAGGCATCTTATAAGTAATGCTGGCATTTGAAAATTCAATAATAGCCATAATGTTTTATTCTTACATATATTCTATCACTCAGAAATCTCAAAAAAATTATCTCTGACTCATCTATCTTATAAGATGCTGTTCAGTTCTTTAACATTATCAGGGAAGCACCTTTGTGCATCAAACACAAAACAATGGTGACTGTATGGGTTGACTTGTGCATTCTCTCTCCCCCAAAAGTCATATGCTGCAGTCCTAATCCCCAGTACTTCAGAATGTGACCATATTAGGAAATAGGGTCTGCACAGAGGTAATCAAGTTAAAGTAAGGTCATTAATGTGGGCCATGATGAAATTTAACTGGTGTCCTTACAAAAAGGGGAAATGTGGACACAGAGACAGACACGCATAGAGGAAGGAGAGTGTGAAATAACACATGCAGAAGGCGGCCATCCACCAGGGGAGCAGAGAGGCCTGGCACAGACTCTTCCCTCACAGCCCTCAGAAGAAACCAACCCTGCCCTGCACATCTCAGCCTTCTGGCCTCCAGAACTGTGAGACAATACATTTCTGTTGTTTTAAGCCACTTTATTTATGGTACTTCGTTACAGCAGCTCTGGAAAACAAATGCAATGACACAGTAAAATAGTATGCATAACAACAGAAATATTCCATTCATAAAATACAAAAATTAACTTGCCCAGTGAAGCTGCAATTTGACTCTAATGCACATAATATAGGAACATGAAAAATTATTATGTATTATATGTTATTAAATGTTTTTTACAATGTCAATGTTACTTAGGAGAGTTATAGTTGATATGGCACTTGTTCCTCTGAAATTTTTGTTTCCAAACTGAGGTAGATTTTTAGCATGATATTGCCTTTTTCTTCTCAAAGTAAATAATTTATTTCCATGTATCTGTATCTATCTATCAATACAAAAACTACTGCAAAGAATAAAGTATAGGCCGGCCCGGTGGCTCAGGCGGTTAGAGCTCCATGCTCCTAACTCCGAAGGCTGCCGGTTCGATTCCCACATGGGCCAGTGGGCTCTCAACCACAAGGTTGCCAGTTCAATTCCTCGAGTCCCGCAAAGGATGGTGGGCTCTGCCCCCTGCAACTAAGCTTGAACATGGCCCCTTGAGCTGAGCTGCTGCTGAGCTCCCAGATGGCTCAGTTGGTTGGAATGCGTCCTCTCAACCACAAGGTTGCCGGTTCAACTCCCCCAAGGGCTGGTGGGCTGTGCCCCCTGCAACCAGAAACCGGCAACTGGACCTGGAGCTGAGCTGCGCCCTCCACAACTAAGACTGAACGGACAACAACTTGAAGCTGAACGGCACCCTCCACAACTAAGATTGAAAGGACAACAACTTGACTTGGAAAAAAAGGCCTGGAAGTACACACTGTTCCCCAATAAAATCCTGTTCCCCTTCCCCAATAAAATCTTTAAAAAAAAAAAAAAAAGAATAAAGTATAAATATGGCCATGTTCATCAGATGAATAACAGCACCTTTCATCAAGTAAACAAATTCAGAGCAGATGCGTAATTGCATAAGCAAGTATATCGACATGTATGTTAATACCCAGCACTGTTAATGTCACGACCAGCATCACCATTAATGCATTAAGAATATTCAATAAAACAGGTGAAACATTTTAAAACAGTTAATACCTACATGCATTTTGCTTGGATGTCTTACACTAGAACTACAATTTGGTGACTGAAATTACATTTTAGGGGCCTTAAGGAGTCTTCTATGTAAACAAATATTTGGTGAGTGTGTGTACTATACATATGTGTATATCCATACACACACACACTTCCTTCTTTATATAATCAGTGTATATAAGTGTGCGTTTTTTAACTTCCTTTATTCTACCACAATTGATTTTTTTCATAATTTGAGCATTGTTTCGTTTAGTAACTTTTAATTCTCAAAATGCCTTGTTTGAAAAATACAAAGTGGACAGTATCATTTATAATCAGAAATTTCCACTGACTGAAAAGCAATTTCCCCAAGATCATAGTTCAAAAGCCAAATCTGGGACTCGCCTGTTCATATGTGAGGAAAAGGGGCAATGATATTATAGATTACGCCCCTTCCGTTCATTGTTGATAGACAAATTAACTAGTATGGAATTTTAAGAATATAAATTTGAAAAGAACATTTTCTTTTCTCCTCTGCACCTCTCATATGCTCTGTATCCAACATTTAGCTGTAAGACGCACAGTTAATGCCCAGAAGTTCAGTGGACTGCATTTATTCTTCTGTATCAAAATGCTAAAACAGCAACTTATAGCAAGTTTTTGGCACATACATTTTAAAGGAAATCATGTTGTCAAGACATAGCCAAATTTAAAATAATTAACACTATAATTTACTATGATTCTATCAAATATACCATACTCTACAGTAGAGAAATGTATGGAAAAATAAAACTACTAATAAATTACTTCATGATTAACTAAAATATGAAAAAAATTTAGCAGTCTGAATTTGGTTATCCAAAAGAAGGCATATAAAACGCTAAATTTAGATATGGTTTTTAAAGTGACTCCTGAGAGTTTGCCTCATATTAATGCAATCACATAAACTTTTAAAATAAAGACCAAACATTTCAGACATCAAATATTACTGATGATTTTAACATCTGCCCTATCCAGTTATTTAAAGGTATTCCCTAGTGTCTTTTACTATCAAGAAAAATTATGAACTTTTTTTTTACTTAAAGACTCTTTATAAGTGCTTTTGGATTTAGAGAATAGTTGTCATGAGACTATTTCTTTCCCTACATTACATACTTTCAAGATAATCTATTCCTGTTTCTGTATTAAAGAGACTGCTGCAACATTACTGAAGACATAAACTTGGGTAAATAATATTGAAATGTCGTTCAGCAAAAACAGAATCTCCAATGCTCTGTCATTATAACTGCAGCTGATTTTTTTAACCAGTGGGTTCCCCAGTCCTCTCCCAAGTCTACCAGCAATCAGATCTATTAAAAATCTGATACCACTTACACCAACTCATTTATCAGCTTACCAACTGTTAATAGTCAAGTACCTCTAACCATGAGCAAATAACATCTATTTCAAAACTCCATCTTTGAATTATATCTAAATGAAATAGAGAGGGAGGAGTAATATCCTAGAGCGTAAACATAGTATTTCTGAGGGGAAATAAAATAGTATGCTCTCTAATTTAAATCTTGTAATTGCTTATCATTATGTAATTACTACCTTGGATATTGCACATATCTCTACATCATAGTCCTAATAAGGCACACTTGGCATGGTGAGAGTTATGTCCGTCTCAATTTTTTCTACAGCAGCCCACTTTAAGGAGACATTCCTTTCACTCTAGTATTTAGCCTTAACTTTTAGCAAATCTTCCAACACCGTTCCTTATCATGAAAACATTTTCATTATGTCCTCTGTGTGTTTTTATGTGATTTAGCTCTCACAAGCATCTATGTTCTGGGGCTTCTTTAACTTTTGAGGCTTAAAGTTAAAAAGTCTAATGGACTTATATTCACATTCAGACACCAGATCCTATTTGGTAGTCAAAGATCTTTTCATTGTAACAACTGTCAAGTTAATCCTAAAAAAAAAAAAATAACAATAATTTATATTTGGTGCTATTGTTATTTATTGCTTTTAGGTCTTGTTTAAAACCAGTGGTTTAAAACCAGTGGTTTTGTTGTTTTTCCAACTTTTGATGTTGTTAATTATTTGATGAACTTTCAGGCAGTAAAGGATTGAGCACAAGAGTCAGTGAGAACCTTTTTTTTCCCTTTTTATTAATATTCTTCACAGCCTACAGTCTTTTTGCGAAGTCAGGAAATATAAGAAACTTTTTTAAAAGTGTATTGGTTATGTACAATTCCCTACGATTCTTGATTTTGCTAACACATTGTACAATACGCAATTTTAAGTATTTATTTAAAATTTTGCTCTTTGGTACTTAAGCAATCACAAGCTGACAACTTGCTCTCAGCCCTTTCCAGTTTGCAACTAAAATGAATATTTCTCCTGACATATTTCTTTCTATAAACCTTTCGTTAAACACACTTTCTCTGTGTCTGTGTCTCTCTCCCTTTCTCTCTCTCTCTTCTCATGTAAACTTGACACTGTAAGAGTCTCTGGGGTCTTGAAATATGTCACTGGAAATGACCCCAAATGCATAAATCCGTATGAAGCAAATGGAGACATGAAGAACCAATACCTTCCCACGTGAAGTATTAGGGAGATTCATACACAAAAAAAGCGTGCACAGTAGCTGTTTACATTCAAGAGTTCAGGAACAATACTTTTAATTTATTTTCAATTATAGTTGACATTCAACCTTATTTTATACTAGTTTTAGGTGTACAGCCTAGTGGTTAGACGTTTACATAGTTTATGAAGTGATCCCCTTGATTGGTCTAGTACCCACCTGGAAAAAATTTTTAAATCATTATATTGTTTAAACAGTAAGTATGTTAAGCAACATCATGGTGTCTCTGACACTTTCACAAAAGGATGAAAGAAATGTTTTTGCTTTTTAAAAAAATCCATCTTCAAATTTCATCTTACTGAAGAAAATGGTATTTTACCATGGAAATGGGCTCTGGCCTTATTAAAAGGTGTTTCCCCTTGCTAACCCTTCATTAGATGAAGTCCCACTCCTCTATGATGTCACAGCCAATGGGCCTTCTAGTGGGGACCAATTACCAAGACCTGGTTCTCCCTTTCTCTTTCTCATCCTGTGTGTTGATCCAAGCTCCAAGATTCCTGCTGACTTCAAAGGCAGATTTGCTCCAAAATCAGTATGGCAGGGGGAAAATTAGGGCAAAAAAAGGCTTCCAAAGAAAGACAAACTCTTGACAGTATTCTAAACCCACATTTATTGCAAACAGTTTGTTGAAAAAGTTAAAATACCGCCCTATGAAAAGCTCACAATAATGATTTAAAGGCTTATCATTTTTTGTTTGGTTTTGAGCCCACATGCACAGCTTAGGACACGCTCTGCCACAGAGCACCAGCAGGACTCAGGGAAACTAACTCAATGCAATTCAGTCACAAGCCACGTTCAGTTCTCCCCGCAGCTTCACTAAAAGCAGTTTGAATGTGCTCTTAACAAATAATGTTTGGGCAGTGCTGATATTTTTGAGGCCCTGGTTGGGGGAAATACACATACAGAGAGAGAATTTCATAAGGAATATTAAATATACCAATCTAAGTATCAAATGGGAATGTAATCTTAACCAGCAGCTGTAGTGAATTTGTTTTGGTAAAAATAAATGATCAAAACCCACTAGCTTATTTAATTCATATCCTACTTTTGTCTCTTCCAGTTGTTAAAAGCAGTTTCCAAGTATGCTATGGTGATAGGCACCTAACCACTTTGGAAGAGAAGTGTGTGTGTGTGTGTGTGTGTGTGTGTGGGTGTGTGTGTGGGTGGGTGTGTGGGTGTGTGGGCGCGCGCGCACGCACGCACATTATTTATTTTCATTTTCCTTTACTGAGAAAAAAGGATGTTCTTCATATATCCTTTCCGGTAATCCACTGCCAACTGTTTTCCAACAGTAGGCTATCTGAATTAAGGTCTGAACTGTACAGAACAAAATACACATGAGATACCACAATTCCCCAATACTCTCAAAGGCAAGCTCTCCCATGGAACATATATAATGAACAATTAGACATCGAATTACTATATCATGAATAGATTTTATAATTAGGTTATCAAAGTGCTTAAATCTGAATAAGCAAGAACCAATTTTGTGTTCTGGTAAACTAAAACAGAAACGATGAGGAGTTAATCGAGATACAACTAAATTGTCAATATTTCAGAAGCACATGACAGAAGTAAATGTTTCCATGTGTGTTTTACGTTGATTTGTTTTGAAAGACAGTAATTTCAAAGGCCTCAGAAAACACAATTAGCAAGGTTGTGGACAAGAAAAAATGCTTTTCTAGATGAAGAAAAAGCCAAGGGCCATTATTTATGAAAGAGGTTTAGCTAATGTCAGACAAGTCTGCTCACCAAACACAGGAAAGGCTACCAGCCAGCAGCTGTAGCCTAGTGTTCACACCTTAACCAGATCCCGTAGTTCTATTTTTCCAAGACCATATTATGTAATTTAATCTTAATTGGATTCCAGTCCTATGTTTCCATAGCTATAAGACCTTGAGTAATCCAACCAATTTTTCTGGACCTTGATTTTATAAACCACAAAACACAAGTAGATTCAATGACATACAAAATGTTTTCCAGCTCAAAATCTCTTATAACCCTATGGAGTTCTTATGAGATTTATTGATACATTACTAAGAACAATTATTGAATTCCTTTCTTTAGAAATTAAAAATGACCAAAAATAATCAAATGTCTTTCTGCTAGAACTTAAGGTTATTTCCCCAACAGCAGAGAAATGGACATGACTTGATCATTCCTGTAATTCTACACCATCCAAACTAATGCTACTCAGTGATATCCATTGTGTATTTTCAACCCAAGGACTCAAAACTTTCTCCAATTCTAGAACATTCTCAGGAATTATCCCTTGGAATATTCTGCCTCATTGCTACACCCCCTCCTTCTGGAACTCCTATTAGATGTAGGGTAGTGCTTTTGCCACATTCTTGGCTCAGATTGGCTCAGAGTGTGATTGGTACAGAATCAGGCCCTTACCTACATGTACAGCAGGCTTTAGCTTCTGTTTCTCTCAGGTGACCTATTTTCCTACCCAAGAACCAGGATAAGAAGCCTGCTTCCATGTCACATGTCAAATCTGACGGGCAGAGATTTTCTGGTACTCATACAAGAACAGGAAAACCCCATGCGAGCTTTGGACCTTATGCTGGGACTTCAGGTCCGTCTTTCTTTATTTAGAGACCTGAATCCTTGATTCAGAGTAACAAATCTCAGCTCCTAAGGTGTATACTGGATCCAGATACCTCTATGGGCCACTGTACCTTCTTTCTAACTACTACGTCTTCAGATCTTTTCTTGTTTCTGGCACCTGAAGATATACCCTAGTTTGCTCAACTGTGTACTTTAAAATTTTTTCTGTCATATTATTATATCCAGCACTTAATATGCTTGGATAGCATCAGGGTTTTCCCATGTTAGTTTACCCCCTACCTACTGCTGTATCTGCAGTCTACACAGACAATAAAGTGCTACGTCCCTGCATCAGTTCTCCTTACTATGCTGTTGTCAGTCATCAGAGTTGCCCTCATGTCTAGAAGAGCCACAACCTGAAGTGAAGAAATTCCCTACAGACATGAGACCCTGATAAAACTGACTTTAACGTTAGAAGTGTTCAATAAGGGGGAAAAGGTAACAATATTGCTGAATCAATGGCCTGTAGGGAAAAGAAAAGGCCAGGATAGAGCCAAACAGAATTTAAGAAACATGACCAAAAAAATATTAATTTTAGCAAGCATGACATAAAAGTATATCTTTCCAGAATGATTTCGGGTATAATAAAAAAACAATGCTATGAGAAAAATCTCTCCTTTGAGCTAGTTTTCAAATCTTTTAAATTAGGAGTCATACTGATACACCACAATCTTTGGATAGAAGCTCGGTTAACAAGGAGGAGATGTGAAAGTGTGTTAGATTGAAAACAAAATGTTTACATCTTCTCCCAAAAGAGGTTATTAGCGAAGATTGAAGATGCTTAGAACTGCTAAAATGTCAATGCAGATTTGAAAAGGAGGCAACGCGAAGGATGAAGCTGTAGATGGCAAGTGCTGTTGTCCTGGACCAAGATAAAGGAGGATGGACTCGCTGGAGTGTTAACGGAGAAACGTCTTGGCAACTTTACAACGTGTGCTTAGAAATGACAGTCAAAGAGGAACATGGAAAGAAAAGACGGGGGAGGGGAATGAATGGATGTTCTTGGCGTCTTGGTATTCTCTAAACCAGAGAGAAGATTAACACTTCATATTGAGAACTGGGAGCATAAGCACAGGTAACAGGAGACTAAGAAATCTGCTGTAAAGCAGGAAAGAACACTGGCATTGTATGGGGAGGACAAATGACTCGTGTCGCAGATATAACGAGCGGATCACTGGGCTGTTTGCCTTAGCATTGTCAAGCCATTCTCATTGGAAATATCTCTGGAATTCAGTGAGAGAGAGAGAGAGAGAGAGAGAGAGAGAGAGAGAGAGAGAGAGAGAGAGAGAGAGAGAACACTACACTGAAATCTGTCTCAAGTGGAAAAACATTTTTTCAAATTGTTCTCATCACTCCAGAAGAAATTAACATACAAAGAAAAACAAACTGTTCTTTTTATATACAATTTGCTCAACAGAAATGGCTGGAGTCACAATAAAATCATCAGGGATTGAAACTAGAAGAATGAGTCCCTGGTTTTTATAATAAAAAGTTATCTAATTCTAAGAAGGTTGACTGACTCAATCATAACAGCAGTCCTTTCTATGTGTGTCACACATCATGAAGCACTGCCACATGTCTAAGTTAACCTTCATAGTTATCTTGTATTGCACGCACGCACACACGTGCACACGCACACACACACACACACACACACACACACACAAATAGGGCTTTGGTGTGATGCCCCCTCATCTCATTTTTATCCCAGGCCCTTGGTGCTCCCCTACAAGGGCCCCCTCTCCTAAATGCATCTGTATTAGTTTTATACATATTTGAATATTTTCAGATGGGGCTTTTAGGTTTCACAGTCATTCCTGGATTGTTGGCTAAGTAATGCTCACATGTTTGCATGTCAGAGAGAAAATACATTAAATCTGCAGAAAATCTGCTTGAAGGCAAAATATATACCTCAATGTGGGTTTGAAAAAGCACTGTAATAGTAAGAAGGATACCCCTGAGCATCGGCAACACTGGAACCGCACACGTGGACAAATACCAGCAGACTTGGAACCCTCAGATCCCCCTAGCAGACCCCACCGCCCCTAAACCTGGCTCTCCTGACCTGCTCAGCTCACAGCACCATGTGTGTCATGGGCCAACGTGAGCTGAGGCCCCAGAGCGCTGTCTGACTCCCAGCTCCTCAATTTAACTGCCCACTGACATGACCCAAGGGAAGGAATTTAAGCTATTTGGGCCTCGGGTCCTCACCTAGATGATGGACAGAATGGTATCTACCTCACCATGTTCACATAAAGATTAACTAAATCAAGATAACACAATAAGCACCCAGCCATGCCCACAGGGATGAAGTACTCAATGAATACTCCCCTCCCCTGAGAATAATTCACTTTTCACTGGGAATTTATGGAGTGCGTTAGTCCTTCTGAAACAAACAGGACCCAGTGCCAATCACCACTGCTGAAACTTTTTAAGTATTTTTGCAGATTTGGTACATGGCTTCCACTATTTCCAGGAAAGATAAGATCCATGGGCTGAGATTCCTGAAATAAAAGTTAAGGTCTGGTTTGAGACTGATTTCCTGCAAGTTTAAAGAAAATCCATGTGTACACAGATGCTTCTGGGGCAACGCTAAAGAAGCGGCCTCGTGGATAGTTTTCAACCATTCACCATTCTCTCTACCACCCAACCACCCACCTTCCCACCAAAGAGTGCATACTGGTGAGATCTCAACCTGTTTCTGATTTCAGTGAATGTGTTGTCTGTGTGTGTGCGTGTGCACGCACGTGCACGCGTGTGTCAGAGCTTCTGTTTGGACAAATGAAAGACCAGGGTCAGAAGTAGTATCTGTGATTAGTCATACACAGATGACACATTCAGTAGTGGCTCTGAGAAACAATCTTACTGAACTGAGATGAAAGCATCTAAGCTTATCCACTGCCAAACTGAAAAAAATCAGAAACATTAGACTTTGTATTTTAGAAATGACCAGAGCCCTACAGATCATCTCGTCCAAAAAAGGGATGTCTGAGGGCTATTTACTTCCCCATTCTACAGACAAGAATATTGAGTCTGAAAACAGAGATTTGTTCAGTCACACAAACCTCCAAACATGCAACCCAGTAATTTTTTCATAATCACATGCTGCTCCTTTCCTTCCTGCATTCCTTAGAGTGAATTCCCAGGAACTTCTTCCAACCAAATTCACTTCTTATACCATTCACATGCAGATGACACCCAGATTTATATCCCCAGCCCAGACCTCTGCCCTGAATTCCACTTTGCATCCAACTACCTACTAGAAACCACCATGTGAGCCCAACAGTCCCAAGCTTAACATGTCCTACAATGAGCTCCTGATACTCTGCCCCAACCTCCTCTTCCTGCGGGCGTCCCCATCTCAATCAATGACAACTCCATTCCCCCAGTTACTTAACCCAGAACTCTTGAAGCCTTCCTGACTTCTTCCCCCCACTTCCCTCACTCCCTATCTCCCTCCACTCCCTCTCTCTCTCTCTCTCTCAGACACACACACACACATTGTCTTCAACAAAGTAGAAGCAAATACCACCCCATCCTTTGCCCACTGTACTGTTGCAATGGACTCCTAAGTGCTCCAGCTTCCGTTCCTGCCCCCGCCCCAGCTCATCCTCAATTCAGCAGTCCAGAATGATCCTTTTGGAAGGAAGAAATTAGATGGGATTGCTCCTTAGCTCAAAACCCTTCAAAAGATTCCCTTTCTCTCAAGTCTTTACAGAGGTCCATGAAACTACTTTATTGGCTCTCCCCCCCGCCCATTTTCCTTGCTTCCCTCTACTGCCCTCCTTTCCCCCACACACACTGTCCATCCTTGCTGTGACTCAAGTACAGAGGCAGGCTCCTGTGTGTTTATCATTGCTTCTGTGTGGAAAGCTCTTCCTCCAGACAGCTGCAGAGCGCACTCCCTCATCTCCTGCACGTCTTTATCCAAAAGTCGGGGGGGGGGGGGGGGGGGGGGGGCCTTCCTCACCACCTCCCACCGTCTGCCATTCCCTACCCCTTTCTGGGCCTGTTTTTCCTCCTTAGTTTTATTTTTCTCATCTAACATAGTACATTCCTACTTACTTCTCTGATTATTTTCTAACTCCCCCATCTTGGTTATACTCTCTACAGGGACAGAACGTTCCTGTGTATTTGATGAGTGAATGAATAAATCTTGAATGAAATAGTAGAATCCCCTCTAAATAAAACTGGTCCCTGAGCCACGACTGGAGTGACCAATCGCTAATGGAAAAAAAACTAAAGCTTCCATAAATGTGCCTACATATCTTTATTGATATTTGTGTATGTGAATGTCCACACCTGTGTGTATGTGTGTGTTTACTGTGAAGATGGCTATGAATAAGCAAAGTTGGTACTCTGATCTGCCCCCAAATCCTTCTTTATATACAGAAAAAAAAGGACTGTAAAACTGATTCCCAAAGATTAGAAGTGGCAGAGCTATGTAACTAACAAAGACTGCTGGAGGTGCTTTCCTCACATATGAGCTGATCTGACTCTTCAGACATTGCTAACAAGCTTTCTGGCTCGCTGATATTTTGGATGCGAGTGTGCAAAGAGGGATACGTGAATTGCTAGGGCAGATGAATGTCTTTAAGCACGAATGTGAACTATGTTTGGTCAGCAAAGTGCTAATGAACACAACATTTAAAATGTTGCTTGTGCAAGAAATACAGAAGAGAAAACATGTCTGTTATAGATTCCTTGATCTTGGCTACTAACTAAGGTAAATAGCTGACAATTCTGAAAGAAGACAGAATTAAGAAGATACCACATAACTGTTCCAGGTGCTGATAAAGAACCAACCCATTTTTCCCCAAACTGTATCTTTTTAGGACACTTTAAATTTTAAGGAATTCCAAATTCATCTTTCAATTTATGGTTGGCAGTTGCCATCAGAGAAATAGTTTGAGTTATTTTTGCTTTACCTATGGAGAAACTAAACCAAGACTGAGAAATCATAAACTGATGAATTTAGGCCCCTCACCCCCAACCCCATGTTTAATCATTTATATTGTTGTGGTAGCTAATAATAAAATGGGCAACATAAAACCAAAAAAGAAATAAAGAGAAGCCAGCTGATTGGGTAATGCACTCACCAGCTCAGCTAATTCACTCATGAGCTTGAGTTTACAAACTCAAGAGCAAAGCAAATACACACATAATCTGCTGCTGAACTAGTTTCTGGGCTTTTGTTTATATGTTTGTCTGTTTTGCTTTGGGACAAATATAGTAAAAGTAATTCAGGATTTTGCGTCCAAGCTCTAGAAATCATCCTCCTGGGGCTGAATTCTGCCGAGTCACCTGTGAGCTTTACGACCTTAGGAAAGTCACTTAATTCTCTTCATGTCTCAGTCTCTCCATATGTAAAGTATGCAGAAGAGTATCATTTCGAACAGCTGAGAAAATGAAATGAGATAATGTATATAAAGTACTTAGCAAAGTGTCTGTAAGTACAAAGCATGAAATAAATATTAATTACTTTTTAGTAATGGTAGGATTGAAATCCTGAGGCCCACACACACTGCTGAAAGGGGTCTATCCCTCTCCTTACCACCACAAAATAAAAGTAAGTTCGTATTTTAAATCATTTAAGGGGGAGACCTTCCCAAAGTTCATTCTTCTTTCTGCAAAACTAACTTTCCTCCCTTCCTTTCCTTCCTTCCTTCCTTCCTTCCTTCCTTCCTTCCTTCCTTCCTTCCTTCCTTCCTTCCTTCTTTCCTTTCCTTTTTTGTTTCTGGATTACTTTAACATCTAATACATTCAACTACCTACAGTTGGTTATAGAAAGCAACATTCTGTAACAAACAAACAAAACCCGTGCAATAAAACATATTTCCCTGCTCCCCTTGCTGAGCTCTCAGCGCCCTCACTGGTCAGCTAACTGCTAGACTACATGCGGGCTCCTCCACTCCTCACAATTGGCCTAATCGCCTGAACTCCCTCCCACACGCCACAGGCTCCTCTACATACACACACACACACACACACACACACACACACACACACCCCTTTGTATAACTTGCCAGACTCTTCACCTCTTCCCTTTCTGTCACCTTACCATTCATCTTTCCCTGCCACATTCCCTCTTTGTTCCTTATGCTCCTTTCCAACCACCATTGAGTGTGGCAGCCTCTACTGACAGCTCTGAGCCATGAAGAGGTGGTCTGCCACAACGGCACTGCCCTGAGGCACCGCACTAGATTTTAGCTCTGGAAAACACAAAATAGTCACAGAAACACAAAGGAGAAGAGAGGACACCTCCCAAAAGACATTCAAAAGCAGATTTTTTGGATATTCCGTTTAGAAGTCTTTATAAGTATGTGCACATGTATATGTGTGTGTGTATACATATGTACATATACATATACGTGTGCACACACATATATATCACATATATGATAGGTGAACCAATGAATTCATCAGTCAGCCAGAGCAGGACAACTATGAATTAGTCTGAATGTCACAGAATATATTTTGAAATGATAATCTAACCAGAAAAGATTTAATAAGTAAATTAGAGTAAAAATTTATGACTTCATCTTTATAATAAAGACAACTCCTATGATTACGTTAGCTGATATAAAAACTTCTAAGGGTATCTATGAAAATAAGGTAAAACCAGCAACAATAATATAAAATTTCCTCTATTTTATATTTTATATTTTATATGTCTAAAGGACATAGTACCCTAAACCAATGAAGACGGTGGGGGAGGGCTGAGTAGTCAGCTATGTTAGGTGGGTTAGCGACAGGAAGAGCAGGAGCAGGAGGTAAAAGGGAGCCAGTGAGGGGAACGAGACCACTGAAGAAACCAGGGAGCTAGTCTGCAGCTGCTGCCATAGTAACTCTCTCCTCTCCCTCTACTTGTCTCCTTTCTCCTTCCCACTCTCTTTTCTCTTATTGTCTGTCTCTCTCTGCTCCTTCTCTTTCTTCTCTGACTTACCCTCTCTTCCCACCCCAGACTTTTCTCTATAACCAGCTGCAATCACAAGACAGACCTTAGAACTAGATAATACAACATTGCCTTATGTTTCTGGATCATTTTGTAGATTATAAAACATTTCCTCATAATGACCTGTCACCCTCTGAGGTAAGTCAAATCAATATTTTAACTCCCAATGTAAAAACAGATAAACAAAGCCTTAATGATTTAACTTCACAGGTTCTGTAGGTTAGACGTTTTCATTGATATTATTTGACTTTGTTTTACATGAAAAATTTTAAATATTTAACTTTATGAACTTGTGTAATATTGGTTTACTGGATCTAAACCAATATTCTTTGCTCTTTTCCTAGCCCTAACACTTGAATTATTCTTAACTATACCTATGTTTACCATGTCAAAATTTTCTATTTAGAATTTAATAAGAAAACTAAATAATTTAATTTTTGCCCACAGCATAAGACAATAAGGATATAAAACATGAATAAAATCCATTATGATTCTTTTTACAAAGTATAGATGAATATTTCAGATTATGTACCAGAGATAAATGTACCAGAAGCCAGTCTATTTTCCAAATGTAAGCACTGGATGAACTAACAAACTGCCAGTTTTAAAATATTTGGTTGCCCTACAGTAAATCACACATCTTTCCCCTGAAGGAAAATACACCAAATGGATCCATAGCCTCACACAAGAAACCTGTTCATCTTTCCAAAACTTCTTGTCCTCCCAACGGCTACTATTTCTACCATTTCTTCAACAATTATATGCTGGGATCACTTCTCATTCGACCTTCTGTTTCCTCCCTATAGCCGCTTATCCTGCCTCTGTAATCTCCCGTGACCTTTCCCAGCCTCCTCTTTGCCCCAGGAATAACTAACATTCATTGAGCATTTATTATATGCCAGACCATGGGCCAGGCCCTTACATGCATTTGCTAAGAGACAAGCGCTATTACTTCACAGATGAGAACACTGAGGCTTAGCAGTGGTGGGGTCAGAATTCTAACACACAGCCCACACTCTCACTCACTCTGCTAGACTGCCTCGCTCTTATTACTCGTAACCTAGTCCCTGGTCTCCCTTCCTCAGACTTCCACTGCTCCAGTCCACTTTATACAGCTCCACAAGAAACCAAAACACTTCCCCTGGACAAGAGGGGCCTGCTATCTTCCACCTCACTGATCGCCAGCTGACTTGGGGAGTTGTTTGTGCTTCTCCAGCAATCCCAAAGCTACACACCCATCAGCTCTCCTCAGATGGAGCAGGCCTTTACTTCAGTCAAGCCCAGGAGACTCCCCAGCTTGAAATCCCAAACGGGCTTTCAAGGTACGACTCCCCACCTGGTGAACTTTCAGGGGCTCCCCACTGCCCACAGACTAAATAAGGACCCCTCAGTCTAGTGTGCAAGGCTCCTGCATCCAACGGAACTTGCTAAAATCAGCCCTACCTCTTGCCGTTCTTCCAACTAATTCTTCAGCTCCAACAGGACTATTCACTCAATGTTCACTAAATCTTTCCTAGAAGTTTCTACAGCCTTACTTTGCTCATGCCACCTTAGCTTGAGAGTTTGGGTCATTATCACTCTGTAGAAAGGAAACAATTAATAGGTTTGACTACATAAAAATCAAATGATAAAGGACAAACTGGGTAAAAAATACCAGTAACATATATTACAAATATTTACTAACATTAAAAAAATTTTCTTCAAATCAATATGAAAAAGAGGAACTTTAAAATAGAAAAATGAGCAAAGAATCTAAGATATTTCATACACACACACACACACACACACACACACACACACGCACACATACTCAAATTAGTAATGAGACCTAAGAAACCTATTTGACTTCTCTAGTAATCAAAGAAGCAAAAATAATTATGAAATACTATTTTTTAAACCTATTGATTTGGCAAAAACTACAAAGAATTATATCACCCAGCTTTAGTGTGTGTGTTTGCAGATCGGCTGCTGCACAAAAATATCAACTAATGTAATCTTCTTGGAGGATTTGGCAATAGGCATCAATATCTTAGTATTATCAACAATATTGAACCTGAAATTTCAGTTCTAGCTATTTATACTGTGAAAGTATATGGGCATCAGTGAGTGAATAACGAAAATGCATGAAAAAAATCTCTTGCAATGTTGTAGATATTATCCCAAACTTGCATACTAGAGGGATTAAATATATTTGTGTATATCCATACAATGTAATACTATGTAGCCACTAAACAAAGATAAAACTCTGCATTTATTGGCATGGAAAGATACTGAAGATATACAGCTGAATGAAAAAAGCCAATTGTGGTAGGTATAGTTTGATCCCATTAGTGTCTGCATGTACATTTGTGGATCAAAACACAAATTGCTTACAAGTAGAGATTAGGTTTAGAGGTGAGTTTCGTCTCTCACACTGGAAGGGCACAGTCCTGAGGCCAATCTCAAAGACGATTTCATTGGATCTCATAATGAAACTTTCTGGATTTTCCCACTGAACATTTCTTAGAATTACAGGGCAACGAGGCATGTATGTTCCACTGAGAAACACTGAGAGGGCTGGAATGCAGGAGGGGTATGGACAGATCCCATGTCACAATCACTGCATCAGACACCTGCCTTCTGCTTGGAAAAGACGGGACAGTCATCCTTTTGAGGATCCCTGAAGTTCAACATCATTCGATTTAGGAACAGAGAAGGCCATGACGAGACACAGCACATCACTGCCATAAGGCCTTACAAAAAAAGATGAGTTACTATTCTTACCTATAATAGGTAAGAGCAACAAGAGTGGCTTGAAAACTAAATTACAAAGCACACAGTTTGCATTTCATTTGTTTTCACTTAATGGCTTATTAATATTTTCTTTGACAAAGAAGTAGAAGTTTCACATGCTGTGACGCACAAGATAATACATATACTCCACAAGATTAGACAGAAATGCTTTTATGATTGACACCCAAAGAAAGTACACAAGCACAAGAGTGCACTCATGATGTCAGCCATGTCTCTGATCCAGTGGTGTTTCGCAAAGGAGAATGCTAGCATCCCAAAAAGAATTGTGTGCAGGAGAGAAAACCATGGCCTGCTGAAGGAAACAAAGGTCCCCGAAAGCTTAAGTAATGGCATCTGGCATCTGCCCTCAACGACCACAGTCAGTAGCAATAATTCAATCCATATGTACATAGGACAGCATTTTCAAGTGCATTTCTAAGAGTAGCTAAGACAAAGCAGGTAATGGCAGAAAGTACTGTAACAAAGAGTGCCTCTGCAGTCGGAGGAGAGCCACCAGCCCCACAAGAAATGGAACATAAACAAGTGAGATAAGTGCAGTCACAGTGCATCCAAGTTACCATAATCCATAAAATATAATAAGATAGGGAAAATAACTTATGTGAATATTTACCTAATCTCTAAGTAGGAAAAGACTGTTCAAGCACAAAAGCAATAGGAAAGAACAAAAGAAAGAAAGGGACATCTGTTTTCATAAATATATTAACATTATGTGCATATACAAATTCATGAGAAAAATAGTAAGACCTCAACTTGCGGGAAAATTTTTTTGCTAAAATTTGAAAGATGTACAAAGATATTCATTACAGTATTTAAAACACTGAAAACAAAATAAAAATGCCAAAAAAATGTCAAATGTATATAAATTTATAAATTATGCTGCAACCATACAATAGACTACCATGCAGCCATTAAAATTGTTTTTAAAATGTCAATATAATAAGCACATAATGTTAAGAGAAAAAAAGACTATAAATCCTATTATAAATATAGATCTATTTACTCACAGGAAAAAATCAGAAAGTATGCCACAGTAATAGTAATACTTAACATTATTTTCTGTGCCAGGTATTGTGTTGATTTGTACGCACACGGAAGTTTCATAACAAACCTACGAGACAGACACCATCATCGCTGTTCTTTTCCAGAAGAGAAAACTGAGACACAGAGCAGTGAGGTCACCTGCTCAAGGCCACGTAGCTTGAACATACAAAGCTGGAAATGAACCCAGCTAGTCCCCTGAGCCTGTGTGCTATGCATCACAACGAATCTCCAAAAGTTACGTCTCCTCTGATTTCAAAGGCTCATAAATTAAAGTATCCAAATATGTTAGAAATAGAGTGGGGGGAAAATTAAATCTCATCTATAAGACTTGAGTAATTCTCACTAACAACTCCTGGGAACATTCGTGTTGATATCTACAAGTTTGGAGCCTCTGATCCTCTCAACTTCCAGGGTATCAGGAAGTGAAATTAAATGAAGATCCAGAATTCTCAGCTGCTGTTCTCTTTGTAGATTCATCTCTGCCCAAATAGATTTCTCTTAAAACATGAAATCTTGGGAGAAATTTTTTGAGTCTCCTTTTTTGTATTTTCTATAAGGTTAAGACATATCTGTTGAGTGTAGAGCCAAGCTATTTCGGTCTCTGTTCTTCCCATTATTTATTCCCATTCAGATGAAAATTTAAATACAAACTAGCTACCCATTTATCAAAATTGCGTCAAATTTATTTATGGTGCAGCATAGAGGAGCTTCTGGGAATAAGAGCTTAATGTCGATTATAGTTTCTATTAATAATTATAGTCACTAATTGCTATGAGAAATTTTCGGATATGCTAACATATAGTTAAAGCAAAGCCAACCCAACAGACTACTATAAATAGCATTACATAGTCTCACAAAAGTCATGAGAATTTTGTAAGTTTGGAGGGTGGGAAAGTAGAAACATGATTTTCAGATTTTTTTTTTAACATTGTTATCACAGATTCAAAGGCCAAAATTTAGAAATTATACTCACAAATCCATCTTTATAAATTATTCTCTTAATTACTTTAATGATCATTTTCACGCAATTTGAACTATAACTAAGATTAGACAGGGTTCCTAAGCGCTCTTTTTGCTCAATGGTTCATTAAATCAAAATGTCCAAGTGCTTGCTACGGGCCAGGCACTATTCTAGGCACTGGCAATAGAGCAGCAGACAAAGACGAAAAAACTCCCTACCTTGGCGGAGCTTAAAGGCATTACACTGATGGCACCCAGAAAGCAAACAAGGTCAACAGGAAAATATGTAGATGATGAAAACAGCTATGATAAAAATACTAAAGCCGTCCAGGGGGCACGGAGTGCTAGGGAGAAGGGGGAACAGAGTTCTCAACAGTGTGGTCAGGGAAGGCCTCACTGAGAAGGTGACACTTGAATAGGAACCTGAACCAGGAAGGGAGGAAGCAGGGTTATCTGGGGCACAGCAAGCTAGAACGGGGAACAGCAAGTACACAGTCCCTGAGAGGGGACTGAGCCCCTTATGTGTTTGCAGAACAAAGAAGAGGCCCTCGTGGTTTCGGTGCAAAGAGTAAGGAAAGTTGTAAGATTCGAGGTCCGAGAAGTAAGAGGAGCCAGGTGGTACGGGGGCTAGAGGCCATGCCAAGGTGTCTCTGTGAAACAGACAGTGAGCAACAGAAGGGACAGACAGAATTATAACAGAATTTGCCATGCAGATGTTGGCATCTTTGTGGGTAAACTGGATGGGACACTGGGAAAACAGAGGCCGACCAGGCCTGGTCCAGGCCACTTGGTGGAATGCACAGTTAGCCCTAGGTATGGAGCGAAGCAGTGACATGACCTTGGTTTTGACTAGATCACTCTGGCTGCCACTATCTTAAGACTAGAACGAAGGTGAGCAAGTATTGAAATGGGGCAAATGATTAGGAGCCTGCTATGATCCAGGTGAGAGATGCTGGCAGTAATAGCAGATTCCGGGTATGTTTTAATGTAAAACCAGCAGGACTTACAGATGGATCGGATGTGGAGTGTTAACAAAAGAAGGTTTTGGGGATTGAACAACTGCAAGAACTCAGTTTGCAGTAATGGAGTTGAGGAGATTCAAGGAGCTACTTTGGAGGATAACAGGGTGAGGGGAGACGAGCAGCTCACTTTGGGGCTATTAGGCTTGAGATACCACCAGACATCCAAGTAGAGATGCTGAGCCGTGCGTGAGACCCAGGAGTCCAGGGAGTCACCAGAAAGTAGATGCACTTACAGCATCAAAGTAAATGCAATCCCTTGGGACACAGAGAAGATGAATGAAAGAAAGGAGCAAGGCCACAGCCCTGGGTCCAAGAGGAGAGGGAAAAAAAGTAAATGAGGCTGGGGAGAAACTAGGAGAGAGTGAAATCCCAGAGACCAAGGAGAAGGGGGTGATCAACTGTGAGAAATGGTGCTTTGCTCCTGGTAAGCCGGGGACTGAGAAGCATTCTGACATCTTCCTAGTAAAGTAAGGGATGGTTTGTCTGTAGAGATGCATGAAGGCCGAGCTGTGTACTCACTAATTTACCTTTGGTATTCATTCCCTTGCAGGTCACTGAACGTAAGGTCCCTGGGGGATCTGATCCCAGAGCATCTGAGCTTCTTGTACACGGACAGGCAGTCTGTACTGTACTGTGCAAATTTCAGAGGACAATTAGGCATTTTCACAAAACTACAAAAGCATGGCAAATCACTTTTAGGCTAGGTCTACAGATGTAGGCTAAGAGGGTAATTCTGCCCCTTTACCCTCCCCACAAAAAAATCACTAAAATCTTCCCATCTGATGAAGGATGCTATAGCACCCCAGACAACAGTGCTTCTCCACACGGGGTCTGTGTTACAAACAGCACCTTGCTGTCCCAGGGATCATTCCACACCTTTTTTCCCCCTTAAACACACCTACTGACTACTGTGGTCATCCCCTGTTGTTTCTGCCCTATCCCCACTCCCCATTCTCTGGGGTAACAGCATCTCAGTTTTCCTTTGGAGAGGTATCCCTCCTACCTCAATATCAATCTCAGTGCAATGGCCGTACCCCACGTAGGCCAATGAGACTTGTGGTCCCAGGAGTCAGAATTCAGTGACACAAGGAAAGGGAAGACGTCTTGTTGAATAGGCCAGAGAAGGCTGGAGATCAGATAAAAAGCCAAAAAACTTTTAAAAGCCAGAAAATCATGGTTCTTACCACCACGACTCCTTTTGCCATTGATCACTCCCTCCCCCATGATACACTATCATCATTTCTAAGTCTAATGTTTGGGTTTTCCTTCCATTCTGCAAGCTAACCCATCTCCTGCTAATTAATTCTTGCAGCCCACGTTAGCCAGAGCCAATTTCTGTGGCTGGCAACCAGAGCACCCTGGTATGCCTGCCACTCTCCAAACTGTACAGCTCTGTGGTAGCTAATAACACTGGTAAATCTTCATGTCACGTCAATTTTCCAACATATGTAAAAAATAAAGGTTTAGAGGCTATTATCATATTAGCAAAATAAAAGCTTAAGAAATTCCTTTATTTAGTAATAATCCAATAACCATGCTTAAGTTCTGATTGTAAATGTTTCTTTCACTGACAAAGGTATCTAAGAAGAAACATTCTTTTTTATTCACTGTAAACATTTATTTGTCTTTAATTAATCAAAGTAATGGACTTTTTTTAGGGCTGTTTCTACAGGACGGCACCCTCGCAAACGTGTCGTTCAAGATTTCCTATTCTTCCATGTTTGCAGGGCTTCCATGTTTTTCATTATGTTGCAAAAGCACCTGGAAATGTCTGGTATGAACAAGGACAAACTTGTTAAGAGCAAACAACATTCAGCAATGCAGGTCAGATCAATGAGCCTGATTTTAATATAATTGTGAAAAGCTCTGTCTCCAGAGCTTTGGCTTTCACGTCAGTGAATACACACAGGTGTCCCTTGGGTACTCATTAGCGGAACCAATTCTGCACTTTCATTTACTGGAGTTTCTATATGTTTAAAATATTTCACAATTTATTTGGAGTTGAAGTGACTGCCTCACAGTTTCAGGTAAAAGGCCGACATAAACCATCTGTGTTTGAGAGAAATACTACGAAAGGTTTAATACCTGCATCAGGTCAGATCACCAGGCAAGCAGTCCCATGGCTTCCTGCTCCACCCCTGAGGCTCTCAGGTTTGCCCACTGGAGCTACAACTTGGCCCAGCTCACTGGCACATGCTAACAGGAGAGGCAATCTGGTTTGTCCCACCTGAGGGGAAAACACACCTACAGGTGGGCCTTCTGTACATGTTGTTGTAATATCTTTATGAAGGCCACTGCCTTTTTGTTAAAGTCTAGTAAGGCAAATTTTCTCTCTCCCAGTGAAAGCGTGGAATTCGCTTCAGGCCCTCTGAGAACTCTGTGGGTCCCAATAGGAAGCTATCACCCTGGATTTGTCCTCCACCCTCTCATCTAGCTTCTACCAGGGGTCGGTGGCTCTCAGCTCAGCTATAATGGTGACAAATCAGGCAAACACTCATTTATTAATGTAAGTATGAGACAAGGGCAGACCCTGAAGGCCTGCTACCCCTCTGTGTTACCTGCGCCTGGTGGCCACTAAGCCCAGGGCTGACACCCACCCCAGGTGAATTACTGGGGAACAAGGGCAGGAGAGGCTGCTCAGTAGTTGCTCTTTTCTTCTCATTCAAATGAGTTCAACAGATAGTGATTTTTAAAGATCTGACTCATGTATGAGAAATAATCCTACAAAAGCAAGTACAAAACTTTATGCCATTGGTGTCCATATCCCTATGGGAGCCGATCTCTGGCTAGTGAGCAAGTCTGACACCACAGAAAGATCTGGGTTTTCACCCAGAACTTTCATTGTGTACATCACTCAATTTCACAGGCTGGTAACACTTAAGGAATATGCTAAAGAAAGAAATATATTACAAATAGGTGAAAATGTTTTAAAAACTCTCTCTGCCTAATTTTGTAATTCTCTTGTATTCAGTCCTACTTAAGTTCTCTATTAATGAGTCAGAGAACAAATTTCCTATTTATTTCAAAATCTTAATAAAAGTTACATTCATCAAAATGTTAAAAATAAGTCTGAAAAAAACTTGCAAATCACTTTGCTATATTTTCACTTGTCATCATACTTTGAAGGTACATTAATTATTTCATGTCAACATTATCCTAATGATATCTTTGCTTTGTGCTTTTGCTAGAAGATAATGTCTAGTCGAGGAATATTTAGGACTATAAAATTCTCACCTTGTTAGGTGTGGCTATCATCTCTATGGTTTGATCTTGCAATCTTTATTTTAAATAACACAATAAGCTATTACTTTTCCTTGTTTTCTCTTTCTTAACATGTCTCTTACTATTTCTTATCATCTCTTTCCTGAAATAATTGTCATTTCTAAAAATAAATGCATGCTAGTTAAAAATACAGATTCTGGAGCAAGATGGACTGAGCACTCCTGCATAATAGCTTTGTGATCTTGGGCAAAACATCTACAAGATATGATCAAACAATATGGTGAATGTTTACATTTTTTTTTAAAAAAGTATTACAGTAAAAGACACATTGTCATTAATCCCCCTCAAAATACTCCCCCTTGCTTCAAACACACTTATCCCATCATTCTTGCCACTTTCTGAAGCAGTTCTGGAAGTCCTCTTTCGTGAGTGTCTTTAGTTGCACTGTCGTGGCTGCCTCCATGTCCTGAATCAGTCTGACTTTGGGGAAGAGCCAGAAGTCACATGGTGCCAGAGCCAGTGAACAAGATGGATGAGGACGGACCACAGTGTTTTATTTTTCTTTATTATTTTTTAATTAAAGTTTATTGGAGTGACAATTGTTATGGGTGGTGAACACACAATGTGATATATAGATGATGTATTACAGAATTGTACACGTTTTATTTGACAGAAATAGCCATACCAGAAGCGATGTGTGACACAGAGTGTTGTCATGTTAGAGGATGATTTATGGCACACTTTAAAATACACCTTCTTCTCAACCATAGCTCACACCTGACTGACTGCACTAAACAAGCTGAAACTTGTCACACACTGTTACTAAGGTTCCACACACCGCTTCCCATATTGTGGGTCCCTGCCTTTCCATTGGATGGCACTTGGCAGCAGCATTCACCATATTTTGTGATCACAACGGAAAGGGTCAGTGTCACGCATTGCTTCTGGTACAGCAATTTCTGTCAAATAAAAACATTACAGTGTGTCCTCATCCAACTTACTCACTGGATCTGGCACCATGCGACTTCTGGCTCTTCCCCAAAGTCAAAATGACCATGAAAGGTAAATGTTTTGAATCGATTCAGGCCATTGAGGCAGCCATGACAGCACAACTAAAAACACTCATGAAAGAGGACTGCTTCAGAATGCAGCAAGAATGACGGGATAAGCGTGTTTGAAACGAGGGGAATATCTTGAGAGGGATTAATGGCAATGTGTCTTTTACTGTAATAAAGTTTTTTATTTAAACATTCACTGTATTTTGCAAACACATTTGTGTATCTCTGTGACTCAGTTTCTACATCTATACGAGAAAGATAACAGTTACCTATCTCAAGAAGCTGTTGTGAGAATTACATGAATTAATGTATGTATAGCATTTAAATCAGTGCCTGGCACATACTAACTGCTATTTAGGGTTTGCTATTGTTAATATTGTTGTTATTAATTTATTTTTAAGGCTTTGAGCTGCCTTTTTAAAACTTTTTAGAGTATCAGTGGTTGGAATGGGATTGTGAATCCACTTTTTCTAAAAGAGCCTAAAACAAATTAATTTCCTTATATTGCTCCATCACAAACACTGGACATAAAACATCTTTTGCAGGATGAGAACGCAGGAAGTGTTTACAGAGAAAAGGAAATTTAAAAAGAACTGGAACTCTGATCATAGGATATTTCAACATTCATAACAAAACTGGCCTCAACGAAAAGATTACATGTTCCTGAAGGTAAGACTGAGAGGCCTGTTTCCTCTGTTGATATGTAGCAAGCAACAGAAATGACAATGTTGGATGTGGTCCTAGAGGCTGAGCCAGACATAACAACAAGGTTAAGGTTGGGGCAGAGTTCACGTTCACAACCATGTCACACATCTAAGTATTTTAAATGTCAACAGGATTTACATATGGTGATACTGCATTTTAGAGAGATAGGACTGTCAGGAAACAAAGTTCAGTGAAGGAAACTAACTCGCATAAATTGTCAGTTATAAGAAATTCCAGAAAGTGGAGGTCAAGCACAGGTTACCTTCTCAAAGCATCGCTAGAAAAGTTCGCATAAAAATGCACTATTTTGCCACCTGCCGAAGTTGCGCACATTGAGGGGTATTTTGAAAATTATCAAAAGTATCTTAAGAAACATCCTAGTTTCATCAAAGTGACCAAAAGCAATTCTATGGGAGGACGAGGGCAATTCAGAGCTTGATACAAGAACTGGGACTTACCTAAAAGAGGATGTAAAATGGGTCACTTGTGTGCTTATACGAAATCATTAGGATTACAACAGGAACCTGACTACTTTTTCTTATGATGCGAGAAGTCAAGAAGAGCTCATCCAGGGCTGGTACAGCTGCTCAAGGGTCTAAGTGACGACCCAGCTCCTTCTAAACTCCTAGCCCACCATCCTTAGCATGTGAGCACCCATCTTCAAGGTCATAAGATGGTCGTACCACACCCTGGCTAGAAGAAACGGGTGAGAGCAGGGTAAAAAGCAAGTTTCTGCTGAGCCTTTTTGTAAAGTCATGTTTATCAATTTTATCAATAATCTTTCTAAAGACCCTACCCGGTAGACATCCACTTCACCTCACTAAGTTACATGGCAAAGGAGCCTTGGAGGTGAATGTTCTCAACTGGACACATAGTGGTCCTTGACAAAATCAGTTAGTTAAGAAAGGCGGTTTTAGTAATAACTGGAGAGACAACAAGCAATCCATGCCACATAACAAGATACTATGTGGTCTAGAAACAGGACAATCTTCCTCAAATACTCTCTAGGAAAGATGCCAACCAGCCCAGCTGACACGAGTTGGAGAGAGAAGTTTTCCTAGATGCTGGACTGTGTCCCTGAGATCATCTAGCTCCCTGCTCCCGAACAACCTACTAATAATCACCTGCCCCCCCTCCCCCCACATAAGCTTTGCTACAGTGGACACACAGGATGCACTGGCCAGCCAACGCCTTTATCCCGACAAGTGTATTTTTTATTGTCCATGAAGTAGCCTTCCACTTCACCACTTAACCACTTACAGATTTAAGTTTTCTCCCTCAGTCCTTGAGGGCCTGGTGGATTCTGGGTCCACTCTCAAAATCAATCTCTCTTAGCTCTAACTGGGCTGAAATAGTTTTGTATTTTAAAATTATTTTACATGGGGTTGTAGAAATATACATTATGGGTTTTGACAAAATATTAAACTGAGGTTGCTATTTACTTATCTTGATATCTTTCCTAGACTACCACCTAAACACACAAAATTTGGTTGCTTTTATGACCACTAACTAAGGAAGAATACTCAATTTAGGAAGAGGAAAGTTTGACTTAGGAATTGGCTGGTTAATAACAGTTTTGGTGGGACTAGAACTATACGAATTCTTTCTATTCTAGGCAAGTCATATATTTGTTTTAGCTGGAAAGCACTTTCTGATCATAAATATTTGGTGATGAGTCTTTGTTTTTCTTTTTCACTTGGGGTTTCCCTTGAAATGTGCCACATATTAAGAAGGCACAAAGTAAACAGGCAGAGTGAGTAGCTCCTATCTGTACATACAATGCTTCAAATATCCTTATTTAATGCTGGGTGATTGTACCAGACGATTTGATAATAAGTTCCTAATAACATCTACCATGTACCAGGTGCTTTATACGCATTACCTTATTTAATAAATTACAAGCCTGAAATATAGCCATTACTATTCCTACATGAGAAATGAGAAAAGCAAGGCTTGGAGAAGACAGGTAACTTGCGGAAGGCACACAACTAAAAGCGGCAGAGAACAGATCCACACAGTCTCTGTGCTGCCAGACCCTGAACTCTTTCTACTACATCACTGTTCCTCCCTGGATTTCTCTTTTCCGTGTAATAGGTCTGAGCTCTCAGCCGAGGAGTCTTTGAATTTTTGAGCTGGAACAGATGTTTGAGTTCACATGATACAAAACAATGAAATAGATCTCATTCAAGACAGATGGCAGGACTTAGCCCAGAGCCACACACTTCCTTTCCTGACTCCCAGTCAAGTGTTTGCCTTATTCCAATGGCCCCACCCCCTTTTTGACTTCTACTGAGTGCCAGCTACCTAAAAAGGTAGCATCACTATGTCATAGCTAAGCACCTGCAACTGTGAGCCTTGGCAATGAGACCGGCAAGTCAAAGAAATGACTTGCGGTGACTGACGTGATGATAGGGATGGTCCTTCACCAATTTACTGGCAGATGGAAGAGTCTCTATATATTCAAATATTCAAGACATCTACAATTGAGCTGCCTTTTAGGCTCAAGCTAATTCAATGTGCTGTTTTCTAATTCCTACAACTCTCCCACATGGCGCATGTGTGTTGCTGTGCACAGATTCCAGCTTCTGTAGTTTGACCACACAACTGACAGTGGGGAAAGTAGCTAGCTCAGAATTAAACAGCTACAGGCTGGACGGTTCTTCAGAGAGATTTTACAGTGTAGGAGGAAGGGCCTATTGTTAGGAATAATTAACCCATAAATTTTGAAAAGGGCAAGTGCATGTCACAGAAAGATAATATTAAATTTTTAACAGAGCAACACTTCTATTACTGCAAATATGCAATGAGTACAATAATTGATATAAATGTACTAATGTTTTTCAGAGGAGAAAAACGGAGTAGAGATGGTGATAGGAAATCTGAAAGGAAAGAAGAAAAAGAACTAGAAAGAGCAAAGAAATAGAGCTGTGAAGCAGAAAAGAGGACGGACAAGAAGAAGAAAAGCGAGGACCTGTGACGTGGTGGAAGGAAGCAAAAATGGGAAGACGATGAAAAAATTGAGGAGGAGGAAGAGAGAGACCAAGGGAGAAAGCAGGTGAGGTACAGAAGGAAAGAGAGAGGGGCAGAGAGAGATGATTCTGAGGTGCACGTAGCAGTTTTTGGTAAACTACTGTCACTCCTTCTCCACGTCACTTGGCATGAGGGCACCATGTACATGAATAACCAGTGCTATACGAAACACTCTTGAGCACTCTTATAGTTTCAACGAATCCTCTAATCAATACAATTTATTTTGCTTTCAAAATAAAGTTTTATATTCCTAAGGAAAGCTAATTCAGCATTAAAAGATAACCTGGGTTTTCAATGTTGACTCTGGAATCTCAGAGTTTCTACAGCTATCTCTTTGTGGCATTCTAAAAATTACCTTAGCTTTGTTTTTTGAGTGATTAGAGTTGCCTTAAACCACACACCAAAATTTTTGTACGTGCATACTGACCCTTCTGCACGACCAAAATTTAGTTGCTATAATTGGTTCCTACAGGGGAATCAAAAAAAGAAGGAAAAAAATATATAGCTTTAGAGAATCACACATTTCAGAAATAATTGGTTAACCCATAAGCACAGCATTCAACCCTTCAGAAGCTCTGCCTTCAATAAGATGGGCATGGCACGTGACCACGGTGAAAATTACTCTCTGAGCTACACAACTAACACCAAACTGAGATCATTTCAGGAGAAATTTCCTGAGAGCCAAGAGTAATTTAAAAATAAACAAATAAAACAAAAAACACCATTCCTATGTTTGACCAGTCATTATGGAATCTTCATATTTGAAAATTGAATTCCAATTTCTGGAAATGTGTTTTTAATACTTCTTTGCTTAAGGTTGATGAGACTGAAATTACACACTTCAGTTTTATTATAAATGACGCTAAAATCTGTAGGGTGGGGGGATGGATTAATCACCCAAATGTTTCTTAAACCCAAAATATTTAGGCAAACGCATTTTGCTTTTTATACGTGTGCTATGTCATTACTAAGACACAGCCTAAAGCACCCCTCGGCTCATAGTGAACCTGCTGATTCCAAACGCATACATTCTGCCTTCCTTCTTTTCCTGACAGAGTGCAGAGCCAACCATTTGTTCTATTTCTGTATGCATAAAGAACTTTAAATTAAAAGAGAACTTTGTATTTTTGTGTGAGAATGCAGAAAAGTTTTTTTTTAAATGCCAATGTTCAGCAAGTACCAGTCACTCAACTTGTTTTTCAAAAGTAAAGGCAATTTTGAAATAAAGGGGTCAGTGCATCAGCAATTATTTGTGAAGATTAAAGACATAATAAGTGTCAAATCAGCATCTTAAATAATCAGAAGAACAATTGCAGCTTAATATGCAAGATATCCTAAATAACTGATAATGTAAGGTTCTCAGATTATTCTATAAAGTTGACCAGTTCCAGAGAGGGAAAAAATAATCAAAAATAGATTTTAGATATTTTCTTTTGAATGAAACTAATTTATGAATATAATTGGAAGTCAATAGTATGGACTTGAAAATCTTGTTAAAATATCTATCATTTACCTTTTAAATATGAAAAGAAAAATGTATGTGAATAAGATAGTTCTGTAAAAATATTACAAATGATACAATTTTCTCATTTTACTTTTAAGATTTCTAATGAAAATAAAAATAAGTTTAAAGATTCATAAAAACTGGAGGGAAATATTCTAATTAAATAATTTCTAGTAATGTGCTGTGAATGAAGTAAGAATATCTGCCTAAATGAGATTTTTCAATTATAACTCTAAAGACCTGATTTTTAAAAAAATTTTTTTAGTTTATGGTTGGAAACTCACACAGGGAATATAAATTAAAGCAACAATTATACAAAGCAATGTGAACCTCATCAGTAAAATGTTTGAAATAAATGTAGAAAGTGAGATAAAATATACGACAAGTAGAGCAAAATGCTTTAAAATGCTCAATTTTCAGTCATATACAAGAAGGACACAGCTGCACTTCACTTATAAATTGCATCTGACAAATGATTCTGAGAGTTTAAATATGCTGATCCCAGAATCTGAGACATATAAACAACCATACACCTGATCAACAACACAGTTACCTTAGCAATAGCAGATTAATTCAAATAATAAAATCACTCCTTTGAACAGAATTTAATCTGGAGTGTATTACCAAAAATTATGTCTGATATGTATACTATTCCTGTATTTGGAAGATCATTATATTGCATTGCCTTTGAATAGCGATTTCAAAATAACAACCAGTTGATTCCAGAACACAACTATGTATAATAGTAATACTGGCAATTGTTACAACACAGTGCCCTAAATACTGCATCCTGATTATAACCTTTTTTAGGTAAATGTTCAATTTTAGCAGTAGGAACTGATTTTTCCAACCCACCCCACAATAAAAAATGGAACGGAAATGTAACATGAAAGAACTACCAATAATAGTGAGATGGGATTTACAGAATACAAAAAAAAAAAAAAATCTTCTTTAAAAGCATCATGCCCTATCACCAATTCATTTCTGCCAAAGGCAGAATTGTTTTCTCTCAGTCATTTCAGAGCATATTTTGCACTGTAACAGAACATTTCCCCATCTTATGACACCATAATAACAGAGATTCTTGTCACCTGAAATTTATATAATGTTATTGACAAATGTTACCTCAATAAAATTGTTTTTTTAATTCAGATAAATTGTCTCAGCAAAGCTCAAGCACTTTAGGAAGACTCATATACCTATGCTTGGCTTTCACGATAATGTTTTTTCTAATGTCTGACCTCTCCTTCTAATGGCCACTGAGTAAAGCCAATCTTGTGACTAGATGGGTCCTTCATGACATGATTCAGCTGTATCTAAAGTCTTTCTATCCCCAACTATATTATCTGCCTGCTCAGTGATGCCAAAATTCTTACAAAAAGGGGAAAACATCTTCCACAGTTGTAATTAAGACTGTGGGAGAACTGAATGTTAACAAATATGGGCACATTCACTATAAATTGAATAGGGGAGAGGGTTGCAAACAAAAAAAATGGTAGGTAGATACCTGAGAGGTAGGGATGAAAAGGAGGGATTATCATTGGAAAGGAAAGGTAGACATCAACCCAACCTTTGCTTGCACACAGTATGGTTCTGGTCCCTAGAAGGAACAGGGAATCTCCAGGCATTGCTAGGAAAGAGAAATGGCTACCTGACTGGACCATCTAGATTTCCATTTCCTATTTTCCCATAATTTGCAACTTTCTACCAAAAAAAAAAAAAAATTCCATGTTTGGGTCTGGAAACCATGTTGCAGAAATTGACCGTATTTTGGGATTTGTGCAAGAAAAAGGAAATTCTAGCAAAAAGTTCTGATCGTGAGATCTTTCTTCCTAATTCAACGGGATGTAGATGAGACCTTCTGCTGTGCTTCTACGCTGTGGAGTACTCATGCAAAGACACCATAGTTCACTGTGACTAACAATGCCATCTCAAGAAAGTCAGTCACAGACAACAGAGTTTAAGAGATATAAGATGACAACAGCGATACCAAGTGACACCCCTTAATTAAGAGATAAGAACTAGTAGAAGTAATCATGCACTGTTTACAGAGTTGCCAAAACTGCAAATAGGTGGATATACTACTTAACACTGGAAATGTGACAATTCTGTTAGACACACAGGCTTCAAATTCTTTAGTATTATATTTTTGGTTTTGTTTTTTTCCCAAAGGTTTTCAACAGAAATCTTTAAATAAATATGACACATACAGAGAACCATCATTTTGAGCCACCAGACTGACATTTGCCTCTCCATTTCACATTCCGAGCTCTGTCACACAGCATGAGTCTCAGAGGGTAGCTGACAGTCTCATTTACAGTAATGTTCTGTGTTAGGTGCGGTTGTACATACCACCTCTCTCTCAATGCATTCTTTTAGGTAAAAAAGTGATAACCATCAGCTGTACCCAAATACCACTCCTTCAAATGATGAGTTCAATGTAAATCATAGCTAAGACTTGTTTTTCTCTGACATAGTACTATGTTCTAAAGATTCAGAAGCTTAGAAATAAAGTCTCAGCTAATATTTTACAGGTCTCTTAGCTTTAAAAATTTTTGGCTGAATGACCTTCTATTTTGTTCCTGTGTAAAATGAGTCAATCACAAAAGTATATTAGGGTTAAGTTTTTCTATCAGCAGATCAATTCTTAAAAGACACTGTATAAATAATTTTTAACATGAATTTTCAAAAGTCTAGGAACAAGAGATATATGCAAGCATTGTTTCATTTTTAAACACTTCTTCTACCTGTAGAACATTTTACAGGGAAAAACTCTCCCTTACTAAAGGCCTATAGCTACAGCCAGTGTCAAAATATAAATATTGATAAAACAGGGTAACAGGAATTTTAAATCTGACATTAACTATTCTCAAACCTTATAACCTATAAGATTATAATCTATAAACACTATGATCTTCTTAAACTTACATAATAAAATTTCTCTACCTTTTCCGGTAGTGGAAAAGAGGCAGACATCGAGACTTCCCCCACCCAATGTCCAACTGGAAGTATTACACTCTATTCTTCCTCTATAGCATCCATTCCTTTTCAGACTTAGGGATGTGATTATGGTCAGTCTTAGGTTGACTTACATTTGCTAACTTTATAGTAAAACCAAATACTATGTCATATTTTGGTATTTTTAAGTTTTCTTTGCTGGCACCTTACAAAGGATGTGGAAAACAGAATAAGAAGTAAGGCTTTGTTTGTATTGTCACATGGTCTCCTATCACAACTGACAATCATACCTTTTAACCCAGCCTTGGCTCACTTACTGTTACTCTCACTTAGAGCTCGTAACAGGCAAGCACTTTTACTAAGGGTCACACCAAGTGACGGGCTCAATCAATCAGTCTTTGGGTTAGGTCTGGGTTGCCATCACATCAGCTGGTCTTTCCACTTAAAAGATTCTCATGACTCCAGAAAAACACCAGATTTTTCTTGGGAAGAGAATGAAGTAAACCCTTTCATTAAAGAATGGACTAGTTACAAAAAATTAATTTTCCAAAGTCTAAAATTCCACCAAATTAGACTCCTACTTTACAAACAAGGCTGCCACCATGCCACAAGAAAGTTGTAAAAGCACTATTTTAAATATCTAGAAAATATTTATTTAGACTACACATTTTAAAGCACATATGAAGGGTGTTTTTTAATTGAAAACAGATTCTTGTCATTTTTATATGTTTATCTGAAATGCCAGCTGCTCCGTGGATTATCTCCTACTATGTCAATAATTGTTACTTACAAAAGATCAAAACTATAATATGAGATTACTAGACAATGGTTTCTATTTGATTAGGTCTTAGTATTTTTGCCTTGAAATTCCTATTAAATAGCGCCTGTCACGGCTTAAAAGCTCCATGGAAGTGAAATATTCAGAAGTTCCTTCCAGCGGAAATACGGAAAATAGACAATACCTTTTTATTTTCCCACATATTCTATTTACTAGCTTAAAATACTAAAAGTACGGGCACCACATAAAACTACACTTCTTGGAGCTAAATTTTACTCCTTCAATAATACTATTTAATTTTGATGAAGGACTCCATAATGATCCTTTTTTTTTTTAAGGTACCTTTAAATCATAAGCAAGTAAAAGACAAAGTCATAATAAACATCACAGAGAGCATTCTAAACACAAGCAGCACGTTAAAAGTAAGAGAGGAATCAGAAAAAGACATCAATTACTGACATTTTAAACAACCCTTTAAAAAGAACAGAGAGCTGGAAGCAGCCGCTACCTTTCAGGACGGCTGTTGGACACTGAATAAAATGAGAGGGACCCCTGGCTGCTGAGCAGCGGGAACTTTGCAGCGGGCTGGCTACCGCGCGGGGCGGCCGAGGACCGGCCCTGGTCGATCTGTCACCAGCCCATCTGCAAAGCCCGGTGCCAGCCCCAACCCCACCTGGGGACCCTTCGGAGGGAACCCGGAGCAGGACAAAGTTCTGGAACCAAGTACTAGGGTTAAGGAAACAAGATGCGCGGATTCATTCAAAGTGTCAGCTGCGCGAAGGAGTGAAGGGTAAAGACACTGACCCCCGAGAATTCTCAGACGTTTCTCACAGGAACTAGCTCTGTACGAGGATATGCGCTAGGGGAATGTGTGGTGAATAAAACCCAACTCGCGACTCGATTCTCACTAACTTTGTTCTCCGAACATCCAGAGAGCGCAATGTTTAGGGAAGGGTCGTCTTGGTTCTTGTTTAAATGGCCTTTTGGAAGTAGGAAAGGAGAAAGCGCTGCGCTCGCGGGCGCACCGGGCCGGGCAGAGAGCGCGGAGATGCCGTGGTACCTACCATGGTATTCTTGTCCCGGTACGTAGTAGGTGGGGTTGCCCGCAATGTGCAGGGAAATGAGCACCTCGCCCTGCTCCCCA
Organism: Rhinolophus sinicus; assembly: GCF_057876585.1. NCBI lineage: Eukaryota > Metazoa > Chordata > Mammalia > Chiroptera > Rhinolophidae > Rhinolophus > Rhinolophus sinicus. The sequence continues at coordinate 47,613,435 of NC_142504.1, forward strand.
TCCCCTTCCAGCTCCCCGTGGTGGGTGCACAGGAAAAAGAAGGGCGAGAAGCGGGGGTAATAGCCCACCGCCCCGCGCGCCCTCAGCGTCGCCCCCAGCAACAGCGCCAGGAGGAAACTCCGCGCGGCCCAGCAATTGCGCTCCATGCCGCCGCCGCGCCCCCCGAGCGCCGCTCGCTCATTCAGTTTTGGAGACGCCGGGACCGAGGAGCCACGCAGAGGAAAGGCGAGAAGGCGGCGGACAGGAGCAGAGCGGGCACAGGAGCGGAGTCCCGCCGGGAAGTTCGGCGGGAGCCCGCGGCTCCCAAAGTTTCTTTGGGCCGCGGGAGAGCGGGGCCAGGGCTGCGGATGCCGAGAGCTCGTCGTTCGGCGCTTCGTCCACCGCCTCCGTGCGCCTCCGCCGCCGCTGCCGCCGCCTCTGCGCGACGCCCCTCGGTCAGGCCTGGGAAAGCGCCCGCCCCCCTCCACACCTTCTTAAAGCCCCGGGCGCCGAGTTCCCCCCCACCCCCGCCCCGCCACAGCCACACGTGTCCCAGCCGCTCCTCCGCCCCCGCGCGCCGCCCGGCGCGCGCCCGCCGGTCCCCGCCCTCCCGGGCTCGCTCGCCCACACCTCGCGCGGCGTGGAGCGCACAGCTCCCGGGGCCCCAGCGCCTGAGCCTAGGTCGCCCCGGCAAGGGCCACTGAGGGGCGCGAGCTGGAATTGGGGGTCTGGGGTCGCTGTCGGGGGGTACGGGGGGGGGCTGCGAATCTACAGTGGGGGACGTAAACGCCTCGGAGAGAGAGAGAGAGAACCTCCCGCCCAGCTGTCTGGAGGAGCAAGACAGGAGACCATCCCCGTTAGCCCTCGGATTTCCTTCTTTTTCCAGAGAGGAGGCGCGGGGGAAGGAGAGAGCCGGTGGGGACGGGAGCTGGCGCCGGCTTCTTTGTGTGCGCCGCCTGCGCCCCGCGCCCCTCGGGGCTCGCCTGCCTCCGATCCGGGGCGGCCCGCGCTTATTCTGGGGGATCGCCCGCGGCCCGGAACCGCGAGGGGCCCCTGCGCTCCCTTCCCATCCAGGCTTTGCGTCCCTCCCGCTGCCCTTTGCCCGGCTCCTCGCTGCAGCGACAGAGCCTCATCTGTAGCGGGATTTAAAATGAGATTAAGCGAAAGTGGAGTTGGCAGCCTCTAATGGTGCCTGGAAATGGTGATTTGTGCTGCTCGGGTGTGGGGAATTGTGCGGCAGGAAGGGCTGGCGGGGCTGAGCCCCGACAGGCGCTCTTTGCTGGACTGTTCTGTTATTCATTGCTGTTGGGTTTTTCAGGCGAGAATGTTCTCATTTTTGAGTCAGTGTTTATTTCCTTTAAATGTCAGCTACGACCAATGTCCCTGAAATGGGGGAAAGGGAAAATGTTCTGGGTAGATGCTGGCAGCGCTGATTGAATCCGGTGGTAATGAGCTGCTGAACACGAGACTGCGGGGAAGTGAAATAAAAAGCACGTTTTAACGGAGGACGGCTGGCAGGAGCCCTGGGGCATCGCGAAATGGGGAGCAGGGTTGCCAGGTTTTAATGCCTCTCCCCACCCACCCTTGGCTTGCCACCAAACCCAGATAAACCTGCACGTACAGAAATGAGCAGATTATAAAATTGGAAGGGATGGTGTCTTTGCCTGTATTTGGGGGCAGTGGGGGTGGGGGGGGGGGAGTGAAAGGCAGTTTCCAAGGGGAGAGACTTCTGTAGTCACTTAGTTGCAAAAGAAAGAGATGGGTGTTTTTCTTCTTACTCAGGCTGAGAGTTCAGGCAGTAGAATGGGCCCACTTCTGGCGCTTTCTGGTTCTTCAAAATCCTAGAGAGCTCAACTGAAATATACAGAGAGTGCCAAAAAAAAAAATTACACATTTTAAGAAAGGAAAAAACTGTTAAAATTGTAATAATATATACTGATAACAAAAGATGAATACAAGTCATGTTTGACTTGTGTGATTACAAGAGGTGCTCAAAGTGGTTACCATCAGCATCCAGACACTTCTGATTACCGCCAACTACCGCTTGAGCAGCGTTGACCAAAGTGTCCACTTGTATACATTTTTGGCACTATATATATATATATATATATATATATATATAATCAAAAAATGTATACACGTGACTTGTATTCATCTTTTGTTGTGGTTACATATTATTACAATTTTAATAGTTTTTTCCTTTCTTAAAATATATATACATTTTTTGGCATCGTTTGTGTGTGTGTGTGTGTGTGTGTGTGTGTGTGTGTATTTGATGTAATAATCGTTACCACTGCAGCTCAGTGATGGGTGCAGGCCAAATGGGCTGTAGAAAAGTTACCTCATTTAATCCTCAAACCACCCAGAGAGGCAAAAATTACTCCCATTTCACAAGGAAGGAAACAAATCATAAATGTTAATTTGCCCAATGTAGGTGACAAAGGCTGGATGCAAGGCAGCCTGGTCGCTTGCTCCAAAGGCTCTCACTGGGAACTGCCTTGCAACCATCTACAACCCGAGTTAGGAGGAAAGCTACCACTACCCCCTGTTCAGGGCAGGCAATGTTCTCCTAAACAGAATTACAAGAAAGTCACCTACACCTGGCAAGACTATTACCATGTCTTCCTGTCCAGTTATGTGAATATGACATAAGACAAAATGAATCACCTCTAGAACAAATCCAAAGCTATTGAACGTTTTTAGCCAACAGTTTAAATATGTTTACTATGTGCTAAGCACTGTCCTAAGTCCTTTACATATATTAACTCCCTTAATCTTCATAACAACCCTGTAGGAAAAGTACTACTGATATCCTTGTTTTACATATAATGCAACTGAAGCACAGAGAGGTCAAATAATTTGTCCAAGGTCATACAGCTGGTAAGTGGGAGAGCTATGACTTGAACTTGCGTCTGATTCTAGAGTCCCAGCTCTTAACCCTGGAAAATGCCTCTAAGGAATGCATGTTGATATTGTTAGAAGGATGGGAAGAGAACTAACTATAACTATTCTTTATCGAATGTCTGATTACTTCACTTAATTCTTATATTTGCCTGTGAAGTAGGTATAATTATCCTCATTTTATAAGAAGAGAAAGTTGAGATTCATAGAACTTAAGTAATTTGTCAAGGGCTCTCAGAAGAGTAGCCTGGGATCAAATCTGGCCACACTTGATCCCAGGTCACTGCTTTAAATAAATCATTTAGTAAAACCCTGATATTGGGTCCAGGACATAGCTGGCACTTAATTCCAAGAACCCAATTCCCAGGAGGTCCCCCTCTTTACTTTATAAGGAGTGCTCTTTTTGTGCCTCTCTCACCATGGTTTTCTTAACATTCAATTTATGTGACTCAGTTTATTTTCCAATCTCCCCCCTTTTTTTGTGCTTTCCTTACATTATACAACATTACTTTGCTACGTACATTCAGGCAACTTTTACACTCTTAACTACTCAGGCTGGGATCACTGACTACAGCCCTGTGGTTGTTCATTAACCGGCAGAGAGACTGTTTAAATAATGCCCTGAGTGTTGTTGAGCTGCTTAAAAAGAGGGTAGATGCTGGTAAACCCCACTTAGCAGTCCTTTAGACTGGACGGTGCCTTTACAGTAATACAGGCCCAACCGCACACATCTCTGAGATTTTCTTGGTTGAATCCACTTCGACTATTTATTATTAATGCTTTTTAATAATCTTAAAAATAAATCAGGAAAACGCAGAATATGGGTATAGAATCACCTTGAACATTAAGAATAGCATCTTCCTTCAAGAGCAATATAATTTAAGTCACACAATAAGATGGCAAACCAGGTAAAAATTCAAAACTTCCAGTTTCCCAGCTCATGTGCTGAACCTTAGATTTTAATTCTATTTAATGAACGATAACAAACATCTTCAAGGATATTTGTCTGGTCCACAAAGCCTACAAATCCTCAAACTAAATGGAAAAAAAAGAGAAGTACTTTTCAAGCTAAATTGGTTTACATCCAAAAAATCTGCAAAAAATAAAAAAGGTACTGTCAGAGGTGAAACATGAGTTAATCTGGGAAAGGAAGTTTAAAATGGGGTAAGATTCCTTTATAATTAAAAGAGCTTTGAAGTGGCAATTAGTCCACCCAAAAAATTACATTTAAGCATTCTTAAACTATAAATCCTTTCTTGAGGATAAGTAGAAATTTTTCCCAGTATTGAATTTGAATAATCATAACACAATAGGGATTAAATTAGATATATATATGTATATATATGTATATATATATATATATATATATGTGTGTGTTTGTGTATATATATATATATATATATATATATATATATATATATATATAATCAGAATTTTACATCTGTCAGATCCACAATTTTCAAATCACTGGGAGGTGATGAATCTAAATGAAATATAAAAACAGACATTGAATTACATTTAAAAGTCGCAAGAGCTCACTCATTGTCTGCCTTTCATTGATTTTTGAGCCAAACATTTTGATATATTAACATAGGGAAAGTGAATCACTACTCTTATTTATTATGTAAAAGTCAAGCAGAAAGTATATAAAATCAAAAGATATATAAACATAAATATGGAGAGGGTGAACAAACTGAAATCAGTCAACTCTTTAGGCTAAAAAATTGTAATAAAAGGCCAAATAAGAGAAAACCCTTCCTTACATAGCAGTTAGTAAATATATAAAATGTATTACCCATAAGAGGTGGTACAATCTGAAGAAATTGAGGCTCTTAAGTAAAAAAAAAAAAAAAAAGTTTAGCTAATTCTTTAGGAAATGAAACTTCACTGGGAAAGATGGGATATTTGAAGATTGGTTCTGATATGCATGTCCAGCTAGAACATGTTACTTAATGCACCCCAAAATGAAAGATAAGCCATCTCACTAAAATGAGATAAGCCATGGGTCAATAAAAAGTCATTATATCATAACATTTCTGAAAAGGAACCAATTCCTCAACAGTAAAGATCCCTTTATTCAAGCGTTTCTGCTCCCAGGGATTTACACAGGCTCTTTCCTCTCTCCGGGGTGTACCTCCCATTTCTGGTGTCCTAACTGCACCCTCAGTCTTCCCCTCCCCCACCTCACTCCTCTCTTAAGTGCTGTTAACTCATCCTCCAAGTCTCCATTCACATGTTTGTTTGTTTGCCTCTGAAAGACCTTTCCTGGCCAGCACCCCCCTTCCTAAATCAGGTTCTCTATTGCTGCATTCTCCATTATGATAGGCCCTAACCTACATGTGTGTATTCAAATCGAAATGAAATAAAATTTAGAATCAAGTTTCTTACTCACACTAGGCACGTTTCAAGTATTCAATAGCCACATGTGGTTAGTAATCAATGTATTGCACAGAGAACTTATAGACTGTTGGCTGATTTTATGTGTCCACTTGACTGGCCTAAGGGATGCCGAGATAGCTTAGAAAACATGACTTCTGAGTGTATCTGTTAGGCTGTTTACGCAAGAGATGAGCATTTGAGTTGGTGAACTGAGTAAAGCAGCTGGCTCTCCAATGTCAGTGGGCATTATCCAACCATTGAGGGCCCAAATGAAACAAAAAAGTAGAGGAAGGGAAAATTCCCCCTCTCTGCTTGAGCTGAGACATCTCTCTCCTGCCCTCAGACATCTACACTCCTGGTTCTCAAGTTTTTGGCCTCAGATCAGGACTTACACTACCAGGCCTTCAGACTCAGACTGAATTACACCACTGGCTTTCCTAGTTCTCCAGCTTGCACATGGCAGATCGTGGGGCTTCCCAGCCTTCATCACCATGTGAGCCAATTCCTATAGTACATATCCTCACATATATAATCTCCTGTTGGTTGTTTCTCTAGAGAACGCTGACTAACACATGGACTTTTTTTACATCACTTCAGAAAGTTTTATTGGACAACACTGTTCTATATTGAATGGATAAATGAATGCTCAGTCACCAACACATTCATTCAATCAGTATTTATCAAACATCTCCTATGTGCCAGTCAAATTGCTAGATGCAGTGCACACAGTAGTGAATAAAGCTAATACAGTGCCTACCCTCATGGAGTGTACAATCTGTAGTGTTGGGGCTAGAACAATAAACATTATAATAAACGATAACTTCTGCCACTGGTAAATGTTATGAAGGAATAAAACAGGATGACGCAGTAGAGAGTATCCAGGGCGGGGAGGTTCCTTTAGATTAAGGATCAGGGAGATTCCTGGAAGAGTGAAATTGAAGCTGACACTTCATGAACATGGGAGAGTCCACCACATGACCATGCAGAACAGCAGTCCTGCCAGAGCACACAGCTAGTATGAAGGCCTAAAGCAGGACCACACTTGGGACATTCAAGGCTCAGAAAGGACAGCAGGAGAAGGGAAGTACTGTATGGGAGGAGGCAGGAGAAGCAGGCAAGGGCAGAGCACATCACTGATGGAGAGATTTGGGTCAGAGTGACATGAGCTAAAAGAATTAAAATTAACTAAGGAATAGAATATCTAGGAATGCCCAAAAAGGATTGAGAAAACATTTCTAGTAAGTTTTCTCCAGGGTTTCAATAAATATCCAGCATAATATTCTAATGTGATCGTTACCAGCACAGTGTCTGTCTATTACGGTATAGCAAAGTACATGCATTCATTCATTTACTCGGCAAATGTTAATTGAACAACTATTATGTGCATGGGTTAGGCACTGGGAAAACGGTGGTGAGCAAGATAGACACAATTCCTGCTTCACAAAGATTATATTTCAGTGGGATAGACAGGTGTCAACATCAATTACTATAATCAATGATGGAGTTATGAAAGTGATGCATGCTTTAAAGGGAAATAAAGGATAGCAAGAAAAAAAGGCTTAACTGAGAAAGAGTCAAGATCTATGAGTGGTTAGTTTGGTAAAAAGTGCTGAAGAGAGGAGGAAAAAATATTTCAGTCTAAAGCAACTGCATGGAAGAAGGAGCCTATGTGGACAGGAAAGTGGCAGATTCAAGGCCTGAAAGAATCTCAGTGCTGATGGCGTAGAGCATCCAGGTCGTCTACTGGCCCTGGTGAGCTCCTAGCCCTGAGAGTGAACAGAGTGGGCAGGGCCTCGTGGGCCACAGCAGGATTTTGGGTTTTTTCCTGAAAGCAATAGTGGGGCATGGAAGGGATTTTAAGCAGGGACATATACAATGGTTATGTTTGTACGTTTGGAAGATCATCTTGATTACAGTGAATTGGAGAGCCGTGAAAGTAGATGCCGGGAAAGGATTAAGATGTGGTACAAGTAGCTCAGGTGAGAGGTGATGGTCTGGAGGGGAGATAGAGGGAAGAGGGTGGAACTGAGAATATTTAAGAGATAGAACTACAGGACTGGTTAATAGTCGGATCATTGGCTGGACAAGGGCTAAGGGGAGAGAGAAGTGCTGACAGTGACATTCAGGCTTTCAAGTTTAGCAACTTGGTGACTGTCACTGTAGGATAAACAATTTTTATTAAATACTGTTTATTAAGTAAACTTTTTAAGGAAGTATAAATATGCACATAGAAGTGAACAAATCCTAAGTGGAGAGTTCAGTGCATTTTCATAAACGGAACACCCCATGTGACAACATCCAGAGAACATTAGGCACAAGTGCCTGTAACCCCTTTGAGCTATCACCCCTCCCCAAGGCATGGAAGGGATGTTAAGCAGGGACATAGCATGTCTTCAGGATGGTTCATTTTGCCTGTTTTTAAACTTTATCTAAACGGAATTGTACGATATATATGATTTTATGCCTGGCTTCCTTGGCTCAACATCATGTTTGTAAGAATGATCCATGTTGTTGCATGTAGCAATAGTTTGCTCATTCTTATTATTATGTAGCATGGGGGGCAGAAATGATCATTTGTTTACATATTGTTAATGAAAATTTTGGCTATTTTCAGATTGGGGCAACTATGGAAAATGTGCTTGAAAATACTCTTGTGCATGTCTTTTGATGAACATTATTACATATATTTTAGTTAAGAAAGGGAGTGTTGGATCGTGAGGAACCTCTTTTAACTCATTGCCAAACTTGTGAGATATAAGGAGACATCTGTAGAGGTCAAAAATGAAGTGAAAGCAGGAAGTCAGTGATAAGCCAGTGAGTGGCCAACCCACCCAGGACTCTGTGCCACCTGCCCGTTTCAATAGACCTTGAACTTCCATTTTGATGGCCTTGTGGGGTGTGGAAACAGGAGATAAATCTTAGGGCCTGCCCAAGGTGAGAAGAATGATAGAATAATGCTGCTGTATGTGAGGTTCGCAGATCTATCTACAAATTATTTGTTCCCAGTCCAGAGATACGTATAGAAATTGAGAGTTGGTGTTCAGAAACTTTTATAGTAACTTTATAGTGTAGTAACATCCAAGCAACATTCCATTTTTCTAGTAACTCATTTTGCTTGTATTTTACAAAAGTATCTGTCCATGATAGATTGCCAACAAGTAGTTTGTGAAGTACTGTGATAGGAAACTCATGCATAAATATTGACCCATCCTTAGTACCTAGACTCTCAATGGAAAGGTGAGCTAGAAAAATGTTTTCATTTGTCTCAATATCGGCATAGGGTGGTGATGGCAGGGGAATTCTCTCAGCAAAATTTGAAACTGCAATCTGGTTCTTAAGAATTTCTGGCCCAAATTATACTTCTGTTTGATTTGCAAAACCTTCAACCAAGAATTAACTTTAAAGTGGTCCTGGATGGAAAGTGCTCCTAGGCACCTGGCAGAAACAAATTCAAATTTGTTTAAGTCAGGCTTCAAAGAATTATAACAGATAAAGATGTATTGAACATATGGTCATAATCAAAAATCACTAATACTGTGAGAAAACAGAACCCAATGAGTCAATAGAAACAGTAGATAACCAGACTCAGACCCACAAACACTTCACATAATGGAGTTATCAGCTACAGAATACAAGATGTATATATTTAATAAATTTAGAAAAATGCAATAATATTTCAAAACTATAAGTAAGAATAAGAGGCTATCAACAATGACCGGGCATTCTCAAAGTGAAAAACACGATAACCAAAATTTAGAACTCCAAGGACAGAGACATCTGCTTCTGACAGTATGGAATATTATACATTCTTGGAGGACTTCTTCCTGTAAAACAACAAGATCCAGCATAGAACATAATTTTCTTGTATTATTGGGCTTCTAGAAAGTCAAGGAAATCCCTGAGACCAGGACATTTTAAAAAGGCACCAAACATGAGGGGAAACCAGAACCATGTGCAGTGAGCACATATGAATGTGGGTTCCCAATTGTTTTGGAAACTCAATATATCATCAGCTGGCACTGCAGCTCAGAAGGGAGAAAAAATGGAGTTTTCAATAAATGTGCTTAGGCAACTTGTTACCCATATGGAAAATAACACAATTGGACCTTAGCCTCTCAACTGAGGCCACAGGCTTAAGTATGGAGCTCTCACTTGCACAGTCTCCCCCAAGGCCCTAAGGGGGCCTAGAGAAGTGAGATGCTATGGCCACATTGGTGAAGAAAATTGTCCCTTCCTATTTAACTACCTCTTCACAACACTTCTCTTTGTGTAAACTGTCACTGGAGCAGCTGTGAGCATTTTGGGGGAGGAAGGGACAGAAATTAATTTGGAGGTTCACTGCATGTGAGTTTAGTTGAGTATTATTATGTGGTTTGCAGTTGCTGTCTGTTCACTTAAGTTATTGCCAGATTCTGTTTCAGTAAAGAATAACTTCCAGAAATACTTTTGCTGTCCACTGTGTGGGCCTAACTAGACATGACCTATAGGTGCCGATTAGAGGTTGTATCACAGATTGTGTTCTATAGGTTGTATCACAGACTGTGTTCTGTGGCCCCTGGTACCAGAAATATGTGGAGTGGTAACAATGTACGTGATGTATGGAGCCAGAAAATAGTCTGTGGAAAATTCTTCCAGTCATAAAATATTTCAAAAGTTCTCCTCTGTCAGACATACATGAAATAATGTAATGTTTACAATGATAACTATACACTTTTGATGTTGTATAATTTAACTAGAATTCCTGTATTTGATTGGCACAAACCTGTAATACCACTACAAACAGCAAATATTTCTATAAGTGAAGTGTCATGTTCCATGATTCCCAATCTATTGAATCACATATTTAGTGGGTCTGATGCACCTCACTCTGACAATCTGATGGTTTCAAACAAAAAGTGCACAGAATTATCACCACTGCAATGAAATGGCCTGAAGAAACAAGTGTTCCAGTGACAAATCTAAAAAATATTTATGAATAGAACTTGGAATGTGGTATCAGTATGAGTAATTTGATAATAATTGTGTTTGCTTTTGATTTGCTTTTGATTTTGCCTTAAATTCAAATTATTTTTGTTTTTCATAATTATTGATTATACGAATATTCAAATATAATGAGGAAGAAGTATTCTAAACATAAAAAATTGTTTTTTAATGGCTTCAAGTTTTAAAATGTCAAATAGTATCCTTTTATATAACAATGGGAACCAAAATCTCTGAGAGTCAATGTCATTAAGACCAAGAAAAGAATTAAAATAGCCAAGGATATAGATGATAATAATGAAATAGAAGAGACAATGGAAATTATGAGAATTAGTGCCCTCCCAAACATGAAATAGAGAAGATGAAAATAATATAAAGAAAAATACAGTTTATATGATCAATACTACATACATGAAGCTTTGCAGCAACTTCAATTTGACAAATGTCGTGACTTGGACAAGCACCATGATCTTTCAGTTTTGTTCTGTTCAGATGGATAATTGAGTAAGCTCAATACCATTTAATGAGAGTTTTATTTAAAAAAATTCAAAATAGTAATCCCATTAATATTTTTAGAAAATCAAATCATACAATAAACAAAAGAGCTTCTCAAACAGACATTTTGAAAAAAACAAACAAGTTTTTAAATGGTAAAGCCACTTTAAGATCTCATTTGGACTATTGCAAGAGTAAAGGATAGCTTTTACTGTTTTGTCAACTCTTAACAAGACATATGAGTTTGTTCATACCAGATGGATGTTCAGACCGTATGAATTTATTACGATCCCCAAAATGCACTCAAAGCATAAGAAGTCTATGACATATGAAGCAATTTATTGAAGAATATGCCGCCAAAAATGTAGGAAAAGAAATATTACAGAAGTGGATCAGGCAGTTCATTAATAAAAATATTATGCTATTTTTCTGGATTTTGTGATGTTTTTGCTAGCTTTTTACAATTTTGTACTGTTGTAAATTTTTCTCATTCTTAACAAACATTCCCTTTTATACATAGTTTATTATTTTTCTTAAAAAGGACTCCCAAGTTTTATATGTCTCATGCACCACAAGACCTAGATCCATCTCTGCTGAGATGGAACATAAAGCCGATGTGCATATGCGTAGTCTTACCTCACGTTCACCGGCAGCATCAATCAGTTCCTTAATTCCCTCTTTTTCACTTGTATGTCTAAGCTACCATTAACCTGTCCATTGGATCTTCATTTTTAATTGTAGTTATATAATACACATTGAAGGAAGGTCTGAGACACAAGAAACAATACTGTATTGTATATATAAAAATTTGCTATGTTAAGTGTTCTTATGAAAAATAATAATGAGGACAGGAAGAAACTTTTAGAGGTGATGAGGAAGAAAAAATAATAATGAGGACAGGAAGAAACTTTTAGAGGTGATGGATATGTTTATGGCATAGATGTGGTAATGGTTTCATGGGTATATACTTATCTTCAAACTCATCAAGTTGTACTTGTTAAATATGTACAGCATTTTTATTGTCAATCATCCCTTAACAAAGTGGCTGTTTTTAAAAATTCTGAGCAGAATAATGGTAATAATAATGAATAATATAGTAACAAAGAAATGTTGTACATAGAAATTTAAAAGTTAAGTTGTGGAATATATATATATATATATATATATATATATATATATATATATATGTATGTATAATTTGAGGCTGGTGTAATCAGAATTAGTGTTCAGTAAGAGGATACTAACTTCAATCTTTATTAATAAGAGTTTAGTTTAATTAAACATCATGTTTAATATGTACCAGTGTGCAGAAGGCTGACTAATGAGGGGGCAAGAGTAGAAGATCAAATCAACCTTTGTGCCACTTGCCACACCCAGACTAGAGGATATGAGAATGGAAAATTATGGACTGATCTGAAACACTCAAGTACAAAGATGCGCAAATTCTAAACAATCCACCAGAAGAAAGATAGTACAGTATGACAAAGTTGGGTTCACTCCATGCCCAAAAGAATAATTTAACATTAGAAAAGCTTGTAACTCTATTTAAAAAATTAAATAATCATTTCAATAGATATAGGAAATTCAGCGTCTATTTATGATCAACACATAGCAATATAAAAATTGAAAGGAACTACTTTAATCTGATGAAGGATATTTGCAAAAAAATTCTAGAAGAAATATTATTCTTATTGGTGAAACATTAAAAGCATTACTTTTAAGATCAACAATGAGATAAACATGCCCTCCTTAATCATCATTTTTATTTAACATTCTATTGGAGATCCTAGTCAGTGAAATAACAACAACAACAACAACAACAGAAAAGGCAATCCATACAAATTGCAAAGGAACAAACTGAATTCTTAGTTGGCAGTTAATTTGTTCCAGCGTATTGAATATATGTTGTATTGTCTCTTGGCTTTCATTACTGCCATTGAGAAGTCAACTGTCATCTTAACTGCTGTTTATTTGAAGGTAATCTATATATTTTTTCTGCTTTTTAAAGAATTTTGCTTTATCTTTGGTGTTCTTCAGTTTAACTATGATACATTTTTTCTGCATAAAAATCCAATTAACTTTTGTAACTCACATATTCATTATAATAGTCTGTACATGTCACCAGTGATTTGGTTACCTACATGGAAAACAGGGAAATATATAAAATAATACTACTCAGAGCAGCACAACAACACAACAAGAATAAAATAATTTTCCCAGGTTACTTAACTCCTAGAAAATGGTGGAACCATAATTCAAATATAGACAGAATGTTCCCTAGCAACTAACCACTACTCTGCCTTGAGTCAAAAAAAGAGAAACAACAATGTCTGATACCAGATGAAAAAAGTTATAAAACAAGGTAAAACAAGATACCGTTTCATACCTACTAGATTGTCAAAACTTAGAAGACTGACAATAGCAAGTATTGGTGAAGCTATGAATTGACAAGAACTCTTAAACACTGATGCTGAAATATAAATTGTTGCAACCATCTGGAAAGCAATATTTCAATACCCAGTAAAGTTGAAGCAATAAAGTAATTTTGTCTCTGGCTATATACCAGAGACACATCCCAGTGGGCACAGAAGGAGAAATATACAAGAATGCTCAAAGCAATACTGCTATTATTAGCGAAACCAAAAAATGGAAAACACCTAAATATCCATTAATTGAAGAATAAATACATGCTCTGGTTATACAATGAAGCAAAGGTTCTTGCTTTTTTAAAAGCTTCATTGAAGTTTAATTTAAATACCATAAATTTCAGCCATTCTCAGTGTACAATTCAATGATTTTTAGCAAATCTACAGAGTTGTGCAACATCATCACAATCCAATTTTAGAACATTTCCATTACCCGAAGAAAGATGCCTCACGCCCGTGTACAGTTAATCCCATCTTCCTCACCCCAGCTCCAGGCAACCACTGATTTACTTTCTGTATATAGGTCTGCCTTTCTGGACATTTCATATAAATGAAATCATAAAATTTGTAGTCTTTGGTATCTGGCTTCTTTCACTTAGCACCATGTTTTTGAAGTACATCCATACTGTAGCATGTACGAGTATCAGTACTCAGTTCTTATTATTGCTAAAGTAGTATTCTAATGCAGGGATAGACCATTCCCTTCTTGGCTATTATGAATAATGCTGCTAATAACATGCACATACAAGCCTTTGTAGGGATGTATATTTTCATTTTCTCTTGGGTTAGATGCCCAGGAGGGGCATTGCTTGGGAGCAAAGATTCTTAACCTTACTTGTGCCAAGGGCCTCTTTGGTTGTCTGGTGAAACCTATGGACCTCTTCTCAGAATAATAATTTATTTTATTTTATTTATTTATTATTTTCAGGTGTACATAACAATGTAATAGTTAAACATTTACACCCCTCACAAAATGATAGCCCTACTCTCCCAATCTACTACCCCTCTGACATTGTACATAGCTGTTACAATTCCATTGACTCTATTCCCTATGCTGTACTCCACATCCTGTGACTATATATATATTAAATTATAGTTGACATTCAATATTATTCAGCTTCAGCTTCAAGTGTACACTGCAGAGTTCAGGCATCCACACCGTCCATGAAGTGGTCTCCCTAATGAGACAAGTGCCCATCTGACACCCCACAAAATCCTTACAACACTTTTGATTATATTGCCCAAACTGTCCTTCATATGCCCGTGGCAATATTGTGGTTACCAATTTGTGCTTTCCAATCCCCTCAGCTTCTCCCTCATCCCCACCCTACTCCCATCTAGAAACTACAGCCCTTTCTCTATATCTCTGAGACTATCTCTGCCCACTCTACTCATTTATTCTGTTCTTTAGATTCCACATATAAGTGAGATCATATGGTATTTGTCTTTCTCAGTCTGACTTATTTCACTTAGCATGATGTTCTCTAGGTCCATCTATATTGTCTCAAATTGTAAAATTTCATTCTTTATGGCCAAGTAATACTCCATTGTATAAATGTACCACAGTTTCTTAATCCAGTCATCTACCAATGGGCATTTCGGTTGTTTCCATGTGTTGGCTATTGTGTATAGTGCTGCAATAGTCATAGGGGTACATATATTTTTTCGAATTAGCATTTTGGATTTCTCTGGATAGATACCTCCTAAAAGTGGAATTGTTGGGTCACAAGGTAGTTCCATTTTCTCAGGATAATATTTTTTTAATGTAATGCCTTTAAATAAAATATACAAATACATAAATTATATTAAAATATGGTTGTTATCAACATACTAAAAAGTTATGGTAATATATGTGTTTTTATTAACCCATTAAATAATTAGATATAGTAGCAAGATAAGCAATTAACAACTTTAAAGTATAATAATTAATGAGCTTTGTCCATATTTCAAGATCTCTGTATTAACCATAAGGTGATATGGAAATATCAGTGATTTCTATTGGTGATAAAGTCACATATTACTACGGTAGGTTGCCTACTTCATAATTGAAGGAAATGCTAAATTTTAGTTAAAAGTAGTGAAAATTCTATTTCATAGATTTTCCCCATGTTCTGCTGTGTTCTCAACCTATTAAGAACTTGAAATGTAGTATTAGTAGTGAAAATGAATGAAGGCAAGTTACTCATTTCAACAAGAATGAATCTTACAACCATAATGTTTAACTTAAATAGCAAGTTGCAGGAGAAAATATACACTATTGTACCACTTGTATAAAGCTTAGTTACCTGCTAAATAACACTATTTGCTGTTTAGGCATTCATACAGATATGGTAAAGTATGAAAAATGCATGGTATGATAGACAGCCAATTCAGAATGGTAATTACCTCTAGGAGGGAAGGATAGAGATTTGTCCAAGGAGAGGGTAAGGGGACTTCAAAGTACTGTATTAATATATTTCTTAGACTGATACACAGATGTTGGTTATATTATTTTATGTGTTTATATTTTGTTTCCAATGTATACATTTCCATATGTATGAAATATTTCCATATGTATGAAATATTTCATAATAAACTTTTAAAGAATGAATTAACTCTTTTTAAAACTTATAATTAAAGAAAAATTATATAGCCTCTACTTAAATATAAATTACAATATTCAAAATATTAATGTCCTAAATAGTGACTAAAATACTATGCTATGCTCAAAATTATGAAACTGAAAAATGGAAAGTGAAAATATTATAACATTTTTTCTCACATATTATTCCTAATTGAGAATTCATCTAATTTTTAAGTATTTTAAAAATTTTTTCAATTACAGTTGACATACAATATTGTATTAGTTTCAGGTGCACAACACAGTGATTAGACATTTATATAACTTATGAAGTAATCACCCCAATAAATCTATGTTTAATTTTTAAAACCAGCTTTAAAATGCTTTCAGAGATGTTTAATATTCATTCTCTTTATATTTTCTTTTACTTTTTATTATTTGAACTCTCTGGACTTTCCCCAGACACCTCTTCCAGACAACTTTTTTATTTCATTACATTATTGTTGGAGTTAATAGAATCTTCTGATTGTAAGCAATGGAAACCCCAGTCAAATTAGTTAAATCCAAAAATAGCTATTTATTAGTTGAAATAACTGAAACATCCAAAAAAGTTCTAACTTTGGGCATAGCTTAAATAATGCTGCCAGGACTTAAATAATACTGCACTCACTATCTCTCCATCTCTCAGCTCTGCTCTTTCCTGCAGTGGGATCCAACCAGCCCTCTCAACATGGTAGCTCTTGGCAAGTCCACGCACACTTTATCATTACAGGAGTCAGTCTCATGGGATTGTCTTAGAGTCATGTGCCAACCCCTGAACCAGTCACTGTGATGGAAATACTGATTGGCCCAGTCTGGGACATGTCTCCTAGAGCCTCGACTGAGTCAGTGAAGAGTCAGGTCTTCTGAAACCACATGGACTATGAGGGAGAAAGAGGTGGGTCCCCAAAAGAAAATATACCAAAAGAAGGCAAAGTAACTGGTAAGCAAAACAAACAACAAATGTCCACTGAATCAACTGAAGATTGACATATTCTCCCATTGCCTAGCAGTGGAGGTTCATTCTGGTGTCATGTAGTTCTCCGGTAATTACAGGATGTCTGACAATATGAATACATTCTTCCGCTTAATGATGAGTGTTGGTCAGGGCCAGTTTTTAGAAGTAGCATTCATGATAAGGTAGTTTTAACTTGATGAATAAAAGTCTGGACCATTGTAAAATAGAGGCCAGAACTCCCACGTTCTATAAAACTCAATAATATTAATGGCGTTTCCTATTCAGATCCTCAGTTTGCTACTTCCATGATGAAGTCCTACATGAATAATATATAACTCTATAAATCTTTCCAGTAAAGTTAAATAAAAAAGAAGGATTTGTTTAATACTGTTGGATTCAATGCTGTGTGCTGATGTAATGGGAAAATTATTCAGGAACATTCCATTCTTAAGAAAATACTGCCCACATAATCGACGTCTTGATACACCTGGGCTTATAAAAAGCTGGAATCCATGCTTTCTGAACACATGACCTTGTCGATAATTTTCACCACACACAAAAAATTTATCTTGGAATTCCACAGTTGCTATTAGTGGTGCTCAAAAAGTAAGTTCTCTGAAACGGGCAAGGATACAATTGTAGATGAAATCTACCCACTTTCTTTCCACAACATTCAAGGACATTTTCTGAGGAGGTTCTCTACATATAAACATTCCTCTCATTGAAGTAGGTAGCCAGTATTTTCCTTATCAGGGATTAAACTGAAGGGGATTAATAAATATTGATTTATTCAATATTGTTCACCTACAGTATGCCAAGTACCATGCTAAGCCCTGGGGATATAAAAGTGAACTGAGACAGTCTAAACTCTCAAGGAGTTTGTAGTCTGCTGGAGGAAACACACAGACAAGTAATTATAATATAGTGTGATAAATATTTGCATAATATACATGTGGTACCTCGTATTGAGGATCAGCAAGAAAAACAATGGAATGGAATGGCAGCGGTGTTGGGAATGCTTCAGTGTAGAATGAATGTCTTAGGGGAGACTTGGGCTAAGTGTTAAGGAACAAGTAAGAATTATCCAGGTACAAGAAGTGGGGTGGGGTGGGAATGGAAAGAGTAACCCAAGCTGAGTAAACAGAGAAATGAGCAAATGTAGTTGATTCAGCTCATTAAAAATAGGCTAAATGAAGGATGTATGGACCTGAAGATGTGAGCATTTCCTGGTAGGCCCTGAGAAGGGTACCGACTAAAAACTATGTGTCAAGTGCCCACTGAGATCTTATTCATATAATTGCAATTAATTTAGGCTTATGAACATTTTAACAGGTTGATATTCTTGGGGGTGGTTACAGGAGAAACATCAGTCATCTACATTTTCATGTCAATTAGTTTAATCCGTTTGCTGCCCTAACATTTGGTCTAGATCAGAGGTCAGCAAACTTTTTGTGTAAAGGGCCAGATGGTAAATATTTTTGGCTTTTCGAGCCACGCAGTTTCTGTTACAACTACTCAACTCTGCAGCTGGATCGTGAAAGCAGCCACGGGCAATAGATGCGCCAGTGAACGCAGCTGTGTCCCAACAGAACTTGATGAACAACATCAAGACACCTTGATTCTCCAAGATCTCTGTACAGGCACTAGAGCTCTGACTTATACCAAGGGCTTTGCATTCCAAAAACAATGCCCCTTCCTAGGCATGCTGACCACAACGACAAATCTTGAACTCTGAATATCTGCCTGGACAGACAACCCTACCCCCCCCCCATTTATCTCTTAAATGGCCATCCCTCGGAGGCCATATAAGTTGCTTCTCTGGAAAATGGTGCTGAAGAGGAAGGGAAACCCTGCTCATCTTTCCTTGATTCATCCCATCCGTCCAGAAGAGGCAGGAGGTAGGAATCCTAGACAACTAAATGGCTTCTCTTATTCCAGGGGTTAACCCCCTGTTCAGTTTATACTGTAAAGCATCAGACTTCCTCCCTTCCTCTTCAGCCTGACCTGCGCATAGCACACAGGTGTTCTTGGAAATAATTTTGTCTGCGTGCAGGTGACAGGGAACATTGCATTCCAATTCTGAATTTATTTCTCCCCCCTCACACTCACCCCCGAATATAGTAAATCATAGTTAGCGTTTAAGCCTAAACATAAAAGCCTCTTTAACACATTACATAGCTAAATTACAGCATTATTCCACTGCTAAGAGCTCTGTCATGTTTAGTAAATGTGTGGGTCTTGGACCATGAAACTCACTCTGAAAGGCATAAAAATAAGAAACTAGGAATACCAAGCCTTTTGGGAGGAGAAAAAAGAATAAAACTGGCTACCTTTAATAATTTATTTTTCTCATTCTTTATCCTCATTTGAATTTGAGAAAATACTTAAGGCTTAGAGGGAACTTGTTCATGCCAAACAATTTATCTCTATGAATTCCTTTTTTGTGCACTTCACAAGTCAGAGACACAAAATAATGCCACCATTACTTGCCAGTTGCATGAACTTTGATCTCAGATGGGTCATGGGTCAGTTTCAAACAAAGCACTAAATGTGAAATGATAAGCAACTTCCATGCCTATGATATTACGAGATTTTATTTTTCACATATCGGACACAATGGCATATTTTTGTCTTTATTTTTCAGTTAATGACTGTGATGTGGATATTGCTCCAAGTCAGGGACAGGTCTGACCATAGTGTTGAAGACATAAACTTCTCAGCATCACACAATCCAGTACAATATATCTTATTACCTAATCATTTAATGGACGTTTCATTGTTCATTACTATTACAGGATTTAATCAGAGAAAAGCCATTGATTAAATTTGCCTTATAACTGAAAATCTGACATTTTAAGGGTTATAAAACTAGTCATGGTTAAGACATGGTTCCCCAAAGCTACTGCTGAAGCTGCAGGTTCTAATGCAAAAAGTAACTTTAAAAGCCTTAACTTAGCCACATTCTCTATCATTTATATAATTCATACAGGAAGTGCTAAATATCACACATGTTATATTAAAAATGTGAGTTAAGGTGTTTATAACAAGACTAATGCATCAGTATTAAGATATGTAAATGAATTTGGACCCATGACTAAAAGTGCTCAAATCCAGTTGGTTTTGTAAATAATCAAGCGGTACAAATGGTGTGACTGTAGCATTGGATTTGGGGATTATAACCAACCATCTCCCACACAATCCCTACTCTTTTTGCATGCACTGCTAGCCCTCCATGGTTCTGACTATTCTAGAGGGTTTGTGAGGTTTGTTTTATGAGAACCCACAAACCTAAAAATCCAATAAATAGTTCTGACCTAATTTAATGTCTCCTGTTAGTTATATGTTCATTTTTAAGAAATAATAGTTATGATTTTTAAAAAATATTATTTTAGTACTTTGTGATGCTATATATATATATATATATATATATATATATATATATATATATATATATTTAATAGTTTGGCCAAACTGAAGCCTTTAAAATTATGACTATTATTATTTTGCACTACTATGTGAAGCATGAACAGCAAACGTCTGCGACCATGTCTA
This sequence comes from Rhinolophus sinicus, assembly GCF_057876585.1. NCBI lineage: Eukaryota > Metazoa > Chordata > Mammalia > Chiroptera > Rhinolophidae > Rhinolophus > Rhinolophus sinicus. The sequence continues at coordinate 47,633,704 of NC_142504.1, forward strand.
AACAATGATGAGTTTTATAACTCTTAAAAGTAGATTTCTCAGTTATAGGACAAATTTTGTTATTTTATTAAATTCTTTATAATAAGACAAAATTATTTATGACATTGTTCCTCCTTTCTAGTAAAATTCTTTTTTAGTTCACCAAATTACTGCCTGCAAGATGGGTTTACAATTTTTTAAATGTACTTGTAAATGTTTGTTCTAGATAACCTTTGTCTGAAATGTTTTTGAAATATTAATGATCACAAAAATCTCCTTCCATTGTATAACAGTTTGTAACAATATAAGGTACACACAATAATATAAACCCCTAGCTGCTTGCCTTTTCAGTTAAGGTAGAATTCAAGTCAAAGGTATCGGACAATTTAGAATTGTTTTCTCTGTTCAGTATGATTAACTTTACACCTTTGGGTTGCCACAGGCTGAGAAAGCTGGCAAAAAGAATACATTTTATGCTCTTATAATGTTTAGCTCCCAGATATTGTCCTGAAATACTCCCAGAGTTAAAATAGCCATTTATTTGAGATGTACACCATATGTGTTGTCTGTAATAGAAGGACTGATTTCCTAACTTTCCTTTACTTTAATGAAAATACAGTCTAGCCACCCTGCTTTATTTTGCAGAAGCCCTTCCAGTGGGGGAGCCATGGTTCTTCTGAGAATTATTTAAAGTGTCCGAGAGAGAGGATTTTCTCCAAGAATGGGCATCTCAGAGGCGCCACATGAGGTGAGGTCAGGAATGCTTTCTCATCAGAAGGCCCCGAGACCAGGCACCCCACAGGGAGGATGGCGTGCTTCTCTCTCTAAAGGATCCACGTTCTCTGACCTGGGTGGACACGCTGACCCATACACAGGGTGACAGAGGCTGGTGAGTTATTGGGATCGAGCAGCTTTGCTTGCTGACACTAAAACCCTAAAGTTTGTATGTCAATATGCAGCACTTTCTGGGGACTCAGTAATGGGCTTCCACCACAGCCCTCCTCTCTGCCTCTGTTAATCATTGAACTCTCTTCTGAATTTGAGAATGAGTCATAGCTTTAACTCTAGGACAGCCTGATAAAGGTTCAGTATCAATGACTTGCCCTGGGATTTCCAGGTCAAAGGAAAAGGAAAAAAGAAGGGAAAATGACAACAACTGCCAACTTAACAGAGGCCCTAAGGGAAGTGTTAATCGGTGAAAAATAAAGTTGACCTCAAAATGACCTCAATACAGCAGTGCTCCCTGTCCATGCATAAACTGAGCATATACTAAGATATAACATCTAAAGTAGGATGGAGCTTCATTTATCCGCCACATTTTGAGTTTTGCTAATAATTGGTGTAAATGGCTGCTACTGATTGGAACAACTACTTTCCTGATCTCTATATAAAGCAACTGGTTCACTGAGGTTTAAAGTGAGCATTTGTGACTGATTCTCTAAGAGAGGAAATCACAGGTAAACCCTCAAAGATTTTGAAGTCCCTGACTTAGTGATTGTACCTTCCAATACATACTATTAATAAAGCTGGGCATGATTTTATTGTCTTGGAGGTATTTATTTTGTTACATTCATTTTAGGAACTCAATTGTTAGTATTCTTCAGCGAGCTTAAAGCCAAAATGATGGAGGGGTTTTTCTTGGCCAAAGTAGATACAAACAAGGAAATCTGGACTTAAGGAAGGAGAAAATCACATTTCAAAGATTTAATAATCAGGATAATTTTCTAATTATCCTGACAGGTGAAATTCTAAGACCTCAAATAAGAGCATAATATGTTAAAATAGGTTAATGGGTGCTTTTATGGTCAAATGTATTGTTTGACGTAATTACTAAATTAAAAAAATATATACAAGATGAAGTTCAGGGACTAAGGAAGCCCTTAGGTCACATCTTACCATGTACCAGGTAAGCCTTATATGCTGCCTCAAATTCCAATGAGCAGTCCATTGTTGCTGAAATTTATTTTCTAAATTGCTTATTGTTGAAAAGTAAACTATTAAACAAGGGTCAGGGAAATAATACAATAAGTGTTCAGTAGATGACTTAGCAATTTTAGTAATTTCAGGCCATAATGTTTACCTTTTCTTAACATTCCATAATTGAGGAAACACTCACGCACGCAAATACTCATTTAATTCACTTCTTAAAATAAATCCATGCAGTTGGTATTACCATTCTGTTCTATCGACGTCAATCGTAAGGCTCAGTGAGTTTAAGAGCACTCAACAAAGTTTCATTGATTCAAACAATTATTGGTTAACTGTCTACAATGTGCCAACCACAACTAGTAAATAAACTTGAACCGAAATCTAATAACTAAATCTATTGTTGGAAACATGGTTCTAGTATCTTCCTCCACACAGAGATACAAGCAGCAGCTTCCAAACTATTTGAGTTGCCATATTAGTTGAAATCTCTTTGCCATCCAAGCACTGTGCCAAGCTACCTCTGACAGTCTGAGAGCGAGAAAACCATGGCTTTCTTTAACCCCTGAAGTACTAACTAAAGGGAAAACTGTGAGCTAGAGCTGAGAGCCAGATATCCCTTTCCCACACAGGGCTTTTCTCTGCACTTGCTCTCCTCTCTGCCTGTGTCCCACTGTTTCCACTTCAATTAATTCTTATTCGAAAATCAATCTGAAAATAAACGTGGTTCTTAAGAAAAATAAAAGAATAAGCCTGATTTTTAAAAAAAGAAACACAAAATAGACACGGTTTTAAAAGAGATTTAACCACAGATATGGAAGAGATTGTAGAAATTGTGGGGGAAATCACTGCAACACTTTGGCAATAAAATTGAAAATATAGAGGGAAGTAATAAGTTCCCCAGAAAAATACAAATTACCAAATTTAGCCTAAGAAAAGAATGAAAACCTAAACATACCAATAATTATAGAAGACAACTAAAGATATACCATTAAGAAAAGCTACAGGCCGAATTGGCGTTACAGAACTATTTAGTCTTTAAAAACTGGTGATTCATGTCACTTAATGTACTCATGCTCAGAAAAATGCATTAATCTCCATCGTATACAGCCAGGAAATCCTTAAATAAAACCCTGGAAGCGAGCGGTAACTGGCTACATTATTCTCAGAGCGCTTTGAAAAGTCGTCACAGGCTGAGCACTGGCATAAGAACTGAATCTTCATTAACTTGTAAAAACCACTGGCCATGTCTCATGACTTCCTGGGACTCTGCCCCACCCAACTAGTGCTGCAATGTTGAGGGCACTCTCAACACTGGGTCAACCAGCCTGGCCCACTTACACCTAAGGAGGCTCTTTCAATAGCTGGACTTTACTGTCAGACAGCTGGTAGCAATAGGCCTAGGGGGCCTGGGCCTTTTGCTAAGCTGCCCTAGGCCCACTACTGGCAGCTGAGCTCAGTCAACAGCGAGGCCACCCCCACATGCCTCCAGGACCAGCACAGGCAGCAGTCAACCACATATAGCTTTATGGCTCCTACCAGGTAGCCATGGGCTGGTAGCAGGTAAGGCTGAAATTGGCCTGCACAAGAGCCCCTCCCAAGAGATACCAGAAACAATACACCCAGAGGCCAGCTTCAGACCACACCAGAGCACTACGTGGCTAGCCCAACAAGCAGCACACCCAAAGGGGGTCTCAACAGGCACAAGAGCATTCAGAGGCAAATCCTCCTCTGAGGGGTCAGTCCCCACACATCAGCTCATACACTATGGATGTAGCCAATTTTCACAGTCATTCAGCCTGGGAGTCAATCCCACCCACTAATGTGCCAATGGCAATCAAGGCTCAACTACAACAGGAGAACAGACTCAAGGGACACTCCTGGAACACATGCACAAGAGATCAGGGAGACTGTGCCACTGGACTACACAAAACACATACTACATAAGGCCACTCAGCAAAGAGTGAGAGAGATAGCACATCTACTTAACACATAGTAGCAAACACAGACAGGCAGCAAGAATGAGGAAACAAGAAAACATGTCCCAAATAAAAGAACAGGAGAAACCTCCAGAAAAATAACTAAATGAAATGGAGGCAACCATAAACTCTATCTACCAGAGACAGAGTTTAAAATACTAATTATAAGAATACTTAAGGAACTTAGTGAGAATTTCAACAAAGAGATGGCAAACATAAAGAAGGACATAGACCATAAAAAAGAACCAGTCAGAAGTAAAGAATACAATAACTGAAATGAAGAATATACTAGAAGGAATCAACAGCAGATTAGATCAAGCAGAGGATTGAATCAACAATTTAGAGGGCAAGTTAGCAGAAAACACCCAATCAGAGAGAAAAAAGAATTTTTTAAATGAAGGTATTTTAAGGGATCTGTGGGACAACATCAAGCATAACAACATTCACATCATAGCAGTGCCAGAAGGAGAAGAGAGAGCAAGGGATCAAGAACCTATTGGAAAAAATAATGACTGACAACTTCCTTAACGTGGTAAAGGAAATAGACATACAAGCGCAGGAAACGCAGAGTCCCAAACAAGATGAACCCAAACAGGCCCACACTAAGACACATCATAATTAAAATGCAAAGATTAAAGATAAAGACAGAATCCTAAAAGCAGCAAGAGAAAGACAAGTAGTTACTCACAAGGGACTATAAACTGATTTTCCTACAGAAACTTTGCAGGCCAGAAGGGATTGGCAGGAATTATTCAAAGTGATGAAAAATAAGGGCCTACAACCAAGACTACTCTACCCTGCAAGGCTATCATTTAAAATTGAAGGAGCAATAAAAAGCTTCCCAGACAACAAAAAGCTAAAGGAATTCATTACAACCAAGCCAGTATTACAAGTAATGTTAAAAGGACTTCTTTAAGCAGAGGAAAGGAGAAAAGAAAAAAAAAAAAAAACAGAGATCAAAAATATATACCTACCAATAATCACTTTCAATGTAAATGGATTAAATGCGCCAATCAAAAGACATAGGGTAGCTGAATGGATAAGAAAACACGACACTTACATATGCTGTCTACAAGAGACCCACCTCAGATCGAGAGTCACACACAGACTGAAAGTAAAGGGATGGAAAAAGATAATTCACGCAAATGGAAATAAGAAAAAAGCTGGGATAGCAATATTTACATCAAACCAAATATACTTTAAAATGAAGACTATAATATGAGATGAAGAATGTTACATAATAATAAAGGGATTAATCCAACAAGAGGACACTACCCTAGTAAACATTTACGCTCCAAACCTAGGACCACCTAAATATATAAAGCAAATATTGATCAACATAAAAGCAGAGATAAAAGGTAACACAATCACAGTAGGGGACTTTAACTCCCCACTGACACCAATGGACAGATCCTCCAAACAGAAGATCAACAGAGAAACAGTGGCCTTAAATGACACACTAGACCAAATGGATTTAACTGATATTTTTAGAGCATTTCACTCCAAAGCAGCAGAATATACATTCTTTTCAAGTACACATGGAACATTTTCCAAGATAGACTACATGTTAGGCCACAAAATAAGTCTCAATAAATTTAAGAAGATTGAAATCATATCAAGTGTCGTCTTCTCTGACCACAGTGGTGTGAAACTAGAAACCAATTATAAGAAAAAAACTGAAAAACACACAAACATATGGAGACTAAATAACATGCTACTAAATAATGAAGGGGTCAAAACAATGAGATCAAGGAAGAAGTCAAAAGATACCTTGAGACAAATGAAAAAGAAAACACAAAAACTCAAAATCTATGGGACACAGCAAAAGCAGTCCTAAGAGGGAAATTCATAGCAATGCAGGCTGACCTAAAGAAACAAGAAAAATCTCACATCAACAGTCTATCTTTACACCTAAGAGAACTGGGGGGGAAAAAACAGCAAACAAAGCCCAAAGTTAGTACAAGAAAGGAAATAATAAAGATCAGAGTGGAAATAAATGAACTAGAGACTTAAAAAAACAGTACAAAAGATCAATGAAACAAACAGCTGTTTTTTAAAAAAGATAAACAAAATTAACAAACCTTTAACCAGCCAGATACATTAAGAAAAAAAAGAGAGAGGACCCAAATAAATAAAATCAGAAATGAAAGAGGCAAAGTGACAACCCACACCACAGAAATAAAAAAAATTAAAAAAATTAAGAAAATATTACAAGCAACTATATGCCTACAAATTAAACAATCTGAAAGAAATATATTAGATTGGTGCAAAAGTAATTGCTGTTTAAACGGTTAAAATTAATTGCAAAAGCCACAATTACTTTTGCACTAGCCTAATATAAATTCCTAGAAGCATACAATCTTCCAAGGCTGATCGAGAAGAAACAGAAAATCTGAACAAACTGCTAACTACCAACAAAATTGAATCAGTAATCAAAAAATTCCCAACAAACAAAAGTACTGGACCAGATGTATTCACAGGTGAATTTTACCAAATATTCAAAAAAGAATTAACACCTAGCTCCTCAAACTATTCCAAAAAATCCTAGGAGGGAAGGCTCCTAAGCTCATTTTACGAGGCCAACATTACTCTGATTCTAAAACCAGAAAAAGACATTACAAAAAAAGTAAATTATAGGCCAATATCCCCAATGAATGTAGATGCAAAAATCCTCAAAAAAATATTAGCACACGGAATTCACCAATACATTAAAAAGATCATACACCATTATCAAGTGAGATTCATTCCTGCTATGCAAGGTTGATTCAATACCACAAATCAATTGACGTGATACACCACATAAACAAAATGAAAAATAAAAATCATATGGTCAGACCAATAGATGCAGAGAAGCATTTGACAAAATCTGGTATCCATTTATAGTAAAATCTCTCAGCAAAGTGGGAATAGAGGGAACTTTATTATATCTCAACATAATAAAGGCCACATAACCACAGATAATAGCATACTCAATGGGGAAAAGCTAAAACCATTCCCCTTAAGATCAGGAAGAAGACAAGGATGCCCACTTTCACCCCTTTTATTCAACATAGTACTGGAAGTTCTAGCCACAGCAATCATACAAGAAAAAGAAATAAAAGGCATTCAAATGGGAAAGAAAGAAGTAAAACTGTCATTATTTGCAGATGACATGACTCTATATGTATATAGACATCTACATATATCTATATATATATATATATGTGTGTATATATATATATATATATATATATATATATATCCTGAAAGATTCCACCAAAAAACTATTAGAATGATACAAAAATTAGTATTCAGAAATCAGTTGCATTTTTATACACCAATAACCAACTATCAGAAAGAGAAATTAAGAAAATAACCATTTACAATTGCATCAAAAAAATGAATAAAATAAAATACCTAGGAATAAATTTAACCAAAAAAGTAAAAGACCTGTACTCAGAAAATTATAAGACACTGAGAGAGAAATCAAAGAAGATATAAATAAATGGAAACATATACCATGCTTGTGGATAGGAAGAATTAATATAGTTAAAATGTCCATACTACCCAAAGCAATCTATAGATTCAATGCAATCCCTATCAAAATACCAATGGCATTTTTCACAGAACTAAAACAAATAATCCTAAAATTTATATGGAACCATGAAAGACCCCAAATATCCATGGCAATCCTGAGAAACAAGAATAAAGCTGGAGGTATCACCCTACCTGATATCAAATTATATTACAAGACTATAGTAATCAAAACAACATGGCATTAGCATTAAAACAGACACATAAATCAATGGAACAGAATAGAGAGCCCGGAAATAAATCAATGCCTATATAGTCATTTAATCTATGACAAAGGAAGCAAGAATGTACACTGGGATAAAGACAGTCTATTTAATAAACGGCGCTGGAAAAATTAGGTACATACATGCAAAAAAAATTAAACTGGACCATGTTCTTACACCATATACCAGAATAAGCTCAAAATGGATTAAAGTCTTAAATGTAAGACCTGAAAACATAAAATTCTTAGAAGAAAATATAGGAAGTAAACTCGCAGACATTACCCTTAGTAATATTTTTTACTGATATATCCCCTCGGGCAGGGGAAGCAAAGAAAAAATAAACAAATGGGACTATTCACAATAGCCGAGATATGAAATCAACCAAAATGCCCATCAATAGATGATTGGATAAAGAAATGTGGTATATTTATACAGTGTAGTATTACTCTGCAATAAAAAAGAATGAAATCTTACCTTTTGCAACAACATGAATGGCCTACAGGATATTATGCTAAGTGAAATAAGTCAGACTGAGAAAGACAAATATCACATGATCTCACTTATGTGGAATCTAAAGAACAGAATAGATGAGCAAACAAAACAGAAACAGACTCATAGATACAGAGAACAAACTGATGGTTGCTAGATGGGAGGAGTTTTTGGAGGATGGGTCAGAAAGGTGAAGGGATTAGGAAGTACAAATTGGTAGTCATAAAATGGTCATGGGGATGTGAAGTACAGTATGGGGGATTTAGTCAATAATGTAAAGACTATGTAGGGAGTCAGGTGGGTACTGGACTTATCGGGGGAATCACTTCATAGATTATATAAATGCCTAACCACTGCACTGTACACCTGAAACTGATATAAAATAATACTGAATGTCAACTATAGTTATATATAGAGAGAGTTATATGACTATATATATATATAGTCACAGATATAAAGTACACCATAGGGAATATAGTCAATGTATTGTAATAGCTATGTATGATGTCAGATGGGTAGTAGACTTGGTGGGGTTATCACTTTGTGAGGGGTGTAAAGTCTAATCATTATGTTGTTTTGTACACCTGAAACTAATTTTTAAAATTTTAAATAAAACCCAATAGATAGCACAAACAAGAAACTTATAAATCAGTTTTGCTTATAACATAAATGCAAAATTCTAAGTAAAATATTATCAATCTAATCTAGCAACAAATTAAAAGAGCAACAATTTGAGTTTATTCCAAGTGTGAAAGGACAGTTCAAAATTAAACAATCTTTCAAGATAATTCATTACACCAACAAATTTGGTGTGAAATGTATATTGTTATGAATATAACAATAGTATACTAAAATGAGATTTATCAAAATTCACCAGTCATTCCTGATTTTAAAAACCTCTAAATAAAATGGAAGTAGAAGGAAAATATGATATAAATTATTTAACACAAACCAGTAGTCAACAAAAAAAACTAAACAGTAAAATGCTAAAGCTATTTCTGTGAAAATCCTGAACAATGCAAAATGTCCACATCAACATTAATGTACAACATCATTTTAGAGCTAATGCATTAGAAAATAAAGTCATATAAACATTGGAAAATAAAAACCAATTATTATTTTTTGCAGGATATGACTACAAACATAGAAACTCCAAGAAACTCATTTAATAAGTTAATAATATAAAAAAGAATGGATTTGAGGTAATATACAAAAATATTTAGTTTCTCTTTATAAAAGTAGCAATAACCAATAGAATAGCATAGCATATTTATAACAGAAATAGAAATATCATTCATGACAGCAATAATTATGATAAAGTACAGATGAAGAAAAATATAAAATTGTACTAGGGAACATAAATAAAGAACAGAAAATATTGGATGATATACCCTGATCCCGAATGAGGAACTTGAACATCATAAAATGTTACCCTTTCAAAATTAATATGCAAATTTAATTCAATTCAAATATACACATTTTGGAGCTGAGTAACATTTTAAAGGTCAGTTGAAAGCATCTGAGAATAGCAAAGAAGACTGAAAAAGAGAATTTTAATAAGGGACTTGCTTTGTTAGATAACAAATATAATATAATTCTACTATAATAAAAATAGTAGAAATAGACAAAAAATAGAGAGTGAAGGAAAAACCACCAAGTATAGATAAATGATAAAGGTAGTATTCTATTTATAGAAGGAAGTAGAGATTATTTAATATATAATGCAAATAGATAGTAGGCTAGTCATCTAGGAAAACAAAAACAAAATTCATTCCCTATCTAACTACATATATATAAATAAATTATATATGGATTTAGGTTTAAATGAAAAAATAAAGCTATTAGTTTGCATAATTGTGGGGCAGAGGAAATCTTCATAAGCAAGACAGGAAACTCAGGAACCATTAAGCAAACTAATAAACATAGATCCTATATAACAATTTAAAAGGCTTTTAGGCCTTTTAGGGCAAACTATATTATAAAAACAATACTAGCAAACAAACAAAAATATTGGCTTACTGTGCACCAGGTGCTATTCTACATGTTTTACATTTATTAACTCATTTAATCCTCTTTCCATTTTATGAATTAGGTAGTATACGTATTATCTTCCCCATATTTCAGATGATGAATCTATATAGCTCCAGATCACACAACCAATAAATAAAACTAGAATTTGAACGCACACAGTCTGGCTCCAGAAATTGGGCACTACACTAAATTGCCTCTCACATCATTGATTAGGAAAATATATTTGCAACATATATTACCATCAATTATACCACAAATATACAATTAATTCTAAAAATTAATAATAATAATAATAGACAAGCAACTCAATAGAAACACTGACAATGGATATGAATGGTTAATTCACAAAAGAATAAATCCATTGGCCAATAATCGTAAAAAATGCTCAACCAACTGGGCAAATACCAGTAAAAGCGGTCGTAAATTATAAGGAATGATAAAATCCAAGGTTGTCAAGGATGTGGGAAAACAGTCACACTCAGACAATACTGGTGGGAGATTGAGGATGAATTGCCACACTTAAAATCTGGCCTTATCACTGAAAATGTAATACACGTATATCTTTCTATGCAGAAATTTCACTTTTGGGAATCTGTCTTATTGAAGTAAAAACATGACAATGTAAGACTGCTTATAAGGGTATTTATTACAACATGTTTGTAGTTGCAATTAGTTATGGTATATCCATTCTAAGTAATATTGTGCAGCTGTTAAAAAGAAAAGAGTAAGATTTGTATCTGTTACTCTTTAGGGATGTCCACATACTGTCAAGTGAGAAAACAACTGGCAAATAATGTATATAGTATCCTCCTATTTTTAAAAATTAGACATTATAAGATAATCTTTGCTTTTATCTAGGCATTGAGGAAGGCTGTTAATATCAGTGTCCTCTGGGAGTGAAATAAAAGAGGTGGTTATAAAGGAAAAGACTATTATCTTTTAAATATATAGATTGTCCCACTTGAAAAAAATTTAATCTGAAATACCTGCATATGCGAAGATAATTTCTGGAAGATACCCAAGAGTGGGGTGGAATTTGAGTATGCGTAAGGGAAAGAAACTTTTTCTCTTCATACCCCTTTGTACTGTTTGAAGTTATTTTTCAAATAAGGAACATGTATTCATTTTTTAAAATATGATAAACTAATTCCAGTGATTGAAAGAAGCACAATGTCACCCTTCAGGGACAATTTAAATTTTAGTGGACACTCAGAACTTTTCATCTAGGCAGAATAAGTCTATTTTATTCGAAATAGATCACCAGGGCCAATAGGAGAGGAACTCTTCAAAACATGCCATATACGACTCATTAACTTGGTCTGTCTATGAACAATTCTTTTCAAATATTTCCTTCTCATGTATAGAATTTCACTTCTTGAACTTAAAAGCCATGCTGCCAGGATTCCAAGGAAACTAGGAGGGACACATTTAGTATTAGGATAATAATCCATGAAATATGGAGGGAAGAGATTGGTAAACACATCATATATGTCTATTAACGCTATTCCTATCACTCCACCTCATGTCATTTTTTGTATCAGGCTGATTCACAGATCAGAAAGAACCAGAAAGCTTTATGTGTCAAAATTATTTGTTGTGTACATGTCTCAAGGAAACCTAAACTAGTGATTGCATTTCCAAGGACACTGTGAAAAGCCGTTTGTTGTTTTCTAACTTTATGTTACCAGCAGAAGGTAGACATTGATCACCTAAAGAACAGATGGCCATACTGATAGAATAGATATTCTGCTGTTAATACTACAGGCAAATCCAGCAGGCAGAAATTATAGTAACTAATAAAAGGAGAAATCATTTACTTACATAAGTTATGCCATAATATCTGAATTGTTTGGTGTGGGGAAGCAGAAAGAAACACTTAAAAGTTATTCATTATTTGGAAGTACTCAGGTTCAATTTTTTCTCTTTATATTGTCTTAATAAATCACACATAAAGTATTTACCCTTGACGGAAAAAAAATAAATGGACTGAGAGTTGAATGTCAGGTTGAGTAGGGAATCTTAATTGGAGAATAATGGTCCTTAATGGATATGGATGACACTTTTAAGTGAAGTTATCCCTTTCTCTCTGACCATCTCAGCCCCCAACACAAAGTGATAATTGCTTTAAAAGCAATATAGTTCTGGATACACTAATAGGTATTTTTTCCCAAGGACTGTAAGTAGCAAATTTCAACACCTGATGAATCATGTTATTTCTCATCTCACTTAACACATTCTAATAGGCAGCTTAAAATCTCTTACAGGGTATTCATTTATCTCAATGCAAAATGTTTGAAGTTGAAATCTGGTCCAGAAAAAATGGAGCAGAGAAATCAGGAAAGGGAAATTATATAACTGTCATCACAAATAATATTCTGTTCTGGACCTTAGTCATAGCATTTTTACCATGAATGCCTATATTTCCTTCTCAAGAAAAATTTAAAAATCATCAAAAATTTAGAAATCTAAATAAAATATAGACAAACATTGAGTGTCCTAAATGAACTCATTGTGAGAAAGATAAAAGAAAATGAGAAAAAAACACTACATCAGGTTTTTTACAGAAATGGAATAAACACTTGCAACATTCATAGAAGAGAGAAGATAATTGTGGTCAGGTACATTATATTCCGACTCCTGAGAAAATATCTCACAGTCAGTCCAGGAAATGAGTTCTGAGATCCTTCCTGTATGTGGTAATATGTCCCAGGGAGCTTTATTGTCTATTAAATGCTCTACTTTCACACCGTCTAAAAGTGGATATGCATTTTTATTGATTTTTATGTACCACACTTTCTGTCCCAAAATGGACTTAAGATAGCTTAAAAAGACACATAAAGTGCAACAAGACCTCATAAACTAAAAGTATGAGCAAAGAAGAAAGGAAAATATAGATGGGAGCATAAATAGAGCCAAAAATACAGCCAAAGAAGACATGTTATAATAAGCTTACTCTTGTTATTTGTGGGCTACAGATTTGGTGCAAAGCTCCTTAACAGTGACTGAGAAAGGGCAAACAAAATCTAGTATATCCTTATAGAAGGAAAAAATCATAATGAAACTTCAGCATTGGCTTAAATTATTTTATTTGTAATAGTAGTAAAAAGATAGTGGTAGTTAGAGTTTAATCCTCACAAAGTCTAATGAAGTAAATATTACCCCTTTTTATAGATCAGGAAACTGAGGGAACAAGACCATGTACCTAGTAAGGGATAAAGTGAGATGTTACTAAATGTGCATTTAGATAAACAAGGTATAAACTCTGAGTGCGATAGCTTTATGTATTCGACTATGTGAAAGAAATTTGATTAAATACAAACAAACCTCAAAAAGCAAGTCAGCTAACAACGACAGTTTTTATATGATAAACGATGTATGAAACTAAGTCCTCCGTGCAACATTAATGAGGAATTGAGTGCTCAGATGAAAGTTCATTTAAGTTTAGCATGCTGTAATTTGATGACTCAATCTTCCTCTGTTTTTCTTTAATTAGACACTGAGAAACCTGGTTCATGTGGCCTGTTGTGATGCTGTTTGGCCTTCCTTCGGTGAGAAGACATTTTCAATGTATCAAGCTCACCAGTGTTCTTTTCTCATTAGCTTGCAATAATTCAAGAAGTACCACTAGGCATCAATTCTATCTGAAGCACAAATAAGAACTCAGGTAGTGGAACTGTGGAGCAGTTTTCAATTATAAGATACAAATGGTCTAAAATATGCTTAGAATGTCATTTAAATAAAACACAAAACTTAAGTATTCTTGTGAATAATCTCCAGTCCCTTCTTTTGGGAAACACTTGTTTTGGGAGAAACATACCTGACAATGTTTTTAATTTTAAAAATAAATACATTACTTAGGTGTTACTAATCTTCATACTAGGGGACAGTTATTTGTCACAGGAAGGGACATATAAAGAGAACAGGAATTAAATTAATAATGTTTTTGACATGTCTACAAAAAAGACAGGATCTTGAAAATATAGTGATGACATCACACCAATGGGCAACTCAGTAAAAATAACTGTGATCCTCTGATTTGATTTGAGGATATATTTTTAAGTAAAGAAAAGCCAAACTTTGGGGAAAGAGGCTTGTGGCAATGAACTCAGAGATGTCAAATACCTGAAATCAGCAAGCATATGTTGCCGGGTGAGCAGAGACAAACCCATGGGCTTTAACATCAAGAAGCTCTTCTACAGAAGGATAAAGAGCCCAATAAAAATTGAACCTGAAATAGACACATTCTATTTCTATTTGCAGATGGACTGAGAAAATATTCCTTGGAAGTGTGCCATCCAAATATGTATATTTATATAATATCCTTGTTGGAAATCAATAAGACCTATAAGAGTCATGATTTCTTTTGCTTCCATTTTCAGTACTGTTAACAGTTAGGATGTTTTCAAACTGACTTAAACAGTAATAAAATGCATTTTTCTTATATAATAAAAAGTCCAAGGTAGGGCTTCAAGTTTAGCTGATTTAGCAATTCAAAGAACTACAGGCCTCGTGTTCTTTTCCTCACAATGCTTTGCCTTCTTCCTACAAGTTTCCCCAGTGATCAGAGCACAGTTACCAGTAATAATAAGTGTACATAATTCCTCATTTATATCCAGCAGAGAGCAAATAAGAGTTTCTCCCCCAATTATACAATAAGATTCCTGACTTTCAGTATGATTGGCCTCACATGGGTACCGTTACAAAGAGAATGCCATGAGCAGACTGCTTCAGTCAGGTTACGAAGCCAACCCAAGTAAGAGACGCTATGATTGCTTTAGGTTAGGTAAAGCCCATCCAGGGGCTAGGCGGGGGTCACCTTTCCCTACATCACATGAGCTGCGTTTTGTGGATGCCTGAATAAGAGTTCTACTGTGAAGGGGACGTGGGGATAGGATGCTGGGAAGACAATCAACAGATCTTCTGGCAATAAAACCTTTTCCTGACAACAGAAAGGCAAAACGTTTTGTGCTGTGCCCTGATATATCTTGTATGGACTACAGGGGGCAGTACTGGCTCAGTACACAGTGCATCTGTCGAAGTGAGGGCACTTCTCTGCAGAGGTGTTTTTCTTTAAGAGTCATATAACATTTGCTATCACTAAATCATAACTGATATTTTCATCAATTAAAATCACAGCTACTTGGAGTCGAATGCAGAGAAATAATGACTTGTTCCTTTTCTCAGTATCTCATTATAGGACTTTTCTGTACCTTTGACTTAAATCACAGAATGATTTGATTCAGCAAGAACAGTTTATGCATTTGATTAACATATTTTCCCTATCAACCATTGCTGTGTGCTATAAAACGTGTAAACAGGCAAAAGATACTTCTATGTATTTATTCTATACAAAGCAGCATGGATAACATTACACTCAAATGTTAAAAATGTTAGAAAGATAAGCTAATAAACATACCAGCTTCTGATTTAATCAGGAAGATCTCTTGGATGAGTTAGCCTCTGAGCTAGAAATGAATGAAAGGTCAAGATGGAGAGGGAAGGTATTCCAGATAAGCAGGCTCCAGTGGACAAAGGAAGAAGGCTGAGCAGGGTGGTGACTATCTGAGAAAACAGTAGTGGGTGGGAGGATGGAAGGGAGGATCATGGGACTAGTCACGGATAACTCAGGCTGGATTCTGAATTACTAGGTAATGAGAAACCTAATGAAGGAGATAGGAATAAAACTAGCAGTTGTTTGTTGTCTAAAATGTGCCAGACACTGTGTTGAGTACTTAATATATATACTTTTTAATCCTCATAAGAATCTGTAAAGTAAGTTTTATCGTTATCACCTTCTATTTATGGCTGAAAAAACTGAAGGTTAAAGATGTTAAGTAAATTGTCCAAGATCATACAGCTAGTAACTGGCAGAAGAATTTTAATCCAAACCTGTTTACTCCAAATCCTCAGATTTCCCCATTGCCTAATATTGTCTTCTGTTGGAGGAGAGAATGATATATAAGAATCTTAGCATTCAGAATTGACCAGAGGCTATCGGATAAAAATCTGAGAGAGGCTACTCCAATAATCTAAAAGAGCAGGATGTAATTAGCAGACAGGTCTTGCATGACGTTCTTGATTGTGGAGCTCTAGATGAGATAATGTTCAGATTACTTACAACTAATTAAGTACAGGTGGCAAAGGATTCTAAAGTATCTCTAGGTTCTATGCTTGGTTAACCGGTCCAATGATTCTGCTTCCAACATAGAAGACAAAATGTCAGGAGTTGATCATCATTGTCATAAAGAATAGTAATTGGGTCCAGTAGCATTTGGAATATATTTTTGTATGTAGACCCATGCGAAATATTTCACAGAGCTCTCATTTAGGAGCAGAGCTAAATTTCAAATTTTCTTAAAATGTGCTGAGTACCCAATCCACTTGGAATTTTTTCTCATTTGGAAAAAGACTAAGTTTCCCTTTTTCTTTTATATATTGTTGATGTAAGAAAGATATCTAAAAATCTAAATTATCTTAGTCTAAAGTTTAGAGTCTAAACAAATCGACTATTGTTCAAGGTGAATTGACAAAACTAACTGACATTACAATATAATTCATGGTAGTTCTCCATGAAATAGCAATTTCTCCCTGTCAACTTTAAATACATATTCAGCTCACATTCTAAAGTCCTACCTTCTTTTGATTCCATACATTTCAACTGAGGTTGGTTTGTTTCCAGGTCTGTTTTCCTCAATAGAGAATTTCAGGACAGGAATCCTATTATTCACCTTTGAAGAAAACCTCTGTCACAATTTAATTTAAGAAGTGTGTGGTAAATGCTTGTTGAATAACAACATGTCCGTTAAATGAAAATTTAACATTTTCTATTAGGACTGTTGGAAAGAAAAGAGCTCCTGGTTCCTCTGCTTTTTGCTGCGTGACTTCAAATAAGATCTCTAACATTCTGAATGTTATCAATGATGCCTACTGAACAGTGTTGCTGTGAAGACAAACAGCAATATATGCAAAACCATGATATATATTATTTATTTGATTAAATAAATTGAGTTACAATGGTGTAAATTAGACAGCATGCCGTTAAACACCTTAGACATGTCAACAAGGCAAACATTGATGATTTAGTCTGAGGATTTGACAGTAAGTAAAAGACCTCTCCTAACATAGTCTATAATTCAACTGTCTTATAAATTCAGATTGGTAACCCTCAAAAGATTTTTCCTTTCCACTGAAATGAAGTTTAGTAATAATAAAAAATGAAACAAAGACTCAAGAAATGAATACATGCTTTCTAGAATATCAGAGTTGTTTTTCCCCCTTGCCCTTCACTGTTGACATTCCCTTGAGCAAAGAAGCTATTACATTTCTTTAGATTTTTGCAGTACATCCACTCTGTACAGCTCATCAATGATCATATAACTCCCAAATGGCTTAAGTAAGTTTTGCACTAAAAAAAAAAAAAGTCAATGTTAAGAGTATAAGATATAAAGAAGGATGCTATTGGGGGAAGAACTGGAGGACACAAAGAAAAAGAATAATGGGGGGTAGCTAAAAACTATGGTTTCAGTCTCAGATTAGAGGTTTGGAGGATAGGAGGGAACAGAAAAAAATCAGAAAGGCCATATTTCTGAGCATCCAGCAACAATGAATTCTAAAAATGTGATCCTCTCAGACACAAATGCTTCTTCAAACCTCCATTCCTCTCAGGTGCAATACAAGAAAGTATTGTTTGGACATTTTCTATAATAGCTACTATGGTGCTAGGGAACAAAGAAAAAATGTAGAATTAGCTCAAAGGTCAATGTTGTTTGCTCAAAGGTTTAGGCCATACTACAAAATCCCTACTCGTGACCTTGCCCTGAATCCTGATCAATGGACACAGCAAAAAAGAAAACAGAGAGATGGGGGAATCAGAAACCTTTGACCTCCATGGTCCTGAAACTGGAAGCTTTTCTACCACTCACAATTCAAGTGGGCAACAAATTAAACTAGACATTAAAACAATCAAGTTTAAGGTAGGTAAGATTTTTAATACAATCTAGAGAAAGATCTAGAGATTTTATTAACTATTAGAATGGCTTTCTGAAGACTTATTGTTATTTAAAGTCTTCACTTAGGAGTTCCATCCTCTCTCTCCTTACCACCCAAGGGTGGTTATTCTGCCTCTTACCGTGTTTCCCCGAAAATAAGACCTAGCCAGACAATCAGCTCTAATGCATCCTTTGAAGCAAAAATTAATGTAAGACCTGGTATTATATTATATATATTATATTATATTATATTATATTATATTACCCGGTCTTATAGTAAAATAAGACCAGGTCTTATATTAATTTTTGCTCCAAAAGATGCATTAGAGCTGATTGTCCAGCTAGGTCTTATTTTCGGGTAAACGGGGTAGTACTTTTGGTAAGGAAATACAATAGTGTGGCTGTTCATAACTCAAGTCCTTGACTCATACAATCATAGTGTTGAATCATATGCAACTACTTACTAACATTATGCTGTTTAGAAAGTTATCAACCTCTCCATGCCTCAGTTTCTTCATGTGTAAAGAGACATAATAATAGCACCTGCTTCACAGAATTGTCGGGAGTGTTGAGCTCAGTACTTGACATAAAAGATGCAATAAATGACCCATTAATATTAAACATATTCCCTGTTAACAGAGTAGGAAGTCAAGGGGCTGCTCATTTAGGAAAATATGCCTTGCCTTGGAATGATGCACTAGCATGTGGGGCACAAAGAAAAGATGTATGGTGAGCCCCTATGAGGAATTACTGGATGGCTTGCATCTGCTATTGAAAAAGAAACTATGAAGTGACAGCTCCACCATTTCCCAAAAAGGGCAGAGAGGACGCAGTCTGTTCATAGTGGCACCCTCTTGAACGGATATTTGTGTGAGCAGCAGATTTAAGTTTAAAGTTTTTGCTTTTAACTTTTAAAGCTCTTAAAGAAATGTTTCCAAGTGAGCTGTATGAACTCTGGGCTAGCCCTTGCCTCCAGGGGGTTTGAGGGAATGAAGCTTTGGACGCTGGGGCTTAGTCAAACATTAAAGGGATTGTACATGTCTTTCCTTATGCAGCCCCCAGGCAGAAAGGATCATCTCTCATTTTTAAAAGCTTTCATTTTTCAGGGCCTCTTGGCACCTCAGATTTATTTTATATCTGAGTTTTATAGCTGTTATTTATTAATTTTTAGGTAGTCTACATTTATCTATTTTATGCTTTCGTTTGGCTCTCTCTTTTGGGTATTGTTTTTTGGGAATGTACTTTGGGTTAGAACCCAGCTAATATGCACTATTGACAAGAATGTCTGCTGTGAGTTTTTGAAATGGATGGATAATAGATCAGCAGACTACTTTTAAAGTTTTTTAAAAGACTACTTTTAAAACTATTTTTAAAAGTCAAGGATACTGCTTTGCAACATATACTCTAGTCATTTATTTTAACACGTGTAATTTGAGAAATGGTAACAGTGGGATGTTTTTAAAGCCTTTTATCTGTGGTTCTCTGAATAAGCTTTTATTGTGGTGAGCCCATGGGTCCAATTTATTATATCAAAAACAGAGGTTCCAAGAAGTTAACAGAATTACCCAAGATTATATAATAAATTGTAGCCAATCTGGACATGGAGTCCAGGACCCTTGACCAGTGCAGGATCCTGCATGTGCATTAGAATGACTGAAAACTTCTCAGACATGGAGATTTTCCCATCCCCACACTGTGAAAATCCACTTCTGGAATGTGGACAAGGGACCAGAAATATTAATTTTTATACATAGTTCTATATATATTAGTTTTAATAATGCTGAGGTTGTTAGTCCATGGATCACACTTCAAAAACTACAGGAACAGGTTGAAATGAGACACAGCAGACAGGTAAAGAGTCTGACTGTTGTCTGATCAAGATGGCAGACTAGGTAAAGGCTGTGCTTGCCTCCTCTCATGACCACATCAAAGCTATAACTAAACAACTGTCATTGAGAATCATCTGAAATCTAGCTGAACCAAAGTTCTACAACTAAGAACATACAGAAAAAGCTACCTAGAGACTGATAGAAGGGGCAGAGATGTAGAACAGGCTGGTCCCACACCCATGTGTGACCATTACAAATTGGGAGGGATATCTGGCTGCAGAGGTACCACCTCTGAAAGGAGTGAGGGGTCCCAGCCCTATACCAGGCTCCCAGTCTGGGATTCCAGGGCTAGGGAGAGAAGTCACCATAACTCCTGACTTTGAAAACCAGTGGATATTGTGGCTGAGTGAGACTAAAGGTGGCTACAGTCCCAGGTGCTCCTCTTGAAAGGCCCACACATGGACTCACTCAATGACAGACTCCAGCACTGGGTAGGGACATATGGAGAGGAACTGAGTTGTCTGGCTGCAGGGCAAGGACTGAAGGGGAAGCTTTCTCCCAGACAGAAGTGCTGACAAAATTAATTATTTCTTTGTTGAGTCCTCCCTATTGCTGGCATAGGCAGCTGCCATAACTGAGTCTCCATTAACCTGGCTAACAGTGGTTGCCCTACTCTAGTGATTCCATGAGACCTTGTCCCTCCTAACTTGCTAGCCCACCCATGCCACTTCTAGGGACATTTCCATACAAATGGCCAGTCTTGGCTCATACTGCAGACTTTCCTAAAATCTCTCAAAGGTGTACAAACCCCCGAAAAGCAGCATCTGGCCTGGGCATGCCCCATACCTCTTGCTAAGCAGCCCCAAGCCCAGCACTAAGGGCAGCTGGACTCAGTTCACAGCTTACATTTCCCAGCACCTCCAAGCCCAGTACAAGTGGCAACCATCTGCAGATCACGTTGTAGCTCATAACAAGTGGCCCTGGGAAGGGCACAGGCAGCGGCTAACCTTGGCCTGAAACAGAGAGCCTCCCAAGAGGCTTCAAGCCACACCAGAGTACCGCCCAACCACATCTACAAACAACATACCCAAAGGGCAGACTGGGAAGGCAGCAGAGCCCTGCTAAAACAAATTCTGCTCCTTAGGGTGAGCCCCTGCACAACAGCTCCTCCACTGTAGTATAGCCAGTCCTCACAACCAATCAGTCCAAAGGTCAATCCCTCCCACTAATGTACAAACAGCAACCAAATCTCAACTACAACAGGAGGGCATACACATCTCACACAATGGACACACCTGGAGCACCTGGCTCAGGTGACCAAGGAGACTGTGCCACTGGGCTCCACAGGCACCTAGTACATAAAGCCACTCTACTAAGACTGGGAGATATAGCAGCCCTAACTAATACATGGAAACAAACATAGGGTGGTAGTCAAAATGGACTGACAAAGAGACATATGCCAAATGAAAGAAAAAAACAAAGTTCCAGAAAAAATAACTAAATGAAATGGAGGGAAGCAGATATGGAGTTCAAAACAATGATTACAAGGATGCTCAAGGAGCTTAGTGAGAACGTCAACAAACAGACAGCAAGAATATAAGAAGGACATAGAAACCATAAGAAAGAACCAGTCATAAGGGAAGAATATAATAAGTGAAATGACAATGCACCAGAAGGAATCAACAGGAGACTAGATGAAGCAGAGGACTGAATCAGCAATTTGGAAGACAAAGTAGCAGAAAACACCCAATCAGAACAGCAAAAACGAATTTTTTTTAAATGAGGATAGTTTAAGAGATCCTTGGGACAATATCAAGTGTAACAATATTCACATCATAGGGGTACCAGAAAAAGAAGAGAAAGAGCGAGGGATTAAGAACCTATTTCAAGAAATAATGACAGAAAACTTCCCTACACTGGCAAAGGAAATAGACTGACAAGGCCAGGAAGTGCAGAGAGTCCCAAATAAGATGAATCCAAAGAGACCCACAACAAGACACATCATAATTAAAATGCCAAAGGTTAAAGAAAAAGAGAATCTTAAAAGCAGCAGGAGAAAAGCAGTTAACTACAAAGGAGCTCCCATAAGACTGTCAGCTGATTTCTCAACAGAAAATCTGCAGACAAGAGGGGATTGGCAGGAAATATTCAAACTGATGAAAGGAAGGGCCTACAACCAAGATTACTCTACCCAGCAAAGCTATCATTAAGAATTGAAGGAAAGATAAAGAGCTTCCCAGACAAGAAAAAGCTAAAGGAGTTCCTCACCACCAAACCAGTATTACAAGGAAGGTTAGAGGGACTTCTTTAAGATGAAAAAAAAAAAAAAATCAAAGACATGAATAATAAAATGGTAGCAGCTATATATCTATCAACACTTATGTGTAAGTGGATTAAATGCTCCAATCAAAAGATAAGGTAGCTGAATGGATAAGAAAACAAGACTCTTCCATGTGTTACCTACAAGGGACACTTCTCATGAAAAGACACAAACAGAGTGAAAGTAAAGGGATGTAAAAAGATATTTCATGAAAATGGAAACAAAACAAAAGAAGTTGGGTAGCAATAGTTATACCAGAAAAAATAGACTTTAAAACAAAGGCTATAACAAGAGACAAAGAAGGATCCAGAATCCCACTTCTGGGTATTTATCTGAAGAAACCTCAAATGCTACTTTGAGGGGATGTGTGGATTCATATGTTCACTGTAGCATTGTTTACAATTGGGAGGCAGTCTGGGTGTCTGTCGATGGAAGAATGAATTAACGAATATAATGGAATATTGCTCAGCCATGAAAGGGAATGGGATCTTGCCATCTGCAGTGGCGTGGATGGACCTGGAGGATATTTTGCTGAGTGGAGTATGTCAGACAGAAAAAGACAGATGCAATGTGATTTACTTATATGTGGAATCTAAATAACAAAATAAAGAAACAAAGAAAACAGAAACAAACTCACACAGAGAACATTTTGATGGTTGACAGATGGGAAGGGGGTCTGGTGTGCATGAAAAAAGGGAAGGGATTAAGAAGTACAAATTGGTTGTTACAAAGTAGTTATGGGGATGTAGGGTATAGCATAAAGAATACAGTCAATAATATTGTAATAAGTATGTATGGTGTCAGATGGGTACTAGACTTATTGGGGTGATATATGGAAGAAGGTTTGGGGGCAGGGTGAAAGAGCGAAAGGATTAAGAAGTACAAATTGGGAGTAACAAAATAGTCATGGGGATGTAAAGTAAAGCAAAGGGAATATAGTCAATAATATGGTAATAATTAAGTATAGTGCCAGGTATGTACTAGACTAGTCAGAGGGATCATTTATTAAATTAAATAAATGTCTAACCACTATGCTGTACATCTGAAATTAATATAAAATAATATTGAATGTCAACTGTAATTGAAAAATTAAAAAGGGGGGAAGTTAGAGGGAAATAAGAGGTTCAAATTTCCAGGTATAAAACAAGTAAGTCATGGGGATGTAATGTACAGCACAGGGAATATAGTCAATAATACTGTAATAGCGTGGTACAGTGTCAGACAGTTGCTGGACTTATCATGGTGATCACTTCTTTAGGTGTATAAATGTTAAATAACTATGGTGTACACCTGAACCTAATATAATATTCTATATTAGCTATAAAAATCTTTTTAAAACAGACTGAAAAAAATACATCTTTAAATCCAGTTCATAACTCTATGACAATGATTTCTCAAACTTTCTGGATTCAGGATACATTTAAACTTTTAAAAAACATTAAGAATCCCAAAAAGCTTTCATTTTTGTAGGTCATATTTATCAATATGTATTGTACTAGAAATTTATATGATGACATTTAAAAACACTTACTTAGAAATCCATTTAAAAATAATAAATCCATTCCATGTTAACATAAACAACATATAAATAACCATATTTCCCCCCAAAAAAATTAATGGGAACAGTGGCATAATTTTACATTTTTGCAAATCTCTTCAATGATTGGCTTAATAGAAAACAGCTAGATTCTCATATCTGCTTCTGCACTCACTCTGTTGCAATATGCTGCTTGGTTTGATTTATATGAAGAAAATCTGGCCTCACCAAGAAACTTAGTTGGAAAAGGATGAACTATTTTAATAATATTTTTATTTAATTGTGGATATGCTTCTTTGATGCTATAGCAAAACACAATGGTGGATGTTTTGTGAAGGTTGGTTGTGATATGAAATCTGAAACCATATAAATAAACTTTTCATATTTTGTCACATTGGAATCCATTGGTCTCACTTGTATTTTGAATATTCTTTTTACCTCTTCCTGATTTTGTTACATATTAGTCATTTAAAAAACGTTGTTTTACTGAATTATACAGATCTTCCAAATTTTGACATATTTTACTATACAATATTAAAAATTTACACTTCTTAATATTACCATCTATATAATCATGAAAGTTAAGTATTGAGAAGCTGTCAAGCTCATGGTGGTAGATATGAACTTTCCAAACTCCTGATTTCCACTTAAAAGCTTGGATTTTATTATTGGCAACAAATAACTAAAGTTAGAACCAAGGCTTACTTGATCCATTTTGCAAAGTCTAAAAAGCCATATTTTATGTGTCAGTCATTCTTTCAAATTAAAATAGTGTTCCATGAAAAAAGTGGCAGGTTCAGCTCACAGTCAAACAATTACACTATCGATTTACAACCACTGAGACAACCATGCTTGAGACCGTTGGACTTTGGTACTTTGTGAGCACTTCCCATTTTGTCACATAGACTAAAAAAAATTTCTCAAAAATTGCGATTTCATAAAATTAATAATTTTTACTGCTTCACCAGGGACATTCTTAATTGAAACCAGAGTTTGTTTGTTGTTGTTGTTGTTGTTGTTGCTGTTGTTTGTTTGTTTGTTTGTTGAACTACAAGTGCATAATGGTGAAGAATGACTATTAGTGCAATTTGATACTGTTGCCATATTTTCGGCTAAGGTGTCAGCAGCTTGCTTTTGTATTATCGAGAAAAATGTCAACCCTGCAAAAAAGGCAAATAATACCTTAGTGTTTTTAGGAAACTAGTTCGGCCCTTGCAGACCTTCTGAAAAGGTGTCCAGTACTCCCAGGCTCTGTGGACCACACTTTGAGAACTAATGCTCTGAAAAAACAGTTTGCTGTTATTTTAATATAATCCAGCCTGGAAAATAAAAACACAAACTCAGCATGCTGTCCTCAATTTATTGGTTCATCGTCCCTCAAAAAGGTGACACAGGAGGTGTAAATGAATACAATTAATTAACCAGTCATTCCCATTAAACCATCTAAAAGAAAGTATGTCCTAGATATATGAAAAAAAAAAAAGTAGACCACTTTCTTACACCATATACAAAAACAAGCTCAAATGTATTAAAGTCTTAAATGTAAGACCCGAAACCATAACACTCCTAGAATTAAACATAGGCAATAAACTCACAGACATTACCCTTAGTAATACTTTTACTGATATATCTTCTCAGGAAAGGGACAAAAAAGAAATATAAACAAATGGGACTATATCAAATTAAAAAGTTTTCGCACAGCTAAGGAAACCATCAACAAAATAAAAAGACAACTTACTGAATAGGAGAAGCTATTTTCCAGTGATACATCCAATAAAAGGTTAATATCCAAAATATATAAGAAACTCATACAACTTAACACCAAAAAAATCTGATTAAAAAAATGGGCAGAGGACCTGAACAGACATTTCTCCAAAAAGGACATAAAAATGATCAACAGACATATGAAAAGATGCTTAACATCACTAATCATCAGAGAAAATGCAAATTAAAACCACAATGAGACATTACCTCACACCTGTCAGAATGGCTATCATCAATAAATCAACAATCCTTGGTGAGGATGTGGAGAAAAGAGAACCTTGTACACTGGTGGTGGGATTGCAAATTGGTGTAGTCACTATTTTGTAACAGTTTGGCATTTCCTCAAAAAAATAAAAATAGAACTACCTTAGTACCCAGAAATTCTACTTCTGGGTAATTATCTGAAGAAATTCAAAACATTAATTTGAAAAGTCATATGCACCCTTATGTTCACTGCAGTGCTGTTTACAATAGCCAAGATATGGAAGCAACCTAAGTGCCCATCAATAGACAAATGAATAAAGAAAATGTGGTACATATACAATGGAATATTACTCAGCCATAAAACATGAAATCTTGCCATTTGCAACAACATGGATGGACCTAGAAGGTATTATGCTAAGTGAAGTAAGTCAGACAAAGAAAGACAAATGCCATATGATCTCACTTACATGTGGAGTCTAAAAAACAAAATAAACAAACAAACAAAACAGAAACAAATTTATAGTTACGGAGAACAAATTGTTAGTCACCAGATAGGAGGGGGGTTAGAAGGATGGGTGAAAAAGGTGAAGGGATTAAGAAGTACAAATTAGTAGTTAGAAAACAGTCATGGGGATGTAAAGTACAGCACAGGGAATATAGTCAATAATATTGTAATAACTATACATGGTATCAGATGGGTACTAGACTTATCAGGTGATCATTTCATAAGTTATATAAATGCCTAACTATGTTGTATACCTGAAACTAATATAATGTTATATGTCAACAGTAATTGAAAAATAAATTTGAAGAAAATTAAAAATAAATTAATAAATAAAAATATCTTCTTGTAAAGCTGGCAAACTGGAAAGCACGCAACATGAGATAAAAACTCATCACCATAGAGTGGGCAATAACACAAGTGTCAAATGATGGTTACACTGTATGGAGGGTCCCCATGCTATTGTTTTACTCTTGGCCCAATACAAAATGAGGGATTAAAAAGAGTTTGGGGGGAAGTTTAGGTCCCCGTGGCTCTTGAGGCTATTTCATCACAAAGGGAAACATATTCCTTACCTCGGCATGCATTGTATACCCTAAGCAATACAGAAAGCACCTTCACCCAAGGGCACAAGTGTTCTGAATGTTGGGCGTTGAGGGAATTGCTATTGAAAAAATAATAATCTGATGGGAGAGATAAAAATAAATTTCAATTTGCCCTTTAGGCGTTCATCTGCCAATGACTGGATGTTACTCTTGTTTGCCTTTTTCCCTTTAGGCACAAAGATGGAAAGGTGCAGACATCTGCCGTCTAGCTATGTATTAATATTTATAGCTGCAACTTTCAACACAGTCAAAACTGGAAAGAGCCTTAGTGTCCCTTATATCTGACACATTTTACCATCACAGTGAACATTTAATATGTATTCCAGAAACTGAGCAATGTTTAGTGACTTTGCAATTAGTTTTCAGTTATTGCCTTCTGTCTGTGGGTCACTAGTTTGGAAAGCAGGTAAGAGCCGTGGGTACCAGTGCTTTCTGTCTCCTCACTAACTACTTGTGTGGTCTGAGCAGGCCTCAAGTCTCCCATCTCACGTGCATGTATATGACGGGGCCTGGACTTAACAGTGCACAAAATCCTGGAGTTGGAAGGTCTTTGGAAAATATTATCCACGTCGATACCCTCTTTGTTGAAGCAAAAATAGCCATTGGTAATTTACCACTTACTATAACCAAGAGTTAGCCTAAGTGTTGTGTACACATTAACTCAATCATTAGCCTAGTGAAGGACACAATTACTGCTATAACCATGATGCTTGTGTTCCTAAAATTCACACACAAAATCATGTATTAAAACACAGGTCTTATCGGAAAGTGGGGTTGCGTACAATACTCAAGAACTTTCCCATGGCACATTTTTAAAAAGTGGCACATAATCAAAATGGTAGCACATTTTTATAGATATGAAATAGTTAGGAAATACATAATCACAGCAAATAAATATGGTACTTTACCTTGAAAAATACCTGAAGCTTGCTTGTGGGCTGGGCACCTGCAGCTCCATGGTCTGTCCACCTGCTCCCAACTGCCAACCTGTGTGCAGATAACAAAAGAAACAAGGAAAAGAATGAGAGAAAAGATAAAGACAGAAAACAGAGAAATAAGAGGAAAAGCATAAAATAAGCTGAGAAGAAAGAGGGAAAATTAACAAGAGGGGTCGTTGTCTGACTACGTGGCCCAGAGCAGCTGCTTGTTATTGTGAAGTGGGGGTGGGGGAGAAGGGTTATCAGAAGTCAGAGGGGAAGCTCTAACACCAGATGTGGATGGACGTGGTTCCTTGTCCTGCCCAGATGTTCACGTCTGTATATTCCACTGGGGCTTGGTTTAGCTGGGTGCAGTTTTCTGCATTCATCTAGTGTTTCTAGTATACCAAACTGGGCGTTTGTTCAACTT
Organism: Rhinolophus sinicus; assembly: GCF_057876585.1. Taxonomy (NCBI): domain Eukaryota; kingdom Metazoa; phylum Chordata; class Mammalia; order Chiroptera; family Rhinolophidae; genus Rhinolophus; species Rhinolophus sinicus. Next base: position 47,661,980 of record NC_142504.1, read on the forward strand.
CTTTGAACAAATTCACGTTTTTCTTAACGGGCCTTGCAGCAGAACTGGCTGTATCTCCATCTTATGTATGAGAAATCAGAGGAGCAGAAAGGTTAAGTAAATTGTTTAAGATTAGGAAGCTGAAAAGAGGTAAAGTCCATACTTGAACGGGCTGTCAGCACCAAAAGCTGTGTTCTCACTCCCCGGGCCGCAGTGCCCTCCCACCTGAGGGAGGAAGTGACCACACCTACAGCTTGTACAATTCAGCTTCCAGATTTAAAGATCTCAAAGCAGGAAAAGAAACAAAAAAGAAAAAAGGTGGCAGCTGATAAGTGGCTTCAGAGAGAGAGCAAGTGACCATATCATCCGCCACACAGTAAGTATATCTATTCCGATACTCAGAGACCATGTTTCACATTCCCAAATGCATTTTGCAAGACATTCTTATTCTCCCTTAGTCCACAACTAAGAGATTGTGTTGTGCCCCTTAAAATTTTGAAAGAACATAGGAAGGACAAGCATTTTCTGTATCAGTAGAGTACCTTTTTTAGCATGGCTGAGGGAAAGGGTGGGCACCCCTCATTGCCCTAGGGTAGTGACTGAGAAGGGGTGGGGAAGAGCCTTGATTTGTGGCATCTGCCCATTTTGTGGACTAAATAATCCTGCCAAGGCCAATTTCAAGCAACTAAGATTCATAACCAACTTGCAAAAGTCCTGAATATGTGGCATACGTAGCACTTCCAAGCCAGCAAGAACAGGCCCTGACACAAGCCAGGACGCTCCAAGCTCAGCCCCCCAAGGTCCCAGCTCCCCTGCCCTCCTCCGGGTATTGGCTTCATCCACACGCTGGCAGCAAGATGGCTCCAGCTGTTCCTATTATCACATCCAGACATGACAACGCCCAAAGGAAGAAGAAGGACCAGCTCCTTCTTGCAGCTCTTTTTTGGCAGCAAGGAAACCTTTCCCAGAAACTCCCCAACAGACTTCCCCTCTTGTCTTACTGTCTCGAATTGGGTTTCATGCCAATTGTGGGTCTTAGTGACTCAATTCCCACTAGATGTCTTCAGCAAATCTCTGGAGATTTGTTCTATTAAGAGGAGTGGAACTTGCCAGATTCATGGACCCCAAGTTTCTAGGTTTCCCTGGGATGTTGATCAAGGAGAGTCGGTGTTTAGGCATTTTAACAAAATTATTAAATATTTCCTTTTTTCTGTTGGTAAAGATACAGTTGGTCACAGTAAGGTAAGTGTATGACCATGATTAGCTCAGAATGTGGGGTAGAATAGATGTTGGAAAGGCAACCACTAATATCACTACAAATAAGTCTCCATGAACATTTATTATGTGTACTTTCTATTGTGCTAGGGACTAGGCTAACCCTTTCATGTATTATATCATTTAAAAATAAATCCAGACGGTACATACTTTTATTAATTTCATGTTACACCTGAGGAAACTTAGGCTAAGATTGGTGAATCACTTCAAATTACTCAGATGCTGAGCTGGACACAAGCCTAAAGACCACTCTGTTATATGGAGAGAACATATATAAAAATCACTTTGTAAATTTAAATGTCCTATTCAAATTACCAAGGCAAGCACAGCATAAAGCTCAGCAAACTGGGAATGGACAGATAGGAGAGGAAATAACCATGTAAGTATGAAATTTGTTGCTTTAAATGCATCCAATCTTTCAAGCTCTAAAAATTTTATCCTAAAACATGGAAAGAATCTGTGTATGTGACTTTTGTGATGTCACTGAGATGGAAGAAAGTGCCAGAAAACTGGGAAAAGCAAATGCCTGCATTTTCAAGAAGCGAAAAAGAGTAGATTGTGAACTAAATAATAATAGCTAACATTTACTGAGGCCTGGGATTGTTCCAAAAATTTTGTGATGCAGAATTATTATTCTCTGCATGTTATAGATGAAATACTGAACTCATGGAGTTTCTAAAAGGATTAAATAAGTGGTTAAATAAGTAAAGAATTTGTAACAATTCCTGGCACATAGTAAAACCCTCCATAAATGTAGGCGATTATCGTTATGGAGAAATCACAGTTCTCTTCTTTATGCCTGTGATGCACCATCTTTATTTATTTCATTTACACTTATTTAATTTATAGCTGTCATTTCTTTTTCTAATTATCTTTCATTAGCAATATTTTATAGCAATATTGTATATCAAAGGAGAGTACAATGTTAGTAGGTTCATTTTGCAGGAAAAGACACAGGCAAGCAGATTAAAGAACATCTGATGTAAGATCCTGTTATTTGTCTAGTGGTTGAAGCAGGGTTAGTTCCTCTAACATTAGGACACAAGGACACTTACAGCTCATCTCTCCAACTCATCACTGTCAACTACATCTGAATCCAGCCTCTTCAGCAGTCTGGGACCTGGGAGATGAATTCCTCAGCCTAGCTTAAATTGCTGATCTGCTATTTACTGAACTATTCTCTTTTTCTTCCCTTTGTGTTTCCGGCCTTTGTCTGCAAGTAGTCATAAAAGTTTCATATAATGACAGGTAAGGGACTAGGAAAAGATGCAGGCATATGGAATCTAACACTTGAAAGATGTTTTTGTCCTGCAATGTGCTTCAAAAAAAGCAGTTTTCTGGGCATTAAACCGTAACAATGAAAGAACCCCAGCCCTTGCCAGGGCTGAATTATTTTGGCTAGAGAGTCATTTTGCCTCACCTCATAAAAATAGGTGTGTTTGTTTCTTAGACACACTTGAATTATTGGAATGTATGAATAGCTCGAGAATGAAAACGTTTCCAAATTCTGAAATGTGAGTGCAGTGGTTTTGCTTGTTTATTTATTTACACAGGAATTTAGATCTCTTTTATTGTGATACTTATTAGCATACAATTCCCACTAGATGGCTGCAGCAAATCCTTGGAGATTTATTCTAACAGTAGTGGACCATGCCAGATTCATGGACCCCTAGATTTTGTAAGTTTCCCTGGGATGTTTATCAAGTAGAGTTGGCATTTAGTTATTTTTATAAAAATGAATATTTTTACTTTTTCTATCAGTTAAGATATTAATTCTAAGTTCAATTCCTTTCTCATCCCCTAATTTGAAATCAATCTTATTGTCATCCCAAATGTGTTTGTTTACTAATGTAATCAAGGACCACCTCATAAAGCAGTCTGTACTACTGATCCCCCAATAAGTGGAAACTGAGTGTGTATATGCGTGTGTGTGTGTTTGTGTGTGTGTGTGTGTGTGTGTGTGTGTGTGTGTGTGTGTGTAACCACGATCTGGATAATATAAAATTGAAAGAAGAAATTTTAACTTTCATTCCTGACTTGAATTTATATTATTGTAGAGAAGAAAGAAGGCCATTTATCAAGGAAGGGAATGTTGGTTGGTCCCACTCACGGCTCTCTTTACCTCCCATCCCACAGACTGGAAAAATCAAAAAGGTTACTGGTATTCTGGGAGTAATGGTAGGGTGACCTACCCACTCCTTCAGCCAATCAAGTAGAGGCACAAAATCCCATTGACTGTTATCTATTATTACACCAGAGTTAAGTAATACAGTTTCCAGGGACCTTGGTGTGGCAATGATTTAGATTGACTTTCTTCATCTATTTGGGTTATCTCTGATTTCCACTCTTAGATACTGGGTCTTACTCCTAGACTCTCGGTCCCTGACATCAATTATAAGAGAACATTCTGTTGGGCCCTCTCCCGGTGTCTTCTCTTATCTCCCTCAAAAGTACCTCAGGCTCTATAACCATTTTTCTACCCACCACCAAAGGGCAGACTTCATCTTCTGTCCTGCTTTAGCTGATGGCTTATAGTTACTCTATGTACCATCCAGTTCCTCTAACACACTGAGTGAGGAGAGCTTCAAATCTGTGAATGAATAGGAAGAAGGAAGAGACCAGAAGATCTGACCTGAGAGTGAAAAAATCTAGCAACCATTGAGACACTTCACATCACTAAGGTTAATTCCCTCAGGGTATCTCCTGCACTCAGCATGATGCATTAGTGCTGGTCTCCTTCCCTTCAGTTACATTCGAAAGAATTCCTATCTATCCTTCTTCAAGCTTTGAGAAGAGCTGGGTTCTGTGAGGGGACAGATTGGGGCGCAGGGTAAAGAATGGGAAGAGATAATCTTATATCACTTTAGGAATCACTATATTAACAAGCATCATTGATTACAAAACAATTTCCTTATTACAACATTAAATGTATGTTGTATCATATTTCTATGTATACAAACACATATGGATAGAAGTTTTTATGTGGGAGTGTGTGCAGATTTCCTTCTTCCCCAAATCACCCAAAAATATCCTGTAATTTCCAGACTATTCCTCACCCCCTTCAGTCTGTGAAGAGGATCAATTCTCTCTCACTGTGAGAGATGCTAAGTTATTTACATAATAAATGACTTACAGAGAAGTGAAGTGGTAGGAGAAAGTAAGAACAAATGTTTTTGGCAAAGTTCAAGAAAAAAGGTGACAGAGCAAATGTAAAGAGAGAAGGCAATGAAAAGAGAACTATATGTTTGGATTCCTATCAGTGTCCTTTGTAAGAGGCAGGTAAGGAATGGAATTCCTTATAAAGTATTTTTGGCTATTAAATGTACTTCATTCATATTTTTTCAAACAGCTTTATTAAAATATAATTTACATGTCACGTATTTCACGCTTTTAAAGGGTACAAGTCAGTGGCTTTTATTCACAGAGTTGTGCAACATCACTATTATTTAATTTTAGAATATTTTCATCGTCCAAAAAGAAACCCCATGACCACTAACAGTTCCTCCTCCCCCGCCCTTGCAACCATAATATCCTTTCCATTTGTATGGGATTTGCCTATTCTGGACATGTTATATAATAGAATCATATAATATGTGGCTTTTTGTGGCTTCTTTCTCTTCACATAATTTTAAGGTTCATCTATGTGGTAGCACGGATCAGTACATCATTCCTTTTTGAACAAATATCCATTGTACACAGAGACCACCTTTTGTTTATCCACTCGTCCACTGACGGGCGTTTGTTTCTATTCTTTTTGGCTATTACGAATGCATGAACATTCATATACAGGACATGTTTCCAATTCTCCTGGAGATAAATATTTTAAAAATACACACACACACACACACACACACACACACACAGGGAGCACAAATGTTGGGTCATTTGTTTACTCTATGTTTAACATTTTAAGAAACTGCCAAACTGCTGCACTATTTTACATTCTCACCACATTGTGCCAAAACTTATTATTGTCCATTATTTAGACTATCAATGTACTAAGGGGTATTAAGTGGCATTTCATTGTACTTTTGATGTGCATTTCCCTAATTTTTAATGATATTGAGCATCATTTCCTGTGTTTCTTGGTCATTTGTACATTTTCTTAGGATAAATGTCTATTTATATTCTTTACCCATTTTTAAATTTGGTTATTGATCTTTATGTATTCTGGATACAAATCCCTTATCAGATAACATGATTTGCAAACATTTTTTCCCATCCGGTAGATTGTGGAAAGCTTTCAGTATTTTACCATTAAGTATGATGCTCTCTGTAGGTTTTTTGTAGATGTCCTTTATCAGGTTAAGAAAGTTCCCTTCTATTCCGTGTGTGTGCGTGTGTGTGTGTGTGTGTGTGTGTGTGTGTGTGTTTTGTGAAAGAGTGTTGAATTTTCCAAATGTTTTTTCTGTATCTGTTGAAATGTGATCATGTAATTTTTGTCTTTCATTCTATAATATGGTATATTATATTGAGTTTTGTATGTTGAGCCACCTTGCATTCCTGGGATAAATACCACTTGGTCATGTTATATAATCTTTTTATATAGTTTCAGTTGTTGAGGACTTTTTTCCATCTATTTTCATAAGAGTTATTGGTCTGTAGTTTTCTTGTGATGTTTGGTTTAGCTATCAGGATAATACTGAACTCAGAATAAGTTAGGGAGTATGCCTCCTCTTCTATTGGTTGGAAGTTTATAAAGAATTGGCATTAATTCTTCTCCACACATTTGGTAGACGTGACCAGTGAATGCATATTGGCCTGGGCTTTTTCTGGTGGGAAATTTTAAAATTATGGATTCAATCTCTTTGCTTGTTATATATCTCTCCATATTTTCTATTTTTTCTTGAGCCAATTTCTATAGTTTCTGTCTCTCTAGGAATTTGTCCATTTCATTTAAGTTATCGAATTTGTTGGCATGTCTTCTACATGTCATGCACAGTTCCAGGTTCCAGGAATAAGGGGTGAGGAAGAGAGAAATACCTTGCCCTTATGAAGCATATATTCTCTCATAAGAAAGGTGGACAAGAAGTAAAAAATAAAAGTTATAATACACGATACAATATCAGGAACGGCTGTGCTTATTGAGTACAGTTTAATAATAGATGACAGCTTATCAAACTATTGGATATTATATTCCAATCATAATAAGTTAATACATGAATATAACGTGCTAATAGATGCCTATCAGGTTAAACAGAGTCTCAGAATGAATTTCCTTTCATATATCAAACTTATAAAACTCAAATATAATTTGCATATGCATTTTATTTTTAAAACTAAGGTGTGTCCACAAAGATATTAATTAGTCAGTTAAGACAATTCATTGAGGGGGAAACAAATCAAATCAAAACAGTTATCTTCTTAAGTGCCTAGTTATTTTGGTGGCACTTAATCTCATCATACAGCTTATGTGAAGCACTTTTTCAGTGGACCACTTCAATTTAGTAAAAATGATGGCCCTACATAGATATAATCTGACTAAATGGAAGGCTATCTACTTGAGACTGTACATACTGCACAGCTCTGGGTAAGCCATTTGTATTGTTTATATTGTGATATAATGGACTATGATTCAGAGTTTAGCTCAGGACCTTGGACAGCACCTGGTTAATCTGTCATGTTAGTGCATGCAAAAATATTAAATTTAATTACTAAGTTATGCTAAGTCCTTTATGAACCCAATCTCATTATCAATAATGACACTGTGAGGTAGATATTACTATTTTTTTCTCTTTATAGCTGAAGACACTGAAGCCCTAAGACATAAGGTCACGTTGCTAGTAGATGGCTGAGACAGAATTTGAACACAGGAAATTTTATTCCAAGCTGCTTTGTCTTTACCACTGTATTGTCCTGCCTCCCTTATAAGCAACAGATTATATATGTCAAAAGTACTTACTTTGTCAGTTACATGTAGCTAACCTCACCTTCCTCAAGTTACACTCTTTAATGAAAACTTTGCATATGAAATTTATAACAAAAATTAAAATAAAGCTATTAATTGGTCAATTAAGATGATTCAAGGGGTGGGGGAGGGCGAACAAGTCAGAACAGCCATCTTCTATCCCCACCACTTTTTCCTAAACACCATACATCCTTATCCTTGTCCCCATGTTCGGAGGCAGCATTTTCAGAGACTTCCTGTGGAGACAGGTTATGCTAGAACTCATGATGAGCTAGGATAACTATGAAAGTAACAGAAAAAACTCAAACACATTCGCAATTCCTAGACCTGCAAATGATCTGTGAGTTTAATGGTACTTTAACCTTCTTCAACTACCATAGCATTAAATCATCAGCTTTTCTCCATTAAACCATGTAATAAAAAGATTCAAAATACTGTATTTAATTATCTATGTGTATAAAATGGAGTAAAATCACTCAAGCTATGTGTTTCTGAATTCTATATATCTATACTGAAGTGGTTCACTGTTAGTGTTTTTGGTCCCTTTGAGTTTCTTAGAAAACAAAGACGGGTGGCTAGAGTATTTCTAGAACAATTAACAATGATCTTGCTGAAGGCCTGCTTACCTATTGTTCCTCTTTACTTTTAACAAGCTCAAAGTCTTTTATAATAACAGAGAGGAAATGCTGTCTCAAAAGTATTGAAAAACAACATACAGTACATATCCACTTTCAGATAGTACTAAATACAACCTCAAACATGAAGACTAAATCAAATGGAATAGTCTGACATCAGGCCACTTCTTGGGATTCTTATGCTGAGAGGCTCACATCTATCCTAAAGCAAATCATACACTGTGTTTTCATCAAGTGTTTTGTGCTTCCATTGTCTGTGTAATTCCCAGTTACCATAACAGGGCACCTGGTTCTCTGGTTGCACTGTGATGAGCACATCTGATGAGCTTGTGGCAGAATGTTCACAGGCAGCATCAGTCACTGTCGAGAGATTTATGATCCACATATGAGATGAACAGTCTGGCGCACACTGATTATTTTACTTCTGAGCTGCACCATCTGTCTCCACCCAGGAATCTTAAAGATTTCTTAGATAATGTTGCAGGATCATCTTTTAAGAGGCATTATCAGTGACCCTCCAACCACTCTGACTAAAGCAAAATTGATGTAGGAGCGCTAGCCAATGAGTCTCAGAAATTAAAGGACTTATTACATGCAAATATCCTATCCATGAAAATAAGCTTTTACTAACCATTTAGCAAAGGGGGGAAAATATGCTCTACACTATCTGAAGATTAAATTAGAAATGCCAATACCTATTCTGCTCATAGATTTAAGGATATAAAAATGTAAATTCTGAATGCAGTAGGGCTGCCTTCCTAAAATAAATTACTACTGATTTAAAAGGTGGCCTGAGAGCTATGTTTAGCTACAGTGACAGAGACCATGCTTACCAAATACCCATGTGCTCTCTCTGAGGTAGTGTCTTTAAAAGTGGTGCTGGGTATAACATTCTTTGGGTAGTTTTTTCTAAAGACCAGCCTGCACCTGAACTATGTATTTCCCAATCCCCCTTGCAGATAGGATCGGGCCGTGTGACTAAATTGACCAATCAGCTCTGAATGTGTGCAGGAGCTGGTACGATTTTTCCATCAGTCTCTTCCCCAGGGAAGGCAAGCTTGGAGAGCATGCACACGTGTCAGAGAAAAAGGAGGTCTGCTTGGCCAACACTGAGCTGTATGAAAGTGAGACAAAACTTTTATTGTGTTAAACCCCTGAGATTTCAATATTGTGTGTTGCACTTAATTACTGTGAATAATACAGCCACAAATATCACATAGCACTGAGATTTCTCACCACTAAGAACAAATATTATTTTCACTATAAAATTGGGAATGAAGAAAGAAGTTTTTCTCTTATCAAAGGAGTTAGAGTTCCGTAGCTATTCTAGTTCTACCATGTTTCCCTGAAAATAAGACTTAACTGGAAAATAAGCCCTAGCATGATTTTTCAGGAGGACATCCCCTGAACATAAGCCCTAATGTGTCTTTTGGAGCAAAAAATTAATATAAGACCTGGTCTTATTTTCGGGGAAACGTGGTATGGTATTGCCTTTAAACATTATGCTGATTACAAAGTTCTTTGGGTACTTTTTTTTTCTAAAGATCAGCCTACCTTAATTATGTTGAGGGATGTTCAAAATAAAGATCTCGGGCCGGCCCGGTGGCTCAGGCGGTTAGAGCTCCGTGCTCCTAACTCCGAAGGCTGCCGGTTCGATTCCCACATGGGCCAGTGGGCTCTCAACCACAAGGTTACTGGTTCAATTACTCGAGTCCTGCAAGGGATGGTGGGCTCTGCCCCCTGCAACTAAGATTGAACACGGCACCTTGAGCTGAGCTGCCTCCTGGATGGCCCAGTTGTTGGTTGGAGCGCGGGCTCTCAACCACAAGGTTGCCAGTTCAATTCCTCGTGTCCCGCAAGGGATGGTGGGCTGTGCCCCCTGCAACTAGAAATGGCAACTGGACCTGGAGCTGAGCTGCGTCCTCCACAAGTAAGACTGAAAGGACAACAAGTTGAAGCTGAACAGCACCCTCCACAACTAAGATTGAAAGGACAACAACTTGACTTAAAAAAATAAATAAATAAATAATAAAGATCTCTATCCAGTTATTGTTATTCCAGTAATATTAGTAGGCTGGAAAAACAATATCTAATTCCAGTACCTTGGACTACATGTCCCAATGGCTTCTAAACAGTAGCAAAGCACCTCCCCTGAAAGAACTTTAACGTCAAATACTTCCTTGATCTTTTCAGGTTGGGCACATCATAGTAACTGTCTGGAATCAGAGGTAATATGGATGAGGTGCCAGGAGAGAAGGGCAGAGGAACCCAAGTTTTCACAAGCGGCCATCATGAGCTATCTGCCCATGAATAATAATTTTTATGGCGAAATCTCATTGTTATTCTGAAGGCATGTCTCATTATCTTAGCCACAGTAGGTGAAGCACAATGAAGGAATTATTTGCAAGAAGTCCTCGGCTGTAAGCTACATTTGGTAACTCAGAATTGATTCCAGTAGTGTAAGTGTTGTAAAAAACCTGTGGTGTATGTAAGAATATTGCCTGTAACTCATCAAAGGAAATCATCTGTGAAATGTGACTAAGAAGTCTTGATAAGGAATATATATCAACTTCCTATACTTATACTAGATGGGAAGAATCATTATTTTTTTATACTAGGAGGTATATAACAAGTTAAATTTCCCTTTGTTCTCTTCTCCAACCCTATTCCTCTCTCTCACTAGATATTTAATATTGTCTGTCATTGTAATTTAGAATGCAATCTTCCACTCAATATTTTCACATGTAAGTTGTCATTCTATTTTCATCTTCTATAAATTGCCTCATGAGATCTGTTGTCTATTTTGTATTAGGTAGTTTTTTTCTTACAGATTTGTAGGCACTTTATATGTTCTGGAGTCCAAAATGTTACTTTAACATATAATTACAAATATCTTCCTCAGTCTCTTGTTTTTGTTTATTCTGTCCTTTGTGGCATAAAAGGTTTTAATTATTATGTGGACAAATTTATTAAACTTTTTACTTAATGGGTTGTGCTTTATGTGTCTTCTGTTAAAAAAAATTATCTCTTCCTACTACAAAGTCATGAAGATATTCTCCTATATAGAAATTTCTATTTTCAAAGATGTTTCAGTGTTTTCCCATTATTTGCTGAATTTTTGTGCCTTCTTTTTTCCATAATGCCAGCCTTATTTCTGCATTAGGGTAGACAAAAGTGGATCCCTGCTTCTGTGTGTATGGAGGACACAATAATGAATAGGGAATCCGCAATTTTATGAGGCTCGAGGGTAACTATGTGCCCCCTCCATAGTTTTCCATTCTTGTGGTGGAACATCCATTACATAACACTCCTGGACTCTCTCACCCCTCTTCATCTGCAGAAACGAAGGAATTTCTTATCTGCTGAGTGACTTTAGAAGCAGGGGCTATGAGTATATAGCTTAGCTCCTCCTTCCCTCTTTTCTCTTTGGGATTTGTCTGGTTGCAGAGAAAATGTGCCACAAGGTAAGCTTAGTGGTAAAGTCTCTGCCACTGCAGGGGGAGGTCACAGTTTTCCTGTGCTCTTTATGATGGGTGGGTAAGTTAGTCAAATTCTGGGATTCAGCATTAGGAAATTCTCCTTGCCACACACCTAAGTTACATCCTCCAATTCAACACTAATCAACAATAAACCTAATACTTTCATCTTCATTTGCCAGACTTGTTTATCTTCTGGTTCAGAACTTGGTATGGGGGGAAGAGTGCAACAACCCAGACCAGAAAGTCACCATTTGAACTGGGGGAAATTGTCTAAAAGACAATTTGAAAAGTCCCAAATAGGCTGCAAAGCATTTGTCAACTGAAATCAATTCAGTCTGGGAATGGGGAATGGACTTTCACATGAAGATACAGTGATGTTTCATTGAACTCAGAGAAAAGAAAGCAGTTGGACCTCAGGAAGGAAGTGGAACCAGGAAATGCAAGCCCAACTGAATTCTCTCCATCGTGTGTCTTGACATCCCTATGTGTTTGCTTCATTCTTCTCTTTCTTTACAGACAGGCTTTCTCTGCTTCTTCAGACCACATGGGCGTGTGTGTGTGTGTGTGTGTGTGTGTGTGTGTGTGTGTTGAGGGGAGCCCAAGTGATCCAGTCAATTGTAGCCATGAGAATAATCATAAAGAATGTTTTGTATACTGTATCAATAAATCAATAATGTAGGTTATCAGCTAAGAGTGAAGAATGAGAAACAGCTGTATGAGGTTTGGAGTCTAAGGAGAGAGTATAAAATTGTTGGATGGGAGAGAGGGACTTGAAATTTAAGTATCATAGCACTGGTAGTCTGTGCTGAGAGCACCTGTGAGATTTGTGGTCCTATACTTAGAAACCAGTCATCTGAGATACAATAGTTTCCTCACTAAAGAGCTGCTGATGGGGGACCTGATCCAAGTAGTGTGGTAGATAAACGCTGTGCTTGCCTCCTCCCATGACCACATTAAAATTACAAATAATGATAGAACAAATCAACCTGGAGATCCATCTGAAGTCTAGATGAACAGAAGTCCTATAACTAAGGATATAAAAAAGAAGTTATGTCAAGACTGGTGGAAGGGGCTGAGACAACAAAGTGGGCTGGCCCCAAACCTCCATGTGGTGGTTGAGAATTGGGAGGGATATCTCAGATGCATACATTGTCTCTGGAGGAGTGAGGGACCCCAGACCCACAGCAGGCTCCTCAACCCAGAGTACTGGTGCCAGGACGGAGCGCTCCCACAACAACTGGCTGTGAAAAACAGTGGGGATTCCAACCATCCAGGTGAGAAGGAAGGCAGGTAGAAACCCAGACATCCTCTTAAGGGGCCCACACTCAGGTGCACTCACTCGCAGGCAGTCACGCCAGGCTCCAGCCCAGGGTAGTTGACTCAGGAGGTGTCAGGGACATACAGTGAGAGATTGAGGTGTCTGGCTCCAGGGTGAGGGCTGAAAGAAAAGTCACCATATGCCCTGTGTAGAATCCTTCTCCCATGCAGCCAGCAGGCAGACACTATTTTTTGTGTTGAGCTCTCTCCCACACTGCCAAATCTGATTCTGCATTGGACTGGTGAACTCCATTCGCTCCCTCCAGTTGACATGCTGGGTCCTCATCTCACCCAACTCACTCAACACCTGAGGCACTTTCCTGACCAGCAGCAAGCCCCACTCAGATTGCACTCTTTCTTGGACAACTGTTGGGAGTCTGCAGGCCCCAGGCAGGTGGCAGCTGGGCTTGGTGTACTCTGAGACTTTTTGCTGAGCAGCAGCAGGCTCAGCACTGGCACTAAAACATAATCTACATTAACCTGGTGAACACCACTCATCCCACCCAGGTGACTCACTGAGACCCTGCTTCACCCAACTCACACACTGCACAAGGCTCTCTCAGTGGCAGAGCCTATGGGAGCCAAAAGATGGCAGAAGGCCTCAAGGGGCCCCAGGCATTGTACTGCAGGCAGATGTCCTCAGTTCTCAGCGTGGCCTGCCCTGCAAGCATCCAGGTCCAGCACAGGCATCAATCAATGGTAGCCCTGGGCCAATTGCAAGCAGTGGTTGACCTTGGCCTGCATGGGAGCCCCTCTCAAGAGGCACCAGAACCAACACACCCAGAGGTCAACTGCAGAAACAACAGAGCACTACCCGATTACCCCACAAGCAGCACACCCAACGGGGGTCTCAACAGGCACAAGAGCCCACGGAGATGAATCATGCTCTGTGGTGTTAACCCCCACACAGCAGCTCATAAGAGGTGGGTGTGGTCAGTGTTCACAGCAGGCAGCCTGAGGGTAAATCTCACCCACTGATGTGCTAACAGCAATCAAGGCTCAACTGCAACAGGAAAGCACACACAACCCTCACAAGGGACACTCCTAGAGTACACAGCACAGGTGATCAGGGAGACTGCACCATTGGATACCACAGGACACCTACTACATAAGGCCACCTGGTGAAGAAGGAGAGACATAGAAGATCTACATAACACACAGAAGAAAAACACAGAGAGGCAGCCAAAATGAGGAAACAAAGATATATGTCCCAAATAAAAGAAGAGGAGAAAACTCCAGAAACAGAACTAAATGAAAGGGAGGCAAGCAACCTACCAGAGACAGAGTTCAAAACAATGGTTATGAAATTGCTTAAGAAGTGTAGTGAGAATTTCAACAGAGATAGTAAGCATAAAGAAAGACATAGAAACCATAAAAAAAGAACCAGTCAGAAGTAAAGAATACCATAACTGAAATGAAGAATACATTAGAAGGAATCACCATCAAACTAGATGAAGCAAAGAACAAATCAGCGATTTAGAAGACAGGGTAGCAGAAAACATCCAGTTGGAACAGCAAAAAGAAAAAAGAATTTTAAAAATGTGGATAGTTTAAGAGACCTCTGGGATAACATCAAGCATAAGAACACACATCATAGTGGTAACACAAGGAAAAGATTGAAAGCAAGGGATTGAGAACCTATTTGTAAAAATAATAACTGAAAACTTCCTCAACCCGGCAAATGATAAAGGGATCAATCCAACAAGTGGATATAACCCTAGTAAACACCTATGCACCCAACGTAGGAGCACCTAAGTATATATTGGGTTGGTGCAAAAGTAATTGCAGTTTTTGCAATTACTTTTAACTTTTATACTGCAATTACTTTTGCACCAAGTATATATATATATATATATATATATATATATATATATATATATATATATAATATATATCACAAAAAATTCCACCAAAAAAAGTATTAGAACTGATAAATAAATTCAGTAAAGTAGGAGGATACTAAAAAATTAATATTCAGAAATAAATTGCATTTTTTTGTACCAAAAACAAACTACCAGAAAGATAAATTATGAAAATAATCCTATTTACAATTGAATCAAAAAAAACAAAAACCCAGGAATAAATTTAACCAAGGAAGTAAAAGACCAGTATTCAGAAAATTATAAGACATTGAAGAGAGAAATTAAAGAAGATACAAATAAATGGAAGCATATACAGTGCTCATGGATAGGAAGAATTAACATAGTTTAAATGTCCATATTACCCAAAGCAATCTATAGATTCAATGCAATCTCTATCAAAACACCAATGGCATTTTTCACAGAACCAGAAAAAATAATACTAGAATTTATATGGAACCATAAAAAAATCCCAAATAGCATGGTAATCCTGGGAAGGAAAAACAAGGCTAAAGGTATCATGCTAGCTGATATCAAACTATACTACAAGGCCATAGTAATCAAAATAGCATGGTACTGGCATAAAAACAGACACATAGATCAATGGAATAGACTAGCGAGCCCAGATGTAAACCCATACTAATTGGGTGATAACTTCATAAATTATATAAATGTCTAACCACTACACTGTACAGCTGAAACTAAAATAAAATATATTGAAAACAATTAAAAATAGAACCACCTTATGACTGAGCAATTCCACTTCTGAAAAAAAAAGAATAAAATTCTTTAGAAGGAATATTTTACACATAAGTTTTCTAAGATTTTATATATCTAAAATTGTCTTTATGTTACCATGATATTGATTGATAATTTGACTCAGTATAGAATTCTAACTTGAAAATTATTTTCCTCAGAATCCTAGAGTGCTAAAATTTCACACTGAAATGTCTGCTTGTGGATCTTTTTCTGTTCACCCTTCTGAGAATTTGGTGAGTAAATTCAATCTTAATTTAAAATAATCTACTTCAGATTAATGCTAACTTAATTTCGATATATAGAAAGTTTCCTCAACATACATCCCTTCCTGCCTCCCTTCTTGGACTATTATTGGCATATGAATTACACATTTATATGTTGTAAATCCATCAACATAGTCCTATAATTATAGTTTTATGCAGTTATCTTTTAAAACAGAAGAGAAGAATTATGAAAAAGGCAATTCCAATCTAAAGATTCATCTTTTTAGCTCTGAGAAATTTTCTTCTATTATTTCTTTGATAGTATCTCTTTTTTTCCTTCTGTTTTCTTTTCTTAAAGCTCATACTAGTGTGACTTGCTGTCTCTTTGTATATTTGCTCTGTTATCCCAACTCTTCTATTATTTCACCAAGAGTTCCTTCTTGTTCTCTGAGTGTTCCTTTTCTATAGTACTTTGTTCTTAATTTATGAATATATTATATTTTATTAATCTATTAATTTAAATAGTAATACTTGCTCCTGGGACAAAACTCAATAAAGAAAAAAATGTATAGTGCAAGCTCTTTCTCACCCAGTTCCCAGCAATAGAGAAAATCTTGTTATTAATTTCTTATGAATTCTTCAGAGATATTTCGTGAATTTTAAAATTGTACATGCATTTAAAAATATATTCTTGAATCTCTTTGAAAATATGATTTCAGTTTTTTTGTGTTTTGTTTTTCTATTCTCTTCTCTTTCCTAAATTATCTCGTATTTATTGGGGATCAGATAGTCTTTATCTTGGATTTTCAATTTCATAATTCTGGTTTTCTTCGTATGATTTATTGTCTATTCACATGTAAACATAGACTAGATTACTGTTTCTAGGAAGCAGATATGGATTTTCTCCCATTTTAAATGTTAGTATACTTTCTTGCTCATTCTTACCCCTGTGTGGTAACGGTGAAGGGAGTCAACATAAAGGATTTATTTTAGAATAAGAGGTTGAGAGTTGGTCTACATGCTTGTTCCATGAACAAATGGAGAGGCCGGAATTCACCCAGCAGCCTTCTCTTTGGCAGTCTGTTGTATGTGTTTACACAGACTTTCAATTAACACCGTGTTTTCCATCTTCCTTGTCACTCTCACATTCCTGCCAACTCCAAGTTCAGAGTCTTCCTGGGTTTTGCATGGTGGCTCGGCTGTCTCCACACTATGGCCCTTCTTTACATTTACACAGAACTGTGTAAGACTATCGCTTCCACCAATTTGTAGTAGTTATTAATATCTTCCACCAGATGAAATCTCTAGTCTGCTGGGGGTCCCCTCCAGTACATTGTCCTTGGAAAATGTTCTGGGCATTGATAAATAATGCAGTTCAAGTACTCCAGACAAGACTGTTATGTCATTTTTTAAAGTAATGTAAAAGGATATCCCATGGTGGTGGTGGAAAAATTATTTCTCTGTGGAAATAAATGTTTTTTAATGTGAAGATTGTCAACCTGTTCTTGTGGGTTTGGAGACACCTTAGGATGAGGGGAAACCAAGAACAAAAGAAATGCTATTTTTTTTTTTATTAATTTGTACCTAAAGCTTCCTCCACTCTCCATCTGGAAGATTGGTGTTTTCCTGAAAGACATCTGGTAGCTCTGCCTATTCTAGGTTTCTCATTAGTTTAGACAACAAGGAAAATGCACTGCAGTTATTATTTCTTCCTTATAAATACAGCACCTTGGGATGGCTACAGCATTTTGGATATTATTGTGGCTTCATCTCCCTGGGAATATTTCTCATTTCCTATTTTGAGATATATTGTTCTTTTCTTCTGTTAGAAGGCCCTTCACTCATCTAGGCTTCTAGCAACACTATAAAATTAGAAAAAAAACTTCAGAAGTTGCAAAACAGATGATTAACAGTAGTGCTGTGGCCTTATTAAGCTAAGGATCTCACGCTGTTTACCCATTCACACATGCTTATTGATTTAATGTTTTGTAAATTTAGCTCTCTTCAGTCTCAGCTGATGTGTAGGTGCATACACCAACCAGACTGATATTTACACCATAAGTGAGAAATAACTTGATAATTTATGAGTGGTGAAACCCAAAGTTGAACAGGTTTTTCCTCAGGAAAGGAAAAAACACATGTGGCACATTTTAGACAACTATCTTTTTAGACTCTTTAATTTTAAGAACATATGTACCTTCTGGTGGGGTGGTTGCAGGGAGCATTATGCAATTGGGTCAGCCACATTTTCCTTTATGAAGTGTTTCTGGAAGAAACACTTTTGCTCTGCATTTGTGCAGAGGCTGGGCCTGCGCTAATGAGGGCATCCTGGGAGTTCAGTGGCCACATTAGGGATGTCCGAAGGTCCATTACTAAGTGTCTGCCCCTTGGAGACACCACAATGACAGAAGAATTATTAAAACAGATCCTATGCATTGTCTGACATGGGCACATCCCTTGTTTGCGTGCCCTGTGTTTTAATAAGAGTTCTCTGGTTTTGTTCTTTTAAACTAGGGAAATGGATTTGGTTACAAAAGAGCAAAAGTTCTTCCATTGAAGAGAAGAGCACATATCAATTTGGGGAGGAGAAGTTAGAGGAGAGTTTGCTTTAAATTCCTCTTGGAAAGACACCCCCCGCACACACACACATGCACACACACTTGCTTGCACACATATTCATGCTCACGTCTATGTACTTAATGATGACAAGGATGGGAAAAGCTGAAGACAAAAAAGGAGGAGCCAGACGGTCAGTTCCCTTCCCCCACACACTTGCTCTCCTTTGGTCTGGAGATGTCTGTGGCTGCCTAAGGGCACCTGAGGTGGAAAAATGATCTAAAGTACAATAGCGTGTGTCTATAGTTTCTTACCCTCACAGCGGCATAAAGATCCCTGAGAGACAATGGACTTCAATGCAAGACAGAAACTGCGTTGGCTTAGTTTTGCTACCGGCTGTCATGGAGGAAAGGACTAGAAGTCAGGAAGCTGGTTTAAAGGTTGAAGCTGGAAAAGGGAGGAAACACAAGGGGAGGCATGCAGCAGTCACTGATCTATAGTAATTCTGGAAATCGGTCAGGCACATGTTATTTCTTGATAAAAGCCCACTACTGCTTCTTGGTTCCTGAGTCTCAGTTCAAGCTGACAGTGCTTCCACTGGCACAATTTTCTTAAATATTCTGGAGGTTCTCCAAAAACCATATTAAGTTTTAAGTTTCAATCCGTTTAACAAGGTCAGAGTCTCAAATCTCTTTAAGATGAACTCTCTTCTACCTTGGAGTCCTTATGAAGCTGCTGTGTGACAATCCCTTAAGATTCTAAGATGCACCGTTGTTCCACAGAGTCTGTGAGGCATACCTTAAGATCTTTAGAAGGACTTTCATCAGTTTGAGTCCATGAGGTAACATTTTAAATCATTCTGAGGTTTTAAAAGACGATCTTACAGGTCCATCCTAGATTTGATCTTTGCCTGGAAGCCATTTCTTAATTTGAGAATAGTTTGCCATTTGAAGAGATTGAGGAAAAATATACTTTTATTTTCACATCTAAAAAGTCCTGGCTCCTTTATGTTTCTTCAAAATTTGCTTGAAAATTGAAGAATTGCTATATTAGTTTTTAAATTTCTATGTAACAAATTATTACAAAGTTAGTTGTTTAAAGCAACACAAATTTTTATTATTTCACAGCTTCTGGAGATCAGAAGTCAAGCATATTTTACTGGGTCCTCTGCTCAGGGTCTCACAGGCTGAAAGCAAGATGTCAGCCAGCTGTTGTCATTTGTAGGCTTCCAAGCCTACGGGAGAATGATCTGCTTCCAAGCTCCCTCGGTTGATGGCAGAATATATTTCCTTGGATTGTATAACTGAGGTCCCCATTTCTTCTGCTCTCAGCTCCTAGAGACACTGTCAGGTCCTTACCACATGGCCTTTCCATGGCTCCCTCATATTTCAAAGCTCTTCACAGAAAGGCACTAGTGACGAATCACCTAATTAGGTCAAGCCCACCTACGATAATCTTCTTTTGAATAACTTAAAGTTAACTTATTAGGGACTTTACTTACATCTGTGAAATTCCTTCTGCCACATTCTGTAACCTAATCATGGGTACAGCACCAGGAGGTGGAGACCGTGGGGGCATCTCAGAATTCTGCCTGCCACAGCTTAGTTTTGGTTAATCTCTCTTCTCCCGGTTTACTCTAAGTAGCTTAAAAAGCCAAGCAGAACTATCAGTGCTCTTCCTGGAAACTTCCTTAGCTTGATCATCAAGTTTACTATTATATTTTCTATTTTTCACATTCTGTTACTACATAACAAGGGCCTCCATTTCTCCAGCTTCCAGTAATATTTTCCTCTTTTGCTTTAGGTCCCATTGACAGCTTCCTTGGGGTCTTTTAGATTTCCACTAACACTCTTCTGAAGGCCCTTTAAGTTTTCACTAACATTCTCCTTGTGTCCCTGCCAGCTTCCACCAACCATGAGGTGCAAAAGCCAATGACATGAAGTTGCAATGACTAAAACTTAGTGACTAAAAACAACAACAATCATTTTTTAGCTCACAAATCTGCCAGGAGAATTCCAGACACAGGTCTGTGTTTACTGAACCAATTAACACATAAAATGAGATGAGATTGCTCTGTTAGATTAAATTCTCTGATCCAGGAGTTCTACTTTTTAACTATCAATAATTAGTTATTTGGAACAAACTCCCCACTGAGAACTAGAAAAGCTGGAACACACACACACACACACACACACACACACACACACACACACACACCAAAACAGTTAAGCTGTATGTGGATAATACTTTAGGGAGAGGAAGGAAGCCCAAAGAGGTGAGTCTGGCATTTGGTGCCACTGTTCTTTCAAGAGAGGGGGCATTCTTACCAGCAATAGATGAGAAGCTGAGCAGAACGTTTAGCAGACACAAGTCTAGGAAGTAAAAACTGAAGTTCAAGGGTTGATAAAGAAGAGGAATCTATTTCTAGAGGTGATTTAAGACTCCAAAAGGATATATACCTGGAGTAGGAGTAAACTGGAAATAGACCAGCCCTCCCAGACACTGACATTCAACTTCTAATCATTTTAATTTCTGATTGTAAGGTAATCAGGAGAACCTAGCTCAAGGTCAACTTCCAAAAGTACAAGAAAATTCTCTCTAAAGAAAGATTACATTATCCAGAACTCAAATTTCCCAATCAAAAACATTTGGGTATTTGAGAAGATGAAACTTAACTGAAAGTCAAGGTAATAAAATATATGATAGATATTGATTATTTTGTCCGATGGAGTTACTAGACATGAACTTCAAAATATGTTCAAGGAACTAAAAGAACAAAATAGTGAACTTCAGTAGAGGAAAAAAAAAAAGATTGAAATAGCTACTCTAAAATTAATAGTAACTGATATTAAGAACTTTATGATTAATATACTTGACCTAACTGCCATATGTAGAACAGCACACCCAACAAGTATAGAATTCAAGTATAGAATCATTTATCAAAATTGAACATATGCTAGTTCATCAGCTACGCTAACAAACTTCATAAAGTTAAAATTAGAGAGTATATTATTTGACCATAGTGGAAATAAGTTATATATCAATAACAACACCACCACTAAAAAAACTAGAAAATTCCTATATGTTTTTGAACTTAAACTATAAACTTCTAAATAACCATGTGACCCATAAGAAATTGTAAATCAGAAAATACTTAAAGTAAATAACAATGAAAATCAGACATACATAACATAATTTGTGTGGTGAAACTAAAGCAGTGCTTAGAGGGAAATATATAGATGTCAAATATATGTTAGAAAAGAAAAGGGGCTAGAAATCAGTGATTTAAGTATCTATGTCAAGAAGTTACAAAAATAAAATAAAATGAAACCCAAAGTAAGTAGAAATAGGGAAATTAAAACTACAAGAGCAGAATTTGTTTAAAAAGCAACAGAAAAGAAAGAAGATTAACAAAGCCAAAAAACGTATTCTTTGGAAAGATTATGAAAATGGATAACACCTTGGCATGACTGATCAATGAAGAAAAGAGAGAAGGCACTAATAGTAATAAAATGAAAAAGGAATATTATTACTGGTCCTTCAGACAATAAAAACATAATATGAAGATATTAGGATTATGATGAAAGATTGGAACGTTTAGGTAAAATGGAAAAATTCCCAGAACACACTGACTACAACTGACACCAAAAGGTGGAAATTTATCAACTGATTCTAAAAGTTGTATGGAAATAGAAAGGGCTAATAATAACTAAGATAATTTTAAAGAAAAAGAACATCGTTGGAGGAGCCACACTACTGAATATCAAGATTTGTTATTAAGCTCCTACAATTGAGACTATAATATTTGTACAAGGATAGACTAATAGAGTTGGAACAGAATAGTATCAAACAAAAGACCCACCCACATATGGACACGATTTATGTGAAAGGTGGCACAGCAGAGAAGGGAGAATATGGTCTTGCAACAAATGGTGCTGGGCCAATTGGATATCCATATAAAAAAAAAAAAAAACCTGAAACTAAAATTCAGCTATTATTTTACTGTTCCCAAGGTCATAGTAGGAAAAATTCTAGGGGAAACAAAAAAAAGAAAACAGGAAAAATCTGTATGAAGCAGGGTTGGCAAAGATTTCTAAATGGACACAAAAAAACACTAACCATAAAGGAGATGAATAAATTAGAATAAATTAAATTTAGGAACTCGTGTTCTTAAAGGACAATACACCAATAAGAGAATGAAAGGCAAACCACAGAATTTTTTAGATATTTGAAATTTGAAAAACATATAACAACGGGCTTATAGCAAGAAAAAGCAAAATAACTTTCATAAATCTGTAAGAAAAATATAGACATTTCTATACAAAGATATTCAAATGACCAATAAACATATTAGAAAGTGCACAATATTATTACTAACCAGGGAAATACACAAACTAAAACCTCAATGAGATACCACTACACCCCCCACCAGGATGGTTAAAATTAAAAAGACTGAGTATATCAAGTGTTGGTAAGAATATGGAACAACTAGAACTTTCATGTACTGCTGGTGGGAATGAAATTGGTGTAACCATTCTGGGAAAATGTACAGTACACATACCTTATGACCCACTAGTCCACTCCTAGGTTTATATGAGTATTGAAGAAAAATGCTTAAATATATAAACTAAAGACATATATGAAACTATTCACACCATTATCTGTAGTAGCTAAAAATAAAACATGATAAAAACCAAAGTTCCATTAACCACCAAGTGATAAATACTGTGTGGTTTAATCATATGCGTATAATAAAGAACAAGTAGCAATGACAATTAATGTTCTAAATGCCACACAAAATGGATCAACCTCATAAACATAACATCAAGTAAAACAAGTCAACCCCCAAAAATATATATGTTACATGATTCCATTTATATAAAGTTTGAACACAGGCAAAAATAACCTTGAGTGATTGTATCTGGGGAGGATAAAGGAAGTAGAGATTAGAGGATTGCTCTTTCCCTAGGCTCATGGAGTTTCAAAGCATATATGCACAGGTCACTAATCCGCCAGAGACTGAGGATCTCCAGATCTGCTGATTTCTAGAGCTTACTCTGCAACTTCTCCTCTCTGATACTATGCTTCACAAATCCTAACCACCTTAGTGTCCCAGAACCCCACAGTGAGAACTTCAGGCTTTGTTTGGGTTCCCCCTTCCTGAGCTGAGGCCTGGCTTCCAGGCAGAACACTGGAGTAGTTGAAAGGCTCACGTCATTTGTTTCCCTCCTTCCGTGGATCACAGTCTTGCACGGCCTATTATTCAATGTCTAAAAACCATACTTTAATATATTTCCCCACTTTTCTAGTTGTTTATGGCAAGACTGCAGTATTAAAAATGTGAATATTTGGATCCAATTCCTGGAAATTCTGATTCACTAAGTCCAAGGTGAGGCCCAGGCATCTGCATTTTGAAAAAAATATGGAAAAATGATTCTGCAATGCGGTTCCCTACTTGTCTATGATAAAAAAGAGGCCATTGCCACTTACTGATAGCCCCATGGTTCCCTATTTGAAATACTGATGGTCACCTTTACACATATACACATACAATGTGCATATTCAATTAGCATATATCATTATTTCAATTAGTATGTATTTATAAACCTGTTATTTTCATTATGCTGGGCATTATGAACCTATGATTTGAATTCTAAAGTGAAAATATATTCACCATTTTAAAGCACAAAGTCAAACTGGCTTGACATGCATGCCTAATTTTTAAAAATCATGTTGGATATCCCTATACAAATGACATCTCTGTTCAAGAATTTTTATGATTTATTGATCTTTTAAGAAAACTGCTGAGTCCCCTTACATCCAGCTTCTATAATCTGTAGCAGTTTTTAAATTATTCAAACACACACCCACTATAATGTGCATACACATGTGTTTTTAAATAATATAATAGCATTGGTAGCTAATACTTATTGAGCACTTATGTGTCAGGGATTGGACACAATTCTTTATATTAATTACATCTTTTAAAACTCAAAATCACCGTAAAATGTAGGTCTTGTCATTATCTCCTTTTATAGAGGATGGTATTCTTGCGAAATGTTAGGCAATGACAAGGTACAGAACTACAAATCACCTCATATTTGTGACTCCTAACTCTATGCTTATAATAACTATGCTGCAAAATCCATGCAGAATTGGAAACATTCCCCCAAACATTTTGAAATAAGAAAGTGAAACAGTGAAGAAATTTTGGCCACACTCTTTCCTCAGATAATTAAGATATTAAAATAAACCTCTTTTAGGGAGAGATCCAAGATGGCAGAGTAGATAAACACTGTGCCTGCTTCCTTCCATGAACACATGAAAATTACAACTGAATTACAGGACAATCAATTTGGAGAACCATCTGAAGACTAGCTGAACAGAACTTTTATAACTAAGAATATAAAGAAGCTACATCAAGACTGATAGGAGTGGAGAAAAGAAACAGGCTGGCTCCAAACCTCTGTGCGGTGGTTGAGAATCAGAAGAGATATTGTCACGCAGGGTGTCATGCGGGATCTCAGCTCCCGCTCCCCACATAAGAACGCAGGATATGGTGAGGCCAAAAAGGAACACTCATGGAGCCATAGATAGGGAAGTCACACCACTATGGTCTCACTGGCGGCTGGGTTGAGACACAGGAGGCAGGAGTCACATGATCCACAACGCGCTGTCCATTTGTCTCTGCCAACCAATCTCATTTGCTAGCTGCAATCCGTAATCCACACTCCGCCATGCCACGCCACACTAAGATGCCACACTACAACGCCACGCCACCACACCACACCACTACACCACCACACCACAACTTGCTAGCTTAGCCGCGGCAGTTATATCAGTGGCTAATGGATAACCGCAACAGCCGATGGCCAACTAGTCACAGCTGATGACCATCTACTACCTGAGCCAGCACCTTTCTATGTGAGGCCAAGAGCCTGGAAACTGCTCTCTGGGGCTCTGTCCCCACAGATATCTTGGCCATGGAGGATCCCCACAGAGGAGTGAGGGACTCCAGGCCTGATACCAGGAAGGGGAAACCCCCACAACACCTGGCTGTGAAAAACAGTGAGGACTCCAACCTTCTCAGGGGGATGGAAGGCTGGGGGAAACCCAGCCATCATTTCAAGGGGCCTGCACACAGACTCACTCACTGGCAGGTACTCACCCAGGGCTCTGGTGGAGGGACAGTGACTTGGGGGCATCAGAGGCATACGGGAGGCAGACTGAGGTTTGCAGTTTCAGAACTAGGGTTGGAAGACAGTCGCCAGTTTCCTGTAACGGGGCCTCCTCCTGTGCAGCTGGCAGGCAGGCGCCATCTTTCCTATGTTGAGCCCTCCCCCACAGTCCAGATCTGAATGATTGGTTTGGTGAGCTCTGCTGCTCCACCCTGCTGACTACTGGGAACCTGCCCTACCCAACTCCCCCAGCACCAGAGGTACTTTCTCACGAGCAGACAGCCCCACCCACATTGCATTGTTTCTAGGAACACTATCAGAGTCCACGAGCCCCAAGTGGGCAGTGACTGGCCTCTGTGTGTTCTGAGACTTTTGTTGAGTAGTTTCAGACTCAGCACTGACACCAAACCAGAATCTACATTAACCAGGTAACCACAACTCTTCCCCCTCTAGTGACTCCCTGAGACCCTTGCCTCACCCAACTTGCATACTGTATGAGGCTTTATTGGGGTGTCCTGACTTTTTGAAGAGCTACCCCAGACCTGGTACTGGTGGCAGACGTCCTCAGTTTGCAGGATGGCCACTCCCACACACCTCCAGCTTTAGCAAAGGCAGTGAACAGTGGATTGCTTTGTAGCTCCTACCAAGTAGACCCCAGCTGGAGGGACACAGTGGGTGACCTGGGCCTGCACCAGAGCCCCTTGCAAGAGGCCCCAGAACCAATATACGTGGAGGTTGGCTTCAGACCACCTCAGACCACTTCGCAATTAGCTCCACAAGCATCACACACAAAGGGCGGTCTCAACAGGCACCAGAGCCCGCTGGAGTGTATCCCACTGAGTGGGGTAAGCACCCTGCACAGCAAGTTATAAGCTGTGGTTGTGGCCAAACCCCACAGCCAATCAGCCCGAGGGCCAGTCCCACCCACTGATGTACCAATAGCAATCAAGGCTCAACTATAACAGGAGGGCCCATACAAGGGACACTCTTGGAGCACCAGGAACAGGTGACCAGGGAGACTGTGCCAGGGCCCCACGGGCACCGACTAACTAAGGCCACCTGGCCAACTGCCCAAATGCAGAAGACATAGCAGATCTATCTAATACATAGAAACAAACAAAGAGGAAGCCAAAATGAGGAAACAAAGAAATATATCTCAAGTGAAAGAACAGGAGAAAACTCCAGAAAAGGAACTAAAAGAAATGGAGGCAAGCAACCTACCAAAGACAGCGTTCAAAACAATGGTTAAAAGGATGCTCAAGGAACTTAGTGAGAATTTCAACAAAGAGATAGCAAGAATAAAAATGGACATAGAGACTATAAAAAAGAACCAGTCAAAAATGAAGACTACAATAACTGAAGAATGGACTAGAAGGGATCAACAGCAGATTAGATGAAGCAGAGGACTGAATCAGCAATTTGGAAGACAAAGTAGCGGAAAATGCCCAATCAGAACTGCAAAAATAAACAAATCTAATAAAATGAGTATAGTTTAAGAGACCTCTGGGACAGCATCAGGCATAACAACATTCATATCATAGAGGTACCAGAAGGAGAAGAGAAAAAGCAAGGGATTGACAACTATTGGAAAAAATAATGACTGAAAACTTACCTAACCTGGTGAAGGAAATAGACATACAAGTCCAGGAAGCACAGACAGCCCCAAACAAGATGAACCCACACAGACCCACACCAAGATACATTATAATCAGAATGGCAAAGGTTAAAGACAAAGAGAGAAACATAAAAGCAGCAAGAAAAAGGCAACTATAGTAACTTATAAGGGTGCTCTCATAAGACTGTCTACTGATTTCTCATCAGAAACTTTGCAGGCCAGAAGGGATTGGCAGGAAATATTCAAAATGATGAAAAACAAGGAACTATAATCAAGATTGAGCTACCCAGAAAACTATCATTTAGAATCAAGGACAGATCAAGATCTTCCCAGACAAGAAAAAGCTAAAGGAGTTCATCATCACCAAACAAATATTACAAGGAATCTTAGAGGTATACTTCTTTAAGATGGGGGTGGGGAAAAGATTAAAATTACAAATAATAAAATGGCAATAGCTACATATCCATCAACAATCACTTTCAATGCTAATGGATTAAATGCTCTAATCAAAAGACATAGCAGGACTGAATGGATAAGAAAACAAAGTCTAACATATACTAGCAATACATATACCAGACAAAATAGACTTAAAAAAAAAAAAAGTCTATGACAAGAGACAAAGAAGGACCCAGTAATCCCACTTCTGGGTTTTTATCCAAAGAAACCCAAAACACTACTTCGAGGAGACATGTGCATTCATATGTTTATTTCAGCATTATTTACAATGGCCAAGATGTGGACACAGCCTGCGTGTCTGTCAATGGAAGAACAGATAAAGAGGAGGTGGCTCATATATACAATGGAATATTGCTTGGCCATGGAAGGAAATGGGATCTTGCCATCTGTGGCGGCATGGATGGACCTGGAGGGTATTGTGCTGAGTGGAGTGTAAGACAGAGAAACACATATGCAATGTGATTTTCCTTATATGTGGAATCTAAATAGCAAAATAAAGATACAGAGACCATTTTGTTGGTTGCCAGATGGGAGGGGGTAGTAGGGGTGTGTGTGAAAAAAGGGGAAGGGATTAAGAAGTACAAATTGGTAGTTACAAAATAGTCATGGGGATGCAAAGTAAAGCATAGGGAAGATAGTCAATGATATGGCAATAACTATGTATAGTGTCAGGTGGGTACTAGACTAATTAGTGGGATCATTTCTTAAATTATATAAATATCTAACCACTATGCTAGTCACCTGAAATTAATATAAAATAATATTGAATGTCAACTGTAGTTGAAAATTTTAAAAATGGGGGAAAATGTGAAGAGGAATAAGAGGTCCAAATTTCCAAGTATAAAACAAATAAGTCATGGTGTTGTAATGCACAGCACGGGGAATATAGTGAATAATATTGTGATAGTGTGGTACAGTGTCAGATGGGTGCTGGACTTATCATGGTGATCACTTCTTTACGTATACAAATGTTGAATAACTATGGTGTACACCTGAAACTAATATAATATTGTACGTTAGTTATACTTTTAATAAAACTCTTAAAGTAAAATAAAGCTCTTTTATAGAAAGAAGTAAAGTAAAAATTGATAAATGAGAATTTTTCTAATGATAAGCCTTTTCCCTCAAGTTAGCAATGAACTTTCAAGTCAATATTTACTATTATTGATTGAAATCTAAACATACAGTTAGTTCAACTGACAAAGGAAGTTTTGCCATATCAAAGAACTTTGATACAGATAAAAAAGAAAATGATTAATCCTGGAGGAATCAGAACTTTGATCCCATGTTTACCCTCAGGTGAATGGCAGCAGACACTTTACCAAAAAAGAGTCATTAAGGTAAATTGGTGACTTCAGGAGTCCCTTGGATCAATCCATAGTTCTCCCCATGTTTTAATACCCAGTTGTCTCTGTATAAACTGGATGGATTCTGTTCAGACATCTCAATATCACACATTCTCTACTCATTAAAGCTGCATCAGGTAAGGTATTGTCCCATCTCCGAAATAACTGTCTTGTTCACTTTCACTAAAAACACTAAGGCAATCTGTGCATATGTGCTTCAGAGACTACCATAAAAGGAAAGAGCTGGGGTAGTTTTCTATTACTTCTGTTTTTGTCTTTTTAAAAAAATATACCACCTTCCTCTCTTTTGCCCTTCCACACCAGAAACATTTCTGTTTTATAAAACTCAGTTTAAAGAAACTTGGGTTAATGAACTCCACATGAATAGAAATGATGTCCAGGTTTCCATAGTGAACATTAAGGTTGTTCATTTCCATCTCTTACAGCAATTGCAAACTGAAAGTTATACCAAACTGGATGTTTAATGAGCACCTGTGTCAATTTACTTGTGATATAACTCGAGCTGCTACAAAAATTGCTTTTGCAGAAAAGATGAGAAATGATAAACAAGCTCATCTTCCCAGAGGTATAGTAGCTTATCCGTAACTATCACTTCATAAACAGATTCAATCCAATTCTCATCTTTTGGTGTCTCTTAGAAAAGCAGTACCTGCCTTGGAAAAGGGTAGGAAAACATATGCTCTGGCTCCAACTCATTGATTTGGATCCCAACACAACCACCTGCTAACGGTGTAGTCTTGGGCAAATCACTTACCCATCCTGTGCCTCTCTTCTTTATCTGGAAGGTGGGAATAATAAGAGTACCTATCTAACAGGGTTGTTGTGAGGTTGAGTAGGTGATTTTAGGGGATAAACCTCAGCTTTCTTTGACTGCTTCCATGGTCATTGCAAGGATGAATTCCCCAAATATATCTCAATCTTATTTGAAGTAATACAGATAATAGCTAACAGAGTTAAGAAATATCCAAATCCACTATATTTGCAATATATCCTAGCTAATTTCATCCAGCCTCAAGACCCTTTACAAGTCCCTCTTACATGCAGAATCTACCATTGAGCAGCCTTGACAAAAATGACATTGTGCATATTCCTCCAAATTCCCAAAGTACTGTATCTTCTGCCTGCCTCACCCTTGTGGTTTATCACATATTTTCTTGTATTCACAATTATACTTCCTAAGAAAAATGTGAGCTTCTCAAAGGTAGGAACTTTGTGTAATAGTTCTTTGATTCCTCTCTTACAGTCAGCAGCAGCAGCGTCGCCAATGTCATCATCATCATCATCACCAAATGTACTCTTATATCATCATCACCATCACCATCACCATCACCATCACCACCACCACCACCACCACCACCACTGCCATCATCATCATAACATCCTCTCTTATCTCTTCAGCTAAGGCAATCCCCCAACAGGGCTGACAGCTGAAGGCTATCTGCCAGCTGCACTCCCCATGGCTGGAGTGATAAATCCTTTGTTTCTGAAGAGGGATCTGGATGGTACATCAGAAAATCCACTATAATTCAAGTTAGTCATAGGTATAATAACCATAGAAGATAGAGCCAGATCTTCCTGCACTTGGGCAGAGATTTCCCACCTGTCCCTCTGTGATTGTGCTGTGTGCATTTTCCTAGGGGAATCGATTGGATGACCTCTGAAGGCTGACCTTATCTATTATCAGCCCATGAGTCAAAGGCAGTTAAGAGGCTTCCTTGGGCAAATAATTATTGCCCTAGTGAATCAGCATGTCAAAGCTAACAAAACAAAGGTGTCTGTTTGAGTAACCACATTCAATTACAGGTCCAAGGAATTCTACTGATGATCCATTCCCAACTGAATCCAAAAGAAGTTGAAGAAGAGCTCAGAGCTGGCTCCACAACTTTTTAAAAAAACACACCAAAAACAATGAGAAACTGTCTGAGAAATAACAGGTGGCTGTGTCTGGGGTGGGTAGATGATGAGACATGCTGTACAGTCCCACGTGGAGATATGCTGGCAGGTAATTTTCTAGCTGAGCCTTTTCTCTCTCCAGATTTCCCTGAGCAGATTATTGACGTCTCTGCTGCAACCAAAGGGACAGTAAGATAATATCCTGGAAGCTCTAGAACCTACAGAGGTAAAGAGTAAACAGCATAAGTGCAGGTGAGCTGGCAAGACCTCAGCAACTGCTCCTCCTCAAAGTATCCTCACAGTTTGAGCAATTACAGCATCGCTGGATAAAAGCAGTTCCTGGGAAGAGGAACTGAACTCTCAGGGTGGAGATGAGGCAGGGGTGGCTTAGTCCTGGATTTCAACATAAGGGCCTCCATGTGGCAGTCCCCCCCCCCGGGGCCCTCCCCCCAAATATAGCCCTCCATGTCTCCTGACTCACTTGGAGAAACACTAGCCAGGGCCTAAGAAGCTTTTGCCCCTCTCTCTAGGTGGACATCACTAGCCGAATATGCCACTGAGGGTCTCCCAGAAAATGGTGACAACATCAAACTGATAATTTGACAAGACTTTAGTAATAAGACTATTTATAGTTTTATTTTTACTGTTATTTATAGCATATAGCAGTACGCAAGTGCTAGCAACAGGCCTGAAAGAAGGAGGGGAGGTAGGAAGTTATCAGCATCCCAGGGAAAAAGTCATTTGGAGATGGCTGTCTTGACAGGAGTTCTGGTCTTTAGTCAGGACACAGCCAACACTGTAGGGGGTAAAATGAGAGTAAATACCCTTGACCTCACATTCTCCCTTCCCACCGTTCTCCTGCTGGGTCTCCCCTGTGGCTGAACCCCACGGGAAGCAGAGTACAAGGGAGCCTGTTGATGTCATTTGTACAGGTCAGCCTTCAGCGACGCTGAGCAAGGTGGGGAAGGTGGACAGTGGATCAATAAATTTTTACTATAAAATTTAAAAAAATAATGAAAAACTTGCACCCAAAAAAGCAGACTTAATGTAACAGACAAAAATATTACTTAAGTAGTATTCAGAGGTATGAGGAGGAATAAAATGCAGCTGGCAGTATCGATAGGGCAGCGAAGGGGGTTGTGTACGTGTGGGACGGGGGGAGGGGTTGTCGAGGAGAAGGACAAGACACTGTGCTAAAGCCCCTGTTTCCTTTGTGGGGAAACATAGTTTCTTTAGATATTGATGGAGAAAAAATAAGCATAAGTGAGCATTTAATACATTAGGATTAACAATGATAAAAATAAGAACAGGTGTTTAATGTTCTAACTCCACAAGAACATTTTAATCTATTTAATGGAAGATAGGAAACAAGTAACAGAAAAGAAGCATTTATGTAAATCTGAGAAATCAATATAAATGGAACAAACTCATTGAATAATCTGCAGACTTTTAGATTGAACACTGGGGTAATATGGACTAATAAATTCCTTACAAAAATTAATTTAAATTAAATTTAAACAGTTATGTTTAAATAAACATAGGTAAATGAGAAGAACCATATGATCATTTTAATACTATATGCTACATATATTATACACTATATATATAATATGCTATATTAATTAGCTATACATATATAACAAACAAAAAAAGTGACAGTGGTTAAAGAACATAGAAGCTATTTCTCTCTCCTGTAAGAGAAGTCCAGAGGTAGGATGCAGGGCCGATATCGCAACTCCACAGCATCATCAAAGCATCCCTCTCTTTCTTCTGTGCCACCCTTACCATATGGCAGCTGTCCCCAAGGTCCACCCACGGATCAATATGGTTGCCCATACTCCAGCCATCATTTCAGCAGTCCAGGCTGGTGGCAGAAAGAATCAAAGGAAGAAGAGGAGGAACTTGCCTCCTCCATCTTAAAGATTCTTTCCAGGAGTCTCCCACACACTTTTGTTTATATCTAATTACTGAGAACTAAGTTATATGGCCTCACAACAAGTGAACGTAGGTCACTAAGAGCAAATATTTATGGGCCTTACCCTGTGTCAGAATCATTTTAAGAGCTTTAAGTGTCTTAATGGACTCAGTCCTCAGAACAATCTTAGGAGGTAGGTGCTATTCTTATTCCGACTTACAGATGAAGAAACCAAGGCACAGAAAAGCTACGAAACTTATCCAAAGTCACACTAGTAGTAATTAGGTAGTGATTAGCAATGTCAGTATTCTTAATCATTATACTTTGCCTTATATAGAGTAAAACACTATATATCTAAAGCATTATTATTATTTGGAATAAATTAAAATAGGAAGTTTCCCTGTTTCTGTGATTAAATAACTGTTCTACAATGTGGGTTTCTTTTAGAAAGCAGTACCTCATATAGAAACTTTCAAGAACTATTCATGACATGTGGTACTTCTCATCTACGATTTCAGTTCTCTGACTTTAAATGCTTCTATTACCTGAATCCAAACTAACTTTTATAGTGGCCCCAGTTATCAGGGGTGATAGATAATGGTATCTCGGCTTATACAGCCACAGAGCTGTGCACAGTGTCTGTCTGTCTATTATGTTCCCAAAGAAAGAAATGTTCATATTCTGATGTTTTTATTATCAACAGAATCAGTAAGTGATCTACACAGAGTTTACAATAGAACTGTAGAGTTTTATAGAATATGATCACATCATCTAAAATGCATGCAGGGTCTGCTTGTGCAGCTGTAAATCAGAAAGACAACATGTGCTGCCTGTTCTCCTTGTAAGAGCATCTCTAAACTCATATTAAACTTACAAGCTGTTTTCTTGAGATGATTAGAGAACCAGACTCTGGGCCCTTTGAGCCGAGGACGCTCCTAACTCTTTGGAATGTACTTTCTCTTCTAATAATGGCCGTTGAGCCACTGTCTTCTGCTCCGGCCGCTTCTACCCCTTTGAAGTGTACTTTTTCTTCTAATAAACTGCTCTTTCAGCACTTTAAAAAAAAAAAAAAAAAAAAAAAGAAGAATAGAAAATGAATTCTGGTAAATTCCAGGGTTTACCCAATTTATCCCTAGCAAAAGTTGGAAAGTTGCACATTAAACTTTACCTTTCCTTCCCCTCAGCCTTTCTTGCTGAAGGATGTGTCGATGTTTTGTTAAAGGAAGCACTGCTGGGAGAGGCTTTTTCCTCTGGGGTATTCAGTCTCCTGTGTCTGATTTCCTACAGAGTGCTAATTATTGTTGGAAACCTGTTAGATGAAGTTTGTCCATTGGGCATCCTTGCACAAGGAACAGAAATGAAATTACCACTTCATTTCTCATAAACATCAGGTTGTCAACAAGAAGGCAACAAGCAGTGCCAACTTCAGATAGGAACTGGTGACCCCCAGGGAGCATGCTAGCTTTAGACAGAAGTTAGGACGGGTGCTGAGATGGGTGAGGAAACTAAGCTGGCCAGAAATGACTTTCTCCTCTTGTAGGATAATATCTGAAATTCCATAGTTTGAGTTTCACTCCTTAGTTTAATGTGGGGAGCCATGGTTACAGGAAACTCTGAGCTTTACAGAATGGCTCGGTTTATGCTACCTGTTTCCTCCCCCTGAGGCAATTGTCTCTGCCTGCACCTGGGGGGAGCTTAAGCTTGTAAGCTGCTCAGGTATGTGGTGGGAAGGCCAGTTCCCGGACACAGAAGCTGATGCCTATCAGGGCAATTGATAAGATAATTACTTTTGGGGGTTTCAGTGAATTTTGTGTCTCCTATGTAAAAGTTAAAGAATTTACAGTTGCTAAGATAATGCATACTTTCGTTGCTAAGTTGCACGTACTCAAACTGCATATATAGGTGCAGTAAAATAAATTTAGTGTCTCCAGCATCACTGGGGTCCGCGATCGCCATCATCATATGTGAGAGTGTCTTTTATTCATTCCCACTCCCCCATTCGGGAACCCATCGACTTGTGGCGGCTGGCCCGTCACAGTTTAAGACTTTGCAAGGTTATTGAACTGCAATAAATCTAAGGAAAGAAGACATTTTAAATCTTTGCAATTCTTTGTATCTTACAGTGATTAAGGTTCAGAGCCTATGAGAATGTTTTAGGAATGGAAAGAAGGAAGAATAAGAATACACCCCGGAAGGACAGGGGAGGGGCAGGAGCTGGAACAACCCAGTGTTGTCCGAGTCCTGCCTTGCAGTATCATCTCTGACTGGTCAGTCCCTCACTGGGTCACCGAGTCACTGAACCAAAGGGGAATCCGAGGGGCCTGGTCATCTCACAGGAAGAACTGGGAAGAATTCTTTCATAAAGAGGAAATCACAGAAGACCTCAAGTCAAGAGGAAAGGGAAAAGGAGACCCTGGTGATATTGTGTTGTTGTTGGTAACAACTAGTTAGGTCATAAGCCAACACGTTTTGTCAACCATAATGGAATAATGGCTTTGGGCAAAATTCTACTTAAAGGTGGTGAAGGTAGAAGAATGAAATGAAACAGTAATGGGTGAATTAGGTGCCCTCCTCCTGTGAACCTAGTGAGAAAAATCATATAGATACACAAAAAAAGTTAATAGTAATTCAAAGCAACATGTCTATTAATACAAATTAGTAAAACAGGGAGAGTATGTTAAGTGAAAGTTGAATCTGAGTAGCATTGAGCAGAGAACACTTCTTGCAGAAGAGATCTGAGCCCCATCAAAAGGTGATGTCAGACACAAGTCATCAAGGAAGAGGCCATTCCCAAGTATTTTTGGTTTTGCTTTTCAAGAACTGCCCAACATGTATAAATGAATGTAGACATTGGTTACATGGGCCTCTGGGTTTCAATTACACAATTAGAATAGAGGCAATTCTTCAGTGAAACAAACCTCCCCTGCTATAACTATGGGTTACAGCTTTGGAAAGTCTACCTACATTCTCTAATCTCAAAATGCCCAATAACATCCCTTCCTTTGTACTTGCAATATTATAATAATCTACTTATGGCTGTTTTCTCAAGAGTTTGAAAGTCCTCAAGCGCTGGGATAATGCCTTATTCATCCTAGTAACCCCAATACCTGACACAGAATATAATGAATAGTTGGCAGTCATTTATTCAGTCAATACTAATTGAGCACCTATTTTGCTATATGCCAGATAGCACAGAGTAGTGAACAAAACTAGTGGAATTCTTGCTTTTATGGCACATTCCATGCAATGCCTGCTAGTCAGTGGGTAACTGGACGAAGGGGTGAATGGCTGGTCGACTGTGTATGCAGACACTGTAGATGTTGCCAGGACATTACTTCTTGAAAGGGGTGAAACCCTTTGTTTGAAAACTTGTCTTCGTCTTACCAATAAGGGTGTCCCAGAGATGCAAAGCATCCCCCTGTGGCAGAGAGCAGTATGGTTGGATCGGTCAGAAAGAGGCTGTAAGGGTTAGATGGCCTGACAGGAAAACAGGGTCCAGGATAACCAGGCCACCAGGTCTCGAGCATCCAGAGGGCTGCTCCATCAACTTTAAATAAGGTTTGTCTAAACACTGTTTTGCCTAAGCTCTCTTTCTTACTAGTTCCTGATTCAGTCGGCGGCTCATTAATCCTATTTACAAGTTGTCTCACACTCATTTATGTGCTGTTCCGCTCAAGACTCCCGTGATGTGAGTTTCTAGCTAAGTCTAATGTTTCTGTTCTTACTCTCTGACGGCCCTGATACATTTTTTTCCCCTAGCAGCTGATCAAATTGATCAGTACTAACTACTCATCACCTAACCCTAAATGGCCCTGCAATTTTTCTTAAAAAAATTTGAATAAAGCATGTCTTAAATTTATAAAAGAATGAGAGTAGAAAATTGACTTCCCGTAAAATAATGGTTTTGCATTGGTCACCATTCATTGGTGACAAAAACTCCAATCTTTAAAAATGCAGTTTTAAAATATAAATCATTAATATCTGTATAGCATTTAACAAATTATTTCTTGATTCTCACAATCAACCCATAAAGGAAATAGGAATGGTATTTAATATATGACAAATGATGAAACTTTAGAGGACTATTATTTTCTTTTTTCCCCAACTATTTTATGAAAAACTTCAAATAAAGTTGAAAAAGAGTACAGTGTAAATATTTTGCTAACTTTATTTATCCACATATAAAAACATTTCTCTTTTACTGAACCATTTGAAAATAAATTGCAATCATAAATTTTATCTCTAAATATTTTGGAATTTGTCAATTAAAATAATGACATTCTTCTTTTATAGCCATTTTACCCTAAGAAAATTAGAAACTATTCCCTAATGTTTTTTAATATTTAGACCATGTCTAAATTTTCTTAGCTGTCTCTAAAAGGTTTCTGTTATTTTTTTAATGAGATATAATTCACATACTATAAAATTCATCTTTTCAATGTGTTTAAGTTAGTGGTATTATAGCACTCATACACCATCATCACTATCTAATTCCACAATATTTTTATCTGCTCAAGGAAATCCCCTACCCATGAGCAGTCAATCCTCATTCCCTCCTCCCTTCAACCGTGCCAACCATTAACATACTTTCCACCTCTATGGATTTGTTATTCTGGACATTTCATATAAATGGAATCATGCAATATGTGGCCTTTACATGTATATCTGGCTTCTTTCACTTAGCACAGTGGTTTCAAGATTGATCAATGTTGTAGAATGTATCAGAACACCATTTCCTTTCATAGTTGAAAGTATTCCTTTGTATGAATATACAACATTTTGTCTATCAATTCCTCAGTTGATGGACATTTGAATTGATTCTACTTTGGGCTATTATGAATAATGTTGCTATAAACATTCATGACAAACTTTTTGTGTGAACACTGTTTTCAACTCCCTTGAGTCTATGCCTAGGAGTGTAATTACTTGGACATATGGTAACTCTATATTTAATATTTTGAAGAACTTCCAAACTGTTTTCCAAAGCAGTTGAACCATTTCACATTCCTACCATCACTGTATGAGGGTTCTAGTCTCTCCACATCTTCACCAACACTTGTGATTGTCCATTATTTGATCATAGCCACCCTAATGCATATGAAGTAGTATCTCATTGCAGTTTTGATGTGCATTTACCTCATGACAATGCTACTGAGAATCTTTTTATTTACTTTTTGGCCATTTATATATTTTCTTTGGAGAACTGTCTATTCAAATCCTTTGCTCATTATAAAGTCAGGTGATTTATCTTTTATTATTTGTCTTTTATTGAGTTGCAAGTGTTCCTCATATATTCTGGACATCAAACCCTTATCAGATATAGGATCTGTAAACATTTTCTCCCATTCCGTGAGTTGTATTTTCACCTTCTTGATGCTATTCTTTGAAGTACAAAAGTTTACAATTTGGACGACGGTCAATCAGTCAGTCTTTTTCTTTTGCTATATGTTCTCTTGGTATCATATATCTAAGAAACAATTGCCTAATCCAAGGTCACAAAGATTTACCTCTATGTTTTCTTCGAAGAGTTTTATATTTTTTGTTTTTACATTTAGGTCTATAATTAATTTTGGATTAAATTTTGTGTATGGTGTGAAGTAGGGGTCCAACTTCATTTTTTTTTTTTTTTGCACAAGGATATCCAGTTGACCCAGCATCATTTGTTGAAAAGACTATTCTTTCCCCCATTGAATTCTCTTGGCACCTTTGTCAAAAATCAGTTCACCATAAATGTATGGGTTTGTTTCTGGACTGTCAATTCTACCCCATTGACCTATATGTCTAAATGTTTGCTAATTTTTTGCTGGTCTTTATTATTGTAGCTTTGCAGTAAGTTTTGAAATTGGTAAGTTTGTGTCCTCCAACTCTGTTCTTTTTTTTCAAGATTCTTTTAGCTATTCTGGGTCCCCTCTATTTCTATATGAATATTAACATCAACTTGTCAATTTCTGCAAAAAAAAAGACAGCTGGGTTTTGATAGAGATTGTGTTTAATATTCTAAAAAATTACAAAGGGTGACTTTTAGGAGCTGGCCAATAAGCTTTTCTAAGCAAAGAGGACAATTGCTTTTAACTATTTTAATTGTCTGAAAGGAGTAAATGTGGGGTATTTATTCCCATTTTTAAATAACTTCATTCATTTTGAAGAAAAATTACATTAAATAGATGCAATACTGAATTTCAAAGGGTGTTCATGAATAAAGATGTGCTCTAACAAGTCATCGACTGCACTGTTACCAAGAACTAGTGCGCTTTAATCAGCAACTTAAAAAAAAAAGATAATTTTGCAAGGAATTTTTTTTTTCTTTTGAAGAAATCTGATTGCTAATTATTAAAGAGAGTACTACATAACTCCAACAACTCAGTGAGGAACAGAGTGAAAGATGAATTTTCAACGAATGAAAATTCAAAAAGCAACAACCACACTTCAGTCTGTTGGTATCAGCTCTTAAATGCTACTTTCTAGAAGTCTGATTGCCTAGGAAATCAGTTAGTGATGCTTTCAAAGAAAAAGATTTTTAAATGCTTCCTTTTATGGGCACACCAAACCCTGCAGTTGATTTTTATCACCACTTGTTCTCTTCCTCAATGCTTCATCATTCACCCCCACATCCTCTTCACCGAGTGCTTCCCTTTTTTTGGAATTACACCTATGCATTTTTTAATGTATGTTAAAATAAAGTTAAAATATATTATCACACAAATCATTGATTTCTTTCACCCAGGTCACTGTTGACCCATTCTACACCAAACTCTTGGGTTATATCCTGAAAAGCGGCAAGTGACCTGGCTGGGGAGCGTCTGGATCAATTCAGGTGAGTCCATCCATGAATATCAAGATATGATGCTATTCACCCCGCACTGACTCTACAACAAGACAGACTTAGGAATCAATTTTCGTTATAAAAAATTGTTTGGTGCTTCTAGAACAAATTCATCTTCAACAGAACTCAAGATTAATTAGACATTACATTTTTTTCTGCAGCTAATACTATGAAATCAAAGAAATAATACTCAAATATATATGTCATAAATGTGAACTTTGCCAGCTGCAAAATCTCTCATAAAATAGCTACTTCATGGATTATATGAGGGAAATTTTAATCTCAAAGTGGTAATTTTTAATCACTCAGTTTGCTTCTGAGTCACCCACCTCCCTCCACTGTCAGAGAGTCTACGTTTAGAGAAGGAAACTGATTTTAATACAACTATATAGAAAATATAAATAATGAAGTACATCTAATAAGAAAACTCCAGTAGCATATTCCAAAACAAATATTACAAGTGATATTTTTCTTATCTAGTATTTTGAGCTCTCTGATTTACTAGCCTCCCATGTATTACCCTAAACTACCAAAAGATGAACATATGTATATTTAATGTGTCTGAGCTCCAAAAGGTAACATGTGTTAAGTCAAATACCCACTCACACAGATATAAGTACATTCACCCTCACTTGTTTCACTCAAAAGTTTAACCTTCCAGTGAGGTGCAGTTTCTGAGAAACTCCTTGTTTAGTGTGATTCGAAACAACTCAAGCCTAGGCTCTCCTTGCTACAAAATCCTTGTGGAAAATTATTATAATAAAGTGGAAAATTATTATAATAAAGTATACTTTTCCAAAGAATGTGATTTTAATGCTTTCATTTCTTTAATTCATAATTTGATATTATTAAAGAATGTACTCTATGACAGTAGCTTTGAAACTTATTTTTCACTCTGACTCCCATAAAAAATAGACAACTCAATGCCCATATACAGGAGTGTGTGTGTGTGAGAGAGAGAAATAACAAGTTTTATGAAACAATGCTTGTCCTTACTATATGCAATGCACTCTGATATTTTCTATTTTATTACTTTAATTTTGGAAAAATGCTGAGTAATCCACCCAACTGATTTCACAAGTCAGTAATCGTTTGATAAACTCTACTCAGAAGGACAGTCTTATCACATCAGAGTAATCCAAGAATTGGACCTCAGTTTGTCACCTGATAACCCCAGCTTTGACTCGGCTGCCTCCCCCTTTGAGTGACCAAGAAGGCTTATGATTCTTTCGTTTTCTTTCTTTTGTAGTAGTCTGAGATGTACTGCAGGTAAATACAAACATGCAGAGATAAGACTCAGCAATCTCATAGCACCAATTGCGGGCTTTTTAAAATCCCTGTATCTTGCATATAGCAATGTATAAAATTGGTGATTATGTAATCAGCAATTAAGAGAGGAGAACATATTGGAGGAGAAATAGTCCACAAAAGCAATGCACACATAATGTGCACGTCCTAAAATCTGCCTCTCTCAACTCACTTTTTATCCTGTCCTCCCTAATGTCAACTTTTTTGCTCAGTAAGTAAAATACAGTTGCCTTCTTTGCCCCAATGCCTGTTTTCTTTCCCAGAAAGTTGCTTTTCTCTTAGACTCATGGCAGCCTTCCACGCAGTCTCTCCCCATCCTTTTCTAGCACTCTCTGAATAATGGAAGCTCTTTATTCCATCCAGGGCACTCACTCTCACTTGACTCCTCACACACTAATCAATCACTCATTGCCCAAGGATTCCCAGTAAACTCTGGCTCCCCTTCCTCTCCTGCCAGAACATCTTTTCAGCTTTCATCAAACAAAGGCACATGATTACATAGCCAACCTAGATAGGAAAAACACAAAACAAAAGAGGGGTTTAAAAAATTATTTCATTACAGACAACATTGTAGTTTATTGGGTAGATACTAGT
The DNA here is from genome assembly GCF_057876585.1 of Rhinolophus sinicus. NCBI lineage: Eukaryota > Metazoa > Chordata > Mammalia > Chiroptera > Rhinolophidae > Rhinolophus > Rhinolophus sinicus. The sequence continues at coordinate 47,703,099 of NC_142504.1, forward strand.
CACTGTATCTACCCAGCATAAGATAAAGATTTTATTTGATTTACCGAGGGATTAGGTGAAATTAATTGACCCATAGGGAATTCCCTACTCTTGCTCTGGCTAGAGAAAAATTCCCTTTAGTAGCCTCAGCCTCTCTGTTTCACTGCATATATCACCTTGCTAGTGAGGTTGTGTCGCTTTTAATCTTCCATCTCATCAGCTGTGGGTCTTGTTAATTATTTTTACTTTTCCTACAAAGAATCTTTCTTTTCTTGTTACTTAGATGACCAAACTAAATATAAATTAAACTTGTAACCTAGAGTGGAGTATCTTTCTGTTCAAAATGTTTTTCTAGCATCTGCCATATCATCTTTTTAGAAGTCATATTTTATTACATCATTCCATCTGAAAAAAGATGGTCTAGGTAATATTTAATACCAGATGGCAAAGTTCAATAAAAAATAACCTACTTGACTCTTTTAGCTTTATTGCTTTTTCCTGATTTTAACTAATAGATACTTATATACAATTTTTTCCAAAATTATATAAAGGTATAAAGATAAAAGTGAAAATCAACCATCATTCCACCACTTAGGATTAATCACTAACAACTTTGGTACATATTCATGAAGACACTTTTCTCCCGTATACATACGTCACACACAAGCACACACACAAATATAATATTTTTTAAAATCTCAAAGGTAGTTAGTTGCCCTTAGGTGGTTGGAGTAGGGACAATTTTTTTTTTCCTACTTCTTTACATCTTTCTCTGCTTTCCACATTTTTTATAATGTCCATGCATTGGTTGCAAGTCACAATTAAGGAAAATCAAAAACTAAAAAGACTAACAGAGAAACTATGGTGACGAGAGGTCACGTGGCAGGGCAGAGGGAGGGCGGGGGTAGGTAGTGTGAATGGGCCGGGAAAGGAGAGCAGGTGGGACTGGGGAAGGGTCTGCAGAGGAAGGAAGTTCCAAATAATCGCACCTAAGTCTCATTTCCTGCTGCTGTTCTCCCAGAAGTGTCACACTTGGGCACCTTCACAGTCATTGTCACATGTTTATATTTTCCGGGACTTTGCTAAGAGCTGATAAAAAGAAAATTACCTAGATCTTTTGCCAGTGTCAAGAAGTGAGGAATAATTTATAAGTATTTCCTTAACTTTTGCTGGTTGGATCATTATGAAAAACCCCACTCATAGATAGGATGGAGCTCGCAGGAAAGATGTGGTTATTATCTGTGTTCTTCCATCATCAGGCTGGGGAGGAAAAAGTGCACACATCTCTGCAGGGCTAAAACTGAGTCTCCATAGGCCACTATTTCAATCCAACTCTGTTAAATTACACTCCCTCACCAATCCCAGGAAATTCCCCTTTCCCTAATGAAGCATTTGTCACCTTTTCCACACTGAACCTCCAGCCCGTTCCTCTCCTGCACCTTCAGATCACAGCCCATCCATCTCTTCCCTTTGTTTTACTTGAGGAGGGAGGCTTGTTATATATTGCTTGTATAATGCTTTAATCATGGATTATGGGTTGTTTTACAGCTCCCTGAATGCTTTGGCAAGGTCTCCATATAAATAAAATTATTATTATTAAAATCAATTAATCAGAGGCACAATTCACTTTTTAGTGTCTGACATCCTGAAAGCTAACTGATGTAGAAAAGTCTTTTTGTTCACATGCAGTGTAAAAACATTTTGTGGAATGAATAATATAGACCATGGTATTATAGAGATCCTTCAATTGTAATTTGTACGTACAGATGGATGCACTTCTTTTTGTTAACCCGTTAAGGATCAATGATTGATCAGCAGTGAAATAAGATACGCTACTAAGTAACTGTATTTAGGAAGTGCTGCTGAGACTTGTCCTATAATTTGCAAGCCATTTTAGTTCATACTCAGCAGAAGAAAGGAGGGGAGAAGCAGCTCCTTGTATAATTAGAATCTCTAATCCACCTCAATCTCTATTTGATAGGTTCCCTGGAGTAATTAATTACTGGGTTTTTCTTTTTAGTAAACTTTTTATTGAAACATACCTAACATACATAGAGAAAAGTGTGCAAATCATAAGTGTGCAGCTCAATAACTTTCACAAAGGAAACAGAAAAAAAAGCGCCAGTCAGATCAAGCAATAGAACAGCACCACTTTTCAGAGACCCCTCACGCCACCTCCCACGATTACCCTTCCTCAAATGTCATCCTCTCTCCTGTCTCCAGGTTAGTTCTGCCTGTTTTGTAACTTTCTATATATGCTGACTCACAGGCTAGATTCTTCTGTGTCTGTCCAGTGACTTGGCTTTAATGGTACTTAGGTTTTTCATTTATTAATTAAGGACCTGCCACGAGGCAGGAATTATATGAACGCTGGGGACTATAAAGACCTATCAGAGACAGTATCTGCTCCTGACAGTCTTTCATTTCAGGGGGATGACAACATGTACACAGATGGGGGCAGGTACCTGTTGATTCTGTGAAGGGAGACAGTGGAACTCCCAGCAGATGGGGCTCAGCCCCACCGGGGCTCCGTAGGTAGATTAAAAAGAATTCCCAGATGTCTACCTTGATACCTGCTATAAAATTCTAAGTTCTCTAAGGGCTTGAAGAAAAAGTAGGAAGGCATCATAGTGTTGTTTGGACAAATTACTGTGGAGGGGCTTCCTGGGGAGTTGCTGGGACCCTTCCCTTTCAGCTCATTCCACTCGCCTCCTCTTTCCAGCTCTTCCACCCCATCCTCCTCTACTTCCCTTACTCCCTGTCCCCTCTTCCTGGGTCTCCTTCTCCTCAGGACCTGCAGCTTCTGGCCCCACCCCTGCTCTGCACCTCCCTCTCCTGACTGACCCGGGCTTCCAGGGTGAGAGGAGACAGAGCTGGAAGCCTCGGGGCTCATGATGCCCACTCCCCCTCTGGTGTGGGTTCCCTCAGGGTTAGGGGTTCACAGCACTCCCGGTGCTGAGGACTGAGCAGGTGGGGAGCATCGATAAAGGGGAGGATAAATGTGGGCAGAGGCACAAGATGAATACAAGCCACAAGCAAAGCCATTCCAACCAATCCTGTTTGCTTTCCCACTTTGAGTCCTGCGGTCAGTTGAAATGGGTTTGGCTGATTTAATATTTATTGTGTTCCTTGTACCATCGCCAAGCACTGTTTAATTTCGGGTATTGAGGAGTTGTGGATAGAGTTTTGTTTTGTTTTGGCTCCTATAAATCCATCCTTCTCTCCGAAAACCAAAAAGGTGGTTTGGGGTGATGGCTGGTCCACTGTGGGGAGGTTGCTCTGCTGTCTCCTGCCGGAGGGAGGCTCTATGTTCAGTGTCAACAGGAGACCATTTAAAATACCGCAAGGGACCTGGACCTCCTGCTTCATCATTACGGCAAGAATCCCCAGCCGCTGTTTCTTTTTCATCTGGTTCTGACAGGGTGGTTTTTGTATTTTACCCACTGGCTGCCTACATTGGAGACTTGGCTAGAAATGAGCTGGCTGAAGTTCTGTCCAGACAAGATGAATGCCCAGGGCTGGGAAACTATAGCAATTGGAAGAGATAGCTCGGGTCCCTCTTCACACAGGATTTGCCACCAGGGGATGTGAGAGTTTTAGAGCACAGACTGTGACTATCATTTGGCAACTGTTAGGTTATGTTTAGAGGCAAAAGCTGCTCCCAGTCTTTCCCTTGTGATGGCAAAGCAGGCCTCACAGGTGCTGGGCTAGGAGAGTGAGATCAGGCGTGTGGACGTGGTGCAAGGCCTGGCACCGCAACTCCAAGGAGTGGTGTCTTCATCTCTTCTGGATGCGATTCTGTTTTCCAACCAGAGGATGCTCCGGTGCTAAATGCAGAAGCTTGCTGATGTGCAGGCCCTCGGGTCAAAAGTGGATTTTTAAAGGGGCCAGACTCCAGGTTTCCAGAAGGGGCATGGTTGGAACTCAAAAAATGTAGCTCTCTGGTTTGCATGTCTGATAAACAGATCTTACGGAAGGCCAGAGGTCCCATCACCTCCACAACAGAGAGTGTGTGAGGTTCTGGCCTCATTGAGCGGTCACCAGGTCCCAGACCGGGAATGACAGAGGAGTTCTCCTAAAGAAGCATCTCCTTGTGCTTCTTGGAGCTGGGGACTTCAATAAAAATAAAAAATAATAACTAATCAACATAGTAGTTTAAACTTCTTACATAAAACCCATTGAGTAAGAATCAATACCATTTAGATACTAATATAGCTATTAAATAGATAGTAAGTAACGAAAGAGTGCTGGGGTTAATTGCTAATTGTTATCTCAAAGGATGTATGGGAGAATTACATAGATGTGTCTTGTGTGTAAATGAAAGCTTATATGTAATATCCTTTTCATGCTATGAAACATTTATTCAGAGCCTGTATTGTACCTGAAATTATGTCTTATGTGGGAATTAGAGATGGGGAAAAACATAGCCCTGTCCCGAAGGCCACAATCCAGTGCTTGAATTCATGAATGTTTCTCAGAGGAAGCACAGCTCTGAAGTTATAATGGTAGTAAAAAAGATTTGAGACCAAAACAATTGATGTCTCTTTTTCTCTTATACACTATGCCCCGTATGCAGGTCAGGCAATCTTGTTAGCATTAGCATAAAAACATAACTAGAATCTACCACTTCTCACCACAGCTCCTCCACCGCCCTAGACCAAGCCGTCTTCATCTTTCATTTGGAATACCCTCCTAACTGCTCTCCCATCACAAGATTCTAAACACAGTAGACCAAGCGGACTTTTGAAAGCGTGCCTCTCCTACGGTATACTCAAGGCCCTATGGTTTCTGGTTTCCTATTTCAAAATAAAAGACAACGTCCTTACAGCGATCTTAATTGATCTGGGCTCCCATTCCCTCTCTGAACTCATATCTTATCACCTCCCCCAACTGTTTGCTCTACTACACCCGTCTCACGGCTGCTCCCTCACCCGTCCTCCCAGTTACCCTTTCCCAGGGTCTTGGCACAAGCTCTTCCCTCAGCCTGGACCATTCTTCCCCATAAAGTCACATGACTAACCCCTCATGATCTTCAAACTTTTATTCAAATGTCACCTTCTCAATGAGGCTTACCCTTACCACAGTATTTTAAATCCCCCCCACTCACACACGCACCAACTCTGGCATTCTGGTACCCCTAACTTGCATTTATTTCTATCCATGACTTACTGTTCTAAAATTTGTGCAATTTGCTCGCTTATTATGTTTATTGTTTATTCTTCATCTCCTTCCACTCGAATGTAAATTCCACTCCATTTTTGCTATTTTATTCACTAGTATATTTTTTAAGCCCTGGAACATTTAACAATCATATTTGTTAAGTGGGCAAATTCATCACATAATCAGGGTAGGGAGATTCCTTAGAAATAATCCAACTTCTCCCACCTGACACCTCAGACTTCTCAGGATGCATCTAATACACAAACTGAGGACAGTCGGTACTTCTATGCTCTAAACTCAGCTCTGCTAAGAGGGCACTCCTTACAATGGATTTATTTACATAGTTCAACTTAATTTCAACAAGTGCTTCTAAAATTATCTGCAATGAAAGACCTTTTTTTTAAAAAAAAAATTCCAATCTGCAATGGACCAATACTTTTATACATTACCATAAAAATTAATTACTAGAAACATATCATTCTAAAATAGATAAATAGTAATAAATTCATAAAATATAGTGCATTATTATAAGATTCAATGGAAATATAATTACTCTGTCAAATTGCTATAAAAATTTTCAACACTTACTTCTAATCTCCTTCCTTATGTCATGGTGGGTGAGTAACAACAGCTGGAGAGACAAACTTGGAGGGACAGCAGTCTACTCTGCTTTCTTTCACTCTTCTCTCCTGCCCCTCCCAAGCTTTCAGTCTGTCCTGCCCCTCAGGCCCTCAGGTCAACCAGGTGGGCCTATGTGTTTTGCTAACTCTGCCCACAATTCTTCCTGGGGAAGGCTTCCAGAAGCCTGCTATGGGAGCCTTACAAATTTGGTTTAACAGAAGCCCAGTGAGTTGACCTTTGGAACGTGGGGTTAAAGCCTTATCTTTCTGAAGTCGTTTATCCTTCTGTTGGGGAACAGCAAGGCCACTTTATTTTACGTCTCATTACGTTCACTATTAATGAAAAATCATATTTCTTAAAATGCAACATGCTCAATAAACTTTGCATGTATGGTACTTGGGACATCTAAAAACAAATCTAAAAGTTTATCCATATGTATAAATGTAGTGAACAACATATTTCTTATTTCACAGCAGTTAATAGCTTATTGTCTGAATACAGTAATAATAAGAATTGCACCTATAAAAGCGACTGACCATTTAAAAACTGCTGAATATGTTTTGGGGGAGGAAGTTGAAATATAATTTGGAAAACAAAAAAGGTAGTGAAATCATATTTCTCTAGACATTTAAAAATATGATACATGCAACAGAGTTCATATTTCAGAGTGCTGTAATTTCTCCTTTTACTAATACCCTGACTGAGCTTTTGTAAAGGTACCAGGCATTTGTTTTCAGTTTATGTATGGGATTTCTCCATGGAGATATGTCCATAACATGAAGGCATCCAATATAGAAAATGACATGCAATGCCTTTATTCTTCCAGTTTAATTAATGCCGTGACAACCACTTGGCAGAGACTGCAGTGGAGAGAGAGGAAGCCTCTGCAGGGAGCTGCAGGTTATAAGCAGTAAGGAAACTGTCAAACTATTCCTGGGATCCAACATATCAAAACCCGAAGCTAACTGTGCAGCACCACTGGAGATGAATTCCAAGGAGAACAAGCAACTTGAAAAATTGGGTTGTTTAGTCTAATAAGGAAGACAGTTGATAATGGTAGAAGTCGTAATTTTTGGTGCATTTCAAATTTCTAGAAAATGGATTCCCACCTTTTTAAAAGTCCTAATACCTATTCAAGTCTTTTTGATTCTGCTGAGCCACATTTGAAAAACTGACTCTTAGGAGACACTGGACTTGGAGCACTGCACCATCACTTACGTAAGGGGTAACTGTGTAACAAAGGATGGAGCCTGCCTGGAATTCCCCGTGTCTGGCTACAGCTGAGCGTGAGCCCTTCTCACCCTGATACCCAGCGTCTCTTACCAAATATGGACTAGTGGTGAGCTGGGCTGTTCCCCAGGAGGCAGAATGGCTGAATGCAGAAGTGCATCTCACCATAAGCAGCATTACCTGAGGGACTAAAGTGTTCTAGGAACTTGAGGTTTAGAAGACAAAGTTGTAGCACAGTGAAAACTGAGAATGGAAAAAGAAATAATAGTGAAAATGAAGAGTTAAAAAAGCCACAAGAGGAGGCAGCTTAACACAAGAGAACAGTTTCATTTGGCCAGAGTGACAGAAGCTGTAAAGAAACAGTACAATATGGTCAGAGCCAGGGGACAAGGCTCTCTCACTACAGGAGCTGTGAATTGAGTGGTGCGATTCCAGTGGGTGAGGCTCTGCTGCCAACCAGACCCTCCCCTCACCCTTCCTGAAGATGAAAGCAGTCTTGGCCTCCAGGTTTTGCTCGCCTGGTTCCACCACTTAACATCTTACCAGTTCAGTGCCCAGGCCACAAGCCCTCTCTTTCCCCGCATGCTGTCCCCGCACAATGAACTGCCTCTATTTTGTCCAGCTGGATAATTGCCTTCCCATTCCTCCACCGTGTGTGCCTCTATCACAGTACTTACCCCACCAGATGGAAGGAGGCCTCTCCTGACCCCCAGTGGATGTGACCTTTCCCACGCCTGAACCCCTCAGCACTCTCCTCGGTCATGACATAACCTGGTGTGTGTATCCTGGTCCCACCACCCTTACTGCATGAGCCTCCATGCAGGCAAGGATGGGGTTCCACTCAGCTGCATATGCCCTGCCCAGTGCCTGGCCACACTGGTGCCGGCTGAATACCTGTGTGTGGAAACATAGCTACTTTTTCCTCAACAAAGAAGAGTCTTCATATGGGAGGCATCATCACGGCCCCCAAAGATATTGCCTGGAACATGTTGCCTTACATGGCAAAAGGGACTTTGCAGATATGAAGGGTTTCGAGATGGGGAGATTATCCTGGATTCTCTGGGTGGGCCCAAGGTAATGATCACAGGGGTCCTTATAGGGGAAAGGAGAAGGCGATGTGATGACAGAGGAGGGAGTCAGAGTCAGTCAGACAGATCTGAAGATGCTCTGCCACTGGTTTTGAAGATGAAGAAAGGCACCAAAGCAAGGAATGCAGGAGGCTTCCGAGACCTGGAAAAGGCAAAGGAACAGATTTCCCCCCAGAGCCTCCAGAAGGAACTCAGGCATGCTGACAGGTGGATTTTAGCCCAGGGAAACCCATTTCAAACTTCCTACCTCCAGAACTGCCAGACAGTAGATTTGTGTTGTTTTGAGGCCTAAATTCATGGTTATTGGTTATAGCAGCAATAAGAAACTAATATACTTCCAGCTATTCAGCTGTCAGAGGCCTCTTCCCCTTGGGCATGTGACCCGCAGAGCAGTCTACTTTGAACTCCCTCGTGGCCCGTTCAGCAACAAGGCAGGCCCACTGTCTGCACAACCTTCCAGGTCTTTTTAAATATCTTCACAGGGGCAGACGCCGTGTCCCACCCTACCACCACCACCATCACCACCACCACCACCACTGCCGCAGCCTTTGAGATCAGAGTTTTGCTCAAGGGAAGAAAGCACCATTTCAGGAAAGCCTCCACTTGAGAATGAACAGTTTTTACTTAACACATTTATAAACCCAGAAATATTTCTACACTGTGTGCTCTGAGTCTGAGTGGAGGTGGGACCTCCACAACACTGCCCGAGGGTCAAGGAGGGTCTCACAGACCTGATGTGTGCCCAGCAGTCCCTGACCCCTGTCAAGTTTCCTGGATTTGCCTGTCCCGTAGCCCTCTTTCCTGCTGGAGTGCATGCCTGTGGGTGCAAGGTCTGAGTCTGTCTTATTGCTGCTGCATCTCCAGGGAGCACTGCACACCTGTGTGGAATGAATGAAGCCACTGCCAGCTGTACTGCCTAAAGGAAAGAGCTACCCAGAACCAGCACTGATGGGCGGCTCAGAAGGGCACTTTATATGGGATGCTCCCCGCAAGTCATTACAATTTGCCTTTTACCCCTTTTCAATCTTGTGATTTGACAGAGTTAATATATTTCCAGTTGACATTCTCTTCATTGGTGTTCATGACCCAAATTTCTCTGGTGTCTATCTTAGCCTTCCTCTCTTTTCACTATTCCAGTGCAGGATTTCGTCCATGGTCAGGACTTCAGCTGCCACCCATAAAATATGACTCCCAAATCTACCTCTAGCTCAGGATTTCTCCAGAGATGTCCATCTCCTTAACGGTGCCTGACTGTTGCAGGAACAAGCTTAACATAGGTAGAATAATCTTCAACAATTACAAAGTAATAGATAATGAGGCCCTAAATCATTTGATAAAGTTGAGTGGTTTTCTGGCCTCATTGCTTCACAAGGAAGGACATATCACCCTATTTTGCAAACTAGTCCTAATTTGAAATTATTTGCTTTAATTCTATCTCATTTAGGCTTTTGCGGATATAAACAACTGTAAGCACCCTCATTGTAAAATTCCTTCACAAACAATGAGACAGAAGTATAGTCACCTCTTCACCTGATGTGAGAGCAGATAGAGGAAAATTCTGAGGGAATATAATCAACTGGAATACAGGAGTCCCCTTTTATCCAGTTTCACTTTCTGTGGTTTCAATTACCCGTGTTCAACTGCAGTCTGCAAATATTAAATGGAAAATTCCAGAAATAAACAATTCATCAGTTACAAATTGCATGCCATTCTGAGTAGCATGATGAAATCTCCCGTCTGCCTGCTTCGTCCCCCACTGGATGTGAATTATTCCTTTGTCCAGCATATCCACTCTGTAGAGGCTCCCGGCCCATTAGTCACTTAGCAGCCACTTCACTTGTCAGATTGACTGTGGCAGTATCACAGTACTTATGTTCAAGTGACCTTATTTTATATAATAATGGCCCCAAAGCCATTCACAAAGCTCTGCAGATAAGGAGAGACTACTGTAATTACAGTCCGCTGTACCAAGTCTCACGCCCCTCCCTCAAGCATATCCTTCATGGGCAGCTCCTGTGCCTCTGCATAATGGTGGTAGGTGGATGACCTGTTCCCTACCACCCAGCTCGCATTCCGGCATTATGCTTTCCTGGGGCTCCTCGCATCCAACTAATAAAATGTTCAGTAGAACTTGTTATAAAGATACTGTCTGTAAATGACATCTCTAAATTCATCAAGGACCTGGCTGGATGATCCTTAAAGTAAGTGACTATCAGTTGCAGAAATACTGTGATAGGTGCCTCTTTTTTTGTTTTTTGTTTTTGTTTAAGTGCTCATGCTGGTTGTTATTTGTTTGTATTGCTTATTTTCCATATATATATATGTGTGTATATATATATATATATATGTATGTATGTATATATATATATATAGATGTATATATAGATGTATACACACACACACACACACACATATATATATATATATATATATATATATATATACACAAAAAAATGTAAACACATTTTAAGACAGGAATAAACTGTATTAAAATTACACTGATGGTAACCACTTTGAGCACCTTTTGCAATTGCTGAAGTCAAATGTGACTTGTATTCATCTTTTGTTATCAGTATGTCTTGAGTGTTACAATTTTAATACCATTTTTTCCTTTCTTAAAATGTGTATACATTTTTTGGCACCCTCTATAGAGAATACATATATAAGAAAAAAATTATATGTATATATATATTCTTCTTTCCTGTCCATTCATAATTTAATTTTACTGCTGTTGACACTGATTGTAATCAGAATAACTATCAAATGTCACTAATGCACCATGTATTCCATAGAGCATGTTTTCAAACCTAGTTCTCAGACAAGCCCTAACTAAGCACCCAGCCTCACTGGGCGCTCCTCACCCTTCCATATGCTGCTACTGAATTGACCTTTTATGGGCTTAGCATTTTAATCAGTACACTTTTAGATGTATTAATTTACAAGAACTAGTTTGGAAAAAGCTTTTTTTCAGATGACTTTATTTTAATACAGACATCTAACGATTCTTCTCATTCATTAAGTTTGTGAATCTACAAATACAAGGCAAGGATTTTCGGTAAATAATTTTCATACCCTTGCTGTGTTCTTAATAAGTCCGTTATATTGTCTCAGCATCACAAGCCATAGATTTGCAAAGCAGCTTGTTAGATTCAATGCATTTTCTTCCTCTCACTGTCAGCATTTAAAACAGTCAGATTCCCACGACAACTGACCCCACAGGGTCCCGTCTCCACTGGCTGCTCGTGACTGACTGGAAGACAGAAAGCCCAGCTGACACTGACTGTAGGGTCACAAGTTTCAGCAGCAGCCCCTCACCATGACCCAGGAGTATTTCCAGTGGGGAAGGAAACATGCCTGGGTTAACGAGTCAACCACCTGCCCCTTCCCCATACACGAGCTGGTTTGACCGCACTCGCTCTCTGAGCCAACGGCAAGGCTTCAGGTGAGAAACGGACCACTTCCTCACTACACACATTTTGGGAGCCCTTGGAATACAATATAATGCAAATATGCTGACTCAGTATTTGGCAAAGGTAAACTACGAGACCTTAAAACTGATGCTTGTGTGTCTACATCCCCATTAACTAGAATTCCAAGGTTTGTCTCAAGGACTCAGCCTGTCTTATGCAGTTTCTAGAGAACAACAGTATTGAAAATACAGTGGTACCTCGGTTTTTGAACATAATTCGTTCCAGAAGACCGTTCGAGTTCTGAAAGGTTGGAAAACAGCCAACAGCTAGGCCTCAGGATCTTGCACTCAGTGGAAGCCGTGTGACATGTTCGACTTCCGAGGAGTGTTGAAAACTGAAGCATTTACTTCCGGGTTTATGGCATTCGTAAACCGAAATGTTCATCAACAGAGATGTTTGAAAACCGAGGTACTACTGTATACTGATCAAAACTTAGCATCACCAAAATGGGTGTAGTATGGCTTGAGTTTGAAACCGAGCTCTGCATCTCACTTTGCTGTGCCTTGGAAATACCTCTTAACCCCTCTAAGCTTTGGTTTCTTCATTGATAAAAAAAAGAATAGTATCTCCCTTGCTGGGTAGTTGAAAATGTGGCAGAATTTATGAAAATGGGAAATTTAAACCTAGGATTTGCCTTTCCCTGCTTTTTGATTTTGGCCTTTTTTTGTTTTACTATTATGATTAAAACCACTATAAACATTCAAGTACAGCTGTGCTTTTTTGTTTGATTTTGTTATTGTTTTGGTGGATAGCGGTTTTCATTTCTCTTGAATAAAACCTTCGGAGTAGAATTGCTGGGTTGTGTGTATAGTGTATGTTTAAGTTTTTAAGAAACTGGCAATTGTTTTCCTAAGTATCTGTACCACGTGGCATTCCCAGCATCATCAACATAAGGGGGTTCTGGTTGCTCTGCATCCTTGCCAGCACTTGACAGTTTCAGTCTGCTATCGTTTGTTTGCTGTCTTTAGCTAAGCTATGTGTTGCCTCGCCGTGGTTTTAGCCTTTCATTTTCTTCTGATTAATGATGTTGAGAACTATTCATGTGTTTCCTACCATCTTTATATCTTTTTGATAGGGTGTCTATTGAAATCTTTTGTGAAAATTTTAATGGGTTGTTTGTTACCGAGTTGTTGACTTCTTTACATAGGGATGCCAGCCCTATGTGTTTTGTCACTATGCTCTCCCAGTCTGTAGCTTTGCTCATTTTCTTTTTCTTTTTTCTGTTAAATTTATTGCGGTGACATTAGTGACTAAAATGATAAAGGTTTCAAATGTACATTTCTATAATACGTCATCTATGAGGTCTGACAGTTAAGTTTGCGAACTCATCCTAGAAAAAGTGCTACATAGCTCATTGCTGAATCTCACTACAGTCACCTTCGAAGTACTCCCCTTGGGAAGCTATGCACTGGAGTCAGCGCCTAGTCCACCCGTCAAAGCAATTTTGGAACTCTTTTTCTGGAATGGCCATCAGCACTGTCATTGTATTACCCTTGATGTCCTGAATGTCATCAAAATGTCTTCCTTTCAATATTACCTTTATCTTTGGATAAAGAAAGAAGTCATTGGGGACCAGATCAGGTGAATAGGGAGGGTGTTCCGATACAATTATTTGTTTCCTGACTAAAACCTTCCTCACAGACAGTGCCAAGTGAGCTGGTGCATTGTCATGAGGCAACAGCCATGAATTGTTGGAGAAAAGTTCAGGTCGTCTAACTTTTTCATGCAGCATTTTCAGCACTTCCAAATATTAATAGTAAACTTGCTTAACTGTTTGTCCAGTTGGTACAAATTCATAATGAATAATCCCTATGATATCAAAAATGGTCAGCAACATCATTGCAACAAGTCCTTGAACTTAATTGTCAGACCTATTTGCATTGTATGTTTACCACTGAGTCAGTTCTCCTTCTATCACCAAATATTTGACCTCTTTTACCCTCTTCTACCAGCCCCCTCTCCCCTTACCCTCTTAAAAACGTCTTTTGAAGAAAATGTTTAATTTTGATGAAAAATGATTTATCATTTTTCCTTATATTGTTTGCAATTTTTGTGCCCTAATAAATCTTTGCCTAACCCAAGATCACAAAGACTTATTTTTATGTTTCCTTTGGGAGTTTTATAGTTTTAAGTTTGAAATTTAGATTTATAATACATTTTGAGTTATTTTTTATACATGATCCAAGTTATGTGTCATGATTCTTTTGTTTTGAATATGGATGTCAAATTTTTCCAGCATCATTAATTGAAAAGACTATCCTTTCTCTACTGAATTATTGTGACACCTCTATTGAACATCAATTGATCTATCTCTATCTATGATCAGCTGATGTTGGAAAAAGATGCTAAGATCATTTAGTATATTTTATTATATTTTAGTCATTTCAACCTCGCCCCTTCCCTCTTTCCCTCTAACTAAAATGTTGTCTGTGTCTATAAGTTTTTGTTTATTTGTCTTCTTCTTCTGTTGCTTTCAGTTTTATATCCTACATGAGTGACATCACATGGTTCTTGACTTTTTCTGTCTTACTTATTGCACTTAGCATGATAATCTCAAGATCCATCCTTGGTGTCACAAATAGAAGTAGTTCATCCTTTCTTACGGCTCAGTAATATTCCACTGTATATAGGTACCAAATCTTCTTTATCTGATCACCTATCAAGAAACACTTCAGTTGTTTCCATGTCTTTGCCACCATGAATAATACTGTAATGAACATAGGGGTACATGTATCTTTACGAATAAATATTTTCACATTTTTGGTAGGTACCCAGAAGAGGGATTGGTTGCTGGGTAATATGGTAATTATAGTCTTAATTTTTTGAGGAACCTCCATTTCCTAAATGGCTATACCAATTTACGTTCCCACCAGCAGCGTATGAGGATACCTTTTACCCCACGACATCTCCAACACTTGTTATTACTTGTCTTGTTGATGATAGCCATTCTAACAGGTGTCAGGTAGTATCTCATTGTGATTTTGATTTGCATTTCCCTAATAGCTAGTGAAGTTGAACATCTTTTCATATATCTATTGGCCATTTGTATGTCTTCTTGGGAGAAGTGTCTGTTCAGATCCTCTGCCCATTTTTTAATTGGAATGTTTGTTTTTTTGTTGTTGAGTTGTATGAGTTCTTTATATATTTTGGATATTAGCCCCTTATCAAAGGTGTTGTTTGCAAATATCTTCTCCCATTCGGTTCGTTGACTCTTTGTTTTGTTGATGATTTCTTTTGCTGTGCAGAAGCTTTTTAGTTTTACACAGTCCCATTCATTTATTCTTGACATTATGTCCCTTGTCTTGCGGTCAAATTCACAAAACCCTCTCTAAGATCAAGGTCCATTAGTTTAGTACCTATGTTATCTTCTATGCATTTTATTGTTTCAGGCCTTATGTTTAGGTCTTTAATCCATTTTGAGTTAATTTTTGTGCATGGTGACAAATAGCAGTCTAGTTTCATTCTTTTGCATGTGGCTTTCCAATTTTCTCTATTGTATGTTTTCTCTATTGTATGCTCTTTTGTTGAAAATTATTTGCCCATATACATGTGGGTTTATTTCTGGCTTCTCAGTTCTGTTCCACTGGTCTGTGTGTCTGTTTTTCTGCCAATGCCATGCTGATTATTGTTGCTTTGTAGTATAACTTGAAGTCAGGGAGTGTGATACCTCCAGACTTGTTCTTTTCTCTCAGGAATGCTTTGGCTATCTGGGGTCTTTTGAGATTCCATACAAATCTGATGATTTTTTGGTTCTAGTTCTTTAAAAAATGCCATTGGGATTTTGATGGGGATTGCAATAAATCTGTATTGAGTAATATGGCCATTTTTAACTATGTTGATTCTTCTAATCCATGAACAGAAAATAACTTTGCATTTATTTGCATCTTTTTCAATTTCTTTTAATAATGTCTTATAGTTTCCAGTGTGTAGGTCCTTTATTTCCGTTGTTAGGTTTATTCCTAGTTATTTTATTCTTTTTGTTGCAATCGCAAAAGGAACTGTGTTTCTGAAATTTCATTGTTAGTATATAGGAATGCAATGGATTTTTTTTTTGTGTGTGGAGTATTTAGGGTTTTCTACATAAAGAATCATGTAGTCTGCAAAAATAGATGACACTTTGACTTAATCATTCTCAAATTGGATGCCTTTTATTTCTTTCTCTTGCCTGATTTCTCTGGCGAGGAGTCCAATACTATGTTGAGTAACAACGGTGAGAAAGGGCATCCTTGTCTTATTCCTGATTTGGAGGAAAAGCTTTCAGTTTTTAACCATTAAGTATGATATTAGCTGAGAGTTTGTCATATATGGCCTTTATTATGTTGAGGTACTCTCCTTTTATAGCCATTTTATTAAGTTCTTTAATCGTAAATAGCTGCTGTATCTTGTCAAATGCTTTTTCTGCATCTGTTGATATGATCACATAATTTTTATCCTTTCTCTATTCATCAGAGATGTTGGTCTGTAGTTTTTTTGTGTGTGTTATCCTTTCCAGGTTTTGGTATCAGGGTAATGTTGGCCTCATAAAATGAGTTAGGAAGTCTTGCCTCTTTTTCAATTTTTTTGGAAAAGTTTGAGAAGGACAGGTATTAAATTGTCTTTGAATGTTGGCAGAATTCACTAGGGAAGCCATCTGGTCCTGGACTTTTACTTTTGGGGAGGTTTTTGATGATTGTTTCAACTTCCTTACTGTTGATCGGTCTATTTAGACTTTCCAGTTCTTCGTGATTCAATCTAGGAAGACTACCTCACTATCTCAATCACTGTAGCTTTATATTTATTCTTCAAATCTGCTAGTGTAAATTCTCCAATTTTTTTTCTCCGTTTTGTAAAATTGGTTTGGCTATTCTATTGCCTTTGCATTTCCATATAAATTTTACAATCAGCTTTGTCAATTTTTTTCAAAAAAAAAAAAGTCCTGCTAGGATTTTGAATGTTATTGCATTAAATTTATATAAATTTGGAGAGAAGTGACATCTTAACAATGTTGTCTTGAAGACAATATATTTCTCCATTTATTTAGGTCCTCTGATTTCTCTCATCATTTTGTAGTTTTCTACATAGAAACCTTGCATATGTTTTTATACCTCAGTATTTCATACTTTTTGGTATTACTGAATTTTTAAAATTTCACTAATTGTTCATTTCTAGCTTAAAGAAATACAATTGATTTTTGTGCCCTGTATTCTGCAGCCTTGCTAAATTCACTTATGACTTCTAGAAGCTCATATTATAGACACTTTGGAATTTCCTACATAGTAGATGAGGTATCTGCAAATAGTGACAGTTTTAGTTCATCTATTCCAATCTGCATGGCTTTTATTTCCTTTTCCTCTGCTATTTCATGGGCTAGAATCTCCAGTATACTTAACGTATTTATTGGAAGTATATTTATTAGGAATGGTGAGAGTATATTTTATATGAGTGCTGATAATAGACATCATTGCTTTTTTCCTGATGTTAGGGGGAAAACAGATATTTCAACATTAATTGTGATGTTAGCTATAGGTTTTCCACAGATGACCTTTATCAAATATAGAGAGTTCGCTTTAATTTCTCATTTGCATGGGGTTCAGTTTTTACCTTTTGTTTTTTAAACCATGAATGGATTATGGATTTTGTCAAATGATTTTATCTATTAAGGTAATCATGTGGTTTTCTTTCTTAGTCTAATGACATGGTGAATTATATTGATTAATTTTTGAGGATTAAATCAATCTTGTATTACTGTAAAAACTCCACTTGGTTATAATATATCGTTATTTTTATGTGTTTGGTAGCTTTCATTCATATTTTCCTGGGGATTTTTGTCTCTATCTTAATGAGGGATATTAGTCTTCAAATTTTCTTGTTATATCTTTGGTTTTGGTATCAGGGTAATGCTGGCCTTGTAAAATGAGTTGAAAAGTGGTCCTATCGCTTTTATTTTCTGAGTTTGTGTAGAATAGGTATTATTTCTCCCTTAAATAAGTGTTAGAATTCTCCAGTGAAGGATATGGCTCTTCCGGTTATCTATTCCTTCTTAAGTTTTGGTAATCTCTGTTTTACAAGGATTTGGTCCATTTCATTTAAATAATCAAATTGATGGGCACAGAACTGTTCATAATATTCTGTTTTTTCCTTTCAAAGTCTCTGAGATCAGTGGTTATATCCTTTCACACAGTAATTTGTGTCTTCTTTCTTCTTGGTTAGTTTGACCACAGGTTTATCAATTTCGCTGATCTTCCCTAGTGATAAATAGATTTTTTGTTCTGTAATGTGTCCCCAAAGATTATTAGATTTGTTTCCTTCCCCTCCAGTGGTTTATGGCTTTTTTTCATAGGAAGGTAGGGGAGAGTCATATGAGTGGGGCTTCATACCTTTTCATAGCAGCTGTTTCTCCCCTCTCCCAGTTCTGCACAATGAAGAGGATTTCTTCAGTGTCTTGCCCTGCCCTCATTCTTATGAACATCTGGACAAGAGCCTGTGAATGCATGCAAATTCATCTTGTGTCTGCGTCTCCCAGGAATTCTCTATTTTCATAACAACCTACACTCAGTCGTTAGCAATCTGTTAAAATATTTAGCTGTATTCTTCTTACCAACTTATATGACACCTAGCATCTGGCCCAGGTTAAGCAAATGCTCATGTCCTGCTTTTCTTTGATTTCAAGTCAGCTTTGGTTGGATCTCAGGCTAGTTGGTTGCTCTGCCACCGCAGCTTTCTGGTGGACACAAGAAGAGTCATGATTTTGTAGATTTATCTTTTTCTTCTTGTATGATTGGGGATACTCTTTCTGATTTTCTATGCACGTAGCTTTTGATCCAGCAAATGTATTTTTTCTATACCAATCAGGAAAGAGAATTACATGCATTTCTCATTCACATATGATGGACAATTAATATATATTCATGATCTTATTCCAGAATTATGCTAATTCTCCTTCTCTCTGTTATAATATGCCCAAAGGGACCTGAACCATCTGGATATTACATGAAACATCATATTGGTTCACTGTGTTGATGACATGGTATTAATTGGGCCTATTAAGCAAGAACCTGCAAGGAATCTGGACGCCTTGGTATGACAACACATGTCCCAGGTGCTGGATGGGAAATAAGCCTCACGATGATTCAGAAGCCTTCCACATCAGTGAAGTTTTAGGGGTCTGGTCTGAGATATGATGTGATATCCCTTCGAAAGTAAAGGTCAAGTTATTGCACTTACACCTCCTATTGCTAAAAAAGAAATACAAGGTGTCTTCAGATTGTGGGGCAACATACACTATTCCTACCTATTTATCAGTGATATAAAAGGTTGCTATTTCTGAGTAGGGAGCAGAGCAGGATAGAGGTCTGTAGGGAATCTAGGCTGTAGTACAAGCAACCCTGCCTCTTGGGCCGTACAACCCAGCAGTCCCCATAGTAATAGAGACCTGTGGGACAGAAGGATGCTGTGTGGAGCCTCTGACAAGTTCCAACAGCAGAGGTATAGCACAGTCCCATTCAGGGCTGAAGCAAATAGCTCTTGGCATGCTACAGCATCTTGGTAGAAGCTGAGCATCTAACCATGGGACATCATGTGTCACATGGCCAATTATCCATTATGATGAACAGGGTACTCTCAGACTCACCAATCCAGCAGCTGTCCATTTTAAAATGAAAGTGATACATTGAGGATCAATCTCAAATAGGTCCAGAATGCATAAGAAAGCACAGAAACAGGTTACCCACATCCACTGTTGCACCAATGCCTCTCCCACAGCTCATATCTATGGCTTCATGGTGGGTTTCCCCATGATCAACTGATGCAAGAGGAAAAAGGCTGGTTTTGTTTCTTGGATGGGTGAACTCTGTATGTTGGTGCAAATTGAAAATGGACTGTTGTTGCATTAGAGCGCTACTCAGTAGAGGTGACAGTGGTGAGTGGAAATCCTCCCAGTGGACACTTTTGAGTGGTCATCACTTCATGTGAAGAGAGAAGCAGCCCCAGGTAAGATTACAGTCAGACTCTGGGCCAGGGGTGAATGGCTTGGCTGGTTGGTCAGAAGCCTATAAGGAACAAGACTGGAAAATCAAGGACAAGACAATCAATCTGTAGAAGAGGCGTGTGGATAGACCTATGAGAAAGGCATAGACCAAGAGGCTCTTATGCATCCACTGCAGAGTATGCACTAAATCACCAAGTGAAAAGAGAGTGGGTCAGAAGATGTCAGCCAGTGTCTGTCCTCAACTATCCCAGTGCTTGCACATGAATAGCAGAGATTCCAGCTATGCGTGGGCCTAAAACTATGAGTGGAGGGGGAGGAAAAGAATCCTGGAAGACAGTTCAAACTACAAAAGGCTGAGTTACTCTTGAATTGGCCAGTTAGTTTCTACCATCAACAGAAGCGGGGGCTCAAAAGCTAAGTGAATTTCAGTTGTTGTTGTTGTTTTTTTTTTCAAAAAAAAGAGCCTGTGATGCTTTTTGCTTGAGTTTGTCACACTTAAGATGTCTCTGAATTCCTTGTTTGGTGGGAGGGGGCTTGAAGTTTACATTGTCATGGTCACTTCTAACCAACTCTTACTTCAGCTAACTGTGGTTTCTACTTGGTATTTTGTAGGCTTTAAAAGAAATTTACTTTAGTGTCAACCCATTTATAGGAAACAGCCTTTTTAAAATGATCTCCCCCAATGTATAGCTATTACAGAAAGTTTAAGAGTTCCAAAAAATGGTCACATCTGGAATTGTAAAGCAATAACTTAAAATTTCTCCTTGGCTGTGTCACCCATACAATAGCCCAGCTTACAGTCTCTCTCTCTCTGTCTCTCTGTCTGTCTCCCTCCTCCCCGTCCCTCTCCCTTGCCTGATCCTCTGAATCAAAAACAAATTCTCACTTCTTTACATAAAAGAGTTTAGCCTTCCAAGGAACTCTTAGGGTTTCATTTTCTGCCCTTTCTGCAGCTTCTTTCTCAACTTCTGCTCCTAGCTACTCATTGAGGTATTTTCTTCCCTGAGAGGTATTCATTCTGCTGTCAGCTGTTGAGTGAATACATTTTTTTCATCCAAATTATATAAACATGAGAGATAACATATGAGAACTGTCTATTACAGTGCCAGACACATAGATGCTCAAGTGGTAGTTAACATTATTACAATCACATAGTTTTAACAGTGAAAAGTACGAGAAAAAGAAAAATCAATTTCCATTTCAAAGGACAATGTGTCCAGTAGTTTAACTTTTGTCCTCATCTTCCTTACTCAAGTAGCTCTTATTTATTGTACGATAATGATGGACCCATACTGACAGTTTTAATCATTAACGGACTTGTCTGCTTTCTACAACTAACTGTCTTGCTAATGACTGCCATTGTTCCCATGGAGATTAAGAGAAAATCCATGCAAACCAATCCAACACCTGGAGCCACACTCCAAGCATGTCCTCTACTGAGATTCAGTAGTGAATTCGTCATAACTAGGATGAAAAATACAACAAAAGATATAGATATTTCTAAGGGAAAGAAGACAGTTAGGTACAAATAATCAAATATTCCACACTTAGATCTACTTAGAAGAAATTTTTATAGATATGGCATATAACTTTATTTATTTATGAAATGGAGAGAAAGTAAACATATCATAATAAGAATAGCTTTAAAATAATCGGCTTTTGAAATTTAATTAGCATATTTAACCTGTATACTCAGCATTTACAGGGCATTCTGTGTGGGCTGGGCATGGTGTACATTGTTATATCTAAATCTATGATTCATTCACTCCTTTTCTGTCGTCTTTTGTTGTTTTTTTTAATATTGCAAGGACCAGTTGAAATTTTCATATTAAAATTTAGTATTTAAATTTTAGTATTTAAATAAAAGAAGTTGCAATTGTATCAAGAATCCCCTCTTCCCATAGAAGAGATTGAACTCCCCAGGGACAGGGGTCATGCTAGAAGGGTTCTGAATGTTCCTGGGCAACTCGGCCAGCGAATGGGAAGAGATTTCTAACCATATTTCCTTTATAGACACAGTTCCCTTATATATTTCCATTGAGATGATGACGAACCTCATATTCATACCTCCAGCCTGGGCTTCTACCCTAACTCCCGACTTCTCTATCTGCCTCCTTGCCAGCTCCACTGAGATACTTAGTAGAAATCTCCAATTTACCATGTCCACACCTGAACCCCTTACCTTTTCTCCTCTCCAGTCTTCCAGATGTTCAGATAAAAAACTCTGGAGTCTACCTTGACTCTTTCTTTCACAGTCAATATCTAATTAATTAGTACATCCTGCAGACATTTCTTTCAAGTTATATCCTGAATCTGACAACTTCTCATCACCTCCACTGGTAACACGCTTACCTGAGCCACCATTATCTCTCACTTGGATTATTTTAATAGCCTTCTAACTGCTCTTCCTGCTCCCATGCTCATCTCCCCTATAGCCTATTCTCAGTGTAGCATCCGGTGATCCAGATCACGGATCCAAATCAAAGCCAGATCACGTGATTCCTCGGCTCCAAACTCTCCCCATCTCACAAAGAATAAAAACCAAGGTCTTTCAGCACGCTGCCAGGACATACACGACCTGGCCACCTCTCTGATCCCTCCTCCTACCACCACAGTTGCCCTTGCGTCCTATACTCCGACCACATTGGCCTCCTTGCAGCCACAGTTCCTGTGCTTCAGAAGAACGAAGAAGAGGTACCTCGATGGCGTGGAGGGATGCCCGGCAGTCTCTGCCACACCAATTCAAATTTTGAAATGACATAAAATATACTCCATATGCATTTAATACTATTTTTCAGCCTATATGTCCTGTGTGGTGATTTAGAGCGTTTACAAATTCTTTGACATTCCTTCTGTCAAGACGTGGGTCTAATTCCCTTCCCTTTAATATAAGACCATAACCTCTGCCTTAATCACAATGCTATAAAAGTGATGCTACTATGCTATCTTCTGCAGCTCGGTTAGAAACGGCCATGCAGCTCCTGCGGGTTTCCCTCGGGAAACCTTTCTGAACCTAGTTGCCATACCAGGAAGAGAGGAGAGAACACACAGAGAGAGCATGAGTAGGTGTTCTAGGTGACAGCCACCAGCCAGAATCAGCCCCCAGACGTGGGTGAGCCAGCCTGCATGCAACCTTCATATGATTCCAACCTGAATCTCGAGCTGCCCCCAGGTTACCACTTGGAGCCAATCCTTGCCCAAACTGCAGATTCACGATCAAAATAAATGACTGCTGCTTTTAGGCCATTAAGTTTGGGGTGGCTTGTTACCCAGCAGTAGATATCCTGTTTCTGGGCCATTTTGGATTCCAATTTCTACAAGTTAACATCTATTTCACTGTCTTCCTCCTTTCATACTTCAATTTTTTTTTACTCTTTCCTCACTTTAGTGTTTCTTTTTTTCTTTCTCCCATTTCATCATTATGATAAGCATTTTAAATAAGCAATTCTATTAAAAGAGACATATTGGCCACACGTTTGAAAATTGGTTTTTGATGTCTTTGAGATACTGCTTTTCATTATATTGATGTAGTTTCACATTTCAACTACTTATATGTAAATATCTGAGCCAGAGCAATGCCTCTATTACAGGGACCACGCAGGGGTTAGGGACTCCGAGCCCTGTGTAGTCAAAAACCCACGTGTAACTTATGACTCCCAAAAAACTTTACTAACAGCTATCTGTTGACCTGAAGCTTTACCAATAACATAAACAGTTGGTTAACACATATTTTGTATATTATATGTATTATATACTGTATTCTTACAATAAAGTAAGCTAGGGAAAATATTAAGAAAACCATAAGGAAAATATGTACATATATTATATCCATTCATAACATACCTAGCTTTTTCTTAATTTTTGATATTTCTAGGCTACACGGTTCATTTGGGAGTTTCTTCAAACTGTCGCAAATCTCCAAAAAATTTTCCAATATATTTATGGGATACAATCTGCATATAAGTGGACCTGTACAATTCAAACCCGTGTTGTTCAGGGTCAACTGTACTATGGAAGTCAGCTAAAAAAGATGAAATTGTCGTTGGATCTAACATTCTTCACAGAACTAAAACTCTATGTGGGTTTGGTTTTTCCTTTTGGGACCATATAACAAATGGCACTTAGCCGAGGTCTCTTACTGCCACTTCATATAAGGAAGGGCATGAGGTTTACATGAATAGTGGAGAATCGTTACTTAAAAAATTAATTTGCAGTTGAAGAGCAATAGTTACAACCACATTCTATATATTTTCTTTAACTCATTTCAAGATGGTTTCTCCCTCACCATGTCAGGGACACTACATTAAGAACTAAGACCTTTAACTCACTAAATAACCACCTCTATTCTGATGACTCATACATTTATACTCCGTAGTAACTCTGACCTCTGACCTAAATCTAACGACCTACTTTACATTACTTGGATTTCTTATAAGTAATCAAGGCAACATGTCTAAAACTGACCTCCTGATTTTCCTCACCCCACAGGCCGAAGTCCTCCCCCAGGCTTTCCTATCTCGAGGAATGGCTCTACCAGTGCTGATAGCACCTGCTGTCCAGGCCAGAACTCCATCTCCTCTGTGTACAGCTGTATCTCCTTTCTGACACAACGCCTGACACATAGCTGGTACTTAGTACTTGTTGAATAACAATGGAATACTTTTATGGCAACTGCCATTAAATCAGATTCTCAACTCCATCATAGACCAAGGAAATGAATTATGGTTTATCCCAAACGCAAGCAGATTTTTACTGATGCTAAAACCCAGGCCCTTTCCATCGTGCCAGAGCTACCACTATTTACTCAAACAGTTGAATGCCTTCTAAAATTCCCGTCATTACTGTGCATCAACATGCAGTTAAATGAATGAATTGATTATAATTTTCTCTGCTCTACCAAATTTCTACTTCTCATACTGTGTCACTGCCGGAAAATGAACACTGTGTATTCAGGGCATTTAACAGCAAATTTGAGTGAAATGTTGATATCTTGATAGGAAAGATTTCTTTGAGCTCTACTAAGCATTTTTGAAGGCAAATTGTGTCAGCAGGCTGAAATTACATGCAAAATTATCTAAACTATTCACATATGACAGGCAGTCACACTTTGTAGCAGATGAAGCTTTCAAAATGTAGGTGATGAAGCTGAATACTATCAACCTCTCATGCAGTTACCTCCAATCCAAGTCTCTGCTCATGGCTACAGGCATAAAATACAAACAATTATGGCACACAGTCGTGTGAGGCATCAGGTAGCAAGGGAGGACACTTATAGTCCTGACTGCACACATGGGCTCCTTGCTGCCTTTCATCTACTATGTTAGAGACTTACTGAGTGCTTGATACGGTAAGAGATGCATTATTCCTGGACTTGGTTCATTACTCTACTTTTCTTTGTATGGTACAAGCAGTGGTATAGACTTTGGAGAGACTAAGGAGGCATCCTCTAACTGAGTTTTCATGCTCCAGACCACCTTAATTACATTAAACAATTGTTGGTTAACTAAATCCATTGGAGATACACCACTAATTGTCCAGCCACCATAGCTTGAGAGCAAACAATGTAATTGCTCCGTCACCTGCCCTTTGATTCATTCTCAGATCATGCTTTTGACTATTCAACAAGAGCCTGAAAAATAAGTAATGAAATCTGCATGTGAATTAGAACCCAGTAGATAATACTTCCATTCTAAAGAAATCCAAGGTATTGTGTCCATTTGAGTAACTCCAAAATTTTAAACAAGAAATAATTTTCAAAGATACAGTTAGTTAAGAGTACCTCTTCTCTTTTTAGTTAAAATGTTACCACATTCTCTCACTTTCCTCCTTTCTAGGCCACAAATAAATATTTCATGGTAGTATTAATAACAACCGCTAATATTTGTTGAGCACTTACTATGCGTCAGGTACCTCATTAATTCAGTTTTTCAACCTTGGCACTCCTGACATTTTGGACCTAATGATTCTGTTGTGGAATATGCATTTAGGATGTTTAGCATTCCAGGCCTCTGCCCTCCCCACTCACACCTAGTTGTGACAGACAAAAATTGTTGTTACAATTTGTCTAGAAATTGTAAATGTTCCACGGTGGGCAAAACTGCCTTAGATATATAATTTATTTAGTCCTCTAAACAACTCCATGAGACAGTTCTAGTCTCCACAGCACACATGAGAAAACAAAGGCACATAAAGAGCATAAAGAGTCAATAACTTGCCTAAAGTCACACAACCTGTGGAGATACGGCAGGTATTTGATCCAAGCTAGGCTGACTGGATAGCCCTCTTAACTGCTGCCGGGGGACTTCACCCCTTTCTGACTTTAGGACTTAATGAAAAGAGGCTTGTTGGATCAGAATCCCTTCTAGAGTTATGGAAAAGGAATTGCTTCAGCAATGCATTCAGGGACTGAAACTGACTTGAGAGGGAAGATGCAGTAAGGTCTTCACCTGACTAATGTATACCTGCATCATGGGAATTGAAAGATATTTTAAAAACGGAGGATCACACATGTATGAAAAATCTAAAATCCCACAGCTTAGTCACTTCTTGTACCACCTAAATCATTTTTAGCTAGGTAGAATTTAAGCACCTCTTCTGTTAATGAAAATATCTGGCCCACCAACCAGCATTATTGTCATCATTATATTCCCTCCTGTAATTGGAGATTTATACCTTTCAATTAGAGAATTCACTTGCAGATGACCCTTGTTAAAATGCTATTATCCATATTAAGCTCTGTTAATCTTCATTTAAATAAATTAATCAAATTGCTGAGTCATTTAGCAAGCCATTAGAAAGTAAATTACAAAACAGGAAAGTTCTGGTGGCCCCGTCAGGAGCAGAGAAAATCTGGTTACAAGGTATTTTGCAGAGAAGCCGCGTGTGGGGCTGGTAGCTCAGTATGGGGCATACAAGACGGGCAATGTGCTAGGCAGTGGACAGGTGGCCAACAGTGAGGAGAAGCCATGGAGTCACTCACAGGAAACTGCCTCCTGTCTATCCCTCTCCCCAGTTCCGTTTGACAGTCTCTCAACCCTCCCATACTCTAGAGCTCTTCCTTCGACATGCAAGTTGGTCCCAGCCTATCCAGGAAGGCTGCACAGCAGACTTGCCACTTAATAGTAAATTCGGAGGGCTGAATATTTTTCCAGTAGCATTGCCCTTCCTGGAATCAGCTACCCAAACTGTCAACCAAGCGTAAATGACCTGGCTTTGCGAAAATGAAAAATGGCCAAGTTTTATCCAAGGGTCTATGGATTTGCAAATCACAAACACTACCAGGTTAATACCCAGAGTATTACAAAGAAAAGAGAAAAATTGAGAGTTCTTATAGTAAAAAGTACATTCTTGAGAAAAAAATCAGTCTTGCATTCTTAGCTTCTGGACTGGTCCAAGATGGTAACCTTCTAGATGTCAGATGATCTGGATAACACGTCAGGTGATCTGGACACGTGAACATCCTTTCCTACGTTCTTCAGAGGGTTATCTATAGGATATATATGTCTCCAAGAATTGACACGTAACAGAAATTTCAAAAGTTTAAGTTCCAAGACTAGTTAAAGCAAGGATACAATTGTTTCTTCATATCTCAGCCTACTTCATTTTAGTAATTTAACAGCTTGCCTATAGTGACTCCATTTTATTTCTTCACTACTTTATATAAAATACATTTTATTTCACTCACTACTTTAATGATACATGGATTCTGAGTGTGGGAAAAGTAAGCCTGCACTTGCAATGCACATGGCTTTTCCCTGGTCCTGGCTTCTCCAAACATCTTGTGGAACACAAATTCCACCATTTTCTGTGGGACCAGAGACAGGGTGAGGGTGCTCTATCACTCATTGTGGATGTCATCCTTTGGGCAAGAAAGTCTTCCCTTGCTGTCTTACGTAGGGGGACAAAAAAGAATTTGTCTTGTCCTGCTACTCACTACCCCTAAATAAATGCAAGTAGACAACTGTTTGTTTTCTTTGATCCAGAGTGTCAGATAATGACTACATTTTTGAAAGGCTTCCTATCTGCGAGTGCCTACTGTGAGAATTTTTCAAGAAAAGAATGAAAGCATAAAATGCCACTGAAATTTAAAGTAGGCTCTGTAATTAAGCACTTTAAATATGCTCAAAACAATCTTCAGCATTCAAAGGCTAACAGAAAGCTTCTTCAAAAATATGAACAGACAAGAAAATCAGACCCAAGGTTCATAACTGATATAACAGGAAAAAATTTTATTGTGGAACTTTAAAGGCCAATGATTCAAAACAGAAAAGAAAACTATCCTGCAGATTAAAAAGCTAGTTGGAGTGGTTAACTGCAAGAGTGGCCAGATAAATCTCACACAAGCACACTAGTTACCAAGCAGACTTGAGATGGAAGGAAGGTTGGCCTCTATTTGATCAAACTACTTTGCCTTTTGAGAAAGGCAGGGTTGAAAGATAAGCATATACAAGCTTGGATTTTAAAAAAACCTATTTATTATATGTTGCAACTATGATCTTTTAAAGCAGGAGCCTTAGGAAAATCTGCTTTGGCAAGCAACTGCAGAGGCTCCTGTGGAGAGGAAGTGGAAAGACTGGGCTTATATACAAGGGCTGCTGGCACCTTCAAAGCGCAGGGGATAGTTCACAGCAAAATGTAGTCCTAAGTAAATGGGTTTCAGGCAATTTCAGTGTTAAGATAACATCATTAAGAGTAGAACAGATTGTGCTCAAACCCTGCTGTTTATAATTAACACGTTGCTTCCAAATACTCCGGGGTCCCTGGTAAATAGTCTTCTGCTCACATCCACCCAGACCAATCAGAGTATTTTCATCAGATTCCATGCTGGGCCAGCACCTGTCTGGACAAATCCAATTGAGCCAAAGAACTCCTCTCCCTGGCCAGCTAAGGAGTTGGATGCACACAGCTTGGCTTAGTCATTGTCACAGTGTCCATATGGCTTTGAAGCTTGTTTTCACAAGAAATCATACAAGTATTTTATTATGTCAAAGTTCACCGTCCTATAAACAAAAACAGATAACACGTTAGCATCCTCACCCCTCAGACTGCTCAGCTTTGTACGTATGATTCTGGGAAGCACATGCAGAATAATTCACAGCTGATGCTAAATCATCCTCTTGTGCTATCAAAAGCACCATGACAGGATCGAGAGTAATTTTTCAAAATGTCGCTAGGAAAAGAGTTTCTTTAAAAAGTTTTTTCCGCTCCATACATAGAGTTTGCTTTTCTAAAAAACAAAGGAAATGAAGTTAGAACTATTCAACATTCTGTATTTCAATTTTATTACAGAAAGTTTAGATTTCATCTGAAAGCTATTTGCTTTTTGTCAAATAACCAGAATAAAGTAATTAGAGATGCAAAAGTATTTAAAGCTTCTTTGCTTTTGAACATTGTTTATCTTCCAAAACACCTGTTTTATCATTACATAATACATAGCTCATCTGTCCTCATTTGTAGTTTTCATTCTTTTCAGTCTTAACACTGGCTGACCTGTGTGTGTATTGTAACTAAATCTGTATGATCTAAGAATACGATACAACAGACGATGTGAATGTATATTTTTGTACTCTGATGGCAAGCAGAATAAAATAGAAGGGAAAGAGAGACATATAATTATTTTCCTTTCTCCAAACTCATTCTTCACTATAAATATTCAAACTTGGAGGTTTATTATGTGAATAAATGGTCAAAATAATTAGACATAATGATCTAGCAGTAAGTATAAAATTAAAGCCTTAAAGTAGTCTATTCTGCAAAAATAATCATCCATGT
Source organism: Rhinolophus sinicus (assembly GCF_057876585.1). Lineage (NCBI taxonomy): Eukaryota > Metazoa > Chordata > Mammalia > Chiroptera > Rhinolophidae > Rhinolophus > Rhinolophus sinicus. Next base: position 47,732,384 of record NC_142504.1, read on the forward strand.
GAGAACAGCCTTTTAAAGATTCACTAATTGCATGCTCTTATTTATTAAACCATCATCAATTAATGTTTTTGTCTATCATTTTGTAATACACTTCCTAAAAACGTTTCTAAGCAAATGACTGACACATCAATTTTTTTTTTTAATTTGGAATGGGGAATTATAAATACTGCTTATGAAAACACATTTAAAAATAGCTCAAATGGGATGCGATGGCTATTATGGTACCTAATGGTGGACTGCAGAATACCTTAATTGTTTCATAGAACAGTGCCTGCCTGAAGAATATCTAAACTTTTCAAATGGCATAGCAGCACTGTCAAAACAATCCTGTTATCACTATTAGTAACAAAACAACTAAAAACAGGTACTAACATTTTTTTTTAAATCTTATCTCAGGCATAAAGACACAAAAGGTACAGTTATTATATCATAAAGCTGTATTATTTTGTGTTTTTCTTTCATTCAACTCTAGAACCCCCCAAATTTACTGGCAACAAGGTAGTACTAACAGATAACTTTTTCTAAAAATTCATGATATTGGTGAAAAGATATTTTGTAGAGGATCTTAGAAGAAAACACACATAGTAGGCTGTTTTTAACCATAGGCAAAAAGGGAAGTGGAATTTGTACATCCCTCCAGGGACATTCCCCATGACTTTGGGTCTTAACGTTATAAACCTGAAGTGGCAAGGTAAAGTGGGCTTACTGTCAAGTTTTACCTTTTTTTCTTTTCTTTTTTTTTTTGCATTGGATGAAAAAGAAGTTTAGAAGAAGGTTAAGATTAAAACAATTTAAATTCTGACACTATGGGATTGATTAAAAGATATTATTTGATAGAATACTACCCAGCCATACAAAATGATCCATATGAAGAGATACCTACAGTATTAAGAGAGAAAAGGAGAGCAGGGAATTACAACTATGTTTTGACAGCCAAGGAGAAGTGTTTGTACGATGGACTAAAAATAGACGAGAACATAAACAAATGAAAATACTATGACTTGTTAATGGCAGCACTCTTATTCAGTAATCTATTTGTGTAACTCTAGCATAGTTTGTGCAATAAAATTTCCTTTAATAGAATGAATGGACTGATTTAAAATCACTAAGCAATTTAAATGTATTAATTTATAAAAGTTTAACTATATTCCACTTCTCTGCTTTGGCACTAGGAAGTACTCAAGCAAATTGAATAATAGTTAACATTTCTGGAGTTTTTAAAAAAACTAAATTAATCAGTTACTAAATATGTAAGATCATTAAAAAACATTTATTGCACAAAATGCATGACTACCTTCCTCTATCATCACTCCATCCTCCAATACAAAGTGGTGACTTCCCAACTAATCCCCACGTAAATTATTCTAAGACGTGGCAAAATTTGATAGAATAACCACAAGGGCAAGATGCAACATATTCCAAATATAACTTTGTGCTTCAAGGACTTAGAGACAAACAAGTCACTTTAAAGAAAGTTTTAAGTTACAAAGGGAGTTATGTACTTTGCAAGTGCTTTCTCTGGTTTTTCATGGTTTCAGATGCCTATTAGATTCACATAAATACAATTTTAAGATTTTAGATAGTTTCTGTATACCACAGGAAATTCTTTCACAGAACCCAAATTAATTATTTTCTAAAGTAAGCATCTAGAAAGAAATAAGATAAACAAAAACAGTGTTGGTGGCAACTTACCTAGGATTAATTCTTAAATTAAATCAGAATTTAGAATATTTTAATACAAGCTAATTACATAGCCTATATCTAAGTATTTAATTTAGACTTTCTCCTTTTATGTCACTTTGTTGATTCTTTTACAACACTGAAATACTTCTTTCTCATGGGATACTATTTTATTTCATTTTCCTTGGTGGGCAGTTTGAGATTTTTTTAGTTTAGTTTGGTTCGTCTGACAACATGCAACCGTACAACTTTAAGTTGCAATCTTAAGTTATCTCATGGTGTCTTCCCACAGACTGTAGAGGAAAACAACACTGGAAACAACTACCATTTACATTGAGAACAGGCAGTATTTCGTAAGTGTCTCAGTCGCCTGTCATCTGCGTTCTCCCCTACTCTGCCTCCATATTCTGTGCTCCCTTTCTGGAACCAGCCTCCTACTACTTCTGTGTCCAAACCTTTCCACTGCTCCTTGGTCAATAAAGATCTCTATGATTTCTACCTCTTCCATGAATGGCTTTTTCTCTTCCATGTTTAACTGAAAGTTGGCTTCCCTGAAAGAACAATCCTTCTCTTCAGCTCTTTCCTATGAGGTTAGACTCTCCTGTGCCCCAGGCAGTCCTGTCGGATGGGGTTGGTCTTTGCACAAAAAGCTCTGCTTCTGAGACGCAAACCACTGCATTCACCACACTTTATTCCCCTTATCACCATCTCTTAGTCACCAAATAACATAGCGCCCAGTTTCGTCTTCCTTTCCATCCCAAGATCTACGTGAGCCTTAGTGACTTCACTGCACACTTGTCGTTTTTACCTCCAATGGCCTTTTCTGCTCTCATGAGCCATGATCAGAAATGGACTACCTCTAAAAACATAAATTCGGACCTTCTACCCTCTGCTCCCTAATCTCTATCTTCAAGCTACCTGAGCACCTTGAGACAACCGGTTCACAAACTCCTCCACTTTGTCCTGATCTACAGCTACTTACTGAGGACCCATGTGCCACACAGTGAACTATTAGCCCTCCACCGGCTTCACCTTCTTCCTTCCCTTCCCAGCCTAGACCCCACAGCTCATCACTTCAAGCGCTCATGTGTGGACATGCTCTCGTTTCACCTGGCAAAATCCCCGTCCTCTGTGATTTCAATCACATCTTTCTGCTGTCCCAGTACCCGCATGTAGAATGATGCTGGAGAGGACGACCAGTTTCACAGATTTGTGCCACAGCAAATTCAAGGTCAGAAACCTCAACTGGGCCTTCACCACGCCCAGCAAGCTGCCTTCCTTGTCAGTACATTCTTCCATTCCCACAGCAGCTGCTGCAATTATCCATATTCCTCTCAAACTGCTACTACTTTTGCCCTTAGTGTTAGTCTCAAAGTTGGCCCCTCCTTCTCAGGTAAAACAGAAGCCATCAGACCAGGACTCACTCAACTTCTGTTTTTTGCAAATATTTTGGTTTTTTGCTATTTTAAAGATTCTGGTTTTTGCAAATATTTTAAAGATTCTGTTTTTTGCAAAAAGGTTGGTTGCCTCTTTCTTTTGCTGATGATTTCTTTTGCTGTGCAGAAGCTTTTTAGTTTGATGTAGTCCCTCTCATTCATTTATTTTTTATTTTACTTCCCTTGTCTTTGAGGTCAAATTTATAAAATCCTTTTTGAACCCAAGGTCCAAAAGTTTAGTATCTATACTTTTTTCTATGCATTTTAATGCTTCAGGTGTTATATTTAGATCTTTGATATATTTTGAGTTAATTTTGCTGTATGGTGACAGACAGCAGTCAAGTTTCATTCTTTTGCATGTGGCTTTCCAATTTTCCCAATACCATTTATTGAAGAGGCTTTCTTTGCTCTATTGGATGCTTTTGGTTCCTTTGTTAAAAATTATCTGCCCATATACACGTGGGTTTATTTCTGGGTTCTCAATTGGTCTGTGTGTCTCTTTTTCTGCCAATACCATGCTGTTTCGATTATTGCAAATGCCTCCAATAGGGGTTAAGGGGCTAATATCCAAAATATGTAAAGAACTCAACAACAAAAAAATAAACAATCCAATTTAAAAATCGGCAGAAGACCTGAACAGACACTTCTCCCAAGAAGACATACAAACGGCCAATAGATATAGAAAAAGACACTCAACTTCTCTAGCTATTAGGGAAATACAAATCAAGCCCACAATGAGATACCACCTCATACCTCTTAGAATGGCTATCGTCAACAAGACAAATAACAACAAGTGGTGGAGAAGCTGTGGAGAAAAAGGAACCCTCGTACACTGTTGGTGGGAATGTGAATTGGTACAGCCACTATGGAAAGCAGTATGGAAGTTCCTCAAAAAAATTAGAATTACCATATGACCCAGCAACCCCTCTCCTGGGTATCTACCCAAAAAATCTGAAAACATTTCACTGTAATGATATATGTACCCTGATGTTCACTGCAGCATTTACGGTGGCCAAGACATGGAAACAACGAAAGCGACCTTTGATAGATGATTGGATAAAGAAGTTATGGCATATATACACAATGGAATACTACTTGGGCATAAGAAAAGATGAAATATTGCCATTTGTGACAACATGGATGAATCTTAAGAGTATCATGAGAAGTGAAATAAGTCAGACAGAAAGAGAACCATATGACTTCACTCATGTGGGATATTAAACTGAAAGCAACAAATGAACAAGACAAACAAACAAAAATTCATAGACATAGACAACAGTTTAGTGGTTACCAGAGGGTAAGGGGGGAGTAGATGATAGAAGAGGGTAAAGGGGGTCAAATATATGGTGATGGAAGGAAAACTGACTCTGGGTGGTGAACACACAATGCGATATACAGATGATGTATTATAGAATTGTACTCTTGAAAGCTATATAATTTTACTAACCACTGTCACCCCAATAAACTTTAAAAAAAAAAGATTCTGTTTTTATCTCAAGAGTTATGGAAAACTACTGAAGACTTTTATGTAGGAGGGTGACATTAAATTTTTACAAGATCATTTTGGGTATAGCATAGACAAAAAAATTATAAGGGGATAAAAGTAGACAGAAGACCAATTAGGAGGCTACCAGAGAAGAGATGATTGTGGCTTAGTCTAGAGGAAGAACAGGACAAATGATAAAAGTAATTTTGAGATACAGAGGAGGGAGTGGTAGGCTCCAGGACTAATGCTTAGATACCAGGAGTGTGAGAACGCAGTGTCAAGAGCGACTCCCAGGTTTTAGCCTGTGTAACATGGCAGACAGAGTGCAGTGCCAACTGCTGAAGTAGGGAGCTGGCGGCAAGCTGGATCATTCTTTTTTGTTGGCAGGTGGAGAGAGAGGTTAGCGTTCCTGGGTGCAGTTTTGGAAATGTATTGATGTAGCTAGGAAACATCCAACAAAGGTCAGGAATATTAGAAGAAAGGTCTGGCCTTTACAATTGGGGAGTTATTAATACACGGATGGTGGTTGAAGTCATGGGTATAATTCAAACTGCCTAGAAAAAAAGTATAATATCAAAAAATAGCCATGCCTCAAGGACCAGCTACATTTAAAGGTCAGGTGGAGAGGATAAACTGGCAAATGAGCCTTAGAGAAAAAAAAACAAAAAACAGCCAAAGAATAAAGAGAAAAACCAGAGACTAGAATCATGGGCTTTAAGAGAAGAGAGTTTAAGAAAGAGACAGCGGCCAACAGTGTCAGGAGCCACAGAGCAGACAAATAGCCTGCAGACTAAAGACTGTTCTGAGGAAACGGAATTCAGAGCACAGGTGAAGAACCCTCCTTAGATACTAGGGAAAGGGACCCACCCTACTGAAGGAAAGAATGATGTAGGCAGCTGAAGGAATTCTCGACAGACGTTTTCCATTTGTTCTGTGAAGCAGTGGATGCTGAGGAGTGACTACAGATGTTAGGATTTGTAGCTACACTGAAAGAAGTCTAAACCACGTGCTCTCCTGTTCAACACATGAGGTGGAATGGTTGGGAAGCTGGTAGAAGATAATCAATCATAGGAGAACAGGGAAAGAGAGCCAGATTGCATGAGTCTCAAAGAAGCCCACATGTTTAGAAGACTTTGGGGTTAGTAACAATCTGGAAGCAGCAACAAAAACAAAAGAGGACAGTGAAAGTGCCTGCAACCCCAAGGGATTGGGGTTTGAGAAATAAGTAACTACTACTAGAAGTAACTCCAGGGAAAGTAGTATCCCCAGGTAAGAACCAAGTTTGCATTAAGGCAGAATGTTAGGAAAAAATAGAGGATATGGGATGGAGGGAAAGAACGGGAAGTTAAATCATCAAAAAAGTATAAAACATCATGGGGATGAGAGTGGACGGGGGCAGATGTGGGAAGAAGAAGGTAGTTACTCTTTGGATACTGCTCATGGAAAGCGAAGAAGAATGAAAAAGCAAAGGTAACAAAGCAAGTAATAGAGCTAGTAAGTTCCAGGTCTACAATTCCTGCTCCCGTCTGAGGTGGTAAACAGAAGTCACTTCCCTGGATGTGTCTAATATCACTGATGCTGCAGATTAAGTCCCGCCCGCCTCAGTCTGGCTCACGGCATATTCCTCATATGGGGCAGCCACAAGCCGCTGTCCTGTACGTGACTGCTGGGGCGCGACCCAACTCATTCAGAGCAATGACAAAATCCCTGAAGCAAAGGTGCTTCATTCAAAAGTTGTGTCTTTGATAGAGGCTCTTAGATATAAAATTTTTAATATCATTGTTTGGAAAAAGAAAGTCATTGCCTTAGGGTCATGTTGAATACATTAAAAAAAACCTTTTTGCTCAATTTCTTCTGTGTAAACGGTTGCCCAGTTTTATCATAAACAACACATTTCAAAACCCTTATTTTATGTTTTAGAGTCTACACACCATGAAAATGTTTCAAATACCTGCATCATATTATAATACAGCTTTTAATTCAGAAGAGACTTCAGGGTAGAGGCTGCCAATGTGTACACTTCAGAACTTCAAGAAGCTGCACAATTCATTAGAGGAGATCTACAAATCCATACCCACGTCAAGCACTGTTTTCAGTCTGAATACTGTTTCATGCCTATGTGTTATCAATTTGAAATAAGTTAATACTGTCATCATTAATTTTAAAAGGACACTAAAATGAAATCTTCACACTCAAAAATGCTGGGAAAGCTCTGTCTTATGGATTGTCTTGTACCACCTACCATTCTACACGTACGTTACCTCTTCTACTACCAGTCTTGACAGACTGTTATCCAGCTACAACCATGAGATGACATCAGCTATTCATGTAAATGGATGGAACATTTTCCATAACAGTAAGTACATCTCTTTGTGAGGAAACTTCTTATGTTTTTTGATAGCTCTCATTTTGACAGACATACTTTCTTTCCTAGGGCTTCTAACGCACTACAATTATTCAGAATTAGTTTCATCCATTTTACATATGAAAACCTCTGAAAATACTTGAGATGGTTACCACATCCTTTCTAAGGCTTTTTTCCCCCCCACACCCCGTCCTTCAGCCAGGGATGTGACATGCTTCCTCACTCTGCCACTCTCCTCCTACCCCCTCAGCATGTACCCATTTGTCAAAGTCCCCCTTCAAACTCCAAGCACAGCACAGCACATTAGACTTGACCTGCCTATGGCAACACACACTAGATCTATTACATCCCTTGAATGAGACACCAGGATTTTTTAAACCTTGCAGTCAGCTCAAACACTCAGGATTTAAGCCAGGTCTTTCCCGCTTTATTTCAGTATGTGTGAGTTTTTTGTAGTCAACTGTCTGTTATATCATACCTTGCTACTGTGGGGTCTGCTATTCCGGTGCGTTAAGGTCTTTCAGAATCTTGATTTTTGCTATCTGACATATTAGCTAATTCGCCCAATTTTATGTCATTTGTAAATTTGATGACAGGATTAATTCTACAGTGAAACGTATTCATTCTTGGCACTTAAATGATCTTTTCTTGCTTAAATAACCAATGACATTACATTAGGAAGAACATTAATTTTTATACTTGGTATATCATTTACATAATTCAAGACATTTTACATTCACAATTATTCTATGCTTACCTAGCAACAGCTCTGATGAAGTCTAGAGATACTGTGCATTTGTATTTTGGTCCATCAAGCTGATCGTCATGGCCAACCAGGGTTAACAGCTGCAGGGTCACTAGAGAAGTAATCTAAAAAAAAGCATTTTTATGAGAAAATGTTGTCATGAGCTTACATGATACCCTTGTTTCTAAAACACTGTGTAGTTTCCATTGATAAAGATATATAACTGAATTCACAGGAATATCTGCAAAGAATATGACTACTTTGAAATTTGCATACACAAATTTGTACATATGCTCGAAGTCCTAGTTAATCAAACTAAAGTCAGTCTTTAAGGATTCCACTAGAGAGAGCTTTGTTTCATTAATGACTCACGACACAACTGCGAACCTTTAAAACTACAAATAATGCCCATCCCTTCTCTATGTGTGAATTTTATGGAGTTTCTATCTAAATATCTCAGAATATCAAACACACGCTCCCTTGAGATTCAAGCAGTTTAAATGTGGATGTGGGCCTTTCTCAGAATTGGGTAGCTGGTTGGAAGAGCAGTAAGAAATACTGCTGGGCAGACCTGGGCTTAGTCTTGCTTTAAAAATGACTGCCAAGTCAAGAAAACACCAGAAGGATTAGTCCAAACTAAAAATCACCAAAGATCTCCTACCACAAGATCCCTACTCAAGGAAATTCCTTAACTATAACTCCAGGTGAAAGTAAACTGATCCGTTAGAAGGTCTCAAATGTAAGAAGGAATGAAGAATGAAGAAAGTGACAACCAAGATGGTGCAGTAGGTGAACGCTGTGTTTACCATCTCTCACAACCACATCAAAATTACAGCTAATCTACAAAACAACCATTATTGAGAATCGCCTAAAATCAAGCTGGACTGAAGCCTTTCAACTAATGAAAGCCACTTACAGACTGGCAGGAAGGTTAGAGAGGGGGAACAGGCTGGTCCCACACCCACAGGAGGGCTATTTCGGCTGTGGGGGTCCCTCCCCAACCCCTAGAAGGGCAAGAGATTCCGGCCCCTCTCCAGCTCAGGGTTCCAGTGCCAGGGAGAGAAGTCCCCATAATTTCTGGCTGTGAAAAGCAGTGGAGATTGTGACTGAGTGAGACTGAGGGCAGCTGCACTCACAGGTGCTCCTCTTAAAGGGACCGCACCGCACACGGACTTACCCACCAGTGGAATCACTCGCTTTGAGCTCCAGAGCTGGTGCAGCAGCTGGAAAGGCGGCAGGGGCATACATGGGGAGAACTGAGTTGTCTGGCTTAGGACAGAGGCTGGAGAGGTGGCTTTCTCCTGGACGGGGAAGCTGACGGAGGCCACTGTTTCTTTGTTGTGCCCTCCCCTTTCCCACCATGCAAACACAGGTGGCTGCCATTTCTGAGTCTCTGCCGATCTGATTGGAGACCTGGTCCCACCCAACTTTTGGGCATACCCAGGCTGCTTTCGGTGGCTTTTTTGTGCAGACCGTCTGCCTTAGCTCAAGCTGCAGACTTTCCCAGACTCTCAACAGTTCACGGAATGCAGACAAGCAGCGTCTGGCTTGAGCGTGTCCTGTACCTCTGTCTGACCAGCCCTAAGCCGGCACTAGTAGCAACCGGCCTTGGTTCACAGCTTGGCCTCTCAAGGTGCGTCCAAGCACAGCACGGGTGGCAGCCATCTGCAGATTTCTTTCTGGCTCCTGCTGGGTGGCCCCAGGTAGGGCACAGGCATTGGCTGAACTTGACCTACAGCAGATCCCCTTCAAGGTGGTCCTGGGGCTGGCATCCCCTGTGACCAGCTTCAAAACAAGCTGGAGCCATAGGGTCAGCCCCTGCACAACAACTCCTCCACTGTAGTCAAGGCCAGTCCTCACAACCAGTGAGCTCAAGGGTCAGTCCCTCACACTGATGTGCAATTATCAACCAAGGCTCAACTATAAGAGGCTCACGCACAACCCACACAAGGGACACACCTGGAGCACATGGCTCAAGTGACCAGAAAGACTGTGCCACTGAACCCCACAGCACACTACTACATGGGCCATTCTAAGAGGAAGACATAGCAGCTCTGTGTCACACAGGGAGGCAGCCAAAATGGGGAGACAAAGAAACGTGTCTCAAATAAAAAAACAGAACAAAGCTCCAGAAAAGGAACTACATAAAAGGGAGATAAACAATCTGTCAGACGTAGAGTTCCAAACTCTGGTTATTAAGAATGCTCAATGATCGCAAGGAGAACTTCAACAGGGAGACAGAAAGCATCAAAATGGAGATGAAAACCATAAAAAAGAACAAGTCAGAAATAAAGGATACAATAATGGAAACGAAGAATATACTACAGGGAATCAACAGTAGATTAGATAAAGCAGAGGATCTAACCAGCGATGTAGAAGATAAGGTAGTAGAAAACACCCAACCAGAACACCAAAAAGAAAAAAGAATCCAAAATATTGAGGAGAGTTTAAGGGACCTCCGGGACAACATCAAGCATACCAACATTCGCATCATAGGGGTACCAGAAGGAGAAAAGAAAGAAGAGCAAGAAATTGAAAACCTATTTGAAGAAATAATGACAGAAAACTTCCCTAATCTGGTGAAAGAAATAGAAATTCAAGCCCAAGAAGCACAGAGAGTTCCAAACAAGATGAACCCAAAGAGGCCCACACCAAGACACATAATTAAAGTGCCAAAGGTTAAATAAAAAGAGAGAATCTTAAAAGCAGCAAGAGAAAAGCAGTTAGTTACCTACAAGGGTCAGCTGATTTCTCAACAGAAACTTTGCAGGCAAGAAGGGATTAGCAGGAAATATTCCAAGTGATGAAAAGCAATGATATACAACCAAGATTGCTCTACCCAGCAAGGCTGTCATTTAGAATTGAAGGACAGATAAGAAGCTTCTCAGACAAGAAAAAGCTGAAGGAGTTCATCACCACCAAACCAGTATTACAAGGAATCTTAGAGGACTTCTTTAAGATGGGAGGGGGGTTAAGGATGGGTGAAAGGGGAAGGGATTAAGAAATACAAATTGGTTGTTATACAGAAGTCATGGGGATGTAGGGTACAGCATAAGGAATATAGTCAATAATATTGTGATAACTAGGTATGGTGCCAGATAGGTACTAGATCTTTTAAGGTGATAGTTGGGAATAGGGTTGGGGTGGGGTGAAAAAGGTGAAGGAATTAAGAAATATCAATCGGCAGTTAACACAGTATAAAGTATATAACCAACAATGTTGTCAGGATCATGTAAGGTGCCAGATGGGCACTGGACTTATCAGAGGGATCACGTCATAGGAATGTAGATGCCTGACCAATGCACTAAACACCTGAAGTAGAATAATACTGAATGTCAACTATAACTAAATATATAGGTATATATAGTCACGGCATGTGGAGTACAAGATAGGGAAGATAGTCGATGGTATTGTAACAGCTATAGAAGATGTCAGAGGGGTAGTAGCTTGGGGGGTGGGTGGGTTATCACTTTATGAGGGGTATAAATGTCTAACTATGATGCTGTTTTGTACACCTGAAATAAAAATATATATATATGATTGAAAAAAAACTAAATAAATAAAATGGTAAATATGATGGTACATCTAAATGAATTTGCCTGTACAGATGATAACAAAAATATATTATGGATTTAAAAATAGGATAAGTGCACAATACCAGTAATACATAAATTGGGAGTGGAGAAATTATGGTTAAAATGTCCTAAGGCCCTGTGGTATCTGAGGAAAAAAATAAAATATTCATTAAATTTAAACTTTTAAATAAGAATTAAGAGGGCAGAAACAATTGTATACTTCTAAATTGGTAGAAAGGGAAAACTGAATTATAAAAATAATCAATCCAAAAGAAAATAAGAAACAAAAACAGGTAGGTCAAATAAAAAGTATAAAACAAGGTAATAGATATAAACAAAATTAAGATAATTATAATAAAAGTAAACACACTAAATGCTGCAAATAAAAGACAAAGTTTGAGTGATTGAATAAAACCGTTTAGAAGAGATATATCTAATGGGATTTACAGATGATGTAATACAGAATTGTACACCTGAAATCTATGTAATTTTACTAACAATTGTCACCCCAATAAATTTAAAAAAAAAGAAGAGATACATCGAAAAGAGAAGAATATGGAAAGATTAAAAGTCAAAGGAGAGAATGAGAGATATCAAATACTAAAAAAAAAAAAAAAAAAGGAAAATGAAGGTATATTAACATAGACAAAAGAGACTTAAGAGATTTAAAGAAAGGTTCACTTCATGACAAAATGCAGGCCCTGCACTCTTACTACAATTGACTTGCTTGAAACTTTTACTATGAAGACCTGAGACACAGAACAGGATGGGCAGCAAGGAATAACGGGGTCTTTGGGGGACAGTAAGTACTGCTGAAATCTGGATAAACTTGTATCCTTCTCAGTTTGGAAACAGGCACCAATCACAATGAAAGTAGGCCTGAAATTTCAACAAATGGGAGGAACCATAGAAAAGAGTTAACAGTTTCTTATGGCGAAATACATTAACTCCAATCCTTTCTATTTTTCTGTAAGGGATTCATTTGCTAAAGTAGGTTAGTAATAGTCATATGAAACTCACACATTAATGTGCCTTTATTATTAAAGACAGGTTTCTTTAGTTCTTTTTAATATGGAGGAAAACATTAATTATCTTATACATAGCCGGTGGCATTTCCTTTTAATATTCTTATAATTCAACTTTCTTGTGATTTGACTATTATCATATATTTAATTCAGTTCTTTAACTCAAATAATATTATTCTTCATAGAGAAACACAAGATCTGTCTTTAATAAAGTTAAAATTTCAAGAATATTTTTAGGTATTTTACAATTTTATTACTTTTACCCCATTATTTACAACAAATTTCCAAAGGCAGTTAAATTGAACCAAACAGTCCTTTGAGGTCACTCAGTTCTACCAGGATTCCATGAATAAATTAATCATGTAAATTGTGTAAAGGACAGAGTAGATGTAGCACTCAAAAGGCATTTCCGAAATATTAATAAGATGATAGCTCAATTTTGGGGGAAAGGGTCTGATTTAGGAAAAGCCAAAACACAAAAATCTAAACCAAAATGAAGCAATTCAATTTGGATGTGATCTTTTTACATTAAAAAATACTTATTTCAGAAAACTTTTATTCCCTGACCTTACAATATGAACAAAACATACAGAGTTTAGGAGAACATCACATAAAGCACTGAACAACTGCACCAACAATTTATAAGCACTATGCCAGTTTATTAAAATATTGCTAGAGTAAAACTGAAAAAGTCAAGTACAAAGATTAACTTATAGGGTCAACATTTTGAATCTGAAACATATACCTAAATAAAAAGTTCTGGGAAAAAATATAGGAAACTTTGGGAAAATTATTTCTATACATGCATTAAATAGAATATCCACCTTCCTCTTCATTATCCAATACTTAAAATTATCTTTTTTTTTTTTTTTTTTTTTTGCAATCCATGAAGCTCTTGAGGACTTGCTCTAGGTACTGTGTATTCAAAGATTAACAGGATCACAGAAAATATTAATTTACTTCCTTGCAGAACTTTATTCATGACAATATGATGAAGTCCTATCTTTATGCTGACATGAATACCTAAATAGCTTGATATGGTCAGTGGGAATATGGCAGCGTGTCTAGTCAGGTAAGGTACTCAGGACCAGATTCTGAGCAGTCTCGGTTTTGTACGTGTGCATGTGCTGCCCCATGTACAGGTCTGACCAGAGTCTTTCCCATCTGCAGCAGCAGCCTTTCCTGTTGTGACAATCATACCTGTTGTTAAGGTCCCCAGTGCAGAAAATGTTAGAATAAGGCTCTAGTTCCAGCAAGAAAGAATAAATTGGAATATTTTACAGCCAATAAAATTAATGTCTTAAAATGATTTAATCTTTGTTGGGAGAAAGCTCTCCAAACAATGGTAAAATACACTTGAATATGCTGGAATCTTTTTTAGCACTAATTTACAGAAGGCTTCTCAGGCAATTGAACTTTGAATTACCTTGGAACACATTTCATAAATATACTAACAAAGAGCCTAGACAGAAGAGTTAGAAAGAAGAAAGAAAATATATAGGAAGACCTATTGTCCAGACAAGAGGCTTATTGTCCAGACATATTGTCCATTCATATTTACTGCTCTTCCCTGCTAAGTTCAACTATAAACCCTGGAAATAACGTAAGAAGCAACAAGGAGGACTCTGCAAGGTAGAAAGAGGAAGGTAGACTGCATAGGGACCCAGGACTGGAGGAACAGGTAGAGGCAGGGAACTTGTGACTCCCCACCCAACAGCACAAGGTGACCCAGGCCCAGCATCCTCCAACCCTCAACCCAGAACAGAAAGCTACTCAGGTAGATTTACTCCCCCCTGGAATGAACAGGAATCCTGCCAAAAAGAAATGGCAATTGTAAATTCTGTATCTCAAAAAAACTATCCTTCATGAATGAAATAGAAATAAAAACATTCTCAAATGAGAAAAAAATGAAGAATCTGTCAGACCTACTGTACCTTTAAAGCACAGCTAAAGTGCTTCAAACAAAAAGGAAATGATAAAAGAAGGAAACTTAAGCATCAAAGAAGACAATGGAAAGAATATGTGGATAAATCAGACTATCTTCTCATGAGTTTTCTAAATCATATTAGATTAAAAATTATACCACCACTGACACTCAAAGACAATATTTCAAAAGTGGGAAAGTAAAGAGACCTAAATGGAAGTAAGGTTGCCACACTTCCCTGGAAGTGGTAAAACATGGATACCACTTATAAAACTAAATACGCAATAACCACGTTACCCATCAAATGCACCCTTGGGCATTTATCCCAGAGAAGTGCACGTCCACACTAAACCTATGCATAAATAGTATAAACCTATGCATAAAATAAAGTACTATGCATGTTCATAGTACTTTATTTATAATCGCCAAAAGCCTGGTAAGAACCCAGATGTCTTTTAATGGGTGAATAATTAAACAAACTGTAGCACATCTATATCATGGAATACTTGCTCAGCAATAAAAAAGAATGAACTATCTACATACACAACAATTTGGATGAATCTCAAAGGAATTAATTATACTGAGTGAAAAAAACCAATCTCAAAATGTCACTTACTAGATGATTCTGTTTATACAAATTCTTGAAATGACAAAATCTTAGAGGTGGCAATTAGTGGTTACCAGGGATTGAGGGAGGAGGCAAGAAGGAGGTAGGTGTGGTTAGAAAACATTTTAGAGTTGTAACAACAAGTTTGAAATTAAGCACTTAATCTTAGAAATGTTTAACATATTAAAAATGTTTAGCCAAAATAATGCCTCATTTTGGGTGTTGATGAGTATTAAAGGTGTTTTGCCAAGACTATTATCTATTGGAATAAAGATTCCAGTCAGCGCTTTTATCTTTTCTTCCACTGCCCTTCAAAATTCCTAAGACTGACACAGGTAATCTGGCATTCACTCCTTCCCTCAGGATCTAGCAGAGGACATGGACAAAATTTAAGAGAGGGGGGAAAACAAGAGCTACGGGAACAAACTATTATCAGTGACCACGGGTGATCAGTGGTACAGGGGCTGGAACTTAATGAGTCCATGCTCTAGAGCAGATATAGACATTGACAGATCTCTATCTATAGATTAGCGATGTAGACATTGTGCTAGGTACTTTATAGTTGATCCCAGAACATTGGTTTGAACTGCACGGGTCCAATTATACATGAATTTTTTCATTAAATATGTATAGTGCTGTAAATGTATTTTCTCTTCCTTACCTTTTTAACATTTTCTTTTCTCTAGATTACTTTATTATAAGAATATAGTATATTGTAATACATATAACATACAAAATATGTTTTGACTGCTTATGATATCAGTAAGGCTTCCAGTAACAGCAGACTATTAGCTAAATTTTGGGGAGTCGTTACACTTAGATTTCAGACTCTTAGGGGGAGGCGTCCATGCCCCTATCCCCCTGTATTGTTCAAGCATCAACTGTAATTTCTTCAATCCTCATAATAACCCCACCATGAGTTAGATACTACAAATAAACTTTTTCCAGACAAGGAAACAACTTCAGAGAGGTTAGTAAATGTTCAGTCACCGAGCTAGTAACAGGAAAAGAAGCACTGGATTTGAATACCATCTGCATCTCCAGCCCATGACTCGCACCACCCCAAAGAGGGAGCTGCAAACACAAAGAGGTAACTGAACAGACTAAGGAAAGCTTTATGGATGAAGTGAGTAAAATGACAAATCTGGAAGCATTTCACATTGAGACGGGTACTATGAATGACGGAGGTTAGAGATGCAGCAGCAAACACACTGAAGATAAAACAGAGAAAAATCCTTAAAGGGAACTGTAGCAAAAAGGATAAAGTATCTCAATATAGGCAAATGTCCTGCCCCAGGGACAGTCCCGTGAACAAAATTACCTGATGTGAGGGGTTTGATGTCACCAAAGTAAATGTGGCATTTATTAACCTAATGACATATTAATACTTCATAAATCAGATTGCATATTATATTAGGCATAAATTACTGTTTTAAGGTTTAATTTTTAAAAGATGAATAATTCAAGGGAGGGGGGGAAAAGCATGATTTCTTAAAATCTGAAATTATTATAACACTGAAAATGGTACCCCAATGCAAAATTTCTTATACATTTGTGAATTAAAAAATTCATGACTATAATTCATATATAATCGCTGAATGAATTAAGATAAACATTAACAATTTAAAAGGCAAAGGTAATGAAATGGTCTTTCCTGAAACACTAGAATAATCTTAATAATTTAAATAAATTTAAAAATTTGTGGGAAAATTATTACTCCTCTTTGTGGTTTGTTACCTACAAAGACATATTCTCTTGCCAATAATTTTCAGATTTTATGAGAGTATACACTGCTTTCTTGCTTTCTTGTCTATGTGTCAAGTTCATACTCAAATTCAAACAAATAAAATTAAAATGAGTAAAAAAGCAACCGGGTAGTGGGTTTTCTTTTTCAAAGTCAAGATTTAGACTTTGTGTTAAAAAATACTGAATAAAGTTAAAAAAAAAAAAATCTGTATTCAGTCAGTGACTTTACCTCTAAGTTTTAGTCATGATCCCATTGACATTTTTCCTCAAAATAAAATTTCTGCTTTTCAGTCCTTGGTTTAAAAATAAACAAAACTTCTTAAAATCTGAAGCATCTTGCTATCAAAGAGAATGGTATACCCTAGCTTTCATATGTTAGCAGCATATTAATACAAATTAAAGGGTTTTACTTTACTTTAGCTTAAAGTAATCAATCTACCTAATTCAGAAGCCAAAGTATATATTATTTCCCTCTGACTAGCACTTGTCACGACTGAGATATTCACAAAGAAAAAATGAGAACCTCCTTCTACAAAGAATATTTTTTAATTTACATCTTAAATGGGGTTGTGCAATATTTGCTTAGTTAATCTTTACTCTGTGTACTATTATGTTCTTTGTTCTCATCCATGTAGGGGATGAGCTGATTATTTATGTCTTAACAATAGGAGTTCGTGTACCACAGTGCGGATTTTTTTTTTTTCTTAATCTGAGAGGCAGTCACTAACAAGCTTCAGCTGGAAGTGAAGTGCTTGATGTTAAAACAGTGTGAACCTGTTCCCGGGCTAATAAACTATGTTCTTTTTGCCAACAAAAAGAAAATCAATTTACAACTGTAATTAATTTTTAACACGCTCATTACTTTTATACTTTCATAGGTTGGTACATATGTCAATTGATTTGTGAAATAGCCTATCTTGCTTGCCCTGGAGGAGCTTTACAACCTGAAACATATTAAATTATTTAAACAAAAGAACTTAATATGTGGTATGTCAGTGTATAAGGTTTGCACAATCCAATAGGCACTACATTTGATCTGATTTTGGGCCATGTGACAGTTCATGAGCATATACCAAGAGAGCTCAAATGACGTTTTTACACACACAAAGTAGAGGTGACGAGTACAGCAATGGAAGAGATAGGCAAATACTGCCAAAGCTGTTCAACTTAAAATCATCACCTCTGGAGATTCACCTTTGGAATTTTTATTTCCAAAAAAAGGGCAGGGAGTGGATTGTTATTCTTCAAATATGCTCAGGTAAGCAAAAAGTGGCATGTGTGTTTACACACGTGTTTAGAGGCACTCTAAGGAGAGTGCCTCTCACCTCTGGAACTTATCAGCACACAAATGCCTGTAAACCGCTAGTATCTAGAAAGACCACTTGCATGCTTAGGGAAAAGGGAAGTTATTCATTGAGTGAATCCCACATTCAAGACCCTGTTCCAGTGACACAAAAATGAAAAGACAAGGTCTTTGCCCTCAAAGAATTCAAGGTATTGGGGAGACAAGCATAATAAAATGGTAATGACACAATATGAAAGCTATGCTAGTGATATGTACAGAGGGTGCCAAAAAAATACATACACGTTTTAAGAAAGACAAAAAAACTATTAAAATTGTAATACTCAATGTATATGGATAACAAAAGATGAATACAAGTCATGTTTGACTTCTGCAATTACAAGAGGTGCTCAAAGTGATTACTGTCAGTGTCCAGACACTTCTGATTACGGCGAACTACTACTTGAGCAATGTTGACCAAAGTGTCCAATGTATACATTTTTTTGGCATCCCGGTATAAATGCAATTATCTGATTATAGAGAAGGGAATGACTAAGATGGAGGGAGAAAAAATGTAGATTCATTTTGAGAAATGGCACTTGGGGCGTGGACCACAAAGCATGAGAGAGCGTTCAGCAGTGGTAGGGGACAGCACATGTAACAATACAAAAGAAAAAATGGTGTGCTTTCAGAGAAGAAATAGCTTACTATGAATGGCATATCACATGAATGAAGGAAGTGGCAGGAAATGGGGCCAGTCTGTAAAGGGCCTTACAAGAAATGCTATGGAACGTAGACTTTGTTTTATAGACAATGTAATTCATTTAAAAAGTATAAGCAGAAAACAATTTTTATTTTTTTTAAAGATTTATACTGACGAGTATGGAAAATGAATTAAAAAATGTCTGGTGACAGGGAGAGCAGTTAGGATGCGTGTGTAATAGTCTAAGAGATAATGAAGCTACAGATTTAAGGCAATGGCAGAGGGGGGTGAGAGGCAAGGAATTAAGTTCAAGACACATCTGTATTTAGGAGGAAAAATAGATTGGACTTATTGAATAAATGGAGTGAAAACAAAAGGGTGGATTCAGAAATAATTTCTCCATTTAAATGGAAATCTAGAAACCATGTATTATCCTTGTTTTTCTAGCACCTAACATTGTGCATGTCACAGAGTATATGCTTGGTAAAGAATGAATGAATAAACGACTAGTTCTGAAATCTAGGTAGGGCTGAAAAAAACACAGAAGACGTTAATGAGGGAGTAATTTGGTTTGAGATATGTCATATCCTAAATAAACCTAGCACGTTCAGGTATTATTGTTCAGTTGGCAGTGTGGATCCAGAGCTAGAGGATAACAGCTAGAAATACATAATTCAAAAGATCTCAGCGATCTCAGCTTACACATCGCACTGGAAGCCAGAGAAGTAGATAAGGCAGTTCCAGGTAAACCTAACTTCCCTTTCATATTCCTAACTATATGGGCATGATTACTTTCTATTCTAAGAATTCAACTCTTTGGCACCATGCAGAGTGCCCCAGATGAGGGAGCAATTAAGTTCCATACGGACTTGGGACTGACGACCAAATTTCTCATCTAGGGGAAAGCACAAGGACTTTCCTACAGCACCAGCTACTGAAATATGTACAGGCAGGTGAGGCCAGTCGCCACCGAAGGACTCCAATGAGTTGTGAGCTGACAAGGAATCAAGACAACTTCTCATTGGAAACAGTTCCCTTAAGCAGCAACATTTCTTTTAATTATCTTTTTATAAAAATATTTTTAAATGTAGCAAGTTCTGTAAGGTAGGTTTTTCCAAATCACTTTTCTCCTAACCTGTTCTTATTAAAACCCCTTTTCTCATTAAACCAGTCTAGTCATAAAGCTCTATGTGAGGTGTGCATTTGTCTATGTAGTCACTGTATTAACGGCACAGATTCTTAAATCGCTATGTGCAAGCACATATCCACACAAACTTTGTTTCTGTTTTTAGCAAAACATCTGCCAAGTCAAATAAAATTTATTGGTGTTGAATACATTTCCTCAAAAAAAAGTGAGTAAAAGGTATACATTTGGTATATTTATTAGAAGCAATACTAGGCTTTGAAAAAGGTAGTTATGAAATACTGCCTACAAAAATAAGGTATCAAAGTACTAATTATTAAAAAGTTGGAGGCCTAATTTATGCACTTTCTAATCCCTTAGGCAGTATTTTCCATGTCACCCTTAAGCAATGGTTCCATTTTTCTAGAATTCAGTAAAAATGTCTGTTGCCGGGCTGGTAAGCTCCACAACGACAAAGTGGTCACATTGTAGAAATTTAACACCAGGTTTAGGGAAGACAAGAGAAGACTGGGAGTAAACACTGTTCTATCACAAATGAAAACAAGAAAGACACCTTTTTAACCCATTGGCAAGAGAGTAAAATAGCCTGTGCTTTTTATTCTTTGGTAATGATTATTAGCATTAGTATCCCTTACAACAAAAGTGCCGCTAAGGAAAATCATAGGGCAACTTACCTCTTTTCAAATATGAAGCATCCCAAGACAGTTTTTTTACAATCTCCTGAAACAGGCACCTACCGCATAGTGGTTTGAGGGTAGGACAGTAACACCTCCACCACAGGGGTAGCAGGAGATTTGGGAACCTAATTTATTCCACCAGTAAAGACTGAGCATGGTGGCAGCAAGGCTCTCAGCCGCCTGAGAAGAGCCTGCCTCTGTCAGACAGCAGTCCTGCTGACCAATTCATCAGCAGAGTGGGCTTTTTTACCATCTTTGGAATGGAATGCCTCACAGTCTCAGTTGTGGTTAAGAAAAAAACTAGTAAGATTATTAGACAATGTTAGCATTCAAGATATTTTCTGTGATTTACATAATTTACCTTAAGTGTCAAATATTTCAGTTGGATACTATAAAGACACTGGAATGCTGGTACAAGCTAAATGAAGCACAGAGAAATTGAAAAAGAATAAATAGCTTTTCACGTTTCCTAATACGCTAGTATCCAAGGAATTTGTTTCTAGGAAAACTCTTCCTTTTGTTCACCAACTCATACTCAAATCACTTTATATGAATATATAATAGCTAGATATTAGTATGTTACATTTTGTGTTTATGAGGTTCAAACTGTTATCTAATCAATATATGTATGCATTAGGTAGATTTCATCAACTATGACTTCTGATGTTATATGACTAGCACTTGATAAGTATAATTATATTACTTTTTTATAGAAATATAAATCAAACAACTATAACATGTAATATACAAACTAATTTTTAAAGGTAAATAAGTCTTTTAAATAATGTCTATAAAATCACATATTTGATTGAAGTGCTTTTGGTTAAAAATCTATAAAAATAATTTGAAATACTGTACATAAAAGAGTGATGTGACAATTCCTGCATGGGATGGTGGGCTGTGCCCCCTACAACTAAAGACTGAAAAGGGCGACTGGACTTGGAGCTGAGCTGCACCATCCACAACTAGATTGAAGGACAACGACTTGGAGCTGACGAGCCCTGGAGAAACACACTGTTCCCCATTATTACCCAATAAAATATTTTTTTTAAAAAGTGATGTGAGCATAACATTTAATCATAAAGTATTTGCAATATAACCATGTAACTTTTTAAGAAAAGCCACTTAGATTATAGTAGGCCATGCACAATACACTACTTATTTGTCCATAACTTTCTCAAGTCTTAATTAAGATTAATTCCAATAAACATAACTAACTACTTATAACTAAATTTAGTTGATTACTAGCAAAATTTAGTTATGACATAGGTATCAATCATGCTCCACAACTAAGTTCAAGGCATGTCATAAGGAAATAGTCAACAAACAGGTTTTTTATTTTACTTGGAAGAAAACACTTAAATACTCGTAGTACTTATATTATCAAATGCAGTGGTACCTCGGTTTTCCAACGTAATCCGTTCCGGAAGGCCGTTCGAGTTCTGAAATGTTGGACAACAGCTGACAGCTAGGCCTCAGAATCTTGCACTCAGCGGAAGCTGCATGACTTCCGAGGCTTGTTGGAAAACCGAAAACCAAAGCATTTACTTCTGGGTTTACGGCATTCAATAAACTGAAATGTTCGTCAACAGAGATGTTCGAAAACCGAGGTACTACCATAACAGGGACTACAAGTGAAAATCGTAGTCTTATTTATTCACTGCAAGTATTTAAGTGTTAGTTTTCACTTAAGTAATCAAGTATTAGTTCCTTCAGCAAGTATGTCCTCCCCATAAACACATACATACTCGTATACCATTAACTCTTCTAGAGACTAGAATCTGACAACTACACCAAGTATAAGCGAAGGGCAGTGGAAGCCACAGGCTGACTCCGGTCCTTGAGGCAGGAACTACATTTTTCTCACTTTGAATTCTAGAAATATAAATCAAACAAAATCATCAAAACTGAGTGCCTGGGACATAGTAGGCCCTTAGTAAGTGTCTCTTAGATGAAATTTTAAGCAGAGAAAGAAAAACTTAATTCCAATTAGGATTGGAATTCCAAACTTAATTTGGCCTTCACTCCGGCCAAATACTTATTTACTAAAAAGTAAATACTGACTTTGAATTTGAAGCTTGAATTAGATAAAAATATTTTTATTGTTAAACATTTCTGAATTAAATAATATTCTCCAAATCCCTTCTTTACTTGAAAAAATGAAAAATTATATAAATTTATCTATATTTGAAGAAAAATGCCAAAAATCTGTTTTGGGTTGAATAAAATGGTAGCTGCCCT
Source organism: Rhinolophus sinicus (assembly GCF_057876585.1). Lineage (NCBI taxonomy): Eukaryota > Metazoa > Chordata > Mammalia > Chiroptera > Rhinolophidae > Rhinolophus > Rhinolophus sinicus. The sequence continues at coordinate 47,755,020 of NC_142504.1, forward strand.
AACAAGTATAGCAAAACATCTTCCTACAGCTGTGGTAAATTAAAAGTTGAAGCATCTGCTTCAAAATACTCTCCTAGATAAAATAAATTATCATTCTTCTTTCTGACTGATGATAAATTCATTTGGAAAATATCAAAATAATTAGTTTAGATATATTCTGTATGGCTCACAAAACCAACACCTAAATGAGTAGAAAGCATAGGATTATCTAAATGCTATCATTAATGCAACCTTTATAAGAAAAGATCAAGTTCATTCATGACTAAGAAATAAAAATGATGTAACAAATAGTCCAAATATAGTCCAACATATAGCATTACAATGAAAGTTCAACAGCACAGAAATTACAAATGGAAATGTATATTTTTGGGAAAAATATATTTGTACATTATACTTTGCTCCAAAATGCTTTTTATACTGTTTTGAAATGAAAATAAATTTATGAGGACATTTAAATTTAATTTTTCCTTATTAAAGTATGTACAACTAAATATAAAGCCATTCAGAAACTAGATATTAATTACTAAAAAATGCAACCTGTCAATATGATACAAAGAATTATTTTCTAATGTTCCTTTTCTTATCTTTCAGCTAATTTTAAATATTAATTCAGAGTGCACTGTTTCTTATAATATAGTAATGTAATAACTATATGAAACCTTTTAAAATGTAGAATTACAGTGAATTACCTTCAAAGATAATTTTTCAAAATGCTAATTGATCAAATAAGATCAATGGTAATATGTGATATAAATATATAAGTAATTAAATGTTCCTAATTTTTTTAAGATAATTCTTTTAAAAGTCACTTTAGAAACCTACAGCAATAATTTTAGAAATAAACTATTCACTGATTTTATCATCTGTGAAAAGATAAAGCATTATGATTTAAGATTTTAAAATAAGTGATACACCTGATGACAGTCTTGAAGAACTATACTTCTACTACCTTCATCTACTAGCTAAAGACTAGTTAGGTGGCCAAGGATAAGTAAAGAGAAGATACAGAAATATCAAGAGATGAAATAGAATATTCAAAAATTTCCAAATTAATCATTTTTCTTCAAGGAAAAAAAGATAAAGCAAAAACGTTTAACCTGCTTTTAATATATCGTATTTTGCCGTGCATAATGTGCATTTTGCACAAATTTGTGAGGGAAAAATAAGGATGCACATTATACATGGGTAGTACTCATTCCATACCTATATAAATGTTTTTAATTCTTTTATCTATGCTTATAGTTAAAAGTGTAACTCTAGAAATCAATAACCATATCTGTATACAAAATAATACCCAGGAATACGAGAATCAGTTTGGTTGAACTTGCGACGATGAAGAGTTCTTGGTCTTCTATGATGCATAAGTATGGTAAATTTGTTACTGGTATATAAAATTTCTTGTATCTTGTATCTGTTCTTGTGTTTTATAATTATTTGTTACATAAAATTTCTTGTATTATAATATGTTAAAAAATAAATGCTAAAATTCCTTTATAATACAAAAAACAAGTGCCTAAATGTAAACAAATAAAAATTTGAATTAAAAAATTCAAATGAAAGATTTTTTTCCCTGAAAGTTTAGGCCAAAAACATGGGTGCGCATTATACACGGGAGCGCATTACACACAGCAGCGCATTAATACACAGCAAAATTCAGTAGTTCTGGAAAAAAAAACTACAATTCAATAGCAGTATTTCTTTTAAAGATGATAAATGGTCTTTAATAACATATCTGATCAAACTGTTTTGAAAATAATAAATTTTATCATTTCTTGCATGTAAATGGTATAGTTTATCTATTCTATCTATGCTTAGAGGGGAAAAAAAAATGAAAATACCAGGATCAATGCTTTGTCATTCACAAAGTTCGGGCATATATTGGACTACATTTATTTTATTTGAATGAAAAGGTTTAAAATAACCTATAATCATGACTGTAACATTGTAGTAAATTGGATAAGGCTAAAATTATCTTACCAGTCTAAGAAAAATTTAAAAATCACATTTCAATTCAATGAATGAGCATTAATCTAATATAAAATAGCAAATATACTAATATTCGCTTATTTATGAGACTAAAAAGTTAATGAGTAGAATTTCATCTAAAATTTAATAAAGAATACAGAAATTCAGAATACCAACTACAGTATAATACTATTACTAATACTATTATGAATTTATTATTCTCAATTAGAATTTTATTAACTTTAAAGATTCCTTAAACTACTGTTTTTATAACTTTATTACATAATAGATTTAATGAAATGCAATGGAAATAAACCTTTGGTTCAAGAGAATTTTGATCATATATATATACCACATTTGATCAATTTATTATATGTGAAAAATTATAAATAATTGTGTATCTGGTAAATCAAGCTGTAAAGTAGTACATTACTAAACTCTTAAAACAATTGCATATAAAAAAATAGAAAAAATAATTATCGCATACAGACACATTACAGCCAACAAAAAGAAATTTACTTACAGGTGGAAAATTTTATGTAACAAAATTCCTAATCAATTTTATTTACATTTTCATGAAAGTGTGTACAGTGTACACATGTATATCATTAAAAATCTTCAGGTAATTTTATTTTATTTGAATAAACCAATGTATTAAGTTAACAACTTTCTTTAAATATAAAAGACAATATTAACAAGTAAAAGGTGTTTCCTAGTTCACCTTAAAACTAGAATGCAACAATATCGCCATCTAGTGTTCATATCAAATAAGCACTTCCAATACAAATATACTTTTGTTTTTCACTTAAGAAATTAAGTGTGCACAGGTTAAATACAAATTGTCATTCCTATGAGCAAGAAGATAGTTTTGATGGATGAATAAAAGGAGAAAAACAGAAAAGGTCACTGGGAGGCAATGGGAAGAAAAAGAAAATAAGGCATGTGGGAGAAATACCCATCTTTTGGATGTGATTTTTGCCACATTTTGTTCTTAAATACAGTAAATATGTTTCTTGTTTGTTATGAATATTTTACTGACCAATCAAAAGTAATGGTCAGCTTCTTAGGGTTGGCCGCATAATTCCTTTGTAGTGCCCCACCCTCAATATCCCAAATGGGAATCAACTGAGATCAAGTCCTAAGTGATGTGTCATCAAGTGAATATAAACTCAGTAGAGCCATGTTTTAAATATACAAAACTTATTCTGACTACTGCTAATGAGAAGAGAAAGAATAAAACGTTGTTTTAAGTTGTTAAGGTTGAAAAGAATTTAACTTTGTTAAAAAATAAAGACACATCTTGGGCCAAATTGTTTCTTAATTACAACATTACAAACACTGTTAAATACAAAGATAGGTGACATTATTCATCTATAATCAAAGCCTGCTGCTCGGGAAGTCTTCCTCAAGTCTGGAAGCTACCAGTGATTTGCTATGTGGCCTTGCACAGATCTCTTAGGCATTCTGACCTCAGTTCCTTCTCTTTAAAGATTAACCTAGTATATGGCGAGACTTTATAAAATGCAAAATGCTCTGCTGATGTAAGGTACGACGTGTAAGGTAGACGTGTAAGGTAACAACAAGCAAGGTGCGGTGGGTGGTGGCAGCAGTATTACTACTATAGATCACACTGCAGTGACTGCTACCACTACCACAATACAATCCCATCCTCTACAACTAAACCAGTGTGACAGTTCCCAAATGTGCCTTGCACTTTCCTAGTCCTACCCTTTTGGTCAGATTATCCTCCCCACATAAATCTCTAGTCTGATTAAACCCCATCTATTGGAAATAAGATGTCAGCTGATTTTATCTATTATTTTTCCTTTTATTTACCCATTTCCTCATTTCTGTACAATAAAAATGAATCACTTATTTAAATTAGAAATATTTAAAGAAAAATAAAATCCTACTCATTCACCACAGCCCATCTCCATTTTTCACCTTGTCTGTGAAGTCATCTCTCTCTCTCATCCTGCCCAATCCAGAAGTGATCTCTCTCTGCTCGAAACTTCTCAGCAGCACTAACTAGTATTCATTTCCAACCTTACGACATTATTTTTATGTACATGTTTTATACCCTAGAATAAATTACAAGATCTCTGAAAGGAAAAAAACATTTATTATCCTTCGTGTCCCCCAGGAAGGTAATTTTTGGGTACCTGGGAAGTACAATTACATGTGATACAAATATTAGGTGGGTGCAAAAGTAACTGCAGTTTAAAAGGTTAAAAATAATTGCAAAAAACACAATTACTTTTGCACCAACCTAGTACCTTCCTCCTCTGTTTAGAAGTACCTCACTTCCCTAGGCTTTAGTTATCAGAGATTTACATGCTGTGTCATACGAGCAATGTCATTTATCCTCTCTGAGGCTCAATTCCTTACAATAAAGATCGTAATACCTATTTCATAGTTATTGCAACAGCTAAAATTTAACAAAATACTCATGTATTGTATGTAGAAAGCTATTAATACAATGTAAAGTTTGATTTTAAATTACTTTAGTTTCAAACAAAGCATTTTAAAAACATATATAGGGGAAAAAATCCCCATAATACAGGTTAAAACTGAATTATGTAGGGCCGGCCCGATGGCTCAGGCGGTTAGAGTTCCATGCTCCTAACTCTGAAGGCTGCCAGTTTGATTCCCGAATGGGCCAGTGGGCTCTCAACCACAAGGTTGCCGGTTCAACTCTTCGAGTCCCGCAAGGGATGGTGGGCTCCGCCCCCTGCAACTAAGATTGAACACGGCACCTTGAATTGAGCTGCCTCCCGGATGGCTCAGTTGATTGGAGCACGGGCTCTCAACCACAAGGTTGCCAGTTCAATTCCTCGAGTCCCGCAAGGGATGGTGGGCTGTGCTCCCTGCAACTAGAAAACGGCAACTCAACCTGGAGCTGAGCTGCGCCCTCCACAACTAACACTGAAAGGACAACAACTTGAAGCTGAACGGCACCCTCCACAACTAAGATTGAAAGGACAACAATTTGACTTGGAAAAAAGGCCTGGAAGTACACACTGTTCCTCAATAAAGTCCTGTTCCCCTTCCCCAATAAAATCTTAAAAAACAAAACAAAACAAAAAAAAAACACTGAATTATGTAGATTTTTAATATTGGCATTAGGGCTACCAATCTACCTACCTATTTAGTTAGTTATATGCATAGTCTAATACCAGACTAGATTAAAACACAGAAAGGCAGACAAAATTTTCTATAAATGCTGACATAAAAATTATCTAAATTCAATTTAAACGGAGAACATGTATGTTTGGTTCTCAAGGACTTCTTTAAATGAAGAATTAAAAGTTACCACCAACACACATTAGGTTACAAAGTCTAACATCCACTCAGGGACCAAATTTGTTTTCAGTCAATTAAAATTTAAATGTCATTATTTACATATTTCTCAATCTAAAACCTTATACATAAAATACTCACTGCAACATCTCAGGTGACTTTCCTTTTCAATAAATAATAGTATCATTTGCTTTTTCTTCTATCCATTCATACTATGTGCTAAGTATTGTTTTTGTGGACCATTTAAGAAATCCACTATATTTTTAATAAATGGGTTTTTCTTAAAATGGCAACTAAAAACGAAACCTTAACTTTATTAAATACGTCCTAGTTCCTATTTTTATGCTACTGCTGCCATCTAGTGAAAATTTTGAGAACTCACTCATTCTGGAAAATAGATTATTTTTTTTAAAAATGCATACTGCCAACCAGCAAGGTATATACTCGTGTATATATATGAGGAATAAGGATAATAAGATTACTTCTTTGTAAATAATTTAAAAAATTTTTTCATTAAATTATATTTCTATATTACAATTCATCAATTTAATCATGAAGCCTCTTGTTTATTCAGCAATTATAATCATTTAATTTTAAAATTCTTGTTAAAAAAAGAAAAAAAACCAGAACATCAAGCTGTTTTTATCAAGTTATACCTGTAAATATATGTAAATTCAGTGATACCCTCAAAGACTCTATACTTGGAATTTTCAATTACTTACCAAGAACACTGTTCATTATATAGCTAAAACACAAACATGCTGACCAAAACTCTAAAGGCCTGGAACCCTACCAGCTATACTACCTGAAAAATTTCATAAAGATAAAGACGATAGATAATAACCTATCAATAAGCTTACCTGTGAAAATATATTTGCTGTTGGAGCAACTCTGCTGTCCACAATACTGTATAATATTGCTAATAATCTATCCAGTGGAAACAGTTTGGGTCCAAGGAGATGATTGCTTGTCTGTAACAAAAAAGAACATGGATTTTCTTCTTATAGCAGAGAACTCACTTTCTGAACTATAAATTCCCAGTAACAATATACTTATACTCTACAGTTGCCCAAAGATGCTAACAAACCCAACTTGCAGTACCTGATGTAATCACGATTTATCATGTAACATTTTCTTCAAGATTTTATGACTTAGCAACAAATATTAATTAAAGAATTCACAAGTCACTCAGCCTAGTCCTAAACATCACCCCTATTTTGCTATTGTAACCAGATGGTAAGTGACTTAGCTAAGTCATTTGTCAAGATAGTACATAACCAAAACCAGGGTCTAGGTCCTAACTCCTAGCCTAGAACTTACTACTTCCTTCTCACCATTCCTCTTTGTGCCACAGGCTGGAAAATGTGTTTATTCATCATTAACAGTTCAAGAAAGATCAGCTGTAGTGAATACTAGCTTTGAAAACTAATAAAATGTTTTATAATTTGTGACTAAGCTGTTGGCCCAAAACAATGTAAAATTCATAAAAAGTTTAAAGACTGTAAAATGTTCATATTGATATACAAAGTCATACGGTACAATTACTTGTCACTAGAAAACTGCAGTGCTCAAGGTCTACTCTGTTAGATGATTTTAGCAGCAATGTAAGAATTTAAGTACTCTATACTAGCAAATGGCAAATAAAATGGGAAGGTATATTTACGTGCATGGGAATAACTATTTCTTTAAAGAAGAATGACTGTAAAGAAAAATACCTGCTCAGAATTACAAAGGAAGTATCTACCTCTGCTATTTATATCTAAAAGATAGTTTACAAATCATGTTTCCAAGTCTTAAATTTTATATGCTTTTCTGATTAAATACTTCAAACATTTACAGAAGTTAACATAATAAATATCAATGACCCCACCAACAAATTTTGTCAAACCCTAACATTACACAATATGTCCAAAGAAATAAAACATTAAATCACATTACAGATCAGCTGAAGCTCCCTTGCACTCCTCTCACTTCCCACGCTCCCCATCCCTCCCTAAAAGAAACCACTATCCAGAATTTGGTGTTTTTACCACTTTCATGAGGTTTTTATACTATATACGTATCTATAAACAATATACAGCATTGTTTGATCTAAAATTTTACATAAATAATATCACTTTGGACATAGCACTCTACCGAATGGTTTTCCTTAGACATTGTTTTTGAGATTTATCATATTGACACTTATAGCTCTAGTCCATCTTTAAACTATCCCACAGAATTCCATTTTATGACAAATCATCACTATCACAAATAATATTGTGATGGACAATCCAGTTACATTTTTCCATGTGCACATGTATGAGTTTCTCTCGGTGGGGTTGCTAAATTAAAATATAGGGCACAGACAATGCTATGTGTTTACCAACACTGTTTCTCCTTGGGACACAGGAGGACTACATTTCTCAGTCTCCTGCAGTTAAACGGAGGTCATACAATTGTGTTCTGGTCAATGGGATATGGGTGAAAGTGATGTAAGCTACTTCTAAGTCTGGCCTGCAAACCACTGGATCGTTTAGTTTTCTTTCCCTTTGGTGGTAACTTTGGAGGCTATCATGTTTTTCACTTGACCTAAGATAAAAGTATGCCACCCAACTCATATTCAATTGTGTCATGGGCAATATATAAACCTTTGTTATGTTAAGCCACTGAGAGTTAGAGGGTTTATTTTTTTTACTGCAGCACACCTCAGCCTACCTTGACCAATACAAAGTACATTCACATATTGCCAACCTGCAGAATATTCAGGCTCTTCTTCCACATTTTCACCAACACTTGGAATCATCAGACATTTTTTTCAGTTTTCCCAATCTGAGAGTGTGAAATACCTTACTGCTGTTTAAAGTTTCATTTCTCTCATTAGTGAACATGGCTGATAATCACGTCATGTTTGTTAGACACTCAAGTTCCTTTTTGTATCATTTACCCATTTATTGATTCGATTTTTGCTCTTTTCTTGTTGGTTTGTATGAGTCTTTAAAAACTAGATACTAATCATCTGTCAGTGGCATGAGTTCAAGAACAATAGTTAACATCATGGTGGGATTTGAAGTCAGACGGTCCTGGAATTGGATGCTAGTTCTACCACACTACGTAATCTTGGGCAAGTTATAAAATTTCCCTTTAATACCCCAGTATATCCTCATCTAGAAATAAGGACAAGAATAACCACATTCATTAGATCACTGTGAGAATTAAATGAGATCATGTGCAGAGCTTAACAGTGTTTGGCTCATAAGTGCTCACAGCTTTCAGTATTACCATCATGATACCGTGTTTCCCCAAAAATAAGACCGGGTCTTATATTAAGTTTTGCTCCAGAAGACGCATTAGGGCTTATGTTCAGGGGATGTCCTCCTGAAAAGTCATGCTGGGGCTCATTTTCCATTAGGTCTTCTTTTCGGGGAAACACAGTACATTTGTTTATGTGTTTTTTTTCTTTTCTAGACAAATGCCTTGAAAACAATATTTTATTCACCATTTTACCCCTAGCACTTGGGATTGTTAGTTAAATAAGTGGAGAAATGGATAATGAATGAATGAATACAATAGTGTTTAGAGAAAAGAAAAAATTAAGGCAAATGTTGAGATAGCTAAATGGAATTGGTGTCCCTGCCCTCATTATCACTTAGAAGTGACTTGAGGTTAGTAAAAATCAGCTAAATTCCTGAAGTGCTGGGAATAATGTGGGAGGCAAATCAGGTTGAGAATTACACTGTGAAAGCTGCTGATACTTCTTTGATTTTCACTTTTGTTTTTATTTTGTGATTAAAAAATACATTTCCAATTTAAAATTAAAGTGTCCTAGTGGCATGCAGGGCATATGGCATTTATTTTCTTCACTGAACCGTGTGTGCTATAAATGAAAAATGGCTTCCTACCTAGAGAGGAAGGCAAAGTCTGAGGAATACCTCACTAGATTCACTACAGGTCATTAGAGAGAATGAAGAAGGCCTATAAGAATGGAAGAGAGAATCAAAAAAGGAAACCAAGTAAAATAATTTTTGAGGGGGTGGAACGGAATCAAAATTGGTGTAGAGTCAAGAAAATTAGAGACAGGAACATAAACTTAGAGTTATGAATATTTATGTCAGAAAAACAAAAACTAGAAACAGTTAAAAGTTGCCTTTGGGGAATAGGGGCTAAGGGTGAGGAGAGGAAAAGGACGTGCTTTTCCACATAAACTAACTGGCAAGTAACCTGGTACCACACAGATGCATTAATTGAATTAAAAAGTAAAATCTTAAAAAAAAATCAGTGTCAGCTGAGGACACACAGAGAAAAAGAATCATACAACTGAAGATATATTAATAGATTTAAGACAACTGTTGTGATAATTATTTGTGTGGTTTGCTTTTTAATGTTTGATGCCTGATTAACGGAGAGCTTTGTGAGGGCGAAGACAATACCATTTTGTTCTCCACTCTATCTGTAGCATCTAGCACAGTGCTTGGCAGAAAGTAAGAATTCAACCAAGATTTTAGGAAGAGAGGGGAAAAAATATTAAAAAACTGGTAAGTATACACAGGGAGCTTTCAGTTAAGCTCAGATTTTAGAACATGAACCAAAGACAAAAGAGGCTACTATAAAAGTCTAATCTGTAAGAATAACATCAGAAGAACTAGAGTTCATCTAGAACTAGAGACAGCTTTATGATGTCTTTGCTCAGTCTCCTGTCAACACAGTCCTTCTCCTAGACTTGTACAAAGCCACCCATTCCACAAGGATGGTCTAAAGTGCCAGTCCTTTCCCAGTCCTCACTCATCTTCATCACTCAAATTATCTCCCTCCTCAAATTTCTTAAATGCTTTCCTCTGTCTAAAGGATAAAATTCTTAGCTTTATGTTCATTCTTTAATTTTCTTCATTCATTCATTCCATTGATTCATTTGTTCAATCAACACCCATCAAACATCACCAAGTGCTGAGATACGGAGCTGAACAGATGGGCCTCCTTTCCTTCGGAACTGGTGAGTGAGGCTATTCCTCCACAATTTGCCCTCAAGTGACTTTTCTCTGAAACTCACCACACACTCCAGCCAACTATATTTCATTATTTCTTTTATATGCCCTACATTTTCTCACATCTACTTCTTGGCTTAAATCATTTCAACTGAAATGTCTTCCTCTTCCAACTTTGCATGTCTAATCCTCACCATTCTTTAGAGCCCACTCAAATGCAAGCCCTACCACCAATTCTTGCCTGACCAATCCAGGTATAAGTACTCTCTCCTACCAATCCTTTATGACCCAAAGCATCCACACTTGAAAGAAAGAGGGTACAAAGTCAACAATCTGCCTATGGTGGAAGGCCTAATCAGAGACATCTCAGCGAAAGGGCATACCAGAAACATCTTTTCAACCCAAGCAAATGGTTTTGTTAAGGGATTTCCCCTTCTAAACTCAGGCATTGTGTGAAGAGAGGAAAAAAGTCTTCCCTGAGAATTTTAACTAAAGCTAGGGCTAACAATGATGTGGGGGCAGAATTCAATCTTTGTGGTCTAAAAATCCACATGTGAGAATTGAACTTCGAATGATCCCAGGTTACTGGTGTTCTAGCGCCTGCACAGAAGTCAACGGAAGACCTTTCTAAAGGAACACACCTCAGGTCTCAAAAATTCCAAAGATTAAGTTGAGCCAACAACTAAAAATAAGAAAATGTTCAGGAAACAAGGCATCTGTGCATGATACAGTAAAAATAGAAAATGTGGAATTAGACCAACAAGGACTTCTAATATCAGAATATAAGATAAAGTATATAAAATAGGTATTTTTATGTTAAAGACAAATATGACTAGAAAAAGTACAAAAGTAAACAGATAAACTTGAAACAAACTGATAAAATTTCTAAAAATTATAAATAAGATTACTGAAATTACAAAGCTGATGTAAACAGGAGAACAGACAAAGCTGAAGAGAAAAATCTCATCATAGAACTGAAGAAATTACCCATAATATAGCACACAGAAACCAAGTGAATGAAGAATGAGAGCGAGATAAGAGACAAAGAGGGCAGAGTGAGAAGACATATCATGTCTCATCTGTATCTCAGGAAGACATGGTAGAGAGAATGGAGAAGCAATATTTGAAAATATTCTCATTTCTGAGAATTTATCAGAAATGAATAAAGACATCATTATTCAAACTCAGGAAGCAAAATCAATCCCACGTAAAAAGAAATCCAATCTCACAAACACCACACCACACGAAAGGAAAAGAAGACTTAAAAGCAGCTGGAGAAAACAGATAATTAAAATAAACAGACTTTTTCAGTAGAAACAATGAAGCCAGGAGACAGTAAGACAATGTCTTCAAAGTCCTAAAACACTTTTAATTTAGAAGTGTGCAATGAGCAAAACCACTTTTAAGAATGAGAGCGAGAAACAAATCACGCCTTCTCTAATGCAAAGTTTACAGTTCAAACTTCTCCATCTTCTGCCAAGAGAAGCAGCAGGGGCTTAGATATATGAAGTGGAACAAAGGCTCCTTTCAACTTCCTGCCCCAAACCCCCATCTTCAAAGGTACTCAGTTTCTCCAATTCCTGAGCTTTTGCAGATTTCTCAGGCCAAATCAGCTTGCTGGAGAGGTTTCAGCCTCTCTGGTCTGCTGAGTCACCTGTGTATCTATCTACTATGCAATTCCAAATTTTCTGGGTCTCTCATCTGCTTAATCCTTTGTATGTTTACCTCTTTTATTTCTTCAACGTCATTTTTGTGGGTGTTCCCAAGGGGGAAAAAAGGAAAATCAGCTGTGCTTAATTAAAAATTCCAGGGTGAACTTTTTCACCTATACTAAAAAGACTTGTCAACTTCCCTTTTACCTCTAGTACCAGCTCGCCTAAATGTGCCTTCAATTGCTTTATACAACATAACAAACTACTAGTACAGTATTATAATGGTACCACAGCAATATAAGTAGCTTCTTATATCTAAATGACTAATAAAAGCATGCATTTATCCACTTCCTACAGAATCCTAAATTCATGAGTTTTTCCCATTAGAGAAATTAAAATGTAAATACCTTTTCATGTTTCTTTAGAAAGTTGGTTTTCTTGATTTTCCCATGATGCTGCAATTAAGGAAAATAATTTTTAAGATGAAAATAAGACAGTATTCCACAAAAACAGAAAACATAATTTATTTAAAACATGGCATACCTAATACTAATGTATCTTAGGTTTTTTAATTTTATTCTACTTATCATTTAAAATACCACCTTAAAATATCAACATATTTTAGGCTGATTTGACTTAGATTTCAATTATATACAGATTACTTTTAAATGTAAAGAAAAAGGTTTTTAAAATAAAAGTGATATTTCCTAAAAGAACTTATTATACTGATAAATTACAGCATATTTACTTCTATAAAAACAAAAATTCTAAAGATAAATGGATTTTTCATTTATCTAAAGATAAATGAAAGCACTGATTGAGAGCATTTAATTAAGTACTTGGTATTCAATAAAAGAAAACAAAAATAGATATGGTTCTTGCCCTCATGAAACTAAAGATTAGTGGGAGAGATAGGCAAAAAAATAAAAATTCACTATAAATACATTTCATAATAAATAAAATTGCATATTTTTTTTTCAAAAAGAAAACAATTCTAAAATGAGATTTCTTCAGCTAATATATACGCAGAAGAGGCTCCTGAAGGTTCTAAATAATGTATGGAGTATATGACACTACAGCTGGAGCTTTAGAAGAATAAAAGTTACCACACTTAAAATTATTCCCATCTCTCGTATTCAAACAAAACCTTATTTATGTATTTTTCAAATCTAGACTTATTACCTAAAGTATACCTGAACTCTTCTATGAAACTATTTTTCCCATTCAGATTGTGATCTTAAAGTTTTTAGAGGATGAGTCCTAAATACATATTTAGCAATCTCTTACTCTAATCTCTGCCCCTTAGAAATTTACAGTTATTGAAAAATTTCAAAATATTCCTGGGATCTTCAAAAATAAAGTGAAAAGAAGTAATTATCACCTTAAGGAAGAACCTCTTGTCAGTTCTTGCTGGATTATATGAAGCGAGGTACGCAGCAATTAGAATAAACTTAGAGTAATATGGAAGTTCCACATGAGTATACGCTGAGAGACCTATACAACAAAAAACTTTTATGAAGGTATTTCCTAGGCAACCATTGGATTTCAAGCATCTCATCTTTTCTCATTTACCTTTTGACTTCCATACAGCATTCTCTAGTCAAAATGACCTACGCCTTGAGCTTCAAGTGCCATGATAATGACGGTGGTGGCAGTGAACATTATTACTGATATGTTTTGCTCATTCCATCACGTGTTTGGCTCCTATTCTTAAGTCTACATCCTACGGTTCCTGCTCTTCAAAGCCACACTCTCCATTAAACCTTCCATGATGCTTCCCTACCACACCAAAACAGAAAAATCTGTCCTCTACTATGAATTCCTACTTTGTATATTTCACTTACAGCCCATGTAACTTTATACCTTGTATTAACAGTTAATTATACTGAAATTATATTTCTTACCAAGCTATACTGTTCACTGAAGGAGCCACACTTTTTTTTTGTATCCAGTACCTTTCACAAAGAAACTAATTGAATGAATGGATAAATACAACAATTGGGTCGATCAAGCAGCAGTGATCTTTATGAGGGAAAAAGGAATCTGATATTTACTGAAAACACAGTATATGTCAGTCACTGTGCCAGGTGCTTTATTTAAGCATCTCTGAATCTTTGCAGTAACTTAAAGCTAGATATTCTTCCCATTTTACATGAAGATACTGAGCTGTGCTCAAGGTCACACAGTTAGGGAGTAGTGCAGACCAGTCACTGCAGATTTTCTAACTCCAGACCTATTTCTTTCCATTAAAACACACACTGAAAATCACTCGTGTAGCATCTCGAACACTGAGAAACCAAAAGAGACAAAACAGAATCTCAATACCACTTCATTTCATACCACTTCTCTCAACCACTAACCACTGATCTATTTTTTAAACAAGAATATTTTAATTACTTATTTTTTTTAAAAAGTAAAAGTTGTTACATTGGTATAAATCCAAAGTAAGTTTCTTTAAAGAAAACAAAAGCACAAAGTTTTTAAAACATAATCAACTGAAATGCATCCCCCAACGAGATTAACATAAAATTGGGTTTATTTCACAAAACTCATGAAATACTTACTCGTACATACTGAGGTAAAATTGCATCATATAGTTGTTTTAACAAAAGCATTTAACAAAATACAAACTGCTTGATTTTCATCTGATAATAATCTAACATTTAGAAAACAGAAAACTGGTATTCATACTTTACTTTCTTCCATTAAAATGAAGGTTCACTTAAAAGAAAATCATAAATTAAAAAATCATTATAGGTTATAAAGTAAATTTACTTTTATAACACTACTGACTGTAATCTGCAGCATTAACTTTAGTGTCTTGATTATTAGTAATCAAATAAAGAAGTGTCTCTGGTAATTGTCTCAATACTTCCTTTGATACCTTTCAGTTGTCCTGGGTCTGTGTCATCTTTCTGTAGCTTTTCCCACTGTGAACTGAAAGAAAATAGAAAAACAATAATAGGTTGCAAATATACTAAATCAATATACTATACTTGAAACAGAGTCCTACAAAAAGTAAATTTTTAAATTTATTTACAAAGATTCAATTTCCCTATAAACAAGTAATGTACCAGGGGTGCCAAAAAAATGTATACACATGACTTGTATTCATTTTTTGTTATCGGTATATATTGACTATTACAATTATAATAGTTTTTTCCTTTCTTAACACGTTGCGTACGGCGGGGTTTAAATCCCTCGTGAAGATTCTCGTGATACATACGCAACGTGTTAAAATGTGAATACATTTTTTTGGCATCCTCTATATACACAATACAAGGTCGGACAATTAAGTTTGCAAACTCATCCTAGAAAAAGTGCTACACACCTCATTATGGTCACCTTCGAAGTACTCTCTTTGGGAAGCCATGTACCGACACCAGCACCTAGTCCACCCTTCAAAGAAATTTTGGACCTTTTTTTGGAATGGCCATCAGAACTGTTGTCGTATTACCTTGATATTCTGGATGTGATCAAAATGTCTTACTTTCAATATTTATTTTATCTTCAGGTAAAGAAAAGTCATTGGGGGCCAGATCAGGTGAGTAGTGAAGGTGTTCCAATACAGTTATTTGTTTACTGGCTAAAAACTCCCTCACAGACAGTGCCGTGTGAGCTAGTGCATTGTTGTGATACAAGAGCCATGAGTTGTTGGTGAAAAGTTCAGGTAGTCTAACTTTTTTAGGTAGCCTTTTCAGCACGTTCAAATAGTACACTTGGTTAACTGTTTGTGTAGTTAGTACAAATTCATAATGAATAATCCCTCTGATATCAAAAAAGGTAGCAACATCGTTGCAACAAGTTCGCAAACTTAATTGTCATACCTTGTATATATGTTTATACCGCTATAAAATCATTTCGTATATATTAGAATAACATGAACTCATATACCAACACTCAGATATTAATTTTTTTAAATCTCTTTTCCTCTGATCATAATTGTAAAGCTATCAAAAAGTACCAACAAATAAACAGTATCACCTATCATTCAGTAAAACTCCCAATGATCCAGTTACCATATTAGATATAATTGTTTTATGCTATTTCTAACCTCAGTAACAATCTCTTAGAATAAGTATCATTACATCAGAAAACTGAGGCCCACAGGTTAAGTTAGTTGCCCAAGGACACCAGCCAGTCAATAGCTGAGCTAAGAACTAAATCCTTGTAGAATGCCTGCAGACTTCATGCTATTTCCACTCTCCCACTCTCTTACTTGCAATTAAAACTGTTAAACATCCCTAAATATTAAGACTATGAAGTGATTATATGTCAACTCAAAATCACAAGGAAACACACCATAGTGTAGTGAAAAGACTGCCCGGGGATACAGAAGTTTTAGTTGTACGAGACCCAAAATAAATCACTAACCTCATCGAAAAGGCAGTTAGATGCAATGATCTGGAAGGACCCCCTCCAACTCTAAAACTTTCTTACATGGCTCTTAATATGCTAATTTAAAAGAAAATGCCATATCAAAACAATTAAATACCCTAAATCAAACTGTATATATTTTTTCAAGTCTGCAAGCACAGTTGTGGAGAGGAAACCTAGTATAACAAACTGACTTTCAAAGTAGATCATTTACTCCACCTTATGGCTGAACAGTGCTTCAAAGATTAGAAAGTATTTTCACATTCATTACTTCTTGTAAGTGCCAACAAAAATAAATTTTTATCCATTACAATGTTATAACTCAAGACTTTGCAATTTTAAATTATTAAGATTTTCTTACAGAGCAATTACCCATTTAAGTTGTTATTTAAGCTCTCAAAAGACGACCAGGGAAAAACTGACCATGTTTAATTGTAAGAGAAGAGACTAACATTTACTAAATGTCTATTATGAATCCAGCTCTTAACATATCCCATTTAACCCACATAAACTTTTGAAAGACTCATTTTTCTTTTTTCACAAATGACAAAACTGAGTCAGAGAGGTTCAAATTGACTAAGGTTGACTAAAGAAGAAGATGCCTTTGCATATATAAAGATACATATATTTGCCTATTTTTGAGAAAAGATAGAGAATAGACCAGAAATGCTATATGTGGTTATAAAAAGAGTGAAAACAATAGGATGGATGTGAAACTTCTTTGAGTACACTTCTCTTAAAATGTAGTTTTAACTTCTGAATTGTTCTTTGATATTCATCTCTTCTTCAACAATGAGTTTGTTCTACTTTGCCCTATCTCTCCCTTCTCTTCATTTTTTTAACTTTGTAACTGTATTATTTTTACCGTCAGAACACGTAAAAATATATATATACACACACACATATACCATATACATATGTAATATATCTCATATATATGGCATATATATTATATAATACCATATATACATATATATGTGTATATATACATATGTGTGTATATGTATGTATATATGTATATACACACACACACATATATACGTGGTATTCCTCTACCTTTGTTTCCACCTTGTAGTTTTGAGCTAAAATTAGCTTTAGTGCTCATCATAAATCCTTTTGCTAGTTTCTGCAGTCATCTTTGTTGCACCAACACTGTCATGAGTAGACTATTCAGAAGGAGTTTATGATTATAGAGTTCCGAGTTCTTACATGTTTAAAACTGTTTTTCTATAGCCCTGATATCTTAATGACAGATTGGCTGAATATAGAATTCCTTGCCTCACACTTCCTTTCTCCTTGAGTTTCTTGAAAATGTTGCTATACTTCTTGTCTTTACTAGATTTACTTGCCTTGGTAAGTGATCAATCTTTTTGCCTAGGTCAGAGATATATTTTTCTTTAATGTTTACTTTTAAAGCTAAAAGTACAAGAAAGTCTCTCCAGTAGGCTGAATAATAGTCCCCGAAGATGTCCATGGATATCCCTGGAACCTGTGAACATTACCTTACGCGGTAAAAGGGACTTGACAGATGTGACTAAGTTAAGGATCTTGAGATGGGGATATTATTCTGGACTACCCAGGTAGGCCCAATGTAATCAAGACTCTTCTAAGAGAAAGATAGGAAGTCAGAGAGAAGATAAAAATGATACATTACTGGCTTTAAAGACAGAGGAAGGAATACAAGCCAAGGAATGCAGGTAGCCTCTCGTTGCTGAAAAAAACAAAGAAACAGATTCTTCCCAAAAGCCTCCAGAAGGAAGGCACCCATTTTAGACTTCTGAATCCAGAAATGTAAGAAAATAAATGTGTTTTGTTTTAAGCTACTAATTTGTGATAATTCATTACAAAGTAATAGACTAGGGCAGTCTCTCCAAATTGACTATTCTAGGCCAGATGGAAAGATGAACCTTTTATTATGTAGAGCCAGGTTTTCTTTTACTTCTGGAAAGTTTTCTTAGATTGTAGTTTTAATTCATATCCATCGTTTTCTTTCTTCAAGGACTCCAATTATACATACATTGACTCTTTTTTTGCCTAACACAATTATTACATTCTACTTTATTATTTGTCTCTCTTTATTTAGTTTTGTCCTCTTGGTTGTTTTCATCTCCCTCCTCATTATCCTTTATTATATTCTCAATTGAATGCATTCTCCCTTGGAAATCTTAAAATTTCATTTTCATTTCTGAGACGATTACTTTTGCTTGGATTTCATTCCTGGGATTGGTTAACTTTTGTTTCCCATCCTCCTCTTCTTTGGCCATTTATTCCGAGTTGTTGAATTTCTAATTTAAGGTATTTTTTTCATATCTGAAAATGCTGTTTAAAAATTTTAAATCAAGTTGGAATATTGTGTTACATCTACCTCTGCTTTATTTTGGGTGGGAAGGGGCAATTTTCTCAGTTGAAATTAAAGCAGGGCCGGTTAGGACCCCCATAGTGGAGGCCTCACTGTGACCCCAGCCTCACCTTTCCTTGCCTTATAGCTTAGTAATAGACTGTTCCCCTGCGGCTTGAGCTCTGAATGTCCTGTCCCAGTTCCCTGCTTTAGAAAATTACCCTGAAACTTGATTAATACCTTTCTGCTTATTGATCACAATCTCTATGGTCTAGCATTCTTTCCCGGCTACTCCCATCAGTGTTCCTGGGTTGCTGATGCCACCGGAGAACACATTGCCAAAGGGAAGGCTTCATGCAGACCCCAGGAACCGGCACACAGCCTTGTCACATAGCCTCTGGAGGAACGCCCAGATTTTCCCTTAAATACATGAAGCCGGTCTCAGAATGTTAAGGCAGTTTTTGGAGGTGTTAACCCCCCATCTTCTCAGACCACCGGTGCTCTGATAACAAACACTTATCCTATAGCCCAACTCCTGTGTTGGTCTATTGGCTGAGCAGTGCAGGCAGCACAAGTCCCGGACTCGACTGGACTCTGGTTTCAAAATGTTTTTCTTCACATATTCTGTTTCTCTTATACTACCTTTTCATGGCTTTTCCATTTTGTTTCCTGTTCATTTTGAAATGCCCAAGGTTTGCATAGATCAGCAAATAGATGATTCTATGAATGCAGCAGTGAGGGTTGTGGATGACTTAGATTTCTTAATTCTGAAGTACTTTTTTCTTTAAGAATAATGAAGTACAGTTTCTTTAATACATAGTGCCATTTGAATGGGGAAAGACTGGCGTATCTTCTGATTTTGTCATTATCTTTTTGTTTGACAGACAGAGGTGTGGGTAGGCGGGAAGGGTGTTATCCCTATTTCTATCCTTTGCTTCTGTCTTCACTACCACGCCTCCAGGGGATGCCTTGTCCTTCCAAATCACTTCCCTGTCTCCTTTCAGAAATAGTACTTTCCCAGGACTGCCACGCTAATTTTTGTCCTACATTCTCTTAAAACACTTCGTTTTTATTCTCCAGTAGCCAGTACTCTAATCCTTCAGGTCTCAGACCTGTTCTCAGTATTTTCTCATTCAGGTTAGACTTTCTTTCTGGAGATTTCCTCTGTATTTCACCACTACTAGGCAACCCCATCCCCTGCCCCCACTGTCCTTTCCTCTTTTCCTTGCAGTCTTTGCTTAATTGCACTTCAACAAGAGCTCCAGAGCTGGCTCTGCAGACTTGTTATTTCACCATTTACAAATAAACTGAATTTGTAGTCAACTCTATAGACTCCTAGTTGTGCTGTAGGAAAGGGTTATAAGTGGTTTTATTTGCTTTTGTTATTGATCTTATAAAGAGAACAGGTTTAGGTGGTCATCATTATCCTACGGAAAACTGCCTTTTCATTGTTATATAAGAATCGTTTTAATAAACATCAAATTTTTCTACCTTTAAAAGAGTAGATCACAAGCTTTTCTATTTTGTGACTTCCAAAACCTCTCATCAATGACTTTATTATTGAAAAGAAGAATAATAGTATCTTTGTAATGTTTCTACTGTTTCAGAGACTATTAAATTTTAACCTCAATTATAGTTTAATCACTGAATTAAATTGAAAGCAAAGTTATTAAAGTAGCTTAGAGAATAAGGGATTTATGAGAGAAAAATGATAATAAAATTGACTAGAAAGAAAGAAAAGTAGATACTGTTGATGTTTTTAAATTTCTTATGTTGCTTTGTAACCTAGGCTTAATCAAACTCCTATAAGGCACTTTATTATTCACAAATCACTTTCACATATATTATCTAACCTTCTAAGGACTGTTAGAGGAGGAAGCTAAGGACTGGACTTTCTAGGTGACTTGCTAAGACCACATAAGGCAGAAAATGGCTGATCTGGAAATCAAAACTGTTCTTCCCACTACATTATGTGCCACCATGTCTCCTGAGCAGTTTCATTACTAGGAAATTCTAGTAAAAGACAAATGTAGATTTACGATTTGATTTATATATTTCTTCAATAATCAAATTTTCATACCATTCAAATATCTAACAAATACAAAAAACAAACCTAAAACTGATTTTCCTGTAGCTATCCAGATCTTTAAATTTTTCAATTGTTTCAAATTGTGTAACATACAGGTTAAAAATTGTCCTTCCCAAAACAGTAAGAAATAATACAAACCTCCAGAGTTTTTTCCAGATGTGAAGAAGGTAAAGGAAAACATGTATATTTTAGTAAATATCCCAAATAAAGATGTAGAATATTACCTTGATATTTCCCTGAGATAAACAGTCTGCATGGCTTTCTTCAAATGAGGCTCAATATTTCTCCAGAGTTTGCGAGTATCACGGTCATTTGCTATCCCAAAGGGGAGAAAATTTAAATAATTTAGAGCTTATAAAAATTTTTTTAAGAAATATTAATAAATAAAATTACATAGTTACCTTCTCCTTTAACTACAGGTTCACAATATTTCGGAAAATTAAGTACTGCCTGTAAACAAAGAAAAAAGTAGTTATCTACCACAATTAGGAATTATTTTTCAAGTAAAATTTTTATTACAATTCAGGCAATTTTATTTCAATACAATTGCTCAAGTTAAATGTTGTTATAGCTTATTACTACAATAATAAAACAGCAAATATCAATAATAGTTGCAAAACAATATGTAAAATATTCCTTAGTTGACTAAATCCTACCCTAATGTATTAGCCCTGAGATATAAAGTAATATAATAAAGCATAATTTATAATTTTAGGTCATTATTATGTCACAAAGGACCATAAAACATACAATAAAACACCCGCAGCCCAAAAAACTAACCTGTTATTTTCAAGGTCTGATCATTCTTACAAATTAAACATCATCTAAGTCAGTACAACTCAAATTATTTCGACTGGTAGCACTACCAGAGACTGTTACAAATTCAAGTTCTTGGCACCATCCCAGCCAGGCACACTAGGTCAGGGTCTCTGAGGATGAGTCCCAGGAATCTATGTTCTAACAAGGAGTTCTATGTATTCTGAAGTCTGAAAAGCACTAACTAATCATATCACATAGTTTTTCCTAAGTCAGCACTGCATCCTACTGAAAGGTTGTTTAAACAAGTTGAGTACAGATAATTGTCCAAACAGTCTGCATATTTAAGTAAACCTATAAAACCTACCCTTTACCAACAAGTGGAAATTTACAAACAAAATATCTGTTCAAATACAAAATACTTTTCACAACTTTGGCTATTAACATTCAAAGATGCTCTCCAACATTATGCCCATTTCTCCTACATTAATCCTCAAATATAGGCAAATTCCCACTTCCCTGTATTAGGATTATTTACAACAAAATCTATATTCAAGCCCACTAGTATTTTAAACTGTCCTCCTAACTACCCAGAGAATGAAAATAAAAAGGCTATTAACAAAATCACAAAAATAATTCCAAAGTCCAAGCAGATGACTTTTTGATATTGAATTTTTTACTACCACTATACATTTTTCCACATAACTCCTCATTATTCCTTAAGTTTTAAGTATATAGTTTACTCTTAACTAGTTGCATTAATGAAAAGGTGGCGGAGGAGAGGCGTAACTTTATTAAGAAATAACCAAGTGCTCAGGGAATACTAGTACCCATAACAGTAACAGAAGCATAATTATCAAGAACTAATTATGGCCATCTGTTACCCCATTTATTCCTGACAAGTACACTTTTATTATACCCATTTGTCAGCTGAGGGAACAGAGCAAAATATAATTTGCCTACAAGCACACAGAGATTACAATGCCTGAATTTATGATTGTGGATCTGTGAGATGTTCTGGGAATTTATTTCAAAACAAATTGAGGATGCCATGTTATCAAAGCCTGATTCAGGTGAAACAGAGAATACAGACATACTGCATTTTGCAGTGTATAATGCGCACACATGTTTTGGGCCCAAGCCTTCAGGGGGAAAAAAAAAATCCTTCGTTTTAATTTTTTTATTCAAATTTTATTTGTTTACATTTAGGTACGTGTTTTTTCCTATTATGAAGGAATTTTAGCATTTATTTTTTAACATATTATGGTACAAGAAATTTTATGTAACAAAACATGAGAACAGATACAAGGTACAAGAAATTTTACGTACTGGTAACAAATTTACAATATTTACATATCATAGCAAGGCCAAGAACTCTTCATCTTCAGAAGGCCAGGAACAAATTCATCATAAATTCAAGAAAATCAATTATCATATTATAGGGTATTATTTTGCATATGAATACAGTAGAATTAAAAACATTTATATAGATACAGAATTACTACTACCCATGTATAATGCTCATCCTTATTTTTCCCTCACAAATTTGGGCAATAAAGTGCACATTATACAAGGCAAAATATGGTATTTGTTTTATTGCACTTCACAGATACTGTGTTTTTCACAAACTGAAGGCAAGATCTTCCACCAGGAAAAATGCTACGACTCGCTTTATTGCAATACTCGCTTGATTGACTGTGGTCTGGAACCCAACCTGCAATATGCCTGTACTCACCTTACAATGCAAAGAAAAACTTGCATTGCTTTAAGAAGCAAAACAACGTATGAAGAATACTGAGTAGGTTGCCACAAGATAGGACAGGCAATTTGGGAAGATCTTCCAGCTCTTCCTCAGTGAGATTTTCAAAGAGCCTTCATCATTGTATTTGAAATTATGTATTAGAAAATAATCTGATACGTGTACACTGTAATAAGCAGAATTCTATGATAGACCCTAAGACTCCCGGCCTCTAGTATACACCCACTTTCTCTCAGTTATTCAATCAAACACTAATTACGCACTGCTGTGAAGCAATTTTGTAGATGCAATTAGGTCCCAAAGATTACACTATTAAAGGAGAGTTAAAATAAGGAGATGACCAGATAAGTCTGACCTAATTACATGAGCGCTATAAAAGCGAAGTTTCCCCTGGCTCATCAGAGATGATTGGGTGTATAAGGATTCAACATGCCCTTACTGGCTTGTAGATGAGGGCCACATGGCAAAGAATGTGGGTGATCTAGGAGGCCAGAGAAAGACAGCC
Organism: Rhinolophus sinicus; assembly: GCF_057876585.1. Classification (NCBI taxonomy): domain Eukaryota; kingdom Metazoa; phylum Chordata; class Mammalia; order Chiroptera; family Rhinolophidae; genus Rhinolophus; species Rhinolophus sinicus. The sequence continues at coordinate 47,778,722 of NC_142504.1, forward strand.
AGCAAGGGAACTTTGGACCTCATTCTTACAACCAAGAGGCACTGGATTCTGTCAACAATCTGAATGAACTTGGAAGCGGTTTCCCCCCAGTCTCAAGATGAGAATTCAGTTCAGCCAAAACTAACTTTAGCCGTGTGATATCCTGAGCAGAGAAGCCAACAGCACAGAGCCTGGCTTTCTGACCTACAGAACTGTGACCTACTAAATGTGCATGGTTTTAAGCCACTACATTTGTGGTAATTTGTTATGCAGCAATGATGCTATGACGTAGACATTATTATTATCATCCCCATTTTACAGAGGAGTTAAATTATGCTTCGAATCTTTGACTTCCACTTCTTTGATCAGCTAGAGAAAAACTCACCCCTTTTAAAGGACTCATGGGATTAGGTCAGAACCACCCTGATAATCTCACTGTCTTAAAACAGGATATCTGGAAGCCAGACTGATGTGAAAAAATAAACAAGTTAAAATTCAGATGAGGAACAAGATATTTACATGGTTTTCAAAGTACCTCCCCACAAAATACATATTAATTACAAAGGGGAAAAAAAAATCTTAATCAAATGATCAAAGTGAACATTACCAGTAATGAGATAAAATCCAATCCTGTAACACCTGACAGGCAAGATGCAATGAGCACACAGCATCATTTCTGTGATATTTCTGTCAGATACATAATCTGAATCTAACCATGAAGAAACATTAGACAAATCGAACTTGAGGGAGATTCTACAAAACTAGCCTGTAACCTTCAAAAGGCTCAAGATCATGAAAGTCAAAGACTGAGAATGTTCCAGATGAAAGTTCAAGAGAAATAACAACTAATTTGTAATATGTGATGATTCTGAACTGAATTGTTTTGTTCTTAAGCACATTATTGGAAGAACTGGCAAATCTTGAATAGGGTCTGAGCATCAGATTGTAGGAATAAATCATTTTCTGATTTCGGTGACTGTGCTGTGGTTATGTAGGAGAATGTCTTTGTAGGAAATGCACAGTAAACATTCAGCGGTGACGGGACAGCAAAACTTACTCTCAAATGTTTTGGGGAAAAAAGAGGAAAAGTTATTTTTACTGTATTTGCAATTTTTCTATAAGTTAAAATTGCTTCCAAATTTTTAAAATAAAATTTAAAAACAGCCACTACTCTTATTATCTTGTAAAGACTATATCTAATAAAGTAATTAGAGCAAACTAATAACATGTCAATATCACTGAATGTGGTCGTGACACAAAAAGAATTCTTAATTATCCAAAGCCATAAGTGAAGGCACCCTGTAAAGGCCTAACTAGGAAAGCTGTCTTAAATACCACTTCCTGCTCACTCCAAGTCTAAAGAAGACTTGTCAGAATATGGCCCAGCTCCATTTACCATGGATGAATATCTCAAAATGTTGAGCAAACGTAGATAGATTTTAAAAAGAACACATGCTTATGTTTCCATTTACAAAAAGTTCAAAAACAAGCAAAACTAATCTTTGATATTAGAAGTAAGGACAGTGATTTATCTTTGGGGAGGAAAGAAGAGGCAGAAATTGGGAGGAAACATGAAATGGGCTCCTGAGATGCTGGTAATTTTCTGTTTAACCTGTATTTATTTACACACGTTTCGCTTTGTGATAACTCAATGAGATACATATTTATTATTTCTGTGCTTTTCTATATGTAATGGTATATTTTAATCAAAAAGGTAAGAAAAACAAAAACAAACCTAACTAGATCATTTCTCCTAATTAAAGAGTCTACCTCTCTCTTAAGTACCCTTAACCAAAGAACAGCTCTTCTCTGTAAAAAAGCATCCTCATCCATAAGGGAATCAGTACAGGGAAATAAAAAAGTGGTAAAGGGCACTCACTCACCAAGCCACCTGTCAAATCAACTTTGGCAATCAATGGGATGATAGCTGTTCTGCCAGATCACCCCTCAAACTTCATATGACTTTAATATATGATATAAACCTACAGCAGGTACTAGCAGTCTCCATACTTGGGCTCTGGTTCATGCAGATAGTAAGATCTCAATCTATTTTTAAGCCCATGAACTTTTGCTCAGCAGAAGAAGGAAGCAAATTAAAATTAACTGGTCTCTAACAGGTTATCAGGCATTTTACATGCATTCCCATCTTGTTATTTCACAGGATTCCTTTGAGGTAGGTATTATATCTACTTAACAGAAGAGACAACTCACATTCAAAAAGGTTAAGTAATTTGGCCAAGATCACAGACCTGGTAAATGAAGACGAAAAATGAGGATTCATGATAGTACCTTCCTTTGCAGGACTTGTAAGGATTAATTGAATTAGTAATAGTGTAATACTTATGAGCTTATGCTGTGGAGCCAGACACCATGATTCTTTATTCACAAAATTTTATAATCTTTTTCATTTTAGTTCTCAGGGACCATTTTTTCCTATCATACAATCATATGGAAAATAAGCAAAAATCTAGTATGTACAAAAACACATTAGTATACACTGTCTTTAAGAATCCACTGATAGCTGGAGGAGAGGTTTGCAGCCATTTCAGAACAATTGCTTCCTCGTCAAAAATATTGTTTAAAAAATATGTAAAAGGGTGGCCGGTTATTAGCTCAGTTGGTTAGAACGGTGCTGATAACACCAAGGTTGTTGGTCGATCCCTGCATGGGCCACTGTGAGCTGTGCCCTCCTTAAAAAGAAAAAAATACGTAAAGGAATTTGAGATACCATTTGAAGTAGTCAGAGATTAGCTTGGTCAGCTGCACGTGCGATGGCTAAGCATGTGTGAGGCAGCAGTGTTCTACCTGAACGTTATGCAGCTTCTCTGTACCGGCTCCTTCACTATCCTGCTCCCAGTACCCACTCTTCTACTCTTCAAACATCCAGGGCGCCATCTACCCCATGCTCACGAATGAAATCAAAACTCCTATTCCGTAGGAATTGCTGGGTCCTGACTAAGAAAAGCAGCTATATTGATCAATTAATTCACAAAGCATAAATGACCCCCTCAGAAATGATATTTTAGAAGGAAAATACCTATTCAAATGACTTAGTGGTATCAGTAATATCACCTAACATTTTTACAGGTATTGTTTATAAGCACTTTAATACAGAGTATTTCATTTTATACCCATAAGAATCCTCTGAGGTATGTATTCTTAGTCGCACTCAGAAATGAGGAAACTGAAGCACAGAAAATGAAGTATCGTACCCAACATGACACAGCTGGTAAGCAGCCAAGGTATTTAATGTTAAAGTATTTTAATATTAAGTCCTCTGCTCATTCTACCACATATACTTCAATGATTTGGCACCCTCTGCTTAGTCACTATGTCACCAGCCACCACCACTAGCCACAGGCCCACACAAAAACAACCACCACCAGGCAGCAGAAACTCGGAATTACACTCTAAAGGACTGCTAAGCTCTGGCTAAGCAATCATTTTTCTGAGTAATTTCTAAGAAAATTATGATATTTGGGGGGAAATGGTTTGTAATACAATAAGTTTAAATTGTGACACACGGTAACAAAAAGATCATGCAAAAGTAAAGCTTATTTAGAAAATGAATTATTCTGTGCTTGGCATTTATATGAGTATAAAATTAACTTCTTCAATTGACCTTTTTAAAAATTATAATTACTACTTTTTAGGACTATCATACAGATTGTCAGAGAAGACAAACCTAAATGAATAATCAAAATAGTACTTTAATTTCTCCTATTTTGTGCTGGCCTCCAAAATAATACTACTTAAAGAAACAACAACTCCTAAAGCAGATTGAATTGACTGAAAAGAATCTTTTGCATATAATTTATTAAACTTTCAAGAAATATGCCACTTACAAACTTTGAAACAACACTATCCATTTGATGGAAAAAAGGAAAATTTTTTTCTCCTAAACACATGGAGAAAATAAGAACACTGTTATTTTTTCACCAATGCTTAAAGATCATTTTTTATAAGTATTACTAGTAGTCCATTAAGTTTAGACCACACTTCAAGCTTCAAGTTTATGAATACAAGTTATGACAATTAAGTTCACGAACTTGTTGCAATGACATTGCTAGCCTTTTTTGGTATCAGAGGGATTATTCATTATGAATTTATACCACCTGGACAAACAATTAACCAAGCTCACTACCTGGAAGTGCTGAAAAGGCTATGTGAAAAAGTTAGACAATCTGAACTTTTCGCCAACAATTCATGGCTCTTGCATCACGACAATGTACCAGCTTACATGGCACTGTCTGTGAGGGAGTTTTTAGCCAGTAAACAAATAACTGTATTGGAACACCCACCCTGTTCACCTGATCTGGCCCCCAATGACTTCTTTCTTTACCTGAAGATAAAGGAAATACTGAAAGGAAGACATTTTGATGACATTTGGGACATCAAGGGTAATACGACAACAGCTCTGATGGCCATTCCAGAAAAAGAGTTCCAAAACTGCTTTGAAGGGTGGACTAGACACTGGGGTCGGTGCATAGCTTCCCAAGGGGAGTACTTTGAAGGTGACCATAGTGATATTCAGCAATGAGGTTTGTAGCACTTTTCCTAGGATGAGTTCGCGACCTTAACTGTCCGAGCTCGTATGATGTAGCAATAACAAAAAAAGCTATAACCTCATCCCTAAATAAAATCATTCCTAAGTGAAACCCAAAGGACTTACATACTATATTTAAATACATATTTTCTCCATTTACATTTTTTTTTTTCAGAAATGGTTTCCCTAAATAATTCTTCCTTCTTCTATAATCGATGTGAAATGGCTGCCAACACAAATTCCCACTGGATTCACGGACATCAGTGCTGAGGAGCAGGAACTACAGGTTATTTCCCAGGAAAGACAGATGAATATCTGCTCACATCTCAGTCTCACCCAGGGACCAGTCACTGATCCTCTCTCCTCTCTGAAAAAAACCTCTGCTGTCATTTCCCCTGGGCACCAGGGATCCAAGATATTGAACTCCTGGAGAGATTTTAGTGACAAATTTAAGTTAGAACAGCTGGTCTTTTGTTTTTTTCTCAATTCAGAAAATGATTGAATCTACAGCTAAATCAGAAGAGGCCTGGAATCTAAAACTTGTGAAAGGTACAACAGGTGAACACAAGTTTAGATGGTCATCTTCTCCTAATGATGTCTTAAACACACATTCAAACACACATTGACTCCCTCCGCGTAATACTTTTCAGAGGGAAAAAAAAAGCAAAGCAAAGAAAATGTGCTAAGAGATATAGAAAGTTACTTTGATATATAGAAAGTCACTGTTTCCCAGCCTTAGGTATATTACTATTTTCTGTTACACGGGGAGAGCCTAAGTATTATTAATTGAATGTTTCTAAAAGGGAAACCAGACATCCTTGCCTCCTTTCTTTCACATCCCCACAATTAAAGTGGAAAGGTCAAAGAAAAAAATTACAGTAAACAATCATTTTCCAAACTGCCTGTGAAATATAAACAGTTATTCCAATGTTTAAAAAATTTTTAGGTAATCTTTTGTACAAATTATAAAAGTAATTTTTATATAAAGATTACTAACACAAAGTCAATGGCTAATGAAAGACCTGTAATTAAAGCTTCTGATCATACTCAAGTTCCTCTAGATTCCAGACCACTTTCAGTACATACATAAACACTGAAAGATACTTCTCAGAAATATTAACAAAGAGATGTAAAATTGCTTATTAAGTTTTTACACCTTTCTTTATTCTTCATTTTGATTTTGATGGAAGTCTAGATTTTCTGCAATTAGACAGGAAAGAAAGAAGGGGGAAAACACTCCTAAGGAATCATGAAAAGACATAACTAAAGATAAATGAAAATTTTCTAATCAGGTCAAAATTTGTACTAACCCACAGATTTCTACCTTCTTAGGGTGTATTAGCCTCAAAAAGCCAACTCAAATTTTCCAGAATAAATTTTCACTTTCAATCACATACCATTTGTACATGGAAGAATATTAAGATGTAAATTTTTTTTAAAGCAAATTTCACACTCACCAAATGTCTGAGCTCATTCAAATCCCGGCAGACGGTGTAGAAAACTCCAAGAAGAATATTAATGTAAGCAGCATAGAAATCAGCCGAATACTCTGGAGGATGATCTTGGGACAGGATCTTTTGAAGGTTCCCTAATCACAGGACACAAATGAACTCAGAATGATTAATACAGCACCCTAGTTAAATCTTATAGCATTTTATAACAAAGGTTTAAAACAATAAATACATACACCTAGCAATAAGGGATAAAAATATTACAAGATTAGAAAAGTAATACAAATTTTGAACCTGAGGTAAATCAATTATAAATCTAATGTTCTAAAAAAAAATAGTAAATGTTGCTTAAGACAAATATTAAACAAACAATGGCATCTGAAGAAAATCTCAAGAATCTTATTACTAGTAAAATCAGTATCAAGGACAACAAAATGATATATTCTATTCTATTTTTCTGCCTATTAAGTAAATCAACTTGTAAAAACAAGGAGTACTACATAAACTAGGGGTACTGCCACCAAACTGGAAAACGCTCTTCAGTTTTCGTAAAATGAATTCATAAATATTTTAATGAAATCATCATACTTTGTCATTCCCCCGTTTATAAAACATTTTCTCCCTACAACTTAGGGATCTTTATTTCTTTTCTATCTTAAACTCTTTATACAATATCACACGTTCAGATTCTTAAACTTGTATTTAATTCTGTTGGAAATATCGTATTGTAGAAGCACAGTTAAAATTAAAGAGAAACAAGCATCTATTATTCAAAATTTTCCAGTTATAGTACATGAATCAATTAGTCATTCACTCCTTACTGCAATTCCCTCTGACTTCTTGATGCAGTGGTTTCTTTACACGTCTCAATTTAGAATTCTTTGAAAATGACTGCTACTGTAAACCTAGTTCCACAGGGTTCAAGACTTATGCAATCCTTACAAGTAAAAACTCTTACAGAATGTTCTCATCATGTCATTTTCCTTTTGTTTAAGGTTCTGATTAAGAGCATTTTTAACATGGATATCACGCTATTTACCAGCAGCTCTTGACTTCAACCATTCTCCTGTTCTCTTGTTCCTCACAATCAGTTAGATACAGGTACACGATCAAACAATATATGTGGACTATCAACACATATTCATCAACAGAAATATAGAAACAGCTATATTATGGGGATATTTTAAACAGGGCAGTTGACCCCCCCAAAAAAAGAAAAAGTTTTTTTTTCAAAGCTTAGTTTCATGCTTAAAATATTATCCTGAACAGATTCCAGATGGAAGACTGTTACTTGATCTGCATTTTTATATCACAGCTACTGAAAAAATACACAAAGGCTAAAACTTGACGTTAGTGTCTATGTATTTTTATATTCTAATAGCAAAACTTAAATCTAATGTCACTAAGTTTTTTACAATTATGCATGGGAAAATATTTGATTTGATATTTGATCAGAATGCCCCAACATCTCTATGTAGATGTCCCTTATTAGTGCCTCATGTGAAAGTTAATTAAATGTTACCACTGGCCCATTTCAGTCCTGATGAAAGTCTTGTAAGAATTAGAAATCTTCAGTGTGTTACTGTAAAAGTAACCCAACTTATAGACCACACACAAAATCTCAGAGTACAACTCCACATTAAAGTAAGCCATGCCAGCTCTGATAGTCTAGGACTATTCAAACTTACTAAGAATCCCATCTCTAACAAGAAGTTAAAAACAGTGCACTAACAAGTAGTAAATAAAGGGAAGGAGAAACCATTTGACTGCTTTCCTGGTATCTTAAAACTTCACTACAAAGTATAGTCTAACACATATTAGAACAACCATTTCTAACTTGGAGAGGGACTTCCGCTTCCAGTCGTGAGGGAGTAAGAGGATCCAGAAATACCCTCCTATAATAAACAACGAAAAACTAGACAAAATACAGAACACAACTATTTTCAGACATCAAACACTAGGCAGTAAAGGACTGTGACAACTAAGAAAAGGGAATAAATGAGGTCTCACCATCAGCCAAGCTTTCTAACTAGAGGTACTTTTAGAACTGTGGTATAAGGAGATTTCCAAAAGGAGTCCATTAGTCTCACCGAGTTAAAGAGACAGAGACGAGAGTAGAGGGAGCTAACGCAGCTAGAATTTGAGAGGCAGAGTACATATGAGAAGGGACCTATGCAAGAAAGAGCTCCAGAAATCTGCACAAGGGTTCCCCTTGAGTCTTGACTTAATACCAGTCTCTCCATGCACAGAGCAAAACCCCATGAGGATAAGCAAGAACCTCTGGGAAAAAACAATTTTGGAAAGCTGTAAGTCAAACAATTTACAGAGTTCACACAGGGCTGTGAATCATTCATGTTCCCACCGGTCAGAATAGAGAACCTCTACGGAATGCATGGGGCATTCAGCACAGATCCCAGAAGAGCTATGTCTTATAAGTGGAGCTAAAATTAGCCGCAGAAGCTTGTCTACATTCTATCTCCAAAAAAGCTTAAAAGTAGCCTTCAAAAGGTCTAAAAGTAGCCTTAAAGGGGTCTAATATAGCTTCAAGTAATTTAAATGCCTACCAGAAAAGAGTCCACCATGCAATAACAAAAGAACACAATATCATTCAATCAAAAAATTACTAAACACACTAAGGATAATGGATAGCCAGAATAGAGAAAAATTGGTCAACAGAAATAAATCCAAATTGAAAGAGGTAATGGAATTAATAGACAAGGGCATTAAAACAAGTGTTATAAATATGCTCATATGCTCAAGGACATAAAGGAAAACAAAAGCATAAGGAGATCTATAACAAAAAATTCCACTGGATGGGATTAACTGTAGATTAGACATCTATAGGAAAAAAAAAGTCAGTAAACTTTTAAAGGCATAGAAACAAAAACTACCCCAAATAAAACAGAAAAAGATTCAAAAATTTAAATAAAGAGATTCAGTGGGACAATATCAAGTGGTCTAACATACCTGTAATGCAGTCCCAGAAAAGGGGAAGGAGGTGGTCAAATTTTTGAAGAAATAATGGCTAAAATTTTGCTAGTTAATGAAACTATATCCAAGAAGCTCAATAAATCCCAAGTAGGATAAACAATAAAACATATTTTCTTTTTTTATTTTATGTATTATGGGGTTTATAATAAATGTAGAAGTAAAATGTAGGACAATAATAGCACAAAGGTTGTGAGGTAGAAAATTATAAGTAACTGAGATTTTCAAATGGTTTATTATCGGAGCATAGCTTATCCTGACTGATATAATAACTAAACCAAAAACTGATCAACTGGATTATAAACCACCTGAAGAAGGGGGAAAAAAAAGCATTACCAAAAGATGAGTAGTCTGCATGTGGCAGAGACCAGAAAACAAAAATTCCAAATTGGGCCTCTAGTGTTAATGGAGAGGAGAGGGTGTCCTCAATATCAGACACCATATTCCTAAAGATGATGTATGTATCAGTTATGATTGGATTACTTACCCGCTAAGATTATCCCTTTCCATGCTTATTCTGACTATAATTTGGCTTATCAATTAATGCTTCCTTTCTAAATGTCTTTTTGTATGACTATGGTATTTTTGCTTAAAAAAAATCTTGAAATGTAAATGGCACTAGAATTTAATAATCAGATTAAACTTAGCTCATTACGTATATACTTTTCAAAAATCTAGTAGCCTACACTCTCTAAAATTGGCAAGATCACTTTAGTTATTTAATTATATCCTCAAATCCTCTCGATCTATTCTACTTTGTATCTTTTTTCACCTTTTAAAATTTTTAATCAAATTCCATAATTCACTATAGCATACTTTAATCCAACTTTACTAAGATGTAGACCCCCAGCATTTTTAATAGTTTTCTTAAATTCTGAATAATTTTTCAATACTGAAGTCTACAACGGGTCACAAAAAAATTTATCTTCAAACAGTGTGATAACATAGGTGCAAAGGAATTTTTTTAGTGAAATCCTTTGATTTATTCTTTTCTTCTTACCCTTTTTTTCCTACCCTTTTCCCTCCTTATTTTGTGATTTTCATGGAAGAGAAGCTATTGTAAATAAGGGCTCCCTTCATCTATTTTTTTGGTTCTTTTTTTAAATCTCAGTTAATTAGTTAAGGCAGGAGGTGATTTTGATTGCTGTTCTTGTGAAACAGGCAAGAATGTGTTGTTGATCTTAATGAATGTTTACAGCTGATTAGTTCAGAAGTCTAGTGTTAATGAGGCCAAGGTCAAGGAACGCTATTTTTTCAGAGCTTGCTAACCGCCTTATGCTTCCTAGTTACAATCTTTGAATCAGAAGTATCATATTTGTATAGTGACATCACAGTATTAATCTACAAAGCTATTCAGGAACACAAAAAGCTATTGTGTTCTTCCAAAGATAAACATCATTACAATCTATGACATTTAAAATTAAAGACAAACCAAAAAGAAATAAAAAACACAAGGGTTAACAGTTACTCTAAAAGTTACAGTAATGAAAAATGAGATTTACAAAATAAAAAATGCATCTCACATAGTACTTAGGCCAAGTACATGATAAAGATACCAATACAATTTTAATGTGCTTTGCCAACCTAGTCTGTTTCTTATTTGCATGGATGTTACAATTGCAGTATATACATCTTAATGTCTAGCTTAAAAATGTAAAAACACACAAGCACAAATATGAGAGAGAACTGCTTATTCAAAAAATTATAGTGATTATACAAGAATAACCCCTCTGAGTTCCAAAATAAAACGTCTGTCAGTGTAGAAACATGAGGTATGCTAAAATATAGTAAACGTTTAAATTAAAAAAAAAAAATTATTACAGTAAAAGACACATCCATTAATCCCCTTCAAAATACTCTCCCTTACTTCAAACACACTTATCCCATTGTTCCTGACACTTCCTGAAGCAGTTCTGGAAGTTGTCTTTGGTGAATGTCTTTATTTCATCCTCCATTATGAAAATGCTCTGTGTCACACATCGCTTCTGGTGCTGCAATTTCTGTCAAATAAAAACATTACATAAGGTGGATGTGTCCTCATCTACCTTATTCACCGGATCTGGCACCATGCGACTTTTGGCTCTTACTCAAATTCAAAATGACCATGAAAGGTAAACGTTTTGAATAGATTCAGGACATTGAGGCAGCCACGACAGCGCAACTAAAGACACTCACAAAAGAGGACTTCCAGAACTGCTTCAGAAAGTGGCAAGAACAATGGGTAAGTGTTCGAAGCAAGGGGGGATATTTTGAAGGGGATTAACGGCAACGGGTCTTTTATTGTAATATTTTTTTTTACATTTAAACATTCACCAAATTGTTTGATCACACCTCGTAAGCAACATTTTGAGACAGGTAGCAAAATTTAACAGATTAAGAGATCAAAGTATTCCCATTTGAACATGCTAGCTTCATCTTCCAAAGACTACTTTACTGAATATCACTTGTAAAAATAATGTTTTAACATTTACCTATGCTATAATCAGGGAAATACAAAACAAATGGCTCAAAGCATCCAGTATTTGGACGAAACTTTTCCCAAACAATTTCACTGAGTAAGATAACCGTCACATTTCTGTCGGTCTGTAAAAGAAAAAGAAATAATAGTAACTTTGCATTTAAAAATCTTTACTAGAGCAATAATTCCATTTGAATTTTTCTTTCAAATAAATCCAGCAAAGTTCCAACATATAACAAATTATTTGTATATTAATAAGCCATATTTAGAAAACCTAATCAAGGAGTTACTCCACTAGCAAATTTTCATACATAATTACTTGGAATTTCCATAAAACTTTTAGGTTAATCAACATTTCAGTTACCCATGAAGGCTAGGACAGTCACACAAGGACTTATTTTATAGAAACACATTTGCTTAAATAATTAAGATAAAACCTTTTAATGGGAATTTTCAAAAAAATCATTAGCTTTCAATCAAACAAAAAAGGCAAAACTTAACATCTCTCACCATTACAATGGCTACTGCAACCCAGAACAAAGAAATACAAATTGAAGAAAAACAGGTAAGCCATACTATACAACCACATATTATTTAAAAATTTTTAAGTTTTTAAAAGGTTATTTTCACACAAATTATCACATAAAATTGATGCTCAATACGCATTAAAAACACAACCAAGTATGACTGTTAGTATCTAAAACACCAGTGTTAAGTAAACAGACATCTTTTGGAGTATATTTAGAAATTATAATTAGCATACCAAAAAAGAACATTGCAAGAACAAACTTACTGTGTACGTTATCTTTCCACAGAGTGGCCCCAAATGCCCTATGCATGCTAGTGAAGAATTTATCTGTAGATACCTCTGCATTTTCAACACAAATTTTAATTTTTTCCATATTCTTTTGACATCTCCCAAGTTGACAATGCAGACATAGCTGTTTTGTTCTATAATTACTCTTAGGACCCTAGCTCATAAATAAATTATAGTATACTTTGATGATAATTTACTATTTATTGATTCCTAACTTATGTCTAATCTTATATTCCAATATTCATTATTTAGAAAAAACTCTTTTGACTAACAAAGGCAGCTGAGTTCAATAAATTAATAATTCCACAAAAATCTAGCATCTTTATGAAATTAAGGACAAGATGTTTACTTTCAAATGCTCTTTTTGTCTTATAAGCTTATTAACTTTTAAGAATCCTTGAATTTATTTCTATAGGGATAAAAAAGTATGCTCTAAACACAAGTTGATTCAAAGCATTGAGCTGCCTTCGCTTTAAAATATGATTATCCAAAAGCATTTTATAAAGTCAGTTAAAAAATACTGAGAGGCTTAAAAAATGTATCAGTCTGAAAGGATTTTAAGTTGGTAATGTTCTCATCTGTTCATCTGAAACTACTTTCAATATATAATATCTATCATAATTTCAACTTCATTTTACTCGGATAAATATTTATTATAAAAAAACATTTACTATATAAAAACAGGAAATGTTTTTACTCTATTTCTCTTAAATGAAATACGTTTTTAAAAATCAAGCATGTTTTCAGAAACATTAAAACAACAATTCTCTTTTCTGTTAGAGTGGAGATTACTGAGAATTTTTAAATTTTGTTCAGTTTCTATAATTAAAACTAAAAAAAAATTGTGAAAAGCCTAACTACTATGAAGGGACGCATAATCACCATCACTGGGCATGAACGGAAAAAATGCAGTAAGCTATACCGCAGGGCAAGATGATAGCAAGAATGCACTCTGGATACTAGACAGGGAGTTCTAGACCAAAGCAATGGGAAATAGTGGCTGTGAATGCCAAAAAACAAACACAGCAGAATAATAAAAGACAAGAGACGTCATCTGCTCAAATGAGATGGGCCCCTGATCTTAGTAGTAAGATGCCAAGAGTTAATCAAACTGGGAAAGGCTAAGCTGTGTGAGGAAACTTCTACGACAGGCCACCAAGAGCTACACTTAATCTTCTCCTGTCCTCTCCATATTGGAAAACTATAACTAAAATTGAACTTTAGGAGTCAGCCTTAGGAGCACAATGATTTCAGGGCACTTGGAAAGCCTCTCTGAACTTCTAACAGTTTCTCAAATCTGAGTAACGCATTTAACTTTTCAAAGGTAGGAATGCTCTGAACACTACCCCCCACAAATACTGAATTAATTCGTACTATATATAATGTTACTTATTATTTAAATAACACAGACATAAAACTAGGTAGATATAAACTATTTATCCTAAAAGTGGTCACAAAATTATAAAACCCAAAATAAATTTGTAAGTTAAATACAAAACTAGAAAATCAAAATTTAAATTAACATTAACTGAATATGATGAACAGTACTGCTTGCTCAAACTAATCTATGTTCACAAAGTGGAACAGTCACAGTTCTTTTGAGTTCAGTATTCCTATACCAACTGGTATTGGTGAACACTGAATTCTCTCACCAATTTTCTTTATTTAAACAACTGTAAAATCCTGTTTTTGCCATAATATCATTTGGCTTTCACCTGACACATATGCATATTAAAAAATATGCCTGCTCTCTTCCCAGACCATGACAATTAGAGCAGTATTAATACTATTCAGTGCCAACACAATTGCAAATTGAAATACAAAGCTGGTTCTGACACCAGTGTCCATGACAAAGAACTCAAGATGATACAGAATAGACATATCATTTTTTTTAGATTATTGAAATGAAAAAAAAACTTTTTAATTCTTGCAGAAAGCTCAGTCTAGCCCACTACCATTTAGTCAAGCAACCACCTAAAATCTTTTAATAGAAAGCAGTGTTAGTTACTTGTAATTAGAAATAAAAAGCTAAAATTGAAAAATAAATGTTATCAAGTCACAAATCGCTTTAATTTTGATAAATGCTAATTTCACTCATAATAGAGAAATGCAAATTAATACTATATTAAGATACCATTTCTCCCTATCAGACTGGCAAAAGTAAAAAGCTGACAACACAGTCTATTGATTAGGCCACAGGGGAAAAAGATTCTCACACATTACTTACCAATTCTTGTAACCTAAGAAACCCAGGCAAAATATTCGCTTCCAAATCTCTTAGATACTCCGCTTTATCTAGAACCTTATTAAAAAAAAAAAGTAGCATCAAAATCAATTTGCAATGCCCTTTTACACATTTACAATTAAGCTACAAAATTACAAAAATTAATAATGCACAATTCCAGAAGTGAACTTTCTATGTTAAAAAGAAAAACTGTAACATGAATTTTTAAATGCTATTTAGATTTGTGGAAGATATTTTAAATAGGTCAAGTAAGTTAAAAAACGGACTATTTATGACACGTTTTAATTCAAACTTCTAAATGGAAAATGAGTCACAGCGACATTAAAAAGGTTTATTTTTCAGGTATTCTACCAAAAAGATAATGATATAAGATGCTCTAAGGACATTTTCTTAGGTTTAAAAAAATACAGGCCGGCCCGGTGGCTCAGGTGGTTGGAGCACTGTGCTCCTAACTCCGAAGGCTGCCAGTTCGATTCCCACATGGGCCAGTGGGCTCTCAACCACAAGGTTGCCAGTTCGATTCCTCAACCCCTGCAAGGGATGGTGGGCTCCGCCCCCTGCAATTAAGATTGAACAGGCACCTTGAGCTGAGCTGCCACTGAGCTCCTGGATGGCTCAGTTCGTTGGCGCGTGTCCTCTCAACCACAAGATTGCCGGTTTGACTCCCAAAAGGGAGGGTGGGCTGTGCCCCCTGCAACTAACAAGGGCAACTGGACCTGGAACTGCACTGCGCCCTCCATAACTAAGACTGAAAGGACAACAACTTAACTTGGAAAAAGCCCTCGAAGTACACACTGTTCCCCAATAAACTCCTGTTCCCTTTCCCCAATAAAATCTTTAAAAAAAAAAAAAAAAAGAAACACAATCATGTGCATTTTTTATCCCATTTGATAAAAGACAAATGTTCACCATAAACCAAAAAATTTCAGCTCTTTCTGACCTAAAAGAAAGACACACAAGAAAACTCTGAATTTCATCACATAAAACTTTTTTTGCTTGAACTTTAGCTGCATGCTAAACCCTGTTTAACTGGATAATAGATCATGTTAAGATAAAAATTTTTGTTCAGTGTTATGACAATGTTATTGGGATTATGTTTGTTTAAAAGGTACTTATCTTTTAGAGATATACAATATACATATTATACTATATACAGAAAGATATAGTATACATATATAGATTTATGAGTGACATACATACATTCAGGAACAATGAAATGGGGTACAGATGACACAAAAGTCTGGCTACATGTTAATGATTGAGGCTGGGTGATGGGTTCATTTGGGTACACTACACTATTCTGTTTAGGTATTTGAAATTTCTATTTTAAAAAACCATTAAATTTTTTAAAAAAACCTTTCTGAAGAGGTCATCCATCTGTCCATTAAAAAAAAATCAAAGTCTTAAAAGCACTATTTAAAATATTTACCCTAACATTTTACTTTTTGTTATGGAAATTTTAAAATATACACAACACTAGGGAGATGAGTACCATGAATTCCCATATATATTTCACACAATTCAAACAATATCAACATATGGTCAATCTTGTTTCTTCTATCCACCCTCCACTTTTCCTTCCACCATCTTGCTGGATAATTTAAAACAAACCCCAGAGATAAATATGTCGTATGCAGCTATAAAAAATGAGCACTTTTTAAAAACATAACTACAGTATCATTATCATGCCTAGAAAAATTAAACAATATTCCTTAGTATCATCTAATAACCAGGATTCAAATTTCCCCACTTGCACCATAAATGTCTTCTCAGAGTTAGATTATTTGATTCAGGATCCAAAAAGGTCCATACATTACATTTGGTTTGTTTCTTGTTTGGTTCAAATAACACTTCTACTAAACCATCTTTTTTGCCTTTTAGTTAGGTCATGTGTCATGTAGAATTTTCCAAATTCTGGATCGGCTGATTGCATTTCTGTTGCATCATTTAATGTGTTCCTATATCCTCTATATTTACTGTAAAATAATCAGTAGATCCAGACTTTTGATCTGATTCAGGTTCGAGTTTTGGGCAAGAATACTTCACAAATAGTGCTGTGTATGTCTTACTGAATTACATCAGCAAGCACACAAGACCTGGTTATCTTTTTTATGATGTTAAGATTGACTGACAGGTTCAGGTGTTGTCAGCCTGATCCATCCATTCATTATCAAGTTCCCCAGAAGCTTTTCTCCTAATGATTTCAGCATCAACTGATGCTCACTACCTATATACATTATTAATTAGGGACTGCAATTATTAATTAGGGATTACAACACTATAATCTCCTATGATTCTTGCTGCATTTATTGGAGGACATTTTTCTGGAAAGAGCTCTCCCTCATCCCCTATTTGGCTACCCAGAAATAAAGTTCACATAGGACAAAAGGAATAAATGCTTGATTCTTCCTTTGCGTGCCTATTTTCAGAATAATGAGTGTATGCCTGTATTAGCTTTCTGTGGTTGCTATAATACATTACTACAAATTTGGTGGCTTAAAACAGACTAACAATTTATTCTTTCACAGTCCAAAGTCTGAAATCAGTTCAACTGGGCC
Source organism: Rhinolophus sinicus (assembly GCF_057876585.1). Taxonomy (NCBI): domain Eukaryota; kingdom Metazoa; phylum Chordata; class Mammalia; order Chiroptera; family Rhinolophidae; genus Rhinolophus; species Rhinolophus sinicus. The sequence continues at coordinate 47,795,764 of NC_142504.1, forward strand.
AAAATCAAGGTGTTGGCACAGCCATATTCCCTCCACAACTCCATCCCTCACCTCTCCCAGCTTCTGATGGCTGCCAGCACTCTCTGACTTGTGACTGCATCACTTTAATTTTCCAGGCCAGCATGTTCCAAGTTTCTCACTCTCGCTTGTTTCTGCTTCCGTATCTGGCTGTATCTTCTGTTTATGTGGTGTAGTCAAATCTCTGTCCGCCTGTCTCTATATGGACATTTGTGATTGCATTTAGGGCCTACACAGATAATCCAGATAAATCTCCCCATCCCAAGATCTTTAACTGAATCACATCTGCAAAAACGCTTTTGCCAAATGAGGTAACATGTACAAGTTCCAGGGATTAGGACCTGATATTTTCAGGGGCCATTATTCAGCCTACAGCAGTACGCTAGTAAATTAAACTCCCATAGTAACCAATGAGCTGAGGTTTTGTTTTTATATATTTATTTAATATCATTATGAATTCCTGAATTTTAACATGTCTACTGTGCTTGCATCTACTTTTTGATGGTCAAATTGTCTCATCTTCGGCCAGTTGAAGCCCCTTCAGAATGGCTTCTTTGTCTTTTTCCCTCAGCTTTATTGAGATATAACTGACACATAATAGTGTATAAGTTTAAGGTGTATGAGTTGATCTGATACATTTACATATTGCAAAATGATTACCACCATCACGTTAGCTAACACCTCTATCACCTCACAAAATTCCCCTTTTCTGTTGTGAGAACATTTAAGCTGTACTCTACTCTTTTAGCAACTTCCAAATACATAATACAGTATTATTAACTATAATCACTATGTTCTACATTAGAATCCCCAGAACATATGCATCTTCTAACTGGAAGTTTGTACCCTTTGTCCAACATCTCTCCAGTTCCCTTACCCCCTAGCCCCTGGGTAACCACCATTCTACTCAGTTTCTATACGTTTAGCTTTTCTAGATTCTACATATAAATGAGATCATACAATATTTGTCTTTCTATGATTTACTTCACTTAGGATAATGTCCTCAGGATCCATCCATATTGTTGCAAATGACATGATTTCCTCCTTTCTTATGGCTGAATAATACTCCATTGTTAAAAATACTATAAACTGAGGCTATTCAAAATGGAGCCACCATTCTAGCGGAACTGCCTAGCATATCTTGTTCCTTGAACCTTTGTACTTGGCCAGACCTTTGCACTGGGCTAAAATCAACATTGTTTTACAAACAATTGTTTGTAAAGCCAGCAGGAAAGCAGACATCCTGACCACAAGGACTGATGATTATGGACTCTCTATCTGAAGACAGAATCAGTAACCAATCATGTATAGCTGAGTAGCTCAGCCTGTTAGAACCAACAGGAATTCTTTTTCTTTTCATGTCATTATTTCTTTGCTTTTCTCATAAAAGCCTTTTGCTTTCATCCTTTAATAGAGACACTATTTGGGTTTCTGCGTAAATCTGTACTACCCAAATTGCAATTCTTTAACTCCAAATAAAAACTTCTTGCTTCTCATTTCAGCTTTTTAATTTTAGGTTAACGTTATATACTACATCTTCATCCACTGATGGACATTTAGGTTGTTTCCATTATCTTGGCTATTGTAAATATGCTGTAATAAACATGGGAGTGCAGGTATCTCTTTGAGAACCTGAATTCATTTCCTTTGACTACATACCATAAATAAGATTGACAGAATTTAATTTTAATTTTCGAGAAACCTCCATCCTGTTTGACATTCCTACCAACACTGCACAAGGGTATCCTTTTCCCCCACATCCTTGCCAACACTTGTTATCTCTTATCTTTTTGATAGACATTCTGACAGGTGTGAGGTGGTATTTCGTTGTGGTTTTGATTTGCATTTCCCTGATGATTAGGGATGAGGAGAACCTCTTCATGAACCCGTTGGCCATCTTTCGAAAAATGTCTACTAAGTTCCTCTGCCAATTTTTTAATCAGATTATTTTTTTCCTACTGAGTTGTACAAGATCCTTAAATATTTTGGATATTAACCCCTTTTCAGATATATGACTTGTAAATATTTTCTCCCATTCCACAGACTGCCTTTTCATTTTGTTGATGGTTTCCTTTGCTGGGCAGACGCTGTTTAGTTTCATGTCATCCCACCTGTTTAGTTTTGTTTTTGTTGCCTTTGCTTTTGGTGTCAAATCCAAAAAAAAAATCACTGCCAACACTGATGTAAAGGAGATATTCTCCTATGTTTTCTTCAAGGAATTTTAGTTTTAGGCCTTATGTTCAAGTGTTTAATTCATTTTGAGTTGATGTTGTGCATGGTGTAAGATACTAGTCCAGTTTCATTCTTTTGCATGTGGCTGTCCAGTTTGTCCAACACTATTTATTGAAGAGACTGTCCTTTCCCCAGTGTATATTCTTGGCTCCTTCATCATAAATTAATTGATCATGTATATATATATATGGGTTTATTTCTTAGCTCTTTATTCTGTCCTATTGGTCTATGTGTCTATTGTTATTCCAGTACCATACTGTTTTGATAACTACAGCTTTATACAATAGTTTAAAATCAGGAAGTGTGATGCTTCCAGCTTTCTCAGGATTTGTTCTTCTTTCTTAGGGATGCTTTCACTATTCAGGGTCTTTTGTGATTGAAAAAAATTTTTAGAATTGTTTTTTCTATTTCTGTGAACACTGCCATTGGAATTTTGATAGAGATTTTATTGAATCTATAGATCACTTTAGATAGTAAGAACATTTTAACAATATTAATTCTTTTGATCCATGAGATCCTCCGTCTTTTTTAAATAACCCTAGTAGTTGATAAGTCTCCTAGTTTTCTAACATGGCAAGATGTTCTAAGTTCCTCTTGTACAATTTCTACCAAGAACTGAAATCACCCTTTCTCCAAAGAAAGGGTGTTTTTTTAATCATTTACACTTTATTAATAGATTATTGCAAATTATAATTATTTAAATTAGGCATAAAATTAAAATGTAGGTAAAATTGCTTTCCTGAGTAGTACAAATTGTTTTCTATCTGTTTTATTAAATAGACAGCTTGGAACAATATGAGTAATCAACTTAAGATATTTCACTCCTAACTAGTTTAGACAAAATAAAGCTAAAATTATTTACTGCTAAAAAGGTATAAATTAGTCTCTCCACTATGCATTCACATTATGCAATTTTCCCATCAATCTCCATTTAAATAACTCTTTGATTCAGGACACAAATTCAAATAAATTGGTCAATTTTTATGTCCATTTTAATATAGAACACAAAGCTGGAGCATTAATAGTTCATTCTGATTTAATATAGGTAACCAACTGTAATTAATGATTTTATGGTATTCTAATAAATTATCCTCTTCAAAAGCAATTATCAGATAACAAATTCAGGGAAGTAAAAAATTTAATTCAGATACAGGCATTTTTCTTAATAATTTACACAAAGGCATTCTAATAGACTCTTGATTTGTAAATTAGTTTACTGACAAGAAAACATTCTCAGCCACCTTTCTGTATTACTTCCTAAGTACTGAAGCTTACCAGTTCATATATTAGATAGCTGAACAGTCTATAGATTTACTCTAAAAAATGTTCTAAACTAATTATCTTCAAAGTTATCCATTCTTAACCTTTAGTCAACTAATAAATACTTCCTGAATGCCTACTTTACTCCATTGGGCCTGACAAATGAGGAGGGCCCTAATTACTCCTCATGGCTGTTTCTAGAATATTGATTCTCTCTTCTCCCTAAAGACACCACAGCTTTAAAATTCTACTTGTTGAAGCCATCCACGTATTCTTGTGTCATTCCTCTTCATTCTATAAATGTTAGTTTCTGACTATCACTTCTCTAATACAACTCTTACATTTTTTGGATATTTCAAACTGACATAAATGGCCCATTCTGATACAGTAGACTCTTAATTCCTTATATTCCTCTCCACCAGTGATCTTGTCTCCTACCCTACCTCAGTGAAAAAATCAACTTATTTCTTAGATCACTGGTTTTTGAAATGTGATCTGTGGCCCCTTGGGGGAGGTGGGGAGAATCCCTGATATCTTTTCAGGAGGCTGAAAAGGTCACCATTATTTTCATAATAATACTAAAATATGATTTGCCTTTTTCACCATGTTGACATTTGCACTGATGGTGCAAAAGCAACGGTGGGGGGCTCGCCCAGTGGCTCAGGCGGTTAGAGCTCCATGCTCCTAACTCCGAAGGCTGCCAGTTCGATTCCCGCATGGGCCAGTGGGCTCTCAACGACAAGGTTGCCAGTTCAATTCCTCGAGTCCCGCAAGGGATGGTGGGCAGCGCCCCCTGCAACTAAGATTGAACATGGCACCTTGAGCTGAGCTGCCTCCTGGATGGCTCAGTTGGTTGGAGCACCGGCTCTCAACCACAACGTTGCCAGTTCAATTCCTTGAGTCCCGCAAGGGATGGTGGGCAGCGCCCCCTGCAACTAAGATTGAACACGGCACCTTAAGCTGAGCTGCCACTGAGCTTCCGGATGGCTCAGTTGGTTGGAGTGCGGGCTCTCAACCACAAGGTTGCCGGTTCGACTCCCGCAAGGGATGGTGGGCTGTGCCCCCTGCAACGGTAACTGGACCTGGAGCTGAGCTGCGCCCTCCACAACTAAGACTGAAAGGACAACAACTTGAAGCTGAACGGCACCCTCCACAACTAAGATTGAAAGGACAACAACTTGACTTGGAAAAAAGGCCTGGAAGTACACACTGTTCCCCAATAAAGTCCTGTTCCCCTTCCCTAATAAAATCTTTAAAAAAAAAAAAAAAAGCAACGGTGGGTTAAACTAGAGCCTCCTTAGCATAAATCAAGGTGGTAATGGTGCCAAACTATTTTAGTCACTATGCATGTACATTTAAAAAAAAAAAAATAGACTTCCTGCTTCTAAGAAGATGGAGTAGATGTACTTTTTCCTATTCTTCCTCCTAAGTATTACTAAGAATCTTGAATATTATATATATATATATATATATATATGTACATATATATGTATATGTGTATTATATAAATATACATATATATATATATATATATATATATATATATATATATATGTATATGTATATGTATTTATAACAAACAGGGCTCTGAAAGGTAGAGAGAAGGCAAACTAGCTAGGGACCTCAGAACTGGAAGAATGGCAACTCACCTCAGAGAGAGTAAACTGCCTGAGTTGTCTTCTGCCTCTCATATCCCTGATGTGGAGTTGAAGAAGCCAGCTGAAGAAAGGCCAACTAGCATAGACCAAAAAGCCCCAACAAAAGCCTGCTCTCTCATCCAAAGGACGAGGAAAGGGCAGCTTAGCAAGATTTCCAGGACACTGCACTCTGCAAGTTTTCCTTGTACATCACTGATTTATTTTATTATTATTTATTTATTTATTTATTTATTTATTTATTTATTTATTGGGGAATATTGGAGGAACAGTGTGTTTTTCCAGGACCCATCAGCTCCAAGTCAAGTCGTTGTCTTCAATCTAGTTGTGGAGGGTGCAGCTCTCTGGCCCATGTGGGAATCGAACCAGCGAACCTGGTGCCATGAGCACTGCACTCTAACCACTGAACCAACTGGCCGCCCCATCACTGATTTCTTGTCTCGTTGTTTGTTCTTCCTCATCTCCTGAACACTGAAGGGCCACAGGACTCAGTCACTGGACTCACCTCTGTCTTGGTGACCTAATCCAGCTTCACAGCTCACAACTCCAAAAAGCATCATCATATTTGACCACAAACTCAAGTGTCCAAGTTCTAATTCAACATCTCTACTTGGACTTAACATGCCCAAAACCAAACTCCTGATCATTCCTCCCCCACAGGAAAACCCCACCTGCCATAGTTTTCTCCACTCAGATAACTGACAACGCCGTCCTTTGAGGTGCACACACACTTCTGAGTCATTCTGATTTCTTTCTTTCTCTCCTCCTCCAGGCTCAACCAATCAGAAAATTCTGTCAACCCTATCCTCAAAATATACCCAGGCCACTTCTTACCACCTCCATTGCTACTACCCTGGTCTAAGCCAACATGTTTTGCCTAGATTATTACAAATGCCTCATAACTAATTGTATTAGTTTTCTAGGGCTGCCATGACAAAGCACCACAAACAGGGTGGCTTAAACAACAGAAACTTATTGCTCTGGAGAAGTCCACAATCTAGGTGTTGACAGGTCCATGCTTCCTCTGAAGGTGCTAGCAAAGAATCGGTTTCACGTCGCTCTCCTAGCTTCTGCTAGTCCCTTGCCTTGTGGCAGCGTAACTCCAATCTTTACATAGCATTCTCCCATGTGCATGTCTGTCTCCAAATTTCCTTTTTATAAGGACACCAGTCATACTGGATTACGTGCTCAACCTAGTCTGGTATGACTTCATCTTAATTAGAACTGCAATGACCCTATTTCCAAATAAGGTCATATTCTGAAATATTAGAGGTTAGAACTTCCGCATATGAATTTCTGGAGTAAACAAGTCAATCCATAACACTCGTCTTCATGTTTCTATCCTTGCACCCTTCCATTGATTCTCAACATTACCACTCTCCCCATTAAACTAGTCCAGCCACAATGACTTTCCTGATATCCTTTGAATACACAAGGCGTGCTCTAATCTTCTTTGTACTCTTGTGTAAACCTTTTTGCTTGGAATACTCTTTTTTTCAGAAGTTTTCATGGCTTGCCCCTCACTTCCTTCAAGTTTCAATTCAGTTATCATCATCTCAGTGAGATCTTCCCTGTCTTCCCTACTTAGGAAAATAACTATTCTCCCTCACCCACCTGATTCTCTCTTTGTTAATGTAGCACATCTGACAGACTACATATTAACTTGCTTCTTATCTATCTTCCTCAACTAAACTATAAGCTGCAAGTGGGCAGAGATTATTTTTTCCCCTGTTCTACGGCCAGTATCGAGAATAGTGCCTGACATACAGGAAGTGCTCAATAAATATTTGTTGAATAAATGAATGAAATTAAAAAGTGGAAGGAACTGTTTTATACATTTAAGGAGATGCAAGGATAAGTAAGATTTGGTCCCTTCAGTGAGTTTATAACTTACTGTTTTAATAAAGCTTTATATTAAAATTCAATTCCAGTTCCCGAGATAATCATTTTTTAAAACGTTAAAATATTATTAAAAAATTCACGACTGTTGTGCTCGCTTCGGCAGCACATATACTAAAAAATTCATGACTGTAAAACACATTACACATTTTCAATTAACTGCTAGTCATTTTCACATTGATGTTACTACAATTCAAAACTTAGCTAACATAAAATCAGTGATTCATCTTTCCCCACAAACCTACCCCATACACAATCAACAGGTTTGACCTTTGTTGTCTCTTGCTTTTTTTCCTTTCTGCATCTCCCTTCTCAACTCTAGTCCAGGCCCAAATTTCCTCTAAAGTAAACAGCTACCAAAACCTCAAAACCGTTCATCCAGCCTTCAGTCTTTCACCTCCTCCAAACCATCTAATCAACATGCCTTCAGAGTAATCTTCCTAAAGAATGTTTGTTGCTCTAAAATCTTTACTATCTCTTCTTACTACATTGAAAATGAAATAAAGTGTTTTAATATAGTTTTCAAGACACTCCATGATCTGCCACCACCTACATTTCTAGACTTTTTCTCCCTTCATATTTACAACCCACTAAATCTAGACTATTTGACATTCCCGGGCCTCCATTCCTATCTGCATGCCTTTACTAATAGAATTTCTCCATCTGAAATTCCTATTCTTCAGTTTCTTCCTACAACACCCTAATCACTCTTTTAGATCTATCTCAAGTGCTATCACCTCTGGAAACTGTATCGGATGTACCTAAGTCAGTACTTTACATCTCATGGTTATCACTTACCACATTCTGTATGTGATCATATGTCAGTATATGCGTCATAACTCTTCTATTAAACTGAAGCTCCCTCTGGATAAGAAATACATCTAAAACATTTTGTATTCCAAGAGCACCTTGTGTAGTGCATTGTACATAATGAGACTCAAAACAAATATAAGAAAACTGAGTGAATAAACCAGTTTTCAAATAAGAGATGATATAATTAAATTACTTACAATATATACGGTCTGATCCTTGAGACTTTTAGCTTTGGTTACTTGTTTAAATAAGTGAACAAAGTCATTAAATGTGTCACAGGTTATCTGAGTAGAACATCCATCCTCTGAAGAACTGAACTGATCCAACTTGTTTAAAATTTGTTCCAAAAGCAGCTTCAAGGTAAAGCATTCAACACAATTCACAAAGACATGTGGGAGCTGAAAACAAAGCACAAAAAAGTATAAACAGAAAACACATATATACAATAATAGTTCTGCTGGATATTCCCTATTTGCCCTTCTAAACCTATACCCCACCATTTTCCAACATGCTCTGTGTCCGAGCAATCTGAACGCTACACATGGTATCGCTCAGACTCTTATTTTCCAGCACTGGTTGGATTCAGCCAATGAGAAAAACCAGCAGAAAACTGAAGAGTGATAACAAAGAGAAGCTGAATATTTATTCCCTTGATTCCCACCCCTACCCCTCAGTGGTCCAGTTTGACAGCACCTACGACCTTCTACCAAAGGCCACAGCTCCAGTGGGGCAGCCCTTAATGTAAGGCTACAGCTCTTGCTGCGGTCTGGTAATTGTTCCTTCCTGTGGCCAGTTCAGATCTGGGAGAGGTAAAGGCCCTCAGTGCTTCACCATCCCTTATTGGCTCCCTTAACATTTCTTCAACCTTTGTAAAATATAGTCCCTTCGTTAAACTCACTTCAATTATTTGAGTTTGCCATTTCTTTCCTATAGGCATTCAAAGCGAACTTGTATTTTCCTCTAAAGCATTCTTATAAGAAAACCCAAGTACATTTGAATGTTAAAATTCTTAGAGGAAATTTTATAGTTATAATTTTAAGATAATAATTTTAATGATGAATGAACCTAGATCAAAAAATAATTTTAAGAGTTAGAAACCATAATAATCCTATGAGGATTGAGACTTAGCTCTTCATTTAGGGAACTATCAAAATGGAGGTAATTCCCGAAGTAACCAGGAAACAAAAGACGCTCACACATACAGTCTCTTTTTGGGGTGAAATCACAAAAGCAGTACTGATCATTAGAGGAAGATAACTTGTAGCATCTGGGACAAATAATGGAACCTCTAACTACTTCTAGAGATACTCTAAAAACCTCACCCAATAAGGAGGCTTTTCTTTCTCTGAGTAATGGTGTAACTAAGGCTACATTACATCTACTTTGGCACAGTTTCACCGGCATTTGCTGACCTCCTTTACCTCCATTCCTTTATGAACCAGAGTCCACAAGATCTCTGTTATGAATAAGTGTCTGGCTTACTACTATCTGTGTACTACACATGACCTTTAATGGCAGCATATTCTAAGCGTCTCTTCGTGTACCTGTACCAGAAGTAGGAATAATCATCATTTATTATAAAGATTAAAGAGCAGCAAAAATTATGTGTTAAAAAATGAAATATACCCCTTAAGTATGTGACTTCCTGAGTCGGTTTTCATGCTTTTACTCTACGTACATACATTTGAACACTTCATACACAGGGTTCTCAAAAGCAAATGCCTGATCCAGACCTTGTACACTCAGATTCGGGAATCTGGTATGAAGCCCAGGCATCTGTATTTGTAAAATGCACAGGTGATCTTAGGGATCGAAGGCTAAAATTCACAAGTTGTATGTGCCAAGCATGTGCTTGGTTCTGAGGATAATCTCAAGAAACTCAGTCTTGAGCCAGTGAAACACAAATACAGTATCACAGCTGAAAGGACTCTAAATATTTTGATAGAATTAAGCACAGAGTACTGAGGTTGCACAACAGAGGAGAATCTAAAACGCCCTAGGAAGTCAACAATGGCTTCCCAAAATATAAGAACACCTAGCAAAATACATAAGCATTTGCCAAGCAATACGGTAGTAGAGGCCGAGTGAGTGAGTACAGGAAAACCATTCCAAGTGGAAGGAGCCCAGGCTTGAAATGTGCCCAGGCTTGAAAGTAAGAGAGCAGGAACTGTCAGTCGTTCAGTATACCATACAAAACATGCACCTCCAGAGCTGGAGCTTGGGACTGGGGTTAGCAAACTGCAGCCTGTGGGCCGGCCATGTTTTGGTCAAGTTGTATTAGAATACAGCCAACCATACCCATTCAGATGGACACTATCCACAACTGCTTTCACACTAAGGCAGAGTTCAGTACTTGTGGTAGAAACTATATGGCCTACAAGCTTACAATATTTGTTACCTGACCCTGAAGAAAAAGTTTGCCCATCCTGGCTTAGAACATGACTGACAGTATGGCAATAATCATTAATAATAGCAGATACCCTTATTGAGTGCTTACTATATATTAAGTAGTGTACTAAGCACTTTTCGTGTATTAACTCGTTTAATTCTCGCAACAATTCCAAATGTTGTCACTTTTAGCACTACTTTTCAAATGGGGAAAAAACTAAGTGGTAATTCCAGAAGGAGAACATGAGTCTGCCAGACTCTACAGCCCAAATTCTTAAATATAATAGTTAAGACTTTTATATTATATTATAAAAGTTAAACTGAATTCAGCTCATGAAAGGTCTTATGTATCAGACAAAGCACCTGAATATTTTCCTAATGATCTTAAGTGACTGAGGAGACTGTTGCAGAAATACAGGTAGGAAACAATGGTAAGTGAAACGGAGATAGTTATGGCTGTGATTAAAGGTACATGGCGTTGAGACAATAATAATGTAGAAGGAGTAGAACATGTTTACTGGTTCGATTTACCATGAGAGTGAGGATGAGGAAAGAGAAAGTTTAACAGCTATGTGACTATCGATACCCTTATAAGCACTATGGGAAGAAAGGTAGGGTAAAGGTGATATATTCAGTTTCGTACTTGTGGACATTCAGATTTACCAGTATCAATATTATAAATACAACAATGGAAAATAAACAGATTTTAATAGTTATTAAAGAATTTATCATCATGTGTTTTTTCCCAAATATTATCAGCTAATGAAAGTTAGAAATAAAAAAAATCACTTTCTAACATCAAGGCTCAAGTTATATAACAATCTTTTCTGAAGCCTACAGTCTTTGAAGGTAGTTAAACAAAAGTTGGTCAGAAATGTTTTATGTAGATGATATTCCTTCAGAGAAAGGTAAACTGGACTAAATAAGCTCCCAGATCCCTTCCATTTCTAGGACTCAGTAAAAATCAATTAACATTGAGTTTATTTAGGGTTATTCTTACCTCTAAAGTTTTCAACAAAGTTTGTGTTACATAGGTCTTTCCACTGGCAGTATGTCCATAAATAAAAATAGATGGGAAGCTGAAATGATGTCTCTAGAACAGAAAAGAAAAATTTCAATCTGCACATGCAAAACAGAAAATAAACATTTATCAACTCACGAGAAAGTTTCATGTAGTAAAGTAAAATATTGAATACAAATTATTTCAAAAGTGAGCATTCAGTGGAGTCATCACCACACTTTGTACCTAAATTCAACTCTAAGCAGTTCCTCTGTTAAAAAATTAAAATTTCTAAAAAATTATATTTGGCATATTTATTATATACTACATTATTATATATAGTTATAATTTTTATCATTGTACAGATTTATATATACAAACTTGTATTTTCAAATTTATAGGAGATTTAAGAGGTTTTTCAAGGATAATTCTGACCACACTTCATTTTTATTTTAACCCTTTTGTAAAGAATCTAATCCCCACACAGGCTGCAACTGCATTACACATTTTAAAGCTCTGAAACTAAACAAATGTAATCACAGGGTTAGAAGGATTTCAAGAGTCCTCTGTTCTTAGGAAAACTTACAGGATATTTTTGAGTTATGCATACTAAATTACCCTGGCCTAAATGTATACATTTCATCAAATAAAACAACTATAAAGTCTACATAGCACATATTTCAAAGTACATATTCATAAGATCCTCCAGTAATATATTAAGAGTAAGCTGCCTAGTGAAAAGTAATACTACAAATATGCTTCAGTCATTCAACGCACATTTAAATACTGAAAACCATGATACAATGAAGAGTATAAATATCAGTTAAAGACAAAATCTGCTTTGAAGGAGCTCGTAGTCTAGTCAGAAGACATACATTTTAAAAATAATTACAAGAAAATTGGATGATGCAACTTCTATGAGAAAGTAGTCTCTATGAGCATCACCTACCTCTATAGTAGTAGTCACAAACATTTATCACATTCTAGCCACTAAGTTATACATTTCCTCTTGCAAGACAAATTGGAAATCAGATTTATACAGGAAAAAACTTTCTATATGCCATATGCCTAATGCAAAAGCAGCCCAAACCCTAAAAGTAAACTAAAAATGGGTGTTTTAATACGATAATCCTTTTTGGAAAATGCATGTAAAAATCCTGTAAATTACCTAGCTCAAAAATTCTGTCCCAAGAATTAAATGCACGCTTGCTGAACATCTTGTACACAAATACTATATTTCACCTCTAAAGAAAAGTTCAAAACATCCTGCAAAAAATTTTTTCAAGCTCCACTAGAACGCTTCCTTTATGGAATCCTGCCACACTTGTCCGCGTCCATTATTTGGTGCTTAATAATATCCCTCCTTATAACATCTTTCTTATTGTTCCCTAGAACTAAATTGAACTCTTGCATTGTTATTTAACCTTTCACCTTCATAAACTCCCCAATATAAACTGTAATGGCCAGGATCTGGCACAGTGCCTGACACAGAGAAGGTGCTCAGTATTTATTTGTTGAATAAATACATCCACTTAAAAATATTAACTAGTTTTTTGAATCTCCCACGTACACAGCACCTTGCAAAAAACTGATGTTAAACATGATCTGCAGTAAGAGTAGAGCTCAAAAGCCTTTCTGTGACCCATACCGCGTTGACACTGCGCATCTCTATTTGCCAATATTCTTTCTCAAGAGGACCACTTCTGGTTGGAGTGATCTGGGAAAAGCCGCTGAATTTTTAAACCTGAAGCACTGCTTTGGCCCTCACTGATCTTTAAAACAAATATATATATATATATATATATATATATATATACACACACACACACACACACACACACACACACACTTGATTACACCAACTACCTCACTGAAATGTGCGAACTTACATTTGAATAAATGACACACACCTGTTGTTTAAAATCCTGTTCAGCTAGGTGAAAATAAGAAGCAACCGCTAGTGACTACTTTGGGCTAACACCATCTCCAAAGTGCGGCGTGTCTGTAAACGCACGTCGTGGGCTAACGTTCTGCAGGGCAGGCCCGTCCTTCTGTGCAGTTCCCTTTTAAAGGGGCTAACACAGGTTATTTGGGGAGAAGGAGTGGGGTAGACCTACAACACCCCCTATCTCAACGTAAAAGATGTTCTACTGCCCCTCAATCCAAACACACACACAAAAGGAACACGTCGCAAGACCTCGAAAACGTTTGTCTCCGGGATCTGGAAAAGATCACCTGACCACAATACCTCTCCAAATAGAGACTGCAAGGTGGACACTTGGGACTCGCGACAAAGCACCATGTTTTCCAAGTGAGGCATTCTGGCGGCTACCAGGGGACAGTACAGCCGCGGCCAGCCGGCGTCCCGAAACAAGCCAAAGCTTCACCTCCACACCACGAGCCCCTCTCCCGCCGGAAACCCGACCCGCCAGTTTGTGGGAGGGGCCGGCGTGCTCGTGCGTCGGCGTGACGTCAACTCGCACGCGTAGTTTCGCCCCGCCTTAGTCTCCAACGGTTCGAGGTATCAGGCCTTGGGTGCTTGTCTGCAGGACAGTTTGGCGGTGGCTGCTGCCCGGGGGTGGGCATCTCCAACTGCGTCCTTTGCCACCCAGAGCCGGAGAGGACGCGGGGATGCGCAAACAGGGATGCAGCTGAAAAGAGCTAATTGAGCTCAGTGGCCTGCGAACCCGTGGCTTCTGTTTTCCCTCCTTGAGGCCCCAAATTTAGAAACTCTGAGAATGCAGGAGCTTTCGCCCTGGAGCCCCACGCAGGAAGGGAAGGCAGGCGTGGAGCTGAGGCCCGTCTCTTTACAGGAATGTGGGGAAAGCGGGTTCAGATGACCAGTATATTCAAAAGATGGTTTTTTTTTTTTCATCTGACGAGGGTGTAGGAAATTAGTGGCATCCGGGACAGAAAAAGAATGTAATGGGTTGAATAAATAACTTGAAATTGCTAGTCTTCATGCAAGCCTGAAACCAGTTCTACAAGTACCTCTCCCTAAGAGGAGGAAGTTCTAGTCTATGTTGGTGAGGGTAACAGGAGTAAAAATAATACTACCTTTAGCATAAGGCTTTCACGTGTATTTATTTATTCATGGAACACCTGCCAGAAACCAGACACTAGAAGATTCTGCAAATGAAAAGATGTAGAAATGCACGGTGAAAAAACGCTTTGGGGTCCTGAAACAAGTAGGTTGGGGCCACTGACTCAACGACTTCCAGAACAGAGACCTTGGAAGAATCCTCAAACTATTCATTTTGCATCTCAACTTTCTTATCTATAAAATAGGAATAATAACAGTAATAGCTAGGATATTGCTAGGAGTAAAAGATGATATACTTAGTGTATGCTACACATAGATTTAAATTGTAGACATCATGATCAGATTCTTATGATGGCCCAAAGGATCTTGTGATAATCATTGTCTAAAACTTAGCTACTCAAAATCATATTTTTAAAGCAACAATTCAAATACAATTGCCTAAGCAAGAGAGAATTATAAAAAGTACAATGGGACCGTCCATCAAATCTTTCAATATCTCTTCCTAAGGGAAGTTAGCCCCTACCACCCTCCTAAGACTGGGTTATACAGTCTCATGATACTACATCTTTATACAACATTCAACAGAAGTATAACTAAATAATTAAAGGTTAGTCTCGCTTGCCAGGTGCTTTATGAGAGCAGGAAATCCTGTCTTCATAGTTCCATCTTCAGCATTTACCGTAGTGCCTAGTATGATAAGCAATAATCGTTGACCTGAGAGGAAGTGCCTTACTGCCTGGAGAGATTAAGGAAAGTTTCCCAGAGAGAGGAACCAGGAAACTGAGTCTAAAGAATAAGGTTCACTGTGAGACCGACAAATTCTAAGCAAAAGAAAACAGACAAGATAAAGACAAAAAGGGGCAAACAGCCAATCCCATACCAGGGACTAGACAATAATTTTAAGAGTAAACCTAGTGAGTGGCAAGACGTCAATCGGACAATCTATGTTATGCTAAGAGAATTGTATCTTATGAGGCCACAGAGAGTTTACTCTGAAACAAAGTTACCTTTGGTCATCTACTGATAAGGAAATTTAAATGTGAAGGACCAGCACGATCTTTAGAAATTGGGTAATGTATCCTTAGTACCATGTTAGACATTGTGAAAGTCCTCATAGATAGATGAGGACACTGTTTAGGGTATTATCTGAGAATAAACCAAATATTTTTTTCCAAAATAAATATATTTAATAACATAAATAGTGATCAAATAATAATTATATTCATATATTTATATTAGGAGTAAACATGAAGTAGATTTGAAAGCAATGTCATACTTAGGCAGGTTGCTGTATTATTTTATGTACCTTCTCTAACCTTATTATAAATCTTTAATTCAATCTAAACATGATGTCCAACTTTTCCTCTCCTTCTATTTACCACCTGTGAGAGGCAAAATATGAGCGTCCCCAAAATAGCCACAACCCAGTTTCAGTGCCTGTGAATATGTTAGATTACATGGAAAGGGGGAATTCGGGTTCCAGATGGAATGAAGATTATCAACTGACCTTGAGATGGGGAGAGGAGACCGTATTATCCGGGTTGGCCCAGTGTAATCATATGGGTCATTCTTTGTGAGGCAGAAGGAGAACCAGAGAGTGACCATGTGAGAATGGTTTAGACTGACATTGTTGGCTTGGAAGTGGGAAGAAGGGGAACATGAGCCAAGGAATTCAGGCAGCCTCTAAAAGTTGAAAAAGGAAAGAAAATACATTGTCCTTTAGAGCCTCCAGAAAGGAATGCAGTCCTGGTGAAACCTTGGTTTTAGCCCATTGAGACTCATTTCAGACTCTGACCTCTAGAAGTATAAGAAAGAAAAAACAAATGTGTTGTTTTAAGCAATTAAGTGTGGTGATTTGTAACAGCAGGAATAGAAAACTAATACACCACCTATTACATTGGAGTTCATTCTGATCTTTCTGCTACGACAAAAATTTGTATACACTCTACTGATTAGCACTCATGTTGACTAGTTTTCATAGTAATTATGTTTGGAAACAATTCAGGGATATTGAAGTGACTAAAAAGGATATTTGTCTTATACATTTTAAGAGTGAGGATCATAATACAGTATACCCTGAAGTATAACTTTTTTATTGCATCAGCATATGGAACAACTCTATTGAAATTACATCAAAATGTAAAATGCAAAAAAATGGTGGAAATTCAAAGTTGTTGAGCAGGAAAGCTCAACAGAATATCTCTAAATTACTGTTAGGTTAAGCAGACAACAATAGTAAGGATATAGGAGATTTTAAAAACATAATTAACAAGCCATGCAACCAGACAAAGCCATGCAATAAATAATAAAAAAATTCATCTTTCTAAGCATATGCAGCACATTTACTTAAATTGACCACCATGTACCAGGGCATAAAGCAGATCTAAACAAATTTTAAAGGATTGGTTATCATAAAGATCATATTCTCATTGCAATGCAATCAAAAACAGATGTCAATAATTAAAAGTTTAAAAATATCCATAAGTTTGAGAATTTAAAAACATGCTTCTAAATAAGTTAAGAAATATCCCATTTTTAATTATGTTTAATACTGAGTTATTTAATAACAAAAATAGTAAATATCAAAACCTGTAGAATGCAGTGAAAGCAGTACTAAAAGGGAAACAGAGCCTTAAAAATTGGAAATTAATGCTAAGAGTCCAACTGAAGTAATAAGACTCAAGTCATTAGAATGAACCCAAAAGTACAGGAGAAAGGAGAAAGAAAGAGAAAAACAGAAACGTATAAAATAGACAACAAATATCAAGTAGGAGAATCAATAAAACTAAAAGTTTGGTTTTGAAAAAAATAACAAAGTAGACCAGAAAGGTACAAAATAATAATGACTGGGAGAGTTGACACCAATAAATATACAGCCCAAATTATAAAGAAAATAAAACTGAAAAGCTTTGTGTTAATAAACTTGAAAACTTAGTCCTATGGTCTGAATGTCTGTGTTCTCCCAAACACAAACATTAGGATTTCATATGTTGAAAGCCTAATGTCCAATGCGATTGTCCTAGGAGAGTGGAGCCTTTGGGAAGTGATGAGGTCACGAGGGTGGAGCCCTCTGGAGAGGATTAGTGCCCTTATAAAAGATCCCAAACCCTTTCCATCACATGAGGCTATCGTAAAAAGGTGCCAGCTATGAACCCGGAAGAAAGTTCACAATAGAACTTGACTATGCTGGAGCCTTGATCTTGAACTTTCCACCTTTCAGAATTGTGAGAAATAAATGTTGTTCATAAGCTACCCAGTCAGTGTGTTTCGTTGTAGCAGTCTGAATGGACAAAGACATTGTTCGGGGTTTGGTTTGGTTTTGTTTTTTTCAATATTCTTGCTCTACCCTCAACTTGTGGCCTTTCCTGTGCTTGTGCACCTGAAATTCAGAGGTGGTCTCCCTCCACATTCTTGCCTCTCCCCCAGAGAAAGAATGCTGCTTTTGTTACTTGGCACCAAGCAAAGACTCACTGCCCAGTATGCATAGATGCCAATACTATGGCACTAGCTTTTGAGAAAAGAAAAAGGTTTTATTGCAAAGTCAACCAGCAAGGAGACAGAAGGCAAAGCTCAAATCTGTCTTCCCAATCCAGACTTCAGGGCGAATTTTAAGGAGTTAGAGGGAACAGGCTGGTATGCAGAAGTGCTGGCAGGGCAGGTTTTGATTGGAAAGCTTTGGAACTTGGCCATTTATGGTAAGGGGCTTCAGCACCCCATCTTCCTAGACAACAGACCCTTTGCTTTAGAAAGGGTTCAAGTTCCAGTCATGTCCTGGTCCTTTGTTTCAGTGTGAATGGGGGGGGGGGGGGGAGTGGCGAGACTTTGGTTCCAGGTGCAATTGGAGGTCAAAGTTCTCTCCTCTATGCATGCTTTGGCTTGGAGATGCCTTGAGAGGCCAAGCCCTGAACCAAAGCTAGATGCCACTAGTGTCAGGCTTGGGGCTGCTCAGTCAGAGGAATGGGGCACACTGATGCTAGATGCTGCTTGCTTGGGTTTTGTGAACCTTTGAGAGATTTTAGGAAAGTCCATCGCATGAGCCAAGAGAGCCTGTTTACATGGAAAAGCCACTGAAAGCAGCTTGGGAATGTCTGAAAGTTGGATGGGGTGGGGTCTCAGAGAATCACCAGGGAGGGGTGGACAAATGATGTTAGCTAGGTTGATGGAGACTCAGATATTGGGGACACCTAGGTCTGTATGCCAGGAGGAGGAAAGGCTCAAGAAAGATACAATGGATTCTGCCAGCACTTTCTGTCTGGAAGAAAGCTTCTTCTCCAGTCCTCACTCTGAAACTCAACAACTCATTTCCTCCCCCATGTCTCTGATGACTTTCAAGCTGCTGCCCCAGTGCTGGAGCTCAGACCGAGTGAGCCCATCAGTGAATAAGTCTGTTCATGGGACCTTTTAGAGGAACACCTGGGACTCTAGCTGACCTGTGTCTCACCCAGCCACAATTGCTGCTGGTTTTCACAGCCAGAAGTTATGGAGACTTCTCTCCCCAGTGCTAGAACTCTGGGCATTGAGCCTGGTGTGGAGTTGGGACCCTTCACTCCTCCAGGGGAACCTCCATGGCCGAGATATCTCTCCTGATTTTTAATAGTCATATGCAGTTGTGGAACCAACCTGTTCTACATCTCTGCCCCACCTACCAGTCTTGAGGTGGCTTGTTCTATATGTGCTTAGTTGTAGGACTTCTGTTCAGCTAGACTTCAGGGAATTCTCAGTGATGGTTTTTCTGTGGTTTAGGTGTAATTTTGATGTGGTCCTGAAAGGAGATAAAGATAGCGTTTACCTACTACACCATCTTGACTGGAAAATCCTAAGAGAATTTTGTTTAAAGTGACCTGGTCAGTGACTTTCCACTTTCAAACCAATGAATGTGGGGCTCCAGTATCTGACTTGCCATAATATTTCAGGCCCTAGGTGTTGATCCCCTCATTGGGGACAAACTGATCACCCAGGCTCATCCTTGCTAGCACCAGGCACATTTTATCCACTCAAGTTGGGGAGAACTGACCTTGGGTCAGTAATTAAGCAAGTGTTTGCTCAGTGCAATTGAGTTGAAATGAACAGCTGCCCTGAGTTAGGTCTGCCTGGCTGCCACTGGCAACTCCCTCTGGGTTTGCTGAAGAGTAGTAAATTATAGAACCTTTAGTCTGAAACAAAGTGCACACATACAATACAGCAGATTGAGTACTCTGCTGTACAGTACTCAGATAAAGAAATGCAAGACTCTGGGACTCAAACCCAAGGTTTAGGATTCAAACCCAATGTTTGAGGACCTCAGCAGTTTTAAACTTTCCTCCAATTATCTCCCTACGGTAGTACTTGAACCCACAATCCTCAAAGATTCTTAGACAATTTTGGCACAAGTTCATACACAAGTGTATATTTGTGAGGTCATTCACCTGAAATATCTTTGATCCAGGGGCTGTCTTTTCTTCAGGGCTCTCATTCCACCTCTTCTTCAAGAAGCCATCTTTCCTTCGATTTCAGGCTAGTTTCCCTGTGATCTTAGCTCTCTGATGAGTTAAAGAAAAATTATTATTTTTCATTTATCTAGCTGTGATACTGTAATTTATAAAGGAAATATATATTTGCTCTTCATCTTGTTTCTGGCACAGAGCTCCTAAAACCCTTGGAATTTCCTTAGTGGTGAGAGTGGCGAAGTAGTCTTTTGTTATGTTAATAATGAGATGACTTTTCAAATAGAGAAAGTAGTGCTGAGGAGCCTGAAGCACCACAGCAGAGAAACCAGAACCCAGAAGATGAGCCTCTAGACAAACCAGAATAGGCCAATCAGGATTGGTTGTGGTCCCTACCCGCTACAGTGCCTCAATCAGGCAGTCACAAGACTTTGGTCATTTCATAGTCACCAAAATTATAAGAAGGGCTCACTGCCCAACATGCATAGAAGCCAATACTATGGCACTGGCTTTTGAGAAGAAAAGAGGTTTTTATTGTTAAGTCAACTGACAAGGAGATAGGAGGCAAAGCTCAAATCTATCTTCCCAATCCAGAGTTCAGGGAGACTTTTAAGGGGAACAGGCTGGTATGCAGAAGTGCTGGTGGAGCAGGTTTTGATTGGAGAGCTCCAGAACTTGGCCATTTATTGTAAGGTATGGTAAGGGGCTTCAGCACCCCCATCTACCTGGACAATGGACCCTTCACTTTGGAAAGGGTTCTGGTGTTCAAATTCCAGTCATGTCATGGTCTATTGGTTCAGGGAGCAGGGTTTGAGACTTTGGTTCCAAGTGCCACTGGAGGTCAAAGATCTCTCCTCTGAGCATACCTTGGCTGCATGACCTTTGGTTTTGGTCTGTTGTCTCTAAAAATCAACTCAGTATCTTCTTAAAAACAGAATAGGACCACTTTGAGCTGGTTCTGCAGTTATATTTTGTTTTATACAGAATAAAAGTTGAACTAGAGCTTTGTTCATTTCCAAATTTCCAACATTTCTCATATTGATTTCCCAAAGGAAAGGTGGCCACTCCTCTTCCTCTAGATTTTCACGTCTTAGGGAGGCTTTCTCCTGTTCTGCCCTCAATCTTGTTTTTGAGCATTTAGTGGAGGTCCTTGGAGATAAGCCTATGAGTGAGAATGAATTCCCTTTGCGTCTCTGGCTCTGTATTAGCATTTACCAAATTATCAAACATTTTAGCTTTGAATATTTTTACCTGCTTGTGTGGCACCTATCTTCTCCCCCACCCCTAATTTTGCCACAGGTGAGTCAGGGTTGTTATTCATTTCATCTCTTCTTCAGGAGCCTGTCTTTCCTTCAATTTCAGGCTACATAGTTTCCCTGGGATCTTAGCTCTCTGATGAATTAAAGAAAAATTATTATTTTTAAATTATCGAGCTGTGATATTGTGATTTATAAAAGGAAATAAATATTTGGTCTTTGTCTCATTTCTGGCACAGAACTCCTAACACCCTGGGAATTTCCTCAGTGATGAGAGCAGCAATGTTGTCTTTTGTTATGCTAATGAATGACTTTTGGAGTCCTCCTAAGGATGGAGCCTGGTTACCAGGATGTAATTAGAAGAACGGAACTTTCAGTCCTATCCCCCTGATTTCCAAGGTGGGAAGAGGAGGGCTGGAGGTTGAATCAATCACCAATAGCCAATGACTTAGTCAGTCATGACTATGTAATGTAGCCCCCATAAAAC
Source organism: Rhinolophus sinicus (assembly GCF_057876585.1). NCBI lineage: Eukaryota > Metazoa > Chordata > Mammalia > Chiroptera > Rhinolophidae > Rhinolophus > Rhinolophus sinicus. The sequence goes on from NC_142504.1 coordinate 47,817,238, forward strand.
CCCAAAAGGATAGCTCGTAGGTGCCCTTTTGGGAGCATTTCCACACTGAGGCACCAGAATATTTCCATGTGCTAAGCCCCAATCTCCAAGAAAACAGAAGGTTCTTCATTTGTGACCTTGCCCTACATATTGCTTCATCTGGCAGTTGATTCATATCCTTTAATATTCTTTATGTAAATCAGTAATCTAATGAGTAAATGGGTTTTGAGTTCTGGGAGCCATTCTAGCAAATTAACGAAACTGGAGAAGGGGGTCATGGGAGCCTCTGATAAATATACCCAGCCAGTCAGAAGTCGCGGGCAACTTGTAGGACTGAGCTCTTTACCTGTGGAATCTGATTCTATCTCTGGGTAGACAGTTCCAGAATTGAGTTCCAAAGTGTTGAATTCTCAGACACCCTGCTGGTGTCCAAGAATTGCTTGTTGGTATGCGGAAGCCTCCACAGACACATTAGAATTGGGTCTGGGAACACCTTTTCTCCAGTTTTTCTTGTTAGGATGGGAGTAATGCTGTCCAGATTTTACAATCTAGATAGTAGTAGAACTCAACTAGTTATGTTTTTACATCAAAGCTCACATATGTTCTCTTACCTCCTTTCCCTTTTTACTCATTCTTTCTGCTCTTGGTTTGAACCTTCCATCTGAATGCAATTTCATCATTGATTCAGGCTGTATTTCTAGGAAACCAAACCTAAGACATCTACCTAGCTTAAGTCCAAACTCCAATGTTATGAAACTCCCCCAATTTTTTCAAGAAAATTTTCCAGTCGCTGAAGTCTCATAGAATTTATTATTTACACTTGTTATAGCACTTAAAACTCTCAATCTTGTATAATGGATATTTGTGCTTATGGTTTATAGGCACCAACTGGATTAAAATACCCAGATTCATTTATTAACTCCATTCATTAATCTAGAATCTATTGAGGACCTATCATGCTGGAGTGCCAGAGATTCAGTGTGACCAAGAGAGACGTGGTCCCCATCCTCATGAAACTTACAATCTAGGAAGAAAGACAATGAAGATGTAATCAGAAGATTATTGAGTGCTACAAATGACAAATCACAGACAGTAATAATTATTCATATAAACACTTATAGAATGAATAAATGAGTGGTTGAATAAATGTGTGAATAAAAAAAAATCTCTTCTCCACAATCTCCCCCTCTCTTTATATTACATTTAGCATCAAATATAATGTTTCTTATGGTCCATGTCACATTATTTGAGAATTTCACTGTGTATAGCCTCAGGAAATATTTTCTACAAAACTTTTTCTTTGATAAGTGATCAAAAAGTAGCTCCTTCTAAGTGTTGGGTTTTCACTACAGGGCCACAGTTTTCAGTGCTTCATACTCTCTGAGAACTACTTATATTAAAAGTTTTTTTAATATTACATTGAATAGAAAAACATTTTGGAATTCAACTCAACTCAAATTTATTTCAATAAGGTAATTTTAAAAATTATACCACAAAAGAAAAATAAAGTAATAAGGATATGTAATGAAACTATATTCAAAAGTAATTTATGTAATGAAATAAAAGAAAATCTAGTATCAGGGTGAAATTAAATCCATATTAAGTTGAAAAAGCAATTCAGTTAACTTTCACACTGCAACAGCCACATAGATCCATTATTTTTGCTTTACTTCTTTTAAAACTTTCAATATTGCGTTTCTAAGGAAAATTTATTGGACAGGGTAATTTGACCCTGCTTAAAAGACATTATAGTCACTTTCACTAGTGAGTATTCATGAGTCCATTCTTAGTCAAAAGATAAAGTATAGCTCTACAGTTAAATAGGTTTAAATTAGAATCTTGACTCCAACAGCTGTTAACTGTGACCTTAGGTTAGGCATTACTTTTCTAAGCCTTGGTTTCCTCATCTGTAAAGTGGGGGGAAGAGGAAATAAAAGTAATACTTACCTCACAAGGTTGACATTTCTGTACCTCCAAAGAGAGATTATCTCTGCCCACAGTGAACGTCCTCAGCAGCCTGACTATCCATCAGTGTGCCTGAACCACAAAGGAAGGCAGGGATTTGGCTGGAATTGTTCAATACTCTATCTCCGGTCCTAGAATAGTGACTAGCATATACAAGGTGCGCAGTTAATATTTGTCAAGTAAATGTATGTGATGTGTTTAACACAGTGCTTGTATATGGCAAACATCATTATGATTATCATTATTTTGTTGTTTTAGTCTGCCCAAATTCAAATTTGTAATTTTTACCCTGCTACTTCCATAGTCATTCCTTCTCAGTAAATTAGCACCACATTTTGTTTTTTTTTTTACTTTCTTAGGCCAACACTTTTGAAGTCGTATTTATTTCCTCTTTTTTTCTTCATACCTCACAAATCCATCATAAATCCTGGCTCTATCTTCAAAATGTCACGTAAGACACCTTCCCATGGGTCTCTCACATTTCTAGATGTCTTGTGAGCAAGGTACTGGCTGACCTTTTTTCAAGACTATTTCTTCCAGCATGTATTTCTAGCAAGTAGCTTTGGAAGATACAGATAGTATCTCTCCCTAGAGCAAAGGGGCAGACAAGTTTTCAGGGAAAGCCATCTTCCCAGTACCTTGGAGCTCTTCTTGGAGCCAATAAAAAGTTGCAGCCCCTCCTGTTGGGGGTGGGAGGTAGCTGCTGGACCAAACTAGTTCCTTGTCCAGGCAACAGAAGAATTCTGGGAGTCTCAGACAATTCAATTGCAGTACCATAAATTCTAGCCTCTAACCTCCAGTCTCCTCATATATCTGACACAGGAAGACAGTCACAGCCACCCCCACAGCACTTCAATTTTGGGGTCCAGCGTATCTAAGCTTAACCAGTTAGGATTTGTCATTCCCACTGAGGACGAGGTAGATTCAGAGTCCTTTTGCAGTGCTGTCTTCTCAGGGATCCAGTTGTTATTCTGACTCCAAGGGTGTCATCTAGAAGCAGAGAAGAGTAGCTGCAGAGCTACTTGAAGCCATCTGGATCTCAATCTTCCAGCCATTCATTGAGGTCCTCTTTCCCCAGTGACCAGGACTCCTGCTGGGGTAGAATGGTGGAGAATGCTGTTTTAATGTCTTAAAACTCCTTGTAAACAGCTGATAGCTGAATCATCATTTCCAGGAAACTAGGTAATCTCAGTGGTTGTCCCACTGGGATAATTCTGTGCCCAATAAAACAGAAGGAATGAAAGTGGCGTATCTCGACTCTATCTTGAGTGTATAGCTCACAGTGGCATAGATCTCTATGGGTTGGAGGAAGATTTGGGACACTCAGGTCCTTGCTTGGTGCCCTTGGCTTATGAATGTCACCTGACAAACCTGTTCCTTACTCATGCCATGTGATAGTGCAGAATTCACCTTTATCTGCCTCACTACACTGCAGAAAAGGCAAAACAAACAGAAGATCGTAAAAACACCTCAAGAGAAAAGTCAGAAACCTAGAAAGAAACCAGAAATAGACTGACAGTAGACTTTCCTACTCAAAAAGGAAGACCAGGAGAGGAAGAATCTCTTCCAAGATATGAGAGAAAATATCAGTCTCAAATTGTGTGCAGAGAATACCTTCTTTCAAGAATGAGAGAAAATTAAATTTATTTTGATAAATAGAAACTGAGGGAGTTTACCACCAACAGATTTATACTTAAGTTACATGTAAAAGCTGTACTTCAAAAGGAAGGAAAATTATATCAGAAGGAGGGTCTGAAATTCAAGAAGCAATGGTGAGAAAGTGCTAAACATAAATTTAAAACATTGCAAAAAATATGGTGATGATGATAGTATAAAATTTTATAAAAAATTTATTTACCAAAGCAACAATAACAATAAAATAAGTCCATGGCAATAAATCTAAAAAAAATAAGCAACCATGAGCGAATCCCTCTAAAAGTATACACATGTATGAAAACCTTGAGCTATTTGGTCCTGTCTCCAGTAACTTGGCAGCAGCACCTGTAAAATCCTCAGAGCCACTTTCAGGAGGACCCCGGGGAATAGGGATGCAGGATGCTGAGAAGCCCTAATGTAAAACTGGATGTTTGTCCAGTCAGGGAAGCCCTCAACCGTGTATTGCTCCTCTTTCAGAATACTTCCCAGCCAGCCAAACATGGTCCATTCAAGATGTGGAATGAGATCTGAAGAATCTACTGGTGGTTTCTTTATAAGAAATATTCGACCACACCTTGGGAAGACCTTCCTAGTCCCTAAACACCCTTGATATATAATTACATCCTCCACCTTTCTTTGTACTCAAGGCATAACACAACCTGAGTGGTGTCAGTCGTGGAGTATTGTTGCAGTTATGGAGACTTTATTCAAGGCACTTCACATGTACTTACACTTGCCTACTATTTGCTGTTAGCCCAGCAGCAAAGAGCACAGATCTACTAAGTGCTCCATGCTTTCCCACTCTTAGTCTTGTTCCCATATCCCAGACCAAGCCAGAGCCTAACTTAGGAGAAGACACAGATGGGTCAAGGGTCCCAGGTAGAAACAAATATAATCTGACTGTTTGTGTTATGTGAAATTATACTCAAGTTCCCAAATGTTCCACCTCTATTCTTGTCTTACTGAGTCATCCCAAAATTTTCTGAGGAGAGATACTTCCTCATCAAGAAAAGAAGGAAATAAAATGGAATGGTAAGGAAGAAATGTCAAGAAGTGAAAAAAATGTAAAGAATAAAAAATGTAAATCAAACTGTTATCAGGAGGGTGATGGCAATATATCTTTAAAAAGCAGCCAAGAGATAAGAAAGGTGACAGAGAGAAAGATATTGGAAAATTAATTATGGCAAATATGAATCCACACACTTAGGTGCAAACCACTACTTTCCTTTGTTTTTTAAAATCTAATTTAATATGACTTTGGTCTCAATTTCCATGACCAGATTGAGAGAAAGTTCAGTCTCAATGATATTGGAACCCCCTGCCACCCACCTCAATCCTATGAAGGACTCCAGGAAACTTACAAAATATTATGGGTGGTACTTCCTATCTTCAGTCCAACCTCGTTACCACTAATATTCCCACTGTCCTTGATAGACCTTTGAAGGATCTTCTACTTCTTTGGGCATGTGAATTTTTGCCAATGCTAGGTGACTGTCTTAGTCCACTTGAGCTACTATAACAAAATACCATAGAGTGGGTAGCGTAAACAATAGACATTTATTTCTCACAGTTCTGGAGGCAGAAAGTCCAAGATCAAGCACAGAAGATTTGGTTCCTGGTGAGGTCCTTATTCCGACTTGCAGACATCTGCCTTATTGCTGCGTCCTCGTATGGCAGAGTCAGTGAGCTCTGGCCTCTCTTCTTATAAGGACATTAATCTCATCATGCAGCCTCTCCTTCATGACCTCATCTAAATGTAACTACCTCCCAAAGACTCCACTTCCAAATATCATTGCATTGGGGGTTAGGGCTTCAACATATGAATTTGGGGAGAGGACACAAATATTCAGTTTATAATGGTGACTAAGTGGCCCACCTCCTCCCGAAGTTTTGCCAGCGATCCCAATGCAGCCTCAGGTCCCCATTCCCAGTGGAGGCTGCTGATTTCTGAACTCTTCCTTATCTTTGAAAAATCCACTGTCTCTCCTTTATCTATCTCTCACTCTTCAAAATCATTCACTTCTTTCCATTTCTTCCCAGTATAATTCCCTCAAGGATTTCAGACTTTTGGGAAACAGATGCCAGAGAGGGAGGTTGCCTACAGAGAGGCAAAGGAAAATGAAGGACCTGATTACTTTCTTGGAACCAGCGGATTGGGAAAAACAGTACTAAAGAATACAAATTAATATCTCAACAAAAAATCCTTTCACGTTACAGTCCAAGAAATTTTGTGTAATGTCAGCCAGACTCAGACCTTGGTTAGGCTACAAATGGATCATATAGAAATGGGTACTTTTATTTCCCAGTCTCAGAACAGGGCAGTTATGGCTGAAGACTGCTGACCAAAGAGCCCTGATTCACAGTGCTAGCAATGCAATATCAGCAGCAGGTGATTGGCCAAGCCTGGATAAATAACCAAGCACTACAATTGGCATCCAGTTCATTATTAGCTACTGTCTATAATACAGGTCCACAGTTCAAAAATCTAGAAAGCTCTGGAAAATGAAAGTTTTTTGTTAATTGTTTGGAAGCAATATCTGGCTTGACCTGACTTGGGGCTATTCATAGTTTTCACTTCTCTTATTTTGTGTGAGTAGTTGGTCATATGCTTTGTTGGAGAGACAGTAATGTGTTTGATAGTAGTGTGTTGTCCCAGACTTGCTGGGGATAGTAAATAACATATGGCCCACACACCATATTTTCTTTATAAAATCTAAAAAAAAATCTGAATTCCAAAGCATTAAACCATAAGGGTTTAGAAAAATGATTGTGGAACTTGTGTACTTTGATGTTACTAGCTCACACTCAGAACAACTCTTCCAAGATACACTCCTCGAGTCACTTATTTCCAACCACAGGGAAATACAACATGAAGCAGAAGTGCAGGATAATCACTCTCAAGACTGATTAACCGGAAGGCCTGGTCTCTCCTGAGGGCAGACAGGGAACAATGAAACATGAGGAAAGGTAACACATGGCCAGGGCTCCCTGGCTCTCCACGTGGTGTGTAAGTCTGCTGGTCAAGAAAGCAGTAAATCCAGTGTAGCAGTAACTCCCTTCCTTTTGGCGGGGCTTTATTCGCATATCGGGAACTAAAGGGGAAGATGAGGCTGTGTTCTATGCCCTTGAGATGGAGGTGAAAGGCAAGAGGAGAGGGGAGTGTGCAGTCACTATTACCCAGCCTGAAGCTTATTAGAAGAAAGGGATCTTTGGGAGAACAGAAATCCAGGTTTTGCAACCTACCAAGGGATTTTGCCGAGTAGTGACCACATGCTTATTAGATCTCAGTTTTATATGAAAAAGAAGATGTAGTTGGGAAAAAGAAAGCAGTAAAGAAAATAAAGAAAATAAAATAGAAGTCACTTCAATAGGAAATGGTTTATTTCATTATATGAGAAGATGAGAGCTAATACACAAATTCTGTAAGAGGTAAAAGGCAGACAAGAGTCCAAGAAAATCAAGAGGAAAGGTATTGAAATATATGGGCCTCCTTGCACCTATTTCACAGTGTGAGAAGACATCTAGGTGTTGTTTTCTCAGTTTGAGAAAGCATCCACAATGTGAAGACTTTATTGTATAAGAAAGCATTCATATGAGCAAGTTCAAATGCTTTGATGAACGAAAGAGCTGTGATTAACTAAACAAGTATAATTTAAACTTATCTACCACAACATATATATGAAATATACTTATTTTGGAGATGTTCAGTGTATTTCTTACATAATACCACTACTGTGAGCTTTAAGGAGCTCACCGCAGGATTTGACTGGCTTAGAATCCTTCATCACCATTTGAGACGTGGCAATCTATCCGCTTATAGGGATCCTGTTAACCATATGTATCTGACCAATGTTTGCTCCATAATGCATATTCTCATGAAGAGGCTGGGGGGTGGAAAGGGAAGCAATTCTCACAGACTGATTTACTCAGCAGCTCAGAGTAAGATTTAAGCAAGGTTCCCATTTTCCTATCTAGGTTGTGGATGTGACAGAGCAGTGTTCTACCCCTCTGTCTCACTGGGGGATTCACTGGCCAGTTTCCAGCACAAGCTGTAGAAAGGGCTTTTGACCTACTTTCACATGCTGCTAGTTTTCACCTGACATTACCTCCAGCATCTTGCTAAGTGTCTTTACTCTCAGTTCTGTTTTCTCACTTTTTCTTAGCTGCCTCCTGGGATTACCTTCTGCTCACCATTGGTTTGTGTTTTACTTCCTGGCTTTGGGATGTCATCCATTTTACTTGTTTATGTGGTATCCAGCATCATCTCTGCCTAAATTCAGTATCCCCATCCCCTCAGTTCTCATCCTGAGAGATGCTGTACTATTTTCCTCTCTGATTAGCCTCCTCCTTCTATGTCATATTCTTATCCAGCCTTTCTTTGATTATTTACACATTTAGAGACCAGAGACTGCCATACATGCCTTTAAAATTTTGCATAATGCCTATCTACATGGACATTACTACATGGCTCATTGAACATTTGTCAAATTGAATATTAATCAAGCTCATTTTCAAAATACAATCAATTCTGGTCATGAAAACACTGGTGAGTCAGGATGAGGACTTTGTTTTTTTAATAAAGTAGAATGTGAAAAAAATGAAAAATCAAGTGTATTGCAGAACAGAGTACTATTTTGTGAAACTTGGGTTTTACAAAAGTTGGGGATTTTAGGACCAAGTTATTTTTCATTACTGTAGGTCATGGGTAAAAAAAGTTTGAAAGCTATGAATTAGATTTCAGAGTGGGTTAGATAGATTAACTAGACATTTGTTGTTTCTGTCAAACACCTTCTCTGACATACCTCTAGCAACAGAACCACTTCCATTTCATGCTTCTTAGACAGAGTTAACCCTACCCACCCAGCCTTGTTGTCAACAGACAACTCCATCCCTTGTCATGTGTTTGGCTGATGAGGAAGCACTTAGCACGAGCAAGTCAAATCAAGTGCTCCCTGGGAATTTTTTTTCCTAGAGCTATGAGGAAAAACTCATTTTTCCACTGGACTTCCCAAGTTGGTAGAATATAACTTTAAGGCTACCATTGGATATATTGGAGAGGATTGGAGAGAGAAACACTGCCCCCATCCCAGTGTTACACCTGAACTTTTTCATTACAGGAGACGATATACTTTCTTTTTGGCTTAAGGTCATTTAAATTGGATTTTTGCCCTTTACAACCAGAAGAATCCTGGCCAGTATAAAAGAGCATGGAATGAAGAGTGGGGAAACCTGAATTTAGACATAACAGTGCCACATCCTATCTGTAGGACTCTTGGGAAATGTCAAAAGCTGTATAGGTCTGTTTTCTTTACCTCTGAAATAAGAGAAAAGAATAAGATGGTAACTCACAATCTTTATTGGTCATCAGAGTTCCCTGTGGGGCTTTTAAAAATATAGATACCTGAGCTCCACACTATTTCTGAATCAAAATCTATAAGAATGTGGACCAGCGGACATTTGTAATTTTGAAATGACCTTAGGTGATTCTGATGCACAGCCGCTGCGGTGAGTGCTGGACTAGTCATCTCTATGGTGTTTTCTATCCTAATACTCAGTGCTACGATTCCTCTGAGATCGTCCAGTCTGATTGAATTTCCATCAGTTGACATAGTGACAAATGCAGAATCTGGATTCATACTATTGTTGTTGACTGACCTGAAATGAGTGATGCAATGTAAATGGTAATAATTACTAATTAAGATGTGCTATCACTATTCCTAATTAGTCTTATAGAGAAGAAGTGCCAATGCATCAATCACGTTTTCTTGTGCAGACACTCACAGTATGTTTGCCATCATAATAAACTCTTTTATTCCCTGAGAAGTAGAGGCTCAAGAGAAGGAATATGGAATTAATAATAATAATAATAAGTGCAAGAAAGTCATATGATTAAGTTTGCTGTGTGTCATTACAAATATTTCTAGTATCCAGAAGTATCACATTTCGGTTCTTTCCTATGTCAGAGCACAGATGTAAATTAGAGATGTAAGACAAGTGATATTACAATGGCCTCAGTGATCTTTCTCAAGTAATTTTTTCTTGCCTAATGATTTCATTCTGTATAGAAAAGGCACACTTCTCTCATGAATAAAAAAAGAAAAAACAGAGGTAAGTCTCATTACCCCTACAGATTTGTGTCTATTTTCCTTTATAATAAGCTTCAAGGTAATTCATTAGTCTGTTCATTGTTTTTCACAGGAACACAAACAAGACTAGCAGACTTGAAATCCTTCTTCTAGAAGAGTGATGTCTTGGTAAATTTTCATTATACTCCTCTTGCTCCTACCCTTTGGTGGAAACCGCAGTGAGTTATGGAATAGCTGCAGAGATGTATGCAAGGCTTTCTAATGCATGTACCCAACTCATTGTTCCGTGGTCTCCAGGGCAGTGGCCAAAGAACGGAAAAACATGTGTAGGTCTGCTATTGAATGATTGATGACGACCTTTGGGAGAGAGGAAGAGAATGGATGGGGACAAGCAAGTAGGCAGGATTGGGGAAGCAAGATAAGAGACAATTTTGTACCTGAGGAAATAACTATTTTTGAAATGTTAGAGTAGCCTGTCAGACTTGACAATTTTTTTTTTCAGATTCAGAGGAAACTGGAGTAATTATAGGCAGTAACTGTCATTGTCAAGATAGTTCTGTAATTAGAGAAGCAAAAATATGTCTCTTGTAGAGATACCTCGAATAAAGCCATGGGAACAGCCATCACATAGGAAAGGTTAATAAAATCAGAACAGTCAGATAATGGCACTGAAGCTGAAGACTACAGTAATGACCATGACAGAAGAGAACGTCTTCCATCGTTCAAACACAGACTTGTTTTAAAGCAAATCTGGATGGAGCAGTCTGGAAGGAGAAATGGGTCCTGGAATCTGCAGTAAAATTGAAGGGAGGGCACAGAGGAAAAGCCTACTGAATTCGTCTGCATTACCTAGTCAGATTTTTATAATCCTATGTGTTTTCTTAAGTTAATGGAATAAAAAATAATTTGGGGTGGAGGAATAAGATTCTTTCTTTAGACTCATAGTACAGTTAGAATCCATTTTTGCTCAGTGTAAATCTAATTAAATGGTTTAAGTGAGGCAGCTCACTGTCTACAAGCAGTCAATGTTTTAATAAGCATTGAGTCAAAATCTTAACTACCTCACAATTTGGAAAAATGAGAAAACTTCATCCAAGAAAGTGTGTAGGAAATATGTATGAATTAAAGTGCTAGCTGGAGGAATATACTTTTCATTTATTTCATAAACAGGAGAAGCAGTTGGATAAAGATGCCTTCAGGTGTCTGGACCAGATTTACGGGTGTCCAAATAGACATCCTGGATTCTAACAAAGGCACATGATCAAATCACTCATTGCACAATCTTGTTATGCATACTTTTTGGTTTTTAATTCATAAATGTCTCTGATTCTTACACACCAATAAAAGGAGATTAAGAGAAACCAAATCTTTAGCTTTTTATGTAACCTCATCTTAAAATGGTTTTCAGAATATAAGAAAATCCCAAGGAAGTTTAAATTTCCCATAAAGCCAGGTAAAAACATCTCCCTTCCTCCTCCTCTTCTTCCTTTCCTCTTCTTTCCTTTCCTCTGCATTTTATATTTAGGATATGAAATCTCTCTAAGTAAAATGTGAGAACTGTGTGAAAATTAGGCGAAAATGGACTTTTGTTTAGGAAAGCTTTATTCATCAGACACAAATAGATATAATCTTTAAATACTAACATATCAGTCTGATGTAAGAATGATTTTAAAATTCAGGTTTAAAAAGGAAAACCAAAACATTAAGATTTCAATCGACAAGACTAGAGTGAAGGTATTTTTCCACCAATGTAGTTTTTTTTTTCCCTTTTCATTTATTGCTCAGTATAATGGACCAGTTTTCTTTCTGTGCTTGAGCCAATAATATCATAACCAGTATCAAGTTTATCCAAGGATAGTGTTACTGCTGGTAAGTCCAAGGGGAGCTAGCTGAACATTACTGATGGTAAAATGATAGTTATGTTTGTGGTTTTAAAAAAGAAGTAGCTAGAATTTAAACTGTTGTGGCCTAAAGAGTTGCTTAAAAGTTTAATATTTCTGGTTCAAGTAGATATGTTAATTACTTATAAAGAAGAAATAAAAATGGTGTTCTTAGAATTCCAATTTTTTATATCTGAGAGGCTCATGGCACAAAGTACCTTTGAGTAGTTTCATTTCTGTTGAATTGACCTCCCATATAGAAGCTGCGCCATTATCTCTATATATAGCTCAATATAATTGCAAGACTCACTCACCTGAAAACATGTTGAAACTATTCTTTCATTGCTCAAATATTCATTAAGACATCAGAGTAAAGGTGCTGAGGAAATGAAGATGAAGGAGATGTGGTCCCTTCAAGAAGTCCAAAATCGGGGCGGCCGGTTGGCTCAGTTGGTTAGAGCTCAGTGCTCATACCACCCAGGTCGCCAGTTCAATTCCCACATGGGCCAGGGAGCTGTGCCCTCCACAACTAGATTGAAAACAATGACTTGACTTGGAGCTGATGGGTCTTGGAAAAACACACTATTCCCCAACAAAAATTTTTTTTTAAAAAGCCCAAAATTTAGGCAAGAAGAAAGACATTCATAAATACATGTGTGTTAAGGTCAGACATGGAAATATATCCAATTGCTAGGACAGTCTAACTCTGCCAGGAAGAGTCAAGAGAAAGCTTCAGAGATTATTTGATGTTTCAGTTGAGTCATGAGGGATGATTCGAAGGCTCACAGATAGGAGTGTTCCAGAAAAGTGAAGCACCTGTGAAAAGGCATGGAATTATACATGAATGTTTGAGGGCAGCAATTATTTTAACTTAGCTAGAACAAAGATTGAAAAATTAGAGGTTAACTGAAGATAAGGAGACAAGAAATTCAGATGGAGGTCAAATGGAGTTTACATTTTATCCAACTGGCCAGTATTTCTTAGCCTTCAGAAACACACACGTATCATTCTGCAAGAAAATTCAATGTGATTAATAAACTTCTTTCCCCCATTTCCTACTACCAAAGCCTTCGGCTTAAGAACCCCTGATAAAGGAAGTATTTTAAGTCAGAGAATGATACAATAAAATTCATGGTTTAGAAAGACTACCCTTACACGCAGTGTGGAGAATGTTACGTGATGATCTCTCATGTACCAGATTTGAAGAGGGACATATCAATGGCCAAGAGATCCATTAGCATCTCTGTCAACTCAGTTTTTTAAAAATCTGGTAATGAAAACACACGTGAGAGGAACGTTTCAGGAAACAAGTGGTATGTGTGTATCTCCGGTTTCAGTCTAGCTTCTCTCACCTGTCACATCAGATGACTTGCTTCCTGACTCATGACCTTTTGATCCACTGTTTGGATTCTGATTAAGATCTCTCATCTTGCTGAAAATCTCACAGAATAATAATTGGTTACCAACTCCCTTTTGGCACAGCCTCAAGACCTCCCACATCAATGTATGTTTTTCACAGGCTGCTTATACCAGATTTTCTCTAGTCCCATGAGCTGGCCCCAGAAAGTAGAAAACTAATGTCACCTCTAGGTGAGAGGTGACATAAGACTAAACAAAAATAGGGGCTTGGGGAATAAAGATGTGTCCCAGGAAGAATAACGGAACTTAGTTACCAACTGAATGCAGAGGATGAGAATGAGAGGGAGACATTGATGACTTTCAGGTTTTGAGCTTGAGAGACTTGGGTGCTTGACAAAAGGATATAAGAGGAAGAGGAAATGCAAGGTAGATAAGAGATATGAGGGTTTTTTGGAGACCTGTCTGCTGATTTTGAGCCCTCTTCAATTCATCCAGGATCAGTAGGGCATGTTCTGCCCATCTATTAAATGTTGATGAATCCTAGGGATTGAATCTTGCTTGCCTTGTTTTACCCTGGCATGCTGACTTTGCACAGTCTTACCCATTCTCGTGGCTTCAACCACCATTGCTTGAATGCTGGTCTCTCTACTTCCAATCTCTCCCCTTTCCAATTGGATAACAGGAACTCAATATTTATTGAAAAAATGGTATATGGTTGGGTGAACCCATCTTTCACAGTGGTTCAAGAGTTCTCTTTCTAAAATGTAAATATGAGTCAGTCTGGAGTTCAGGATTATGGTCATTGTGGAGCCAAGATACAGTGTAGAATCAATTAAAGAAGGATTGGCAATGGATGAGTTCACCCTGGGAGAATATATGACTAGAGAAGAAAGGCAGCAGGGGGCAGAACTTTGGGTATCAACAATGTTTAAGAGTTAAGCAGAAGAAAATGAATCAGGGGAAGTTACTGAGAAAGAGTGAATAGGGTGGTGGGAGGAAAACCAGGAAATCCTTGTACCTTAAAAGTTAAACAAAAAATTTTTTTTCAACAGTAGGGCCCATGAGTGACATGGCTATAGTGGCAGGGATGGAGGCATGGCCCAGTAGCATGGCTCCTACTTATCGAGACTTTTCTAGTTACTACCACTGTTGAATATCCAATCTACCATCAACAGAAACCAACACCGAGCTCCCATTATTATCTCTTGCAGGGTCCACCTACCACTTGGTGCAAGTTGACTGCGTCGCACCTCTTCCAATATGGAAGAAGCAGCAATTCATTCTGACAAAACTCGACACATATTCTGGCATGGGTTAACCTTTCCTCTCAGGCAAGCCCTCAGCCAGCACCACTATTCAAGGACTTACAGAATGTTTGAGCCACAGACATAGGATCCCACATAACATTATTTCAGATCAGAGGATTCACTTTATAGAACAGGAGAAGTGGGACTAGGTCTTTGACTATGGGATCCAGTGCTCCTACTGTTCTGCATTACCTAGAAGCAAATGGTCTGATAAAGCATTGGAGTATCCTACTAAAAGCATAACTGATGTGTAAGCTTGGAGACAATGTTTTACAAGAACGAAAGGACACAATATACACTCTGAATCAAATAATTTAATAGAATTTTGTGTCCTCAGTAGGAAGAATGACTGATCAGTTCAGGGACCAAGAGGTGAAGACAGGAGTCTCCCTGCTTGTCATCACTCCCAACTGAATCCCATTGCTTTCCATATGAGCAATTGGTTCTTCCCATCCCTGCAACTCTGACCTCTGCAGGTTTAGAGGTCCTGATTACAAAAGAGGGAATATCTGCATCAGAAGACAAGGCAAAAAATCCTATTGAATTATAAACTATGATTGCTGTAGTACTTCAGGGTCCTTGTGCCAATGGACCAGCAGGTAAGAAGGGGTGTCACCATCCTGGCAGCGATAATTAATCCTGATCATTGAGGACAGGCAGAGTTGCATAATGGGAGCAAGAAGAAATATGTTTGACACTTAGGTGACTGGCAGGACATCACTTGATACTTCAATGCCCAATTTTTGTGGTGGATGGAAAACTGCAGCAACCTTGTCCTGAGAAAATCATGGTGATTGGGTCTGACCCACCAGGGATAGCTAGCTGAAGAATCTAAAATGGACAGTAGGGGAGGGAAATGATGAATATCAGTTGCAGCCTTAAGACCAGTTGGAGTGACAGGGGCATAACTCATCCCACTAGCCTTCTCTGCTAAGTTCCTCCAGAAAGAGCAATCAACTAGCATCCTGGAGGAGTTGTTTCCAGAATACATATATATTAACAATGAAATTTCAGAAAAAGAAATGAAAAACACAATTCCTTTTGCAACTGCAACAAAAAGAATAAAATGCCTAGGAATAAACTTAGCAAAGGAGGTGAAGGACCTATACACTGAAAACTATTAGGCTGGTGCAAAAGTAATTGTGGGTTTTGCAATTATTTTTAACCTTTTAAACCACAATTACTTTTGCACCAACCTAATATAAGACATTTTTAAAAGAAATTGAAAAAGACACAAAGAAATGGAAAGATATGCCGTGTTCAAGGATTGGAAGAATCACCATAGTTTAAATGGCCACATTACCCAAAGAAACGTACAGATTTAATGTAACCCCCATCAAAATCTCAATGGCATTTTTTAAAGAAATAGAACCAAAAAAATCATCACATTTGTATGAAATCACAAAAGATCCCAAATAGCCAAAGCAATCCTAAAGGAAAAATAAGAAAAACAAGGCTGGAGGTATCACACCCTTGACTTCAATTTATACTATAAGACAACAATAATCAAAACAGGATGGTATTAGCAAAAAGACAGATACACAGACCAATGGAATAGAATTGAAAATACAAAAATAAACCCACATATATATGGGCAGATAACTTTTGACAAAGGAGCCAAAAACATACAATGGAGAAAAAGAATAAAACTAGACTGCTATCTGTCACCATATAACAAAATTAACTCAAAATGGATCAAAGACCTAAACACAAAATCTGAAACAAATTGCATAGAGGAAATCATAGGTACTAAACTTACGGACTTTGAGTTCAGAGAGGTTTTTATGAATTTGACCCCAAAGACAAGGGAAATAAAAGCGAAAAAAAAATGCATGGGACTATATCAAACAAAAAAGTTTCTGCACAGCAAAGAAACCATCAACAAAACAAAGAGGCAACCAACTGAATGGGAGAAGCTATTTGCAAACAACACCTCCAATAAGGGGCTAATATCCAAAATATATAAAGAACTCGTACAACTCAACAACAGAAAAACAAACAATCCAATTGAAAAATGGGCAGAAGACCTGAACAGACACTTCTCCCAAAAAGATATACAAATGGCCAACAGATATATGAAAAAATGCTCAACTTCATTAGCTATTAGGGAAATGAAAATCAAGCCCACCGTGAGATACCACCTGACACCTGTCAGAATGGCTATCATCAACAAGACAAATATTAAGTGTTGCAGAGGCTGTGGAGAAAAAGGAACCTTCATACACTGCTGGTGGAAATGTAAATTGGTACAACAACTATGGAAAACAGTATGGAGTTTCCACCAAAACTTAAGAATAAAATTACCATGTGATCTAGTGTTCCCTCTCCTGGATATCTACCCCAAAAAATCTGAAAACATTTATCCATAAAGATACATATCCCAATGTTCATTGCAGCATTATTTACGGTGGCCAAGACATGGAAACAACCAACGTGTCCTTCGATAGATGATTGGATAAAGAAAATATGGTATGTATACACAATGGACTATTACTCTGCCATAGGAAAAGATAAAATACTGCCATTTATGACACTATGGATGAATCTTGATATTATCATGATCAGCGAAATAAGTCAGACAAAGTCAAGAACCATATGACTTCACTCATATATGGAATATAAAACTGAATGCAACAAAGGAACAAGACAAACAAAGAAACAAAATTCATAGACACAGCAACAGTCTAGTGGTTACCAGAGGGTAAGGGAGGAGGGGTTGTAGTAGAAGAGGGAAAAGGGCATCACATTTATGGTGATGGCAGGAGAACTGACTCTTGGTGGTGAACATACAATGCAATATGTAGATGATGTATTATAGAATTGTACACTTGAAACCTATATAATTTTACTAACAAAAGTCACCCCAATAAATTTAACAAATAAAAAAATAATGAAATTAAAACAAAACAAAACAATTAAGGATGACTGAACACTTCCCATTCCAGCCTATATGCCCTGTGGACAGCCTTCATCTGTCAGCCTTTTCAACAATTGCCTCCACTATACAGATCCCCCAAGGTCAAGTTCCTTCTCAGGGCAGCCCCCATCTGATCATTGATTAATGTGGGAGTGTAAAAGCCTGGCTATCTTGACCCAATTCGGGCTAACTTTAAAGTTCCTTTCTTGTTCTAGGGTTCTAGCAGTCAACCAAAGCTAACCCGATCACAGGGTTGGGCATCCAGCAGTTTCTTTCACATACCAGTAGGTGCTTCATACCTGAGTCCATGAACAAAATGATGAAATACCACAATTGATGGTCTACTGCGTGGTGGGGGAGTGATTGTATCAACCAGGGTGCCCGTGGACAAGTACTAGCCACTGAACCCCATGCTGCATGCAAGTGTTCTTTAAGGATGGGTGGCCCTAAGACGCTATTTCCACTGACCTATATTTAAGCATGGTAATTAAGGAAGTCAGTGCTCAGAATCCAGGCTCTAGACAAGCGAGGTCACATCCAGCATTGTGTACTATACACACATGCTACTATTCTAAAACACCAGAATTCACGGGGAGACTTCCTCAAAGACAAGTTGCTATACTGATATGCATCTTAGATTATTTTACTGAAATAATCATTGCAACCACCCAGGCAAGTAGTTGTGAGCTATGACCTCTGTTTTCTTATCCATAGAATAAGCATAATAATACCTGCCCAGACTGCCTTACAGTGTCTTGTATGGGTCAACTGAAAACATGTGAATTCACTTCCTAAAAACTAAAGCACTAATCCAATAATCTCAACCACCTAGCCCAGAGACATGTTTGGCTTTGATAGAACACATTTTTTAACGTTTTAAAATTTGGGTGCCTTCGGAAGAATGACAGTCCTCAGGTTTAACACCTGGTAGGCTTCATTAATTTATACAAACTGCCTGACCCTGAAGGCTTTTGAGCTTGTAATTCTGCTTATGCAAATGTAAGATATTATCACTATCAATGCTTTAAAAAGAATTCGTACTATTACAATAATGTATGCATCATTAACAATGTCTAATAAATTATAGATAAATCTTTCTATGTCAACTGTAAATGCATCCCATTTCACGGGAACTCACTGAAGAGAAATGTGCTATCTTATTCATTATTATATCTCTAAAGCCTAAGACAGTGTCTGGGCATTACAAATGCTCAATAAATACTTGTTGGGCCTAATTGAACTAGATGGTGAAGAAAGTGGGTCATTGTAATAGGATAGATGTTAAGGAAAAGCAGGACATGGGGAAAAAAAAGATGCACGAGACCTGTGGAAATAATAGGTCAAGTAGAAATTAGTCTTCACTCCTCTAAAGAGAAGAGAAAAATACTAAAACAACAAATATTGAGCACCAAGTGGACACAGGGGCACACCCAGGACAGTTTAGACACCAGGGGATAGGTTCAGGGAAGGGAAAATGGTGTAGGTCTTCTAAAGACAAGTGACTGAGACCTGTGTCTGTCCTATAAGAGGAAAGCAAAACTTCTGAGTGTTGATGATTTTGGCAGACAATATCTAGGCTTGTTGGACAGACACATACGGGGCTGCCTGGCTAGGGGTGGTCTGCTCCATATGTGCAGGTAGGTACCCGATTTAGGACTGTAGCATCAGCTGCCTCTGCTTCTTATGTAAGATGCCTGTCTAATGATTAGGGTGTTCAGCTCTGCTCTGTGTGTGAAGTGCCCCTGTCAGGATTACATCACCCAGTCCTGTCTGCACAAGTGACCAGAACATAGTTTATCAGCCTTTACTCTTTCTCCTTCCTCCAACTTCATATCCGCAAGTCACCAAGGCCTGTGATCTCGTTTAGTATAAGCCACAGCCTGGAATGGAGAGTAGACTTCAAGCACTCCATGCTACAGCCTGGACTGTGGTCTAGATACTTGTGGCTTCCAGACTGCCACTTCTTCCTGCAACTTCTTTCTAATTTTTATTACATTGCATTTGTTTCTCCCTTACATGGCTCCCACCTGCTTTCCAAATTGAATTAAAATCCCAACTCTAAGGATTCATTCTTATCTTCCCACGGGACCATCCTGTTGCATTCGTTCATGCACGTTCATGCCCTTTCTTCCATCAGGCCATTCCTTGTACCCTCATACTCTCCTCTGAAGTCTGGGCCTATTCTATTTTCCATTTGCAGTGGTCTCCTCAGTTTTCTTCACCATTTGTAATTTTAATTTAATATTTTAATTTTGAAATGTGGGATTATGTATGATTTTGGGAAGTTCTTTAATAATACATTGACTCAAAAAGTCATTTTCCTAAGCATAGCTTATCTATCTGGGTAAATGGCCTTGTCACTTTGGGAAGGACAGACATCCTATGGTGAGGAAGGAAGGGATTCCTATATACGAGAATACCGCCACACTGACCATCCATAAGAAGGAAAATATAGCAAAATTGTCTTCACTTGAAGCAAGGTCGGCAAACTAGGGCCTATAGGTCAAATCAGCCTGTTGCCTGATTTTGTAAATGAGACTTTATTTGAACACAGCTACACTCAGTTGTTTATATATTATTCATGGTTGCTATCATGCTACAATGGCTAAGTTGAGTAGTCACAACAGAGACCACAACAGACGCTAAAATTAAAATCCAGTGTCTAATTTTTTATATGATGTTTGCCAACAACTGACCTAGAGTTTTCTTGTTTATGTTAGCCTGTCTCATCTCCTCCATCAGACTTCAGCCTACTTAAGAACATGTCCATATTTCCCCCACTGCAACTTGTAATACACTCCATAAAATGAAAAAAGGTGAATTTCTGATTGAATGGCAGGCAGTCATCCAAGAAACTTTTGTAAGTGCGCTGGATGAGCAGGAAAATCTAGAGATGATTTATATTTTATGTAGTGGAAAGGCTATAGCCATGCCCTTTATTCTCAATACATTGATTTTTTTTTTTTTTTTTTTTTTACTCCACAGAGGCACCATAAGAAAAACATTTCAACTTTGTTGAAAAGGTTTTTAGGAGACACAGTCTCTTGGGAAAGGGGCAATCTGGTTCACTGCGGCAGCCACATCTTACTGCAGTGCTTGGCAAGGAGGAGATGCTGGACAGATATTAGTCCAATGAATAATGAATAAATGAGCTTCCTCTTCTGGTTGCATATAACTTTATTTAAAATAAGCTGTTTGAAAACATATGTAAACTTAAATTTCACAATGTTCATAGCTCCCTGGTTAATTAAATAACACCCAGGCACATGTTTGTTCAAAGAATGCCAACATATGTGCAGAGAGAGCACCCACAAGACAAGCATTTTCAAGATGGCAACTTAGGAAGACCCTGAACTCACCTCCTCCCACAGACACACTGAGTCTATAGATACATATGGAACAATTAATTGCCTCTTTAAAAAATCCTAATGGCTGGCTGAGTGACAACTGCACATTGGGTAAATGAGAAGAAAATCACATCGAAGTGGGAAAGGCTGGGACATAATCTTGCCATAAGCCCCACCCCTGGCATAGTGACCTACCACTGGGAGGGAACTCAAACTCCAGAGTTTATCCCTGAGGAGCAAAGGGTTTGAGCACCACATAGGGCATCTCAACTTTTAAGACATACACTTGAGAAACGAGCCCACAAAATATATAGCTTTGAAAACCAACGGGGCTCACATCCAAGAGACCCACAAGACTGAAGCCATCAGAGAAACCACTCTTAAAGGGCTCCTGCAATCAGACTCACCTGCCCCAGGGCCCAGCTCAGAGACAGGGGATCATGCCCAGACTTAAAGTGAAGGAGGTCACTTGTTTGTATTAAAGCATCAGCCTGAAGGCCAGACATCTATTTAACACATGCATCCAGGACCCTGCTGGAACACCGTCTGGAGAGTAAGACTGGCAGGTGCCATCCTTGCTCTCCCTTTGCTATGCTCCAGAGCGCCAGCATCTCCCAGAAGGAAACTTTTATACACGTCTGGTGACCGGGTTTTGCAGCTGCTACCTAAGGGATGCCTCTTGATTGTCTGGCTCTGGAGGCCAGCAAGCTTGCGTTCCTGGTCCCATGAAACTCTGTGTGTGTGTGTGTGTGTGTGTGTGTGTGTGTGTGTGTGTGTGTGTGTTCTGTATAAAGAATAATTTCACCACCCTAAAAAGTCCCCTATACAAAAAAACTCCCGTATGCTTCACCTATTCATTCCTCTGCTTTCCCCTGAACCTCTGACAATCACTGATCTTTTTTGTTATGTCTATACTTTTACCTTTACCAGAATATTATGTAATTAGAATATAATTCCAGAATCTCATGTAATTGGAATCACACAGTCTTTTCAGATTGACAGTTCTTTCACCTAGCAATCTGCATTTACGTTTCCTCCATATTTTTCTCTAGCTTGATAGCTCATTTATTTTTATTGCTGAATAATATTCCATTGTATGGATGTACCACAGTTTGTTTATTCATTGCCTACTGAAGGACATCTTGATTGCTTCCAGGTTTTGTTAGTTATGAGTAAAACTGATATAAACACTCCTGTGCAGATTGTTGTGTGGATATATGTTTTTAACTCAGTTGGGTAAATAACTAGAGCACAATTGCCTAACCGTGTGTTAAGACTATGTTTAGCTTCTTCGTAAGAAACTGCAAAACTGTCTTCCAAAGTTCTTACACCGGTTTACATCCTTACCAACAATGAATAAGTGTTCCTGTTGCTTCACATTTTTGCCAGTTTTAGTGTTATTTACTAAAGTCAGTATTTTTGGATTTTAATCTTTCTAATAGATATGCAGTGGTATTTTATTGTTCTTTTAAGTTGCAATTCCCTAATGACAAATGATGTTGAATATCTTTTCATATGCTTCTGTGCCATCCATACATATTCTTAGCTGAAGCGTATGTTCACATCTTTTGCCCAATTTTTTATTGGTTTTCTTGTGGAATTTTAAGAATTCTTAGTAAAAACTTTTGACAAAAAGAGTCTTACTTGGGATGTACTCGTTACATACTGTAATACTGTAGAGAGCTCTCACTAAATATTGTTGACTAGGTCTTATTTAAGACTATTGATTTTACAAAACTACTGATTTTAAACATAATTATTTTATTCTGAAATTTACCTAATTATCCAGACTTTTCTGATTCAGCTTTTTATGTGTTAACTGTTTTATCCACTAACCAATTAAACATTTTTTTTTTCTGCCTTTAGAACAGCTAGGAAATAATATATTCTATGTGTTTGGATAAAGAATGGCTGAAATTGTATGGGTAATGGAAGTGTAAAATCAGACCTCCCTCAAAAATAGTCTACTTCTGCAATATTCATTTATTAAAAATAGGAATATAGAATAATCAAAAAAATTAAAGGTATTTTTAAAAATTGTTCTGAACAGACAATAATAAGTAAATTTTACTGTAACACCTTCACTGTAAAGCCAAAGGAAGAGAGAATAAATGGTGCAGTCCAGGAACAGATGATAGTGGCAATTAATATTCATAACAGCATCGTATACATATAAAATATTACTGATTGTTATAGCTAGTATATAAAGTCCAATTGACTCTCAGGATTAGCACAGTAATGTCATTATAGTCTGAAATCTTGTTATAAAACTGTAATCATGCTAGCTTAAATAAAATGAGAATTTGTAGCAGAAAAATTAATTCATTTACTTACATTTTGCATTTGACTTAATTTAAATGCCTTCTGTCTAAATTACATATCACATAGTCCTATCAGGATTGTACAAACAAAAGAAAATGGAAGCGCCAACTAAGGTACCGCCTACAGGGTGGGAATATCTGGTTAACAAGAAACAAACATATAGGCTACTTTCTCGAATGGAGGGTATGTAGAAGCAAGATCTCAAAAGGCAAAGAAAAATACAGAATCAACGGAGCTAGTTAATTATTATATTTGAGTTGTCTGAATTGAATAAACTGCGCGGTTCAAGCAATGAGTTACCATCCTCATTTGTACATGATTTTATAATTTCCTATGCACCAAAACAAATGAAAAAAAATATTTTCAAAAAATTCTTTCTGTATGTTTAACTTGTCTGGAGGATATTTTAATAAAATAAAGGCTTGCAAAACAAAGAGTTAAGAGATCTGGGTTCAAGTCCAACTGCCACTTACTAGTCATGTAATCTTGGATCATGATGTTTAAAAGTGTGCACTTTGGGCAGGCTCCCAGATATGAATTCTTCCCTCTGCTCTTCTCCCTTCCCTCAAGATCTCATACCCTCCTTCTAGCTTCTTTCCTATCAACACACCCTTTGACTTCTTTCCTCTTCCTCCTGCTTCTCTCTCCCTTCCATCTCTGCCCTCTGTTTTTTCTCCTTTTCTTTCTCCTAGTCACTGTTCTCTTCTGTCTTTCTGCTTCTATTTCTAAAAGATATACACAAAACGTGCTCATTTTAACCATTTGCCAAATGTTAATAGAATAGCTAAGTATACCCAGTTTCAGGTCTTTCATTAACATTATTTTATTTTCGTTATTGTGATTTTCATCTGTCATGTTTTCAGGCTGCCCAAAATATCTTTTTAACACCCTTGCTATATTTGAAAAATTTGCAGTTCATGAATTCAATACCTCCTTCTAAGCCTTCTTTGCAGCCAAAGCCCAGGCATATGACTGTCAGATTCCACAAATGGTACTCACCCATGTAACACTCAAGATTTGAAAGAAGGTAACTTGGAGCAGAAGAGTCTGCATGCTGGCAAGACAAGGTGTGACAACGATGAGAATGCATGCCAGACATCCAACAATGGGAAACATATTAAACACAGGCCCCAGATGCTACCTTCTGAGAGCCATCGCATTTGTACTGAGGCCACACTTTCCACACAGCTGCTCAAGAGTGATGCAGGAATACTGAGGCTGGCCCATTCCTACTCTCTGATGACCAACTTCAGCTGAAGGACTCCCTGAAGGACCTCCCAGAGACTTCCTTAGACTGCAGCAGTCTCACACATCTCTAATCACCTTCCAGCTCTTCTCCCTTCACTCAGGGTCAGACTTGGTTGGAGGTCTGATGGCTCTCCCCTCCTATTCCAACATCCTCTATTTTCTCTCACATAAGTGTTAGCCCTACTAATATCCTGCATGTTTAACTCTCTTAGTCTCTGCTTCGAGGAGGACCCAGAGTCATACAAGAGGCATTCAGCTTTGAGGGAAGGCAGTGGCTGCAAGTTTGAGTCCCTGGCATTGAAATAGCAAGGTTTGCACAAAAGTCCAGGTTCTGGTATCAGGGCTTGTTGAGGGCTCTGGTGGATATTTCCTTATCAAGACAGTTCTAATGTACGTTTGGGAACATTTTCCCTAGAAGTTCAGCCTCAAACCTCATTTTCTAGCTATCCCTGCAATTTCATGAGCTTCTTAATATCTTACTATAAAGTATAATTTATGCTTAGTCAGCCAAAATATCTTTTTCTTCCTTACAAGTAAGAACTTTAGATACAGAAATTGATTATAGAAGGGGTTACAGGCAACAGAACCTCAGAGAAATGGAGAAAATCTGGAATGGGTTATCTGAACTGGTTAGGACTGCAGGATCCTAAAATCTAGCTGACATACACAGTGACAAAGAGCTAATTAATACAATTAACACCTACAGCCGTATGGAATAAAGTGTCCATTAAAGGTGAGACTTTGTATGACCAAGCGCCTGGCTACCATAGAAAAAAATATGAAGGTTGTGAGAAATTTAAGGGCTGTAGGATAAGCTGGGCTGCTTCTAAAAGCA
The DNA here is from genome assembly GCF_057876585.1 of Rhinolophus sinicus. Classification (NCBI taxonomy): domain Eukaryota; kingdom Metazoa; phylum Chordata; class Mammalia; order Chiroptera; family Rhinolophidae; genus Rhinolophus; species Rhinolophus sinicus. The sequence goes on from NC_142504.1 coordinate 47,842,139, forward strand.
CTGAATAGCTTAAAGAAAAAGGATATAAGTCTCAGCTTACTAAATTTGTAGCTCACAGAACACCAAGGAATGTCTATTGATGATGATGTAGAATTTCTTACCAAAAGTATTTGTAGGATAACATATTAGAAAACCAGATTCAAAATTTTATTTTCTGGATTGCTTAATTACATCAGTTGAATTCACAGCCATGCCTGTCTGTCTAAGGAAGTTAAGGGAAAGAATGGGAGCTCAAAAATTGGAATGGGAATTTAAGGGAAGATGTGAGTGACTCAGAATATCCCAAATCCACAAACTCTCCTGCACCTCTCTCCAGGAGCAGCACCACCTGCTCCTCTGTCTGAGGAAGCTCTGCCTGACTTCTTTAAAGATCCTGTGATGATCTCACCTCAATTTCCCTGCAAGGGGAAGGGGAATTCTCCTCCTACCACGTGTATCATCTCCCATTGTCTCCAGACCATTACCTGGAATTAGTTTCCAGCAAGTCCAAGGTGGGCAAATACAAAGTCAAACCCAAGGACCAAAGACTCACGCTCCAAAAGAATGGCAAGATTTTGCTAATTTGCGTTGATGAATGGAAGAAAAGAAGGAAGGAAAGAAGGAAGGAAGGAAGGAAGGAAAGAGGGAAGGAAGGAATGGTGGAAGGAAGAAGGGAAGGAAGAAAGAAGAGAGATGATATTTATAGTAATATGTTCTAAAAGAGACAGAACAAGGACAGGGGAATACCTTTAGATTGGGTTACATTTATTCATATGAGTGCACATATCAGAGTTACTGGATTAACGTTTGAGAGAATTACATAGGGGTTGTTGTTTGGCCAGCTGACTGAAACCTGGACTCAGCAGTGCCTGCTGTGAATGCTGATCAAACGCCCCTGTAGTGATCCCAGGATCAGGAGGTAAAGACTGTCAGACAGCTCCTTCCTCTGCCAGCCCCAGACCTGCTTACTCAGTGGGTGCATGGAAAACATAACTAAGCCAGAGTCAGATTCTGTTGCTTGAAACTGAGGACTCTAATACAATATATATATCTTTAATTTTAAAAATTAAACACAAGGTGTATGGGTTCTCCAGAAAAACAGAACCATATATATATAAATTACACACACACACACACACACACACACACACACACGTAATTTATTTATTTATTTTAAGGAATTGACTCATGCTATTATGGATGAAGGCAAGTCCAAAATCTGCAGAGTGGGCTGAGAGGCTGTCCCAGGAAAAGCCAATGTTACAGTTCAAGTCTGAAAGTTATCTGCTGAAGTATTCCCTCTTGCTTGGAGGAGGTCCGTTTTTTTGTTCTCTTCTGGCCTTCAGCTGACTGGATAAGTACCACCCAATGGAGGCCACTCTGCTTTACCCAAAGTCCACCTATTTAAATGTTCAGCTCATCCAAAACATTGTCACAAAAACATCCAGAGTGATGTTTAACCACATACCCGGGCACTATGGCCCAGACAAAGTGACATATAAAATGAACTATCACACCAGATAAATACAGCTCTTTATCAGAATACTGAGAATCTGCACTAGAAATTAAGAATGATTTCTATAGATAACTGTATTTAATCTTTTTGTAAGTAACCCAAAAAATGAATGCTAAGACAATGTAATGTGAGTCCAGTTTAAAATGTTGAATTTAAATGCTACAGAATTCCTTACTACCCCCTTTTTTAAACAGCTTGTTCTAATGATTAATGGTCAGATAGGAGGGCACCAGTCTATTACGCTTACTCTCAATTCTTTTTTCTCAGTCAATATGCTTTATTCAGAGAGTCCACGCAGGTAACTTGGTATTCATGGCACATACCTACAGAGAAGCCTGTGAAAGATAATGGGTAAACACTAAGGCACCAAAGTTCTGATCCATCGGGTCATCAGGCTATTGATCGTGCTTGTTTATATTTGTCTTGCCAACAGCAACCCTAAGATATGTCACCTTAATGTGTTTGACTGGAAAATAAGTGCAAAATCACGGAATAGATCACACACTTCAGTGAAAGGCAAACAGATAAAAATGATAGAGATTTAGAGAATATTTTCTCCTAGACAAATGGAGAGTTAACAATAAAAAGGATATTCTTTTTATTTAATTCAGTCAAAATTACTTTTTCACGATGTCAAGGTGATAGAGCCCCTATAGATAATATTCTCATAAAAATTTCTCTGCCAAATATATACACTCAAATGAGATATGAAAAGAAGCAGTGAATTATTCTGTTGAAAGCAACTTTTTATAATAAAAATCTGCAGAAAAAGATGAATTGACTTTACGCATTATGATATAATTATTTGACCTCCCTTGAACTGAGAATTTCAAGGACTCTGAGAGCCAGACAAAAAGCTATTTAGTTTCACCGAAGGCCTTATAAGCCTCCCCTTTAAACCAAGCCTGGATTCAATGTTCAAGGTAATTATTACTTGGTGACTCACAACAGGATGTCCTTGGCCACCAACAGAAGAGGTATACTTAACACACCAGTTTTACACTGGGCTTCCCGTGTCAAAACCCACAGGTGCTCCCCAATCCTGCCTTTGAATAATCCAGACTAGTCTAGAAAGTGTCATAGACATGCATATAAATTGACCTTTCACAGTATAACACTTAAGACAATGACTTTATTATTTCATATCGTCTTCAACAGTTTAATGATATAGCTGGGTATGGCATGGTAAAACATTTTCTCTTGTTTTCAGTTCATGAAATGCCTATGCAATTTGTGGCTAGTGCAGTAGATGGCACTGTTTTAAAACTTCCTCAGTTTGCAAATCAGGACGATTGGATGGTTATCTTTAATCAGGCTAGTTATATTATACATATAGATGACTCTGTACCAAATGGTCATGCTTTGATTTTCACAGTTGTTACTTCCTGGGAAAATGCTAAAAGGCAGTGAAACTTGAATTAACAAACACTATTTGTGTACTTGAGAGGTGCCAGTTATTACTTGGGGAGTACATGAAATTCCCTGAGCCATGGGAGCGGGAAAAGTCAGGGTTAAATTGTGTTAATAACGGTCATCTGCAGATACTAATAGAGACTAGATAACATTAAATGTGCTTTAAAAAGAAGCCAATACTGAAATAGAGGTTTACATCTTACATGATAGGCATTTAGTAACCCCAGGAGAGCTGAAATTGTTCTCCCCTTTGAAAAATATTTCTGACTCTCAGATTTGCATTGGAAATCATTAGAAAATGCTTTTGGCTGTGTATTGTTCAGCATCAGTAATATGTTATTTATTTTCACTGTCTATTATAGACATGTATGTCTCTGGCTTTTATCAACTCCACCAAGAAGATGTATTTAGGCTTTCTTTTTTTGTTGTTGTTGGTTTTTTTTGTATGTGTGTGTGTGTGTGTTTTTTTATCACTGTGTCTTTTCACCATAAAGCTACAATGAAAATTCTCCATTGTGTCTGAAAATAGGTGGAGGTTCCTATGATTGGAGGAAGACCAGTAGGAAACCAGCTAGGCCTATCTCCTGATTAACTAGGCATTTTGAGGAATCCACTGTTCTCCAACCTGGCACTTTCTTCTTCTCCAACACTTCCTGAATACAGAATATTAAACACTTCGCCAATGAATCATGAGTAATGATTTGGAATCTCTGCTTCATACACACCCAGTATGTGTTTTTCCTATTTTAGACCAATTCCTGGTCATACTCTTGGTCCCACTTCCTACTGCTTCCTTTGGAGATTTGCTTCCCGAATTACCCATTCTGTCTTCCATCTCAACTTTTCATTTTCATTGGCTTCCTCCTCTTCGCCAAGAAACATGCTTAATCTTTCTCATCCTAAAAAAAAAAAAAAAAAAAATTAAACTTAAAAGTCTTTCCCTTGATCCAGAACCTTATTTTAGTTATTGCCTGTGTTATCTTAGGCTGCCATAGCAAAATACTATAGGATGAGTGGCTTAAACAACAGAAATTTATTTTCTCACAGTTCTAGTGGCTGGAAGTCCACGATCAGGGTGCCAGCGTGATGGGGTTCTTGTGAGAGCCCTCTTTCTGGCTTGCAGATAGCCACCTTCTCACTGTGTCCTCACATGGCAAAGAGAACCTCTCCTTTTAAAGCCACTAACGCTATCATGAGGCCCTACTCTCATGACCTAAAGTAACCCTAATTACCTCCCACAAGCCCTATCTCCATAACCATCATTGGTGTATGTGTGGTAGCGCTCCACACCACAGTCCATGCATTGAGCGGAGGAGACACAAACATTCAGTTCATAACATTGTCCCATTGTCCTTCCTTTGGAACTTTTCTGATAACATTTTGGGAAAAGTAACTTTCACTTCCTGCTCCTCTTCCTCACCTCTCATTTCCCCACAACTCTCCACAATTTGGCTTTCTTTCCTCATAATGTGACTGAAATCACTAAGCTCATCAGTGACCTTCATATTTTAGTTCAAATACTGCTTTTCTGTTCTGATTTTATCTGAGTGTCCACTGCTGTTGACCACTTTATTTCTTTTCGGCTTCTTCCTCTAGCTTCTAAGACATGATGCTGTTTTTTGACTCCTAGTTCCAGACTTTCTTCTTCTCAGTCTCATTTGGATTGGCTTCCTCAATGCCAGGGTTCCATCCTTGGTGCTCTTCTCTTCGTAACTATATCCTCTCCTGCTCACTGCCATGTCGTAATCACTGCCTCTGTGCTGTGGTCGATTACCCTCGGACCCCTCTGTCCATGAGGCAAAGGGAACTCCCTGCCTGCCAGTGATACTGGCCTAGTTATTTAAACAAGTTATTTTTTAGAGGGAACTAAAATCTGCCTCTTTACTAATTCTGTGTTTTCCTTTGTGGCAATATAAAACAAATTTATCTTGTCACCTCTCTAGGAAAACTCTTAAAATACATATTTTAAAAATCTCTATAATGGACTTTCTTAGTTTTCTCTTGCCAACGCTACTGTTCATCAGTAGGTATGGTCTTCAGGCTGCTCCAATCACCTCTGAAGTCTTCACTATTTGTCAATTTCTTTCTTTAAATGTGCCAATAAAAAAAATCAAACACAATACTCCAGAAGTAAAGAAACTATTAGTCTCATGATCTGGACACTATTCTTTTAAGATACAATGATCTTCTACAAGATGTTTTCATAAAAAACAACCTGCTTTCAAACTACACTGCCACACTTGGGGGATTTTCTAAATGAAAAAATACATGAATTATCATTTATTTCTATTGAATTTCACTCTACAATTTTTTTTAGCTAGTATCCTATCTCATAAAAACAATAAATTGTAATTATATAATCTCTTGTGTAGTTTCTTTCTATTGAATAAATCATCATTCCTAGTTTTACCTTTTGAAATTTGAATAATCTTGCTTTCTGGGACTCTCTCCAAGTCACTGATATTGTTGAACAGGATGAAGTCAAGGAAGAACCTCTTATACTTTACCGAAGATGCTGTGTTTGTTACTGGCAGTGCTGTGTGTTTATTCAGGATTTGCTCTGGAAGGGGGCTGACCCACACAGTGTCATTCATAAGCATCATCTGTGTTTGTGCAACCTTCCATAACTCACCACTGATGCAGTCATGTCAACAACCCATCCATGAGGCTGTCGTGGAAATCTTCACCAAATATTTATTAAAAATCAAGATACATTAAAGTCTATGATGTGTTTGTGTTCCATCAAACCATTTCTTATCCAAAAAGGATAAGATTCATTTGATATGCTTATTCTTGCTGAACTTGTTTTTTGTAGCCAATGAACACTACATGTTCCATCAAACCCTCTGTTTTATCATATGTCCAAAACTTTTCACTTTATCTTGATTTTTTATTTTAATTTTCAGACAAATTTTAATTTACCTTTCCCTTTCCGTTCTCATGTCATGCCTTGAGTAGTTAGGCCAGGTAACTGGGCAGTGAGAATTCATCTGTTAGGAATTAGTTCATTGTTTTAGGGTATTTTGCTGACAGATTTCTGTAGCATGGTTTGTTACAGTGATGAGAAACTCTCGATACCCTGAATAATATGGATTACTCCTCTGAAGCAAGTTTTACCATTGTGTCACACAACAGTTCCCCAAAATATAAAAACTATACTTGTCCTTTGCATATCAGTGTCCCAAGTATGTTAGTGAGATTTAGAGTGTGCTTTTCATTCAGTATTTTAATCCCAGACACATCAACAGCAACATGTTTCAGGAAATTTTCATTAGCTGTATCATCAGCTTGTTTCACACTCAGTTACAAACATTCCAAACACTTTGATTGCAGTGTAAATGTTCAGCCTCAAGATTCTTCCACATTCCAAAATATTGCCTCAAAATTGATGATTGAGCATTTGTTTCTCTCAATTTTCACAGCTTTCCAGAAACATCTTAGTCAAGCAAATACACAGGTATAAATACCATCACTTTTTGGTTTTGCCTCTTCTTGACTCCCCCCTCATCTACTTGTCATTAGGGCCTGACCCAACGGAGCAAAACAACTCTAGCTGTTCTCTTAGCCATCTGAGCGTCTATTATCAGGCTGAATTTCCCCTGAACTTCTGTTTTACTGTCTCTTGCTTATCACTGACAATTTCCCATCCTCATTATTACTGGTCCATCTTTTATCTTTCCAAGCCTAGATAATCAACCCTCACGAGCAACATTTGCAGTTAAATTAAATCTCATCTACATTTAAGTTTAAATTTTCCAAGTGTTAGCCCTTGATTTCCAGCTGTGAAATGAGACACTTTGATTTCTGTGAAAAGAATTTCAGGCCGTAGTCAGCAGGTAGAAACATGTTTTGCTTCTGGTGGGGCAGGAATTTCTTCTTGTTCCTGAATCCGATTATGTCTAAGGCTGGCCCTGAAAGGAAAGCTCCTTTTTGCTGGACACAAAGGGGAGCTTGGTCAGAATGGGCAGTGGAGAGTTTAGGCCAATCCATTAAGACTACTATTTCAAGAAAACTACAGAGCAAAATTTTGGGGGGAAAAATTGTAAACCCCCAGAATGAAATTTTCACTTAACCTCTAGAATAGCCAAAAGGGAATCAAACAACACATGCCTCTTTCATAATTTTTGGGACTGTAATTAAGTCTCTTAAGAAGTGAAGAACTATATTGACATTGTTCTTTTGTTTCATAAGCCGCATGGGTTATAATGAGTGATTGAATAGCATGGTGAACAGCAGTTGACTAAAGTTGATCAAATATGCCTGATGGAAGAACAAGTCCCACATGAGGTCAATTGTAATTTCTGGTAAAACGATTAAGTCGTGGCTCTTAGCAAGATTGGCTGAAATGAAAAACATTGGTCCCTCTGACATGCAGTCATATTGGAGATCAAAAGATGATACTTTCAACTAAAAATTAGGTTTCTACTATAGCACTTTATATAATGACAAGCCATTGGTGATTCCCAATACAAAATCAAACTATTCAGGAAAGAGAAAGCCTAGGAAGTATGAAAGTAATGTTTCTTTTGTAAAAATTAGTCTATCCCTAAAATTAATTCAAGTCATGAAAAATGCAGTACTTCATCTGGAAAAATCAAATTTTGACTTTCAACATTCAACATGTTGAAGAGGTAGTATATTAGCAAGGCTGACATTACTGGAAGCCAAACTAATTGGTTGCTTAGATGATGCTAGAATTTCTGTGGATCTCACAAAATTTTTCTGCTTAGACATTTTGAGCAAATAACTTTGAAATAGCCTTCCCTAGAATGGTAGGGAGGAGCTGCACACATAGATATATTTATCTTCATTCATTTATATTGGCATATTTTCAAGGAAATTGAAACCAGAGAATGGTAGGAAAACCATTATAGAAATACACAAGTACAGTTTTCAGTAAAATTGGGATTCTGTCAGAAGGTAGGAAATTGTCTAGTGACCAAATGTGAATGAATGAATGACTTGTTGACATGTCTGATTCCACTTACATAAAACAGATGGCCTTCTCAGTTCCCTCACTATCCTTTGGTCATCTTTCTTCTCCCCAACTAGGATTAACATTGATAGATAGATTGCAAAAGATGGTGGCCTTATTAAACTGCTTCTGTTGCTATGGTATTGGCTTTTGCACTGCCTTTTTCTCTTTTTTTATGTGGCTCATAGAAACCAGCCAGAAAACAGTCTTCAGGAATGGGTTATCTATTCCTGTAAGGGTAAATAGGTTAGCCACAGAGAGCGTCAGAAGTGTCTTATGAGACGTTAGAGAACTCTGTATCAGCAAAGCAAGTGGTCTAGTAGCTGGAATCTGGAGGGTCTTTGGTCCTAAACCTCATGGGAACTTCCGGGTAAGTAGCTTCACGTTTGGTATCAGCTCTAACATCATAGCATTAAGATCAGATACTGCTGGTCTTGCTTAGAATTTACACTGTTTTCACACCAAAGCTGTCGCTTGTTGGGAAACAGCAGCAGGGACCACACATTGATTGGCAATCAGAAGATGGCTGAAAGTTTTTTGTAAAGGTAGACCATGAGGCAAGGAACATGTATTATATATGACTGGAGCGCTGAAAACAGCAGCCTTCCCCATGGTGTGCCTCTGTTCTGTGAGGAAAGAAAAGCTGATCACAAGTGGACATTATCAGCCTCAGATGGGTTCATGCACTAGGAAGCAGCAATAGCAGAAGCAGTAATACGAGTGTGTGGATTTGCATGCTGCTGCCTGTGCGCTTTGTTACTTAAACTTAGTGACGAGGTACATCTCAAATTGTGTATGAAGTTTACTGAAGGAAGTGGCATTACAGGAGTACTTTCCCTTTCAATAACATGTGTTCTCCATTGATTTAAAAATAATCTAGTGTTCTAAGTAAAAGACCTGTATTTGCATGGGAAAAAGCCAAATTTGCATTTGGAGAGTTAAAATAGGGAATAGCATGGCAGGCAATGAGCAGGATAGGCTGGACTGATCTATAATTCCCAAAAGCATGGAAATCAACATTTTTACCTCTTGAAAGGATAAAAGGGAAAGGAAAAAATATATTTAGCAATGGGCTGGCATTTGCCATTGTTTGTGACTTAACCCAGTTGCATATTGAAGAGCAGTTGCAGTCCTTCATGATTTATGTAACACTTAGAGCAGTACGATCTGTTTACAAAGAACTTCTTTGATGTGCTCAGTGAAACAGCCCATAAAGTCATATCTTTTCCACCCAAATTACATTTGATCTGAATTCCAAATTCTGTCCTAGAAGGGAGTGCAGGCAGTCAAGTACATTTGCTCTGCGATGAGCCATGGGAGGGTCCCAGACCTCTCAGAATCCCCATCAGCGGCTCTGTCTTCTCTGGGCTGTTAGGCCTCCTGAGGCTGCCTTCTTCATCAGCATCGTACCCTGAAGTCACTGGGGGGAAACTGTGATGTTCCCCTGCCTAGCATACAGTCCCTCTTCTGTCATTTGTGCCCCAGTTTTGCTCTGGGAAATTATCCGTCCCTCCTTCTCTAGATGTAGCTTTAATGGGCATAACAAGCATGGTGCCCTGCCATTATCTGGTCCTGGGGTTAGGACTATGACCCAAGCCAGGCCAGCAGAGGCTTTCTTCTGTGAATCTGACTCTTGAACTGAGACTGATACAAAGAGCTGGCCTATTCCTGCAATGGCGTTTTGAAGAGATTGTCCACTAGTTCTTATTATTGAGCTTCCCAGACTGCTCCGGGCCCTGTCTTTATTACATACATACTTGCTATTTTAATTTGCAAGTCGCCCCAACATTCATTCTCTCTTTCGGTTTTCTTTTTCTTTCCTGTTTCATTGATATGCCAGCCTATTCTTTTTTTTTTTTTTTTTTCAGTTACAGTTGACATTCAATATTATTTTATATTAGTTTCAGGTGTACAGCATAGACATTTATATAATTTATGCAGTGACACCCCCCCACCCCCGCCCTGATTAGTCTAGTGCCCACCTGGCACTATATATGGTCGTTGCAGCATTATTGACTATATTCTATACACTATACTTTACATCCCCATGACTATTTTGTAACTACCAATTTGTACACCTTAATCCCTTCATCTTTTTCACCCAGCTCCCCAGCGCCCCTCCCTTCTGGCAACCATCAGTTTGTTCTCTATATCTATGAGTCTGTTTCTGTTTGTTTGTTTATTTTTTTCCTTAGATTCCACATATAAGTGAGATCATATGGTGTTTGTCTTCCTCTGTCTGACTTATTTCACTTAGCATAATACCCTCTAGGTCCATCCATATTGTTGCAAATGGAAAGATTTCATTCTCTTTTATGGCCGAGTAATATTCCATTAATGTCTTCTTTATCCAATTATCTACTGAAGGGCACTTGGTTAGCTTCATTATCTATCCTATTGTAAATAGCGCTGCAGTGAACATAGGGGTGCATATATCTTTTCAAATTAGTGTTTTAGATTTCTTCAGATAAATACCCAGATGTGGAATTGCTGGGTCATAAGGTAATTCTTTTTTGTAATTTTTTGAGGGACCTCCAAACTATTTTCCATAGTGGCTACACCAAATTGCAAACCCACCAACAGTGTACCCAAGTTCCATCCCAACCAAGCATCCTCACCAACACTTGTTTGTTGATTTATTGATTATGGCCATTCTGACAGGTGTGACGTGATATCTCACTGTGGTTTTAATATGCATTTCTCTGATGATTAGTGACATTGAGCATCTTTTCATATGTCTATTGCCAGTGTGTATGTCTGCTTTGGAGAAATGTCTATTTATGTCCTCTGCCCATTTTTTAATTGGATTGTTTGGGTTTTTTTTGGTGTTGAGTTGTATGAGTTCTTTATAAACTTTGGACATTAACCCTTTATCAGATGTATCTTTGGGAGACTGGAGGGAAAAGTAGTTTGAGTCAAGCAGAGCATTGGTATTTTCCTGCTCCCCCATATTTTGGTATCCCCCAGTGCTTGCCTTAGTGGGTCAGACCTGATCTCTAGTGGAAACAACTTATTCTTACATCTGTTTAGTGCCTCTTCATAAGAGCCAGACCCAGCCCTGTGCTAAGCAGGTGTTGAAAACATGCCCACTGATTGACTGATTTGCTAATTGAAAACTCTTAGCTTTATAACGAGAAAATAATGTGTGTTTCATTGTACATTCATGAAAAACACTCAGTAAGAGACTTTGTTTACAAAATATATTTTACAAAAATATCTTTCATAAGGTTATTTACTATTTTAATGTTTATGTGAATCTTTCTATCTAAAAGACTCAAAAGCATTTTGCAAACAGATTTATTACCTATATAGTGTTCCAGTCAATTAAAGTAAAATTCAATTAAAATGCAACCACCTCCAAAGTAGGCACAGCAGATGTTTAACAGCTCACAGCGATACCTCACAGCAGTGCAACTTAAGCAATAGTTGACAAACGAAAAGGAAGAATTCCATTTTCTATTTAAGTTACAGGAGCAACAGAGAGAAGCAGAATGTAATTATCCAAATTAGAAATTTTCTGTGACACTGAGGTCACCATCTCCGCTATTCACAGAAGGCACAAGGGCTATGTATTGATCACGTGCAGCCAAGAACACTGCTTTTTGTCTCTGCTGATGGATAGCCCCTCAGGCACACGGCCTCCAAATACTCCAATGATGAGAATTCACAACAAAGCTGGGGATGCTTTTCAGGTCTTCAAAAAGGCAACCCCTGACTTCTTATTCTCCTACCCTAGGGCTCAGAACAGGGCTCGACCACCAGAGTATACTGAATGACACAGAAGAATACTCTGGAAATGTTGCAGCCGTAGTGTCTCTTTTTGTCCAGTGCAGGAGGGATCGTACTGGTAATCACCTCAATCCTGAGTCTGGATGGAGTGGAAAACATTCTAACACCTTCATTCTGTGAGTTTCATGTTCACTGCTGCTGAACTAAGGGATACTGAGGTGGGTTGGGGTTTCATCTACATATAGAGATGTGATTTGAAGACAGTGACTGCACAATATCAAAGCAGCCTTACAAAGAGGAAAAAAATCAACCTTATACTGAAAAGTGCCTGGATGGAAAATTATATATGCCTCCCTTTCTTCTTGATATGAGCTTATTCTGCATCCATAAGCCAGCTTGATCGTCCTGTATGAACTGACCATATGCCTTACGATCATGCATTTAATTTGAATGCTGGATAGAATAGGTTTTCAGATAGAAATGGAAAAGAACAGTCTCTTGACTTCAGTGTAGGTTGAACCTAATGATAATTTGACTCAATTTTGCCTTAATCTGTTAAAATTCTAAAATTAGAAATAAGCAGAAACATGTTAATGGATTTGTCTCTGGGTCAAATTTCTATATGAACTAGCCATCGTAGTACTACTATATAATTCATTCATTTTGGTAATGGCCACTGCAAACAACTTACTAATACATACAGAATTAGAATGAACAATTCTGCTGTCCCCGCATGCTGAGGGAAGGAATTTCCATGGTTTGAAGGAGAGGGGAGCCAGTAGTTTCTGGTAGAGGCACTGTTTACCTCTAAATCATAGTCAATTTAGATGTTGCTATAGCAATTTTACCCAATAAGAAATATAACAAAGGCTGTTTAGATATTATTGTATGACCTCACCTCTAGTCTACGGATTGCAGAGATTAAATACTGAGATATGTATTTTCCTCCTGTGTAAGGAAAAACAGAAGTCTTCTTTAAGAGGTTTATACGGACCTGTCTTTATCAAGTTCAAGCAGATGCAAGTCAATATGTTTATTACACATCCACATGTGCACAAACTGTGTTGAGCATGAGGCAGATATAAAGATGAACAAAATGAGCTCTTGAATCCTTACAATGTCTCAGGAATCTAAGGAGATAAGAAGGGGCAAAAGCCGAGTAACAAGGTCACGCAGAACATTTATGGTAGAGCCAGAAATTGCAGTAAAACTTTTTGTTGTCTGGGGCTTCCCTTCAGAAGCAGAATTTTGAATTAGGCCTGAGAAACCTCAAATTATTTTCAAGAGCATCCATAAAGAGTGATGGAATCAAGTAGGTTACCTTAAAGACAGCCAAAGAATCATTCCTGGTCACACAGAGAGGAGACTAAATTTAGAGATTAAGATAGAGGCTGTCATCGCTCTCCAGACTGAAATTTCTCCCATCACCTGACAAACTTTATTCCATAAATAATCTCCATCTCCGGTACCTCCCAAGCCTCTCCCTGACCACGGGCCCTTCTCAGCACAGAATTTGATCAACTTCCTTATGTCTAAACTAATCGTATCAACAAGCAAAATCTTACCTGGACCCTGAGCGCCTCCTACATATCTCAATCTTTCTCTTTCCCTTCACAGCCAGACTGGAAAAGGAATTTTCTGCACTTATTGCCCTTGCTTATTTATCTAAGTTTTGCCTCAGGCACCAGGAATTTGGCACCACACTACTGAGACTGCTTTCCTAAGATCACTAACAACCACTTTTCTTTCATTCATCTCAGTGCTGCATTGATCCTGTTGCTAGTTTCCTCCATTTTGAATCTCTCCTTACCACCCTCTCGAGGACACCACCCTTTCTAATCTCTTCCTTCTCAGACCACTTATTTATGGCCCGCTTCATAGGCAGCTCTTCTTCCACCCACCCCTTCAATAATCATTCTTTCCCAGGATTCCATTCTTAGTCCTCTTGCTTTGTCAATCTCCCAGAGAACCGTGGAGAGCGGAAATAATATGAGCTTCTGAGACAGTCAAGAGGATTGGAGCACTGACTCTTCCAGTTATTAGCTATGTGATCTGGAGCAAAGTATCTGACTTCTCTGAACCTCAGTTTCCTTGTCTTTAGTACTATGGGGCTAATCATGCATAACTCAGCAAGTCCTTATAGAAATAAATGTGAAACCATAAGTAGAGATCTCAGATCTGCCACATGGTATGTGCTCAGTAAATGTTCATTCCTCTTCACCTACCACCTCTCTGTTAATAATGTCTTAATTTATTTCTCTAGCTCAGACCCTCACTCAGTGAAGGTATACACCCTTTTGGGGCCTACAAGTCACCTTAGGTCCTACTCTCCACCTCACTCCCACATGGAGTACCATTGCCCTTAAAGCTCTTGAATCAATTACTCTCTCATTTTCCCATTATGACTCCCATCTTACTTTGGGGTATCCTCATCTATTTTCTGAACTATTATAGTAGTCTTCCCGTTGCTTTCCATCCAGTCATTCCCGCTACCACCCCCCACTTTACCTCCCTCCATATTTACCATCTAATGCTTCTTCTCTACTGGAGACCCTTCACTGGCTCCCCATTGCCTAGAGAACGAAGCTCACATCCTTTGCATGGCATACAAAATCCCTGAGTTTACCTTTTATTATAACTTTATACCTTTATTTCCAGCCCCTTTCTGTAGAAATCCTGCCCTCCATTCTTACTGATTTACTAGGTAGTAAGTTTCCTAACTCACATGTCCTTATATTTTCTCTGCCTTTTACATCCTGATTTCTCTACTGGGTGTACTCTACATCCTCTTGTTCATCCTGTAAACCTCAGCTTAGCAATCACCTTCTCTACTGAGCCTTTCCTAAAATTTCCCCTTCTTCTACCCTGTATACATTTTTCAATTCAACATTTATGTCTTTATTCAATCAATATTTATTGGACACTGAATTAGTTATCTATAACTCTATCTATAACAAAGTACCTCCAAATTTAGTGGCCTAAACAACAACAACATTTATTAAAAAATAGTTCCTATGTGTCAGAAATTTTGGCACAGCTTAGCAGGGTTCTCTGGCTCAATCAGGGTCTCTCATAAGACTTCAATTAAGGTGTCATCGAGTGCTGCACTCATCTTAAGACTCAACTAGTGAAGTATTAACTTTCATGTTCATTCATGATGGTAGTATTGAGTTCCTGGAGAGCTGTTGAACTGAGGGCCTCAATTTCTTTCTGGCTGTTGGGTCTAAGGTAAGTAACCTTTAGATCCTTGCCTCTCCACAAGTCATGTCTCAATATGGCAGCCCACTTCATCAGGGAAAACAAGTGAGAAGGGGTGGGGACCACCAAGATGGAAGTTAAAGTCTTTTAAAACTTGATCTCAGAGGTGACACCCTCATCACATTTACCATAAAGTGTTCATCAGAAGCAAGCCACTAGCTCTAGCCCACATTCAACAGGAGGGGATGACACAAGGGCATGAATTCAGGAGTAGAGATCATGGTGCCATCTATCACAGGCACTAACTACTGGACTAGGTTTCTTTTGCCATTAAGGCTAGGAAGGGAGGGAGGTATGGGTACAAATAGTTGCAGCAATTTGAAAAGTGATATAATAGAGTAGTATGAAAGTGCATCGATTAGAAAGATGCTTAGCTGCAAGTTACAGCAAATCCAATTACAGAAAATCCAACTCCTTAAACATATAGGAGTTTAGTTTTCTCACATAATATAAAATCTAGAGAAAAGTTATTACTATCATTGATTTAGTGACACTCAACAGGAAGGTCAAAATCATTGTAATTCTCTCAGTCTTTAACTCATGCTTTTTTTGCCTCATGAATCTATGATGGCTACTGCACCTACAGACATTATTTCTCATTTTAAGGCAAGAAGGAAGGGAGGGGGACATTTGACTTTATTGTCCCATAGCTTAGTTTTTGTGTTTGGGAAGAAAAGCTTTCCTCAGGAGATTTTCCCTTGGAGGCAATGAAGTGCCACAATTAACAGTATGGATTGTGAAGACAGACTCACTAAGTTCAAATCCATCTCAGCCATTTATAAGTTGTTTGACTTCATTTATGCTATCTAACCAATCTGCATCTCACTTTTCTCATCTGTAAAATGGTTATACCAACTTACTTCACAAAATTATTGTATGAATTAAATTATTAAACTTATGCAAAGATCCTAGAATAGCACCTGTGTAAACTTTATATATCTTATCATTATATTTTGATACTTCTATCTAATCAGCAAGAACTAGGTCACATACCTATCCTTGGATGGATCACTAACTGAAAGGAATGAAATTATATATGACTGTTTTCGACCATCGATTCATCCTTTAGAGCTGGATAGGGACCTACCCACCTAAGATCAAAGGATCCCACCTACCTGCTGAACAAATTGGGCTATATTATCTGGGAGCAAGGTGGCAGGAAAAATAAAGGCTGTTGGGAAAGCACAGGTATTTTGGAAAATGTGGTAGGCAGAACAATAACTCCCCAAAGGTGCCACTCTCCAAATCTCAGAAACCTGTGCATATATCACCTTACGAGTTTAAAAGGACTTTGAAGACATGATTAAATTAAGGATCCTGAGATGGGAAGCTTGTCCTGGATTACCATGTGGGCCCAATGTAAAAACAAGAGTCCTTAGAAAGGAAAGAGGGAAGCAGGAGAGATAGAGGCAAAGAGGAGATGTGAAGACAGCAGCAGATGGTAGAGTGATGTGATTGCTGCCTTTGAAGATTAAAGGGGGTAAAAGGATGTGGGCAGCCTCTATAATTCGGAAAAGACAAGGGAAAGACCCTTCCCTGGAGCCTCCAGAAGAAACACAACCCTGCCAACAACTAGATTTCAGTCCAGTGAGACTCATTTTGGATTTCTGAACTTCAGAACTACAAGAAAATAAATTTGTGTTGTTGTAAGCCACTAAGCTTGTGATCATTTGTTACAGCAGCAGTAGGAAAGTAACACAGGACAGAAAGGTGAAACCCCACCTCTGCTCCTGTCTCTTCTCCACCTGTATCCCAGGCTCACCTTCACACAGCACTATCACACCCCTCTCAGTGGACACAACTTCTCTGAGGGCAAGAATGGTCTTATTTCCTGTTGTATTCTCAAGGCCTAATGCATTTTATGACACATAGTAGTGGACACTTAACTGTTTTCAAAGAAATCCATGGATTAATTATTAAAGAAGTGTCTCACCCAGTAACAATTTGTTAAGGATTACAACAAAGGAGGTAAGTTAAAATCAATTTCTAAACTCAATTAGTGAAAATAACTGGAAGCATAGGAATACAGAGCACACCGGACCAGATTTTAGGAAGTCACAAAGGGAAATATGAAGTGTCTTAACACTATATGGTATGTTGTGTGTGTTTTTGTATGTGTAAACTCTTAACACTTTGCTCCTTATGGTGGGATAAAATAAGCAGAGAATGGTAAATGACAGAGGGACAACACCAAAAGCCAAGAAGGAAAGGAAAATAGAGTCTTGGAATCTTTAATAATATTTTAGCAGAATAATTAATAAAATAAGAGGAATTTCCAATCTAGATCAATTAGATAAGTTTTCCCAAATTGAACCCACATGTAGGAATTTAAGCTATTGAATATTTTAGAAGTATTATTGCTAGGTTAAAAGAGGTATATTTATGAATTAATATTTTAGTATATTAATAGCTCCCAATTTACAGGGACAATTTCTTTTCTGAAAATCACAAAAGAAATTTTATTCACTTAACCACCAGGCTGCCTAGAAACTAGTGGTTTTCTTAAACTGTTATTAATAGAAATTTTAGACAAGAACTGCAATACTTTCAGCCACCAAATCTGGAATATCAAAGTGACTTCTCATCTGCTGTGCATTTAATACATTTACTTAACTCAAGCTACTTTCAATTCAGTGGAAAATCAGGAATAATTACACTTAAAGAAAAAAGAACACTTCTAATTATTTATAAAGGACATGATCATAGGCTCATATTGCTTCTTACACTTTTCTTTCTCTAATTTTATTACTCAGAAAGGGGAATAATTTGGTTAATGAATTTAAATTTGGTGGTGGTGTGTCATGCAGGGTGGCATGAGGGGTCTCAGCTCCCGCTCCCCACATAAGAACGCAGGACATGGTGAGGCCAAAAAGGAACACCCATGGAGCCATAGATAGGGGAGTCATACCACTATAGTCTTGCTGGCGGCTGGGTTGGAGACAAAGGAAGCAGGAGCCACACTATCTGCAACCTGCCATCCATTTTTCTGCAATCTGCAACCCACACTCCACCCTTGCTAGCCCCCATCTTCTGCTAGCGTAACCATGGCAGTTATATTACTGGCCAATGGCTCACTGATTACAGCTGATGGCCAACTAGCCACAGCTGATGGCCATCCAATCACAGTTGATGGCCATTTACTACCCAAGTGAGCACCTTTACACGTGAGGGCGAGAGCCTGGAAACTGCACTCCTGGCTCTGTCCCCACATGGTGGGATTCCGGAGAAGATTTATGACAGCTAGAAATTTCTGCTATTTATGACACAACAAAGTTGATCTCCAAGCCCAGAAATGGGGACAGAGCCAGGAGTGCAGTTTCCAGGCTCTTGCCCTCACGTGGAAAGGTGCTCACTCGGGTAGTAAATGGCCATCAACTGTGATTGGATGGCCATCAGCTGTGGCTAGTTGGCCATCAGCTGTAACCAGTTAGCCAATTAGCCACTGATATAACTGCCGCGGCCGCACTGGTTGGAGACGTCGAGAGTGGAGTCGGTTAGCAGGCAGAGAAGCGGACAGCAGGTGACAGGTCGTGTGACTCCAGCCTCCAGTGAGATTATAGTCATGACTCCCCTACCTATGGCTCCGTGGGTGTTCCTTTTTGGCCTAGCCATATCCTGTGTTCTTATGTGGGGAGCGGGACCAGAGACCCAGCAGGCCACCCTGCATGACAAATGGCAGAGCTGGCAGGATCTCCCGCATGATATATATTTACATCCCAAAGTATAAAGCCTGGGCACTGGAAACTGACTGCCTTTGTTGCAAATCTACACTTACCATTTACTAAATGATTGTTCTCACTGCATCTCAGTTTCCTTCTCTGTAAAGTGGGGGCAATAATAATAATAATAGGACATGTGTCATAGGGTTATTGTGGGTTTTAAACTCATTGATTAAAGTGCTTAGGACAGGTCCTGATCTACTGTAGGCTTATAATAAATGTTAGCCTTTGTTATAACCTGTGGCTGTTCTGAATGATCTAGTGATTACTTACAGAAATTCTGTATGATTTATGGAATCATGGAATCCATGATTTCATGGAATCATGGAATGTTTGTCGTAGGAAAAAAAAAAAAGGTCTTAAAAATCACCTGGCCTAGTCCCTTCAAGGCTTCTTGCCAATCTATTTTTTTTTCCATACAGTAGTCAAAGTGACCTTTCTAAAATGTAGACATGATCAATGACTCATCATTTCCAAGGTAAAGGCCAAACTGTCTCACCTGGTTTTACAAAGAGCTGCTCACCTCCCCTCATCACCTATCAACAATTTAAGTCTGTTTTGCCAAAATCTCCCCTCCCTTGGGCCTTCCCTGGAGCTGTTGCTTCTGCCTCTAACACTCTCACAGTTATCTCACTATTGTAACCCCTACCTACCTTAAGGTAGGGTCACTTCTCCTGTAGCACTTACCATATTGTAGTTGCTTTGTCTGTATCTAGCTACTCAGCCCCAGTTCAATGAGGGAAAGGATCATCCCCATCTTCTCTATAGCTTTATCTTCTAGACTAAGTTCAGTGCCTGGAACATGGTAGATGCAAAACAAATATTGGTACTGTGAATAAATCATTAAATCAATGATTTTTTTTCTCCAGGTTACTCAGGGCAAAGATGGGATTAGAATTAAGGTGCTTTCTCCATAGGCATTTGATCAATTCTTTGGACAAAATGGAAAGGCTTTGCTCAGCAGTCATTGAACTTGTCAGAAGAAATGTTTTTTTCCAAATAACAAACATAAACCCTCTTACAGTAAAACAGCACCGGGATTATATTTTAAATTCACTCATTTTTTCCCCTGGATCTATTCCTCGCCTTAGCTTCTTATAAACATGAACATATTTTCATTTCTTGATTTTATTGTTTTCACTTGTCAGATTGTGGGGACAGAGGCCCAGAAAGTAGTTTACAGGCTCTCGGCCTCACGTAGAAGGGTGCTGGCTCGGGTGGTGAATGGCTGTCGGTTGTGGCTGATTGGCCGTCGGCTGTGGCCGGTTAGCCTATTGGCCGCTGGTATAACTGCTGCGACTACGGAGGACTGCCGAGGATAGCAGGAGAGCAGAGGAGGAGGGCCGAGAGAGAGGAACAGAGGAGAGAGTGGAGAAGAGTCGTTGGTTGGTCAGTTGGCGGAAAAGCGGACGGCAGGTCGGCGTCCGGTGGGCCCAGCCTCCAGTGAGACCGTGGTGGTATGGCTCCCCTACCTATGGCTCCGTGGGTGTTCCTTTTCAGCCTCACCATATCCTGCGTTCTTGTGTGGGGAGCGGGAGCAGAGACCCCGCAGGCCGCCCCGCCTGAAAGATGGCGCGGCGAGAAGGCCTCCGCGCATGACAAATGGCGCAGCGAGCAGGGTCTCCCGCACGACACAGATAATCATATTTTTCTTTGTGTGTGTGTATAATGGAGCTAAGATTAACATGGGTATTTTTGCTTGGCAACTTCCATTTCTGAAACTTCTGATTATAACCAAACATCTTTAATTTGATGCTATATCAGCAATTAGGAAGGGAAAATTTTTATGATGGGAAGTATATGTCTCATAGTTACTCACTGTTGTAGTTGTGAGAAAGAGAATAAAATCTTCGCCTGATCTCATAAATCTGCTAGAAGTTTTAAATCAAGCAAAGACTGCTGCTCCCCTGTGCAGAATTGAGGAGACAGCCTCAGAGTATTGATGCTCAATATAACCACTCCATCCCAGCATTTACATCAACTCTGGTAGAAGAAAATGGGACCCCAATATTCTGCATTCCTGGCAATGCCCTCACCTGCCCTCCTCACCTACAGGCCCAGCCTCTCTGGCCTACTCTGCTTTGACAATCCCGGCACTAATTTACTTACGTTCTTTATCTCTGCTTTATTTAGTTACCAGTGGGAGTCCAGGATGCCAGGTCACCTCTCCTCCCACCCACTGTAACTCCCATGCAATTCTGCATATCCTCTTTTCAGATTTGATCTTTCTCCTATCCTTTCTACCAGTTCTGTGAAACTCATTTTCCACCATCAGAAAGTCTTCGCAGAACATCTCATTCACCTTCCCCACTGAAAGGTGGCAATCCCCTCAGGACTCTTGCTTCCACTTTTGCCTTCTCCATTGAAGGCTGTTTTCTCTCCCACACTCTGTGTAACTGGGGTTGGAGGTGGTCCTTGCTTCTCATCACCTCCTATGGACCATTCTTCCTCATTCCTCCTTCCTGCCAAATACCAGTTAGACTTTGAGTTGTCAGAATCAGTCACTCACTGTCTCTCTGGTTGATGTCACCTTCTGACACCTCCTCATTATTTGAAGACTTTACCTTAGGCCTTATCTTGGGTTCAGATTCCCCATGAATCAGCCTCTGGGGTGTTTGCATGGAGGAGATTTATTGGGGAGTGCACTATGGAACAACACTTCTAAAGCAGTGAAAGAAGTAGGATTAAATTAAGGAGAAATTGATCTGTGATGTAACTGCAAGAGAGGACTCAGCTCACTCCCTGGGAGCAGCAGAGTTGGGATATTCCTTCAGAGTCGGCCCCAATTGATGATGTCACCTGAATCTCTTCAAGGACCTACTTCTTTTGAAGTGAAATCTCTTAGGTTCAAAGGTTGGGTGGCCTCTTGGTTTGCAGAGGTTAATGAACTATGATTCATTAGCTAATGAAGGCGTGGAAGAGATGGACACAGAGCTTGTTGGTGGTACTGGCACAAAGCAGAAGTAGAGTCAGAAGTGGGGTCAGCAGGTGGCATTAGAGACTAAAGTTATGTTGGAGACAACAGAAATGGTGATGCAAGTGGGTTACAGGACAGCAGCAATACCTACTTCTTCCAGTAGGAGCTGAAGCTGGCATGGCATGGGAGGTAAGAGTCACTTCTACGGTCTGTCTTCCTCACTAGGACCACAGCCTTATATCCTTCGCCTTTGTCCCATCAGTCCTACCCAGCTCAGTTCTGGAACTTAACAGGAACACAATGAACTCAAATGAATCAATCAGATATTCAGAGTTTACTCTCCCCAGCACATTTGCATTTTACAATTCCCCTCATATGGAATTAAACATTTATCCAGATCTACCTTTCTCAGACTCGAAAGCAAATAAAAACGTAGATTTGAAAATAAAAAAAAAAACAACAAAAAAAATTTTTAAATGTACCTTTAAACATTGAAGACTTGACAAAATAGTGGGGAACTGCCAGACAAGTTCTGCAAGAAAGATAGATCCTAGCAACATAAGGAAAGTCACTGAGTACCAAGGCTGCCTCAGGGCATCTGCCACTGTTAGGAAACATACCAGGAAACTTGAGCTTTGATTCATCAGCCTCAGGGATAGGGGGACAGAAATCAAGTCCTACACCAGAAAATTCTACAAAACATTCAATAATGAAATATTTCAATGATAAAATCATTCTGGAAAAACTCTTCCAGAGACTAGAAAGAAGAAACATTTCCCAACTCCTTTTATGTAGTTAATGTATCCTTGATTCCAAAACTCAATAAGGATAGTAGTATGTGAAAGGAAAAATAGAGGCTAATCTCAACATATGGAAATAGTTGCAAAACACAGGCATGTGAGAGATTGGGTTAACATTATAATCAGTCAAAGTAATTCATCACAACAGAAGATTGAAGTAGAAAAAGCATATGGTCAACTCAAAAGAAAAAGAAAATATTGCTTAAATGCACTATTAGAATACTATGGACTACTATAACCAATGGTAGTGAGTTAACTATAGCTAAATGCCACAATATAAATGAATCTTACATATCATGTTAGCCAAAGAAGTAAGAAATTAAAGAACACCTATAGCATTCCATTTACATAAAGTTTTTAAAACAGGCAAAATGTAATTATATTATTTAGGAATGCTTTCATAGCTGGTAAAAATATAAAGAAAATAAATTCTTACTGTAAATACGGGAATGCTGTTACCTTTGGGAAAGAGGGAAGGGGCTCTGATTAGATGGGATCCATGGCAGGAGCTGTCAATATTTTATTTCTTGATTTAAATGGTGGTTACTTAGGGGTTCACTTACTAATTATTGTAATTGTTAAACTTTATTTAAGGTTTATGCACTTCCAAATATGTATCTTATATTTCACACCAAAAATTGTTTTTAAGAAAATCTTTCAAGACTCACGGAAATAAAGCTCTCATGGTTGCATTTTAGGGACCAAGTCTGAGAAGTAGCAGGAAAGATATTTTGGGGTAAGATGGGCAGACCCATGGTCCCTTCATCCGCATTACACACCAGCTGTTTACTCTCTTACTCCCATAGGCAACCTTGCCCTGTACAATCTACCTCACTAGACTGGAAAACCTGGTCCTTTTCATTTAGACAGTTGTCTATTGATTTTTCCATAATGTTTTGGAACCAACCAAACCAACACTATGATTAGTTCAACCATAACATATCTTAAATTTAAATAGAAAAAAACAGGAATTATTTTCACATCTTTTAAAAATTTGAATTACACAACCAATGAATGTGATCCCAAAGCAACTAAGATGATTATTCAAGCTTTGTAATTTGTCTGGTCATGGGTCATAAGAAATAAAACACACTGAAAGAGTCAATGATATAAAATAAAAACGAAAATTTTTTTTTCTTGAATGATAGCAACAGTTCATCAGGGAAAAGCCTAGGAGTTGTCTTGGCAACAATAATACAGGAAAGTAAGCCTCTAGCCTCCAAGTCGCCTTTTTCTCTCTTTCCTAGTGCTGGCACTAAATAGTAAAGAATGGTCCCACATGATGTGTAAAACCCATAATGTTTATATATTAGTCTCAGTTAACTCATACAACAACTTTGAGTTTCAAAACAAATAGTATGCTGATGAATGTTAGAGAGTAGAGACATCTCTAATGAATGTACAATGCATCCAAGACCCCTAAAATAAAATAATATGGCATATGGTTGGGTTTACTGATGGGTTTACTCTCCAGATCAAACCTGATTAGCATCCTGTCTAGCTTCAAGTTCTGAATTTTGCTTAATCTCTCTATGACACTTGACTGTAACACATCTAATTCAGCTTTCATATCCCTGGTCTCCAACCAGCCAACACTTAGCTATTGTACAATAAATAGTTAGTAGAGTATGCTGATTTAGATAGAGCAGTTTGGAACTAAACAGATCTAAGTTCAAATTCCAGCACTGCCACTTATTTGCTGGGCAATGTTGGGTGACTTATTTAATACTTCCAAATTTAAAATTTCTCATGTATAAAATGCAGATAACTATAATTATAAATATAATCCCTTATAGGGTAGTTATGTTAAATGAGATAATGTGTATAAAAGCACTTAGCACAGAACTTAGCACATACTAAACACTCTAAATATTAATTATTATTATTATATATAAAATACTGCCTATGGCTTATAATCAGATCTTTTAAGCAATTTTTGACATCACAAAAAATTAGAGTTCTTAGAATTGTAATTCTCAGCCACTTTATTCAACTTCTGTTCCCGATCTAGTGTGTTTTATTTCTCAGTTAATACTTGGAAATTTTATTCAAAGATGACTCTGAGAGCCTTCCTCTGTAGCTCTTGCTGCTTTATTATGCTTCTTATTGGGTCCTAGTCTCAATTACAATTAAGAGTGGCAAGTTCTGAGAGACAAGACTCAGTTTAATTTCTATTCTTCTATAGTTTAGTAAGTAAGATAAAGAAGTATGTCATGTCTATGAGTATAAATAAATAGGAGATTGGGCAACAGCTGGCAAAAAGCTCAAACAAATAAAAATACTGTGGGATGACAATCCCATGGCAAGAATTAAAATGTTGATTCAAAAAGATATATGGGGGTTCCAGTCAAGATGGTACAGTAGGTAAACACTGTGCTTACCTTCTCTCATGACCACATCAAAATTACAACCAAACTACAAAACAATCATTGTTGAGAATCACCTAAAATCTTGCTGAA
Organism: Rhinolophus sinicus; assembly: GCF_057876585.1. NCBI lineage: Eukaryota > Metazoa > Chordata > Mammalia > Chiroptera > Rhinolophidae > Rhinolophus > Rhinolophus sinicus. The sequence continues at coordinate 47,866,904 of NC_142504.1, forward strand.
CTGAAGCTCTACAACTAAGGACATACAGAAGAAGATACCTCGAGACTGGTGGGAGGGACAGAGATGCAGAATGGGCTGATCCCATGCCCACATGTGACCATTAAAAATCAGGAGGGATAGCTTGGATGTGGAGGTTTCCCCACCCCCGGAGGAGGGAGAGGTCCCAGTACCACCCCAGCCCAGGGTTCCAGTGCCGGGGAGAGAGGTCCTCACAATTTCTGGCTGTAAAAACCAGCAGAGATTGTGACTGAGTGAGACAGAGGGAGGCTGGAGTCCCAGGTGCTCCTCTTAAAGGGACTGTGCAAGGACTTACCAATGGAATCACTAGCTCTGGGATCCAGCGCCGGGGCAGCAGCTGGAAAGGCAGCAGGAACATATGGTGGGGAACTGAGTTGTCTGGCTTGGGACAGGGGCTGGAATGGCAGCTTTCTCATGGATGGAGGAGCTGGTGGAGGCCATTGTTTCTTTGTTGAGCCCTCTCTCTTCCCAGCGTGCTATAACTATATGTAAGCGGCTGCCATGTCTGAGTCACCATCAAGCTGGATAATGCTGATTGTCTGCCATGACCTGATCATTCGAGTACCCACCTGGCCCAACTTTTGGAAACACCCAAGCTGCTTCCAGTGCCTTTTTCATACACACTGCCTGCCTTAGCTCATGCTGCAGACCTTCCTAGGGACTCTCAAAAGTTCGTGGAACCCAGAGAAGCAGCATCTGGCTTGAGCATCCCCTGTACCTCTGGCTGAGCAGTACTAAGCCTGGCACTAGTGAAAGCCAGCCTTGGATTACAGCTTGGCCTCTTGAGGTACTTCCAAGCATGGCATGGGTGGCAGACATCTGCCAATTTCTTTGTGGCTCCTGCTAGGTGACATCAGGTGGGACATAAGCTGTGGCTGAACTTGACCTGCAGTGGATGCCCTTCAAAGTAGTCCTGAGGCTGATGCCAAAAGAAGCTGGAGCATTACCCAGCTGTCTCCAAGGATGACATACACAAGGGGTAAATTGAGCAGGCACCAGAGCCCTGCTGAGGCAGATCCTGCTCTGTACGGTCAGCCCCTGCACCACAACTCCTCCACTGTAATCATGGCCAGTCCTCACAACCGATGAGCCCAAGGGTCAATCCCTCTCATTGATGTGCAAATTGCAACCAAGGTTCAACTACAAGAGGAGGGCACACACAACCCACACAAGAGACACCTGGAGTACGTGGCTCAAGTGACCAAGAAGACTGCCACTGAGCCCCACAGCACACCTACTACATAAGGCCATTCTACTAAGACTGGAAGACATGACAGCCCTACCTAATACATAGAAACAAACACAGGGAGGCAGCCAAATGAGGAGACACAGAAACATGTCCCAAATAAAAGAACAGAATGAAGTTCCAGGAAAAGAAGTAAACAAAATGGAGACAAGCAATCTACCAGAGGCAGACTTCAAAACATTAGTTATAAGGATGCTCAATGATCTCAGGGAGAACTTCAACAAAGAGATAGGAAACATAAAAATGAAGATAGAAGACATGAAAAGAACCAGTCAGAAATAAAGAATACAATAACTGAAATGAAAAATACATTATAGGGAATCAACAGTTGATTAGTTAAATCACAGGATCAAATCAGCTATTTAGAAAAAAAGGTAGCAGAAAGCACCCTATCAGAACAGCAAAAAGAATCCAAAAAATTGAGGAGATTTTAAGGGGCCTCTGGGATAACATCAAGGATACCAACATTCGGATCTAAGGGGTACCAGAAGAAGAGAGAGAGAAAGAAAGCGAAAAACCTATTTGAAGAAGTAATGACAGAAAACTTCCCTAATCTGATGAAGAAAATAGGTATATAAGCCCAGGAAGTGCAGAGAGTTCCAAATAAGATGAACCCAAAGAGGCAAACACCAAGGCACATCATGATTAACATTCCAGAGGTTAAAAACAAAGAGAGAATCTAAAAGCAACAAGAGACAAGCAGTTAGTTATCTACACGGGAGTCCCCACAAGACTGTCAGCTGATCACAACAGAAACTTAACAGGCCAGAAGTGTTTGTCAGGAGATACGCAAAGTGATGAAAAGCAAAGACCTACAACTAACATTACTCTACCCAGCAAAGCTATCATTTAGAATCAAAGGACAGATAAAGAGCTTCCCAGACAAGAAAAAGCTGAAGGAGTTCATCACCACCAAACCAGTATAACAAGGAATCTTAGAGGGACATCTTTAAGATGAAAAAAATATATATGAATAATAAAATGACAATAACTACCTACCTACCAACAATTACTTTCAATGTAAATGGATTAAATGCTAAAGATATGGCGACTGAATAGACAGGAAAACAAGACCCTTACATACGCTGTCTATGAGAGATTCACTTCAGATCAAAAGACACAGACTAAAAGTAAAAGGATGGAAAAAGATATTTCATGAAAATAAAAAGCAAAATCTGGAGTAACAATACTTATACCAGAGAAAATAGACTTTAAAATAAAGGCTATCACGAGACAAAGAAGGACCTAGTAATCCCACTCCTGGGTATTTATCTGAAGAAACCCAAAATGCTACTTTAGAGGGGCGTGTGCAGCCATATGTTCACTTCAGTATTGTTTACAACAGCCAAGATACGGAAGCAACCTGGGTGTCCCTGAATGGATGAATGGATATAGAAGAGGTGGTACGTATATACAATGGAATATTACTCAGCCATAAAAAAGAAGGAAATCTTGCCATCTGGGATAATGTGGGTGGACCTAAAGAGTACTGTGCTGAGTGTAATAAGTCAAATAAGTGAAAGACAAATGTCATATGATTTCACTTATAAGTGTAATCTAAAGAACAAAATAAACAAATGAAACAGAAACAAACAGAGAACATTTTGATGGTTGTCAGATGGGAGGGTGGTTGGGGGAAAGGCGAAGGGATTAAGGAGTACAAATGGGTTGTTACAGAATAGTCATGGGGATGTAGGGTATAGCACAAGGAATATAGTCAATAATATTGTAGTAACTATGTATGGTATCATATGAGTACTAGATCTATGGAGTGATAGATGGGAGGGGAGTTGGGGGGCAGGGTGAAAAAGGTGAAGGTATTACAAATTGAAGAAATACAAATTGGTAGTTACAAAATTGTCATGTGGATGGAAAGTGTCAGGAATATAATCAATAATATATTAATAACTATATATAGTGCCAGGTGGTACAGGTCAGGGGAATCACTTCCTAAATTATATAGATGTCTAACCACTATGCTGTACACAGGAAAATAATATAAAATAATATTGAATATCAACTCTAATTGAAAAATTGGAAAAGGGGGGAAAATCAATAATATTGTGATGGCATTGTACAGTGTCAGATGGTTGCTAGACTTATCATGGTGATCACTTCTTTAGCATAGGGAATATAATCAATAATGTGTTAATAACGCTGTATAGTGCTAGGTGGGTACTGTTGAATAATGGTGATGTACACCTGAAACTAATATTGTATATTAGCTATATTTTAACATAAATTTAAAAAAAAAAAAAAAGTATATGCACCACTATGTTCATTGCAGCACTATTTACGGTAGCCAAGGTGTGGAAGCCACCAAAGTTTCCATCGATAGACAAATGGGTAAAGAAGATGTGGTACATATATACAACAGAATATTACACAGCCATTAAAAGTAATCAAATCTTGCCATTTGCAACAGCATGGATGCACGTGGAGGGTATTATGCTATGTAAAATGTCAGGTAAAGAAAGACAAATACCATGTGATTTCACTTATATATGAAATCCAAACAATAAAATAAATTAACAAACAAAACAGAAACAAACTCATAGATACAGAGAAAAATTTAATGGTTGCCAGATGGGAAGAGGTTGAGGAGATGTGTGAAAAAGATGAAAGGGATTAAGAAGTACAAATTGCCAGTTATAAAAGTAGTCATGGCAATATAAAGTACAGCATAGGGCATATTATCAGAACTATTCTAATAACTGTATATGGTGTTAGATGTATACTAGACTTATCAGGGTGATCACTTCATAAGGTATATAAATGTCCAATAACTATTTGTATTCCTGAAACTGATATAAAATTGTATGTCAACTGTAATTGAACAATAAATTTTAAAAATAAATTAAAAAAAAGAATTAGTCCAAAATGTACAAAAAAGTCTTGATAAGATTTATTGTATCTACTAGTTCTAGAAAGCCAAAAAAGGTCATAACCAACCAACTACGGTTCCATTCATTTGGTTAGAAAACTTCTGGGAGTACAACAGAGGATTTTGAAAACAAAGAATGAGTTTCTTGATTCCAAAATAAAATCTTTACCATCAGCTAACAGCCATGGGTTAGGAGTATGGACTTGAGCCAGGCTACGTGCCTTTTCTTTCTTTTTTTAATTGAAGTATGACAGAAGCACAGAGATTTTTGTGTACAGCTTGATGAATTTTCACAAAGTGAACACATTCCTGTACCCACTACCCAGATAAAAACAAAACAAAAACAAAAACAAAAAAAAACACAGAACACTATCAGCACAACAGAAGCCTTCCTGAGGCCCCACCCCAGTCTTTCCTGCCCTCAAACGTAACCACTTTTCTATTATTGTCAATTAATTTTGTCTGTATTTTAACTCCATGAGTAGTTTAAATACCTTTAAACAAAGATACAATATACACTTCTGTGTTTGTTTGTTTTTTGTTTTTTAAAGATTTTTACTAAAATATAGCTAACATACAATATTATATTAATTTCAGGTAAACATCATAGTTATTCAACATTTGTATACTCAAAGAAGTGATGACCATGATAACTCCAGCAACCATCTGACACTGTACCAAGCTATCACAATGTTATTGACTATATTCCTTATGCTGTTCATTACATCTCCATAACTTATTTGTTTTACACCTGGAAATTTGGACCTCTTATTCCCCTTTACCTTCCCCCTCTTTTTAAATTTTTCAATTGAAGTTGACATTCAGTATTATTTTATATTAATTTCAGGTGTACAGCATAGTGATTAGACATTTGTTTAATTTAAGAAATGATCCCCCTGACAAGTCTAGTACTCACCTGGCACTATACATAGTTATTACCATAGTATTGACTATATTCCCTTTACTTTACATCCTCATGACTATTTTGTAACTACCAGTTTGTACCTCTTTACCCCTTCACCTTTTCACCCTGCCCCCAAGCCCCTCCCATCTATCATCCCAACAAATCTAGTAACAATATGACAACATATCAGTACATAGTTATTATCATATTATTGACTATACTCATATTCCTTATGCTATACCCTACATCTGCATCATTACTGTGTAACAACCAATTTGTACTTCTTAATTACTTTCCCTATTTCACTCACCATCTAGCAACCATCAATATGTTTTCTGTATCTATGAGTTTGTTTCTGTTTTGTTTCTTTATTTTGTTTTTTAGATTTCACATATAAGCAAAATCACATTGCATCTGTCTTTCTCTGTCTTACACTCAACACACACAATACCCTCCAGGTCCATCCATGTTGGTGCAGATGGCAAGAACCCATTTCCTTCCATGGCCAAGCAATATTCCATTTTATATATGTGCCACCTCCTCTTTATCCATTCTTCCATCGACAGACACCGAGGCTGCTTCCACATCTTGGCCATTGTAAACAATGCTGCAATGAAAATATGGATACACATGTCCCCCTAAGTAGCATTTGGGTTTCCTCAGTAACCCCCTTAGTGGGATTACTGGCTTCTTTGTCTATTGTTACAGCCTTTGTTTTAAAGTTTATTGTGTCTGGTATAAGTATTGCGACCCCAGCTTTTTTGTTTGTTTTTTTCATTTCTATTTTCATGAAGTATCTTTTTCCATTACTTTGCTTTCTGTCTGTGTGTGTCTTTTAATCTGAAGTGATTCTCTTGTAGGCAGCTTGTATAAGGGTTTTGTTTTCTTATCCATTCAGCCTTCCTACGTCTTTTGATTGGAGCATTTAATCCATTTACATTGAAAGTAATTGTTGATAGATATGTAGCTATTTCCATTTTATTATTCATAATTTTGATTTTTTTTTTCTGTTTCAGAGAAGTCCCTCTAACATTCCTTGTAATACTGGTTTGGTGGTGATGAACTTCTTTAGCTTTTTCTAGTCTGGGAAGCTCTTTATCTATCCTTCCATCTTAAATGATAGCTTTGCTGGGCAGAGTAATCTTGGTTGTAAGTCCTTGCTTTTCATCAGTTTGAATATTTTGTGCCAATCCCTTCTGGCCTGCAAAGTTTCTGTTGAGAAATCAGCTGACAATCTATGGGAGCTTCCTTATAAGTTACTAGCTCCCTTTCTCTTGCTGCTTTTGGGATTCTCCCTTTGTCTTTAACCTTTTCCATTCTAATTATAATGTGTCTTGGTGTGGGCCTGTTTGGGTTCATCTTGTTTGGGACTCTCTATGCTTCCTGCACTTCTATGTCTATTTCCTTCACTAGGTTAGGAAAGTGTTCCATCACCACTATTTCTTAAGTAGGTTCTCAATCCCTTGCTTTCTCTCTTTTCCTTCTGCTACCCCTATGATGCAAATGTTGTTATGCTTCATGTTGTCCCAGAGGTCTCAAACTATCCTCATTTTTTGGATTCTTTTTCTCTTTTTTTCTGTTCTGATTGGGTGTTTTCTGCTACCTTGTTTACCAAATTGCTGATTCAGTCCTCTGCTTCATCTAATCTGATTATTCCTTTTAGTGTATTCTTCATTTCAGTTATTGTATTCTTTATCTCTGATGGTTCTTTTTTATGTTTCACATGTCCTTTTTTATGCTTACTATCTCTTTGTTGATGTTCTAAGTTCCTTGAACATCCTTACAACCATTGTGTTGAACTCTGTCTCTAGTAGATTGCTTGCCTCCGTTTCGTTAAGTTCTTTTTTGGGAATTTTCTCCTGTTGTTCATTTGGGATGTATTTCTTTGTTTCCTCTTTTTGGCTGCCTTTCTGTTTGTTTCTATGTGTTAAGTAGATCGGCTATGTCTCCCAGCTTTGGGCAGTGGCCTATGTAATAGGTACCTGTGGGACCCTGGCACAGTTTCCCTGGTGCTCCAGGAGTGTCCCTTGTGTGGGTTGTGTGTACTCTCCTGTTACAGTTGAGCCTTGATTGTTATTGGCACATCAGTGGGTGGGACTGAGACTCAGGCTGATAGGTTGTGTGGGGTTTGGCCATGTCCACACCTTGCAGGCTGCTGTGAAGGGGGCCTACCCCACTGAGTGGGATTTGCCCCAGTGGGCTTGGGTGCCTGTTGAGACTGCCCTTTGGGTTTGCCACTTGTGGGGCTAATTGGGCACTTCTGTGCTGTGATCTGAGCCAATGTCTAAGTATGTTGGTTCTGGGGTCTCTTGCAAGGGGCTCCAGGGCAGATCCAGGTCACCCACTGTCTGTGACTGGTTGGTGACCATCTGGTAGGAGCTACAGAGCAATCCACAGTTGTTCACTGCCTGTGTTAACCCTAGATACTCATAGGAGAGGCCACGTTGCGAATGAAGGACAACTTCCACAAGTACCAGGCCTATCTTTGCAAAATGCCAGTACACCCTGAGGACAGCTGCCACTTGCCAGCTCCCTTAAGGTTCAACCACTAATAAAGCCTTGTGTGGTACACAAGTTGGGTGCAGCAAGGTCTCAGGAAGTACTAGAGTGGGAAGAGTTGTGGTCAACAGGTTAATGTAGAGTCTGGTTTGGTGCCAGTGCTGAGTGAGCCTGGAGCTACTCAGCAAAAGTCTCAGAACACACCAAGGTCAGTTGCTGCCCAACTGGAGCCTGTGGACTCCAATAGTTTTCCAAGAAAGAGTGCAATTTGGGTAGGGCTGGCTGCTCTTGGATAAAGTGCCTCTGGTTTTGGGCAAGTTGAGTGGGGCAGGATTCCAGTGAGTCAGCAGGATGGAGCAAGTTGAGTTCACCAGACCAATCATATTCAGATTTGGCCTTGTGGAGGAGGGCTTAACACAGGAAAGATGGTGCTGACCTGCTGGCTGAAGAACCCCACAGGAGAAGAACCCCACACAGGGAAAATGGCAACTGTCCTCCAGCCCTCACTAGGAAGCCACACACCTCAGTCTGCCCACTGCATGTCTTCAACACCCCCTGAGTTGCTGACCCTTCACCAGAGCCCAAGGTGAGTGCCTGCAGATGAGAGAGTCTGTGCGCGGGCTATTTAACAGGACATCTGGGTTTCCCGCTGCTTCCCAACCCACCCAGATGGTTGGAATCCCCACTGTTTTTCACAGCCAGGTGTTCTGGGGGCTCCTCTTCCCAGCACCAGTACTCTGGGCTAGGGAGACTTGTTTGCAGCTGAGGTCCCTTGCTCCTCTGGGGGGAACTTCTGTGGCCGAGATATCCTTCCTGGTTCTCAACCACTATGCAAACATTTGGGGGTAGCCTGTTTCTCATCTCCACTCCTCCTACCAGTCTTGATGTGGTTTCTTCTTTATATCCTTAGTTATGAAACTTCTGTTCAGCTAGACTTCAGATGATTCTTCATGTTGATTGCTCTGTAATTTAAATGTTTTCCTCTAAGGAAGCAGGCACGGTGTTTATTTACTCCATCATCTTGGATCTCTGTTTGATTTCTTTTCATCAACAATATTCTTGTGAGACTGTGATTTATAATAAATATATATTTGGTCTTTTGACCTTATTCCTGGCACAGAGCTCTTAAAACATTTAGAATTTCCTAAGTGATGAAAGTGATGAAGCTGTCTTTTGTCACATTAATGGAGATATTTTTGGAAAGCCTTTGGGTAACCTAACAATGGGGCCTAGTTGCCAGGGGAACCAATAACAATGATTAGAGTATTGAAACTTTCAGTCCCAAACCTCCAACATGAGGAGCTGGAGTTTGAATCAATTGCCAATGGCCAATGATTTAATCAAATGAAAAGGACTGGATTCAAAGAGTTTCCAGTTGGTGAGCACGCGGAGGTGCTGGGAGATTGGTGTGCCCGGAAAGGGCATGGAAATTCTGCTCCCTTTCCTCATACCTTGCCCTGTACATCTCTTCCATCTGGCTGTTTCTGAGTTATATCCTTTTTATAATAAACCAGTGATCTAGTAAGTAAAATGTTTCTCTGAGTTCTGTGAGCCTTTTTAGCAAATTCATTGAACCCAAGGAGAGGGTCATTGGAACTTAAGCACAGGTGACATGCATCTGAAGGGGATGCCATTTTGTAGGATTGACCCCTTAACCTGTGGAATATGACACTACCCCTGGGTAGATAGTATCAGAATTGAGTTGAACTGTGGGACAGCTGGTGTTGGAGAATTGCTTATTGGTGTGGGGAAACAACCTTCCCAACACACACACATTGGAATTGGTTACCAGAACCTTTAGAGACTCACCCCTGTTGCGTACACTTGCAATTTGCTAATTCTCATCGCTATATAGTATCCATTGTATTAATATATTACAATTTAAAAAATCCATTTACTATTGGTGGACATTTGGGTTGTTTCCTCTTGGAGAGTTTTTACAAATGGTGCAATAAACAGTCTTGTACATGTCTTTTGGTATATATTATACAGAATCCCCTGCATTTTTGTTAGGGTGCATACCTCAGACTGAAAATGCTGGATCATACAGTATGCAAATGTTGAGTTTTAGTAGATACTGGTGAACCAGTATCTCCACTTTGTCAAAGCAGTTTTGCCAAATTGTACTCTCACCTGAAGTATATGAGATTTCCAGATGTTTTTCGTTCTCACTAACACTTGGTATGCCTGTCTTTTTCATGTTAGCCTTACTGATGGGTATGCAGTGGTATCTCACTATGATTTTGATTTTCATTTTCTTGACGAATAATAACGTTGAGCATATTTTTATATGTCTACTGACCATTTGGTTATGCTGTTTTGTAAAGTGCCTGGCCAAACTTTTTGCCCATTTTTCTATTGTATTGTCTGGTTTTTTTTCCATATTGATTGGTAAGAATTTATTAATATCATATATTATTAAATGTATATGTACATATATATATTCATATATTCAAGGGTTCATAAATACCAAAGTAAAACCAATGAATCACTGAAGTAGTAATTAGTAACATTTATTGCGCTCACACCAAAAATACAGTTTGCAAACTGGGAGCACTCAAACCAAAACATGGAATGAGGCTCAAAGAACTGACCAAAGCAGGTAACTTTTAAATCTTTTAAGCAAAGAAACAATTATTTGTGAAGAATTGACAAAAGAGTTGGGTTTTGGGGAAGCAATTTACTGAAGAAGTAGCAAAGTTTGTTTATACAACCTCTCAGCCCTAAATCTCTATGTCTGGAGATAAGTACACCTTCTCTTGGTACAGGAGGGTACCTTTCCCATGGGAAATGTATTTCCTCCTTTCAAGGGGAGCAAAGGAGAGTCAGAGTGCCCTTCTTGCATTAGCTGTTTCTTAAGTGACTTCAATTAAAAATAATCAACATGCCAATGTGGCAAATTTTGGGGTGGCCTGCCCTGAATTCCATCATTAGTCTTGCCATATAAGGTCAATTAAACGTTGCTTGTATAACTAAATTGATTTTGTCTGCTCAGGGAAGCTTCAAGGCTCATCTCTATTTGCTTTTGATTTTCACAATATATAAAAATTATTCTGGACATGATTTCTTTGACAGATATAGGTACTACAAATATCTTCTCTCAAACATTCTTTCTTATTTTTTTACTTTCTTAACAGTGCCTTTTAAAGCATAGAAGTTCTCATTTTAATGCCGTTCAATTTATCAACATAGTTGTTAAGAAAGTAGGTTCGGAAGTTCGTTATATGATAAAATACCAGTTCTGACTGTTACTGACCCTGTGGGACTTGGACAAATTGTTTTACCTCTCTAAGTTTGAGTTTCCTCGTCCATAACAGGGGAATAGTAATCTCATCTCTCACATGGTACTGTGGTGAAGATTAAATAGGACCATCTGTGTGAAGTAGTTGGAACACTACTGGGTGTGCACACTATTTTGTGCTCCACATCACTGTCAATGTAATTCTCATTATTTTATATCCCTGTTAAAATATCCATGTAATGAAACCACTATTTTAATAGGTTCACATCATGGGGTAAACATAATTAATTTGTTCATATTAACTTTAATATAGAAACATAATTTTCTGGCACTGTTTGATATTGTATTGCAGGCCTGGGTCAGGCAGCAGAGTTGAAGAGAATTTTCGCATTGTCTAGAATCTATATGGCACTTGATTTGCCAGCACAGTTGATTTTGACTCTTCAATTGTCTCAATCCATTTTTATGTTTAATAATGTCAGTTATGCCTTACTATAGTGAAATTCTACCACACTATGTAGCTAAAGCCTTTGAAAAAGAAAACATACTTCATTATTCTGCCTTTAATATCACTGGGAAAACGTTCTTATGATCACATTTAAACAGTTCTTCATCTAGATTTACCTGAAACTTTATTAAACAATTCCCTGGAAGTAAGGTAGGTATTTCTGGGAATTTGTTGAAAACACTATGGTATCATTCATTGTACTGTGGTTTTAATTTTCTAAATGATACTCTAGTTCCTCAAGTTACTAGGGCAAACTGAAAATCAGGGTTGTTCTTCCCCGAGTGATCTTGCAATAAAACTGCAATGAACGTGAAGACAACTGAAGTGGGAAGGAGAATGATTTGATGACTATCGTCTTGAAAATTATAAACTGACTCATTTCTTTCAAGATTGTTTCACACACACCATCTTTCTATAAAGGCCATGCAGTGATTAGCCATCTAAAATGAAACGAACTGGAAGCAGTGAGTCATGATGGATACAATATAAGACTTGGTATTTACTGAGCACATGTTATAGCAAAGCACCTTCTTACCACTTGATGTGTGTTATTTCTTTTAACCTTCACAACAATCCTCCAGAAGGGGTACCATTTTGTATCCATTGTACAACTAAAGAAACAGCCTTGGAGAGAATACGTAATTTGGCCACTATCACACAAGTAATAAATAAGTCAGGATTCAAACCCAGGTGTCCAGACTGAAGATCTGTCACTCTTTATGTCCAATGCTCTATTTGCATTCTATCAGTAGACACTTAACTTTGGGGAGGAGACTAGAACAGCGCTTCTGAAGATGTACTCCAGAGAAAAATTAATTATTAATATGTCCCTGCACTACAATTGTGACACCTTACCAGCTTACTCATCAGATATGCTTCAGTGAATCCACAAATTCCCTCAATTTGTACATACCCAGTAAGACACACTCTACAAAGCATGCAAAAGTAAAATCGAGAACGTAAACCATTCCAGACACTTTTGTATAGAAGAGATGCCACTGAAAATTCCTTTGATCCAGGTATTTCTATTATCCTTGGATCCAGGTATTTCTATTACCCTTGGAACAGTCTTTTAAACTACTTCTCTACCAATCACATAATTATTATCGTCTTGAACCCTCTATCACCTAAATAGCATAAGAATGAGAAATGAAGATAGGAAAGAAGAGACTAAAGGAGAATAAGGTATTGGACAGAAATAAAGCAAAGAGTTGGAATCAAGACTGGGTGAAAACGTACAAATTCTTTATATTAACATGATTTCTTTGTGACTTTTTGATGTGCTGCTTTTATAGTTTCTTCCGCTCTGTTCAATTATTAAATTGAAAAGTATTTTGTAAGTGACCAAATAGTCTGATTTAATGACCTCTATAACCCAATCTGGATATTTTTTCTGTAAAGTACGAATCTCATTTACTATATGTTCCTGTTATTTCTTGTTGTGTGACAAACCACCTCAAAACTTCATGGCTTAAAACCATAGCAATCATTGATTTGGTAGCAAGGCTTTGCAGAGGTGGCTCATTGCTGCTCCCCACAGCCCTGGCTGGGGTGGCTCACACACAGCGCTGCAAGATGGTGCTGGCTGCCGGCTGGGAGTTCTACCAGAGCTATGGAATGGAGCATCTCAGTTCCTCATCTTACGGGCTTCTCCACAGGCTGTTTGGACTTCCTCATGGCTTGGTGGCTGATTTCCAAGAACAAAGGTCTCAAAAGAACCAGAAATAAGCTGTTGCCTTTTATGGCTTAGCTTCAAGTCACATAACATCACTTCTGTTGTAATCACAAGTGGGCCTAGATTCAAGAGGAGGGAATATAGTTCCCACCTCTCAACAGGAGCAGCAATAAAACCACACATTAAGAGCAGCATGTGGGATGGGAGATACAGCTGTGGCCATTTTGGGAAAGTGCAACCTGCCATGCCACGTTGTTCATTCATTCAATAAATTATTTACTGAGCACTGAATTAGGAGTTATGTTTTCAGTGGTGAGGAAAATAAACACTTACTGTCTGGTGAGGGAAATAGGCATTATTCAAATAGTCATGTAAATAGATATATGACTTAAAGATATAGAGAATTATAACTGTGATAAATGGTACAAATGAGAGGTCATGAGAGAGTCTAAGGCGGTCTAAGAGATCAGCAAAGGCTTCTTTCCAGGAAAACAAGTAAGAGTTAAACTGAGATCTTAAGGATGAAGAAAGATAAATTTCTGAGAGAACATTCCATGCACAGGGAAAAGCAGGTGAAAAGGCCCTATGGCAGAAGGACAGAACGTGGTGAGAACAATGACACAAAGAAGGCTTATGTGGCTGGAGAAGAGAGTGAGAAAGCGAGAATAGAATGGGTTGAGGCTAGAGAGGCTTATAGAAGAAGTTTCCAGACCAGGCAAGAGCACGCGAAGGTATTTTGCCTTTAGTCTCACAGCAGCGAGAAGCGATTGAAGTGTTTTAAGCAGAGGCAATGGCCTAATCATATTTGCATTTCAAAAAGTTGTCCTTCACACTGTCCTCATTGTGAAGGATAAAGAGTAGAGGGTGAAAGCAAGGAGGACAGTGCTGTAGCTATTGTAATAGTTCAGGCAAGAGGTGATTAATAAATTAGACTGGCCTGGTGGGCGAGATGGGAAGAATGAAACAGATACAAGAAACAGATAGGATGTCCTGTGTTTATTTAGGTCTCTCCTGAACTACTGGACTCCAGTTCCTCTAAAGTAATAGGGGTTGATTCCTAATAACCTTTGAATCCACACTACTTAGCCCACCATCTGGAATTCAAGAGACAATTAATGAGTGTTTGTTGGATGGATGGATAGATGGATGGCTACACAGAAGAATGAAGAAAATAGACACATCTCTCCTCTTTAGTTCCCAGTTCTCCTGCCATCGCACCCTTATTCCTATCGCTCTCTCTTCTTATAACATCCTTCCTGCTTGTTCTCACTTCTCTCTCCATCCCCTCATCAATCCATCCCTCATCAAGGGAGCTTTCTTGGATCTCAGGCTAGTTAGAAGCTTCCCCTTTGTGCTTTCAGAGGGCATCTCCAGGAGATGTTAGCACGTAATGCACTGAATTGCAATACTCAATTTGTCTCTTTTACTTGATTGCCTGAGCTCCTTCAGGCAAGAACTGTGTCTTGTTCACATCTGTAACTGCAGCACCTACTAGCAAAGTGTACAAACTACAGTAGGCACTGGTTGCTATTTGTTTGTATCAATGAATGAAGGAAATGACTTCCATGTATGTAAGACCCCCAAATGCAAACAGAGCTGACATTCTGTGTGTGTGTTGGGGGCGGGAGGGAGGGGGGCGATGAGGAGTGCGACTAGTCTTCTTCCCAAAGGGTTACCATTGCCTCTGCCTGAGACTAGGCCAGAAGGTTACCGGTGAGCACTCTTCATTTCTCTTCTCTCTCGGTGTGCAGCCAAGAATCTGCCTCAACATTTGAAGAATACCCAGCTGAGATCTCAGAATTCTCCATCATGAAATACAGCAGGAATGAATTAGGCCTGAGAAATATTTAAAAGCAGGTGTTCGATTAAAAATGTAATAATCAAATACCCCTCTCAACAGAACAATTAGTTGAAGCATTATTTCATGCTTTTAGTGAAGACACTAATGAAATGTAAATACTCATGAAGCCAGGAAACACCACCAGGTGAAACATGTAATGATTTAGGCCAGTGCTTCTTAAACTGAAATCCATGACATATCCTTCAGCATTTGTGAGTTCTCTAGGAGAATTTTTCATTTTAGTTTTTAATTTGGTGCTAATTTAAAAATTAATACAAGCATATTTCAAATTATCTGATACGCTTACTGTCTGTTGGGAAAACAGGCTGAAAAACCGTACTGAAAAGTAGTTTCAGAACAGAGGAAGGCTCTGTATTTATCATTGCATTGATGCCGAGTGATCCATCAAAGAATTTATTTTTAAATGTGTTGGTAAGCAGGTCCAGCTCCATTATACATCTCAATGTCAAGGTGATAACACTCACCCCACAACTCTTATACAGCTCCTACTACTTTCAAAGACAAATAAACAAACCCCCCAAAACCTCTTCCTTTTGGCAGGAATAATTTACAACTGAAAATCATTTTCAAATAAGATGTTATTTTCTTCTTTAGTGACTGTGATACAATCATTTGAAAATGATATAGTGCATCAGAGTAATATCGTGAACACATAATAGAAGCAGACTTTATGTATAAACCCATTCATTCATTCTTTTGATATCTGCAATACACCAAGCACTGTTCTATGCTTTGGGGATACAGTAGTGACTCAAACGAAGTCCCTGGTCCTGTGGAACTTACATTCTAGTGAATGACATCTAGACACCAAGTAAAGCAAAAGCACATTATAGCCCAAAGATGCAAAAGTTATATAGTAGTTAGGAAGGAAAAAGTGGTGAGAACTGAGTTGCCACAGGGCACATTGTAGTCTAGACATTGCAGCCTCTAAAATATCTATACTAGATCAACCATAGCCAAATTCATAGCCACAGAGGACTTACTGAGTTGGTCTTGTCTTTATGCATATCAATTTGCATAAAGTCAATTAGCATAAGTGAATAAATAATACTTTAGACAAAGATTTTTATTAGGTGGTATCTTTAAATTTCTCCATTATATTATGGAAATGTTCATTTGAATTTTATTAGTTTGGTGGTTTGACATATTTAATTTGTAAATTTCTTTTGGGTTAATTGCATGAGGACATGAGGAGGTTTTAAAAGAAGGATAAGCATTAGGAATTTAAATTCGAGTTATAAACAGTTTTATTGAAGTATAATTTACATGCCATAAAATTCAATCTTGTAAGTGTGCAGTTCAATATTTTTTTTTGTAAATTTCTACCATTGTGCAACAATTACCATAACCCTGTTTTAGAACAGTTTAATTTCCCACAAAAGTTCTCTTGTGCCCATTTGAGTTCAACCTCTGCTTCCACCTTCAGCTCCAGGCATCAGTAATCTGTCTCTGGAGATTTTCATTTTCTGGAAAATTCTTATAAATTGAATCTTTTGTGTTTGGCTTCTTTCACTCAGTATAATGTTTTTGAGGTTTATCCATCTTGTAGCAGGTATCAGTTTTTTCATTTCTGTGGCTGCATGAATCCTGTTACATAGATAAAATACATTTTTTTAATCCATTACCAGTTCATGGACATTTGGATTGTTTTCTAGACAGTCTGACAAGCTCTCTCTCTTTTGATTGGAGTGTTTGGTCCATTCACTATTTTTCTAAGTTTAAAAATATATGTATAAGTGTGTGTGTGTGTATATATATATATATATATATATATATATATATACACATACATATATATACACACACACATGTGTATATGTATATATGTATATATGTCCACACATGTTTATTTTTACATATAATTTTCAAAATTAAACTTTTTATTTTGAAAGAATTATAGACCCATATGCAATTATAAGAAATATTACAGAGAAGATTCTTGGGTACCCTTTACTCAGTTTTCCCTATTGGTAACATTTTGCAAAAGTATAATACTATAGCACAACTAGGATATTGATATTGATACGGGCAAGATACAGAAAATTTCCATCAATGTAAGGATTACCCCTCCCAACAGTTGCCCTTTTTAGCCACACCCACTTCCTTCCTATACCCACTCCCTCCTTAACCCCTAGCAGCTGTTAATCTGTTCTCCATTTGTATAATTTTGTTATTTTAACAATATTAAATAAATAGAATCAAACAATATATAATCTTGGATTGGCTTTTTTTCACTCAGCATAATTCACTCAGGTTATTGCATTGTATCAATAGTTTCTTCCTTTTTAAAAATTGCTAAGTGATATTTAGTTTTGAAGGATAGTTTTCCTGGATATAGAATTCTTGGCTGGCAGTTACTTTTCCTTTTAACATTTTGAATATGTCATCCCAATGCCAGTAGCCTCTATTGTTTCTGATGAGGAATTAGCCATAAATTGTACTGTTGTTTCAGTATTCTATGAATTATTTTTTCTTGCTGTTTTCAGTATTTTCTCCTTGTCTTTAGTTTTAGAAGTTTAAATATGCTGTGCCTAGATATAGATCTCTTTGTGTTAATCCTGAGATTTGTTGACCTTCTTGGATTTGTAATGTTGTTCATCAGTTGTGAGAAGTTTTCAGCCATTATTTGTTCAGGTAATCTTTCTGCTCCATTATGGGATTTTCATTACACATTTTTGGGTATACTTAATGTTGTCCCACAGATCTCTGCTTATTTTTCTTTTTCCTCTGTTCTTCATATTCGATACTTTCTCTTAAATTATATTCAAGTTCACTGATGCTTTCTGGTATCAGATCAAATCTGCTGTTAACCCATCTAGTGAATTTTTTATTTCAGTTATTGTACCTTCCAACTCTAGAATTACCATTTGGTTCTTTTTGTAGTTTCTATCTGTCTATTAAGGTTCTCTGTTTGTAGAATAAAGTTATATTTTATTTCAGTCTTTAAACATGGTTTTCTTTAAGTTTTAAAACATATTTTTAAATAGTAGCTTTGAGGTTTTTGTCTTCTACAACCAACATCTGGGTCCACTCAAAGTCAGTTTCTGCTGATTAATTTCTCTCCTAAGTAAATGTTAGACTTTTCCATTTCTTAGCATGTCTCAATACTTTTGTTGAAAACTGAACATTTTAAAATAATAAATTACAGTAACTCTAGATTCTGATATTTCCCTCCTGAGAGATTTTTTTCAGTAACTTGCCTGGACTTAACTTACAGAATCTGTCTCCCTCATAGTGTATGCCTGCTGATATATCTGCTCACATTTTCAAAAGAAACTATTATTCTTACATTGATCTTTTAGCCTGGTTTCCTCAACGTTTTCTCCAAGTCTGTATAGCGTAGTGGCCAGGTAATGATTTGGACAGCAGCTATGCTCAAATACATAAAACCCGTAAAGCTTCCATCTTCTGACAATGAATTCAGGCATTTCTCAAGTCTTCCTCAGCTTCTACTTTCCACCAAATTCTTTTTTGTCTCCCTGGAATGTGCATGTCATTCCTCAGTTAGCCAGGGAGGTGTAGAGGATTTATCTAGCTTTTCTATGGCTCTCTCATTTCCAGGGTATCTCCATTAAATTTCTGACTACTCACTGCTTGCCCCAGTAGGATCTCAGACTACGAGAGCCATCGGTTTTCCACACTCGTTTTCTATTGCGCTTGCTAATTTCCGTAATAATGTTGTTGCTGTGGACTTTTGTCCTCCACTCCTAATGAAATTTTCCCCTTCTGGCAGAAGCTGATGGTGTTCACTGCTAGCTTGCCCTACTAAAATAATATGCTGATTGAGCTGGAGGTAAGTAGGAAGGTATGCAAACCAGGCAAGAAGACCACAGATTCCCACTTATCCAAATTTCAGCATTTCTTCATAAACACCTGTCAATTTTTTCTTTGCCTTTGTTCAAAATTCAGGGCCTTAAAATGTCTGCTTTGGCAATTTTATTCAGTTTTATGTTTGTTTTGGGGGAGAGGGGGCACTGACTTTTACATGCTGTCATGACTGAAAGGTGATTAAATTAAGATTTATGATTTAAATATTTATTCTTTATTTAGGTAACATTGCAACAATAGTTTTATAAGTCATTATTGTAGGTACACTAGAGTGTTTTTGTTTTTTAAAAGGATATATACTCAAGTTTGGAAGATACTGTAGGCTTTTGAGAATTCACAAGGCAACATAAATTTTCTCCACCTTGAAACTAAATGCCATTTCTGATCAAACATACCTTAATAGACAGAATCATATATCATGTCTGAATACTGTAAAGTGAAGAAATTCATTATGAATTTATCTTCTCAAAGGACATTAGTTTTCAGTTTATTAATTTTTCCATGAAAAAAAATACTAAGTAGAGGCAGATTCTTCAATAAAAGAGTGGATATGATGAAGTGTTTATTCAAAATGAAATTGTCTATAACCTTTAAGCAAAAATCATATTTGCATATAGTCTTTCCAGGAAAACATTTGAAAAGTCAGTTAATGTTGAAGTTTTGTCAGGGGATGGATGTAATAGAGTTGATTAAAGGTCTTGATTTTTCACTCATTTGTTTCCTATAAGAGGTTTTTATATTCCTAGCACATTGACTTTTGGCTTTTACATATGATATACTTTGGCCCATGGAATATGAGAAGACATGCTACATTCTATATTTGAGCAGACTTTTAGGTAGTTTTATAACTTGCCTCAGCCTCTTATACTTCTGTCTTTATGCCAACAATATGCCCCAGTTTTTTTGTTTTGTTTTGTTTTGTTTTTGTCATAAGGCTGAATATCTCCACAGCCTGTGCTAATAGAACCATCTCTCTGTTAACCTTGTAAGGGGCAGCTCCTTCAACTTGGACTTCAGAATGAGAATACAAGCATAGCTGCAGTCAGGTCCAGTGCCTGGAGCAGGACCTTAGCCAACCAGCAACCATTATGTGGTGTGGGTTAGAAGTATATGTTTGTGGATAAGACACTGAGAATTTGACTTGCTTCTGCAACAAATGCTGATTAAATACAGACATAAAAATGGGCCTCTTCAACAAAAGCACTGCATTATCAAGATTATTATTTTTATGTCACCATAGCAGGAAAAGAAAGCCTCTGGATGGGTTTCCTTCACATTTAGAGGAGTGTTTGGTGTTTGTTATGAGACTTCAAATGTATGTTCTGTGGCTTAGGGAGATTCTCAGAAGGGCTGAACCTGAGGTTTAAAACTCAAGTAATGTTAGGAAAGACAAGCTTTGTGGATAAAGATGTCTTTAGCAGACAACCCAGGCAGCGGCTTCAAATACAATCCCGAAATTGAAGGTACTAGGGTAGATGTTCCAAATGAGGGTGTTGATTTTCAATCAAGGTGCACCTTGAGTGGGGAAACACCATGAAGTAGGTTCAGAATGAACAGCAGATAGAATTTATTTTTTTTAAAGATCAGGAAGACCAACTAGTACTAGATTAAAAGAGAATAAAACCTACTGAACTTAAAACTTTAATATAACATCGCTCCATTAGACTTAAAAAAATCATACCTCAAGTGATGGTAATGTTTCCGTAGTATTTTATTCAACAGAGGTCATTACTTATCTTCAGACAGAATTGTTCTGAAACTATCAAGGACTTAAAAGGTTCACAGAGAGATGGTTCTGTTAGCACAGGCTGTGGAGATGTTCAGCCTTATGACAAAAACAAAACAAAACAAAACGTATGCTCTTAGCTGGTCTGGAAAAGTGAAAAGAACTTATAAAAGGAGGACTCTTACACAGAATCCAATTCAAAACAGAGGAAAAAAGGAAAGAAAGAGAATGACTGATATTCCTATTTCCCATTTCTCTCTATGCGTGAAGGAGCTCACATCTCTTTGCATAGTAGTAGACTAAGGTGCAATGAAATCAGAGCCTTGTGATCTATTTGATCTTGATTTGCAGGAGGCGTTGAAACACTCAATCCATCTGATTGTCACTGCTATCTTAGTGACTGATTAACTAAGAGGTATTTCCTGATTTCTGCAAAGCCCTAAAAGAAAACTAATGTGGGAGGGCCACAGGGAAACCCTCCGTGAGTGAAAAGACCTTCATTATTAGAATCTTTATATTCTGAAGTGGGATCTGACACTGACATTGATAATATCCATAGAAATCAATTAAGTAACAGATTTTAGAAATCATCTCTTTCTCCATTTCCCAAGGTAATAATATTAGCAATGACTCATCTGAAAACACTAAGTACCTATTGCCTGAAAAATTATAACAATTGGATTTCAGAAAGAGATTTCAATTTTAAATAAAATGTCTACATCACCAGAGTCTGATATCTCTTGTTAAGTCTTGCCTCATTTTTTTTTTTTTTCAAGTACTGGGTTTTATGATTTCTTGCAAAGTCACTCTGGAATAGTCTTTGTAGAAGTGAATAGAATTTTACTGCATAAAGAGACCTTAGAATTCACCTGATGTGCCCTCTCCCTCACCATAATTCTGGAGATGAGAAAATGGAGCCCCAAGAACCTGAGTCTCTCACAGTTAGGCAGAGTGGGTACTGGGTCTGGATCCCAAGTCTCTTGCACTCCAAGGCTTTCACACTCCCCCAAGCCACCATAAATTAGTTTAGGATCAAAACATTTAATCCTTTAACTCATCCAGAATCTTTTTAGTAATGTTACACAGTCCAACTATTACGTTGTTTTCTCTTTTATATTCATTAAGACACAGTTTGGGAAAAGAGTGGGACTCACTACTGACTCTTTGTGGCAGTAAGAGAAAAACATTTTTAACAGTGAAGTTTGAGATTTGAATGTTCAGTATTTCTAATTCAATGCTGTCAGTGACACTGACTTCTACTATTTAGCACATATGAATCATGTTATAGTTTCAAAATAGTTTTCTATCAATAGTAACTTCTTAGCATGAATCAGGCTAGTTTTATTATTTCCTCCTCCCCACAACAGCTTTCCTGGTCACATCCTATTTGGTGAATGTAATTAGTTGTCCAGATGTTTAACTGTCTGAACTCCTAAAGTCTGCCTGCTGCCAGACAAAGCTTTGGATTCAGGGTAGGGACAGTTTTACCTCCGGGGTTTCTGGGTGCCAAGAACAAAGTTGGAGATGGGCAATGGACGGATTTGGGAAAATGTAGAAGGACAATCTGCCTTCATTGATGACAACTAAAGAGTTTACAGGTGTTCTAGCTCATCCCTAATTCCAAGTCTGGGGAGACCCTGCTTCATTCTAGGAATCTGCTATAGTGTAGGGCAGGATAAAGGGGGGAAGAAGAGCTATTGGCAGGGTTCAGTGTATCCCCAACTGACCCCTCACCTCAAGCAGAAATCATGGGATCACTTTCTATCAGGAATACACCAACACTGCTGTTCCCAGTTGCTTTGACAAGAGGGGACACTTTGAGCGATTCTGAGCATGAACCCAAAGGCAATTTCAAACCTGGAATAAGAATAAGGCTCTCCTTGGGCGTGACTCAAATAGAAAAGCCTTTGAATCACAATATTTGCATCTGAGTCACTCGCCAGTCTTTTCTTCATTCTATAAAGGCACTTTAAACAGGCCTCTAACTAGGCCTTTTGATTCTCAGCCTTTCCCCTGAGCAAACTTCCATTTCAACCACCCCATAGGAACCGTAAGATCTCTTTCAGACATTGGTTTTAAAGAAAGACCACTCATACAAGTAGTTTTGGGGAGACTTGAGGGTTTGGGAGAATCACTAGGACTGACTGTCAGTTTGTGCTGTAAAGCTATCTCTGCGCCTGGGACACATGGCTTGCCAGATGGCCCCATAAATATGATTGCTCTCACTTTTTCTCTTCCTCCTTTCATGTTAAAACTCTTCTGATTTACCAGAAACTTCAGAGGAGTGAAGACACATGAAACCTGACGGGAGTTCTGACCTTCCGTTGCCACCAATGCACTGAAGATGCATCATCACGAATTATATTTTTAGAGACTTGCAAGTGTTATATTGGGCACGCTCATATTTAGGTCATACTCTCCACCTCCCCCAAGTCCCTCTGATTTTTTGAAGACCTTCTGAGCCTCTACAACTACACTTGCAAGAAATTCTTAGTCACCTAAACTTACATGTCTCATTCTACTGTTTAATTCTGTCCTCTTGATTTCCAAAGTCCTGCCTAATGGACCTTGAACTATGTATGTCTAAATTTCATACTTATAGGAAAAGCTGAATGTAAGATTCCAACACTAACCCTTTTAAATTTTTTCCCAGTTTCAGCCTCTTCATTATCTTGGGTGTCCCATATTCCTCTTTCCACTCTCTTCCTCTGTCCCCCTGTACAATCTCAAATCTTCAGGTTATTAAATGAGGGGCATGGATGGTCTTCATCACTTAGGGTATAACGTTTCTTCCATTTACGTGCAGTTTATGTATCCGCATACCTTTTGGAGCTTTCCTTTTCACCTCCAAACCCCCACCTCCCCAAACTGAACCATTCTAAACTTCCTTAGCCATTCCTGGTAGTTTCATACATCACCTGGTATCTAACATCTCTCACTGCTCTAGTAAGAAGGTGGGCAGGTTGGGCATCATGGCAAGATGGTGTCAAGGAGCTTACATATGTTTTTGCATTATAATAAAATGTGCAATTTAGTGGAGAGTTAGGGGTCAAATTCTGATAGAATCCTCTTTCTGCTTGGAGAATTCAGTGGTCATGTTTCAGAATGGTTTGTTACCAAAATCTGCTGCTGCAAGGAAGGTTTCTGGCTCCATTGTTCTGAGTGGGGGTTACACATTTCTTTTTATCTGAATCAGAAGGAACCAAGAAAGTGACTAATGGAAATAAAGAAAAGGAGTTTGAAAGGCAGGGACTGTTAACAGCAACAGAAATACTGGAAAAGGAAAACATTAAGCTAAGAAACAGCACAAAGTGCAGGTATGAAACAGCAATGCCACATGAAAATGTAAGCAATTGTGTATGGACAATTCAGGCGAAAAGACTCTGAAAACAAATCTGGTTGCTGGAGCTTTGGCTGCTGGGCAGGGGGAGATATCTGAAAAATAAAAACTATCACCTGCTGTCTTCCTCATTGTAGTTTTAGCATCCAGCATAGTGCATATTTGTGTACGAAATATAACACTGGCCAAACTACCCAATGTTTTCAGATAAACTATACGTTTCTGTGACACTGTCACTTCCATGCCCCACAGGCCCCATCTATGGCAGGATTCATGGGAAGAATGATCTGACTTAAAGGAATGCAGGGGGCATCGACCAGCACAGTTTATCTGGCTACATGGGGGGTGGAAAACGAGAAGAGAAAACCAGCTCAGTTGAGCAGCTATGAGACCACCTTTGAAGTACGTCTTTTATATTATTGCCTGCCAGCTCCTTCCCAACTTCTTTCTCCACCTCGTCGACCCGAAGCAACGGAGGAGTCAGCCAGGGGGAGTTCTGTTGTAACTGGGAAGTCTCTTGAGGGCAGTAGTCTCCTCTCCCTTGGCGTTTCTCGCCTGCACCTGCCGCGCTGCCCCTCGAGCCTCTGCAAAGATGCAGAGGTCGAAGCACGTTGTTGTGCGGTGCTGAAATGCTCCCAGATTCCGCCTCGCGCTCCTGGTCCCTAACACCAGCTGGGATCCTGGGATCACCTCTAGGATCCCCGTGGGTGTTCCCGTACCTTCCTTAGATTTTCCTCTTCCCCAGCTGCAGGCCCGCTCCTCCCGCCCACGCCCGGCACCCGAGGGGCGTCCCAGGCTCTACGTGGTCCTCCAAGCCCCGGGGCACCCGGCGGCGCGGGCCGGGCGGGGAGGGGCGGGGGAGGGGCGGAAGGCGGGAAGCCGAGTCGGGGGCGCGGGAGCTCACGCGTCATGTTGCCCCGCGCGGGATTTGTCGCTTTCAGCTGCAGCCGCTGCAGCGGCGGCGGGAAGAAGGGTGGAGGGTGGTGAGAAGTGCTGGCACCCCGGCCGGGAGGGGGGGCCGCCAGGCTGTGCCGGGAGAGCCGGAGGGGTGCTCGGCGCTGCCCCGCCCTCCTTCCGGGAGCGAGGATGCAGACTCCGAAACTGGCGCTGCTGGGCTGAGGCGGAGGCAGGGGAGTTGCAGCGCGCCGCTCGGTGAGTGTGTCTCCTGAGCGCAGAGAGGCGGGGGAGGCGGAGGACGAGGACGAGGAGGGGGAGGGGAGGGGGAGGAGGAGGAGGAGAAGGGGGAGAATGCCCGGAGCCGCCGCTGCCGCCGCCGCCGCCGCGATGCTCCCGGCTCAGGAGGCTGCGAAGCTGTATCACACCAACTATGTGCGGAACTCTCGGGCCATCGGCGTGCTGTGGGCCATCTTCACCATCTGCTTTGCCATCGTCAACGTGGTGTGCTTCATCCAGCCCTACTGGATCGGCGACGGCGTGGACACCCCGCAAGCCGGCTATTTCGGGCTCTTCCACTACTGCATCGGCAACGGTTTCTCCCGGGAGCTGACCTGCAGGGGCAGCTTCACGGACTTCTCCACGCTGCCCTCGGGCGCCTTCAAAGCCGCCTCCTTCTTCATCGGCCTCTCTATGATGCTCATCATCGCCTGCATCGTTTGCTTTACCCTCTTCTTCTTCTGCAACACGGCGACCGTGTACAAGATCTGTGCCTGGATGCAGCTCACCTCCGGTGAGTGCGCGCTCACCTCCGCGGAGGCGGGGGGACCCTGGGGCGCCTGAGCCGGAGGGGCGGGAGTGGGAGTGACCGGGCAGTGAGCGCCGCTGGGAGCCCAGCAACTTAATCCGCTCAGGCTTGGGGGTGTGGGTGGCGGGAGCCCTGGGAGGCCGGAATCCCCGCGCTTCGCCAGCCCCACCACAAGCCTCCTGTCCTGGGGATTTCGAGAACCTCGCAAGTGCGGGGACGCCACCCAGAGGGACCCGCGGGAGGCAGGGCGGTTGCTGGGCCGAGTCCGCTCAGAACCAAAGATTAGGAGAACCTGCCGCTTAAGGCTCGTGCTGAGGCGCTAAAGAGGGACGGACACAGCGAGGCGAAAAGCTAATTTGGAGAGGTTGTGGTTGAAGGAGAGTCAGCCTGCTCTGTCCGTCTCTGGGACTGTTTCTGTCTTTGGTTCATGAGGGTGTGTGTGTGGGGGGTGGTGGGGGGGGTGGGGGGGGTGGTGCTGGTGGCTGGAATGGAATTGTTTCTGTGCGTCCCGGGCAGTTATAAAAATGTTATCATGCATTCGGAAATTAATAAATCCTAATTGTTTTGGGTTACACCCTTTTAGGAAGAATGTAGCTTAGAATGTTCCTTAGCAATCCCCTGTCAAGTCTTCAGTTTGTTTCCATTCCATCTTTAAACAGAGAGAGGTCTTGAGGGAATCAAGGTCTCGTTTTTTTGGGGGGAAGTGGCTTTAGGGAGATAGGCAGAGAGGAAAACCTGTTTTATTAGTATCTCTGATCACTCTTTGTTTGTTGGTCATACATTGTTGCTAGTTGGAGAATATGAAAGTATTTGTTTCTGAATATCAAACTTTTAACCTAGAAAGGATGGGGGTGCATTTCGCGGTGGCTTTGGCGAGTGGTGAAACAAAACTGACTCCTTTCTCTACCTGCGGTGAAGCCGTGTCCCTCTCTACTAGCCAGTTTGGGTGCCCTGCCTTCTAAAGGCAGCCTCCATCCTCTGACACTTGACACTCTTGTACCAGCATTGTCTCTGTCCTTTTGATTTGATGGATGGTCTGGTGTGGAGAAATAGAGGATGTCTCAGGCAGCCAAATTTTCTCATTTGTGTTTTGTTTTATTTGATTGTGTTCATACTTCAAAGATGTTAAACCTTCAAGATTTTGTAGTTACTCCTATGGTTGGGAAGGTTTTCTGGGGAGTAGGGATTTGATCACCGCGTTTACCAGAGTGTCTTAAGTTGCTGGGCAAGAGAGATGAGGTTCATGATTTTATATGACTAGTTTGATATAACAGAAGCTTGTGGGAAACTAAACTAGTATAGAAGTACTTGCCTTGTATTAAGTGTGTCTCAGCTCATTTTGATTTGCCATGAGCTGTGAACGTGCCCTATGTGAAAGGCAAGAAAAGAGCAGCAGCAGAGGCCCCCAGCCCCCACATACCATTATTCTGGAATGTAAGAGTTCTTTGCTTTTCCTTCTGTCCTTCCACTCCCAACTTCTTGAAGAACCCTCCACCACACACACTGTATGTTTTAATATATAATGTAAATGCTTATGGCCATTTCAAGGGCAGACTAACTTTGAGATTTGGAATAAATTCACGTATGAAGTTGCTCTTGATGCTTAACTCTGATTTGACTTTGAAGACATTGAGGATGCAGGTGTTTTAGGAAAAGAACTGACCCTACACACCTAATTTTAATTTTTCTAAGTTAAATGACCTATTTAGACTGTTGATTTAAATTAGATTGTTTTTCAAAGGTCTGAAAGTAATTTGCAGGTGACTTATCAATAATTCAATTCTAAATGTTTTATTTTTATGAGATTTTTGTACTTTATACCCCAGTTTTTTCTTTTAAAAGGAAAGATTTGAGAAAAATTACGAGCTTTGAAGTTAATGCAAACTGCAACTATTACAATGATTTTTTTTTTACCTTCCTCTACCTGGAATGAGTACACAAAAATCATTTATTCTGGGGTAGTGAAATATGATGTCATGTTTTCAGAAATTTGACATAAATGTACTACCCTGTTTCCTGTATGTCAATGTAAAAATGATAGCCTCATACTGAAGAAGATATAAGGACATTTACTTCATTTTTGCAGCAGTACAGATCCTTAAGTTCTAGGCATACTTTTTGAAAGCCTTTATTTATAATTTATTTGGTATTTTATTTCTAGATAAACCATAGAAAGACATAAGTTTATTCATGAAGAATATTAATTAAAGAAGAATGGATTATGATGACAGGGCAATTAAGAATCAGTCAGCTATATTCACAGATTTTTAAGGAATGGGATGTAGACGATATTTCTGAAGAATGTCACATTTAATATGGTTTTTGGGGTTTTTAAGTCTCATGACGCTAACAAGAAATTTAACATAATGTAAGTTACTTTCAAAGTTTAGTTTCTAACCTTGAGACTATTCTTTAATGTTAAGACCTCTCATACTTTTAACTGTACCAAGGCTAATCTCAAATGTAATGTGCTACCAAGAAAGATGAGACTTAATGTGACATTTGCTTGTTAGAGGCTGTTTAAGCCTTATTGAAGGTCAAATGATTAACTTGTATATTTAGTTATCTAAGCATTTTAATATAGTAATGTCATTAATTAGAGCCAGGTAGAATATAAAATTCCATATGAAATGATATACTAAAATGATGAGGCAGGAAACTCTTATGGCACTACAACATCAAAAATTATTCTTTTTGTGATTCTGAACAATGAACTAAAAAAGGTACTTAGTTTATTGGACCTGAAAATGATGTTGCTCTTCTATCTAGATATGTAAAGCACATATAATTAATGGTGCTATTATGAACACCTGCCCTAACTCTCCCCTCTAAATCATTATTAACCTCAGTGGAGTGAAACTACAGAATTAGGAGCTAATATGTCACACTACTGTTGGCTGTAATCCTATACTTAAGGACTATTCCTGATAGAAAGACTGAAGACATAAAAAAATACATAAAATAAATAATAAATTAGAGATACAAAATTTCCAAATCTACAGAGAGACAGCTTTTTGAGAAGAGAGATTTTTCTTCTTTCTCTATTATTTCTCTAACACTGGAAGAAAAGAGGTAGATGTGTAATTGGTCAGGCAGGGTAATAAAGCCCAGATTAAAAAAAAAAATCCAGATGGGAAGGGAATTTTGTCTTTCTGGGAACTTGATTCTCTGCTTCCCGGGTTTTGTTCCTTAAACAGTATTTCAGAATGTTTCCAAGTCTCCAGAGGTGTTTATTTGTTTTACTGATTATAAGCTATATCTTGAATTGTTTCCAGAAGCCCTAGCGTTAACCATTATAGACCAAAGAAATCTTTTATTTTTTTTAGTAAGCTAATGCATTAAGGCAGAAATTAACATTTTTGTTTTTAGACATCTACCATGGGCTTCTTGGTTGAAGGCAGCAGACGAGGAGGTCCTCTCTTTGATGTGTGAAGAAGGGCTCCTGATACAGGTTGGATTTCCTTATTCAGGAGGGTTAAGGATAGGAGAAGGGGTTTCATTCCCCAGATCCTTTATCTCTTGTTATTCTAAGTGCACCAACAAGAAGGGCCACCAAGATGGCAAGGCTCTGTGGCAGAGGTTAAGGACTGAATTGCTTAGTCACTTTCCTTGGCCTCCTAGCCTTAGTTTTCCCCAGCTCCTTTTAGCCAGCTTGCTTTTTTAAACTTTATAACTTTGTCATTTAGGTGAGATGAGAATCACCAGAGGTAATCATTGCATTTCTTAGCCTGAAAGACTAGCCTTTGTAATGTTATACCATCCTCTCTTGTGGCATCTTGCTCTTGTTTAATGTACCTTATTAGCATTTGAGATGACAAGTTTTATGTGTTTATTTGTTTAATATCTGTCTTTTCCAGTACACTGAAAGTTCCATAAAGTCATGTCTGTTTTTCTTCATATAGCATAGAGGTCAAGATCATGGACACTGGAGTAAAAAGATGTGGGTTTGAACCCTGACTCTGATACTCACTGACTGTGTGACCTGGGGAATTAATCTCTCTCTACTTCAGTTGCTCACCTGCAAAGTGGGCATGTTATTGTCTTTACCTCAGGAGATTGGTACAAGGATTAAATGAGCTAATGTATATACTGATAACAGTACCTGGCACATAGTAAACAAGCACTATTTGAGAGTTAGGTTTGGTAACTGTTCTTGTATTGTTATCATTATTGCTATACCCTGGCACACAGTAGTATGTCTGGCACATAGTAGGTATTCAATAAATTTTTGTTGAGTTAATGAATTTAAAAAATGAATTATTAATGGGGCAAATGAAAGGAGAAAGAAGTGATTTAAAATTTCCCACATGCCATATTGAGAAGTGAATACAATATACTTTGAAAGCTGTTGTGCTCATCTTTCTCATTGGTTTATGGCATTGGCAGTAATCACACAAGAGGAACTCTTCCAAAATTCTTTGATGACAATGGTTGTAACTTGACAGCCTAATTCATGATGATCTTATTTTCATATCGAGGCTTTCTCTGATGCATAGGTAATGATCTTCATTACAATACTGGGATGGAATCAATTGTACAGAGAGTGCCAAAAAAATGTATATACATTTTAAGAAAGGAAAACTGTATTAAAATTGTAATATTCAATATATACTGATAACAAAAGGTGAATACAAGTCACATTTGACTTGTGCAATTACAAGAGGTGCTCAAAGTGGTTACCATCAGCGTCCAGACACTTGTGATTATGGCAAAGTACTGCTTGAGAAATGTTGGCCAAAAGTGTCCACTTGTATACCTTTTTTTTGCACCCCCAGTATCTTAGAATTCAGCATATTTTCCCTTACCTTTTAGTTTCTCGTGAAAAAAGTCACATTATTAAAGATGGAGGTTTTATGTAAGAATCAAAAGATCAGGCTTTTTTTCATAAGCGCGGGGATCCATTTTCAGGTTGGATTTCCTTATGCCCTTTCAGGAGCAATCTGGACAGATGAAGATGTGACTTCTAGGTTTCCCATTTCTCCTTTCTGGGCATCGTGAAGATGTGCTTTCCTTTGACCTACCAGAGAGCCTGCCGTACCTGCTCAGATGGGTGGCCCTGTGTGTGCAGAACTCTGATGTGGGTGCCCTGAAAAGGGGACAAGGTTGCAATTCACTCAGGTGCACACTCAGCATTTGGGACCATTAACAGTTCTGACCATTTGGCTGGTGTTGAGCAGTATGAGGAAGCAAGGTCTTGCCTCAAAGAGCTGCTAATCTCTCCTGAGTTCAGTTATGGAATGACCATAGATGGGTTTTTCCTCTGCCAGAGCATTTCAGATACTCCCCCAGATGCAGAGGAATGAAGTGTACCCCCAGTAAGAGCATTTTCATTTTCTAACAACATATTCTAATTATGAGAATTTTTTATTTACCAAGCCAAATTTATAAGGAAGTGATTTGAAATGAGAATTTAGAAACTGGATGTGTTTTTTTTTTTTTTTTTTTTTTTTTTTTTAATTTTATGTAGTGTGACAAGGAATGTGACAATTGAAGAGAAGTTGGAAAAATATTAATGTGAATGTCAAAACAAATAATTTTTATAACAGTGAGATTTTAAGTGAATATCTGTGAAAAATAACATGCCCCATATAACCCATAAGATATATTGTTAGGTGATTTTTTTTTTCTTAGTTGCAAGGCTGCACGTTTAACAGCTTTTATCCACTGTAAAAATGTTAACAGGTGTTTATATACTTCTATAAGTATAAATACATCCATACATACCTATCTAACCAGAACGTGGTATCAGATACTTAACATGAAAACAATTATTTAGTGATTAGTCTTATGTTTGGTATGAGGCTATGACCCAGTAAAAAGAACCCAGATGGTCAGCCAGTATATTACATTTTATGTGCATACTTGAGAAATCTTTCAAAGTGAGCAAAATTGAAAAATAAAATAAAAGAAACAGTAGTGCATATAGCTATAGTTAGAGTATGTGGCTCAGTGCACTTCTGTGTCTGGTGTGAGGAGATAAACTATGGGGAAAGGAGTAGAAAACTTCAGATCATACTAGTGTGAAGCAAAGAATACTTCAGGAAAATTCTAATTTAGGGCTCACTATGTGATAACGGAGTGTTTTAAAGTGTAATTTCCATAATACATTTGAACTTTGGGGGTCAGCACCAGCTTTAATTAATGTGATTTTTCCTTATAAGGAGTCAACTGGAATTTTTATTTGATATGAGAAAAGGCCAAGGAGCTGACCTTTATTCTTAATAATAACAAGTAGGTAACGATGGAAAGTAAGAGTCTGGTTCATTTAACAAATAGTAGGTAAGTTATTTGATGACTTAAACATAAAGCTGTTATAAAAAGTCATTGGAGCATTAAAAAAAGAAATACACAAAAACAACCTCTCCCAGAATCCTAAATGTTTCCACATAATTAGTATCACATAGCTCTCAAATTATGGCTATGATTCTATGATGCTCCTACTGCAACATGTCATTGTACCATTCATACTTAAATTGTCCTAATTGTAATCTTGAGCGTACTTGTCATCTCTTTTCCTAAAATAAGATAGAGAAATGAGTGGCTTGCAAGAGGAAGATAAATAGTTTTTTGATGAATCTAGACATGAACCATAACTAGCTTCTACTGGGCAGAATGAAAGAAGTAAGTAAGTCTTTCTGAGAGTTGCTGGCATGGAATTGCCAGAATGGGTCTCGCATACCTGAATTCTGACATCTTCCTCAGCCTAATAAAACCAGTTCTGTGGCAGAGTAGGGACTGTCTAATGTGCATCATAGGAGAAGAGATCGTAAATGACAGGCTGAGCGAAGTTAGTCTAATTGCATGAAATTTTGAGATTATTGATTATCAATGAAAAGGCTAGTGGAAGAGTAGTGAAAGGTAGTGAAACGAATGATAAATAATTGTCGGGTGATAAATAAATAAAAATGGCCTTATGTCAGAATCAAACATGCAGGACTTAACTAATCAAGAGTGTTCTCCATATCTTTTTCCCATTCGAAAACAGTGGCAGACAGGAGTTTGAAGGGAACTCATCTTTAGCTTTTATACTGAATGCATCATAGACCCATTTACTTAAGTATCTGAAAACTATTTGTGGAAATAGTCTGGGAGGGGAGTTCTTCGCACATTCCATTTTGGGTTTTAATGAATATCAAGGGTGAGGCTGCAAAATGAAAACGGGAAATGTGTATCATCATTGACAGAAGGCTCGGTATTTGAAAAATAGGCAAATATATCCAGTTGTGAAGAATGACAGGGATTAGAAGAGTGACACCAAAAATAGTTGAAGTTTGAATAAAAAAGACTTGAAGAAATTCAAGGTTCAATTTGATAACATCAAAAGCCTGTTAAATTTGATATAACCAATGGATTAAAATGTATTGACACAGGACAAACAGAGAGCTGGAATATGCATTACGATGCAAAGCTGTGTGCAAATCCTAATTACCAAGAAAGAAGATTTATGGCTCCATCCCCCCTCCCCCATACAGGGAGTTATATTAATAGATTCTAAAATCAAGGTATTCAAAGGGAATGATGATCGGACTTCTTGTATGGCCAATGGGAATATAGAGAAGGATTAAAATAAACCAACCTAGAAAGAAAAGTCATTGTAAAATTTGATAAAAAGCATTTTATAGTTTCTCTATGAAAATCTTGTTAACAGGTTGTGAAGCTAAATTGATTTGTATAGTGGTTATAATGGGGTAAAGGGTACTTACTGTGAATATTTAGGGTAAATGTATTTACAGAGCATTTGGTAATGTGTAGTATAAGCCAGGTTGAATTTTCTAAGATTCAGATGATTAATAACCAACAATATTGTGGATCCGTGTAATGTCAATTATTAGTTAACTGAGTGTTCTCATTTTAACCAGTTAACTGGACAAGGTATGATCACAAAAGATGGTGAATGTTTAAAGAAAAAAAATTATTACAGTAAAAGACATGTCACAATTAATCCCCCTCAAAATACCCCCACTTGCTTCAAACACATTTATCCCATTGTTCCTGCCACTTTCTGAAGCAGTTCTGGAAGTCCTCTTTCGTGAGTGTCTTTCATTGCGCTGTCATGGCTGCCTCCATGTCCTGAATCATTTTGACTTTAGGGAAGAGCCAGAAGTTGAACAGATCCGGTGAATAAGGTGGATGGAAGACACACCATAATGGTTTTTTTTCCTCTCCTTCCCCCCCTTCCTCTCCAATTCCAACTCAAGCTGTTGTTCTCAGTCTAGTTGTGGAGGATGCAGCCCCCTGGCCAATGTTGGTATTATAGCCTTGTATTCTACCTGGCTGAGGCAGTTGGTCGCCGGCCCCTGGCCAGCCGCTCACAGTAGCTCTCTGGCTGCTGGCCACTCACGCTGGTGTGTTTTTATTTGACAGAAATTGCCGTATACCAGAAGCGACATGTGACACAGAGCATTGTCATGATGGAGTACGATTTATAGCGCACCTTAAAACACACCTTCTCTCAACTGTAGCTCAAACCCAACTGATTGCACCAAACAAGTTGAAACATGTCACATACTGTTATTAAGGTTTGATGCGCCCCTTTCAGTATTGAAGATCCCTGCCTTTCCACTGGATGGCACTCAGCAGCAGCATTCACTGCATTTTGTGACCACAACGGAAAGGCTCAGTGTCACACATTGCTTCTGGTACAGCAAATTCTGTCAAATAAAAACATTACAGTGTGTCCTCATCCAACTTATTCACTGGATCTGGCACCGGGCGACTTCTGGCTCTTCCCCAAAGTCAAAATGACCATGAAAGATAAATGTTTTGAATCGATTCAGGGCATCGAGGCAGCCACGACAGTGCGAGTAGAGATGGTCATGAAAGAGGACTTCCAGAACTGCTTCAGAAAGTGGCAAGAACAATGGGATAAGTTGCATTCAAAGAGAGGGGGAATATTTTGAGAGGGATTGATGGCAGTGTGTCTTTTACTGTAATAAATTTTCTTTTTATGTAAACATTCACTGTATAATAACACTGTATGATATTGTTTGATAACACCTCGTAGTACTGACTCGTTGGCATTTTTTGAAAACCTTCATAGGGAAAGGAATGCTGTGCACAGTGATTTTACAAATTTGGTTGGTGACATTTTGGTGGGTCATGATATCAATTTAGTATGTAATGATCGGCATTAAAATTTGGGTTAAAACAGAATAGAAAATATGAATGCCATACACAAATAAGGATTTTATGAAACCTTTATTTCCTAAAATATTTACATATATGTGTATGGTCTAGATTGCAATGTATAATGTATTGCTTTCTGTGAGTTGTAGTTAAAATATTTGAAAGATACTGTTCCAGAGAAAAGATGGTATAGTATGAATTTGGAAAAATAATTTTCTCTTCTTTAGAAAATTGTGAAAGTTTTGCACCAACTTATAGGTAATTTTGTATGAGAAGGTAAAGTAGGTAAAATATACTTAACTTAAGCAATTTGTGACATTTTTCTTTGCTTTTCTCTCCTTCATTAATGACTTTAATTACTAATATGCCCCAATTAGATTATGGGTTGATTGAAAATAAGAATTATTTTTCCAGATGTGATTTGATTAGCCATTCATGCTATAAAAAAAATGACATGGTTCACTTTTGAGCAACAATCTAGCTAAGCAAACATTTAAACAAGTGTACTTAATCCAGTGCTAAATGGGTGGACTCCTAGGCTTTTAGAAGTTGGATACATATTAAAACTTATTTGGCAGTCTCCTGACTTTCTAGATAAAGAAATAATAGTGGTAAATACTAACTACTGAGCAACTACTACTTGCAAAAACCTTTAGTTTACTATATTTAACAATCACAACAATTCTGCAAGGTTAATATTATAATACCAATTTTGCAGATGAAGAAATTGAGGCTTAAAAGTTGTTCACAGTCACGGAGCCAGTAACTAGTTTGAACAATAATAATACTCTCCCCATGCCCTACAGCATATTACCTCAGAGTCAGAGAAATTAAGAGTTTTGCCAAAATTACACATTGGAAGAATTGAGACTAACACTCATCTCAGTCTCAGTGCGCTACTATTTGTACCACTTTCTTTCGCCTCCTAACTTAATGTACATTTGTTTAGTATAAATCTTCAACATGAATTTTCACCATTCTGTATCAACATGAAGGGAAGGAACTGCTATTTACAGGGAAAACAATTGTCTACATGTTTACCAAATTTCCCTCTCAAGCACGCTTACTCGTAGGTGTGATGAGCTACTCCTCATCCCATCCTTTTCATTTTCCTAACCTAGAGCTTGACTGGTCCTTTGCCCACACTGCCCCTTTGGTTATACCTCTGATCTCATAGCTACCAGTCTTGGACTGTGCATCCTACAGGACAAGAACACATGTCAGCATATCTGGCTTTGTATCATCCATACCTGCCCTGTATCGTATACGGAAACCTTCTTAATAGATGTGCTTATTGATGATGGTGGTGATGAAAGTGGTGATGGTGGAAAGGATCGCCAAGTCACAGACACAGTTCCAGAGAGGATAATAGACTTGGCAGCTTCTGGAGGCATCAGTGTGGGGAAGTGGTCGTACGGTTTGCATCCTGACTTGACCACTTATTGTCTGGATGACTTTGGGCAAGTCATCTAAGTACTCTTGACTTTTCATATTCTTGATGATATTTTTCTAAGGTTTATATAATTGTATTCCAGATACATACAGAGAGATTGCAAGTTATAGGCATTAAAATAGATCATCTGCTAACCAAGTGTTGCTGAGCATTTATCAACAAAGTAAATGTTAGGAAAATCATCAAAGATAGGGTGAACTTAAAGCAGAAAGCAAATAGAATGCAGTCCTAGACAGACAGATAGGTATCCAGAGTTAGATTTCCTCAATATAATGACCTTAAATAAAAATACCTATTTTCTGTATTCTCAGGATTATTGAATTAATCCATGTAAAACACTTAAAAGTGGACCTAGCACATAGTAAGTACTCAATACATGTTAGCTATGATTACTGTTATTACTGCTATTACCATCAAACAGAGCAGGACTAGAGGAGTGATTAGTATTCAGAAAATTTAGTAGACAGAAAGACTGAACTCAACAAGCGCAACTTAAAGAACGACAATTTCGTTTCACAACGTGTATATGCATACCTTCCTTGTTCTGAGGATCAAGAAAGAAAATGCCTATGAAATCCTTTTAGAAACTGCACAGTGTTATATGAATGCCATTGTAATTCCTATAATGGGTATTGTATATTCTTAACACACACCATATTGAGTTAAGGGTTTAATTTTGTGTTAACAGGGTCTAGCTCTTCCATTTTATTTGCCTAGAGTATTGATTCAAAGTAACACGAATGTATTTTGGAGATAATTTTGAACTGTTTAATAATTTCAACCAAAGAAACTTGAAAAATAAAGCCATGTTATAAAGGCAATGTGGACCGGCTTATGTTAAAACCTAAACACTTAAGGGCCGGCCCGGTGGCTCAGGCAGTTGGAGCTCCGTGCTCCTATCTCCAAAGGCTGCTGGTTCGATTCCCACATGGGCTCTCAACCACAAGGTTGCTGGTTCAACTCCTCAAGTCCCGCAAAGGATGGTGGACTCCGCCCCCTGCAACTAAGATTGAATATGACACCTTGAGCTTAGCTGCCACTGAGTTCCCAGATGGCTCAGTTGCCAGATGGCTCACAAGGTTGCCAGTTCGATTCCCGCAAGGGATGGTAGGCTGTGCCCCCTGCAACTAGCAACGGCAACTGGACCTGGAGGTGAGCTGCGCCCTCCACAACTAAGACTGAAAGGACAACAACTTGAAGCTGAACGGCACCCTCCACAACTAAGATCGAAAGGACAACAATTTGACTTGGAAAAAGTCCGGGAAGTACACACTGTTCCCCAATAAAGTCCTGTTCCCCTTCCCCAATAAAATCTTTAAAAACAAAACAAAACAAAAAAACCCCTAAACACTTAGGAATTCTTATGAAGTTCTCCTAAGTGATAGAGAAATACCCCAATTATTTCTTCTTCACAGTTACCAAAAACAAAATGGAATAGTCTCCATGTTTAATAACATCATGTAACAGCAGGAACATATCTGCAGCAGCATTTTTTTCTATTTTAAAGGTAGATGTAGTGTTTTGAAAATTGGTTCTCAATGTTATATCTGTGAATATTTTTCTTCAAATAAAGTAGTGATTTAAGATTTTCTGATTTATGTTCAAATGAAGATTATGTTGCTCAGTTTTTCATTAACACGTTAATTCCTTGTATTTCTTTAGTTTTTCTAGAGAAAGTTATTAATAAAAAGACAACTCAACATTGTTTCTTATTAATATTTTCATTTCAGGTTTAAAGTCATGAGCTTATTATAAAATGAGAATATCGGTTTGTTATGATTACACACTATGAGTACCACCCAAAGCACTGAATTGAATAATGAGTAAATTATCTTATTGTCAATATCCCTTTTATGGTGAATATCCAGAGTTGCTGTTGACAAGGGAACTTACTAAGCATGCTCGAGAGATGCTGTTGGAGAGATGCTGGGAAAGAGATGCTTCTAGAGATGCTGGTGAATGCTGCTGGACAGTCTCCCACCTGCATCCTGGAATCCACAGTTGAATAGCTCTGCTCTTTGAGACCTCTCAGTCTTCAGGAAAGGGCTTTTCAGCAAGAGAGCTAAAATGAGGAAATGGGGCAGGAGATGACCGATCTAGTTCACTTTACTGAGGACCCCTCAGTTGACTGCAGGATGGGCTCTAGAGGGAGCTCCAGCCCTGTCATCTTGTGCTTCTCAGAACTTTGCCTCTTAGAGGGTCAGGTCCAAAGTCGTTTTTCTCCTACACTGCTTGTAAGATAACATTTTAGAGGACGGAGGGTGGAGAATAAAATATGAAGGTTGAAAAACATTGAGAAAAAGGATTCATTCAGAATATGTAGTGGGAGGAAATCTCCTTTTACCTGTAAGGAAAAAGCCAACTCCCCCTGGACTTTCCTGCAGCCCATGCCTTGATACTGATTTTTAAAAAATAGTCTCTATAACTTATCTGACCTTCTGGAAGCTTTTATGACGCTCCAGTTATGTACTTTTGTAAAGGACTCATGGGCATGGTCATCCATCAGAACATTTGGCTGTTATTTCTTAGCCTAGATATGGACACTTGGGGGTAACTCGGACATCACTGGAGAATTAACAGGTCCCTGGAGAATTCAAAAGAAGTTGAGGGATTCAGAACTACAGAATTCTAAACAGCTGTTTGATCTTGATGGTCATGAGCTATGCATTATGTTGGCATCTCTGCAGCATCCCAAGCACATTTTGCAAATGAAAAAAGTAGACTTGGAAATTCCATTTCTTTGGAAACTTTAGTGACTTTTAAGAATTTAAAAATAATATTTACGTAATTCAGAATGTGGGCCCCAGCCATACATAAATAATGCTTTACAGGATCAGAATGAAAAACTGGGCACCTAATTTAATTACTAGCTACATGGTCCAGTCTCCATTTCCTTAAAAACAACAAAAGAAAAAGAGAAGGAATGAGTGTCTTTATCCCAAAGCTGTTGCAATTGGACACAGTTGTGCGCTCTCACATAGGTTTCTCCACCAGAAGCCACTCAAAAAACACACAAATTCTGTTCTTTTTTTTTCCTTTTTTAAAAAATGGGACCTGAGCTCAATCTGATTTTCATGTCTTTGGGAACCTGAAATGCAGAATGTTCTTGAGAAAAACCTTCAAAAAAGCACCCTCTCCTCAACATCGAGCCTTTTATTCCACCTCAGTCGAAAAACATTAACTTTAATCCTCACCAGAATTCCTCCTCATTAGCCCCAGTGCCCTACTCTGGCGCCAGTACCCACAAAAGTGTCTGACCCTGAACAGGCCAAGCAGAATATCTGAAGCTACTGATCCTGCAGTTCAATACAGCACATTAGCGTTGCTGTGGGACCGCTTCGAATTTGGGGGCCGTCTTAATGTGTGTAGAACAAAGGGGAAAAGTTCTGCAATCAATGTGAGCTCATCTGACAGAGGCTGTTCTCTTCCTTTGTGTACTATTAAAGAATTGATTTTTTTTTTAAACAAAAGTCTCTAAAAGACCAACGTAATGATTGTGAGAGGTAGGCCCTAATTATTAATGCTTTAATTGTGATAGATTTATTCAGGTAATACAATAAGTCTCACATATAATTCTTCCTCTCCAAGTCTCATGGTGACATGAGCAGTTCATATGGAATTTAGTCCTAAACGTGTTAAAGTATTATCTAAGTTTAGGGTAGAAATATGACTTATATGAAGGCAAGCTTGAACTTGGACAATGAAAGAGAAGGTGATTTAAGTTTCTGTTGTAGTTATAATGTTATTTAGCCTAACCATCATTCTGGTTTTGTTTTAATATTTGCAAAATGAATCATTGTTTTAGTTCATCTGCAAACATATTATGAATAATATATTTTACAGTTGTGTGTGTGTGTGTGTGTATGGTTTAAAGAATAATAATAAAATGATCACCCACTTTTCTGATTATACCCACCCAGAGGTAGCTACTTTCCTCTGTTTTGTGTTATTAGCTTACATTCCTTATAATACTAATATACATATTCACGCACTGTACATATAATGTACACTAATATACATATTCTTGAGTAACATAGTGTTTAATTTTTGTTTTTCTGTTTTTACAGGAAATATTTTTAATATTTCATCATTTAGTATGACATATGGGGTAGATTTTTTCTTTGCAAATGTTATTTATAAGGTTAAGAGAGTTCTTTTATATTCCTACACTGATGTTTTTAGATAGTGAATATATGTTGAATTTTTTTGAACACATTTTCTACATCTGTTGAGATGATCAAGTGACTTTTCTGAATTAATATATATTGATGAGATGAATTATAATACTGGCTTTTCTAATGTTGAAATAATCATGCATTTTAAAAACAATACTACTTTGATATATATTGTGAATCTCAGTCTCTAATATCCAATTAATATTTTAAAAAGTATTTTCATGAATAAGGTTGGTGTTTATTTTTTCCTTTGTCATACTGTCTATCTAGTTTAGGTATCAGGATTATGTAAGACTCATAAAAATAGTTAATTTTTATACTCTCAAATTTTTAAATTTGTATACTATTGGAATAATATGTCCCTTGAACATTTAATAGAATTATCATATAAAACTGTCTGGGCCTCATGTTTCTTTGTAGGAAGATTTTAAACTACTGATTACATTTCTTTAGTTGTGTAATAATTTAGATTTTTTAATTTCATCTTGAGTCAGTTTGTAAAGATGTATTTTTCTAATAATTTATTTCATCTACATTTTCAAATTTATTGGCATGTAACTGTTCATACTATACTCTTATAATCATATAAGAGTTGTTTGTTGATATCTTCTCATTTTCTTTAGACCAATTTTGCCAAAAGTTTGTCAGATTTATTAGTCTTTTTAAAAGAGCCAACTTTATCTTCATTGTTCTTCTCCATTACCTTCTTCTGTCCTATAACATTAAGTTTTGCTTTTATTTTTTATTTCCTTTCTTCTATTTTGTTTGGGTTTATTCTCTTGTTCTTTTTTTAACTTCTTAGTTTGGTTACCAGACTCATGAATTTTTAGCTGCTACAAACTTACAGAGAACACTCCTTATCTAGAGTGAGACCGAAGAGATCGTCATTAAAAGTTTTGATCAGGAATTGCATGAACCATCTCAAGGATAACCTAAAGGGAAAAAATAGATGTTCATGAAAGAAAGCTCAAGTTACTTGTTAAAATATGTACAAATCTTCTGGAGGCGTGGTTTATACGAATTTGGTATGTTTAACACTTTGTGTACGGCAGGGTTTAAATCCCTCATACCCCTCTGTTCCGGCAGGTTTTTAAAAGAAACTACTTTAAAATGCACTCTTCTCTTTAAAGCGTAAATGCTCCTATGTCATTTATTATTTTTCTATGGAATTTTTTAGGATTTACTCACCTATGATGTTAGTAATCCCTCCTGGTGTGATACTGCAGAAAGCAGCTTCCTTTGTTATTAACAAAACACAAATAATTCAATAAAATGTGCAAAGTAAAAAGAGTCAACAGTAAAAACGAGAATTCTCGTTATCCGTCCTTAACGCATGGCTCAGAAAAAAACGAAGATTCTCGTGATCCGTACGCAACGTGTTAATATTGAATGTATATTCAATATATTTAATTTTAATATTCTGTTTTTCTTACATGAAGCAATTATAATAAATGTTTTTGAAAAGTTACATATAGATGCTCCCAAATACCCTCACATTTGCTCCAGCAATTACGGCTATAATAATATCATTTTCTGTGTGTATCATGATATGAAAAAGATGAGTGAAAACTCAAACACTACCAATCAGTTGGTGTCACCAAGGTCAGTGTCAGATTTAGTGTTCAGTTGCTTCTTTGGACTCTTGCTTTGTCTTTTTTCTTATCTCTAAGGATTTCTCTTATCAGCTCAGCCATGCATGTTTTAAAATGTTCTGAATTTTTATACAGCATTTTGAAGTATTCTATTTGAGAGGGTTTTTTGGGTTATCTAGCCTGCCATATTTCCCCAAATGTAAATCCCATGGATAATATTCAGTTGACTGCTTAGTTCCATGGCCACATAATCTCTAAACTTCAAAGTGCCAAATCACCAATTTATGCCATTGCTGAAAGAGGGACAGGATCAGAGAAATGTGGATTGATGCATGCAAACTAATTATAATTTCTGAACTACTACTCAAAACTCATGAATCTCCCACAGTGAGTAAGTCTCATATTTTTCTAAGATGAACTATATATTAAGAGCAAAGGAGTGAAAGTCTCTACTTCCAATAGCATATGCATGTAATGCAGTCAGTAGATTTCTCTTAGTTTTAATGTAAAAATAGCGAATGAAATCACAGAAATACTATAATTGGGTTCTCAGTTCTTCTTTTTTTCTTTCATTCATTCATTTATTCTTATTGCATGCCTGTTATGTGCATTAGAGAAGATAGGACGGCTTTCTAATACTTTCTAATATTTAGGATTCTTCATGATTTGTTTTCACCTCAGGTTTGGAAAGAATTTTGTATTACTAAAAAGAAAAGTGTGGAGGCAGCTATATCACACCAGATAAGTACAGAAGCTCTAAAACCAGAACATCTGGGTTTGTGTGGTAGCTGCTTCATTTACAAGGTCATTGTTTGACCTTGGGCCAGTTGTTTAGCATATCTATGCCTTAAATTTCATCATCTGTAAAATGAGGATAAATATAGTCCCTTTCTCACGTCTGGAAAACAGAAAATACTCATAAATGTTAGGTAGTAGCGTCAGCAGCAGCAGTGTGGTCACCATCGTCGTCACTCTAGAAAGGCAGCCTAGGAAGGAACAAAAAGAAATAAGGACCTAGCATATTGCTGTTCTATAAAAACCCCGTATCACCTCAAGATTTTATTTCTCTTTTATTCTAGAAAAGAAATCATGTACTGTACATTTGTGGGCTATCAGTTCATGGCTACTTCATTTTTTGTTGGGTGAGGCTCTTTCCAGTCTAGGTTTTTGTTGTGGGGATTTGATGATAGTGAGAGAAGGACAGAAGAAGTTGTGGAAGTTCCCTGGAGTAGGTGCCCCTTTGGCCCTCTTTTTGGGGATCTGTAGAATGACATCATTAGGGCTCAGAGAGGAAGTGTAGCAGTTAGCAATTGTAGCTCTGTGTGATCTTATTGGAAGCTTCCTAAGGACAGGGATGTGGATGTTTTATTCACCATTGCACATTTAGTGCCTAGAATGCTTCGTGTTGTAAGTTTGCCTTATCTTGCAATGTACTAAACTGATGCCACAACTCAAAGCTTATTCTAGTAACCAGTATAAAGACAATTTCTCGGCTGTTTTTAGAGAAGGGGTCAACATAGTGATTTTCCCACAGAGTCAGTGCAACCGGGTATCGTACCGTTTCTGCATGATTTAAGCTTTACTTAAGAAAACAGGTTCTATTTTTATTTCAAGTAAACCAAATGATGAACTGTGAACCAAACTTTATTATACTTTAATATTTGTGTATATGAATATGAAATGACATTCTAAATGGCTCACCTTGACCAGAGAAATTTGACACTGAAAAATAGATGTTTTGTTAAAAAATAGATGTTTTGGTTTGTAATTTTTGACCTTACCACAAAGAATGCAAATGTTATAGAACCAAGTAAACACTAACATATTTTAGTATAAACGTTGTTTTCAAACAGATTATTTTCCAAAAGAAAGTCTTTTAGTTCTCAGCCTTTCAGGTAACAACCATAAAATCAGAGTAGAGCAAGGTGGGACGTTGTAGAGGACAAAGGGAAAGACAAAAAGACAGAGAGCAGTATAGTTCAAGGAGCGAAACAGATGGGACTGACATGTGACAGAGCAGCAGTAATCTCGTGAGTTCCCACTATCCCTGCTCCACTTACGGACGTTTATATAATGGTTGCAGGAGGAGAACTGACCAGGGAAAGTCTGATCAGAGAGCCAAAACCCCATTTGTTCCTACTCCTCTCCCTCCTCCTCCTTCTTCCTCGCAAATTTGGCTTGACATTCAAATTCTCTGGCAAGGAGAACAAGCATGGAGTTTCTAAATGAAAAAAGAAAAAAAAACCTATATAGGTAGGGAAAGAACGTTTTATTTAGAAGCTAACAAAAAGGTGATACAAAATAAAAAATAATTAATTCAAGCTTCCTTCAAA
Organism: Rhinolophus sinicus; assembly: GCF_057876585.1. NCBI lineage: Eukaryota > Metazoa > Chordata > Mammalia > Chiroptera > Rhinolophidae > Rhinolophus > Rhinolophus sinicus. Next base: position 47,911,015 of record NC_142504.1, read on the forward strand.
ATACAATCACAGCAGTCTGCTGCTTCCCAGGGTAATAATAAAGTGGTGTCATAAGATATATTGCATAATCATTTTTTCTTACAAAATAATTGTTTTACCTTTTTCACTGTTGTGAGTTTTTTTAAAAACATAAACCCTCAGATACATAAAAATATGTAGAACTTGGGTACAGTTGTAAAGTAGATATTGTAAGCTAGAGAACAGTGCTGAGAAATGAATAATTCTGTATGGTAAACCCCAGACATACAAGGGAGCCCTTTCATGATATTTCTCAGTTCCATTGTTCACAAGTTTCTTTAAGAAGATGCTCCTTGTCTTTGATTTTAAAATGACTTTGTAATGTCTGGCTGTTATGGCAACTGCTATTTTATTAAAGGGTAACATAGTCAACTAAAATTGTCAACTTGTTAGCGTGCTAGTCTAGATTTCCTTTATATTTACTCTCTTTTCTGACTTATTACATATTTGATATAATCTTACCTTTTTGGAAATGCTTGTGTTTTCCTGTATTTATTCATATATTAGATGAATACTATTGTTACGTCTGAATGAGGATTCTGTGTTATTGCCAAGCCAGCTCCTTTTGCCCACGATAGTATCACTTCCTGGGAGCTCACTGTGTACCAGGTGCTGTTCTGGTGCTCGCCATATGACCTCACTTAATTCTCATAAAATCAATGGGTGCTATTTATTCTTCTTGTTGTCGTTACCATTTCACTGATGAGGAAATGGAGGCACAGAGAGATTAAGAAGTGTGGGCAGGATCATACAGCTGGAACTGTGCTTGTGCTGTCCAATACAGTAAACTCTAGCCACATGTGATGACTTAAATTTAAGTTAAATGACATTAAACATTTAGTTCCTCAGTCACACTAGCCACACGTAAAGGGCTTAACAGGCCCATGTGCCTAGTGGCTACTCCGCTGTACAGTGTAAAACAGAACGTCGCTGTGGTTGCAAAATGTTCTGCTGGATGGTGCTGCTGTTGAGGAAGCAGTGAAATCAGGTTGGAACCCAAGTGGTGCGATTCGAGGGTCCATACTCATAACTACTTCACTGAACTGTTTTATGTCCCCCCTTCCATTAACAATAAAGGGGCTGGCACTGAGAGACCATGAGCTGATGTTAACCTGAAGGATAAAGGACAAGACTAATGTCTAAAGCCTGAATGGGAGAGGTGTTCATTCATTCCACACGTCTTTATTGAACACCTGCAGAGTGACAGGTACTGTTGTAGATGCTGTTGATACAGCTGTGAGCCAAACAGATGGATTCTCTGACCTCACAGAGCTTACATTCTGCTGGGGCAGACAGGTACAAACACATAATTAAATAGACAATATGTCAGGTGGTGCTAAGTGCTGAGGAGAAAGCACAGCAGAGTGAGGATGATGCTAGGCAGTCTGATGAAAAGTCTCTCTGATAAGACATTTAAGAAGTGACCTGCAAGGAGGACACACAGAGAAGTGGGTACAGCAGGGCAGAGGCTCTGAGGCAGAGATCTGTGAGTTCAGTCCACATGTTCAGTGCCACACAAAAGGGCAGGCATCCACAGAAATTCCTTCTCTTCCCAACTGTCACACATCATCTATTCATTCTTCCTTATCCTTGGTATGCTGTCCCCTTTCCTTCCCAGTTCCTATATGTCATCCCTCGAGTCATTAGAGCCCATTGCATTTCTCTTACAGGTATTATTAATTTTGTAGTTTTCAGACTTTGGAACACAAAGCAAATCTTAGCACCCTTCCATGATTAACCTTGTCTGAAAGGAATTACAGGATCATATATGTTTGAAAAGTCTTTTTGCTTTTCATGGCCTCCTTCCCCCAATGAATAGAGACTAGCCTACCCGATCAGAAGTTACTATATTTATAGCCAGGCTGATAAAATTCTTTTTAGAAAACAATTAAGATGAAAAGCAACTAAATCATGGTTTAAAATTTTACTTCTGGACTCAAGAAACAGTCTTACGAATTTAATTTTTAATTGTTAATCGTTGGACCAAGCATAGAAAATGAATGCCTAGTCTTTGAGTAAATTAAAAAATGTCAAGATAGCAACTACGTTGATAGCCCATAGGGCTACATTCAACCTCTTGTTTGCAGTGTTAGGAAAGATTTGATTCATAAGGCAATCCCTAGAAACTTCTGTGCACCCTCGCTTCCTGACGATGGCGCTGTTCCTCACTTGGTCTCTACATTCTGTAAAGCCAAGTCCATGCTTTTCTTTTCTCTGTAAACATCTAGCACTACTAGATCACTACTCCCTTCTTGTCATAGTGAGGACAAATGAATTATTAAATGTAAAGCATTGCTTCTATGTTTACATTCCAAGCATTTTCTATAGAAAATACTTCTACATGTAAAGTTTTTAGAATAGTACAAAGTACATGAGTACATGATAAGAACTCCGTAAATGTTAGCTGTTGTCATTATTGTTCCCAGCACTCTACTCCCTTTCTCTGCTTGATTTAAGCAGATCTTGCCTCAAACCTCAAAGCATCCTACCTTCCTTGCTGCAGCCCAAGTGTATCTGCCAGTCCCAGCCCTGTATCCTGGACAGCTTACACGCAGTGCATGTCTCCTTTGGTGAGCATCACTTCCCATCCTGATCCCCCCTAATCTACCCTTAAAATTGGAGTTCTGTGCCCTAAAAACCTTACAAATCCTATATTAGGCACTGCTGAGATTTTATGTATTCACTACAGCATTTTATAATCTGAAAGGAAGGCCTCAAGGCAGAGGATAATCAGCCTGATTGTCCAGGGGTGCCACTTCCTCCATCTTTTTCCCTTGTGTAGGGCGGATCATGTGTGCGCACCTGCAGTCTCTAGCCAAGAGCCAGGGTCCAGTGGGTGTGGGTAGGATCCAGGTAGAACTAACTGCTCGCTCCTGGCTAATCTTCCAGTAACAGTTGGGGCTCCCCAACCCCTTTGAAAAACAGTCTAGAAAAGCTTAAGAGTTGGCAGCTGAGAGGGAGTGAGTCTCCAACTGTACTGGGTAGGTGCCTGATGTCAGTGGGGGGCCTGTGAGGGCTACTCAGAAGGGCTGTTTTCCCTCTGCAGTTCTGGATGCGTCACAGAGGCTCTGAAAGGATTGAAATGTACTGATCTCTGTTTACAATGTATTTGTGAGGAAACACTAAAAGCTCTGACATGTTCATGAAGCCAGGCATTTTTTCCATTTTATATATATGTGTGTATACATACATATGTACATACGTACATACACTGGGGTGGCGAAAAAATGTATACAAATGGACACTTTGGTTAGTGTTGTTCAAGCAGTAGTTCTCTGTATCATCCTGACACTGATGATAACAATTAAAATTAAAAATATTACAATTTTAATACAGCTTTCTTTTCTTAAAATGTATATACATTTTTTTTTTTTTTGGCACCCTCTCTTTCTCTATCACACTGTGGGCCACTCTGTGAGGAAGTATAAGATGTTTAGCAGTAGCCAATGGTGGAGGGATTCACATTTTAGAACTCCCTGGGCTTTTCGGCGACATTGGGTGAGCCATGCTGCTTGTTAGGTGAGACTAAACGAGGACGGTAAGGTATGGTGGCATCACCCTTTTTCCCCAAAACTTCTTAATATTCTGTCATTGAATCACATTAGTCTTTTTTATTTATGTTTCCTCAGGCTTTAGTTTGCGTCTGTGTTCCTGCTAGATACAGAGATAAATTATTCATTTGTATGTAAATAAAGATAGCAGATTCTGGATGGCAAAAGTGTTTGCAGAGTGAGAGTAATTCCTGGAAGATGAAGGATAACCCTTTATAACTGCCTACAATTAGCATTATGGCACCTTATTTTCTTTATTGATGTCCAATTAGCCTGGAGTTAAATAAGCTATGAGCGTCCATGCCTGATAGAGCAGGGTGTGCTTCGAGCAGGTGGCAGAACTGGCATAAACTCCAAGGGAGAATCGTTTCCACTGAAGGAATCCTGGGGTATACCACGCTGTGCTGGGTGCTTTACTTTCCTTAACACTCCTTGAGAGTAGATCTTGTTATTTGCTGATGATTCAGCTGAAGCTCAGTGATGTCATGTGACTTGTCCAGAGCCACCATGGAAAGTGGAAACGCAAGGCTCGATTCTTCGTCGCTCTCTTTTTCTATACATTTTTTCTAGTTAGTTCCTTTTCCCCTCATTTCCCACTCCCATTGCCTTCCATACCCACTAGCAAACCTTTATAACAAATCAGATGTGTATCTTTTTGTTTGTATGGATTCTCGTAAAAAAATAATCTTTCTCATTCGTGTTCCTGTATTTTTAGTTTCAGTAAATGGTATTCTGCTATAGATTTCTTTCTCTTTTGTGATCTATTTATTTATTTAAAAAATTTTTCATGCAGCACTTGGTTTGGAAGATCCATTCGTGCGGCTTCATGTACTTCTTTCTGGTCCATTGCTGCTCATGGCTGCACAGTACTCACAGTAGTACCTGCCACGCTTCGTCTGGCGACAGACAGCCAGATTCCCTCTGCCTCACGCTGAATAACCCTGCGGTGGACATCCTGTCACAACCCTTGATCGCCCAGATTGGGATTGTTTGGACCATAGGTCACAGCTCTGTGAACTTAGACTGTATTGGGTCAGTTCTCTGTCCAGGCTGGCTGCTCCAGTCCACATGTCCACCAGCGGTGCAGGAGTGCCCCGGTGTCCTCTCATCCCCACTGGCACATCCAGTTTTCTCATTTTCCTTATTTTCTAATTTTGGTCAGTCTGTATGTCTAAAGTGATATCTCATTGTTCTGGTTTGCATTTCTCTAAATTGTAAATGTTCTTTAAAAAATCACCTCTTCATCTTTTCATATGCTTGTTTGCTGAACGTTTTCTACTGCTATACTGTGTTCCATTTCAAGGGATGAAGGTCATGGTCAGGGTCCTGTTCATCTCTCTAGACCAGCACTGTCCATTCGACATATAAAGCAAACCACGTTGTAATTTCAAATTTTCTAGTAGCCACATTAAAAACCGTAAAAAGAGACAGGTGGAATTAATTTCAATACTATGTCTTATTTAACTCAATAGCTATAAATTATTATCATTTCCATATGTAATTGATAAAACAATTATTAGTGAGGTGTTTTATATTTCTTTTTCCATACTAAGTCTTCAAAAATCCCATGTGTATTTAACAATGAAAGCATATCTCAATTTGGATGCTAAATTTTTGATGATTGAATGAAATGTCACTTTATACAAGTAAAATTTTGTTTAACAAAAAAATATTTTACATTTTCAAATAAAATTTTAGATATGCCTGATTTTTAGAAAGCCTTTCTTATATTGAACTAAAATCCGCTTTTCTTTCATTTCTATTCATCTGCTGTAATATTGTTTTCCATGGCAGCACCTAAAATGTAATCTGTATTTGAGAGGACACCCTTGTAAGCTTTGGATTCAAGTTCTTGAGTTTCTCTTTTCTCACGACGTTTTCTCTTCTCTAATGACATAGTTCCTTACTTAATCACACTGGGCCCTTGGGTTGATTGCATTCCCAATTGTCCATATCTTTCATAAGATGGGGCACTAGAAACAGCACGGGTCTTTAGATGTAGTCTCTGGGTAGGTGGGGCAGTGTCCAGATGAATTCTAGCTTCCTCTGACCCAGAGTAACCTGAAACTAAATTAGCTTTTAGCAGTCACATTTGGACTTGGTTAACAATTACTTGTTGTCTGGTAATTCATCTGTTGATGTTTTCCAAGCACCCCTATATGTTTAATATATCTATAAAAGTATAGTTCAAATGTGACTTCCTATTTGCAAAAATTTCTAAGCAAAGGGAATCAAGCTTATAAAAATAAAATTTGTTTAAATAAAATAGTAAATTCCCCTCCACTGTAACTGCTCCCCAAAAACTTTCCAAACACCCCTCCTCAGAAATAACTACAGCATGTCTTAAATGACTGGAGAAATTTCTTGGACCTGGAGATTAGTGGAAAGCCTCTTTCTCCACTAGCATCTATCCAGGATGAATTAGTAGAACAGTATTTGAATCTGTTGTTAATCTGGCATAAGGATTAGTTACTGTATTTACTGCAAAGGCAAAGTCAGCACACAATCTCATTTTAATAAGAAAAATATGATACAGAAAGGTAAATCATCTTGATATTATTGATATAGTTCATTACACAGATGTACCAAATTAAGAGATAATGATATGCATTGTGGTAAGCATTAATAATAAAGAGTGTGAAAGATTGTAGGACAAATGTAGTATCAGTAAAATGGTCATATTAGAATGCAGCTTTTATAACAGAGGAAACATGCTGTAACAAAAGAATGAAAAATGTGGTTGCTGCAATTTACAGTCACATACGCAGACATGGTCACTGCTCAGGCCAGGGCAGGTGACAAGAAAGGGCAGAATCCAGATTCAAGGCAAGAATATAGAAGATCAAATAATTTTCTTTCTTGTTTTCTCTACTCCTTGGTGTTGACTACAGACTTCCCCCAACCATATATCCAGAGAAAGAGGTAGCAACTTTTCCCCTTAAATTAAGTGAGGACCAGTTTGAGAGGCACATGATGAATAGAAATAATCAAGGGAACAGGAAGATACGTGGGCCTGGAATCACCCTTACCCGACCCTTCTGAATCCTCCCACTTCCTATTAGTTCCTAGAAGAGTTTTGTTTGGACCATGCAGCAATGCAATTCAAGTGTTTTCTTTTAGTTTTGGTAGAACAGGGAAACAGAGAGAGCAAGGTGGGGGAGCAGACAAAGAATGAATAAAAGGAAAACCCAGCTTTGACCCAAAAGGATTCAAGATGGACTCTCTAGCTCCCGTTTCTTCAGACTCCTCAGGACTGAATTCACTTCAGTGAACAGTCTCCTTATAGACTGTGCTGGTCTTTGTAGGATCCCAAAGATGAGTGATACATCACTAGCATAATCTGATGGGGAGGAGATGGCACGAGCACACAGAGAATGAAAATCCAGGGCAGAGTGTGATAAGTGGTCTAAAAGACACAGTGTTGTAGGAATTGGTGGGGAAGGCTTCACATTTAATTTAATTTGGGGATTTGGGATGAACTGTTGAGTAAATGGTCTTTGAAGTGAACTTTAAAGGATGAGTAGGATTTTCATAGACAAAGATGAGCTAGAACAAGTACACTAGGCTATTCCTTTAGAGGGAAGTCCCAAGTGGTATTCTGCAGGCAGAATTCCTTGCCTAGTTTGGAGTAAAGGGCTAAGAAGTAAAGGCTTCCATGCCTGTGCTCTCCAGGTCTCACAGCCTCATGAACATAACCCAGCGTAGTCTAAGAGCGTGAGACACCTGCCTCCTTGACAAGTCATGTGCAGTACTGGCCAAACACATGGTCAGCAAGTATGAGTCTGAACCGAGGATACAGACAGGCAGGTTCTTTCCTTCCTCTTAATGGCAAGTAGTAGTTGTGGCTGGGGCATCTGGGCAAATAACTGTCTAAAACAACCTTGGCATCTTTAAAGCGCTGTAAGCACTAGCCCTTAGGTAGCCAGCTTCAGTGGACTAGAAAAAGCAGAATAGTATACATTTAAGCCCTTTTATCCCTCCTGTATTAGTCAGGGTTCGACCAGAGAAACAAAACCCATAGGAGATATGTATTAAGACATTTATTCCAAGGAATTGGCGTACACCATTATGAGGACTGGCTGGGTGAGTCTGAAATCTGCGGGGGAGGCTACCAGTCAGGGCAGACTGGAACTCTTGGGCGTGAGCTGAAACTGCTGACCATGGGTGAAATTTCTGCTTTTTTCCCGACGGAATCCTCAGTTCTGCTCTTAAGGCCTTCCAATTAATTACGGACTTTAATCACATCTACAGGGTACCTCCATGGCAACACCGAGATTCATGTTTGACTGACTAACTGGGGCCTATAGGCCTACCCAAGTTGAATGTAAAATGGACTATCACACCCCTCATAGACCAGCCCTGATATTAAGGCGAGGGCAGGTAATATTAACAGTGGGATCAGGTAACTTATAGGAATGGCAGAGGGGAATCAATCAAAGATACAAAACACCACTTATTATATGAATCTACTTATATGAATATCTGGAGCTGACAGATCCACAGAGACAGAAGGCAGATTGGTGGTTGCCAAGGGCTGGGGGCCGTGGGAGATGGGAGTGACTGCTGAATGAGGACAGGTTTCTCTTTAGGAATGCTGTACATGTTCTGGGACTGGATCGCAGTGAGGACGGCACAACATTGTGAATGTACTAATGCCATTGGGTTGTGTACTTTAAAATGGTAAATTTTATGGTATGTGTATTTTTACCATAATGAAAATAATCAAATGCAACTGTCATTAAACAGTGCTCCACAAAGCCGCCTGCTGTGGGCCCAAAGTCTGAACACACCTCACTGTGGGTCAGTAGGGTGTAATTGAAAAGTGCCAGTTTAGTGTGTTTACCTTTGGGGGGGGGGGGGATTCGGGTCCTTGACAAGTGGCAGCCTCGGCTCCCTTACACACGTGCGATGGACATTGCTCAAGCCTATTGTTCCAAATCCCCAGCTGTTAATGTGAGGACACAGGCAGGTAGGTGTTGCTTAGACAACTTGAAAGTACATTGGGTAAAGATGATATAAGATTGGTGGCTTTCACAGAACCGGTAATGGAGATCTTCAAATGCGGGGATCTTTTGTATGGAGTGTGCCGATTGGGAAGAATTTCTGACCTGTCAGAAAAAACCCAGAGATTTAACTTGGCTGTTGTACTTGGGTTCCTGGGAATATTTTACTGCCATGGCTCTTCTCTGCTGTTCAGGCTTGCTCTTTATTGGGAACTGTGATGTGTGGTCCTTTCCTCTGTGTATGGTATGAGCTCTCGGTCGGCTTACGGTGGATGTCAGCATAATGATCCTTTGGCAGCAGTGACAGTTCAGAGAAATGTTTTTCAAATTTGTTGCTACTGACAGACATAGATGAATTCCCAACTAGAGTTATGGATCACCAAGAAAATGGGCTCTGACAGCGCCCTGGAGCTGGGGAGCGAAATGGACCTTCCCTGGAAGAGGCTGCGCGGGGTACAGGTTCAGAGCTGATATGCAGAGCTGCACAGAGAGGGCCAGCTCAGAATGCCTTCCTGTGTATGTCCATGCTTCTTCCTTCTCAACTGGAAACAACACGTGACATGGTTAATGCCCTCAGTACAGATTTCTCCTTGGAAGTATTTTCAGCTCTTTTAGAAGCAACATTCAATATTTGCAGTCACTAAGGAAGAATCTACTGATTGGCATAAGTGGGACTTCAGACGACTGAAAGAATCTTTGGGAGATCCTATCTTGGGACATCATTGATGTCCCTTTTACAAGTTAAAAATGAAATTTAAAAGTTACTATTAACCATCATACATGCTGATTTCATATAGATGATTTTAGCCTATAAAAACATATTTCAGACAAAATTAATTTTTTGAGATGTGAATGTTCCCATCCTTAATGGCTCAATAAAATATATCAAAAAGCTAAGTATAATTTGCTGTGGTCCTTTCCACAAAATTGAATAATTCAACTTACACATCTAAGGCATCCTCTGACTTATTTACTCCCTTGAGTCCCACATGTGGGAACCTATAAGCAGCTTTATATTTATGGGAGGAAGATGTCTGCCCAAATGAATCTACCAATGGCCTAGTACAGTGTTGAAATGGCCACGGTTCGGGTCCATGTTTCAGGCTGGCCTCCTCTAGGGGACACCTATTGAAAGGCAGTTATTAGTGTGATGTGGCGTGTTAGATGTCTGACATGTGCTAGGCACTCCGTACATGTGATTTTTTTTCTGACAATTTTGTGAGATATATCTCATATCAACTTGACACTCAGAAAGGTGAGTCACTTGCGCAAGGTCACACAGATAGTAAGTGACAGGGTTGACTTCAAACCTAGGACCGTCTGATCCTCAAACCCTGTCATTTTCCATTATACCATGCTAAGCAGGATTTTCAGGAGTTTTAGCTACAGCTAATGTCTGAGTCTATTTGAGCTGTTATAACAAAACACCACAGACTGGGTGGCTTATAAACAACTTTTATTTGTTGCTCACGGTTCTGAAGGCTGGAAGTCTAAGCTCAGGGAGCCAGCATGGTTGGGTGAGGGCTGTCTTCAGGGTCACAGGCTTCTTGTGTCCTCACATGGCGGAAGGGACTAGGAAGTTCTCTGGGGTCCCTTTTATAAGGCCATTCATCTCATTCATGAGGGCTCCACTCTCATGACCTCATCACCTCCCAAAGACCCCACTTCCAAATACCATCTTGGGGGTTAGGCTTTGAACATGTTAATTTTGAGGGCACACAAACATTCAAACCATAGCAGGTGGTCACCAGAAAATGGAGCACAGGGCACCCACAGTTTTAAAGGAGACAAGGTGATCCAGAGAAGTTTCCTGATAAGAAAACCTGGACAATGGAAAATAATTCACTTAAGGTATTTCTGTTCTCTTAGGAAACACAGCATAAGCTTCCACTCTGCTTTGGAGCCTTGCCTTCCCATGTGTCATGTCTTCCTCCATGCTCGTGGCACACCCGCCCATGTGTCTATAGTCACGTTTGTCAGACTTTATTGTGCCTGGCACAGAGCCTGGCACAGAATAAGACCTTAATGAATGTTTATTGAATTAATCAGGTAAAGGCATCCATGTACATCTCGGAGAATGGGAAGATAAGAGGGAGACTGTGTGCGTGAAGTAGGAAACCAGGGACCAGCTAACTGGACTTGAAGACAAGCCACCTATTTCTATGTTTGTCTGAGGATGGATCCGCGGGCACCTGAAATATAAAAGCAGTGACAGCCTTGATGATAAAATCCAGGCTTTCTATTCATTGTATTTTCAGCTTTGGGTGGGTGGGGGTTAGATTTCCACAGTGGATTTTTTTAAAGTAAGTGCTTTCTTGTGTGTATCGGTACGTGTTTGTGTGTTTATACATTCACATGCATTTTTGCCCAAGATGAAAAAAAAAGAAAGAATTTGCAGAAGGCCATCATAAAAAGGGGAAATAAGGAGACTATCTGCTCTGAAGATTCAAAAATCCTCATTTTGGCCTCTAAGCTAAGGATTAGATAACTGTAGCCTGTGGGCCTAAACCCTCTTGCTGTATGTTTTTGTACAGTCACACAGAAACCGAGCTAAGAATGGTTTTTACATTTTTTTAGTGGTTGAAACAAATGAAAAGAATATTTCGTGACATCTGAAAATTATATGTAATTCACATGTCCGTGCCCATAAATAAAGTTTTATTGGTACCCATCCATACCCATTTATTTACGTATTATTTGCAGCTGCTTTTGTGATACAAGAGCAGAGCTGAGTAGCTGCAACAGTGACCATATGGCCCACAAAGCTTCAAATATTTACTATCTGGTTCTTGGCAGAAAATGTTTGTCACCCTCTGCTCTAAGCCACAATGGTGTCATTCTCTTTTAAGGCTGGTGGGAAAACAGAATTGCTTCCACTATCTTAGGAGCGTTCTAGCACAGTGTATTGATTTTATTTATAGGCTTCTATTGATTTTTGGTGTTACTTTAATCTGTGTTGTCATTGAAGGGCCAGGAATAATTGTTGTACATTGTGAAGGTACATTCTAAATAGCATCTGGAAAATCTCTCATGATTGATTTTGGCAAAGCAGCTTTAATCTTTAAGTTGCTTTTGAACCCTTCCACCTGAAAGTGAACACTAAAAGAAAGGGTGAGATGGGTAATAGCATCCCTTGGCCATGAGGGCTGCTGGGAGGATTAATGAGATAATGTATAGGCCGCACTTTGGGCTTCTTGAGGAAAGGTGCTACAAAAGAATAAGACATTATTAGTAATACATAGAGGGCCCTGAGGTAATGATAATCTCTGACTCACAAAATAATAGGTTTCCACTCAAACAATTTAGATTTGATGATTAAACACATGTTTGTAATGGGGCTGAAGTAGCAAGAAAATCTTGGAGCAAGGAGAGAGATCGTTGTGATTTCAAGGTACATAAATCTGTCTTGATTTAAAACAGGACAATTTTGGGCAGATGCTTCAGAGAAATAAAGGCGAGGGAGCAGGGAGAGTAGGAGAAGGAAGAGGAAAAGCCCCACAGCGTGTGTATTTCTGCGATAGTTAAGCTGTGGACAATGGGCTCCGGCTGCTGGGGACCCTCTGAGGCACCGTGTAGAATAAGCCTCAGACTGCTTTTCCTGAGGAGGTTGGAATTAGTGAGCTCACTAGATGATAAAAATGACTATTGCCAGGTAATGAGGTCATAAATTGTGCCAGGTGCTTTGCCTAAGTAGTTTTGTTTAATTCTGGAAAAAATCTGGACAGGTATCTAGTCATATTTAACAACAAGAAGCTGAGGAGTTAGTATAAATTACATAACGTCACTTAGTAAGTGTTAGGCCTGCGACACAGATCCAGGTCTGCCTTCCAGAAGAAAAGCTCATGCCCTTTCCTCTGTGCTATGCAAGAATGTAATTACTGCCTACTGAAATTTAAGTTGTTTCTAATTTTCAGTGTCGGGAGGATGGGTGTATGTTGGGAGGTTGTGCTGGACTAAGAACCCCCAGAATCTTGTTGATTTAACCACAACTTGTTTCTCACATATTAGTGCAGGTGGCCGGGTGGCTTCATGTGATACCGTCTTCATCTGGGATCCAGGCTGATGGGGCAGTAGTGTAATGCAGGGAAGCCTGCTCACTGCGCCATTTGTCGTGCAGGGAGGCCTGCGGGGTCTCTGCTCCCGCTCCCCACATAAGAACGCAGGATGTGGCTAGGCCAAAAAGGAACACCCACGGCGCCATAAGTAGGGGAGTCATACCACTATATTCTCTCTGGCGGCACTATACTCTCACTGGGGGCTGGATCCACACTGTCCGCAAACCGCCATCCACGCTTGCCAGCCCAGCCGCCATCTTCTTGCTAGGCCCCCATTCTTTCTCTTCTCTGCTAGCATAGCCACAGCAGTTATATTAGTGGCCAATGGCTCACTGGTTACAGCTGAAGGCCAACTAGCCACAGCTGATGGCCATCCCATCACAGTTGATGGCCATTTACTACCTGAGCCAGCACCTGTCTATGTGAGGCTGAGAGCCTGGAAACTACTTTCTGGGGCTCTGCCCCCACAAGTAGTATGTAGCAGTGCTGGCTCTGGGATAAGGGGAGTGAGGTACCTCTGACTCACTTTCACGCTCTTGCTGGTGAAAGCCTTGCATTTACACGACCCTGGGAGTGAGTGCCTCCAAAATAGTGTGCCACAGGCCCCTCGCTTCCTTTACCCTAGTCCAGTGCAAATGGCAGAGACAGAGGTCCTGGTGAAGTGCATGTAGCTTTCTCTCAGGGTGACGTGCTATTTCTGCTCACATTTCATTGAAAAAGTGGGCAGGACACCAGATATTGTGAACAATAATAGTCTCCCAGAGTAAGGTTTGATTTAATTCATTTTTACAAGCTCCCTCCCTTTTCTTGTTAATAGGTTAACAAGTTTAAGCTATTAAGAGGATCATCATGGCTTGGAATTTATTTAATTCAGATGTTGACTTTCTCATGTGGTCTCATGAAAATTCAGAGTAACCAAGTGCTGCAGCTGAAAGTTCTTCTGAGTATTAGAACTGGGGTAACAGGGAGGGAGTTTTTTCCTACCCCCAGTCAGCGATCCAAAGCCAATCTTGGGATTTTGCCATTTCCTGGATGGCATGGGATACAGAGGAGACAGGCGGTTATTACCCAGAGATTTCATCTGGAACGTGTAATAAGAGCCTTTGGCAATAGGCACAGCTTGATAATAATACAGTGTGATGGTGGTGAGGGGCTTGTTTACCGGTAGTTGTCCTTTTCAACTTGTGGTCTAGTAACTTATTCTGTTGTGGACTGCATTTTCTCTGTGAGCTAGAAACAAACCAAAGAGAGTAAATGTAAAAGGACCATTAACTGCTCTCCCCCACCCCCCACCCCTGCCCACCCCCCACACACATGCATGTCAAAGAGGTATTGCAGGAAGAAAAATGGCTTTGAGCAAATAACAGCAAAGCTGATAGTGGATATTAGGTTTTTATGTCTGCTTAGCCCTGTTCAGAAGTACAGAGAACCCAGATCTTCTACCAAAATTCTTTTCTTGTCTGGGGGCAAGTTCTAGGGGTGGAAAATGGTGTGGTCGAGTCAGAATTGGAATTCAGGTGTTGGGGGAAGAGGGCAGGGCCTTAGGAGGTAGGGAATGATATGACAGCAAAACACTATTGCATCTTTGCATTTTTGCACACTCTAACACGCACCCATTGTGCGAGCATGGGCAGGTCATTTAACTTTGCTTTCTTTACTTGTCAGATGAGACTGGAGAAGATTGTAGTTCTAAATTTGGTTATCAATAAAGGAAGAGAGTGTCAGTTCAGAGGGCTAGCAGGACTGAGACATTTCTTTTTTTAGGCTAGAAGAGACTTGAGGGTGTTTGTACTTTGACTTAGGGAAGGAGTGAGTTGAGAGAGTTATTGAAGGTGCGGACAAAGAACATTTCTGTCAGAGCAAAGTTGTGAAGGAGGTGGGAAAGAGTGACGTCAGGAGACCAGTGTGGAAAATTCAATCCTAAAAGGTGGGGATGCAACCCGCTCTACGCTGGAGCGAGGACAGAGAAAATGAGGAGAATATAGTAGCATCAAGAAGATAAAAAGCCGGTGCCAGCTTGGTCATCTGCCTAGAATGTATTGTCAGGGAGGAGAGATGGACATACAAAGGAGTAGAGAAAATGTTTGAAACAACCGTGTGGAGAGTGATCAGGAGAGTCACCAAGAGAGGAATAGAAACATTTGAGAGTGTAGCAAGGACTTAAGTGAAGTAGAACAACAGGAATTATGCTGGACCCAGTCGCCATATTTTTCCTAATTGGACACATCAGGACAAGGGCAAGGAGGGTCCCAATGCAAGACAGGACCACCTTGGAATGATTGACTTTGGCAGCTTGGCTTGAGAGGAAACCACAGTTTGCGGTTTCCTGCGGTCTCTGTGAGGGAGTAGAGAAGGTTTAGTAGGCACAAGAGTGTGGGAAAGATGGAAGGAAAGCAAGTTTGGGACATGCAGGAACACTGGAGGTAAAACAGTACTCAGCAAAGATGTACTAAGACCTATGAGTGGTTGAAATGGAGTGGGAACTACATTCTCTTTTTTAACAAGGTGGGCAGAGTGCTAGGCGGTGAACCCAGTGAGGCCAGGGCCAAGGGTCTCCTTTATTTTGATATCCTAGCGTTTAGCATTGTTGTCGGGCCCATAGAGGATGCTCAGTCAATCTTTACAGAAGTAAATCAAGCTGAATGTTGTCTAGGATGATGGGAAAATATGGAGTCGGGGAAAAAAATTCTGCAATGACTGGGCTTTAGACAGAATTGGCTTGTGCAAGTCTCATCTCATTCAGAGAGGTGACTAAGTTTCTTTTGCCAAGCATCCTATCATGCGGGCTTTCCTTTCCTCTCTTTACTACTGGCTACACAAGTAAGGGGTAATTTCCCTAACTATACCAGCTGTGCTTCCCATTTCTATAGGAAGTGTTCCTGCAATCATCCTAATATAAAATTATATCCTCCTGCTTGCCCGTCTGAATACATTTTATGGTTTTATGGCTTTGACTACATTCTTGCTAGAAAGTCATTCCTAGAAATTCAGTAAATGTAATACAGAGAAAATGAAACAAGAGTGAGGACCCAGCTAATTTGTATTAGAGGTGGGTGAGTCCATTTGTGGATTACTGAATTTTGAAAAATAGCCAGCAAAGAGAAAACAAATAAATCAAACAGCCAGTCCTGCCGAATGTAGGGTTTTTTCCCATTTATTTTGCTAAGTGTGGATGGTTGTTAATTACATATTTATGACACTACTTCATAGCTTAATTATGAATGTCCTGAAGCATGTTTTCTAAACATAATGAAGTCTGGACTGCATGGGACCCACTCGCTCCATTAATCTGCCATTGAACTTTATCTGAGAAGTGGGTTAAGTTTGCTGTGGAGTTTGTGGATTAATTAAATTGGGGTGGATGTAGCTGGATTCTCATGATCAAACTAAAATACCAGAGAGACAGTCTTCATTTTGGAGAGATTTTATGAAGTTTCTACTGTTACTGCATACAAATAATACATTTGTATTGTAATCAGAGAGAACTATTTCGATGTTGAGTTCTGAGGGCAACCCTTCATTTCCAGCTTTGGAATTAGATGCTCTGTGTTTAACTCCTAACCTGAGTGCACATTTTTCTTATTTTCCTATTTCCAAATTAGAGAATTGGTATGTTATACTCAAGCTTCTGTGTCTTAAGATGGGATTCAGTTTTAACCCGTCTAGTACTAATGCTGGGCCAGATAGAATGGGCTGTTGATGGCTCTGGGACATATCATGTTTCCCGAAAATAAGACCAAGCCAGACCATCAGGTCTACCATAGCTGATCAGATTTTAAGCGGGCAGAAGAGGGAGACTGCTATCTAATGGATGACCACAGCTAAAACTAGTGGATTTGGAAACATCAACATAATGGATATGTGTTTTGCAACTTGAAAATGCTAAAGCTGTTCACGTAGTATTAGAAAAAAAAATGTGTGCGTGTATTTTGTTTTGTTATTGTTTTTGGCTGCCTGGAGAAAAAAAAAATCGCATTGTTGTGACTTGTAGAAGAAAGTGGGGGTTGGGGGTGGGAGATGAGAGTAAGGGGGATCAAATGTGAGAGAACTGACTCTGGGTGATGAACACACAATGGGATTTATAGATGATGTAATACAGAATTGTACACCTGAAATCTATGTAATTTTACTAACAATTGCCACCCCAGTAAATTTAAATAAATAAATAAATAAATAAATAAATAAATAAATAAATAAATAAATAAATAAAAGAAAGTGGCTGTTGCTGAAGGATTGCTGGGACTTTAGGGGAGCGTATCTCACAGTAAATTTTTTTACTTTTTATTGTTGCAACTAAAGACACAGGGAAAAAATTGCATATATGTAATGGTCCTTTTACTAGAAGTAGCTACATCCCCCAGGCTTACTTTTCCCTGGTACTTCTGAACTTGAAGCCTTTAGCCCAGAAGCACTGTTGAGCATTTTTTCATATGTCTATTTGCCATTTGTATGTCCTCTTTGGAGAAATGTCTCTTCAAGTCCTCTGCCCATTTTTCAATTGGGTTGTTTGTTTTTTTGTTGTTGAGTTGCATGAGTTCCTTGTATATTCTGGATACTAGCCCCTTATCGGAGGCACTGTTTGCAAAAATCTTCTCCCATTCAGTTGGTGGCCTCTTTATTTTGTCAATGGTTTCTTTTGCTGTGCAGAAGCTTTTAAGTTTCATATAGTCCCATTCGTTTATTTTAGCTTTTACTTCCATTGCCTTTGGAGTCAAGTTCATAAAATGCTCTTTGAACCCAAGGTCCCTAAGTTTAGTACCTATGTTTTCTTCTATGCAGTTTATTGTGTCAGGTCTTATGCTTAAGTCTTTGATCCATTTTGAATTAACTTTGGTACATGGTGACAAATAGCAGTCCAGTTTCATTCTTTTGCACGTGGCTATCCAATTCTCCCAGCACCATTTATCAACATCACTAATCATCAGAGAAATGCAAATCAAAACCACAATGAGATATCACCTCACCCCAGTCAGAATGGCTATCATCAACGACAAATAATAACAAATGTTGGAGAGGCTGTGGAGAAAAAGGAACCCTCATACACTGTTGGTGGGAATGCAGACTGGTACAGCCGTTATGGAAGGCAGTGTGGAGGTTTCTCAAAGAATTACGAATAGAATTGCCATATGACCCAGCAATCCCTCTTCTGGGTATCTACCCAAAAAATCTGAAAACATTTAGAGATAAAGACACGTGTGCTCCAATGTTCATTGCAGCTTTGTTTACGGTGGCCAAGACATGGAAACAACCAAAATGTCCTTCGATAGATGAATGGATAAAGAAGTTGTGGTATATATACACAATGGAATACTATTCGGCAGTAAGAAAAGATGATATAGGAACATTTGTGACAACATGGATGGATCTTGAGAGAGTAATGCTGAGCGAAACAATTCAGACAGAAAAAGCAGAGAACCATGTGATTTCACTGATATGTGGTATATAAATCAAAAACAACAAAAGAACAAGACAAACAAATGAGAAACAGAAACTCATAGACACAGACAATAGTTTAGTGGTTGCCAGAGGGTAATGGGGGCGGGGGGTGGGGGTTGGGAGATGAGGGTAAGGGGGATCGAATATATGGTGATGGAAGGAGAACTGACTCTGGGTGGTGAACACACAATGGGATTTATAGATGATGTAATACAGAATTGTACACCTGAAATCTATGTAATTTTACTAACAATTGTCACCCCAATAAATTTAAAAAAAAAAAAAAAAAAAAAAAGATGGTGGGGTAGGTAAATGCTGTGCTTGCCTCCTCTCATGACCACATCGAAATTACAACTAAACTACAGAACAACCATTATTGCGAATTTCCTGAAGTCTAGCTGAACCAAAGTCCTATGACTAAGGACATACAGAAGAAGCCACCTGGAGACGGGTAGGAGACTGTAGGAGGGGCAGAGATGCAGAACGGACAGGTGCCACATAATTTTCCCAAGTTATTCAAGCTGGTAAGTAACAGAGCTGGGATCTGAACTCACATGTCTTGCTCCAGAGCCCATTTTCTTAACTGCTACACTAGTCTGCCTCTCTGATCCAATCATATGTTGTAATAAAACATACGGTTTGTGAAGTGTTCCTTCCTGTGGTGAACTCTTAGATGTTCTGTGTTCCTATAGTCTAGTTAGTTGAAGAAAAAGCTACTGTATTTCTTCTGATGTTTTTTTCCCCCTAAGATATATATATATATATATTAGTATCAGGTGCATAAAACAAAGTAATACTTAGACGTTTATCATTTATATCCCTCACATTGTGTCAACCCCCCTCCCCTCAACCATTATCCCTCTGACATCGCACACAGATATTACATTTCCACTGTCTCTATTCATAATGCTGTACTCCGCTTCTTTTAAGTATATATATACACACACACACACACACACATATATATATACTTGTAGTTTCTTGTAAGTATATATATATACATATATATAAACTTGTAGTTGACATTCATTATTGTTCAGCTTCAGCTTCAGGTGTACAGTGCAGTGATCAGGCATCTACATCATCCCTGAGGTGGTCTCCCTAATGAGACAAGTGTCCATCAGGTACCCTACAAAATCTTTACAACATTATTGATTTCATTCCCCAATTTAACTTTCGTAACCCATGGCAATCTTGTGGTTACCAACTGTTTTCTAATCTCCTCACCTTCCCTCTTATCCCCAACCCCCCATCTAGCAACCCTCAGTTTTTCCTCTGTGTCTCCGAAACGGTTTCTGATTAGTTTATTCACTTATTCTCTTCTTTAGATTCCACATATAAGTGAGATCATATGGTATTTGTCTTTCTCTGTCTGACTTATTTCACTTAACATAATGTTCTCTAGGTCCATCCATGTTGTTGCAAATGGTAAGATTTCTTTCTTCTTTATGGCTGTGTAATACTCCATTGTATGAACATACCACGGTTTCTAAATCCAGTCGTCTACCAATGGGCATTTCGGTTGTTTCCATGTCTTGGCTATTGTGTATAGTGCTGCAATAAACATAGGAGTGCGTAAATTTTTTTGAATTAGAGTTTTGGATTTCTTCGGATAGATACCTGGGAGTGGAATTGCTGGATCATAAGGTAGTTCCATTTTCAGTTTTTTGAGATACCTCCATACTGTTTTCCATAGTGGCTGCACCAATCTGCAATCCCACCAACAGTGCACGAGGGTTCCCTTTTCTCCACATCCTCACCAGCACTTGTTGTTTGTTGATTTATTGATGATAGCCATTTTGACTGGGGTAAGGTAGTATCTCATTGTGGTTTTTACTTGCATTTCTCTAATGATTAGTGAGGTTGAGCATTTTTTCATATGTCTGTTTGCCATCTGTATGTCCTTTTTAGAAAAATGTCTCTTCATGTCCTCTGCCCATTTTTCAATTGGGTTGTTTGTTTTTTGGGAGTTGAGTTGAGTGAGTTTTTTATAAATTTGTGATATTAACCCCTTATCAGATATGTCATTGTCAAATATTTTTTTCCATTCAGTAGGATCCCTTTTTGTTTTATTGATGGTTTCCTTTGCTGTGAAAAAACTTTTTAGTTTGATGTAATCCCACATGTTTATTTTTTCTCTTACTTCCCTTACACGAGGGGATATATCAGTAAAAATCTTACTCCAGGTAACGTGTGTAAAGTTTCTTCCAATATTTTCTTCTACGAATTTTATGGTTTCAGATCTTACATTTAAGTCTTTAAGCCATTTTGAATTTATTTTTGTATATGGTGTAAGGAGTTAGTCCAGCTTCATTTTTTTGCATGTGTCTGTCCAGGTTTCCCAGCACCATTTATTGAATAGACTTTCTTTACCCCACCGTACATTCTTGCTTCCATTGTCGTAGATTAAATGGCCATATAGGCATGGATTTATTTCTGGGCTCTGTATTCTGTTCCATTGATCTATGTGTCTGTTTTTATGCCAGTGCCATGCTGTTTTGATTACTGTATCCATGTAGTATAATTTGATGTCAGGTATCGTGATATCTCCCACTTTGTTCTTATTGCTCAAGATTGCTGAGGCTATCTGGGGTCTTTTATGGTTCCATATACATTTTAGGATTGTATGTGCTATTTCTGTGAAAAATGTCATTGGTACTTTGATAGGAATTGCGTTGAATATATATATTGCCTTAGGCAGTATGGACATTTTAACTATATTAATTCTTCCTATCCATGAACATGGTATGTGTTTCCATCTATTTGTATCTTCTTTCATTTCTTTCTTCAGTGTCTTATAATTTTCTGAGTACAGATCTTTTACTTCTTTGGTTAAATTTATTCCCAGGTATTTTATAGTCTTTGAAACAATTGTAAACAGGATTGTTTTTCTTAATTTCTCCTTCTGATGTTTTATTATTGGTATATACAAATGCAACTGATTTCTGAATATTAATTTTGTATCCTGCTACTTTACTAAATTCATCTATCACTCTAATAGTTTCTTGGTGGAGTCTTTAGGGTTCTCTCTATATAGTATCATATCATCTGCTTATAATGAAAATTTTACTTCCTCCTTACCCATTTGGATGCCTTTTATTTCTTTTTCTTGCCTGATTGTTGTGGCTAGAACTTCCAGCACTATGTTGAATAGAAGTGGAGAAAGTGGGCAACCTTGCCTTGTTCCTGATCTTAAGGGGAATGGTTTTAGCTTTTTTCCATTGAGTATGATGTTAGCTGTGGGTTTATCATATATGGCCTTTATTATGTTGAAATATGATCCCTCTAGTCTCACTTCCTTAAGGGTTTTTACTATAAATGGCTGCTGGATTTTGTCAAATGCTTTTTCTGCATCTATTGATATGATCATGTGATTTTTATTTTTCATTTTGTTAATGTGGTGTATCACATTAATTGATTTGCGGATGTTGAACCACCCTTGCATACCAGGAATGAATCCCACTTGATCATGAGGTATGATCTTTTTAATGTATTGCTGAATTCTGTTCGCTAATATTTTGTTGAGGATTTTTGCATCTATGTTCATTAGAGATATCGGCCTGTAGTTTTCTTTTTTTGTGGTATCTTTGTCTGATTTTGGGATCAGGGTGATAGTGGTCTCGTAAAAAGTGTTTGGGAGTCTTCCCTCCTTCTGGATTTTTTGGAACAGCTTGAGGAGAATAGGTGATAATTCTTTTGTGAATGATTTGTAAAATTCACTTGTAAAGCCATCTGGTCCAGGGCTTTTGTTTGTTGAGAGATGGTTGATTACTGATTCAATTTCCCTGGTGGTAATCAGTCTAGTCAGGTTTTCTGTTTCTTCTTGTGTTAGCCTTGGAAGGTTGTACGCCTCTAGAAAATTGTCCATTTCTTCCAGATTGTCAAATTTGTTGGCATATAGTTGCTCATAGTAATTTCTTAAAATCTTTTGTATTTCTGTGGTATCTGTTGTCACTTCTCCTCTTTCATTTCTGGTTTTATTAATTTGGGTTGTCTCTCTCTTTTTTTAAATGAGTCTGGCTAAAGGTTTGTCGATTTTGTTTATCCTCTCTAAAAACCTATTCTTGGATTCATTGATCTTTTGTATTGTTTTTCTGGTTTCTATTTCATTTATTTCCACTCTGATCTTTATTATCTCCTTCCTTGTACTCCCTTTGGGCTTATTTTGCTGTTCTTTCTCCAGGTCCCTTAAGTGTGAAGATAAACTGTTGATTAGTGATTTTTGTTGTTTCTTTAGGTAGGCCTGCAATGCTATGAATTTCCCTCTTAGGACTGCTTTCACAGCATCCCATAGATTTTGGGTCGTTGTGTTTTCATTTTCGTTTGTTTCAGGGTATCCTTTGATTTCTTTCTTGATTTACTGGTTGACCCATTCATTATTTAGTAACAAGTTATTCAGCCTCCATGAATTGGTGTGTCTTCCAGCTTTTTCCTGTAGTTCATTTCTAATTTCATAGCACTGTGGTCAGAGAAGACAATTTGTATGATTTCAATTTTCTTAAATTTATCAAGACTTGTTTTGTGGCCTGACATGTGGTCTATCATGGAAAATGTTCCATGTGCACTTTAGAAGAACGTGTATTCTGCAACTTTGGGGTGACATGCTCTGAAAATATCGATTAAATCCACGTTGTCCAATGTGTCATTTAAGGCCGTTGTCTTCATATTGATTTTTTGTCTGGAAGGCCTGTCCCTTGTTGTCAGTGGTGTGTTGAAGTCCCCTACTATGATAGTGTTACTGTTGATCTCTGTCTTTATGTCAGGCAATATCTGTTTTGTATATTTAGGTGCTCCTATGTTGGGTTCATAGATGTTTACTAGGGTTATGTCCTCTTGTCGGATAGATCCCTTTATTATTACACAGTGCCCATATTTGTCTTTTAATATATTGTTCATTTTAAAGTCTATTTTGTCAGATATAAGTATTGCAACTCCAGCTTTTTTCTCATTTCCATTTGCATGAAATATCTTACTCTAACCCTTCACTTTCAGCCTGTGTGTCTTTTGATCTGAGGTGAGTCTCTTGCATACTGCATACGCAAGGGTCTTGCTTTCTTATCCACTCAGCCACCCTATGTCTCTTGATTGAAGCATTTAATCTGTTTACATTTAAAGTGATTATTGATAGGTACATAGTTTTTGCCATTTTTAAATTTCTAGCTAGATTGTTTTCATCTTTCTTCTATTTACAGAAGTCCCTTTAGTATTTCTTGCATTGCTGGCTTGGTGGTAATAAATTCCTTTAGCTTATTCTTTTCTGGGAAGCTCTTTATCTCTCCTTCAATTTGAAATGATAGCCTTGCTGGATAAAGCAATCTAGGCCTTTGGTTTTCATCACTTTGAGTACCTCCTGCCACTCCCTCCTGTCCTGCAAAGTTTCTGTAGAAAAGTCTTTTGATAGTCTTATAGGAGTTTCCTTGTATGTAAGCCGCTGTCTTTCTCTTGCTAGTTTTAGAATTCTCTCTTTGTCTTTAACCTTTGCCATTTTAGCTATAATGTGTCTTGGTGTGGGCCTGTTTGGGTGCATCCTGGTTGGAACTCTCTACACTTCCTGTGCTTGTATGTTGGTTTCCTGCACCAGGTTAGGGAAGTTTTCAGTCATTATTACTTCAAATATGTCCTCGGTCCCTTGCTCCCTCTCTTCACCTTCTGGAATTCCTATGATGCACATGTTGTTGCGCTTGACGTTATCCCAGAAGTCTCTTAAACCATTTTCATTCATTTTTATTCCTTTTCTTTTTGTGGTTCCGCTTGGGTGATCTCTGCTAACTCATCTTCTAAGTTGCTGATTCGATCCTCTGCCTCATTTAACCTACTGATAATTCCTTCAAGTGTGTTCTTTATTTCAGTAATTGTGTTCTTTAGTCCTAACTGGTTGTTCTTTATGATTTCTCTATCCTTCCTTATGTTGTGACTTAACTCCTTAAACATTCTTATCATCAGTGTTCTGAACTCTGTCTCTGATACGTTGGTTACCTCTAGTTCATTTGGTTCCAATTCTGGAGGTTTCTTCTGTTCTTTTATTTGGGACATGTTTCTTTGTTTCCCCATTCTGGCTGACTCTCTGTGTTTGCTTCGATGTATTAGGTAGATTCCCTAGGATTCTTGGTCTTTGCTGGGTGATCTTATGTAGTATGTGTCCTTTATATTTGACTTGCACCACTTCTCCATTCTCCTGTGCGTGTGCTCCAAAAGTGACCGTTGTGTGTATTCTCTTGTTCAAGTTGAGCTTTAATTGATTTTGGCTTGTCAGTATGTTGGATTGACTCCTACACTGTCTAGTTGTGAGCATTGGCTCTGCCCACAGTGGATGAGCTGCTGACCCAGATGAGGCTTGACCCCCATGAGGTCTTGTGCCTGTATAGAGTTCCCTCTGGGTGCATCACTTGTAAGTCGAACCCGGTATTACCCTGGTTTTGTCTGGAGTTGGCCTCTGGGTATGTTGTAGGGCCCTGGTGTAGGGCATTTTCAAAACAAACCAAATCAACAAGCACAGCAACAACAGCAACAAGAATAGCAAAGAAAAAAACCAAATACACTCACATGTAAAAACAACCGATAACCCACACTCAACACAGGCAAAAATATCAAAAGCACACACACACAAAAATCAATACAGAAAAATGGAAAGAAGGAAAAAAAGTAAGGCCAGGGAAAAGAAAAAAGAAAAGAAGAGAGAGATAAAGGGGAAGATATATATATGCTAAAAATGACAGTAACAGTCACACACACACAAAAGCAGTGCCAGTCTTGAGTTAAGCTCACCAAACAATCTCCAGGTTGTCCTCTTTTGTACAAAGAGTCCTCTCCGTCTTGTGGAGAGAGAGCCGGCCACCTGGTGCCCAGAGTGACCCTGGCACTGCAGTTCTAGGTGCGCGGGGCTATGGGGACTGGTTGGTAGTTTTTACAAAGTCAGTGCAGTGTCTGCTCTCGCCTGCACATACGTGCACTGAGTGCACCACAGCCAGCCCTGTGCCCAGGTCTGCTGAGTCTTAGGCATTTCTTCCCTTGGGGGTGTGGGGGATAAGAGTGGAGGTGTGTGGGTGTGTGGAAGGCTCGATATTTCTGAGCAGCTGAAGGCCCTGAGTTGCCTCTGCCATCTGCTGTTAACCCTGCATGTGTCTCTGCAGCTGTAATTGTCCTGCCGCAGCAGCCCAGAAAAGGTGGGGGCTGAGAAGGGAAGTGTCTGCCACTTTCCAAGCCCAGCAGTGTCACACGCTTCCTAGACTCTGCCCTAGGTCACTGTTGCAAAGCGACTTTTTCCAGGTCCTGAGCACTACAGCTCCTCAGCACTGCAGCTCCTCTGTCGTCTGACACTGCTCTTCAGTTCAGGGACCAGCTTGAGACTCTGGAAGGGCAGGGGTAGGATTGCTGTGGGAGAGTGGGGGAAGGGGCCCAGGTAGGGCTTTTGCTGTTTTGTTTGACCTAGGGCCCAGCTGGAGATTTCTGCTGAGGTTACTGCCTCAATCATGGGATGCGCTGCTCTCTCGGCAGGAGAGTTCAGCTGTGGGACGCAGAGAAAGAGCCCATCTCCTGGCTCTTGTGATCTCTGTTCTGTGTCCTGGGACCCCCACGTCTCCCAGCCGCGGATGTGGGCTGCATCTCCACACCACTCCCTTCCCTTTTCCCCGGCTCACCCAGTTTGCCCACCTTTGAGTAATCCTCATAGGAGCCTCTTAGCTGTTCTGTGTGATGAGCAGAGTGTCCTTTGATAGGTTATAGATGTTCAATTTGTGGTATGTTCTGGAGGAGAACGCAAGAAGACCACCCCGCTGCCGCCATTCCTCTAGACTCCATTCTTTGATTCAGCTGAGCTGGTGGTAGAATCTAGTGCTTGACAAGGGTTATGCTGACTGTAGTGTTAAACCATTGGGTTTATTCCCACTCCGTGCTCCAGCACACTTCAGGGAAATGTTCCATTCTCACCAATAATGGTGACCCAACCATGCTCTGACCTCTAAGAAGAATGGGATGCAGAGCTGTTGGCAGCTCATGTCACTTTAAAGATACACAATTTAGACAGTGCTGGAATCATGGGGAAGAGATGCTCTATTTCCTTTGGGATGCTGATGGGATATGACGTCATCCTGTGGCAGTTGGTGGCCACCTTGCTTTCATAAAGGAAAAGACCACCTGAGAATGGCGCCAGCACAGAGGGAAGAAGGCAAAGCCAACAGGTCAGGAGAGATGATTCCTGTTGACATCATTGAGCACACAGGAAGGAGAATCTCTCACAGAAGCCCCTGTGGACTTCCTGTAATACCTCATTAGCCAAAACTAGGTCATGAGTCCCTGCCTCATCCAATCACTAGCAGGGGGTTGGGAGAGGGGACTGGTCGCCATAACTGGCTTGGACCGGCTGTGATTCCTTCCAGTTGAGCATCCACCGGAAGAAGGCAGCATGTATGCTGTGTTAGCAAGAAACACCATCCTGCCACAAAGGAGAAATGGACAAGGGAGCTGAGGGTTCAAAGCCAGGGGAACAGAAGACCACGAGGGTACAACATGCAAAGGTGCAGAGTTGTGCCAGTTAAGTCCAAGTATTGCATCACTACATGCTCTTCATACTGGAGAATGCAAAACAAGAGTACCCAATACATCTTTCTGAAGCAAGACATTTATTGAAAGGTTTGGAAAACCAAGGACTTTAATAAGAACCATCCCCTCCCCACAGAGCAGGGGAGGGAAGAAGGGCCCCAGGAAAAACAGTCCAGTCTCTGAAGTTTCACCCAGCTGGGGGCCGAAGTGGTGGACCTGCAGCAATGGTGGTCCCTCCTCCTGTCTCTCAGGGAGCTCCAGGACGTCCTCCAAGGAGGTCCTTCTGAAGGCCCCGGAGATGCTGGATGCCACGGCGATGCCAGATACCCTGGCCGGGAATCCCATGCAGAGAACGCCATGGCACTGGTCACATCTCCGTTGTCTGCTGGCCCAAGTCCTCTCTCCCACGGACACACCATGTGTATTTCTTGTACTGCTGCGACCTGCAGTTTGCATCCAGCCTCTGGCCGATCTCCTTCACCATGTGGTCAGGCTCCCTGGACCTCAGTTTCATTCATTTCAGCCTTTAAAATGCAGGGAGCCAGGCTTGACCTCCCCGGAGTCTTGTTCTAGCCCCGCGTTTGCTGTCAAAAGTCTATAGGGGCTTTACCTGACTGCAGCACCCCTTCTTTGGAGGCAGACAGAACAGTTTTCGTAAGAAGTTGAAGCACCCCCTAACCACCTGCCGCCGGCTCGGCTTGATGTTTTCTGTGTTTCCACTGCTGCTGCTGGTGCTGTGGCTGGAGATAGAGTCCCCAGGGTGACATTGGGGGGCTGGGCTAAGGATGGTGCTGGAAACAGAGCTGAGATCGGGAGTGGCGGTTCTGGTACCTGGTCTGTGCTCAGAAACAGTGGTCGTGGAGCCTGATGTTTGCTCGGGAGTGGCGGT
The DNA here is from genome assembly GCF_057876585.1 of Rhinolophus sinicus. Lineage (NCBI taxonomy): Eukaryota > Metazoa > Chordata > Mammalia > Chiroptera > Rhinolophidae > Rhinolophus > Rhinolophus sinicus. Next base: position 47,938,505 of record NC_142504.1, read on the forward strand.
CCTGGAGCCCTGGCTGTGCTTGGGAGTGGAGGGCTCGGGAGTGGTGTTCCTGGACTCCCGGCTGGTCTCAAGAATGGTGGTCCTGGGGCCTGATCTTTCCTCAGGAGTGGCAGTCCTGGACCCCCGGCTGGGCTCAGGAGTGGAGGTCCTGGAGCCCCAGCAGTGCTTGGGAGGGGACGGCTCAGGGGTGGCGTTTCTAGACTCCCGGCTGGGCTCAGGAATGGAGGTCTTAGATCGTGGGCTGGATAGAGGTGGGGTGGTCCTGGACTCAGGAATGGTTATGCTGTACTCCTGGATGTATGTAGGACCGGCAGACTCTTGGGTCTTCTGCCCTGGTTTGTGGGCCATAGGCTGCTGCTCTGCCTGCTGGCAACCGGACCACTCGGATTGAACCTCCTGGGCTAGGGTGGGGCTGCGGCTCTGGAACTCAGGAGGATGGAAGGGCTTCACTTTGATGGTTCGAGTCTGGAATTTTAAGTTTTTTCTGTATAAAATGCGGTATGTGGCCAAGATGTTATTGCCTGTTTTGTTAGACAGTGTGTCCTTGATGTCTTCACAGCGAAAGCCCAGGTTCACCATTTCTTCTATGACCCAGGTATCTATGTCATCACTGGGTGGCTCAACATATGGCTTCAGTTCTTCCTCTTGGCCCATGTTCAGCCAGGGATCTGGCATGATGGCTTTCAGATCGCCTCTCTGCTCAGGGTTGAGGTTCAGCAGTTTTGGGAGGAGGTTTGCCACGTGAATGGACAGATAGCTTGGCACCACATACCGCCCGCTGGCTATCTTCATCATCAGCTCTGGCCAGCTCGTCGCATGGAAAGGGACGGTGTCCGTCAGCATCTCGTACAGCAGCACTCCCAGGCTCCAGATGTCCGTGGCACAACTGTCATACCTTTCGCCCAGGAACAGTTCTGGGGCTGTATATAAGAGACTGCCACAAAACGTGCTGCGTTGATGGATGTTGGAGGATGCACCAAGTCCAAAGTCTGCCAGTGTGGCGTTCATCTGAGCATCTAGCAGCACGTTTTCTGGCTTCAGGTCCCGGTGAGCAATGCCCTTCTCGTGGTAGTAGTGCACTGCTGACACCAGCTGCCGGAAGACGCCGCGGGCCGTGTCCTCTGACATGCGGCCGTGGGCACGGAGGTAGTCCAGCAGGTCCCCTCCGGGCACGAACTCCATGACCAGGTAGAGGGATTCCGCCCAGCTGATCACGTGGAATAGCTGGACGATGTTAGGATGCTGCAAGTCTGCCATGCAGTGGACTTCTTGCAGGAGACAACTGCGCGTGTTGTCAGAGACCCGTTGTTTGATGATTTTCACAGCCACCTTCGTCTGCGTGAGAATGTGCATGCCCACCACTACGTTGGCAAAGGTGCCCTCGCCGATGGATCCAATGAGCTCGTAATGGGCACTGGGGGGCTCCTGGTCAACAGGGATGTCTGTAAACTCACGTGACATGGTGACCCGCTAGCTACGCTCACTGACGATACTAACGATGCTCTCCAACTGTGCTCACAAACAATAACTGTACTAACTACGCTGACTAAATGTACTAACTGTATCAACAATATTACTAAGTATGCTAATAATAATAACTATACCAACTGTGCTGACTAAATACACTATCAATATTACTAACAATACTAATAAACAATAACTATGCCAACTACACTGACTAAATGTAATAACTGTACTAACAATACTAAGTAATAATGCTAACTAAAAAAAATGAGACCAAGGAAACAAGAGGGAAGGGGAAAAATAAAACGGGGGGAGGGGTTGGGGGGAGGGGCTAATAAATAATAACTATGCTAACTACACTGACTAAATATAATAACTGTACTAACAATACTAAGTAATAACACTAACTAAAAAAATGAGACCAAGGAAACAAGAGGGAAGGGAAAAAATAAAACGGGGAGAAAACCAGCTAAAACTTCCAAGTCCAACAGGTCACCACAAATCAGCTTCCTGGGCTATAACGGACAGAAAGCTCAGCCCAGCCAGGGCCTTATCTAGCAGCTATGGGTAATTTCATCACACTGGTGCTTTACGAGCTCAGAGCCAGAAACTGACCATGTGTGGCTAAGGATAAACTACAGTGGATTTCTCAGTTTTGGGTTTCTCATTAATTACTCTGAGAAAAAGGGGGGACCCCAAAGAAATTTTTGTTCATGTGGGATATTAAAGACTGATATTTACTTCATTAGAATTTAAAGTCTATAGGATGCTTTAAAAAGAAAAAAAAAAGTGTATTAGAATGTTTTTCCAGGGGTGGATAGCATTGCATTTTGAAAAGCCCTTAAGGTGATTTGTTTCCACTCCCTCAGCCAAGAAATCGTGCTGCCCTTTGAGAAGCACTACTTGGGTGTATAATAAAGTAAGTTTTTATGTAAAATGATCATTTAAAAGGCATCTACAAGCAATTGTTCTTTAAAACCACCTTGTGCTTATTAATACTGTAGCTTAGCTGAGTAGTTTCCACAGAAAATACTTTCAGGTGTGTATTCATTTTGGATACCTTCAGTTGTTTGTTTGTTTGTTTTGTTTTTAAATAAATGAAACCCTGTTAAAAGTGAATTTGCTTCCAAAAGTGGCTACTTCATAGGCATAAAATTGACTGGGCTCAGGGGAATCAGATTGAAATAATGCTAGGGACACGAAGTCTACAAATTTCCACTATTGATTCAATGCAGGTAATTGTTTGCACAATTTCAGTTTCACAACTTCCAGAAGTAAGTGTTGCCTGTTTTTCTCTAATTAGTAAATTACCACATGTCAATGTTCGGTACATTGTTTAGAACAGATTTGTTGTCAACTTTTGTGTCAGTTTAAAATAATCCACTTCAAATCATGGGAAAATCGTGAATATTTAGTGATATATTGGATCTGATCTCAGTTTTCTTGAAGAGATACTGTTTTTCTTTAAGCTCTTCCTGATCCACTGTCCTGAAGCTCCAGACATAGCTGAAACGTTTTAAAACTAAACCATTAAGTCTTTCAGACTATACCTCCCATGTTTCTCCCTTAGCAGCACACAAAATGGAATGAAAGAAGCATCTTAGAATTATTATAATTCAATGTGTTGGGATAACTTATTTGTGCCATATTTATTTCAAGTGTGTTTTTGTTCTTAAAATTCATCCATTCAAGTTTGTCTTCCTCACCAGCTCCCAGACGCCATTACCTTCCCATTAGTGAACTCTGATGCACCTCTTCCTTTGGTCTTTGATCTGTCGTGAGACTTTTGACATTATCGGTGGTGTTTTGGGTCCTACAGAATGCCCCTCCCCATGTCCCCACACACTCAGGATTTATAGTGATACTCATGGATACTGAGATTTTCTGAGAAATTCTTCTGTTCTAATTGATACCTGCAAAAGTACCAAATTGGACACCTAACATGGTTCCTGAAAGCAGAGTAACTTACAACTGAAAAGCCTCCTTTTCTCTGTTGTTGACAGAAGATGCTGCAAAGCTACATCACACATGCCTGCTTGATATTATCAAAACAATTATTCATGTATTCATCTCGGTATCCCAGATCTGCACTACAGATCCTGCAGACATGGTCTTCACGAGTGCATCAACAGAATCCTGTGTCACCTGCAGTAAATCATCCTCAGCCCGCATCACCCGCCTGCCTCCCGACACAGTGCTGACCGGGAGATAGGGAGCCTCACTTTGACACTGGGGAGAACTGAGATTCTCATCATGGAGGAGCTAGTGATACTGAAGTCTGGTGCTATTACTTACATGTCTCAGGACCTCAGAGCGGACGCAGCCTTGCCCTTTTGCTGAGTGGGCATGGCACACAGTGAGAAGAGGCTGAAAGATGGAATTGTTTTCATTCAGTCAAGCAGTGAAGCTGTGATTGAGTGACCAGGAACTGTGCATCACACAGTGTCTTCACTGAGTTAAGACAATTGTTAGACTTTGATTAAAATGTGCCTTAGCTTTTGATGGGAGCCACACAGATGAGTCAAAAAAATTTTATTTTTTAATTAAAATTTTAAATTAAAAATATTATTTTAAAGAGACAGGTAAAATTAATTTTCATAACATGTTTTATTAACCAAATTTATCCCAAGCGTTATTGTTTCAACATGTAGCCAATCAATGTAAAAATCTTAAAGTGATGTCATATATTTTCTTCTAATTATGCCTTCACAGTCGGTTTTGTTGTTTTTATATGTACAGCTAGCTCTTCTCGGTTCAAACTAGCCACATTTCCAGTGCTCGGTGGTCCTAGGTATTAAACAAAAGGAAAGTGAGTGAACAAAAGGAGGACGGTCCCAGAAGTGTTCACACACAGATTCATTCTGGTTTTCCAGCATCCAACAGCAAGACGTAAACATGAACTGTGACAGGCACAGAGTCGAAAAGATATAAAAACAAACTCTTTGCCCCTTAAAGCACATTTATTTCTGATGATAAAAGTTAAACAGACATTTCTCAGTTGATCTTATCAAGCACATGGCATCACATAATCATCAGTGTCTGTGAAAAAACATCCTTACACTAAAGACTGGGATGAGTTTCACTGGGCTCCTTTTCATAATATCCTTCCATTGTTCTCACTGCATGAAAAAAGAGCCAAAGAACTCCAAAACCCCCGTGAGTCAGAAAAAAAGCAATCTATAGGACATTTGGAAGGAGGTGACATACGATGGCACCCAGCAAATGGCCCCAGATGTCTGGCTCTACATTGCAGTGCATTTCTGGGTACCTGGAGCAGAGGTCGCAGACTGGCAACTTACGGGCGTCACGAGACCTACAGGTATGGTGTCTTTATGCCACAGAGTTAGTTCCTACAGTGTCTATTTTTAAAAATTATATTCTAACATAAAAGTCAGGCAAGTTCACATAAAAATCCAGATTTTGAGCAATTATGAAGCCGGTCACCGGTAACACTGGATTTTCATTTCCACAAAGTTAACGTTGCTGGAGAGCGCCCCCTGCTGCATTGGCTGCTGTGCCGCCCACCTCTTGGGGGTGGGGGCCGGCAGAATGGATTCACTTTACTCACCCATAACAACTCAGCCCAAATAGATCTTCATTCACTGACAACCCTCCTGCAGAGGCAAAATGGACCATCTGTTTTTCAAGCAATCCCATCAATGTTGCTTCTCTCTGCACAACTCTGTCAAGGTTTGAATGACCCTGAGCTTAAGGTCATTTCTATGGCAGCTCTTATGTGTGCAACCAGCCAACTATTAGACTCCATTCTTCTTTTTTTAAATTAGTTTCAAGTGTACAAAGCAATGTAATAGCTAGACAGTTATCATTTATACCCCTCACAAAGTGGTAATCCCCTTTCGCCAGTCTACTACCCCTCTGACATCGCATACAGCCGTTACATTTCCACTGTCTCTATTCCTTATGCTGTACTCCTTTTCTTGTGTGTGTGTGTGTGTATATATATATGTATATATGTATATATATATATATATATATATATATATATGTATTTTTTAACATATACATATATATGTAAAACTATATTTGACATTCATTATTATTCAGCTTCAGGTGTACAGTACAGTGATTAGGCGTCTACACCATCCCTGATGTGGTCTACATAATAAGTGTCCATTGGATGTCTTACAAAATCTTTACAACCTTATTGATTATGTTCCCCAAACTGACTTTTGTATCCCTGTGGCAATCTTGTGGTTACCAACTGTGCTTTCTAATCCCCTCGCTTTCTCCCTCATCCCACCCCCCTACCATCTAGCAGCCCTCAGTTTTTCCGCTATATCTCTAAGACTGTTTGTGGTTAGTTTGTTCATTCATTCCATTCTTTAGATTCCACTTATAAGTGAGATCATATGGTATTTGTCTTTCTCCGTCTGACTTATTTCACTTAATGTAATGTTCTCTAGGTCCATCCATATCATTACAAATGGTAAGATTTCGTTCTTTATGGCCGAGTAATACTGCATTGTATAAATGTACCAGTCGTCTTAATTCAATCGTGTATTGATGGGCATTTCGGTTGGTTCCATGTCATGGCTATTGTAAATAGTGCTGCAGTAAACATAGGGGTGCATAAATTTTTTCAAATTAGAGTTTTGGATTTCTCTGGATAGATACCTGGGAGTGGAATTGCTGGATCATAAGGTAGCTCCAATTCCAGTTTTTTGAGACACCTCCACACTGATTTCCAAAGTCGCTACACCAGTCTGCAATCCCCCCAGCAGGGCACGAGGGATCCCTTTTCTCCACCTCCTTGTCAGCACTTGTTGTTTGTTGATTTATTGATGATAGGCATTTTGACTGGGGTGAGATGGTATCTCATTGTGGTTTTCATTTGCATTTCTCTAATGATTAGTGAGGTTGAGCATTTTTTCATATATCTGTTTGCCATCTGTATGTCCTCTTTAGAAAAATGTCTCTTCATGTCCTCTGCCCATTTTTTAATTGGGTTGTATGTTTTTTTGGAGTTGAGTTGAATGAGTTTTTTTTATTAACTTTGGATATTACCCCTTATCAGAAATATCACTGACAAATATCTTCTGTCATTCAGTAGGATTCCCTTTTTGTTTTATTGATGGTTTCCTTTGTTGTGAAAAAATTTTTCAGTTTGACATAATCCCACATGTTTATTTTTTCTCTTCCATTGCCCTAGGGGTTATGTCAGTAAAAATATTACTCTGGATAACGTCTGTAAGCTTTCTTCCTATATTTTCTTTTAGGAGTTTTATGGTTTCAGATCTTACATTTAAGTCTTTAGTCCATTTTGAATTTATTCTTGTATGTGGTGTAAGGAGGTGGTCCAGCTTCATTGTTTTGCAAGTGTCTATCAAGGTTTCCCAGCACCATTTATTGAATGACTGTCTTTACCCCAATGTATAGTTTTGCTTCTAATGTCGTAGATTAAATGACCATGTAGGCATGGATTTATTTCTGGGCTGTGTATTCTGTTCCATTGATCTATGTGTCTGTTTTTATGCCAGTACCATGCTGTTTTGATTACTGTATCCTTGTAGTATAATTTGATGTCAGATATCATTATACCTCCCACTTTGTTCTTATTTCTCAAGATTGCTGAGGCTGTCCGGGGTCTTTTGTGGTCCCATATAAATTTTAGGATTATATGTTCTATTTCTGTGAAAAACGTCATTGGTACTTTGATAGGAATTGATTTGACTATGTATATTGCCTTAGGCAGTATGGACATTTTAACTATATTAATTCTTCCTATCCATGAACATGGTATGTGTTTCCATCTATTTGTATCTTCTTTCATTTCTTTCTTCAGTGTCTTATAATTTTCTGAGTATAGATCTTTTACTTCTTTGGTTAAATTTATTCCCAGGTATTTTATAGTCTTTGAAGCAATTGTAAATGGATTGTTTTTTTAATTTCTCCTTCTGATGTTTTATTATTGGTATATACAAATGCAACTGATTTCTGAATATTAATGTTGTATCCTGCTACTTTACTAAATTCATCTATCACTCTAATAGTTTCTTGGTGGAGTCTTTAGGGTTCTCTCTATATAGTATCATGTCATCTGCATATAATGACAATTTTACTTCCTCCATGCCAATTTGGATACCTTTTATTTGTTTTTCTTGCCTGATTGCTGAGGCTAGAACTTCCAGCACTATGTTGAATAGAAGTGGAGAAAGTGGGCAACCTTGCCTTGTTCCTGATCTTAAGGGGAATGGTTTTAGCTTTTTCCCATTGAGTATGATGTTAGTTGTGGGTTTATCATATATGGCCTTTATTATGATCCCTCTATTCCCACTTCCTTAAGGGTTTTTACCATAAATGGCTGCTGGATTTTGTCAAATGCTTTTTCTGCATCTATTGATATGATCATGTGATTTTTATTTTTCATTTTGTTAATGTGGTGTATCACATTAATTGATTTACGGATGTTGAACCACCCTTGCATACCAGGGATGAATCCCACTTGATCATGGTGTATGATCTTTTTAATGTATTGCTGAATTCTGTTCGCTAATATTTTGTTGAGGATTTTTGCATCTATGATTATTAGAGGTATCGGCCTGTAGTTTTCTTTTTTCGTGGTATCTTTGTCTGATTTTGGGATCAGGGTGATAATGGCCTCATAAAAATTGTTTGGGAGTCTTCCCTCCTTCTGGATTTTTTGGAACAGCTTGAGGAGAATAGGTGATAATTCTTTTTTGAATGTTTTGTAAAATTTACTTGTAAAGTCTTCTGATGGTTCTTGAAAGCATAAGAGAATTGTAGAGTTCTAGATCCTTCTAGAGAGACCCCAGACAGTGGGATTTGGCTCCAGTCTTCAAAAGAATCCAATCCACCTGCTTTATTCCATTTTTTTCATAATTCTGTTTCCTACTTTCAACTCTCCACTTCCCACGACATTAACACGTTACGTACGGATCACGAGAATCTTCGTTTTTTTCTGAGCCATGCGTTAAGGACGGATAGCGAGAATTCTCGTTTTTACTGTTGACTCTTTTTACTTTGCATATTTTATTGAATTATTTGTAGAATAATTATTTATAGAATAATTTATAGAATAACTTATTTGTAGAATCTATTATTTATAGAAAAATAATAAATGACATAGAAGCATTTACGCTTTAAAGAGAAGAGTGCATTTTAAAGTAGTTTCTTTTAAAAACCTGCTGGGACAGAGGGGTATGAGGGATTTAAACCCCGCCGTACGCAACATGTTTAAAATAGCTTACCAACAAGGGCATGTGGTTTTTCTGTCCGGGGTCACCCATGGACGATGGCAGCATTTGGCATTAGAGGAGAGTTATTTGAAAATAGTTCTTTCTTAGGGTCTAATTCACTTGATTCTGTGTTTTCCAGTTAATTATGTCGTTCTCTCCTATTTTTTAGTTTCTTTCTGGTTCTCAGAGTTTCAGAATATAGTTCCATGTTTTTACTTTGAACTTGATACTTTCATTGCTTAACTTGCAAATTCTAGAAAAGTGATATTACCATGACATTCCCCACCTGAGAAATTAGGCAAATTTTCCTTTTTTCCAGATTAGTCACAATATGGATGTTACACAGTAGGGATGAATAATCCACAGTAGGGGGTATGGTATTCTTATGCTTAGAATTTGAAAGTGACATTCTGGAATACTTGTAAGAGTATATAGGCACATAATTTTACATAGACAAACAGTATTACAACAACAGCAACAACAAAAAAGTGAGCTGCCTGGGATATGCACATAGCACATGAGTGTCCCCCCATTTTATGAATATACATGTAGAAGATATATATTTTCCATGACAGAGTTATCCACACCAAAAGTCTGGATCAGAATTATCTCACTGCACATCGAGCACCTCAGAGAGCATAAATTTTTTTTGGTGGGTGGATTAATGGCCAGTTAATTCGTTTTTCTTTTCAGTGAAGTTACAGTCCATTTAAGAATAACCTAGCCCTTTCGGTACTGTTGCCTTTTTGGTGATAATTTGTTCCTGTTCCAAGCAGCCATTAAAAATAGTATGAATTCAGCCAGAGTGGTCAGGACCTAAATATGATTTCAGTCTTGTAGCTGGAGGTCCTCACATGTCCACCCACAACATAATTCAGCCTCTAGCAGCCTGTATGTTGGTGAGCAAGCAGTTTTCTCACATATGCTTTGACATTCAGGCTCTTATCCTTTTTCAGTCAGGGAGCCTGTGAAATGGAAACTCAGGGTTGCAGTTCTGAATCTGTGATGTTGATGTGGGACCGACAGGAACAGTCAACCTATAACTTGGCTCTAAGTATTAGCACAGTTCTCGATGCATCTGTGACTTCAGTGTTCCCAGGGTGCTGCTCACATCCTTATTTTTAGGATCAGGTGGTTGTGCTTCTATTATACATTATCCAGTGAATGCTTGAATAATGAATTAATCCCAATAAAACATTGTGCCTGTCATTGACCATACTTCTGAGAAAGGAAATGTCTGTGGCTTAAACATGCATTTCCCAAAGATTTCCTGAGAGATACTTTTTTTAAAAAAACAGTTCCATATGCAAATAAGTTTGTGAAATGCTGCAGCTCTAGTCCTCTACTAAAGATTCATAAAGCCTAAGGACATATTAAAGCTCTGAGAAGTCCCACTCAAAATGATGCTGGTGAACTTGGTTAGTCCAACATGTTCTACTTATTTGACTGTTAGCCCTTTCCCCCCATGACACATCTAGTAGAATAGTGTACCCAGTTGGTATATTCTGCTTTAAGCAAAAATTTCAAGACAACAAGGTGATTGAATTTTACTTGAAAATAACATCAGAGAAAAAAGTCTTATTTGCACGAAAAATTGTGAAATAAATGAAATTTTAGTTGGATGAAACTAGAGAACACTTGATTCAAAAACATTATGTATGTTTTTAATATTTCTGGAATTGTTGCTGTTTATTGATGGTGTGTTATAACCTGACATCCTTTCAGCTCCTGAACTGGGAATAAACTTTTTTTGAATATTCATTGTTTTGGAAGATACCTCTGTTATCTATGACTGGGTATTAAAGTTTCTATGCAGCCTAGGAGTGGGTGGGGTCTGGAGACACATACGAAAAATGGAATAAGACACAGCACGGGAAGTACTATGTTGGTGTCGCCTCGGGTGTTAGAAACACACAGAGCCCTGCCTTGATCTAATGGGATGGTTTTAGTAACAAACTCCTGTGAAGGGAGTCAAAGGGAGTAATGTTATTGCAAGGAATTTTGGAGCCCACTGGAAGTATGGGTTCCTTTATCAGACCATGAGCTTCACAGGATGACTTTGTGTATTTTTGTGTCTTTAGGTCCTAGCACAGTGCCAGGCACATAGTAACGAGGAAATTGTGTTTTTTGAATCTTCAATGATCTGGTAGAATTGGAAGCCGAATGTTTTGACTACCTGTCATTCAGATCATATTTCTTTGCCTTACTAATGCTACTTGCTTCAAGCAATACACACAAACTATTAGTGGATTTTAAATTCAGTCCACAATGAATTTTATCTGTAGAAATAATAATGCAAAGTAAAAATGAAAATGATAAAAACTGCACACGGTAAAATTTGGTATGTTTGGCAAATGAGTTGTAAAACCAAATCTGGTAAAATTGAAATCTGTAAAAATTGACCTGGGAAAAATTTGACTTGAAAAGTAATCAAGGTAATATGAAACTAACAGACTCAAAATTACACATGGTTAAACTTCTTATTAACTGAGAGTTCACAGAATAATGAAATCTTGACAACATTTAGATTTGACCTCAGAAAAATAAATGAATTTGGCAGAATGGATGTAAAGGAAACCTCACAGACACTTTTCTGGTTCCTCCACTGCAACAACAGGTTTCGTGAGGCAAACTCGCATGGGATAATGTTTCTTTCACTTCATTTTGCAGAGCATGTATTATTACAGTTCTCTCGCATCTGGCATGGTCTTACCTTTATTATAGCTCCTGCCTTCATCTCCTGTATTACAGTTTACCATCACCTTGCTCTCTGCTTACTGTTCCTCAGCATGCTTCAGCAGCATCTGGAATACTTACTAAAAATGCAGATTCTTGGGTGCTACCCAGAGGCTACAGATCTGAATCTATAGGGTTTGGCCTAAGAGCCTGCATCTTTACAGAGTATTGCATGATCCTTATGGAGATTACAGGTTAGGAACTCTAGTTAATGTGTAGGATTTATGATACTGGATGTTGGAAAGGACATGAACTAACTATACTATTGATGGCAGACTCTCAGGACAAAGTCAGACATTCATTGATTTATCCAATCATTCAGTACTCAGTTTGGGGACACTTCTATGTGTCAGGTTCTGTCCTAAATGTTGGGGGGTGGGTATGGGAGGTATTTAATAAAATCAAGACCCTACCTTTGTTAAGTTTACATTTGAATGTGAAAGACTGACTATACACAAGTAAAAATGAATAAAGTGTAGGGAAGTTTTCCTATAGAACTTTTCAATGTATTATCGGATGCCAAGAGCCCGCAGGAAGGGAGATGCTAGCTGAGGTCTGTGAAGCCAGGAATCTCCCCAGTAGGGGCAAGGATAATACTGGAAGTTTTCTCTTGATAATATCCCCGCTACTTTTCTTGGAATGTAGATTGTCATGGGATAAGACGGGGCCGAACTGGCTGGGGGTTATGAAACGATGCATGATGAGAAGGGATTTTTGCTCTATAAAATCTTTTGTCAAAAATATGCTCCTTGGGTGGACATCAAGCAGGTGATAAAACTGGCAAAGTGTCTGCAGGTCAGTTTCCATTACTCTGGGCTGGCAGGGAAGCCGTGGCCACATACTCCTTATCACAGCTAGAATATATGGTGAGTTATGTTATTTTAGTCATTTTACCAATAATAGTTATACTCGTACATCTACAATTCAGAATGCATAGTTTTGTCCTTGAAAGTTCTTGTAAAGGAGTCTCGCAAAGCAAGACTGCGTTGTTGGTATCCAGCATGCCTGAGTTATGACTTTAAAATGTTGACGTCTGTTGCAGTATGAAGCTCCGTTTTCTTGTTGGAAATTGTGCTTGGTGAGAACCAAGGAAACACCACAAGTTGGCTACAATTTCCCAAATATCTGGACAGTTTCCAGTTCCCCACTAATGCCATTTCGACTTCAGGAAGGTTGAAAATATGCCAAACTGTTGTGGGTGGCAGGGGACTAGATGCATTGTGACATCTTGTAAAGTTCCATGCCTGGTTTAATCACAGGATAGAAGGTAAGAATTTGTTGACTCACCAGCTATCCTCACAGGCGTGTAGTGTAAATGCTCCCTATGAGAGGGGACCAAGAGGGATCCAGAGGTGCTGGGAAATGATGGATGCCTCTTGCAAAACACACTTAATTGTTAAAATACCTTTTTATTTTCCTGCTTATTTGTCACCTGGGGTGGGGCATGGCTCCATTCTTTACAGCAAAGGAGGGCAATCAGGTTTTGATGTCTCACAAAGGCACGCATAAATAGGAGGAAAAGGAAAAGTTTAAGGAAAGGAGCATTTCAAACTGAATGTTTGGAAAAGGATGTCTTCATTATAATATCTTTGTATTCTTTAGACTCAGTTTTTAAAGAAATGAGAGAAGCCTCCTTTGCTTGGAATACTTAAAACCATCTATTGACTTTTCTGAAGAATCAGCTTGCACCTGTGAGGAACTGGGTCAATTAACCTAAGTTGACGCTTTCACCATTTTCTGTGACAGCTGGCAAAACAGTGACTGCTCCACATTTCACCCCACCCCAAACTTTCAGTGTCTTCTCAGCATTACATAATCCCTGGGAAGGACAAATCTGTATATTTAAAAAAAAACTAAGAATGCTTCCTAAATTTTCCTGTGTCTTCTCAGTAAGAACAGCTAAGTTTTTATTTGCCTTTAACTTAGAAACCTAGAGTTTACTTGCCTGAGGCTTCTCCAATTCTTGTAAAGATTCCTTCTTGTGAAAACAAAATGGATGCAGCACTGCATTAGAATTCTGAACTTTCCCAAATGAAATTTACTTTCAGCCTTGTCTTTTAAAAATATCAACTCTTTGGGGCTATAATATTCATATAATAAAATGCACTCATTTCAAGTGTACAGTTGAGAGTTTGGACAAACTATACACCTAAGTAACACTATCACAGCCAAGAGGGAAACTTTCTACCACCCCCAAACTTTCTCCCTGCCCCTTTGTGGTCATAAACCTCTTACTCTTGACCCAGGCAACCACCAATCTATGTTATGACATGGTAGATTAGCTGACATTTTCTTGAATTTCAGAGAATTGGAATATGCAGTGTATAGACTTATGCCCCTTTTGCAGAACAGCTTTTCAGATTTATCATAATGATTGGGCTTATCAGTAGTCCATTTCTTTTCATTGCTGAATAGTATTCCGTTGTATAATGTACTACATTTGTTACCTATTGATGAGCATTTATGTTGTTTCCAGGTTTTAGCTATTACAATTATGGTTGTTATGAGCATTCATGTACAAGTCTTTGTGTAAATACGTTTTCACTTTTCTTGGGTAAATAGCTAGGAATGGAATTCCTTAGACATTGAGTAAGTGCATGTTTAATTTCTAAGAAATTGTTAAATTGTTTTCCAAAATGGCTGCATCATTTTACCTTCCTACCAGCAATGTATGAGAGTTCCACTTTCTCTACATCTTCATTCACCCTTGGTATTGCCTTTGATTATAGCCATTATATAGATGTATGGTGGCATCTCGTTGTTTTAATTTGCATCTTTTGGTGTGCCTATTGGCTACCAGTATATCTTCTTCAGTGAAGTGCCTTTTCAAATCTTTTCTAAGAGTTTGGTGTAAGAGTTCTTCATATATCCTTCATACGAGTCCTTTGATTTATATGTAGACCTTGAATATTTTTTCCCAGTCAGTGATTTGCCTTTTCATTTTTCTTAATGGAGTCTTTCAAAGAGTTCAATTAATGTTTTTCATTTATGCTTTGGGTTCAATTTATTCTTAAGTCTCCTAATGTATCACCCAATGTATTGCTCCTAACTTCTGAAAGATGGAACCAATCAGATCAGGTGAGAGTGCTGACTTTTATTTTATACACTTAGCACAGAAGTTTTGAAAGAAATAGTGCCAGATGGCCTGGAGTTACAGACCTTGCTGTTTCCTTCCAACTTCCGTACAACTAGGTCCACTTCTAGGGCAAGCTTGGAAATCTAGATTGATTGGCAGGTCCCTGGTACTGTTCTAGGACAGAGCCAAGACTCCAAATTGGTCTCTGAGGGAATTTGAGGTAATTTGGGGGAATGGTCCACACTTCCTGGGCCTTCCTCAGTGCAGACCTGTCTGAACCAGAGCAAACTAACTGCTGACATCGGGGAATTTCCCTTGTAAGTTTGTAAGTGTGCCTGTCTGTGGTAGATGCTTTCTTGAACATGGAAATGGTGTCACTCCCTCATTTAAAGAGGCTAGTACCATCTTTGAAATAATAAAGTGCTTCTTTTCTTTTAAATTTTGATCATGTGAGCTATATTAGTTGTTCAAACTGGCAGTAATGAAGCATAACATCCAAGGAGGAGAGTGGTACAATAGACACATTAGCTGATGAACTTTCCTGGAGTTAATGCTTTTAGGACAAGATCTAATAGATCAGAAAGCCACCAAACTATCTGGGAGGAAGTCACAAAGTTTCATGTGAATGTGTCGATCTAATTTGAACTGTAGGGGAAATAGAGGTATGGGGAAAGGGCTCCTTAGCAGTCACTGCTCTGCTGTGTAGAGGAAACAATGGGTGTGAGGGGCGCCTCAGTCTGGGACCCTCCACCACAGTGTTATCCTAGGTTTTATCAAATCTTGTGCTTATCATGATAGGAAATGCCGTAATTATTTACTGGACTGGTTACGTGAAAATCCTCTGATTAGAGCAGAAACATTGAATTCTGCCCATGACATAGATTTAATGGGAAAATATTACTTTCTATTTGTTGATTCATAAAGTGTTATCTGTTTCATTATTGATATATATATATATATATATATATTATATTTTTACTAATAAACATAGTGGTTAAGAGCACAGGATCTAAAATCAGACTGATTGTTTCCTGTCATAACTCTATCACTTATCAGCTGTGTGACCTTGAACGTGTGATTAATTGTATCTTTTTTGAGGCTCAAGTTTATCAACTGCAAAATAGGGATATAACAGAACCCATCTCATAGAGTTTTGTTATGAAGATTTATGCAGATAATACATGTGCTTGGCACATGGTGAGTCCTTAATAAATATTAACTTATTTTATTTTAAATAACATACTTGTACAGATACATATGTAGATATGTTGAGAGGTGAAAATTTAGAGATGTTAGATATGGACATGGGAAATAATAATCCAGCACATGGTAATTGACATTTCTGCAGAAGGTTTAAGAACAAATGGAACATAAGCAGTATTCATAGATATAAGTAGAAGAAAACATTCCAGGGCTCCAGAAAGACCTGAATCTGCAGATTGAAAAGGTTTACCATGTTTCAGGAAAAGTTAATGAAAATCGCTGTAATCTAAACATATCTGTGTGATATTTTTGAATTTCAAGAGTAAAGAAAAATTCTGGCAAACATTCAACAAGGGAAGAAAAGTTTTCTACAAAGGAGTGAAAAGTCAAGTTAGCCATAGAGCTCTCCATAAGATGAAGGTCATGTGTCAATAGATTTTTAGGAGAAATGTTTGTGACTGATAAATTCTAAGCCATGTATGCCCTGAAGAAATCAGAAAGACATTCTTAACTTTGGAAGGGCTTAGAAAATATGTCATTTATATACAATCTTGAAAAACTTGACTTATAAGTATTCTCTAGCCAAGAAATAAATGAATAAAAACAAAGAAAGCAGAAAGGGGAATTTAAAAGGAATTGTTGCGAACATTGAAGTCAGTTGTGTAGATTTAATTCTTAACTGTTGAAAATTTGTTTACTTTGAGTAGAATGTAATCTTAATAAATAAATCATAAGAGATAATATAAATACTAGTTTAGTATTTATAAACTTGTTAGAAAATCCTAAATTATTTTTTAAAATAGCAAGTGTGAAGCATAGTAAGGAGAAAAATAGTAAATATCATAATTTTTTATCCTCAAGAGAGGCAGTTAATAAGTACTGTTTCACTCTCCTGCTGATAATTAGTGTCATAGACTCAATGTGTATTTTAAAGCTGAAAAGTACTTATAAATGGAATTAGAAATAGAACTACACCTTCCAAAAAGCATTGAAACTGCAAATTGGCGTGTATGATGGGTGAATTTTAACACATAAAAATTATTTCTCAATAAGGCTATTTTTAAAAAATATCTTTTGCAACATGATTATATTTTTATACTTTTTAATAGTACCTTGATTTTGCCTGTACAAAATAAAAATCATGAAGCATGATGGGATTAAAACCCAACATTGACTTATGACTATATTCGAGTTATAAGTTAAAGTGAGTGGTATTCCTCTATTTATTGACAAGATTTACAGATCAAGTTATTAACAAGAGAGTTCAGCAGAACTCTGTATGTAGGAGCAGACGTTCAATACGGTGACTCAAAAAGGTCTACTACTATAGAGCTTCTAACATTTCTGCCATATACGCTTAAACGTTCTTCTTTTTCATATTTCCATGGTATGCTATTCAGTACATAAAGACCCATGACTATTATTTTTTTATTATGGGCTAACCCCTTTATCAATATAAATAATCCCCTTTCCCCCATTTATGGTTTTTGCCTTCCTTGCATTCTGTTATGAATGATCCTTCCCTCCCTCTTCCCTCCTTTCCTCTCCTCCTCCTTTCCTTTGTTCAGGCACTCTGTATCAGGCACTGACCGTATGAATTCTGGATATGTTTGTTCGCAGTTTTCTTATCTGGATAAAATTGTAAGTAAAACAGATATGGTCCCTTATCTCATGGAACTTAAAATCTAATGACAGATTAAGATTGTAATTCCTGTTTTCATTGTTTGCATGATAAATCTCTGCTAATCCATTACTATAAAAGATTTTTGTAAATGAATAATGGTAAATTGATTTTGACTTGAAAAAATCCAGTCTCTTTCAATGACAGCTTGGTGTTGGGTGAAATATTATTGCTTCTATTGGAACACATGCACTGGAATGATAAGAGACACTAATTTGATTAAAACTGCCTAAGATTAGCATAAAAGTATACACCCTCATCCGTTGTTTGAATTAGCCTTTGGAAAGCAATTGTGAGGTGGGCAGAAGTGTGTTTTGTTCCCCACTCCCTCTGTGGGGTCCCTGGGCCCAGTCCTGGAATACCTAGCTCCCCTTTACTTCACCATACATTCACCTTCCTACTAGATTTTGGCTTCTGAGACTCATTCAGGCACATGGATGCAGAGGGAATTCTTGACTGTCTAGGGCACTGGTTCTCCAAGTGTTTTCCTTGGACCAGCAGCATCAGCATCACCAGGGAATTCTGTTATAATGTAAATTCTTGGGACTTATCCCCTGTCTACTGAATTAGAGGCTCTGGGGGTGGGGTCCAGCAGTTGTGTTGAGCAAGTTCTTCTGCCGATTCTGATCTCACAGTCCTCAAGCTTGCTGCACAGAGGAGTCATCTGGAGAGATTTGCTGACTACTGATGCCAGGGTCCCCCCTCCAATGATGCTGGGTGTTTTTTTTTTAAATTAAATTTATTGAGGTGACAATTGTTAGTAAAATTACATAGATTTCAGGTGTACAATTCTGTATTACATCATCTATAAATCCCATTGTGTGTTCATCACCCAGAGTCAGTTCTCCTTCCATCACCATATATTCGATCCCCCTTACCCTCATCTCCCACCCCCCACCCCCCACCCCCCTTACCCTCTGGCAACCACCAAACCATTGTCTGTGTCTATGAGTTTCTGTTTCTCATTTGTTTGTCTTGTTCTTTTGTTGCTTTTGGTTTATATACCACGTATCAGTGAAATCACATGGTTCTCTGCTTTTTCTGTCTGACTTATTTCGCTCAGCATTACACTCTCAATATCCATCCATGTTGTCACAAATGTTCCTATACATCTTTTCTTACCGCCGAATAGTATTCCATTGTGTATATATACCACAACTTCTTCATCCATTCTTCTTAGACGTAGTAGCCTAGCATCAAGAGCTCTGAACTTGTGCAGCCAAATTTGAGTGCCAATGGCCTAGCTCTTTACAGTTGTCAACGCAAAAACATCCAGCCTAAGAGAAAGCTTATGAGTTTATTTGAGCCAAACTGATGACAATTGCCGGGAAGCAAAGTCTCAACATATTGAGAAAATGCTCCGGAAAATGTCCGTTTTTTATTTTATGCATTAGAATCAAAGGAGGAAGGTTACATGAAATCCATTAGTTGTAGATTAAGGGAGTGGGAGAAAACAAAGCAGGGAAATCTCTGGGATTGGATAAAAAGCAAAATGGAGAGACACACATTTATTTTACATTGGTGGGTACAGGATAGTTAATAGCATTTTATAGTACATAGCGATGGTATTTGGGGAACAAGATAAGAATGAGGGATTTTGTAGTTTTCTGCTCTGGTATAGTGGGTTGTGCCCCCTCGGGGGTCCAGAACAAGGAATTACTCTGACATTCCAAGGGTATGTTATCTTAGATACAAAAAGAAGACAGACAGGCTCACTTAAGGTAAAGATTGACCTTTGTCAAGGAAGCTACAGGCCAAGGATGTGACTTCCCGCCATGGCCCACCTTAGTTAGGAATTTTTATGTTCACGCCATCCTATGAGGTTATCTTCAGTCTCCTGAGCTTGTCAGGCTTAATATGTGGCCCTTTTCCGTCCACACAGTCATTCTCTTTGTACCCCATTTCTGATCATATTTTACGTATCCTATGTCTTATTTCCACAAAGAAATCTGACAAATAAAAGAGCCAGCTTCAGTAACTAAGGTATTGTGGTAAGATGGTATGCAAAGTGCTTGCCTGAGCTTCCAGACAGATGGCCCAGATGACTGTTCAGGGCCCTGGCACTTACCTGCTGTGTGATTGTCAGCAGGTCATCTCCCTTCCTTATGGCTCAGTTTTCTCACCTGAAAAATATTAGTCAAAATACCTGTTACATGCTTACCATGTGCTAGCCACTCTTAAAGGCAGCTTATATGCAATAATGAATGTACTGTTCACAGTAGTTCTATGAGATAAGTACATACACTGTTTGCCCCCCTCCCAGATGAGAAAACCGTGCGAGGCACGAGCACCTCACAGAGCCGGTCTTCACGTGCAGGCCATCTAGTACAGCCCGTGCCCCTGACTACCATGCCATAGTGCCTCGTCATAATGAGAGTAACAGTTGGACCTTGGGAGATTTTTGTGAGGATCATAGTGTAGTAACAAATGTAGAAATCTAGTAGTACTTTAATATCTTTTCTCCTGGGAATTGTGCATGTTTTAGTGTCAGTGCTTGTAGAGGCTCCCAGCTTACACAGTAAATCTGATGTGGAGGTTTCAGGGGCCAAGACAAACTATGGGTGGGGTCCCGGGTGCAGGCCTGTCAGTGCTGCTCACAAATTAGTGGCTTCTTAATCTGCACAGACAGAGCCTGGCCTTGTCACTCGTCATTAAAGTTAATGTTTTAAAATGTACATGCTAGGCAAGGGAAGGTATAAATGTAAGAGTTTTGCCTCAGTCAGGGGGCATCCCATTCGGGAATCCCTCCCTCTCGGGAGCTGCATTTCTCTGCTTTTTAATAAACTATGCTCTTTTACAAAAAAATAAAAAATAAAATAAAGTGTACATGCTAATTGGCCCCTGTGAGTGTACCTTTAACTAGATATTCAAGATGAACTTGGCTTAACAGTTTTTGCCCTGAGATCTTAGCATTTCATTAGCATTTGCTGATTGAGTGCACAGCATCTGGCTTCTCTTTCAAAGTGTAGCTATGAACCAAATGGTTTTTTCTCCTAAGGAGCAACATTTTAAATTCATTTGATTTCTGGATGGAAGAATGTTGCTCTCGGTAAGTAAGCCTGGACCTTGTTGCTAGTTTGCTTCTCTTTTCGACAGTATTCAAAGTCTGAAGGCAAGAAAGCATTGTTGTTGTCAGAGTCAGGGGAAAAGGTCTTATGGACCCTTATTAAAGGCTAGTTTGGAATCTTGAATGTCAATAGAGCTCTTTTCTTTGGGACTTGTGGAATTCCTTTGAAGCATGTCTTCAGTTATCTGACCTCTAGCAATTGCCTTCTTTCAGCAATCAGGAGAGCCTCTTTTGAATCCTGGAAGCTTGGCAGCCATGAATATTACTCTCCTGGCTTTTCATTTTCCACCTGCAACCTATAAGGATAGGAGAAATGGAAAAGAGAAATTTTGAATAATTAAAGCAGAGTATGTGGGGAGAATAAGTTAAATAGTGGACACTAATGATGACAAAGGAAACTAAATGAAACCAAGAGAATTAGAGGCCCAGTGAACAAACATGTCCAAAAATGGTTTTAAGTCCAAAAATTGAGGGAGACTAAATGAAAGATTTGAGAATAAAATGGAGATAGGAGACTAGACAGAGGGTAAAAGGGAAAAGTGAAGGATCTGGAGTCTTTTAGGTAGTTATTTGGATGCTAAATGCCACAGTAATTGGTTCGATGCAGGCAAAATAAATACAAAACTGGGTGGTAGATTCAAGAGGTGGTGGCGTCAAAACGGAGATGCCCCCCCCCCCCCCAAACTTGGGTTGGAGCAGTTATCTGTAAAGTCAATTTGCGAGACTTGAATGAAGCCAAAGTAAGACTAAAGAATGGACATATCAAAAGGGGTTGTTCAGAAATTGCACAGATGACAGGTAAATCAGCAAAGAGGATTTGGATGAGAATCATTCAAAGTTTGCCCAGGAGAGGGAAGTCTTTCACACCAGAGGTAAAAGCAGTTGGGGAATTAAATCTTAGTCTTTTTTTTTCTTTTTAATTTTAATTTTTCAGTTACAGTTGACATTCAATGTTATATTAGTTTCAGGCGTACAGCATAGTGGTTAGACATTTATGTAATTTACAAAGTGATCCCCCCAATTGCAGTGAGGAATTCTACAGGTTACCTTAGTTTAGCTGGAATGCTCCATTTGAAAACTTGCGGCTTCTGAGCAGATAGGTACTGAATGTCCAGCTTTCTGGAAAGGGGACTGTATGCCTCTGCCACTTGTGGAACCACTTTTCCAAATCCTGTCCCGTTTTCACCCTTCTCAAGCTTGGGGAAAACCCAGGTCAGGCCACTTCCTCTTCTTGTTTAAGCATCAGTTTTCCTTGTCATTCCAGTTGGTGCATTGCCACCTGAACTCCTTGCTGGGCTCAACTTTCTGAAAAAGGCTGGGGCGGCCCAAAAAAGCACAAAGAAGGTACTTATTTCCTCCCTGTCCTCTACTTCCCCCTCAACCAACTCCTCTAGCTAAGAAGAGCCTTTAATCTTACATGGTAAGATTACCTTACATTATTCACAGTCTCTTAAAGCAATAGGGACAAGGCAGAAGTTAAGATTGTAATAGATTCTCAAGACTCAGTAGCCCAATGCCATCAAACATTTGATTTTGTAACAATTCTCCTTGTCCTTATTCTGTGTTTACCTGGCGACTTTCTCAAAAGGATTTGTCTTCCCATTAGATCTTCCCATTAGACCTTCAGGGAGAAAATGCAGTAGGCCTTGTGATATACTTATTGTGGTCCTCACGGCATTTATAGTTCTTATTATAAATTAATAAGTTGGCATTCTGATCTCTATGAGCTGAGCTAATGAGAAGCTGTCTGAAATATGGCCCCACTTATGTGCTGACAGACTGGCTTTAAGCTGAGTTTGCAAAGCTGAAGGCCAGACTTGGCACCAGGGTAAAATCACAAAGATAATGATTGCCTCTTTAAAAGACATCTTGGTAGGCAGCCAACCTGCTTCTCCTGCTGACACTTGAGCTCCCTGGGAGGATGGATTCTCATCATTTATGCATGCATTCACTCACTTATTCATTCACTCACTCATGTAATAATTCACTCATTCATTCAAGAAATAGAGTACGTTTTCCTTTAATTCTAGAGTGAGCTAAGGTAACTGCATTTTCTTACCTCCATTATAGTACTGTGGACTATATAGGTGGTCATAATTGAAGGTTAATGCATCAACTGTCACATTCTGTTATTTTGTTCTTTTACTATAGAAATAAGTTTTAAAATACTTATTTTAAAAGCTTGAAAGGAGGAAGCACTTCTGGAATGGACCTCCATTGAATCTCCACAAAAGCAATAAAACACTGACAAAAGTTATCAAAACCAACTTTTTGAGCTCTGGAAATTAAATAAAGGCTTGCAAAACTCTGAGAAGCAGCTATTCAAGAAAAACAGCCGAGTCTCAGAACAGTGAGCTTTATGGCATTTTTACTGGTTCTATACCACTCCTCTCCCCTAACTCTGTAGCTTTGAATACTAGCAACCTCACAATTATGGTAGTTGTAAAAAACAGCAGCCTAGCATCCACTAGTGCGGGCATAACAGGTTAGGAATCTAACCAAAAAGCCCCATCTGCAGAGCATTGTCATTCTTTGACCTGTCTCACAGTTCATGGAAAAGTTCTGTTCACAGGGCACTGTCATTATTTTATCAGAGTCAGAGCTCACTCTGCAGGAAAACTATCCCTGAGGAGTGTGTAAAAAACAATTATTGGCAATTATTTAATATCACACATGCCTGAGGCTGCAATGACAACTGGGACAAACAAGAGTCTGCCCCAAACTTAAAAGATAGATATGAGAAACAAGATATCAAGAGGAATTTTTGAAAAGTTCTGCTATAGTCCTGGGGATCTAGAAGGCCACATACGCGTGCAAAGCTGTGATCATGTCAGGAAAGACCAGAGAATGTCCCACTTTCTCATAACTGGCCAACACTGAGGCTCTGTACAAGCAGGAAATGAAGGCACTAAGGCAGAGTTATAAACTTCCAGAACATTGCAAGTGTGGCCCAGAGCACACATAGAGCCTCTCAACAAAGGCTGGGAGACTGTAGGTTCAAGGCAGTAAAGAAAGTATTTGCCCAATCATTAGCTGACTAGTGAGCTAACTGAGCCGAGACGTCTGTGGCTACACATAACAGAATACAGGCTGTATAGAACTAGTTCAGGAAAGACATTAAACAAACAACAACAACAGAAATAAAAAAAAAGAGCAACAACAATAAACCCTGAATGGGGGGAGGATCTGATTTCCACAGTTGCCACATTATATTACTTAAAATGTCCACTTTTCAACAAAGAATTACATGTCACCCAAAGAAACAGTTAAGTATGGCCCATACACAAGAAAAAAATAAAGCAGTCAATAGAAACTTATCCTGAGAAAGCCAAGATGTTGGACTTACTAGACAAAGACTTTAAATAAGCTTCATGAATATATTAAAAGAACCAAAAGAAACGATATCTAAAGAATTAATGGAAAATATATGATGTCTTACCAAATAGGGGTTATCAGTAAAGAGATAGATAATAAAGAACTGAATAGAGGTGAGGGGATTAGAAAACACAGTTGGTAACCACAAGATTGCCACGGGGATATGAAAGTCAATTTGGGGAATGTAATCAACAATGTTGTAAAGATTTTGTAGGGTATCCGATGGACATTTGTCTCATTAGGAAGACCACCTCAGGGATGATGTAGATGCCTGATCACTGCACTGTACACCTGAAGCTGAAGCTGAACAATAATGAATGTCAACTACAATTTTATATATATATACATAGTTACAAGAAGCAGAGTACAGCATTAGGAACAGACAGTGGAAATGTAATGGCTGTGTGCGATGTCAGAGGGGTAGTGGATTGGGGGAGGGGTGTTGTCACTGTGTGAGGGATATAAATGATAAATGTCTAACTATTACATTGTTTTGTGCACCTGAAACTAATTTAAAAAATGTTAAAAAAAAAAAAAAAAGAACTGAATAGAAATTTTGGAATTTAAAGAAAAATAACTGAAATAAAAAATTCATTAGAGTGCTCAAAGCAGATTTGAGCTGGCAGAAGAAAGCATCGGCAAAACCGAAGCAAGCTCAATCAGTATTATTCAGTCTGAGGAACAGAAAGAAAATGAAGAAAAATTATCAGAATCTCAGTGGCATATCAAGTCCTACAAGCAGAGGTGTGAGAGGAGAGAGAGGGAAGGTGACAGAAAGAATAGTTGAAGAAATATTGGCAAACTTCCCTCCAAATTGATGAAAAACATTAATCTAAATACCCGAGAAGCTCAGTGAATTCCAAGTAAGATAAATTCTACACCTGGACACGTTATAGCCAAGTCATTGAAAGACAAAGAGAAACAGAGAACCTTGAAAGTAGTGAGAGAAAAACAATTTATCAGATATAAGGGATGCTCAAAATGATATGCAGTTGACTTTTCACTGAAAATGCTAGCCAGTAGGCAGTGCAATGATATATATAAAGTTCCCAAAGAAAAAAATTGTCACACCAATCCTTCATAAACTTTTATAAAAAAAAGAAATAAAAAGCTTCCAACTCACACTGATACCAAAATCAAAGATATCACAAGAAAACTACAGACCAATATTTTTTATAAACATAGATATAAAAATCCTCAACAAAATACTAGCAAACTGAATTTAGTCACATACAAAACAGAGTATACACTATGAACAAGTGGGATTTATCCCAGGAATATAAGGTTTGTTTGAAATCAGAAAAGTCAATGTAATATAACTTATTAATAGACTAAAGGACAAAAATCACATGATCATTTCAATAGACATAGGAAAAGCATTTGACAAAATGTAACATCCTTTCGTGATAAAAATGCTCAACAAACTAGGAATAGAAGGGAATTTCTTTAACCTGATAAAGAAAATGTGAAAAACCCACAACTAACACCATACATCTATAGTCACTTGATTTTTTAACAGGGATGCTAAAACCATTCAATGGGGGAAAGAATAGTCTTTTCAACAAACAGTAGTGGAACAATTGGATAGCCTCATGCAAAGGAATGAAATTGGGCCTCCTACCTCATACCATATACAAAAATTAACTCACAGTAGATCATAGATCTAAATGTTAGAACTAAAACTATAACACTCTTAGAAGAAAGTGAAAATACAACCCACAAAATGAGAGAAAATATATGTTTTAAGGATCTAGTATCCAGGATGTATGAATGACTCTTATAAGTCATCAGTCAAGAGACAACCCAATTAAAAATGGGCAAAGGATCTGAACAGACATTTCACCGAGAAAGATACACAAATGGCCAATGAACATATGAAAAGATACTCAACATCATTAGTCATCAGTGAAATACAAATCAAAACCACAATGAGATACCATTTCACACCTACTAAGATGGCTAGAGTAAAAAAGTTAGATAACAACAAGTGTTGTCAAGAATGTGGAGAAATCAGAACTCTTATACACTGCTGGGAATCCAAGATGGAACATAGTCTGGGGAGAAGGGTGACAGTGTTCTAAAATTAGATAGTAGCAATAGCTGTACAACTTTCTGAATATACTAAAACCGACATATATTTTAAAAGAGTGAATTGTATGGTATGTGAATTTTATCACAATAAAACTGTTATAAAAAATTCTGGCTCAGTGTTTTGGCAAAGCAAACAAAAAGTCTGTCTAATAACAGTAGTTCTTAACTTTGGTGTATATTGAATCTTATTAAAATGCAATTTTGATTCAGTAGTTTTGGGGTGGGGTCTGAGATTCAACATTTCTAATGAGCTCTCAGATAATGTTGATGCTTCTGGTTCTCAAACTAATAGACTTGCAAAAAAAAAAAGTCTGGAAAGATAAGTTTAGAAATATTATCAATTAATAGGCCTGGTGATGTAATTTAGGTCATTTTAATTTTCTTTTTTATATTCTCCTAAGTTTTCTGATTCTTTGAAAGTTTTTTGTTTTGTTTTGTTTTATTTTACAATCAGAGAGAAGTAAATAGGAAATAAAAAATAAAAAAGGAAAAGAAATCCTCTGCAAGCATGTAATATTTGTTTTAGGCTAGTTTTAGTTTTCTATCTTACATTTGTGTCATGAGTATTAATTTTGTAACAAAATTATGGATGAAAATCTAAATATATACATTTGTATTATTATTGATATTACATTTTCTTTTTAAATATCTGGTTAGCGTTAGTAAGGCAATTGACATTAATTAGTTATAATTACTAGCCATCATTTTCTAAGGATCAGCACTGCCATATGCTGTGACTGGTTCTTGCATAGAGAGCTAATTTTAATATCACAGTTACCCAATATCTATTTACTATATGCCTCATTGCTGTGAAAGACACTGAGGAAGAAGGAATTCTAAAGATTTGATTTACAAGAAACTTATGATTTTATTAGGTACTGGACAGCTTACTAAATAACAAGGCTCATTTTAACATGATTAACAAACATGTTTTTTTTCTAAAACTGTGTGTCAGTTTAAAACGCTAACCTGTGTGTTGTTATTTCAGAGCAGTTCAGTTGTTGTTGTGATAGCCGGATTCTTCTGTGTGCTCACATGCTTTCCAAATTCTTTGAGTACATTCAGTGACTTGCTTGTGTGCCCCAGCCAGTCTGCCATGTAGTGTCACTTGTATCATTACAGAGCAATAATATTTTTCTAAAACTGACAGCTAGTTTCTTTGCCACCTACTCTCAGACTTTCTCCTCTACTCCTAACCTAGCAGCACTCTCCATAGTTGTTTTGTACTTAGTTATCAGAAGGACCTACTGACTGACAGGAAAAACAGTGGTTAGAAGGATGGGAGAAACTGTGCAACAGGTGGAAGAAATAAATTGCCAGCTGCTGAGATACTGGCTTTTTTGTGCAATTTTTCTGTCTCAATTCTGCACTGTCCCAAACATACATGATGACAATAAATTTCAATACTTTATGAGAATAAATATCCTCAACTTGGATTTTTCTAGGTCAGCAGGTGATTTCACTTATTGGATTAAGTCATAATGACATTTATTCTTTATTTCCTAATGTTTAGGCGTGGTGTTCAGTTAGCTTTAGATTTTACGACATCCTCAAAAATAAAACTTTTCTTTTTTTTAATGAATATACATTTATTAGTAAAGACTCTTACTGGCCTAAAGTGATGGAAATAGGCAAGTAAACCTAAACCCCAAAGGAAAAATCCAGGGTTGTCACACTGGCCTCAAGAACCAGGTGGTTGGAGCGCCCTGCTCCTAACTACGAGGTCGCCAGTTCCATTCCCACATGGCCCAGTGAGCTGCGCCCTCTACAGCTAAGATTGTGAACAATAGCTCTCCCTGGAGCTGCGCTGCCGTGAGCAGCTGAAGGTTGGCGTGTGCTGACCATGGGCTGCCTTGAGCTGCTGTGAGCGACTGACCGATGCTCAGCTACTGACCGCCCCAGCCTGGGGGGTGGGGGGCTGGGGGGGTGGGGGGGCGCAAGGCTCATAATATCAGCATGGGTCAGGGAGCTGTGTCCTACACAACTAGACTGAGAAACAATGACTTGAACCGGAGTGGGGCAGGGGGAGGCGGAAGAAGGCGGGAAAAAGAAAGAACAACAAAAAAAAGAACCAGAAGGCAGGTGGGCTTGAAGGAAGGACATATTGGAAGACCACCAAAACTCCTGTTGTTCGTTCTTCTCTCTCTGTTGAGCACCTTTCCCTGCCCTTGCATCCACATCGTAGAAAACATGACCACTGCATTGCCTATTCATTTCTGTGTTCATAAGCTTGTAGATTCAGCCACACTAAGAGGGACCAACTCTCTCTTGGACCTATTCCAGACTCCCAGGAAAGGGTTTGGCCCAGTTTTTTTTCAGTTGCCTACCTTATATTTAGGCCACGTTGTAAAAAAATGGCTTTCAAAGACCCACTGTTCTGGGGGACATGAGTTATGTCAAATGCAGAGAAACAGAGATGACACAAAATGACACAAGAGGAATAATAGCTCAGAAATGAAGGTCTCCAGAGCAGTGGTTATGGTAAGATACCACAGAAAGTTGGCAAGAGATCAACCGACTGACTGAAAGCAGAAGGTACAGCCGGCAAGGGTAGAGTGATGATGCTATAACTCTGAGGTCCTCAAGGGAAGGAATGACAGCGCCATGATATTCATCAAAGCTCAGTCTCGCGAAATCAGAGGCATCCAGTTTTCCCCAACCCATATTAGATGCCCTATGTTTTTATCATGAAATATTGTACAAAAGCACAATAATGAATGGTTAAGGGGAAAAAAGGTGAAAATGTGCAGAGATTTTCTTCTGTTTTCAGTTGTAGTGCTTTGCTTGGTTGGGTTAAAAAACATCAGATTGATATACCCAAGGAGTCCCAATAAAAGCTGGAAATCAGAGACTATAAACAAAATGAAACGTGAAAATACATATTAGACCATAAAGAACATTCTTATAGAACTTGGGACACATTTAATTTAAAATAATTAGTACCAGTGAATTTTCCCAAAAAATGTTGTACAAATTCTATTAAAGTAACAATTTAGGTTACAATTTAGATCATGTAGCATTCTCGTCTTAATAAATGCTCTATAGTTGTAACGCCAAGAGTGGAGAATCTTATTATTTTTTTGGGTTTCATTACTCAACAAATCATTTCACCATGTTCCTTTTCACTTCCATAGTTAAGTCACTAAAAAAAAAAAGGTATGAATTGAGATTAAATTGTGCTTAAGTTTTGACCTTTTTATCACGTCATCTAAGAAAACCTGAGACGTTTGAGACATTCCTGGGAATTCATGGCCGTGCTCACAGTGGTGGCATAGGAAGAAAAATACTAACTTTTGGTCAAGATGTCTTCAACCACTTCATCACATTCCCCCCCAGTTTTTTCTCCAAGGGACAGCACTTTCCTTTTCCCCTTTCCTGGGAGCCCTCACTCCTTCTTCCAGTACACATGCCTCATGATAGCAAAAGCTGTGCATTTCTTAGCCTCCAATAACCCACTTACTCAGCAAGCACTTCCTGAGCATCTACTTCTGGAAAGGCAGAAGCAGGGGTGTGAACAACCAGAAAAGAAGCAGTGCACAATGGGAGTAACGCAAGGAGTGTTTTGTTCGAAGAGGAGGTGACGATAAACTTGAGCCTTGCAGGGAGAGTGGGAATTTGACAGTGAACAAAAAAGGGGCATTCTGTGTTAAATAAATAGCACAAAGAAAGGCTCCTATAGGTAAAAAGTGGGAATTTGATAGTGAACAAGAAAGGGGCATTCCGTGTTAAATAAATAGCACAAATAAAAGCTCCTGTAGGTAAAAAGTTTATCTTGAGCTCCATGGAGAGCGAAAAACAGAACCACTTAAATGTGCAATTTCTCCTGATAGGTAGACAGGGTAAGCCCTTATTTTATCTCTTTCAGGAAGACAGACCAACTCCTTTTAATTTTTAACATGGGTGTTATGTTCTAATCTTTTAAGTGTTTTGATTGTAGTTTTGGTAAGTCTCTTCATCTCCTTCTCAACTTTTTTAAAACATAAATATCACAACTATACAAACTCTTCCTATGAAGGTTTTACCAGTCAGGAAGTCTAGGGTGAACTATAGAAGCAAATGAGTCATTGTCAGTTTGTAAAAAGTTCATATACTCTTTCTACTTGTTTTGAGTTAGGTCCCTTCCCATGGAAGCAACTCTGTATTATCTTCCATGTGAAAAGCATGAGGAAAGGCAGAGCTCCAGGACTCAATCCCTGTTTTCAAAAATCATTTCCTGAACAGAGGAAACAAATGTTGCACATGTAAAAGTATTCCTGGTCACAGTTAGTAATCTATTGCTGTTCTATCTGGATCATTTTCTTCATGTTATTTGTGGATTTCCCTTTTCTCACTTTGTGGCAAACTATGACAAAGTAAGGAGAGAGGTGAAAAATTGTCCCAGTAAAAGCATAACTAATATTTTTAATGCTTTATAATTTACAAAGTGTTTCCACATGTTTTGCCTCATTTAATTCTCACATGCATCCTGTGTTTATTATCCCATTATACAGAAGAGAAAAGTGAGGCACAGAGAAATAAGGTAACTCACTTCTCAGTATCTTCCCGCCATTAGCAAGGAGTTCCAGCCCACGCCTTCCTGCCTTTCACATTTCATTATAGTCTAGCAATTCTGAGCTGCCTGGGCAACTGTCACATCCCATTCCTTACTCTTACATTTCTGTTCTTCACTGTCAAATTTCTACTTTGCTTCCTCCAGGAAACTTTCCCTGACAAAAAGAGTATCTTACCTCCTGGGTAGTCTCATAGAAACTACATGTTCCTATATCACAGCTCCTATCACACTGTTTACTGTGATTTGTTTGCCTGGTTTTTGCCCTTGCTGGCTGTAGCATCTTGAGAGCATGGATTAAGTCTTATTTGTTTTGATTTCCCCAGTGCCTACCATAGGGTCTGACATATGGTAGGTGCTTCAAAACAGTCCTAATTCCCTTTCTAATGACTGAGGTTATAGTTCTGGTTGGAGTGAAAAAACTGGTTTCCAGAAGGTTCTGTGTGCTGCTGAAAGGTGGCAAGGAACTGGGGAGAAGATGCTGTTTCCCGTGGAGTTTTCTGAGGGATAGAATTTCTGTGAGCTGGCCCAGAAGCTGCTACGCCTGGTGTCCCCTCACTTCTCTGGACATCTGGGGTTCTAAGGTGGGCAAGGCCCTGGTGCAGCTCTAGGATACTAGAGTAAGCATTCAGGTACTAAATTAGTTGAAATCAGAGTGAGTGTTGGTATTTTGTGCAATTTTAAATTTGCTGGGCAATTTAAGATTTTTATTTATCATTTATTATTGCTCTGATGATTTTTTTCACATCTACTCTAACTGGGTGAGATCAAAGTATCTGACAATTCTCTTATGTTCTTCTGTTGTTAAGGCAATTATGTTACCTTGAAGTAACTATCCAAGATACCCAAGGGGTTGTATTGAGGGCTATATAAAGACTCTATGAGAGATTGGAACATGACCTGCCATGTATTTTTACAGATTAATATCTCTGAGCAGTTATCCAGGCTCGAGTTACTTACTGAAGTTCAAAGAAGATGACGTAGATTTTCAGCTGTGGTGATGGACATAAGAAGCATCTGAACCTGCCAATTAACTATTGTTAGAAAGAATAGTTTGACGTAAATTATATTTCCACTAACGTCGTATTTGGCAAATTTGGTTCAACATTTAATGGGAGAATATAATTAACCCTATTTGGTTGGTCAATTCTTTCAGCTACCAAGGGGCATATTCTTAAGGTTATTCTTAATGATAAGCCATTTGGTTGTCATTTTGCTAAAGAAAATCAAATATTCTACATAAACCATACTGATGTTCTTTACTTTATGAGTTATGCTTACCTAATAATTCCAGTTTTCTATTACCTAACATCTGATTTTTATCAGAATGTATAAGTGGTAAATGTATACGTGGTAGATTTTTCTAGCATTTTGACCCCAAAGACAATATTCTTTTCAGTCAGCCAAACTCAGAAACTCAAATATCCTTTAGCATTTCCTAAATTAGCCCAGCATCTATAATTTCTGCGAAAACCATAGACATTTCAAAAGTGTTCTCAATATTTTCACCTCAAACTTTTCAAAATTTTCCTGCTTCTCCAAAACGTTTTAAAGAACTGCTTATGATTTTTCCCATTATAATCATTTGGAATTATTTTTATAAATACTCTGCATTGGTGAGGACAGCCACAATCTGTAAAGGTGAACTGTGTGCTTCATTCCATTGTCGTAAGTAATTGAGAGCTATTAGTTTTACGTTGACATCTATACTGGAGTCCTATAGAAGTAACAAAATGCGTATAATTATCCTGATTGTTAGATAGAGGGGAAGAGGAAGCCAAGCATCACTTCTAGTCTGTGGCTTGGTCCTGGTCCTCGGCTTGGCTTTTGGGTCACTTCACCTCTCCTCGTCCGTCTCTCACTCCCTAGATAGTGATCTAAAGTAGCACAAGTAATGAATTATGTGTGTAGAAAAATCAAGATTCTCAGCTGCAAACTAAGCACAGTGGAACATGGCTATTCTGGGTCCATGTCTAGCTGGCATTTATCCCAAATTAGTTACAAAGATCCTTGAGATTAGTGGAGGAAAAGAAAATCTGAAAGAAAACATTTTTGTGCCTTTTTCAAAGGCCGTAGGGATGGAATTTTTAAAAATATACTTGGCGTAATATTTAAGCTAACATTTTCATTAAATAAAAACAACCAAATCAATTTCAGCAGTGTTCAGAAGACCAGAAAATAATTTGTATTTACCAACTAGAAAAGGACAGAGACCAATGGAAAAGAAAAACAAATGAGCGTAACTTTTTGTATGACTTAGAAGTTGAAAAACAAAAGCAGAAATCCTAAACTCAAATAAATTTTATTTAAGTAAAAAGAAGATACCCGGTATCAGATATTTTTCAGAAATTTAATTTGGGAAAGAGAATATTTAGAAAATATAAGTTAAGACAAACTACTTTTATACTAAAAATAGCCATAAATAATCTTACACATTCTTTGTTTTTGCTAGTGGTATTTGAGTGGCTTGCTGTGAATCTTTCCTTAAGAGAAAGATTCAGAAAATTGAAGAAAGAATCCAGTGAAGAGAAAACAAATAATACAAATTATTAAGGGAATAATGAAATTAATTTACCAGGAAAGATTAAAGTAGCAAAGAATGTCTAGTTTTGCTTTGAAGTGACTCACGGGAGTGATAATAACAGTCTACAAACATTTAAAAAGTGTAAAGCACTGAGAAGAAAGAGGAATTATTTAGTGCAATGCCACGTGGGTATAATGAGAAGTAACAGGATAAACTCAAAAAGATTGCAAAAAAACCTTCCAACCTATGAATACTTTTGGTTGGCTGACTATTTACTGGAAGTGCTGTAGGTTTTAAACATTGAGCTTTCCGAGCAAATAAAACATAAAAGGTCCTCTTTGTTATTTCTTATTAGTCTCAATTAATCCACTAACATCTTCGGATCCAAATACCAGAGAACTCCCTCGTCCCTTGCACCACATGAGGACAAAGCATGAAGATGGCCCTCTATGAATCAGGAATCAGGCCCTTACCAGATACTGAATCTGCCAGTGCTTTGATCTGGGACTTCCCAGCCTCCAGAACTGTGAGAAACATATTTCTGCCATTTATAAGTCACTCAGTTTGTGCTATTCTGTTATAGCAGTCTATACAGACTAAGACAAGTGCCTATCTACTGTGTGCCAAGAAATTAACGTATTTTCTGTCATTGATTCCTCAAAATCACCGTAAGATGTTGTTATAACTATCCCCACTTTAATTGATTATTAGTTAAAGTCAAAGGGTGACTAACATGCCCATAGGTGTGTAGTAGAATTCAAACCCAGGTTTTCTGGCTCCAGAGCCCATGATCTTTTCTACTGAAGTAAATTTTTTCTTCTCAGAGAGAGACATGGGTAGGTGTGCAGGGAGAAAATGTGGCTGCCACTGCTACTACACAGTGGTCAGCTCATCTCCGGTGTCCTTGGTGACTGACTGGGAAATGCAGTGGGGACAATAGAGATACTCTCTGATCTCTTTCTGTTGTCCACGGCAGTGTGCTAAAGTCAGTGGGATTCAAAAAGATACATGACACACACCTGCTTTCAGGGAATGTATAATTTAGGGGACATTCCAAGGGAACTGCGTAGTCTGTCTTTCTAGAAACCTGTGCTTGATTCTTCTATCTCTTGGTCATGAGTTAGAAAGACCTTGGACTTTATATTGTGAACTGATTACTGCAATAAGGTCAGTTAACACATCCATCACATCACATAATTAATTTTATGTGTGTGTGTGTGTGTGTGTGTGTGTGTGTGTGATGAGACCATTTAAGATCTACTCTTTTAGCAAATTCCAAGTATATATAATAAAGTATTGTTAACTATAAATTAGATCCCAAAACTTATTCATCTTGTAACTGGAAGTTTGTACCCTTTGGCCAACCTCTCTCCATTTCCTCCCCAGCCCTGACAACCACCATTCTACTTATTGTTTCTATGAATTTGACTTTTTCAGATTTTATATATAAGTAAGATCATACAGTATTTGTCTTTCTCTATCTGATTTCACTTAGCATAATGCCCTAAGGTCCATTCATGTTGTCACAAAAGGCAGGGTTTCCTTCTTTTTATGGCTGAATAATATTCCATTGTGATTTCATTTCATATATGTGTATATGTATATATGTATATATATTAGGTTGGTGCAAAAGTAATTGCAGTTTTTGTAGTTATTTTTTAACCTGTTAAGCCGCAATTACTTTTGCACCAACCTAATATATGTGTATCTATGTATCTCCAAAGTGGAATTGCTGGGCCATATGATAGTGCTATTTTTAATTTTTTGAGGAACCTCTATACTGTTTTCCATAGTGGCTGCACCAATTTACATCCCTACTAACAGTACACCAGGGTTCCCTTTTCTCTACATCCTAGCCCATGCTTCTTTCTTATCTCTTATCTTTTTTATAATAGCCATTCTATCAGGTGTGTGGTGATGTCTCCTGATTTTTAGGAAGAGCACTTGAACCAAAAATAGGAGACCTAGTCCAGATTTCTTCAGTAACCAGCTGTATAACTTGAACAAATGATTTAACCTCTCTGTATGTATTATCCATTGAAGAACATTTCTTACCTGCCCATAGGGATGTGATGAAAATCGACTGGGTAGCATAAAATAACAAATATGAAAACAAGTTAAAATAATGTGACTGTGAAAATAAGTGAAATATACATCTGTTGGTGACTAAAGGGAGTAATAATCCACAAATTGAAATATTTACCATTTAAACTGACCCACTAAGTCATTCCTGAATTATAACACATTTTATTAAGGATTAAAGTGAAGCTTCTGGTCAAGATGGCAGAGTAGGTAAATGCTGTGCTCACCTCCTCTCATGACCACATCACAATTACAAATAAACTACAGAACAACCGTCACTGAGAATCACCTGGAGTCTAGCTGAACTGGTCCTATAACTAAGAATACACAGAAGAAGCCATATCAAGACTGAAAAAAAAAAAAGATTAAAGCAAGGTCATCCAAAGGACATAAATAGTGCATTACTTTGCAGCAGTGAGGAAAATATGTGTAACAATCTACTTAATATCGTGTTGATTAGTATGGATCATACAATCACCAAATGATCTTAATAACTCAACAAGGAAAGAGCTAAGAAGGAAATTAGTAAACATGTAAATTAAAACATTTGAAGGAAGGATTGGCAAAGCAGAATGTCTCATGCTGATGTTTCTTGACTGTTTCATCGTGGCTCTGAGTGATTTTCAGAAATGTGATTAATTTCCTCAATCATGCAGGAAAAATCAGGACCCAACCAGATATTGTTTTAATGGGAAACACCTCATTCTGTGATGTAACCACTGCAAAATAGAGAAGACATATTGTCTATGCCCTCATGAAGGTATATTTTTTCTAATTGGATTAATTTCAGCGAGGGTATTCTAATTAAAAGGTAATATGAGCTTAGTTGTGTAAACATGTTATAACTATTCTCATGCTTGCTGGCAATCAGTTGATTTTGAATATGTTAACCTCTTGATTTTTGACTTGCAAGTTCAGTTCTAGGTTCCAGTATTTTTTTTTTTATTGATAATAATGTCGATTACTTATCTTTATATGTGGAAGAATCAACATCTTGATATCATCTTGATAGATAGCTACAGTACCATTGACTATATTATGAATATCTTAAAGTCATTCCTCAGAATGGCAGGTTATTCTGGCTAGATATAGTTTTTTGCAGTAGAACAACCAGAAAGGCTTATTGGTATAACTTTTTGGCCAAAGATGGTAGGAGGGTAAAGATCATTTCTACAGTATTGTGTATTTTTGGAATTCAATAGTCTTAATTCTTTGATAGCTACAGGTAACATGTATGTCCTTCAAAGATACTCCCCACTTTCCTCCTAAAATCACCCATCATAGATCTAACTGAGGCTTAGAATAACAGTTTCAGAACAATGGAAATAGGCTACCAAAAAGAAGTCCTCAGAGAACAAAATTTGCTCCTTCTAACTCCTTTAATAGTTGTTGGCTTGTTCTAATTTCATTTGAAGTCATCAGAATATAATAGGACAAACAGCACAGACAAGAAAACAAGTTTGGATAAGAGCGATATTAAAGATAACCCAAAGAAATATTTTCCTTTTAAAAGTAATACTGCAGTACTACAATTCAGCTGTTAAAAAGTAAAAAACAAACGAACAAAAACATTTATTTAAATTGGTGGCAATCTGTAGAACTCGATTTGCTAACTCCATTAAACACATACAAAGCAAGAAGCAATATTTTAAATTGATTTTTAAAAAATCTATTTCAGAAGATGTGACTGAAGTTCTATGTGCAGGTCTCTTTCTGATTGTTCAACTCGGTATAAAGAGAACATTGGCTTAAAATTAAGGTGAAAGGAACAAGGTCTTTCATTTTGCTCTATCCCCTCTCTTATCTGCCAGTAAAAGGCACAGATCTAACATCCAGTGAGATCGCCCCTCAATGTTAATGAGAGCTATGTTTTAGGGAGTGTTTACTGTGGTTTTAAGCACTGTGTCAGCCCCTTACATACACTATATTGTCCATTTAGTCCTCACAGCAAGCCCCGAGGGGGCATGGCTTTCACAGCTGACAGATGAGGAGGCTGAAGTGAAGGCAGGTGAAATAACTTGCCCACAGCTTTGAAAACTGAGTGGGAGAGTCACACCCACAGCCTCTGCTCCTTACCAACCCACTCCATTCCCCTGCCCCCCTGTGTGTGGCTGATGTGTGAAGATTATCACAGGGAGGGACCAAATGAAACTAGATTTGTTCAACAGTTATTCAGAATAAGCCTAGATGACGCAAAGCACCCGATAATGAAATCCTACTTACACACTGTAAAGATCTGATATCCTGTCAAGCTTCTCTAACAGTTTCAAGGCTATAAGGACCAGCAGGGTAAGGGCAAAGCAAGGCGAGGTCTACCACCCCCATTGCAGTGCTCTGCGTTCTCTGGGCTGAGATGAACACAGGACGTGTGTACGTGCTTTGTGCAGGTCCCGTCGCGGAAGAATCTCCTTTTATCCTATAGATTTCCATAGCTTATGTGACTTCTTCTGTTGTATGTCCTATAAATTTGTAGATTCCAGGTATATTTAGCACAAGCAATCCTGGATAGACCAGATATATCCTACAAAAAGTGTTCTGTAAGTAAGGACTCTTCTGCTAGTAGATATAGTTGTTTGCCAGAAGTCTGTCATTAGCATTTTTACACGGAGGTTTGAATGGGTCCCTTGCCATCTTTCTTTCCAAAGTTCTTCACCCCCTCCGACTCACCCCCACCCATTCACAATAAAGGGAAAGAATGGATTGCAAATCTGCTCTTGATCCATTTACTTCCTGCAAATTTAGAGGAAGAAATGATAGCTGCTGGTCTCTTTTCAAAATCAACTACTGGCTTAGAAATATGTTAGGCAAAGGGAGGGAAAGAGATAGGCTCTGGCTTATTGACACCTGCAAGTTCCTTCCCCATCAGACCAGTCATGTTGGTGGCCAGCGTCAGTCAGCAGAGTGAGACCCCAGGGGGCACTGACCGCTTTTTCCCTCAAATGAATTTGATGTTGTTAAACTAACATTGACAGAAAGGCCAAGATGTAGCTGTACGTAGGTATCACATCCTCACCTTGTTTTCCTTTGCCTAGGGCAGGGGTGTCAAAACTGCAGGCCCCGCCCTGTGGGCCAACTGCGGTCTGCAATCCCTGCAATCCGTTGTTAATTGACCCTCAGCAAATTCCAAAAATATACTTAGTTTACTTAAATAAACCAGGTGAGGCAATACTGCACTTCACCTTGAGTGAGTGGCCCGGCTGTTTGTGTATTTTACCGCATATGGCCTTTGGTAAAAAACGTTGAAAAAAGTTTGGACACCGCTGGCCTAGGGTGTGCTGGTTGCCCCAGTGAGCCCTCACCCTTTGGTTCTACTTCTCTGAATCCTTACCATCCTTGGGCAATTATATTGGCTAAAACTTAGAAACCACTTACTTGTCAGGTACTCCTGCAAGGTCTTTTTTTTTTTTTTTTTTTTTTTTAATTTATTGGGGTGACAATTGTTAGTGAAATTACATAGATTTCAGGTGTACAATTCTGTATTGCATCATCTATAAATCCCATTGTGTGTTCACCACCCAGAGTCAGTTCTCCTTCCATCACCATATATCTGATCCCCCTTACCCTCATCTCCCACCCCCACCCCGCTTACCCTCTGGTAACCACTAAACTATTGTCTGTGTCTATGAGTTTCTGTTTCTCATTTCTTTGTCTTGTTCTTTTGTTGTTTTTGGTTTATATACCACATAACAGTGAAATCACATGGTTCTCTGCTTTTTCTGTCTGACTTATTTCGCTCAGCATTACACTCTCAAGATCCATCCATGTTGTCACAAATGTTCCTATATCATCTTTTCTTACCGCCGAATAGTATTCCATTGTGTATATATACCACAACTTCTTTATCCATTCATCTATCGAAGGAAGGTCTTTTTATATTAGCTCATTTAATCCTAAGAGGAACCCAGTAGACCTGTTTTGTAGGTAAGGAAACAGACACAGAGCAGAAAGATCACTTGTTCAAGGTTACATAGGTTGTAAGAGGTAGAGTGGAAACTGGAACCCAGATGGTTTGGCTCAGAGTCCATGCTCTTGACCACTAAGCTCCTGCCTTTTCTAAGAGAACTGAGCCTCGTGTCCCTCACCTCCAGTGCCAGCTCCCTGGGATGCTCCAAATGGTAGTGTGCTCTGCACTACAAAATTCAGCAGATAATAATAGAAATACCATCTCACATTGCTTTTACTATCCTGAGGTCATTGTTTATGGTCCCATCTATTCCCATCAGAGTCAAACACTAGGCACAGCTTCCAGTATATGGGATCACCTGTGTTTTTTTGTGTGTGTGTTTTTTTTTGCCAGGAACCCTGTTTTTACTTTCCATTTGGCCCACTAGCCAGATTAATTTCTTTGCTGTAGAAAAATTGACTTAAAATGTAAGAATCTCTGGTTCATTAGAAAAGACAGAGTTTTAAACAGTATGTTACAGTAGAGATGGAATATTTAAATGAATGCCTTCATC
Source organism: Rhinolophus sinicus (assembly GCF_057876585.1). NCBI lineage: Eukaryota > Metazoa > Chordata > Mammalia > Chiroptera > Rhinolophidae > Rhinolophus > Rhinolophus sinicus. Next base: position 47,978,027 of record NC_142504.1, read on the forward strand.
TCTTCTAAATGTGGCACTATATTTTTCTATTATTTCAGTGAAAAAGAACTGTTTCTCATAAAAGTTTATTTTTCTTTGAAACCTCTTCGTTAGCATTTAGTATGAATAGTAGATGGAAATTCAAATTTATACTGAAGATGATTTACCATCAGTCACAGCGGCTTTCATACTTTATCCATGTAAAAATTATGCTCTTAATTAGAATTTCCCTTGTGCTTTTTAAGAAATAGAGAGCTTCAGGAATAAGAAGAGGAAATTGCAGCTGATGACTTTTTCAGGATCCCTAGCAGAGGAATTCCTGTGTGGATTTTTAAAAAGATGCTGCAGAAGGAGGACATTGTTAGACATTTTGTGGAGTTTCTTAGGAGCCTCTGTGTTCTGAGCAACACGTGCTTGTGCCCAGATCTGAGGACAGGGAACTCTGAGACAAAACGCAGCTGTCCTGATATTTTTAAGAGAATTGTAAGGGAGACTGTGTGCAATCAATTAAATTGTTCTTTCCCCCTTTCAGAAGGCAGAAACAATTTGTAAATGCAGAGCTGCTGCTGAGAATGTAAATGGACTAGAGTATCTGTTTATGCTGTTAGGTTTATGCATAAATTGTAGATGGCACAAGCAAGGTCTTACTGACCTCAGTAGCTAAGCAGTGAGGCAAAACAGGCTCATGGTATTCAGTTTCATGCTGCCAACCAGCAGTCTTAACATTACAATTTTGAGGGTTGAATTCTCTTACTGATTGAAGAAGAACTTTAATAAATTCAGATAATGTTGCCGTCTAAAAATTTTATCCACCATTCCAAATTAGTGTGTTTCCAATGTTCAATAATGGTGTCGCTTAGGGCGTGCTTGGTTTTAATGACAGCTAGCTAGCATTCATTCACGGGTCAGCCAGAGAAGAAAACAAATAGCCCCCTATGGTTACGCTACCAGTGCATGGTAACTCTGATTAGCATGTAATTGAGATCATGCTGGAAAACAGTGAGTGCAGAAATTGATTTGAGGTCATAACTTTTTTTTTTTTTTTTTTAAATCATCAACTGGTGTCAGTTTGAGCAGAGCCAAGAACTTGGAAACAGAAACAGAAAGGTGGGAGAATAAGTTCTTACTGCTACATTAGGGACACTTGCTCACTCATGCAATTATTAATAATTTAACCATTCAACAGCGAATATTTGTTGAGCCTGTTCTGCGTGTAATGCCTATGCTAGGTGCAGATAACATAGGTAAGATACAACTTCTGACTTGAAAGCTTGGGTGAGCAGCTGTCACTCATCATTCTGTGAATGATGCTGCATATGTTTTTTGCTTAATACCAAAGTGTTAGATGGATTCTCTATCCTTAAACACTATTTTGAAATTCCTACTGAGGAAATAATAAATGATAGTATCAGGTTGGTGGCAGACCTTGGGTCATTGTTTCTTTCCTTCCTACCTCTTGCAGGATTTTTGAAACTTTTATAATAACATGAAAGACAATTGTGAAAAATTAATAAACCACAGCTGTTCCCTCACCCCAACCCCTATACAGTATTTTCCTAATGTTACTTTCCAGTTCTTGGCTACCTAAGTATATATTTTCACATCCCTATAATAATAAAACACACCCCATTTTCTAGTCGGTCTTTTTAAATTTAATGTGATACATAAACATACTTTTTAATTATTAAATATTTTGAACATTTTTAGGTTTATAGAAGAATGGGGTGGAATAGTGAATTCCCATATTCCTCCCACCACCTGCCCTGCACACATTTTCCTCTACTTGCATCGTGCTTTAGTGTGGCACATTTGTTATAATTGTTAAGCCAATATTGGTACATTTAACTAAAGTCCACAGTACACATTGGGGTTCACTCTTTGTGTTACAAATTTGTCCTTTGGTAGATGAATGGATAAACTGTGGCACCTCCAGACAATAGAATATTATTCAAGGATAAAAATAAATGAGCTCTCAAGCCAAGAAAAGACATGGAGGAACCTTAAATGCATATTGCTAAGTGAAAGAAGCTAATCTGAAAAGACTACACACTGTATGATTCCAACTATGTGACATTCTGGAAAAGGCAAACCTATGGGGAGCGTAAAAAAGGTCAGTGGTTGCCAGGGGTTGGGGGGAGGGACAGATGACTAGATGGAACCCAGAGGATTTTTAAGGCAGTGAAACTATTCTGTATCATACCGTAGGGGGGGATACATGTCATTATACATTTATCAAAACCCATAGATACATAAATATTTTTGTAGTTATAAATAGTTGTAGTATTCCTGGTGGAAAACAACAGAAATATAGCCAATTTAAGTAGGAAAAGAATTATTAAAGGGCGTTAGACACCTTCTAGTATTTCTAGGAGGGTTATAGTTGGCTAGAGACCCCCAAACAAGGACCCAGTCAGGTCACAAGCATGACGAGTAAGGACATCCCACCACTGCCACCAAGTACTAGACATTGTAGTTTGCACGGGAGATAGACTGGTGTGGGTCAGTAGATACCACGTGTTACGGGTTGCATCCCCCACCCTGCCAAAAGAAGAAGAAGGAGAAGGAGAAGAAGAAGACAGGTTAAAATCCTAACCCTCAGCACCTCAGAATGTGACCTCATTTGGAAATAGTTGCAGATATAATTAGTTAATTAAAGATGTGGTCATACTGGAGTAGGGTGGACCCATAATCCAATATGACTAGTCTTCTTACAACAGAAGAAAGGCACACAAGGTGGAGATGGCCATGTGATGAGAAGGGCAGAGAGTGGAGTGATGCAGCTACAAGCAAAGGAAAGCCAAGGATTGCCCGCAAATGTTAGAAGCTGGAAGAGGCAAGGAATGATTCTTCCCTACAGCTTTCAGAGGGAGCATGCCCTGCTGACATTGATTTTGGACTTTAGCCTCCAGAACCATGAGATAATAAATGTCTCTTGTTTTAAGCCACCTAATTTGTGGTGCATTGTTACAACAGCCCTAGCAAACTAATACGCCACCCACTGCCATATCATCTACTCACTGTTCCCCCAACTCTCCATCCCCTGCTGTCTCCAGGGGGAAACCTTCCCTGGCCCCCCTTTCTGGATCACCAGCTCCACTTTAAATTATGGCAGGAACATTTGAGCAGTGAATCCTAGAGCACATGCCCATGGCCTAGTTTCAGGGAAGGCTGGGGAACTAGGATCTGGCATTTTCTGCTTCTATAGCCTTTCACTGAAACTCATAAGCTATGGAATTCCCCGAGCACAGGAAGGGGCTCAGATGCCAGACAACCAACAAGAGAGTCAAATGTCCAATATAATCAACTTTATAATTAAGAATTTTAAGGGCTGCATAATATTCCGTTATAGCTGTGCCATTACTAAAAAGCTTTTTCTATTTTTATTGGGTCAGTTAGAGTAACTTCCATATTGCTGTTATTTTGCAGGGTGACATGCATGTGCCTATAAGTTTTTGCTGCTGTTGAGCCGTGTCTTGAGTGGAATATTACAGCCTTCATGAATCCAACTACATATTCAAAGGCATTTTGTTTCAAAAGCGTTTTCCCAGTTTACAACTTCATAGCGTGTATATACATGTCCCTGTTTCATCATAATCCTAGTACTAAGTGATTTTTTTGAAGTTTCTTTGTATTTAACTGGTAAAATAAGTATAAAATGGTAGCTTAGGTTTGATTTGATTTGCATTTACTTGCTCTTTAAAAAGAATAAATATTTTTCCACGTGTAGTTTGTACTTCGTATTAATGCATAGCAGACCAGGTACTAACTCTGCACCTGCATTATCTGTTTAAATCCTTAGAGCAAGCCTACCAGAAAAATACCATTATAGTTTCCGTTTTACTGATGGAAAACTATAGCTCAGCCAGGATATGTAATTTACCCATGGTTACACAGTTACAGATGGCAGAGTTCTTAGCTTAAATCCTTGTTTGTCTAACTCTAGAATGCAAGCTCTTTACCCTGTGAATGGAAGTTGTGTCACGCAGTGAATCTAGCAGACCCAATTTGGTTGCAGTGTAGAATGCAAGTTGGATATTGATGAAGGATAAACCATAAAGAGGAGTATTGATGAAAACTATGGAGGATGCTTAAATATCAGGTGAATTGGTTTGAACTTAGTAGGGACTAGATACCACTGGTGTTCTGAGTGGCGGAATTGTGGGTTCAAAGTGTTGCTTTGGAAGAGCAATTTGGCAGCTTTGTATAGGATGTAGTGGAAAGAGAGATTCTGGAATTAAGGGGTCAGTTAAAGAGAGAAATTACCATTGGTAAGGTAACAAAAGCTTAAAATATAGTTGAGAGATTGATGTAGAACATTTGTGAATTTGAAAGACATTTCTAAGTGAGTGAAGAGAATTTAATGGCCCATGAAATATGGGGAGAAAGAAAGAAAAGAAATAAGTCAGAGATATATCATGTTTTAAATCTGGGTGACTGGAGGATTTGATACCACTGAAAATACATATATAGACGTTAGAAGGAGAGTAGATTTTGGGGAAAGACTATCAACTTGACTTTACACATGTCGATTTTGAGGCGGATATCTTCCAAAAGTTCAAGAATTCAGAACTAGAACTTGGGGAAGGATGAAGCTAGAGCTACAGATTTGGGGTCCTTTGAGGGGAGATACTAGTGGAAGGTGTTGGCCATATGCACTGACTCAAGGAAAGGTGGAAGAAGAGGTGGAGGCTGGAAGCTCAGGAATGTCACACTGAAGGGAAGGAAGGAAGAACAGGGATGGAGGGACACCAAGAAGTAAGTCTCTGTGCTATGATGGTACAAATATGGTCGACCATGATGAGGGTGCTCAGAAATACACTGGTCGTACCCTTGACAAGTTTGCGCTCATCCTCAGATTCCAAGTGAAAAACAAAGTTTAGGGAAGGCAGAGGTCAGCTTTGGCTCCAACCCCAGGAAGAATTCCCAGGGCCCAGACTCAGCCATGCAGAGGACCCCATCTGCAGAGGCTGGATAAGCCTTAGGAGCCCAGAAGCCAAGCAGGATGGAAAGCACTTTTCTGGGCCTTCTTTGAGAATTTATAGCCAGGCTTTCTTATTGCTTTTTCTACACAGAAGGGAGAGAGACCCAAAGGGCACGCTAGTAGCGGGGCCGAACCCATTGGCACTGTGTTCAACAAGTGTCCGTGGTAGTCTACCCTCTCTGGTAGGTGGAATGGAGGACTCAGGACATAGAACAGCTACGGCTGTCCTCTGTCTTGCATTTAACGAAGAGACAAGACAGGAAGGCAGGCAACAAAGAGGCCTGTAAAAGAAGGAAAGAGGAGCTGAGTGATAGAGAGGTGGTGATAGTGTAGAAATTCCATGTAAGGATGGAGGAAGGTAAAAATTAAAGAAATGTTGCATTTAAGTTTTAGATGGTTACTGGTGGCTACCAAAGGGTGGATTTAGTAGATGAGTAGATTTAAACCAAATTGACAGGATTAAAGAATAAGCAGGTGAGAAGCATGAAAATGAATTAACATGGACTACACTTTGTGGTAATCTGCATTGAAAAGAATGAGATGAGCCAACAACTCAAGGGTGTATAAGACTGAGACACTTGCAGTTGTTATTTTGTATTGTTTGAAAGATAAGGGAGACTGACAGAGAGAGGAAAAAGTAAATGTAGTAAGTTTATGCAAAAGAAAAATACATATTTAATGAAATAAGACCCTGGGAGACACGAGAAAGGATAGAATTAGAAAAGAACTTCTCATTGAAATTTTCAAAAGAAGAAAATACTCTATAGTCTGAAAGGACTGGTGAGCAAGGATAGCTTTGCTCCTGTAGATTTAAGGAAGAAAGAAAAGATGTAGGGAGATTTGGAAGGGCCTACAACCTACTGCTCTACCCAGCAAAGCTATCATTTAGAATGGAAGGACAGATAAAGAGATTCCCAGACAAGATAAAGCTAAAGGAGTTCATCACCAAACCAGTAAAACCAGTATAATAAGGGAATCTTAGAGGGACTTCTTTAAGAGGGGGGAGGGAAGGGAGATAAAAAAAAGTATGAATAATAAAATGGCAATAACTACATATCTATCAACAATTACTTTAAATGTAAAGGTATTAAATGCTCCACTCAAAAGATACATAAGGGCTAAATGGGTAAGAAAACAAGACCCTTACATATGCTGCCTACAAGAGACTAATTTCAGATTGAAAGACACACACAGACTGAAACTAAAATGGAAATGAAAAACACACACCAAAAAACTGGGGTAGCAATACTTATACCAGACAAAGTAGGCTTTAAAACAAAGGCTAGAACAAGAGACAATGACGGACCCAGTAATCCCACTTCTGTATATTTATCTGAAGAAACCGAAAACACTATTTCGAAGGGAAGTGTGCATCCATACGAGTATGTTCATTGCAGTATTATTTACAATAGCCAACATATGGAGGCAGCCTGGGTGTCTGTCAATGCATGAATGGATAAAGAGGAGGTGGTACATATATACAATGGAATGTTACTCAGGCATAAAAAACAATGAAATTTGCCATCCGCAACAACATGTATTGACTGTTGTGCTGAATGGAATATGAGACAGAAAAAGACAAATGCCGTGTGATTTCACTTATATGTGGATTCTAACAAACAAAATAAATGAACAAACAAAACAGAAACAAATTCACAGATATAGAGAACATTTTGATGGTTGCCAGATGGGAGGGATGCTGAGGAGACGGGTGAAAAAGGGGAAGGGATTAAGAAGTACACATTGGTTGTTACAAAATAGTCATGGGAGGGTAAAGTAAGGCATAGGGAATATAGTCAATAATATGGTAATAACTATGTATGGTGTCAGATGGGTACTAGTTTTATCAGGATGATCACTTTGTAAGTTATATAAATGTCTAATCAGTATGTTATACACCTGAAACTAATGTAATCTTGTATGTCAACTGTAATTCAAAAATAAAAATTATTAAAAATAAATGTAGGCATTTTGGGTGACGGTAGGGAAGAGATAAGGTGGAAGTGAGTCCTGACCAGATGAAAGGTGTTATAACAGGAGAAAACTGGACATGTTGCAGATAGCAACCGGTTAGCAGCTGATTTTTATGGAATAATATCATAGAGTTAGGGGTCAGAAAGAAAAGACCCACTTAAAAGTTTTCTTGGGAAGAGGCCATGAAGATGATTTTCTTTCTGTGGCATCTTAAACTAGAGGAAATGAAGTCTTCACTGAGTGTTGGAGAGGCTTGGCCAGGGAAGCCAGAGAGAAGATGGTGGCTGTCAACATGGGACATTATTTAAAGCACTGAAAGAGAGAACTAAAAGGAGGAGAATGAAGACATTGAGGAGGAAGAAATGGATTTAGGAATTGTTCAGACGTGGAAAGCAAAGATTGCCAAAGTCCTGCTAATGATGGTCTCCCTAGTTTCTTCTTCTTCACGGAAGAATTGGATTGGGCTATGTGGATTATAGAGATTCGCTTATCTTTAATTTTTATTGCAGAATGGTTAAGCATAAGTTCTAATCTACTTGGGCTTGAAGCCCAACTCTCATGTACTATCTGTGTGACTCGGGCAAGTTCCCTTATTTCTCTAAGCCTCGGTTTCCTCACCTGTACAAAGGGGATAATAATATAATATCTATCTCATGGTGAAGTTTACATATGGTATAGCACCAATAAAGGGTCACAGGACTGGCAACTAGTATATATTCGTTAACATTCCCTGTTACCATGATGATGGTGATGATGGTGATGTAAGATACATTGGAAATTCAGAGGTGAGTAAGAGACCCCATCCGCAAGGACTTAGAGGCTTTGGGGAAATATGTTAATAACTTTGAGTGACTCAACAATCATAATAAAATTAATTGATTCATTGAACAAATAGTTATGGGCCCCTTACCCTGTGACAGGTGCTGGGATATGTTGGTGAATGAAACATGCCAAGATTCCCTGCCCTCATGATATTTGTATTCTAGTGAGGTGAGAAAAAAATAAATGACAGAGTACATAAGCATAGTCCATCAGGAACTTGTATGTGTTATGAGAGGAAAGGAGAACGAACTAATGGTAATGGACATCAGGGTGTGGAGAGCTGGCCGAGATGCCAGTAAAAATAGAGGGGTCAAGTTAGGCCTCATTGAGCAAGCTGCTGGGGGCTGTGATGGACGTTTATGAAGAGCTCATCAAATGGGCTGCAGCTCATGCAAGCATGGAGGTAGGCCAGCAAAGTCGGCCTGGCCATGGGAGAAAGGAAAGGCTTCCCTGTCTAGGGGATGTTTGAACTAGTAATAGAAAGGGCCAGCGGCAATCAGAAAGACTGACAGACCTATGGAAAACAGTACAGAAGTTCCTCCAAAAATTAATAATACAAATACCATATGATCTAGCAATGGTACTTCTGAGTATGTACTGAAGGAAATAAAACCACTATTGAAGAGATATCTGTACCCCCATGTTCGTCGCAGCATTATTTATAAGAGCCAAAACGTGGAAACAACCTGTGTCCACTGATGGATGAATGGATAAAGAGAATGATATAGGGCCAGCCCGGTGGCTCAGGTGGTTGGAACGCCATGCTGCTAATGCTGAGGTTGCCAGTTTGATTCCCACGTGGGCCAGTGAGCTGCGCCCTCTATAGCTAAGATTGTGAACAACAGCTCTCCCTGGAGCTGGGCTGCGTGAGCAGTCAGAGGTTGGCATAAGCTGCTGTGTGCTGCCGTGGGCTGCTGTGGGCTACCATGAGTGACCGGTGGCCAGCGTGAGTAGCTGGCAGCCAACATGAGTGGCCGGCCGCCGGTGAGAGTTGCTGTGAGCTGCTGACCGATGACTGGCGACCGACTGCCTCACCCGGGGGGAGCGCGAGGCTCATAATACCAGCATGGGCCAGGGAGCTGTGTCCTACACAACTAGGCTGAGAAACAACAGCTTGAACCGTAGTGGAAGGAGGGGAGGCGGAAGAAGTGGGGAAAAAAAGAGAATGATATATATGATATATGCAAAGGAATATTATTCAGTCATAAAACAGAAAGAAATTTTGTATCATTTGCAACGTCATGGAGGAAACCTTGAGGGTATTATGCTAAGTGAAATAAGTCAGAGAAAGACACATACTATATGATCTCACTTACATGTGGAATCTAAAAAAAAACCCTCATAGAAATAGAGAACAAATTGGTGGTTGCCAGAGATGGAAGGAAGTAGATGGGGAGAGGCTGGTCAAAGGATACAAACTTCCAGTTTTAAGATGAGTAAGTTCTGGGGGTGTAATGTGTAGCATGGTGACTGTAGTTAACAATATTGTATTGTATGTTGCACAGTTGCTAAGAGTAGATTTTAAAAGTTCTCACTATACACACACACAAATAGTAATTCTGTGAGGATATGTTAACTAACCTTATTGTGACAATCATTTTGCAGTATATACATATATAAAATAACTACACTGTACACCTTAAACTTACACAATTATATATATACATATATATGTATGTATATATATGTGTGTGTGTGTGTATATATATATATATATATATTTATTTATTTATTTATTTATTTATTTATTTATATCTCAATAAAACTGGTGGGGCGGGGCAGGGAGAGAAAAAAAGCCAGCAGAGAACTGGCCTTTTGAGGGAATGGCTTGGGCAGAGCTTCAGCTTTGCTATTGGAGGCAATATGATGCACCCTAATGTCCTCTCCTAAAAGAGAACATTGTAAAAAAAAAAAATCACTCTCTAGTGCTTTAGACAAGAAATTATCCTATAAATGCTTCTCTCTTTTAAAAGGGGGAGGGGACATGGACTGTGGTTTATAGTGTTTTTCATATTAAGTTTTTTAAAACTATGACTACTTTGCCGTGTGTGACTTATTGGTATCATTATAGAGAAATTGGTTTTCTGATATAGCTGCCTCATGATGGGCGCTGGCTATGCAGGAGGCGGCAGAGCCCCACTTGGCTCAAGGTACTTTTTCTGGGGAATCACAGAACTGTCTTTTGTAATTCACAGAAGTGCTGCTGAATGAAGGTACAGAAGCAGAACGGGCTTCCACTGAGGCACAGAGGAGCTCTTACAGGATTCACACCAGAACTACACAGGCAGCCTTTCAACTCATTTCCAAATGCTCACAACTTTCCATTACAGAGGAGGCTGTGCGAGACCAAAGAAAGACAGATAATAAAAGTATAGACTAACTGAATAAATACATTGTAGCCATCTCCCCCGCCAATAACAAATCCAAATATTGCTTAATCTAAAACATCAACCAGCCAGGTCTGGAGACATTTTCAGTTGTCACAACTATGTAGGGGAGAAGCTACCCTAGTGAGCAGAGGCCAGGGATGCTGCTGAACTGCCTGCAACGCACAGGACAGCCCCCAGCACAATGAATTATCCAGCCCAAAATGTCAGTAGTGCCGAGGTTGAGAAACCCTGTGAGAGAGCATAGAATTTAAGCTGGGAAAGTGGGACGAAGACATGAAGTAGAGAAGGGGCAGTGAAAAGTGGTACCATGACTGCATTGTAGGGTCCAGTAAGGAGAAAGGTGTGTTGGAATCAGGTAGTGGAGGGGATGGTGGGAAAGCAGATGTGGGGTTGGAGAGTGGAAATGCTTGGAATTGGGATTTTGGAGGGTGGTGTCCAGATATTGACACAGCAGTTCCCCCTTATCCACGGGAGGTATGTTTCAAGACCCCCAGTGGATACCGGAAACCATGTATAGTATTGAACCCTATGGTATATATGTTTTTTTCCTCTACATACATACCTATGATGAAGTTTAATGTATAAACTAGGCACAGTAAGAGATTAACAATAATAACTGATAATAAAATAGACTAATTATAGCAATTATACTGTAATAAAAGTTACATGCATGTCTTTGTTGCCATTTTTAAAATAAGCTTAATGTTTGAACACAAGCATTAAGATACATAATAGTCAATCTGATAACTGAACCAGCTACCAAGTGACTAGCAAGTGGGGAGCGTATATAGTGTGGAGACATTGGACAAAGGAATGATTCACCTCCCAGGCAGGACGGAGCTGGACATTGTGAGTTTTCATGCTACTTAGAATGGCATGCAACTTAAAACGTATGACTTGTGGCATTTTGTGGAATTTTCCATTTGATATTCTCACACTGTGGTTGACCACTGGTAATTGAAACTTTGAATAAGGGGTACTACTGTATTGATGAAGGACATTTACATGTCACATACACACAGATGTGAACTTGAGTGTTTAGTCCCACCTGTAGTAGCTTTGTGATCTTTGTTAACTTTTCTGAGCACTCTCTTAATATAATGTTGCCTGGCATATAGTAGGTGCTCAATAAATGTTAGATCTTATTATCACTATTATGATGATGATTAGACAGGCCACTGTGGTTATTTGCTATAATGTCAACTAAGAGGCAAGGAAGGACAAGAAATAAAAGAAAAAGGAAAAAGCAGTTTAGATGAAATACTTTTCTTGGAAATCCAGCTTTCTTTTAGCTCTTATATCACCTTTGTAGGTGATTAATTATATTGCTAATTTCTATTTTTAGTGATGAAATTGTATTTATATTTTCACAGTTGGGAATGTCTGAGGAATTCTCTTAATTCTGGGAGGAGATGATTTGGTGAAATTATTTTCTGGAATGTTTTTCTGAAGCTTTTTTATAGAGAGGATTAAATGAAGTATTTCTTTCATCTTCTCATTTTTAACCTTTTACTTACAAAATAAATAGCTTCTTATCCTTTCCCAGCTCCCCCTTATATTGGGCTGAATACTCTTAATGTAAACTGTTATATATACAAGATACATTTCAGGGAAGCTTCTGTGTCATTTGAACTGTTGTTTCATCAACAAAACCTATTACTTCTGTTCACAATGGCAAAATTGTAGCTGAACACAGAGTAGCTGAACATAGAGTAGTGTAAAATGTTATCACTCCCCACTGATGCAGTGTGGCATTAAGTTATCTTCTAGTTTATTGGCTTGGTGTTTTCTACACTGTCCTTTTAAGCGCTTTCTTTTATTGTATGGTGAGATTTTAATTTTTCTTGCTTGTTAAGGATTGAAATTTCTTAAGTTGACTTATTGTGAAATTTTTATTATATTGCTCTGCACTATGTTCCAAATCATAGTGAAACTTAAAAAAATGAAGTCCGTGTTTATGAAAGGGACCAAATTGAGAGCAGATCAGAGGATTCAAAAATGGGTGTGCCAGGGGTAACTTTCTTCTGACAGTTCTCTATTTTAAATATGTTTTGTTAAGAATTTTATTTCTCCAAGACATAAATATTTTATTTCTTGGACCAGCCTCATGCTTTCGTTTACATTAGTGGGTTAAAAGTAATTTTTGATGACTGTCTTAGCATTGAACTTTCACTGGCTTTATAATTATCTGCTATGGTCTTTCTCTACTAAGTGCAGTTCCTTAAGAGAAGAGGAATGATGTATTATTACTCTCACTGCCACACCAGCAACCTGCCAGCCCAACATGTGACACATAACAAACATTCAAAAATGTTTATTGAAATAAAATTGAATTAGTGAATAGTTAGTAAACATTCATAGAGTTACTTTGTCCTAGGTACTGTGCTAAGTTCTAGGGATTCAAAGGCCTTGTATTTCGTGGTGTTCATAGTCTAGTCAAACCCAATGGAGACTTGTCCATTGTCAACACTCAGTTTTGTTTATGGAGGGATGGGAGGCATGGTGGAAGAAGGAAGGGAGGTAAAAAATAAAAAAATGCAATGTCCTTCAATATCTTTATGGAAACCAGTCTAGTTCTCAATGAAATCTCTGTAAATTTGACAAGCTGACTTTGTGGATGAGTGAAATGTTATTCCTAATCTATTCCAGGCTACACTAAACTATCTAAGAAAGTAATAGGTGAAGTAATCATAGACCTTTTCCTTCCTAAAGGAAACAAATTATTCTTTTTAATCTGTTAATTACTTAGATAAAAATGGATGGTGCTAGTGTCAGATCATTTTTTAAAGCACTCCTGGCAGGCTCTTTGTTTGAAAGTATTTTGTCAACATGTAGTTTAAATTACCATGGAAATTTGAAAGAAGCAAACCACATATCTTAAAAAACATTCTGTGATCAAGCTTTGTACTGACACAACCGGGCTTGTTCCCTGGCTGATTTGGTCCACATGAGGGCTTTTCTTTGCTGTAAGTTAAAATTCTTTGTGCTGTCTATCTGGGGTTATAAGCAGACCAGTGGCTTATGTGGAATGTGAAGCTCTGAATCCTATTTCAAATTCAAATTGTCTAGTTTTTCAGGTACTTGACATTTTTATGTGCAGGGTCATGAACAAAGTAGGTTGGATGATTTGATTTAAGCAGAACTTGAAACACCTCATGTATCAGCTTTTGCTGTGATGAGCATCAGGAATGAGAACTATCACCAGAAGTCCCAATTGTTTCTGGAAAATATGAAAGCTGAGATTACATAACATGTGCCAGGACAGAACATGTCTCATTTTTAAATGGATGGAAAGTGCTCTCCCAATAAAGTAGATAATATCTCAGTGTCACACACATCAGGTAGGTAATGGTAACATTTCACCTTACTCACTTAGTTTTTAAATGGTCAGTTAGCCATTTAGAACTGCAGTCATATTATACTGCCTTTGTCTGATATCATCCTAAATGACGGCCATTTTGTAAATGCCTATCCACAATTATGTTGAAATCTACATATATAAGCTGGTAGTGTGGTCCCATAATGCCAGATTTCCCTCACTTAGGAGAGACTATAGAACAATTCATATATGAAAACAAGATCATAAAAATAATTAAATTATTCCGCTATATGCAAGAATGCGTGCTATCTAATAAGTAAATTTCTAGTAGTTAATATCCGTTTTACAGAGATGAGAACAATTGAATCTCCTTGATGACTTAGGAGGTAACAAAAGTAGACATTTGCTTTTCAGGTTTGACAGTTTGGCACATTCTCTCTCTAATGTCTACCTACCGTGTTTCCCTGAAAATAAAACCTAGCCGGACAATCAACTCTATACATCTTTTGGAGCAAAAATGAATATAAGACCCGGTCTTATTTTACTATAAGACCGAATATAATATAATATAATATAATATAATATAATATAATATAATATAATATAATATAATATAATATGATACCAGGTCTTATGTTAATTTTTGCTCCAAAAGACTCATTAGAGCGGATTGTCCAGCTAGATTTTATTTTCGAGGAAACAGGGTATGTATGGTTGACATAGTAACAATTGCTATCCTGATTACATTGTCTGATTAATGTTAAATCTAGAATTTGTACTTAATCAAATATTCACAGAGCTTCACATAGTAGTAAAATATCTGTCTCAAGCTCAAGTCATGGTTTCTGACTTGTCAGTTATGACTTGTCTTTGCAGGACTATTTGAATTAACCATTTAAGATTTATAAAATAACTTTGAACTCAAGAAATTTTTATTTTGTCATTATTTTCATATTATATTTGTTTCATTGTTTAGAAATCAATGACACAATATATTTACTCATCCAAATGCCTAGCTTTAACATGATATCAATATGGTTTTCCTTGGCAGACTAATAGATTATTTTTTAAAATAACTCGATAGGAAGATATTTTTGGAAGCTTTCCCTGTATATACATACTAGACTCTGGGAATTAAACACTGATGTCAGGGCTAGGTTCAGAATTTGACCAAAAATAAATAAAACCTTCCTGACTTCCAAATGCTTATACAAAAAGAAAAATCCCTCTGAGAAACTTAAAGACATAATAAAATCAGTAATTACCAGTGATGTTCTATGTTGTTCTTTTTGGTCATAAATATTTCTCACTTTATTCAGAGATATATGCTTTTGTTGTTGAAATTGCTGATACTACCAGCATTGAAAAATTAAGACCCAAAAAGGTGATCTGCCCTATTTAAAACAACAGCCTAGATTTTTTTTTTAATAAATGAGTATGTATTAAAATACTTCCTGTTCCACCTTCCACGAGAGTGGGACAAGGTTTCGCTCTTTCCTATAGAAATAGTTGTCAGCCCCTATTAATGTGCTCCCAGAGTCTTCCCTCAGTTTTCTGAAGTTGTCCTCTCTGAAACAGCCAAGGATGGAAATTTTCCATCTATATCCTTGCTAGGCACTCTGACATAGATTTGCTCTCCCAGCTAGGAGTTAACCATCCCTGATGCTACTTATACCAAACCAAGCCAAACCAACAAACAAAATGGCATAGAAAATATCAAAACAGAGCAACAGCTATTTAAAGATTCAGGGACACACATTTAGGGGTCTATCTGTGTCATTCCTTAATTACTTCTTACACAAAAGTTGGAGTCTCAGCACTGCTGCTGGGGCTATAAGCAGAACAACTTAGGCAAGTTACATTGATTTTACTTTTCCTTATCTATAAAGGTAGGGCAATAACACATAACAGGGTTGTTTTGAACCTTAAATGAAATAATATATGTACAGTTATTTTCCATATAATGATGTTTTGTCAACGATGGACTTATAAAGGAAGACGATAATGGAGCTGAAAAATCCCCATTGCCTAGTGACATTGTAGTCATTGTAATGTAGTACAAAGGTTGCACAAATCCACAAGGCTGTGGTTGAGATGACAAACAACTTTAACCTGGGTTTGGATGAGGATGGCATTGAGGAGCTCCTAGAGGGAGGGGGTTCCTGAGGAACTGACTAATGAGGAGTTGAAACTGGAACAAGAACGGAATACATAGCTGAGGAAGAAGCAAGCGCAAAGGAAACTGCAGGAGAAGAAAAGGAAGAGCCCCCAAGAAAATTCACAGTGAAGAGTTTAGCAGAAGCTTTGCAGACCTTAAAAAATTTGAAAACATGGACTCCTACCCTGAAAGGTTTTCATTAATAGAGAGGAATGTGCATGGTGCATTATCTGCTTAAAAGCAAATTTATGATTAAAAAAAGAAAACAAAACAAAACGCCAAGCAAATCACCATGGATGTATTTCTGAAAAGAGCCTCTGTCAGGTCCTTCAGGGAGTATTACATAAGAAGGCATTGTTATCATAGGAGTTGACAACTCCATGCGTGTTATTGACCCTGAAGACCTTCCAGTGGGATGAGTTGTGGAGGTGGGAGACAGTGATATCGAGAGTCCTGACCCTGTGCAGGCCTAGGCTAATGCGTGTGCTTGTGTCTTAGTTTTTAAGAAAAATGTTTAAAGAGATAAAAAAAAATTTTTAAAAATTTAAGAGGAAAAAATCTTATAAAATAAGGATTTAAGGAAGGAAAATATTTTTGTACAGTTATGCAATGTGAATGTGTACAAGCTAAGTGTTATTACAAAAGAATTGAAAAGTAAAAAAAATTAAAAATTTATAAAGTAAAAACATTATAGTACATTAAGGTTAATTTATTATTGAAGAAAGAAAAATATTTTTGAAAAAATTTATTGTAGCCTAAGTGCATAGTGTTTATAAAGTCTAAAGTAGTGGACAGTCATGTCTCAGGCCTTCACATTTGCTCAGCACTAGCTCTTTTACTCCCCCAGAAGAAACTTCCAGCCCTGAAAGCTCCATTTATGGTAAGTGCCCTATATAGGTGTACCGTTTTTATATCTTATACCATATTTTTACTTTACCTTTTCTGTTTAGAAACACAAATACTTAGCACTGTGTTACAACTGCCTACAGTATTCAGTACAGTAACATGCTATACAGGTTTGTAGCCTAGGAGCAATGGGCTGTACCATATACCCTAGGTGTGTAGAAGGCTGTGCTATTTAGATTTGTGTAAGCATACTCTATGATGTTCACACAATGATGAAATCACCTAACAACACGTTTCTCAGAATATCAGTGCCATTAAGCAGTGCATGACTGTATATGAATTTGAAACATGATTGGGGCAAATCAACAAAGAATAATACAAGAAGAACTTGATGTCTAATGCAGGAAAGAAAGAAAAAGAGTGACTGATGTGGACATGTGGTTTATAAAAAGCTATGTGCCTGTTGATATTCGAACCAATCTTTAAAGTCAAGTCTTGTGTTCTACTTGAGATACAGAAGGACAAAATCAAGGAGAACTAGCTCAGTGGATCCTCGCTCTGCTCTAGCCATTACTCTTGGCAGGGCTTCAATATCAACTGAATATGATGGTGACAGTCATTTAGAAAACATGAAGGAATAAAAGAGAAAATGGAAATGAAAAAAAACTAAATTTAAGGCATTTTTAAAAATCTGGTTTGCAGTAAGCATCCTGTCAGTCTTTGTCCTGTCTTCTTTCAAGTTGGAGTAGTTAATCCCTCATCCAAGAGACATCTGTTCTCTGGATGGTAATGAGGAAGGTAATGAGGACATTAGAATAGAAAAAAACAAAGACTTAGCCAGCTCTTCTAGAGCCTGTTGCAGTATCCTATGGTGTTCTAACTAAAATACATGTGTATTTTAGTTTATTTAATTTTTTTTTCAATTACAGTTGATATACAATATTATAGTAGTTTCAGGTGTACAACACAGTGATTAGACATTTATATAACCTACAAAGTGATTACCCCAATAAATCTAGTACCCACCTGACATTATATGTAGTTATTACAATATTATTCTCTCTATTCCCCATACTATATTTTACACCCCTATGACTATTTCGTAGCTACCAATTTGTACTTAATTCCTCTCCCCCTCTTCACGTACCCCCAGACTTCCACCTGGCAACCAGTCAGTATCTATGAAACAAGCTCTCTGTATCTATGATCTTGTTTCTGTTTTGTTTGTTCATTTATCCTGTTCTCTAGATTCCACAAATAAGTTAAATCATATGACATTTGTCTTTTTCTGTCTGACTTACTCCACTCAGCATAATACCCTCTATGTACTTCCATGTTATCACAGATGGAAAGATTTCATTCTTTTGTATGACTGAGTAATGTTCTATTTTATATATGTTCAACCTCTTTATCCCATTTATCCATTGATGGGAACCAAAGTTGCCTCCATGTCTTGATTATTGTAAATAATGCTGCATGAACATGTGGATGCACATGTACCTTCAAAGTACTGTTTTGGATTTCTTTGAATAAATACCCAGAAGTGGGATTACTGGGTCCTTCTTTGTCTTTTGTTATAGCCTTTGTTTTAAAGTCTATTTTGTCTGGTATAAATATTGCTACCCCAGCTTTTTGTTTGTTTGTTTGTTTGTTTGTTTCCACTTTCATGAAATATCTTTTTTCATCCTTTTACTTTCAATGCATGTGTGTCTTTCTATCTGAAGTGAGTCTGTTGTAAGCAGCATATGTAAGGGCCTTGTTTCCTTAGCCATTCAGCCACCCTACGTCTTTTGATTGGAGTATTTCATCCATTTACATTTAAAGTAATTGTTGATAGACATGGAATTTTTGTCATTTTCTTATTCATATTTTTGATGTTTCTTTTCTTCTTCTTCTTAAGGAAGTCCCTTTAACATTTCTTGTAATACTGGTTGGGTGGTGATAACTCCTTTATCTTTTTCTTGTCTGGGAAGGTCTTTATCTGTCCTTCAATTCTAAATGATAGCTTTACTGGGTAAAGTAATCTTGGTTGTAGGTCCTTGCTTTTCATCAGCTTGAAGATTTTGTACCCATCCCTTTTCGCCTGCAAAGTTTCTTGTTGAGAAATCAGCTGACAGTCTTATGGGAGCTCCCTTGTATGTAACTAACTGCTTCTCTCTTGCTGCTTTAAGATTCTCTCTTTGTCTTTAACCTTTGGCATTTAATTATGATGTGTCTTAGTGTGAGCCTCTTGGGTTCATCTTGTTTGGGATTCTCTGTGCTTCCTGAGCTTGTTATGTCTATTTCCCTCACCAGGTTAGGGAAGTTTCCCGTCATTATTTCTTCAAATAGGTTTTCAATTCCTTGCTTTCTCTCTTCGCCTTCTGTTACCCCTATGATGCAAATGTGCTTGATGGTTTCCCAGAGGTCCCTTAAACTATGCTCATTTTTTATTTTTGGATTCTTTTTTCTTTTTACTGTTTTGATTGAGTGTTTTCTGTTATCTTTCAAATTGCTGATTTGATCCTCTGCTTTATCTAATCTACTGTTGATTCCCTGTAATGTATTCTTCATTTAGTTATTGTATTCTTCATTTCTGAGTGGTTCTTTTTTGTTTTCTATCTCTATTTTTATGTTTCCTATGTATTTGTTGAAGTTCTTCCTGAGATCATTGAGCATCCTTATAACCAGTGTTTTGAACTCTGCATCTGGTAGATTGTTTGTTTCCATTTTGTTTTGTTCTTTTTCTGGAGTTTTGTTCTGTTCTTTCATTTGGGACATGTTTCTTTGTCTCCCCATTTTGGCTGCCTCCCTGTGTTTGTTTCTATGTTAGACAAAGCTGCTATGTCTCCTGGTCTTAGTAGAGTGGCTTTATGTAGTAGGTGTCCTGTGGTGTCCAGTGGAGTAGTCTTCCTTGTCACCTTAGCCAGGTGCTGCAGGTATGTCCCTTGTGTGGGTTATGTGTGCCCTCCTGTTGTAGGTGAGCTTGGTTGCTGTTTGCACATGAATGGGAGGGATTGACTTTCAGGCTGGTTGGTTGTGAGTAGCTGTTGTGCAGAGGCTGACCCTACAGAGCAGGATTAGTTTTAGCAGGGGTCTGGTGCTTGCCCAGTCTTCCCTTTAGGTGTATCTTTTGTGGAGATGGTTGGTTGGTGCTCTGGTATGGCCTGAAGCTTGCCACTGGGTGTCTTAGTTCTGGGCCCTCTTGGGAGGGGCTCTGTTGCAGGCCAAGGTCAGATGCTAGCTGCTGCCTGTGCCCTGCCTGGGGCTACTTGGTATGAACTACAAAGTGACCTGCAGATGGTTGCCACTGTGCTTGGCTTTTAGGTGCCTGGGAGAGGCTAAGCTGCAAATTGAGGCTAGCTGCCACTCGTGCCAGGCTTAGGGGTGCTTTAGCAAGAGGTACAGGACCAGATTCTGCTTGTTTGGAATTTGTGAACCTTTGAGAGATTTTAGAAAATTTCGCAGCATTAGTCAAGACAGGCCATTTGTATGGAAAAGACACTGGAAACAGCTGAGGTGGGCCGACAAGTTGGGTGGGGTGCAGTTTCAGGGATCACCAAGGCAGGATGATGTTAGCCAGGATGGTGTTAGCCAGGTTGATGAAGTCTCAGATATGGTGGCCGCCTATATCTGCACACTGAGTAGTGAGAAGGGCTCAACAAAGGAACAATGACTTTCATGAACACTTCTGTCTGGGAGAAAGCTATGTCTTCAGCCTTTGCCCCAAAACTAGACAAGTCAGCTCTTCACGTGACCCTGGTGCCTTTGGAGCATATGTGAACTTTTCTGGGGAGGGAGCATATAGCTTTCACCTTTGAAAGGATTTGGGGATTCAAAAAATTGTAAGAACCACTTTATGATTAATGAATTGGTCTTGGTATGTAATGGGCTATTTTATATTCTGTGTAAAGGAGTGAACTTAGGCACAAGATCAGTCAGTGTCCCAGGTCCCATTTTATGATGGCATATTTATACATATTATGTCTCTGAGAATTCTTTATTGAATTTGTAGTACTATACTGTATGTAATGTAAACTGAGGATGTGGATCTTTGTTAATCAAACTTCTGTGCAAATAGACTTGGAAGGTGATTAGAGGCAAATTCAGACCTAAAATTTCAGGCTAATACTAATAAATCATATTTGAGATAGGCTTAAGCTTGAAAAACTATTTTGTAGCATTAGATTTAAGTTACTGATCCATTCTGTAGACAAATAATTTTAAAAACCCATCAATGTTTTTCACATAGATAATTACTAATAATATGATATATTAGGTGTTTACTTAACTATTTATTAATATATCATCAATTATTAAGTATGTTATGTGCTTATTAAGTGTTTTGTTTGCATCTGGAATGTATCTTTTTTATTAAAGATGTGACTCCCTTATTTGGTAGCACAACATTAAATGAAAAGTAAACATTTAAAAATGAAAATAAATGGAAAATGGGATTAAATGCTTTCCATTCTTTTTAATATTCATTTATTAAAAGACATTAGACTTTGCTATTTTTACTTCCAGATTAGATTTCTTATTTTTATCACTCCTATCCATCCAAGATGTATACACTAGTACTCTTTATGTTAGGACATATTCTGGATTTATTAGAGCACAAAAGTGTCCTCAATCAATGGCTCCTTGCTTGGATTCTTTTTTTCTTTTTCTGTATACTAAAAGTTCACCTCAACAAAGTCTTTTATTGAATAGTTTTTATTTTTGTCTAAATGTACATTTCCTCCAGCATTCATTTCATCTTTTGGGTAACTGTAAAATAAGTGATTATTTTAAACTGACCCCATGGCCTGTGATTCAATCTCATAAGGTCAACTGGGTTCCTTATGATTTTTAAACAACAAAATAAAGGCCATCTCCAAGATTCTAGAAGAGACCTGGTAATGATAATACTATTTGTTCTAGCAGTATGCTTTGGATCTGCATTTGAATGTGAGGATGTCTGATGTTTTGAGAATTACAATAGTAATAAAAAAATTTCAAATATTATGCATGTTCGTTACCTTCTAGATTTGCACCAGCCATTATGGTAGCCTCTAGCTACATGTAGCTACTGATCACTTGAAATGTGACCAGTGCCACATATTGAAAGAATATTTTAGAGATATAAGGTTAAATAAAATATATTATTAAAATTAGTTTCACTTGTTTCCTTTTACTTTTTTAATGAGGCTATAAGAATATTTTAAAGTTACATAAATGACTTGCATTATATAATTATGAAAAGTTATGTGATATTACTTATTATAATAGCAATTAATATAAAATAATTATAATTGTTAACATAATAGTAACGTAATACAATTTATTGAATAATATTCATTATGTAAAGTTATCTATGTGGCTACCACTGGTCTAGGCACTTTATCTGCACTTTAATTTCATTTAATCCTTACAATAATCCTCTGAGGCATGTATCTTTAATATTTGTATTTTTCATAGAAAAAAACTGATCAGAGAGATTAAATAGCTATCCCAGGGTTAACTATGGTACAGCCAATAGTCATGCCCAATCGATGTTCCTAACCAGCAGTCTCTAGCGTTTTTGATGATATACCCCCATCAGTTCTTTTTTGCCCCCAGTGAGAGCAATGTGATTGAGTATGCTTCTTTTTTTTTTTCAAATCTTGGATTCTTTGTGACATAGCAATTTGAAGGTCTCATTCATTTCTTAAATGCATGCATTTAATGGATCTGACGGCTGAAATCTATGTACACCAACAATATGTGCATCATATAAGGAAGGGCATCATTGACAGCGCTTTCTAAATTGTAATGCTCAATATTTTTATCCACTCATTAATTATGCAAACGTTTTTATTGAAATTCAGCTAGTGGATTTCTGTCTCTCTTCATGTCATTCAATTGCTCTTGCAAACTCATTGGATAATGTTGCATTTTTATCAAGTGGTTCCTACTAAAATTCTTTGAAAGCTTTAAAACAGGTTTAAAATGATGTGAGACCTTTTAGAGGCGACACATTATTTTTATGAAGAAAAAAATGGAAACATTTCTATATGTTTATCCTTAAAATTCCATGTTTAAACATTTCTGTATGTTTATCTTTTAAATCTTTCTGCTCTCATTGCTAAAAATGACACTTTGCTTTAAGGGGACAGATTAAATGTGATTAGATTTTCCTCAAAATATCTGCTCTGCAGCATACTATTAACCACTGGTCATGACAAAGAAGTTCAGAAATTTCTAGCAAGTGTCCTTTGTCAAAAATCATGCAACATATTTAAGTTAGACAACTTTCTTAAGTTCTGTACTTTGTCACAAGATACCAAGTATAAAAATTTTATAGTTACCAATTATTTTATTGAAAAGTATTATGAAGACTCTACCAGATTCTACTTTAAAAGAACTATTGGCACAAAATGAACTACATTGATAACACACTGGTACACTGTGCACTTTGGCTTCCCTTGTTTGTGGCATCAGCTTGACTGTGCAGATAATGATTTTCACACGTGGGGCTTTCTCTGTAATCTTACCTTGGAATTACTTTTTAAAAAATCTTAATTTAAAAAGTTACTTCACTTGTCTGAGGAGATATATCATTAATATTACTCAGGGTAATGTCTGCAAATTTACTCCCTATATTTTCTTCTAGGAGTTTTATGCTTTCTGGTCTTACATTTAAGTCTTTAATCCATTTTGAATTTATTCTCATATATGGCATAAGTAGGTGGTCCAGTTTCATTTTCATTTTTTTGCATATGTCTGTCCAGTTTTCCCAGCACCATTTATTAAATAGACTGTCTTTTTACCCCAATGTAAATTCTTGCTTCTATTGTCATAGGTTAAATGACCATATAAGAATGGGTTTATTTCTAGGCTTTCTATTCTGTTCCATTGATCTATGTGTCTGTTTTTATGCCAGTACCATGCTGTTTTGATTACTATAGCCTGATAGTGTGATTTGATGTTGGGTACTGTGATAACTTCCACTTTGTTCTTATTTCTCAAGATTGTCGTGGCTATTCAGGGTCTTTTATGGTTCCATATAAATTTTAGGATTATATGTTCTATTTCTGAGAAAAACGTCATTGGTAGTTTGATAGGAATTGCATTGCATCTATATATTGCCTTAGGTAGTATTGACATTTTAACTATTTATATATTAAAGAATGAAATCTTACTATTTGCAATGATATGGATGGACCTAGAGAACATTATAATAAGTGAAATAAGTCAGTTGGAGAAAGACAAATACCATATGATCTCACTTATATGTGGAACCTAAAGAACTGAATAAATGAGCAAAGTAATCATAAATAGTCTTAGAGATATAGAGGAAAAACTGATGGTTTCTAAATGGGATGAGGGAGAATGGGAGGGGACTAGAAAGTACAAATTGGTAACTACAGTATTGCCATGGGATATGAAAGACAGTTTGGGGAGTACAATCAATAATGTAAAGATTTTGTAGGGTGTCAGATGGGCACTTGTCTTATTAGGGAGACCACTTCATGGACAGTGTAGATGCCTGACCACTGCACTGTACACCTGAAGCTGAAGCTGAATAATATTGTATGTCAACTATAACAATATATATGTATAGTCCTGGGAGTACAGCATAGGGAATAGAGTCAATAGAATTGTAATAGATATATACGATGTCAGAGGGGCAATAGATTGGGGAGGCTGTCATTTTGGGAGGGGTGAAATGTCTCACTATTACATTGTTTTGTATATCTGAAACTAATTTAAAAAAATTTACTTCACCATTGATTACATTTGTGCAGGTTTTCCATAAAACATTGTTTTCATCAAATAATTCATGTACTGTGAGCATATAGATTGTCTGGCATATCTTTCCTTTAGAGGCTTACAAAAATAATTCTTCATGTTTTTGTTATTGAGGTATAATTTGTGTATAAGGGCAATTACAAAACATTTTAAATGATAATGGAAATACAACTGATCAAAATTTGGGAATACAGTTAATGCAGTGCTTAAGGGAAATGTATGTCTTCAAATGCTTATATTAGAAAGGAGGGAAAGCTTAAAATAATCAGTGATTTAAGTCTCCTGTTAAGAAGGTAGGAAAATATGAGCAAATTAATCCAAAAGTAAGTAGAAGAAAGGAAATAATAAAGAGTAGAAATCAATGAATTAGAATGTAAACAATAGAGAAAATTCACAAAGCCAAAAGTTGGTTTTTAAAGACATCACCAAAATTATTAAATGTCTAACAAAGCTGTTCAAAAAGAAAGAGAGAAAATGAAAATTACCAATATCAGGAAGGAAAAGGAATATCACTATAGATTCTACGTACTAAAAATGAAAAATAAATAATATGAACAAATCTATGCCAGTAAACTCAGCTTAGATGAAATGACAATTTCTTGAAAAATACAATTTATGAAAATTGATACAAGATGAATTAGAAAATATGATTAGGCCTATATCTATAAACAATGTTAAATTTATTAGAAAAGGTTTCCTCACAAAGCAAACTTTGGATCTAGGTCATTTCACTGGTAAATTCTATGAAAGAATTAAAGAAGAAATAATAGTGTTATACAAACTCTTTTAGAAAGCAGAAGAAAAAGAAATACTTCCTGACTAATTTTATGAGGCCAGAATAACTCTGGATACCAACGCCAGGCAATAACATTATAGAAAATTACAAATGAATAGCCTTCATAAACATAGCCATAAAATCCTTTTAAAATTAACAATTCAAATCCAGCAATACATATAAAATATTATAAAGGGTATATTTATAATATATGTAATATATACTGACCAACTAGGGTTTATCCCAGTAATGAAAAGTTGGTTTAACATTCAAAAATCAAACAATGTAACTTAACCATATGAACAGACTAAAAATTAAATATATGAATATCTCAAATGGTGCACAAAGAGTATATGACAAAATTCAATGTCCATTCATGATTTAAAAAACAACTATCAGTAAACTAAGAATAGAAATAAACTTCTTCAGTCTGGTAAAGGACATTTGCAAAAAGCCTATAAGTAAAATAATAATAGTGAAAGATTTTTTACTTTCCCCCGGAGATCAGGAACAAAACAAGGATATCTACTTTCACCATGTTTATTCAACATAGTAGTAGAAATCTTAGCCAATGAGTAAGACAAAAAAAGAAGTAAAACAAAAACTGATAAGAAAGAAGTAAAGTGTCCTTATTTATAAACAACATAATTGGACAGAAAATTCTAAAGAAGCAACCACAACCTCAACTACCACAACAAAACACACTGGAACTAGTAAGTTAGTATCAGAATATAATATAAAAGGTCAGTATACAATACAAAGCCATAAACTTGTCATCCATAGAGTGTGGTTTTAAATGAGCCAAATAATTAGTTTGCCCACATGAAATTTTGACCTATTCAAATAGCAATTAAATGGAACATCCTAATAATTAGGGGAAGGAAACTTTGAGTAATTTAAATTCCCGTATAGCTAATACTTATATACAGAAGGTGCCAAAATATGTATACACATTTTAAGAAAGGAAAACTATATTAAAATTGTAATACTCAATATCCACCGATAACAAAAGATGAATACAAGTCACATTTGACTTCTGCAATTACAAGAGGTGTTCAAAGTGGTTACCATCAGCATCCAGACACTTCTGATTACAGAGAACTGTTGCTTGAGCAATATTGACCACTTGTATACGTTTTTTTGGCACCCCAGGTATGTGCGTACATCCATATACACATAAGCAAAAGTTAATCAACCTACAGTTTATACATCCTCTTTTCAGACACTCATCAAATTGAAGAGAACAATTCACTGGCTTGTTTTCTCTCTGTCCCAGCTTCTCTCAGTAGTATTAGTAGGACAGAAATGGCTGAAGGAGAAGAGTAAGGAAAGAGGAAGAGAAGGTAAGCCTTTTTAGTTGCAGAAACTGTGATTGCATGTTGACTGAATTAGAATGCTAGGGGTAGAGCTCAGGTGATATCATCACTACAGAGACTTTCTGGTTGGTTGAAGACATGGGCTATGGGGACTTTATTTCTAAGGAATTGTGTGATTACATAGATTAACCATCAATCCTAAGGGAGACTGGTTTTCTACTTGTAAGATGTTTACATATAGTAACATCTGATTTGTTACCTAAGTCATTTAAGTGGTTTGTTTCAATTTTTTTTAGCATTTTTAAACAGCTTTATTGAGGTATAATTAATATTTTTAAAAACTGCACATATTTAATGTAGATAATTTGATGAGTTTAGACAAATGTATACATCTGTAAAACCATTATCACAATCAAGTTAATAGACATATCCATCACCTCCAAAGGATACTTGTGCCTTTTTTATTTGGGGGAGGGTAAGAACACTTAACGTGAGATCTACCCTCTTCATTTTTTTTAAATGCACAATACAGTATTGTTACTGTATTGTGTTGTACTATGTTGTACAACAGATCTGCACAAATTATTCATCTTGCATGACTGAAACTTTATACCCATTGAACAGCACCCCTCCATTTCTTCCTCCCCCCAACCCTCAGCAACCACATTCTGCTCTGATTCTGTGAATTTGACACTTTTAGATACCTCATATAAGTGGAATCATACAATATTTGTCCTTCTGTGACTGGCTTATTTCACTTGGCATATGTCCTCCAGGTTTATCCATGTTGTCACACATGGCAAGATTTCCTTTTTTAAAAATTTAATTTAATTAAAAATCTTTTTCAATTGTAGTTAATGTTCAGTATTAGTTTCAGGTGTACAACATAGTGGTTAGACATTTATATAATTTATGAAGTGATCCCCCCAATTAGTCTAAAATCCACCTGGCACTATACATAGTCATTATAATACTATTTACTATATTCCCTGTGCTTTACTTTATACCCCTGTGACTTTTGCAACTGCCAATTTGTACTTCTTACTACCTTTGCCTTTTTCAACCCAGTTCCCCAACCAACCTCCCATCTGGTGACCATCAGTTTGTTCTCTGTATCTATAAATCTGTTTCTGTTGTTGTTTCTTTTGTTCTTTAGATTCCACATTTAAGTGAGGTTGTATAGTATTTGTGTTTCTCTGACTTAGTTCTCTTAGCATAATACCCTCTAGGTCCATCCCTTTTTAAGGTTGAATAATATTCCATTGTATGTATATACCACATTTTCTTTATTCATCCATTGATGAGCATTTAGGTTGTTTCCATGTCATGGCTAATGTGAATAATGCTGCAATAAACATGGGAGTGCAAATATCTCTTTGAGATCCTAATTTCAATTCTTTTGGATATATATCCAGTAATACGATTGCTGGATCATATGGTAGGTATATTTTAATTTTTTTGAGGAACCGCCATACTGTTTTCTATAGTGACTGCACCATTTTGCATTCTTACCAACAGGGTACAGGGTTCCAGTTCCTCTACATCTGCACCAACCTTGGTTGTCTTTTGATTTTGGGATAATAGCCACTCTAACAGATGTGATATAATATGTTATTATATTTTTGATTTGCATTTTCCTGGTAATTAGTGATATTGAGCACCTTTTCACATATCATTTGGCCATTTGTATGTCTTCTTTGGAGAAAGGTCTATTCAAATCCTTAGCCTATTTTTAAAATTGGGTTATTTGTATTTTTGCTATTGAGTTGTGGGAGTTCCTTATATATTTTAAATATTAACTCCTTGTCTGTTTCAATTCTTTTAAGAAAATTCTAGCCCTATTGTAATTCTTTTCCATGTCAGCCTATATGTGTAGAAAGCGACATGGAGCTTTGATATAGGGATTCTTGCTTTTTAAAAGATCAAATGAAAGACATTATGTGTTTAATTGAACACAATGAGAAATTTATAGAGAGTGAGGAAAAAATATACAAAATCTTGCAGAAAATACCTATAAGAGTAGATTGCTAAGGTTTTGTGAACCATTATCTTTTTTATGAAGCAATTCATGTGTAGGAAACTAGATTTGTGGCTTATTGGGTAGAATCTGGGTTTTTAGGTTGATGATTTCTGAATATTTCTTCAGCCAGATGGTTCTACAGGGTGGGTGCCATCTGACCAGGCAATGTTTAGTTAGATTATTTGTGTGTTTATTAAAGCTTGCTGGCAACATATTGTACCCTTTTAAAATGTCTCCTTGGCAAACTGCTGAGTTTGGAGTGGTGATTGTTTTTGAAGTATCACTGGGCTGTCAGAGACCACTACTTACTCTCCTGTACTCTAGAATGCCAATCAAAATACCAATGGTGTTTTTCACAGAGCTAGAACAAATAATCCTAAAATTTATACAGAACCACAAATGTCCCCAAGTACCCATGGCAATCTTGAGAAAAAAGAACAAAGTTAGAGGTATAATGCTGTGTGATATCAAACTATAATACAAGGCTATAGTAATCAAAACAGCATGATACTAGCATAAAAAGAGACACGTAGATCAATGGAACAGAATAGAGAGCCTAGAAATAAACCCACATTTACATAGTCATTTAATCTATGACTAAGGATGCAAGTATGTACAGTGCTGTAAAGGTAGTCTCTTCAATAAATGGTGCTAGGGAAACTGGTCACATACATGCAAAAAACTGCAATTGCACCACCTTCTTATGCCATATACAAGAAAAACTCAAAATGGATAAAAGACTTAAATGTAAGATCCAAAACTATAAAACTAGAATAAAACATAGGCAGTAAACTCTCTGACATTGCTCTTAGTGATATTTTTTTCTGATCTATTTCCTCAGACAAGGGAAAGAAATGAAAAAATAGATAAATGGGACTACATCAAAAATTTTTTGAGGAACAGTATAGAGGTTCCTCCAAAAATTAAAAATAAAGCTACCTTATGACCCAGCAATTCCACTTCTGGTTATTTATCTGAAAAAATCCAAAACACGAATTTAAAAAGATATGTGCGTCCCTGTGTTCACTGCAGCATTATTGACCATAGCCAAAATATGGAAGCAACCTAGGTGCTCATCAATAGATAACTGGATAAAGATGTGGTACATATACACAATGGAATATTACTCAGTCATAAAAAATGAAATCTTACCATTTGCAATAACATGAATCAACCTAAAGGGTATTATGTTAAGTGAAGTAAGTCAGACAGAGAGACAAATACCATACGCTTTCACTTATATGTGGAATCTAAAGAACAGAAGAAAACAAAAAACCCACAACTGTAACAGACATAGATACAGAGGATAAATTGACAGTTACAAATTGATGGAGCTAGATAAAAAAGGTGAAGGGATTAAGAAGAAAAAATTGGTGGTTACAAAACAGTCATGGGATGCAAAGTACAGCATAGGGAATATAGTCAATAGTATTGTAATTAACTATGTATAGTGCCAGAGGGGTTTTAGACTAATCGGAGGGATCACTTCATAAATTATATAAATGTGCAACCACTACACTGTAAAACCGAAGCTAATATAAAATGTTGAATGTCAATTGTATTTGAAAAAACAAAACCAACAAAAACGAAGGTTAAAAAAAGAATGTCGGCGCCGGCCCGGTGGCTCAGGCGGTTAGAGCTCCATGCTCCTAACTCCGAAGGCTGCTGGTTCGATTCCCACATGGGCCGGTGGGCTCTCAACCACAAGGTTGCCAGTTCAATTCCTCGACTCCCGCAAGGGATGGTGGGCTGTGCCCCCTGCAACTAGCAACGGCAACTGGACCTGGAGCTGAGCTGCGCCTTCTACAACTAAGACTGAAAGAACAACTTGAAGCTGAACGGCACCCTTCACAACTAAGATTGAAAGGACAACAACTTGACTTGGAAAAAAGTCCTGGACGTACACACTGTTCCCCAATAAAGTCCTGTCCCCCTTCCCCAATAAAAATCTTTTAAAATATATATATATATATATATATATATATATATATATATATATACTAAAAAAAAAGAATGTCATAGGTGTGGCAACTTTTCTTATTTGTTAGTTTAAAAATACTCTATAGTTGGTCAGAAGTTTTCTGTTGTCTAGGCAGTTTATTGGTTTGTTTGTCATAGTTGTTTTTGTTTTTAATACTGTATTGGTCATCTTGCCAAGACCTGGTGGTCTTGTGTATCTATTTGTTCTTAGAACACTTAGTAACATTTATGTTATTAAAACATGGGTTGGTATTTTATAGAATTGAAGAATTAATTTTACAAGCTTTAGTGTATAGGGAAATGGCATAACATAATGGATAAGAACACTGGTTTGAAAATCAGAGTTCTTGAGTCCAACTCCAGCTTCCCTACTTACTAGATATATCCTACTTACTAGATATATCCAAGCTACTCAATCTTTCTCATCTTTGGTTTTCTCATTGTTAAATGGGGATGTTAAGAATAGCTACCTTATAAAATTTTTGTGAAGAGTAAATGAAGTAATCCACTTAACACAGGGCCTGGCACACAGCAATGTTCAATAAACTTTTAACACTTTTGACTTTCTCTATTTATTAAGAAAGTGACATAAAATGGCCACACTTCTAGCCTAGTGTCTTCTTGTTTGTATAGACACTTTTTGCATTTATAACAATCAAATTTATATTTAGGGAAAGTTGAAAATATAAAACTTACAAACAGTTTATGTCATTCTTTTATAAGTCTTTTAAAAATGGGGTTTTGCACATTGTAATACTCCAACAATTTTTTTGGATCCCACCTCTCTTAATATCTCTCCTGTAGGTTAATAGCAGCAAAGCGAGAAGAGAACCAAGATGGTTTTTCTGTCCTTTGATTTAATCTGAGCCTCTTGACCCTGATCCATAAAACAGGGTATTTCATCTGCAGGAGATGCTAATGAAAATCAAGTGTTGTAAGACATTGTTCTTATCACCAGGAAGGTTTATTAGTCAGTGCCTTCACAGAGGGATGCAGAGTGATTGGACAAAACTGGATATTTATTTGATGAAATGCCTTGTAGGTCAATTTCTATGAATTTTTCCTCAAGAGGCCTGGGAATTATCCCAAAAATGAAAAAACTAAAAGTTCTTTGGACTTGAGAAGTGATTTTCAGTAGAAATTGACTTGAGGGAAATCAGTTCTGTTTGTGTTTTGCTCTCTGATCATTTGAAATGGCATCTTGCACTATAGGAGGAAGGGGCAGGTGGAAAAACAAATATAAAGACATAATCACAGAACATGTGGCCATCAGAAAATCATGCAGAGCTGTATATATTCTTTCTGTATCTATAAACCCTTCGGGTAGGAAGATTCTTCCTCAGAGCTATTTATAGATAATAGTTTCAGTAGGTACTCATATCACATCTAGGTCTTTACACTCACAGAGTCTTAAATTTCTTTTTTAGATTTTTATCAGCTTATTTTTAAACTGTCAGTTACAAAATAACATGTTTGCTCTGATAAATGCATACTAATAGATCAGTAAATTCTTAACTTCGGGAGAATTTTACTTTTCAGAAACAGAAAAACTGTCACATTAGGAGCGTTGTTGAAATCTGCAGTTGTTATTTTGCATTTGGATCTTGACTGCAACTTTCTAATACATTTCATCCTTTTTTTAAAAATTTTATTGGGGAATATTTGGGAACAATGTGTTTCTCCAGGGCCCATCAGCTCCAAGTGGTTGTCCTTCAGTCTAGTTGTGGAGGGTGTGGCTCAGCTACAAGTGCAGTCACAGTTTTAAATCTTTAGTTGCCGGGGGGCGCAGCCCACCATCCCGTGTGGGAACTGGCAACCCTGTTGTTGAGAGCTCATGCTCTAACCAACTGAGCCATCCAGCCGCCCCTCATCCTTTTTTCTAGTACAGCTCTTTTTCTGGTATATTATATGATGGAATATAAAATTGTGTTGAGCTTGGGTCTCAGACGGTGGAGTGTGGGGACTTGCTTGTGTTTTGGGGTAGACAATATTAAGAAGCTGGGATCTTATTCTCAAAACTCTGATGATAACTTACTTTGAGCAAAGGAAAAGTTATAAATTTCCCTCCACAGTGGTCTTTGGGATTCAATTTCTAAATACTGAACTTAAAAAGACAATACTTTCTCTAAGGATGTGAAGTATTGAACTAGCTTAGTGATTTACAGAATTATGTTTATCTTTAATAAATTTTCATCTAATTGGTCATACAAGTCAAAAAGTCAGTCAGGATCTTTATAGAGCAAGGCCACCGATGGTATTTAAATCTTTAAATCCAATTTTTTAAATCCAATATTTACTTTTTAAATTGAGATGTAATTGATATAAACACTATATTAGTTTCAGGCATACAACATGATGATTTGTTATATGTACCGGGGGTGCCAAAAATAATGTATACACATTTTAAGAGATGTTATGCATTACTTTTTGAAGTTGAATTGAATTAGGGTAGCAATGCGTAGCATGATATTAGCTCAAAAGATGGCGTTAATCAAATGAAAGCTAGTGTCATTCATTGTGTTAAAATTTTAATACAGTTTTATTTTTTCCTTTCTTAAATTGTGTGTACGTTTTTGGGGGCACTCTGTATAAATTTTAAAATGATAACCAAAACAATCTAGTTACCATTTATCATCATACATAGTTACAATTTTTTTTCTTGTGATGAAAACTTTTGAGATCTACTCTCTTAGCAACTTTCAAATATATAATCAGTATTGTTAACAGTGGTCTTCATGCTGTACATTACATCTCAGGGTTCCATGGCATGCCTTAGTATTGCTTTTGTTAGCTCTTAGTGTTTCGCATTCATGACTGCCCCTTGTTCTGGGAACTTCCGGCAGGTACTCCTCTTACCCTTTTGACTTATGTGTTCCCTAAATAGAGAATCCAAGGTTCACATCTTAGGCATTTTTTATTCTCTGTGAAACATTTCTTTTTATAAAAATGCTTTTAAAATGTTACTTTATACTTTTGACATCTTTCTATTAGTCAATTTAAATAAATGAAAATACCCACTTATCTGAAAGTAAGTGTTGAGGACACATGCATGGTATTAAGTTGAACCACGTGAAATTACTATTTTTTAGGTCAAATGTTGGCAATTTCTTCTTTTTCTCTTGTATTTTTATTTGCTTTCTCTACTACTATGTAGGAAATCTATCTTCTGCTGTATAAATTGAGATATGATTTACCTTTAGGCTTTTTAATACATTTTAATGAAAAAATTCTCATTTTTAACTAAATTGATTTATTTTGATGTTATGTTTTTCTCCTCAAGTCATGTGAGTAACTTCCATTATCATTAATTTGCTACCAATAGTGCAAAGGAAGATTGTATCCTTGAGTTCTTTTTCAGTGAAATAATTTAGTGGAACCATAGATTTACCTGACTTTGTTGTCTTCTGAGGAGTATTGGATAGTGAAAAAGATAGGGAAGTTCTTTCCCTTGTTTTGCGCTTATTCAGTACATAGTTTATTCATTCCTGTCTGCAGTGCCAGAGTTAGAAATAACTATAGCCAAATTTGAAGGTCTCACCCTGGAGCAGGTTCATCTTGTTCCTTGGCAGGCACAGACGGTACTTTATATGATGACTCTGTAATTACCCAGTTTTGGTAAACATGCATTATTTAGCAACACAGCAAAATGGCTCCTTCAGAGCCATTACATTGCAGTTCATCAAATAAATAGTGGTTTAGCCATTTTCATGAAAAATGTGTGTTATTTCATTGACAGACTGTCAATCCATAGCATTGAGCTAATCCCCTATCACCCTTTATGAGTATTTTGGAAACTCTTTTCAAAAACCATTGCTGTATTATATGAAAACTGCACAGTGCTGTACTTCAATGTAAAAGTCATGTAGTGTGATTGTTTTTATGGGTATTCCTATTACGAACAGTAGCTCACTGTTAGAGATATCAGCACACAGCTCCCAGACTATTAATGTGAATTGGTTTCATAGAAAAGAAAATGGCTTGATTGCCCTTAAAGAATGGAAAGAAATGATTTTATAAGGTTTAGGCTTTTTCAAGATGTTTACTTAAATCTGGAATAATTTAATGACAGAATTATAAAACCCATTTAAGAAGATGCGCTGAAGTGTCTATTGCTCTGTCTGAAAGCAGGTGTGCGCTGGTGAGACTGAGCTTTAATACAAACAGAGTTTGTTTCACAAACAAAATGCCTTTCAGACTGAAATGAACATGATGTCTTTACTTGGTCTTCAAAAGGATTCATTTTCTTCAGGATAAAATTACAATGTGGGGTTTCCGTATCTCTTCCTGAGGGACAAGGAGAAGTACACTTAGAACTCAAAGAGAATTCCATGGATACAGTGGTGAGGAATCTGTGCTCATTTGTTTCTGAGCTGATGCATCGTGCAGGGATTTCTAACAAAGCAATGCATTAGGATGTAGATAGAGTTCCTACCCACTGTAATGGTTTTATTCCCCCCGAGAGACAAAAATAGCTGCCTTGGCACACTGGGGTGCTGGGCCTTGGTGGAAAATGTCATGCAGTTTCGTGCTTCTTCCCCTGATGGCTTCATACATATATTGAGCACAGATGTGACAATATAAATATATTTAGTAGATTGTCACACCCGTGACAGAAGTAGGAAATTAGAATGGAATAGTGTATGTAAGGACTTCAAGATGGAATCCCACAAATCACATCAGGCTTTGCTGCATTCAGTAACTCTACAAGGACAGGGCAAAGAAGAAAATCTTGATTGCCCTCACATATGAATTAACAGTGGTTTATATCTCAGTGTGTCTTTTCAGGCCTTAGTGTGAGGGTTTGCTTTAATCCATTTGCATTCCTGAGAAAATTCCTTCAGTCCACGTTGCTATCCATATGGGTGATATACTTAGGGCCGAACTGAGTTTGAGGACAAAGGGTTTTTCTCCATGGTTCTTTTCCATCATCCTTTGTGGTGATAATGGCCTCAGACTCTGCCTTCTCTCTCCCGCTAGTGACTCTAGGCTGTATTCCTTAAGAATGGTGAAATATTAGTAACATTTTCTATCTTGGAAATAAGAAAATATTGTTTGATAATCAGAGTTGTGTCTGCTTGGATTCTCTTGATTGGTGACACATGAGAGGGACAGTTTCTTTACACTTCACCTGTTTCTCTCAGTTCATACAACTTTGTGGCTTTGATTTTACGTTTTCATCCCTCATTTGAATGGAAATATTCAAGGCAAAGGTCCAACAGAAAACGCCCTTATGAAAGATGTTATATGACAGTTTTCTGTGGGTCCCCCCCCCAGAAACATCTGTGACCTTCTGAGTGTTCCTGAGGACTCTCAGGAAAAAGTATCTCCTGAACCTATCAGAGAAATCTAGAGAGTAGGGAGAGGCAGAGGAAGAAAAGGAAGAAAAACATTGTTTTAAGTATGGAGCTTGGCACCAAATGAGCCATCCTTAGGATTAAAGACCCTTTGTGACTTCTGAATTTTAAATGGTGCCTTTTAAAAAGTAGGTGTAAGAAATGAAGTTACCCTTCTAGATAAGACACAAAGAAATAGAATGATGGTGTATGCTCTGTTTGCCCTCATGGCTTCCATGTGAATGTCCTAACCCATTCTGCAGTGAGCTCCTTATCACTCTGTCCAGAAAGCCTTCACTACAGAGACAAAGCAGCGTGGAAATTAATGGATAAGGCTCCTATAAACCCACCTCTATCTCTTCCCTTTACCTTTCCATTCTTTGGGTCCTTAGAGCTGGGAGGCTTATAGGTGGACCAGGGCTCTGAGTAAGGAGCCCAGAGTTCCTCCTAAAAATGCAGCGGGACTAGGACTAGAGAGAACCGAAAATGGAATTGGAACTGTAGATCTAGATTTCACTTTTCTGGATATAGTATGCATGTAGTGGCTAATTTGTTTTTTCATGGAGGGAGAGTTTTGACAGAAAAGAGGGGACACTACTCATACAAATTACAAATTTTAAAATTTGTAAAACCTGTAAAGTTATAGATTTTAAAATGTCTTCCTGGTGATAAGCTGGCAGGACTGGAAAATGAACTTGGCTGTCTTATTCAAAGTTAAGACAGCTGAAGAAATTGGAATCAGTAAGGCAAGCCATTCAATTATAAATCGATTAAGCATATCTAATTTATAAAGTACTAAGGTATTACCGTGTTTCCCTGAAAATAAGACCGGGTCTTATATTAATTTTTGCTCCAACAGACGCATTAGGGCTTTTGTTCAGGGGATGTCATCCTAAAAATCATACTAGGGCTTATTTTCAGGGTTAGGTCTTATTTTTGGGGAAACACAGGGAAGGAGGAATATCTTGATGCTTGTGATGAAGAGTTTTATTTCATTCTGTTTGTTTCTAATGCAATAGTTTTTTCTGATTTTAAAAATAATATGTGAAAACAACACAGAAAAAATATGAAGAAAGTGAAAATTGGTAATCATCTTAGTACACATAAATAACAATTGTGAACATTTTGGAAAACATGTCCGTTTTCTTTTTATGCTAAAATATATGTGATAAGATTGGCTATAGAGAATATAAAATATTTTTATAAATATTTTAAAATATTTTTGTTTTGATAAAATGACCCACGTTTATTGCTTAACATTTGCAAATAATATAGTCAAGTACAAAAAAAAAAAAAAACTTCCCCAAAACTATCACCCAGAAATAGCTACTGCTAACATTTTGGTGTTCTTTCCTTTGAGTCATCTCTCTATGCATAGGAATAGATTGATTTATGTGACTTTTACATGAACGAGATCTCCTATTTACTCAAAGTATGGCATGGCTACTTCTCCCATCAGACATCAATTTTAATGGGTGCAGTGTATTTCAATCCATGGATGCATTTTATTTTACCATTACTTTATTGATGGACATTTAAATTGTTTACAATTTTCACACAGTGATGCAGTAAGCATCCTTGTACCTTGAACCTTTCTTCACTTATTCAAATTATTTCCTTAGGATACATTCTTAGAAGTGCAGTGCCTGGGTCAAAGGGTATGCCTATTTTAAAAGCATTTTATATCTAATGACAAACTTTTATAATTTTAGTTTATATTTCTTTGTTTACTAGGTGGACTTAACCTTGTCATATTATTAATTAGCCATTTGTATCTTTTTCTTTTATTGATATTTTTCATCCTTTTATCTGTATCTTTTTTGTGAATTGCCTCTTTTGTACTTTTTTTATTTGTAAAAGTTCTTTATATAGTAGATTTTAACCCTGTGTCTGTCAAATACTTTTTCAGTTTGTAATTTGTCTTAAAACTTACTAAATAGTGCCTTTACAGTTTGCTGGCTCTTGATCTGAGATTTGCTTGTGTAAAAGAAAAATTGCACTGGATCAGCTAAACAGGCAAGGAAGACTTTATCACAACTATTGCAATAGGGCAGGGAGATTGAACTCAACT
This sequence comes from Rhinolophus sinicus, assembly GCF_057876585.1. Lineage (NCBI taxonomy): Eukaryota > Metazoa > Chordata > Mammalia > Chiroptera > Rhinolophidae > Rhinolophus > Rhinolophus sinicus. The sequence continues at coordinate 48,015,743 of NC_142504.1, forward strand.
CCACTGAAACAAAAGGTGGCATTTTAAGTATTAGAATGAGCTGGTGGCCAAAATACTAGAGGACTTGTGGGGTGGGGGAGGTTAGTCAATGTGATTTAGGCCATCTGTGTCTGCTAATTGGTACTTATTGAAGTTTGGCTCCTACTCTCCTCCCACAGACACTGGGAGATAGGGGTGGAATTTTTCTTGATGATTACATTTCAAAGGGATGGCTTCCAGGTCCTTGAGAAAGACATTCCTGAATCACAGAAGACTTAAATCTCTAAGAGGCACAAAAAGAATCAATAATTGCAAGTTTTTTAAAGTAAATGCTCTAAGAAAAGGGAGGCTTAAGGGCCTATAGTCAGGCCTTTAAACCTTTCTAACATTTAGTCAAGCTAAGGGGGAGCTAAGACTGCCTTGCTCACCTGAGGAATGGTAATTCCCTTCTCAGGAGTAGGGAAGGCAATCAGAGAAAGAGATGGAGGAGAGACGGATATCTCTGACTTTTCCACATACTGACTGAAGTACTTCTCAGGCAGAAGCCAGGGCTAGAATCCATGTCATGTATGTACAAATGGTGGTTGAAGTGAAAAGAACATGGGGGACGGGCGTCAGTCAAACCCTAGGTAGACCCATTGCTGCTGTCCCTGAAAGATGCCACCACAATCAAGTAGTGATAAACAAAGCAGGCAGTCAAAATATACTCGTATGTTGTAAGATTGGTCCTCATCTGTGAGAAAGAAGAATGATTGTCATTGGGCACTCAGAACTGGGATTCTGCCAGTTCCTGCTTGACTTACTGCATCCTCACCTGCCAAAAACTGTAGCTGTCAAGGCCATCTACAGGTAGTATCCATAACCTAAGAGCAAGAGCCCTGAGAGCCCCAAGGAGGCCTGGATTCTAATCGCAGCTGTATTATTTATTAGTACCCTGTAGACAAGTAATTTAACCTCTGTGCTATTCAGTGTCCTTACCTGTCAAATGGGGATAATAACTCTGTTCAAGATTATTGGGGTAACTCAGTGAGGCCATGTATGCAAAGTGCCTGGCCCAAGTCCCTCACATAGAATGAGCTCAATTAATTTCTGTTTCCTTCCTTACCACGCTGCCTATCTAATTCGTAAATGCCACTCCTCTGCTTTCATTAAAAGACATGAGTGGCAAATTGCCTAACTGTTCCATTCTTTAATTCCTATATGGCCCATGTAGAAAGGTATAAATTACTTGGAAATCCTATCCTTTGGTTTTATGGTCCAGTGTACAGTCTGTGAATTCTGAATGAAAGGAAACGAGATATGTAACCTGCTTCTTCCATCTTCTCTCATTAGCTGTGATCAATCAGCCAGTCTCCTCTTTGTACCGCCATCATTTTGCCTCACAGCCTCCTCAGAGGGTTTCCTCCGTAGTGTCATTTAACCTTTATGCACCAACTAGGTGTCGATTGCAGTATTTCACTTCATCACTGGATCTTATGATTTAAAAATGCACATCAATTAGCCTTTTGCTTTTAATGAGTTATTGCTGATGAGGCAAATTAATTGAATCACAAAATTCTTAGGTCTGTAATGTGCAAATAATTGATTCACAACTAATTGAAAAGTTTCTGATCTTAAAATTTGGACAGTGTATGGCAAGCGCTTTAAAAAACAGAATCTAAAACCTGAGTCATAAAAAAAGAGGGACTTAGACTTTGAATTCTACATATTTAATAGCTATTTCTTTCAAACAACTAAGAATTAGCACCTCAAGACAATGACAAAGTACATGCCTTATAAGATTGTATAAATATTTAGATTATTTGTAAGAAAAAATACTAGAAGGGTCAGAGCAATCTTTATTTTCATAAATCATTGCATGTAATTATTCAGTGGTAATTATTTTATATTTTAAGCATTCACAATGGGAATTTACTTGATTATGAAGTGTTTTGTTTTTTGTTTGTTTTCTTTTTTTCTGTTGTCCAAAACAGCATGGAGCACATAAGTGCCAGGGATACGCTTGTTGTCTGTATTTGTTTGTTTGATGATGGAGTCACTTTTCAGTGAGTTGACTATTATAGTTCTGCATATAGAAATGAAAAGTATCTTTTACAATTTTATGTAGTCTATGAATAAAAAATCTAAATATGCATACATATTTAATTTATAAAGTTGTATTTATACAGTGTAATGCTTTATGGTTTTGTAAGCTCAAAAATTATGATGAAATAGTTAACTCATGATAGAGCTAATAAACTCACAGAGGAACTTTATATTTACCTGGAAGACTAAAGGGTAGAAGGAGGAAATGCATACATAGTGTACATCCTTTTTTTTAAATGATATTTAAGAAATTAAAACAATAAAGAGATACATTGTTTGTGTGTTCGGAGTGTAGTTTCAAAAAAAATAATCCCAATGTGTAAAAACTAATTAAGTTAGGAGATGTTGCCAAAGATACAGTAACAATTATACAGTGACTTCACATTTTAGCTTTAAATGCTTTAAGATTGTTTTCAGCTTTAACAACTCTGGGGAATGATTGAGTCCCCAACTCATTTTTAAAGGATTTCTCTTTCCTCTCCTATTTTTTTTTAAATCTTGTGTGCTATCATTGGCCTATTTGCTCTCAGCCATCCTGTGCTCGGCTAGGTCCCAGCACTCTCAGACTGTATTTCTCACATCCGGTGTCCGTGGGCTTTCCATTAGGTTCTGCTAAGGAAAGGCTCTGTTTGGGGATTCGGAAGTATGGAGATGAGAGGTGTCTGGGTTCTGGAGGGTTTACAACAGTGCAGTAGCGGTACCAGCATTGTTAGCCTTGGCATTGCAGGTGTGTGGTGGTGGGGAGGGGCGGCGTTGCAAGAGGGCCTCTGGGCAGCAGAGCTTGCAGCAGCAGGCTCCAGGGCTCCTGCGCACACAGCCAGGCTGAAACAGACAACAACAAACTTGCAGCACAGCCCCGGCCGCTGAGAGTGTTCTTGCTCCTCCAGCCCAGGGCAGCCGTGGTTTCCTACAGTACTAATCTTTGAGTAATTGTACCTTGTCGCTTTGGCTTCTGAAGTGCTTCCAACACCCGTGTAACCAATTCCTCTATTGAATTTCTTTGTGTTGAAATATCTAGAGTGGTTCCTGTTTTCTGATCGGTTCCTAGAGCACTGTGTTCAACCCCACATTTAAGTACCACTTCTTTCCTGTTCGTGTGTCAAAATCCTACTATGTTAATGTACTCTGAATTTTACCTGAAGTAACAGCTTTAAACCCTAGATGAAATTTTAGCCTTGAGCATTGAGTTTCATTCTGAGTCTTCTTCAAAGAAGCCAATATAACAAGATGGAGTAGGCAGAAATATTACTCTGAGGAGATCAAAATTCATGGTGCAAACTGCCACAATTGACCATCCAAAGAGTACTTTGTTGATGTTTCGCTATGGAGGATGTGGAAGGCAGGAATTTATAGGGACCCAAGTACTTTTATGGCTAGCTCTACCCATCTTGTTCCTAGCTGTGTCATGCATCCCAAGCTATAGCGTTGAAAACTAACAGAAGTGTCTCCTTAGTGACTAGTACTAGAGAGGAAATAAGTATATACTTGTCTTTTTGTTCCAGGATTAATAATGGGATCTAATATTTGAACGTGATATCCTCCTTTATGCATATAGTTTTCCAAGGAAATGTTAACCTGATTTCAAAAAAGAGTCCATTTTTATTGCTTAAACAGATTTACAAAAAATAAATAAATAAATAAAAATGCATCAATATACTTTTACCCAGCAACAATTTACATATCTGAAAAGTTATCTCTTAAGCTATTGTTACTGAGAATGTGCAAAAAACCCCGAACAAAACATTCAATATTATTGGAACTTATCACTTTGTTTCTGATTTCAATCTCCTAAAACTGTGGTTTTTTGGATACCTCCTAGAGGCTAGGGATACATTTGAATTGAAGGAATGAACTGCAGAAGTTTATCATATAAATGTGTTTTTAGACAATACTTACATCTTTGTCCTTCCCCAAGCAGGAAATGTCAACATTGGAAACAAGAGAAATAAGTAGACTGTGTTCCCTGCTCAGACAGCTGTGTGTATGTGTTAGTCCATGTGGGTTACTGTAACAAAATATTGTAGCCTGGGTGGCTTATAAACAGCAGAAATTTATTTCTCACAGTTCTAGTGGCTGGGAAGTCCAAGATCTAGGCACCAGCTGGTGAGGGCTGGCATCCTGATTCATAGATGACATTTTCTCACTGTGTCTTCACGTGGCAGAAGGGGTGAGGGAGCTTTCTGGGTCTCTGTTTTAAGAGCACTAATCCCATTCATGAACCCTAACCCCATGTCCTAATACCTTCACATTGAGATTAGAATTTCAACATATGATTTTGGGGGCAATGCAAACATTCACTCTATAGCATTACACTAATGTTACTACTAAGAATATCCAGGTAATTTGGGCATAAACTGCTCTTCCAATGATTAAAAAGTAACCATTGTTTTTCTTTTTTTTTTCTTCAAATTTTGCAGCATCTGATTAAATCCCTATATTGTCAGTCCTTGTGCAGCCATAGCTCTGCCAGTATTTCCATCAGTCCTAACCAATTGTAGCAAACTGTTTTTTGTGCATTTAGTTGGGCTGAGACTTTAGGGATAAGTGGAACTGGGTGTTTAACCTAGCTATAATCCCTGCCTATGGATTAAAAGGGATGTTAGCTGGAATTGAAACCTCCTGATGAGAATCAAATGAAACCATGTTGTAGGACCCCACCTGTCTCAACAGCATAACATTTGCCCAGAATCACTATCTGAGTTTTGGTTCCTATTTTCATTGTTTTTCTTTCTCAAGAACAATATTTCTGACTCTTCCCTTTAACTATCGCTACCTCCCTCCAAAGTGCCCATCCCTGCTAAGAATGAACATCTCCCAGTGCTTCTCCAGTGGTCAACTCCATTATTAATGTCAGTTTCTACTTTAGCTTCACATTGGTGTCCCTTTTTTCCAACATTCTCTGTAGAACACATTTTTTATTTTTTTACTTGCATCTGTGAAGTTGAAGTGTCTAAAGTTAGTTGTAAGGTAGGGCAAGGACAGTGACTTTGAGTTTATCGTTCTTTGGTGGTATCAATAAGATTCATTGTAAAAATGGGAGGCGAGGCATATTCCTTGTCCTACCTGTCTCACATGGTTGATGTGACAGTCAAACAAGAGTAGATAGAGGGTTTTTTTCCAGTCACGATTAAGGAGTAGTAAACAAGTGCCTAGCTCCTCTCACAACCACATCAAAATTACAACTAAACACTATCATTGAGAATCACCTGAAGCCTAGTTGAATCAAAGTCCTACAACTAAGGATAAACAGAAGAAGCTACATCGAGACTGGTAGGAGGGGCAGAGACATGCAAAGGGCTAGTCTCACACTCGTGTGACCATTAAAAAATCAGGAAGGATATCTTGGACACACAGGTCCCCTGGAGGAGTGGACAGTCCCAGTGCCACATGAGGCTCCCCAATCAGGGTTCCAGTGCTGGAAAGAGAAGTCTCCATAACTTCTGGTTGTGAAAACCAGTGAAGATTGTAGCTGACTAAGATAAGGGGTGCGGCAGTCCCAGATGCTTTTCTTAATGGGCCTGTACACAGATTTACTCACTGATAGACTCACTTGCTGTGAGCTCCAGTGCTGGGACAGCAGCTTGGAAGGTGCCAGGGATACATGGAGAGGGACTGAGTGGTCTGGCTATAGGGTGAGGGCTGGGGGAGCAGCTTTCTCATGGATGGAGTAACTAACAGAAGTTATTGCTCCTCTGTTGAGCCCTTCCCCTCAACCGGCATGCAGTCACAGGTGGCCACATATCTGAGTCTCCATCAACTTGGCTAACACTGTTTATTTGCCCTGATTCCCTGAGATGCCGACCCACTCAACTTTTGAAAATACCCGAGCCGTTTCTAGTGGCTTTTCTGTGCAAACAGCCTGTGTTGGCTCATGCTGCAGACTTTTGCAAAATCTCTAAAAGGTTCACAAAATCCAAACAAGCAACATCTGACTTTGGCCTGTCCTATACCTCTTGCTAAGCAGCTCCAACCCTCGGTTCTTGGCTTGGCCTCTTGAGGCCCCTCCAAGCACAGCATGGGTGGCAGCTGTCTGTGGATTGTGGCTCATGCCAGGTGGTCTCAGGCAGAGTACAGGCTGCAGCTTAGCTTGACCTGTAGCAGGTCCCCTCCCAGGAGTCCCTGGGGCTGGCACACCAAGTGACCAGGTTTGGATCAAGCTGAAGCATCACCCAGCCACTTCCAAGGCTGACACACTCAAAGGGCAGATTGGGCAGGCACCAGAGCCCTGCTCAAGCACATCCTGCTCTGTAGGGTCCGCCCCTGCACAACAGCTCTTCCACTGTAGTCAAGGCCAGTCCTCACAACCATGCAGCCTGAGGCTCAATCCCTCCCACTGACATGCAAACAGCAACCAGGCCTCAACTACAACAGGCGGGCACACACAACCCACACAAGGGACACACCTGGAGCACTTGGCTCTCGTGACCAGGGACACTGTGCTACTGGGCCTCAGAGGAAACCTACTACATAAGGCCACTCTAGCCACTCTACTAAGACTGGGAGGCATAGTAGCCCTACATAATTCATAGAAACAAACACAAAGAAGCAGCCAAACTGTGAAGACAAAGAAACATGTCTGAAATAAAATAACAGAAGAAAGCTCCAGAAAAGAACTAAACAAAATGGAGACAAGCAGTCTACCAGATGCAGAGTTCAAAATATTGGTTATAAGGATGATCCGTGATTTCAGGAAGAACTTCAACAAAGAGAAGGGAAACATAAAAATGGAGATAGAAACATAAAAAAGAACCAGTCAGAAATAAGAATACAGTAATTGAAATGAAAAATACATTAGAGGGAATCAACAGTAGATTAGATGAAGCAGAGGATCAAATCAGTGATTTAGAAGGTAAGGTAGTAAAAACACCCAATCAGAACAGCAAAAAGAAACAAGCATCAAAAAAAAAAAAAAAAATGAGGATAGTTTCAAGGGGTCTCTGTGACAACATCAGGTGTACCAACATTCGCATCATAGGGGTACCAGGAGAAGAGAGAAGGAAATAGATATAGAAGCTCAGGAAGCACCAAGAATCCCAAATAAGATGAACCTAAACAGGCCCATATCAAGACACGTCATAATTAAAATGCCAAAGTTTAAAGGCAAAGAATCTAAAAAGCATCAGGAGAAAAGCAGTTAGTTACCTACAAAGGAGCTCCCATAAGACTGTCAGCGGATTTCTCAACAGAAATTTTGCAGGCCAGAAGTGATGGCAGGAAATATTCAAACTCATGAAAAGCAAGGACCTACAACCAAGATTACTCTACCCAGCAAAGCTGTCATTTAGAATCGAGGACAGATAAAGACCTTCCCAGACAAGGAAAAGCTAAAGGAGTTCATCAGCACCAAACCAGTATTACAAGGAATCTTAGAAGGACTTCTTTAAGAAACAAACAAACAACCTAACTAAAAAATATGAACAATAAAATAGCAATAACAACATAGCTATCAATAATTACTTTAAATGTAAATGGATTAAATGCTCCAATCAAAAGATAGGGTGACTGAATGGATAAGAAATCAAGACCTTTACATATGCTGCCTACAAGAGACTCACTTCAGATCAAAAGACACACACAGACTGAAAGTAAAGGGATGGAAAAAGATATTTCATGAAAATGGAAACAAACCAACAATAAAAAGCTGAGGTAGCAATACTTATACCAGACAAAATAGACTTTAAAACAAAGGCTGTAACACGAGACAAAGAAGTATCCAGTAATCCCACTTCTGGGTATTTATCCAGAGAATCTCAAAATGCTACTTCTAGGAGACATGTGTATCCTTATGTTCATTGCAGCGTTGTTTACAATAGCCAAGACATGGAGTCATCCGGAGTGTCTGTCAATGGATGGATAAGGAGGAGATGGTACATATATACAATGGAATATTGCTTAGCCATGGAGGGGAATGGGTTCTTGCCATCTGTGGCAGCATGGCTGGACATGGAGGGTACTGTGCTGAGTGGAGTATGTCAGAGAGAGAAAAAGAGATGAAATGTGATTTCTTTTATATGTGGAATGTAAAGAACAAAATAAACAAACAAAACAGAAACAAACTCATAGTACAGAGAATATTTTGATGGTTGCCAGATGGGAGGGAGGTTGTGAATGGGTGAAAAAGGGGAAAGGATTAAGAAGTACAAATTGGTTATTACACAGTAGTCATGGAATGTAGGGTATAACATAAGGAATATAGTCAATGATACTGTAATAAGTACGTGTAGTGTCAGATGGGTACTAGATTTATTGGAGTCATAGATGGGAGGGGTTTGGGGGGCAGGGTGAATATGGTGAAGGGATTAAGAAGTACAAATTGGTAGTTACAAAATGGTCATAGGGATGTAATATAAAGCACAGGGAATATAGTCGATGACTTGGTAATAACTAAGTGTATTGCCAGATGGGTACTAGACTAATCAGGGGAATCAATTATTAAATTATACAAATGTCTAACCACTATGCAGTACTCCTGAAATTAATATAAAACAATAGTGAATGTCAATTGTAATTGAAAAATCTAAAAAGGTGGGCGGGAAGGTGAAGCAGAATAGAGGTTCAAATATCCAGGTATAAAACAAATAAGTCATGGAGATATAATGTACAGCACGGGGAATATAGTCTATAATATTGTGATAGCATGGTATGGTGTCAGATGGTTGCTGGATTTATCATGGTGATCACTTCTTTAGGTATATAAACGTTGAATAACTATAGTCTACACCTGAAACTAATATATTGTATGTTAACTATAGTTTAATAAAAATCTTAGAAAAAGAGTAGATAGGAGGAAGTAAGAGGTAATGGAAAGAACCTAAGTTTGTGGGTGGGGCAGAAAAACCTCAGCTTACCTCATATCTCTGCAACTCAATAACATGAGATCTCCTTGAGTGTCAGTTTCTTCTACTGTAAAACAGGAGCAATAAAAACTCCTACCTGTCTATTTCACAAAAGTGAATTAGAAGTAAATGAGATATAGTATGTGAATATACTTTATATATTGGAAAGTGCTATAAAATGTAGGTTATACAGGCTGATCTCTGATCAGGAAAAAAGTGGCAAACTGACTATGAGGGATCAATCCATTTCATTATCCCATATTAGATTGTAGTACATGACAAACAGCCTATCTTCCGTTATTTGGCAATCTGTGTATAGATACATACTTAACTCAATAACATTTCTTGGGTTGGTTTCTCCTCACCCAATCAAGAAATTAGATACATTTGGATAGGACAATATTTGAGAATAGACAAATTGAAAACATGGATTGGCAATAATTGATAATTTGCACTGAATAAGTTATGAACTTGGACATCAAGTCATTTGGTTTCTTTCTTTACTTCTCTCTTTCCTCCTCCCCCTCTTCCTGTTCTTCCTCCTCCTCTTCCTCTCTCTCTCTGTTCTCTCCATGTTGTTTTCCACATCTCTCACCTGTAGGCTAACCCATGAATTTCCTTACTGTTTGGTGTTTTTGCCTTCCCCAACATTAGAGTAACGGGTAAGTCTTTAACTCTCCCCCAGGAGAGATGGATCTGTCAGTGTTTAGTGCACTCAAGATATTTTAAACAGAAAGATTTAATACAGAGAATTAGATGTTAGTGAAATCATTGAAAGGTATGGAGAAGCAGAAATAATCTGGGCTGTTGAGTTCAAGGTTAAACTACCATAGCTGCAACCTAGAAGTCAGGAAGCTTCTACTTCCCTCCCGTCCTCCCTGCCTCAGTTGGCGTGCACCCTTGAACCTGGTGCCCAGACTCTGGAAAATGGAACCTAGTTACTGAGGTCGTAACTACCTATCTTGCCAGCCAAAATCACATGGGAACATCACCTTGGCAATTGCGTTCAGGACTCCTGCTGCTAGGGAGTCTAGAAATGCAGTTCTTAACTTCCCATCCTCTGCAAGACGGGTGAGAATGGAAGCTAGTGCCAATAGCTTCAGCTTGGGAAGCTGGCTGGCTTATATTGCCAGATCATCCTGAAGTTTTCAGAGGCAAAGGGAGAAAATAATGACTTTGAATTATAAAGAACCAATAAAATGGTTGCATCATTTGCACCCTTGCCAGTGTAAGCGAAGATAGGACGATCTGCTCTCAGACTGAAAGTTGTATAGGAATGGTTCAGCTTGGAGCAGCTTCTACGGAGCATGAGAAATTCACCAAGTAGGAAGTACTGTGGAAGGGACTTTCTACCTTTAACCTTTGAGGTGCTTCCCCGGGAAGACAAGTTTGATCATTGAGCTCTTGTGTTATGTATTCAATAGGAGACTCCCATTTAACAGGCTCACATCAAACCTTTGCCCTGTGGGCATATGGATGGTTTGATCCAGCCTCTGGTCACTGGAGTAAATAAAGTGGGCACCGACAGCTTCAGAGCGGATGGGTTTATTTCTGAAATGGCTGCTGCAGATTATTACAAGTGCTGTTTGGAAGCAGAGAAGCAATGTCATACAGCGGGGCTAACAGCAGACCTTTGTTCTATTTCCAGCTCATCAGCAATGTGTTTTACGTAGTAGAAAAACGACAGGGTGTTTTAACTCCCTGCCACCTTTTGTGGCATGACCCCTGGCATCAGCCCATCTGAGCGGTGGTATTCATTTTGTGAATACTAGCTGGTAGGCATTAATTGGAAGTGGTGCCAAACTGGATTTTGTTTGTGTGTTTTTGTCTTAGTAAAAGTTTCCTCCCAAAATAAATAACCTATTAAATATTTAACTATTCTTATTCTTAATATTATTTGCCAGGTTTAGCTAAGTCATAGAACTTGGTATAAATCTTCTCCAAAGGGTGGCCACGTGCCTCAGGTCACTAACTTTAAATTTGTAATTCTCATTCGTTTTCCTGATTACGCCCACTTGAATCTAGCTCTTGGAGATCTCCAGGATTCATGATGGTCTCCCTTTCTAAATTACCTTTAACAGTGTTAGAACTCTGTTCCCCAATAGTAAACATTAAATTTTGTTGCTGCTCTTCTAGAAGCCGATGAAAAATGGTTATCAGAGAATCTTAAATCAATTTGAATCAATGTAGTATTTTTTTGTTGGTTAGACAAAAATGACATTTCTTACCTCTCAGAGCATGAATGAAGTTCAATTACTGTCCTAAATGTGAGACAAATTATGTATTAATATCTGTCCCTAATCAAACATTTCCTCTGAGCACAATTATAGCACAATTATAGAAAAGTGTAAGGAAGTAGGTCGCCACACTCTGAGAATGCCTGCATCCCAGGTAAGGGTGCTTGCTATATGGGGTTCAGGAGTTAGATTAGAGTGTGCATTGCCTGTGCTTCATTCTGGAAGGAGAGACCATACTTAATGATGAGAGGTTGGAAAACAGGCCAGCTGGGAGATATTCAGACAAGAAGAAAACGGATATTGTTGCGGTTTTCCCATCCTCTGTTCTTAGTATCTGGCCCCATATTTTCAAAAGCAAGAAAAGGAGAAATGAGCAGTTAGAGTGGCCTTCGCCAGAATTGGCTTTTATTGATAATTCCATTTCACTCCTATTTCACAAACAGGGTTAATCTATATTCATCCTCTTATTTTTTAATAACTACTCATTCTCTGTTTCCCATGTACTGTAGTTCCATTCATGTAACGTATTGTGTGTAAGACAGGATTTTAAGGCATTTGTAATATCTCAACTCATACTGAACGTGGCTAAGATAAGACATCTCATCTTTATGACCATCTCCATATCTGGCCCAGGAGCAGTACCACCATGTTACATTTATTCAACACTTTTAGTGTTCTCTATGTGCAACCACAAACAGCTCTACCAATATTTACTCACTGAACTCTGATGACAACCCTATTGTTCCCTGTTGTACAGATGAGGAAACTGAGGGACAGAGTGTAGGGAATTTGACCAACTTCACATAGCTAATGATTCCCAGACTGAAATCTGTACCCAGGAACGCTGGCCTGGAGTCCACGTCCTTAACCACTTTGCCTCTCCAACACAACCACAGGCACAAACACTTGGGATAGTCTTTCCATCCGATGCTTTCTCTTCATAGCAATTCCTCTGGCTTTTCCATTCCTTCCCGTTCATTCCCACTCTCATTTCCACAATCTGGATTCTAACAGGACCTTTTCTGTGCACCCTATGTGTTACATTCAGGACACTGTCTCCCCACCAGTTCCCAGCCCAGCTTACACCTTTCCACCCTTTGTCTTGTCGAAGCTTTCTGTTTCCAGGGAGTCCAAGAAATCTCAGCTTTTCTACAAACACAGCCCTGACCAATAAGAAGGCAATTTCTCTTTATAAACATGGAATTTCTGTGATTTTCTCTCTTATCATATTCCTGATGTATGATCATTACGCTCTATGCAATAAGACAATTAGATAAGGTATTTTTCCCCATAGGGTATGCTCAATTACTTTTGGTAGATTTTCTGGGTTTGTGTAAATGTTCACTTAGACCCTAGATGTCAGGAACAGTAGTTATAATTCACTTCAAGGCATCCCATGAAATAGTCTGTTGTGGGAATTAGATAAATATCTTTGATGACAATGATAATAGTGACAATGACAGTGCTCGGTTGCAGGATGAAAATATGATGCTTTGCTGCTGATGTTGAAACAAAGTGAGGTACCTTCCACATTGCCGTCCTCTTCTCTTCCCGTCCCTCCTCCATCATGTGACCATGTGCTTATAGTAGTACAGCTACAGTTCTGATACGCATTATTGCATTTAATTCTCATCACCAATATAAGGTGGATATCATTACTCTTATGTTGCACATGAGGAAACAGATGTTTAGGTAACTTACCCTACTTCATTTATGGCAGTGCCAGGGTTTAAAACCAAGGCAATGACTGCAAAATCTGTGGTCTTGACCTTTACTGTTTATGGTTTATAGAAACCTTCATGAATCTCAGATAAAAGGGTCTCTATTGTGTGACTTTTGAAAAGTTAGGTAACCACTCTCATTTTTCCTGGCTACATTTCATTGTAATTCATAGAATCAGAAAGCTGCATAATAAAATTTCACATTTAGTTCTTTCCATTTGGATTCATACCTTGAAATGGAATTATCTTAACGAATATGTATATATATTATGAGAAATCTTACACTGAAGTTGGATCATTAATGTTTTGATCAAATATTTTACTTAATGTAAACTTTTCATTCCTCAAGGTTTGTAAATGTGTACTATTTTAGTCACTATGATTGAGCAAAACAAGATACATCAGCTTCATGCCACTGATGAATTGTATATGCTTTTAAGAAGGAAAGACGAGCGGTGGATAGAAGCTACATTTTTAGGAATCCAGCTTCACTTTCCATCAAGTGAGAAATCTGCAGTACAATCCTCAAAAGCTACTTCATTCTATTTTTAATTACCTTTAAATATATTTGCTTTGTAGAATAGTAGAAAATATAGGCGAGCAAAAGTAGAAAATACAACATCCTATTTCTACCACTCCCAGAGCATCACTGTTGCATTCTCCTGCATAGCTTTCCAGATCCGTTGCACACATATGTGTATGAGTATTTGCCAATATTCATTTTTAATTAATTAAAGTGTTATCCTATTATACCCTCTATTATGTAATATTTTTTTTCCAACCAATGATTTCATTTCCATTTAGGTAAAATTTCATCTCATCTAAATCAAATCCATATTCATATTTTTGCAATAGACCCAGAATTTTTCTGTATTATTTGGTTTGTTCAAACCAGTATCATTAAATTTGGTTATTATCCCTTAAGGCTCTTTTAATTTAACACAGTTATTTTTATGAAACTGGCTTGTTAAAAAATGCAATTTCATCGTAAACTGTCACAATCCAATCCTAGACTGAAGATTTCAAACCTGATCAGAATAAAATTTGATGAGGCGTTATAGGAGCCACCTTCATTAGATCCTCCAGGAGACTGATAACAAATATTAATGATACTAATAAGAGATTCCTAATTTCAAATAGCTGTGTTTTAAATGAAATTAAGATTTTATTCTTTGTGGAACTAGATGCAATGAAATGGAGAACTGTTTTCAAACCAATGGCTCAGAATTACAGTGACATATTTTGTGAAATATAAATCCTACCAATATATCGTCAATGGTAAGAACAACTGCCAAAACTCTGTTGGAAATAAAAGCTTCTTTCAAGTGTAAGTTTTACAACCTGTTAAAATGTTTTTCTATACAATTTATGGTTGGCCTTTTCTAAAGATTTTTTCTTAATGACAATAAAGATTTTCTTTATGCAGATTCTTCCTAGTTGGACTTCTCAGTGGAACACTTATATCTTCTACAATGTTTCACTTGTATCTACTCAGAATGAATAGCAAATGGCAGCCAAGTCGGCAAACATCATAAAAGCCTTAATACAAATAGGCTTAGTTCTTATAATCTTCTTCGTATCTCATCAATTGCTTTTTCTATTTGCCAGGAAAACTGGCATTCAGTGCTGTTTGTGCTTGTCAATCCATGCATTGTGGTAGAAAACTTGGGCTCTGGAGTCAGAGCAGCCTGGTTTTATTTAAATCCCTTCTCTTCCGTGTGACTTTAGGCAAATTACATAACCACTCTGTGCCTCATTTTCCCTGGTTGTAAAATTAGAATAAAACAGCCTCTATCTCTTGGAATTGTTGTGGGGATTAGATGTAATACTCATTTAGAATAGTGCCTGGCACATAGTAAGCATTAAATAAGTGTCAGAGTAAATTTGTTTTAAAAACTGGATTTGACAAATGGCACTTGCTCTGAAAATGTTCCTTGATATCCACCCTTCACTAAGAGATACAAGAAAAATAAAAAGTAAAACATGTATTTGGGGAAAGTTATTTATAAGTTGTATGATACACATTTCCTCCTCTCGTCTAGACACACACACACACACACACACACACACACACACACACACACACACAGTGTGCACTATTTGCCCACAAGCTCACCATTTTGCTCTCAAACCTGCCACTGTCAGGGAGCAGGACAACATCTCAGGCCAGGAGGCACATGTGATCTACTCAGCAGAGCAGCCATGTGAAATACATCCTAGGCCTTGTTGCTTCTACCCCAACTCACCGCAGTAAAAGAAAATCATCTCATCCCCTGCCTTCTGGAAGTCATCCCTGAACAATTAGAATTCTGCTCCTAGAGACCTTTGAAGGCCTATTTTAGGATTCAGTACAATTAAATTGGACAGGTATTTGAGCGTTTATTATGAAAAGGCACTATGCCAGGACCAAGGTGAATAAAAAGATTAAGAACTTATCCTTGACCTCAAAGACCCAGTGGCTCCAGAATAAAGGATGTAATAGCAGAACGTAATATATGCTGAAAAGACATAAGCACGGAGTCATGGAGAGGCTTTATTTTCTGTTGCAGAGAGAAAAGGTGGGTTCTTCTTACTGGAGAACATGGAAGAAGCACATGCCAAGATAAAACCATAAAAGAGATAAAGACACAGAGGTCTAAAAATGGTATATACTAGGGAACTGTGGGATGTCTGAAGCAGTGTGTATTGAGAAAAACAACTAGAAATATAAATTGGAACCAAATCACAAAGGGCACAGAATCTTTGCAAGGTTGAACTTCATGTTTTATGCCAGAAGAGCCACCATAGGTCATTAAGATGAGAAGAGAGATAATGTGATCAGTTTAACGATATTCTTCTCTGGGAATTCTTCCTTTTATATAAAACGCCCCTTGTGAGCTCTTAACTTGCTCCCATTAAGTTTTTAGTATGGATGCTAAAACCATTGTTTCTCATTATATCTAAACATTATTTCCTAGTTTTTATACTCTGTCATGTTTTTAAGATGGTAAGTTTTATGTTATGCACTTTTTATCACAATTAAAATTTTTTAAATTAAAAAAATCATGTCTTACAGAAAGAGCTCTGTGGTCAAGTATGTTTGTGAAACATGCGTGCTTATGATTCCATTTTGGTAACCTAAGAGTTCACAAGGTTCTGAGAAGTCCTACAATAAAAGAACCCACAACTTCATTTAGAGCTGAATTTCCAAACAGTGTAAATAGTAGTACACACTAGTTTTTCTCAAAACAATTTAGGAAACTTTTGTTAGACCCTATGACTAGAAAATCATGAATGACTTGTTCTCTATTCTTTCTTGATTCATCAAGCAATGGTTTTTGGCTATCAATTTTAGACTCTTAATTTTGAGAACAACTCTTAATAGATATTGTCACTGACGCTAGTCTATTTCAGAAGTAATTTTTCTTCTTGCTGAGTGTCGCATGTCTTGAATCTGTGCTTACTAAGCTTAGAGAAATCTGAGTGGTGACATTTGTTTATTATTGAAAACACTTATTAGATGTTCTTCCAAACATTTTTCATTGGCAGACATCTAGCTATTTCTATCTAAAGTGGGCATGCCCAAAGGAGCCTCTTTGTGAATGATTATTATAGAAAATTAAAACAAACACAAAATCCCATCAGAGATTTTCCAACTTGGAGATACCACTCAAGAGATGTAAAATAGCAAAGTAATGTGAGAGAACTGTCCTCGTGAAAGGACTGGGAAACGATTTCAGATGATTTTGATTGTTGATGTTGTTCCTGACTTTTGTCACCCCTTAAGTATTATAAGACCCAAGTGTTGGAAGAAATGGGAGTATATAAATGACGTCTACTAAAGGCCTGAAATGACTCCTTAGCACCCTCTTCTCTTTATTGCTAAATGAAAAAAAGAAAACGTTTTGGAGGAATTATTTTCACTAAAATCTTTGTATTAGATAAATTAGAAACAAGTATACTCCATAAGAGAACATATCTGGAGCAATATTAACTACTTTAAGGCAGGAAAGGGGCTGCTTAATAAATTACTATTGATGTGTGTTAAATATTTTATTGTGATCCTGGTCTCTACGGACATAATTCCTTATTGGTAGTTTCATTCATTTATTCACTCATTCAGTACGTATTTATCAAGTGTTCGCTACATGCTAAGCACTGTGCTAGGCACTAGGCATAAAGTGATGAGCAAATCCAGTGTGGTCTCTGCTGTCATGTATCCTGCCATTAAGAGAAGATAAGCATTAATCAGATAATCACACAAATGAGTGGATGATTATGAGCACAGTGATGTGTTTTAAAGAAGAAATGCTGTCCTAACATGAGCGTTAATAAAGGGACCTAGTACACCTACGAGGGCTTCACTGAGGAAGTGACACCTAACTGCGATTCGAAGGAGGACCAGGAATTAGCCAGAGGAGGAGAAGGGAAAGCTTTCCAGACATATGGACAGCTTATGAAAAGGACTAGGGGCTGGTCCATGTTGAACTTTATCTGGCGACAAATAATTATGAAATCTTTGAATGAAGGAAAGATTAGAAGAATAAGCATTAAAATGTTAGATGCCAATGTTTTTCTCCTTTTTAATAAACTGTTTTATTTTTGAAGTTTAAAGTTATAAAAATCTCCATGATTGAAAAGGACTTTTATTAGATTGTTAGTTTTATAGGAACCCTCTTATGAGGCTCTAGTCTCTTAATAAAACTCCTGATTGGTTGAGAAATTATTTCAACTTTCACAGAATTACCTGGCAAAGGAAGATGTGTATCTTGCTAGTTTCTGGGGCTTCAGTCACCAGGGATTCCTGGAAGTCACAGCTTCCGAATGAGTAAGAGCAAAGATCATGGACCCTGGGGGCTCGTGGGAGAGTTCCGATGTTTGCTTCTTCAGTCCTTTCTCTTCTCTCCGTTGCTTCTAGACACAGAGAGTCTTAAGGAGGCATGGAGTCCTCCAGAGGGAAATGGCAGTAGGACAGGGGTTGGGAACAACCAAGACTCTTCGGCTCATCCTAATTCTTCATTGGCCAGTGGTTTACCCCTTTACTTGGTTTTGTCTCACCCATGTCCCTGGTGTACGGAGCCCGAGCAGCAGGAATCTGATGTCCTCTAGTGCTGTTTACAAGTGTGTTCCATGCATGCTGTCCCTGCATCTTAAATTTCTCTCTTAGGGAATAAATATTTAAAGGCTACTAACGAAGGAGATTTACCAAGTTTCAGGCACTCTTTGATATGTTGCGGCACAATTAGCTCTCAACTATTCATCTTAGTTCCAATGTACAAATAAAGTGCTCTCTGTAATGTCCTGCAAAGACAGTTCTGACTGAGGTGGGGGTGGGTGGTAACAGGACAACATCGCCCCAGAACCACATGAGGGGATGACACACCTATGCCTGTGCTGTCCTGGGAGATTTCCCTCCACGTTGAGTAGAACCACTCCCAAGGAACTCTGCCTTGACTGGAGTCCGCGGCAGGCTGGGATCGGCTAAAGCTGGGGTTGGCTGTTGGCTCTTGATCAAATTGTGGGAAAGGACTTCATGCTGATAGAAATCTCCAAGAGCCCACAGGACCCTTATCTGAAAGGAGAGAAAACGGGGCTTAGTTTACCTAAATCTAGTCAACCTGTGTCCTTGACAGTGAGCACTACCATACAAGCACTAACAGTTCTCATTCAGGAGTTAATCTTTTCCTCAGGTACTTCATTCTCTACTGGCTATTCTAAGGGACCACACAGGGGCTCTTCAGTGTGCTGGTTCTGTACCACCCTGGGCTAATACAAGGTGTTGAGGGGATATACAGGGCACTTCTTCCACTTCTGTTAACATTAAACAGCCCCCAAAGGGGGAAATTTGTTCAGTTCCCAGACTTCCCCCTGTCTGCCAAATCTGCAAGATTTTTGAGCCCTCACTGCCTCAGCATGTTTTCTACTCTCAGTCCCCACAGGTGGGCCCTATATATACACATAGAGTAATACTTCCTGTTTGTGTAGCCGTTTATTATTTCCTAGAACGTTATTGTTGATCATCTCATTTGTTCCTCACAATTAATCTGTAAGGTCAGCAAAATAGGTTTCATTAACTTAATATGCAGAACGGAAAACAAGTACTTGAGGAGAAAGCTTATAATGTTTAAATGGTATTTACTCATCACACTTTTATACTAAACATTTTGAAGCATTTCATCATGGATACACGTATGGAGAAAAGAAAACATCGCATAGTAGGTAAATCAAGGCCCTGGAAGGAGACAGACCCCAGTATGAGTTCTGGTGCTGTGGGACTTATGATTAATTATTCAACCTCTCTGAGCCTCTCTCTTTAATTGTAAAATAGGAATAATGATTCTACTGCACAGAATTGTTGTGGAGCTCATATGCAAGTCATTTAGTTCAGTACCTGATGCATAGTTGGTGCTCAACAAAGAACCCCCCCTTCCCAAAAGGCATAAAGCAAAACAGTACTCAAATTAACACCTAATTGTGACTAGCCAGTTGCAGATAGCTCTGCCTAACTGCAGATGAAAAATTATAGAGCAAATGTCTTTCTATGAAATGGAAAATGTATTTGGACTAGGAAAGAGAATAAACAACTTTATCTGGACAATTGGAGTGGATTATTCTCAGAATATTTCAAGGATATGTAATTGTGAGGCTTGAACATTAGCTATTTATGCCCAGTTGTCAAGTCAAGAGTTGCTTCTTTGTGCAGCTCTCTATTGTAAGCTGTTTTGAACAACTTCGTTGGAAAGTTAAGTGTCTGAAAAAAAAATTATGGAACATATTCTACCATTGTTCTACACACAGTGTCCCAGAGCTGATATTATGGCCAGAACAGGCCATGCATAAAACAGGTATTGGGTATGCAAATAAGCTAACAGTAATGAAATCTTAAATAACCCGTGGGCAAAATCAGGAATTTTTATCAGTAGATATTCACAGACTGGCATTTAAACTAGAGTGGTTGAGGGTGTGGGTGGTGGTAATTCGAATGCATTTAAGAAAGCGTGAGACTCACCTGTTCATGAAATGAAGCACTCAGGTCTGGCCTTTTAAGGAATCACTTATGGAGGAACGGTGAGATGAAGCGAGGAGAGAGCATTCTACTCATTTCTACCCCTGGTCAATCATGTCACTTAGCCTTGCTGGGCAACATGATTCTTATTTGTTAAATGCTGGGCTGTTCTAACACAGACATTCTACACTTCTCTGGATAAGGCCCTTGAATAAGGACACTCCTTAACAAAAAAGCCATCTGTGTCTCACTGTTCTACTGCTCCTCCTTAGTGCGTGGTCCTGTCAGTTCTCATCCAGATGATTACGCTAGTCCTGACTGGGTTCCCTGCCTCCAGTCTCACGCCCTGAAATCCATGCACCATATTGCTTTAAAACTATCATCTTTCAAAACTGTCAAAGTCATCAAGTCACTTCCTACTTTCCAGCCTTCAGTGTCTTCTCATTAGTTTCATGAAAAAGCATTTCTATGACATACAAGGGCTCCATGATTAGGCTCTCCACTTGTCATTCCTGCCTCATTGCTCACTTTCCCTCACCCTAGGCTCCAGCCACACAAAATTACTTGCAGGTCTCCAGCACACCTGGATACTTCTTGCCTCTATGCCTTTGTTTATACTGCTCTCCCTGCCCGGAGTGCTCTCCCTGTTGTGTACGTCTCCCTATCATCCACTAAATCCCAGGAACCCTATCTGATTTATCCAGTGCTCAGGGCTGTGCCTCACACATAGAAAGACTTGATAGTTAGTGAAAGAATGAATGAATGAATGATGATAGTTCAGATTTCAGACTAGACATTCAAAGAGTATTTTATTTTCAGTGCTGCTTAAGTTACAGAGATAGGCTGCTCACACAAAAAGTTCATCTTGCCTATAATAAACATGGCAATTCAGAACCCAGAGACCAAACTCAGTTAATTTTGTGGAGATCATTGGTACAGAAAGGAAACTCCCTGGACAGAGTTCTTATTCTCTGAAGGAAAAGTTCTAAGTTCTGGTCACTTGTGCCTTCTTCTATAAAGCATAGATGCAATCTCTGAGGAGCAGTGGGGAAGTCTCATGGGCACAGAAGGATAAGAAAAAAGAAATATGGTTGGAGATTGACGATGAGAGCAGGGGAGCTGGTGAGGAATCCAGTGTGTTTGTGAAAATACCCTGAAAGAGAGTATTACTGTTGTCATGCGGGAGACCCTGCTTGCTGCGCCATTTGTCGTGCAGGGAGGCCTGCGGGGTCTCTGCTCCCGCTCCCCATACAAGAACGCAGGATATGGTGAGGCCAAAAAGGAACACCCACGGAGCCATAGGTAGGGGAGTCATACCACTATATTCTCTCTGGCAGCACTATACTCTCACTGGAGGCTGGATCCACACTGTCCGCAAACCACCATCCACGCTTGCCAGCCCAGCCACCATCTTCTTGCTAGCCCCCATTCTTTTTCTCTTCTGTTAGCGTAGCCACAGCAGTTATATTAGTGGCCAATGGCTCACTGGTTACAGCTGACGGCCAACTAGCCACAGCTGATGGCCATGCAATCACAATTGATGGCCATTTACTACCTGAGCCAGCACCTGTCTATGTGAGGCTGAGAGCCTGGAAACTACTTTCTGGGGCTCTGCCCCCACAACTGTGTATAAGGGGAAGTTGAAATGTTTAAATGTCTCCTAAATACAAGGTATATGGCACCCCATTCCAAACATTTTGAGTGTTAATAAGAGCCCTTGCATATGATGATAGCTCTTTTAGAAAGCATATAGGCTCAAGGACTAAGCGCTTGACCTTGCAAGCTCAGATACATCACTGTGTGGTAGCAGATATTGGTGCCCTACCTACATCTGTAACCGTGCACCCACGTATCCCTCCCACCCCTTGAATGTTGGTGGCTATGGGCTCACACTTGTACCTTTCACTGGAAAATTGCCCTTATTGGAGGCTAATTGCCCTGCCTGAGTGGTTACATGCTTCCCTCTCCACAGGGATGGTCTGCAACTGACTGATTAATACAGGAGTAAAAAAGCCCAGGTCCTTTTCCTCAAGGTGAAAGATTTCTGTAGTGCTTGCTAGTCACACTCTAGTTCCCCAGGGGATCACACTGAGGTTAGATTTCAGCTGAATCACATCCTTGCTTTATCATCTTCCCCTGTCATCTCCCTCTTCTCTCACTTCCTTACAAGTTTGTCTCTTGAGAACACTCCCTCAATAAAGCACTTGCAAAATTACTTGGCTCAGACTGTACTTCTAAGCACCCAATCTAAGCCACATGGGTAGACTGGAAACCCTCTCATGGAGCCTGACCTTCCGGATCAAAGTGTTGCAGAGGGTTTCTGTCAATCACATATTTGCCCAGATGGAGCCTTTTCCAGTCTTCTCACCCTGATTAGATGTCCCAACAATGGGTAGTTAGCAAAGCTCTTCTTTAAGTTGGGTCTGTCCTTTAAGGCCCTGTGTGTTTACACTCCTATGACTCTTCGCCTGCTTCCGTGTGCGTAGTAGGCAGAGTGAGTCAGTCATTTGTCACAAACAGGGCTAAAAGAAGATACTGCCTTTCTGAGGTTTGCTTTTCTTGTTGTTCCTTCTCTCTGCCACCTCCTCAAACCTAAAACAGCAATTGCTTGCATCTCATGAACATTGAACATATTTAGAACCCAAAAGGCAGCTGGCAAGTTGCCCAGTGTGCCATATGCACCTTTTCTCACTCCAGGTGTTCTGCTCTTAACTGGCAGCTCACAGGCTGACTGTGGTCTAGTCTGAGGAAAAGAGAAGATCTGGGAAGATATGCTCAGCATATTTTTTCATAAAGCCAAGTCTCCATCTGGGCTTTCGTTTGTTGGACAGTGTTTATTATCTACTCATGTGGATGTGTACACAGGATTACAGTGAGGACATTGATATACTTCATACCCTGCTGATGTGGACACATGTGGAAACATGTGAAGATACTCCCAACTCCAGTTTTGCAGTTTGATGTGATGTGGGGGCAGAGCCCCAGAAAGTAGTTTCCAGGCTCTCGGCCTCACATAGACAGGTGCTGGCTCAGGTAGTAAATGGCCAACTGTGATTGCATGGCCATCAGCTGTGGCTAGTTGGCCGTCAGCTGTAACCAGTGAGCCATTGGCCACTAATATAACTGCCGTGGCTACGAGAGAGGAGAGAGGAGAGAGGAGAGAAGGATGGGGGCTAGCAAGAAGATGGCGGCTGGGCTGGCAAGCGTGGATGGCGGTTTGCGGACAGTGTGGATCCAGCCTCCAGTGAGAGTATAGTGCCGCCAGAGAGAATATAGTGGTATGACTCCCCCACCTATGGCTCCGTGGGTGTTCCTTTTTGGCCTCACCATGTCCTGCGTTCTTGTATGGGGAGCGGGAGCAGAGACCCCGCAGGCCGCCCGGCACGACAAATGGCGCAGCGAGCAGGGTCCCCAGCATGACATGTGACCACAGAATTGGGGTATTGACTCCAAAATAGATGGAAGGCATTAAATTCTGTGGAAATGTGCTCAATGCAATAAAAACAAAAGTTTGGGGACCACTTCACCAACTGATCAGACGGCAGGACCCAGTCATTGGTTTTCATTAGTGGTCTTGACTTGTGTTGCAAGATTGATTCTGTTCCCTTAGATGCCCTTCTGGTCCTAAAGTAGGATGGAAAACAATCTCCAGCAAGTGGTGATGCTTAATTAATTGTTGATAAGCTATTTCTGAGTGCTATGATTAAGTGGGAAAGGTATAAATCAATAGGACTGTCAATCTAATTCAACATTTTGTAAATTTTATGTTAGTTGTAATTTTATTTCTTAACCAAAGAGCAAAGTTTTAAAATTAATGATACACAGACTTTTAAACAGTTATTTTTGCTGTTTGCCTTAGGAAAAAGAAGTATATCATGTAAAGGAGATGTATATATGCTGCCTAAGCGAACACTATGTAAAGGAGATGTAAAATTAAACATGTGGGTGAAATACTCCTGACAAATTTTTCAAAAAATATTTGGAATATTTATAGTTCTTCTAAGTAACTTAGTAAAAATACTTAAACTTGTATTTTAGACATTAGTCATTTAATGTAAAATATGAATTCAAGTAAATGAACATATAGCTTATATATCAAATTTTTAAATGGTTTTTATTAAAAAATATAGCTAACATACAACAGTATACCAGTTTCAGGGGTACACCACAGTTATTCAGCGTTTATATACCTAAAGAAGTGATCACCATAAGTCCAGCAACCATCTGACACCGTACCACGCTATCACAATATTATAGACTATATTCCCTGTGCATATATTACATCTCTATGACTTATATGTTTTATACCTGGAAATTTGGACCTCTTATTGCCCTTCAGCTTTTACCCCCTTTTAAAATTTTTCAATTACAGTTGGCATTAAGTATTATTTTATATTAATTTCAGGTGTACAGCATAGTGGTTACACATTTGTATAATTTAAGAAGTGATCCCCCTGACTAGTCTAGTACCCACCAGGCACTATACATAGTTATTACCATATTATTGATTAGATTCCCTATGCTTTACTTACATCCCCGTGACTATTTTGTAACTACCGATTTATAATTCTTAAACCCTTCACCTTTTTCACCCTGTCCCCTAACTCCCTTCCCATCTATCACCCCGATAAATCTAGTACCCATTTGACACCATACATAGTTATTACAATATTATTGACTATATTATTTATGATATACCCTACATCCCCATGACTACTTTGTAACAACAAATTCCTACTTCTTAATATCTACCCCTTTTTCACTGAACCCCCTAACATTCCTCCCATCTGGCAACCATCAAAATGTTCTGTGTATCTTTGAGTTTGTTTCTGTTTTGTTTATTTTGTTCTTTAGATTCCACATATAAGCGAAATCACATTGCATCTGTCTTTCTTTGTCTAACATACTACACTCAACAGTATCCTCCAGGTTCATGCATGCCACTGCAGATGGCAAGAACCCATTCCTTTCTGTGGCTGAGCAACATTCCATTGTATTATATATATGTACCACCTCCTCTTTATCCATTCATTCATTAAGAGAACACAGACTGCCTCTACATCTTGGCTATTGTAAATAATGCTGTAATGAACATATAATGCACAGGTCTCCTTGAAGGAGCATTTTGGATTTCTTCGGATAAATACACAGAAGCAGGATTACTGGGTCCTTCATTGTCTCTTATTATAGCCTTTGTTTTAAAGTCTATATTGTCCGGTGTAAGTATTGCTACCATAGCTTTTTTTTTTCTTTTTCTATTTTCTTGTTCCATCCTTTTGCTTTCAGTCTCTGTGTTTCTTTCAATCTGAAGTGAGTCTCATAGGCAGCATAGGTAAGGGTTTTATTTTCTTGTCAATTCAGCCACCCTATGTCTTTTGATTGGAGGATCTTATCCATTTAATTGTTGATAAATATGTAGTTACTGCCACTTTATTATTCATATTATTTATTTATTTATTTATTTATTTTTTGTCTTAAACAAGTCTCTCTAACACTTCTTATAATACTGGTTTATTGGTGATTAACTTCCTTCACTTTTTTTTTTTTTTAAACCTGAGAAGCTCTTTTTCTCTCCTTCAATTTTAAGTGATAGCCTTCCTGGGTAGAGTAATCTTGTTTGTAGGTCCTGCTTTTCATGACTTTGAATATTTCCTGCCAATCCTTTCTGGCCTGCAGAGATTCTGTTGAGAAATCAGCTGACAGTCTTATGGGAGCTCCCTTGTAAATAACTAGTTGCCTTTCTTTTGCTGCTTTTAGGATTCCCTCTTTGTCTTTAACCTCTGCCATTTTAATTATAATATGTCTTGGTGTGAGAATGTTTGGGTTTATCTTTTTTGGGACTCTCTGCACTTCCTGGGCTTGGAGATCTATTTTCTTCACTGGGTTAAGGAAGTTTTCCATCAATATTTTCAAATAGATTTTCAATTCCTTGCTCTCTCTCTCTCTGTCTCTCTCTCTCTCTGTTTCTCTCTCTCTGTTTCTCTCTCTCTCTCTCTCTCTCTCTCTCTCTCTCTCTCTCTCTCTCTCTCTCTCTCTCTCTCTCTCTCTCTCTCTCTCTCCTTCTGGTACCCCTATGATGCGATGTCGGTATGCATGATGTTGTCTCAGAGGTCAACTGTCCTCATTTTTCTTTATTCTCTTTTCTCTTTGCTGTTCTGACTGTGTATTTTTTTCCTACCCTGTCTTCCAAATCATTGATTCGATCCTCTGCTTCATTTAATCTGCTGGTGATTCTTTCTAGTGCATTCTTCATTTCAATTGTAGTCATTTCAGACTGGTTATTTTTTATGGTTCTTATGTCCTTTTTTATGCTATCTTTTTGTTGAAGTTCTCACTAAGTTTTTTGAGCATCCTTATAATCAGTGTTTTGAACTCTGTCTCTGGTAGGTTGCTTGCCTCCATTTTGTTTAATTTTTTTTCCTGGAGGTTTTTCCTGTCCTTTCATTAGGGATGTATTTCTTTGTTTCCTCTTTTTGGCTCCCTCTCTGTTTATGTTTCTCTGTATTAGGTAGATCTGCTATGTCTCCCAGTCTTGCCAGGTGACCTAATGTAGTAGGTCCTATGGGACCCAGTGGCACAGTGTCCCTAGTCCCCTTCTCTGGGTGCTTCAGGAGTGTCCCTTATGGGTTGTGGGTGCTCTCCTGTTCTGGTTGAGCCTTGATTGCTATTAGCAGATCAGTAAATGAGATTGACCCTCAGACTGACGGGCTGTGGGGTTTGGCCATGTCCACAGCTTATGGGCTGCTGTAGGATGGGGGCTTACCTGACAGAGTGGGATTTGCCACAGTGGATTCTGGTTGAAACCACCCTTCAGTGTGCCACTTGTGGAGCTAATTGGATGGTGCTCTGCCAACTTCCAAGTATGTTGATTCTGGGGCCTTTTGTGAGGGGCTCCAGTGCAGGCCAAAGTCAACCAATGCCTGTGACTGGCCAGTTTCTACCTGGTAGGAGCTACAAAGTGATCCATGGTTGGTTGCTGCCAGGGCTGGACCAGCAGGCATGTGGGAGAGGCCATGTTGTGAAGTAAGGATGGCTGCCACCAGTACTGGGCCTGGGGTAGCTTCATAAAAAGCCAGGACACTCTGAGGCCTACTGCCAGCTGTCAGCTCCTGTAAGGTTCAGCCACTGATAAAGCCTCCTATGGTACAGAGTTGTGGGGACAGAGTCCCAAAGAGCAATTTCCAGGCTCTCGACCTCACGTGGAAAGGTGCTGGCTCAAGTAGTAGGTGGCCATCAGCTGTGACTAGTTGGCCATTAGATGTAACCAGTTAGCCATCAGCCACTAATAAACTGCTGTAGCTAAGCTAGCAAGAGCAGATTGTAGCTAGCAAGTGGGGTGGGTTGGTTGGCAGAGAAGCAGAGGGCAGGCTGTGGATCGTGTGGCTCCTGATTCCTGTGTCTCCAATCCAGCCGACAGTGAAAATATAGTGGTACAACTCCCCTATCTATGGCTCCGTGAGTGTTCCTTTTTGGCCTCACCATATCCTGAGTTCTTACACGGGGAGTGGGACCAGAGACCCCGCATGACAGGAGTTGAGTGTGGTGGGGTGTCAGTGAGTCACCAGGGTGGAGTGAGTGGAGCTCACCAGACCAGTTCAGAATCAGATTTGGCCACGAGTGTGGGGGTGGGGAGTTCAACACAGGAAAGATGGCAACCACCTGCTGGCTGCATGGGAGCAGTACCCCACCCAGGGCAACTGCTCCTCCAATCCTTGCCCTTAGGCCACACAAGTCAGTCTTTCCCTGTATGTCTCCCATGCTCCCTGAGTCACTGTCTCTCTTCCAGAGCCAAGGGTGAGTGACTGCGAGTGACTGAGTCTGTGCATGGGCCCTTTCAAAGGACGTATGAGTTTCCCACAGCCTTTCATTTCACCTGGACAAAATCCCCACTGTGTTTCATAGGGAGCTGTTGTGGGGTCTCCTCTCCCCAGCATCAGTGCTCTAGGCTGGAGAACCTGGTGTGGGGCTCGGGTCCCTCACTTCTCCAAGGGGAACCTCCATGGCTGAGATATCCCTCCTGATTTTCAATCACCACATGGAGGTTTGCGGTTGGCCCGATTCACATCTCTGTCCCTCCTACCAGTCTCAATATGGCTTCTTCTTTATATCCTCTGTTTTACAACTTCTGTTCATCTAGACTTGAGCTGGTTCTCCAGGTTGATTGTTCTATAATTTAGTTGTAATTTTGGTCACAGGATGAGGCAAGCACAGCGTTTATCTACTCTGCCATCTTGGATCTTGCCTCAACTTTATTGAAATGTTTTTAAACTGTATCCTTGCTATTCCAGTCTTATTTATCATAATCGACCTGGAGATTAGAAATTTTAATTCTGTTTTCCTTTCCTCTCCTTCAGTGATTTGGGGTTCTTTAAGTTATAACCTTTCGTTATTAAAAAAGAAAGAAAGAAAAAAATAACTTGTCTCGCTATGCTGTGACTGCATCCCACTTCTTCCTTTATTTGATTTTAAATGGTGTCACTGGCTCTGAAGGATCAAGTGAAGCAGGACTGAGCAGACAGATACTAGTGACACACCCCAACCCATAGGAGATCGCAAGCGCACTCCTCCGCTTACTCACCCCACCCTCACATAGAAACACCTCCCTCCCCTTTCCTCCTTCACTCCATCTTTCATAGCATGGACATCCTTTGCCAAAGTCCTGGAGACAGAGCATCATGAGGATGGGCAAGGGAGAAGGTAAAAGATTCCGGGGTCCACAGGGAGTGTGCTCCTGTTGATCTCTTTGGCTTCTTGATTCCTTTTGAACTTACACTCTTGAAGTCTCTCTTCTCTCCCCAGGCAGGTGAGGTAAAGGATTTAAGGTACCTCATGCAGAATAGGAGGGTTCTCCAGAGATGAGAATGGGGTGGTAGGTAGGGGATTGAAGGCCTAATGAGACAGTCTTTTCTTTTTTTAACATATTATTCATACAGTTTTTAATAGGTAATTCATCCATGCAATTTAAACATCATGAAGTATATAAAATTATGCAGTGGAAACTCTGTGTCCCATATCTTATTTCTATCTTCTTAGTTCCTAGGCACGATGATGAGTTTTGCACTTAGAGCAAGATATTTTATCATGCAAAGGCAGTGTCCCTTAATTCTTATTTTATGGAGTATTCTTTTTTAAGAAAACTAAAAGTGGTGATGATATGTTTTTATTTTCTTGAGAATACTGGTATGGTGAATTATATTAATGTAACTCTAAATATTAGACCATCCTTTCGTCATTGTTAATAATATGATGTTGGATTCCATTTACTAGTATTTTATTTAGTATTTTTACATTGACATCCTTAAGTGATACTGTTTGTGGTTTGAGAAATTTTTTTGTGCACAGTTTATCACATTTTGGTATTAATACTATGGTTACCATAGAAACATAATTTGTAAATATCCCTTTTATTGTTTACCCTGGAATAGTTCAAATAGCATTGTAATAATATTCCTTTAAAAGGTTTAGTAGAATTTTTCTGCCTCTTGAGGCATCTTGGCCTGGCACTTTTAAGGGATGGGGGAGATCCCTTTGATGGCTTCCTCTATTTCATCTATGGAAAGTAGACACTAGATTTTCTATCACTTTTTTTTTTTTAATTGAAGGAAGGGAGACGCAAGGGTAATATTGCATGCCAGCTGTGACTCAAAAACCTGAAGCTCTCTTCTTCTTGGCTGCCACCACGACAGGCTGCTTCCTGCAAATAAGACCTATCTCCATGATTTGTCACGTAGTCCACTCTCTTTTGCTTCTCTAAACTAAACCGACTCAGCTCACTCCTATTTCTACAGCCCGCTGTTACAGGCAAGGTCCCTTTGGAACAGGCCTCTTAACTTCAGAAAGCGTATTTTTTGTCATTCCTTTCTGAGATCTCCCACAGCTGAATTCTTGCCATAGAAATCTTTGCTTGGCTCCTTTTCAGTTTCCCCAATGCAGCTCCTGAGTGAACTTCATTACTTTTGGCAACCCCTACAAATTTTTAGTTTCTTCTAGTTTTGCCAAAAATTGAGTGTGCTTTTGAATGGTTCTCAAGAGGAGAAAGGGCAAATGCTGAGTTATACAACCATGTACATGGCAAACTTCCTTGTTGAATTTTGGATTCTTGAGGTAATAATGCTCTGTTCATTGGTTCACTTTTCCTTGGAGAGGTAAGACCTTCAGTGTAAAAGGGCCTTCATGCTTTTCATCTGGTCCACTTGAGTTTGGGATCCTGGGACATTTCTTTTCAACATAGGGGAATGATTGCACAACCTCTCTCTCACCTCCAGAATCTGCCGAAGAATTCGGAAGGACCAAGACCTGAATTATACTTACCTTTTTTACCTCTTAAGGGGATGTCAGATGGTCAAGGGCTGAGAAAAAGTCCATCTGACCATGAGACGATGCCAGCTGACAAGGCAGCACTGGGCTTCTGGACATATGGCAATGGACTGCAAGTGTGGTTTAGGTAGGACTGTGGTGTCAGGGAACCCCAACTGCAGTGACTTTGTTCCAGAGCATGCAACGAAGTTCCAGGCAGGCAGCAAAGTCTGCCAGCACTCAGTAGGATTCAGACTCTGCCACTGAGAATGAGTAGAGCGTGCTAAAAAGCAGGTGCCAAGTTCTTGGGAGATCAGGAGGCTGAGGCTTTAGGCAAAGAGAACAAGGTTGTGTAACCGGAACATGGGACCTATGTAGTCACAGTGTCCTGTGCTCAGAAGGGGCCCCCACATAATTTCCTGCTCTGCTGTCACTATCTCGAGGTTCTTAATACTTTCTGAACAAGGACCCCTGAATTTTCATTTGCACTGAGCCCTGCAAATTTTATAGCAGGTTTTATGTGTAAATCAGGATAGGCTCAGGGAATTCCTATTCACCTTTTAGATTTCAGTTCAAATCTGGAAATATATCCTCTCTTACCTTTTATGTCCTCATCATCTAGTGTGCTTCAGTAAATAAATACATTAGTTTAATGGTCACCAGAAGGGAAGCACCAGGTCCAAGTAATTGACCTTGGGCTCTTTCAGCTCCCCCTTGTCAGAAGTACAATGGAACTCAGAACCTGAGATGGGAATGAAACCACAGGTTACTCAACTCTAGGCACTGAGAAGTGTGAGGCATGGATCCGGCCTGTGAAAGACCATAAGGATGATGATGTAGGGTGGTACCAGGTACGTGCTGTATGTGGTGTCACAGCACCATGACCAGTATCCCCACCCCACCCCAAGTCCAGGCAGATGTGACCGTCTAGTTCACTGGAATAGTTTGGAGACAAGGAATTTTTTTCAGTTTATTCTTATTTGCCATGTGGCTGGGTATAAAAACTGTGTGGTTTACAGCGTCCTTACTGTTCATACCCTAAGCTTCCCAATTCCTACCACTGCTCACACTGTGGCCCATTGCAGGCTTACTATGTGCTTCCCAGGGAGTGTTTTTATTCACGCCAATCATCTGACAGAATAGTCTAGGGACTGGCACCAAGAGCTATGCGTTTGCCTTGTGATCAAGCCTTTGTTAGGCAGTTTTGTAACTAATTTTCAGATAGTTTCTGTAGTTTTATCATCAGTCCAATTTTTCATCTTCCTAGCAGTCCACTTTCTTTTTATTTAGCAATTAGACATTCTTGCCTAACCCTCTTTTCCTAATTATTTTACTCAATAAGAGAAAAAGAATCCCCAAAGGAGTGACCAACATTCTCTCATCCTTTAAGGTGCTTCCCTTTCTACTACCAAGAGACCTTTGTATGAAAGCAGCCTAAATCACCCCTGGTAGAGTGAGATCTCTTCCTGATTCATATGAGATTCACAAATAAGTAATGATCCCTGTCCAGAGACACCAGAAGCTGCAGCAAACAGCAAACACATGGAGCCATTAATTCTTCTTGACCTGTGGCAGAATATCTGAAAATCAGATATTCTCGGAGTACTCAAATCCAAGAATTCCCCCTGGTCACATTAGGCACCCTTAAAAAAAAATAAAAATCAGGCTCTCCACTCTCCATTGGGCACATAGAAAACCACAAAAGGGCCTAAAGACCTAAGGCTGCTAAAAGAAAAAATTAAATCCGCATATGTTTCAAATATACTGAACTAGGAGTCCATGTACATACTGAGTTCATTTGGAACTCAGTGAAAGTTTCTGAAACGTCTGGTATCTAGATCCCAGGGGCCCAGGATTTACTCTTAAGGGTGTGTAGATCCAGAAAACAGAGCCCAGAGAGCGGGAGTAATGGGCCTCCCTCCAAATGCAGCTCTGGGAGGTAACCTAGGGTTTAGATTGGACCAGAGACTCAGATAGGCATCGCTGGCATTTCGTTTCTATCCTGACTGCATAGATTTACCTTTTGCATCAGTACTCAGTTAACAACGAATTCCGGCAGTACTCTACTTTCCCACAGAATATGCAGTTGGGGGAAATGGAGTGGGAAAGGACCACTTCATCCAAGCTTTAGAGGATTTTTAATGTGTGCCTAGGTGTATATATCCCCTTATAGATCATAACATAACCCAGCTGAAGTTTCCAAAGTCATATTCATTTTAGGTATTTTCATTTAGCGTTACAAGTAAAGAAATGACCCTATCGAGCTTGGCAAAATTGCAAGAAATTTTCCATGTGAAAAAAAAACAAAGTATAGATGGGGGAGGGGGCTAAACATAAAAACAGTATCTCACACATTGCTTCAGGGTGGGCAGGGAAATATCAGGACACTAACAGATACCTGCTGGGGTGTCATGCAGGGTGTCATGAGGGGTCTCACAGCTCCCGCTCCCCACGTAAGAATGCAGGACATGGTGAGGCCAAAAAGGAACACCCACGGAGCCATAGGTAGGGGAGTCATGACACTATATTCTCGCTGGTGGCAGGGTTGGTGACACAGGAAGCAGGAGCCACACTATCCGCAACCTGCCGTCCATTTCTCTCTGCCAACCAACCTCACCTGCCAGCTGCAACCCACTCCGCCAACTGCAATCCGCTCCTGCTAGCTCAGCCACCATCTTCTTGCTAGCCCCCATTCACTGTTAGCATAGCCATGGCAGTTATATTAGTGGCCAATGGCTCACTGGTTACAGCTGACAGCCAACTAGCCACAGCTGATGGCCGTCCAATCACAGTTGATGGCCATTTACTACCTGAGTGAGCACCTTTCCACGTGAGGGCAAGAGCGTGGAAACGGCCCTCCTGGCTCTGTCCCCACATAGGGTAAATCAGATCACTACAGTAGGGGAGGGGAGGCCGATTGGCCAGCCTCTCAGCCTTCTCCTACCATGCCCCTTCACACTGAAAGTGCTAAGCAACTGGGGTTGGGCTAAGCAACTGGGGTTGGGCGCATAGAGGCATAATATAAATAAAGCATAGAATTATAATCCTTTTGCATTTAAAATTGATTTCTATTGTATTCTGTATTTATATTATCCAAGCATTTGAATATATCCAAAATAATCAATAAAAAATTTTCCCATACAAATTAAAATGACCAACGCAAAACAACAAAAACAAATCAGAAAAAATTTTAAAACAATAATTTACAATCCTCAATTTCATTTCTATCACATTTTAAACACATTCTTCATCTCTAAGAATAAATATTCTCATTCAAAAGTCACACAAAAATTAGGTCTATGTTCTAAGGAAACGTGTGTGTGCACCAGTGTGGAATGTTTATGTGAAAAAAGTTAATTGGGTTTGAATGTTTCTTTTTTTAGTATGTGCTGATTCACCAAGCATTAATTTTAAAATGATTAAAGATTTTCTTCTGTTCTAGCATAAATTATCAACCAATAGATAAGAACTACAGGAGAGTTTGAATAACAATGCTACTATGAATTGAATTTTATTTTAAAATATTGGTATGCATGTGCTGTTTCATTAAATGATCATTCCCCATTTCTTATTTACAAGTAGTTAACAGGAAACAATATCAAATTTCTAGCAGGGCAAAGAGGAGACTGACTTGCCCTAAATTGCTTAGTACCACCTCATCTTAGGGAGATATTTGAGTTTCTAGCTGGTTATCTCTGAAACAGATCCATTCAGAACATGCCTGAACCTAAGGTCAGACCCTAGACCATACTGAACTCACCAAGGAAATGGTACCTTGCAAGATGTATTGGGCAATAGCTCTGTCTTCAGGCTTTGCCTGGCATGCTAACTATTTTGTTGGATATGTTTTCCATTTGGGACTTTGTCCAGTTAGCACAGAAGAGCTTAATAAATATTGTATAATAATAAGTATTCAAGACATGTGTTTTGATTCTTAGGTAAATTCTCTGAAAATCTATTCTGCTTTCCCATTTATTTATAACTACCATGACCACCAATTTAAAGGATATTTGACTCATGAGAGCCTGCAAATTCCTTGCTTTCTACTTTAAAGTGTCTCTATTATAACCACCCTCTCTCTTTTCCTTTCTGCCTTAAAGAAGGATGTAGATGGTCACCTTCTTCCCTCCACTTGCATCTTTGATCCTGTGCTCTCCTGCCTCTTTAAGGGCCTTTGTCCATCCATCATCACTCCCTACTTTTATCCCTCCTTTTCCACCAGATCCTTCTCCTGAGTCTGTAAATAGAGACAAGTCTCGCTGATTCTAAAAAACAAAGCAACAAAAACTTCATTTTCTCTTTCAAGCAATTCTCCTTTATTCCTAATTTATTTATTCTTAAACTTACTAAAATAACACTGTTCCACTTCATTTTCCACATGGTCATTAATTCTATGTAATTAGCTACTGTTCCCACTATGCCCTGGAATCCTGAAGGTTCCAATGACTTCGTTAAAACGCCTCCCAGGTCTTGGTGCTCATCGTCCCTGTTCTGTCTGCAGAACCTGATCTCCTTTCTTGAGTGCGCTTCACCTCTGACACCGGGCTTTCCCAGTTCTCCTTGGACTTCCTCGAGTGCTCCTTCTCCACCTCCCCTCCATCCCCCTCCATCTTCAAGCGTAGTGAGATTTTTGATCTCTGGATCCTTTCTCCATCCCCTAAAGCTCCCTGCCTCTGAAATGTCACCCAGTATCAGAATGTCAGTATCTCCTCTGTGTAAGGACTTCCTGATCTAAATTTTAGTACCCATCCTCTCTCGAGAGAGCCCTTGCATCTTGAGAGCCTGCTGGCCTTTTTCACCTAGATGTACTCCAGACAACTTTAAAACTGAACTCACCAGCCAAATTGTCTCCTAAGTCAGCTGCTCCTGCTGCGTTCCTCATCCTGCTGATGCCCCCACACTCCCAGTCTTGGAGCCACTAGGACCCCTCTCCCTTAACCCCATTGTCAAGTTCATTTTCAGATGCTATTGATTTTACTTCTGCAATGATTCTTGCAATAATCTTTTTTTCTTTGTTCCCACCACCACAATGCAAACTCAATCACTCATTACTTCTCTCCTGAGCTATTACAGTCAACTCCCAACTAATGTCCTCTCCTGGTCTCTTACTTCTCTATACCATCCTAGAGTCCTACGCTATCCAGTAAGGACTCATGGGTCACAGGTGGCAACTGAGCTCTTGAAATGTGGCTAGTCCCAACTGAGATATGCAGTAAGTGTAAAATACATACCTGATATTGAGTACTTAATACTAAAAGAACAATATAAAATATCTCAATAATTGTTATATTGTTTACATGTTGAAATGATAATATATTATGATATATATTAAAATAAATTTCATCTTTTTTTGTGGTGACTAAAAATTTTTAAATATATTGCTATTAGGTCTAGTGCATGGTGAGGTTTATGTTATTTTTCTCCTCGACAACTTTAACAACTTCTCCTTACCATGAAATGATACTGACAATAGAAGCAATAACTAACATATGTTATTTTACAAAATGTTTTCACATCACTGCTTCATTTAGTGTAAAATCCAGATCTTTTAGTTCAACATTCCATGCCCTGAACCATCTGGTCCCAATCTTTGACTATATTTCCCATTTATTCATTCACTCGTGTAATAGCTATGCATCTCTCTCTCTACTCCTTGTTTATACCTTCCACGCCTCAAAACCTTGTCTACCACATATTCCCCCCTTACACCCTTGCATTCC
This sequence comes from Rhinolophus sinicus, assembly GCF_057876585.1. Classification (NCBI taxonomy): domain Eukaryota; kingdom Metazoa; phylum Chordata; class Mammalia; order Chiroptera; family Rhinolophidae; genus Rhinolophus; species Rhinolophus sinicus. The sequence continues at coordinate 48,051,602 of NC_142504.1, forward strand.
CACCCCCTTTGTTTATAATGTTCCCTCTGTTAGAACTTTCTTCTCATGTTCACATGTCCATATCCTTCCATCCTTCACTATCTTTAATGAAATCTTCCCTGCTTCTTCCATGCCAGAAAAATATTGCCCCAACTCCTTTAATGCTCTGTGTATGTGCAAATTGCTGCATGATCCTCCAAAAGATCATGCTTGCTTGATCCCTTTCCTCTTTCAAAATCCACAGCAAGAGGCAGAAGCCAAGATTGCAATTAGCTCTTTAATATGTCATGCTGTTTCCTCTGTACTTCTGTCTCTCCTGAGGTGCTTCTATCTCCTCTTCAGGAAAGGCTCACCCCCTCCCCATGACCAGCCAGGAAGTCAATTACCTTCTTTGGATTTCATGGCACTTTTATTTGAGCAGTGTTTCACTTCATTTTGTTCATGCCAGATACTCTGACATTATCTCATTTAATCCTCACTTATTCACTTTAAGATGGTAAGCTAATTGTCTGTAGTCACAGAGTTAGTACATAGAAGAGCCAGGATTTTAAAGTCTTGCTGGTTCCAAAGTCTGTGTTTAGCCATTAGCTCAAGTGTAATTGAATACATGCCGTGAATATGTATGTCATCATCACTCCTACTATAGATGTTAAACCCCCTAAGGGCAAGAGCAGTGCTTGCTGTCTGTGCCTGCACAGAGCACTACATATGGGATATGAACACAACGCATTACTGGAAAGGGAGCGAGGGGAAACCTGGAAAATTTTAGTCTGAATTTTTATAAATTTTCCAGTTCTTAGGAACTTTCCCAAATTATTTTTTCAGATTCTATTATCAATACAATAAGTAATAACAAGTGTTGGAGATGTAATGGAGAAAAAAGAACCTTATACGCTTTTAGTAGGGATGGAAATTAGTGCAGCCACTATGGAAAATAGTCTGGAAGTTGCTCAAAAAATTAAGAATAGAATTACCACACATCCCAGCAATCCCTCTTCTGGATATCTACCCAAAAAATCTGGAAACATTTATCCATAAAGATATCTATACCCAATGTTTATTTCTGCATCTTTATGGTATAAAATTAAGGGTATACATGAAGAACAAGGTCCTTTTTGCTCACTCCATCATTCCTTCCCTAAACAGCTTCCCACAGCCTATTTTGTGGATAAAGACCCTAGTTTTATAGGTGATTTGCCAGGTAGCTGAGGTGCTGGGAGTGTAAGAATGGAGGAGTAGATTATGAATACCATTATTAGGGTCATCAAGTATGACTGACAAAAACCAAAAGCATTCTTCCCAGAACATGTTTTACACATTTACAAAGTTTACTTATGTGCCAGAACAAAGCATTTCTAATTCACTTGATAAAGAAGATTCTTAGGTTTCAATCCCAAAAAGTAAAATTTTCTTTTGAACATTATTAATTTAAAAAAATATACAAACTTAATGTGAGGGTATATATATTTTAAAAACATTGCTAATTTATATAAAGAAGATTCTTAGATTTCAACCTCGAAAGTAAAATTTCCTTTTGAACATTATGAATAAAAAATACACACACAACATAATGTGAAGATACACACACACATGCATATATTAGGTTGGTGCAAAAGTAATTATGATTTAAAAGGTTAAAAATAATTGCAAAAACTGCAATTACTTTTGCACCAACCCAATATATGTATATATAAAAGGTAGAACAGTAAAGCCAACTGGAAACCACTTTAGAAGCCTTTGTCTTCATCTTTGAGAGCTGGCAGATCTGCCATTTTTAGTAAACAGCCTATGATATGCATTTTGGGGGTGAAATCTCATTTCTTTTATTCCGCTGTTGCTATGGTTACCATCCTACAGAATCCCTGCACACACCACTTTAAAAAAAAAAAAGGAGGAAAGGAGCACAGACATCAATTTCAATATTAACATCTTTTCTCAAATATGCAAAACCAGATACAGTATCTGCTGAGGTGTGGAAAGTGCTGGCCATTCTTCCCTCCAGAGGGTCCCTGATGGGACACTGCCTGGAGCCTTATCAGAAATCTCTGGCACTAATGTCCCAGTGTTGCCCATTAATCCCATCTCCAGTGTCACCTTGGAAGGCAGCAGACACCTGGAGGGGTGGAAAAGCAGAGGCAGAGCCCTACTGGCTCATTTGGAGAATAGTCTGGACACCTGAGTCACAGTATCCTAACCACTCATAGCCTGGCATAGATGACATATGAGAAGACAGGATCCAAAGGCCTGGATTTTAGGGAAGTTAGAAAATCTAGGGCCAGTCCGGTGGCTCAGGTGGTTGGAGTGCCGTGCTTCTAATGCTGAGGTCGCCAGTTCGATTCCCACATGGGCCAGTGAGCTGCGCACTTTACAGCTAAGATTGTAAACAACAGCTCTCCCTGGATCTGGGCTGCCATGAGCAGCCGGAGGTTGGCGTGAGCTGCCGTGTGCTTCCATGAGTGGCCAGTGGCCAGCATGAGTGGCCGGCAGCCAGCGTGAGCCGCCGGCAGCTGGCGAGAGCTGTCGTGAGCTGCTGTGAGCAGCCAACTGAAGACCAGCGACCGACTGGGGAGCGCAAGGCTCATAATAGTCCCTGTAGGGCCAGGGATCTGTGTCCTACACAACTAGACTGAGAAACAATGGCTTGAACCGGAGTAGGGTGGGGGGTGAGGGGAGGTGGAATAAGGGGGAAAAGAAAAAAAAAGAAAATTAGGCGTGTGGGTGGGGCAAGATGCCCAAGGCCTGAATGAGTTTTGCCAAGTTCTTTTTTCTAAGATTTATATTTGATCCTCAGTTTCCCAATCTCTAACACAAGGACAAAAAATTAATGCCTGCCTCACAGAGTTACTGTGAGGATTATTAAATAAGATAATCACTGTGGATATATTTTTTGAGCTTGTGGTACTATAAAATGCAGTTTTTAATCATTGTGGTTATGGTTATTACTATGAAAACAAAATCAGCCATGACCTCCATGACTGGAAAAAACTCCCATGCCTTCCAGCAAAACACCAGGTCCGGAGGTTTCCCCTCTCATCTATATCTGCCTCTTATTGTAGACATTTTATCTTTGCACTAGGAGATAACTGGGCCAAGAATTTTTAATCTGAAATGGATTTTAATCTTCATTTGTTGCATTCATTCTCTGCACATGGAAACAACTTTTTTTTTTTAATTTTCATTTTTTTGAGCAATAAAAACACTTTGAAATGTCTGCTGTTGGGTAAAAATGGGTCCACAATCAATTCTAAGCTAAAAATAGACTATTAAATAAATCATTATTTTTTTAAAAGATTTTTAAATATAGCTAACATAAATATTATATTAATTTCAGGGGTACATCAGAGTTATTGAACATTTATATACCTAAAGAAGTGATCACCATGGTAAGTCCAGCAACCATCTGGGACTGTACCACGCTATCACAATATTATTGACTATATTCAATATGCTATATATCACCTCACCATGACGTATTTGTTTTATACCTGGAACTTTGAACCTCTTATTTCCCTTTATCTTTCCCCCACTTTTTAAATTTTTTAATTACAGTTGACAGTCAATATTATTTTACATTAATTTCAGAAGTACAGCATAGTGGTTAGATATTTATATAATTTAAGAACTGATCCCCCTCACTAGTCTAGTACTCACCTGGCACTATATATAGTTATTACATTTTATTGACAATATTCCCTATGCTTTACTTTATATCCCTGTGGCTATTTTGTAACTACCAGCTATACTTCTTAATCCCTTCACCTTTTTTACGCTGTCCCCTAAACCCCTTTCCACCTATCACCCTAATAAGTCTAGTACCCATGTGACACCATACGTAGTTATTACAATATTATTGACCATATTCCTTGTGCTATACCCTACATCCCCACGACTACTTTGTAACAACCAGTTTGTACTTTTTAATCCCTTCCTCATTCCCAACCCCCGCCCATCTGGCAGCCATCAAAATGTTCTCTGTATCTAAGAGCTTTTTTCTGCTTTGTTTCTTTGTTTCTTTTGTTCTTTAGATTCCACATATAAGAAAAATCACATTGCATCTGTTTTTTCTGTCTGACATACTCCACTCAGCACAACTCCCCTCAGGTCCACCCATGCCGCTGCAAATGGCAAGAACCCATTCTCTTCCATGGCTGAGCAATGTTCCACTGTATATAGGTACCACCTGCTCTTTATCCGTTTATCCATCAATGGACACCTGGAGTGGGAAGAGTTGTGATCAACAGGTTAATGTAGACTCTGGTTTGGTGCCAGTGCTGAGTCTGGAACTACTCAGCAAAAGTCTTAGAGCACACTGAGGCCAGTCACTGCCCACCTGGGACCCATTGACCCCGACAATTTTCCAAGAAAGAGTGCAATGTCGGCGGGTCTGGCTGCTTGGGGAGAAAGTGCCTCTGGTGTTAGGTGAGTTGAGTGTGGCACGTTCCCAGTGGCTCAGCAGGGTGGAGTGAGCCGAGCTCACCAGACCAATCAGATTCAGCTTTGGTCATGGTAGGGGCAGGCTCAACGCAGGAAAGATGGTGCCGGCCTGCAGGCTGCACGAAAGGAGAACCACCTCAACAGGGAAATGGCAACTGTCCTCCAGCCCTCAACCTGAAGCAACACAACTCTGTCTGCCCCCCGCCCCCCCATATGTCTCTGACACCACCTAAGTTGCTGACCCTTAGCTGGAGCACAAGGTGAGTGCCTGGGAGTGAGAATCTGTGCATGGGCCGTTTAAGAGGATGTCTGCCCCAATTCAGTGTTTTTCCCCCGATGTCTCTGGCACCTTTGGAGCCACTGCCTCAGCACTGAAGCTTAGAATGAATGAGTCTGTCAGTAAATACATCTGTGTGCCGGCTTTTAAGAGGAGCACTTGGGAGTCAAGCTGCCCTCCATCTCACTCAGACACAATTTCTGCTGGTTTTCACAACCAGAAGTTATGGGGGCTTCTCTCCCCAGCACAGAAACTCTCAGCTGGGAGGGGCTTGGACCCCTCACTCCTCTGGGGGACATCCGCAGCCGAGACATCCCTCCCGATTTTTCATGGTCACACGTGGGTGTGGGACCAGCCTGTCCAGCATCTCTGCCCCTCCTACCAGTCTCAAGGTGGCTTCTTCTGTATGTCCCTAGTTGTAGGGCTTCGGTTCGGGTAGACTTCAGGTGATTCTCAATAATGGTTGTTCCGTGGTTTAGTTGTAGTTGATGGGGTTCTGAGAGGAGGTGAGCACATCTTGACTGGAAATCCCCACATTTAAGTAAATTGTTAAATAGAAAGATGCATTCATCTATTTCTCTTTTGTGTATCAATTCCAAAATGTTCAATGAATTTCCTTCCACGATGACAGTGAATCAAGGTTTACGCATGGACACTTCCAGGTACAATAACTCATGGAAGCTCAAATTAAGTGAACCATGATTGAAACTCATTTCTTTCTTCAAAAGTGATGGCACAGAATATGGCAGGTAAAGCTTTTTGTTGCCTTAATCTTATTCCTGAGGGAAGTCGTGTAATCTTAACTACTTTATGAGGAAAAGAAAAATACAGGGATATGCGTCAGGAGACAGGAAGTCCAGTCCTCGCTTTACCATCAGCTTGATGAGTGATCTTAGGAAAACCACTTAACCCTGGTTTACCAGTTTCCTTGTTTTCAAAATGAATCACACCTTTCCTACTTGTTTCAGCAGAGTTCTTGCTATAAAACGAATTGATGTCTGTGTGCTTTGAAAAAAAAAATTTTAATGCTATCCCAAACCTGCATTGTTTACATTTTTGTTAATATTTGCCCTTAAGGGTAGAAACCCATTAAGGTTACAATGAAGCATGACCCAGCTCTTATCCTTTAAGTTGCTATCTTAGTATCACCCCCATGCAGGCTCTGTTGGAAAGTTCTATCACCAGCCAGTTTCAGTGGCTACCAGGCCTTTGTCATGAGAATGAGGGAATTCTTTGTGTTTGTGTTAGCTTTCAGTGCACCAGTATTGCATCTTTAATTACAGAGTGTTTTCCCTCCCCAAAGAGGCCTGGTGACTAGTAATAAGATGAATTAGCTCAATCTGTTACGTTAATTTCTTTTTATTGGGAGGTTTAACTCATGAAATTAATGATCTCATCCATATTTTGAAGCAAGATAATAAAACGCAAGCAGCTTAATCACATTTAACCCCAAAACTGTGCAGAATTAGTAAATTGCTTTAAAAGATTCCATTATATTTTAGTAGTGATTTCTTCATAGTAAAAGAAAAAAAAATTACTGCCAGCAATAAAGAAAATAACAAAATGAACCAACAGTTTAGAAAGATGTTTTATAACTTTTATTTTTCCAGATGCACTAAATAATATTATTCTGTCAAATAATTTTAAGGGATTGTTAATACAGTCTCTTTAACAGAGGATTGACTCATAAAGATGAACACAGTACATGTGGGTGGGTAAATGTTTGTACTGGCTCTGCATCATCTCTGATTGGATGGCTATTTCCAGGACTGATTTAGTCCAAGAAGAAATGGGAATATGGCTACATATTGGTGCCTCACAGGTTCCATAAGCCTTTTGTTTTAATGGTGGCAGTTCTTCTGAGGTTTGTTCCTCTCAGAGACAGTTGAGGGGGCTAGATAGTTTCTGGAAATCTATTTTAACAGCCTGTTGATTTTATCAATATATGTGTGATCCCTTCTAATCAACTAGAGATCAATACTAGATATTTTGAAAACCAAAATGGAAAGAATTTTCTATAGCCTAGTTTGTGATTTTAAAAAGACTGCTTACTAAATTTTGCATTATAAGGTTGAAATTAACATTTTACTTTTATGAAGGTAACAAGAAGATAGTGACATTATATATTTTATATATTATACACACACATATATATGATATATATGTGTGTATGTGTATATATATATGTATATATATATATATATATATATCGCTCCACAATTTCATTATTAAGCATTTTGTGTGTTGATGAGCGATGAGGTACCAGTGATTTTTGTGCTGTCTTAAATCCACCCACCTGTCCTTCCTCCTTACTTTTGGGCTCCTACAGGCTTTCATCTTCTCTCACCTGGACCGTGGTAATTAGCCCACTTCGGTCCCCCTGCCTCACGTCTTTCCCTCTTCCACACTTTTCCCTCCCCACTGAAAACTGAGTGAATTTTCTCAACACAAATCAGATTACTCACCATCCTGAAATTCTTGAGCAAATCCTTGCCCATAGAATAAAGCCTCTCTTCTGTTCTTATGTGATTGTGCACTTCTCTCAATGCTGCAGACTCCTCCATGTCTCCCAGCCTCTGCTCCCGGGAATATTCCTGTTGCCCTTTCAAAGGCCTTGTCATCCTTCAAGTGTTTTGTGTCCTGAGATGCCCTCTCAAACCCGCCTCATCTCCCCTATACTTCCAGGCTAGCTTGCATGAGATATTGCTATCTTGGTATGTATACTTGTCATTTTATATTACAACGTTGTATTTACCTCTTGCCTCCTTATCTTTATCATTAATATATCCCCAGAGTTTATCGCAGTGTCTGGCAAAATTGCTCAATAAATGTTTATTGAATGAAGGAAGGAAGAATAAGGGAACAAACTGCTTGGCTTGGTGTATGTTTTTTAATTCCAAATATTATTGCTTGGGTAATCGTATTTTTTCACAGACTCTTTACAATATAATAATCCAATACCACATACCACTTTAATGCTGCTTTTCTTTCAATAACATTTGTTCTACTAATTTAACAGCTATTAAGTAAGATGAAGCCTTCAAAACCAGTCAACTAAACTGCTCTAGTCACTTAATGCTCTACACAATTGCTAATATGATTTAAACTGACGGCGAAAGTTTTTAGATTTGAAGTTAAGAGCAAATAAGATGCTAGTAAAATTTGGAACTCCATCTAAATGGAAGTTTTTGCACATAATTTTATTGTTGTGAACATAGAACTGAAGATAAACAGTTTATCTCCTGAAGTAACAGGAAGCCACTCACTCCTTCTCTTCCAGGGATTTGGGGTTTGTATTCCGCAGGCCCTGCTCTTCCCTTACATCCACCGTAACATACCCCAAGTTCAGAGATCCTGGGCGAGTTGACCTGATACAACCTGAGGCTGAGGTGTATTATGAGAAATGAAAGAGAGTGCTAGAAATCATAGGTACCTATTTGAAATAACTGGAAAAGGAAAGGTTGTAACTCAGGGAAAATCACAGAGAAAACCAAATATATTCTGCAGCTATGTCTAGACTCTGCTATTGAATTAACTGTAGCATGGTTGATTTGATGGTTGTCCTTTTTCTTTCCTTTTCTTTTTCTGGCTGTAATAACTGGATTTCTGAACAATAAATTAGATCAATTGTACTGTACTGGAAATCAAATTAACTGAAAGGAATTTCAGAAAAATCAGGTTGTGGCCCGCTTATTGTAAATACATTTGGTCACAGGGGTGGAAATTAGATTTCTAAAGGTACCTATAAGGAAAATGATTCAGTGAAAATAGACAAGAATCATCAAACCTTCACATGTCATTATTGAGATTTTATGGAAACTGAAACAATTAGAATTGTTCATGTCCACAAAAATGGTATCCTAATACTATAGCACACGTTACTTTCTATATTATATGTGAAATATTATAGTACAAAACAATTTATTTGCTAACATCTGAACTAGTTAACATTTGTTCTCTTCTTCCCATGGTTTGCAATTTGGAAATAAATTCCACTTTTACATAAAGAATAGGGAAGAAGTCAGTATTAAATGCTTCAGTTCTTAAAAGATAAAATGCTTACCATCAAATCAAGAAAAAAAATGGTTTTATAGTCTTCTTATTTGAAGTCAAACAGATATTCAAGTAGAAACTACAGAAACAATGTTGGCTAAACCATCTGATTAGTAGGTTCTTACAGAGGTTCTGACTCTGGTGGCATGAATTATTATTGCTCCACATTAAGATACAGAAGATTGTACCTGCTTTCCAGGGTGGATCTAGGATGCTGTGTTCGATCTGTCCCCATCACACGCATCACCTCCAGAGGTACCAGGGTATGCTCCTTTCAAGAAAGGTGAAATGCACTCATGTATTGTAACTTGCCTAAAATGCTTTTCCAACCCTTACAACTCAAAGAATTTCTCATAACATTTATTTTCCCCATGTCAGTATTGTTAGGGCATAAATAATATTTCTTGTTGTTTATTCAACTCTATTCCATGCTCATTGGGTAATAAGATGGTTCTGGTAGGTCTAGTACCTAGGGCATTTTGTTTTAAAATAATAATACTCAGTTACATCTGAGTCCTTAGAAAGGGGCATTCTTTCACATTGTCAATGGTAGTATAAATCATTTCAAATTTTCAGGGTAAGAATTAAAAAACAGTTACTAACAGCCTTAGAATTCCACAAATCCTTGATACAGCTAGTTGCTTCTAGAAATTTATTCTGAAAATGTAATTACATATGTTTGCAAATATTTAATTATTTAGAAGCTCATCACATGTTTGTAAAAAGAAAAGCTAGAAACAAATTAAATACCCCATATAAGGGATTGGTTAAGTAAGTTTTATGGGACAGTAGAATACTATGAAGCTATTGAAAGATAGTCACATACAATTTAAGTGGTAAGATCAGTTTAACAAATAGAATGAACACAGCTATCCTGTTTTGGTCAAAGCAAACACATATATGCACACACACACGTGAAGAAAAGACTGGAAGGGATGTAGCTTTCTCTGGCTTCTGGAATTATAAATGTTTTTTATACTTATCTTTTTCTCACCTATTTTTTTTCTTGATTTTCTATAATCACGTTTGTTTATAAGAAACAAACAAACAAAAAATTCATTTTTATGTGCTCAAGACAATGATTTCCAAAATGTTATTAAGCATTCTATTTCAAGATTTGATCATTTCCATATTTAAGAAAAATTTTTTAAGTTCAATGAACATTTCTTTAGTTTTCATGTATGCACATTTCTTTAGACTCTTGTTTTATGTTTTGTTTTGTTTTTATTTGGTTGATAATGGAAAATAACTGTTCAGCCCACTTACGTGAACCATGCTCTACTTGAAGATAGTAATCAAGTTTCCTCTTATTCATTTTTCTCTCCAGGCCTAAAAAGACCCTATTCTTTTCATCTTTCTTTGTGAACCACTTTTCTCTTCCTTTAATCTTTATTTGTTATTCATCTCTGAACCTTCTCTAGTTTCGTCATATGAATTTAAAATGCAATGACCAAACTGGAGACAATCAGAAAAATGTAGCTAAGATATACTGGAAGGAGTTGTCCTTAACCCTTAGCTATTCAAGAGCATGATAAGTTCTTTTTAATAGTCATAGTTAATTGTGCATTTACTTTTCATTTATAAACAGTTAATGTTTCCCAGGGTTTTCTATTTTTTTGCTACATTTTTATCTTATTATACTTTATTCTAATTTTTAATGTCTGCAGTTAGATTTTTGTCTTCAATGTTTTCTCTTTGTTATACTTACGCATATGGCATTAAATTGCATTCTTCTGATATGAAAATATCTCAGAAATGTCAAGGTCATGTGGTGTGAAGAGCAATAAAAATTCTTCTGATTAAGAATTCTCCACAGATCTGGTCAGTACATTCTTGACTGTTGGTCATGAATGTGGAATACAAATATGTTGGCCTTAGGGCTGATTCTAATACACACCACACCACATCACCTCTTCCTCCAGGTTGCAGCCTTAATTAAACTATCTGCCCACATTACAATAGGGCAATAAACACCTTACTGCCTACTTTGTTGATGAGACATGGTGTATAATGGCATTAAAACATTTGCCATATTTCAAGATAAATTACTTGAGTACTATCCCTTCGTTTTTGCAGTGGAAATATCATAAAAACAATACAATTGGCTCAGTATGCTTTGCTCGTCATAGAGTTACTGTGGCAGTGTTTGGTTGGCTGATCATCAGCAGTGGAACAGTTGGCCTGATGAAATGTTCCTAGTCTTCAAGGATTGCAGAGTCACACTGCTTATATGTAGGAGGTAGTGCATCAAAGCAAAACTCTTCAACATTTTAGTGTGTCAGAGTGACAATGTTCCCCCAAATCTATATTTAGAAAAATGAGCACTAAAGAAAATATATAATACTTTTCTGTCCTGTAGGACATAAATTATATAACCAATGGAATTTTTGTCTTCTAACTCCATCATTACATTCAGTCATGAACAGGAGAAAACATTTTACCTGGGCTGCATTTTCTAAAAGGCATCACATTGAAATGAGATATGGAAATGAAAAGCTTTCACATTGCTGATGTGAAGAGCAAATTAGAAGCAAATGATGGTAATTATAAAGCACAACCTTGCGTTCTTCTGTATATGCCTAAAGGTAATGAGAAAGTAGAGGGTAAAAAGTTGGACCTGGTAAAGATGGAGAATTGCGAGCTGTAGTGAATTACAGACGAAAAAGGCATAATGATATCCATTGTGTTGGGGGAAAAATTGAGCAAGGATGGCAGAGTTGTTTTGTTTGAGAGGAAAAAAAAATTAAAATTCTTTAGAAATATTGCAATTGGTTAATTATCCTATGTATAAAATATATTTATATATCAAAAAAAGATAAGCACAAGGTGATGAATGAATGACTATAGTAGAAGAACCCAGTCAAGTATTCAAATATGAATAAATACAGTTAATGGAATTAGTCACTGTTATAATTACCAGAGCTTGTCATGGTAATATGAAAGCTAATCTCTCTCAAATAGATTAATGAAGAGTCTTTAAAAAGTCACTTTTCTCCATTTTTAAAGATCACAGTTATAGGTCAGAAGTTATATAGTGAAAAGACATCTTGTACATATTTCTTCTTCCAAAGCGAAAATGGACTTGATTACACATAACTTGTACACATTTCTTGAAAGTGAACTTCACTTTTAATTCACTGGAATAGTATGAAAACTGACCTTATAAGGAAAATATTTTTTTCTCCCAACACCTCGGAGCATGCAGAGCACACTCCGTACATTATCCCATCACTGAACTCCTACTCATATCTCAGGACTCAGCTTAGTTGTACCTCCTCTGGGAAGCCTTGCGTGAGCCCTCAAGTCTCCTAAGGATTCCAGTGACAATTGCTGTACATATCATGTTGCTTCCTACTTAGCCCATGACTTGTTCACTTATCTGTCTCTGCCACTAGACTGTGTCAGCTCCTTGAGGCTGTATTATACTCACTGTTGTATATCTAGGACCTACCATAGTATCTAACACTAACCTGTGTTCATTAAATACATATAATATCACTTGGGCCTCAATTTGTTCCTGAAAGATATCGATTGTGATCATCATCCCCATTTTATAATGAAGAAAAAGAGGCTCTAAGAGCTTCTGTGATTTGCACAAGGCCATACAGACAGTTAGTGAAAGAGCTGTAATTCAAACATTTGGTACAGAAACCAAAGACGATAGAATTTTAACAGGGGTAACCAAACAATTCTAAATGCAACAGACATCTGGATTTAATTTAAAGAAAAGGGTACAGAGGTAACTGGTAATCTTTGAGAGCAGTCTCAGCACAACACTGAGGAATGGAAGTGTAACTCCAGGAAATTTAGAGAAAACAAATTGCAATGAAAGGGAAGTAATAGAAACAAGTGATCAATTCACAAAGTTTTCCATTGGAGGCCACAAAGTGTGGAGGTCACTAGGAAGGCAATTAATACAATTCTTTCAGAAGGAAAGACCTGTTGCACATTTAAAGCACAGAGCCAGGTTCCACCTCCAGGAAGATGGAGTAGATATATTTTCCTCTATTCCTCCTGCTAAGTACAAGTAAAAAGTTTGGGCATTATATACAAAACAAACATAAGGAGACTCTGAGTGGTGGAGAGAAGGAAGATGGTCTGGAACAGTCGGCCCTCAAATAACAATATGGAAGTGAGTTCCCTGTGTTTTCCCAGATGTGGAGCTGAAGAAACCAAGAACACAGAAATGCCAGTGGGAAGAGAGGAAAAAAAAGTCCCAACTAAAGCCTGCTGTCTCTAGCCAAAGCACCAAGAAATAGGCAGCCTAGCAAGATAAAAAAAACTTTTAGATTATGACCAGTCTATTCCAGCCAAACATTATACATGAAACTGTGGCCCTATGCCACCCATTCCAGCCACAGCCAAGTGGGGAGCTTAGACTTCCACTCTCGCCAAGCTGTAGTGAGCCCTCCCTCCCACCCCCAATCTGCTCTGGTGTTAGTGCAGACCACCTGGGAAGCCTGGACTTCCACCTCCACCCAGCAGTAACCAGGTCCTCCTCCATTCCCCACTGGGGTGGTGTCAAAGGAGGTCTAGTGTAGAGTCAGGACTTCCACTATCACCCAGCAGTAATAAGGCCACTGCCACTACAGTGTCAGTGGAGGACACACAGGGACCAGAACTCCCATTCCTTACCCAGGAGTAACAAAAAGCCCACACCCTTGGGTCTCAACAGATCCCAACGAGGGAACATGGAGTCCTACCTGCACCTGGAAGTAACATCACAGTGTACCTCCCCTTTCCTCTGCCAGAGTGGTATCAGAAAAAAAATAAAGTTAAAACAGAAGTTTTAAATAAGACCAGGAGTCTTATAACATAACATGAAAATGTCCATATTCCAGTCAAAAATCACTTATATCAAGAACTAGGAAGATCTCAAACCAAAGGAAACATGGCAATCATTAGACACCAACACCAAGATGACAGAGATGTTAGAATTATCTGAAAAAGATTTTAAAAACATTATGATAAAATACTTCAATGAGTATGAAGAAGCTTGAAACAAATGAAAAAATAGAAAACCTCAGGAAAGATGTAGAAAGTCCCAGCAAATAAAAAGAGAATATAAGGAAAAACCAAATGGAAATTTTAGAACTGAAAAACACAATAACTGAAATTAAAAGCTCAGTAGATGGAATCAACAGCAGAATGGAGAGGTTGGGAAATCATTGAACTGAAAGTTAGAACAATTGAAATCACTGAATCTAAGAATCTAAGATACACAGAAAAAGAGACAGAAAAAAAAAAAGAATGAGCCTCAGGGACCTGTGGGATTATAACAAAAGATCTAACAGTTATGTCATCAGAGTTGCAGAAGAAGAGAAAGGATGAAACTGAAAAAGTACTTAAACAAACGTTGCCTGAAAACTCCCCAAATTTGGCAAGAGACATAAACCTACCGATTCAGGAAGCTGAGCAGGATAAACAACCTAAACCCAAAGATATCCACACCAAGATTCTCTGTAATTAAACTTCTGAAAACAAAGAAAAAAAATATTTAAAGAAGCCAGAATAAGATAGCACTTTACCTATGAGGGAGGGGAAAATTAAAGAGGTAGTGAATTTTTAATTAGACACCATGGAGGAAAGAAGGAATTGGAAAACTGTTTTTCAAGTGCTGACATAAAAGAACTGGCAACCCAATATTCTATACCCTGCAAAAATATTCTTCATGAATGAAAGGGAAATCAAAACAATCTCAGATAATAGGAAACAAAGGAATTTGTCAGCAGTAGACCTATCTTAAATGAATGGCTAAAGGAAATTCTCAGAACAGAAAGGAAACAAAAGAAGGAACTTTGGAACATTGAGAAGGAAGAAGCAACATGATAAGCGCAAATATGGGTAAAGACAAAGGCTTCTTTTCTCCTCTCCAGTTATCTCTTTGGCAGTTGAAGCAAAAATTACAACACTCACATGGTTCAAAATGCATGTAGAGGAAATATTTCAATGGGACTATAAACTGGTGGTGCAACTACTCTGGAAAACAGCTTGGCAATTTCTTTAAAAACTAAACATTTAACTACCATACGAACCAGCACTTAACAGTCCTGGACATTTATCCCAGAGAAATGAAGACATATGTTCACACAAATGCCTGTATATAAGACTCGTAGCAGCTTCATTCGTAATAGCCAATAATCAGAAACAACTCAGATGTCTTTTAAAAGGTGAACAGTTAAAACAGACAGTGACCTAGTCCTAGCAGAGAATACTGCTCAGCTGTTAAAAGGAACAAGCTATTGATGCATGCAACTACCCAGAGAATTAATTATGCCGAGTGAAAATACCAATCCCAAAAGGTTACATACTGTGTGATGTGATTTACATAACATTATTTACATGACAAAATTGTAGAAATAGAGAACAGAGTAGTGGTGGCCAGAGGAAAGCAGTAGGTGAGGTTGGAGGGGCAGGCCTGTGGCTATTAAAGGGGGATCCGTGTGATGATGGCAGTGATATGTGCTTTGAATGTATCAACACCAACGTCCTGGTTGTAATGTTGTACTATAGTTCTGCACACTCTTCCTTTTGGGGAAATTGAGTGACGGGTTTAGGCGTTTTCTGCATTTTTCTTACAACTGCATATGAATCTACGGTGCTCTCAAAATAATTATCTTTTAAAACAAAATGCACAGAACCATTAGAAAGGGAAAGATTGAAGATGAGAAGAGAATATGAGGGACAAACAGGAATGGGAGTTTTACTTTTCATTTAGGAGCTCTCCCTGGTGTTCCCACAGTTTCAATGCCAATACAGCTGTTTATTAAGAAGTTAAAACAGAGGAGATCTCCATAACCTGGAGAGTCCTAATGCATCACATGGAGGTAATAGTTCAAGACGGAGAGTAGCAAATGCCAACACGTTTTATCTCTTCCCTCCTTGCATTCTCACTGATCAAATTACTCAACCTAGAACAGCAGATCTCAATCTTGGCTAAACATTGCAATCATCAAGGGAGCTTTAAAGAAATACCATTGTCTGGATCCACCCCACCCAAAGATTCTGATTAAATTGATCTAAGTTCTCTCTTGGGTATTAGCATTTTTAAAGGTCTAGAGTGATTGCAAAGTGTAGCCAAGCTTGAGAACCAGTGGCCAAATGGAGTTGCACAGCCTGTTTGAATGTTATTTCTGGGTACAAATCATATGTTTGTTTCCAATTGAAAGTGAAGAGACAAGCTTGTGGTGTGTGTCAATCATTTCACTGTACCTGTAGTGATGAGGTTAAGTACGTGTTTTAAGGTAGAGATCTATTTATAAAGGAAATCAATTACCATGGTTGTTAGCTTCCCAAACTGGGAAGTCCTCACACTTCCCTGCCTGTCTCACTGGCCTTCTTTCAGCTTCTAGAACATTCCATGCTTTCTTTTGCCACAGAGCTCTTTAACATATGCCATTCCCCTACACAGATCAAGAAATCTCTCTTTCTCTCTCTGTCTCCCTCTCCCTCTCCTTCTCATCTCATTCTCACATCCTCATTTTCTTTCCCTTGTTTGCCTAAATAATCTCTTTCAGATCTCACTCAGCCTTCAACTCCTCAGAGGACATAGCATTTTATGCTACCACAAACCTCTTTCCCAGTACCTACCAGTTATAATTTTACAGTTATAAATCTACAATTATTTTATCATTATTCCATTAATAGCTGTCTCTCCCACTAGAATGTAAACTCTCTGAGGGCAGAAATCTCATTTGTTTTTGCTCACTTTTTTATCTGCAGCCACCAGCCTAGTACCTGACATATTATAGGTGCTCTATAAATCATACATTACCTGAATGAAACAATCTCTATTTAGAAACTTAGGGGGTGTTCACCAGAGATGGAAGATGCCATAAAAGCAGTTGCCTAGGAATGGTTCAGCCGCAAACTAGTTAATGTGACCTTGGGCAGATCACTAACTCTCCGTGGGGCTCAGTGTATATATCTGTGAAATAGGGATGGTCCTCAAACTTGGCTGCACATTAGAATCACTGGGGAAGCTCAAACTACCAATGTCTGGGCCACCACAGATGTCCTCATTTAACTGGTTTAAAGTGGAACCCGGATATTAGGTACATACATTAAATGCTTCAAGGTGATTGAATATGCAGTCAGAGTTGAGAACCACTGGACTGGGCTTCATGAAGTCTAAAGTCTGGCACAATTATAGAATTTTACGGTTGTATAAAACAACCCACCTTCTTTTGAAATGACCCTCCTTTTCTGTTAGGATAAGCTATACATCCTCCGGCTTCCTCCACGCCCATGATACTCGGAGACAGACACAAAGTGAATACTATTTTAACCTACCACCTTCATTTTTTCCTTTTTTAGTTTCTACAGTGGTGGTGTTAGCACTGCCATCTCCACAGACTTGGCCTGTTGGCACCCTGTGAAGTGAGACCGTGAGATGGTGCTATGTGAGGTGCAAGTAAATTGGAAATTAATTATTGACCTAAAAACAAAGCAAATAACAATTTGCTCTTTTGATTGTTAACTTTCTGGTTTTCAGAATAACAGTTTAAAATCACATCTTTCCATCCAAATGCCCAGAGGGATTCAACTGCACTGAAGGTTAATTCCCTGAGATGTTTCACTCTTGAACGGTTGCCTGGTTTGGTTTTTAATATTTGGCCCTGAAAATGAAGTCTGATGCCAAATTTTCTTTGTTGTCATTTTTTAGCTGTAATTGGCTCTGAGATATAAAAGAATTCATCAGGTTCCGTGACTGTTACCCATAACAGAGTGATACTCGTGATCAAAGAACTGGAATCACAAAATGCAAATAAGGAGAGAGCTTATTACCTAGGCATATGAGAGGCTGCTCCAGAGTTCAAAGCCAGTGCTACACCCTCCAGTTTCCTCTGCGCTGTATTATGTTTTGCTGCTGTTTACTGGGGTTGTGACATCAACCTCAGCTGATTAGTAGAATGACTGGAATTATAAACAAATCATGCTTTGAAGTGGTGTGACTTCATTCTAATTAGAAAAATTCTAATTAGAATTTGGCATAAGAAACAAAAGCAGTATGAGGGGGAAGAATTTTGTACATCTCTTTGTAGCCCTGGAGATCAAGTGTACCTCCATGGTGGTCTATTCACCGGGTGTGCGAGACCTGTGTGTAGAAAACAGCTGGACAATTGAAGTTGTTGGGTAGCCATCAGGAAGAGTTGCCGTCTTTATTCTTGAGCAGTGTGGACAGTCCTCTGCCTGAGTTACTCCGATACTCAGGTGAGTCCCTACATAGACTGTTCATTCTTGCAGCCAGGAGAGTACTCTCTGAGCCCGTTCTTTAGTGGTTCAGTTACTTCTATGGTGCGTCTCTGCGTGCTTAACCTAACTACTCAAAGATAAAGGCTTGAATGAATTCGTTAGGCACAGAGAAACCTTTTATCTGGGGAGGGAAAGGAGGGAAGACAGCCAAATGGCTGGCTTTCTATTCTTCTGTATTGGGGAAGGGAGAGTAAATGAGAAAAATTCCCCTTTCTTCACTTCCCACCCCTCAAAAAAATAGCTCTGGCCATAAGCCAGATATAAACCCTCTTTTAGAATGGAGGCCACTTCAGAAAGAATTAAACATTTTGACCATTCACACTGTAGTATGGGTTATGTGAATTAGAAAACCAGGTCACTTTCTTCCTCAGGGAGGTCAGCCATAGAGAGAGACTGATGGTCTGGATTGGGAGGGAGAGGAGCAGTGAGGTGAATTTCAGAGCATAAGAAAAGAAGGCTTCAGTGGTGTGGGGGATTTCGGAAGGTTAGAAGCGGCTGAGAACTCCTGATGCCTGAGTATAGCAGTGAAGTCCAGGAGTCGGGTGTCATAGACAGGGCAAACTACAGGCCATTTCAAATAAGGTTTGTCTACTTTGGGCGTTTCCTAGATTTAGCTGTGGAACTATGTGGCAGTGAAAAATATACTTCCTGCTACATTGGGTATGTATATTGCTATTGGCAAATAAGAGCTTTTACTCTCTTACCCTAAAAATTAGAAGGTATGACTTCCTTAGGAAAATGTGTGCAGTCAGCTACCCTTGCGATCTATCTGGAGACTCAAACACTGGTTGTAGCACTGCTTCCATCCTCCCCTTGGTTCCCTAAGGCTGGAGAAGTCCACCCTGGGGTGCGTGTGCTTCCAAGACTCAGAGACTGTCCATGCGGTGGGCACACACAGAGAGCATAAGGAAATCAATTTCCAGATGACGTCTTTCCTGAAACTGATCTACTGGAGACGGGCCCTGCGATCAACAGTCAAGGTCCTGCTTTCCCATTTCCCCTTTCCAGTCACTCTTTTCTGGTAACCTCCAGAATGACAAACAAAGGGACAACTAGAAATATGGACGTTAGATAACCCTTCTTTAATCAAAGCATTTAAACGGGGGGATGCGTCTTTCCTGTTTTAGACACATTTATGTTACTGGCCAAGCCTGGTGTTAGAAAGTAAGTCTGATGGTCCTCATTGAGATGTTCTGGATTCCCACAGTGATGGCAAGTTTTCTTTAATGGCCTCATTTTTCCCACCCACCCCCAACTATTTTCAAAGAATGTGTTGCTTCTGTGGGAGAGTTCTTTGAGAGCAAAGCAAAACAAAACTTAAAACGAAATCGAAGATGGCAGCGCTTTCTGTCATCCTTGCAACAAACTCTTGGCAGAGCTTCATACCCTATCTACCTCCCTAGCTCAGAATTAAAACTCCAAAGTGAGGTGGCTGCCACAAAGGTGCATATTAACACATTTATTAGAACTGAAACATGAGGCCAAACTGTCTCTAATAAAAAGTGAGGTTGTCAAGCCAATTGTTTGACATTAAGGACAGCTTAGCCAGTTAGCAAAGCTATCAAAGACATCTTCCATACATTGAATAAGCTAGATCTGCAGCTCCAAAGTTTTGATAAAAATTTAAGTCATGTTATGAAAAAAACTCATATTGGCAAATTAGAATTGAAATTAACAATGTTTTTTTTTTTTTAAATTTTTCCAAGCATTTCTGAGTATAGTGAGTTAAATAAGATGCCTTTAAGTGAAAGAGAAGCAGGTATAATGAATAATCATTTGAAAAATCTTGGTAAAATCATTTTGGTACACTTCCCAGAACCTGATAAAGTTAGTGCTGCTAATAATGAGTATTGAGTGCCTGTGCAAGACAGGTTTCTGCTTTCCAAAATTAATTAAAAGTTGCCAGAGTTAGGGGATGGGGGGTGGGCAAATTGGTGAAGGGGATCAAAAGGTACAAACTTCAATTATAAAATAAGTCCTAGAGATATAATATACAGAATGTGACAATAGTTAATTATACAATATTGCATATTTGAAAGTTGCTAAGAAAGTAGATATTAGAACTCCTCATCACAAGAAAAAAATTGTAATTATATATGGTAATGGACGTTAACTAGACTTTGTGTGGTGATCATTTTGCAATATGCAAAAAAACAAATATCGAAACATTATGTTGCATACCTGAAACTAACATGTTAGATGTCAGTTATACTTCAATTTTACTTTCAGTCTGTGTGTGCTTTGATCTGAGGTGGGTCTCCTGTAGACAGCATATGCGTGGATATTGTTTTCTTCTCCATTTAGCCACCCTATGTCTGACTGAAGCATTTAATCCGTTTACATTTAAAGTAATTATTGATAGGTATGTAGTTATTACCATTTTATTTTCGTATTTTTTATCTTTTCAAAATTATTTTTCTTAAAAAAGTCCCTCCAACGTTTCTTGTAATACTGGTTTGGTGGTGATGAACTCCTTTAGGTTTTTCTTGTCTGGGAAACTCTTTGATTCAGTTTTGCTGAGTAGAGCAATTATGATTGTAAGTCCTTGCTTTTCATCACTTTGAATATTTCTTGCCAATCCCTTCTGGCCTGCAAAGTTTGTGTTGAGAAATCTTCTGATAGTCTTATGGGAGCCACTTTGCAGGTAACTAACTGCTTTTCTCTTGCTGCTTTTAAGGTTCTCTCCTTGTCTTTAACCTTTGGCATTTAAATTATGATGTGCCTTAGGTGTGGGTTCATTTCGTTTGGGACTCTATGTGCTACCTGGGCTTGTATGTCTATTTCCTTCTCCAGGTTAGGGAAGTTTTGCGTCATTGGTTCTTCAAATAGGTTTTCAATTCCTTGCTCTCTCTTTTCTCCTTCTGGTACCCCTATGATGTAAATGTTGTTATGCTATTACATATAATGGAATGTTATTCAACATAACAACAAGGAAATCCTACCATTTGTGACAACATGGATGGATCTTGAAGGCATTATACTAAGTGAAGTAAGTAAGACAGAGAAAGACAAATGCTGTATGATCTCACTTATATGTGGAATCCAATTTAAAAAAATACACGCACACCAAAAACATAGAAAAAGAGAGCAGATTTGTAGTTACCACAGGCAGAAGGTGGGAGGTGGAGGAACTGGAGATAAGTAGTCAAAAGGTACAAACTTTCACTTACAAGACAAATAAGTACCAGGGATATAATGTACAACATGATGACTGTAGCTAACACTGCTGTATGACTTATGGGAAAGTTGTTAAGAGGGTAGATCCTAAGAGTTCTCATCATGAGGAAAATTTTTTTTTAATTTTATGTATATAAGATGATGGATGTTAACTAGAACCTATGGTGATAATTTCACATTATTAAATTGAAGCATCATGCTGTACATCTTAAACTTATGCAGTGATGTATGCCAATAATTTCTCAATAAAAATGGACAATAAGTAAATAAAACATGTTTTCCAGCCCTTTTTATAATGGAATAAGACATTTCCTAGGATTAGGGAGGAAAAGTTAGTTATAATAAAAAATAATTTTTTCTTTACATCTATATTATATGTGTTAACAGGGTCAAAATGTATGAAGTACAACTTACCTCAAGACTCATTAACCAAAGCTGACGTTGCCTTTCATTTTTCCCCGTTCTATCCTGTAGACTACAGCCTCGGCATCTTTTCTATCTTTCCCATAAAAATTCATTATAATGAATGTTTAAGATACACACAGCCGCTTAGATATGTGAGGCATGTATGTGCTTCAGCAGCCATGTTGGTCTACCCTGCAACATGGAAATAGGTTATCACTCTTCATGAATAACTGCAACAACAATAAAAGTCCAAGGAAATCCAGGACATTGCTGTCTTCATCCTGGTTTGGTAAGAAAGTAATGGAGCCTCTGAAGTGGTTATCCTCCATCCTGGCTAGACTGCTAGGGAGAGTTTAAAACATTCAGATTCGGTATTCATCCTGAACGTATTAAGGAAGAATCTCCCAGATCCATCCCAGGAATCCTTCAAATGGTTCTGATGCAGTCAGTCAGTCCACAAATAGGTTTTTAGGAACCCTTTCTATCAATGAATATAACAAAATCTTGATGAATTTCACAGGACTGCTTTTCTCCTTTGCCTTAAAGTCCAGCAGTATTATGTTCCAATGAGTTAAAGAACACTGACAGATACGTATGTAGGATCTAGTCACAGAATATGGCACAGAGGTAGATGATAGGATGAGGACAGGAGTTGAGCAAGGCAAGTAGGATGGTAGATCAAGAAGACGGGTCTCGTGCAAAGAAGGGGCCAGGAATACATACCAAACACAAATAGACCTTGGAGCTGTGGCATGGTCCACATTGACACAGGAAGTCAAGTTCATAGGAAGGCAGCTTAGGAAGACCAGGCAAAAGACCTGGAGATACAGAGATCTCCATCGCAAGATGCTGAGGCATATAACCTGTCCCTGATAGAAAACTAGTTCAATTACTGATTTTATGGGAGGGGCCAGCAAGTGGCCCTTCTGGTCCTAACACCAATAACGTGATTTGCTTATGGATCTTTCACCAGCCTGGAGCATCTAGAGGGCAAACCTGGTGTCCTCTCCCTGGATCCTCAGACCCACCCCAGTGCTTGTCAGTATTTGTGGAATGGATTAAACTGAATCAACCACTCCTGACAGAACGTATGGTATTTCTCAAGAGTCTTATAAAATCTTATCTACAAGAAAAAAGTATGTTTTAATTTTGGGACAATAATTGCAACACTACTTTGACTAAATTCCAAGAATAGTGGGAATGCTTTAATGCTGAGTTGTATTTGGCCTACAGTCCTTCAGATTTCTTCCAAAATTTATAGGTTCTATGCCTCCCCTAAAATATTCTTGCAGCCCTATTCATCTCAACCAATTCATTCTTTTTTACTCTCAGCAGTTTGCTTTAAAAAAAAAAAGAAAAAGTTTTTATTCATTTTTCCTGGTTTGGCTTCTGCAGTGCTCCAAAGCACTGACAAATTATGTACACCTCGTTTTTCTGCTATAATGTTGACTTCCTAAGGAAGCAGAATGTGCTGTGGCCATATGCATCATTGTGGAAATAAGAGAAGGTGGTGCTGATTTAACAGCTCCTTCAGCTTGTGTTGGAGTAACAGTTCCTCTTAAAGTAGTCGTGGGTGTGTTTGTTTCCCACTCAAGAGTTGAGCTCCTTAATGTGTATCACACATCTTAAATCTCAATATGCTGCTCACTGTTTTAGCTCCAAAAACCACTAAATTCAAATCTCCCAAGAGAAGCAGTTCCTCCCCTTTCAAAATTGCTCGTGTCACCACTTTTATATGTACTTATTCCACTAGTAGTGTAACATACTGACATCAGGCATTGGAAGTCTGAAGACTAACAGCATCAGTATAAATATATATGATAAATATTCAAGGAGCCTTCTAGAGCCTCCTAATTTTATGATTTTCCTGGGCATTATTTTACTCTAGGGTAGTGAGGATACTTTTGGAAGTAACAGAAACCCAAGTCAATGAATTTAACAAAAGGAGAAAGTGTTGGCTTACATAACAGAGAAGGCTATTCAGGTAATTCACAAGATTGAAAGAAGAGCTTAAGGAATCAGGTCTCAGGGACTGGTCCAGAGGAATTGTCTCCAGACCTCTGTCTTTATCTTCTCTTGACTCTACTTGTCTGTTTTTGGCTTTATCCTGTAGGTAGGGAGGCTCTCCCAAGTGTGAAGAGGGCTGCTGGAAGACGCTGATTCATACCTCTCAGCTTGACAACTCCTGTAAAAAGAGAGCATCTTTCTCTCAGAGTCCATGTGTCAATCCAAGAAAAGATTTGGAGCCATATTCCTACCTTCTTGAACAAAGTTTCTCAGCTTTTACTGTGCATAAAAATGATCTCAGGTGCTTTTGAAAATTCAGATTCTCAGGTACAACCAGCAAAAATTCCAATTCAGTGGTTAGATAAACCACATGAAATGGGGAAGAGGTGGTTTTCCAAAACAAAGGGACACTAGTCAAAGAAACAAACAAACAAAAAAATACACCCATAAAAGAGTTTCATTTAGGATTTGTGATTCCATTAAAATGTCCACAAGCATCTGTGTGGCATAGCAGTGGTGCCATAAAATATAGACATGGACAAAAAAGATGGAGCCTTTTGTATGAAGGTATCACAGCAGTCCTGAGTTCTCTAGTTACAAATGACATATCCATTAGCTACTTAAGTACCCTTATGCATTATGTGTATAAGTAAATAATGGCCAATGTCATCTTGAAAATGTGACATACCCCTTAATGATATTAGTTAAGCATTTCTTTAAAATGTTGATTGCTATGTTCTGAATGTTTGTATCCCCCCAAATTTATATGTTGAAATCCTAAGGCCTGATTCGATGGTATTAGAAGGTGGTACCTTTAGGAGGTACTTAGGTCATGAGGGTGAAGTCCTCATGAATGGGATTAGTGCCTTTATGAAAGAGACACCCAGAGCTCCCTTACCCCTTCCACCATGTGAGGATATGGCAAAAACGCACCAGCTATTAACCAGGAAGAAAACCTTCATTCAGCCATGCTAGTGCCTTCTTATCTGGACTTCCCAGCCTCCAGATGTGTGAGAACTAAACTTCTGTTCCTTATAAGCTACCCAATCTAAGACGCTGATGAACAATGCTGTGGACCCGCTTGTAAATGTTATCTAGACTTTCATTGACATGGCAGTTAAGACTTTTTGGTGCACTAACAGCAGAAGCCAAGAAGCAATTTTGAGATTCCCAAAATTAGTTCTAATTCTGTGGACCTAGTATTAATAACATGAAATTCTTATCAGTAAAGACAGAGAACCCACCACTCATTCAGTGGTTATATTGGGTACCCATTAAATGAGAGGCAATATTCCAGTGATGAGGAAGACTGAAAATCTCTACCCCCTGGAGCTTACACTCTAGTAGGGAAATAGACAGTAACTGAACACATATTCTTGTAATAAAATGCCAAATAGTGATAAGCACAATGAGGAAAAATGACGCTGGGTAAAAGAGTAACAGGGGTATGACTTTAGCTGAAGTGTCAGGGAAGGCCTTTCCAAGGAGATAACCGGCCATGCTCAGATCTGGGGAAAGTACAAAGGCACAGGCCTTGAGGTGAGAACAAACTTGGTGTGGTCACACCAGTATGTCTACAGCAGCAAGTGGTGGGTGATGAGGTTGGAGAGGTGGGCAGGGGGCGGATACTGTACGGCCTTGTAGTCCATGGCAAGGACTTGGAGTTGTATTCTAAATGTGGTGGGAGCTATTGGAGGACTTAGGGGGTGGCAGTAGTGAGATCCAGTTTTAAAGTTCTATAAGGTCTCGCTGATATTTGTGTCTGGCGTAGACTGAATGGCCAGAGTAGAAGCTGAATACACTGGATTGTAGACCAAGGAGAAGAGAGTTTCAATAAGAAGAGGGTAGGAGCTAATATGAAGAATCCCCCAAATAGGGAGAGTGGAGACCAAAAAAGGCCTTGAGTTGGACAGTGGATCAGTTACTATTTTTAAATAAAAGAAGAATATCAGTAGTGATCTTTGAAGAGGGATGAATATAGACTGTTAGGGAGGGAGCTGGACAGCAGAGGAGTGAGGGACGGTGATGAGGGAGGTCAGACAACAGACCCAATATGGCCCCTTTGAAAGTCTTGGCCTCACTAAGGCCATGTAGCTCAACTTGTCCTCAATTATAGGTCTGAATACAGAGGGAAATTCACTTATCTTCTAAACTCTTAAGGAATATCCACTTCCTTCCGCCTCCCCAGCTGATACAAGATAGTTTGGGGCTCAAACTATAACAAGGTCAGAAACTTTTAATATTCAAAGAATGTGACCATATTTATTTAAATGTAAATCACAAATCAAAGTTTATGCGTGGTTATCTTTGAGGACATTGATCTCTATCCTTCTCCATCTCTTGGAAATGGCTGTTCCAAATTAATTAAACTCTCAAGGGAGCAGAAGATTCCTGTAGAAGGCTGATAATTAAATTAATAGCTCCTTAGACCTTGTGATACATTTTTCACAAATAAAACTGAAATAAGTTGCTTTTATATCAGCAATTCTGCATGTTTGATCATTTCAAAGGGAATAGTGTTTTCCTTTTGGGTTCAGCAGCCACCAGGGGGTTTATCAACACATTTCAAAGCAATTGAGTGAGTTGCTATGATTGCTAGAAACATATACAGAGGACTTTTCAGTTATGTAAATAGAGTAGAGTCATTTGGCTTCCTCTTGGAGGATAAGCAGTGTTGTCATAAGGGGATTGAAGCTAAATCTGGTAAAGATGCACAGATTCCCGTAAAAGGATTTTGCTTTACTTTTTTCATCCTATTTACCCCAGGCAGATAAGCAATTTAAAAACACCTACTGTATGCTCATGACGGTGTGGTGCATACAGAATCATGGTCCCTGGTATCAACAAGGAAAGAACTAACCGAGTGAACAAAAACAAGCACATAAGAATCAATGGTAAACAATCTAAGGGAATATATAATGAAGTGCTAAACCATGTGCAACAGAATATTAAAAAATGTTCCAATCACATGGGATTATTTATTGTCCCCTGAGCATACAGGGCCTTTTTGAGGATTATGAAAGGTCAGTTGCAACTTTCATGTTAATTAAGAAAGTCATAATTATGTAGATTCCATGCCCTCACACCCCCTCTTTTTATTTTCTAGAGAATTAAGTCCACACTCCTTAGCATGGAATCCAAGGTGTATGACTGAAGGCTGTTTGGGGGTATAAGGGATCGGAAATCCAACTCAAACTGGCTTTGGCAGAAAAGGAAATTCATTATTCATTAGCTCATGTAACCAGTTTAGGGGTGGTTTATTTTCATGCATGATTTGATCTAGGAACTCAGTTCCTCCCAAGCTTTCAATGAAACCTTCTCCTGCATGGCCTTCAGTCAGACTCCACATGTTAGCTCCTGACAGCTCCAGGCTCACAGTCCCAGTGGGCAGAGTATGTGCTTTCTTCCCAAGAGACCCAGCAGAAGGTTCATTGCATCTCTTGTTTCTGATTGGATTGAATGTCCATCTATGAACCAATGACTATAGTCAGAAGTATGTGATGCTCTGATTGACCAGACCTTATTAACATGGCTCCCTTTGGATAGTCTTTTGCTGTCTTTAGGACAGTAAAACAACATACCTTAAATACAAGATTCCTCACGTAGGCCTTGTGTCCCTAGCTTCATCTCTTACCATTCCTTGTTCGGCCCCCAGTATTCCAATCACAAGGAATTCACTCCTGTTCCCTAAGAACTTTAGGCCCTTTTCAGGATTAAAAGCTCATGTCTATGCATTTTCCACTGCTTGTGATGTCATTTCCTGTCTTCAGAAAAACTCAGTCTCATAGTTCAAGATCCAGTTCCTGCCTGACCTGAGCTGACAAAGGGTCCTCCAAGAAGTGCAATTAAGAACAGACGTCAAATATTGGGTACAACATCCTCTTCAGTGAAAGTAGTCATCAAGTGATTCCTCTTTCCAGTCTGTGAGCGATCATCCCTCTTTCTCTCCAGAAGGCAGAAAATCATGTTAAAAGATTTGGCCCACAGTTTGAGGGCCAGACTAATTGGGGAAGTGGCAGGAGAGAACCAGCCTTGTTCTTCAACTTGCCTAGCGAGTGGCATAGATGAGTCACAACAAGAGTGGGCAGAGTCTGTGGGATCAGTCCAGAAAAGGCTGAATCAGCACAGAGGGTGGAGATTCTGGGGTGAGCCTAACATCGAGTCAGGCTGGGGGGAACTAACAAGGGCACATTTGAGACTGGGACTCAGGTAGAATGAGTCAGGCTCTGAGGGAGTAGACATGACGAGAAGAGTGCAGATGTGCAGGTACTGGTGCCCAGACAAAACGGCTATGAGAGAGTATCGCTTCAACTGCTTTTCATCCAAGAATGTCTGTGCTGTGTTTATCCTCCTAGTCTACATGGTTTGGACAACTTCTGTTGAAATGTTAAAAGTAGTGTAACATCTTTGAGATATTTGGAAAGAAAAGATGATAGAATTGAACAATCGCCATTAGGTTGCAACTCAGAGTTTGAGACCTGGGCCCTTAGTTCTAGATCGAAGTCATTTTACATCCCACAGAAATGAAAACAAGTTAATTCCCATAGACTTGCAGAAGGTGAGATATTGGTTCTATTTTCTGGTTACTCCAATGTAGCCTAAATCACTTTGCACTACAGGCCATTGGCTCTTTATGGCCACAAACAGTGAGTATATGGCCGAAAGGGTGCTTTCTTCCCCAGCAGCTATATTTCCGGTACACCCAGGGCCCAGTGCAGCCACAGCTGTAATTGACAGGCAGCTAGTGCGACTGGTTGTTTGCTTATCCTTGTAAAATTGAGCGTGACAAGCCAGTGAGGGGTGGAGCTGTGCCTGTTGTAAACACGTTTAGAATTCGAGAAAAGCAAAATGTAGATTTGAGAATTTGATTTGTGAAGCTCATAACTATTCATTCATTTCTTAACCATAGTTCATTAAATTTAACAGCTGTGTGACTCCGTATTCACAGATGACAACTGCAACATATTTTGGGTAATAAATTACTAGCTGCTTTAAGAAACGGGGCTGATTTAACAGTGTGTTGTGGGTAGTAGTAAAAGCACTAAAATCTCTTTCTACCTCCAAGGGGTTTGTTTTAAAGGTTTAGATTACAATGATAATCATTCTTTTAATCCTTCACCATGGAAGCAAGTCCATTTTCACAGGCAGTCATTTACTTGTCTTGTAATAAAAAGTAATTTATGATACGTGATATCAATTTACATTTATACTTTCTCTCCATGGCAGTGGCATAATGCTCTTTGGTTGTTCTAGTGGAAGTGCTTTACAATTATCTGATATCTGAAATGAAAATATTGCTTGTATATAAAAAACTAAAAGTTCTGAAAGTCAGAGCAGGGCCAGGAGTAGGTCTGAGTTATAGAGTTGAAGTCAGCACTGAAGGATGCCCACTGAACATTTGTTTCTTGTGTTAAATACGACGAATGCACATTTTTATGACAATTATTGCATCTCTTTTCATTTGGTTTCATTTTTGTCATTATTGACTGTTCTTTTCTTTCCCTCTACAACCCTTTCCTCTCCCCAGATATGTCCAGACAGATCAGCTCACTTTGTCATTTGGGAACTTCAGGGAGCAGTAGGACTGTAGTGAAGATATAAGCAGCTATCACAAGCTAATAACCATGACATCTGTTAACCACTAGACAAAATAAGAGTGTGCAAGAGCCATTGGGTCTGAACTGACTGTTTTCCCAGTGGGAGGGTTAAACTTCAGCTGATTAACACACTCATGATCCCGATTAACTTTGTGGCACAGTGTTTACATAATTATGCCATTGGCCATGAAATGAGAATCTTACTTTCAGAGTTGCTTCAAAGGCAATTGTTTCACTTTTTCCTGGAACCTGAGACCCTTAAAGAGATAGCCTGGCCCACATTTTATCTGCAAACATGTCTTTCAGGATTTCTCCAAGGGTCCCATCCACATGCACAATGAAGGGATCCATATGGAAATCATTTATGTTGTGGGTATGAATAGAGGGCCACAAACTCTAAAAGTACAGGAAATACCATCTTTCTTTTATTTCGGTTAATGATTTAATTCTGACTTTGCCCTACACCGCTTTGCTGGGCTACAACCTCAGCTACCCATAGGGCCCTCCCCACCACCGTTTTGCTAAGGTTCTGGGAGTCAGGATGACCGCCTCAGCCATCAAGCATCTGTTCCTACATTGTCCCCGCCCATGTCATCAGTTCATTGATGGGTGGATTTGGTTGACACTGGGCACACAAGGAACTGTGTCAAGGCTGGGAGTCCGGGGCCTTGGTTTCTCCTGGGTTCGGCCACTTCTCTGTGGTACTGCCAAGGACTAATTTCTAAACTCTAATAATGCCCAAGGAACCACACATCTCCTCCTTCCAGCCTACGTAACCTGTTTTTAGCCTTGGAAAATCTTTCCCTTTCTCCCTGTTTCCATCAGAAGCATGCACATAGACTTCTCTTTCATCTTCCTGACTCTGCGAAATCCTCTCTTTTCATGGTTTCCTCTCACAGGTGCCCCCATCTCCTTACACCCCATTATTCTCAATAGGATTTTGCTTCTGAAAACAAAAACAAGGAAGGGAAGTTTCTATAGGCAATTTATGTTTCTTTCTCTGAAATGGAAGAGAAAATATACAATGAAAACTGTAAATGATGATCACAGAAAGTTATCCTTGCATAGATATATACATACATATATTCTCATAGGCAGATGCCTGATCGATTTGCAGGTCCTGTGACAAAAGGACCTGCAAATCTTATGCACTGAGTGATCTGTGAATTTGTCATAGTATCCGAGGTAAAAGAGGTGCTGACTTTAACACATCAATGATGAGAGGGTGGAGACAGGGTCAGCTTCCCAGAAATCTTCCAAGGAATCTACTGTAATTGTCAGGCTTCCACTTCCAAATTATACTCTTTTACCCATAGGATTATATATAATACAATGATTTTTGTGGTCATCGTTTAGCTATCAGCATTAGCCAAATCCTCTATGTTCAAATTGGCTGTCCCTTGACCTCTGTCTGCACTGGGCTTGTGTGACCACTCTTCTTTGAAACCGTTTTCTCCCTTCGATCCCACAGAAGCGCTCTTTCATGGTTCTCCTCTGCCTTTCTCATCTGTCCTCCTTGAACTCTTTCATGAGGCTGTTTCCTTTGTCCACATCTGAATAGTTGTCAGTATACAAGTTTAGGCTTCCATTCTTGGTCCTCTGTTCCTCTCACAAGACGATCTCACTTGCTCCCTGAGTTTTCATCACCAACCATCCACTAACAACTCACCCCTGTCCAGCCCGATGAACTTTGTACCCTCAGACGCATATTCAAATGCATGCTGAGCACTCCCATTTGAATGTTCCGGAGCACCTCACGCTCAATATATCCAAAGCAGAATGAATGCTCAGTTTCTAGCCAATGGACCTGCGTCCCTAATTGTGGTTCCTTTTAGCGTCAAAACAGTTGTAATGCCCATCCCTGCTCATTAGTGTTGACGAGCCCACCCAGCCACACAAAATCAATACCTATGCTCAGTAGTTGCTACAGCTCCAGATTTACGTGCTGCCTCCTTGTTACTACTTTTATCCACCTGGCTCTGGGACTCCAGGTTTGACTACACTCTTTGCTTCTGACCCTGACAATTTGATTATCTTTGGTCTCCCTTTTTGCTTTTTGCACTTCGGCTTCCCTTTTAATACTTGACTCTGTCTCTCTGATAGCATCGTCCCCTGCAATCTTGGAAGGAAACATCCAGTCAGTCAGGCTAACGTCCTCGGCTGCCCTCCCCTGCCGAAGGGTGAGCCGGCCTCCTGACTTCCAGACTTTGCTTGATTCCCCACTTTCATTCACTTCCTCACATGGAGTTAAGCACTATGCTCCTCCACACCCCTGCTTGCACTGCCTTAATTTAAGCCCTCATCCACTCTTCCCTGGATTATTCAAACAAGTTCCTCATGGTCTCCAGTCTCTTGTTCTGTTCCCCACATCGCAGCCAGAATGACTGTTCTGAAACGCAGTGCTGATCATTCTTTGCTTAAAACTCATCAGCAAATATTTGCAGCCCTGATAGCTCATCAGAAAAAAAAAAAAAAATCCATGAAACATTTCAAATATATTGATTTTGGCTTCAACTCCAGGAATGGTAATTTAGTGGATCTGAGATAGGGCTATTGCACTGGTGTGCTGAAAGGTCCTCAGGGAACTCTGACGAGCAGCTTACTTAGCAAGGCCCCCTCCCCCACACATTTCCATCTGACCTCCTGCTTTAGGACAGCTGGAAGGTATCTCTTCCCATTCTCTATCCCGGGGTCTATTACAGCCTTGATGTTCATTGACACTGACTGAACAACTGCAGGATGACAGCAAGTTTTATCAAAGAGCCAGAGCTGTTTTGGAGGTCCTTAAGTACCCTGAAGCAACAGTGCAAAGCTTTCTTTTGTAATTGTTCACAGTGTAATTCAATATATTCCTTGTCTTAATTCTATGTTCAGTGCTATTTTTATAGAGTACTAGACAAAACAATTCCTCACCCTCCTTGGTATTTACACCTTTAAAGTATTTATAGACTGCTTTTATATCCTCACTTAGTCATAACTGTGCAGTACACATATTACTTCCACACTATTAATTTAGAAATCCATTCCCCTATAAGGTGATAACTTTTCCTGAATTATTCCATTTTTTCTGTAGTTCTTAAATTGGGGTTTTTCTGCTTTGAATAGCTAGATTATAAACCCACTGATGATAGCAATGATGGCTTCAGCTTCACTGTCTCCTCTCCCATTCCTGACACAGACCTGGGCATAAAATACAGGGAAGGGAGGGAAGAGTGGGTTTCCCAAGACTCCCACTTCTGTCATTTTTTTGGCCCGGTTAACCCATATTTAAGATGCTCATTACTCATACCACTGGCTATTTTAAGTATCAGTATTTCTGATTGAACTGCAAATAAGCTTATTCAGGCTGCATTATTCTTTGGTAAGAAAGAAAACCTAGGAGAAAATGGAATGCACTGTATTATTTTACATGTCTGGAAAAGGATTGACCACATTATGTAACTTGAAAATTTGTCAAAAATCCAAATGATGCTTCTATCAAGCAGTGTGAATTTATCATTCTGAGTCTGTATTACAAGAAGTTGTATTTGGCTGCAAGCCAATGAAATGTACCAAAATGCAATTTCCAAGGCATTCAGAGCTGTACCGCTCGTTTGATTCTGTGCATGCCCGTGTAGTAGCTGGAAAATATTCATTAACTTTCTGTTACTAAGTGAAATGATTCAGGACCCACTTCAGTAAATCCTTGATAATTCATAGACACCCTCTGCACTGACAGCCCTCTTAAGCATCCAGTTCTGTTCTAGACACAGGTGTGAGGGGAAAAGGGGTTTTCTACCAGCAGAGGAATAACCCCAGGGCCCTGCAACAGTGAAAGCCACAGAACGCCTAAATTTCAGACAGAGAACACTGATTTGTTGTTAGGCCTATTAGAAAGAAAAGAGCCCTGTGCCAATGGAGGAATGTATCAAAACCAGGCCAGCCTTTGAGAGCTAAGGAACACGGCAGAAGCATGGGCATCCAAAGAGATTAAAAAAAAAAGAAGGAAAGCAGAGAGAGGAGATGGTGCATAATGAAAGCAGAAGGGATAACAAGCCATAGACTTCATAAGCTTTTTATAGATGTTGGGATGGAAGTCATGGAAAGACAGAAAAGAAATAGTTATGTCGTCAGAAAGTTGGAAGCAAGTGATGTCAGCACACACTGTAGTGATCCCCAGAGCCAGCTATGTGTGCTCATTAGCACAGATGGTGTAGCTCTGCCATCTGGAGGGGCTATCACTGTGCCTATAGGACCCCTTACCAAACTACATCACCTTCCTGTGGCCCAGACTATCTATATCTTCCTCTGCAGCCATTGCTGCATAGAGGGCATGGTAAATCATTCACAATCATAAAGAGAATCCAAACTCAAGTCAGGATAAAATGGCATTAGTTTTATTTGTTTACAAAGGCACAGATGTATATAATACATTTTTAAATATCAATATTTCTAATTTTTAAAATATTTAGTATAAACCCTCAAACAAGAAAACAAACCAGAAATGCCGAAAGTCTCTTATGAAACTGGGGGACACCTGTAACCCCAAGCTGCAGTAAATGAAGATGGAAGGCAGGTATATGATAGAGGACAGTGAAGTCAAATTTTGACTAATTCATGTATCTTTTAATGGTCGACCCAGCTCATGTGCCTGGAAATATTTGTGATTTCATCTCCAAGCCAATTTGAAATTTTATTTTCCCCAAGTGCAGTTTCCCAGACCATTACAGCAAGTCTTTCCCTAAAGCAGGAATAATAATTGGCTTTCTATCAATTAAAGTTGTTCTGTCAGAGGAAGACATTGATCCAATTTCCTGTGATCTGTTCTTGCTCAGGACACATGAAACGTGACTTTTGACCTCTTGCTCCTCATATCTTTCCCCTTGAGTGCCAGCCTAAAGTTTTCTGTTTAATGTAATCCTTTTACACTGATGATATGATGCTTCTATTGCTTACTTCCTCTCTAGAGCCCATACTGTTTATTTCTGAATGGTAACAAATTAAGCTTGCATTTACACAAAAATTATTTCACTAACTTCTTTCAAGTCAATACATTTATAATAGAACACACCCAAAAGTACCGAAGAATGTGAATAATGGGCAATAGCATTAGGCTGAAATGACCACCAGTTTTATCCTTCTCCTATATTTTTTCCTGTGGTCTTTGATATCAATATTGTGGACTATTTAATCTCCAACTCTGATTAACCTTTTTTTAGATTGCAGAAGGTGCTTCTGTCACTCAGGATATGAGGCTAAAAAGGAATTTTAACTGTTGAACCCTTGCAGCTTCCTTAATGAGCCTGGCTGATCTTTAACCCAAGAAATTGGTGGCCCATCTGTTCAAGAGGAGCTTGACTCCTGCAATTGTTTGGCTCACGTCACAGAAGGCATTTCAACACACAGCCTCCATCTGGTCACTGCTACTTGCTAATCTAAAAAGAGACTTGGGGACGTGGGGGAGAGTGACATTTCCAGTTAACAGTAATTGTTTCTAAAAGCTCTCAGCTTCTTTTTATGTTTCCTCCTCCTTCTGACACTTTCATTTCCCATGGAGGACTTTCAGAGAATGAGGTTATCAGTAGACTCTTTAGACTATAAGAAAGTTATTCTCGTGCTACATTTCCTCAGTCACTCAAGCTTGGTTTTGCTTATTGGTTGTTTATCTGTTACCCCTCCTACTCAATTGTGGGTTCCAGCCCTAATTAATGGATTTTCCTGGATGCATTGCCCATATCTGAAGCAAGTGTGATGAAACGGTGATCTCACTAAACCTGCATCTAAATCATCACCCAACCTCTCTGTTTTGTCTGTCTTGATGATTGATAAAGGTTGTACATGTAAATCCATGATACATCTGTCAGTTTTTATTAACTTGGATTAAAATTTTGGATTCCCTCCTTCATGGATGTGAACACTTGAAGCTCAGATAATCATATATAGATGAAGGATTGTCATCAATACACTTATTTTGCTAATCTAAGTCAAGAACAGCACTCTCAAAATGTGGTATATGTTTACAATGGAATAATATTAAACCTTAAAAAAGAAGGATATTCTACCATTTGCAAAAATGTGGATGAACCTGGAGGACATTATGCTAAGTGAAATAAGCCAGACACAGAAAGACAAACACTGCATGATGTCACTTATACTGTGTTTCCCAGAGAAAAAGACCTAGCCCTACAATCAGCTCTAATGCATGTTTTGGAGCAAAGATTAATATAACACCCAGTCTTATGTTACTATAATATAAGACCGGGTCTAATATAAAATATAATATAATATAATATAATATAATATAATATAATATAATATAATATAATATAATATAATATAATAGTACAATAATCTGAAATAGCCAGAATCATAGAAACAGAGAGTAAAATGGTGCTTGCCAGGGGCTAAAGGGTGGGGGAAATGGAGAAGTATTGAGCAAAGGGTATAAAGATTCATTTATTCAAGTTGAATAAATTCTAGAGATCTAATATACAACATGTTGACGACTATAGTTAACAATACTGTATTATATACTTGAAATTTGCTAAGAGGGTTGTTAATGGAATGTGAGAGAATTCACAAGACTCAAAAGGAATAGAAGTTAGGAAGTTTATTTAAGAGAAGCACTGGCAGAGGAATTGCCAGGGACAGAGTCCAGAGCAGATTGCTGCAGGCAATTGCCCCTAACTTCAGGTTAGCTTTTTCTTATATAGAAAGAGGTAGGTAAATTTTCTTACAGCAGGAGATGTGACGTCCAAACTTAGGACATTTGATTTATAGACTGAAGTCGTTTGACTGACATATTCTGGTTATATAACTAGTTTCTTTCTTCATATGCCGTTACTCAGAATGCATACAGAAAATCCCACAGGGGGCCCAAGCCATAATGTTCGTTTTATTTTAATTGTATTATAATGAGGCAGAAATTCAGGCCATGGGCAGTCTCCAGCAGTCTGCACAGGTGTCAGAAACCAACTAATTCCAGTTGGGGTCTTATCTCCTTTTCCTGAGGGTGTTTGGACAGCTTGGTTTATCTCTAGAGGATGAGCATGGGCAGTCCCTGGAGAGGGGATGCAGGCCTGGGCAGTCCCCCTTGGGCTCACTTTTATTAACTTTTTTTCTGCTTCATCACTTACCATGCACTATTTTATTAATTAAGCCTTGAAGTACCCAAGTCATGAATCACCACTGCATAATTAATGCTAAATTTTTAAATAAAGATAGCCCTTTCTACTCCACACAGGCTTTGCAAATCTGAACACTGTGACAGCTAAAGGGGAGCTTGTAAGGAATGTGTTCTTAGATCAAAGTTCAGGAAGCATAACTGTATAAGATTCCAAGATGTTAAAAATAATCTGATACCTAGGGATGAGTGTCACCCAAGTGCACAGAGCTGAGTTGCAAAAGCTGGAGCCCAGTTTAGAAGATTGTCTTTCAGATGTCTTGTGTGGCCATGAACATTTGTCTTTGAACACAGAATCATACATACACTAAGTATTGGGGAAAGGATAACAACACTTTCAAATGCCATCTAAAAGCTGTCTAAAATGTTTTATTTTTCTCTTTTAAATACGCTATTTATTTATTTATTTATTTACTTACTTACTTACTTACTTATTTGAGGTGTACAAAGCAGCGTAATAGTTAGACATTTTCACTGCCTCATCATCCACTCTACATGGCAGCCGTCCACTGCACAGGGCAGATAATTTGCCATTGCTATTTTTTTTAATCACAAGAGAATTGGAAGGAGCTTTATGTCCACATAGACCTGGGTTCAAATCCTGATTCTGTCATTTGTTAGTATTTTTGTGATCTTGAGCAAGTTTAAAATCACGAATAAAGGGGGAGGACTGGGGGTTGATAAAGAAAGTAAGGATGTGTATACTAGGCAGAATAATGGCCCCCAACGATGCCCACAGCCTAATCCTCAGTACCTGTGAATACAGTAGCCCCTGCTTATCAATGGGGGATGTGTTCTAAGACCCCCAGTTGATGTCTGAAACCATGAATAGTATAGAACCTTATATATACTAGGTGTTTTTCCATACTTACATACCATTTCACTTAAAGGAAACATTTTATGTCTTCTCTTTGGCGTATCTGAATTGCCACCATCACCACTCTTGCACTTTGGGACCATTATTAAGTAAAATAAGGGTTCCTTGAACACAAGCACTGCGATACCGTGACAGTGGATCTGATAATGGAGACAGCTCCTAAGTGACTAATGGGCAAGGAGCATGTACAGCATGGAGACACTGGACAAAGGGATAATTCAGGTTCCAAGTGGGATGGAGCAGGACGGTGTGAGATTTCGTTAAACTATTCAGAATGGCATGAAATTTAAAACTTAAGAGTTGTTTACTTCTGGAATTTTACATTTAATATTTTCAGACCTTGGTTAACTGTGAGTAACTAAAACAGCAAAAAGCAAAACCATGTAAAGGAGGACTACTGTATGTTACTCTACACGGTAAAACTTTGCAGATGTGATTAGATTAAGGACCTTGAGATGGAGAGATTATCCTAGTTTATCCAACCGGGCTCAAGCTAATCACATGGGTCCTTAAAATCAAAGACTCTGTTATTACTCAGGTCATAGTCAGAGAGAGATGTGACTATGGAAGAATGGTCAGACACATGTAACATTGCTTGCTTTAAAGATAGAGGAAATGAACTATGAGCCAAGAAATTCAGATGGTCTCTACAAACTGGACAAAAACAAAACAATGACACAATCTCCCTTAGAGCCTCCAAAAAGGAATACAGTCCTGCCCTTTAAGACCTGTGTCAGATTTCTGACCTACAGAGCTGTAAAGTTATAAATACATGTTGTTTTAAACCACTTCGTTTGTGGTGATTTATAAAATAGGTATTCCTGGCAGTGGAAATGGTACATCCACAGGCAGAGTCAATTCAACCACTTTAGTGCAGAATGCTCTTATTTGATGCCCACTACTTACTTGCAAGGCCCTTTTCTACAAAGCTGAGGAGATGCTGCTCATTGTTCCCTATGTAAAAACAACTCTAGTAGGTAGGATACAGGAAGTACCCCAAGAAGTGAACTAAATGAAGAGAAAGATTGCCCCTGGTGTGGGCACAACTTAATTTTTACATGCTGACTTTGAAGGAGTAGAAGTTTTCCAGGAAGGGAAGTGTGGGAAGAGTATATTGGTGTAGGGCATACAGCCCATAGGTCAAGAGTTTCTGGTCAAGAAAGAAAATAACCTAGTCAGGTCTGGTTGGCCTAGAAATGAGATCACTGCTGGTCCATGATGAAATATGCACCATTGTTTTCTCAGAAATGAGGAAAACAAAAACAATGTAGTGAGTCCTTTCATAAAGCTAAATACATTCCATTTAAATTCTTTTCTTTCATCTTGAGATTATATTTCTTTCTATTTTTGTTATTAAAGTTCCTTTTAACAAAATGATAGTGGTTGTTGCTGCCATTGTTGAAATGTTTTTATCTGGAAAAATTAAAAGTTGGCAAACCTATGTTAGTTTTCTTGGTGTGGGTGTGTTGGGGTAGAGAAGGGTCTCTGATTCACAAAATGTGGACGTCTGCAAGACAGAGTACTATGGCAAAGATTGAACTGGGGGGACTAATAGGCAATAATGAGATTCAGCTGGAGAGTTAGAGGGATAGATTTATGCAATGATGACTACCATACTAAGAGATTGGGCTTTATTCTCTTGATAACAGAGAGCTGATGAATGTATCATTCAATGCTGTGTTCTAGACATTGTGTCAGGTGTGGGTAAATTATGTAGTGTGAGATGGGAGTGATGTTGTAATACACACCTTACCTCACTAGAGTGGTAGACTATTGAGGAAAGTAATCAAAAAACTATATTTTTGAGGATGGGAGGTGGTATTGAAAGTGTGGTTGGCAGAGGGGACAGAAAATTCTAGAGCATTGTTCTAAACCACAGCAGATTCCCCCTCCCTCCCCCCAGGTTACACGGACATTTGGCAATTTGTCTGGAGACACTTTTGATTGTCATCACTGGGGTTGGGGTTCTATTGGCATCTGGTAGAGGCCATCCCACAATGCATGGGACAGCCCCCCACAACAAAGAATTCTCAATCAGTTATTGATTATCCCATTTCTGTCCATCCTCACTGCCACTATCTTAGTTCAAAGCCATTGTTATCTATTGTCTGGGTTACTGAATGTAACAACTTCCTGCTGGCTTTCCTCTCATTCTTTTCCCTACTATAGTTGGAGGGAGCTTTCTAAACAATGCTTCTCATCTTATCACTTTCTTCCTTAAAATCCTGTGGTGTGGAGGGAGGCGTTGGCTGTTTCTCTACCTCACTGTGCTTGTGCTTGTTTTCCTAATATCCACATCCTCCCCACCACACCCATCCACATACACACACACACACACACACACACACACACACACACACACCTCTGGCTAACGCTTGCTCCAGCTCCTTCAGGACTCACTTTCAGAGGGAGAGCTTCTCTGATCCCCATGGCTGATGTCAGTGTCCTTCAAGCTCTCCCATGGACCAGTGCGTATCCCCCCATTGCCTTAACCACTCTTTGCATCAGTGGGTCACTTATCTGTCTGTCTCTTCCACTAAAATGTAAAAGCAAGGACTGTGTGATTCTAATGCGTACATAGTACACATCAAGTGATATATGTTGAGTGAATGACCCCCACCCCCGTATGAATGCTGAGTTGGGTTCAGTACTCTTGAGACACAGAAGGGCCAGATCAAAGCCTCTTTCCTCCCCATAGGCACAAGGTGGTGAGGACCTTGAGTAGGGTTTTGACCGTGGTGAAGGAAAGAGAAGAGGTGAAATACACAAAAACAAGGCTATAAGACTTGTTGACAGATTGGCAATGTGGGAAGATAGAGAAAGAATACTGAAAAGGATTTGTAAGTGAACAAGTGTGTAAGACGAGAATGCTACGATTGTCATAAATGACAATAGAGAAGCGTGCTTCTGTACTGCAAATTCTCAGTAAATGTTAAATGAATAAACTTGAATGTTTCTTCTTAAACTTGAGAATCATCTAAATAGAATATATAGATGGAATTTAAAACCACCTATATATAAATGGGATGCCCCCAGAGAGTATGCCTAGCAAGGAAGAAAAAGGAGCCCAGGACCAAGCCCACGGAGCACCAACAATTATAGGTCATTAAAGGAGGAGCCTGGAAAGGGGATGAGAAAGCAGATGCCAAAAGGTAAGAGAAAATTGGAAGAGTGAGAGCTTGCTATGGAAGCCAGGAAGGAAGAGTGTTTAAAGAAAGAAGTGGTTCATCTCAGTGCAGTGCTGAGAGACTAAGTAAGATAGGGGGAGAAGTGACTGTTTCACAGAGCTTTCCTTTTTGGTAAACAAAAGTACCAGGAGGGCTAGCAGACCTCAAGGAGCAGAGATGACTGCTAAAGGGGAAGGCAGCTTGGTTCTCTGATGCCCCAGTTCCAGCACCTGGTCGTGGAGACCTGGCCTTAACTGTTTTCATTCCTTATATCACTTTGACTTTGTTTCCCTAAGCAAGGTAAGGCAATTCGGCTTATGAAGATTAAAGCCGTCCACTTGTCTGAGTGGTCTTAAGGAGACCGATAACTTTAATGGTTGAGCCAGTGAGAAGTGGTCGCTTTTTCTGATGAACAGAAACACGTGCGAGAACTGTCATAAAAAACCTGAGCCCTGATTGCAGACCCAGGCTGCTCTTCAAGACTTCCCAAATTATTCCTATACCGAACATGCTCTAATACCCAATTCTATTGCTACAACTGCCCAGAAATGGAATCTTGGCTAAGAGACCCTGCCCAGACAAGTCATGGTCCTCAATAAGGCATTACCCTTACCTCCTCCTCACACACAACCATTGCAGGTGGGAGGCTGCTGGGACCACCCAGTGAGGAAGTGAGGAAACCACCCAGTGGGGAGTGAGGAAACAACTGATGTTGCTTCTTTTTTCATCTACTTTTTTCAGTGCAAGGGTTTTTAAAAATGCCTGCCATGAGGAGTTTTCCATTTATTCAACACACAAAAGTGGGTGAGGAAAAACGGAATTATCTGATTTTACTTCTTCTAGCCAACCTAAGTGCCATTCAGAGCACATGGAAATAAATCAATGTACTATCATTCAAATGCTGATGGCTATAAAACATCACTAATAACTGGAATTTCAGTCCCTTTCCAATGAATGTTAATCCCATTTTTAGAGTATGAAAGTAACTCAAATAGTAAACTAACATTTTTAGGTTTGGGGGAAATTTTGTATGGCTCCAAGGTCATCTGAGAATATAAGCTCACCATGT
Organism: Rhinolophus sinicus; assembly: GCF_057876585.1. Taxonomy (NCBI): domain Eukaryota; kingdom Metazoa; phylum Chordata; class Mammalia; order Chiroptera; family Rhinolophidae; genus Rhinolophus; species Rhinolophus sinicus. The sequence continues at coordinate 48,093,061 of NC_142504.1, forward strand.
ACACAAGTCACTTTGTGTAACAAGTGGTGATCAGGCAAGCAACCACAAAGTTATAATTTGCCTTCACAAAGACAGACATTTGGAACATTATGAGGTCAGGTGCATTTTGATGGGACATCTGTTGTCCTCTCCCTTAGAAATATAACATTTTCATTTCCCATTAACCCCAATCCCTGAAGTCATTTATCTCTCAGTTCTTTCTAGGCCAACTGGGAGTTTCAGCTGAGAAATGATGGGGGGAGCCATTCAGTATCAGTAACAGGGGCTCTTGACAAAGCCCAAAATAGTCCACCCCATAGGTCAGTTGTCCTCCACTCCATCCTTCATCTTGCATCTCTATTTATCTGCGAGATGATTTCTGAAGAAAAGAGAATGTTTTAGGTGGCAAGTGGGAAATGATTTGGGGTAACGGAGAATGCAGTTGTGGAATTCTTTAAAATGACACGTCCTCTTCCTGCCTCTCACCACAAATGGAGCTGTGGTTATAAAGCAGGCTCTAGAAAAAGAAGAAGCATCTTGTTAGCCTTTTGAAAGGGTATGTGTTTTAACTTAGGACAACCTCATTTAAGCTTCAAATTTAGGATTTCTGGATTAGGAATATTAGATAAAACCTGACAGTTTTCCATTGAGATTTATACCAAAATTGATACTGCCTTATGTCATCTTGAATTCAAGCCTCTGTGTCCTGCCTGACCAGCACCCAATAAGCTCTCATATCATTTTTACCTTTGAAAGTTGCCCAGTTCCTTCTTTGGTTTGATTAGGGCCAACTAATAACCCTAAAATCAATCATTCCCACTTACACCATTCCTGTGAAAACACGTGCTTCTTCACAGTCACTGCCTTCTTATCCTCTTCTTTCGCTGGCTTTGTTTGTCACTGAGGAAAGATTGAATACCAGATAAGTCTCACCAAATGGAATCAGTCCTACTCAGTTCTAGGCTTTTTACCACTGAACGGCCTGCTCTGGGGCCTCCTCGCCAATGTTCAGCTCTGCAAATTCCCATCTCATAGAATCACTTCCTAGATTCTTGCACTTTGTCTCATACTGGCCTCCAGGGAATATCCAAACTAGTTACCAGCCAACTCATCTGCATCTTTGCCTGCCTTCTCTGACTATGAAGAAGGGTTCTAGTCTTCCAAGGGCTTTCCTCAAGGTGAGTGTGATCTAGTGGCTCTGGTAGAACACTGTGTGCACCACCTCCCTTCCAATTATATGGACAGCGCCCAGAGATGCTCCTGTGCCCAGGGGACTTAGTTTAGCCATTTGAATCCTTCCAGCTCTTTCCTACCACAGTGCAAAAGCGTCCCGTAATTAGAGCTTGCTGCTTTAGCAAATCTATGTGAAAAGTCTAAGAGCAAGGAAATTGCTGTGTCGGCCTTCCTGGTCAGCCTCCTGCCTCCACCAGGCCTGCTTCCACGTGGGGCCCTGCAAACTCAAAGTATACAACAGCTAAGAACTTCCTTCCAAATGGAACAGGCATTTTCCTTTCTTTCCTAGCTTGTCTGAACATCTTCATACACTAAAATGTAAAGGATTGTTGGCTGTCTATGAGCCCACTGTGAGCTGAACATCTTACAAAGGATACTTGACACAAACACACAAAAATTACAAAGGAGGAGATTTGGGGCCTGGTATTAGCAAACTAAATTTTTGTTTCAGAGGCTGGTTCTGAGCTATGGAGGCACGTTTCATTGTCATCAGTGTTTTAACTAACTTTCTGAAGCAGAATGTACTTAATGCGTCTTTAGTGGATGCACCCTGTTGGCCATCTGACTTTGAAAGAAATATCCCAGGGAAATAACCATGGAATTTGATTTAACACCTCATTTATAGTATTTAATTTTATATTTCTAGTAGAAATACATGAATCCATTACAAAATATTTAATGTAGTACCTTTGAATCAGTAAACTATTTTTTTTTTTAATTCCCTTGATGTGTAGCCAAGACTAATTGCCAACTACTTATTAGCCACACATTGTATAATGAAGGTTCATAAGGCACTAGATAACAAATGTAACTTTCTGGGGGGTGAGGACAAAAGACACTCAAAAGAAACTCAAATAATGAAACTATTAATTGATGTGAAGACTGTTCTCTTAATGAATGGGCCCCTCACTGTAATAAATGATAATGTAGATTTCTTTCATTGTAGTACAAATTGTTACTATTCTAATGTTCTTAATAACACATTGAATTAGGATTCACTAGTTGAAGAGGATCATATAGAGAACTCATCTTCTACAATAAACTCTTGTGTCCTCCAGAGGCTACACAACTGACTTATGAATGTTCTTGGTTTGGATTTGGAGGCCTGGGTTCAGAAACCCAAAACACTACTTTGAAGGGACACGTGCATCCATATGTTCATTGCAGAATTATTTATAATAGCAAGATGTGGAGGCAACCTGAGTGTCCATCAATGGATGAATGGATGAAGAAGAGGTAGTATATTATACAAGGCAATATTACTCAGCCACACAAAAGAATGAAATCTTGCCATCTACAACAACATGGATGGACTTAGACTGTGTTTTGCTGAGTGGAGTAAGTCAGACAGAGAAAGATAAATGTCATATGATTATCACTTATACGTGGAATCTAAAAAACAAAACAAACTCACGGACAGAACATTTTGATGGTTGCCAGATAGGAGGGGCTTGGGGAGGTGAGTGAAAAAGGGAAAGGGATTAAGAAGTACGAATTGGTTGTTACAAAGTAGTCATGGGGATGTAGGGCATAGCATAAAGAATATAGTCAATAATATTGTAATAACTATGTATGGTGTCAGATGGGTACTAGATTTATCGGGGTGATAGATGGGAGGAGAGTTGGGGGACAGGGTAAAAAAAGTGAAGGGATTAAGAAGTACATGTTGGTAGTTACAAAATAGTCATGAGGATGTAAAGTATAGTATAAGGAATATAATCAATAATATTACATAACTGTGGTGTCAGACGGGTACTAGATTTATTGGGGTGATCACTTCTTATATAAATGTCTAACTGCTATGTTGTACTAATATAATATTGTATGTCAACTGTAATTGAAAAATAAAAAATGATTTTACAAAAAATAATATAAAATCTCCCTAGGCAATTATATCAACATATACAACTAATTAATACTTGAAGATTAGAAGCTCACTACATGTTTTAGAGTGGTATTTTATCCCTAGTAGTATCTTCATCCTATTATTTAAACTAACCCAAATTTCTGAAACCAATGTTCTTTTAACCATAAGATTTGCTTTCCAATAATTAATGCAGTTTTCCCTCTCTTAATTTCTTGTCGTATTTTAAACAGTTGTTCTCCAGTTGAATTTTATGTATGAACTCAAAATAGTGCTGTGTGTGTTTTTTTAAAAAAAAAGGAAAGCAAGAGAAGAAAACAAATAAATGGAGAGTTCAAGTAAATATAAATATGTGTAATCTACATACATCCCCAAAATGGTGTTTTTTTTTAAACCTGATGATTTTTTGAGTTAAGCATTCTATTTGTAACTGTTTGCTGGAAATAATCTTTTCTTTAAGTGCTCCAATAGGAATCCCTGCAAAGGAGAGATACAGCCTGGCCAGGCTTGCAGCAGTTAGCCCACCCATGTGCATGATAAGGAGGAAAGAGGTGACCACACCGTTTTTCTGTATCTTCCTAAGGGAGAGAAATACAGCAGCAGTTCTCTGCCACTTTGAGACTCCATATTACCAGCAGCAGACTGCGAAGCAGCCCCGGGAGGAGAGCAGGCGGCCGCCATCGTGCTTGCGTTCGAGTATCCTGCAGTCCAGCTGCCTGCACAACACTGCTAGACGGTGCATTTATTTTAAATGTTTGATAGAGTTGTGCAGTCCTTAAGGGATTTTTAGAGCAGAACTTTTGAGTCAAGAAACATTTGGGAGAACTGGACTTGACTTCAAAATTTAAAGAATTCAGTAGTTAGACTTGTGGAGAAAAGAGACTATAGGTTGAGACGGAAGTTAAGATGTACACAGGGAATAATGGGGGGAACTGATCCATTGGTGAGAAGATAAGTAAATAGGAAACATGACTGAAAACATAATGTGAAAGTTTACATTTAATCAATAATCAAGGTGGACTACTGAAAACTGAAGATTGTAGATCAGGAAAGATACTTTCCAGTCCTTACTATATTGGCGACACTGTTCACACACACACACACACACACACACACACACACACACACACACGGTGCCAAAAAACATATATACACATTTTAAGAAAGGAAAACTGTATTAAAATTGGAATACTCAACATATACTGATAACAAATGATGAATACAAGTCACACTTGACTTCTGCAATTACAAGAGGTGTTCCAAGTGGTTACCATCAGCGTAATTTTAATACAATTCTCTCCCTTCTGTGAGTGTGTGTGGTATATTTTAAAAAAATAATTGACCCCTCTCTACAATCCTATGAAGTGGGCATTGTTAATCCCCATTTTTCAAATGCAGGAAGTTAAGTAAACTGCCCTAGGTTGCTTAGCTAACCTGTGATAGAATTAGGATTTGAACCCAAGTAGTCGGTTCCATAGAGTACTTTCAACCACTATCTTCTTTCATGCTCTTGAAAGGAAGTGCTGGGAGGAACATTAAGTGTGATTTTTCTGTCATTGAGCTCACTTTAATGTAAGAGAATGAGTAGGAAATTTGTCCAGGAGACTGGTAGAGTCTTGATAAAAGTAATTTTCCACAAGGGAGATCTGTTTCCTGCCATGTGAAATGCTATAAAATGAAAATAGGACTGTTTTTAACATTCTTCAGTGGTAGGAATATGGTACCTATTATTGCTTAGCACAAATAATCAATATTAATTAAAATATAGCTAGAGGAGTCTCTAACCTAATACCTTTTCAGGGTGCACTCTTTTCAGCACCCCCTGCATGCATGCTTACTTAATATATAATACGTATTTTGGTATACTCTTGCTCTACCCAAATATGTGTTGGAGTCACGGGAACCCACAAGGGACATTGGTGTCAGGGTTTTGCTTTTACAATTGGCATATAATGAGGAAGAAGAGATGAGATTAGAAAAGAAAACTTGTAACAGCTTTGAATAATCTGAGAATGTCTTTACACAATGAGGAAACTTTTTACTTACCTTCCATATTTCCATATCTATCTGGAGACCTTGATTATTTGTAATTGTACTTACTATGTTCCAGGCAGTGTGCTGGGTGGGCACTGCCCTCCTGGAATTTACAGCCAAGGGGAGGACAGAGATGTTAACCAAGAAATATGATAAACATGTTGATTGTTATATCATAAGTCTTGTAAAAGGAACGGTGGAGGCCAAAGGGAAAAGGCAATCATTTTTGCTCTGGAGAGAGGAACAGAGGGTGGGGCAGGGCTGTCAGACTGTCAGGTGATGTGATTGTGGAAATAACAGTTCAAAGGTGAGGAACAGTCTTCAGGCAATATGGGAAAGGACACTGTCCAAAGACACGGTTACATCATAGGTTATTTAAAGGACCACAGAATGAGTAGGAGACAGACAGTATAAGAGGAAGCTGGAAATTTGCCAAAAACCAAAAGCCTGATTGCATGAGAGGGGTTTTGGACTTTCTCCCCTACGCCATGAGGAGTCAATGGGGTTTTAAGCAGCAAAGGATCTTGTTGGTCAGATGTGTGACTTAGGAAGGTCGCTTTGACTTCTGCTCTCACAAAAGCAGCAAGATTAACCATCTCTATTTAAACCTATGAAAATGATTTCAGTATCATAGAGAAAAGAAACTGGATTCAAATAGAGGAATTCATGTAGGGGGATATAGCATTATTTTATGATGTTTTTAAAACAGTGAGCAATTATTCTAGATTTTTTAAGCTATTTGTATCAGAAGTCGTAGTTGTCCTTGATATCTCTTTTTTTTTTCAATCACACACTTCAAAAAGTGTTTTTATCTTCCAAACAGTATGAAAGCCGCTTAAAATTTTCCAGAGCTCTCCTAGCTCACTCTCGCCAGGTTATATTTAGCTCAGCTCTAGACCTTGACCTTTTCAATAGACTGCACAACATGAGGCACTAATCGGAACAGTTCTTACTAGACTGAATAAGGTTAGTGGCTCCTACCCTGGCCTTGTACACACACACACACACACACACACACACACACACACACACACACTCATTCATGTTTTGGAGTATTTTGGAAAACAGCTATTAAGTTGGCCCAGGGGAAGACAGATGTTTTGTAATTTTGCCAACAACATAGGTTTTAAGTAGGCTTTATTTCTTTGAGCTTAGGAAAAGCATAGATTTGTATTCCTTCCTTTCTTAAGAAAATTTTTTTTCTGTTTGAACAATGTTGGCATGTTTCTAGTTGCTATAAATCTTAACTTGAATAGCTCTTCCTTGGGTTCTGTTTCTCAGGTATGATTTGGTTTGCAGGCAGGATCTGTATGATTGACCTGCAAGGGTGTAGTGTTCTCCCTCGGAACGTGAACCGTCGCCTCCTTTCTGTACTTGCCCCTCCCCCACCCCCACTTTGCTGTCCCTGCTTCTGTGGATTCATTTTGCTCAGGGAGGCCTCTGTCATGTTGTCAAGGTACTTTTAATGCACCATGAAGTTTATTTACAAATGCCTCACTATATTATTTATTATTGTAGTGTTAATAATAGTTGTAGTATTGATGACAAAGCAGGAGACCAGGCATGCCCTCCTTGCACTTGGCAACACAACTACCCAAAAAGTAATCTAAATTTGGCAATCCCATTTAAAATAAGGATGATTATCAAAAAATAAAACAAAGGAGAACTGGACACTCAGGGCCATACTGGCTAGTTCTCCCAGGGAGGAGTATGAAAACAGAAAGAAGGACTCTTTCTGAAGCACATCAATCTCCATGTGGTGATTATAGAAACTTGGCCAGCTGGTCATTCCCTTATTTCATGGTGTGCACTGCTCATCAGCCACCTTCTACTCTCTAGAACACTCAGTTTCACAGCCTGGAATCTCCTGCCTGCTTTGGTGGAGTACTACCTAACTTAAGCCTTTTCAACACTTTTTCCGGGAGGTGGTTATATGTGGAGGTTAAAGGTGTGGTCTCTGCCTGGCTGGCTTTGAATCCAGTTCCACTACTTTCTAGCTATATACCTTGGGGAACAACCTCCTTGTACCTTAGTTTTCTCATCTGTAAAGTCCTACCTAGACTTAACGTAGGACTTAATGTAGTCTATAGCAGCATTAGAGAGGTATCAGGCAGCACACAAATGAGCAAGGCATGAACCAAGTAATGAAGATGAGGGAGAATAAACACTAGCGAGAAGACCAGGGTGGAATAGCCAGGCACAGACAAGGGCCAGCACCACTCTAGGCGAGCAGGGCTGTGACCTTTCCAATAAGGAATAGTTAGCCCTCTGACCTAGTACTGTAGCAATTTCCTCCCAACTGGTTAAGGCTCACCAGAGTGTCATCCTGTTCATGGTTGGGCTGGTTGAGATCTTCTAACCAGACTGAAATATCACTGAGGGTCCTGTGAGGAGGGTTTAGTTTCCTAGGGGTAGAGTAGGAATGGGAAGGCATCTCCTTCTCTTCTCGGAAAAATTATCTTTGGGACTCACTATCGCCTTTGAGTTAAGCAATAGAGACCTGAATCAGGGTTGGAGACTTAAAATGAACCAATTCAGTTCTTGGCCATTTCTAAGAAATTGTATATTACCTATAATTAAGCTATGTTATGAAATTTATATATATATGTAGATTTTATCATTGAAATAATTTTAAGTATAGCAGGTTTTTAGGTGTGCTAATTGTAATCTAATGGATCCAGTAAAGAAAATTGCTATCTCCTAATTTTCCTTTTTTTATCTAGATTTTTATGATCTGGAAATATAAAGTAGGAATTAAGCCCAAGGGTTCAGATCCTGGTTCTGCTTTTTATCAGCTGTGTGACCTGAGGATGCTACTTAACTTCTCTATGTTTTGGTTTTCCCTCTTTAAATGAGGATATGAGTGGTGCATATTTTATGTGTTATTTTGAAGATTGGATGGGTTAATATCCATAAAGCATTTAGACTGCTGCCTCATTAAATGTTAATCTGTATGATGATTATGATTATTTATATATTAGATTTTCTTTATTGTGAGGTACCTCTCTGCTCAGTGTGCAGCTTCATACCATGTTATTTTGATCCTGAATCTAAAATAAGAATCCAGGTCTTGTTTTATAGATGTTTTGCAACATCCTTGCCCATGAGAAACAACATTTCACATTCTTAGTTTACACCTCCTGAATTGAAGCCCGAGGTTGGCCTCTGAAGATTAATCTGAAGATTAATAACTCAGGGCAGAAGGCAGCCCACACAAACTGTGCTGTAAGACACAAAAATATGCTTTCCTCTGCTGTTTTTCCACCTTTCTGTCTATTTTGATAATAAGTTATAAAGGACCCAACATCTTCAACCTAGATAGAGTTAGGTCTTTCTTTTGTTGTCTAGAATAGAGGGAAGGAATTACGAGACCACTTACTATTTTGCTGGTCTCTGAGTACCTTCCAGAAAATTTTTAACTCTCTTGGTTGGATATGAAACTGCTTCTATGCCCAATGAATTTAGAAATATGAATCTAAAATGTAAGTGGTTTAAAATCACGTCGTTCCCATTTCTCCTTTCAGTTTAACTTTTCTTTTGCTGTGCCTTACTGATCTTCGTCACATTTCTCATGAGCCTTAAGGCAATTTACAAATTAAAAGCACAAAATATTGAGATAATTTCACACCCTACAAATAAGCAAGTCCCCTCTGTTGCCATACTAACGTCTCAGCTGTTAATGACATTTCATGCTGAGAAATAAACACTGGAACTTAATTAGTCCAGACCTGGGGAATCTTCCTCTCCCATTAAGTAGTGTCTGGACAGACTAGAGGCTCAGGTGTTGACAGTGTGAATGTGAATTATTGTGGATCATGGATTTATTCTGATATGTTCTTCCAGGATTTACTTGTGATGTCTCTATCTCAACGTCCTTTCCATAAGATACCCAGGATTCCTCTTGATGTTTATTTCTGGCTGATGACAATTTATCAGTAAAGAATCTCTGATCTGTAGCACCATACTTTATGTTATCCATCAGTCTTATAATGGGTCATCCTTGTCTCTTTCATTTTGATAAATAGCTCAGTATTTTTGGTGGCAGGACTGTTTATTTTGTTGTTCTTGGAATGCTCTTACAAATCTCAGTTGATTTGACATTCTCATCTTCATCTGGGAAAGGGATGCATTATAATGATATTATAATTTTCATTAATACTTATTTTTCTTATCATGCATTCTAGATGATTTACAAAGGTTATTTGCCATCAAGTTCCTCATCTTGCAAGGCAACTAACCAGACTGCACGCCAACAATCTGATTGGAAGATCCTTGGAATATGTTTTATCCCCTTCAAATATAGCATTCTATATACAAAACTCAATAAATGTAAATTAAGAAATCATCTGGCTAAGCAGAAATATTAAAATGGGCCTTTAGTCAAGGCCTTAGTGATTGAATGTTAGGCAAATTGAGTAACAATGACTGATCTTCCTGCCATAGAAAATCCCCAATAACAGCAGCAACAGCTACCATTTATTGGGTGCTTGTTATGTGCCAGGCATATGATAAACATTTCACAGACAGTATCTCATCCGATCCTCTCTATAATGCTACAGTGTGGCTAGAGAGATTAAGTAACCTGGCTAAAGTCATACACCTGATAGAATCAGGATTTATACCTACATTTGTCTCACTTAAAACCTATGACCTTAACCCCTATGTTATGGGCTTTATTGCCTCTGCTTTTACTGATTGATGTTCAGAGGCCTAAATTTGGATCAGAGCTTTGTATGTCATATCCAAGACTCAGTAATTCTTGATGTAATAGTACCACTTTTAGAAAACTTTTCCCTACATTATAAAATATGCCACTAAGATAGGTAAAACAGCCAGCAGTAGGAACTGATGACTTTCAATCCTGTGCCATTTAATTCAACAAATATTCATGGAGGGCCTGTGTTGTGTAAAACATAAAGCTGATTATTGCAAAGGATACAGAGATATTTGAATAATATAAGTATAATGAACTCATCTAGATACCTCATAGAATCTGATCATCTATATAAAAGTGTTCTTATATGAGAAAGAAACTAAACAGACAAAATTGGACATAGAGAAATGTGTTCTGAGTGTGTTTCTATGGGCTCTCTTGTTGGCAATGCCTTATAACCGAGGCAATCAGATGTGAGTGTGTACCCAGTCCACTTCAGAAGGTGACAGGAAGGAGGTGAGGGTAGGAAGGTTGGTCTTGAAATAACAGAACATCGCCAGGCTCTCTTCTGAAGCCTACAAGCGCCATGCCATAATGCCCACTTTGTCTCTCTGTAGGAGAAAAGTGTGCCTAGATTTTCAATCTTCTTGAGAAGACTGGGGAGGAGAGTACCACCTTCCTTTCAGTGCTAGAGTACAGGCTGGGATGCTTCTGTGTAAATGTGAATTACCCATGCTCACTGCTCCCATTAGCAACAAGTTTCCACTAGTGATCATGAAATATAAACTAAAGGAAGTCAGTGGTGGAATCTTTTGAACCTAGAAAATTAAATAACTTTGTGTGGACTGCATTAATCTGGAGTCATTTTACAAATGGCTTAATTTGTCAACAGAAAAATACTATTAATGAGTTAAAATTATAGGTGGCCAGTAGGCTTTAGTAAAGTAAAAATAAGTCTTTGAAATCACCTAAGCATTCAAACATATGGAACAAATTTCTTGAAAAACATTAAGTTCTGTGGAGATAACCTTATTCAGTTTCGTGGCTCATAGATATTTTGAAAGAAACTAAAGTCTTCTAGAAAAATCATAATTTTAAGTCTACCTCCTGTTCAGAACGCTCTGTGCTTTAAACAATACATTTAAGAGACTGATGCATCAGATGCTATTTACCTGAGCACTTTTTAAAAAGCTGTATTTAAGAATAAAACTAAATTGACCTATTAGTTAAATTGGTCCAACTGAACAAAACAGGTTTGTTCAGCAGATTTGAGAGGGGGAGGTTTAGAGAAAAGAGAAGGAATTGACCGGAAGTAGAGGAGAAATAAGAGCTGTCTGAATGTTTAAACTGGGTTAACACTAATTTAAAATACATATTACTGATAGCTTGGCCCTTTAATGAAGGCCATTCAGCAAATTCATGTGCTTCATCTGGTTGGCTAACAGGCTCTTTTTATTTCTCAAGTTTCCCTGTTTGCTAAGCGGCACCACACTTTATCTTCCTGACTACACGTAATTCCCAACAATCTTGCAATATGACCTGTCACTCCAAAGGATCATTTCTGGGGCAAGTGTAGTCTTTGGTGTATCTCATGTTGCATCTCGATTCATCAGAAAATATGATAACAACTGGCTTTTGTACAAAAACTGGGTCTGCACAGGCAAGGGAGACTTTTTAAATCTTCCTTTAGTAGCTTTTATATTATTACTCAACAGACATTCTGGGCCCCCATTCTGGGACAACCGCAGGTGAGTGACGACTATTTATGACAGGACCAACAAGCGTGGTACATACACTATTAAGGCCACAGCCGTCCATTCGCCAGAGGGAATAGGCATCTCAACTGGAGGAGCCAAACACAGGTGGGAATTGGGAGGTAAGCTCTAATCAGTTTTGTGACGCAGAACCTACCTTCTCCCTACACTTGTCACCTACCCTCAGCTTCCACATCTGGAAGTACAAAAAGAAAATGCATTTACTGCACATGTTGAGAAAGTGAGTTGTGAATAATAAACATTTATACAAGGGATTCCAGAGTTTCTTTTTAATATTAAGGAGGAAAAATGGTGGGATTTCAAGTAATATCCAAAGGTCATTCATATTATTAAATCTGAGAGACATGGACAGGGCCGCAACATGGGCCTAAAGCCCTGTTCTCATCTCTTTCCCATTGGTCCATTGATGGCTCTGGAAGTCTCGTCTTTCTTCCCCACTGATGACCCTGGGGCAGTTGTGACCCTATTTCACAACAATTAGTATTTTTTAAATGAAAAGTTTTGAGGAAATACTACGTGACTGAGCCAAGTCCCCTCTGTGCCATTTATTTCTTCATTTATCCAAGCACCAAGGGAAAGCATTATTTATCCCTTAAATGCAGTTCTCATTTAATAACTGTGTTGCATGGGGTACTGCACAAGGAAAAAATGTTGTAACCTTTCAAATGAAGCTAAAAATTCTCCTTGACCTTCTGTTAGGGTTTTTCTTCTCCAAGTAATATGCTTGTGACTCATCCCTCACACTCTTTTGTGCCAGTCTTCCCCAATGACTGTTGTAATTCTTGGCAAACTTGGTTTTATTTGTGTAACTTCTTCCTAGACAGCTATATAGAGATGCTCCTCAACTTACCGTGGGGTTACATCCCGATGAAACCAATGGAAGTTGAAAAACATCATAAGTTGAAATTTGCATTTTACACCTGAAATTAATATAAAATAATATTGAATTTCAAAATAAATAAATAAAGTGTAAAAAAAAAGAAAATGCATTTAATGCACATAACCTACTGAAATCATAGCTTAGCTTAGCTGGTTTCTATTGAATGTATATCGCTTTCACATTATCATGAAGTTGAAAAACCATTAAGTCGAACCACCTTAGATTGGGGACTGTCTGTATTTTCTATATTTTGTATACAAAGCAGAGTGATCTTTATATAAAATTAAGTTTAGGTGGCACAGTCTTTCACTTAACTTCTGTGAAAACAGAGTTTCCAAAGGGATTTGTAGTGATTGAGAGACCATGCACATTTTAGAAGATTCTAAATATCCAAAGGAACACATGTGCAGTAGAGCAGTCTTTAGTCATGGCAACGTTTTAGGCCCTGAAAATAAATCACTCATTCTCAGGAGATGCCACTGAGTAGAAGAGCCTTTTTTAGGAGGGGCCAATGCAGTTCTCATTTGCCTTGGTTATACTCACATTGTGTCAGGAGATGTGAGCATTTTGTATTCTTCCCTTTGAATGTATTGACACCCCCCCCAAGGCTGGTGTGTCAGCCCATCTGTGGTATCAAATGAAGACCTGGGTAACCTTTAGGGTCAAAATCAACAAACAACTAGGACAAGCATCCCTCTAGTCACAAAGCTATGTTTGTCTATTCTTTTTGGAAGGTTCTAGAATCTTTTTAGACAGTATAAAAAACCTGTTTTGTCAGAGACCAGCCCACAATGAAGGAAGTGACTGGGGCTGGTGATGAGTGAGGGGGCTTCTTTCCTTTTAGTTTGTGCTGTGAAGATGTTTCCAAGGACCCAGGGCAGCCATCAACGTGCTTCTGCAGATCCCTACCTCATTCTGTAGAGACAGACGGGCCCTGCTGCTGAAATAATTGTCATGCCAACTGCGCTGTATGTGGACCCTCCCATCTCTCTGGGTCTTGGACTCAGATGCATGTCTGCTGCCCTCTCAGTCAGGGCTTGGGGTACCAACAATGTAGGTACTGTAGGTTCAAAGATGTTAGAAATGGAAGGGGCCTGAGTCTAATACCCTTGTTTGAACTGCCGTCATCTTCAATCCCCACACCCCTCCTATGGGCCCTCAAGGAACCCTGGAGACAAAGAGCTTCTAATAGAATCCTTGATAGGTGTGTACTGGAGATTCACCTGGGGAGAATTTTCAAATTCAGTCTCCATAGAGAGCGACTGACTCAGTAGATACAAGGTGGAACTCGTAAGGTGATTCTGATGTGCAGTCCTGGTTAAGCATCTGATACCATGCGACACTCTTCCTCTGGTGCTAAAGGTACTTGTGTTATGCTCATCTCCCTCACCAAAGTGTGAGCTCCTTAAAGGCAGGGACTATGTCCTATTCTTCTTTGAATCTTATTACTATCTTATGGCAGGTACTCAGTATTTGTAGAATATACAGGAAGTTCTTCAGCTGAGAAAGCCAATGGCGGTGCATGTTAAATGACTTAGCCAAGGATACATAAAGAATTTGTTGCACAGTTGACTGTAGGGCTCTGATCATCTGTTCTATTACAGAACTTACTGTTCTATTGTCCCCATACTGACATCTCAAGTTTACCCTGTAATCTTACGGTATCTACACAGCCTGTCTCTAATGGGACCTAACTTTTGACTGCAGCCTATATTGCATCCTAACAACCATACTGCCTATCTGGCAGCTTTCCTGTTCTCTTCTAGTTGTCTCTGTCTTCATGGGTGGAAACCCATGGCATGGTGCAGATTCTTGTCTCCAATAAAAGTATCCTGGTGGCACCCTCCCTGAGGCCAGAGAAATCAGAATTCATCTCCTAAAGCATTATAAATTAATGACTACACTTTTCAATCAGTTCTTTAGATCGCTGTTAAATTTACCATGACTCTATTCCTTGGTATGTAAAATAACATAATGTTTCTAAAAATCTAGTGGGCTCTTTTTTATTTTTGTGAATTAATAGGGGAAAAATCTTTATATTGACTGAACATTGAAGCATATATTGAGCATATGTGGAAATGACATGCTAACAAATATATTTTAACAAAAAACAATCCCCCTAAGAATTAATAGATTTGGTGATTAGTCTTCACTAGAAAGTTCAAAGCCTCAACTGCCATATTTTTATTAAAGTATATTTTTCAACTCATCATTTATGTTGTGGCTCTGGATAGATGTCCAGCTATAGACAATATAGTGATTGAAGTACAAAGAATCAGAGGATGAGGTGTTCCTGTGTCCTTCCTTACCTTCCTCCCCGGGCCATGGTATCTCTTATATTTATCTCTAGTGTAGCACCCATGACATACAAGTATTACTGCAAGTATTTGTTTTTATGACTATGTCCTCTACTGGACTCCAGGCAACGTAAGGGCAGAGAAGTGTTTTATCCATCTCTGTATCACCAGCATCTAGCTAATAATAAGACATGGAAATGAATGAATGACATTTTACCTGCAAACTAAAGATAGTTTTACTTTCATGGCCAAGGTAGAAAGAATTGCACATTACTGTCCTCTTTCTCATTCAATGATCTCTTAACAGCAACAATTGTGAATAGAGTATTCATAATGATGGCTAACATTTATTGAGGGTTTATATGTGCAGGCACATACTTAGTTTTGATATTATGACATTTAATTCTGACAGCAAGCCCTGTGAGCTAGATGTTGTTGTTTCCCCTGTGTGCACGATACAAAACAGGCTTACTAAAGTTGAGTAACTTGCCCCAGGTCACATGGCCTGTAAATACTGGTAATAAGAGTCAAACCCAATTCTGTTTGACACTAGAGACTTTCTTAACCACTGTGCTATGCTGCCCTCTCTCCCCTGCTGCCACCCAATTTTCCTAATTATCTTCAAGGACAATCTTAAGGCAAACTCATGAGAATCATAAATATTTGCTAAAACAGAGACATGCCTCATTGTGTTTTAAAGCACCAGAGTCTTATATAAAAATGCTAATTTCTCCAAAATATGTTTTCTCTTATATGTTTAAAATGCTGGCTGAAATTAAATTAGACTGTTTCTGTGTTTCCAGCAGCCATTGGAATGGGTAAAATTTATCATTACAGAGTGAATACCCAATGAATTTTGATTTATTGAGTGTAGCCTTCCCACCTTTTGCCTGTGTTTGTCAGTCTCACCACGTGCTCAGCAGTCATCAGCATTGTACCCCCTCATGGTGGCACCACGCTTTGGTCACAGACAGCTCAGGCATCAGCCTTTCCTTCGGTGACTTCCACATACAAAAATGCTTCGCCCAAAAGAATGACTGTAATTTCAGGTCCCCTGGTTATGTCCTCAGTGACACCACTATCTATTCAGCCAAGGTTATGTAAACCAGGATTCATATCAGAACTTGGACTTGATGGTATGATTCGCAGTTTTTATGTCACAAAGCAAAAAACAAAAACAAAAAAAAGGAGCAGTTTTCTTGATAGCAAGGAGCAAATTTATTTCTACTCCCTGTCCCTGTTTATCTTAGGATGGATGCCTCATTTTCTCTATAATCATCAGTTTTTCACGAACAGAAGTGTTTCTAATAAACTCTATGCTGCTTTCTTATGAACTCATATATATTATTAATCCCACTTTTCCGTCTCATAATCATTCTGGAATACTACCTGTTCTTGTCTTGTAAAGAATCAGACATTTTCACGTTGCTCACACATCCTGCCTTTCGTGTTCACCCAGTAAAAAGAGTTCTTTTGGAGAACCCAGGAGATGTGAGTAAGAGTAGCATCTGAATTAAAATGTTAATTTGATTATATTTCACACTCTGCTTAAATTCATGTTGCCTCAGTATTAAAAACCTCTTATAAACTCTTTTAGCAACTTCACCCTAAATGCTTCACGATGTCAGTAATTCATACTTCTCATTTTTACATGATACTTTGAAGTGTCAACTTTAGACTGTATAATAAAAAGGCCATGAAAAAGTTCAGAATTTTTCATTTCATCCAGTATAGAGACCATAAATGATTCTCCATTAAACCAAACTCCTCTGATTTTCAATCTTCAGTCAACGGCAAAAGGTGAAGGGTAGAATGAAGTTCTGTGTTTCTGCACAGATCAGAGAATCTTCCATTTGGGAAAAACCTTGAAGATCCTCCTTCTCCATCCTTTGCCTCCTTACAGTGCAGCTGTCTCATCTCTGAAGACTCTGGCAAGTGGTTCCCAGCCTTTTCTTGAGCACATTTAGTGGAAAGGAGCTCACTCCTTTGAAGGAAGCCAAATTCACTGATAGGTGTCTCAGGTTATAAGAAAAATGCTCCTTGAATAAAAAACAAAAATATTCTTTCTTTTTATTTCCATCAACCTGAATTCTGCCTTCAGAAGAAACACCACATATATTTAATCCTTTTTTCCCTCTGACAACCCTGTAGGTGTTTGCAGACAACTAAGTCTTCTCAAAGCTAAACATTCTTCCATCTCATTCCTCCCTCAGAGGAATGGTGTTCAGTATATTTATCACCCTGTGGTTCTCTGGATGCACTCTATTTTGGTTAAAATAGTTTTAAAATTATACGTTTTTATTTTTTTTTTTAAATCTAACAATGCATATGTAAAGTAGAATATAAAAACCTTCTAAAATTTTAACACTCCCTCCCCAACAGATAACCACTCTGAGCCATTTGTTGAATATTCTTCTGGCTGCCAGTCGGTCTTAAACTACAGCTTTTAACTGAGTAATTCTGTTCCCTTCAAGAGAAAGACCACCTGAGTTTCAAAAAAACAAACTTTACAGATCAAAAAGTATGATGGTGTTTTAAAGGATTTTCCCCACAGATATTAATCCATATTTTTTATAAGACAAACCAAACAAAAGTTTTAAAAATAACACAAGTATAATTTTTGGCTCATGTATGGTCCACCCTTTGGAGACATGGCTTTGGAAGCAAGAGGGAAATGTGGGTGTCAATTTGGTGAATGATTAAGTCTATTTTAGTTCAAAAAATTAATATTCTACTTGAGAAGAAGAATTCTACAGCTTCATGAACTTACTTGAGGGTGTGAAAATCAAGCCTTTTGGGGAGATTTCCTTTTCTTCAAACACTGGGAATATACATAATAGTGTTGTCTGTCAATTTTTATATAACCCAAGGTCACAGACCAATGTTTTCTTGAAAAATGTGATCTACTATGTTGTATTTAATTTTTCAAAAGAGCAAAAATGGTTCTCACTATTTTACTAATTAGCTACCTCATAATAGCACATATTTCCTCACAGTGCTATGCTTTTAGGGGTTCATCTTGTATAGGGATTAAAGTAGATCAGTGTTTTCCTAAGTCTGGAACTTCATCACTGGTATTACAGCTGGTAATTTTAAGCATTAGGGACCACACTGAATAACTGTGAATCATAAATGAGAAAGGTATCTCTTCTTCAATTATCTTTCAATTCTATTAATTAAAAGAACAAAGTCTCTTGTTGGTCTCTAACATTAACCAGTTTCCTTTTAAATAGCAATAGCAGGTCTTTTCAGGCACAGCTTTTGGCCAACCACAAGATTTAGTTAGAACTAAATAGATTTTTTTTCATTGTATTTACATGAACAATTATCTTATATTTATGGCAATTTGTTTTCTGTTAAAAGTAGAATAGGAAGTTTTCTTTAAATCAATTCATTTAGGGAAGAAAAGTCAATTGATTTAAAGAAAAATATTAAATAAATTATGTGCAGGTGGTGTTTGACTATCAAATGGTATATGGATAAATTTAGGAAACTCAGATGTAAAGGAAATACCAACTAGTATGAGACAATTTTCTATGTAGGTGTTTGCTCCACTTGGAATTTTTTTGTCCCTCCTATTTTCAGCTACAGTTATACTTATATCAGTTATTGAATGGCCCTTTCCTCCTACCTGCAAGAATCCTGGGAACAACTTAGGAGAAGCCTGTTACTATTTTAGTCTTCCTTCACTAAGCTCTTCTCAGTGGCTCTTCCTGATTTAAAAAAAAAAAAAAAAGTGATTAGTGGGTAACATCCCCTTTCTCTCTCAATACTGTCATTTATTCTGGTCATAGTGTTTTGCATTGCACAACTGTATGCTGCATGTTCCTCTTCCCTTTATGAGTTCCCCATCTAAGCTTTCTGCTTTGTCTTTGTAACAAGCAATAGTATTGTACTTTAATTTTGGTGTCAGTGAGAATGACATCCATTCACAGAGAGCATGAATTGGAGGAGGCAGAGAGTGGAATGACTGACATTGGGAATAAAAGATTATTGTATTGCATCTTGAAAATATTTACTGCTAAGTCAGATCTCTTGATTGTGTCCAAAGCAATACAAGTGGACTCAAAAAACAGGTAACTATGAAAAACCCCAGCAAAATTAAGAAATTATGGAAGTTCCCAGTAATCTAAGTATCATGTCAAGTGAGTTTTCACCAATTGTTTTCACCACTAAAGATAGTCAAACAATGAAAGTCCAACAAAGAGAGATGGTTTAGTTGTCTACTCTTTTCAACTGAAAAGAAACCTGTCATGTCAGTCTGCTACCATGCATTCTCATACTCTAAGTTTCAACAGGGAGCAGAGACAGGGGCAGGAATTAGCTGTGCTGGATAAAGGAATGTAACTCCTACAATATCATTAATGAGTTGTTAATTTTTAGAGAATTAGAATAGAGTAAAATACACTTAACATACAATTATACTGAAAATATAACTATCATCTTTTCATTCAGAAGATCCCTTAAAGTACATTTTTAAAGGAAGTGTTTTGGCAAATGCTAACTTGATGAAAAACTGCTCAAAGCAAATAGCAGCTTTCAGAGTTCCTAATTTTATTGGGGTCTTTTGCCAGGGAGAAGGGAGAGGAACTAGCAGGATACCCTCTATTAAACACAGTTTTTAAAATGCTGTAAGAATTTGAGGGTAGTAAACATAGGTTTTTGTTAAAAAAAAAACCAAAAACTATAGTACACTTTTGTTTTCTTTTTTTTTTTTTTTTTTTTAATTTGGGACTATGTGTTTCTCCAGGGCCCATCAGCTCCAAGTTGTCCTTCAATCTGTTTGTGGAGGGCACAGCTCCCCTCCAAATCCAGTCACTGTTCTCATTCTTAGTTGCAGGGGGTGCAGCCCACCATCCCATGCAGGAACTGAACAGGCAACTTTGTTGTTGAGAGCTCGTGCTCTAACCAGATGAGCCATCCAGCCGCCCCAACACATTTTCTTGATAAATAGAAACCGAACTACCTATTCTGGAGTGATATGATAAGGGATCTTTTTTGAATTTGGGAAGCCTAATTTAAGAATTTGTTTATGTTTATTTAGGATTTCCTCCCCAGTCTTGCATGCTCTTAGGGTTTTGTCTCTGTTCCTTGTTACTGTTCTAGAGAAAGAGAAGGCAGTATTGGAACAAAAGAAGAGCAGCCATAGACTGCCAGGGGGATAACGTGACACTGTACGCATGCAGGTCCTGGAAAAAAGATGAGAAAGGGCACATGGGACATTTTAACCCCAGTATGATCTATGAGAGTTTTACTAAAACATGATCATTGCTTTTGATAATAAACATTAACTCTTTAATCATTATGAATGTCTAATGGAAGTAATAAATTACTTATTCGTACATTTGTTTCTGAGTGGATGGAAATAGAACACATACAACAGAAGACTTCTTTTACCAAGTGGCTAAGATTAGTGAGGTTGAGCATTTTTTTCCTATGTCTGTTGGCCATGGGTATGTCCTCTTTAGAAAAAGATCTCTTCATATTCTCTGCCCATTTTTTAATTGGGTTGTTTGTTTTCTTGGTGTTGACTTGAATTAGTTTTTTAATAAATTTTGGATATTAACACATCAGATGCATCATTGACAAATATCTTCTCCCATTCAGTAGGATGTCTTTTTGTTTTATTGATGGTTTCCTTTGTAAAAAAGCTTTTTAGTTTGATGTGGTCCCATATGTTTATTTTTTCTTTTATTTCCTTTGCCTGAAGGGATATGTCAGTAAAAATATTACTAAGGGTAATGTCTGCAAATTCACATCCTATATTTTCTTCTAGGAGTTTAATGGTTTTGGATCTTACATTGTCTTTAATCCATTTTGAACTTGTATATGACATAAGGAGGTTGTCCAGCTTCATTTTTTTTGCAGGTGTCGTACACCTGAAACTAATTTTTTAAAAAAGTGACTAAGAATATTTTGCATGATACTAATTCTTTATATTTGGAAGTTGCAAGAGCCTTAGAGGGAATCCAATTTCCCCAGTTTGGCAAGTCAGAAATCTTAAATCCAGAGAAATTGTGCCCAACTCAGTTAACCATCAAGCCAGAACTAGATGTCAGAGCCCCTGCATGTCAAACTATTCCTCCACTGCACTTTCCCCTCTTTTAAGAATTCTCTTTAAGGGTTTGCATGAACTCTATGATATGCCCCTAATTACATTGAAAAGAGTCAACCTTGAAAAGAAATTTGGAGATTGGTTTATTTAAACAATATAACAATAGAAGTTGAGTATGATTAGCAAGACAATTCTGTCCATAAATTTCACTGTTTTGTGTGCATTTTTAATGTTACTGACAAATAAGTCCTTTTTTAACATGTGGAAAGTGAGTGATAAAATGGCAGACAGTGCCTCTACAGCTTTAAAAAACAGAAACAAGCAACCTGCCCAGAAAGTCCCCATGGTCGACTCCTTCACTTTACCCTCTAGAAATGAAGAGGGAACCTGCTTCCCCTACCCCAACTGGTGTTCTTGAAAGCAGTATCTCCAGAACCTCCACATAGAAGGGGCTTAAGGAACCAATCTTTTTGGAATGGGTGGTTAAGGAATTTATTTTGTAGCCAAGATTGCAAACATGTTATTTATATTTAGACTATTCATTTTGAATAGTTTGGGGAAGGGAACAGATGGAGATTATAGGTGGGCTCAGGGTACCTCTAATATGCCTCCAATGCTAGACATTGCACTAGTATTATTTCTTAACCTTTCAGACTGCCTTCCTGTCTAAACAAAGGATACATTGGCTTACCCCACAAGCATAGTGAACACAGGTCTTCCTCCCAGGGCAGACCTACTGTTCCTCTGTCTTATTGGAGACAGTTGCTGTCCTTTTTGTCATGACTTACACTGTTTAAGGACCATTCATTTCCCAGTGCCCTTCAGTCACTTATCTTATACCTTGACCTCCAGGTCCTTGGAGAAGCAAACAAGTTATGACTATAACCACATCATGACTAAGGTTTAAATAGGGAAGCGATTAGTGCAAAATTTCCAAAAGCCATTAGTCTTATCTGCCATCAATTCCTTACTCTATGTATGAGGTCTGACAATTAAGTTTGCAAACTTGCCACAGTGCGCTTACATTGGCAGCACTGCACAAACATCTCAGTAAGGTTTCATAACCTTGGTATATCAGTGTCTCACAGCTGTGTTCACGTCAACGTGTGGTGATGTCTTGCTGAGTGGTGTTCATTATTGTTGTTGCGTGTTTTTGTGTGCCATCGCGAGAATGTCTGAGCTTGAATTAGAGCAATGAATAAACATTAGATTTCTTGTGAAACTTGGCAAGAGTGGAAGTGAAATCAGGGACGTATTAGTCCAAGTTTATGGGGGTAATGCCATGAGGAAAACAGCAGTGTACAAATGGAGTAAATGTTATTCTGAGGGGAGAGAACAAACACGTCACAGATGAAGAGAGGTCAGGGGGGCCAGTAATGAGCAGAACTGACAAAAACATTGCAAAAATTAATCAAATTGTGCGTCAAAATCATTGGCTGACTGTGAGAAGCATAGAAGACCAAGTAAACATCAATAGAGAAACAGTTAGGAAAATCTTAACTGAAAATCTTGGCATGAGAAAGGTGTATGCAAAAATGGTCTCAAACGAGCTCACTGATGAACAAAAGCAAAGGAGAGTCGAAGTTTCCAAGACCTTTTGGAGAGGCAAGACAATGTTTTGGGCTGTGTTATCACTGGTGATGAAACCTGGGTGTATCAATACCCTGAAACAAAGCGTCAAAGTGCACAATAGAAGTCAGCCAATTCTTCGTGACCAAAAAAGTTCCATCAGTCCAAATCAAGAGTCAAATAATGTTGCTGACCTTTTTTGATATCGGAGGGATTATTCATTATGAATTTGTACCAACTGGGCAGTTAACCAAGTTTACTATTTGGAAGTGCTGAAAAGGCTGCATGATAAAGTTAAACTAAAATGATCTGAACTTTTAGCCAACAATTCATGGCTCCTGCATCACAACAATGCACCAGCTCACACAGCACTGTTTGTGAGGGAGTTTTTAGCCAGTAAACAAATAACTGTATTGGAACACCCTCCCTACTCATCTGATCTGGCCCCCAATGACTTCTTTCTTTACCCAAAGATAAAGGAAATATTGAAAGGAAGATATTTTGATGACATTCAGGATATCAAGGGTAATACGACAACAGCTCTGATGGCCATTACAGAAAAAGAGTTCCAAAATTGCTTTGAAGAGTGGACTAGGTGCTGGCATTGGTGCATAGCTTCCCAAGGGGAGTACTTCTAAGATGACCTAGTGATATTCAGCTTTGAGGTATGTAGCACTTTTTCTAGGGTGATTTTGTGAACTTAAGTGTCAGACCTCATATGTCTTAGTCTCTCAGCTTGGGTCTTGGACTCTAGCTCAATTCTCTGTTTAATCAGTTGCTTTCTGATGTCTGCTATCCTTGTGAAGCACTTCAGAATCAACTGAATCCACATAGTTTCAGCTTTTCTGTTTTCCATGAAAAAGTTCCAGCATTTCATGAATTTATTCATTCAATATACGTTTACTAAACGTCAAACATGAATCAGTAACTGTGATTCTAAGCATATAAATACTCAGTTCTTGCCCTCAGGAGAGGGACATATAATATAGATGGGAGGACTGGACATATTAAATTGATAATCAAAGACAAGATGTTCTAGGAGAGGCTATGGGAGTGTGTAGAGAAGCCAGTGGGAGTGGTGATATCAGAGAGAGCCTCCTGGAAGAAGTCACTTCTACCGTGAAACTTAAAGGATAAGTAGGGGGATCTGGTCAAGATGGCAGAGTAGGTAAACATTGTGCTTACTTCCTCTCATGACTATATAAAACTTACAACTAAACTACTGAACAACAATCATTGAGAATCACCTGAAGTCTAGCTGAAGGGAAGCCATACAACTAAGGATGTACAGAAGAAGCCACCTGAAGACTGGTAGGAGGGGCAGAGACACAAAACAGGCTGGTCCCACACTGCATGTAATCATTAACTATTGGAAGGGATATCTCAGCTGCGGAGGTTCCCCCACTCCTGCCGCTAGAGGAGCGAGAGATCCTAGTCCTACCTATACCAGGCTCCCCAGCCTAGGGTTTCAGTGCCTGGGAAAGAAGTCCTCATAACTTCTGGCTGTGAAAACTAGCAGAGATTGTGGCTGTGAGACGGGGTGTGGCAGCAGTCTCAGGCATTCCTCTTAAAGGGCCCACACATGGACTTACTTGCTGATGGATGCACTTGCTCTGAGCTCAAGTACTAGGGCAGCAGCTCAAAAGGTTCAGGGACATAAGAGAAGGAACTTAATTGTCTGGCTTCAGGGCAAAAGCTGGAAGGGCAGCTTTCTCCCAGGCAGGAGGAGCTGGTGGAAGCCACTGTTTCTTTGTTCAGCCCTCCACCATCCCTGCATGCACATGCAGGCGGCCGCCATATTTAAGTCTCCATCAACCTGGCTAACACCACTCATTTGGCCTGCCCTGGTGATTCCCCGAGACCCCACCCCACCCAACTTTCAGGCCCACCCAGTCTGCTTCTAGTGGCTTTTCCATACAAATGACATGTCTTGGCTAATGCTGCAGACTTTTCTAAACTCTCTCAAAGGTTCACAAAACTCAAACAAGAAACATCTAGCTTTGACACGTCCCATACCTCTAGCTGAGCAGCCCTAGCCCGGTACTAGTGACAGCCAGGCTTGGTTCATGACTGGGCCTCTTGAGGTACCTTGAAGCCCAGCACAGGTGGTAGCCATTTGTGGTTCATGCCAGATGGTCCCGGGCAGGGCACAGGCTGTACTTAGCCTCCAGTGATGCCCATTCTAGGAGTTCCTAGGGCTGGCACACGTGGTGGCCAGCTTTGGATCAAGCAGGAGCATCACCTGGCCACCTCCAAGGTACCAGAGCCCTGCTAATGTGAATCCTATTCCATAAGTTCAGCCCCTACGCAACAGCCCCCTCCACTGTAGTCATGGCCTGTCCTCACAACCACTCAATCTGAGGGTCAGTCCCTCCCATAGATGTGCAAATAGCAACCAAGGCTCAACTACAACAGGGGACACACACAACCCACACAAGGGACACACCTAAAGAACCCAGCTCAGGTGACCAGGGAGATTGCACCACTGAGCTCCACAGCATACCTCCTACATAAGGCTATTCTACTAAGACCGGTAGACATAGCAGCCCTACATAATACATTGAAACAAAATCAGGGAGGCAGCCAACTAGGGAGACAAAGAAGCATGTCCCAAATAAAAGAACAGCAAAGCTCCAGAAAAAGAACTAAACAAAATGGATGCAGAATTGAAAACACTGGTTATAAGGATGATCAATGATCTCAAGGGTAACTTCAACAAATAAATTTTTTAAAAAAACCATAAAAAAGGACCAGTGAGAAATAAAGACTGCAATAACTGAAATGAAGGATACATTATAGGGAATCAACAGTAGATTAGAAGAAGCAGAGAGGATAGAATCAGCAATTTAGAAGATAAGGTAGCAGAAAACAACCAATTAGAACAGCAAAAAGAGGGGTGGCCGGATGGCTCAGTAGGTTAGAGCGCCTTTGAGCTCGCTTAGTTCAATTCCTTCCTTTTATAGATGAGGAGCCTGAGCTGTAGCTTTCAGCCCAGGTCACAATGTTGTCTACCCTATTTCCCTGAAAATAAGACCTAGCCGGACCATCAGCTCTAATGCGTCTTTTGGAGCAAAAATTAATACAAGACCCAGTCTCATTTTACTATAAGACTGGGTTTTGTATTAATTTTTGCTCCAAAAGACGCATTAGAGCTGATGGTTCTGCTAGGTCTTATTTTCAGGGAAACACAGTAGCTTTCCGCCCAGACCATACCTGATCTTGAATTCTACACTGTTTTGATTAGTCTTGCAAAACATCATCCAAGTAGCATTGATACTCTATGTGGGTACAAGACTCAAAACCATAGCATCATACTGAACTACTAAGTGAAGTGTTTTGTCCATTTCAACTATACCACTTGACATTTCAAATTTCTATTCCATGATAGCTTTAGAAAGATCTAGTTAATTTTGTTTACTTATGCAGCAAATGTTCACGGAAGACCTACTCTGGGTCAGGCATTGTGTTTAGTGCCTGATTTACTCTCATTAAATAATAACAAAATATACCTTAAATTTAATCCATGGTTTAACTTGGCATCTTATTTAAAAAGTAGCCAATAAAAGTTTGCATACAGCCTTTTATAAGTTTATCATTAAAGGTACTTGGAGATTAATTTCCCAAATCTTTATTGAGTCATTTGCAAGGTCTGTGGTTGCTGTGGGATTTAAAGATACAGACATCAAAGGAGAAAGTTTTTTACTGTGTACGTCTCAGAGAATTGCCAATCTGTGTGTGTTCTTGCATGACCAGGAGTGTAGTCAGCCTGCCCTTTTTGTCAGTAGCTCAGCCAACCAGTCACAAACTGAATGCAGTATTAACTCATTAACTCATTTATTATAAACTTTCCACCTGCCTCCAAATAGGGTTCAAGGAGCAAACAATACAAGATGGATACCATTTTTTATCAATTCTAAGAATGAATATATTCCCTCATTTTTATCTCTCTGACATCAGTGTGCATCTTAAAATCAACAGATCTCAGCATTGTTTCATAGATTGTCAGTGATTTTTTTTCTCTCTTAGAGGTTCATAGAATAATGTTTTCTAATCTTAGACTGAGTGAAATAAAGTACTTTCAGATAATCATGAGAAATAATTTTTAAAAAACAGGTGCAAAATAATTAAAGGTGAAAAGCACTACAATAAGGCTAGCTGCTGCAACCAATTTAACTCTCTGTTTTCTAAAAACAGGATACCAGTTAAACATGGCAATTCCTCCTGAAACTCCAATAAAATGAAAATGCAGGAATAAAATAGTACAACTCCTACCCACCCACTTCGTCAAAAAATTTAGAAAGACTACTTCAATAAATGAAATATTTTAACATATTTTCACAAGGTAGAAAGCAGAGCAGATGCAGGAGTGGCAACTGACATGGCAGAGCCCAGATAGCAATAATTTAAGTGCCTGTAGATGGGATACTAATGATCATGGTATTAAACTGTAATTATTGTGAAGGTATTTCTAGAGGCAACTAAAATTATGCAACCTAG
Organism: Rhinolophus sinicus; assembly: GCF_057876585.1. Taxonomy (NCBI): domain Eukaryota; kingdom Metazoa; phylum Chordata; class Mammalia; order Chiroptera; family Rhinolophidae; genus Rhinolophus; species Rhinolophus sinicus. The sequence continues at coordinate 48,119,898 of NC_142504.1, forward strand.
GCAAATGGCATTTTTGTAACTACTTAAAGTTTCTTTCTAAACATCTTCTGGGAAATATTATCTGGGCCAGTCTTGGGGGCAGTGAGGTCAGCAGGGTACAGACAAAGCAGCTTCATGCTTCCTCTTGGGTCCACACTCAATACGCTTGAATCCAGTGTAAATCTGAATTGTGCTATTAAAGGCAGTAACTTACCTTTAAATACAGCTTTTAAAAATTGTTCAAGATTTTATTTAAGTTGGGATAGTTTTTAAAATCTAGTCAATTATACTTTCTGTTTTAAAACATAATGTTCCACGCATGGGGGGAGGAGCTAAGTGGATTAAATTCCAGCAGTACATAAATATAAGTATGAATATATATATATGTTGTATATTTATAAATGTGTGTGTGTATTCCCCTTGAGCAAAATGAATTCTCATTTCATATAAATGTTCTTAAACCTACAGATGATCTCTCCTAGTGTCCCTCTGATATTCACTGTTTTTCTGGAAGTTCTCTGGTTTAATAAAGTATACCTTTTATAAATGCTAATGGATAAGCAGGAGATGGAGTTTATCCTCCATAATGTGAGCTATGGTTTCTGTGAGTGGTCACTCGTTATCACCTTGTATTTTCTAGAAAGCCATCACTGTGCCCATTCTGCCCCAAGGTGTCTAATGTGTTCTGACAGCTTTAATAAAGGCTTAAAGCATTTCCGCAATAATACAAACTCTCTTTTTCCCTCAACCATGGGGAAGTGAGAAAAATACATTTAGCTTTGTTTCTCTATGGAAGAAAAATAAATAAATTTTGGAAGAAAATTTTGTCAGTTTATCATCTTTTATTGTGGCCTATATAGAATGTCAGGGAGAATGGTACCTCAGATAAAGAAATGCCTTAAAGAAAGGCATTTTTCTAAGTCACTTAATATTGATTGTGTCCCAAGTGTCAAAAACAAGTTATAGGCAGTTAGCTTTTCCAGGAAAGAGGTTTCAGAAAGAGTCACTGTGACTTACGTTTTAAGATTCCCGGTATTACAGACTTGTTCTGCAAAGGCATCCTCTAAGCATAGGTCATTCCTAGTGAGGCCCTGCCGAGGAGGCTCCTGGAGCTGCTCTGTGATGGGTCTGCTTCAGATATAATCTTTGTCACTTTGCATCCTACTTCCTGAGATGTTTGAACACTAGGATTTCCCATCCATGATAGACGAATTCTGCCTTTGGCTGCCACATCCACACTCCCCCTCTCCAGCCAGGGTTGCCCCCTGCCTTCGCCTGTGGATTCTAGGCCTCAAGGTAGCCAGGCAAAAATGTTCTAAGGATCAAATAGAAACTACTTGTGAAACTATTTAAAGCCCTTAAAATTTTGATATTATATTGTGTTATGTCGTATTATGTCATATCAAATTATGTTGTATAATAATCTCCTAGTTTACACCACTGACCTGGCCTCAGCTTTCCTAGTGTCCGATCCTTAGCTTTGTGCCCCGCCCCACAGGTGTGATGGATGCTACTTGACAGAACCCACCCACCAGAAGGGACCACTCTACACCTTATCCTGCTCACGCTACATTCTAGACGTTGCCCTGAAAATAGTTATCATTTATAGATGAACAAGTCAGCAGGTAAAGTCAACTAAGAAACAACTAAGAGTGGTCAGTTGAAAACCTTGCTTGGCTTCGCCAGAGCTTAAAGCAGAATTATACTTTAAGTCTCCTAATTTGATTTTAGGGTCCTGCCCACCAGTTTCCTGGAACATCCTCCTTATTGAACCAACAGTTTGAGGAAGCTTAGTAACGCATTTGGAAGCATTCAGGAGGTCTGCTGGGCTAAACTGCATTGCCTGATTTTCGCTTATCATTATCTCTTCCCCATTTCTAAAGTCCCAAATAAATCAGCCAGTGAGTCAACATCAGCTGTTGTTATTGTCATTCGAATTAAGCACTTACTTTGTATTTTATAGTTACCTAATTTACTCTTTGGAGGTAAGCTACAGAAACCAGATTAGAACTCTAGCAAGAAAACTGAGCCCAACCCATAATACAATAAATACTTACTAAGTATCTACCATAGCACTGACACAGTAGTGAGCTAAGACAGTGTCCATCCTCCTGGAGCTCACTTACTACGTATGTAGCTAAGCTGGGCATGTAATAGCTCACAGGGCATGTAATAGCTCACAGGGCACGTAATAATAGCTCTTGGGGGTGATTAAGTCAATATCTTTACTAGTTAATAGCAAGATTTACAACTCAAAACAGCGTTTTGTAATGAAGTACTTATTTAAATTGTTAACTATTGATGGTAGATTCTGTGCTATAAATATAAGACCTTTCAATGTTCAGGCTTAAATTTAAAAGGTGAGATATGCAGTAATATACTGGCAAAGACCCTTAGGAGATTTACAGAAATTAAAACAGTCACTCATCTTTAGTCAAAATAAGTTCTGATAATATTTTCTTGCTTAATAAACTCCTTTCAACTGACTAGTCGGGTTCCCTCTGAAGTGCTTATATATGCAAATTATTGGTGACTGTTGAAGGCCCAGGAATAGTCTGTCAAAGATGACGACTATAGTATATGTTATCTTTTCCTTTTCCCAAACATTTTATTATGAAAATTTTCAAACATAAATTGAAAGAACTGTGCAGTGATCACCCACATACCTGCCACCTAGATTTTAGAATTAACAAGTCTGTGCTTTATCATGTCTTTCCATCAATCCATTCATCGATCCATCTTACTTTTTATGTATTTCAAAGTGAGTTGCAGACATCAGAGACCTTAACACCTAAGCACTTCCGCATGCATATCATCAACTAGAGTTCAATATTTTATTATAGTGTAAAGTACAAATCTTAAGTGCACCATTCAGTGAGTTTTGGCAAATGCATACACCCTGTAATTCAAATACCTATAAAGATACAGAACATTTCCATCACCCCAGTAAATTCACCCATATGCTTCCTAGTCAGTCCCTACTCTCACCCTCAGAGGCAACCACTGTTCTGATTTTTCTCACCACAGATTAGTTTTGACTGTTCTAAAACTTCATATAAATTGAATGAGCTCTTTTGGATAAGGCTCCTTTCACTCAGCATAATGTTTTTGAGATCCATTCATGTTGTATATATCCTAGTTCTTTTTATCATTGAGTAGTATACCAGTGTATGAATATACCCAGTTTGTTTATGGACTCTCCCACTGATAGACAATGAGGTAATTTTCAGTTCATGAATATTATGAATGAAGCTGAGATGAACATTCTTACATCTAAGTCTTTTTGTGGACATACTTCATTTCCTTTGGGTAAGAAGCTAAGAATGGAATTGTTGAACTGCTGCACACTCCCATTAGCAAAGTATGAGAACTCTAGTTGCTTTACATCTTCACCAACACTGTGTGTTGTCAGTCTTTTTAGTTTTAGCTATTCTGACAGATGTACAGTGATATCTTACTATGGTTGGTTCATTTTGGAAATCCCCAAAGACTAATGATATTGAGCACCTTTTGATTGCTTATTGGCCATTCATGTATCTTCTTTTGTGAAGTGTTCAAATATTTCTCCATTTTTATTGATTTGTTTGCCATTTATTATTGAGTAGAAGGGTTTTTAATATTCTGGATATAAGTTTTTTGTCAGATCTATGTTTTGTAAATATTTTCTCCTGTTGTGTGACTGGCCCTTCTTCATTTTCTTAACAGTGTCTTCTGATACACAGAACTTTTCAATTTTGATGAAGATTAATTTATCAGGTTTTTTTTGTTTTATGCATATTTGCTTTGTCCTGAAGCCTTTCCTACTGGCAATTTGTGAAAATATTCTCCTATGTGTCCTAGAAGCTTTTAGCTTTTACATTTGGTTCTATGATTTATCTCAAATTCGTTTTTGATGAAGTTCACTTTTTCCATATAGATATCCAGTTGCTCCAGCACCATTTGTTGAAAAGACTTTCTTTTCCCCATTGAATTATCTTGGCACATGTATCAAAAAGCAAATAACCATATAAGTATGAGCCTACATCTTAGCTCTCAATTCTGTTGCATTGATCTATTTGTCTATTCTTATGCCGGTATCACGTGATGTTGATTAACGTAGCTTGATAGTAGGTTTTAAAGTAAAGTACTAAAGTCCTTTAATTTTGTTCCTCTTTTTCAGATTGCTTTGGATGCTCTAGATACTTTTTGTTTCCATATAAAATTTTTAATCAATTTGTTAATTTTTACCAAAGAAAGTATTGATGAGATTATCAGAAATGCATTGAATCTATGACCAATTTCAGAAAAATTGATATGTTAACTACACTGAGTCTTCCAATCCAAACACATGGAATATCTCCCCATTTATTTAGTCTTCTTTAATTTCTCTCAGCAATATCTTGTAGTTTTCAGTTGTGAAGTTTGTGCATATTTTAAAATTTTATTCCTCTTTTTAAATCTCTTTTTAAATTTTATTTTGTGGTTTTTGACAATATTATTAATGGAAGTGTTATTTAATTTCATTTTTCAGTGCTAATATATAGAAGTATTATTGACTTTTGTATGTTGACCATGTATCCTGCCAACTTACTGAGGTCTAATTATTAATTCTAATAATTATCTCCTATTTTATATTTTCTACTTAATTATACCATTTGTAAATAGAAGCAGTTTTTTCCTCTTTTCAATCTGTATGCCTTTTATTTATTTTTCTTACCTTATTGCACTGACTAGGATCTTCAGACCAATATTAAATATGAGTCGTGAGAATGGACATCTTTGCTTTTTTCCTGATCTTAAGAGAAAGTATTCAACATTTCATCACTGCATATGATGTTAGCTGTAGGTTTTCCATAGATGCTCTTTATTGGATTGAGAAGTTCCCTTCTATTCCTATTTTGCTAGTATTTTTTATGCATGGGTATTGAATTTTGTCAAGTGCTTTTTCTATATCTGTTGAGATTATTGTATTTTTCTTTTCTAGTCTATTAATATGGGGAATTACACTGGCTGATTATTTTGCTTTGTATTTAATATATATTGTTTTTTAATAAAACCAGATAACAAACTTAAACTCATAAGTAGCTGGTCTGGTGCTTCTGGAGCCATTTCAGAGAGTATCTGGATAGGTGAGGTTTTAAAGTACTGCCAAAATAGGCTTCTCCAAACCAAAATGTTGCAAACATCCACTCGCATCCTCTCTCCTTCTCCCTACTCCCAACACTCTTGTGTGGTCTTCTACCTGTCCTTCCTTTCTTTCTTTTACTGTCTGCCCTCTGTCTCCCCTGGGCATGTGACAACTTCTTGTGGTACCTGGTGACTCCCCAGGGGTTGTGTTGCCTGGGGAGATGCCTAAGACTAAAGGATTCTACCCAAGAAAACCTTTTCACTAACTCTTTGTTCCTCTATAGGAAGATATTGACATACACAGTGAACAAGTTTTGCTTTGGTCAAGATCTGCACAGGGCTCTTCAGCATTCTCCATCATCCCCTTCATTACTTTAATCCACAGCCACTTTATTTGAATATGACGCAGCTAATGGTGGCAGTGGAATAAGGCACTGGAAAAAAACAAAACACACACACACACACGAATAGGGCTTTGTCCCTGATAAGTGTTAAAGAGAGAGCAAAAGCCTTTGCATGAGGAAGGTTTGGGGCAGGCACATTGTTCTAATATATCAGTTGATAACTTTTGCTGCCTCCAAGTCATTGTGTTTTCCCAAGTGAAGAACCTTTGGCAGAGTGCTAGAAGTACACACTCTCTGCGAAATGAAGTTATTAAACCAATACTGCAGGGGAATGCAGAAGGACGCTCTGTTTATAATTCAGGGGAAACAATTTAGAATGCACTTTTTAAAGCTGAACACAATTACTTAAAATCTTGAAGGGAAACACCTGCCTTTTAAAAATCTGATCCCCAGGGATTTCTTTTATCTTTTAGATCTAGTTGCTGCAAAATACTGACAATACACAAAATCTGAGAGTTGGTAAATCTACATCTACTGGTGACTTGCTGAATTAATCAAATTACCTTAAAGTTAATGCAGTGGTGAGAATAGTTTAATGATATTGAAAATCTTCATGGTAATAATTACAGATGAACAGGGTCAGTCAGTTGAGAATTAACATGAAAACTGAATGGAATGAAAATCTGAATTAGGATATCAGAATGTGCATAAATTGTGGGGAAGGTGAACCATGAAAATAAAATTCATTTATGTTCATTTCTAAGGAGGTATGTTGGAATTGGAACCTAGGGTAATTTTAAGGATTGGACAGTTCTAATGGGGAAAGAAAAAGAGGAGTTAAGGATGGTTAGGAAAGCAAGTTAGAGAAGATCAAACATTATTTTTTCTTACACCTGCTTCTTCCATTTTTCAGGGTGCTGAAAACAGCTGTTACAATTCCCCTACCACTTCCACCCATAAGTTTCTTCTCCTTGATGTCATCTGTACACACATCTTTTATTTCTCGTCTGTAATTTTAAGAGAAGAGGTAACACAGTATATAAATTATCCTTCCTGCTCAAAAAATAATTGACTATACTCAGCATGACAAAGTAGAAAATAGAAATGAGTTAAAGTAAAATACATTTTCTTCTAATTCATCTTACCTTACCCAGATCCCCTTTCTTAAAATTTGGAAAGGTATTGTTTTAATAATGGAATTTACTTTAAATATTATTTTAAGGTTTCCAATGGGTTGAAACATCTTAAATATTTAAAATTAACATTATCTACTCACTGCATTTTTGTAGAAGGCACTCACAACAGATGGTGTAATAACTTTTTAAAAAGTGTTTAACTCAATGAACAGATGTGGGTCTCCTGTGTTACGTGTCAGGCAAATGTTTTGTAAAAACCCCTCTAGAAGAACACTTTAACCCAATCTGTAAGCCCCCTTCAAATCAACTGGAGAACTGTTGGAGAAGTCGGTAGTCATTTCTGAAAGCATGTGAAATGTTGAAAAGGCCCTTCTTTCAGGTACATCCTGTTGGAAGATTATATCCATACTCTCTTCCAGTTCAGAGACATAAAATTAGGGGTTTAGTATGTATGAGTGTGGGGAAAAAAGAGAAAGAGAGAAATTGTCCCTCTGTGACACCAAAAATAGTAGAGGGAAATGCTACTGAGTTGTTCATTCATTCATTGAGTTTGCTTTGACTGAGCATTTACTATGTTATAGACACTGTGATGGGCACGTTAAGTACAGAAATGAATGTGAAGGTGTGGTCCTTGCCATCAGGAAGGCGCCTCTGGAATGAAACCAACAAATGCAACGACGTATTTTGAGTGTCATGATAGAAGGATATGTAACAGCATACAGAAAGATGAGGTCAGAGACATTTTCAGAGTTGAGTCTTACAACTGAGTGAATGTCCAACTGCATGGCAAAAGGAAGAAGGCAAAGGAAACAAGTAAAAGGACCACCATGCGATGGCTCAAATGTGGAAATTGCAAGTAGCTAAGTTTAGCCAAAGAGTCGCATCACTGGGAGGATAACTAACAAGTTGGAGAAATAGGTAGGTTCCAAATTATGAAAACCTTAAACTCTGTCAAGGATATGGATGTTATCTATGAGGCATTTGTGAGTCCTGAAGGTTTTAAGCAACAATAATAAAATCAAATTTGATAGTTAGAAGATTACTCTGGTAGTAGGAGGCAGGACTCAAACATATGGGAAAATGTTTTAAGAGATTTTATTTTTACCAGAAATTAAACATTCAGCAATTATATCATGACAGTCATCTGGTTGACATGGAAGGCGGGTCATTACGCCATAGACTGCAGAAACTGTTCTTCCAGTTGGTTCCGTCACCTCCACCTGTGATCTCAAAGGCTGCCTCCACTCCTATTGCTTCTCCACCACCCTGCTCAACAAATGTAATCATTTATTCAGTGATTGCTCATGTGCCAAGTCCTGTGATGGGCTCTAGAGAGTGTGAGACAAAAATAACTTATCGTCCCTGCCCTCAAGGTGTTCACAAGGCCATCCCCAACTGTCTCTCTGGGACAAACATGACCTTGAAGAGTCGTAATCTCATTCCTTCTCATGAAGCCACATCTGACCTTTCCCTCCCCCTTCCCAAAGTCAGACTCATTTGTTGCACTCACCATCTTCGTGTGCCAACTGCAGAGTGAGAAGATGTACTAGGAACAGCAACAGTTCCATTTTGAGAATTGCCGTGAAGGGAGGCTGGGTGGTATTGAGTAAGAGGGTCCCTAATGGTCTGTTGCTGAGTCAGAGCCTCACCCACCAGTGTAAACATTTAACAAGGTTACTGCTTTTCGCAAGGTTGCTATAGTCTATCAACTTGCGAAAAGTTCTGTGTATTTCTCTGTCACTGAAAGAATTAATAACTGCAAATGCCCATGATGAACTTTTAGGTGAACATATTAATTATTGTTTTGATTGCTAGGAAAACCAACCCCTCAAGCAAATCTCAGAGCACAGTCTTCATTAGCCACAGTTTGAGCCTGTTATTGGACCCATTATCTGCACTGCATATGACTAAATTCACCCTCAGTGAGGCAGCTTCCCCTGTATACTCTCAGTTTGTGGAGAACACCTTCAGATATCTCTTGCCAACTTCCTGGGGTCAAGTTGTTCTAGTGGCATGAATTTCTTGGAAATTGGTTCTTAGTAATGAGAAAAATTCCTAAAGGGTTTCCATGCTGCCCCTCATAATAAATTGAAACTTCTCTTTGTTGATGCTATAGACCTCACAGCATAGCTTCCAGCAACAAAAACCTGTAATCATAGCCTTGAAGCATTTATGGCAACCTTATCAGCTTTGGCAAAGAACTAAACAGCACATGCTGTTCCATCATTACTTGGGCAAATGTTTACTTGAGAGCCTACTGAGTGACAGGCAGTTTAAGTGCTGTTTTCTAGGCCTGGACACCTTCCCCCCAAACCCAATTCTATCAAGTTGTTCTCCAGGTCTCTGCCTAAACATCAAGGAAGATTTCCCTCAATCCCTTCAACCAGGTTAGGATCTGAAAATTCCAGGGATGTGACCCAATTCCAATGGATGTGTGGAGGCTTCCCCACACCAACAAGCAATTCTCGGATGCCAGCAGGATGCTGAGAATTCAACTCAGTTCTGTCACTGTCTATCCAGAGATAAAATCAAGTCGACAGATAAAGGACTCACTCCCACCAGACCACCCTCCACTTCAGACACCAGTCAAAGCCGAGGTTGTCACCTGTACTTCTGACCCATTAGCTATAAATCAGAGGTTCCCCGCCCCCGCTCAGGTTGATTAATTTGTCAGAATAGCTCACAGAACTCAGGAAAACCTGTTTACTTACTAGATCACCAATTTATTATAAAGGATATTAAAGAATACAAATCAACAGCCCGATGAAGAGGTACATAGGACAAAGCCCCCCAAAAGTTGCTTCTGTCCTTGTGGACATTAAGACCCAACATGGTGGAACACGGAAGCATCTGGTTCCTCACTGTGGAAGCTCTCCAATAAAAGGGCTGAAGAGCTGTCCTGAGTTTTATGGAGTGTTCATTACAAAGTCATGACTGACTAAGTCATTGAGCATGGCAGTTGATTCAACCTCAAGCCTCACTTCCCACCTTGGATATCAGAGATTGGACTCAAAGCTCCAGTCCTCTAAGGACATGGTTGACTTCTACAGGCAACCAGTCCCCACCCTAGGGTGAAATCCAATAGTCACCTCATTAATACGATAAGAAAAATTCCAAAGCATTTGGGAGCTGTGAGCCAGGAACTGTGATGAAGACAAAATATATCTGAGAAATATATTTTGCTCATCTGAATGAATGACCAAATATATACAGAGGGTGCCAAAAAAATGTATACACATTTTAAAAAAGGAAAAAAACTATTAAACTTGTAATACTTGATATATACCGAAAACAAAAGATGAATACAAGTCACATTTGACTTCTGCAATTACAAGAGGTGCTCAGAGTGGTTACCATCAGCATCCAGACACTTCTGATTACGACAAACTACTGCTTGGGCAACGTTGACTAAAGTGTCCACTTGTATACATTTTTTGGGCACCCCTGGTATATTTCTTAACCACAATATCATAGGATTCCCGATAGATGCTCTCATAACCCTCCACAACTCTCCTTAAAGACATTCAGCACTATTAAAGTTTTGTAATTCTGTAATTTGAAGGGCAAAAAAATGCCCATCTTTCCCACCAGACTATAAGCTCTGTGCTGATGGAAGTTATTTCTTTTTTTACAGTTACTAATACAGGACATAAGCAGGAATAATGAAGTGTAAAGAGTGAAAATGAAACTTTATTTTGTAGTTAAATTGTATTTATAATATTATAATTACAATATTCCAACTAGTAATATTACAATAAGTAGCAGGGAGTCCTGAGGCTTGTCCCACGACTGTATATATCATGTAAACAACCAAGATGGCTGAATGCCTGTGAGATGAACTGCTCTGATAGAACCTGGCATTCTCTAATAGTTTTTTGAATGAAATAATCCCTCCAAATACCCCCTCCTCTTGCAGAATCTGTTTCAAACCTCCTTTGCAAGCACACATAAAGATACCTTCACACTATGAGAACGCTTGTTTATCTGATGGTTCTGCACATGGCCTGGAGCAAGCCTTTCCTAGGCGACACTGCTACTGCAGGCAAGAGCTCTGGCCAGCTGCTGTGGCAGTGTCCATACTTTAATTTCCATCACATGGGGTGCATTCTCCCTGCTTGGGATCTTCTCAGGACTCATAAAAGTGTGTTTGGTCAAGAGGTACCAATGAAGAGCTTCATTGTGAACTCCATTTCCAAGGTGAGCCCAACGTGTCATGACACATTTAAATAAGCAGAATTGGTTTGTTGAGACAAATCTTCCTCAGAAGCAGCAGCAGCTTCATGAAGTAATTTCTTTCATTTGGGATTTAAATCTCAGTATGACTGACAGATGGCTACAAGTCTACGTGAGCACTTTCAGCTTTCTTTGTCCAACATGAAGTAGAGATAACAATAGTAATTCTGCATCTTTATCAAAGATCTTATCAAAGGTTAGGAAATTAAAATCACTCTGTTCAGATCTGTTTGTTTCAAGATAGATTAATGGCACATGAATAACATACCTAGTTACAGAAAATTCCTCAGTGTGCTTCATACCTGCCTCAGTAATCATAGGACCTATTGTTGTAGGGTGGAGGTAGCATTCAAATACCTAATAATGCAACTGAAGGTTTACACTCCTAGACTTATCCAGCTTTCCTTCTATTAGCTTCCTATGTTCATTGCCAGAAGATGAGTGGCTAGACCTTTGCACTCTACTGGAATAACTAATTAGGTCTAAATCATTATATTTTCATATGTCCATCCTTCCCAAGTGACCGTGGGCTCGTAGAGGGAACTAGTGACCCTATATTGTTTATCTGCTTTATCTCCAAGCATCAATCACAACATGTGACCCCTATGTGGATGATGAATAAATGTATGTTAAACAACAGGAACTCACAAAGATTACCTCTTCTGTTCTTTTCCATTGGAAACAGCTGTAGTCATCTGCCCTTCAGATAAATTTATACTTGTATCTCTTTCTAAGTCACATATCTATAGGATGATAGGTGGTTATGTAAGATGTCACAACAATATTACTTTGCCTAATGGGAGGAGCATTCTTTTATGAATTTGTATATGTAGCATGATAAGGCATTTCTTTCCATTTCAACTTCTTTTTGGATAATTGTTCTTTCTTTTTGTCTTTTGTATACTACTTAATTCAATTCAGTCATTCCTTCTGTGAATATTCATTGAAGCTGCCTTTAGAGCTAACTACAAAATAAAGTTTCTGTTTCCACTTCTTACATTTCAAGCTTCAACACAACTGAATCATTAAACACTTTAGTTAAGACTTGCAGATGCATCTTTAAATTGATCCCCTTTGATTAAAGCTAGTTTGCAGGCTTCTGATAATATAGTCACACCAGAAGGAATTAAATGCTGATTATTCTCATTAGATTATTCAAGTCTACTCTACTTTACTGTACTATATAAATAGACAAGTAGAGATTTCCTCTATTGAGATACGTGGTTTAAAAAAAATGTGGTTACTTACTTGCATCAACTCAGAGGAAATGTAATCTTAATTAAAGTCTGAAATAGACTATATTTTTAAGGAACTAGAATTATCTCCAAAATTCTGACTAGAATTATTCTCTTTCAATCAATATATAAAATGGCTGTGTATATTAGGTCTACTGCTTCTTTTCTTAAGTAGGTAAACATTCTTCCAACTTATCCAGTTATTATTTTTACAGGTAATGAAGGAGAAAATTTTACTGTGGTTCCCATCTGAATTATTACAAGTTGAGAATTAGTGAACCAATAAATGAGAGTTATTTCATAGATTTCTGCTAGTTTATGTGATTTTAAAACTCATACATGTAGAAAAACTATTATAACCATTGACAGTCTGTCTCTATCACAGTACTGTTTTATATTTACTTTCTTTTCATTTTCATTGGAATTAAACTTGACTTTCAAGTTCCATTGTGGAACTAAATTTTTCTTGTGACCATATTGAGTTTCTTGGACTGGCCATAATGGAGGTAGAAATAATAGGACAGAATAATGATGTTAGATGGTCCTTGGTTGGTCAATAAATGCTCTCTGTCCTCTCTTTATAAGTACAGCAGCATTAGGCTTTAAAAGTGAGAGAACCTGTCATACGTTTTGTCCATTCCTGTTCTAATTCATTCAACCTACATAGCACCTTTTCTATGCCAGGGACTGTGCCTGCATTGGCGATAGGAGGATGAGCCAAACACATATCACTGTCTAATGGAGGAGACATCAGAAATTTTACACTTAAATAGGATGAGGAAAGTTCTTGATGCAGATAGGCACCAATGTTAGGGAGACATCACAGAAGGACCTAAAGAGAAACCTAAACCAAGCTTCTCTTCCTGGCAGCAGTGGTGAGGAGGGGGCCAGAGACCTGGTCTCTCTCGTTTTCCCATCCAATCAACCAAAGTACCTCTACCAGCCAATCATCAGCAATGGCTGATGTGAGGCCATTCAATAGATAACCAAGGTCTGGCTGGGCTCTAGCTTAAAACTTTGTAAACTCAGACACCAGCCAGAGTGTCTGTCCCTGGCCCTATAGCTGCAGTCCTCAGGGAACACTATGGCACTGGCCCCTCAGCTCCATCTCAGCCAGGCTTATTGGCCCCGGTCCTGGGCCAGGAGCTCAGGTAAGGACTTAGGCCCTGTGCCCATGGCAGGTGTCTGTGTGTGGTAGTGCACCTGGCCTTCCTCACCACTCCTTTATTTGGTGTTTAACGCCTAGAACTGTTACCTGGGACACTCCTGGCCCACTGCCTCACAGGGGGGAGTGAGGGGTAAGGAAAGTATCCGAACTCATAGTAGAAGAATTATGAAGTCGATTCTATCATCATAACATTACTTCACTATTGAATAATGGTTACTTTTGGAGAATTAATCCTTCATTCTTTTCATTTGACAAATATTTATAGAGATACTGAGCTCTCTGTTCTGTGGAGAATACAAACCCGCAGGAGCCTAAGGACCTAGGATTAATTCTATATGCTTTCCATATCACCAAGCTGATCTATGACAGAAAGATTATTGTCATGCAGGTTCTAATAGGACACTCACTCTTCCACTGAGCTGTCACCAGAGTCATTGGAGCCATCGTTTTGATGTGGATGATGGTGATGACAAAAGCTTATGTTTCATAATGCTTTTCACTTTTACAAAACATTTCCAAACTATTATCTTATTGTATCTTCACAGGAAAGAAGTAGATAATGCTGATGAAATCCTCTTTTTTACCGATAAGGGTTTAGAGACACCTAAGACTGACTTAGTCACTTAACTCATGGTGAAGCCAGGGAGAGTCTGATGCTTGAATGACACTCTGTGGCTCATAAGTGGCTGTGCTATGTTATCTCATTCATTCTTCAGTGTCCCTGTGAGTTGGCGTCCCTACTCTTACAGATAAGGAGACAGAGGTGCATAGAGGTGATGTAGCTACTCAAGTTCACACATATTCACAGCCAGCGAAGAGGTACTAGCAGCTACCTTGGAACAGACACTGTATTGAGTGCATCTATCCTGGTAGACACTGTATTGAGTGCATTTACATAAAATGTCTTATCTCATCTCCTTACAGCCTGTGAGGTAGGGGCCATCATTCATATTTGATGGGAGAGTAAACAAATTAATTACCCAGGTCTCCATTTATCAGTCGTGGAGTCAGTTCTTAAACTACTTTCTTACTTTTTTTTTTAAACTCTTTTCTAATATTTTTGCCATTAAGCCAGAGGTTCTCAGCCTTTTTCCCAGCTCCAATCTACTTATAAGCAGAGCGCATGCTCATTAATAATATCTCTTCATACATAACAGAGATCTTTCATAAAGGATTTGTTAGCCTAGGAGGTATATCAGAATCTGTTGGGAGAGGAAGGGGTATGAAGAGGGTCATTCAAGAGAGAGGGTAATTTAAATTAGCACTCTTCATCTCCCCTATTAGTCACTAAACTATGTCTTTTTATTCTTACAATAGTCTTTTTTTTAAATCCAACTTCATCTCTGTTTTATCCTTTTGACAAAAATGTATTGATTACTTACATTGCCGAGTATATTTTAGGTGTTGAAGATACAGCAGTGAGCAAAATCTGTGAGGTTCCTACACTCATGAAGCACATATTCCAGACAGTGACAGTTCTCTGAATGAAATTAAACAGGATGATGAGATACACAGGGCAGAGTGTCTGCTGGATGTGGTGCTGAAGGAAGTCCTCTCTGAGGAGTGACATTTCAGCCAAACCTTAATGACGAAAAGCAGTCAGCCGTGCAAAGAGCCAGAGTCAGCTCTTGGATATTTTCTTGCCCACAGTGGGCACTGGCACTGCTCTCCCTTATCCCACAAAGGCACCCAGTGCAAACTCAGCCTACTGGACTCCCAGCTCGAGCCAGAACACTGAAAGCACCAGCCATGCCAGATCCTCACCAGCCTTTCTCTGTGCCAAAGCCTGGAGCTGGCTCTGGTACATGAGACCTGGAATCACAGACTGCCCTGCACTTTGTTCCATCGTTTCCCAAGTCCATGGGAGTCCTCATTCCACCTTCCTCAAGGGTAGCGACTTACACAGAGAGAGCCCCTGACTCACATGCTAGTTGACTTTCAAAATGTCAGTTCTTTCAAAACTGAAACACACTCACAGCAGCAGTTTATTTTTTTATAAGTGGTTTGTGAAGGATCCAGATTCTTTTCTCTCTGTGTTCTCTGTAAGGGACTTAATGTACAAGCAAGAGACAAGGCAACTGGTGGAGCAGGTGGGAACTAGAAGATTCTGGAAAGCAGCTGGGCTCATGATTCCTTGCTTGACATGTCTATACCCCATGTCCTGTATCTTTTATGTGTAAAGTGAATAGCAACTAGGTTTTTATTCAGTATTGATTACAGAGGGAGGCTGTGTGATGAAGTCCCCCATAATTAAACCTCAAGGGCACAGAATCAATGGTGTCTTCAGTATTGTGTCAGTAGAAGTGTTTCAGACAAACTAATCCCTCAAATAGATCAGTCTAGGACTTACAATGAGTGGAAACTAAGTTTATGTTCGTATAAAAGTGAATAATAAACTTTAAAACCCAACCTTAAAGACAAGTGATGGGGATAAAGGAGGCATATGATCCCTGGCAAGATTTTTCAAATTAACATTTCTTTCTCCCATTGTAAAAAATTATGATACATGCCCGGGAGATATGACCCCTTTGACAATAGTCATTATATGCAGTTCTGCTACTCATGGTGTCGGTTGGAAGAAGGAAAATTCCAAAACCTACTGGAAGAGTTTTTCATACAGCCAGCCTTTAAATAAATTATAACTTGTAGAAGCTATCAGTGTGGGGTCGGGATATGCGCAACCTTTGCTGATGACTCCAAGTTGGAGTTAACACTCACCCACCCACAATTATGTCTCTAATAGTACCTCTGTATTACACTGCACTTACCTGTAATTTCTGCTGTCTCATCCCAATGTGCAGACAGACAGATGTGTTTCATCTCACAGTCTCACAGTGCCATGTATGTAGATGGTGAAGATTTGTTGAATAAAAGTTATTGTATTCAGACCCTTAGACATTTCCTAATTTTTTGCATTGATGCATTTGGACAAAATTTTGAATTTCTAAGATAAGCTTCTCAAGTAAGGCAATACATCAGTCTATTCTTTCCTCCAGTATTCATTCACTTGTACTATGTTGAGCAGCTTACCCCTCACAGATTTTTAAATGTATACTTAAAAATAACAGTCACCACTTTTGAAATCTTCTGTTTAAGTCCTGATGATTTAATTTTGAGATTTCTGTAACTTACAGTGCTTAAATATCTCATTTCAATCTACCTAAGCTGGCAGAAACTCTGAAATAAGCTTTTCCTGGATAACAGAATAAACTGTGTCTGTCATTATGATATGGTATTTTTTAACTTTTGAGGAAAGCAAATAGCAGGAAGATCAAATTCCTCCAATAATGGATTTTTCCACTCAATTATGCAACTGTCGATGCTGCTGGGCCATGCAGAACTAGTTTCAAGACTGCTCCAGTGCCAGATGAAGCTATCAGGATTGCCAGTCTCCAGGGAGCCTGGGAATTGTTTCCAAATGGCCACAAAGGACCATCGGAATTACATGTACTTTATTAGGGGAAAATAGTTATTTTCTTACTCAAATTTATCAGTTAATCCCCTTCATTCAAGATTCTGAAATGACTCTCAATAAACACAATTCTGTTATTTTCAGCTGTCTATACAAGGTATCTGTAACTAAATATTCAGATAACCTAGGTTTTGATAGTATAAACACAACTATCTTTTTTTCAATCCATAGAAAAATTCTATAGTCTCAAATAAGATTCTTAAATCTTTGACTGATAATTCTCAACCAAAACAATGGCTTCTGCTTTTTTTTCATAAGGACAATCCCTTAACCTCCCTCTCCTTTCTAATAATCTGACTTTCCAAAGAATTACCTTCTTATTAATGGAATAAATTAGTGGAATTAATGAAATAAATTAATGGAATAAAAGATATGAAAAGTTTTCTCCCATTTAAATTGAGCAAAATTATCAATTCCTCTGATTTTTAGTGACAGTGATATGCATGCATATTAATTTCCTTAATGGCTATCTTCACTGCCTTTGATTAAGTATTTCAAAATTATTCTCATAACTGCTGCAGTAGTACAGATTTATAACATAAAAATGCTGGCCACAGAGTAATGAATGAAAAAATTATTTATCAATATGTACTTACAAATCACACACACATGCACTTAAATACACACAAAATTCCAAGGTGTACTTGGATTTGAATAAGCTGACTGTGGAATTATAAACTCACAAACATCAGTAAGTGGTGTTTCTTATAAAAACAATCTTTAATAGCCTCAAATCACATTTTGGTGATTCCGTTTACAGATAACTTTCAAGAACATCCCTGTTGCATACAGCGATGTTTACCACGGTTGACACACTGCAGAAAAAACACCAGACTTACTCCCACAGTAAGAGGGCAAGAAATTCAAGTCCTTTGTAAAGCTTGTCAGAACCAAAATGACAGTTTCTAAAAAAGAAGTATCTTTAAAAATATTGGAAAGTTACCGCAGATTTTGACAGGCTCTTATTTTAAAATAAAAAGATGTTGGCTAGAACCAACCAAGCAGCCACATGTAGACGGCAGAATTTGAAAACCGATGGGACTGGAAACTTGCAATATCAACCACACCCTGTCATCATTGTCCATCTTTATTGATTGGATCACTTTAGCATGGCTTGGCTCTTGGCAAGACAGTAGTGAGTGAGATTTGGAAAGAGAAAAACAGAGATATCGGAAGGCACTATTGCTTTTACCTTTTTTTTTTTTTCTGCAAATTCATCATTTGACCATGTCCACAGACAACTAGCTTTCTTGTTTTGAACAGCCTGACAGGTATCTGGGGCTGACTTGCTTTGACTCTGTATTTGAAATGTTCCGTCTTTTGTGAGCTTGGCACACCACTATCCTCTTTGAACTTCAGGTTTCTGTAAAAATGTAAAAAGTGGAAATAATGAGAATGCTGCTCCTGCCTGCCTCACAGGGTTGGGAGGAAGGTCAGATGAGATCCTGTACGATAAGGGGCTTTGAAAAGCACAAAGCGGTGTACAGATGTATGGTGTCATTCTGATGGTCTCAGAAGAGTTGTCTGCCTGAAATGCATCAAGCGATCCCGAAATGTACAGAACCGTGTGTTCAGATCAGTGTCGTTGGTATGTCTGCCAAAGGTTTTGCAAAACTCCCTCTGTGATGTTCCCACTATACACCATCCCCATGGTTCAATCCAGCAAGAATGGAAAAGATTCAGGGCTCATTGCAGAGGGTCAGCCTGCACAAGGGGCCAAGCCAGAGACCGATGGCGTCATGCTGGGCGTTTAGGAGCACACTCATTTCCCTGAAATGAGAATGAGGAGGAAAAGATACTGATGTTCTTCTAGTCACTGCATCAGTATCCTAGGTGGTTAGCACAACTCCTGCAGAAATCTAACCTTAAGCAAATGGGTTCAAATCTAAACATGGTGATTACGTCAGTCTAGTAAGAATTAAAAAGTGAATTCTGCTTGACCCACCTAACTATGTAGGCAAGTTACATACCCTCTCTGTACTTCCGTCTTATCATCTGTAAAATGGACATAGTAATCATGCATATCTAATTGGGCTGTTTAAAGGATTCAATTAGGTGATACAGCATTTAGAACAGTGCCTTTAACATAGTAAGCTCTCAATAGAAATTAGCTACAATTAGTTTTATTTTTATTATCTTAATTAGGATTTAAACTCCTATACTTCTATTTGTTCATTTATAATATAAATGTAAGCAACGACCCATCTCATAGAAGTAGATAATTTTTTTCAGTAATTGAGATAAGTCTTGAGATACATAAGTAGACATTTTTTATTTTGAAATGAATGATGTTCAAAAGAAATATTCTCTTTGGTTTAAGAAGTTGGACACAATAAAGGGTCTCAGCTTAAATGAGCGGGGAGAGGCACAGAATCAGCAGTAATGAAAATGGCACAGAGAATATAAAAACCCAGGAGAACAGTAAAGTGCATTTAAAATGACAATATTGGTATTACACTGTGCCCATAAAACAGCTAAACATGCAGTTCTTGCCAAGCTTGTTTGCCATCACTTCCGAAATTTGGCTGATGAGCAAGGAAGACATCTGGAAAAATAGTTAAAACAAAATAGTGTCTAATTAGTTTTTAAATATTTTAGTTAAAAAGTACAGTAATTAAATAATGCAATTCTGAGGGGATCAAAGGAAGCAACTTCTGGGAAGACACAACATACTGTGTTCTCAGACATTACCAGTGGAGACATTTGGGGCTTGTGAGGAAGCATAATTGTTTCTTCTTTAATTTTTCATTATGAAACTATTCAAACTAACGAAAGTACCAAAAATAATATGACACCTTTTACCCACCACTAAGTTTAAGTACATATCAACATTTTGCCTTAGTTCCTTAACAGAGTTATTGCTAAAACCAAAATTATATCCAGTTATTGTATTAGCTGGTCCCCATTCTACTATTGATTACCGTTGGTGTATCACTATTTTCTGTGACTACAGATATGATCCAATTAATTAAAAGTTGGGGGTAAACTTTGGATTCTGGGTTGTAAATAAAAAATCTTCCCTATATCCTGAATTTTCTAAGAGATTCACTAAGTATCCTGGCATTTCTGATTGAATTAGTCAGGTTTTTGTTTTGTTTTTTAAATTGATTAAAGCAAGGCCAGCCCTCTTACGTTAGGTGACATGATTTAAAGTACCTTAGAGATCCTACTTACTCAATAATATTTTCCCCATCAATTCACCAATTCCCCTATTGGTCAATTGGATTCTAATCATAACTCACTCCTATGGGATCTGTATTCGTTTGGGTTCTCCAGATATATACTGGGGGTGCCAAAAAAATGTATACAAGTGGGCACTTTGGTCAACATTGCTCATGCAGTACTTTGCCGTAATCAGAAGTGTCTGGACGCTGATGGTAACCACTTTGAGCACCTCTTGTAATTGCAGAAGTCAAACGTGACTTGGATTCATCTTTTGTTATTGGTATACATTATTACAATTTTAAGTTTTTTCCTTTCTTAAAATGTGTATATATATTTTTGGCACCCTCTCTCACACACACACACACACACACACACACACACACACACACACACAAAGAGATTTACTATAAGGAATTTACCACTGTCCTTCAGGGGCGACCCAGAAAGGGGCTATAGTTCTACAGCTGTCTACTTTCAGATGATGCCTGCATATTAATGAAGAGCCATCTCTAAACCAGGTATAACTCTTCTGTTCCTCTGTCACATGATCATAGGGAGCTCCTTGTGAAGCCATAGGTGCAGGCTGGGAGAGAAGGCAGTGAAGCAGGTATGGGAACCATGGATATTTGGGCCACTGCTCCCTGTAACTCACTTGTGCTTTCAGGGCCTGCTCAAGCCCAGTCACATAGATGCCACTTACATTTGATGATGGAGTGGTTTGTACTTCTTGCTCACTACATCTAAGCAGCATAATTTCATCAATGTAATGGACCAATGTGATATCTCATGGGAGAAAAAGATAATTAGATCCCTACAAACTAAATGATGACCTAGGGCTGGAGAGCTGACTGGGGATGTGATGGGAATCACCACCCCTTCACCTTTCAAATCTTTGATGGTGGCACTAATCCTTCAATACCTCAAAGAATGCAATATTGCTTTTGGTTTACTATTTCCCTAGGTAGAGGCAGTACTAGTGGCTTTTACTTGACTTTTTACACCATCATATCCCTCGTTCCACAAGTCAGGAAATCAATGTGGGGATTCTGCCAGTTGTTAAGTATATCTATTCCAATGATGCATTCTGGAACTGGGGAAATAACCACAGGATGGATTTGGGGACCCACTGGCTCCACTGTGAGCTAAAAATCCATTGATCACCTGACCTCAATAAGCTCCAACTCTGACTCGTGGACTACCATGACATTTTGGATCTCCTAGAATTAGTGTCAGCTCTGAATCAGTATCCAGTAGCCCCTGAAAAGACTGTTTTCTTTTCGCCAATGCACAGTTACTCTGTGAAAAAGCCATAGGCCCCTTTGGGGAAGGCTGAAAGAAAACGTAATCATACTAATTTCTGGCAGTGTACCAGGGCCTTCGTCAAGAAGCCCCAAGCCTCCCTTCATTCAAGGGATTCTGTCTGTTAACTGGCTCAAGTCTGGGAATTGACTGAGATGCCATGATTCTATTTTTGTGATTTAGGTTGGACTTTTGTATGTTTGACCTAGAACTTTCTTACATGTTTATATAGATCAAGAATTTAGTAGGCTTCCTATCTGTTTCTCTTCTATGAACATCGTGAACTAGGCAACACCGCAGGTATGCGGGAGTCAAACTCTTCTGCCTGCTGCTTTGACTTTATTGCCCATGACAGTAAACTACACCCACTTGCCTGGGCAGTTGAATGCTGCCACTTGACGCCGGCCACCCTGGAATCTCCCATTACAGTTAAGTTCCAGATTCAGTGACTGCAGTTGCCACTGTAAGGTCTGGCCTACATAGGAGAGAAATCACAGAACTCTTCAAGGAGGCTGAGGCTCCCATCACAAATGTATTTCTCAAAGTAGTGGTGAAAGATATATCTTCTGGACCTTCCCAGGGTGGATAAGTCTTAAATGACAGTAGGTTTTAAATGGCAGCTGGGGGTGGAGGAGACTGTTTCCACTGGGGGTAGGGAGGCCTCTTTTACTACCAAAGAAGACACATCAGAATTTAGGGGCTCGATGTCCCCAGCTTCATTGGGGTCTTCCCACAGGTCCTTATTCCAATTTACAAGATCCTGTTCTTTCCCAGTCATTGCTCTCACTTTAACAGTAGACTGGGAGTTCAACTTGCATCATAATTCAGCCATTGCAGAATGAAATTCTGCATTTGATTTTCAGTCATCTCATCCCTGGGGCTATAGGAGATAAAGGTCCCTTCAGGGCACACATAGAAGCGTTCAGTCATTTATGTGGCACTTGAGCTGGGAATATGACTCTTGAGCTCATCCTTTTCTCTCACTGCTTTGTCAAGATACATTAGGAGCAACTATCCAACATCATACTTGTTATATTTCCAAAAATGTTTAGAGGTATCATACATAGAATCACTTAGCTTCTTACTTCTTGGAGATATTTTGCGTGCTCCTGTTGTCAGATCACAGCATAGACTATCAGGACTCTCTTTACTACTGGAAATATTCATTAGCATCTTTAAATCCAGTCAGATTAGGTTGTCAATTCCAGAAACCCCAGAACAATTCAGAAAACTCATCCTTAAAATTCTGTTCCTCTAGAATTCTGAGCTCCAGAGCAGAAGGCCAAGGTCCCAACTCAACAACCTTCAGATCAAGAGAGAATTCTTTCTCACTCAGCCTTTTATTTTACTCAGGCTTTCAATGATTGGATGGAACCCATTCGTATGGAAGAGGACAATCTGCTTTACTCAGTCTACCAATTTAAATGTTAATCTCATCCATGAACACCTTCACAGACACACCCAGAAATAATGTTTAACCAAATAGCTAGGCACCACAGGACACAGTCAAGTTGACATATAAAATTCACCATCACAAGGTGGACGAGAAAAGAAAAAGCAGCTCTCTCAAACACATACTCCGTTTAAATACCCAGCTCCTGGTTGTCTGGAACCACCTTCTAAACATCTTTTCATTTTGCACAGTAGCGTGAATCAGTTGAGTCCTATGAAGCAATGAGATGCTGGACTGTTAATTTTAAAATATAATGAGATGGGAAGAGTGAGAAAGCAAAGCAGCTCTGATATATCTGGACCGGGAAAGGCAGATATAGACAGACCGATACGGAGTTGGAGTAAACTCTAGATGGTGATAAATCATGGTGGTGGTGGTGGTGGGGGGTGGTAGTGGTGACGATAGCAGATAAATTTTATTATTAAACGATCATAATGAAACAGGTACCATGATATCACTAACTTGATTTAACCATCAGAGCAACCATATAAGGCATGTACTATTATTGTCTCTAGTTTCCAAATTAGAAAACTGAAGCTTCTGGGGTTTAGATCCAGTCACAGGGTCTTGCTCAGATACAAAGCTGGAATTCCAATCCACTATATGAAATTACTAGAAGGAGATATCAGTACCAAGAAATACAGGCTGCATAGGGAGTGATCCAGGAAGGAAATACACCATCACATGTATTAGGCACTGCCTAATTTTGCCTTAGCTAATTAGAGGATGTGTTTATGAGAATACTTGAAGTGTCTGAATCAAAGGGCAAACAAGGCAGACTAGTCTCTGATGTTTAGCTCAATTCAGAGAAATTGGCAGTAAGGATAGTTGATGCAGCAAAAGAAGAAAGGGGAAAGACAAAATGAAATAGAATCATCTGTGCTCAATCTTCTCATTCCCAAGATTGAAATTGATTATAGAGGAGAAAAAAGAAACATGGGTTCAAAAATTAGACAGTTGATTGAAAGGCAGAAAATACTAACATAAAAGAAATTCAGATGGGTTTCCATGTAGGAATAACGATAGAATAAGAGTAGTTACAAGTACATCAGTTAAATCTCAACGTAGGTCATTTGAAAGAAAGAAGGTAATACAGAAGTGCTGTGCTTTGCATAATAGACAATGCAATCCTTGGATGTTTGTACACTTCAGGCTGATGTGTAGGCTCTTAGGGAACATGTCATCCACTTCTGACATCCAGCTTCTGACACAGCAATTTGCCTACAGTAAGTGTTCAATAAAATACTGCCATTGTCCAAAAATGAATTGGATGATTATCACAACTACTTTTCCACTGTTAGGCAACAATCTAATATATTTTTTTTCCTTTTGGAGTTATGTGGTATGTGAAACATTAGGGGACTTAATTACTTAAGTATGTTTGGAAATTTAAGACCAGAGATTAAGAATAGACTTTGTAGTCATACCAGGTTTTCAATCCCAGCTCTTCCACCTATTAGCTCTAGGACTTTAAACATGTTATTTAATCCCTCTGAGCCTCATTTTCCACTTCTATGAACTCATGCTGATTATAGCCATCTCCCAGTTTGTTGAGGATTGAATAAAAGGAGTCCAGAGTTATCCTGATGCCTCAATAAATAATGATAGTGGATGGGTGGCCAAGAAGCAAAACAGTGAATGCCTCAAAAAGAAATGAGTGGACTTACCAACACCCACAGTTTGAAATAGAGAAGTCCCATGAATTTTCAGAGGGTACCACCACCTCTCTAATAGCTACTTGTAGTTTTATTAGGTTGGTGCAAAAGTAATTGCGGTTTTTGCAATTATTTTTAACCTTTTAAACTGCAGTTACTTTTGCACCAACCTTATAGAAGTGTTTGAATGTCTACATGATTTGTTTGGGCTTCTAAAATTTGACTATGAATTTAAAAATGTAAAAAGAGCTCTTGAGGAAAGCTCCACAGGCACCTGTGCTGAGATCGAAACCTTCACAGCTGTTTAATCATGTAATTGTGAACGATACAGGGAGGTGGAGTGCTGTGAAGGCTGACGGCACTGCTTTGCTTAGAGAGACTGACATTTCATTTTCTGAACTGCCTTGCCAAATGATTCTCTTCCTCCTCCTCTGTAGACTATCTGAGAATCCAAATGTTGTGAATTAACCTGTGGCATTAATCATAGCTTCCTTGTTCCAGAATTTTTCATATCAGTGTTACCCCATGCTACACTCAGGTCTTACGTTTATGACTAAGAGGTGGAATTGGAGTAATTCACTTGGAAACAAATATGCATAGAAATGTATTTAACAATCACAGCACTTGTAATGAAGGTTTCTCACTTACATGTGGAATCTTAAAAAGTCAACTTTGTAACAGAGTAGAATGGTGGTTACCAGGGGATGGGGTGTAGGGGAAATGGGCAGATGTTGGTCAAAGGGTACAGACTTTTGGTTATGAATAGTTCTGGAGGCCTAATGTACAACATGGTGACTATAGTTAATAATTATGTATTGTATACTTAAAATTTGCTAGGGAGTAGGTCTCAAGCGTTCTCACCATACAAAACAACAAAATACATATGTAAGGTGGTAGATATGTTAATTATCTTGATTATGGTAATCATCTGGATTGTATGTATATCGAAACATGATTTACACCTTAAATATGTACAATTTTTATTTGTCAATCATACCTCAATAAAGTGGGGGTGTAGGGGTGGGAAGGGAGTCAGTACCAAATTATGCCAGAGCCCTAGAACATTTTTAATGCTCAATACCCAGGTGGAAACTCCACAGATCAGCTTCGGTCAGATCTGCTTTAAAAACAACTTGAGCTGTTTAAGAAGACTTTTAAGAATAAGAACTCTATTGCCTTGAATCCTGAAATTCCTTTCCTGTGTAACTAATTACAAATAGTCCTCAATGCCTTTCAATTGCTGCTGTCAAAGAAAGAAATCAAGGGCTTACAAAATAATCATGCTTTTGAAATTACCTCTTCAGAACCAGTAGGCGGATGAAAGGGTGATGAAAGGTAGTGATAAAGGACAGTTTAACCCTTTTAACCTTGCATAACACCAACCCACCCACCCTTCACTCATCCTCAGATCATCATTTGCCTAGATAACTCCAACCTTTGGACCTTGGTTTAATCATCACTTCCTCTGTGAAATGTCCCCAACCACTCTGCCACTCAATCTAGATTAGGGTTGTCAAAGAAAAATTACATCAGATGAGTTTAATAGGCAAGGAAGGCTTTATTCAAGGCTATTACAATAGGGGAGAGAGATTGAACTACATCAAAGGAAAATGTTAGGCTCGGCCAGAGGAATGAGTTGTGGGAGACAAAGATTGGTCTATTAGAATGTATTTGGCGTGTTTGAGCTGCAGGAGGTCAGGCTAGAAAAGACCATAACTTCCCCAAGCAAAGCGGGTATGGAGTATTATAGGAGGGGGTAAACGAGGCTGTTCTCCCTTCAGGGGTTTTTTGTTGACAAAGAGTTTCAGGGCATGACCAAGCCCTCCAGCTCCACACTCTGGCCCCAGGTCGCCATCCAGATCACAGGCCCCTTGGAGATGAAGCATGAAAGGATCAAGACAAGATGGCTTTTTAAGATGAGGTTTCTGCTCCTGGCCTAAATATGGCTAAACAGAAAAGGCGAGAGAATTTTTAAACACTGGGGTGAGCTAGTGGAAAAGTACTGGAGGACATTAGAGGGGAGGTTGGTCCATGAGAATTAGCCGTCTGTGTTAGCTAATTGGCACTTAAATTAAGCTCCTAAACGCCCCCACCTCCCAGACTGGGAAATACGGGCGCCATCTTTCTTGATGATCATACTTCAAAGGATGGCTCCCAGGTCCTTGAGAAAGACATTTCTGAGTTATAAAACTGGCAAGAGGCTGGGAGAAGATTTACATCTCAGAGGAACAGAGAAAGAATTTATAATTCCAAGTTTTCTAATGTAAATGTCTCTAAGAAAAAGGAAGGCAGGAGCCTATCATCGAAAGCAACCTGTCTAAAGTTTAGTCAAATTGAGGGAAACATTAACATCTTGGTCAGGGCCCTCCTGTCTATTATGTGCATTTATGGCACTTTCATAATAGTAGTTCCAATTATAATTACCTGTTTGGGCTTCTAAAAGTTTAACTGTCAATTTACAAGCTTAAGAAGAGCTCTTGATGAGAGCCCATAAAATATGAGTGTAACTGATTTGTTTAACATCTGTTCACTTGCAGAAACATGTCACTATTTTGTTTATTACTGTGTCCTTGGTACACAGTTCCTGGCACATAGTAGGCTCTCATTAAATACTTGTGGGGAAAGGAGGAAGTTCTGAGAGAACCCGGCTTCTTAAGAATTCCTCCCTGGTTATTTTTGGTATAACAGGATTAAAGATTCCTTTGGATATTATGTAAATGGAGGACTTTATTCATTAATTTATAAATGTTTATTATTATGACCACAGCACTGTGCTGTCCAAACAACATGTCTTTTACCTGATTTCCCCTTGATAAATCAAGTAAACACAATATGCCAAAAGTCTGCACACAGTATGCACAAAATATTTTTTCCTCATGTATGAACTGACTCAGACTAATAGATTAGCTTTAAAAAAACATGTGAAAAAGGTTTGCATACCGTCTTCAACTTTACAAAAGATGGTTTAAAGAAGGTAAATGGCGTATTTCTTTTTAAAAAATTATTTGGAAACATTTGCATTAATGTCATTTTTTTTTCTCTCAAAAATCCTTCCCCATAGCAAGTAAAAGCATTTATAGTCTTCCCATTGATCATTCTTTTTCAGAAATAGTCATTTTAGTTTTATAAACATTTTAAATCATAGCTCAAGTCTATGCCTTGGACTACAAGAATGAATTGTATTGGAAGAATTAAAGTATTTATAGAACCTGAAACACAACTTCTCCATAAAGATAATTCCCCTAAATTCAGTAATTCAGCTGCCTTATAAATAAAATAAAGGTGATTATTAATTGAATATGAAGCCCCATGAAACAGACTTTATTAACAATGAATCTAGAATTTCAAAACTTTTTCCAGCCACCAAGAATCACTCAGGGTTTTTCATGCATGACATGGAACAGCATTCTTAAATCATAACACAAGTTAGAGGCTTTCATTTCTGCCAGGACCATCCTGTGGTTGCACTGTAAAGACAAAAAAGCTAATTTATTCCTTTACATATTTAATTGGTTCCTTCCCAAGTTTCAGAGTTGAAAGAGTTTCATAATGGCATCTTAACATTTATTTTGTTTTTGCTAGATATAATTCATGTTTACATAATGCTGAAACATCTGGATATGAAGAGAAAAATCTAATTAATGGCCTTCTGGTTTTTTCTAGATGATATCTAATGCCCAGATATTGCCTTGATCACAGAAACACAGAGTTGTGAACAAATAGTTAGATGAATGTTCTAACTTCTTCCAAATGTTCTAACTTCAAGTAGCCCCCAAGGTCACTACTCTGTGGCTTTAATAATGACTTCAAGCTGAGACTTTAGAGTTTCCCAGTTTTTGATATATTCATGATAATAGTAATTCCATAGTCTGTAGAAGTCGAAATCTGAGCCAGTGTCTGTGTACCTAGGGGAAATTTGCAGTCTGTGCACACTGAATCAATTATAATGCTTGCAGCTGACAAGTAACAGAAAACAAATATATATTAGGACTTAATGTTCAACAATGAGGAATCGAATTATCTCACTGAAGAAGAACTCACTGGGAAGGCAGTTCCAGACAGTTGAATCTGCAGCTTAACAATCTCATCACTGTCCAGTGTTTCTGTCCTGCAGTCTTCCAGGTGTCTTTCTTGTCCTCAGGACCAAAAGGGAGCTGCCCCAGCTCCACATGTGTGTGGAAGAGAAAAGTCACCTTGTCCTACAGGTCTGTTTTTATCAGCCAAGGAAGGAACCTTGCCCAGTAATCTTCCATGTTGCATCCATTATTTAATCATACGGACAGGCCTAACGCTGTCATTTGCAAGAAGAATGAGACCATCATGAAAGATAGAATAATTAGGATTTCCCCTAATCCCATGCCCAAATGAAGCCAGGTTCTACCAGCAAGGACGGAGGGAATGGCTTTGTAGATAACCCCCAGGGTATTCTAAAACGCCTAGAGCCCATCCAATAATTTACTCATATGCAACTATTTTCTGAGTGCCTACTTTAGACCCTAGGAGTCTAGACAGCAAAAGCGATTAAGCCCTGCCCACATTAAGTGAATGGTCTAGAGGCAGAAGATATTTAAAAATAAAAACAGAAACAAACACAAAAAGCAACTAGACAAGGAAATCGTGCCATGGAAGGGAAAAGGAAGGTAGAGGGGTTGGGAGTTTCTGGTTCTGAGGGCAGTGTGTGTACTGCATGTGTTGGGGCAGGGGATAGGAGGTGGTGTTATATTATATGGGGCACTTGGGGAAGCCCTCACTGATAAGGTGTCATTTCAACAGACTTGGGATGTAACTCTGAAATGAGAAGACATTCGAGGGTTTGAACAGAGGAGTGATATGATCTGACTTTCGACTCTGGGTGGGCAAAGGCTGCCGTAGGAATACCATGAGGCAGGAATACCATTGCCATATTCCCAGTGAGAGATGATAAAGGCCTGTCCCAGGGTATCCGTGGAGGAGGTGACAAGTGGTGGCATTCTAAATATGTTCTTAAGATAGAGCAAACAGGATTTGCTGATGGCGGAGTGGATGTAGCATGTGGGAAATAAAAAGAGGCAAGGATGACTCCAGAAGCTTTGGGCTACTCAACCAGGAGGACAGAATCACCATCAAGTGAGAGGAGGAAGGCTGGCCAGGGAGCAGCCTCGGGAACACGGGCAGGTTTGCACCCACCACTGGATTTATCAACAAGGAGAGCGTTGGTGACTTTGACAGGAGAGGAGTGTTTTTGGTAGAATGATGGAAACGGACATCTCATTGGAGCACCTGACTACTCCTAAGGAATGGGGCTTTGAGAATGACAACTTTTATGTTATGAAAAATTACGTAGTGAAAAGACAAGCCCCTCAATAAACGCTATGCTCAGAAATGGGTGTAGATAAAAATTATGTCTGTCCTGCCAAAATACATGATGTAAGTAGGCTTGCACCATTGTTAATTGGTCCAGCAGTGGTGGTAGTTGTTGTTTTAACAGGTGTTACATTTTTCCCAACACCTTCCCGCGACATCATGAACAAATCCTAAAGTCATTATTTTCTTGTAAGTTGCCCATTTTATTCACCACTGTATCCCAGCACCTAGAAGAGTGCCTAGCACAAAGTAGGATTCCAATACATATTTGTTGATTGAACACATATTTATTTCACAACCGGACTACCAGGTATGACTGTGAAAAGGATTATGTTCAGTCCAACCACCACCTTACACAGTGCTTTACAACACTACAGGCTTTACAACACCTACTCATCCCATCCTTATCCCAGCTCTATGAGAAGGTACTATTTTTATTGCCCCCATTTTATAGATAAGCGCCAGAACCAGGATTGAAACCCAGGTAGTCTGATTCTGGAGTCCATGTTCTTAAAGATCTTGTTCTGCTGCTTCTATTTACCTCATTTTAAAGACCCTACCTCTACCAATTCATTGTATATAATTCCCTCTTATCCACAGTTTCACTTTCCACAGTTTCATTTACCCATAGTCAACTGCGGTCTGAAAATATTAGATGGAAAGTTCCAGAAATAAAGAATTCATAAGTTTTAAATTGCATGCCATTCTGAGGAGCATGTGAAATCTCGAGCCATCCTGCTGCATCCAGCTGGGAACGTGCATTGTCCCTTTGTCCTGTGTCTCCACGCTGTGGACGCTCCCTACCTGTTAGTCACTTAGGAGCTGTATCAGTTACCAGACCCACTGTCATGGTATCTCTGTACTTCTGTTATTTTTCACATATTCCTTTTACCATGACTTGTTTTAAAATGTCTAATATAATGCCAGTGGTATTTTAATGTTACATATCAGCTTGCAATTATAGTTTCTTTTCCTTGTTTGAGAATTTTCTTTACCAGTGCTCATCATATTTCTTTTATATAATTCAATTAAAGTTTTTATTAATTCAGAATGATTTGGATGAGAGATATTCTGGTTAATAGAATAATAAATATTTATTCTAGTTAGTAGATTATTTCATATTTATTAAATCAATATGCTGATATATCAATTTTCAAATAACTCACATTGAATATACTTAACCACTTAATGCTCATTAATTTACTCTTTAAGTCAGAAAGCATTTGTTACTTGGATCGGGCAGTGTTCTAGATACCAGGAAAATAACAACGTTCTAACTTTGCTCCCCAAGGAGTTTATTTTCTACCTGGGGAGCTAGACAAGTATCATGCAATATGGCAAGTGACACATGATGAGGGTGAGAATACCCAGTTAGGGAACCTTCAGACTAGCCTGGGACCCAGCCTTGGGAAATCAGAGAAGCAGGCAAAGCTTGTTCACTGTAATTTGATCTTGAACAATTCAGAGGACACTATGAGGTCTAATAGTGCTTTGTTATTGGAAGTAGTTATCACTCTACTATAGGTTTATACAGGTTTTGTCAACCATTTTAGGAGGAACGATGATGAACAAACCCTTTTGTCTATAGAGATTGTATTACATATTTCTTTGTTTCTACCTCACCTTGCTTCATTGTCAGATCGTACAGTTTTTGCTTCCATTTTGACAATTTGTCACTGCATGACAGTCTCTGCTTTCTTCTTCCAACTCTGATTCTTTAAATACTTTCATAAATCAGCATCCATTTCATTTCTACAGATACTTCTTATCAGCATTAACTGCTTGTCTAAGCTTCCAGGATGATCCTTTGATCCACACAGCAACTCTAGCCAAACTGAAATACTTTTGATCTTTAGTGTAGCACTTTCCCCCTCAGTGATTTCTCACTCTTGGTACATAATGGCCCAGAGCTCTCTAACTCATCACTGAGGATCTTGAAATGGCATTAATTCCTGTGTATAGGAGCCCAGTTTGAGGGTTTATGATGAACAAGAAGGCTAAATGAAATACCCAACTACTTTTTGGTAGCCAGAGCACTACAGCGGATGAAGATGTCGTGAGGTCATGACAGAGGCTGACCTTACTGACATGAGGCTGGGAACTGTCTTGTTTCCTTCCTCACAGAGAAAGCCTTTTCCTCAACCTTCTACAGTATAAATGTCTACTTCCTTCAGGAAAACCTTCATCTCCTGTTTCCAGGAGGTGGCTCTCTTCAGGCATTTTTCCTGTGCATCTCGTCTTACACAGGTAATTTGTGGGGGCAAACTAAGACTGTGATTTTCACATTTCTTTACCTTCCAGATCTATGGACCCATCCCCAGATCTCCCAATTTTAAGTCTCCAACCCCACTCCTAATTTCATGACACCTGTGCTGCCCATCCACAAGTCGAATGAGCTCTAGTTCTGAAAATTAATTTTGAATTGAGGTTTACTTGAATTGGGGTTTTTCCCTCTTCATGGATTAATAGAAAACTCCAATATTATACGAGAGAGCTTGCAGTGAAGGAGTTTGCCCTGCTAGAAACAAGCATGCTCATATGTTTATGTGTGTGGCCCTTCTAAAAGCACAATGCTAGTATGCGATTTCCCAGAGTTAACACATTTGCAAACTGAATTACTCCCCACTCCAGAAGACTCTTACTGAAAAAAGCAGCTTGTACTGGATTGAATTACAAAAACCACTGAAGAGTGAGCTGGGCAAGAGCAGGACCCAGAACTTCCAAATACAGGTGCTGACATTGACACCTTTCCCTCCATGGAGCTGGCAGATCACTTAATCTCATTCTTATCTGTGAAGATAATGGCATAGTAGGGAATTGTTATCTCTCCCACAAGGGTGTTGTAACTGGCTTTTTCATGTATCTGTGACAGAAAAAGAGATGGCAGCATGTACACTCCAACTTTAGTCCTCTCATTTTGCCACAGAATTGTTGAAAGGAAGGAGACTAGGAAGAGAGATCCCTCCACTGATAAATAGAGGTTATAAAACTTTATGGCAACTTTGAGCTCTAAGTCCCCAAAGGTTTCTTTTTTAAAAAGTAGGCCTCTGATGCCCAATTTTCTGGTCTTTTAATAAACCATATTGACACAAAAACATCATCTTCTACCCACTAAAAAATACCCTTCCCACCCTAGAAGATAAAGCATATGTGTTTATAATTAATTAAGTTCTCTTGATTTCTACTTATTGTGGCATAAACAATGAATCCCTCTAAGTGTGGTAGATTGTGTTTCAAAGATGACTGCAACAATATCACCTTCCCACCAATGGCTTTATTGAGATATAAGTCACATAACATAAAATTCACCTATTTAAAGTGTACAATGCAGTGGTTTTTAGTATATTCACAAGTTGTACATCCATCAACCACAATTGACCTCATACCCTTAGCAATTACTCTCCATCCACAACTGCTAAGCAATTACTTTCCTATCCATCCTTTCCACCCCACAGTCCTGGCAACAACTGATTTACTTTTTGTCTATAAATTTCCCTATTCTGGACACTTCATGCAAATGGAATTATACAATATATGGTCTTTAGGACTGACTTCTTTCACATAATATAATGTTTTCAAGGGTCATCCATGTTGCTGCATGTAACAGTACTTCATCCCTTTTTATTGCTAAATAATATTCCATTGTATAGATACACCACAGTTTATTTATCTATTCCTCTGTATGGACATTTGGGTTGTTTCCATTTTCTATGCTATTATGAATACTGCTACTCTGAACATTCATTCACAAGTTTTTATGTAGACATATGTTTTCATTTCTCTTATGCCTAACAGTGGAATTGCTGAATTCTATGTAACTCTTATATGTAACTGTTGGAGAAACAACCAGACTGTGTTCCAAAGTGGCAGGTTTACATTCCCACCAGCAGTGAATGAGAATTCCAATTTTTCTACATCCTCACCATTTGTTATTTGTCTTTTTTATTATAGCCATCCTAGTGGGTGTGAGGTGTTCTCTCATTGTGTTTTTTATTTGCATTTCCTTGATGGCTAATGATACTGAGCTTTTTGTCATGTGTTTATTGTCCATTTATATATCTTCTTTGGAGAAATGTCTACTCAAATTCTTTGTCCATTTTTAATTAGGTATTTGCTTTTTATTATTAAGTTGTAAGAGTTGTTTATATATTCTAGATATGAATCAGATATATGCCTAGCAAATATTTTCTCCTCTCATATCCTCTTTTGCAAAGTGATTTTGACCTTTCTCTTTCAATCTGGGCTGATTCTTTTGCCCATTTGATCAAGAATATGTTGTAGGAGTGATTCTGAGTAACTTCTGAGTCTGTATCTTAAGAGATCTTCAGATTAGGCCTTCAAATTCAGAAAAATTTCTTCTTGGAACCTAGCTGCCATGCTGTGAGAAAGCCCAACCCTGTACAGAGATCCACGTGAAGGAGAGCTGAGGCCCCTGGCCAATTGCTCTAACTGAGCTTCCAGCCAAAGCTGGCACAAGCTGCCAGCCATGGGAGTGAGGCCATTGTGAACCTTCCAGATTTCCAGCATCTCAGTCCATGTCACATGAAGCAGAAGAACTACACAGATGAGCCCTGCCCCAATTTCTGACTCAGAATCATGAGGAAAAAATAGTATTGTTTGAAGCCACTAACTTTGGAGGTAGTTTGTTTCACAAAGTGGAGAACTGAAATACTCGGCAAGTGATTGTTTGTGTCTAGCTCAGAAATAAAAGATTATATTTACTGAAGAAACCTACCACAGAAGAGAGGATGTTCTTTAGTGTTATAATTGGCATCCTACGTCTTGAATATTGTGTATGTTGGGAGATCTTTTAGGCATTTAGGCAATAGTGACCTCTCAACTGCTACATCACTTCAAATGCAAACCAAATATCCTGAGACTTTTCAACGCATCTAAAAGTGGAACACCTACCTTCCAAAACAATTCAGGGTGCAGTTTGTAGAGCTGCAGCCATGCTCAACAACCCAGCTACTAACTAAGTGGCCAATGTTGAGATCAGAGACCTCTTGTAATTAACTCCTATGGTTTGTAGATAAAGGAGGACCTGCTGAAAACCAGGAACTCTTATGCAATTTCAACTATTCTAATAGTCACTCAGGGAACAGTCACGTCATCTTCTTAAAATCATCTTCTTCCTTAGATGCAGAGTCCCATAGGGTATGTGGAGGGGCTTCAGCTACACTCCCAGTGGGGAAGAAGGATGGATGAGGCCAGTGGATGGGCTTCCTCATTACCATCCCTTCAGCCAGTGCAGCTTTGTTTTTTTCTGACTTAGATATTGGAATAAAGAATGGAGTCATTATTTTGAATTATTATTATTATTCTGAAGAAAGAGAGAAAGGGATGGATGGATGGATGGATGGATGGATGGATGGATGGATGGATGGATGATATTTCTTGAGAGGCCATTTAGTGGTATCCGTTCAACTCAAAAAAGTTGAAGCATTACAAAAAGTGGCAGGTTGAAATTTATAAAGGATGTGCTTTTCTTCTTTCCCTAGTCAAAAAAGCTGGATGTGTCTTTGGTTTATCATATATGAGAGGTATTTATCTCCAGAGAATTCATTAAAGAGCAAAAGAAGAATAAATCTGGGTTCAGCTATAAAAAGGACTTTCTAGTCATGTGAGATGTTAATGTTAATCATTGAGATGGTTTATAGATAATAGGCATTGTGTTTTCACCTCCTTAAAGACTGTGAAGTATTAAATGTTCATTTTCATTCTTCCCACAATTGTTTACATGACACTGTCTGTAGGTTATATGTAGAGGGCCCTTTCTACTTCTATTGTTAAAAACATTTCTACAAATCATACATAGTCAGATGAACTCTTTACTAAGATGGTCCTTGCATTAAGTCTCTTCCTGGATAGTTTTAAGCACCATGCAATTATTTAAAAGACACTAATTACATTGAATATGTCGTCCTCCTTCACCAAGTAAAGTGTGTGAAAAGAAGGTAACCATTCTGTATTCATTATATTTATTTGAAAACAATGACTTAACTGCATTTGGCATTGTGGAGTATATCACAGAAAACAGCCAGCTTAAACAACAAACTTACAATTTTGCCTTTTTGTTTTATGAGCCACATGCTGTTCATCTCAGTTCCATAGTACATGAGACCCAAATCCTGCCATTCAAGAACCAGGCAGCAGTAATAGCATGGCATTCCAGCAGACAGAGAAGTAACACTTAGCATTTTTCTATCTTCAAAGTGTCCATCACACCTCCCTTAATTCTGTACCTCTATCATCTTATCCATAAGGGAAGGGTAAGACCATATAATCTTTTTTCTTTTTGGTCTTTCTGCTGAGACTAATATCACCAGTCATTTGTGATGTGAACACCAGCCTCCCCTGATCTTTGGCTGTCCTCCACCTCCAAATTACAAACAACTTTCAGTCACTACGTGGTCAATGGCCTACCTACACTTGGTCTCCAAGAGGAAATTTTTACCAATTTGTGAAACCTACCCTGGAGTTTTTCATGCGCTAAATGTGACTTTACCAAACAAATACAATCATGGCTACCCACACAAAGATGGCAATGTTTAAAATGTTTGCATGGTACTCACATCATGAAACTTCATCAAAGTTTCCAAAATAATACCCCAGCCAGCCAGCTATCATCTTCCCTCCATGGCCCTGCCAGAGCCAATCTGCTTGACTGGCTCCACTCTCACACTTGGCATATACTCAGTAAGAATAAACAACACAATGTGCTGTAGTCATTCATTTCATATAAATAAGACAGTAATATTATGGGAAAAACTCCCTCAAGCCCATGTAATTTTTTCACTTTAATAAAAATATGCACTAGCTCCAGGACCTAACATTTCAGACATGAGTGCCTGCTCTTTGCGTGATTGCTTCCCAGAGAGGGTAGTGTGTGTGACTCATTATCAACCCCAAAGACACTTGGGGCTCTGAACATCTGACTTCCTGCCTCTAGAGTCCAACTGTTCACAGTTGCAAGTGTTACCAGAGGCAGAAGTTTTCAAACTTGTATTCTATTTTTTCAGTTTCCCAAATAGAAATCTGTAATAAGCTGAATTTCTCTGGTTTGCATGATATCCTTTCTTTGTTCTCTCACTTTAAAATACTTACCTCCCCTCCATCCTTCATTTTTATGGCCTCCTTTGTAGTGACCTGGTGTCCCCAATATAGTATGGAAATCTATGTCATTTAGGACTTTTGACGTGTGGATGCTGGACATTGTGAGGAAAGAAAGTAATTTTAGCTATTGTGAAGTACTGAGATGTCTTGGTTGAGAACATCCAGGAGCTAAATTATTTGATTGATGGAACATGTTTACTGCTGCTTTTGTAATCAAATTATGGGATGTGGGTTCTGGTGATGGAAGGGACATCTTCAGAAGGAACTAGGAGAAGATACTGCAATATCAGACAGATTTGGGGTGATCAGGCATATCTACAAAATTAGGTCTCTTCCTGGGCTGTTTTACCAATATAAAGATCCTCCTATTTTTGCTAGGCTGTCATGAAGATCCCTTTCATTATTTGTACTGAATGATCTTCTGAATAACAAACAAGTAAGAGTTCAGCACTTAATACAGTTTCTTGCATATTAAACCCACTCTGTTGTGAGAATCTGAGATTAGAAGTCTGGGAATGTGTGAACGCAGAAACGGGCAGAGGTAGTGACAGGGTGGCAGGGTGAGGAGCACAAGATTGGAGCTCTGAGGAGGCCCTCCACCTACCTGGCTGTCTGCCTGCTGGCCCACTATGCCTCATTTGGTCTCTGCAAGCTGGCCAGGCTGCGCTGAGCAAGAAGGAGGCAGTCTACAAGCCAAGAAGAGAGAAGAGAGCCCTCACCAAGATGGCAGAGTAGATAAACACTGTGCTTGCCTCTTCCTGTGACCACATTAAAATTACAACTAAATTATACAACAATCAACTATGTGAACCATCTGAAGCCTAGCTGAGCAGAAGTCCTATAACTAAGGACATAAAGAAGAAGCCATGTTGAGACTGGTTGGAAGGGCAGAGACACAAAACTGTCCAGCCCCACACCTGCATGTGGTGGTTGGGAATCGGGAGGGATGTCTCGGCAGAGGAGGTCTCCCCACCTCCAGAGGAGGAAGGGGCCCAAGCCTCACACCAGGATTCCCAGTACCAGTGCTGGGAAGAGGAGCCCCAACAACATTGGTCTGTGAAAAACAGTGGGGATTCCAACTGTCTGGGTGAGATTGAAGGCTATAGGAAACCCATATGTCCTCTTAAAGGGCCCATGCTCAGATTCATTGCTCAAAGGCACTCACCCTGTGCTCCAACAGAGGGGCGGTGACTCAGGAAGCATCAGAGACATACCGGGAGAGAATGAATTGTGTAGCTTCAGAGTGAGGACTGGAGGGACAGTCACCATTTTCACTGTGTAGCATCCTCCTCCCATGCAGCTGGCAGGTGAGCACCATCTTTCATGGGTTGAGCCCTCCCCAACACCATCAAATCTGAATCTGCATAGGCTTGCTGAGCTCCCCTCAATCCACCCTGGTGACTTCCTGGGACCTGCCCACCCAACTCGCACAATGCTAGAGGCACATCCTTGGTCAGCAGCCAGCCCCACCTGCATTATACTCTCTCTTGAACAACTCTCAAAGGTTGGTGGGCCCCTAGCAGGTGGCAGCTGGCCTCAGTGTGCTCTGAGACTTTTGTTGAGTAGCTCCAGGCTTAGCACTGGCACCAAATCAGAATCTACTTTAACCTGGTGAACACCATTTGTCCTACCATGGTGATTCCCTGAGATCCTACCTAACCCAACTCATGTACCACATGAGACTGTCAGCAGCTGAGCCTTAAGGGAGCATGCAGGTGGCAGTAGGCTTCGGGGTATCCTGGGCTTTTTTCTGAGTTACCCCAGACCTAGTAATGGTGGCAGCCATCCTCGGTTCACAATGTGGACTTTCCCACATGCCTCCAGATCCAATACAGGGAGCGACCAACCACAGACTTCTTTATAACTCCTACCAGGTAGTCCCCATCCAGACACAGGCAATGGATGACCTGGCCTGCACTAGAGTCCCTCTCAGAGGCTCTAGAATCAACAAAGCTAGAGGTTGGATTTAGACTATAGCAAAGTATCACCCAATTAGGCCCACAAGAAGCACACCAAAGGCGATCTCAGCAGACACTACACCCCACTGGGGTGAATCCCATTCCGTGGCATAAGCCTTCCTCACAGCTGCCTGTAAGCTGGTGCACATAGCCAAAACCCCTAGTTAGTCAGTCTAACAATCAATCCCACACACTGATGTGCCAATAGCAATCAAGGCTCAACTATAACAGGAGGGCAAACATATCCTGACATAAGTGACACTCCTGGAGCACACAGTGCAGATGACAAGGGAGACTGTCACTGGGCCCCAAAGAGCACCTACTATGTAAGACCACCCAGCCAAGACTAGGAGACAGAGCAGATCTACCCAATGCATAGAAAGAAATACAGAGAAGCAGAGACAAATATGTTGCAAATGAAAGAACAGAAGAAAACTCCAGAGAAAGAACTATAAAAAAAATGGAGGTAAACAACCTCCAAGACACAAAGTTCAAAACAATGGTTATAAGGATGCTCAATGAACTTAGGGGAAGAATAGATGAACTCAGTGAGAACTTCTGCAAAGAGATAGCTTTAAAAAGGACATAGAGACCACTTAAAAAAAAAGTCAGAAATGAAGAATACTTTAACTAAAATGAAGAATGCACTAGAAGGAATCACCAGCAGACTAGATAAAGCAGATCAAATCAACGATTTAGAAGACAAATACCAGAAAACAATCAGAACAGCAAAAAGAAAAGAAAGAATAGTTTATGAGACCTCTGGGACAACATCAAGCATAACAACATTCACATCATAGGGACACCAGAAGGAGAAGAGAGAAAGAAAGGGATTGAGAACCTATTTGAAGAAATAATGACCAAAAACTTTTCTAACCTGGTGAAAAAAATAGACATAGAAGTTCAGGAAGCACAGAGAGTTCCAAACAAGATAAATCCAAATAGGCCCACACCAAGACACATCATAATTAAAATGGTAAAGGTTAAAGACAAAGAGAATCCCAAGAGCAGCAAGAGAAAGGTAACTAGTTACTTATAAGGGAGCTCCCATAAGATTGGCATCTGATTTCTCAATAGAAACTTTGCAGGCAAGAAAGGATTGGCACAAAATATTCAAAGTGATGAAAGGCAAGGACCTACAACCAAGACTATTCGACCCAGCAAGGCTATCATTTAAAATTGAAGGAGAGATAAAAAAACTTCCAAGACAAGAGAAAACTAAAGAATTTCATCATCACCAAACAAGTACTGCAAGAAATGTTAAGGGGACTTCTTTAAGAAGAAGAAGGAGTGGGGAGTAAGAACATAAATATGAATAATAAAATGGTAACAACAATGTATCTATAAATAATCACTTTAAATGTAAATGGATTAAATGTGCCAATCAAAAGACATAGGGTAGCTGAATGGATAAGAAAACAAGACCCATACATGTGCTGTCCACAAGAGACCCACTTCAGATTGAAAAATACACACAGACTGAAAGTAAAGGGATAGAAAAAGATCTTTCATGTGAATGGGATGGGTGGGGGTGGCGGGGAAGCTAGGGTAGCAATACCTATATTGCACAAAATAGATTTTAAAACAAAGTCTATAATAAGAGACAAAGAGGGACATTACATAGTGATAAAGGGATCAATGCAACAAGATGATATAAACCTTCTAAACATTTATGCACCCAACAAAGGAAAACCTAAATATATAAAGCAAATATTGACTGTCATAAAAAGAGAGATCAACAGTAATACAAACATAGTGGGAGATTTTACCACCCCATTGACAAAAATGGACAGATCTTCCAGACAGAAAATGAACAAGGAAACAGAGACCTTAAATGACACACTAAATGAGAAAGATTTAATTGATATTTTTAGGGAATTTCACCCCCAAAGCAGCATAACATACATTTTTTTCAAGTGCACGTGGAACATTTTCCAAGATCAACCATATTTTTTAGGCCACAAAACAAGTCTCAATAAATTTAAGATTGAAATCATATCAAGCATCTTCTCTGACCACAGACGAATTACTATTAACAAAATCAAATCAGTTATGAAAAAAATCCCAACAAAGTCCTTGATCAGACGGCTTTACAGGTGAATTTTACCAAATATTCAAAGAAGAATTAACACCTATCCCTCTCAAACCATTCCAAAAAATTAAAGAAAAGGGAAAGCTCCCGAGCCCATTTTACAAGGCCACCACTATCCTGATTCCAAAACTAGACAGAGACATTACATAAAAAAGAAAACTATAGGCCAATATGCCTAATGACAGGAGATGCAAAAAATCAACAAAATATTAGTGAACCGAATTCAGCAATACATTAAAAAGATCATTCAACAAGATCAAGTGGTATTTATTCCAGGGATGCAAGTTTGATTCAATATCCACAACCAATTAATGTGATACATCACATAAACAAAATTAAAAATAAAAATCACATGAACCATATCAATATATGCAGAAAAAGCATTTGACAAAATCCAGCATCCATTTATGATAAAAGCTCTCAGCAAAGTGGGAATAGAGAGAACATACCTCAACATTAGCGGCATCATGCTACCTGATGTCAAACTATGCTGCAAGCCTGTAGTAATCAAAACAGCATGGTACTGACATAAAAACAGACACATAGATCAATGGAACAGAATAGGGATCCCAGAAATAAACCCAAACCTAGGAGGTGTGATCAAACAATACAGTGAACATCTAAATTTTAAAAAAATGTATTACAGTAAAAGACAATTGCCATTAATCTCCTTCAAAATACTCCCCTTCACTTTGAACACACTTATCCCATCGTCCTTGCCACATTCTGAAGCAGTTCTGGAATTCCTCTTTCATAAGTGTCTTCAGTTGCGCTGTCATGGATCCCTCAATGTTCTGAATCATTTTTACTTTGGGGAAGAGCCAGAAATCGCATGGTTCCAGATCTGGTGAATAAGGTGGATGAGGACACATCATAATGTTTTTATTTGACAGAAATTGCTGTATAACAGAAGTGATGTGTGACATGGTGCATTATGATGGAGGATGATTTACGGCACACTTTAAAACACACCTTCTCTCAACTGTAGCTCACATCTGACTGACTGCACTAAACAAGTTGAAACTTGTCACACACTGTTACTAAGGTTCCACACGCCACTTCCCATATTGAAGATCCCTGCCTTTCCATTGGATGGCACTCGGCAGCAGCATTCACTGTATTTTTTTATCACAACAGAAAGACTCCATGTCACACATCTCTTCTGCTAAGGCAATTTCTGTCAAATAAAAACATTACGGTTTGTCATCTACCTTATTCACCAGCTGGCACTGTGAGGTTTCTGGCTCCTCCCCAAAGTCAAAATGACCACGAAAAGTAAACATTTTTAATCAATTCAGGACATGGAGGCAACCACAACAGTGCAACTAAAGACAGTCACAAAGGGGACTTCCAGAACTGCTTCAGAAAGTGGCATGAATGATGCGATAAGTGTGTTAGAAGTGAGGGGGAGTATTTTGAGGGGGCTTAATGGCAATGTGTCTTTTATTGTAATATATGTTTTTAAATTTAAACATTCTCCGTATTTTATTAACACACCTTGTATATGGTCAGTTAATCTATGAGAAGGGAGGCAAGAGCATACAGTGGGGTAAAGACAGTCTATTCAATGAATGGTATTGGGAAAAATGGACAGATATGAGTATATGTCAAAAATGAAACTAGAGACAAAAACCCTTAAGAAAGTGGGAATAGAGGGATCATATCTCAACATAATAAAGGCCATATATGATAAACCCACAGCTAACATCATACTCAATGGGAAAAGCTAAAACCGTTCCCCTTAAGATCAGGAACAAGGCAAGGTTGTCCACTTTCTCCACTTCTATTCAACATAGTGCTGGAAGTTCTAGCCACAGCAATCAGACAAGAAAAAGAAATAAAAGGCATCCAAATTGGTAAGGAGAAAGTAAAATTATCATTATATGCAGATGACATGATACTATATATAGAGAACCCTACAGACTCCACCAAGAAACTATTAGAGCTGATAGATGAATTTAGTAAAGTAGCAGGATACAAAATTAATATTCAGAAATCAGTTGCATTTGTATATACCAATAATAAAACTTCAGAAGGAGAAATATAAAAAGCAATCCCATTTACA
Source organism: Rhinolophus sinicus (assembly GCF_057876585.1). Lineage (NCBI taxonomy): Eukaryota > Metazoa > Chordata > Mammalia > Chiroptera > Rhinolophidae > Rhinolophus > Rhinolophus sinicus. Next base: position 48,162,717 of record NC_142504.1, read on the forward strand.
ATTGCTCCAAAGACTATAAAATACCTGAGAATAAATTTAACCAAAGAAGTAAAAGATCTGTACTCAGAAAATTATAAGACACTGAAGAAAGAAATGAAAGAAGATACAAATAGATGGAAACACATACCATGTTCATGGATAGGAAGCATTAATATAGTTAAAATGTGCATACTGCCTAAGGCAATATACATATTCAACGCAATTCCTATCAAACTATACCAATGACGTTTTTCACAGAAATAGAACATATAATCCTAAAATTTATATGGGACCATAAAAGACCCTGGATAGCCTCAGCACTCTTGAGAAATAAGAACAAAGTGGGAGGTATCACGATACCTGACATCAAATTATACTACAAGGCTACAGTTATCAAAACAGCATGGTACTGGCATAAAAACAGACATATAGATCAATGGAACAGAATAGAGAGTCTAGAAATAAATCCATGCCTATATGGCCATTTAATCTATGACAATGGAAGCAAGAATGTACAGTGGGGTAAAGACAGTCTATTCAATAAATGGTGCTGGGAAACCTGGACAGACACATGCAAAAAAATGAAGCTGGACCACCTCCTTACACCATATACAAAAATAAATTCAAAATGGCTTAAAGACTTAAATGTAAGATCTGAAACCATAAAATTCCTAGAAGAAAATATAGGAAGAAACTTCACAGACATTACCCAGAGTAAGATTTTTACTGATGTATCCCCTCGCGCGAGGGAAGTAAGAGAAAATATAAACATGTGGGATTACATCAAACTAAAAAGTTTTTTCACAGCAAAGGAAACCATCAATAAAACAAAAAGGGATCCTACTGAATTGGAAAAGATATTTGCCAATGATATATCTGATAGGGGGTTAATATCACAAATTTATAAAAAACTCACTCAACTCAACTCCAAAAAAACAAACAACCCAATTAAAAAATGGGCAGAGGACATGAAGAGACATTTTTCTAAAAAGGACATACAGATGGCAAACAGATATATGAAGAAATGCTCAACCTCACTAACCATCAGAGAAATGCAAATAAAAACCACAATGAGATACCACCTCACCCCAGTCAAAATGGCTATCATCAATAAATCAACAAACAACAAGTGCTGGCGCGGATGTGGAGAAAAGGGAACACTTGCTTGTGCACTGTTGGCAGGATTGCAGATTGGTGCAGCCATTACGGAAAACAGTATGGAGGTATCTCAAAAAACTGAAAATGGAACTACCTTATGATCCAGCAATTCCACTCCTGGGTATCTATCTGGAGAAATCCAAAACTCTAATTCAAAAATCTTTATGCAATCCTATGTTTATTGCAGCAGTATACACAATAGCCAAGACATGGAAATAACCAAAATGCCCATCGGTAGACGACTGGATTAAGAAACAGTGGTACATTTATACAATGGAGTATTACGCAGCCATAAAGAAGAAAGAAATCTTACCATTTGCAACAACATGGATGGACCTAGAGAACATTATGTTAAGTGAAATAAGTCAGACAGAGAAAGACAAATACCATATGATCTTACTTATATGTGGAATCTAAAGAAAAGATTAAGTGAATGAACTAATCAGAAACAGTTTTGGAGACATAGAGGAAAAACTGAGGGTTGCTAGATGGGAGACGGGGTGGGGATAAGGGAGAAGGTGAGGGGATTAGAAAATAGTCGGTAACCACAAGATGGCCACGGGGTTTTGAAAATTAATTTGGGGAATGTAATCAATAATGTTGTAAAGATTTTGTAGGGTATCCGATGGACACTTGTCCCATTTGGGAGACCACCTCAGGGATAATGTAGATGCCTGATAACTACATTGTACACCTAAAGCTGAAGCTGAACAATAATGAATGCCAACTATAATTATATATATATATGTATACACATATATGTATGTTATATATATATATGTGTGTGTGTATACATATATATACACATATATATGTATACATATATATATGTATATACATGTATGTATATACTTACAAGAAGCGGAGTACAGCATTAGGAATAGAGACAGTGGAAATGGAATGGCTCTGTGCGATGTCAGAGGGACAGTGGATGGGGGAGGTAGGTTCACACAGTGTGAGGTATATAAATGATAAACGTCTAAGTATTACTTTGTCTTGTGTACCTGAAACTAAAAAAAAAAAAAATTTTTTTTAAATGAAACTAGACAACTTGCTTATGCCATATGAAAGAATAAACTCACAATGGATTAAAGACTGAAATGTAAGACCCAAAACTATAAAACTCCTAGAAGAAAACAGGCAGTTAACCCTTTGACATTGCTCTTAGCAATATCTTTTTGGATATGTTTCCTAGAGTGAGGGAAATAAAAGAAAAAATAAACAAATTGGACTATATCAGACTAAAAAGTTTTTTCACAGCAAAGGAAACCACCAGCAAAACGAAAAGACAGCCACTGAATGGAAGAAGATATTTGTCAATGATATATCTGATAAGGGGTTAATACCCAAAATTTATAAAGAACTGATACAACTCAACACCAAAAAAACCCAGAACAATCCAATTAAAAATGGGCAGAGGACCTGAATAGACATTTCTCCAAAGAGGACACACAAATGGCCAATAGACATATGAAAAAGTGCTCAGCATCACTAATCATTAGAGAAATGCAAATAAAAACAATGAGATACCACCTCACGCCTGTCAGAATGGCCATCATCAATAAATCAACAAACAACAAGTGTTGGCGAGGCTGTAAAGAAAAGGGAACCCTCATGCACTGTTGGTGGGATTACAAATTGGTGCAGCTGTTATGGAAAACGGTTTGAAGATTCCTCAAAAAAACTAAAACTAGAACTACCATATGACCCAACAATTCCAATTCTGAGTATTTATGTTAAGAAATCCAAAAACACTAATTTGAAAAGATCCATGCACCCCTATGTTCACTGCAGTGCTATTTACAATAGCCAAGATATGGAAGCAACACAAATGCCCGTTAATAGACGAATGGATAAAGAAGTAGTGGTACATATATACAAGGGACTATTGCTCAGCCATAAAAAGATATGAAATCTTATCATTTGTGACAACTTGGATGGACCTAGAGGGTATTATGCTAAGTGAAATAAGTGAGACTGAGAAAGACAAATACCATATAATCTCACTTATATGTGGAAAATAACAAACAAAATAAATGAACAAACAGAAACAGAGAACAAACTGATGGTTGCCAGAGGGAGTAGGGTTGGGGAGCTTGGTGAAAAAAGTGAAAGGATTAAGAAGTACAAATGGGTAGTTATGAAATAGTCATGGGGATGTAAAGTGCAGCATAGAGAATATAAGTCAATAATGTTGCAACAACTATGTGTAGTGCTGGCGGGTACTAGACTAATTGGGGGATCACTGCATAAAGTATATAAATGTCTAATCACACCTGAAACATATAAAATATTAGGGAATGTCAATTGTAACTGAAAAAATAAATCAGTAATTTAAAAAAATAACTCTGAATTTCTAATTGATCCATGATCAAACTGCCAGATTCTGCCCCTAAGGCGGAATCCAAAGAAAGCACTTTTGACTCATCATGTGGTATTATAGGGCGAGTTATTGAAAATTCTAACATTCTCTTCTGTTGACTGCTGCTCTTGCAATAAATGAAATCAGGAAATAACTGTAATTATGAATTATTCAAATCAGATGGATATAATCCATTAAAGATAGTAAATTTGTGCCCCTTTCATCCTGAATCATGAGGGTAGGCAGGGTTTCTAACATTCCCGTGGGGTCAGGAAAGCTGTACCCACAGGTAACTCTTTAATGCCTTGGATCGAAGGGCTTCGAGAGGAGACAAACACAAGTCTGAGTTATATGACAGTAATAGCTGTCCTTTGTCCATTGACAATCAGATACACATGGCCTATTCCTGTTTTACATCAATGCTGGTAATTGTACATGGGTATGGAATCTCACTGGAGCTGATGTATTAGGTACATTACCAAGCAAGTCTTAAATGGACCAGTGCTTTATTGCTGCAGCTACTATCCTAGACTAAGCCTTCCCTGAATCACTGCCGTATTCAGGTATGAAAGCACTAAAAATCAAAACACAGCACTTCCATGACATACGTAATCCTCAGATACTGGCAAATCAAGCTGTAGAATTTGACAAGCAACAAAAATGAAACACTCAATGATTTTTTTTAAAAATCTGATGATTTACGAATGATTATTTTGTATTTACACAATATCTGTTGGGGATATATCGGTGATGACAAAAATATTTACTTTGAGCCTCCTGTGTTGTTGTAACACTAAATTTGGTTAATAAATCTTCCCTTGTGGTCCCACCAGCTGAAATTGTCAAGGATTTCACTGCATGTGCAGAATTGCTAAATTATTCCACCCAGTAGCAGTGTTTTCTGATCACTGGAAATAGTGGCTGTGTGTGTGTGTGTGTGTGTGTGTGTGTGTGTGTGTGTGTAAAGGAGAGAGAGAGAGAGAGAGAAATTGATTCATATTACTAAGATTCCCTAAAGCTAAATTTGGCTTTTCCAGTTAAAATTAAATGTAAGATTTTTATAGGATTTTTGTAATTTGAACAAAAGTTTAACTCTTTTTTTTTTTTTTTTTTTTGTATATGTGCTGCTAAAGCGAGCACAACTCTTTTTTAAAAAAATTGAGGACTGACCCCAATTCTATTCTCATTGATTGGTAATGGTGCCTTTGGACATTTTGGCCATAATTTTGGGAGGGTGTGCCTTATGTGCGAATGTTTCTTGGTATCAGATTGAAGGAGACCTTCTCAAATCCAGGGCACCGGTGACTCTCCTCAGCACCAGTCATATCAACATTAACTCAAGGTGTCTTGGAAATGTCTCAATGTCTGAGGATATTGCTAAATAAAATATCATCTTAACCTCTGTCAAACAAATTTTGTTTGGGTTTATTCCTTTTGTGTAATTGTAATTAATACTACCACCAAAAATATCTTATACGTGTTACCAGCTGATGACCAGAAAAGTCCTTCTCACCTTTAGTCTCATTATTCTCCCTTAGTTCTTCTGACATATTAGACCTGTCTCACTTGCAGTCCTTTGTATTCATAGAAGGATACTGGTGATATCACTGATGATCCTGTGCTTTTGCATGGTGATAAAGACTGATGAGGGGTCGGCAGCTCCCTACTCATTTCACATGTTCTGGAAAATTAGCTGCTGGCTTGGTTGTTGCTCACACTTCTGCTTCTTTATGCTCCAGAATTTGTGATCCCACAGGTGAAAATGATTTACTTTGTCTGTGAGGGCCACAAGCAAGGTGGATTAGCTTGCTGCTTTTGCAGTGTTTATAGTGTAGATAACAGCACCTTAGGTCTTCCACGAGAAGTCCTCACCATATTTCTTTTGCCTGCTATTCCTGTCCCCACATGGAAGCTGGTTAGCAGGCCATCTGTTATCTGTCATTTGTACATTTCCAACCCTGCAGAGCTGATGCTACTGTAAGCCTGGCTTTAGTTCTGATGAGGTGGCTGTGTTCCAGCTCACTTCTCATGACTCAGACTTGCCAACTGACGCATAAAAGGTGTTGAGAAAACTATTTAAGAAGTGACTTAGAGTAGATATAGCCAGTTTGTATCCCAGCCATATTGGCCCTTAAATATGTAACTTTTAGCTGACTCTTCAGCTTGATACAGGGTTGATGCCACATTAGATAGGGATCACTTCTGAGCACAACTCTTAAGTAGAAAATGTATAAACTGGACCATGTGCATTTTTTAATGTCTCTTATTCCTCAAGAGTATGGATACTTCTTTGTGCATTTTTCTTCTCCTGCAGCTGTTGTCAGCACATCATTTGTCAAAGAACTGGAGGTTCCAGCTGCCACTAGTCATTCAGTTAGATGAGACTAAGTCAGAAGCCTCCAGTGAGCATAGTACCAGGTATCTCAAGGAAAATATACAGGAGAAATAAAAGACAAAGTCCCTGCTTTTGAGGACTTTGTGGTTTACTGTCAGAGTCACAAAAGACTTATAAAAGAGATGTCAAACATTTAAAATGTATATTTTGTGTTGCACGTGTACGCCAAGGCCACAGAGGCATCAAGGGCAGATGCAGGACAAATGAGCAAATAGTATGTGATAAGGTAAGCCCGGTTTATAAGGCAATTGGCCTGGTTCAAAGGAGGAAAACAAGCATTGAAGACAGAGGTAATCACATGCGAAAAAGGCATGGATGGTTGTGAGAATACACATCATCTTTAGAGGGCAGCATGCAGATTTGTCTGGAATAAAGAATTCTAGCAGGAGGAAGATGAAAACTGAGATTTCTAAGATGGTAGAGCAAGATGGCGACCATTAATGGGAGGCCAGTAACACCCATGCACAGGAGTTGAACCAACGAACTCAGCACCACATGATTCAAGGCAGGGGACGGCTTCGCTGTTTTGTTTTACATTTGCCAGGTGTTATAGAGATATTTACTTACCTGATCTTTACAAGTTGGAACCAGTTCTTTCTCATGGCCCTTGTAGACAGTCAAGGTCAGATTCTGAGAGAAAAACTATATAGTAACTTGAACAGGGAAAGTTAAATATAAAAAATTATTATTTATAACAGGGTATTTGAACAAGAAATTTGCTAGTGAAAAACTAAAGAGCTCTAAAGAAGATAAGAAAATCAGATATAAGGAGCAGCCACTACCCTTAGAGCTTAGAGTATTCAAGGAAGAACCTCCCCTCCCCAGCCCCCACCCCCCACCTCAGGATTGAGATCCAGACCTTGTTGGAGAGGGAAGAGCTGACTCACTGAATGGCAGAAAAGTCACTGTGGTGCCGAAATGGTGGGACTTGCTGGAAATCTGCCCTTGGGTGCCAGGAAAAGCTATTTACAAGGAGGTGCCTCATCTCCTACAGTATCTCTGCCATATCCTTTACTGACAAAGCTTAACATCATACTAGCTGACAAAGGAAATGTATTTCAAAGGTTCAGCTCAACTTTTGCACAGCATGTGATGAAGTATGATTTGCAACTGAGGTAATAAATTAATAAGTGGAGTACTTTGACTTCTCATTTTTTGAGAGTTTACCAATGTCCTCTTTCATTTTTCAAATATAAAGCCATATTGAATATGTTTCTTAAACTAGTCACCTGTTTACCACCAACCCATGTAACTCCACCTTTTCCAGAGATCCTGATTGGTCCTTAGGGAGCATGACTCATGATTGAGAATCAGCAGTCTAAACTAACATGTTTATATTCAGTAGGACTATCTCCCAGCTTTACATGCAAAGGATGGAGAAAGAATAGTTTACCAGTCTTTGTGAAAAAGTCCTGGGGGGCGGAGGGGAGGTAGTTTTTTGTAAATACACTATGGGCTCACAATTTCACATGATCCCAAATAAAAAACACAAATACAATGTTAAGATGCATTTAAGATTCAGAACAAGAGATATCCTGGCCTAGTTTTTATCTACAGAGGTTTTGCTATCATCTAAATATTGCTTTCAATTCTAGCAATAGAGTGAAGAACTGTAGCACTTCTAAAACTGTATGATGAAGAGGTGAGAATGGTGACAGGACCTGGGGATGTTAGCCTAAGGAAAAGAAGGCATAAGCAAGACATGGTTACAAACTTTATAAGTACTTTCACATCAGAAGATAATTTTAACTTATTTATTATCATCCCAGAGGGCAGAAGAGGAACCATGAGTAATAAGTTATGGGGTGGAACCTGAGATCCAATCTAGGAAGAACTGTCTCAAAATTAGCAGTGCTGAGAAAGGTCAGGGACTGCTTTCAGAGGTAACGTGTCACCTCTCTTTGGATAGAGGTGGAACAAATTTCTTTGCGTTTCCTTCTTTCTCTGGTCCTTTATAAGATTCTATGAACAGGCCTAGGTAGTCCTGCATATCCTAATATTCCTTCAAAGAGACAGGCTCAACCTTCATATTTAACTCATCCTCTAAGTTATTTGTACTGCATGAGGTCACATCTCTTTGAGGAAGAAAACAATGAAGAGTCCTCTAAAAAAAGCTTTTCATATATCGGCAGCAATAAGACTTGCAATCATCCCAGTCCTAGAGACCCAAATAATTAAGTTCCTGCATATAATTAAGTTGTACATTACCATCACTAATACCACTATTTGAATGTGCTTTTCAGGGTGTAGACATTATTATTATAATAAATTAAAAGGCTTTGATGGTTCACTTTAAACTGTTATATAAATTATTAGCATAAAGACTATTACAGTCCTATAATACGAAGCAATTTCTAATATATAACTATTATGAGATAACCTGATTGCATTTTAAAAGGTAAACACTGACTATTTTATAAATGTTTTCTCAGGAACTTGATTCAGTCCCTCTAGTTTTCCACACAGATAAACCTTTTAAATTAAGTCAGTTATATACAATTAGGGAACCAGGTTATGTGTTAAACGATAAGGGTATAGATATGGAAACTATGAATATTATGTAAGTAATTGGATAGTCTCCATAATGCTTTGAATACCTCAGATAAGTATTTTCTCAATAAGTACAAAGGATGAAGACGATTATAGAAATGATGATGATATAGTCTAGAGACAATTTTTAGTGCTGTAGAGGCTTCTGAAACCTTCCCAGCCCTGGCTAAGGCTTCTATTTTGGTCATCAGCAAGTTATTCAGCTTCTCAATGACAGATACTGTCTGGAAAATATCAGTCAATCTTGAGTTATAGTTAAACATTTGGAAGCATAATTTAGTGATCTGTCTTCCATTCCGAATTCCTAGATTATATTCAACAGCTATAATTTTCTAGGGAAAGAACATTTATTCCAGTCTACAAATAATAACTGATCATCTACCTTGTGACAGGTATTTTGTTTGTCTGTTTCTACTCAAGTGGCTGGAAAAACCACTGATAAACTACAGGCAACCATAACTTAGGACTAAACGAGTCTACTTGTGGTCTTTCCACAAGACTATGCCTGCAAGTGGCCTCTATCCCCTACTAGTTTGGCTAAATGTTACAGCCATAATAAACAAGGAATAGTTTTGTTTCTATGAGGATAGAAACCACCTAAGGTCACCATCATTTAGAGCTTTCTTCCTACAGCTTGATTTTTATATAGAATAGCCACATGTTCATTATAATCTAGTAGTGAGGGATCATTTTCCAACATGTACAATTTGTTATTATGTTACATAATTACATAATGGAAGCTATTTATCTTTTAAATCTGCCCTAGATGTAAAAATTCTCACTTAAGAAGAATTTGCCATCTGTACATATTCATCTTTTTAAAGTAACCACTAAAGTTGCCACAATTTAGCTGATTTATTTGAATATGGGATATCCATTTTTTTCTCCCTACTGATCCTCCCCCCATTTTTCTGGCACCAACTGTGTGGGTCCAGCCCACTTGTGACACCCAGCCACTGGTGTTGGATATAAAGACTATTTGGGGAGTGTCAATCAGTCCTTGCTATTCACCCAAATAGTTGAGTGATTCTAATACAGCACTGGTTAAGTACCACGATTATCCTAAACTTTTGTAACAGTACATAACAAATATCTTTGTTTCCTCACTGCTCTTCTTCATTTTCTGCAGTAGATATGTGAAGTCCAATAGCTAGTAAACATTTTTTCATAAACTATACGGTCAACTATGTGTATTAGTCAACTCCAGCTGCCATAACAAATGCCATAGACTGGAAGGTTTAAACAACAGAAATTTATTTTCTCAGTTCTGGAGGCTGAAAATCTGAGATCAGGGTGCTAGCATCATCAGATGCGTCTCCTGATGAAGGTTTTCTTCCTGGCTTGTAGATTCCCCCACTCGCTGTGTCCTCACATTGTAGAGCTACAGAGCTCTAGTGTCTTACTTCGTGTTATAGGGGCACCAGGCTTATTGGATTAGGGCCTCACCTTTATGATCTCATTTAACTTTTATCACCTCCTCACAGTCCCCATCTCCAAATACAGTCATATTCGGGGCTAGGGCTTCAACATATGAATTGGAGGGGAAGGGGTGCACAATTCAGTCCATAGCACTATACCTTCAGGATTTCCAAACTATTAGCTAGAGAGTGACAGGCATTATGCTAAAAACTTTACACATATTCTCTTAATTGTTACTACAACTCTGACTTTAGTAATAGTATTGAGAATTTAAGGTCAAAGAGGTTAAGCAAATTTCCAAGATGAGAAAGCTAGGAAAACTCAGATCTCAGATTCAAATCCAGCTCCTTCCAACCTCAGAATGTGTGCTCTTTCTAGTTATACCATATTGCTTTAGAACATACTTTATCAGTATTTTTGTCAGTCCATATACTATAAGCAAACAACTTGTTAGACTAACATTTTATTCAGTGAGTTGAACAGCTCTTTTGAGTCATGGATGCAGACTATTTGAGGAAGTGTATGCTCTTGTCGTTTTATCCTATAGCTATGACCCTTCTCTAAAATAAAAAATACAATAAAATAAAAAACTATGCAGAGAGAACAAAAGCACAAACTCCTTCCTGAATTAAACAAAGAGATACGTACCATCCTGAATTATAGTATATGAAAAGAGAAAGTAAATAGAAAAATGGTAAATGACTTATCCAAGAAGAGTAAAGTTGATCTTATCTCTTCTTATTGCCACAGGCAAGGGAGGAAGGGAGATGACAAGCAAGCCCAAGTTGTCCTCTGTGGGGCTCTTAAAAAGTCTTAGAAATTGGAGACATTGAGCGCCTCATGAGAAGGCAGGCTGTGGCTGAAAAGAGGGAAAGGTATTTGAAAGACTATTTAAGGAGTAGCTAGAACCCCTCAGAATTTTACCTCCACCCCATATGATCAAGAAACAGGTCTTTCCCCACTGCCATAGAAAATAGATGTTTATACCCTGAAAAAAACAAATCAAGTAAGTTCTGGGCTCAAGAACATCAAGCACCAAGGAAGAAAGAGTGTTAGTCTTTAAATGGGAAGGCTCAGTCAAAGTCTGTCCCTTTCCCTGTTCTAGTGTGCTAATATACAGAATTATATCTCCTAAGCAGAAGATTGCAGAATCCTTCTCTGAAAAAACTGAACCACACCAAAGAACTACAGATCCTGAAATTTGGATATTCTACTCAAAATGCCAGCTGGCCATCAAGTTGCCCTAAACTAAAGCTATTTCGTATACCAGCCCTGCCTATATGCAGAGAACTTCATTTGTTTGGTGCCTCACTCTTAAATATAAATGGGAAGAAAAGGATCATGTGACATTTGAAGAAAGTCTCCAACATCAAATACAGGAACTAAAACAAGTAAACAGAAAAACAGAGTCCAGGGGAAACAGAACAGAATCAGATGTCAAAGAAACTATAATTAAAATGCTAAGAAAGCTAAGAGAAGAAAAACAAAACAAGAATAAGATACTATGGGGGAAAAAGGAATGATTAAAGACTAAATAAGAACATTGAAAATTTAAAATAGTGTAGCCAAATAATTTTTTGCAATGGAAGGATCTCCCAGAATATAGAACAAAAAAGAGACAGACAATATGGGATGTGGGGGAGATAAGAAAATAGAGTATCAGTCTAGCATGCCCAACACCCAACTAACAGGAGTTATAAAACGAGAGAACTTAAAAGACAGTGAGGAAGAAATTTTTAAAGAAATGAAACAGAATTTCCTAAGACAGGATGATATTAATTTCTAGTTTGAAAAGGCTACCAAGTACTCAGATAATGAATGAAGAAAAGTATATTCCAGTGTACATCGTAATGAAATTTTAGAACACCAGGGAGAAAGAGAAAATGCTGAAACCCTTCTGGTAAGAACAAATGTACAAAATGTAAAGGAAAAGAAATAAAAGAGTATTGGACTTCTCGACAGAAATATTGGAAGCTGGAAGACAATAGAGCAATGACTTCAAGATATTGAAAGAAAATTGATCTTTAACCAAGAATTCTATATCCAGCCAGACTACCATGTAAATAGGAAGGTAGAAAGAAGACATTTTCAGTCATGCAAGCACATAGAAAATTTATCTCTACACTACTATTGCTCAAGAAGTTACTGAAGAATGTGTTCCACAGAACCAAAGGGAGTGAACAAAGGAGAAGGAAGACACGTGCACGCGATCCAATACAGGAAAGAGATGAAGGAAGCCTCCAGAATGAGAGTGAAAGGAAGTCCCAACATGAGAGCTCTGCTCCAGGCCAGAGCACAGCTAGTCAAGATGGGCGCAGAAAACTAGAGGACCCTAGGTGGTATGTCTCCCGGGGAGAAACGGACCAATACATTAAATGATAAATTTGACCATGTGGAAAATCATACTGAGAGGCATTTTATAGAGCTGTTAGACGTTGTGGGAAAGACTCAATCAAATGTTCCCAAATAAATGAGAAAATAAAAAAGTAATTTATTAACGATAGGAACAATAAAACATAACTCACGAAAGGAAATGTAATCATATTAACTTTCTGGCTCAGCAGTGAACAATCCTTAACAGTCAATATAATGAAAACACTGAATATGTGTGGACCTAACCAAAGTTGAAGTATAATTATATTGAGAGGAGAGGAAGAATATTCACCTATTGTAAAGAAAATGAAGCCTTTTTCAATAGTGAGGTAGTAGTATATGTACTCGCATTACTTAGAAATATGAAAGTTAATGTGTTGAGTATATGTATAATACTTAGAAATATGGAAGTTAATGCCAGAAGAAACAACCCAAACCTCTGAGGGATGGGGAAAAGATAAGATAGGATACAAAAGACCGGTATTTTTTACTATCAGACTTGTAGCACTGTTTGACTTTTTAATCTATTCATATGTAATATTCTGTTAAAGTGATATTTTATTTTTTTGAAAGTGGGTAAAAATCCTTATTTCATACACAGTATTTTGGAAGTATTTGGGGGGTGGGAGGGAATGTTTTTCAAGCAATACAATGGTAAGTATCATTTGGTTCTTGGAGGGAAACCAAAAGCCACACATATCAGTGATTAAAATTTACTTATCTATATGCCAGATTCATGTGGGTTGATAATTTTAATTAACATATATAAAACCACTGACATCAAATAATTACTCAAAACCGTACATTTGGAAATGTACTTGAATTTTCCATATGTCAGAACTCCTTAATTATTCTATGATCTTTTTGCAGTTTTAAAGTATTGAGGAAAATATTTTAGATTATAAATATACTGATGGCCAAATGAGCCTCATTCAGAGTCTCCAGCACCAGCATCTGTTATGCAGTCTCGCTTCTCTCCTTCACAGCATAGCTGGGAAACATGCCACTTATAAATCACACAGTGATTTCTATAGAACTGGAGTTTTTTTAGAATTGTACCTTTTTAGGAGCAGTATATATGAATACCAATGAAATGTGTGTTCTAAATAATGAAAATTTGAGCAATTATCTTACGCTTAAGGTACTTAATACTTAACTTTTGATTAACTCTTCTAATGGAGGGAATTGCACAGATAATCGAAAACACTGAAAGAAAATATTTGTTTGGTTTGCTACCATATTACATGATTTTAGAAGCATATTTACCCTTATATGATGCTTCCTAAGCTTGACTTGTATTAAAGACAGGTTTGCTTTTCCCAAACATATCGTGTGGATGGGGGAGCAAGAATAAGGCAAGCTAAGTTGACAGTAGGACAGGGAATAATAAGTAACTGTATGTCGACTATGTTTTGGTACATTATTTCCTAGACGGTCTATCTTATCTCCAAGCTGAATGCCAAATAACTTGAGAACAATAAAAATAATAAAAGTTTGAATGTCAAAATAAACCAGGTGTTTACTTTTGATCACCAATAATGTACATGCTAGGAAAAGGTGGCAATATCAGACTTTAGATAACTAACCACTAAGTTAAATTAAAATTATGAGTAGCTTCTCTTGAAAGGGACCACGTTACTCCCTCCCTTAATGCACCATACAGAACATAACATGTTCAATAAATTATGTAAAGAGGATACATGCATGAGCTAATTTTGGTGTGAAAGAGGATCTGGCTGATCACTTCTGAAATAATTATCTCTCAGTACGTTGCTTCATTTGTTCTGTTTTCATTTGAGGTTGTCAATCAGTTTTCACTGAGAACTAAGTGAAGTAAGTCACTAAGAAGTAAGTCAAGCAAAAGCTTTATATCTTGATCTTTTAGGAATTGCAATTTTCAGGCACAGATTTGGGTAAAAACTCCAATTGTGAAAGGCAAAGAAAGAGACAGAGTTTATAAAAACAGAAAAAGGGAGGCTTCCAAAAAGATTACATAAGTTGTTTTGAAAGAGCTGTGATTGGTGCTGGAAAGCACACTTACACAATGCTATACATAATTAATTGCTTATTTCTATTGCTAGGTGAAATATGTATTTTTCAATTTAGAGGTCAATGATGTAGAGCCAGTTACAAGATCTGTATCAGAATGTAGCCACTTGGTTTAGCCCAGTTCAAAAGTTCAGTTTCACATGGAGGAAGTGTGTTAGCTCAGCTTCCCAGAGGCCTCCTGGCTCCATTATAGATTGTTCTCTTGACAGTACTAACTCCATTTTGCTGTTTTTCTTTCACAAAGTAAACTCAAGAATCAGAACTGATTTCTTCTGGAGAAAAGGGAGTATCCAAGTAGACAATTGTATTTCTTGGCAGCTTCTTTCAAGTGAAATATGAGAGGATATCTCTGGTGGCTAATCATTCTTTCTTTGCTGACGTGCCTGTGGTTTTAGTGACAAATTCCTTCTTAGATTGAATTGGAAAAGCTTTATATGAAAGGAGAAATAAATGGGAGAGATTATAAAATGTTTACAACTACTCATTCACATCTTCAGATTAGCTTCTAACAGAATTTTCTCTTTTTTTAATGGTGTACTTCTTTTTATTGAGATATAATTGACATGTAACATTGTGTATATCAGAGCTTTTTAAAATTATTTACATAGAAAAAAAGACTTCCTCATGAATATGATGGATATCTGTTCTCTGCACCTCATTACATTAGCAAATATTTTTGAAGTGATACATAAATGATGAAAATCAACCCAAGTTTTATAACCACACATAACAAAATAGACATTAAGAATAGTAAATATTTTGTTTATTGCTCTTACAGATTCCTCAGGAGCAATATTTAAATTGTTTCACACTGAGATTTTCTACTGTCCCATAACTTTAAAGTTTCACAAATGATTTTATTTTCTATTTCTCTCCCAGAGTAGTCTATGGTAGAGAACATATGGTAGATGAAATATGGTAGAGAACAAACATAAGTAAGAGGGTTTCCAACTGCAAATTTTTGTTTTACTTTTCCCTTTAATTTTCAGAGCCTAGTACATCATGTTTTCAAAATGAAGCCTCTCACTTGTAAAGTTTTTCTCTTCTTTCTCCTTTTTAAAATGTTTTAAAGATTTTTATGAAAATATAGCGAACATACATTAACATTACATAGTTTCAGAGATACACCATAATTATTCAGCATTTATATACCTAAAGAAGTGATCACCATAAGTCCAGCAACCATCTGATACCGTACCACGCTATCACAATATTATTGACTATATTCCCCATGCTGTAGATTACATCCCCATGATTCATTTGTTATGTACCTAGAAACTTAGACCTCTTTTTCCCCTTCACCTTTCCCCCCCTTTTTAAATTTTTCAATTACAGTTGACATTCAATATTATTTTGTATTAATTTTAGGTGTACAGCATAGTGTTTAGACATTTATATAATTTAAGAAGTGATTCCCCGTGACTAGTCTAGTACTCACCTGGCACTATACATCATTATTATCAAATCATTGACTATATTCCCTGTGCTTAACTTTACATCCCCATGACTATTTTGTAGCTACCAACTTGTACTTCTTAATCCATTAATCTTTTTTACCTGCCCCCCAACCTCCTTCCATCTATCACCCAGATAAATCTAGTACATATCTGACACAATACATAGTTATTAGAATACTATTGACTATATTCCTTATACTAGACTCTACATTCCTATGACTACTTTGTAACAACCAGTTTGCACTTCATAATCCTTTCCCCTTTTTTCCCTCATATCCCAAACCCCCTCCCATCTGGCAACCATCAAAATGTTCTCTGTATATATAAAATTGTTTCTGTTTTGTTTGTTTATTTTGTTCTTTAGAGTCCACATACAAGCGAAATCACATTGCGTCTGTCTTTCTCTGTCTGACATACTGCACTCAGCATAATACCCTCCAGGTCCATCTCTGCCACCACACATGGCAAGAATCCATTCCCTTCCATAGCTGAGCAATATTCCATTGTGTACATGTACTACCTCCTCTCTATCCATTATCTATCGATGGACACCCAGGTTGCCTGCACATCTTGGCCATTGTAAACAATGCTGCAATGAACATATGGATGCACAGGTCCCTTCGAAGTAGCATTTTGGGTTTCTTCAGATAAATACCCAGAAGTGGGATTACTGGGTCCTTCTTTTTCTCTTGTTATAGAATTTGTTATAAAGTCTATTTATTTGGTATAAGTATTGCTACCCCAGTTTTTTTTTTTTTCTTTTCCATTTTCATGAAATAACTTTTTCCATCTCTTTACTTTCCATCTGTGTTTGTCTTTCAATCTGAAGTGAGTCTCTTGTAGGCAGCATATGTAAGCATTTTGTTTTCTCATCAGTCAGCCCTCGTATGTCTTTTGATTGCAGTATTTAATCCATTTATATTGAAAGTAATTGCTGATACATATGTAGCTATTGTCATGTTATTATTCATAATTTTGATTTTTTTTTTTTTTCATCTTGAAGTCCCTCTAACATCCTCGTAATGCTAGTTTGCTGGTGATGAACTCCTTTATCTTTTTCTTGTCTGGGAAGCTCTTTATCTGTCCGACTTTAAATGATAGTCTTTCTGGGTGGAGTAATTTTGGTTGTAGGTCCTTGCTTTTCATCACGTTGAATATTTTGCACCAATCCCTTCTGGCCTGCAAAGTTTCTGTTGAGAAATCAGCCAACATCTTATGGGGAGCTCCCCTATAAGTTACTGGTTGCCTTTCTCTTGCTGCCTCTATGTCTTTAACCTTTGCCATTCTAATTATAATGTGTCTTGGTGTGGCCTGTTTGGGTTCATCTTGTTTGGGACTCTCTGCACTTCCTGGACTTGTATGTCTATTTCCTTCACCAGGTTAGGAAAGTTTTCAGTCATTATTTCTTCAAATAGGTTCTCATTCCCTTGCTCTCTCTCTTCTCCTTCTGGTACCCCTATAATGTGAATGTTATTATGCTTGATGTTGTCCCAGAGATCTCTTAAACTATCCTCATGTTTGTTTGTTTGTTTGCTGTGTCCAATTGGATGTTTTCTGCTACCTTACCTTTCAAATCGCTGATTCAATCCTCTGCTTCATCTAATCTGCTTGTGATTCCTTCTCGTGCATTCTTCATTTCAGTTATTGTATCCTTTACTTCTGGCTGGTTCTTGTTTATGGTTCCTATGTCCTTTTATATGCTTACTATCCCTCTGTTGGAGTTCTCACTAAGTTCCTTGAGCATCCTTATAACCATTGTTTTGAACTCTGTGTCTTGTAGGTTGCTTGCCTCCATTTTGTTTAGTTCTTTTTCTGGAGTTTCACCTTGTTCTTTTATTTAGGATGTATTTCTGTGTTTGTTTCTATGTATTATGTATATCTGCTATGTCGCCTAGTCTTGGCCGGGTGGAGTCATGTAGCAGCGGTCCTGTGAGGCCCAGTGGCACAGTCTCTGGTCACCTGGTTCAGATGCTCCAGGAGTTTCCCTTGTGTGCCCTCCTGTTAGAGTTGAGCCTTGGTTGCTGTTGGCATATCAGTGGGTAGCATTGGCTTTCAGGTTGACTGGCTATGGGGTTTGGCCCCATCCACAGCTTATGGGCTGCTTTGCAGGGGCCTTACCCCACTGAGTGGGATTCACCCCAGCAGGCTTACCCCACTGAGCGGGATTTGCCCCCATGGGCTCTGGTGCCTGTTGAGACCACCCTTTGAGTGTGCCACTTGTAGGACTAATTGGGTGGTGTTGTGCTGTGGTCTGAAGCCAACCTCCAAGTATGTTGGTGCTGGAGCCTCTTGAGAGGGGCTCCAGTGCAGGCCTAGATCACCCACTGCCTGTGACTTGCTGGCAACTACCTGGTAGGAGCTACAAAGCCGTCCATGGTTGTAATGCTGCCTGTGCAAAAGTTGGAGGCATGTGGGAGAGGCCACGCTGTAAACTGAGGATGTCTGCCACCAGTACTGGATCTGGGGTAGCTCTGCGAAAAGCCAGGACACCCCAAGGCTTGCTGACACCTGCTGGCTCACTTAAGATTCAGCCACTGAAAGAGCTCGCTCAGTATGTGAGCTGGGTGAGTCAGTCTCACAGAGTCACAAGAATGGGAAGAGCTGTGGTCACCAGGTTAATGTAGACTCTGGTTTGGTGCCAGTGCTGAGCTTGAAGCTACTCAAGAAAATTCTCAGAGCACATCGAGGCCAGTCACCGCCTGTCTGGCGCCTGAGGACTCATAGTTTTCCAAGAAAGTGTGCAATGTAGATGGGGCTGGCTGCTTTCGAGAAAAGTGCCTCCAGCGTTGGGGGAGCTGGGTGGCATGGAATCTTCCTGAGTCAGCAGGGTGGAGCAAGCAGAGCTTACCAGGCCAATCAGATTCAGATTTGGCCGTAAGTGTAGGGGGCGGGCTCAACACAGGGAAGATGATGCCCACCTGCTGGCTTCACAGGAAAGGGACCTCACACAGGGAAATGGCGACTGTCCTCCAGTCCTCCCTCTGCAGCCACACACCTCAGTCTTCCCCCTCCCTACCCAGTATATCTCCAACATCTCCGGAATCACCGACCCTCTGTTGGAACCCAAGGTGAGTGCCTGCGAGTGGGCAAGTCTGTGCACGGGCCCTTTAAGACAAAGTCTGGGTTTCCCACAGTCTAACTTCCCACCGGGACAGTCGGAATTCCCATTGTTTTTCTCAGCCTGATATTATAGGGACCTCTCTTTCTGGCACCGTACTCCAGGTGGGGGAGCCTGGTGGGAGCCAGGTCCCTCGCTCCTTTGGGGGGAACCTCTGCAGCCAATATCCCTCATGATTCTGATTTGCCACACACAGGTGTGGGGCCCATTTCACATCTCTGCCTCTCCTACCAGTCTTGACGTGGTTGCTCTTCATATTTTTAGTTACAGGACGCTATTTGGCTAGACTTAAGATGGTTCTCCAGGTTGACTGTTCTGTAAGTTGTAATGTTAATGTGTTCACGAAAGGATGCAGGCACAGTGTTTATCTACTCCACCATCTTGGCTCTCCTTCTTTTTCTTGTTAGTCATAGGTAGAAGGGCTTCCCCCTCCTTCCATGTGGAAAGAAAAGCCAGTTTTTAACACCCTCCCATGTTCTTTCCCATCACCCTGGGCCCCTATTCACCCACGCAGGGCATAATAGGAGTGGATTAGAAAGCATCATGCTCCCATCTGCTGCCACATGTAATTATAAGACATCTGGTGGAAGTGTCAGTTGTGAAGGTTTCCCCTTTACCAGATGGCATTCTGAATGCTAAAAGATTATCGAACTATAACCCAGCACCTGCCTCTTGACCTATTGTTGTTTTTAAAATCTTGTAATACACAGTGATTTTTTTTCTCCTTGGTTTTCTCCAGTTTTATAAAGTTACAGGTTACACTTTTATAGCCTAACTTCAAGGCTTTAGCCAAGGATGTTTTTAATTTATTTATTTTTTAGCTTTTCTGTTTTAGATATTTTTCAAATAAAGTCAGCTTGGTCATTATTTTGCAGAGGGAGGTAGGAATGCTGCAGAACCTGAAGTCTGAACTTTGGCTCATTAGGGAGGCGTTTACCCACCAAATCTCCTCTGCGGGTGGAGCCTTGACTTCATCTGGCTCTATCTGCAGGAGGGAAGCTCTCCTGGCCTCATTTCACTCCAACCCTTTCTCTACCAAGTTCTCAAGCAGGAAATAAAAAAGGGACGTGGTAAATAAAAATTTATCTTAGCCTTCCTGTAGACTCCTGCAGCCTCCATAAGCCTCGGTTTTTTTATTTTTAAAATAGAGGTAATAGTAGTACCTACCTCGCATGGTTTTTCTGATGATTGAGTGTCGTGCGGGAGACCCTGCTCGCTGTGCCATTTGTCGTGCGCAGAGGCCTGCTCGCCGCGCCATTTTTCAGGCGGGGCGGCCTGCGGGGTCTCTGCTCCCACTCCCCACACAAGAATGCAGGATATGGTGAGGCCGAAAAAGAACACCCACGGAGCCATAGGTAGGGGAGTCATACCACTATGGTCTCACTGGAGGCTGGGTTCACCGGACGCGCGACCTGCCGTCCACCTTTCCTCCAACCAACCGACCGACGACTCTCCTCCACTCTCTCGACCCTGTTCCTCTCCTCTCTTCCGCTCTCTTCGGCTCTCCTCTTCTGCTCTCCTCGGCTCTGCTCGGCTCTTCGGCAATCCTCGGTTCTCCTCGGCAATCCTCGGCAGTCCTCGGCTCTCCTCCGTAGCTGCAGCAGTTATACCAGCGACCAATCGGCTAACCGGCCACAGCCGAGGGCCCATCAGCCACAGCCGACGGCCATCCACCACCCGAGCCAGCACCCTTCCACGTGAGGCCGAGAGCCTATAAACTACTCTCTGGGGCTCTGTCCCCACATTGAGATAATTCATGATGTTAGTTATTATTGTTGTTCAACTCTTTATCTCTACCACTACTACAGGGTCTGTTAGATATAGAATCATTCATATACATTCTGTATACATTATGATTATCATATATGTTATGATTGTTTTGTATAGATTTATTTGCTTGAAAAGTTTCACGTTTATCTTGCCATCACCAGCGTAAAGCTAGGGCAGTAGGAGAAATTGAGTGCACTGTGAGGAGCTCTAGAGCTTAAGCCTGGTTGTACATTGGAATCACCTGGAGAACTTTACAAACTATAGATGCATGTGTAGAGGCCTGGACCCCACCCCCAGAGCTATTAAATTATTTGGTCTGAGACACAGCCAGGCCTTTTAAAAAGTCCCCAGATGATTCTTATGGTCAACCAAGGCTGAAAACTACCGTTTTGTTTCCATTTAAGCCACCTGAGCAAAATCTAGCCTGGAGCTCTATCTTCAGTGCACAGCTTCTGAAAACACCAGCACCTGGCCAATTCACAAAGGAACGCTCCACCCTTTGTGGAAAGAATTGCAGAATTTTCTTGGGTGACTACTGAAGTATGATCTTATCTGTGAGAAACCCTGAGAAGTCTACTAATGAGCCCTTATTAGTTAATGGAGTTCAAATGCAAGTGTCGTTAATGGATGTCAGCTACTGGTTGTTTGCTGAGTGTTACTTGTACTAGGAGACTGTGTGCACTGATAAAACATTTCCAATTTTTGAATTGACAGTTGTCAAAATCACTTGTCAATGATTTCACAGAAAAGTCAAAATACTAATTATGAAGTTCCTCTTTCATCACCAGACAAATGTTTCACTGATGCAGTCATAAATTACCATTGCAGTTTCTGAGCCTGACAGACGCAGTGCCCTGTATCTGGAGAATGATCAGGCCTGTGGCTGCGGGTGCAGACTTCACACATTGTGCACACCCTCACACCCAGAGCTCTTGTTCAAACATTCACCCAAGCTTGACCTGCCAACGCTGTGAGAGTTCTTTACCAACTTTCTTTAACCTCGCAGTTTCCAAGAAACCTCTTTTTCACACAGTGTAACACAACCACATAAATGATATTGGGTGTTTATAAGAAAGCTGACACACATGCGCAAAGCATGGATTAACTAGCAGCATCCATTCCCCCTCTGGGGAAAGCAACATCTAGAATTGGTTGTCATAAAACTGGGTTAGTAGCATTCTCTTCATATTTTAAGCTGAGCACTTTTACCATGGCTAAGACTAAATTTTCTTGGTAGAAGGAGCCCTTGATACCTGGCATCCAGCAGGAGCAACAGCTTTTATCCATTGGAGCCCTGCTCAGAGTTGTGAGAGGCCTCAGGGCAGTTGTTCCTCCCTCTGGTGCCTGCTGCTCCCTCGAGGGACACTTCTTCTCCCCCTTCCCGACCTCCCACTTGTCTATCATCTCTCACAGTGGTTTCCCAGGCCTGGCTGAACACAACCATCACCTGGAGGAGCTTTTAAATTATAAAGTCCCAAGCTTCATGCCAGATCAGTAAAACAAAACAAACAAAAAATTCCAGATATCGGTGTTTTTTAAAAGCTCCCACATGGTTTTGATGTATAGTGAGAGTTACAAACTACTGACCTGAGTCTCTTGTCCATCACCCAGTCCTCCCTACCACCTCTCCCTATCACCCCTCCTCGCAATGTCTCCCCCTCACCCCTCCCCACCATCCCTCCCTGCAACTCCTCCCTAATACCTCTTCCCACCACCCCTCCCCACCATTTCTCACCACCTTCCTCCCCACCACCCCTTAACCACACTACCATCCCTTTACAGTTCCCAGATCATATCTCTGCTCTGATTTCTCTATAAAAATGTTCCCACCATAACAGAGGCAACCACACAGCATTTTCAGTTGGATCTAGATTATCTAGATTCTCCCTATTGCCTTGCCCATGTGGACACCATATGCTTTGCTTCTTCCACACCTGCAGAGCAACCCCAGTTACTCCTCTTTTCAAAAGGAAAGCAACGCCCCAAAATGAATTATGAGCAAAACTGGGACAAGGGTATATGATGTGCATATAACCCAGACCTCACTGAATGGAACTAGCATTTGAAACAAGAGCCAAGGCAGAGAAACATCCCTTGACCTAAAGGTGCTCAGCAGGGGCAAAGCATTGCAGGGCTCCATGGCTGAGAAGTCTTGGGTACGGCCAAGGCTTCTTTTCAGAAATGCTTGGTTTTCAAAAATTTGCTGTATGCTTACCTAAAAAATAGAATCAGACATTTGTTTGAAAGAAGAACGACCCCTAAAAGCTCTTCTGATATTAAACAGTTATGTCCATGGCATAATTTCTGTGTTTAAACTTCAGTAGTTTGAAATCGTTTTCTCTTTCATATGGCTCTGTTTCTCAAGACTTAAGCCAATTCCTAATAAGCATTTCTCTGGTGGAATGTGATACCTTGTTTCCAGTTTCAGAGCACATTTCTAATCTTGGGGGCCTTCTCATCCAGCCA
Source organism: Rhinolophus sinicus (assembly GCF_057876585.1). Classification (NCBI taxonomy): domain Eukaryota; kingdom Metazoa; phylum Chordata; class Mammalia; order Chiroptera; family Rhinolophidae; genus Rhinolophus; species Rhinolophus sinicus. The sequence goes on from NC_142504.1 coordinate 48,185,813, forward strand.
AGGGGATAAGGCATTTAGTTCTTCTATTCAGGCCAACTCTTCTGCCCTCAACTCTCCCCTCAGAGAACTGCCCAGGTAAACTTGGCAGCCCCAGTCGAGGAAAACTTGGGCCAGCTTTGAGAGTGAGTTGCTTAAACTTTCCCACAGCTTTTTGTGAGGCAGTCAGTGTTTGAGGCAGTGTAGCTCACAGGTGATACCTCAGTCTCTGGTTTTATTCCTCAAATTCTGTAAGCAGACAATTTACTCAACATACCTGTGCCTCAGTGTCCACATCTATAAAATAGGATTGGCTTGTTTGGGGGATTGACTTAAAGAGTTTGAGTATGTTAAGTGCTTAAACTCAACACTTGGTAAGCATGAACATATATTAATGTTTATTATTGCTATCGTTAGGTATTTAAGAGCATTTTTAATTTGGAAGATTTTAAAGTTTTTGTTTTATATTATTGTGGAATTAAGACAGATTACTTCACATGGAAGCATTGACTAGCTGTATTAATTTACTTTTGGTTGCAAGAAACAAAAATCAACTCTGGCTCTCTTAAGCAGCTTATATTATTACAAGGATACAAACATGTTTAATAGAATCCAAGGATGGGAAGGCAGTCTGGAAAGTACTAACGCCAGGGACTGCTCTGTGATTCCTGTCTTTGCTTTCATCTCAGTCTTTGAGCATCTGCTTCCTTCTTCTCTTCCTAGACCAGCTTTGCTTCCTCTTCAGTCATATAGCAGATCTTAGCTGCTAATAGGGCCAGCCAGCAAAAGAAACAAAATTATTCTCTCTCAATCCCAACTCTAAATTTCTAAATACAGGTGTGAGATTTTCTCAAGTCTAATCACTGAGGCCAGGGCAAAACAATGTTTTATAAAATGGCCGCTATGAGCCTACCACTGTATATGGGGCGAGGGGAAATGGAGGGCCATAAAGGAAAAGTTGAGCAGGGTCATTAAGCCACTTGGAAGACACAGCTAATCTGCAGTTTAAATGATCATGGTGCATGTTATGAGCCAACTATGTAGTAAGGAGAAAATATTTACATCTTAAACAAATAGAACACCTTAGAACTTGAACTTCTCTAATGAAGGTTTGCACACCACCCAGGGGGACTCAGAAATGTGACTGGTAGTATTTTCTCCCTGGAAGCACAATTTTGCTAAATGATTGGAGGTGGGGAAGAATTTTATGTAATATTAAAATGGGCATAGTTATTTGTACAAATGACCAGGCACACCATGTTGTATGTAGATGGGAACACTCAAACATCATAAAGATGTCAACTCTCTAAGTTGATTTGTAAATTTAGTGCAATCATAATAAATAAAGGTATTTAGAGCACTCTATCTTTTCCTCTCTCCATTTTTTTGAACTAGACAGGTGGTCAAGTTGAAGTAGAAAAATAGATAAATGAGGATAGTCAGAGGAACTCTAAGAATGAACAATGAAGGGGATCCAACCCCCACTAGCTTTTATAACATTATAAAGGCTTAACAAGTAGAATGGTGTGCCACTGGGACATGAATAAACAATCAGACCAATGTAATTGAGTAGAAAATTTGGAAATAGACCTCGATATAGATGGGATTTTTGTATATTATCAAGATAGTATTGCAAATTAGTGGGGATGGAATAGTCAATAAATGGTCATGGAACCATTGAGTGCAATTGGGAAACAAAAAATGTGACTTATATATCACATCACACATGACAATAAATTATGAAATGAAGAATGAAGCCATGAAAATACAAGAAAATACTGAAGGAATTTTTATAAATGTCAGTTAAAAAAAAGAAAAAAAAAGCCTTTCCAACTATGACCTAAAATTAAAGAGCAATAAAATTTTTAAAATTGATAATGTTAAATATGTAAAGTTCAAAAAACTTCTCAGGAGCAAAAAAACAAACAAAAACCCACCTTAAGCAAAATCAAAAATCAAACAAAATGGGGAAAATATTTCTCCCTCACAGACAAAGAATAAATTTATCAATTATATAAAGAGCTTCTAGAACTCAATAAAGGAAAAAATGAAGAAGAAAACAGGCAAAGGATGTGGAAAAAATTAGGTCACAAAAAAAGGAATTACAAATAGCTTAAATGAAAAGATGTTCAACCTCATTCATAATAAGAGAAATGAAAATTCAAATTGCATTTAGATACTATTTTTCACCGATCAATTTAACAAAACTTTAAAAAATAGATAACCCAATATGTTGGTGAGGACATAGAGAAATAGACTTTCACATGTAGCTTATGAGGAGTCAGTTGGCTCAATTCCAGTGAATGAGATATGGCAATATCCACCAGATTGTAAACGCACACATAATTTGACCCAGCAATTGAAGTTCTAGAAATTCATCTTACAAGTTATGCTTGGAAGTGTACAAAATGTGTGTGCTAGGTTATTCATTCCAACAAAAAATTAAGAGCCAAATGTCCATCAAATGGGGACCAGTTAAATAAATTATGGGACATATATACAATAGAATACAAAGCAACTGTGAAAGAAAAAAATAGAAAGTGCAGAATAAAATGTATTATATTCTAAAATATATTTTAAAGGAGAGTTAAAGAATACGTGTGTGTGTTTGTGTGTGTATATATATATATGCACACTGTGTTTACTTGGTTATGCTGTAAACATCACTGAAAGGATATACAAGTGACTAAAACTTGCTTTGACCTATTTAGTGGGAGGATAGCAAATGGAGAGTGTGGGGGGTGGGGGATAGAGATTTCATTTTAACCTGTTTAGACTTTTTATTTCTGAGCCATGTGAATGTATCATAATCCAGTTAAAACTTTCAATACATATTTTTTTAAAAAAATAAACATGTTGGCCTAAGATATAAAATTTTCCTAAGTTTTAAAAATAAAGCAGGAGTCATTTTTTTTATATTTAGTAGCTGCCGCGACCCCTTGAACAGTCTAAAACCTCTCCAACCTCAGTCCTCAATCCTGCAGTCTTTCCAAATCGGTTGATTCTTCACTTGATCATAATAAGAAATTAGACTGAATGACATCTGGCCTTATCACATGAAATATGACCTCCCAGTGAAAATAATTTTTTAAAAATTCCTTGGTGGGTGCTATGTTCCCTCAGAATATCTCACAATAATTTGTTCTTGACGAAAAGAGAATGCAAAGTAATTCTGTGACAGAAATCATTTATAAATACAGCAAAATGTTTCTAAAGGAACCATGTCTAACTCCTCTTGTGATACGAGGGACTCGCCTAGCATTTCTGCTCTGTGGGGGTAGGTTTTCCATACTGCTGCTCTTCCAAAAGGGGATCTCATGGTCAGAAAGCAGAGTGGTGCCTCAGAGAGGCTCCCCCACATCCTCCAGGCACCGTGGCCTGGGGTACATGAGGCTTTACCCTCAGACTCGCCTGGGCTTGACTCCAGGCACCACCTCTTAAGAACCAGCTAACCACAAATAGGGTACTGAATCCCTCGGAGCCTGATTTCAGGGTACCGGAAGTCCTTTATACCTCCAAAATACTTCCCCATTAAAGCCCTACTGTTTTCTGGTTCTCACCATCTCAGTCATGCCTCAAGGGCTTCAAAAGGAACTCTCCTTGTAGGGCCTAACACTTCTCAAGTCCTTCCAGGGAAATCCATCCCAAAGGCCTTTTGTAGGTCCCATGGTTGTACAGAAAAGGGTGTTTACATTACACGGTTACACATTAGCAGGAACTATTTAATATGAGATGCTTACTGTCACCTCTAAGAGATCATTGCTTGGAAGGACCAGGATTAAAACCAAACCAAACAAAAACACACAAAAAAAAACAGAAAAATGTGATGCAGGTGAAAGAATAAAACAAAGGAAGCTTGGGTGTTGCTTAGTCAGGGTAATTCCACTTGAGGGCAAAAACATAGGAAGGCAAACATCTAAAGGAGAAAAAATTATACTGGTTCTAAATTTTATTGAATGAATGAGTTACTGGCCAGATGCATAGAACTACAGTATCCATCAAATGTAAACCAAGCTTAAGCTTTTGAAATATTGGTATTTCATATAGAAAAGTAAACACATAATTGAAACAGATTGTATTATATGAAATATAGCCTCTTTCCCACGTACTAATAATTCAGAGTTTTATTCCTGTGAAATAGGATATAAAAATTGGCAAAGAGAGAAAAGAGACCTGAAACCTTTTGACTGCATTATCTGGTTTCCTTTGGGAAAATGGATTCTGAAACTCAAGAAAATTGTTTTAACTGGGAAAACTCTCCAAGTTTACTTCTAATGTGTATTGTACTAAAACAAATTAAATAAGCAGGCACAAACAGTAGTTGTCCTAATCAAATATAAACATAATTACAGGGGACTGTGCTATTGAATGTTTATATAACCTAAATCATTAGTCACTAGGTTGATTTTCTGCAAGTATAATACACTTAGAGTACATCAATGAGATTTGAATTACCAACTCACTATTAAAAGAAACTGTTTCATGTATTCAGTATTTAGCAAACTTCTACTGAGTTCCAGATTCTGTGCTAAGTGCTGGAATATGAAGATGAATAAGCACAGTGCCTGCCCCTACCCCACCGCCACCCACCCCCATCCCTTCCACCCCAACCCTGTCACCAGGATCCCCCTGGAACTGTAAACATGAGCATCTCCATTCAGCCTGCTCAGTACTATGACAACCATTAGAAATGGGTATCGATTATCCCAGAGTCACAGATCCCATCCTATGACCAGTGAAAGGTATGGACGTCTCAGGGGAAGTATTAATTATTTACTTTTTCCTTTTAGCCTAATGACAACACAAGTCTCCCTGTTTTTCACTATTTGTAACATAGCTGCTGAAGCGTATGAGTTTTCCAGAAAGAGGGAATTCCTCTGTCTGGACCAACTCGAGAAAGCTTCCTCCTTAAGTTCATAAAGGCTCATATCACTCAACACCCCAAGTAAAATTCTCTGAACTAAGTCAGGCTGACATATTTCCTACTCAGGGTAGCTCTGAACCTCTGGCTTAAGCTACTGATTCTGGCACGAGGAAAGTATTCATCCAGCCTCCAAGGAAGTATAATAAGTTGGGGCTGGAATTATGAATCTGAGTTCTACAGACATGAGGGGAGGGTCTTTAATAACTTGTGAGTTTGTCTTCCTGTTGTTGCATTCACTATTATCACATAGTTGCAGGGTTTTGCCACATCAAATATTCATTTTTAAAGTACTGTATTAGTTTTAAAGTACCATATTAATTGGAAATGCTTTCAGCTGCAAATAGCAGCACACTCAACTAGAGTGGCGTAATCAGTTATTTTTGTCATGTAAAATTACTGGGATTTGTTTCAACAAGGTCAGTGCAGAAATCTTCTGGATTCTCTTGTCCTTTTCGTCACAATCATTGAATGGCTGCTGCAGTTCCTGCCATCTATTTTATGTTCCTTTAGGAACAAGGAAGAGAAAGGTGCAGCATCTATTTCAGGAAAGCAAAAGTTTCCCAGGAAGCCTACAGCAGACATTTGCTAGCAAGTCATTGTGCCAAAAAGGGAGAAGGAGGAGTCAGCCAACCATTTTACAGAGGTCTGCTGTAAACCCCTCTCATGGATCCAGTGGATGATATTGAAATAAGTGGATAACTGGTCTCATATGCTAATTAAAATAAATTGACTGGTATCGGCAATGACATCTGACTTCTGAGGAAAGCTTCTAATGAACTGATTGGGGGGTGAAATATCTATTGTCTCTATTAGATATTTAGATGTGTTCTGCCCTTTCTTTACTGAGTTGGCTCGGCTGTTGCCATCTGATGGATCAGGACCTCTCCTATGTAGGAAGCCAGTGGCAGAGATGTAAGCATGTGCTGTTCCAATTGATGGGCGGCTCCTATTTGCGAGAGTGATAGTAAAGTTCTGTGTTCTGAGCACTGACTCACCGCCAAGCACCGTGCTCAGGAGTGAGCTTCCCAGGGATGGTCTCGCTGAGCCCCCCAGTCAGTCATATTTCCTCACTGCTAAGCCGAAGCTCTCAGGTGATGTCTCCCGTTAATAGTCTCTTTCCCCAGACCCTACCAAAGGGAAAGCTGTCATTAAATCAATGAACTATCTGTCCATTGGTGCCATCATAGAATCAAGGAACTGTGGTATTATTCTCAGTTTAGGACACAAAAGCTTGCAAAGGTAAGGTAAGGTTTGGTAACTTACCAGTGGCACCCAGCCAGAGACCTAGCTTACTGAGTCTCGCCCTGCACCACTTTATTATACCTTTCCTCGGGTTAACATGGTCTGTGTCATACAGTAACTACCATGTACAGAGTGCTTAGTTTGTGCTAGGCACAGAGGTGAGTGCTGGCATGGGTCAGCCCGTTTCATCCTCACAACAGCTGCCCAGTGACTACCAGTGCTGGTGAGTTCTAGTCCCAGTGTGAAAACAGGCTCTAAAAGTGAAGTTGCTTGCTCAGGTTAAGCCCAGGTGGTTTGATACCAGACGCCATGCTCTTCACCACCATGTGGTACGAGCTTTCAGGGTAACACGTGGGAATATTTTGTTCTGCTGTATTCAACATGACTTGTTAACTGTCCGACCCAAACCACAGGGAGGTCTGTGGCCACATCCTGGCCCTCAGTCCTTGTAAGTGCTTTCTTCCTCCCTCTTTTCTCTACTCCTGTCCCAGTGTAGTGATCCATGGACAGGACTCTGAAGAAATCATAGTCTGGAGAGGGCATTTAGGGCATAGAGACAGACAAATGAACAAGGTAGAACAGATTTTTCTGGAAAGCTATGGGAGCACGAGAAGCGTGCAAGCAACCCTACCTGGGGGAATGTAAGAGTTTTTCCCAGAGGAGGTGGCATGGACCTCTTGCCACTCAACAGCAGAGGAGGGGGGGTGGGGAACTCCTGGTAAAGGGGCCGTGTGTGTAAGAGCACTGAGGAATGAAAGAGCATGGAGAGTTGTAGGGTCCAAGGGGCAGATCCTGGCCCATAACAACCTCTGCCAGTATTGGTTACGTGGAAGGTGGTCAAGGTGGGGGTGGAGGGATGGGGCAGGAGACCAGCCCAGAATGATAGACAGGGGCCAAACCATGATTGCTGGATTGGAGATTTTGACAAACCAAATATAAGCTGCTGTTGAAAGGACACAAGACTTCCGGAGGCGCTGAAGTCCCGGCAGAAGGATGGATTTGTGTGCGATTAGCACAGAGGTGTATTGTGACAAGGAGCAGCAGGAACAGGGAAAGTGCCTGTGCATCCCAAATTGGAACCTAGGCTTTGGGGAAGGATCCCCTTAGGATGCTACCACAGTGTCACCGAATCTAGTACCCTGTACTCAGAAGTGTCGGTCATGTTGACAGGACCTGGGAACCTGTTAGAAATGCAGAATCTCAAGCGCCACCTGAGAGCTGCTGACTTGGTACGCATTTTTTATAAGATCCTCAGGTGACTCATGCCCACTGAAGTTTGAGAAGCACCACTCTAGTACTGGGGAAGAGAGATCTTTATCAAGATGTCTGTCCCATCCAAGCAGTGAGGCCCAATAGAAGGTCTTTACATGAGGAAAGATAGCAACCAAGAATAAACATCTGCTGTTGCCCAAGTGAGAGGAAAGGAGAGCCCAAAGTGCCGAGATCGGAAACCATGAGCTCTGGTGCAGGGCACGGGAACTGTATGTAGTTAGAGGATGACATTATGTGAAGACATGTCTTGTCCAGGGACTGACTATGCCATCCCTGTGGGGGAGGGGTGCACACATCCCCAGCAGCCTCAGGTACCCCCTGGAGAATGCCTGAGGTAGAGGAAGAGAGGCACTTCGGCAGACGACCCAGGTAACAAGGGCGAGGGTAGAAGGCATCGTCCTCACTGCTTCTTCCTCCTTAGCAGACAGTCCCTTCTAGCAGGAGTTAGCTAGTCACATGTCTTCAAGACTTAATGAACCTGGAATATTGGACAAACATTTCATACAAGGCTAATATTACAACAACTCATAGCTATACATAATTAAAAATAGATTATTCCACTCAGAGTGGTGAATTCCTTGCTGAAAGCATTGTTTTCACTACACCTGAGTGCTTCTAGAGTTTATAACCTTCAGAAAGTTTTGACAGCCTGAAGAAAATGAGCATTTTAATATGGCAAGTTGCTGATTACCCTTTCTTACGTCAACGCAAACTGGGAGGGGGGTATAAAATCCACAGTGTGGAGGGAGATCTGTCCTTGACACCAAAGAAATCAGTGGCAGGAAAAAGGGACAAGATTGGAAAAGCAAAGTGGACAATGACTTAATGTGATTCAAAATTTCTGTGAGGCATCACAGTGAAACTTCTAAAATGAATGACTCATATTGTCAAAGGGTGTCTGGTAAAAACAGAAAGAAAGAAAGAAATCAGACTCAACAGTGACTTGCTTCAATCAGAATCTGTCTTCCTCTCAAAGGACTTCTAAGAATGTAACTAGCTGTCTTCGTGTGACAGGGTCACCTCTGAGTGCTGTAGAGGGGTGAGGAAGCAGCCATGTAAAAACAAGTCAGACCTCGGAACACTGCATGGGGTTACAGTACAAGGGAAAGTTTGAACCAAGCCACAGACGGAAGTTTGTCAGATCTTTGAATAAGTGGGAAGCAGGCTGCAGTTTAACAGGCCACACGGAGAAGCACTTGCCCTGGGGATGCGGTTTCTCTTTCATGTGCTAAAAATCCAAACCTCCGCAAGCTCTAAAACTGGCAAAAATATGACCAAAGCCTTATTGTATGGGCTCCTTATGCCACTATTCTGAAATAAAAATTTTAAACCAAAGCGTAGATGGCCAGAATGCACTGAGCTGGGAGGATGAATCATCTCTGTGGAAACAAGTCTATGTGCAGCCCTGAGCCCCGGGGCCTTGCACCTGCTCCAAGGTGCCTCTGCACCTGGTAGCAGATTACAGACTCATCCTGGCACATGCCCTCAGCAGTGCAGTTAGTGAAAAGAAGGGAGGCTGGTGCCTGCCTTTGTTTTTCATGCAGGCAGGACTGAACTGGATACAGGAGATCTAGCACCATGATTTTTTCATAAAAGTGTACAAAAGAAATTAAAGTGACTAGGGCCAGGTATTCTTGCTTCTGTGTCTAAGCCCGTGTATGATGATATATTTCTGGGTCCACACTCTGTGCCTCCAGCATATCTTGCCCAAGATACCACCCCTTTTATCTTGCCCAAGAAGCACATCAGAGCATGTGCTCTGGAATCAATCTGCCTCTTACTAGCAGTGAGACCTTGGGAAAGGAGCAGCCTCTCCAGCCCTCAATTTCCTGTTTGTGAGTGGTGATAATTCCAGACTCGCAGGTGGTTGTGAGTATTTAGTGCTATCACATATGTGGGCTGTGTATCATGGTTTTCTGACCTACAATAGATGCTCAGTAAGTGTTAGGTACCTTGTCTGTATCCCCCATAGGATGTAGAGCTTTTGTGATAAGAAGCAGGAAAGAAGATCTTTTGTGATAAGATGTGGAAAGAAGCAGGAGAAAGGTGTCTGCATTTCTAAGCTTGGCAACTAGGTAAATGGAGTTGCTTTTAACTGAGAGGGGAAATAGGAGGAGGAAGTAAGGGGGCAAGATGTTTGGTTTGGCAGATGCTGAATTTGAGAGGAGGAGATGTCCAGAGACACTTGAAAAGATGACAACCTGGGAGAGTAGATGGTGTTGGTCAGCACCATTAACACGGGTGTGTAGAGTGGGGACAAAGGGTCACAGAAAGGCCCCAGGGAGCACCAATATGCAGCGCAGGTTGGAGAAAAGATCCACATTAGTCAGAGGAGAGGAATGAGCTGACAGCAGTGCTCTGGGTTCGTAGGCAGTTCCACAAAGAAGGTTAGAACGTGGGGTCAGGTGCTGCAAAGGCCCTGGATGATGAGGACAGAAGGAGGCCACTAGGAGGTCAGTGGGGATTTGGGGGAGACAGCACCCTGACTGCTGGGCATTGAAGAGGGTGTGGGAGAGGAAGTCAGAGCTCAGAAGTGGTGAATGAAAGCCTCTCTACCGAGGGACGAAATGTGAGAAGTGTCAAAGAGAGAAGAAGGGGACACTAGTTAAAGGCTGATTTTACCACTACAATAACCACTACAGTAGGGCAGAGAGTCCAGTGCACACTGAGCATTTTGATCTGTGCAGAGGTGACTGAGTGTTTTGAAGGGAGAATAATGCAGGGGGATGGTGGGGAGTGGGGTATGAGCAGTATCAAGGAAGTGGACAATATCAACTGCAGAAGGGGGTTGCTCAGTGTGATTGGGCCCTTTGGGTTTGCTTACTGGCCCTTATCAGAGTTAGACCCCTGCCTTCCCACAGAGACTGGGCGGGGTCGGGGGGTGGGTATCCTTCTTCAGGTGTTAGCTGGAACAAAGAGTACATTCTTTTGGCAGCCTTGAGCTTTCCCAGGCATGAACTTACAGGGGGGTTAGGATATAAACCTGAGCTGTTAGAAACTGTGCTGGAGTTTGTTCAAGTCTCTTAGTGGAGTGTGGGGGCGGGGATGAAATCATTTGTGCAGAGTGTCTGCAGTCTGTATAGACCAAGGTTGAGGCCTCGTCTAGAAGAGTGCTCAGAGCACCCTGAGTTCAGTTCAAGAAGAGTCTTTATCAGAAGAGGCAGGGTCATGGAAACAAAGATATTTTTAAGCTGAGTGGAAGGATCCAAGAGAGAAGAAAGATTGAACTAGAAATTGAGGATATGGTAGAAAACACAAGTGATCAAATACCCAGAGTGGAACCATGAGGCAGGGAGGGGCTCTGAAGTCTCATAGTGGCAGTGTTCAAGCCAGGGGTCAGCAAAAAACGGCCAGGTAGTAAATATCTTAGGCTTTGCAGGCCATATATGTTCTCTGTCAAATATTCCTCTTCCTTTGTTAACTGTTTAAAATTGCAAAAATCACTTTGGCAATACCCAAACAGGCTGCAAGCCTGATTTACCAACCACCACATTCCAGCTCCTTTCCTCAGCTCTGGCTTGACCCCATGGGTATATGGGGTCACCCCTCAAATTTACACAGAACACTTTGACATTCCACCTGCGTATGGGGACTTCCTCAGAACATTCACCTGCAAAATTTCATCCCCTCCTCCCCGCCAAGGAAAAGAAATTACAGCCTCATCTACTAGATGCAGAACTAATTTGTCGCTTGGCATCCCCCCAAATCCTCAGGCCCGATTCATCCCACCAAGCTGCATGCCAGCAGTCTCCATTCAGAGCCAGGCGATGTTGCCTCCCTGGAGACAGCACTTTCTTGCCCACTACTTAAGCTTAATTGGGAGCAACTTCCTGCATGACAACTTTCACATTAAAAATATCTTAGGATGGCACCTAAAGTCTGCCCATTCACTCTGTGCCAAGAAATTCCTGACTTGCTTCCAAAGAGAAACCACAAGTAGGCAGTTTCAGGTCCCCTCGGTCTGCAAATCCACACGCGATTTATAGATTTCTTAGTTGCATTATCTAAGACCAGAAACAGGAAAGCAGATGTGGTATCTGTCTATGGCATCATGCTGGCACTTCTGCCCTATGTCACTGGCAGAAAATCCAAGGGATTGGCCAAAGGAATTTGCTCCTTTTAGCTCATGATTATGTCTGAGAATTTTATTTGTGTTAAATATTCGGACGTGTTTCCAGGACCAGAGGATGTAGGTGGGCTACCATGTAGAAATGGTTCCTGAATCTTCCAGGCTCTGAAGTGCACCCCTGAGAAAAACAGCGTGCTATAGTGATTCCAATTGGGGAATCAGCCTCAGATCTGATTCAAATAACTGTGTGACCTTGAGCAAGTGACCTAAGTTCTCTGAACCGCAGACTTCTCATCTGTGAAAGGAGGATAATCGTGCATGCCTGGCAGAATTATCAGGGGGATTAGACATAATACTCGTAGCCTTCTGAGTGAGGCATTTGGCACCCAGAAAGCACACAGTAAGTGGCTGTAATAATAATATCTGTAAGGTCATAGAGTATCATTTCATAAAATAAAGCAAGTAGGTGCCATAGATGCCCAACAGTATGGATATTTATCTGCCTGAAGAACAGCTGAGCAATGTGATTTTTTTTTTCAAAGTGTCTTTCAGTTCTAGTTCCATAAATTCCAGGTTTCTAATCACGTGCTTTTTTACCACACCAGAACCTTCTTATACTACAGATAATACTCCATGTATGAGTTAAGCAAACACTGTTTTACGTGTACACGCACGCACGGACGCACACTTGCTTACACCAAGTATGAATTGTTCTCTCTGACCTTGGAGCATTCTCACCTGCTGAATTCCTTACCTCAGGAGCATCCTGAGGCACCTTCCCCCTCTACCCCTCCCCCAGCCAGCCCAGGAAGCCAGCCCCACAACAGTTCTTGGCCCACTGACTCCCTCCCTCCCACACGTGCAGTGCAGTGTAGTGAGCTTTGGCAAAGTGCACTCCTGTTTTCTCTTGCCATTTTTCCAGTTGGATGTCTTTCATTTTTCATTCCATATGTCTGTTCTATCTCTTAGGTTGTCTATTTCTTGGCCCAGGGTTCCACATCTTGTTTCTTCTCTTTCCTCTGAGTGTATAGCTGTGTGTTTGTTGATTAAAAATGGACAAAGACAATTGTCTAGGCACATATCTGGGTGTGCCTCATGAGTAGGTGTACTTGACAGTGTTACATTCCAGGAATGATACCTTGGCAATCACAACAGCAAATAAATATTTTATTAATAGCAGGAAATGGTGTCTGATAAGCACCTTGGGGTGACAGCCCTTGAGGGCAAAATTGGGGAAACCCAAAGGGTCACAGGCAGATGAAACATTAAATGTCTTTCATTATAAAACACAAATCTGGGGACTAAGGCCAAAAATAGGTATTACTTGTGTTGATTGTTTGTAGCAGGGAATTTTGTTACCAAAAAAAATCAGCAAAATGCAAATAGAGATGGTATTTACAGGATGCTTTGGCTTAGTGCATCTTTTATTGCAGTGGGATTTAACCCGTGTTGCATTATCTTTTTCCTGCCCCTTCTTATTTTCCTTTGAAAGAGTTCCAGCAACACCCAACCATTCATTGTTAGTTTCCTTGGTTACCAATGACTTTCAGTTTTTCATTTATGGGTTTCTGGTGTTAAACAAAATATCTCTGCTTTTGTGCTGCATTGACAAAGGTTTAGAACTAGTGATTGTGCTTTTGTCTCCAGAAAAACACGATATTTTGTTTTTCCAATAAAATTACTACAGTAACAAAAGAATGGAAAATGACTCATAGGGATTTTCTTTACTGGAAAAGTTTTATTTCTCTCATCATAGATTTCAGACTTTTGGCATTGATTTAAAACTCTATATAATCAATCTGATTATACAAAAAATAATTTGAGTTCCTCCATCTAAATAAAATAAACAAGATTACTTCAGCTAAATTTTTTTTCATTTGATTCCCTCCAGCTTCCCTTACGTAGTTGGCTGTGTTTTATATGATTCCAGGGGAAAGTAGGTGAGATGGGAATTTAGGGAGTCCAGGTGAAAAATCTGTTCCAAAAAATAGAGGTATTTTTTGCTTGATTACTAAGTACCGTTCTATGTAACAGTGAGTTCAAATGAGTTCAACCCAAGTAAATCCATGAGTCTGGTGAGGCCTGGTGCGGGCCATTGAGGAGGTAAAGAGGAGCTAGAGTGGGTTTTGTTGGGAAATAAGTGTCTGTGAGCAAACCTGGGGGCTGCTTTGAAGGCTATCATAGTGCTGACTTCCTGCTGACAGCCCTGCTTCTCCATCTGTCTCCAGGCTGCCAGGAACCTGGTGACCAGATCTCCTGGCAGAGGCTGATATGTGATCCTGAGTGGGGGACAATGTGCATGGGTACCCTCCCCTCTCTGGCTCCCTTAACAGGGTGGTGCTTTGGACATTGCCCAGCCTAACAAGGCCCTGCCCGGAGGAAATCCACAGCCCACGCGCCACAAAATTACTCTGATCACCATCCTCACAGCATGCTCCCTAGACTTCGCCGGGATTCCATGAGCTCAGGGGCTGTGGACCTGTACGGCTGGAAGTCTGCTGATCGTGAGCCCATTTGCAATCACGTTTTATTTCCCTTTTAAGACAGCACATGGAAATTCTAATTCCCATGCGAACATCTTCACATTCTACTGCCTTTTTTAAAGAAAGGTCCTGGGTATCTACCACTTCCCTTTGGAGCCCATGTTATGGACATTTTCTGAGTGTATGATTGTCCACCAGGCCATAGCTGGAAACAAAGCCCTGGTGTCCCATTGACCTTTGTTTAAAGAGTATGACCAGGAGCTTGGCTGACTGTGATGACTCAGTTTCTCCACATTCCCCTTTCTGGGTTTTTTTCAACCATGCAAAATCTAACAGAAGATAATACACACTGAGCACACTTATGTACATAGTAATTGATGTTATGAATCCATTTCCAGGTGGTTCATAAGTATCAAAATATTCCAGCACCACCATGTTTACCAACTCTGTATATTTAAAACCAGTTGTGATTTGTACAACCTTGTCTTTGAAGAATTCAGACTAAATGAGATGCTGCCAAAAGGAGGCCTGCTTCCCAATGGCATGCTCTGGTAAGCTTGCCTATCAATAGTTTCAACTGTTCTAGGCCATGTGTAGCTAATGACATTGGAACGGCAGAGTGTACATTTGATTCTTCAGGCAGCAAATCATTGGTTGAAATTCATTCTGAGGATTAAAAACAAAATGTGTTATTTTTCAGTTTCTGTTGGGCATACCTGCGTTTAGTTTTAATAGTTATCACTTGCTTAATGTTCAGTATCTGCAGAGATTAAATCCTCATAGCAGCCTTGTAACATAGACCATAATATCCCCACTTTACTGAAGAAATTGAGGATTATATAGTAATTACTTTACCAAACACATGAACATGCCTGGATGTAAATACAATTTTGGTTCCAAATTCCACACCCTTTTCAGTACCATTGGCTTTCTCTCAGTGCATTTCATTCCCACTCATGCTCTGTCCTGCCATCTTTCCTCTCTGAAGCTTCCTTCCTGGCCTACTACAGACTTGCCCTTCCTAGCTCAAAGGTCATGGCTTTAAATTCTCTCATCTCCACTGTATTGAAAACTTCTACAATCACATTCAACTTGAACAGCACTAATGATAGTAAATCCTGAGTCTTGACAGCTGAATAATATCCCATTTTATTTGGCTACTAACTTGCCAGTAGAAAGCAATTACGATGATGTGTAGGCCCACTTAATCAAGTATTTTTTCATAGGTACTAGTACAATTATTTTCAGTGCTTATCCTTTGGGGAAAAAAAGCTTTGGCAGAAAAAAATAAGGTCATAATATTAAGTCATAAAGTGCTCATTGGAAAAAAATTAGACATGATTTCAAGTAAAATTATGGAGAGCTTTCAAATTTCTTGCTGCATTGCAGTTTGAATTGCTTGGTATTTAATGCTGACTTGGTCAAATAATATGCATATAGCACTTTATAAACCGTTAAATACAGTAAATCTCTATATATTCTTGCACGTTTTCAGTTCTGACTTCTTTTAAATATCAAGTACATTTCTAGATAGATCAAGATGAAAGACTCAGGGGAAATACCTCTTCCCAATATGTGTACAAGTATATCTTTCTGTATTTTTTTTTTCACTCCAGTCCGACTTTGAACACATGCTGACCTAGTGCTTTAGAAACACAGTGAGTCTGTGAAATCAGCTTAGTTCACCCCTGAATTTCTCAAAATCCCTAGAGATGATGTCAGTGGTTCTCCATCTTTAGTACCTGAAGTACTTATTTAAAAATCACCTCCTTTGGCTGCACTCCAGATTTAAATTCAGGATGTCTGGGCTGGGGCACAGAAATTTGGATTTTTGACAAGTACCTTAGATGATTCTGACATAGGTGTTCCCAAAACCCTGCTTGAAAAGCTGAATGAGATAAAGGAACTAATATAACATCACCTTATAGGATTCTCAGGACACGCCTGTGAGGTAGAAATTAACCAGTGGAAAATCTGAGGTTTAGTGAGGTCCCACTACCAGCACCATCTGGTTCCCCAAGCCCACTGTGTGCCTGTGCACATGACCTCCCCATGTCTGGAACCCCCTTTACTTCCTTTCTGCCTGATGAAACTCCCCTAGAGAATCAGGGCTCAGCTCTGGGTAGGCAGAGTACATCTTCCTCTCCTTTCTCTCAGAGCCTTCGGCTGGCTCTGATGGTTTGCTATCACCACTGTGAAGATGACTGGTTCTACATCTGTCTGTGCCCCCACAGGTCATCACCTCCTCCATGGCACATTTCATTTCAGGTGACTAGGCCTCCCCCAGTGCCTGGAACTTAGGGGGTGCCTCCTAAATATGGCACTCGGATTGTAGAGCCAGGATCTGGACCACCATCTTCTGTCAGCCATCGAGTGCTCTTTCCTCTTCACCAGGAAATGTCAGCTGCTTCAGCAGGTGATGAAGTTTCAGATGCCTTCCAGGAGTGCTCTGCAATACACAGTATAGCCATATGCTTTTTCTGGATGCTTCTGGTGACCTAAATTCTGGAAGGTGAATTCTTAGCAGGATTAGGGGAGTGATTTGAGGCCCTGAAACAGACCAAAGAGACTACTTTTCAGCACAAAAATTGAAACTGTTAACTTGGTACGTTAGTGCAGTGTTCTAAATCAGCAACTGAATTGAACAGTGGAAGACCTTTACATCATTCCCGGCTTCTCAAAATTTCAGACAGTGAAATCAGGGAAGAAGCTGGGCTGCTCCCATAGGAGCTGCCTTGCTTTCGTCTGGCTTAGCTACAGACCCTAGTGTGCCTGAGCCAACTAGCACTAATACTGTGTTTCCCCCAAAAAAGACAGAGTCTTAAATTAATTTTTGCTCCAAAAGATGCATTAGGGCTTATGTCCAGGGGATGTCATCCTGAAAAATCATTCTAGGGTTTATTTTGCGGTTCAGTCTTATTTTCGGGGAAACACGGTATTAGAAAGTATTAGTTAAAAATGTCCCCTGGTGTGCCCTGCTGGCCCTCTACCCCCAGAGAAGAGGTTCATTGTCACTTCCTTCCTAATCATTAGGAGATGTTTCAAACTGATTCCTGTCTGGCCCTCAAATTTCCCACAGCAGCCCTTTTTGTTTAATTGAACCTGATACATAGCAAGTAATCAGTTTACCATCTACTTTGTCAGCACCGCCAGCCCAGCTCTGCCAGTTCAGCTCTGCCCTTCTCCAATTCCAGGCTGAGATCTCTTTCTGATCAACTGTGACTTGAACCAAAAAAAAACACAAAAAACTTTTCCTCAGTCAGTGTGGGGGAGAATGTTAGTCATGGCGTGCTGCCTCTTTGTACTACGCCAAGTTGTCTATTTCTATCAACCGGGTGCAAATTTGGCAGAAGGTACATGATTTGCATGTCAGAGTGTGTTAGCAAGTTGCTATATAAACAATCCAATGTGAACTTCCTAGTCACCCTCTGTTGTCTGTGGAGGTGTGAGGAAATAGATTATTCTCTAGTCAATGTCAATTAAGTCATCCTTGAAGACTTTCATTTTTGCCTGGAAGGTTATATTAATAGCCACATTTGCATAGCTCTTTGCTTTTTCAAAAACTTCCACATTTGGCTTCACAACAGCCCTTTGGGCATCAATATTCATCTGATCTTGCATAACACACAGAAGTCAAATGTTTTTCCCAAGGTCACATACTCCATTGTACACCATTGTGTCTGTTCTTTTCATTATACTAGAGCACTTCCCCTAAAAAGAGATGCCGCACATCTTCCTATTATGCACATGAATGTAAATTCAGATGGGGTTAAATCTAAAAGTGGTGCTGCTGCTTGCTGGTAATGTGGTCATGAAGACATCACGTTTCTTTTAGGAGTACAATTAACATTCTTAATGAGATGGGTGCCTCTATATTGAGATCATGTGAGCATTGATTTCAGGCAGGCTTAGAGATGCTGCAGTAATGGTCCATGAAGTTGCTGAACTCAGAGCACAGTGAGCTTAATTAAGGTGGTATCGAAGGAAATCCGGGTTCTCATGAGGTGGTGATGGCAGCTAGATATGTAGATGTAAACAACATACAGAATCTCACTGGCCTCTGGAAGTGTTGCTCTGCTGGCTGAGGAGTGGGGAGGTGGCTGTCCTACCCATTCTACCCATGCCTGCACCCTCTTCCTGGAGTCATTTCCCCAAGTAGTTACAACATCCATGGCGCTATTACTAACTAACTGAGCCGGCTCATTGTAGACCACCATTTGAGAAAGCAGTCCACCTGAACTGCCCTTCTTGGAACAGGCAATGAAATCAGAAGACAAAAACACCTCTGTCCTGACTCTTTTGTCTTAGTTGATTTGGTTGTGAGGAGAAAAAGATACTTTTATGTTATTTTGAGATGGGGACAAGGAGAAATATTTGGTAAGTCCAAAATGTGTTTCTGTCATAATATATAGATGCTAATAACTTCGGCAACAGGACACAGCTGGTGATATTTTATTGGTCGGTTCTGGTGGTATGTTGAACTAAACCACTTTACAGATAATTATGGTAGCAGAAGTCAGAAGTATATTATTACTCACTATTTGGGTTCATGGTTCCAGGGATTTTTCATAGATCATCTCATTTAATCCTCCCAAAGACCCAGTGATGTAAGAACTGTTATTAATTTCCATTTTGCAAATGAAGACACTGAGCACGACCTTTCATAACTTGCCCAAGATAACACAGCTAATAAATGGAGGTGCCTACAGTCAAATTGAGGTAGCTTGGTCTCACAACCAACTCTCTCAATAACTATGTGCTCTATGGGGTGTGGTAGGCGATACCCAGCTCCCAGAGCAATGAGGATGCTTTACAGGCACTTAATGTTTGTTGGGTGAATGATACGAACAAATGAGTGAACAAACAAATAAATATTCAATCAGCTTTCAAAAAAGAAAAAGGTGTATTTGAGGTAGTTACTGTTGACAGAAACTCTCTTCCCAAATACTGGATAAAAAATAATTTAATAATAGCAAAAGCTCTGCATGATTATCATTAAATTATCAATTTTTAAAGTTTTAAACCAAAATGTATGACTTTCCAGAAACACGATTTACACAGTTTGAACTGATTCCCTCATAGTTATCTCTAAGTCATGCTCATCTGTATTTAAAAATACTTTCCTCTTCACCACAATGTATTTAAGTCCAAATTCCTCATGTAGCCTTTCTTCTCAAATCTGACCATGCTTGGCACTTTTATAAATATATATATATATATATATATTTGAATGACTGTTCTGCCAATGTTAACTTCAAAGTATATAAAACAAAATAATAACCTTGATCACAAACTCAAGAACTTGAAGGTTTTCTTGAGTTTCAAGAGATTCAGCCTCTTGAGTTTGTAGTCAAACTTGTTTACAGAGCATGGGAATATGAATCTGAAATGTGTAATGGATTTTTAAAACAAATTATTTTAGCTACATGCTAGAAGACCAACTCATACACTGAAGGAGAAAACACATCAGAAGTAACAGATAGCCAGCACATAAAAAGAATCTGCGTGGATTTCTCCTTTTTCCCTCAACATCTTTGGGGGGCCAGTGTTAGAATTCCAATCCAGGAAGAGTTGAACTTTTATCTGGAGGGATTCAGCTAAAGAAAACCATGAGTCTGTTCTGGCTGGAACTCCCCATCTACGGGAGGTGCCAAGACTCACTCATCCTTCACTGAGCATAGATCCAGGCTGCTGATTACAAACCAAACATGGCTACACCATCTGGTTGGAGAATTCATACGCAACATGCAGAGTTGTCAAGACTCCATGCCCTGCTGGCAGCCTTACTATCATGGGTAAACCAAGGAGAGTTAGAGTATATGACAAAATTTTTCAGGTTTTCTCTCACCATGTGGGAGAGCAGTTTGGGGAACTACATATTTTATGCTGAAGAGAAGAACAAGAAAACTAAAAGAGCTGGGACTTCACGGTATATTACAAAGATAAATTTGTATTTATTATCACAGAATCCCACAATTCTAGAATTGGATCCATGTAAATGAGAGGTCTTTGGAGTTGGGTGCTCAACTATTCAGTCACTCAGACCATATTTATTCACCTGGCCTGTAAGACCATCAAAACTTTGAAATAGGCAAAATATTACTGCATGTATTTTCAGTGTTAGGTCACATACTAGCTAGCATATCTGTCTGGGAATTATCTGATTGTCTAGGGTGTGTTCCTTTGTTTGAATTGCTATTTACTGTTGATTCATTGATAGATAATGACTTCTAGAAAACTGGTAGTGATGGAAATAAATGATTCTTGTCTGATAGCATTCCAGTGAATTTTGTCCAGTGGAGATAAAAATAATTTCTGTCCCATATTTGGTGCCATAGAAAAGATAACTCAAAGGTTACATTTTCATTACCCTGGGACATTAGCCAGTTTTGTACCAAATTAGAAAATTTATTCAAGTGTTCTTTCTTTTAGCCATATAAAAATTTGGCCTTCCAATTCTCTTTGAATACATGTAAAAACAGTACAATTTTAAAAAAATAAAAAAGTTAAGATTCCTCAAGAAGTTCCTTTCTTTCTCACTCCTTCAGATCAAAAAATGAATGTTTCTGATCGGACACTTTTCCTCATCATGATGATCTAGAACCCAGGCTCCTTTCATCTTCTGTCTCCAATATCCCCTGTGGCAAGAGCTGGCAAACTTTGAAGGTCAGATGATAAATATTTTAGGCTTTGCAGGCTACACAGTCCCTGGCCGTTCTTCAGTTTTGTAGCTGTGCAGCAAAAAGCAGACATCATCCATTCAATTAAAAAAATACAACCATATTGAGATGGGGGTTTTTTTAATGTAAAAAAAAAAAAAATCCAGGAATTTCTAAGCTGTAGTTTCCACAGAAACTTTGACTCATCTATGTGTATAAACTCTGCTTTGCGTGGCTTCAAAGCAGTTATATCAAGACCGAGTTGTGTCTAAGGCAGCAAGAGCTGATTATGGACACCCTAATTCCCATGTGTCCTTTGTTCATAATTTGTCTGAAAGAAAATGCAATTTTTTTTCAGTGAAGCTTTATGTATGTTTTCTCTCTGCTCAAAGGTGAGTTATTTCAGATGCATGAGGAAAGAATGGCCTATCTCTAATGGACTTGTGGGTGAGGAAAGAATTGATCTTCTGCTTTGTCTTGGACTTTTTCCAGGGTCTAGATCGACAGGTGTCTTCATAGCCTCTTAACTATCAGAGAAGATTGCCTGACTCAGACAGTGTGAGGTGGGGACTTCTCCCGCTGCTCATCTCTCCCAGAGATGAGAACCACTTGGAGTTCTCTCTCTGAGCATAAAACCACAAACTCCAAACTTACTGCACATGTACCTTGCTTTACCTTTGCCAATTCTATTTAAAATATCCCATAACAACTTCTAGTGGTTTTTGGTAAAACCTTTTTAAAAGTGCAAATATCCCTTCCTACAATTATCCATTCTTTTTTTTTGGGGGGGGGGGGGGGAAACAACCCTTAATTGACTTGCATAGCACCTGGTACAAATTGGTGCATAAAGGTGTTTTTATGGTGGCTGTGCCCACGTTTTTGTAATCACAAGTCACTTTCACGCTCCCTGCCTGTGTCAAGCATCACGTGCCCTGGGCCATTGCTGTCACTTTATAGATTTGACTTTTCAAGGCTCACAACACAGCCGCTGCTCCCATCCTCCTGGGTGCCACTGCCTGTAAGTTAAATTAGCTGTCCCAGCAGGATTGGTGTCATCTGGGTGATGAGCTTGTGGTCAGCTTAGCCAGTCTTCCTGTAAAGTCTTGTAATTGGATCAAATATCAACATAACTAATAGTTATCCATTTAGTGTACAACATTGAACTTGTCAAAATAGATCAGGGTACATAATAACTAAGGTTAACATGCCATTATGTTTACAACTTACAACTTGTCGGAGTAATTAAAGAAATACAAGGTAAAATTATAGACTTTTCCACTGTATGGTCACATAGTGATACTAACTTCTGGCTTCAACATGAACTATTAGGCTGGTGCAAAAGTAATTGCGGTTTAAAAGGTTAAAAATTATTGCAAAAACTGCAATTACTTTTGCACCAACCTAATAGTTATGTGAACTTGAACAAATTACTTAACCTCTTTCAGTCTCGGTTTCCTCATTGTGAAAAAAAGAAAACATAAATAGTCCCCATTTCTTCAGGACCCTGTAGGTGCTAAGCACTGAAATAGCTGCTCCACATCTGTTATTTAATTTATTCTTAATAACAACCCAGCAAGGTATTATTCCCATTTTATAATTTAGTTGAAAAATTGGTTTGTGAGGTTTTTTTCCTCTACTAATATCAACGTCCCTATTTCTTCTGAAGGGATTATTCTTTCCTTCCATTACTTTTGTAGATTATGAGGGTAGTATCAAAGAACTATTGATACAAGCAAGAGGGAGAGTGTTTACTTTTTTTCTAATATCTTTTCCCTTCTTAGAAAATTCACTTTTATTTTAAAGTATGTCTTTTGTTGTTGCTACAGCAATAGTTCAAAGTTCCTATGTGGTGGAATAGATGCAGGGCTAACATTCTACAGTAAGTGCAGGAGGGGCCGAACTCGTGGGTTGATGGCTTGGGTTTTTTTATGGCTGTATCATTTCTGACTCACCAGTACCATGTCAACTAAGACATTAAATCTTTTGACTATCATCCCAGAATAAGTGATCTGGGCTCACAGAGCCCCTCTGCTAGTTGCATTAACCATCTTGTTTTCTAATCCATCTGTGAGGTCTGTGTTTCTACTTTCTAGACTGAGGACCTCTTGGGGTCAGAGTCCATATTCTAATTTATCCTTCTGATCTTGGTTCCAAGCATAGTCGTTGGCACAGTGAATGTGAACGATAACTGTTTGGATGAATGAATAAGTGACTAAAGAATGAGTGACATGAAACCAAGGCTCAGAGAAATGAATAATCTCTTCAAGGTCAACTGCTAGAAAGTGGCAGCACCAGCTCTGACTCTCCTCCCTGCATCTTATCCAGTTGATGAGGGAATTAGCATCATCAGATCATGGATGTGCCGGGCACGTAGTGGGAACTCAAATTTTTGTTTCTTCCCCTTCTCTACTGAATTATCATTAAGTATCTGTCCTAACCTTTATTTTGAAATCACAGCTTAATCTAGTCTTGGCTTTTGTGGATTCAAGAGAAGCATACCTTTCAGTTCATCCTGAACCCTGGTGGCATTTCTGTGGCGTTCCTTCACCTTTCTCCCTCCCTCATCATTCTGGTTGATCCTAGAAATGGCTTCACATTGCTGCCCTCTTCTTTACAGCAACTGAGCCCTCTGCGTTCCTGCATCTTTTTCTCTATCCAATCAGTGAAAGAAAAAATATGGTCATTTCTCTGTACGACTCTCTTAAGACTGTTTTCATTTCTAATCTGAATAAAATAATGTTCCCCGCTTTCACGTAACCCTAGATGTTTATCATTTGCAGTGACAGCTTACTTACTGATTAGTTTACATTTATGTACAAATCCATTATGACATCCAGCAGACCTCCTGCAGGTTCCCAGCCTGCCACTTTGTAGGCTCTATATCTTTGAAAGCCTGGGAATGACTTGAAATCTTAACTAAATCAGACTTTATTTTTTTAATACTTGATCAAAATACGAAAAGGGTTTATACATAGGCCCAAGGTGACTTATCCCTACATAGTATGCATTCTTAGGAAGTACTAAATTAGCATTATTTTGTTGGTTTGTCTTAAGAATTTCCAAAATAGAATATTAAGTATAAAATTATTTGCCTCTATCTGTGTCATGTGTTCTCACCTGACACTTTCTGGAGTGTCACTGATTTTATGTAATCTTATGATTAAAATGGCTGATACATAATCAGAGATCTTTGTAATCAAAGGCAACATGCAGGGAACCTTCCATCTACGACCAATCTTTGCACCTTTGCTACAGGCACTGTGTGAAATCTGAGCTCAAATAGAGCCAGATGTGATGCTTTCTGGTGTTTTCCAAAAGCAGTGTGCATTGTATTGGAAAGAAAAATACTTTGGGGAAATCAGACGTGCAGGTATGGAACACAAGACAACAGTACAGAAGAGAGGATATGATGGAAGGCAAATTTGTCTGCTAGAGACGGTGACTGCCATGTGAGTTGACAGACATTGCCCATAGTGAGCTGTGCATCTCATGACTTGAAGCCTGACTGTTCTCAATTCGTGGCAAGAGTTCAGAACTGAATGAGAACAATAAAGACAGTATCTCTTTGTTTTGAAATTGGAGCTTCAATTAGCCCTGGGAAAGCAATGAAAGCGTAGCACCTTAACCACTCTGAGTTGGAACTGTATGTGATGCTTGTGACCTATCTGTATATCTTATCGAACAACATTGCTCAGCCCATTTAAGAAGGGAAGAAACTGGGTTGCTGAAGAAGGCTTCTGCAGGACTGGTGAGAAGGGACCAACTAGACATGCTCAGTTCTTCATCAGAACCTTCTTGGCCACGTTGAAGCTTTTCCAGAATCAGCTTAGAGATAGGACAGTCCCAGTAGTAGGAACTGGGGATCTTCTGCTTTGTCCATGATTAGGAAAAACTCAGAATACATGCTCTTTGAAGTACAGTCATACGCCCCTTAATAATGGGGATACGTTCTGAGAAATGTGTCATTTGGTGATTTCATCATTGTATGAACATTACAGTGTGCGCTTACATAAACCTTATGGTATAACCTACCATACACGTAGGCTGTATGGTACAGCCTGTTGCTCCTAGGCGGCAAGCCTGTACCCATGTTACTGTACAAACAACACGGGATGTATGAGGCTGTTGCCAGCATCCCACCGTGTACCGTTTAACAGCAAACTGTTTCTATAAGTAGAAAGAGTCCACTCTAAAATAACAATAAAAAGTATAGTATAGTAAATACATAACCCAGTAACATAATAGTGTATTATCAAGTATTATGTGTACTTTTATAAAACTGGTAACGCAGTATGTTTGTTTATACCAGCATCGCCACAACACATGGGTAATACGTTGCCCTGCGGTGTTAGATGGCTACAGTATCACTAGGCAATGGGAAGTTTTCAGCTGTTATGATTTATGGAACCACTGTTGTATATGTGGCCTGCCATTGACGGAAGCATCATCATGTGGCTCATGACTGTATCCAAATGATGTCTGCTAGAAGCTCTGATTTCTTCACCTGCTCTGCTCCATTCTCACGTACCTCAGAGTTACTGTCCATCACATCATATAGCAAAAGCAATCCCAGGTAGATTGGAAAGTTCAAAACTGTAAAACAGTTCTATAAGAAAGTATATGTGATTATTTTATTAAGTTTGAAATGGGAAAAGGACTTTGTAAGGCGTAAAAGCAATGGAAGAAACTAGGGTGGGAAATTGACACACATGACAACATAAAATTTTAGTATTTCTGTACTTCAGAGGACATCATAAATAAAATTTTAATGCAAGTCAAAATTAGGAGAAAATGTTTCCAACAAAGGGTAAATGTGTCCCAAATATAAATTAGTCTGATAAACCAATAAGAAAAACACTGAAAACCTGAAAGGAATCAAAGATCTGAGCTATTCACAGGAGAAGAAACACAAATGTATTCCTTAACCAAACACCAATTGAGTTGTAAAGTGCTATGCTAGGTGGTAGAATACACAGTAAAGAAAACACTGAGTTTCTACCGTCATGAAAAAAAATATTTTGATATGGAGAGACACACAATAAGCAAATTTTCAAAGCAAATAAATGTATGATATGTCCATAAATATTTTGGAGAAAAATAAAACAGCAGAGCAATAAGGAATCCCAGGGGTTGGGGAGCTGTGTACCTAAGAAGGTGACATTTGATAAGAGGTCAAAGAGGGCACTCACCAATTAGACATTTAAGAGAAGAGCTTTCTAGGAGAGGGAATAGCAGGTGCAAATGCCCTGAGGTAGAGAATATTTAGTGTCTTCAAAATAAGAGCCACCAGTGTGGCTGAGCAGAGTGGGTAGAAAGGAAAGCAATGGGCAATGAGGTCAGAAAATCAGCAGATAGGAGCAGGTTGAGCAGGGTCTTCTGTGCTACTTCCTACCTTTGCTCTGAGTGATACATGAAACGCTTGGAAGTTTTGAGCAGAACAGTGACATAATGTGGCTTAAGTGTTTAAAGGATCATCGTTCAGGTTGCTATATGGGGAAAGGGTGGAGAGGACAAAGGCTGAAGCAGAGAAAGCAGTTAAGAGGCATTGCAACAATCCAGGTTGGACATGAAGGTAGCTTGGACTAGAGTGTTAACAAAGGAATTGTGAGAAATAATCAAATTTGGATATATTTTGAAGGTAGAGTGAACGGATGTTACTGAAGGATCCAATGTGGGGTGTGAGAGAGGAGCTCAAATGACACCTGTTTTGTTTTCTGGGGTTTTTTGACCTGAGCAGCTAGAAGGCTGGATTGATGATTTGCAGTGTCGGGGAGACAGTGGGGACAACTGGTTTGGGAGAAAAACTCAGCAGTTCCCTATTAGCCGTGTTATATTTGAGGTGTCCCCCCAAAGCTGTTGGATGCATGAGGGTGGAGCTCAGAGGAAAGGACCTTGGGAGTCCCCAGCATGTGGGTGTGTTTTAAAGCCTGAAACCAGAGGCAATGACCTTTGTCTAGGTGCTAAAGAGGAAGAGAGAAGAAAAGTTGTCTGAGGCCAAGCCTGGGCCACTCCAACGTGAAGAGTCCAACTGATGACCAGGAGCCAGCAAAGAAGACTGAGAAGTGTAGAAGAGTAAAATTTTAATGTGATTAAATATGTCAGATTTTGCTTCATGATTTGTTCCATTGCTTTTAGGCTCACCTAGTTATTTTATGCTTTTAAGATGTTCTCTACTTCTAAAGACATTGCACATTAAATATAAAGGCAACAACCAAGATCAAGGAAAAAATTTGAACAAAGGCTTAATATTCCTGGTATATAAAAAACTCAGAAATCTCTAAGAGAAACACTAACACTTCAGTGGAGAAAAGGATTACATGTATGAACAAGTGTGAAGTCAGGAAGTCATAAGCTTTATGCTTGGTTTTTGGGGTTTTTTTTTGTTGTTGTTTGTTTGTTGTTGTTTGTTTGTTTGTTTTTTTACCTTAGCAAAATCCATCTTTGGCGTCCAAAGAAGGGAAAATGTAATATTTTAAATATATAATCTAATGTAAAAGCAAAAATATAATTAAAAGTTTCATCAAGAAGCTTCTCCTCATGTGTTTATGATGCATGTATTCTTTTCTGGTAGACAACATTTTATCAAGCATAGCTGATATTTTTTAAAAATTGTCTGACAGCCACATTGGAAGAAGAAAATCATCTTAGAAATATCATAGATAAAGGCTTGGAGATGTTTAGCCTTACCGATAAATAAATACATATGAATGAAATACAATTTTTCCCTTATCAAAATGGCAAAAAACAAACCAGAAAATAGAAGAAAATTCCAGAGTGAGCTAAGAGATGTAGAAATGGTCTTTCTGAGACAACGTGGAGGGTTTGTAATTTGGTATACATTTTCTGGAGGACACTGTGTCAATTTGTCTCAGAAGCCTGAAACCTTGGCATATGTTTTGATTCAGCAGTCCCAGCCTTAAAAACTGTGATTCTACAAATGTATTGAAAGGAAACAGTAAATGATACGGGCAAAGATCTAACTACAAGAATGTTCACAGTATCCACAATTGAGTTGGTGAAAAGCTGGGAACAACACAAACAATTCAGAAATGTCTATATGATAAAATATCCAGAAATTTAAAATGATATTACAGAAGTAATGACATAGAAGAATGTTTCCAATATAGTGAAACTGTATGACCTATTTCTGTTAGACTGGAAGAAAATAAAGCAAAATGTTATGTTCGTCTCTGGGTAGTATGAGATAAATGGTTATAATTTTATTAGATTTGCCTGTTTCAAATTTTCTACCATATATTTATTATTTTCATTAGCACATGGAGCAATTACAGAAGAAAAAGTTGGGAATTTTTAATAAAAATGACACAGAAGCTACATTCTAGGGCAGCGTGTCCATTAGAACTTTCTACAATGATGGAAATGTTCTATGTTTGTGCAGTCTACAGCACTAGCCATGTATGGCTATTGAGCACTTGAAATGCAGCTAGTTCAACTGAAAAACTCTCTTCATTTTAATTCAATTTACAGAACCACATGCAGAGAATGACTACTGTATTGGACAGTGGAGTGCTCTGGCAGACTTGCATGGGGCATAGAGGAAAGGATCAGCAGACCTTGTTCAATTCAAGGAGAGCTCCGAACTAGTCAAAATCTGAAACTATCAGCCCTATTGGAGTCAGGATAGCCATCAGTTTCCTAGTAGAAACAAGTTTTATTTCCAATTCCAGTGTATAGAATTCATAGGTTCGTGTAATTTAGGTGTAAATTAACTGTAATCCACATAGAATTTTCATTCCATACTGTAGGTTTTTCTTAGTTTATATATTTGGTTACTGTCATAAAATTTATAAAGAACTCTTTTGGATCCTGGCAAAGATAGAATTCTGGACAGAGTAAGTGCTATCCCAATACTACAGGCAAGATTCTGAGGCTCAGAGGAGGTCAACAGCATCCCTTATCGGTGTTGCTTTTTAAACAGACTTATTTCTGTGTGCGCATGCAGCATGTTAGATTGATATATGAAGAACTACCCTATAATGACCTCTTAAAAGAAGGAAGGGAAAAAAACCTCCCTCTTCTGGTATTTGGTTTCATGGTTGATGAAGCAGAGCTATTTTCTTCTGCTTTATGTGTTTAAAAGCTTCCAGAAAATCTACCACCTGTTTTTAACTAGAAGGAAAAGGCACAATTCTTAATTCTTCTTAACCAGGATTATTAAATGTTATAGCACTAAATGTAATGTAAGTGCTGTACTCTGATGGGAGAATACTGTTTTAAAAATAATGAAATTATGGCAGAAGCATTTAGATATAATTATATAGCCATAATAAAAATTTCAATTAGGCATTCATTACATTACAATTAACTCGGCATTTAAACACCAATATTAGTGTAGCCATCAGTGTCACTTGTTTCTTGCTTTTTAAAAACAACATTTTTTTTTTCTGTTCTTCACATTGGTCTGAGATAAGTTCTGGAAAATTTAATCAAAATATACATACATTTTCTAAAAAATAAAAAGTAAAAGAAAGTATACTTCAAGTTATTATAATTTATAATTATACAATGTATTATAAATTTTGATGTGACAAATTAAACAAAAGTCTTGCAGCTTAAAATGTGTGTGAGTCACATAGTTGCTGAAGGGGGCAGATTCTAGAGCAGCTCAGCCAGGTGGTTCTGGCTCAGGGTCTCTCATGAGGTTGCCATCCAGCTGTCTGCCAGGGCTGCAGCTGTCTGAAGCCCTAACTTGAGCCTCCAAGGAGGAACCACCTCCAGCATGGCTATTGGAAAGAAGCCTCTGTCCTTACTGAGCGTTGGCAGAAACAAAGACCTCAACACATGAATCTCTCCACAGGGCTATTTGAAAGAAGCCTCTGTCCTTACTGAGCATTGGCAGAAACAAAGGCCTCAACACATGAATCTCTCCACAGGGCTATTTGAGCGTCCTCACCGCACGGGAGTTGACTTCCTCCAGAGTTACGGTAGTAATCTGGAAGAGAAAGTCTGAAAGCCTCAGTGTCTTTCCTGGCCCACTGGACGGCACAGAGCCATACTGCTCATTAGGAGAGAGTCACCAAGTCCAGCCCATTGTCAAAGGGGAGGGGTGAGGCTCCGCCTCTGGAAGGCTATAAGGCAGCATCAAGAGATGTGTGTACTTCCTTGAAACTAATACATACATGGAATGCTTTAGGCTATTAACTAACTTGATTGCTGTATGTTTATTTTATTAGTCAAATAGGGGAAAGCCAAGCCGTACTTCGAACTAGAGTTGAACTTATATGCTGAGGTTCGTAGCCAGGTATGCAATATACTTTCTCTTCCCATGTATCTCGGAGTTTCTCCCCATGTTTCTTGCAGTTCTGTTCACAGTAACTGTAATTTTATGCCTGATACATTTTTCCCATACATCTGGGAGATCACAAGTCAAAAATGCATGCTAGCCGCTGTGTTCCAAGATTTCTGATAGATTCATTGTGTATGAAGAGCTCAGAGAAAACTCAGGTGGTCGCTCAACTTCAAAGGAAAGAGACAGAAATGTATAATTGTGGATACTCTGCAGCCTTGCTTTCAAAGATAGAAGACATTTTATTTGAAATAACTCCTTGCCGTCGGCCTTTCTCTATCTGCACTTTTTCCCTGGCTGATCTCATGCAATTCAACGAGGCTCAAGTTTTTATCTGCAGCCCAGACCTCTCCCTGATCCTCAGACTTGTACATCCAGCTGCCTACTCAACACCTCTGCTGGGATGATTAATTGGCTCCTCAAACTTACCATGTCCAAAACAGAACATTTCCTTCAGAGTCACAGGGAGGAAGGAAAGCAGTGAGATAAGCATGCAAGACACTGAGCCTGGTTTCTGCCCACCTGGTGACGTGGCTACTTAGCCTGCCTCCCACACAGGCTGTCCTGCTCTGTATGCTGAGTCGATGTGAGGAGTTGTGTCCCACTCATCTGGCAGCAAGAGTAATTTCCTGATTAGGCTCCAAACTGCAAACAGATTTCCCTGTGTGGATGTCAATGGCACTTCCCAAGTGACAGCATTTGTCATCCCTCATGGCTGCAGGAATATTTGCCAGCAATGGGATTACTCATCAATCATTTATGCCCAGGATTGTGCAGGTGGCATGAGCAACTATTTTGATGGTGTGATTTCAGGGTACCGGAAGTCCTTTATACCTCCAAAATACTTCCCCATTAAGCCCTACCATTTTCTGGTTCTCACCATCTCAGTCGCCTCAAGGGCTTCAAAAGGAACTCTCCTTATAGGGCCTAACACTTCTTAAGTCCTTCCAGGGAAATCCATCCCAAAGGCCTTTTGTAGGTTCCACGGTTGTACAGAAAAGGGTGTTTACATTACAAGGTTACACATTAGCAGAAACTATTTAATATGAGATGTTTACTGTCACCTCTAAGAGATCATTGCTTGGAAGGACCAGGATTAAAACCAAACAAACACACACACACACACACACACACACACACACACACAAAACGGAAAAATGTGATGCAGGTGAAGGAATAAAACAAAGGAAGCTTGGGTGTTGCCTAGTCAG
Source organism: Rhinolophus sinicus (assembly GCF_057876585.1). Lineage (NCBI taxonomy): Eukaryota > Metazoa > Chordata > Mammalia > Chiroptera > Rhinolophidae > Rhinolophus > Rhinolophus sinicus. Next base: position 48,216,956 of record NC_142504.1, read on the forward strand.
GGTAATTCCACTTGAGGGCAAAAACATAGGAAGGCAAACATCTAAAGGAGAAAAAATTATCCTGGTTCTAAATTTTATTGAATGAATGAGTTACTGGCCAGATGCATAGAACTACAGTATCCATCAAATGTAAACCAAGCTTAAGCTTTTGAAATATTGGTATTTCATATAGAAAAGTAAACACATAATTGAAACAGATTGTATTATATGAGATATAGCCTCTTTCCCACTGTACTAATAACAATATTTTACTACGCAGTTTATTAAGTGAAAAGCATTATTCTACATGCTTAACATATCTTTTTGCTTTTGTTTGGATTGGGTTTTTGTTTTGTTTTGTTTTGTTTTGTTTTTTTGGTATACCCTGTTTATTGTCTGTCTCCCCCAGTAGAATGTAAGGTGGATGAAGGCAGGGATTTTTGTCCATCTTATTTGCTGTTATATCCTTAGGCAACATCTAGAATAGTTCTTGGGGCAAAGTATGTATTTATAATTAATTATTGAAAGAAGAAGAAAGGGGGTCAAAGGGTATAAACTTCCAATTATACGATGAATAAGTTCTTGGGATCTAATATACAGCATGGTAACTATAGTTAACAATACTGTACTGCATATTTAAAAGTTGCTAAGAAAGTAGATCTTAAATGTTTTCACCACCAATGCAACAACAAAAATCATGGTGATATGTGAGGTGAAGGATGTGTTATTATAACTAATCTTATTGTAATAAATCATTTCTCAGTATATGTGTGTATCAAGTCATCATGTTGTATACCTTAAAATTACACAATTTTATATGTCAATTATGTCTTAATAAACTAGAAAATAAAAGATGAAGGAAGGAAAGGGAAGAGGGAACAAAAATGAGGAAGGAAGGAAGGAAGGAAGGAAGGAAGGAAGGAAGGAAGGAAGGAAGGAAGGAAAGAAGGAAGGAAAGAAGGAAGGAAAGACTGGAGGGAGGGAAAAAGAGAGGGAGGGAAGGAGGGAGGGAAGGAGAGAGTGAGGGCGGAAAGATTATCACATTTAATCCCCTATAGGGCTTTGTTATCCCCATTTTACAAATAAGGATACTGACACTTTAAGAGGTTAAGTAATTTGCCAAAACCACACAAAGGACTTGATTCTCACATTCATTCAACAAATACCATTCTCCTAACTTTTAAAAGACAACATTAGGTGGGGCTGGCCTGGTGGCCCAGGCGGTTAGAGCTCCATGCTCCTAACTCTGAAGGCTGCCGGTTCGATTCCCACATGGGCCAGTAGGCTCTCAACCACAAGGTTGTCAGTTCAATTCCTTGAACACGGCACCTTGAGCTGAGCTGCCTCCCGGATGGCTCAGTTGGTTGGAATGCGTCCTCTCAACCACGAGGTTGCCGGTTTGACTCCCGCAAGGGATGGTGGGCTGTGCCTCCTGCAACTAGCAATGGCAACTGGACCTGGAGCTGAGCGGCGCCCTCCCCAACTAAGACTGAAAGGACAGCAACTTGAAGCTGAACTGCACCCTCCACAACTAAGATTGAAAGGACAACAACTTGGAAAAAAGTCCTGAAGTACACACTGTTCCCCTTCCCAAATAAATAAATAAATAAATAAATAAATAAATAACAACATTAGGCAAGAGTTCCAGTCAAGATGGAGTAGGTAAATGCTGTGCTTGCCTCCTCTCATAGCTATATCAAAATTACAGGTAAACTATAGAACAACCATCCTTGATAATTGCCTGAAGTCTCACTGAACTGAAGTCCTCCAACGAATGACATCCAAAAGAGAAGCCACCTCGAGACTCATAGGCGGGGTTGAGATACGGAACTGGGCTGGTCCCACACCCACGTGTGACCATTAAAAATTGGGAGGCATATCTCAGTTGTGGAGGTCCCCCTGAGGAGCAAGGGGTCACTGTCCCACACTAAGCTCCCCAACCCAGGGTTCCAGTACAAGGAAGAGAAGTCCCCATAACTTCTGACCATGAAAACCAGCGGAGATTGTGGCTGAGGGAGACAGAGGGCAGCTACACTCCCAGGCGTTCCTCTTAAAGGGCCCATGCACTGACTTGCTGGATGATGGACTCACTCGCTCTGAGCTCCAGTGCTGAGGCAGCAGCTTGAAAGTCACCAAAGACATACGGGGAGGAACTGAATTGTCTGATTGCAGAGTGAGGGCTGGAGGAGCAGCTTTCTCCCAGACAGAAATGCTGGCAGAATCCTTCCCAGTGTGCACACTGCAGACGTGGGTGCTGCCATATCTGACTTTCCATTAACCTGGCTAAATTGCTTGCCCCACCCTGGTGATTCCATGAGACCATGCCCCACCCACCTTTTCAGTACACCCAAGGTGCTTCCAGTGGTTTTTCCATATAAAAGATCTATCTTGGCTCATGCTGCAGACTTTCCTAAAATCTGTCAAAGTTTACAAAACCCAAATAAGCAACATCTGGCTTCACTGTGTCCCATATCTCTTGCTGAGCAACCCCAAGCACAGCACTGGCAGCAACCAGCCTAGGTTCACAGCTTGACCTCTTGAAGCACCTTCAAGCCCAGCACAAGTGGCAGCCATCTGCAGACTGCTTCATGACTCATGCCAGGTTGCTCCAGGCAGAGCACAGGTTCAGGCTGAAAGTTGCCAGTGGCAGGGCTCCTTCCAGGAGTCCCCAGGGCTGGCATGCCTGGTGACCAGCTTCAGACCAAGAAAAACCATCACCAGCCACTTCCAAGGGTAACCCATCAAAAAGACGGACTGGGCAGACACCAGAGCCCAGTCTTGCTCTCCATAGGTTCAGCCCAAAGCGAATCCTGCTCCATAGGTTCAGCCCCTACACAACACCTCTTCCACTATACTCACTCCGAGTCCTCACAACCACTCAGCCTGAGGGTCAGTCCCTCCCATTGATGTGTAAACAGCAACCAAGGCTCAACTACAACAGGAGGTCACACACAACCCACACAGAGGACACAGCTGGAGCACCTGGCTCAGATGGTCAGGGAGACTGCACCACTGGGCTGCCTAGGACACCTTCTATTTAAGGCCTCTCTAGTAAAATTAGGAGCTATATAAACCCTACCTAATACATAGAAACAAACACAGGGAGGCAGCCAAAACAGGAATACAAAGAAACATGTCCCAAATTAAAGAATAGAATAAAGCTCAAGAAAAAAACTAAACTAAATGGAGACATGAAGTCTACCAGGTGCAGAGTTCAAAACACTGGCAATAAGGATGTTCAGTGATCTCAGGGAGAATTTCAACAAAGAGATAAGAAACATAAAAATGGAAACAGAAAACATAAAAAAGAATCACTCAGAAATGAAAAATACATTAGCAAGAATCAATAGTAGATAAGATGAAGCAGAGGATCGAATCAGCAATTTAGAAGATAAAATAGCAGAGAACACCCAATCAGAACAACCAAGAGATATAAGGATACAGAAAAATGAGGATAGGTTAATGGGCCTCTGAGACAACATCAAGCATACTAACATTTGCATCATAGGGGTACCAGAAGGAGAAGAGAGAGCAAGAAATTGAAAACCTATTTGAAGAAATAATGATGAAAATCTTCCCTAACCTGGTGAAGGAAACAGCCATACAAGCCCAGGAAGCAGAGTCCCAAACAAGATGAACTCAAAGAGGCCCACACCGAGACACATCATAATTAGATCTGAAGAGAGTCTTAAAAGCAGCAAGAGAAAAGCAGTTGGCTACCTACAAAGGAGCTGTCTATCAGCTGATTTCTCAACAGAAACTTTGCAAGGCAGAGGAGATTAGCATGAAATATTCAAACTGATGAAAACAAGGAACTACAACCAAGATTACTCTACCCAGCAAAGCTATCATTTAGGATTAAAGGACAGATAAACAGCGTCCCAGAAAGGAAAAAGCTTAAGGAGTTCATCACCACCAAACCAGTATTAGAAGGAATGTTAGAGGGACTTGTATAAGACCAAAAAAAAGATACAAAATATGAATAATAAAGTGGCAATAACTACATATCTATCAACAGTTATTTTCCATGTAAATTGATAATGGTAGGGTGGCTGAATGGAGAAGAAAACAAGACCCTTACATATGCTGCCTACAAGAGACTCACTTCTGATTGAAAGACACACACAGTTTGAAAATAATGGGATGATGAAAGATATTTCATGAAAATAGAAACAAATTAAAAAATCTAGAATGGCAATACTTATATTATACAAAATAGACTTTAAAACAATGGCTATAACCAGAGACAAAGAAGGACCCAGTAATTTCACTTCTGGATATTTATCCAAAGAAACCCAAATTGTTACTTCGAGGGGACATGTGTATCCATATGTTCATTGCAGCATTGTTTACAATGGCCAAGATGTGGAGGTAGCGTGGTTGGATAAAGAAGATGTAGTACATATATACAATGGAATATTGCTCGGCCATGGAAGGAAATGGGTTCTTGCCATCTGCACTGGCATGGGTGGATCTGGACAGTATTGTGCTGAGTGCAGTATGTCAGACAGAGAAAGATTCAATATGATTTTGCTTATATGTGGAATCTAAAAAATAAAATAAAGCAGAAACAATTCACAGATACAGAGTACATTTTGATGGATGCCGGGAGAGGATGCCGGGAGAGGAATGGATGGGGGGGGAATGGCGGGGGGTGAAAAAGGGGAAGGGATTAAGAAGTACAAATTGATTGTTACAAAATAGTCAATGGGATTGTAAAGTAAAGCACAGGGAATATAGTCAATGATATGGTAATAACTAAATATAGTGCCAGGTGGTATTAGACTAGTCAGAGGGATCACTTCTTAAGTTATGTAAGTGTCTAACCACTATGCTGTACACTTGAAATTAGTATAAAATAATATTGAATGTCAGCCGTAATTTAAAAATTAAGAACATGGTAGAGGAAAGGCGAAGGGGAATAAGAGATTCAAATTTCATGTATAAAACAAATAAGTCATGGGGATGTAATGTACAGCACAGGGAATATAGGCAATAATATTGTGATCGCATAGTGTGGTGTCATTTGGCTGCTGGACTTATTATGGTATATAGATGTTGAATAACTATGGTGTACAGTTAAAACCAATATAATATTGTATGCTACTGATAGTTTAATAAAAACTTTAAAAAGAAATAAAAGCCAACAGTAGGGCACATAGATGCCACACACGGTCCTGGTTTAGATTCTCATACATGTCCATGTGACTTGTGCATAATGCTTAAATAGCTAGAGTTAAACCCAGATTCAGCCTACTCTAAAGGATTAGGCTGTACTGTGTACTATTAACTGGGTCATAGTACAAGTTGATAATCATTACCTCTCTTCAAGATAAGTTAGTAGATTAACAAATTAAGTTACAAAAAGGCTTGAAAATATAACGAACTACGTAATTGCCAAGCATTGTTATTAACAGCCTAACTAGTTACGGAAAATAATTCATGTAGGTATCCTGGGCCAGCTAATGTTTTGCATGTCCCTACTTCAAACTCATTTCAACTTATTTAAAAACAGCCAGAAAGGTAGAAATCTACTCCCACATCTATATTTTCCTAGTTGTGTGACACTGGAACATATTTTCCTAGCTGAGGACGCTGGTCCTCAAATTATCACCTGAGGACCACAGCACAGGCTTTACCTGGGGACTTGTTAGGAATACAGAATGTCAGGCCCCAGACCCAGTGAACCAAAATCTGCATTTTAAAATCCCCGGGTGACTCATCCACATGTTTAATTTTGAGAAGCACAGCTCTAAACCTAATGACCTCATCTAGTCAAAGGTGAGAATTGAAGTGTCCTCCATCGTGCCTGAGAGTGCTTAACAGGATTTTGTTCCTTATGCCTCAACCCTCTACGTGAATGGTATCCTTGCAACCTCCTAGAAGACCCAAGTGTTCTGGCATTACTGGCTCAAGGTGAGGGTCTGGTTCTAGACAGTCTTGGAATGGGACTGTGCCAACAGGAAAAACAGTTTTTTGGATGACTGTGCCGACTTCCTCTGCTCTAATGTGTATTTGCAAGTTTATTTTTACCCTCTTATCTGCTGAGCTGTTGTTAGGATTTGATTGTGTCATGTACTTTGACATTAATTTTAATATGCAGCAGTTTGCATTCAAGCTTGTTTTGGATGGGATTTTTTTCTTCTTGTGCTTATTTATATCTGACTATAAAAGCAATACAAGCTTATTGTAGACAAGTTACAAAACACAAACCACTGCTGCTCATATGTGTGTGTTTCTTACCAGTCTTATTTCAAGCAAATGTGGGATTATACTGCTAAATTTTGTGACCTGATTTTTATACTAGTCCTGAACACTTTCCCACATAATATAACTTGAAGATAATTAGATGGAGCTCTAGTATTCGCTTTTGTGACTATATCAAAACTTAAATGCCTCCAATTGAAAGGATACATAGTTTCTGATTTTGTTTACTATTTAAAGTGTATTATGATGAACATGATTCTTTATAAATCTTTGTCCATGATTAATGACTTCTTAGTATTGGTTCCTTCCAAAATTTACTGTCAAATGGTATTTGATTACTTTGATACATAATGTCAGCTTCTAGAAAGACTGCTAATTCATAGTCCCAAAGCAGTTTAAGTACTAATCTAAATACAAAGCCAACAAATTCTGGAGTTAGTGTATGTTTTTAAGTTTCTAGTATAATTGAGGGACAATATAATGATGGACATATAATTATTTTGATTTTCATTCTTTGTTTCTCAGAAGACTTCAACATTATCACCAAATTACAAAATCAAAAACAACAATCAAAATTGTACATCCCTTTAATTGGATTTGGGAAGAATTGACATTTATGCAATATTTAGTCCTGTTAGCCAGGAACTTGACATTCCTTCCTCTCCTTTATTCAAATAAAATACTTCATCAATTTTTTTGATTGGCTTTAGTATATACTGCTATTATTGATAGAGAACCAATTCTCTAATATTTGTGAAAAGGCATTATCTCCATTTTAAGGTAGAATTTAATCTTCATTTTATAATAAAGAAAATGCCAGGATTCCTTTTAAAACGTTAGTGTCTGGAACATACATTAGTGCCAAGCTTGTTAATACATGACTCTGGATTTAAGTTTTGCTTTCTATCAATTTCCTTTCATTTCCCATATTGTTGTGGTACTAAAATTAATTAATGTTAAAGAATTCTTTCCTACCTAAATGAGATTCAAGCTGAATCACCCAATCCTCATATAAATAATAAGGTTATATTAGTGCAGGGTTTTTCAAAATCAGGTCCCTGAAGCCCCCTCTCCTACGGGACCTTCTCAGGTGAAGATGAGGAGAAAGTAGGATTTTGGACATCCCTTCCCCTGATTCAACTTCCAGTCTCCCCATCAACCAGCTCAGCTCAGCTTTTTATCTGTTTTTTATATCATGCTTCTGCTTCAGATTTCCACTGAACAAAAGACTATAGAGTAAAATAAATAAATAGAATGAGATGGGAAGGGATGAGGTGGAATGGAATGGAGTGGAATGGAATGGAATGGAATGGAATGGAATGGAATGGAATGGAATGGAATGGAATGGAATGGAATGGAATGGAATGCCACACCACTTGTCTTTCAGATAAAAGAATCTTTAAAACATTTTTAATGTTCCTCTGAGGGATAGGTTTGATAAAGACATATTTTCAATGAACGTTTTAACCTATCTTATAGCCAAATCCTAAAAATATCTTCCACCTACAACTAGACAGTATAACATGGATTGACCACTTTTGTTTTTAGAACTTGCAGTTTTACTGGTTGGTTGAAATTACATCATGCTTCCCCATACCTAGAGATGGCATTTGAATGCAAGAATACTAACAAAGAAGGCACTTTAAGCCAATTCAGTAAAATTTGTGTAATTTTTTTTGGCAAACAATATTTGTTTATTATTTTTTAATATTTGCAGGTAGCATTCTTATTCCACAACACTGATATAATAAACACCACGTTTATTTTAACTCTCTAAATCTAATTTGGTCTACCATGAACCCCAACTTGCAGGAAATTTCATCTTAGTCATTACGAGGCTCCTCTCATTCATCTAATGAAAGTCTCAAAGGTTACAAGGTCCAGAACTTTCTCCAGTGGCTGTCTAGTCAAGGGTTCAGCTTTTTCTATAACAAGCCAGATGGTCAATTCTGTATCTTAGGCTTTGTGGGCCATACTGGTCACTATTGCAGATGTTCAATTCTGACGTTATAGTTACCAGCCATAGACAATATGTACACAAACAAAGTAGTTGTGTTCCAATAAAACTTCATTTGTGGACACCAGAATTTGAACTTCATATAATTTCCATGTGTCATTGTGTTAGAAAAATCTTAGTCCTCCTGTGTGTCTCTCCTTTACTCTCACACCACTGCCACAACTCACAATACTACTGATACCAGATGAGTGTAAGTTTTCCCCACACGAAGCAACTGGGTGACACCAGCTGGGTTTTCTACTGTTTAACTCAATTCTGACACTAGCTACCTGGTGATAGCATTCCACAAATTTCGAGCTCAGGCCCCAAGACTGCCCCACTCGCCGCTTCAGATGCCCATGTAAGTCCTGGTTGTCAGCTGTGCTTCTAACTGACTGGCTATAAATCAAACGTTCCCACGACCCTCACCTTAGGTTAACCTGCTATAGTGGCTCACAGAACTCAGGAAAGCAGTTTATTTACTCTTTACCAGTTTATTTAAAATGTGATAAAGGATAAAGATGAAGATCCAGATGGGAGAGATGTTTAGATCAAGGTATGTGGGAAGAGAGGCAGAGCTTCCATGTGCTCTCCTTGCACAACACCCTCCCATCACCTCCACATGTTCACCAGGCTAGAAGCTCTCTGAACCCCATACTTTTGAGGTTTTCCTGGAAGCTTCATCACTTATGCATGATCAGTCATTAACTCCATTTCCAGCTCTTCTTCCCTCTGAAGAATGGAGGATAGTGCTGAAAATTCCAAGCCTCTGATCATGCCTTGGTTTTTCTGGTGACCAGCCCGAACCTAAGAGCCCATCAAGAGTCACCTCATTAGAACAAAAGACACTGCAATGACCAGGAAATTCCAAGCGATTTAGGAGCTCTGTGTCAGGAACTGGGGTCAAAGACCAAATGTTACAACAAAAGCTACTAGTAGTGCTCTTATCACTTAATGAAATTACAAGGTTTTAGGAGCTCTGTGCTAGGAACCAGCAGCACAGACCGACATATATTTTCTATTATCTCACAGTCACAAAATATTTTTATTCTTTTGATTTCATTTTAAAATATAAATCCATTCTTTGCTCCCAGTTGTATACAACTAGGTGGCAAGCTTTATGGTTTTCGACTCCCACTCTTGTCTCCTGTCCACACTGAATGCCATTGATATTCTCAGGGTAAAATTCAACTGGTGCCAGGAAGGAGGGCAGTTGCAGAGGCTGACCCCAGTACCTGACACAGAGCTCCTAAATCCCTTGGAATTTGCAATTGCGGAGGCTGGAGCAGGCGCTCACCACCAGGCCACCCTGGGTGCTCCACCTTGCAACTCCCCTCCAGGACCGGCAGGGGGAGGCACACCTAGCTCAGACGTTTGTCTCCAACTTAAAGAATTTTTCTGGGTTTTTTTCTTTTTCTTTTTTTTTTCTTTTTTTTTGATAACTGGGTGGTTTAGGATACTCCTGATCTCCACCACTCAGGGCCTTATTTGCCCCCTTTTGGTTAAGAGGGAAAGTCATAGTCATTCTGTTTCTTTGACAGCAGTAAAAACGAAATGTGAATTGATCATCTGAAATTATCCTGCCTCCATGGGTACTTTGAGAAGAGAAATAGGTTGTCTTTCTCCAAGAGAAACGCATTTGTTTATTCTTGTGACCACTGAGTAAAGAATTAGATGTAGGAGTCTAGGACTTTGCAGCCCCAGTTCAGCTGTTCCCTTTTTCCGGCGAAGCCTAGCCCAGAAAGAGTCAGTGCCTCATAAAAAACACTCAGCATGACCTAAACCCACACACGCTTTGCCTTCTCCCATACTGTCTCCTCCATCATGCATTTTCCTTGCCTTACTCAACTAACTTGGGTTTAAAAGTTAGACGGTAAGAGCACCCAGTAAATATTCCTACAGGTGCTCATCACGGGAAGCCTCCAGGAGGTATAACCCTACCTGTAGCCACAAGAGATCAACTGAGCATTAGAACGGCAGGACCCTCTGCCTCTTAAGATTCTATACATCCAACAAGAGACATTACATAGTGTTGTTTCACCGATTCCATGATACATTCATTACACATGGTCATTTCTCAGACCTGCCCAGTGAAGTTGTAAGTGTTCCCCACATGAAGATCAGTTGCTCCTTGAAGCCAGTTGTTTAAATGTCTCTGAAGACTTAGATGAGTAAAAAAAATAACAATGGATAGCAAGTCCAAACAAGACCCAAGGAGACGCTGCAGCCAGCTGATTCCATCTTAGCCTGATAAATGGAAATACCATTTAAGTAACGATGGTGTTGAAGAGGAAAATGGAGGCCTGAAGTGTGCCATTTAGCCGGAGGGAAAGGGAAGAGAAAGAAAATGGAAGCTGATTCTGTCTTTATTTAAAATTAGAGGGGTACTTTATTTTTTTTATTATTAGTTTCAGGTATACAAAACAATGTAATAGTTAGACATTTACACCCCTCACAAAGTGATAATCCCCCTCCCCCAATCTACTACCCCTCTGACATTGTATGTAGCTGTTACAATTCCATTGACTCTATTCCCTATGCTGTACTCCACATCCTGTGACCACATATATGTATATATACATATATATACATAACATATAAAATTATATATATAATATATAATATATATAATTTATTATATATAACTATATATACATATATATATTAAATTATAGTTGACAATCATTGTTATTCAGCTTCAGATGTACACTGCAGTGGTCAGGCATCTACACCATTCAAGAAGTGGACTCCCTAATAAGACAGATACCCTACAAAATCTTTACCAGATACCCTACAAAATCTTTACAACATTATTGATTATATTCCCCAAACTGTCTTTCGTATACCCGTGGCAATCTTGTGGTTACCAATTTGTGCTTTCTAATCCCCTCACCTTCTCCCTCATCCCCACCCCCCTCCCATCTAGCAACCCTCAGTTTTTTTCTCTATATCTCTGAGACTGTTTCTTACTAGTTTGCTCATTTATTCTGTTCTTTAGATTCCACATATAAGAAAGATAATATGGTATTTGTTTTTCTCCGTCTGACTTATTTCACTTAGCATGTTCTCTAGGTCCATCCATATCATTGCAAATGGTAAGATTTCATTCTTCTTTATGGCATTTCAGTTGTTTCCATGTCTTGGCTATTGTAAATAACACTGCAATAAACATAGGGTGCATATATTTTTTCGAATTAGCATTTTGGATTTCTCTGGATAGATACCTAAGAGTGGAATTGCTGGGTCATAAGGTAGTTCCATTTCCAGTTTTTTTAAGATACCTCCATACTGATTTCCAGAGTGGCTACACTAATCTGCACTCCCACCAACAGTGTACGAGGGATCCCTTTTCTTCACATCCTCACCAGCACTTACTGTTTGTTGATTTACTGATGATAGCCATTCTGACTGGAGTGAGGTGGTATTTCATTGTGGTTTTATTTGTATTTCTCTAGTGATTAGTGAGGTTGAGCATTTTTTCATGTCTGTTGGCCATCTGTAAACCCTCTTTAGAAAAATGTCTCTTTGTGTCCTCTGCCCATTTTTTAATTTTGTTTTTTTGGTGTTGAGTTGAATGAGTTTTTTATAAATTTTGGATATTAACCTCTTATCAGATGTATCATTGACAAATATCTTCTCCCATTCAGTAGGATGCCTTTTTGTTTTATTGATGGTTTCCTTTGCTGTGAAAAACTTTTAGTTTGATGTAATCCCATATGTTTATTTTTTCTCTTATTTTTCTCTTATTTTTTATCTTATTTTCTCTTATGTCCCTTGCCCTAGGGGATATATCAGTAAAAATATTACTAACGGTAATGTCTGCAAATTTACTACTATATTTACTGCTACATTTTCTTCTAGGAGTTTTATGGTTTCAAATCTTACATTTAAGTCTCTAATCCATTTTGGTGTAAGGAGGTGGTCCAGCTTCATTTTTTTGCATGTGTCTTTCCAGGCTTCCCAGCACCATTTATTGAATAGACTGTCTTTACCCCAATGTAATTTCTTGCTTCCATTGTTATAGATTAAATGACCATATAGGTATGGGTTTATTTCTGGGCTCTCTATTCTGTTCCATTGATCTATGGGTCTGTTTTTATGCCAGTACCATGCTGTTTTGATTGCTATAGCCTTGTACTATGATTTGATGTTAGGTATCATGATACCTTCTACTTTGTTCTTATTTCTCAATATTGCCAAGGCTATCCAGGGAATTTCATGGTTCCATATAAATTTTAGGATGATATGTTCTATTTCTGAGAAAAATGCCATTGGTAGTTTGATAAGAATTGCATTGAATCTGTGTATTGCTTTAGGCAGTATGAACATTTTAACTATATTAATTCTTCCTATCCATGAGCATGGTATGTGTTTCCATTTATTTGTATCTTCTTTCATTTCTCTCTTCAGTGTCTTATGATTTTCTGAGTACAGGTCTTTTCGTTCTTTGGTTAAATTTATTAAGTACTTTTTAGTTTTTGAAGCAATTGTAAATGGGACTGTTTTCTTAATTTCTCCTTCTGATAGTTTATTATTGGTGTATACAAATGCAACTGATTTCTGAATATTAAATTTGTGTCTTGCTACTTTACTGAATTCATTTATCAGTTCTAATGGTTTTTTGGTGTAGTCTTTGGAGTTCTCTATATATAGTATCATGTCATCTGCATATAATGACAATTTTACTTCCTCCTTTCCAATTTGGATGCATTTTATTTCTTCTTCTTGTCTGATTGCTGTGGCTGGAACTTCCAGCACTATGTTGAATAAAAGTGTAGAAAGTGGGCAACTTTGTCTTGTTCCTGATCTTAAGGGGAATGGTTTTAGCTTTTCCTCATTGAGTATGATGTTAGCTGTGAGTTTATCATATATGGCCTTTATTATGTTGAGATATGATCCCTCTATTCCCACTTTGATAAGAGTTTTTATCATAAATAGCTGCTGGATTTTGTCAAATGCTTTTTCTGCATCTATTGATATGATCATGTGATTTTTATTTTTCATTTTGTTAATGTAGTGTATCACGTTAATTGATTTGCAGATGTTGAAGCAACCCTGTATACCAGGAATGAATCCCACTTGATCATAGTCTATGATCTTTTTAATATATTGCTGAATTCTGTATGTTAATATTTTGTTGAGGATTTCTGCATCTATGTTCATTAGGGATATTGGGCTGTAGTTTTCTTTTTTTGTTATGTCTTTGTCTGATTTAGGGATCAGGGTGATAGTGACCTCGTAAGAAGAGTTTGGGAGCATCCCCTCCTGGATTTTTTGGAATAATTTGAGGAGAATAGGTGATAATTCTTTTTTGAATGTTTGGCAAAATTCACCTGTAAATCCATCTGGTCCAGGGCTTTTGTTTGATGGGAGTTTGTTGATTACTGATTCAATTTTACTGGTAATCACTCTATTCAGACTTTCTGTTTCCTCTTGAGTTAGCCTAGGAAGGTTGTATGCTTCTAGAAAATTATCCATTTCTTCCAGATTGTCTAATTTGTTGGCATATAGTTGCTCATAGTATTTTCTTAAAATTTTTTGTATTTCTGTGGCGTCTGTTGTCACTTCCCATCTATCATTTCTGATTTTATGACTTTGGGTCCTCTCTCTTTTTTGATGAGTCTAAAGGTTTGTCAGTTTTGTGTATCTTTTCAAAAAAAACAGCTCTTGGTTTCATTGATCCTTTGTATTTTTTTGGGGGGGTCTCTATTTTGTTTATTTCCACTGTGATCTTTATTATTTCCTTCCTTGAACTCCGTTTTGGCTTATTTTGCTGTTATTTTTCCAGTTCCTTTAGGTGTAAGGATAGACTGTTGATATAGATTTTTCTTGTTTCTTTAGGTGAGCCTGCATTGCTATGAATTTCCCTCTTAGGACTGATTTTGCTGCATTCCATAGATTTTGGTCATTGTGTTTTCATTTTCATTTGTTTCAAGGTATCTTTTGATTTCTTTCTTGATCTCATTGTTGACCCACTCATTATTTAGTAATATGTTATTCAGTCTCCATGTATTTGTGTGTTTTCCAGTTTTTTTCTTGTAATTGAATAATAATTTCATAGCACTGTGGTCAGAGAAGACGCTTGATATGATTTAAGTTTTCTTAAATTTATTGAGACTTGTTTTGTGGCCTAACATGTGGTATATCTTGGAAAATGTTCCATGTGCACTCGGGAAGAATGTATATTCTGCAGCTTGGGGGTGAAGGTGAAAATCTCTAAAAACATTGATTAAATCCAACTAGTCTAATGTGTTATTTAAGGCCACTCTTTCCATATTGATTTTCTATCTGGAGGATTTGTCCCTTGTTATCAGTGGTGTGTTGAAGTCTCCTGCTATGATAGTGTTACTGTTGATCTCTGTCTTTATGTCAGCCAATATCTGTTTTATATATTTAGGTGCTCCTATGTTGGATGCATAGATGTTTATTAGGGTTATGTCCTCTTGTTGGATCGATCCCTTTATTATTATGCAGTGCCCTTCTTTGTCTTTTATTATATTCTTCATTTTAAAGTCTGTTTTGTCTGATATAAATATTGCTATTGCAGTTTTTTTTCTCATTTCCGTTTGCATGTAATATCTTACTCCATCCCTTTATTTTCAGCCTGTGTGTGTCTTTTGATCTGAGGTGAGTCTCTTGTATACAGCATATGCAAGTATCTTGTTTTCTTATCCACTCAGCCACCCTGTGTCTTTTGATTGGTGCATTTAATCCATTTACATTTAAAGTGAATATTGATAGGTACATAGTTATTGCCATTCTGTTGTTTGTATTTCTGGTCTTCATTAGTTAGATTGTTTTCATCTTTCTTCTGCTTAGAGAAGCCCTTTTAACATTTCCTGCAATGCTGTCTTGGTGGTAATGAATTCCTTTAGCTTATCCTTTCCTGGGAAGATCTTTATTTCTCCTTCAATTTTCAAGGATAGCCTTGCTGGATAAAGCAATCTAGGTTGCAGGCTTTTGTTTTTCATCACTTTGAATATCTCCTGCCACTCCCTACTAGCCTGCAAAGTTTCTGTGGAAAAGTTAGTTGATAGTCTTATGGGAGCGCCCTTGTAAGTAATTTGCTGTCTATCTCTTGCTGCTTTTAGGATTCTCTCTTTATCTTTAACCTTTGCTATTTTAACCATAATGTGTCTTGGTGTGGGCCTGTTTGAGTTCATCTTGATTGGAACTCTCTGTGCTTCCTGGGCTTGTATGTCAATTTCCTTCACCAGATTAGGAAAGTTTTCTGTCATTATTTCTTCAAATATGTTTTCAATCCCTTGCTCTCTCTCCTCTCCTTCTGGTATTCCTATGACGCACATGCTGTTGCACTTGATGTTATCCCACAGGTCTCTCAAACTATTTTTAGTGTTTTTTATTCTTTTTTGTTTTTGTTGTTCTGATAGGGTGATTTCAGCTAACTTGTCTTCTAAATCGCTGATTGGATCCTCTGCTTCATCTAATCTGCTGATAACTCCTTAGAGTGCGTTCCTTTATTTCAGGTATTCTATTTTTTTTATCCTAATGGGTTATTTTTTATGATTTCTGTATCCTTCTTTATTTTCTCACTAAGTTCCTTAAATATTCTTATAATCAGTCTTCTAAATGCTGTCTCTTGTTGGTTACCTCTGTTTCATTTAGTTCTAGTTCTGGAGGTTTCTTCTTTTATTTGGGTCATGTTTCTTTCTTTCCTCATTCTGGCTGACTCTCTGTGCTTGCTTTGATATATTAGGTAGATCCCCTAAGTCTCTCAGTCTTTGCTGGGTGAACTAACATAGTGTGTGTCCTTTATATTTGAATTGCACAGTCTCCCTATTTTCCTGTGCGTATGTTCCAAAAGTGCCCCTTGTTTTGTATGTATTCTCCTGTTGAAGTTGAGCTTTAATTGCTTTTGGCTTTTCAGTGGGTGGGATTGACTCCCAGGCTGACTAACTGTGAGAATTGGCTATGTCCACAGTGTATGAGCTGCTGTGTAAGGGTTGACCCCTCAGATGAGCCCCTATGGGCTTTTGTGCCTGTAGAGAATTCCTTTTGGGTGTGTCACTTGTAGGTTAAACCAGGCAATGCTCTGGTTTGGTCTGGAATTGGCCTCTGGGTGTGTTGAATCTTGTGCCTCTTGGGCTGGGCCATTGTGCAGGGTGATTTCAGAACAAAACAAACCAACAAGCACAACAACAACAACAAATATACTCACAAATAGAAACAACCAACACTCAACACAAATAAAAATATCAAAAATACAAAAACCAAAACAGAAAAGAAACAAAACAAAAAATAGCAACACCAAAAACAAAAATCAATACAGAAAAGTGGAAAGAAAGAGGAAAAGTAGAGCAGGGAAAAGAAAAAAGAAAAGAAGAAGGAGAAAGGAACAACAACAACAACAACAACAAAAAAAAAATATATATATATATATATATAGAGAGAGAGAGAGAAGGGGGAAGAAAAAATACATATATATATAACTAATTAACTCTTTCTATATATAATATATATATATATATATATATATATATATATATATATATATATATATATATTAAATTGGTACAAAAGTAATTGTGGTTTAACAGATTCAAAATAATTGCAAAAACCACAATTACTTTTGCACCAACCTAACATATATATATATAACTCTCTCTCTCTCTCTCTCTCTATGTGTATATATATATATATATATATATATATATATATGTATATATGTATATATATATATATGTATGTGTATATATATGTGTGTGTGTGTATATATATATATATATATATATATATATAAACTAAAAATTATAATAATAATAAAATAAAATAAAAAAGAACAGTGCCAGCCTTGGCTTAAGCCCACCAGGCTATCTCCGGGTTGTCCTCTGCTATAGAAAATCTCTTCTGCATCTTGTGGAGGCAGAGCCAACCACCTGGCTCCCAGAGTGACCCTGGCACTGCAGTTCTAGGTGCGTGGGGCTATGGGGTGTAGTTGATAGTTTTTACAAAGTCAGTGCAGTTTCTGCTGTCGCCTCACATACATACACTGAGAGCACCACAGCCAGCCACCAGGAAGTGGGTTTCTTCCCTGTATGCAGGTCTCCTTGGTCTTAGGGGACTTCTTCCGTGGCGCGGGGGGGGGGGGGGGGGGGGTTAGATTCCTGAGCTTCTGATAGCCCAGGACTGCCCCTATAACCCACTGCTGGTGACACTTGCATGTGTCTCCTCAGCTCTAATTGCCATGCCAGGAGCCGCCCAGACAAGGTGAGGGCTGAGTAGGCAAGTGCCTGCGTCTCCCTGGCCAGCCCAGCAGTATCATACTCAACCCAGCCTCTTCCCTAGGTCATAGCTGCAAACCGGCTTTTTCCAGTTCTTGAGGGCTACAGCTTCTCTGTAATCTGATACTATTCCTTTCCATTCTGGGACCAGCTTAAACCTCTGGAAGGGCGGGGGTAGACAAGCTGTGACCATGAGAGCCTAGCCGCAGTTCTCAGCTGAGATCTCTTCCTCGAATGCTAGGCACCGCTGATCCCTTGGCAGGACTGTGGGGTGCAGGGAAAGAGCCCACAAGCTGGCTGTTGCAATCTCCAGTCTGTGTCCTGGGGCCCCGCATCACCGCAGCCTCAGATGTGGGCCGCATCTCCACTCCATTCCCTTCCCTCTTGCCCCACTCGACCTGTTTGCCCACCTTCAGGTAATGCTCGTGTGTGTCTCTTAGCTGTTCTGTGTGATAAGCAGAGAATCCTTTGATGAGTTATAGGTATTCAATTTGTGGTAAGTTCCAAAGGAGAACTCAAGAAGCACACCTCACGCCGCCATTTCTATCACACCATTCGAGGGGTACTTTAAAAATGACTTTCTATTAGGTGAATAGTTTCTGAAATTTCTGGTTAAGAGGTTAAATGTCTACTTGAAATCCTTGCACTGTATACTTCTTAGTGCCTTATCCCTTTTCAGAGAAGAGCTATAAAAACAAAGTTCCAAACACTCAGCAGAGCATACAAGAAGTTCTGTTTAATCTTCAAGGCCAGGTTCAGAATAAATTTCTCCATGTAACTGGTATGGTCAGAATTAACCAGATTCTAAGTGTGAATGGCCAGCTTGACCCATAAAAAGTCTCTTTCTTCCTGGGTTGCCCTCTCCAAAAATATCTAAGAATGACCAGGTGCAAATGGAAGCCAGTTGGTCCTTTGCCACCATCTTAGGCTCCAGTCTTAGGTTAAGCCTCTGCTTAGATTCTAAGGCTTAGATTCTAAATTAAAAGTCCTAATAACACAACAGATTCTCAGAAAGAAGGAAGGAAGGAAGGATTCTCAGGTGCCTTATGCATTTAAGATATAAATGGGTACACCTTACTAGATTCACAGAGGACTTTTGATCCTCAAAGGGGTGTGGGGGGGGGGCATGTCTTGCCCTATTAAAGCAGAGTTTTACTGATGGGAATGTGTTAAGCATGGAAATAGTACAGAAAAAAAAGTTGAGAACTAGCCCTTTAGACAGAAGCACATGAGAAATAACTACCCAAGGATTGGTGAGATTCTGTTTCAGATTAATTCATGTTTTCACCTCTAGTACTTTATATTACCCCTGCTCTTTCCATATTTGAGACATCTGGGCAGAATTCTGCCTTCATTCCCCCAGATAAAGAATAATATAGCAGGACACAGATAACCAGAGTCAAATTCTTGGCTTTTGAGTTTCAAAATCCTAAGCCCTGGCCTAAGACAAAAGATTTGGAAGAACTGTGAGTAAAGAGAGCAAAGTGCCCTCAGGGTGTGAGGAGGGGTGAGGGGAGTAAAGATGGGAAGTCCTGTTCCCCACACTACTCCACGGGTGCTTCAGTGGCTACTCCACTGCCATGCTTCAGACAGGGGTGTGCTTGAACCCTCAACGTACATAGAGCCACCAAGAGGACAGCCCCACAACCGGCACGTAAGACAGCTGTGTGTCTAGGCAGAGAGGCCCTGGCAGCCTCGAAAGTTCCCAGCACCACCCATGGGGAGTGTGGATGAGCCCTGGTGCCTGATGGGAGGGAGGAGAGAAGTAGAACACAGTGATATGGGAGCAGCGGCATGATACCCCTGCCCCAAGAGTGAGAGCCAAGGGTAGAGAGCTGGACGACCAGAAGGGCTTTGCATTTGGACAGAGGGCAAATATAACAGTGCCCCACTGGACCAGCAGCTGACCGCCAGGGCATCTCACCAGACTCCAACATTGATAGGAAACTCAGGACCAGCACTCTGTAAGCCTGCCTGGAGTTTAAAGAAAACCCCAGAGAAAAGACTCTGAATAGGCACACACAAAATTAGGAATTAGTTTCTGTTCTGCATAAACTAGGATGTAGCTAGGTCTATTGATAGAGTCTTGAAATGGAGAGTGTTTGCTTCTCCTTCCCTATTCAGAAACAGCAAGGACCATAAAAAAGCATTCTAGAATTTTTTAACATTAATTGAAGTGTCATAGAACTTGCCTTGGTGGTCTATGCATGCATTCTCAGTGGGGGGCAATATCAGTTATACAATGGTTTGTGATCCCCTCCCAAAGGGCTACAATGGGCTACTAGATGTACAATACATTTTGGTATTAAAATTTCTTAAGGGAGTCCAATTAGGAAAAAAAGTCTAAAAATGCTCCTTAGAGGGAATAATGAAGAAACAAATGTTGAGAAACACTGGTCTACTGCAATATGGAAGACTTGGGAACCAAATTTAATAGTCTTAGCCTCTGTATCTCTGAAAAACCAACACTAACTAAAGGCACTGTGGCAATCATATTGAATTAACATGGTTAATTCACTTATTCAATTAAAAACCTAAAACCCACCTTTTAAAATTATTTTTCTGGAAGTGCAAGTGGTGGATATAGAAATCTTTATAAAGGATTATGGACATTTTGTCAATATACAGTGAAAAATTCAGAACTCTCTGGATGCTTATCACTACCACCCAACCAAAAGAGGAAAGGGACGTAGTTTGTCAGGTTTTTAATTGAATGTGAATGAATTAACTATGTTGATTCAATATAATGGCTATAGATGAGCCATCCCTATTGAACCAGAACTAAGACTGTTATTATAAAAAATGCAAAGCAAAAAAGCAGCAAGAAGACAGATGAGACCCTTATCAAAAGGGTATATAACCTTATCTGTTGGATATCCTAACTTTTTGAATCCTCAGTACTGTGGTAAGAATAATTAGCTGGTGAGAAACGCCAGATGAACAGGAGAAAACATCCTCGTTTGTAAATAAGGCCAAAGAAGCTAGTGAGACTCAGAAAATCAAGGGCTTTGCATCTGGGTGTTTCAGATGGGGAAGGTTTACACATTGTTTCTGCTGAGTGAGGTCCATGCAGGTGACGAAAGGCGACAGGAGGAATCAAAGGTGTCCAGAGGAAACTCACACCTACCCAAGGGGCCGAGAAGCAATAGCAATACTAAATTTACTAAATCTAGCATGTACCTAGCTTAGATAGATGAGGGCAATACGCAGGAAGCAGAAGGCCTGGAAATTGTGCAGAAAACCAGGGACAAAGCAGTCGGCTACAGTAGAAAGAGAAAACAGATCTGGGCTCAGACCCTTGCTTCCCTTCTTTCTGAATGTGGATGCCCTTTGCCAGACGATTTCAATTCTGGCCTTCAAACCTCTCATTTGTAAACCAAGATTAATCCCTACTTGCAAAATTGTTTTGAGGATTAGATGAGAATACGTGACCTGCAAAGCATGAGTGTCTAGTAAGTGCGCTTGGCAAATGGGAGTTTAAATAGATAGGTGAAAGTTTAGAAGGATGAAATGGGAAAAGCTAGTGTCACTAAGTTTTCTGTGTGTGTGTGTGTGTGTGTGTGTGTGTGTGTGTGTGTGTGCGTGTGTGCGTGTGTGCACACGCACATGCACATGTGTGTGTTTACTTTGTAAAATTTATCAAAGTTCACCTTATAAAGGGTACTGAGAACATGGGTCCTCTAAGGGGCGGAAACGTCTTAGGTAGAAGGGAAGGTATTAACCAGTGTAAGTTCCTGCTTCATCATCACTGAATAAGAGGCCTAATCACAGCAAAAACTGAAAAATCCGACGTTATGCCACAAAAGATGAAGAAATTCAGGGCTTTGAGGATTGTTTAGGACCTTGCAGAGTTCTAAACCAGGAATTCGTATGAGCATTGGCATTTGAGCTGCTTTATAAAAAATAAATGCATAGTGAGAGGTTTTGAAAAATAGTCGGTAACCACAAGATGGTCATGGGGGTTTGAAAATTAATTTGGGGAACGTACAGAGGGATAGTGGATGGGGGGAGGGGGGTTCACACAGTGTGAGGGATATAAATGATAAACGTCTAAGTTTTGCTTTGTCTTGTGCACCTGAAACTAATAAAAAAGAAAAAAAGAATTGATGATGAAAATTAAATAAATAAATAAATAAATAAATAAATAAATAAATAAATAAATAAATAAATAAATGCATAGCGGCAAACAGACTCATTAGAAAGGGGTTTCATAGCACAGGAATGAACTTGCCAAAATGGCACTAATTAGGAAAGGGTGAATAGGAACCATGAGAAAAGATACCTGTGGTCTACGCTGTGTCAGCTGGTGAAGGTAAATGAAGTCACCCATCATTTTATCCCTTTCTGAGAAACTATTTCTAACAGGTCCTGGGAGGGAACAAATCAGGCATTCTGGGTAGGATTTATCTCTTCTATGTCAAAGAGACTTTTGATAACAAGAAAATGGTTATTAAAGGCAGGAAGAAGTGGGCAATGGTACAACAGGAAAATACTATCTCCAAAAATAAAGGCAAGTTTTACCGACTAATAAGAGATAAGCTCTGAGAAAGGACTTACCAAACAGTTCGAGGGCTTTGAGAATCAATGTGAGAACCTGCAATTTATTTCAAACTGTCAGATATATGAGGAGGGTCACATAATTTATATGTTGCAAGAATCCATAAACAAGGATTGAGCACATATATTGCCTGGGAGTATGTGGGGACAGAGCCCCCAAGAGCAGTTTCCAGGCTCTCGGCCTCACATGGAAAGGTGCTGGCTCAAGTAGTAAATGGCCATCAACTGTGATTGCATGGCCATCAGCTGTGGCTAGTTGGCTGTCAGCTGTAACCAGTGAGCCATTGGCCACTAATATAACTGCTGTGGCTATGCTAGCAGAAAATGGGGGCTAGCAAGAAGATGGTGGCTGGGCTGGCAAGCACGGATCGCAGTTAGCACGGCGGAGTGCAGGTTGCGGATTGCAGAGAAGTTGACAGCAGGTTGCAGACAGTGTGGCTCCTGCTTCCTGTGTCTCCAACCCAGCTGCCAGCAAGAATATAGTGGTATGACTCCCCTACCTATGGCTCCGTGGGTGTTCCTTTTTGGCCTCACCATGTCGTGCATTCTTATGTGGGGAGCAGGAGCAGAGACCCCGCAGGCCACCCTGCATGACAGAGTATGTGGGGACAGAGCCCAGAGAGCAGTTTCCAGGCTCCCGGCCTCACGTGGAAAGGTGCTGGCTCAGTTATTAGATGGCCATCAGCTGTAATCAGATGGCCATCCGCTGTGGCTGGGTGGCCATCAGCTGTTCCCGGTTAGCCATTGGCCACTGATATAACTGCCGTGGCTACAGTGAAGGGTTGGTTGGTTGGTTGGTTGGTTGGTTGGTTGGTTGGTTGGTTGGTTGGTTGGTTGGTTGGCAGGCAGAGAAGTGGACGGTGGATTGTGGCTAGCAAGTGAGGCTAGCAAGCGGATTGCAGATTGTGTTGATCCTACTTCCTGTGTCTCTCCCGGCCGCCAGAGAGAATATAGTGGTATAACTCCCCTATCTATGGCTCCGTGGGTGTTCCTTTTTGGCCTCACCATATCCTGTGTTCTTATGTAGGGAGCAGGAGCTGCACATGAATAAAAAATGAATAAAATATAGATTGATGCTTCCTGACAAAAGGAGGTTTACAGCTTACTTTGAAGCATCAATGGAACAAACCAGACATGCAGTATATTAAGTCAAAGCATATAAGTAAGATAACTCATTTGCCTTTTCAAAAATAAGTAGTGTACTTTGGAGATTGGAACAGTTTCTCCAGTCTTATTTCAGAAGTACAACAAAACTATAAAGCAGAACTTTTATTTTGAGATTTCATCCAACTTCTCTTTACAATTGAGTTTTACCCTAGTGCTAAAGCAGTATTTATATTCTTAAATACGAAGGAACAAAAGCCAGCTTGTCAGTTCTTTACCTTGTGCTCACAGAACATTGGCAGCTAAGAGAAGACCCCGTTAATGAACCCATTG
Source organism: Rhinolophus sinicus (assembly GCF_057876585.1). Lineage (NCBI taxonomy): Eukaryota > Metazoa > Chordata > Mammalia > Chiroptera > Rhinolophidae > Rhinolophus > Rhinolophus sinicus. The sequence goes on from NC_142504.1 coordinate 48,240,374, forward strand.
TCCAAGGGGTCTGGTGGGAAGGTAGAGGGTGCAATAGCTCCTGATTCCTCCTGCAAGCGTTTTGCCTTTTATGACTTTCAATTTAAATTCTCATCCTTACCATGACTGTATTATGGGTTTTGTATTCCCTGGGTGATGGTTTTCATGTTCTTGAGAAGGAGAAACAAACTCACCTAAATAAGTTCCAAATCCTCATCCAATGTCATGGGGCCTTCGTGTATAATTCTTGAAATGCCGAGAAGGGTACTCTTGCCAGGTCTCATTTCAGGCAGGTTCTTGGTGTGGAATATTCTACCAGTGTTCATGGGGCTTTTGTTACATTTTGCTTTTGAATTTTCTGCCATCCTGTTGATCAAGGGCCAAAAATGAATACAATAAAATTCACATGTGCAAGAAAAAAAAATTTCTATAAGTGATCATATCTTGCATTAAGGCTCCCACTGTTAGTAGGAAAAAACAAAACCAAAACCAAAGTTATGAACTTACCAATTAAAGTTAACCATGTCTCTTTCTGTTCATTAAGCTTTGAAGGGGTTGACTTAGACTTTTTTGGGTCTCAGTCAATTCAAAATGTAAAACACTAAAAGAACCAAAAGCACAAGCAACAAAAGAAAAAATAGATAAGTTGAACATCAAAATTTAAAAATTTTGGATACATCAAAGGACACTATTAACAGAGTGAAAAGGCAATCCAATAAATGGGGGGGGGGATTGCACAGCATATATCTGATAAGGAATTGATACCCAGAATATATAAAGAACCACAACTCAAAAAAACAAAAAATTAAAATGGGCAAAAGACTTGAATTGACACTTCTCCAAAAAAGAAATACAAATGGCCAATAAGTGCATGAAAATATGCTCAACATCATTAGTTATTAGGGAAATGCAAATCAAAACCACAACATCACCTCACACCTATTAGAATGGCTAGGCTACTATTTTAAAAAAAATAGAAAATATCAAGCACTGGAAAGGATGTAGAGAAATTGGAACCTTTGTGCATAGCTGGTGGGAATATAAATGGTATAGCCACTGTGGGAAATGGTGTCATTTTCCACAAAAGAAATAAACATAGAATTACCATATGATCCAGCAGTTTTACATCTGGGTATATACGAAAGGAAAGGAAAGGGAAGGGAAGGGAAGGGAAGGGAAGGGAAGGGAAGGGAAGGGAAGGGAAGGGAAGGGAAGGGAAGGGAAGGGAAGGGAAGGGAAGGGAAGGGAAGGGAAATGGAAAGGGAAGGGAAATGGAAAGGGAAGGGAAATGGAAAGGGAAGGGAAAGGAAGAAAGGAAGACTCGAACAGATATTTGTTCCCCCATGTTCATGGAAGCATTATTCACAAGGGCCAAAAGTTGGAAGCAACCCAAGTGTCCACTGATGGATGAATGGATAAACAAAATGCAGTACACATACAATGGAATATTATTTAGCCTTAAAAAGGAAGGAAATTTTGCATATACTACAACATGGATGAACTTTGAAGATGTTATGCTAAGTCAAACAAACATCACAAAGAAAATTATTGTATGATTCATTTTATATGAAATTCCTAGATTAGTCAAATCCATACAGACAGAGAGTAGAATGGTTGTTGCCAGGGGCCAGGGGGATTGGGGAATGGGGACATAGTATGTAATGACCACAGAGTTTCACTTTGGGAGGTGAAAAAGTTCTGGAGACTGATGGTGGTGATGGTTGCAAACAATGTAAACGTACTTAATGCCATAGAACTATACACTTAAAATGGTTAAAAGGGTAAATGTTATGTTATGAATACTGCAACAAAAAAAAGCTATAAGGGCAGTTTTCCCCACTTTCCAGGTTTCTCCTGGCTGCATTCTCCTTCTCAAAACTTAGGTGTCCTCACAGCACTGGTGCCAGGCTCTTGGTTTGTGTGCTGACCTCAGTTGGGGTGTCTTGATCCTAGGAAGCTCAGGCCATACTGCCTCCAGCATCATAATATCTTCAGTCTATTCTCCCAGGGAGTTTGCTATCTTCCTCTGATGAGTAGGCCCCGCCTGAGCCATCAGGCCTCACAGATCCGCTGGCATCAGCTGCAATCCCTATTCATTCCCATGTCTGAGAGTCCAAACTTCAGTCCTTGGCTGTCAGGTCGCTTCATCCCTTGCTGCCATGACCCCTCTTGGGAAGACCACCAGTCAGCATCTTTAGGCATTTTCCAAGTTCCCACATGTGAGAACCATGTGACTCTACAGGCCATGGGGAATCCTTAACAGCTGCCTTGAGTCCTCTCTTGATACCAACATGCCATACCACCATTTCACTTTCTCCTGTCCCTTCCCAATATCAGCTCAAAGAGGATGAGCAAAGAGTACTTGTTCCCTCTGTTTTGGGCTTTCCTCTTAGCCAACCTGAGGTTTCCATGATTTCTTCGCCCACCCAATCCCCTCTGCCAAGGCCCAGATTGGTGCAGCTGTTGGGTTCATAATGGAGCCAGTCAGGGTCTTCACACTTTTGAAATCATTACTCATGAGTCTCTCCCTCTTCTGTTTCCACCAGCATGAAGGGCTCTCCACTCCTTCACTGGGTTTGGGAGTGTATGTGAGTTCCTGTATGACATGCTCTGTAAGCACTATTCAGTCACCTGTACTTTGTCCATTGGCTAACTCTAAGAGTTGGAAATGTCTGAACAGACTTTACATTAATATGACTTGCAAATGTGCTTTTTTGTGGGTCACATGGTATTTTTAATTATATTTCTTTCCTCTATAAGTGACTTAAAGGAGAATATTTTTAGCACTGAGGTTAATGAATTCACTATTCTTACATTCCATCAGTTGTTTAAATTCATATATTTTAGTTTACAGTTTTGCTTTTTCTATTTTTAATTGCCTTGCATTCTTTGACTTTATTGTGTCCTCCATTTTTTTCACATTCATCATATTTTCTATTCTGTCAAATCCCTTTTTCTTCTAGAACCCCCCATCCCCTTATCCAAGCTGTACCAGTTTGTCTCCAGGCTGACTGCACATTCAGTAACCAGGAATCTTCCATTATTGCTCTCCTGGTTTGGGTCTACTGTTTTGGGATCCCATGCCTTCTGATTTCTTTGTTTACACTCTCATTTTTGCAGGAGTATATCCTCAAGTAACTGGTAAGAATAGGTGTGTGGGTGGTAAAGTTTGAGTCTTGCGTGTGTCTATAAGAGTTTTTACTCTGTTGTACCACTTAATGAATAATTTATATAGTATTCTGGCATGAAAAATATTTTTCCTTAGACTTTTATAGGCATTGCTGTATTGTTTTCAAATATCCAACATTGTTGATAAGCCTGGTGTCAGTCTCCTGCTAGTCTTGTATATGTGAACTTTTTCACTCTAGAAGTACTTTCTTATCTTTGGTGTACTACAATTTTACAGTGATGTGTGTTGTCTAGTTTCACTCATCCTGCTCAGCATTAAGTGAGTTTTTTCTATTAAAAAATTCACGTCTTTCAGCTTTTGGTAATTCTGTGTTTCTGAGAACACCTTTTTGTTCTGACTCTTTTTATGGCATTCTGTTCTTACTTCTTAGAGGATATTAACCAGAAATTTCTGTGTGTATCAAGGGTGAGTGGTAGAATTGTGTTTTGTTTTCTAATTCTGTTCTTTTCCTTATTTCTTATTCCTTCAGTGTCATTTTTTCTGTTTATTTTTCTTGTTCTCATTCATGTGACAGGATTTCCTCAAATATCTACTAATCCTTAATTTTCCATTCACAATTCAGAATGAGGCAAAAACAAGCTCATTGTGAACACTGAATATCTGAATAAGGCTTATTAACTGCTGACTTTCAGACTAAGAAACAAAAATATAAAAACAGGAAGGTCTTTTCTCTTAAAAGCTAGTTCCTACACTGGTTGACTCATTCTTCCAAAACAGTTCGATTTCTTTAGAGGAAGCTCTCCAATTATTTTGCCTGTGACATAAACTCCTGACTGGTGGGCATTATGCACCTGGGAAGGAAATAGAGCCAACTGTTCCGCACAGACACCTTCAATTAACCCCCATTTTCTACTTCCTATCTCATCCTCAATTCTACCTGGCTTATGTAGTATTCTTAGATAGGGTCGCTCCTCAGCCCTGGCTCCTTCATCTTGTGTCCTAAGTTGTGGCCACTTCCAACTTGTTTAATTATTCACTACTCCTCCATCTGCTTCCATGCTTCAGTATAATTCTGGAAGGTCTCAGTTGCCAACAACAACCATCCCTTCCCATCTACTTTCTTGTTTATTGTGGGATTATATCTTTTTTCCTTTATAGTCTATTTAATTAGAGTCTCAGAACAATGAAATAAACATGTGTTATCAGTCTGATATCTTGAAAGGAAAAATTTTGTTGTAAAGGTTTTGACATAAAGACCCCTTCTTCTCATTTTTTTCTAGATTTTGGTGGTTTTTTTTAACTTTTAGTATCTATTTAATTTCCAAGTAGTTTTTCTGGTTGTCTTTTTATTGTTGATTTCTGGTCTTTTCAAATCAAGATGTAGCTCCTAAATCATGATTTTCATGAATTTATTTAGGCTCTTCATCACGAAATTGATGTTTGTCAGTGTTCTATAGATATAAATTATCTATTCTGTTCGTAGTGTAAAAATTCTATACATGTCAATTAACTTGACCTTGTTGATTATGTTATTCAAGCCCTTTAGTTTTATTTTTAGACTACTTTATCTGTCAAGCTCCAAAGTTTATTAAAATCTTCCATTGTGGTTTTATCATTTTCTCCTGAAATTTTTAGCAACTTTTGCCTTATGTATCTATCTGCTATGTTTGTACATAACCTCATGCATAAAGGCTTATTTTTCTCCGGATATCATCTTTGGCAGTATATAATCTTCTTTGTCCCATTAAATGCTTTTGACTCTGAATTCTGGTATACCTGCTTTCTTTGTTTGCATTAACTCGGTTTATCTTTGTCCACATGCTTATTTTCAATCTTTCTTTGTCACTTTAACTGTGATTCTTGTTAATATATAGTTGGATTTTGTCTAACAGAATACAATAATGTGTTTTGATAGGGAAATTCAGACTTTGACATTTATTGTGATAACTGATATTCTATTTAATTTAGGAGGAATATTATTGTGATATTCCTTCCATTTATTTTAGGTTTCATATTTATCATACCTGATTGTTTTCTTTTCCCCTCTACTTACTTTTCTTCATAAGTGCTTCTCAATTTTCTCCCCACCTTAAGTGGGACAGGATGGCTAGAATGGGCTGCAGTTGGGTATTTCCTTCTCCCAGGTTGATTGAGATCTGACAAAACCCCAGTTGGTTAGGCTCTGGGAAAATCGTTTCCCTTGAGGGCAGGTCTGGGTAAGAAGAACAGATGCTCTGGTGTATTCAAAATGGTTCCTTTTCCTCTCCCACTGCTGGAAGCATGAGGGGATTTTTTCTCCCATCTTCACTGTGAGAACCTGGTAGAGCTCCAGGAGGTAAAACTCACAAAGGTGTGTGTGAGGGGGTGTGCCCTAGGAGTGGGTCCCGCTGGAGTTTTTAATTCTCAGACTTGTCCACACTGATCCTCCAGCAATTCATCAATTACAGTTCAAGTTTCCCTATTCCACCACTGGCTCCCCAGGAGGTTTCTCCTTTGGGTTTCTGCTCTGCTAACTTGCCTCTGTATCCACCTGTCTGTCTCTCCTATTTGGGGGGCAGGGGTTTGCCCTGTGACCTGACTCACCTGACAGATCTGAGAAGAGTTGTTCATTTTTTAGTTTGTAGACAATAGTTTAGTGGTTACCAGAGGGTAAGGGGGGTGGGGGGTGGGAGATGAGGGTAAAAGGGATCAAATATATGGTGATGGAAGGAGAACTGACTCTGGGTGGTGAACACACAACGGGATTTATAGATGATGTATTACAGAATTGTACACCTGAAATCTATGTAACTTTACTAATAATTGTCACCCCAATAAACTTCAATTAAAAGAAAATTTTTTTCATTTTGTTCAATTTTCTATTTATAGTTAGGATGGAGTGGTGACTTACATGATGGAAAGGGAACCAGCAGTCCCTCTCCTTACTTTTCTGGCTTGGTCAGTTCTTTCTTCATTGCATTTTGACCCTGATAATTTGGAAGTGCTAATTATTGTTTTTAGTTCTTCCAAGGCTTACCTTCTCACCCCAACAGCTGTAACCACACCTGTATTTCTCTATTAATATATAACAATTGAAAGTGTCCTCCCACCAAGCTATTTTCTTTGCCCACTCAATACCACAAAGATGATATTTTTAGGCTGTTATAGCCTCTCCTATCTACATTACCACTCCCTATGGTGGTGTCCTGGAGCTGGTTCATACTGACTCATCTCCTCCCAACCCTGTGTTCAGTTACATCACCTTGATAACTTGAAATTGGCCACAGTGGGAGTAATTACACCATGGAAATTGGTAAACACTACAAAGCAGGAATTTGTTTTTTAGTTTATCATTTTTCCATGAGTCAATTGTTAATTATTTACAAGTACACTACTGCATTTCTGCTTCCACTAAAATTTGTACATTTTGCTGAACTCCTTCAGAATTTTAGTTCAGAGATATTCTATTTCCTTTTAGTATATATTTTGTTTCAAAATGCTGCATCACATAGTAACCATTGCTTTTACTAATCTATTGTTATTGTTATAATTTTCTCTCTGGAAATTTATAAAATTTTTTAATCCAAGGATTTATAAACATCACAAAGATATAATTAGATATGCATTTTTCCCATTAATCCTATCTGAGTCTTGATAACCATTATTAATATAAAAACTTGTCTTTCTTTCTCCATAAAATTTTTCTTCTTTTTTAAAAAATTATTTCTCCATATATTCCATTTCCTCTTTTCAGAACTCTTAGTATTTACATTTTAAGTCTCTAACCAAAAAAGTCTCTTGTCTTTTCCCTCATATCCTTATAATTTTGTTTTTTTGTGCCATTTTTTCTACCAGGTCTTCCAAACCACTATTTCAGTCCTCAATACCAGCCATCTTCTTCAGTTTTTTTTCTTTTTTAATTGAGGTTTATATTTAGCTCTAGGAAATATTGTGTATTCTAACAGCACCTCCTCAAGGAGCCTCAATACTCTTTTGGAGTTCTCTCCCACTTCTTTGTTCAGCTCTATAGCAGTGGGAGCTCCCAGGTCCAGTTCAACTTTCACTTTCTCCCTTGGATCTCTGATGACCCTTAAACAAATTATAATTTCTTTGCCTCCTCATGGTTTATTGCCCTTTAGCACCTGTTCAACCAGGACTTTGAGGTTCCCCAGACCATGATGTTGGGCATGAAAACTTATGCTTATGTCAATTGATAAGCAATTGAGCTGGAAGTCGCTACACTGAGGCAGGAAGGGGGCCTCTTGGAAATAAGCAGCAGTGTCCTCTCCCTAAGCAACTGGAAGCAACTCAGCCCATCAAAGTATCTCTCCTCCAGGCTCAGGAGCACATGCAGCTCATGCAATCAGGCCTCTGCTTGTGGGACCCCTTGTGCAGCAGAAAATTTGGAGTGTTTACTCTACAATCCTCTCCTCTCCTCTATAGCACAGGGAGCAAAGACCTTACCTCTCAGGCTGCTGCATACCCTCCTGGTTCCATCAGCAGCCTCAATTTGTTCACTGCGTTTTCAGAGGAGGAACTTGGAGGAATGAGCAGGGGTGTGTTCTCAGTCCTCCATGTCCCAGTACATATTTTCAGTGGCAAAGGAATTGACTATGCTATATGCCTACAGTCTGACCCTATTTCATGGTTATAATAGCCACTGAGCATCATCAGACCAAAGTAACAACAGGCATAGAAACTGGGCATTACCTCAAAAATTCCAAGACATCAACTGCTGCCAGCCAGTGATACCACTGACAGGTGAACCAGGCAGGGGTATCACTCACAGACAGGCCTGAAAAGGACACTGCTATGTAGTATCCATCTCAGCGTCCCAAAGACCACTGTGTAGGAGAAGCACCAGCACCTCTCGACGTTGTCTAGACCAGTTGGGCCAGATGGGCAGTATCCTTATTTCCTGGCCATCAAAGTCTCACATGCAAGACAGTTGGCATCTATGATGTAGCTCTTACTCCAGGTGAAGGCAGAGTCAAAATTAAGGTTCAGTAAAGAGTGCATCCCAGAACCACTTTGTTTGAGGATGTATGAATTTAATGGATTAGGATAGTAAAAATTGTAGGTATTAACTATTTGCTGGAAGTCAGTTTGCAGGTTGGTGGGGCGTATCTTGCAAAATACTCCATGACAGCCTCCTCTTTTATTAACCTTCAAGTAAGAGAAAGGTAGTCATTAGTCAATTATGTGAGTGGTGTTTGTCTCAGTGATGAAATGTCAGGGGTCAGCATTGAGGTTAATGTTGTTCCAGGTTAAGTGGCCCACCACAATTCTCATTCTTGGTGACATCTTTAAACAACAACAAAAACAATTGACTAACAAGAGTAACTGTGATTGTGAGACTCCAGAGGAGAAAGGGAGTGATATCTACAAGATCTGATGCCCAGGTAGACTAGTATATGATGCTGACCAATATACTGGTCCCTTAGTACACGATGATGAGAAAACAAAAGGAAATCTTAGATCTTTTGACACCAAACGTTCAACATCCTGGCGTGCTAGAGGAGCAATTGCATCATCCCTCAACCACAGCTAAAGCACCACCTCAAGTCAAACCCAATATATGAATATGCCTGACAACAGATGAATAGAGACCTCAGTTCATGCTCCATTAGGCTTAATTCACTCCAGAGCTCATTTTTCCCAGGATCCATAGAGCTCAGGCAGGGAAGAGCCAGAAGCCTCAAATTTTTAACCAGCTGGTTCACTGAAAAATATATTATGTCAAATTGAGGATTATATCAGCCTGAGATGAATAAAGTGGGGAAACTTCATAGTCAAGTTGACCCGCAAGATTGGAACCCTGTAGGAATCACAAGAATGCACTGGCCAAAACCAGATGAAAATAATCCATAATATAGCAGCAGTTGATATCCTGGGAAGGCCAGTCTGCCATAACTACGTGTCAGCTGGAACCTCAGTGAACATAAAGATTTAACATGGCGGTCCTGCTGGGTTCACAAGGAGGATGTCCCTCTGACCCACGAGGAGTTTTGGGTACAGAGCTGAGCCTTTTCCATTTTCCCTAGTACTTCTTTTTTTAGATTTTTCTATATACTGGCTTCATTCTGGCTTATGAAGTTCTCCAGTGATTGCTGAGTTCTCCAGTGATTGCATCTGTATGACTGAAAATACTTCTTGCAGGATTTAAGGCATCAGTTTGATCCCCTACCCAACGTAGGAAGGCAGACACATAGAAGGAGAAAAGGTGAGGTTTGGGGGAACATATTCAACCATTCAAGTCAAGCCAAGCATGAGTAATCTAAAACCATGAAATTGTGTTTAATTCCAAAAGTACTAAGAGAAGTTCAGAGGGACATCAGAGACCCCCTCAAAGACCTAGATTATGTCAGAAATAAAGAAGAGGTGAGAGGCCAGCAGGAGTCTGTGTGCCTAGAACTCTTTTCCCCTCACTTCCAAGGGCCAGCTTGCAGGGTGGTGGAAAGAACCAAACATCCATCACCATGTAGACAGACCCAAGAGCAAGGTTCTTGTCAGCTTTTACAGTCCATAGATCACTTCAGGTATCTAGGTAGCATTCTAGGATCTGACACTGAATAAAGATATGAAATATTCTCATCCAAAACATGGGCATGTTAAATCATTTTTCCTGTTATTTAGACTCTTTCAAGGAAACATAAGCTTTATTCTGGAAATATCCAGTGTTGATATTTACTATACTTCCAGTAGAAGAGATGAATAACATACCATATTATTGATGCTAGAGGGAGCTGGAGTTTAAATCTTATTGTAATATAACAGATACATCCCCCAACCTCAGCTTGAGACTACAAAGCAAGTTTATATTCCTTTTGCTAGAATTACTATCTTTTTAAAAATCCCTTTTGTCCTCCTTGGTAATTGTAAGTTCTGCATATTTCTATTTTGATACTGTTACATTCCTTTTCCTAATAATTATGTTTTATACCTATATTTTAATATTTATATACTATAATTTGAAAACCATGCCTCCCCACTCGCATATACACACATACTGTTCTACCTCCCTTCTCCAACTGTCAGTCGTCTGTGCCCTAATTCTCTTCCAACTCTTGGATGTTGTTGAAAATTTTTCACTTGGCACAAAAAATTTTAAATTTTCCCATTCAGTAAATTTTGAAATTCCAAAGCATTACACTCAGTGACCTATGTCTCCCTTTTTTTCTCATTCGGTTACTCATTACAGCAGTTAAATTGGGTGTCCTTTTAGATAACAAATCCATTGAGAGAAGAAATTAGATTTTTCTTGTTTTATTTAAAAAAATTTTTAATTACTGTTGACATACAATATTATATTAGTTTCAGATGTACAACTAGTGATTAGATATTTATATAACTTATGAAGTGTTCACCCTGACAAATCTAGTACCCATCTGATACCATTATATTATTGACTATATTCCCTATGCTGTACTTTACATCCCCATGACTATTTTGTAACTACCAATTTGTACTTCTTACTCCCTTCACCTTTTTCATCCATCCCTCCCACCCCCTCCCATCTGGCAACCTTCAAAATATTCCCTGTATTTATGAGTTTCTTACTGTTTATTTATTTTGTTCTTTACATTCCACATATAAGTAAAATCATATGACATTGGTCTTTCTCTGTCTGACTTACTCCACTCAGCACAATATTCTCTAGATCCATGTTGTTGCAGATGGTAAGATTTCATTCTTTTTTATGGCTGAGTAATATTACAGTGTACATATGTACCACCTCTTCTTTATCCATTCATCCAGTGATGGACATCCAGGTTGCCTCCATATTTTGGCTATTGTAAATAATGCTGCAATGAACACATGGATGCAAATGACCCTTTGAAGTAGTATTTTAGATTTCTTTAGATAAATACCCAGAAGTGGCATTACTGGGTCCTTCTTTGTTTCTTGTTATAGCCTTTGTTTTAAAGTCTACTTTTTCTGGTGTAAGTATTGCTACTTCAGATTTTGTTGGTTTTTTGTTTCCATTTTCATGAACTATCTTTTTCTATCCCTTTATTTCAGTCTGTGTATGTCTTTCAATCTCAAGTGAATCTCTTGTAGGCACCGTATGTAAGGGTTTTGTTTTCTTACCCTATGTCTTTTTTTTTTTTTTTGAGCATTTAATTCATTTACATTGAAAGTAATTGTTGAATGATATGTAGTTATTGCCATTTTATTCATGCTTTTGAACTTTTTTTTTCTTATTTTTAGATAAGCCCCTTTAACATTTCTTGTAATACTGGTTTGGTGGTGATGAACTCCTGTAGCTTTATCTTATCTGGGAAGCTCTTTATCTGTCCTTTGATTCTAAATGATAGTTTTGCTGGGTAGAGTAATGAGAGAAGGAATTAGATTTGTCTTAATCACCACTATCCTCAGACCTGGGACATAAATAACAGTTGCCTAATTGAATAATCTACTTGTTAAAGATATGTAGAATCATTTTATTTCTAGCCATACCAAAAAAAAAAAATGGCACCTGTTAACACTCATCAGCGGCTGACAGGAATTGCCCTAACTGAATATATTACTCTAAAGTTCACCAACAACAACAGAAATTGATGAAGTCCCTGCAATTTTAGTTTACTGAGATATTGTTGCCAGTTGTTTCTAAGGATGTCATTCTGACAACTCAGAATTCCAGTACTTTGAGTTAAGTTGGTCCATTTCTTAAAGCTCATGGAAACTCAGTATTGTTCCACCACATGATCATTTCTCAGTAATGGCTTTATAGCCATCTACTGCAATACAAATATTTGTTGGTGAGTCCAATTTTTGCATTTTTTTCCCCATCCTGCTTTGACCTTAATAGTTGACTCTATGTAAAGACCGGTCTTTTGTCAGATTATCTACATCAGTCTCACTAGTTGTTAGGTGAATCTACTTCTTTATTGGTATTCTAATTTTACTATTAGAGGAAAGTTCTGTATTTTCCAAAAGTAAAAATTGAACTCTATAGTTATATAATGGTTAAGATATGGAACAGCAGTCAGACAACCCAAGGTGTCAATCCTAGGACCTCACTACCTGTGATATTTTTCAAGTTACTTAAGCTCTCTATTCTTTTTCTTTCATGATTAATATTTGTTTAATTTACTTTTAGTGGAAACTTTTATTGAGATAAGTATAGATTCTTTTTTATTATTATTAGTTTCAGGTGCACAAGACAAAGCAAAACTTAGACGTTTATCATTTATATTCCTCACACTGTGTGAACCCCCCCTTCCCCCATCCACTATCCCTCTGTACGTTCCCCAAATTAATTTTCAAAACCCCGTGGCCATCTTGTGGTTACCGACTATTTTCTAAACCTCTCACCTTCCCCTTATCCCCACCCCCCCGCCCCTCAGTTTTTCCTCCATGTTTCCAAAACTGTCTCTGATTAGTTCATTCACTTATTCTTTTCTTTAGATTCTGCATATAAGTGAGATCATATGGTATTTGTCTTTCTCTGTCTGACTTATTTCACTTAACATAATGTTATCTAGGTCCATCCATGTTGTTGCAAATGGTAAGATTTCTTTCTTCTTTATGGCTGCGTAATACTCCATTGTATAAATGTACCACAGTTTCTTAATCCAGTCGTCTACCGATGGGCATTTCGGTTGTTTCCATGTCTTGGCTATTGTGTATAGTGCTGCAATAAACATAGGAGTGCATAAAGATTTTTGAATTGGAGTTTTGGATTTCTCCGGATAGATACCTAGGAGTGGGATTGCTGGATCATAAGGTAGTTCCATTTTCAGATTTTTGGGATACCTCCATACTGTTTTCCACAGTGGCTGCACCAATCTGCATTCCTACCATTAAGCTCTCTATTCTTGTTTCAACTTCTATAAAATGGGGGATAATAATAGTACCTACTTCATAGGGTTGTAATGAAGTTTAAATAAGTTGCTCCACATAAGAGAGTGCCTGGCACAAGTGCTCAATAATGTTAAAAATTATTTTTTTAACATTATCAAAACATTTCAAAAAATGAAGGCCCTACTAGCTTTTGCTCCAATTTCCCTGACAAAGATTTTATTACCCTGAATATTTGTTCAAACTATTCCTCTCACTGGGGATTCTGGTCTCTCAGATACCTAAATGATAATTCTGGCTTTATATAAAAATAATAATATCATTGGTGTCTAGGGATCAGCACAGATAACATTGGGATAATGGGTAAGAATTAAGGTATTGAGCTCATCCTACACACTAGACCCATAACTAACTCCATGCAAACTCCATGAAGTTTGAGGCCACAAATTGAGTGCAGCAGTGCCTAGAGGTAAGGGAACAGGACCCATATGTACTCTTATTCAAACTTCCAAATGTGACAAATGGTGAACGTTTTGGGAAATGTTTATTTAGCACTATCACTCTGCCAACATCGAGGTATGCATGTGGATCGCCCACATTTTGAGGGAATGGAGACAATATAGTCTTTGATGACAGCCTGTACAGGACTGGACCTGTTGAAATGGCCTTATTTGCTGTGGTTTACATGTGTTTGGCCAAATAGCATGCTGTCTGGGAAAAATAGAATGCTGAAAGGGAGAAAGTTGGGACTAGCAAGACTGGACTTACACGGAGTCACTAATGGGAATAGCAAGTATCTGTTCCAAAGTTAGGCTTGATTGAAGCTGGGAGCAATTTCCAAGGCAGAGAGGTGGGCAAGCCATAGACTGGATCCTTCTGCAACAAGGCCCCCACGTCGGCCTTTTGAACATCACTTGCTTTGGTCAAGGTGATCCATCCTCAGAATAGGACTCAATCTTTCCCTAAAGGGTTTAAGAAAAAGAATTACACAGCCAGAGCCAGGCAAGATATCAGGCTCCAGACAAGCAGGCTCAAAATAAGGTCAAATATTGGTCCCAACCAGAAACTGTAAAGCTAATCAGGACACCAAGGCAGAACCATGTCACAAGCTGGTAAACGTAGCAGAGATCCATGGAAAACTAGACTTGGGAAACACAAGTGTTCAGGGTTTATCCCACACAATACATCTGTAATGGACTTTATGCCCCTTGATCTGGACTATTGGAACTATAAATCAGAAGTCAGGAACAAAATTATAACAATACGTTATTAGCAGTATGTAACATTGTGTGGTAGGTAGAATATTGCATCTCCTGCAAAGATGTCTGCACCCTAATCCCTGGAAACTGTGAATATGTTACATTACATGGCAAGGGAGAATTAAGTTTGCAGATGCAACTAAATTTGCTAATCAGCTGACCTTGTGATGGGGAGATTATCCTGGATTATCTGGGTTGGGACAGTCTAATCACATGAATCCTTAAAAGTGGAAGGAAAAGAGGTAAAAGAGAGGGACAGAGATATAGTGTGTGAAAAGTACCGTGCAGGCTTTGAAGATAAAAGGGGTCATGAGCCAAGGAATGCAGGCAGCCTCTAGAAGCTGGAGAGGGCAAGGAAATGGAGTGACTCCCAGAGCCTCCAGAAAGGAAAGTAGCTCTACCAGGGGGCCCCATATCTGAATTCTGATCTATAAGAAGAATAAGATAATACATTTGCGTTATTTTAAGCCACTAAGTTTGTAGTAATTCATTACAACAGAAAATGAGTACTTATTATGAATGAGAACATGTTTAATCTCGATTGTGTTTGACTTTTTAGAATCAATAAAACCACAGTTTGTCCCAAATGATATTTCTTTTATATAAAAAATTCAACTTCTCTTTGAAGACTACAAACAATACCCTGAAGAGGGGAATCGGCAGTGTTGTAGGGTGGAGAATGTGTGTTTATCTTCTTTTACTCCCTAGAGCTGGGCTCAAGTAAAGATAGGGGACCAGGACCAATGCCAGACTATGGCTGCTCTAGACTTTTCTCAATTTCCATTCAGAAATCTTAAGTTATCATGGTCACATATTGGTCTCCAACAAGAATTAATATCCTCTGCTCTGGGCAAACAGGTAATTGATATTCTGGATTCAGATAGTTGTAAAAGAAAAAAAAAAAGAAAGAAAGAAGAACAAAGAAATTCTTTAGCAAAATATATTTGAACAAGTGTACCATCTTATCACTGTATTAAATGTTTCTAACTAGTAAAGTTTATCAGTAGTTTATATAAACATCATCCCAGAATTGAAAATGCTTTAGGTCATCACAGTACTATAATTCCACCGGCATACCCCAGCCTCAGTTATGAGAGTGACAGATGGATTACAACAGATTTTTTTTTTAATGCTAAGAAGGAACCTTGAGCCATGGTTAGAGGGTAAAAGTACAGAGCCTTGAGGGGAGGGAAGATCCCTAAGGGCAAAGTACAAAAGTCAAACCTCCCTGTTCAGTTTCTAGAACTTTCCCTCAGCTACTCTAGTGCCCATGTTCAAAACAAAACCACTTTCAGAGCATTTCACTGGCAGGTTAAGACTGAGTTAAATTTCATTTTAATCAAGAGAAGGCATTGTTCTTCAGGCATTATTCTTTAAATGTCAGATTGGTCAAAGTTTTATCTGTAGTTTAGGCTACTGCTTTTAGAATTTGAAGTTGAAAGATGTGTGAAAATCTTTTGACAGAACATTTAACACAGTGACTTCTTTTACCCTCTTCTGACCTGGTTTTTGTCTATACATTTTTATTATTATTATTATTGATACCTACTGACAGTTCTGGTTTGGTTTCTCTGGGGATAATTTCTTGTTCCAAAGCAGCAGCATTCTCAATAAATATATAAATTACTGAAAGAACCAACCATAGATTGATATGGCCTAACATTTCTCAAATTATTTTCCAAAGTCTGAATAAATTGTTTTGAAGGAGTAGCAAAGAGAATGGAAGTCTAAAAAAAAAGTGTTAACGGAAATCTGATGGGGAAGGGGAGCAACAAATTAAAGAAAAACAAAAACAATTTTCCACATTGGTCTTTTTCTTTGGCAGTTTTTTTGTTTGTTTGTTTTAAGTGTAATAAATCAGTCCCCTAGAGTCCACATAACCTTGATCTGAAGTATCCCAAGGACGAGGGATCAGAGGGAGGAAATGACACTAAAGAAGAGCAGAGTAGGCATAAGGAACAGTCAGCTCGAAGATTTGTTATCCAGAGCCCCATGGTGCTGTGCTGCTCTTTTCAATGTGGTGAAAAACTAATTCAATGCTTAGTCCACATCATGGCTGTCCTGAATGATATGCTAAGCCCTCTCTGCAAAGAGACTGACAGCACTCCATAGCTTATGCAAGTTTTCTTAAACAATGTAAGCGCCAGGACTGGGGCAGAGAGATAGAGATGGACGGATGGATGGATGGATGGATGGATGGATGGATGGATGGATGGATGGATGGACGGATGATTGATAGATAGATAGATAGATAGATAGATAGATAGATAGATAGATAGATAGATAATCAGCTAAACTGTGGAAAAGTATAACCTGGGAGCCTATTAAACATTTGTAAATATGTGTATCTGATGCCCTACTGAAAGTAGGATCCTTCATTAGGAAGGACGTTGGAGAATCACTCATCTTTCTAGAACTTGGTTCCACTCCAACATTTTTAGTGTACAATATTTATTTTTTCCACATGTTATGGTTGAGCAATTAATTTTTGCCATTTGAAGTTTCTAAGCATTAAAATGTTACTTCAAGAAAATAAAATTAAAAGTGAGCAAGTTGTGTAAAAGAAAACCTCACTGCTATAAAGCTGTATTGGTGCCAAATTCTGTTTTGGGAAAGAGTCTAGAAATGGGCACTCTGTTTCCAGGGCATCTAGCAGGCTTGGGAGAGCTCATCCTCACTGAGAGGAATTCAGTTGCTCCTGAGATCACCCCTTCCACTGAGAAACAAAATTCTGGTGGCCAGATTGGTATCAGACTCCTGACCTCGTCTAACTCCAGCCAACGGCAACTTTCCCTGAGTCTGGTGGTGAGTCAGAGTGGATAGCGAGTGCTGAGCAAGAAGACATTGAGTTAGCTCATGAATTATTTCTACAAGCACAATTATTTCCCATAACATGTGTATGTATGAAGCATCAAGTAAATACAAATTTATTTCTAAATATGAATTATATAAGGTAAATAGTAGGTAACCAGTTAATAATCTAGACTGAGACTCCCTGTTTTACAAATAAAGTAGCCATAGCACAAAGAGCTGCTTGGAAAAGTGCTGGCAGGTTAACCATTGGTCTATGTTCTCTGCTTTGGGTGTTATGACTAAAGCAGATAGATGTACTACCGCACAGGGTCCTGTTAATATGGCCATGGAGAAAGATGACTGTTTCTTCTGTTAAGATCCTGTGTATGAAATGCAGTATAAATCTTTAGCATGTGAAATTGTTGCCTGAGTCAAGGGCTCACTACAAATTTCCCATATGTTTGTGACCTGCAAGCACTTTAGGTTTTGTATTTATTGAAGTGTTCATTAAAATATTGTTTCTTTTGAAATTCAAAGAAGTCACTTAAAAGAAATAAATCTTTACAAAAACAGAACATAATCGATTCATGAGACATGAATTTTTACCTGAAGCAGAAATTATTCTATATACAAGTAACCATATATAAATTAATAAGGTACATATATATTCAGCCATATATATATATAATTGCCATATATATAATATATATATATTATATATATATCATCTTACAAGGAATATATGCCTTTTAAGAACATATAGTGTTATAAAATGTTTGGCCAATGTAAAATATCAAATCAAAAGCTAAGGATAATTTTCTTATGAAATGTGTACAAAACGAAATATACATATATTTATGCAATAAAACCTAGTTAATTCCCATCCCACATACTTAGAATTTATAATTACTCTAATGTTCTTGGCACTACATATAAGACGAATTCTGATTAGGTGAAAAACTAGTGTAAAAAGTAATATTTATACACATAAATGCTAACAGTTTCTAAGCATTATTTTAGGAGTAGCTCTTATACTCAAAGAATAAATGTTTAATTATAAACATGCTAAGCACTGCAAAGATTCTGTAAGTGTTCTTAGGACTAAAACCAATATTCTAAAGTAATTTCACATGCATCATTGTTGTTAGCAAAGAATAATAACACAGGTAGTGTTAAAAGTACAGATTCCAATGCTAGACTCCCTGAATTCAAATCCTGGTTGTGCCGATTGGGGGCGTTGTATGCCCTTGAGCTATTTGAAAGGTCTCTGCCTCAGCTTCCTCATCTCTGAAAAACGAAATAAAGTTGAGGTGGTGGAGAAGCAGTGAATGACAACCCTCAGTTCCCCCTCTGCAATGGGCTGAGTGGTTATGTCCCCCCAAGATTCTTAGGTTGAAATCCTAATCCCAGTGTGACAGTTATTAGGAGATAATTAGGTAATGAATATGGAGCCCTCACGAGTATTACTGTGTTTCCCCGAAAATAAGACCTAAATGGAAAATAAGCCCTAGCATGATTTTTCAGGAGGACATCCCCTGAACATAAGGCCTAAGGCGTCTTTTGGAGCAAACCTTAATATAAGACCTGGTTTTATTTTGGGGAAACACGGCAAACCTTCTACCATGTGAGGATACCACAAGAAGTCAGCCACCTGCAACCCAGAAGAGTGTGCTCGCCAGAACCAGACTATGCTGGTACTCTGATCGCAAACTTCCGGCCTCTAGAACTGTCAAACCCTCCCAAGCTCTGAACCACATGAAAGAGAGAAGAGCTAGCAGACAGAGACCAAAATATCCCCTGTATTATGAGAAAGGTTGAAAAGCATGGCTCTGTGTCTTTTAGCCAAAGTCATACTTCTTTTCCTACTCCTAGACAGCACTGGAAAGTCAGACCTACTCTGTGTAAAATCCACAGCACACAGAGGGGAGCATACACCTCATGGAAGCAAATAGCTCCTACGGTCAGGAAAGGAAGGGGCGGGGCTGGTGTGCCCAGTTCCTCTCCTCCAGATATTTCTCGAGGGACTTGCTCCACGTCCATGGAGAGAAATAAGGCATCGGGCTGAGGTTATTTCAGGGCAAAAATCCTTCTTTGTGGAAACTAGAGGAGCCAGAAAGAAGTGTTCTCATGTTTTTCTTAGCTTCGAGAATTAGATGATGCATGTACAGTGTGTCCCATTCATGGTGAGTGTTCAGTAAATATTAGCTGCTATTATGGTGTATATTATTAACTGCCATTATCAAGATTTCAAGGAATTTAATTGAAGCCAAGATATACATCAAATGCCAGCTAGTAGCAGGCTAGAGATCAGAACTGTATTGTATCTTTAAGGTCTAAATTCTGATTTGTATTATATTTGGCTAGTAACACTCAACATTAGAGCAAATGAGCAAGTTATGTTGTACAACAAAAAGGGTTTTCCTCGTTTCTGGTATCACATTCTATAAAAGAGTTCTCTGTGTAGCTCTTGAGTGCAGGTGTGGGTGAAACCTGATCACCCCATTTCACTGTTTCATGTGTAGTGGGGGTTTCAGAGCTGACTCTGCACAAGGTAGGATGCCTGTTCTCAGAGCTAGGGCTGAGTGGCTCGGCAGAGTAGCAAAGCTTATCACACACAATTGTCTTTTATTTATTTGTTTACTTTTCTTTTTTTTAAATTTTATTTTATTAAATTTATTGGGGTGACAATTGTTAGTAAAATTACATAGATTTCAGGTGTACAATTCTGTATTACATCATCTATAAATCCCATTGTGTGTTCATCACCCAGAGTCAGTTCTCCTTCCATCACCATATATTCGATCCCCTTTACCCTCATCTCCCACCCCTCACCCCCCTTACCCTCTGGCAACCACTAAACTATTGTCTGTGTCTATGAGTTTCTGTTTACTTTTCAATTAGAGTTGACACTCAATATTATTTTATATTAGTGTCAGGTGTACAGCTTCACACACAACTTTCTAACTCTTCTCTTTTGAGAGCCCAATGTTTATTTACACTTTCTCTTCCACCCCTTTTTCCCCCACTTCTAAGGGATGCTTTTGCATTACAATCCCAAGTTAATGCCCACAAAATTATACTGGGTGTAGAACCAGGAGATGATTTGTTTTCTCCACCAGACTCTGAGCCACAGTATTTCATGTCCTGGCTTGTCTAGTGACTCAGTTTTCCAGAAGTAAACTGAGGTATAAAAACAGTACCTTTTCCAGATGTATAAACATCATAGCTCAAGTTTGCCAGCCATGTCCTAATGAAGAAGCTGCAGGAATGAGCTTTGTCTCTCCTTTACCAGGTGCTGAGAATAACAATCCTCGCGTGAACGTTCCCCCTCCATAGCCTGGCAGCTCTGCTGGCATCGGTTTCTTCAATTATTGTATGCCTGAATAATTGATAGAGTTAAGTGAATGCACATTCATTTTTTTTCACCAATTTCCCCTTGAGTGCTTCAGCAACCTGAGGCAATTTATCATGCTTTTTGTGCAACAGTGCATAGACATTTTAAAGAGTGAGTTTAGACTTTCTCTCCCTGTCCAAAAAATAAGTAGTTCTCAGGTTCGCAACGTTAACCATCCTGATTAGGACAGCTGGACCAGCAATATCAGCAGGCCCAATTGACCCAAACCATAGACCCCCTACTGCTTTTCCCATCTTGTTTCATTTTCCTTTGGAGAAAGACCCAATTCAAAACATTTGTGGATTTTTCTAAAGATGTTTCCCACACAGAGGTTACATTCAGCTCTTTGGCAAGAAAAATGCCAGAGCAATTAGTGGTGCTGGGGAACCACTAGCTGTTTGTGTACTATTTCAGAAGAAGCCGTTGTGGGCTTCAGCCTCCACACAGAGGTTCCTTTCAAAACGTAAATGCTTCCTAACCATTTGGAATACTCTTAAAATTGAAATCAACAGTCATGCCCTCACAAAGACACCTTTATTATATATTTTAGATTAGAAGATATCATGACATCATACAGTAAGGACATGGGTTTCTTTTCATCATTCTTCTCTGCCCACCTCCAGCTTGTGAGCTCTCATTTCTCTTCAGTATTCAGAATGTTCTCTGGTATACTTGCAGAAAACCTGCTGCTGAAATGAAGGAATGTAGAACTGTGAGTCAGTTAGTCATTTTTAGGTGACATTCTAATAAGAAGCCCACTTTTGGATAATAGCTCAATTGGAACTAATTCTCCAGTATTCCTCATGGTCAGGAAATAGCATGTCCAAATTAATCAAATGTTCTGGTGCTTCGTATATGCTAATGTGTCGTGTAGTGATGGTGCTAGTCTTACAGGATGAACAATTTGCAAAGAATTAGAAATAATTAATTATAAAGCCAAGAGGAATAGCATTTAATTTTTCATTGACTGAGACATTAGCCTAGGATCTTTCAGGTACTTCTTAGTCAGGATTAGAAACAGCTGTTAGTTTTCAGTGGCTATACAAATCGTGCAGGTTAATAAGGTTCTAGTTAATAGAATGCCAGAAAACAGAATTTATTATAGCACTCAAGCATTAATGCAGAACGTAATAATAATACCTTTCCAAAGAAACCAACAGAGCCTAAATTATTTTAATGGCTTAAATTAATCTTAAATACACTCTAACTTTTGGGGGCCTCCACCTTTCAAATATAGAACAGCCAAGTAGAGGAAGTCTGGTTAGGAAGAGAAGGAAATGTGTACTTTGATAATGCATTGTGAGAAAATAAAATTTGTTATGCAATGACTATCTAGAAACACAACTTTCAAAAGGATAGAATCTAAAAATTGAATTTTAATTACAGATTTCACTTACAAAGTTTTAAAAGCTTTTAAATGCAATTATTTTTTTTAGTATCCTACTATACAACCATTCAGATTTTCCAAACAGATAAATTAGAAAATGATTATATCTCATTTTAAGAAAAGGCAAACAAGAAGGGAGTAGAGAATCCAGTGTCTTCTGGACTGAAGAATGGAGTACACTTGTTAGGAGGACCTCACATTTCCCCCTAGGAGGCTAATCCCTGACCTTGTTAGCCTAGTTTTTATAATTTTGAGATTTTGCTGAATAGCCAACTCCCTTAGACTATTGAAAATAAGAATTGCATTTTAAAAATTATATTTTTAACTTTCAGCAAAATACCCATTGCATAAAATGAAGCACAATTGCTTGTTCTATCATGTTTTCCCAGATTCTTCACTTAAAATTTGATTAAGGAAATCATAGACTTTGAAGATAAGGAACAGGGGCTGCCATTCATATTCTCCTGTGGTTTTAGTTTCAGAGTGTTAATTCTGCCTCTGCTCTTTTTATCCCAATTTGTAACTCAGAGTTTCCAGAAATGGAAGTTTTTTTTAGATAGTCTACCATCAATGCAGAAGACCTTGAGAAAAGAT
The DNA here is from genome assembly GCF_057876585.1 of Rhinolophus sinicus. Taxonomy (NCBI): domain Eukaryota; kingdom Metazoa; phylum Chordata; class Mammalia; order Chiroptera; family Rhinolophidae; genus Rhinolophus; species Rhinolophus sinicus. Next base: position 48,262,693 of record NC_142504.1, read on the forward strand.
GTCTTTGTTGTCACCATTCCACAAACATCCTGTTCCAATGAAGTTGTCCAGTGACATCCAATAATCTTCCTGAACTTGTCACTTGGTGATTTCTATTAAGTTTAGCTAAAACTGTAAGTTATTCTCCAAGTAATTCCCATTCATAAAGAAAAGTATTTGATTTTTTTCTTTATAAAAAGTAATTTTCTCATAGATAAAAATTACTTAATATGTAGAAAAGCATTTAGAATATATATTTTTTAAAATCCCAAGTAACATGGCATCCTTAGAGGTGATTTTTTCGAATTATGGTTTGGATTCAAAGATCTTCTGTGTCTTCCCAAATAAAATGAATTTTTGCTCATGGAAGCCACATGTTTTTAAAATACACGGATTGTTATTGGTAGACCATGCCTCAGAGAGCATGTTGGTACTGAATGCTGGGAGGTACAAAGGGATCAGGAATTTAAAAATATTTTCAAATCATTAACTTCCGTTTTTTTCTAATTATTCTACCAAATACTTATAACCTATTGTCTAATCATAACAGAATTGTTGCTGTTATATGTCACCAAAATATAAATCCATCTTTAACTAGACTTTGTGTAGCTTTTGTGACCTTGAGTAGTTGTGATGACTTCTATAAATTATATTTTAAAGTATAGTGTCTTGCTATTACAATTCGTCTATTCATTCATTTACTCTCTCATTCAAAAATATTTTAGTGCCTTCTGTATATAAGGCACTGTTTTAGGTGCTATGAATATGATGACTGACCCAAGACTCTTTCCTCAAAAAGCTTATAGTCTGTTAACTGAGATAATACTTGAAAATAAATAACAAATGTAAAAAGTAACAGGAATTCTAAGATGTGTATAGTCAACAGCTATGGGAGTTCAGAGAAGGGCAATTGTGATATTGTGATTTATAATAAGAAATATACAAACAAAAACTCATAGGCACAACAGAATGGTGGTTACAAGAGGAAAAGGCAGTGTGTGTGGCAGGGGAAGGCAGAAGAGGGTAAAGGGGATCAAATATATAGTGATAGAAAGAAACTTGACTTTGGGTGGTGAACACACAATGCAATATACAGATGATGTATTATAGAATTGTACACTTGAAACCTATATAATTTTATTAACCAATGTCACCCCAATAAATTTTTTTTTAATTTTAAATAAAAAGAATTTTTTAAAAAGAAATATATATTTGGTCTTGTCCACTGTTCCTGTCACAGCGCTTCTAAAACCCTTGGAATTTCCTCAGTGTGATGGCAATAAAGGTGTCTCTTGTGTTAATGAGGTGACTTTGGTACGGCTGAGGATTTAACCTGTCGAATCTGGTGCTATCTCCAGCAGGTAGTGTCAGAATTGAGTTGAACTGTAGGACATCCAGTTGGTGTCTAAATATTGTTTGTTGGTATGGAAGGAAAACCCCCACACGCATCGGAGTTGGTACCAAAACCAATTTAGCCACATTCTAGATTAAGAAGCATTTGAGATAGCTTGCTTTGTGGAGGATGTCTTATATGAATGTTAAAAGACATTTAAGAGTAGAACATTTAAGGACAACAGTGAAAAATACTCCAGGCAGAAGAGAAAATAAAGAGATCCAAAAACTTTGTGTGTGGGTAGGGAGTCATGTTTAGTTCAACCTAAGTGAAGTGACGAGTATAAAGGGGAGGGGACTGGAAAAGTTAGTGAGGCCTGGATCATGGAGTCTTTGAATACCCAGGATGTCTATCTGAGTGTTCTTCAGTGCCAGCGGGGAGCCAGCCAAGGTTTTGCACCTGGTGGTCTAAGTGGTAATGTATAATCTGGATTAGAGTTAAAACGAACAGGAGGCTGAGGAAAATCAGGGTTCCCTTTGAGAAATAATGAAGGCTTCAAGTAGGGAAGTGTCAATGACACCTACCTATGCATAGGTATTGCACAGTTAGATGAGAGAATCATGGCAACATTTGGGATGTGGGACAGAAAAAAGAGCAGAATCAAGTATGACCCAAAATTTTGAACTATCACACTATAAAATAACAAGGAACCCTAAAGCAGAATTCTCCCAGACAATATTCCTATTTGTCAACGTCTCTTGATCTCTGTTTCCTCTGGACCTGCTTTGTAGAGCTATGCTGCTCCTGTTAGAAAATAAGAAAGTAAGTGTTGACGTCTAGCTTGTTCCACAAGTAGCAGTGAAGCAGTTACATGACATCTCTTCTTGCCAACATCAGGAATTGTTCGGCTCAGTTAGTCACAGAACTCCAACTTGGTTGTGCCATCACAGTCTCCCTAAGTTACAGGCCTTGGAAACAATAATCTGCCTGAATGTATACACAGCCCCTGCCTCTCTCGCAACCTCAACATAATCACTTTCTCCATCCTGGTCCTTGATCTCCTTGTAGCTCCTTAAACACACCAATCCTCTTTACAACCTTGGGGCCTTAGTCCATGCTGTTCCCTGGAACATCTTCCCCATGAATTTGACATTTCCAGCGTCTAGTCCTTTAGGCCTTAGTATAAATCCTTCAAGAGGTCTTACTTGACCACTTTTGTAAAACAAGGTCTCACCCACCTTTTCCATCTGAGTCCTTTGTGTCTTTCATGCCTAGTGCTTATTATAACTTGGAACTCTTTCATTCTCATGATTATTTTTGCTTCTGCCTCTTCCTGACAAAGCATAAGCTCCATGATAACATAAACCATGTCTCTTTTCTTGATCACTGTATCCCTAGCACCAAGAACTGTGTCTGGCACTCCACAGGAGATATTCAGTAAGTAATTGTTGAATTAATGAGTGAATAAATTAATGAATGAACCCATGTGTTCAGAAAGCTCTTTATAACTTGAAACTATCATCATTTACCCCTAAGTAATTCAATTAAATATAAAGAGAGTGGGAACAACAACCACTTACGTTCTTTAATCTTCAAAGTAACATATTCTTATTTTTAAAAACATTCATATAATTCCCACAGTGATATCTAGGAAATAGAATATAAGTATTCTCCCTAAATTTCTAAATTTCCATAAAAGCTGTGTGGTACCACACCATGTTGCAGTGTTTTTCTGCCTTTTCAATCATGAAATAGAACTGAGAATAGAATAGAAAATTTCAGGGTGCATTGCATGTGGAAAGTGAGTTTCAAGAAACTTTTCAGTGTGTGTGTGTGTGTGTGTGTGTGTGTGTGTGTGTATGTGTGTGTGTGTGTGTGTGTGTGTGTGTGTAAGAAATCACAATATGAAATTATATTTTACTGTGACTCAAAGTTAATATACACTCTGGTATTTTCCATGTTATCCTAATCCCATATCTTGCTGCTATCATAGCTCTTCAAAGCCAAGCATTGAATCATTGCATCGTCATTCCTGTGTTATGATTTCTTATGCACATGATTTCTATTTGCAGTGGAAGCCTTCCCACAAATGCACACAAAATTCAATCAACATACCTTCACTTCTCTCCGTGCTTGGGCTGTCTGTGAAGTGCACTCCTAGAGGTCCTGCAGCACGTCAGCTGCTTTTAAGTTAACCAGGTTTAAGGAAACCACCCTGGGCAGGACAGCAGTGAGACTGGGGATTCTTTAAATCAAGGATTTTAAACAGTAACTTGACAAGCAATAGCAATATCTGCAATATCTGCTAAAATAAAATTTATGTTAACTCCATTTTTTTCTTTTTTTTCTCTCTCTCTCTCTCAGCTGCCTGCCTTGTGCTTGGTTGTATGATTTTCCCTGATGGCTGGGATTCAGAGGAAGTAAAACGGATGTGTGGAGAAAAGACAGACAAGTACACTCTTGGGGCTTGTTCAGTCCGCTGGGCATACATCCTGGCCATTATTGGGATTTTGGATGCCCTGATCCTCTCATTTCTGGCGTTTGTGCTTGGTAACCGACAAGACAGCTTGATGGCAGAGGAACTGAAGGCAGAAAACAAAGGTAAGATTGCTTCTGGGAACTCTAACCTGGACACTTAAGCACAAAAAATGATGCTCTCCTTTCTTTCCCAGCACTTCCCGTGGGTCTAATTCGCTGCATCTTTTAGTGCTGTGTAGCTCACAGACTCGCCCGCAGACTCGACTCAAGAAGTTTACACAATTAAAATATCATATTGTTACATTTACTTCTCTTGGGGTCTCTGAGTCCATTATTATTATTTAAATACATTTTTCCAGTTTCTTCTTCCCTTCCTCTCTGAGTTAATGACTATGAATACAACTTTTTTTGGGGGGAGGGGCTCTATTTGACTAAATGGAGAGTGCCTCTTCTCCATGTATCCAGCTATTTTCCACGTTCAAATAAATGCCGGGGGACTCTCAGAATATTATTTATAAATGTCTTTATTAAGCTGTTCACAATCGCTTTATTTAAATTCAGACTCATTCTCTCAGAGAAAGGTAGAGACACTGGCCCCAAATAGTTACAGTTAGAGATTTCAATAATTACCTAATTAGCTGAATTTTAAATGTGTTATCTGGGTAATCAAAAGTCCTCATATTTCTTTTCAAAAAGAAAATGGCTTCTGAAACACAAAGAAACTAGGATAGAAAATAGAACATTGACTAGTGAATGATACAGAAATATTACAGAAGGCTAATAAGTAGCAAATCATTATTCAAGATGAATCTGTTAATTTTCTTTCCAGATTTCTAAACCGATTTCTTAGAACAGAATTTACTGTCTCTGTTTTATTATAGACTTAGATTCATTTAACTGTTTTATGTTTATGTTATCTTTAACTTTAAAACTTTAAACTTATATCAGTACCGTCAACTGAGTGGTTCCTTCTAGTTTTTTTCCTAATTAGGAACTAAATCCATCCTTGAATTATGAAATTTAACTTATTGCAAGTAGCTGCTAACTTTAATGAACCTCAAATATGAGCACATATTAGTGTCTGTGTGTGTGTCCTATGCAATGATAGTGTAGCAAGCTTTATATTTAGACCATAACTGTGCTTGTAAACTATGAACTATAAGAAGAGAAAATTGAGAAGTCTGGGAAAGCAGCAGTCATCCACAAACCCTTTATCTCCTTGATTTATAGACAGAACATATAGTAGTTTACTTGGTTCTATCAAAAAATATCCTAAACTCAAAAACAATCCTTTCACAGGGAAGTAGTACGATAACTCCTAAAACTGAAACTGCTCTCTGAGTCACCCTTACTAAATAAAAAGGATAATATGAAGCTGATTATTATATTTTATAAAGCATGTTGCAGATTTAAAGTGCTTTCACATATGCTCATTAACTTGGTGCTTTTGTCTGTTGTCTGTGTGACTTGCTAGATATACACAGGTCTCTGTCCAGTAACTTCACTTCAAAGGTAATAATAAGGATAGCTCAATATTAGACAAAGTTACCTTTGTGCAAACTCTTGATTTGCACAACTACCCAGAATGTTATTTATTCACTGTACAATTCAGAGTTATATTGAGAACCTTAAACTTTCCAGACATTCTTTTGACCTCACATAAGGAGAAGAAAATTCCAAAAAATAAAAAATAAAACCAGGAAGATTTTTACTTGGCAATTGGGAATTCTAACTCTCGTCCACATTTACGAGTGACAACAATTCTGACTTCATGCTTCAGAAAGGAACAGCTAGGATTATAGAATAACACTCAATAGTTCTCAAAAGGGGTCTTTTCTCCTGGCTGATTCAGTTAAATGTTGATATCTAATCCTTTCTCTCTAAGCTTTCATAAAGAAAGCATTGTCTTCCGCTCAGTGATGTATTGGAAACACCTTGGTAAAGTGCTGATGGGAAAGAACGTTAAGAGGCCAATATAGGGGTTAGGGACTGTGTATGATTTTTCTGTGTTCATCATCCCCATTTGTATGTATCACATTTGCATGTATCCATAGTTTCTTCCATCTGGTTCTGACGGACTGAAATCAGTAGCAGTTCATCTGTATCAAATTAGATCCAATAAAGTAGCAGACAGTGTCAGGCCATATTGATGAAACATTTTGTTTCTTCCACATTTTTATTTCCCAACTGGAATTCCTTTATCTGGAACTCTGAGAAGGTATCAACAGCTCTACTCTGCAGGAATTTCAGATCCTCATCCAATAGGTTCTATATAAAATGAGACCAGGATCCTAAGCCTTGTACAAAATGTAATCAAACCGTCATATTTCTAAGAAATGGTACAAGCTTTACAGTTGCTATGCAAAGTAGCCTATATTGTTTGGTATTATTTAAACATTTATTCAGTGTTGAAACTCCCAAAATTAGATTGTTTCAGGGAAAACCAGTCAGTGATTTTTATATATATGTGTATGGATGTAGTTTTACTAAACAGTAGTTTAATGGTTTTCAAATGCATGCAATAACTAAAACTAAATAGCATTAATGTTCTGTAGATCTTAAGGGAAGAAATATCTGATAAAATAAGAATAATTTGTAATTATGAAATTGATTATGTCTAAATGGGTATTTTACAATTTGCAAAGCTATTTTAATATAACTTTTCACTTATTAAAACCATCTTTTCCATTGTTAATTTTTTTCTGCTATAACTACCAAGATATCCCTTGGTAGCCAAGGCCCCGTTTGGGTTCCAGCGCAATGCAGTGAGACAGAGGCAAATCTAGCTCACAAAAGTTTAGAATTTTTTTACTCCATCATGCCTTCTGGTATCATGGAAGTAGATAATACCATATCTCAAGTCTTGACTCAAAAGAATGAAGCTTTCATATATTCTTGTGTACATTATATCATTATACACACTGTGATGTCTTTTACAATCTTCCAGTTTTATGGTCTGCTTATCATCCTGACAACCTACCTCCTATGTTAAGTCGCAGGAGCATTAATTATAGAGAAAATAAACCTACAAATACAGCATGTGCCCCCAATTCAAAGAAGTTGCCCGTAAGCAGTCTTTGTCTCAGTATCATGTCATGATCATATATTCATATATTCTGGCAACACACTTCCCCCATTTATCTGGAAAAGCCTCCAAATGGGTTCAGGTTTTCCATGTGTCATTGTAGTAAGGATATTGCTTAGATCCATGAGTCCTTCCCAGCAACCACCCCAATGGACAAAACAAAAATCACTATGTGATTCTAGAATATATCAAAGAAGGGAAGGGAACTCAGTTCTAGTTGAACTATATTCTACTCACAGAGTTTTAAGATGAAAGGGAATATAGGATGCTACTGAGCCATAAATTAACAATCATAAACGTGCTATTCGAAGGGAAAACAGAGGGAGGTACACAGGTAAATGACTCCACCTTTACAGACCACTGCCTCTGAACATGAATTTCCAGTGACCTCACCCCAATCCCATTTCATTGTCCCCCTTCAACACCACCCACAACATTTTTTGAGCCCCTCCCTTTCCAGGAGTGCAAAGGTAAATTAAAAGAGGTCTGTAGCCGAAATGTATCATAAATTATGAAAACGCAAAATTGGAATAAAGGAGTTTTCACATACTTTCAACAAACAGAAGACAACAACTTTGATGATGCATGTGTTGTCTTAGAAGGAACTTCTGTAGGAGATAAAGTTAACCATCTATAATGCTCCTTCAAAGACCCAGCATATTTTTTCATTAAAAAAAAAAAAAAAAACCCACTGAAAAACAAAGAGAAGTGAAACCTCTTGAAATATTGCACTAACTTCATGCAGGAGTTGGCACATGTGAGAAAACTCAACTGCCTACTCTGGGTTTGGGGAGCCAGCCCTGCAGGCCCCGTGCGGTCCCTGGTTCTGGGGAAACAGCAGATGTCAGGTGCTCTTTCTTGTTTGGGAGCTGGGCAGCATGATTTCTAACCGAGCCGACGACATAGGCATTCACCTTGATAGGCTGCTTAATTGCGTATTTGAACACACTGAACTCTGAAGTCAATTTAATTACGTAAAATTAAAGTTTCATCCAGATAAAAAGGATTTGAAATGAAAGCTTCCTTTTCAATTTCTTTCATTAGTTGTAAAAGGATAAATAATTACATTTTCCAGAGCTCCTGTGCCACCAATATCTCTTACCTTGTCAGACACCATTCATAAAGAGGTCTGCTTCTGCATTTGTGTGCATGGTCTCTGGAATTGCTTATCAGATAATTGGGTCCTCTCACAAGCAGTTTTAAAGTCACTTTGTCTTCTAGCACTTAAAGCGCAAGTGAGAAAACATGATTATCCATCAAGAGGTGACTCCAGCTTCCATCTATTTATCAAGTGGTTTAAGCTCTTCTTAATGCTGTAATAAATGGAGTTAGAATAAATTCATTTTACTTAAACAACTAACAGAAATGGCAGTTGGATTCAAGGCACCACGCATGCGCCGGCTGCTCACAGTGAGAGGCCGCGTGGGGTGGTGGAAGGAGCTGCCCATCCAGAGCTGGTGTTGTCTCTGACACACCGCGCAGCCTTGCTCCCACACCCCAGTAGTTCCCGAATTCAGCTTCCTCATCATAGAATACAGGCTTTTCTAAATGGCACCTGAGGTGTCTTCCAGCAATAAAATATTCCAGTGCTGGGATGCCTTCAAAGGTGTCCTTTGAAGATGCTCTGAGGACGTAAGAGCTCATGCCCTCAGAGCAGTGAATACACTAACTAAAGGCTTCGTTAGGGACTTGTTAGCAATGCGTGAGTGATGAGGCGAAGGGAAAGATAAAGTTCAAGGAGAAGGAGCTCTAGGGGGTCTAGAGTTCCTCCCTCAGGCATATACCTCCCCACTGAACGTGCTGTCACAGCCTCCTTCATTCACACCAACAGTCGAATGAGTGAGGTTTAGAAACTCCGGCCCTCAGCAGAGGAGTCTGCTTCCCTCACTAGATTCCCATACTATGTGGTGTCCACGTGGACACCCTGGCAATGGACAGAGCCCCAGATCAGAGATAAAAAATTTGTTTCTCATCTCAACTGCAGCACATATTAGTCACGTGACTTTGAGCAAGTCCTTTAACCTCTCAGAAGCTCAGTTTCCTCTTCTTTAAAATAGGAATAATAACAGTACCCATCCCTGCCTCCTAGATGGGGTTGGGAGGGTCCAACAAAAGCATGTATGTGGAAGCAATTTATAATCAATATGTATATAGGCTTTACTTATTACTAATCATTTTCCCACAACATTTATTTGATCTTTGCAATAATCCTATGAGATAGTTATTATCATCCTAGTTTTTGAAGCTCATAAAAGTTAAATATTTTGTCTAAATTTTCACAGTTAGGAAGAAATGGATTCAGGGCTCCATTTTACTTGAAATTTACTTGAAATTTCAAATCTTTTTATTACACAATACAATATAATTAATTTTTAATAGATACGGATTCTGTTGCTTTCACCTCTACCAGTTAGCCCTGTACCAATAAAGAGTATTGTTTTATTTTCATTTGGTAGCTTTTAGATAATGTAATTTCATCAAAAGTTTAGCACACTTGAGAATGGGGAATAGCTTATATAACTGATCCTGTTACTTGACTATGTATTTTTATAAAAATCTAGTGGGATACAAAAATCAGATTTGTGATTGCTAGAGGCAGGGGCAAGGAGTGGGGGGCAAAATGTGTGAAAGTGGTCAAAAGGTACAAACCTCCAGTTATAAAATAAATGTCATGGGGCTCTAATGTATGTAGCATGGTGACTATAGTTAATAATACTGTATTGTATATTTAAAAGTTGCTAAGAGATTAGTTCTTAAAAGTTGTAAGCACAAGAAAAAAATTATAACTATCTGAAGTAATGGATGTCAACTAGACTTATTGTGGGGATCATTTTGCAATAATACAAATATCAAATCACTATATTGTATACCTGAAATTAATATAATGTTGTATGTCAATTATATCTCAATAAAAAAAAACTAACAACAACAAAAAAAACCTAGTGGGGTAAGACCAGGAAGCTCAGGCAAAAAGTATTTTCAAGGGCTTTGAATTAAAACTTTATTAAGGCCATAGTGAACTATCTGTTTCCCAATGGGATTGGTGTAGAACAAAGTCGTCGTGGTCATCAAAGCATCTCAGAATGTGCCTCTAAAATCCTGACTATATCCTGGTACTTTTTCAGACGGGCTCAAATTAATCTAAGAGTTGAAGCAGACCCTAGAGGTCCTCATAGACTTGTTTTATGTTCTTGCTGCTGCTAATTACTCTCCTCCCACTCTTTCATAAGCTCACTCCATTCAGGTTTTCACCCCCAGCATTTCACAGACGCTGTCTTGTGAAAGTCACCCCCAATCTGCTAATGCTAAATTTCATAGTCATTTTTCAATATTGACCTATCAGTAGCTTTTTACAATTGACTACTGGCCCTGTCTCAAAACTCTTCCTTTAATTGGCTCCCAGTAGCTGACCTTGCCTAGACTTCCTTCTGGAGCTCTTTCTGCTCAGTCTCCTTTATTGATTCCTCCCTATCTCCATTCTTCCTATTTACACTCACTTTCTAGGTTATATCGTCTGGTGCCATGGCTTTAAATAACATGTATACACTAATGACTCCCAATTGTAATTCACTTCCCACCTCTCCAATGAACTCTGATTTCATATATCCAACTACCTACTTGATACCCTTTGTTGAGTATCTAATTATCATCTCAAACTTAACATTTCCCAAACTGAGCTCTTGATATTTCCCACAACGCCTGCTGCTCCCAGTCTTCTCCATCTCAGTTCATGACAACCTTATCCTTACAACTGCTCAGGCCAAAACCTGAATCATTCTTGACTCTTCTCTTTCTCTCACAACTCACCTCTAACCCATCCAAAAATCTCGTCAGCTCTACCTTCAAAATATATTCAGAATCCTCCCATCACTGCTGCCATTCTGTCCAGGCCATTATTTGAGACACTTCTACATGTTTTCACTGGTTCCATCATTGCACCATTTCAGTGTAATCTCAACAGAGCAGTTAAAGGATAAGTTCGATCATGCCATTCCTCAGCTCAGGAGCCTCTGATGACTGGAGGATGTCACTCAAAGTAAAAACCAAAGTCCCTTACCACCATCTACAAGACCACGCAGGTCTGCCTCTATCTCTGCCACTCTCACCTCCTCTCAGTTTTCCCCCTTCATTTCCTCTGCTCCAGACACACTGACTTCAATGTCGTTTCTCAGATAAGCCAGGAATGGTCCCATGTCAGGGCCTTTGCATTTGCTGTTCACTCTGCCTGAAATGTTTTTCCTCAAAACCTCAGAACTTACTCCCTCACCTCAAGCAGGTTTTAGGCAATATCACCTTCTCGATGAGATGTTCCGTGGCCAACCTCTCTCAAATTTCACATATATATATATTTCATATAACCCACTATATATTTTACCTCTTTTTCTTGTTAATTGTTTGCCTCCCTCCTAGAAGAGCTGTACAAGGGCAGGGATTTTTGTCTCTCTTGTTAAGTATCCCCAGTGCCTAGTACAATGACTGGGATATGTAAGCACTAAATAATTATATTGAATGAGTGAATTATTGAATGAATGAATGAATGAATGAATGAATGAGTATTCTAATCTCTGTCTTATGCAGGCATTCGACTGTTGCACAGCTCTTAACCTTAGCAAGTTTTTGTTTCTGTTTTAAGTTGAAATGTGCCTCCTTGTAATGTCACAGTCTCAGTACTGCTACTCCCTTTTCTACCTTAAGCTATTGTCTTATTTAGAAACAGTTATTATGTCTGTAATGGTTAAAGTTACGCAATCACCAAGAGGCATAGTTTCCATGTCTTGCTTGGCATCTGGAGACACCTATTTTGTCTGTGCTGTCCACTACCCACCCAAGGAACCAGGGCAGAGGGCCACCCTGGCTGGAGTGGATGCAGAGATAGGGGACATACAAACATGTAGTGGAAGGAAGAGAAATGCACAGGACTCACTTATGGATGTGTTGCTAGAGATTGTCTCCTTCAATTTATACTCCATGCCTAGAGGTAACTTAGAAAATATCTGAACTTCCAAGATTGACTCTGGCCCATTTAATAAATACACATTGAGAATGTACCATGGTGTGCTCAAAGAGTTCTCTCTTTGACTTTTACCCAAATTATACCCTCAAAGTCCTAAATTTTAGGATTATTTTTTCTGGTTCTATTTTGATAAGGATTGCTTTGAATCTATAGATTGCTTTGAGAAGTATGGACATTTTAACTACATTAATTCTTCCTATTCATGAGCATGGAATATGTTTCCATTAATTTTTATCTTTTTTAATTTCTCTCTACAATGTTGTATGATTTTCTGAGTACAAGTCTTTCTAAGTCACTGACCTGTGTAGAGCCTGACTCACATGTAACCTACAGGAGGGCACCATCATTTCTATGTTGAATCTCCCCCAAAGGGCCAAATCTGAGACCAAAAATACTGCACAAATAAATAAGTGTTGAGGTTAAGTTTGCAGAAATATGTGTTATCTCTCTTGGTGCTTCACAAAATATGACCCCCCAAAAACCTACAATTTTCATATTTTGCTCTAAGTTTCTTGAGAACAAGGACTATCTCTTACCTGTTATCTCCAGTGTTATTTGGTTGCTGGGACATAGTAAGTGCTTGATAAATTTGAGCACTTATATGGTTTTTATTAAATCAATTTCATGAAAAAAATGTACAAATATCTAACTCATGTCCCCATTTAGCATGTCTTCTGCATTTGAAGCAGTTTGTACCTTACATCATTGATTTCAAAGGAAATAAATTTGCCTGCACATTACACATAAATACACATATTTTAAAGAATCAAGGAGTGGTATATTAAAGTAATATACAGTAGCTCTAACACTCTAATATGTTAGGCAAATCCCTGCACCACTTTAGGCCTCATTTCAACAGCCACAGTACTGTACTGTGCACTTAACTATGCACTGAGCAATGGGTAAGACTATGGCATTCAACTCACCTAACATCTTTTGTGGGCCTCAAGCATGCCAAGCCTAGAGATAGGCACTGGGAATTCAAAAATGAGTAGGGCAGGAGGATTTCCGGTCAAGATGATGGAGTAGGTAAATGCTGTGCAGGCCTCCTCTTATGACCACCTCAAAATTACAATTAAACTACAGAACAACCATCATTGACAATCACCTAAAACCTAGCTGAATAGAAGTCCTACAACTAAAGACATACAGAAGAAGCCACCTCGAGACTGGTAGGAGGGACACAGATATGGAACAGGCTGGTCCCACACCCACGTGTGATCATTAAAAATTGGGAGAGATATCTTGGCTGTCGTAGTCTCCCCCAGAGGATTGAGAGGTCCCTGCCCCACACAAGGCTCCCTGGCCCAGAGTTCCAGTGATGGGGTGAGAGAAGTCCCTCAACTTCTGGTTGTGAAAACTGGCAGAGATTGTGGCTAGGTGAGATGGAGGGCAGCTGGAGTTCCAGGTGATCATCTTAAAGGGTCCATGCATGGACTTACTGACAGACTCTCTCTGAGCTACAGCGCTGAGGCAGCAGCTTGAAAGGTGCCAGGGACATACACGGAGGAACTGAGTTGTCTGGCTTCAGGGCTAAGGCTGGAGGTGCAGCTTTCTCCCAGAGAGAAGTGCTGGCAGAATCCATTGTTTCTTTGTTGGGCCCTCTCCCCTCCCAACATGCAGACACAGGCAGCCACCATAGCTGAGTCTCCATCAACCTGGCTAATACCATTCACCCTGCCCTGGTGATTTCCTGAGGCCCCACCCAACTTAACTTTCGGGCCTACCCAAGCCTCTTCCAGTGGCTTTTCTGTACAAACAACCTGTCTTAGTTCATGCTGCAGACTTTCCTAAAATCTCTCAAAGGTTCACAAAACCCAAACAAGCAACCTCTGACTTTAGCATATCCCATACCTCTTGCCAAGCAGTCCAAAGCTGAGCAATAGCAGCAGCCAGCCTTATTTCATGCCTTGGACTCTTAACACACCTCCAACCCCAGCGCCAGTGCAGCCATCTGCAGATTGTTTTGTGGCTTATGTCAGGAGGCCCTGGGTAGGGCACAGACTGCGGCTGAACTTGGATTGCAGAGGAGCTCCTTTCAGGAGGCCCCAGGCTAGCACGCCAGGGGGCTACCTTTGGACTGAGCATCACCCAGTCATCTCCAAGGATGACACATGCAAAGGGCAGATTGGGCAGGCACCAGAACCCTGCAAAAGTGAATCCTGCTTCATAGGGTCAACTTCTGCACAGCAGAACCTACGCTGTAATCACAACCAGCAGCCAGCCCTCACAACCAGTCAGGCAGAAAATCAATCCCTACCATTGACATGAAACAGCAATCAATGCTCAACTACAATAGGAGGGCACACACAACCCACACAAGGGACACACCTAGCGTACCAGGCTCAGTTTACCAGGGAAACTGTGCCACTGAGTCCCACAGTACATCTACTATATAAGACCACTCTACGAAGACCAGAAGATAAAACAGCCCTACCTAATATTAGAAACAAGCACAGGGCGGCTTCCAAAATGGGGAGACAAAGTAATGTGTCCCAAATTAAAGAGCAAAACAAAGCTCCAGAAAAAGAACTAAACAAAATGGAGAGAAGCAATCTACCAGATGCAGAGTTCAAAAGACTGGTTTTAAGAACGTTCCGCGATCTCAGGGAGAACTTCAACAGAGATAGGAAACATAAAAATGGAAATAGAGGGGCCGGCCTGGTGGCTCAGGCGGTTAGAGTTCCATGCTCCTAACTCTGAAGGCTGCCGGTTCGATTCCCACATGGGCCAGTAGGCTCCCAACCACAAGGTTGCTAGTTCAACTCCTCGAGTACCACAAGGGATGGTGGGCTCCACCCCCTGCAACTAAGACTGAACAGGCACCTTGAGCTGAGCTGCTGCTGAGTTCCCAGATGGCTCAGTTGGTTGGAGCGCATCCTCTCAACCACAAGATTGCTGGTTCGAATCCTGCAAGGGATGGTGGGCTGTGCCTCCTGCAACTCACAACGGCAACTGGACCTGGAGCTGAGCTGCACCCCCCACAACTAAGACTGAAAGGACAGCAACTTGAAGCTGAACAGCACCCTCCACAACTAAGATTGAAAGGACAACAATTTGACTTGGAAAAAAGGCCTGGAAGTACACATTGTTCCCCAATAAAGTCCTGTACCCCTTTCCCAATAAAATCTTTAAAAAAGAAATGGAAATAGAAACACAAAAAAGAACAAGTCAGAAATGAAGACTACATTAACTGAAATGAAGAATACATTAGAGGAAATCAACAGTAAATTAGTAGATGTAGCAGAGGGCTGAATCAGCGATTTGGAAGACAAGGTAGCAAAAAACACCCAAACAGAACAGCAAAAAGAAAAAATAATCCAAAAAAATGAGGATACTTTAAGGGAACTGTGGGACAACATCAAATGTAACAACATTTACATTATAGGGGTACCAGAAGGAGAAGAAAGACAGCAAGGAATTGAAAACCTATTTGAAGAAGCAATGATGGAAAACTTCCCTAACCTGGCAAAGGAAATAGACATACAAGCCCAAGAAGCACAGAGTCCCAAACAAGATGAATCCAAAGAGGCCCACACCAAGACACATCATAATTAAAATGCCAAATGTTAAATACAAAGAGAAAATCTTAAAAGCAGAAAGAGAAAAACAGTTAGTTACCTACAAGGGAGCTCCCATAAAAATGAGAAACAGAAACTCATAGACACAGACAATGGTTTGGTGGTTGCCAGAGGGTAAGGGGGGTGGGGGTGGGGAGTGGGAGATGAGGGTAAGGGGGATTGAATATATGGTGATGGAAGGAGAACTGACTCTGGGTGATGAACACACAATGGGATTTATAGATGATGTAATACAGAATTGTACACCTGAAATCTATGTAATTTTACTAACAATTGTCACCCCAATAAATTTAATAAAATTTAAAAAAAAAAAAAAAAAAAAGATTGTCAGCTGATTTCTCAACAGAAACTTTGCAGACCAGAAGGGATTGACATGAAATCTTTAAACTGAAAAGCAAGAACCTACAACCAAGATTGCTCTACCCAGCAAGGCTATCATTTAGAATTGAAGGACAGATAAAGAGTTTCCCAGACCAGAAAAAGATAAAGGAGTTCATCACCACCAAGCCAGGAATGTTAGAGGGGCTTCTTTAAGACAAAAAAAGAAAGAAAGATAAAAAATATGAATAATAAAATGGCAATAACTACATATCTATCAAGAATTACTTTAAATGTAAATGGATTAAATGATCCAATCAAAAGCTAGGGTGGTTGAATGGGTAAGAAAACAAGACCCTTACATATGCTGCCTACAAGGGGCTCACTTCAGAGTGAAAGACACAGACAGACTGAAAGTAAAAGGATGAAAAAAAAGTATTTCATGAAAATAGAAACACATAAACAAAAAAATCTAGAGTAGCAATACTTATACCAGACAAAATAGACTTTAAAACAAAGGCTATATAACATGAGACAAAGAAGGACCCCATAATTTCACTTCTGGGTGTTTATCTGAAGGGACATGAACATATATATGTTCATTGCAGCATTATTTACAATAGCTAAGATATGCAGGCAAACTGGGTGTCTCTGAATGGATGAATAGATAAAGAAGAGGTGGTAATATACACAATGGAATATTACTCAGCCATTAAAACAAATGAAATCTTGCCATCTGCAACAACATGGATGGACCCAGAAGGTATTGTGCTGAGTAGAGTAAGTCAGAAAGAAAAAGATAAATGCCAGATGATTTCACTTATATTTGGAACCTACAAAAACAAAACAAACAAACAAAAATAACAGAAACAAACTCATACAGGGAATATTTTGAGGATTGCCAGATAGGAGGGTGGTTGGGAAGGTAGGAGAAAACTGGAAAGGGATTAAGAAGTACAAATTGGTTGTTACAAAATAGTCATGGGGATGTAAATTAAAACTTAAGAAATGTAGCCAATAATATAGTAATGTGTCATGCCAGGTGGGTACTAGACTAGTCGGGGTAATCACTTCTTAAATTTTATAAATGTCTAACCACTATGCTGTACACTTGAAATTAATACAAAATAATATTGAATGTCAACTGTAATTGAAAAAATTTTAAAAGGGGGGAAAGGTGAAGGGGAATACGAGATTCAAATTTCCAGGTATAAAACAAGTATGTAATGTACAGGGGATGTAATGTACAGCATAGGAAACATAATCAATAATATTGTGGAAGGTGGGCAAATTGGGCGAGCAGGGGAAGAGGAAAGGAAGCGGAGTGGAGATGCGGTCCGTATCTGCAGGTGTGGAAACGCGGCCAGCATCCGCAGCTGCAGAGATGCAGGGGGTCCCACAATGGAACAGAGAACACAAAAGCCAGGAGGTGGGCTCTTTCCCTTCATCCCACAGCTGATCTCTCCCGCTGAGGGGGCAGCATATCCAGCATTAGAGGCAATAACCTCAGTGAGACCTCCAGTTGGGCCCTAGGCTGGACAAAGGACAGAAAATCCATACCTGGGCCCCTCCCCGCCTCTTCCAATCCTACCCCCACCCTTCCAGAGACTTAAACTGGCCCCTGAACTGAGGAGTAGTGTCAGATTACAGAGGAGCCTTAGTGCTCAGGCTCATGGAAGACTGGCGTGCAGCTCTGACCCAGGGAAGAGGCTGGGAAGAGTGTGATTTTTGCTGGGCTAGGAGAGAAGAGATTCCTCCACCTCCAGCCACCACCTTTTCTGACCTGCGGGAAGAGTGTGAAACGGCTGGGCTGGGAGAGATAAGACCCCTCCATCCCCAGCCCCCACCCTTTCTGGCCTGCCTAGGGCAGGGCAATTACAACTGCAGAGGCACTCCCAGGTATCAGCAGTAAGTGGCAGACGCAGCTCCCAGCTTTCAGCAGCTCAGAAATCTCCCACCCACCACACACACACACACACACACACTCACGCACACACGCACACACGCACACAAAGGAAGAAGTGCCCTAAGACTCAGGAGAACTGGACACAGGGCCGGTGGTGCTACTCTCAGTGCACATATGTGCAGGCAAGAGCAGAAACTGCACTGACTTTGTAGAAACTACCATCCCAGACCCCTCAGCCCCTCTGCATCTAAATCTGCAGTTCCAACGTCACTCTGGGCACCAGGTGACCGGCTTTGCCTGCACAATACGCAGAGGACTCTTTGGTGCAGCAGAGGACAACCTGGAGATTACTTGGTGGGCTTAAGCCAAGACTGGTGCTCCTTTTGGTTTGGTTTTGTTCTGTTTTGTCTTTATATCTTTGATATCTTTTCCTGTGTTGAGTGGGGGTTGTCGGTTGTTTTTACATGTGAAAGTATTTGATTTTTTCTTTGTTGTTGTTGTTGTTGTTGTTGTGCTTGGTGATTTGCTTTATTCTGAAATTGCCCTACCAGGGCCCAGCTTAAGAGGCACAAGATTCAACACACCCAGAGGCCAACTCCAGACCAAACCAGAGTACTACCGGGTTTGACCTACAAGTGACACACCCAGAGGGAATTCACACCTACAGGCACAAGAGCCCATAGAGGCCAAACCACATTTAAGTGGTCAACCCTCACGCAGCAGAACACCCTGCGGTGGGCAGAGCCAAGTCTCACAACTAGTCAGTCTAGGAGTTAACCCCACCTACTCACAAGCGAAAAGCAATTAAAGATCTTCTTTAACAGGATAATATACACAACACAAGAGTCAACTTTGGAGCACACGCAGAGGAGAAGAACGAAGTGGTGCAAGTCAAATATAATGGACACATACTACTTAAGATAACCCAGCAAGAACTAAGAACTCTAGGGGATCTACCTAATACATCGAAGCAAGCACAGAGAGTCAGCCAGAATGGGGAAACAAAGAAACATGTCCCAAATAAAAAAACAGAAGAAACTTCCAGAAATGTAACCAAATGAAACAGAGGTAACCAACCTGTCAGAGACAGAGTTCAGAACACTGATGACAAGAATGTTTAAGGAGCTTAGAGACGACATAAAGAAGGATGTAGAAATCATAAAGAACAACCAGTTAGAACTAAAGAACACAATTACTGAAATAAAGAACTCACTTGAAGGAATTAACAGCAGGTTAGATGAAGCAGAGGATCGAATCAGCGACTTAGAAGACAAGTTAGCAGAGATCACCCAAACAGAACAACAGAAAGAAAAAAGAATAAAAAACAATGAAAATGGTTTAAGAGACCTCTGGCATAACATCAAGTGCAACAACACGCACATCATAGGAATACCAGAAGGGGAAGAGAGGAAGCAAGGGATTGAGAACATATTTGAAGCAATAATGTCTGAAAACTTCCCTAACCTGATGAAGGAAACCAACATACAAGCCCAGGAAGTGCAGAGAGTTCCAACCAGGATAAACCCAAATAGGCCCACACCAAGACACATTATAGTTAAAATGGCAAAGCTTAAAGACAAAGAGAGAATCCTAAAAGCAGCAAGAGAAAGACAGAGGGTTACATACAAGGGAACTCCCATAAGACTATCAAATGACTTTTCTACAGAAACATTGAAGGCCAGGAGGGAGTGGCAGGAGATACTCAAAGTGATGGAAAACCAAGCCCTATAACCTAGATTGCTATGTCCATCAAGGCTATCATTTAAAGTTGATGGAGAGATAAAGAGCTTCCCAGAAAAGAATAAGCTAAAGGAATTTATTGCCACCAAACCAGCATTGCAAGAAATACTAAAAGGACTTCTGTAAATAGAAGAAAGATGAAAACAATCTAACTACAAATTTAAAAATGGCGATAACTATGTACCTATCAATAATCACTTTAAATGTAAACGGATTAAATGCTTCAATCAAGAGACATAGGGTGGCTGAGCGGATAAGAAAGCAAGACCTTTGTATATGCTGTATACAAGAGACTCACCTCAGATCAAAACACACACACAGGCTTAAAGTGAAGGGTTGCAGTAAGATAGTTCATGCAAATGGAAATGAGAAAAAAGCTGGAGTTGCAATACTTATCTCTGACAAAATAGACTTTAAAATGAAGAATATATTAAAAGACAAAGACGGGCACTGTATAATAATAAAGGGATCGACCTGACAAGAGGACATAACCCTAGTAAACATCTATGCACCCAACATAGGAGCACCTAAATATATAAAACAGATATTGACTGACATAAAGACAGAGATCAACAGTAACACTATCATAGTAGGGGACTTCAACACACCACTGACAACAAGGGACAGGTCTTCCAGACAGAAAATCAATATGAAGACAACAGCCTTAAATGACACATTGGACCACTTGGATTTCATCGATATTTTCAGAGCATTTCACCCCAAACCTGCAGAAGACACGTTCTTCTAAAGCGCACATGGAACATTTTCCAAGATAGACCTTATATTAGACCACAAAACAAGTCTTGATAAATTTAAGAAAATTGAAATCATACCAGTTGTCTTCTCTGACCACAGTGCTATGAAATTAGAAATGAACTACAGGAAAAAAACTGGAAGACACACCAATTCATGGAGGCTGAATAACTTGTTACTAAATAATGAATGGGTCAACCAGGAGATCAAGGAAGAAATCAAAAGCTATCTCGAGACAAACAAAAATGAAAACACGACGACCCAAAATCTATGGGATGCTGCGAAAGCAATTCTAAGAGGGAAATTCATAGCATTGCAGGCCTACCTAAAGAAACAAGAAACATCACTGATCAACAGTTTATCTTCACACATAAGGGATCTGGAAAAAGAACAGCTAAATAAGCCCAAAGGGAGTACAGGGAAGGAGATAATAAAGATCAGAGTGGAAATAAATGAAATAGAAACCAGAAAAACAATACAAAAGATCAATGAATCCAAGAGTTGGTTCTTAGAGAAGATAAACAAAATTGACAAACCTTTAGCCAGACTCATTAAAAAAAAAAAGAGGACCCAAGTTAATAAAATCAGAAATGAAAGAGAAGTGACAACAGACACTCCAGAAATACAAAAAAATTTAAGAAATTACTATGAGCAACTATACGCCAACAAATTTGACAATCTGGAAGAAATGGACAATTTTCTAGAGGCGTACAACCTTCCAAGGCTAACTCAAGAAGAAACAGAAAACCTGAATAGACTGATTACCACCAGGGAAATTGAATCAGTAATCAACAATCTCCCAACAAACAAAAGCCCTGGACCAGATGGCTTTACAGGTGAATTTTACAAAACGTTCAAAAAAGAATTATCACCTATTCTCCTCAAGCTCTTCCAAAAAATCCAGAAGGAGGAAAGACTCCCAAACACTTTTTACAAAGCCACTATCACCCTAATCCCAAAATCAGACAAAGACACCACAAAAAAGAAAACTACAGGCCGATATCTCTAATGAATATAAATGCAAGAATCCTCAACAAAATATAAGTGAACAGAATTCAGCAATACATTAAAAAGATCATACACCATGATCAAGTGGGATTCATCCTGGTATGCAAGGGTGGTTCAACATCCGCAAATCAGTTAATGTGATACCCCACATTAACGAAATGAAAAATAAAAATCACATGATCATATCAATAGGTGCAGAAAAAGCATTTGATAAAATCCAGCAGCCATTTATGATAAAAACCCTTAAGAAAGTGGGAATAGAGGGATCATATCTCAACATAATAAAGGCCATATATGATAAACCCACAGCTAACATCATACTCAATGGGAAAAGCTAAAACCATTCCCCTTAAGATAAGGAACAAGGCAAGGTTGTCCACTTTCTCCACTTCTATTCAACATAGTGCTGGAAGTTCTAGCCACAGTAATCAGACAAGAAAAAGAAATAAAAGGCATCCAAATTGGTAAGGAGGAAGTAAAATGTCATTATATGCAGATGACATGATACGATATATAGAGAACCCTACAGACTCCACCAAGAAACTATTAGAGCTGATAGATGAATTTAGTAAAGTAGCAGGATACAAAATTAATATTCAGAAATCAGTTGCATTTGTATATACCAATAATAAAACTTCAGAAGGAGAAATTAAAAATACAATCCCATTTACTATTGCTCCAAAGACTATAAAATACCTGGGAATAAATTTAACCAAAGAAGTAAAAGATCTGTACTCAGAAAATTATAAGACACTGAAGAAAGAAATGAAAGAAGATACAAATAGATGGAAACACATACCATGTTCATGGATAGGAAGAATTAATGTAGTTAAAATGTCCATACTGCCTCAGGCAATATACATATTCAATGCATTTCCTATCAAACTACCAATGACGTTTTTCACAGAAATAGAACATATAATCCTAAAATTTATATGGGACCACAAAAGACCCTGGATAGCCTCAGCAATCTTGAGAAATAAGAACAAAGTGGGAGGTATAACAATACCTGACATCAAATTATACTACAAGGTTACAGTAATCAAAACAGCATGGTACTGGCATGAAAACAGACACATAGATCAATGGAACAGAATAGAGAATCCAGAAATAAATCCATGCCTATATGGCCATTTAATCTATGACAATGGAAGCAAGAATGTACGGTGGGGTAAAGACAGTCTATTCAATAAATGGTGCTGGGAAACCTGGACAGACACATGCAAAAAAATGAAGCTGGACCACCTCCTTACACCATATACAAAAATAAATTCAAAATGGCTTAAAGACTTAAATGTAAGATCTGAAACCATAAAATTCCTAGAAGAAAATATAGGAAGAAACTTCACAGACATTACCTGGAGTAAGATTTTTACTGATATATACCCTTGCGCAAGGGAAGTAAGACAAAATATAAACATGTGGGATTACATCAAAATAAAAAGTTTTTTCACAGCAAAGGAAACTGTCAATAAAACAAAAAGGGATCCTCCTGAGTTGAAAAAGATATTTGCCAATGATATATCTGATAAAGGGTTAATATCACAAATTTATAAAAAGTCACTCAACTCAACTCCAAAAAAATGAAACAACCCAATTAAAAAATGGGCAGAGGACATGAAGAGACATTTTTCTAAAAAGGACATACAGATGGCAAATAGACATATGAAGAAAAGCTCAACCTCACTAACCATCAGAGAAATGCAAATAAAAACCACAATGAGATACCACCTCACCCCAGTCAAAATGGCTATCATCAATAAATCAACAAACAACAAGTGCTGGTGCGGATGTGGAGAAAAGGGAACTCTGTGCACTGTTGGTGGGATTGCAGATTGGTGCAGCCACTATGAAAAATAGTATGGAGGTATATCAAAAATCTGAAAATGGAACTACCTTATGATCCATCAATTCCACTCCCAGGTATCTATCCGGAGAAATCCAAAACTCTATTTCAAAAATCTTTATGCAATCCTATGTTTATTGCAGCACTATACACAATAGCCAAGACATGGAAACAACCGAAATGCCCATTGGTAGATAACTGGATTAAGAAACAGTGGTACATTTATACAATGGAGTATTACGCAGCCATAAAGAAGAAAGAAATCTTACCATTTGTAACAACATGGATGGACCTAGAAAACATTATGTTAAGTGAAATAAGTCAGACAGAGAAAGACAAATACCATATGATCTCACTTATATGTGGAATCTAAAGAAAAGAATAAATGAATGAACTAATCAGAAACAGTTTTGGAGACACAGAGGAAAAACTGAGGGTTGCTAGATGGTGGGGGATAAGGGGGAAGGTGAGGGGACAAGAAAACAGTCAGTAACCACAAGATGGCCACGGGGTTTTGAAAATTAATTTGGGGAATGTAATCAATAATGTTGTAAAGATTTTGTAGGGTATCCGATGGACACTTGTCCCATTTGGGAGACCACCTCAGGGATGATGTAGATGCCTGATCTCTGCACTATACACCTGAAGTTGAACAATAATGAATGCCAGCTATAATTATATATATATATATATATATATATATATATATATATATATATATATATGTGTGTGTGTGTGTGTGTATGTATATACTTACAAGAAGCGGAGTACAGCATTAGGAATATAGACAGTGGAAACGTAATGGCTCTGTGCGATGTCAGAGGGATAGTGGATGGGGGAGGGGGGTTCACACAGTGTGAGGGATATAAATGATAAACGTCTAAGTATTACTTTGTCTTGTGTACCTGAAACTAATTAAAAGAAAAGAAGGTAAAAATAATAATAATGATATTGTGATAACATGGTACGGTGTCAGATGGCCGCTGGACTTATCATGGTAAGCACTTCTTTAGGTATCTAAATGTTGAATAACTATGATGTATATACCTGAAATTAATATAATATTGTATTATGTAGCTGTATTTTAATAAAATATCTTTTGAAAAGCAATGAGTGGGACAGGGTTTGCCCCACGTCTCTTTGGAAAGGACATTTATTGTTATAGGTCAAGGTTATGTTTCTGAGATCCAATCCTATTCTGACACCTGTGGCTTCACGAGGGCACTTTGTTGGTGCCACCTCTGTGTAAAATGAGTGCATGTCATTCCCTGACAGCCAACTTACTCCAGAACCAGTGAAAGATGGAGCTATAATAAGCCGAGACTACATCCAAGTACTATTTGACATACAAGATTTCATCTGCTGGGAGGCTTTAAAAAATCAGCTTGTGGAAAAAATCAGTATTGATATTAAACAAAAAAAGGAGCAAAACTATGAAGAAACAAAAAATACAGTAGATATGTGTGGCATAGAGACAAGGAAGAATGATAGAGATGGGGTTATTTTTCATATTACTAAGGTATTCATTTCAGAGCAGCCTGTTCAAAACCTAAACTCCAGAAACTGTTTTGGGGAAAGGTCACTTGTAATTGCCAACTTTATCACTCTTGAATCTTTCCTTTACAGTCAGTGGGCCAGCTGATACTCAGCAAGTGTTATATTTATGCATTTCACTGACATTTTCTTCCTGCTTTGTTACCCAATAATAATCTGGACCTTGAATTTCGTGGGAAGAAAAATCAGTTTTTCCTGAGTAGATATCATCTCCCTACCTTAACTTCACCATGTCACCTTTGATGAAGTGCCTGGAATAATCAGGAAGTGAAATGTGAATCCTGGCAAGTACCACACCATACTGCCTGCAGGTCAGTGTGCTGTCAAAACCCACAAAAGTGAAAGTGACGACATTGTCAAGAGATCTAGAGGGCAGAATTCAACCAGGGAACAAAACAGCTGTGGTTTGAGTGTCAGCCACCCCAACGTATGTTCTGACAGAGCCACTAGACAGACCAGTCACTGGACAGAAGCCCGGGCAGTGGGTGGACAAAATCCATCATGCTGCAGGTGAGTTGTGGCACTCACTGAGAGGAAGGCTCTGACCCAGAGCTTTCATAAAGGGACAGTTTCCACAGAAAACCTAAAGCAACTGTCCCTTGTCCCAGAAAAGGTGGCCAGCCCAGAAGTCACTTGAGCCATTCCATCTGCTGTCCTGATGGGTCTTCACCAGAGGCTGGCGTTTTGGTGCCAAAGTGCAAACAGAACTAACAGTCTCTGACTGTCCAGTAGAAGAAACGCAGTTTTCTGGTGTCTGGGAGCTTTGTTTTAAGTTCGCCCATTTAAAAAGAAAAAACAAAAGCCTTTCCTGACCTTGGTAAGTGGGACCCAAAGAGGCTCTACAGATCAGTACATGGTAGCAGATGAAGCTTTTTTATAGTTCATTTTTGAAGAAAGTCTTCTGAAAGCATGAGTGACTTTTCTTTGGGGCGGGGGGCTTCAGCCTAGGGAAAAGTCTTAGTGGTGGGCTCAGTAACTCTTCAAGTGTTACAGTGATAATGACCAACTGTTTCGTCTCGTCTCCACTGAGAATCAAGCTAAAAGAATGTTGAAATACAATCACAGAGTGAGGACATTTAGAACAGCAATCATTTAGTTCTTTACAGTTACTGAGGGAGCTTTAAAAAATATTCCAGTACTTGGACTCCACCCCAGAGAGTCTAATTCAGTTGGCATGAGGTAGATCCAGGAATGAAAACTCCCCAGGAGGTTCTAATATGCAGCCAGGATTGAGAACCAGTGGGTTCACCCAGCACCCTCATTTTACAGATGGGGAAGCTATACTACAGAGAGGGAATATAAAGCACATCCCATCGGTTTGAATCACTATAATTAGAAATCAGTAGGAAATCCGTGACATAATCAAGTTTCATTCAATAATAAGCTAAATAATTGTCTCTCTGATGTGGTTCCATTGCTGCCTTTTTTGGAAACATAGCTCTCTGCCAGCCCTGAGAAATTGATTTGTGCCACCTGCTAGCTCTATGAACTTGGGCAAACGTCTCTAAGTCTCAGCGTCCTCATCTGTAAGGACATTAATAGAACCTGCCTCATAGAGATTTTGTGTAAACAAAGTAAGATAATGCATGTAAACTGTCTGTCACAATGTCAGATGCATATCAGCTATTGATATTTTTAGAGCTTTGATTTTACTTGGCAAACACGTGTGTATAGCTTATTATATTTCATGATTCATGTGGCACAGAGCCCATGCCCTAACCACCTCGCCCTACTGTCTCCCTTTGTTTCTGCAACTCTGTGTCATAATGGAGGCCGCATTAAGATCTAGAGATTGCTCCCTCCACATACTTAAATATGATTTTTTCTTCTAGTACCTTTACAAATATTTTTAATAAGACTGGTGAGGGTTAGTTTGTTGGTTGGTTGGGGGTTTTGTTTTGTTGTTTGTAATCTTCCTACACACACCCATATCTCAGGATAATGGTGACAGAGGGGGCCTTGTTACTTTACGTTTGCAATCCAGAGAGCTCAAACTATGTAGATGGCTCTGTAAATTCAATGACAGTCACCAAGGAAAGCATATAACCCCCTGATGGAAATGTGACTCACTCCTTACGGTGTTTACGCATTCTCAAGCCAGCTAAGAGTTTCATCACTGCATCACTGCACAGATGAGGGGCAAACCAAGGCCTTAAAAAAGTCTGTGAGAGGTGTCCTTCAGAAGTGATGGAGGGAAGAGATTCCACCCAGGCAGAGGAAGCAATAAAGACAAGAATCCGCTGAGTGTAGGGGGAGTGAGCACTTTAGTTCTGCTGCAGTATGATAACAATTTAGTGCCACTAAGTTAGCAAATCCTTCTGTTTTGCTTAGAACACATCTTTCTTTTCCTCACCATAACCATGGCAAAGAAAATCCATGTGTCAAATAGACATTAGTAATAAAATTATTAGAAGTTAAAATAAATTGTGGGGGACTCTTTCCTCATATCCAAAACCCGTTTCTCTCTGGCTATCTCTCCTAATGCCCTGGAACCGATCATACCCACCAGGTAACTCCTACAGAAAGCCTTCTCATCATCATTATTATTAGTCAAATAATAATTTTCAAGTAGTAACTATCAAACTTCTATGAGCATAATATTTACCCGGGGTGCTTATTTTAAATGAAATGAAATTCTAAGGAGTAGCTTTGGAATCTTTTTTTTAATGAATAAACTTTATTTTTAGAGCAGTTTTAGGTTTACAGCAAAAGTAAGTGGAAAGTACAAAGAATTTCCACATGCCTCCTTCCCCATACACACAGCCTCCCCCACCATCAACATCCTACATCAGTGTGGTTCATTTGTTACAACCAATGAACCAACATTGACACGTGATCAACCAAAGTCCCTCATGCACATTAGGGTTCACTTTTGGTGATGTGTATTCTATGGGCTTTGACAAATGGAATCTTTATTTTTAATAAACATATTCAAGTAAATGTGATGCAATTGATTTGAGGACCACACCTGAAGCAACACTGCTCTAGGTCATTGATAATCAGATTAAAACTATATTCTAATATAATGATACTGAGGCCAACAACCGTAGCCAGACCTGTACTATTACTTCAGAGCTCCTTTTCAAAAGTAGCCTTCAATGCATAAATGGTCTCCATTCCAAAAGTTCACATCTAGATTGGAACTCACATCATGTATTTCTCACAGAAAGAGTTGATGTACACACAGTGAAGTGCTTGGACCTGCCTTCCAAAGCTTATTTCAGTCATAATGTTACAGGAATAAGGTTATTTTAGCAATCACATTTTAAAAGGAGGCAATAGAAATGCAAACTCATAAGTCAATAGGCAAAAATATTTTTTAAAACAATTTTGAGAACTGGATTTTTCCCCCCCTTCTTCTGCCTCCTGAACCCCCCCCCACACACACACACACACACACACACACTCCGGTTCAAGCCATTGTTTCTCAGTCGAGTTGTGCAGGTCGGCAGCTTACGGCAGCCCACGGCAGCCCACGGCAGCCCAGCTCCAGGGAGAGCCCTTGTTTACAATCTTAGCCGTAGAGAGTGCAGCTCACTGGTCCATGTGGGAATCGAACTGGCGACTTCGGCGTTAGGAGCACGGCGCTCCAAGCACCTGAGCCACTGGGCTGGTCCCTGGATTTTTAAACAAAGCTTCAAAGATACAAACCAGAAGACAAACCAAAAAGAAAGTGTTAATTGAATTACATCAAAATAGGACTTCTGTTCTCTAGAGACTATGGTCCCCGCAACCACCACCATCATCGCTTTCAGGGCTTCAGCTTTGGGCTTTTCAAGGTTATTTAAAAGGTACTCAAAAGACTGGCCTCACTTACTGAGCAAGGACAGGAGAACCACAGATTTATTAATGGGTGGTGGGTGTGCAATGACTCACAGGCATTTAAAGTCTCTGCTCTTGAAGAAGGAAAGGTATTTGCACAAAAGCCATAGATAATGGTCCTTTTACTTAAGTGACATGCTAAATAAATGAGATCCTACAAGGATTGAGTTTAGCAATTTTGTCTCAATTCTGTTTCTGATTTAGGTCCAATTCACTGTTGTTTTTTAAAATAGGTTTTGTTAATGGAAAAGAAGTCCTTTTTTCAAGAAAGCATTTTGAAAAACTGTTGGAGGAGGGAGATATTAACACTTTGGGGCGGTAGAGATACTTTACTATCCCTGCTGGAATGTGGGTGTGGGCTGGTGAGTTCCTATCAATAGTCTGTTCTGTGAGGCACTAAATTCTAGTCCTGTTCCAACAACACTGCCCTGTTTTGATATTCTGAGCTTTTGGCTACACAGCTGATTAATTTCAAGGAATTACAAAAACTCTTTATTAACAAAAGTATTTATCCAACAAATATTTATGGAGTACCTGCTGGGTGCCAGTCACAAGGCACAGGGTGGTGAGCAAACAGGAAGTAGTTCTGTTCCATGTCTCTGACAGACGCATGAGGGAGGAACTCACTTTTGTTATATTACGTGGGATGTTTCGGAAGCCTTGGGTTTGCCTGAGTGGTCAAACCCTCAGGTTTGTCTCTGAGTGGTCCTTGATGTTAAAAAAAACAAGCCACCATCTCTTTATTTGGTTATTTCCAGCTGGCTTATCATTGGGAGAGGGGTGATAATGGAGGAAGGAGCAACTAGGGGAAAAAGAAATCAGTTGCTTGATATTAAAGCTTAATGGTAGAACTTAGCAGTTTCTTTTCACAGGAATAATGTGTCCTGATCCTAAGGCAGCCCGTATTCTCAGGAAGCAGTTTCCATTCTCCCACCTTTCCATCAGTGACTGCTTTGCTTCAGTTCTTCAATCTTTTACCTAAAAAATGGCTGAACAATATTTATGTGGTAAACTAAAATGATTCAAAGTAAAAAAAAAAAATAGTACTTTCGTTTATGAAGAATAACTGGGACAAAAACCAAGTGACAGATTTGAAGACGTTATTTGGAAAGTTTCAAATCACCAAGTATCCAGAATAAGCATGGAATTCCTCCAGATTACTAAGAAAAAATATCAAACTCAGTTACAAAATGAGCAAAGGTTATGAACAGGCATTTTATAGAAGAGGAAACTCAAAAACAGCAACAGCATATGAAGATAATGTCCCAGATCATTGGTGATTAGAGAACAGAAAAGTAAAACAGCAATGAGTTATCAATGTACTCCTTTTAGGCTGGCAGAGTTTGGACAGGCCAGCAGGCAGCGATTTGCCTCATGCGCCGCCAGGGGGAGTGTGGACTAGAGCAACCATTTTGCAGAGCAATCTATCCAATTGTTAAATATACCCAATGACCTAACAGTTCTGCTCCTGGATTGATAACCAGGAATTTTTTACTAGGGCCAATAAGGGACTGTGCATGAGGATGCTCGCTGAAGTATTATTTGCGGTGGGGAGTAGGAGGAAGTGTTGATGTTCATTATGAAGGAGTGGGTAAGTAAGACGGGGTGAGTGGAAACCATAGACTATGATGTAGCAGGTCAGAGATGACAAATTAAATGAACACATAGCAACATGGGTGAATCTTAAAAGTAGATGCTTAGTGAAAACAAAAAAGGAAACAGAATAATATAGGTAATAAAATATCATTTATGTAAAGTATAATGCTCTACATTGTGCAAAAATATATTCAAATAAAAATGTATGCATTAATGGTTACCTATGGATGGAGGAGAATGACAGTGGGAAGTGGAGATAAAGGGGATTTAACAAGGAGAAGCAGTGTGTTGTAGAGATGAGAGCACAGCTTTGATATCAGACGGCCTGTATTAGAACCTACATGTGTACAATGTAGATCACATTATGTATCTTACAGCATCCTAGTGAGATTTAAAAGATATAATTCAAGTAGAGCACTTACCTCAGTGCTTAAAATATATAGTAAGCTTTCAATAAATGTTAGCAACAATTACAATAGAATTCTAGCCTCATCATGAAGATGGATTTTGGGAATATAAAGAATTAAGGGTAGGAAATAAGGGCTGGGAGAGAGAAAGGAGATGGGAGAATTGATGCAGAACAGGCTGAGAACGGTGACAATTAAGTTTTCCATCTTTGCCATGAGAATCTCACAGCTGGCATCAGTCTTCTCTTCTTTGCCCTTATTTTCTCCCCTTATTTTCTCTTTCACTTCCCCAGTACCACAGAAGTTTCCACTTCTTGCCACCATGTGCTAGGACAGAGTGACATTAAATAGGAAAGAAGCCTAAGGAGTAGAAAAGGGGGAGAATCTGGGATCTGTGGCAATGAGAAAGTAGGGAGTGTGTCGGTCAGTTACTGCTGTGTACAAACCATCCCCACACTCAGTGGCTTAAGAAGACAATCATTTATTATTCCTCACAAGTCTGTGCATTACCTGGCAGCTGGAGCATCTGGGTTACATTTGCCTGGGGTGTTTCTGCTCTACGTGTCTCTCATCCTCTTCCTGGAACTAATAGGCTAGGATGTCCTTCCTGTGGTAAAACAGGGGCCCAGAAAAACCAGGCTCAACAGCACAAGGACCTTTGAAGCCTCAGCTGTATCACATGTGCTGACATCCTATTGGTCAAAGTCTGTCATGTGGCCATGCCTACACCTACAGGTGAGGAATTATACCTCACCCACAGGAGGGAGGCACAGCAAAATTACCTGACAAGGAACAGGGAAGTGTGAAGAATTCGGGTCATTCATGCAATCAACATGGGGAGGCCACATACTTCTTATGGGTGACAGGAGAGAGGGAACACAGTCTAGCTGGAAAAGCAGAAAAACTGTTTGAATACCAGAGGGTACAAAAAGTGGGCCCAGGCAAGACTCTGACTCTCTCTCTCTCTCTCTCTCTCTCTCTCTCTCTCTCTCTCTCTCTCTCTCTCTCTCTCTCTCTGGTGGAAGCCCCCAGTGACTAGTGTTCTATTAGCTTTAATACAGTCAGTTGGTAACTAAGGAGAGATAAGTCTTACTATGGAGTCTGGGAGTGGGAGGTGCACGGGATGGGGTGGGGCAGTGTCTGTCCTTAAAGAAGTAGAGAACTGAATAGATAGTACTGTTTGGGGATATTTACGGGGGAGAAAAAACTTTCTTGAATCCAGAGTACATGTGGAAACATTAACTAAGGACTGAGACAAAGGTACAAATTTGTATAAAGTTTGTCCCTAACCCGTAAGTCACCATTCCTTACCCTGAACCTTTGCTAGACTATCATAACCTAATGTTGATGGTCATACTATTATATCAACAGCTACAGTCTGACATCGATGAAATTTAAATACAAAATTGTCAGTTTCTCATGAAATGGGTGAGTATCCACAAGTCTCTTTTAAGAAATAAATGCCTCCTTTATCCCAGGCTAGGAGAAGACCTACTTAAACAGCCTGAAATGTATATTCATATTACATTATAAACACAACAGTTTTATCTTTCAAAGAAGAATTCATTCATTCAAAAAGGCATTCTTGGTTTGAATACCAAACATAGATTCTAAAGACTGTTTTCACTACTGTGTGTAAAATACCCTTTTTCTACCACTAAAATTAAATTTAAATATACCTTTCATTTTTTAAAAATGTGACATTGTTTTATCAAGGGCCTGGTTCCTAGACTGGTGCCATGCAAGCAAGAAAGCAAGCAATGAGCCCTACCCCTGAAAATTAATAAAATAATAATCATGGAGGGATCATTATTTATTTCTGTTTTAGTCCAAGCTGGAACTAGGACTGTATCTCTTTCAGTTCTTCACCCTCAGAGCCTGGCGTCTGCAGGTGCTCAGTATTTATATGAAATTAAGTAACTGGGAACTTTCTACACCCTACTGAAACAAAAAACCTGAAATGAAAGCGTGATCAGATATTACACGTATTACACATGCAATTTTACAGGCATATATTCATCTGTCTTTATCATCTGACCTGTTCCTTGTGTCATTGGTTGCTTTTCATGGAGAAACATCACCCAAAAGAGGTATAAGACAGGTGCACACTGTCATCCTAGGTACCCATACCATGGGTTTCTTTCTGTTGTTAGAATGCTCTTTACATATCCTGGAAGAGTTTGGTTCTTAAAATAAGACTAAATATTTAAAACACAGAGTGCTAAGTTTCCTTAATCCTAAAATCTTTTTAACGATCAGAGCAGGCTTGTGTTATCTTGAATATTTTAAGAGGTGCAAATATGAAATTGTCATTTGAAACATTTCAATTCAGGTAACTCCATGAATATTTCTTCCTGTAATATATGTGATTGATAGATGATTTCCTGAGCTGATTTTTAAATAGAACTGAGGACAAATACACATCTAAGGAAAGTGCCTTTTGCTCTCTTTCATTAAGCATGAGAAGTAGAATGGGCTGATGCTTAAAGAGCTGTCATTTCTGAAAATGTCTGACTTTCAAAAATGTCTGAATGGGTTAATCAAGTCTCTAGATTCTGCCTGTAAGAAAGCACGGTGGCATGGGGGAGAGGGGTAATGCTGCATGGGAAGCCGAGATCTCTCAGTGAACTTTCCTTAGGAGTGGATGTTGTTAACAATCCCAGGTTATTCTTAGCCAGCCCTGCATTTGCATGTGCTCCCACCCCAGCCTCTGCTTTGTAGTTCTTGCCATTCCTTTGCAATCTCATTCCACACTGTGTGAGGGTGTGTGTCTGTGGAGGCCTCTGAAACATGATCACCTTAATGAGTCTCATAATTTAGCAGTGACCTGCCTCACAGCCTACGCTGTGAGTAATAACCAATAAAAAGATTGGGGAATCCTTTGCAGCTATAAAATGCTGCCAAGATGATAATGAGGAACAATTCCACAGAGATTATAAATTTTGTAGCCAAGAAGCTAATAAGAAATTTTTAGCAGAAGGCTCTTCCCTTGTCCCCTGGGTCTGGCGTGAGGACAGTACAGTGACCCTGGGGGCGCTGTCCAATAGAAATGTCACGTAAGCCACATATGTACTTTTATGTTTCCTTATAGCCACATGTTTAAAACATGTTTTTTAAAGTGAAATTAATTTGAAGAATATACTTATAAAAAAAAAAAAGAATATACTTATCTAACCCAATATATCCAAACTTCCAATTCAACATGTGATCAGTATAAAAAATATAAATTACTTTACATTTATTTCACACTGAGTCTTAAAAATCCAGTGTGTATTTTATCCTTGCAGCTCACCTCAAATTCAGATGCACATTTCAAGCATTCAGTGGCCACACATGGCCAGTGGCCCGTATACGACAGCACAGGCCTCTGTAGCCGACAGCCTGCTCAATACAAGCTGTCCAGCCTCCACTGAGTAATGTGCATGAGTATGTGAAAACACTTTTTTAATTTTCCACGAACATTGTTGAATCTTACTTGCATGATTTCCTAGCAGGAACGCAGCTTCAAGGAAGGGAAGAGGAAAAGCACCCATGTTTTCTGAGCTACTGTATGAACAAGGACTTAGAGCCTCTCATTTGCCCTACAACAGATCTGGGAGGATAAGAAATTGGTCCTCATTTTACAGAAAGGAAAATCAAGATTCATGGAGGCCAAGGACTTGCCAAGGTCACACAGCTGGTCCTGGCAAAGCAAGGGAGGAACTCAGGCTTGGCTCCAGAGCTGTGGTGCTGTCTCCCATATCGTGTTCCCTCCTCAGACATCACTGGGTAATGGTCATTCCCCAACTGGTGAGCGTCCAAATGACCTGGAGGTCTCATTAAAACACCGGTTGCTGGGCTGCACACCCAGAGTGTTTGATTCAGCAGATCAGGGTGGGATTTACATTTTAACCAGTTCCCAGGTGACGTTAATGCTGCTAGTCCAAGGACCACATTGGGAGAATCTCTGCTGGATACACTGGATTTGATACCTTAAACAGGGATCTGTCTGTCTGTATAATAATAATGCTCACTGTAGGGACAGAGCCAGGAGAGCAGTTTCCAGGCTTTCGGCCTCACATGGAAAGGTGCTGGATCGGTTATTAGATGGCTGTCAGCTGTAATCAGATGGCCACCCGCTGTGGCTGGGGGGCCATCCACTGTTACCAGTTAGCCATTAGCCACTAATAGAACTGCCGTGGCTGTGCTAGGGGGTTGGTTGGTTGGCAGAGAAGCGGATAGCAGATTGCAGATCGTGTGGCTCCTGCTTCCTGTGTCTCTAAGTCAGCCACCAGCGAGAATATAGTGGTATAACTCCCCTATCCATGGCTCCGTGGGTGTTCCTTTTTGGCCTCACCATATCCTGCGTTCTTGTGCGGGGAGCGGGACCAGAGACCTGCATTACACTCGCCTATGCTTCCAGAAACAGAACTTTGATTTATAAATTTGTCCATTGTTGGTTGTTCTTTTAGTCAGCTAAAGTTGGCTACCACATAGTATGGACTAGGTTAGTTCCGCTCATTATGAACCTTTTTATTCACTCATAATTAACCATTGAACATAAGCACTTTCTTGCAAATAAGGAAGAATTCACGTCTTCACTCAGTTCCTGCAGGGAAGAGGAAATGATACATATGCATGTCTCGTATCATGTAAACATCGGGTAGTCTTTGCTAAAGCACACACACTTCTAAATCATCACTACTTCCTTTTGAAAAATTGATGCAGTATCTTTTATTTAAGATGCTGCCACATCATCAAATATTTTCTGGGTGGCATTTTTTAAAGGCAAGTGACAGTCACTGTGTATTCATCACAACTTAGAAAACTCTAATCTGATTCTGAAATTTAACTTATTGTATTTTAACCACTACTGCTGTGCTCAGAAAGCAAGAAATTATTTACCTTTCTACCTAACTGTAAGTTCTACCACCTCTTGATTTATTAAGTGTCTTGGGGGCACTTCCAATCTTTCTAGCCATTGACCTCTAGTCCTTTTCATTCCTGCAAGGGAGGGTTCTTTTCATTTCTCTTATGTATTCTGAATGACTTTTCAGCCCTCTCTTCTACCCTAAGTCCTAAACCCTGTCGCATATGAAGAAAAGCAACAAATTACCTGATGCACAGAGCCCATCATCTTCACAAGACGAAAGCAGACCCAGCTGTGCTGATTGAATAGGACCAGGTCAAACTGATCCTGGCACTGAAAGTGGAAGAGTCATCTTCATTAGAGGCTTCAACAGATACATGGGTAACATCTGTATTTTTTTTCCTGTCATCTATTGACAGTAAGGTAATGAAAGTAAGGTAGTGTGGGGCAGTTAGGCTGGAGAGCATTAGGTCTCTCCACTTCATCCACTGCCTGTACCTTTCATAACAAATGCATGAAGCCTGTTTCCTTATCTGAATATGGGTTGATTGATTTGGTTGTTTGTTTTTAATTTTAGAATAGTTCATCCTTGTAGCACTTAGAGCTTTTAAGAAGGGAAAAGGTGGTATTTTGGTGTATGTGAATAAATGAAAAAGAATAAAAATGGTAATAGCCCAATGACACAAAGACATGTTGTGAACAAAAACATTAGGAGAAAAGGCCACCAGTTCAGTCATGTTACCAAAAATACCTGCCATTTCTCAAAGCTTTCCCCCAAGGGTACTGGTTCTGGAGGAACTCATGAAAGGAAGGTTTGGGGAAGGCAGGAATGGGAAAAGGGAACAAAACATAAGATAAAAAATGGACTTGATGAGTTATTTATAATGCAGTTCATAAATACAGAATCCCTTCGTTTTATTTGATTCATAACTGCTTCAAGTGAGTTTCCTCAAACACATAGCCTGCCAGAATCTTTTTTTTTTTTAATTTACTTTTAAATTTTATTGGGGTGACAATTGTTAGTAAAATTACATAGATTTCAGGTGTACAATTCTGTATTACATCATCTATAAATCCCATTGTGTGTTCACCACCCAGAGTCAGTTCTCCTTCCATCACCATATATTTGATCCCCCTTACCCTCATCTCCCACCCCCACCCCCCTTACCCTCTGGTAACCACTAAACCATTGTCTGTGTCTATGAGTTTCTGTTTCTCACTGATATGTGGTATATAAACCAAAAACAACAAAAGAACAGAATCTTCACTTAACTGCATCTTGACACAAGCATAGACCTCATCCTTAAAACACAAAGCCCAGGTCTTGGATGAAAAGACGCAGAATACCATATTGCAGTCCTGTTGATATAAGTGCCAGCAAGCCACATCAGGAAATGTCAATTTGTCTCTAGAATTTCACAAGGAGAAAGGTTCATAGGTTTTGCCAGACACCAGCAGAGGATTTCCTAACCTAGCCACATTTCCTTGCTATAGCACAGAGCTTCTCAAACTTCCGCGTGCTGATGAATCACCCAGGGAGCTTGTGAAAATGCAGATTCTGATTCAGAATAAGCTGCAGGTGCTGCCCACGCAGCACACTTTGACCAGCAAGGACCTGGAAGGCTCTGTTTTGTGTCTGAAACACTACCTGGCATGACAGGGTTAATATCCAGGACCTGAGAGTAGATCTATTCACTGCAGCAGGGGGGACGAGAGGGAGATGACACGTAGCAGGAAGAAAAATAGGGACCCAACTACAAGTGACAAAAAAAATAAATAAATAAGGCAGGTGGAACTTGGCACCCAGAAAGCAATATGAAAAATAGCAGGTGGTAGCTCAGGCAAGCAGTAGAAATCATGGATGTAATGATCATTGAAAAGGTGATGTGTGCAATGGTGAATCTCAAAAATATCTGTGCAGACAGGCAGCTGAGTAGCACTATCTTGCCAGAGAGATAAATACAGAAGAGACGAAGGACAGAGGGAGAGGAAGGACAGGAAGATATGGTCCTGGTAAGAACAAGATGATGGTGGGGAACTGAGAGACAGACTCAAACCAAGGAAAACAAGACAAAGATCCATTTGCCTGCAGTGAAGCTTCAGAAATGTGGTTGATCCCACAGATATGAAAACTCGGCCCTAAAGAAACTAGTGTTTAATATGCATGGTCTGTGTGCCAGGCACTGTTGCAAAGGGCTTCATGTTTACTATCTCACATGATTCTCACCAATATCGCCGGCAGGCATCATGACTCCGTTTTGGACAGGTATCTGAAGTTCACGGGGATTCCCCCCTCACCTAAGCTCCCTTACTAATAAGTGGCAAAGCAAACGACTCACATTCTATGCTCTTTCCATGACTCCAAGCAGCCTAGCAACACATTGATGGGCTAACGTAATGCTAAACCAGGACTCCTGAAATCTGCCCCCAGGCCCAAAGAAGGAGGTGGGCCTTCAGTGTGGCAAGCAGCCTGAACTGAAGATGGAAGAGGGAGGGAAGGGTATGGTGCCAGGCATTGTGTGGCATTGTAAAGAGCTTCTGTTTACTAAGGCTACAATTCAGAATTGTGATTATGCCAGAAATAATCCAGCCTCTTTGTTAACTCTTCTGCAGTTAGTTCATATAGGAAACACCCATATCCTAAGCTCTGGGCTTGTCAGCAAGTAATTGGCACAAAAATTGTTGAAAGAGGGCAGGAGAGACATTGTAAAGGTCACGACATGCCAACCTTAGCCAGACCTTGTCCTTGTTTCTCTGTTGGTCTCTGAGGTGGCTGTCCCTGAACAGCTCACTGTAAAAAACCTAATGGCCCCATTGCAGCATATTCAAGAGCCTGTTAGTCACGTGGGTGTGTTGAAGAGTACTCTTCAGTTGCAATGAGCATAAATTGACTGGACCTAGTTTGAGGTGAAAGAAAGCAAGGTAAACGTGGTGGAGACTGCAGACTAGCTCACTGAACCCCACTGTGCCCCATGTATAGTTTGCTGCATGCTGGAACCATGGAGGCTGCATTGCTCAGACTCCTTGGGGTGCAGGTCTGCACACCATGGAGCTTCCACCGGACAGAGGTTACCTCAGGAGCTTCAGGCCATGCCCCACAGTTGGTGAGGGGACATGTGTGGCGTGGTATTAGCAGATGTGTCTGTGGCTGGTTCTTGGCTTCACAGGTATCAAGAATCTTCTAGTGTGGATCCTGACAAAAGCAGTGTGGTTTGAAAGCCAGTGGGAGCAGCTTCTTGCTTCCTCAGCTTTCTGGAAGGAGCAGTAACTCCCTTGGTGGGCCACTTCTGTGGGCCTGTTTGAGGAGTAGTCCTGAAAGCTTGGCTTAGAGCTTGCTCCTCTCCCTACCAACTACTTTGTTAGTACCCAATCCCTGCTTTTTGCTTACACTACCAATTCCTGCTTTTTGCGCTTTGAGTCCTCCTCTACCTGACATACAGAATGGATTATCTTCTCTGCAACTGAACCTTGACTAATCCAGAAGGAATTTACACTAAGGATACTAGGGGTGTCACCTAGAAATGGAGTAGTAAAGAAATCAGAGGGTGCGTTTCCCCTCCTACTCTATGTGTACAGATATATCTCTGTCTCTCTCATCTACTTCATTCTGCCTTTTCAGTAAATCTGCTTTCTCTACTGATCAGCCCTTTCTACAATGCGCTTTGAGTCCTCCTCTACCTGACATACTTGCTCAGAAATGATGGACAGCCCTCTCGTCCTAATCCCAAATTCCTAAGGGAGAGAATCTGCTTGCATAATTTAGGCTAGATGTCTACCCCCAGTTCAGTTACTATTGTTTCAGTTACAAAACCTGTGAAGTTTTGTTAGTACTTTAATAATCCACATTTACAATGAAGGAAACTAAGTCTTCGATGGTTTACATGACTTGCCCCACATCACAGAACTATTGAGCAGAAGAATCAGGATTTACACCCATGTCTCCTGTCCTCAAATTCAATATTCATTCCAATATACCATCACTGCCTCTTTAGTGTTTTTAATTATATCTGTGCAGTGCTTTACAATTTATAATGTTTCTATATCCTCTGTCTCATTTGCTCATCCCTTGTCCCATTATTATTGTTATCTCCATTTTACAGACAAGATAATTGATGCGCATGGAAGTTAGGTGACTTATTCAAGGTCATACATTTCATAAGAGCTACTGCCAAGGTTCACACCTCCATCTTCTGGCTCTTATAGGAATTAATTTTGGGGTAGGAATGGGAGAAGCCAAAATGTAAATACGGCTAAATCTTATAAGATATCAGATTTGATATCTCAAACCATTGCTTATAATGGGTTCTAAGAGAAGCAACAAGAAAGTGATACTTTCTTTTAGTTTTATTTTTGATGAATTGATTGGGGAAAATTCTATTGGACCCTAAAATTCTGACAAATCTAAATAAATGGCAATTTTAAGAGAAGGAACTCCAGCCTAGCTACGAAGAGTCTCTCCACTCCTTTCTCGACACAATAAGAAAGGTTATGACTCTAGCAGGTTACTAAGCAGCTGACAACACACACCTGGAATGGGATTTGATGATTTTATTCAGAGTTTAAAGATCAGCATGGACTGCAGAAAGCTGTTGAGCTCAGTTTTTGGTCAAACACCTTGCCATGGTGTCTTGCTGATCTGCACTTTAAAGAGATACCTAGGTGACCTTCCAATTTTAATACATCTTAGAAATTATTTCTACTGGGGAGAGACAGAATTAGCATGAAGGACGCATCCTTGCTTCTCATCATCACTTTTAGAAGTAATATTTTCCTTTCACCCAAACTTTTGCAAAGAAAGGCATTTCCCAAGAGAAATTACAAAGGCATTTTCTGCACCATCTTGGACTAATAGTTATTGAGCTGCTTTCATGCACAAAGTACAATACAGGGCAGGCAATGGACCAAATATTTCTATATTTTTGCAAGCCGCTCCATGATTTCTCCCATGCTGACCATGTGGCAGCAGGGCAGAACCCCATGACAAAAGCTTCAATTATTGTAATTCTCTCGAAGCAGAGCTTTCAGCAGTGTTTCCACTTCCCGCCATTTACGTGCAGTGCAGAAATCTGATTACTTTGTGGTATAATAATGAATATCCAGGCTCCACTCTCTTGTGCAGAAATCTTGCCCATCTCCTAGAAAAGCTCCGGCAGCTCCTTCATGGTCAACATCGGGCTCAATCTAACCCACTTCACTTCTGACCACTACTTAGGAATGGTTTTTAAACTCCAGCATGTTCGTCACTATTTTATAGTTAGCTCTTTTAATTCTCTAAACCCCACTCTTTGGCTTGTTTCAATATCTTTTTTGCTATATCATCGTTGTATAACAAAATCCTTTGCTCCTGAGTTGGCACAGAAATCCATAATGGTTGTCTGGAATGACCTTACAGTAATTTCTGTGACCGGTAAAGCTGAACTTTGTTGTTATCCTGGCTTTCTAGAGAAAAAAAAAAAAAGAAACTTAGGAGACATGGGAGACAATATGGAGAGCTCGGAGTGGGATGATCAAAAGCTAAGCTGTGTCTCCTTGCGGTCTGAGTGCCATAAGACCGAGAATTGGGCGGAGGCCAGTGTGAGAAGCACCCTCTTTGTCGAGATTCTGGTTTTAGAAAGTGCAGCCATGAGGGGCATGAACCAACAACAGAGAGGATCTTTCTCTTGGCTCTTTGCTGATTTTCCCCACCTTGTTCCTTTTATGATGATCTTAATTTTAAAACTACAATACTAAAGGGGTTAATTTCACCCCTTTAGTAATTGGTGAAACTAAAGGTGTAATTGGAAAACAGTAATTGGTTCTTTCTTTAGGATTCCATCTTGCTGCCAAGTCCATGAAAGTTCTGGGGAAAAGAGGATGGAGACTTTCTCTCCCTCCCCATCTAGGAGGCAGCCCCTGAAAAGAACCTTTGGGGTTCTTTGGCACACAGTTTGAAAACCACTGCATATGTCTAGCTTTGTGCAGGATCCTCTGATTCTGAACCTCTCAGATGAGTGGCAGAAGTTTGACATCAGAGGATGAGACAAAGAGCAAACTTTCTTCTTTCATTCTCCCCCCTCACCTCCCAATCCCATTTTTTTTTTCCTCTCCTAATTTCCTTCTACCCTCAATTTTTCTCCTCTACAAAGCTATGGCAAAGTTCAAACTGTGGGTTTGGAGAACCATATCAGATGTCCTAGAAGAGTTATACTCAAAACACATAAAATGATGTTCTGGGAAGGAAAACCTACTTCAAGCGTTTTTAGTCATTATCTTGGATTGGCACCAAGTCCAAAATTGCTTAGCCTTGGTTTGCCTACCAAGTTCATACATTCCATTTCCATTATTTAGCAGAGCTTATAATCATGGGAAGCATTGTAATTGCTTGTCTTAAGAAACTTGAATTGTCTTTTCAAAACCCTATAAAAAAAAAAAAAAATCATTGAACATCTCTAAATTTTGAATGATGAAGTTGTAATCAAAACCAATAAAGGTTACAGTTCTGATCAGATGCGATAAGCTTGGACTTTCTGAAGATGATGTGAGTCAAGGTAACCATCATGTACAGGCTCTGCAGTCATCTAGTTCAGTGCCTCAGTGAGGAGACTGGCTGTGATCAAACATGAAGTGTCAAAACTAAAGCCTCTGGGTGCTAGATGGAGCTGGGAGAGGTCATTTGGCTTTGCCATCAGGGAATGAGCTCTGGGAGATGAAGTGTGAATGCTAGAGGATCTGTAAATCCAGAGGTGCCTCTGGCAGATTGCTTCCATCTTGGAGAGGACCTAGAACAAACATCTGAAAATTCAGGTAACACCCAGAGGGACAGGATTAACAGAATCACCTCATCTCTGATATTATGAGGCCCACAGTAGCTGATCCAATTTTCTCCAATTGCCATTTATGTAGTTTCTGGGTACAGTTTGCATTCATGCTCCTTCAAAATTAGTTTTAGGTACCCTGTGTATATTTTTCATTTCTTTTATAAGGTATCCTCAGCTTACTTTGTTACACTGCTACCCTGTGTATAAGTCTCATTTCTTTCATAAGGTACCGTCAGCTTACTTTGTTACATTACCTTGTATTTCTAAGTACGTATCAGTGTGCTTCTCACAGCACAAACCCTAATTAAACCAACTTTCCAACTTCCACAGGAGGCAGGGAGTGATCTTGTTGGAAAAAAAAAAATCACTAATGATAGTTAAATGGATTGGCCAAAGTATATTACCAAATCCACAGGTTGGCTTGGGAATAAAACCCAGAGTTCAATGGGTTTTGACTGTCTCTCCTAAAAATCACACCATCAGATTTGGGTATTTTCTCCCACTCATAAGATAATTTTTATTCATATTATCTTCATGTGACATGAGCCATAAGGAGATGATAGAGCAAAGGAGAGAAATAACATATG
This sequence comes from Rhinolophus sinicus, assembly GCF_057876585.1. Lineage (NCBI taxonomy): Eukaryota > Metazoa > Chordata > Mammalia > Chiroptera > Rhinolophidae > Rhinolophus > Rhinolophus sinicus. Next base: position 48,305,346 of record NC_142504.1, read on the forward strand.
TGATTTTATCTTTGCCTAAAAGCAAACACTCCCAGATCCTGTTTCTATCCTCTCATCTCCACCATGTGGCATCCCCAGTTTTCTAATCCCTAAATCTCTGAGATAATGACTCTTTCAGCAAAGTAAAAGAAGTCACTGACTTCATCAGCCTCCAAGGAAAATATGCATGGAAGACAAGCAAACATCCAAACACCCTCGTGATTCTTCTATTGGGGAAAAAAAAAAAGGCAGAAACATGGTCTCTTCCTTCCTCTTACTGGAAATATCTCAGATCTCTAGTTTTGATCTTCATGTTTTATATTGTTTTTCAGTACAGTGACCTGGTCAGTTGGTTGAAGGAGTCTGAAAATTGCTGAGAACACTTTACTTGGCTCAGTGACAAAAAGATAACACCAGAGGATAACATCTCACTGTCCCTCTGTGAACTGACTTCACACTCCTGTCTCTGGGGAGTCAAAAACCACTCTCAGTGTTGACGTTTCTGTTAGTGAAGTCAGCAGAACTGGGCTTGAGCTTGCTGCTTCACCCACACAGCTAGAGTTACTGCGTGACTAAACAGTATGAAATGACAATGCAAGGAACTCTTGCGGTCTCAGGTATCCCTTTGTCATCCATAGCTGCTCCCCTTCCCAGCAGCAGAATCCCTGCTAATTAGCCAGGGGCTAGATTATGCCCATGACTGGCAGTTTTCAGATGATGAGAAATAAGGCCAATGAGCAAGGACCCTGTCAGTAAGAGATTAATTTGCCTTTTATTTCCAGGAACACTACTTTCAGCATCCCTCTTTTAGAAGACATGTTTGTTACCAACTTATATCAAACTGAAACAGCCCTCTCTCCAACTGGCCTATTCTGCACTGCAATCCTTCATACAGATGTTAAGCACAACACTCTGATACTTCCATAACCATGTGCACACACAACCGTTGGACTGTATGAGTGAAATGAAATGGAATGGCTGGACAACACTTCTCTGAACACCAGCCTAGTCTTCCTGCAAGTTTCCATCAGCTATTAAATACAGATGCTATTCAGTAGTTAATCAAGAAACCGGATTGCCCTCAGTCAGTTGGGAAACAGAAGTGTGGGTATCATATCAAATATCCTGGTGTTTCTTATTAAATACTTTCTTTTTCCATCCAACCAGTGAATACTAAAGGGGACAAGCTGCTTTCTGGCTTTATACCATCTCTAAAAGCTGAGTTGAAGGGTATACAGCTCTTCAAGTTTGGGCAGCTTTTCATATTGTCATTAAGGAGAAAACAGAAAGAATGGGCTTTGAAGGCAGAGAGGCATGTCTAAACAAAATATTGATGTTCATTTCTCTTTTGTCTTTCTAAGTACAAAACATTCTCCCTAAACAGCCTAAAGCCCAGATCCTCAAGAACAAGGTTGTTAAAGAAGGTATACAAATAGTAGGTTGAGCCATAGGAAATTCCCAACAGTCAACATTTTTTAACCAAAAAAATGGCAATTTCCTATAGTTAATCTAATACAAATTTACTTTTGACATACAAAATAGAATTTTGCACCAAGACAATGGCTTAAAAGCAATGCAATATTAACAGAGAAAGGATTTTCTAAATTTATGTGTTTGATATATCAAGGATTAAGTAATAGGGTTTTTTCTCAAATCTTCATCTTCCTTTAAGGCCTAGCCAAATACCTGGAGTCAGTCTAGTACAAGATATTCTGGACCTTCAATGCATTCAGTTATGAGGCAAAGAAGATGATCAACAAGGAGAGCTGTATGGCTTCCTCGGGAGACTTAAAGGAAAGAGGTAGATCAGACTCCAAACAGAAGACAAGAATAGCAAAGAGGCAACAAAAACTTCTGAGAATCATAGAGGCTGATGCTGACTTTGAGTTGGAATACAGGGAGGCACAGATGTAGAGCCACAAACAGAAACAGGTTCTATGAAACATAGATGAGTTACAGGACTACTTGTGGTCTCAATGTAAAGGAGATAAAAGATTGGAGAAGTAGACCAGTAACATTTGCATGTATGTAAAAGCCTTTCTCTGAGAATATCCAAATATTTTTTCAGGTACACATAAATGCTGAACTTAATAATACTTGCTTATTGAGCTTCATAACGTTCTCGGGAGACTGAAAGAGCACAGACCATAATGGCACAGGTATAATCAACTCACATGGGACCTCTTTGGGAATGGCAGATATCTAACACACGTGATCCAATTTGCCCCTCCCACACCCATTGCAGACATCATTAATCAATCCTGGCACTCTTCCACCTGGGCACCAAGAAAGTCTCAGAATCCTCCTCAACATAGATTTCAGGAAGCCTCTACCAAGTAATCTGAAGTAACACCAGAAATGAAGCTTATTTCCATAGCCCTTGGGGGTCCCCTTCTGTGTCTTTGTTAACATAGCTATCTCCTCCTGGATGATCTCCCCCTTGCAACTTACTTCTTCTGCCCCACCCAACCCCTGCCCTATCCCACTAAAATGTAAATTTCTTAAGTGCAGGTATATTCCTTCTTTTCATTGGTGAACTCCCAAGACTCTAGAATAGTGCTTGGAACAGGAGTGGGGCTCAACAGATATTGCTGAAATGAATGAATGTATTTTTGCTTGTTCAGCTCACACATCACCTCCGTAATGAACCTTACCCCTGCCCTTCCAACCAGATGCCACCTCTCTCTCCTCTCACTTCACATAGCCACACAGTATGAGTAACTTCTTTACAGAACTTATTGCACATCCTGTAGACCATCAGTCAATCTTTGTTGAATTAAGTTACAATAAGAACAGAGACCTCACCAGATAATCAAAATTATGACACCTCGCAGTTGTATGGCACTTTCACTTGTTCAGATCTGTATTTTATTTCAGTTCATTCAACCCTATAAGCTGAATAGGACAGGAATTCTCTCCATTTTGTAGGTGAGGGGGGAAGCCACAGAGGTGGTTTTCTCAGGATTTGAGCATGTCGGAGGTAGTATCCGTCTGCTCAGTGCTTTCCCACTACCTAATGCTGCCATTTGATATATCACTTTCTTCAGTTGAGAATATATTCATATTCTCCAATTCTAAAAGTTTTAGAAATACATACTAGTTATATAGTTATAGTTCTGTTATATTTTGAGTATTTCAGTAATATTTTCCAAAGAAAACTAGTTTATTAACCCAGTGAATATTGGTATTTTGGGCTCTATTTTGTAGTTACATACTGCTTATATTGCTCATAACCCTCATCCCTGAGGGATTTGTATACCCTAAACCCTCTCAGAAGAAAATAAGAGACTTTGGATTTTTTCTCCGGTCTTTTTAATATCCTAAAATGACAACTTTCCTGCTGCCCAATCATTTAAAGCTAATCATAACTACTTATATTCATGGTACTTCCATGTCTATTATTCTTTCTATTCTCTCACCCTAGATGGATAGAGCGAAGTTTATGACCCCCATTTGACAGATGAGAATAATGAGGTGTACAGCAGGAAACTGACTTGCCCCAAATCATTCAATCAGTTCATGACAGAGTGACTATTAGAACTCAATTCTTTTGACCCCAGGATCTGCTCTCTTTCTGCTCAAACTTAACGGCCTTTTTGTGAGCTGTCACAAATCACACAGTCCCGGGGTATGCAGATGGGAGAGCTCAGGCAATGAGCTCAGACTGCCTCCTCGCCCCTACCCCACAAGGACACTGGAACCCACATAGTGGTGCCCTTTCCCATTCTGATGTCACCTCAATTCACTCTCTTCCCCTAGAAAAGGTGGGCTGTGCTAACCCGCACCTCTGCCCTGCAAAGTGAATGGCATCGTCACACAGAGATAAGGTAGAAAGCAGAAAACTCATTTCCTTGCTGCCTCAGGTAGAGAAGAAAGTATCCTGGGGTCTCCTCCTTTGAGAGTGTGTTCACCTTCAGAATATAAATGGTTCTTCCCATGATGTTACCTACTCTCGAGGCAGACAAACCACACGTTCAATGGGTAAGAATGTGACTTGGACTTCAACCTGCAACCAACATGTTTTTAATTCAAGCTTTCTGCAATTTGGCTCATATTAACTTTATTGAGTAATTACCTTATTCAGAGTGCGGTTAACAGCACTGTCCACAAGAACGCCAGCTTGCTACAGAGAGGTGCTTGCTGACAACAACACAGAGAGAAGCTGAGGCAGGGTTTTTGGGGGGCATTATTTTGACATTTTTAAATTTTTCAATTACAGTTGACATACAATATTATATTAGTTTCAGGTGCACAACATAGTGATCAGACATATACATATAACTTATAAAGTGATCACCCCAATAAATCCAGTACCCATCTGAGACCCTACATAGTTATTACAATATTATTGACTACATTCCTCATGCTACATTCTACATCCCCATAATTGTTTTGTAACTAACAATTTGTACATCTTACTCTCCTCCCCCCTTCACCCATCCTCCAAACCACACACCCCAATCCAGCAACCATCAAAATATTCTCTGTATGTACGAGCTTGTTTCTGTTTTGTTTGTTCATTTATGTTGTTCTCTAGATTCCACATATAAGTGAAATCATATTTGTCTTTCTCTGTCTGACTTACTCCACTAAGCATAATACCCTCTGGGGGCCATCCATGTTGTTGCAAATGGCAAGATTTTATTAATTTTTATGGCTGAATAATATTCCATTGAGTATAAGTACGACCTCTTCTTTATCTATTTATCCACTGATGGACACCCAGGCTGCCTCCATATTTTGGTTTTTGTAAATAATGCTGTAATGAACACATAGATGCATATGTCTTTTCACATTAATGTTTTGGGTTTCTTTGGATGAATACCCGGAATTGGTATTACTGGGTCCTCTTTTTCTCTTGTTATAACCTTTGTTTTAAAGTGTATTTTGTCTGGTATAAGTACTGCTATCCCAGATTTTGGTTGGTTGTTTGTTTCCATTTTCTTGAACTGCTTTTTGCAGCCCTTTACTTTCACTCTGTGTGTGTCTTTCAATCTGAGTGAGTCTCTTGTAGGCAGAATATGTAAGGGTTTTGTTTTCTTATCCATTCAGCCACCCTAGGCTTTTTCATTGGAGCATATAATCCACTTACATTTAAAGTAATTCTTGATAGATATGTAGTTATTGCCATTTTATTATTCATATTTTTTATTTATCTTTTTTTAATCTTAAAGAAGTCCTTCTAACATTCTTTGTAGTGCTGGTTTTGTGATGATGAACTCCTTTAGCTTTTTCTTGTCTGGGAAGGTATTTATTTGTCCTTCAATTCCAACTGATGACTTTGCTGGGTAGAGTAATCTTGATTGTAGGTTCTTACTTTTCATCACTTTGAAGATATTGTGCAAATTCCTTCTGGCCTGCAAATTTTCTGTTGAAAAATCAGCTGACAGTCTTATGGGAGCTTTCTTATATGTAACTAACTGCTCTTCTCTTGCTCCTTTTAAGATTCTCTGTTTGTCTCCAGCCCTTGGCATTTTAATTATGCTGTGTCTTGATGTGGCTCGCTTTGGGCTCATCTTGTTTGGGATTCTCTGCACTTCCTGGGTTTGTAAGATTATTTCCTTTGCCAGGTTAAGGAAGTTTTCTGTCATTATTTCTTCAAATAGGTTTTCAATTCCTTGCTCTTTTTCTTCTCCTTCTGGTGCCCCTATAATGTAAATGTTGGTATGCTTGATGTTGTCCCAGAGGTCCCTTAAACTCTCGTCATTTTTTTTTCCTTTTGGATTTTTCTCTTTTTGCGGCTCTGCTTTCTTTTATTCTGTTTCCTGCTACCTTATCTTCCAAATGGCTGATTCGATCCTCTGCTTCATCTAATCTACTATTACTTCCCTCTAATGTATTCTTTATTTCAGTTATTGTATTTTTCATTTCTGGCTGGGTATTTTTATGTTTTTTATCTCCATTTTTATGTTTCTTATGTCTTTGTTGAAATTTTCACTGAGGTCATTGAGCATCCTTATAACCATTGTTTTAAACTCTGCATCTGGTAAATTGCTTGTCTTTATTTTGTTTAGTGCTTTTTTGGAAGCTTTGTTCTGTTCTTTCATTTGGGACATGTTTATTTGTCTCCTTATTTGGGCTACCTCCCAGTGTTTGTTTCTATGTATTAGATGGAGCTGCTATGCTTCCTAGTCTTAGTACAGTGGATTTTTTGTAGTAGGTGTCTTGTGGGGCCTAGTAGCACAGTCTCCCTGGTCACCTGAGCCACATACTACAGGTGTGTCCATTTTGTGGGTTGTATGTGCCCTTCTGTGGGTTGTAGTTGAGCCTTGATTGCTGTTGGCACATAAATGGAAGGGATTGAACTTCAGGCTGCATGGTTGTGAAGACAGGCTGTGAGTACAGTGGAAGAGCTGTTGTGCAGAAGCTGACCCATCAGAGCAGGATTTGCTTTAGCGGGGATCTGGTGCCTGCCCAGTCTGCCCTTTGGGTGTATTTTTTGGAGGTGGTTGGATGGTGCTCTGTTGTTCTGAAGCTAGCCACTGGGTGGTGTGTTTTTCTGGGATCGCTTGGGATGGGCTCTGGAGCAGGCCAAGATTAGCTGCTGCCTGTGCCCTATCTACGGCCATTTGGTATGAGCTACAAAGTGATCTGCAGATGTTTGCCACTCTGCTGTGCTTGGAGCTGTCTAGGCAAGGCTAAGCTATGAACTGAGGCCAGCTGCTGCTAGTACTGAGCTTGGGGCTGCGTATCAAGAGGTACAGGCATGCCAAGGCCAGATGCTTCATGTTTGGGCTTTGTGAACATTTGAGAGATTTTAGGAAAGTCTGCAGTATGAGCCAAGACAGGACATTTACATGGAAAAGCCTCTAGAAGCAACTAGGGTGGGCCCACAAGTTGGTTGGGACAGGTTTTCAGGAAATCACCAGGGGCGGGCAAATTGTATTAGCCAGGTTAATGGAGACTAAGATATGGTGAGCACCTGCATCTGCACACTGGGTAGGGGGAGGGCTCAACAAAGGTGCAATGGCTTCTTCCAGCACTTCTGTCTGGGAGAAAGCTGCCCCTCCAGTCCTCACCCTGAAGCCAGACAATTCAGTTCCTCCCCCTATGACCCGGGCACCTTTCCAGCTGCTGCCCAGCACTAAAGCTCAGACAGAGTGAGTCCTTCATTGAGTAAGTCCTGCACTGGCCCTTTAAGAGGAACTCTTGGGACTCTAGGAGGCACTTTAAGAGGAACCCTCTGTCTCAGCTCTACTGGTTTCCACAGCCAGAAGTTATTGGGACCTCTCTCCCTGGCACTGAAACCCTGGGCTGGAGAGCCTGGTGTGGGGCTGGGACCCCTTACTCCTCAGGGGGGATCTCCACAGCTGAGATATCGCTCCCGATTTTTAACCACCATATGTTGGTGTGTGACCACTCCATCCCACATCTCTACCCCACCTACCAGTCTCCAAATGGCTTCTTCTATCTGTTCAGCTAGACTCCAGGTGATTCTCAATGATGGTTATTCTGTAGTTTAGTTGTAATTTTGATGAGGTCATGAGAAAAGGCAATCACAGTGTTTACCTACTCTGCCATCTTGACTGGAACCAAGGCAGGGGTTTTTTTTTAACCTATTTGTTGAAATCTTAAGTCACATTCTTTCTTGTGGGCTTTCTCTTCTAGTTTGTATGGGACCACAGCTGCTTAAATATAAATGCAGCTGCCCAGCCTCCCTGGCACCCACACCTGCTGCCTCTGTGACAAAGAGATCCCCTTGGGGTCTCCCCACCCAAAAGCTGACAGGGCAGTGAGGGGCCACTGGCTAGGATTCTACCCATCATCCCAGTGAGCTATCCAAGGATAGGCGGGTGCCGCTGGGGGAGAGCCAGGGTGGGCTCTGCCTTGAGATGGAAGGAGGGTTTCCTATTCCTGATTGTCCACATTCATCATGGAAAAGTAACAGCCCCATCAGCATTGCCCAAAAGTCCACTTTCTTAGCACAAAGCCATCACAATTCTCCATAGCAGAACAAAAGTGGTCTTCAGTTTGAGAGAAATACCATGCACACTTTATACCCCTCTTGGAAAGTCACAGAGCACAGCAATATCCAGAAGACGCTGAGAAATATCCCCCAGTGTTATGGGTTTAATTGTGTCCCCCACGTCCCATATGTGTTGAAGTCCTAACCCCCAGTACCTCAGAATGCTACCTTATCTGGAAATAAAGTCATTTTAGATATAATTAGTTAAGATGAAGTCACACTGGAGTAGGGTGGGCCCCTAATCCAGTCCTTTTCTGTCCACCAGATAACACTAACCATGCTCAATGTTCATCCCTCAGCTTCAGATTCCTTTTGGAATGAGGCAAAGACAGAGAAATGAGAAGAGAGGATGACAGAAGGAAAGCAAAAGGAGAAAAGACAGAAAGAAAGTGGTGATTCCTCTTCTCTTCCTCTTCTCACAGGGCTCTCATTAATAAAAATTAAAAAGATATTGGTAGAAATCACGAAATTTCTTGAGCACTTGCTATGTGCCCAGGATGGTTCTAAGTATTTTGCATCCATTACCTAACCCCAACAATGAGTTAGATATGGCTATTGTCCCCATTGTATAATGAAGAAACTAAAACAAAAGATTTTTAGATAACTTGTCCAATGTCACTCAGTTAATAAGCAACAGAGACAGGATTTGGTCCCAGGCAGCCAGTCTCCAGCACCCAATTCTAATCTCTTTGCTGTACACGTCCATACCTTCACTCAGATCATGCAGTGAGAACAGGTCTGTGCAACCTGAGGTTTTTCAGTACTTCAACCCCAGCAGAGCCTCTAACAAATGCTTATCACTATGTACCAGTGTTTTTCCAAAACTGGGGCTTTGTAGAAAAAGAGTGCTTTGATTACTTATATTCTGAGCATCAAGATATGGTCCATTTTTTTCAAGTGCTTTTGTATATTCAGTTCTTTCTGATCATGTTTCTTGGATGGAGTTGTGCTCTGAGGATCTCTGTTTGCAGTACAGGGAGCATGCTGGATTGAAGGCCTCATTCAGGAGGCAAAATAAATGAGTCTTAGCATCTTTATGCATTAGAGCAAGACCACACGGTAAAATGTTCATGTGTCCTGCCTCTTTGACACAGGATAGATGCTGAGCCATCAGATCTGGTGTTACAGTCACAGCAAGTTGCTGGCTTTTCTGGGGCAGGTTCAATTTCAAGGATGTCCCATTGTCAATGCACACATCAAGGGTTGAATCACACCAAGGCTCAAAAATAGGATAACCATAGTGTGAGGTATTTCAGGCAATTAAATACAGCTACTAATTTTTTAAAGGTTACTAACCAAACGACATTTCCAAGGAACCTCAGCTCTCTTAATAGTTCCCATTTGTGCCCAAATACCAACGCTCTTTCTACAAAATAATTCTTTTTCATTTTCCTGCCAGGTGTGTGATAATTAGGGGCCAGTTAGAAAAAGAAGTTACAGAGATTAAATAAATAGTTTACAAGAATTTAAAATACACTCTCCTGCCAGACTGAGGAATGTGATTTAAAACCTCAAAGATGTTTTTCTTGCACTGAAGCAAACAGCCACTGTAATAATTTAACTGGAATCTTTTATTACATTATCCATTAATTTTAAAAATGCAAATGTTCTGAATATAGCCAACAACTAACAATTTTGCTTACTCTCTAAAGGTTTATTCTTCAGGGTTTCTTCTTCTAAATTCTCTGAACTTACTCTTCCATCTTTTTTCCTTAGCTTATCAGAACATAAAAAAATGCATGCTCACTTTCTTCTTACATCTTGATTTTCCACATGCACTTTAAAATGCATTTCATTTGCATCAGAATGTTGGAATACACTGTCTAGAAGAAAAGGAGACCATAATTCCAAAACTAGTCTCTGGCCATATTCTCTAGTTTGGTTTTAAGGTATAAACTGGCTGGTACCAGACCAAAGCCACAGAGGAATATAGATCTAGGGGAACTAAATTTAAATGTCTTCCTAAGAACATGGAAGCTTCATGTGGTAAACATCATAGGTACAAAGGACAAGAAGTGAGTCACCTCTGGGAGTCCAAAGTCACTCGGGCTACAACTGAAATTACATGTCCTCGCTGATGAGAAAATATATTTGGAAATAGGACACTTTAGCCTATTGCCATGGTTATAATGCCAAATACAGCAAATTTAAAAAAATAATACCCCAAATCTCAATGTTACCAAGATGTCTCTGGGTCTCCCTAACCCCAATGCTCTTCCTCAGGCCTTGCTGCCACGCTCTAGTGAATTCATTCTGTGTCTGAAGCACCCTGACGTCCTAAGCCAGGCACAGGAGCCCCTGACCGCTCCCTTCTACGCAGGTCAGTCTAAGCCAGGGCGCTCACCTAGCAGTGTGCTGTCCAAGCCTCCACCTCCCCTGGGCCCCACCCCCAGTGTTTCTGATGCCAAAGGTCTGGGGTGGGGCCCAAGAATGTGCATTCTAACAAGCACCCAACTGATGTGAGCCTGCTGGTTCCAGGACCACACTTAGAGAACTTCTGCTCTTAAACTAACAAGAAAGTGACGTTCTAATGACCCAAATATTTATACCAACACTTAGATGTTTTGTTTTCATTGCATATCTCTCCTGTGTTTGGTTTCCTATTTTACAGCCTGTAGAACTGTGAGGATCAGAGCTGCCAGACCAAAGGCTAACTAATCTCACATTGTAAATAACTGACAGGCTCTGAGGACAGGGGGAGCAAGCTACCTATGGTTGAACACCCTCGCCCCTCTGCACAAAGCCCCACTTGAGAAAAAAAATGATGTTCAATTGAGTGAACTCTCCTGAGACCTTCTGCCTGGAAAGTAGCATTGTATTACAGCATCCTCCAGGGGGCAGTGCTATTGGGTTCTAAGTGTTGTGACCTCCAGGCAGCTCAAGTTATCTGGGCCACAGGAAAGAGTTGCAGGGAACTAAACTATAGCCCCAGACATTATGGTGTGGCCTTAGGAAAAAGGAGCGGCCTCTCTTGTCTTCATTTTCTGCCTTGAAAGGACAGGTTGTGTCTATGGTTTTTAATGGCACATTTTTTTGATGTGTTTGGAGATGAGCTTGGACATGTGTTTTCCTTTCCAGGGGAAACAGGATTCAAGAGTTTAGCAGGAATGGTTCTTTAAAAAGCCCTGAGCCCTTTGGCAGACACCCCTGTGTGACCCCTCAGTCCGAATTTTGTTGCTGTCTTGGTGCCCAGTCAGGAAGCGCTGTGGCTGGAGTCTGATGGGAATAAGGAGCTCCAGCCTTTTCCCAAGGATACCTGCTGGTCGCCATGTCTGCAGTTTCTCATTTCCCTTTGCAGCGAATTATTCCCTTGGCCTGATCCAAACCCCAAAAGGCAACCTTCCCAGAAATTGCCAGTGCCTGATGGTCAGCAAGTCAGAGAAAACTGCTTGTCTTATTTAGTTACTCCACAGAAAACCAAGGAGGCCACTTCACCATCCTCCCTGGCTGGCTGACATTCGGCTCAGTTGCCATAGATGAACCACTTGTTTTCTCTTCTTCCCTAGCTGAGTGACTGAGTTGGAATGGAAACACAGCAGAAATCACATTCTTTTGAGAAATTCCTCCAAGTGTAGGGAAGCGCGGGAATCCCTTGTAATTTAAGTAAATTGTTTTGGCAGCCTTACTTCACCAGCTGCTTATTGGCCTGGGCAGGATTTGATGTCTAAGAGAATCTGGGATGTATTTAATCTCTTCTCCTTCCCAAAACAGTGCTAACCCAAGCTCCTGGGCTCAGCTTCCTAGAACTAGAGCCCTTCCTTAGAGGAAAGAGGACTGAGAGGGAAGCAGGCCAAGCCCTGTCAGGGCAGCAGAGCCACGGTGCAGAGCCCCATATATTCTCATACTTTCCTTCACATGCTTTTAGAACCAGAAGATTGCACGGGGTTTAGATTTGTCATTGTTGAGGGCCCCCACCTCTGTGACTCATCGAAAGCTGGACCCCCTGCTCATTTTCCCACAACCTTGTGTGACGGTGGTGACGCTACCGCCTCGGTCTCAAGTGCCTTGAGTTGCCTCACTAAGCCAGAACCTCTTGACTATTGGAATGGCCAAGTCGCATGGAGTTTAGCATTATGTCTGGTACGGGGAGAGAGGGGAGGCAGGAAGACATCAACAACAGACTTGACCACTCTGCAAATTTACCCAAGAGGCACCCTGAGCTCTATGTACTCACATGAAACGCACAATTATCCTGATTCCCAGGTGGAATGAAAATTCCTCACTCTGTGTTTCTCCAGTTCTCCAGTTATGTGCACCCTGCAGGAACTCCCTGAGCCCATTAACATGCACTGCGCTTCCCACACACATCTCCTACCTTGGCCAGCACGCTCCCCTCTGCCCAGACCCCCTCCCCCCCCAGCTCCTGGGCTGAGGCACCTGCAGTGCAGTGTAATGCAGTGGTTGGGCGCCCCTGCTCTGCCCTGCTCTGCCTCGGTTAAAATCCAGATTCCCACACGTGTTGTCACATTCAGCAAGTCCTAAACCATCCTGTGTTTCTCCTCTGAAAGGGGGAGGATGCTAACAGAGCCCACTGCAGAGGGATGTCAGGGGTTTCCATTCAGTAGAATTATTTTATGTAGAGTACTTGCCGTAATGTCTGGCTAAATAAATGTGAGCTATCATTATTCTTCAAGACACAATTTGAATGCCACATGTGTCCTCTAGGAACCGTCCTTTCCTCTTTTGCTCTCTGTACATGAGCCTCCTATAGCTATTTTCACATACAGAGGGTGCCAAAAAAAAATGTGTTTTTCATTTTAAGAAAGGAAAAACCTGTATAAAAATTGTAATACTCAATATATACCGATAACAAAAGATGACTACAAGGCATGTGTATACATTTATTTGGCACTCCCAGTATATTGTAGTTGCAGGCAGCTTCATGTTGTAGAGCATGCCTCATTACCTGAGCTCAAGGCCTGGCTATTAACCCACTTAATAGCTGTGTGGTCTCCATGCCTTGGTTTCTTCTTCTGTAGAATGGGGATAATAATAGGATGTCAGAGTGTGCTTGTGAGGATGAAGCAAGTCATACATAAAGCACTTCAACCGTGCCAAGCACACAGTAAGCACCACATAAGCACAGCCTTTGGTCAGTGTCTGTTTACTTCTTTCTCTCTCTCTCTCTCTCTCTCTCTCTCTCAAAACTTTGAGCTCCTTGAGGACAGGGAGATGCCTTATTTATTTTTTGGACCTCCATACCTAAAATATACTTTGGCAGATTACAGGCTAGAACTCCTGATCTCTTGTTTGCATTTCCTTCTTCCTTTCTCCCTGAGCATCGATTCAGCACTGATGTGTGGTGGTCACTGACAAACTCAATAGACACATGCACCAGGTCCGACTAGACGACAATCTATAAACTTCCTATTTTAGCTCTAGTTTTTTCTAAGAAGCCATCCCTATCTCTAAGAGCACAGCTTCACATCTAAGACCCCTATGTGGAATTCCTCTAAATAGTATAAATTTGTTTTTTTAAGTGAACTTTAATTTGTTTCATAGCTTATAATTGTGACTTTAAGTGAAAGAAGAAAGGTTGAATTTTACAAATATATGACCAGCCCTTGGATCCCCAGTCGCCCCTCCTCTTATGTAAATCTGTGTGGCTCTATCTTTGGGCAGAGAGATCCCACCCCCCACACTGGTGGCCACTTCTGACTCTTGAGTGGGTGCTGATGCAGAGTTTCACTTTCCTTTGTGACAACCAAGACTCCCTGGAAGGGAGAGAGCCAAAACAGGGACCCAGACAGGGGACCAACTCCTACTGTCAACAAGGCCCTGGCACGCCATTCTCTGACAAATAAACTCCCTAAGTCTTCAACCAACTCCTTGAAATTTTCCCTCCACTTCCTTACCTCAACTAAAACCCAGCCCTGCCCTAAGGACCCCCACTTCCGCAGCCCTGTCCAAAGTAAGGTCTTATTGTCCCACAGCTTTTTAAGGTGGCGATGACAATGACCTCCTTGATGTCCACTGCTGCTTTCAGGGCATATCTTGGCACCCGCAGGTTAAAAACAAACATGGAAAAAAAGGCTCCTTGAGATTCATGTCACATGGCTGCCTCTCTCCCAGCCTTTCCCCATTTACTATAATTTGCAACGTCTTCCCAGGCCTGCACACTTTCTGAACATTTTGGCAGCTGGCCCCAGTCTTCCTTCACCCTCAAGCACTGCCTTCACCCTCAAGCACTGCCACCTACCCAGAGACCTCATCAGTGACTATCCACATCCATGTAAACTTATTTAAAAATAATTTTGTTTTTTTTCAATTACACTTAAAATACAATATTATATTAGCTGCAGATGTACAATATATAGTGATTAGACATTTATATAACTTATGAAGTGATCACCCCAATAAATCTAGTACCCATCTGACATCATACATAGTTATTACGATACTATTGTCTATATTCCCTATGCTGTACTTTACATCCCCGTGACTATTTTGTAACTACCAACTTGTACTTCTTAATCCCTTCCCCCCACTTCACCCATTTCCCCAACTCCCCTCCCACCTGACAACCATCAAGATGTTCTCTGTATCTATGAGTTTGTTTCTGTTTTGTTTGTTTATTTTGTTCTTTACATTCCACACATAAGTAAAATCATATGACATTTGTCTTTCTCTGTCTGACATACTCCATTCAGTGCAGTACCCTCTAGGTCCATCCATGTTATTGCAGATGGCAAGATTTCATTCTTTTGTATGGCTGAGTAATGTTCTATTATATATATGTTTAATCTCTTCTTTATCCATTCATCCATTGATGGACATCGAGGCTGCCTCCATGTTTTGGCTATTGTAAATAATGCTGCAATGAACACATAGATGCATATGTCTTTTTCACATTAATGTTTTGGATTTCTTCGGATAAATACCCGGAAGTGATATTACTAAGTTCATTTTGTCTCTTGCTTTTGTTTTTGTTTTGTTTTTTAATTTATTGGGGTGACAATTGTTAGTAAAATTACATAGATTTCAGGTGTACAATTCTGTATTACATCATCTATAAATCCCATTGTGTGTTCACCACCCAGAGTCAGTTCTCCTTCCATCACCATATATTTGATCCCCCTTACCCTCATCTCCCACCCCCCTCCCCCCTTACCCTCTGGTTCTTGCCTTTGTTTTAAAGTCTATTTTGTCTTGTGTAACTATTGCTATCCCAGCTTTTGTTTGTTTGTTTCCGTTTTCTTGGACTGTTTTTTCTACCCCTTTGCTTTCACTGTGTGTGTCTTTTGATCTGAAGTGAGTCTCTTGTAGGCAGCATATGTAAGGGTCTTCTTTTCTTATCCATTCAATCATCCTTTTGATTAGAGCATTTAATCCATTTACATTTATCATAATTCTTGATAGATATTGACATTTTATTATTCATATTTTGATCTTTTTTTCTTCTTCTTCTTCTTAAAGAAGTCCCTTTAACATTTCTTGTAATGCTGGTTTGGTGGTGATGAACTCCCTTTGCTTTTTTCTGTCTGTAAAGCTCTTTATCTGTCCTTTAATTCTAAATACAGCTTTGCTGGGTAGAGTAATCTGGGTTGTAGGTCCTTGCTTTTCATCAGTTTGAAGATTTTGTGCCAATCCCTTCTGGCCTGCAAAGTTTCTGTTGAAAAATTAGCTGACAATCTCACAGGAGCTCCCTTGTACATAACTAACTGCTTTTCTCTTGCTCCTTTTAAGCTTCTCTCTTTGTCTTTAAACTTTCCCATTTTAATAATGATGTGTCTTGGTGTGGGTCCCTTTGGGTTTATCTTGTTTCGGACTCTGCTTCCTGAGCTTGTAAGTCTATTTCCTTCACCAGATGAGGAAAGTTTTCTGTCATTATTTCATCAAATAGATTTTCAATTCCTTGCTCTTTCTCTTCTCCTTCTGGTACCCCTATGATGTGCATGTTGTTGTATTTGATGTTGTCCTAGAGGTCCATTAAACTATCCTCATTTTTTTGAATTCTTTTTTCTTTATACTTCCCTAATGGGTGTTTTCAGCTACCTTATCCTCCAAATTGCTGATTTGATCCTTTACTTCATCTAATCTACTATTTGTTCCCTCTAATGTATTCTTTATTTCAGTTATTGTTTTCTTCATTTCTGGCTGGATCTTTTTAATGTTTTTTTTCTCCTATATGTCCTTAGTTATAGGAATTCTATTCAGCTAGACTTCTGGTGATTCTCAATGATGGTCGTTCTGTGGCTTAGTTGTAATTCTGAGGTGGTTGTGGGAGGACATGAGCAGAGCATTTACTTACTCTGCCCTCTTGACTGGAAGCCTCACATCCATGTAAATTTTCAGTTCTTTGATTTCCTCTACTTTAATGCTCCACAATTTCTCTCCACTTCAAACACCCACTAGAGACCCTGGACCATGCTGTTAACTAGAACCTCTGAAACATCAAAAACAGATGTTCATTCTCTGTCCTTTCAAATTTATCAAGAACGTGAGCCCTCAAACTTAACTCTCTGTGTCAACACTGGCCGTCTGATGAGTGCACCCTCACTTCAACCCTTTCTTTGCCAGCATCCTCAAATCCTTTGCCAGGTGTCCTTATATAAGTCCATCAAGACTCCAACTAAGATTATTCCAACTGTCTTCCTTCCTGGATTCTACGCCTGCCCTGTTAAGTAATACCAAAGGGAAAAGGAAATCACAGAGCCACAGAAATAGGCACTATTACCAAGAATGCAATCTTTGTGTGTTTCTCTTCTTGACCTCCTGCTTCTTCCACAGTGGCTGTTCCAAGTCATCTCCATTCTCTTCAAAGTCTTATCTCACCAACTGCCCCAGCAGACTGAGCACACACCCTTATCTCCTACCTCACGGGACAAATAGGCTCAGTCAGATAAAGTATCCCCTCACCTTACAGCCACTAACCATCTACACATTTGCCTTTCTCTCCATCATTTTCCTGTTTTCTCCTGTCACACTGTAATGGGGGTCCCTCCTCCTGTCCCAAGCAAATCCCTCTGCTTGTACACTGGAACACATCCCCTCCAGCTTCCACAGACTCTTACAATATCCATTTACCCTCAGGACTTCTCTTCACCCTCTCCCTGCACTTTCTGTTCTTCCCATTAGTATTGAAATATGCTCAAGACTGAAAACTTAAAAATAAAAACTTTTCCTCAACCCTACATACCATACCCCAGATCTACCCTTCTTCATCATGAAGCTTTTTGACAGAGTTACTTTCACCTTCTGCCTCCTCACCCACTTTCTCACTGCAAATTATCTTTAGGACTTACCAGACTTTCAGCATTGTCACCAGTGATCTCTGTGACATTAAATCTAAAGAGCACTGTATGGTCCTTATCTTTTTCTACTTCTCTACAGTATTTGACATTGATTACCACTCCTTCCTACCTGAAGTCCTCTCTTCTTTTGGCTTCCATGACACCACACTCTCCTTGTTTTCCTCCTTCCTTACAATTTATTCTGCTCTGAGGGTCTCTCTTCCCCTGCCTCTTCCTTAAATATTAATGTTATTTGTGATTCAATTATTGAAACTATTTCATTTATCTATTATTGCAGAACAAACTACCCCAAAACGTAGTGGCTTAAAGCAACAACTATTCTCTTATGTTTATAATATTGTGAGTCAGAAATCCAGGCAGGGCAACTCTTCTGCTCTATGTGGCAAAGACTGGGTCACTTGATGATATTCAATTATTGGCTGGGCTGGGCTGGACATTCCAAGATGTCTTCACCCACATACCTGGCATTTTGTCAGGTACAACCAGAAAGCTGGCACCCTATCCCTCTCCATGTAGTCTCAGGACTTCTCCACATGGTCTCTCTAGCAAGGCTGTCAGTCATCTCACAAGGTAGGTCAGCGATCCAAGAACAAGACCTCCAAGAGATAGGAAGAGAAATCTTAGAGCCTGAGCCTGCAGTCTGGCATGGCATTACTTCTGCTTCATTCTAATGATCAACTAGTCATAAGCCCACCCAGATTCAAGGGAAGGAGACATAGACTCCATCTCTCAATGGGAAGAGGCATTCAAGAATTTGTGGCCATCATCAGTCCTCCACAGCCTTCTTCTCAACAAAAACCAGTCTCTGCACAGCCACCATCATCTTCCTCCTCAATTACTGCAATGCCTTCCTAGCTGGTCTCCCTGCTCCCATGTTGCCCTTTCCATCCCATTATCTACAATGAATTCAGAGCAACCTTTCAGTAATGCATATCACATCACATCACTTTCCTGACTAAACAGCTTGCCATTTCCATGACTAAACTCCTTAGCGTGGCCAGCTAGGTCCTTTGTGAATTGTGACTGCTGATACCGACACCTCAACCTCTCACCACTTCTTATATTCTATGCTCCACAGTGTTGATGTCCCCAAGTATACCACGCATTCGTTTATCTCCAAGCCTTTGTACATTCTGTTCCTTTTGCAATGCTCTTCTACCCAGCACTTCCCGTGTCCTCCCTCCTGTGGGTGAGCACAAGCGCACACACACATACATGTTCCATTTGTCCCCTCCTTCAGATCTTGACTAGACAAGTGGTTTTCAAAATGTGGTCACATAGCAGGCAGCATCAACATCAACTGGGAACTTGTTAGAAATGCAAATTCTCAGGCCCCACCCCAGACCTACTGAATCAGAAATTCAAGAAATGGGGCCCAGAAATATCTATTTTAAAGATCCCCCTAGGTGATTCTAGTGCATGGGAAAGTCTGAGAAACACTGGTTTAGACAACACTTCCTCCAGGCAGCTTTTTCTGATCTACACCCTCCCCCACCTGACTATTGGGATAGGGATCTCTGCTCTGAGTTTCCATTCTTCCCCTGATCAAATCCCTATCACAGGGTCGTGAAATTGCGTGCTTATGAGTATTTGTTTAACCCCACTGGGCTCTCTTTGAGCTCCTATCAGCAGGGACTGTATCTTATTTATTGCTCTATCCCCAGCATTTACATAATGCCTGTCACAATAGTAGCTCAATATAAAGTGGTGAAGCCAAGATTCAAACCCAAGTGTGCATCCCAGTCTTCTAGAAAAGTAAATGACAAGCACCAAAAACAAGACTTCTAATGCATGGAGAATATTGCTAGTCAGCAGCTTCAAGTAAATGTTTTGATTCTTGCATAATAGAAAGGAGACACTAAGTAGATACAGTGCCTACAAAAGATTTTAATAAAACCCCAGAGGGAAAAGATATGCACTGTAGAATCAACCTAAAACCCTGATATGGACCACTTGACTGTAGCCCTGAAGTCAGATAAACAAAATTCATCACCTTCCCATTTCTGCATGGCCACTTCGTCCATTGCTTGAATTTTAATGCACACTGTCTAACTGTGTTTACTGGAGTTTCTAAAATGCCATTGAATCTTTAGAAATTTGGCAGAAAAGAAGAATCTGGGTCATGCAACTGTGAAATCTAAATAAGACGTAATTAACATGTCCATCAACTTTCAGAGAATTGATGCTAGTTTGCAAACTATTCATTAACTCTGCACAACAACAGCAACTGTGTACAATGTAGACACCAAGCTGAAGATGAGAGGCTCAGTGTAGTGCTTTCTGCGAGTGCAGTTGGTGATATGAAGGAATAAACTGCTTCTATTTTCTGCATAGTAAGATATGGCTAGTTAAGAATTGGGGCTGGAATGATCATATCGTGACTGTGTAATTACTGACTCTCAATCCTTTTAAACATAACCTTGTGACTAGCAAAATACCCTCCAAATTATGAAAAAAATTTCATGAATCACTAGGGAAGGTGGGGAAATCGGCCCTTCATATTAGAAATAAAATGGCAAAATGGCTACATCTGAAAATCAGGAGAGACCTGAATTCAAGTCCCAAGTCTTAACTGGCCCTGTGGCCTACTTAACATTTCTGTACCTCACCTGTAAAATGTGGTAATAACGCCTATTCACAATGTTGTTTTGAGGATTAAATAAGATAATGCACATATTCTGCTGAACACAGAGTTAATACACAAAATAGCTGTTGTTTCTATTCTTCCTAGTCAAAATTAGACAGTGGTATCAAAAACCAAGTGGACTACAAAAAACAGTATGATGGTTCCTCAAAAAATTAAAAATAGAACTACCATATGATCCAGAACCCTACTTCTGAATTTAATATCCAAAAGATTTGAAAGCAGAGTCTTAAAAAGCTATTTATAGCACCCTCCCTGATGGGACAGCGGAGGGGAGGTGGACGACAGGATCATGGAAAGGGCAGCCAGATCCTGAGAGTCTCCACAGCCCTGAGCTGTCTCCTGGGCCTCCCTTTGCAGGTGCAGAAGATCCGAGCCGGCCACAGCATGCCTGGCCTGAGTTTTATAAATGTGTCATCAAATCTGGGGATATAAGCAATCTGAATGCACACGTTTTGATGCAGTATTAGGACCTGAAGGCCTCAACATTTATCCAGACTGGAAATCATTCAAGATTTATGTGATGGGCACCTGGAGGGGGCAGAAATCGGCTCAACAAAAATAATGTTTACACCAGAGAAGATCAAAGGTGGAATCCATACAGCAGATACCAAAACTGCAGGGAGTGTGTGCCTGTTGCTGCAGGTCTCGATGCCCTGTGTTCTCTTTGCTGCTTCTCCATCAGAACTTTGTTTGAAAGGTGAAACTGATGCTGATATGGCACTGCAGATCAATTACAGAGTGAAGGTTTTCAAGCCAATTGTTGAAAAATTTGGTTTCAAATTTAATTGTCACATTAAAATGAGAGGCTACTACCCAAAAGGGGGTGGTAAAGTGATTGTCCAAACGTCACCAGTTAAACAATTGAATCCAATAAATTTAGCTGACCGTGTCTCTGTGACTAAGATATATGGAAGAGCTTTTGTTGCTGGAGTTTTGCCATTTACAGTAGCAAAAGAAATGTTGGCTGTAGCTGTAAGATGCATCAGAAAGGAGATTAGGGATCTGTATGTTAGCATCCAGCCTGTTCAGGAACCTAAAGACCAAGCTTTTGACAGTGGAAATGAAATAATCATTATTGCTGAGACATCCACTGGTGGTTTGTCGGCTGGATCATTGCTTGGTAAACAAGGTGTAAATGCAGACAAGGTTGGAACTGAAGCTGCCAAAATGCTATTAGCAAATCTTAGACATGGTGGTGCTGTGGATGAGTATCTGCAAGACCAGCTGGTCATTTTCAAGCCATTAACCAGTGGCGTTTCCAGAATAAAAACAGGACCAGTTACACTCCATACACAAACAGCTGTACATTTTGCTGAACAACTAGCAAAGGCTAAATTTACTGTGAAGAAGTCAGAAAATGAAGATGATGCTTCTAAAGACACATATTATCGAGTGCAAGGAATTGGAATGACAAATCCAAATCTACAGGGTATTTACCTTTTAAATGATACCTCGATGACGTATTGCACTAAATCATTTCATAAATACTACTAAACAACAAATAAGAAGTAACTTATTGAAGGACCTGACAAATTTGGAGATGAAGTACAGAGTGTTCTAGATTTACTGAGAATGCTTCATCAAACTAATCTCACTTTGAATATCTCCTGAGATGTGGACAATGAAATATAAGAGTTGGTGGATACGTCTGATAGCTGATTTCAATATTAAAGTATTGATATAAAATTTTTTAAAAAGTTGTTTGTACTCCCATGTCGTGGCAGCGTTATTCACACTAGCTAAGAGGTGGAAGCAACCCAGATGTCCATCGATGGATAAACTGATAAGCAAAATGTGGTGTATCCATGCAATGGAATATTATTCAGCCTTGAAAAAGAAGTAAATCCCATCACATGCTACAATATGGATGCATCTTGAGAATATTATGCTAAGAACATAAGCCAGTCATAAAAAGAAAAATGCTGTATAATCCCACTTACATGAAGTATATAAAGTAGTCAAACTCATCAAAGCAGACAGTAGAATGTTGGGGAAGGGAAAAGTGGGGAGTTGTTGTTTAATGGGTATAGAGTTTCAGTTTTGTAAGATGAAAAACTTCTGGAAATCTGTTACACAACAATGTGACTATACTTAACACTGCTAAACTACACTTAAAAAATGGTTACGAGAAAGATGGTAAATTTTAGATTTTGTGGTTTTTTTCACACATTAAAATTTTTTTAATTAAAGAAAATGGACCCAATTTCCTCCTTTGTTTCCTCCATTACCATGTACTCCTGCCCTTCTGTCCACTCTGTCTTAGCGCCTTTCTCTCCATCCCCCTCTCTCCCACCGGCCTTTTAGTTGTCGGACTTCCTCAGGGGATCTGTCCTTGGTCCTCACACTCCCGAGGATTTCAGCCACTCCTCTGGCTTTATCAGCCACTTACATGTTGATGACTGTTCACTGTTCTACCCCTAGTCTTTAAAATAGGGCCTGGAGTTTAGTAGGCACTCAATAAATATTTGTTAAGGAAGTGAATATCTAGGTCTCTAACCCCTACCCAACTCAAAACTGCAGAACTGTATTTTCCATCTATTCTCTGAACACCTCCAGCTGACTGTCCCATTGGTCTCTCAAATTCAGTATATCCAAATTTTAATTTATTTAACCTCTCCTTGGGGAAATATGAAAGCGCTTCCTCATGATCTTGGTTAATATTGTCCTCAATTTTCCCAACATGCTTTCATTGAATATCAAAAACAAACAAAATAAAGGACAAAAATCATATGATTATATCAATAGATGCAGAAAAAGCATTTGACAAGATACAAAATCCATTTATGATTAAAATACTTAATAAAATAAGTACAGAAGGAAAATACCTTAATATAATAAAGACCATATATGATAAACCCTCAGCTAATACCATAATTCCTGATGAAAAAGTGAAGTCCTTTGCTCTACATTCAGGCACATGACAGGGCTGTCCCTTATCGCCTCTGCTTTTCAACATAGTATTGGAAGTCCTAGCCAGAGCAATCAGGCAAGAGAAAGAAATAAAAGGCATCCAAATTGGGAATGAAGAAGTTAAATTGTCACTTTTAGCACATGACATGATGCTATATATAGAAAACCCTAAGGTCACCACCAAAAAGCCATTAGAAACAATAAAAGAATACAGTAAAGTTGCCAGCTACAAAATCAACATACAAAAGTCCATTGCATTCCTATATACTAACAGTGAAGTCTCAGAAAAAAAATTTAAAAACAATTCCTTTTGCAGTTGCAGCAAAAAGAATAAAATACCTAGGAGTAAACTTAACCAAGGATTTGAAAGACCTATATACTGAAAACTATACGACATTTTTTAAAGAAATTGAAGAAGACACAAAGAAATGGAAAGACATTCCATGTTCATCAATTAGAAGAATCAACATAGTTTAAAGGGCCATATTACCCAAAGCAATATACAGATTTAAGGCAATCCCCATCAAAATCCCAATGGCATTTTATAAAGATGTAGAACAAAAAATCTTCAGATTTGTATGGAATTACAAAAGACCCCGAATAGCCAAAGCAATCCTAAGAAAAAAGAACAATGCTGGAGGTATCACACTCCCTGACGTCAGCTTGTACTACAGGGCTACAGTAATCAAAACAGCATGGTATTGGCAGAAAAACAGACACACAGTCCAATGGAATAGAACTGAGAATCCAGAAATAAACCCACAAAAATACAGACAGATAATTTTTGACAAAGAAGCCAAAAACATACAATGGAGAAAAGACAGCCTCTTTAGTAAATGGTGCTGGCAGAATTGGAAAGCCACATGCAAAAGAATGAAACTAGACTGCTATCTGTCACCATGTACCAAAATTAATTCAAAGTAGATCAAAGACCTAAACGTAAGACCTGAAACAATCAACTGCATAGAAGAAAACATAGGCACTACACTTATGGACCTTGGGTTCAAAGAGCCTTTCATGAATTTGACTCCAAAGGCAAGGGAAGTAAAAGCTAAAATAAATGAATGGGACTATATCAAACTAAAAAGCTTCTGCACAGCAAAATAAACCATCGAAAAGATAAAGAGGCTACCAACCAAATGGGAGAAGATTTTTGCAAACAACGCCTCCGATAATGGAGTAATATCCAAAATATATAAGGCATTCATACAACTCAACAACAAAAAAAACAAACAATCCAGTTAAAAAATGGGCAGAGGACCTGAAGAGACATTTCTCCAAAGAGGACTTACAAATGACATACAAAAAAAAAGCTCAAAAATCACTAATCATCAGAGAAATGCAAATAAAAACCACAATGAGATATCACCTCACCCCAGTCAGAATGGCTATCATCAACAAGACAAATAGTAACAAGTGTTAGAGAGGCTGTGGAGAAAAGGGCACCCTCATAAACTGTTGGTGGAAATTCAGATTGGTGCAGCGGCTATGGTATGTAGTGTGGAGGTTCCTCAAAAAATTAAGAATAGAATTACCATATGACCCAGCAATCCCTCGCCTGGGTATCTACCCAAAAAAATCTGAAAACATTTATCCATAAAGACACGTGTGCTCCAATGTTCACTGCAGCTTTATTTACAATGGCCAAGATATGGAAACAACCAGTGTCCTTCGATAGATGAATGGATAAAGAAGTTATGGTATATATACACAATGGAATACTTTTCGGCCATAAGATAAAATAGTACCATTTGCCACAACATGGATGGATCTTGAGATTATAATGCTAAGCAAAATAAGTCAGACAGAAAAAGTAGAGAACCATATGGTTTCACTGATATGTGGGATATAAAACTGAAAACAACAAAAGAACAAGACAAATAAATGAAGAAACAGAAACTCATAGACACAGACAATAGTTTAGGGTTACCAGAGGGTAAGGGGGGTGGGGGTGGTAGATGAGGGTAAAGGGGATCAAATATATGGTGATGGAAGGAGAACTGACTCTGGGTGGTGAACACACAATGTCATATATAGATGATGTATTACAGAATTGGACACCTGAAATCTATGTAACTTTACTAACAATTGTCACCCCAATAAACTTTAATTTAAAAAAAAGAATAACATCTACCTCACAGAGTTGTCGAATTTTGCATGAGATGTTATGTAACATGATTAACCCAATACCCAACATAATGTAATGCTTAATAAATGGCAGCTATTATTATTATCATAGAATCAATTTTTCATTGTGCTATTTAGGCATGCATTCTCACTAGCAGATCTCATTAACATCTTTATTACCACTCTATAATTCCACGTGGATAGGAGGGTAAAAGGGACTGAAATAATAAGTGCCATCCTGAACAACAGGGGAAGATGAAGGTTTCTGATCCTATTGGGTAAGACTACACGGGTGTGTGTGTGTGTGTGTGTGTGTGTGTGTGTGTGTGTGTGTGTGTTTCCATATGAAACTTGAAGAAAAGATTTATATACCTAATAATGTTGTTACATACGGTTAGTGCAATCTAATTATGCTCATTTGTTCTAATTACACAATTAAGTTTAATTACCCAGATCATGCAAATGAATGCATTTGTATTATTAGGAAAATAACTTTTAAAGAAACAATGTGATATATTTACTAAAAGCCCAGCATTGTTCAGAACCAACAAAACATTTCTAGAAAACTCCCTTATTTTGCCTTGCGTATGACTAGGCCGAGTTGCAATCTAGAATTATTAAGGTATATATTTTATTGCAAGCCACTTACCTTTATATTTTGTTTTGTTGTGTTGTTTTTTAAATGTCCTTATCACTGAGCATTGTTGCAGATGTTCTTCAACTTCGCTTCTAAAATGGGCCTTTTCTCAGAGTTGCTTTGGGAACCACCCAAAAACACTCTTTTTTTTCTTAACTTTAATTTATTTTAAGTGTGTTTTTCCAGGACCCATCAACTCCAAGTCAAGTAGTTGTTTCAGTCTAGTTGTGGAGGGCGCAGCTCACAGTGGCCCATATGGGGATCGAACCGTCAACCTTGTTGTTAAGAGCACCGCGCTCTAACCAACTGAGCTAACCAACCACCCAGAGACACTCTTAACATCATCCCTGGAGCCTCATGTTATCCACCTTATGCTCTTTGCCCTTCACGTACAGGAAAGTCTTGCAATTGTTTTCAGTATAACTTGGGTGACTTTGGGAAGACAGCAGCCATAAGACGAAAAAATTAATGTTAGCTCATTCCCAGTCTAGTCACATGTCCAAAAACAATAGAAAACATGAGAACAAAGATTTGAGGTGGTTATCTTCTTTGCATTCTTTCTCACTGAATCTTTTTATATTAGTTTCAGGAGTGAAAAACAACATAACAATTAGATATTTACACCCCTCACAAAGAGATAACACCCCCAAGTCCACTACCCCTCTGACATCGTATATAGCTGTTACAATACCATTAACTAATTCCCTATGCTATACTTTACATCCCATGAGTGTATATACATATGTATATGTATATATAAATTCCCGTGAATATATATGTGTGTGTGTGTGTGTGTGTGTATTTTAATTATAGTTGACATTCAATATTATTCTACTTCAGCCTCAGGTGTACAGCGCAGTGGTCAGGCATCTACACAATCTATGAAGTGATTCCCCCCGACAAGTCCAGTATCCATCTGGCCCCCTATATGATCTTTACAACATTACTGATTATATTCTCTATGTATTTCACATCCCCATGACTATTTTGTGACTACCAATTTATACTTTCTAATCCCTTCACCTTCTCCCCCATCCCCCAACCTCACCTCCCATCTCACGGAATTTTTAAACCCTGTGCAAATGCAACATAACCCAGTGATCCTTTTATAAATTGTCTGTAGTGCCATAGGAAGAGTAGAAACCATTTCTTTCTGTTCACACATGGAAGAAAATGTAATTCCTTTATGAAGACTATTCTTGGCAGATTTCCTGGCTCCATTCTTATAATCTTTGACATATGATATAGGTCAACTACTTCATAGTTTAAGAAGCAGAACAGAATCACCTACAGCGTAACTGTTAGGGAGCTGAGCATATATGTATCAAGAGATTCAAATGGACTATTCAAGGCTGTTTTCCAGAGGGGACCCATGGTGCACCATCCTGAATCCTGTCAGCTGCAGCTTCTCAGATGGACTCCTCCATCAATTTAGCTCATTCTCTTCACACACCATTTCACACTTTATCTTCTCACTCTATTGTAGGATTTCATTCAATATAACTATTCTGTTACTTTTGCTCTCCCACAGTTGAGAAAGCATCGAGTGCTCTTTTTGTCCTTAAAATACACATATGAGAAGACAAACTGATCCTGGAATTCCAATGTAACGCTTTCTCACTGAGGCCAATCAGTACCGTGACATTCTTGCGGTTTTAATGAGGATAAGGCTATCTCCTCCCAGCCTTCCTCGTGTGGAAGCTGTCAGAATTGCTGAAGCCTGAGAGAAGGACGTCGTCAACAGTTGGGGCGTGTGGCTGTTCATGAGCAAGTACACATTTTCCTGAGGTGTCAGTGAAAGCGTCAGCCAAATCATACTGGCCACTTCCTCAGCCTTTCTCTTCACCTTCATTCATTCTCTCTCTCTCATTCTTCAACGAGACTGCATTTACACAGGAGCTGTGGTTAAAGGCAGTGGCAGGGTGAAAATTATGTATAGGCAGAATTACCATTTAGGAAAGCACCACCATTTCTCTAAATCCAACACGTCAAACTTTTCCTTCCACCGGTGTGGAAAGTATTGCTGCTTTTTGGTTGAGCACCATTCTTGCATTTATGGACAATGCTTTTTTTTAAAAGAATAAATATTTTTAAATTCCAAAACACAAAACAGGTCAAGATGGTCACAATATGGAAAATACTAGGGAACTGAGAAGGACTGAGTAAAGACTGGAATTCACAGCCCCTGTCACATACTCACTGACAGCTTACCTTCCATAACTCCTAACTATAGTGGAAGGCCAATAAACAACCTGCACTATTTAAACTCTCTCTCTCTCTCTCTCTCTCTCTCTCTCTCTCTCTCTCTCTCTCTCTCTCTCTCTCTCTCTCTGTCTCTTTCATACTATAGAAACATACTATGTTCCAACCAACCTTCAACTATCTGCATTGGAAACAAAATTAATGTATAAACATAGATTCCAGCTTCTTGTTCTCCTACCCAACATACTAAGAGTAAGAAACTTTGGCTCCTGTTTTCAGGTGCCAATCACTCCTTTCCCATTATTTTCTACTAAATTCTTATGCACCTTAAAATGGGTTTGGACAACTTGAAGAGTAGTAGGAAAATAGAGAAAAATTACCTAATGTAGCAATCATTCATAAACCATGAATTTCCTTCTATTATTAGTCTTCCATGTTGATTACCAGCCTGGTTTGGGTGTCTGTGGGTGACTTAGATGTTCTTCAAGAGAATTCTTCTCCATACACATCTCAATGGTGGGATGAAGCCTTTAACAAGACTCTGTCAACATTCAGATTGATTATAGGCCCTAACTTTTTCTAGGAGTTTTTTTCTCTCTCTACTATATAATAAAGGCACTAAATTAACATGATATCTTATAAAATTTGACAGCTAAGCAATTCTGCCTCTAGGTTTCTGAATTTCCTGATTTATTCTGCTAGGATTCTGTGTTCAAAACTGTCTTGAGGGGTCGGCTCAGTGGCTCAGGCGGTTAGAGCTCCATGCTCCTAACGCCCAAGGATGCCGGTTCAATTCCCACATAGGCCAGTGGGCTCTCAACCGCAAGGTTGCCTGTTCGACTCCTCAACTCCCGCAAGGGATGGTGGGCAGCGCCCCCTGCAACTAACAATGGCAACTGGACCTGGAGCTGAGCTGCACCCTCCACAACTAAGATTGAAAGGACAATAACTTGACTTGGAAGAAGTCCTAGAAATATACACCGTTCCCCATTAAAGTCCTGTTCCCCTTCCCCAATAAAATCTTTAAAAATAAAACTGTCTTGAAATACAAGAAAAAAGTTGGTAATGGCACGTTGCTGAATAGTGTAAACCAGAGAGACCCTAAGTGCTCACCAGGGCTCTGGGCTCCATCCTGGCTACCTGGTTGCTTTCAAATGCTATGCTGAGTGTTGAAATTTATTATAAAGCTTTAAATGATTTGGGTCCTCATAGCCTGACCTATTCACCACTGGAGGCAGTTCTCCCCACAAATTCCAAAATGTCCTCATACATAACTGAAATCAAGATATTTCCTGAGTGGCCTTTCTGCTCCCAGATTCAATGCACACATCCCACAGCTCTCCTCACAGGCAGAGCTGCTTCTCTACAATGCTCAGTTCATCTAGAGCCTGCCTGCTACCTGGAAACCTTCCCAGCACTGACTGACTTTGTTTATGTCTCCTTTCTAGAATTTGCTTGCACTGTTTTTTGGGGGTTGGTGGGTTTGTTTGGGTTTTTGTTTGTTTCTTTCTTTTGGTACCATCCAGTTTTTCAGCATCTTGTTTATTTCTTATCTCAGGGCCACTATCTCCAACCAAATTGTAAACCACCTGTGAGTAGCATCACATCTTATTTCCCTTTTCAGCCCATGGTGCCTAAAAACAGACTATGGTAATCTTAGTAATTATTGGATTTACATGAGGATGCCAAGTCCACCTTCTAGAATTATGCTAAACAAGACATTCTAGTACACTGAAATTCATACCTGACCAGTTGCTAGATGACCAGATCCCTACGTATTTATTCATGACTTTGAACAAGTCATATAACCTTTTTGTGCTTCATTTTCCTTGTATACAAAATGAATATATTATACAATTTACCTTTCTACTTCCAGGTTTAAGTAACACTCAAACAAGATAGGGTAAGCAAAAGCAATTCATATCTATAAAATACTGTTCAAATGTATGGTTTATTATTAAATCATTTGGTCTTTCTGTACATTGTTGACATAAATGAAAAATATGGGTAAAGCATCTTAAACTTTCTGGAAGATCTTCAACAAATTTTAGACTTTGTCATTGTTTTTCTGTGGTTAATATTCTATTATTATTTTCATAAACTGCCCTCTTTTTCTTCCTTCTTCTTTTTGGTATAATTGCAACTGTCTTTCTGAGCTGATTCCTCTCCAGCAACCCGGCTCTCACATTGTGATCTGATCAGAAGAGGGAGGATGGTGTCACTGGCTTCAGGGACATTTTCTGATTGCTCACAAAACAAAAGTACAAAGGACATTTCAAAAGGCTGGGAACCCAGCCTATGGGCAACATTTCCACAGACAGGGCTAATTCTGGCATAATTGAAAAGGGGTTAATTAATCATGGAATTAAGCATAGAGAAAGGCTTTCTGGCAGCCTTACATAACAGGATCTTTGATATTCCCCCAGGAGTGTAGGACCTTGTATTCTTAGATTCCAAGGCAACTACCATGTTTCCCCAAAAATAAGACCTAGCCAGACAATCAGCTCTAATGCGTCTTTTGGAGCAAAAATTAATATAAGGTATTATATTATATATCATATTATATAAAACCCAGTCTTATATTATAGTAAAATAAGACCGGGTCTTATATTAGTTTTGGCTCCAAAAGACTCATTAGAGTTGATTGTCGGGCTAGGTCTTATGTTCAGGGAAACACGGTATGTCTTGATACACCTGGCTGATCAAATTAGGACAACCTCATCTAACAGCTTATAAGAGATCTTCAGTGGTGGCTGCAGGATGATTTCAGGTTTTTCTTTCCTGAGATGCTAAGCTCTCAGGAATCTAAGAGCGTGCCAGGAGAGCTCGCCTACTCCCAGTCTCTCCGTGGTTTGTGGAGGGACAGTGGACCTTTAAGAAGTTCAAATCACAACGTTTCAGTACAGGGGATGGAAAGGAAGCATCACAGTCCCATGTAAAGTCAAAGGTGGTTTTCCCATCAGTGTCATCCATGCCCTCTTTCCCACACTTCCTTTCTCCCCTTTCCTTTACCCCACTAAAGCAAGGGTTTGCTGTCTACATCTAATGGATAGAGAGACACTCAGGTAGACATCTTGGGAAGGATAATGGATAGTAATATATGCCTCCAGCTTCTTCATTCACTAGAATGCTGGCAGCTTATAAATTTTTTTTTTTTTAATCTGAGAGAGGATCTCTGTGGCCAGCTTCTTCCCTGGAAGGCACAACATGTCTCTCTCCCATTTGAATCCAAAAACTGTTAGAATTCTCTATAAGTCCAAACTCTATTACAGATGAATTAGTCACCTCCGTCATGGCTACTTATTTCAGTTTATTTTGACCAAATAGCTTTTTCACTATTGGCTGTTACAGGTCTTCAAGACTCAAATGTCCAAAGAATTCTGCTGCCTCTGGAGAAGTAGGCATGTGGCTGTATAAAATGCCCTCTGAGAGCAAACCCAAGCACTTTGCTCCTGTGCCTTGTTTTCACTGCTGTAACTTTACACCTTCATTTACTAGACAAAGGGGATCTATTCTGTTTTGCTCATAGAGAATAAAAATAAGATGCTCCACAGATATGCTGAAAGAGTTTGGACAGCCGATAGACCTGATTCAGCAATCACTTATATTTCAGTACATAAAAAACCTGCTTTGGAAAATATCAGACTGTGCAAAGAGGGACGTGTGACCAAAAGATATAAATCTCACAGATATCCTGTGAGCTGACCATTAGTCTGTATCAGATCCTGCTGTTTTCTAGCATTTATAAGATGCAGTTAGCTGCACAACTGGATAGTAAATGAAGCGTGTAGTTTTCCTCCTGAAGCAAGGGGAGAAAACAGAGGAGAGGTGGGAAATGTCTCTCACAGAAAACCAAGTGTTTAAATCAAAATGAAAACAAACAAACTGTGGTTGTGGAAGGAGCACTGATTTCAAGACTTTTGGATCTACTAATATAAAGTCTGCACACAGGCAAAATCAGTCAAGGTATTAGAAGTCAAGATCGGGTCACCCAGAGGAGGGCATAGTGCAGGTGGGAAGGGAGCATCTGTTTCTTGCTCAGGGTGCTGTCTAGACAGATGTTCCTACTTTGTAAATCTGCTGAGCTTAGACATGTGATATGCATACTTTTCTGTGTACACTACAGAAGTATAATACACATTATACTTCAATAAAACATTAACATTAAAAAGGCTTTGCATTCTCTTGCCTAACCTGCTCTAAATAGCCAACAGATTTGGTGGTGGTCCCTTGAGCCCTGGTTTCTTCTACAAAATGAGAAGTTAGACCAGATCGTCCCAGCCCTGAAGCTTCCCGGTGCCGTCATCATTGGCACGCGATGAATGCATAGCATTGATATTCCTGCAATTAGTGACCCGAATAATAATCAGAACATGGGCAAAGTTGCCACGGGCCTTCCCAGAAAAGAAAAGAATGGAAGGCTGTGTAAATTTGCCACACGGGGAATGATGTGGAATAATTGCAACTACCTGACACACATGGATAGCAAAGGAGAGTTAGGGTGGCTGTCAGTGTGGCCCCTACTTTAAAAGCAGATGTTCACTATATAGCTAGTGAAGTGTTTGATCACATTATATTTGAGAGCCAATGCTTCTCTAATAGTTGTTTTCTCAACGGTAGCTGCTGGAAATTATGGTTCTGTTAAAATACACTACAGGAACTTCCAACCAATCCTGCAGTTGGGGGTTCCAAACAGTTCCTTCCCTCTCTTGTTTAGTATAAAATGAGTATAAAGGTGACATGTAGAGACTGGCAGCAGGGGGAGTCAGCAGCTCTACCATTAGCGGAAAGTTGCCAATCACATCTCACATGCCACGGCTGGGAACGTCCAGGGCCTGGGCTAGAGGGCACTAACTGCATAGACAGGAGAAATTACTGCGATCTCCATTTGCTAAGAAAATGAGCTATACCTAACTCTCCCTGTGGGCTTTTCCCACAGCTTGAGTCCGTTGGAAGGCAAAATATATTGAGTAGAATGCAGAAGGGAAAAAATAAATGATTTTGATAATCTACCACACAATTAGACTAGGTGGTCAGCACCTGGATGATAGATCCACAGGGAAACTCTTAAAATCTTATGATTCTTTTCTCAAGTCTCTAAAGTCCCATAGAGGCGGGTCACCTGATTCTACTAAGCCACCTGTCTTTGTCCCCCGGAAAACCATTCTGGAAAACCAGGCCAGACATGCTCTCTGATGGCCATCCCTCTTGTGAATCCCAAGAATAACCCTTTGGCACAAACACAGCAGTGTATTATTTAGTCTTCCAGCAAACATGAAGGGAAACAATGAAATGAAGGAAATGCAAATCATGAGCTGACACATAAGATCCTAATTATCATAATTTGACCCGTTCCCTTCCCACTGCCGGAAAGTTAGCCTTCTGGATGAGAGGGAGCCAAACCAGCTAGATAACAGCCTTCTGTTCTCTCTCCCCATCCCTTGCCTCCTTTCTTTTTATCCTCTTCCTTAAATGATGCTCATTAAGACGATTCTTCTAACAGTTTGTGAGCCTCAATTGTATCAGTGAGAGCTTTGCATGCCTTGATAAAATGAGTTAAAGAAAAGGGAAAGGAGGGGAAAAAACAAAAAGCAGACACATGCTGTCCTTTTATTCCCCAAAACAACTGGTGCCAGAAATCTCTCTGGAATCATCCTTGTTAGATACAAAGACAGTAAATCTAAAAGGTGTAGGTCTTCCATGGGAGGGTTTCAGAAAGTATGAATAATTCAGAAAAAGGCCAGTTCAGACTCCACGCGTCCAGTCACGTCAGTAACACCATGCCCTCCACCCACACACAGCTCCTAGACTATTTCTGTTTCGTCGCTTACTCACAGATTTGCCCTCTCCCTCACTCCTCCCAAACTACCTGAGGTAAGTTAACTTGGCATGGCTTCTTGTATTTATGGTGGTAAATGAGCCAGGCTGGGAGACAAACAAAATGTGTTAACTTCATGCCTATTAAAATTCACCTAAAATGTGCCCATTAAAATCTGGATCTAAATAGCACACCCCTGCCCGCATTAGTGCTGGGGCTTCTGTCTTTTGCTATGACAAGTGCCATGAAAATGGGCTCTACTGTCACCCTTCAGCTCATGTATGGGATGTGATGGGATGTTTCAATGGCAGCATTAAACCAGGACTCAAGCAAGCAAGTCATTAAATCACGAGGCTCACAGCTCTGCGATAGTATGTGCAGTTGACAGAGTGGAAGGACTACTCCACTGACCTTTTATATTTCATAGCATTTGACCATGTGGCTGTTTCAGTTTCAACCAGTGTGTAGGCAAGATACAATTTAGTAATACAATGGACACGTTTTCAAGAAGCAAAAATGTCCATGAGAAGTCAGTGTGCTTATCACCGGTGTGTGCCACAAAGCCAGCCAGGAACGGACCACGTAGCTGGAGGCAGAGGGTAAAAGCAGGCCGTATTTGAAGGCCATGAAGTCAGTAAGCAAAGGGAGGAATTCATATGATAACTGAATTTGAGGCAAATCTACATTCTACCTCCAAGTGAAATGTGACAAGAGGAAGAGGCAGCCAGGAGGGTGCGAGTCAGGGCCTACAAACAAAGCAGGAAACCTGACAGGAAACCTGGTTAAGTAGGTATATTAGTTTGGATACTTTTGGCTGCAGGTATCAGAAAATCCAACTCAAAGCAGCTCTTAAACAATAAGGACATTTTTTGGCAGAGAGAACTGGAATTCCAAAGGTAGGATAGGCTTTAGGTTTGGCTGATCCAACAGCTAATCATTTCATCAGGGACCCAGGTTTTTTCTATCTCTCTGCTCTACCATCTGTGGTATTAGCTCTATCCTGAAACGTTCTCGTCTTGGTCACAGAATTGCTGCAAGTAGCATTTGGGCTTCCATGCTTTGTCCCTCACATCCAGAGAAAGCAAGGGAGTTACTCCTAGAAGCTGAGAGAAGAGAATGAGAAGAAACTTTCCCCAAAGTCCCCACAAACCTCTCATAGCATCTCATTGGCCTGAATTACGTGTATGTCTCACGTTCCTTCCTGAATCAGTTACCACCAGGTTAAAATTATTTTGATTGACTTAAATTCATTAAGACCCATTCATGGAACAGGAAATAGGGTCAGATTTATCTAACTTAATGAGTAGCATGGGAGAGAGAGAGGTGACGAATCAAAGTCAGCATTCTCCTAGGAAGGAAAGAGATGTACACTGCATGGTGACTATAATAACCGTTAATACTGTTCACCTAGCATTTCTGGCTTTCCACCTTCCTGGCACATGATGGGATAATATTTCCTGGCTCCTAGAGGTTCAGTAAGGCCATGAGACTTGTTGCAGTCAATGAGTAGTGAGCATAAGTGGCACCTGTCACTGCCAGGCCAGAACTCTAATGGCCAATGTGAGGCCTCCAGACCTATGGTTAGCGCTCTTTGAGAGACAAATGAATGCTCAAGGTGGTGGCTGCTACTTCGGTGTATATTCCTGAATGTGGAAGCGAAAAGCAGAGCCCCTAGCCAACCCATGACAGAGATGAGCAAGAAATAAACCTTTGTTTTTAAAACCCACTAAGAATTGTTTTTTTAACTCCAACATCCCGTAGTCTATCCTTAGTACTGCTACAGACAACCCCAGTGGCAACAGCGGATGGTAGCACTTGGAGTCTTGTCCTGAGTGGGAGGCCACGTGAGGTTGACAGCAGTGTCACATACCAGTGAGGTATGGGCAGGCCAGGGTGAGTGGGTATGTAGTAGAGCCAGAAGAAAAGCAAAGTTTTCCTGAGAGCTCCCTTCTATGGACAGAGCTGCCACTGTGATTCTTGTCCTCAAGAGAAACAAAAAAAAATTGATTCCTAATTTACCTCTTTTAAGTAATCTAATGATCATGACAGCATAGACACATGCCTGGCATATAAGAAATAAAAAAGAATCTACTTTCTATTGAATTTTTTAATTAAAAAAATTACTCAGAAATTTGGAAAAAAGAATTACCCAAATCAAGAAAATCTGAATTCATATAAATAGTTATTTAAGATCAGAAATGTATTCATGGGGAAAAAAATAACCTACAAAGCAGAAAACAAAAATTTTAAGTCTCATATTTATTAAAATAAATTTTAGTTTTTGTACAGCATTTGAAATGTGAAGGTTATCACTAATTGCTAGGTATATATAACTACACATTTCCAATATTTATTACTCTGATGAAATCTACCAAAAAATTATAATTTGATACTGTTTCATCTTATAATTGACTTTTTAAATTGAGATATAATTGACATACATTGTGTAAGTTTAAGGCATACAATGTGTTGATTTGATACATTTATATGTTGTAATATGATTACAACCATAGTGTTAGCTAACACCTCTATCACGTCACATAATGATAATTTCTTTTTTGTTGTGGGAACCATTAAGATCTAGTGTCTTAGCAACTTTGATGTTTAAAATACAGTACTGTTCAAAGCTTCCGGAAAAATGGCGGCGTGAGGTGAGCCTCTGTAAAGCTCCACTGGAATTTACAAAGAATCGAACAACAAAAACTCCACAAAGGACTCCCTGCACAGCAGACAGGCAAGACGAAGAGGCCCACTACCGACTGAAATCACCTACAGGTGGGAGATTCGCGCAAGTGGGGGGAGGAGGAAAGGGAGAAGTGCGCGGAGACGGAGCCGCGCAGGCGCAGGACGCAGACCTAGCTAAGTGCTCCGAGCTCGCTGCTTCCCGGAACTACCGCAGCTGCGAGTGAGGGAAGAACTCGGACTGCTAGGGCTCCGCCAGGGCTCCACAGGGCTGAGGGGGCAGCATATAACACGGCTGAACCCAACGCTCATGGCAGAGACCTTGGAGAAAAGACTGAGGGAAGAAGGCTGAAAACGGTGGTTTAAGCCCTCACTGCCGAGCAGAGAACGGAGCCTTAGGCACTGAGACTAGCCGCCCCCTCCCTCCCCTCCCAGAGCTCGCCCCGCCCCCACCTCGCGGTGCTAGAAATGAAACAGTAGCAGTGTCAGATCAAAACAACAGAAAATTTGCTGTTTTGAGAACTGTGGACTGCAAACACAAATTCACAGCCCAACTAGTTCTAGCAAAGGGGAGGGAGCTGTGGAACCAGGACCGGCTGTGGTGGTGGTCGCCGCCATTGCTCTGGGCCACCTCTCACAACTCACCCCGCCCCTGACCCCACCTATCTGGGCGGATCCTTGCAGGAGTAAACAGAACAGCTGAAACATACGGGCTCTGAATCAGGAGATGGAAGAGCTTTGGAACATCAAAAGCTCTCCGCATACCCACCGGGACACTGCGCCCTGTGACCTAGACAAACTATTAACAGAGGAGAAGCCCGTCTCCCAGGGAATCCCCCCAGTGTGTGAGAAGCTGGAATAGTGCAGAGAAAACATAGCACTACCATGTGGGAGAAGAAAAATAAGTTGCAGTTGGAGAAATAATAAAACATTCTACCAACAAGTACTGGAAAACAAAAGAAAGACCTCTTCCTATCAACCTGTTGCAGAAGTCACTCCTGTAGATGTCTAGGAAGAGAAATAGTAAACCAGTAATCGCCATGAATAACCAAGGCAACAAGACTGCTCAGAAAGAAAGTGAAAAATCTCCAGAGAAGGCACTTAAAGATCAGAAATATGTGACTTAAATGACAGAGAATTCAAGATTGCAGTTCTGAAAAAACTCAACGAGATACAAGAAAACACAGATAGGCAGTTAAAGGAACTCAGAAACTCAATCAAAGAACAGCATGAGCATTTTACGAAAGAGATTGAAATTTTAAAAAAGAACCAAATAGAATTTCTGGAGATTAAGAACTCAATAGAAGAAATTAAGAATGAAATAGCCAGCTTAGGTAGTAGAGTTGACCAGAAGGAGGAAAGAATCAGTGACATCGAAGCTAGAAACCTGGAAATGACACAGATAGAAGAAGAAAGAGACTTGAGACTTAAAAGAAATGAAAGAACGCTACAAGAACTTTCTGACTCCATCAGAAAGAGCAACATAAGAATAATGGGCATACCAGAAGGAGAAGAAAGAGAGAAGGGAACAGAGAATATATTCAAACAAATTGTCGATGAGAACTTCCCAAATTTGTGGACAGAACTGGACCCTCGAATCCAAGAAGCAAATAGAACACCTAGTTACCTCAATCCCAACAGGCCTTCTCCAAGGCACATTGTATTGAAGCTGTCTAAAATCAATGACAAAGAAAGAATCCTCAAGGCAGCCAGGGAAAAGAAGACGGTAATTTACAAAGGAAAGCCCATTAGATTATCATCAGATTTTTCAGCAGAAACTCTACAAGCCAGGAGGGAGTGGAACCGAATATTCAAACTATTGAAAGAGAGAAATCATGAGCCAAGAATAATATATCCAGCAAAGATATCCTTTAGATATGAAGGAGGAATAAGGACCTTTCCAGACATACAGAAGCTGAGGGAATTTTCTAATACACGAGCTGCACTACAAGAAATACTAAAGGAGGCTATTCGACCACCATCAACAGGGACAATTTGTGGCAACCAAAACTCAAAAAGGGGGAGAGTAAAGGCCTGAACCGGAATATGGGAATGGAGAAAGCAAGCGTGCTGAAGAAAATGGAATACTCTAAATATCAAACTTTCTTTTACATAAACTTAAGGGTAACCACTCAAAATAAATCCAGAACTGAAATATATACTGAAATAAAAGAAGAAACAGAGGGAAACGTCATAGAATACCACCACACAGAAATAATAGACAACAATAAAAAGGCAAAGAAACAATGGAGACACAGCCTTACCAGAAAACTAAAGATAGAATGACAGGAAATCCTCACATATCAATAATCACTCTAAATGTAAATGGACTGAACTCACCAATAAAAAGGCACAGAGTAGCAGATTGGATCAAAAAACTAAACCCAACCATATGCTGTCTCCAAGAGACACATCTCAGCTACAAGGACAAGCATAGACTCAAAGTGAAAGGGTGGAAATTGACACTCCAAGCAAATGGTACCCAGAGAAAATCAGGTGTAGCCATAATGATATCAGATGAAACAGACTTCAAAGTGAAAAAGATAACAAGAGACAAAGATGGACATTTCATAATGGTGAAGGGGACTGTACAACAAGAAGACATAACAGTCATCAATATTTATGCACCCAATCAGGGAGCACTGAAATACACGAAGCAACTACTAACAGAACTAAAGGGAGAAATTGACCGAAACACAATTATACTAGGGGACTTAAATACATCATTGACAGCTATGGATAGATCATCCAAACAGAAAATAAATAACGAAATAGTAGCCTTAAATGACACATTAGATGAAATGGACATAATTGACATTTATAGAGCACTTCATCCTATAACATCAGACTATACATTCTTTTCTAGTGTACATGGAACATTCTCAAGGATAGACCATATATTGGGACATAAAATCAGTCTCAACAAATTTAAGAAGATTGAAATCATACCATGCATATTCTCTGATCACAAGGCTTTGAAATTGGATATCAACTGTAAAAAGAAAGCGGGAAAAAACACAAATACATGGAGATTAAACAACATACTTTTAAAGAAGGACTGGGTCAAAGAAGAAATTAGAGGAGAGATCAAAAGATACATAGAAACAAATGACAATGAAAATACATCCTACCAAAATTTTTGGGATGCAGCGAAAGCAGTTTTAAGAGGGAAATTTATCTCATTACAGGCCTATCTCAAGAAACAAGAAAACTCCCAAATAAATAACCTCATGTTACACCTTAAAGAACTAGAAAAAGAAGAACAAGTAAAACCCAAGGTCAGCAGAAGAAAGGAAATAACAAAAATTAGAGCAGAACTAAATGAAATAGAGAACAAAAAGACAATAGAAAAAATTAATGTGACAAAGAGCTGGTTCTTTGAGAAGATTAACAAAATTGACAAACCCTTGGCTAGACTTACTAAGATAAAAAGAGAGAAGACACTGATTAACAAAATCAGAAACAAAAAAGGGAAAGTTATCACGGACACCACAGAAATACAAAGGATCATCCAAGAATACTATGAAGGACTATATGCCACCAAATTCAACAACCTAGAAGAAATGGACAGGTTCTTAGAAACATATAGCCTTCCAAGGCTGAACCATGAAGAACTGGAAAATCTAAACAGACTGATCACCAGTAACGAAATTGAATCAGTCATCCAAAACCTTCCCAAAAGCAAAAGTCCAGGACCAGATGGCTTCACTAGTGAATTCTACCAAACCTTCAAAGAGGATCTAATACCAATCCTGCACAAACTCTTCCAAAAATTTGAAGAAGAGACAGTACTCCCTAACTCATTTTATGAGGCCAACATTACCCTGATACCAAAACCTGGTAAGGACAGCACAAAAAAAGAAAACTACAGACCAATATCTCTGATGAATACCAATGCAAAAATCCTAAATAAAATTCTAGCAAATCGAATACAACAATGCGTTAAAAAGATGATTCATCACGACCAAGTGGGGTTCATCCCCGGGGCACAAGGATGGTTCAATATACGCAAATCCATCAATGTGATACATCACATAAACAAAATAAAGGACAAAAATCATATGATTATATCAATTGATGCAGAAAAAGCATTTGACAAGATACAACATCCATTTATGATTAAAACACTTAATAAAATGGGTATAGAAGGAAAATACCTTAACATAATAAAGGCCATATATGACAAGCCCTCTGCTAATCTCATAATTAATGGAGAAAAACTGAAGCCCTTTGCTCTATGTTCAGGAACACGACAGGGATGTCCCCTATCACCTCTGCTTTTCAACATCGTGTTGGAAGTCCTTGCCAGAGCAATCAGGCAAAAGAAAGAAATAAAAGGCATCCAAATTGGGAATGAAGAAGTTAAATTATCACTCTTTGCAGATGACATGTTGCTATTTATAGAAAACCCTAAAGACTCCACCAAAAAGCTATTAGAAACAATCAACGAATACAGTAAAGTTGCTGGCTACAAAATCAACGCACAAAAGTCCATTGCCTTCCTATATACTAACAATGAAATCTCAGAAAAAGAAATCCAAAAAACAATTCCTTTTGCAATTGCAGCAAAAAGAATAAAATACCTAGGAATAAACTTAACCAAGGATGTGAAAGACCTATATGCTGAAAACTATAAGACTTTTTTGACAGAAATTGAAGAAGACACAAAGAAATGGAAAGACATTCCGTGCTCATGGATTGGAAGAATCAACATACTTAAAATGGCCATATTACCCAAAGCAATATACAGATTCAATGCAATCCCCATCAAAATCCCAATGGCGTATTTTAAAGAAATAGAACAAAAAATCATCAGATTTGTTTGGAACCACAAAAGACCCCGAATAGCCAAAGCAATCTTAAGAAAAAAGAACAATAATGGAGGTATCACACTTCCTGACTTTGGCTTGTACTACAGGGCTACAATAATCAAAACAGCATGGTATTGGCAGAAAAACAGACACATAGACCAATGGAATAGAATTGAGAATCAAGAAATAAAACCACATAAATATGGACAGATAATTTTTGACAAAGAAGCTAAAAACATACAATGGAGCAAAGACAGCCTCTTCAATAAATGGTGCTGGGAGAATTGGATAGCCATGTGCAAAAGAATGAAACTGGACTGCTATTTGTCACCATGTACCAAAGTTAATTCAAAATGGATCAAAGACTTAAGTATAAGACCTGATACAATAAACTGCATAGAAGAAAACATAGGTACTAAACTTATGGACCTTGGGTTCAAAGAGCATTTTATGAACTTGACTCCAAAGGCAATGGAAGTAAAAGCTAAAATAAATGAATGGGACTATATGAAACTTAAAAGCTTCTGCACAGCAAAAGAAACCATTGACAAAATAAAGAGGCCACCAACTGAATGGGAGAAGATTTTTGCAAACAGTGCCTCCGATAAGGGGCTAGTATCCAGAATATACAAGGAACTCATGCAACTCAACAACAAAAAAACAAACAACCCAATTGAAAAATGGGCAGAGGACCTGAAGAGACATTTCTCCAAAGAGGACATACAAATGGCAAATAGATATATGAAAAAATGCTCAACATCACTAATCATCAGAGAAATGCAAATAAAAACCACAATGAGATATCACCTCACCCCAGTCAGAATGGCGATCATCAACAAGACAAATAGTAACAAATGTTGGAGAGGCTGTGGAGAAAAAGGAACCCTCATACACTGTTGGTGGGAATGCAGACTGGTGTAGCCGTTATGGAAGGCAGTGTGGAGGTTCCTCAAAAAATTACGAATAGAATTGCCGTATGACCCAGCAATCCCTCTCCTGGGTATCTACCCCAAAAATCTGAAAACATTTAGAGATAAAGACACGTGTGCTCCAATGTTCATTGCAGCTTTGTTTACGGTGGCCAAGACATGGAAACAACCAAAATGTCCTTCGATAGATGAATGGATAAAGAAGTTGTGGTATATATACACAATGGAATACTATTCGGTGGTAAGAAAAGATGATATAGGAACATTTGTGACAACATGGATGGATCTTGAGAGAGTAATGCTGAGCGAAACAAGTCAGACAGAAAAAGCAGAGAACCATGTGATTTCAGTGATATGTGGTATATAAACCAAAAACAACAAAAGAACAAGACAAACAAATGAGAAACAGAAACTCATAGACACAGACAATAGTTTAGTGGTTGCCAGAGGGTAAGGGGGGCGGGGGGTGGGGGTGGGAGATGAGGGTAAGGGGGATCGAATATATGGTGATGGAAGGAGAACTGACTCTGGGTGATGAACACACAATGGGATTTATAGATGATGTAATACAGAATTGTGCACCTGAAATCTATGTAATTTTACTAACAATTGTTACCTCAATAAATTTAATAAAATTAAATTTTAAAAAAAAGAAGAAAAAAATAAAAATAAAGAAAGAAAGAAGAAAATTAACTTTAAAAAAAAAAATACAGTACTGTTGTTTATAATTACTATACTGTGCATTAGATCTCCAGGACTTATTTATCTACTGGTTGCAAGTTTGTACCCTTAAAAGTTCCCCAATTCCCCATCTCCCAAACCCTGGTAACCACCATTCTACTCTTAATTGCCTTTTTTTCTAAAACAACATTTTAAAAGTATAAACAAATTGATATATAATACAGACTACCTTAGTACCAAGAAAGATTAAGTACTATGTAATCTTGATATTTTCTGCTTTTTGAAAGCCTATTTCTCAAATTAAAATAGAAAAAGTCTCAAATTTTTTAATGATTAATAGCTAAAATACCTCTTCCATATCGTCCTCCATATTTTATTCCTTTAAAAATGTTTACAAACCAACTCCTGCCTTTGCTGCATTTTTTGGATTGACTCTGACCTGTGTATACTGTAAAATTTTTCTAACCACCTCTACAATAATAAATTGCGTGGAATTCCTTGGTGTAACCTGAGAATGATTTGGAGAAGTTTTTTTTTTCCCTCTTGAGATTCAGTGGGAATGGGATTCATATTTACGATTCAGTGGGCTTTTTGTACTACAGGTAAATTTTATTACTACATTTGAAAACATCCGATCTGATTATTGAGAGCTTTCAGAACAGAATAACTGGGTAATTTTGATTAGATCAGAATCTGTGTGATTTTGCCTTCCCACAACTTGACCCTGCTCCCAGGGCCCAGGCACACTCTCAGCTGTCGTGGTCTCTGGGGTTGTTTTCCATCTTCTTTCTTGGCGATTGTGTCAACAGCCCACTTCCTTCCTTCCCTTCACCCAAGGCCAGTGGTGCCAGCGTCTCTTGTTCTGCTCTTCCAGGTGACCTTCCTTCGTGCAAGTGCAAGATGCCAGGTCTAGGCTTTGTCCTTTGTTGCTGTGATGCAAGTGAACTGAAATTTTTAATAGGTGTTAGGTTGGTGCAAAAGTAATTGTGGTTTGAAAGGTTAAAAGTAATTGCAAAAACTGCAATTACTTTTGCACCAACCTAATACAAAGGCAGGTCATGAAAAGATAGCTGTCCCCAAACCAGACATGTCCTTAAACCTAAGACTGACATTGCCTTCCCTTTGAAAATTTGCCTCATCAATAACTGAGTAACACCACTGCTTGCCTGATACACTTCTCTCTTATTTGAAAAGTAAAACAAACTGTAAGTATTGCTGTTTAAGTGAGGTTTTCTAGGATTTCCAAGAGGCCTCATGTGCTCTGGGATCTGTGTGTGACCAGCTCAGGCTTCATTCCCCAAAGAGAATGAGAACTCCCCTCCTGCCTCTTCCAGAGTGCTTCCAGCTCCTCTTCCTCAAGCCTCTGCTCCCTTCTCCCTCCCTTCTTGTGCCCTCCTTAAACTCAGGCACCCCATTGTTTTAACCCACGCATTACCAGCAACTCTGGCCAGAACCACTCTCCAAACCCTATTCCCAACTGCCAAATGCAGGATATCTTGGAATACCGTAGATGCCCGAAATCCTACCTTCCTAACTGAACTAATTGTCCCTTTATGTCCCCACCCAAACCTTTGCCTCCTCCTACCATCATCATCCACCCTACCCAAACACCTGTTTGAGCATTCTTCAGTGATCTACTTCCTTTCCTTTCTAGTGTGGGAAGGAAGAGTTGGAGAAAGGGGTAGGAGTTAAGATGCTATAATTCCTACACACAACCCCAACTCTGGGACTAAAATCAGGGAGGGTACAGGAGGCAGAGTGCAATAGAA
This sequence comes from Rhinolophus sinicus, assembly GCF_057876585.1. Classification (NCBI taxonomy): domain Eukaryota; kingdom Metazoa; phylum Chordata; class Mammalia; order Chiroptera; family Rhinolophidae; genus Rhinolophus; species Rhinolophus sinicus. The sequence goes on from NC_142504.1 coordinate 48,349,758, forward strand.
GCTCCAGAGAAGTTCTAGAGGCCTCACAGTAGATAGGACTTTGGCCTGGCTTTCTGTGATGGTCTCAGACTACCAGCCTTGTAAAGAAATCCACAGCCACCTGGCACCTGAGCCACAGCTTAGAAATAACTGAGGGAGACGTCCAAGTAGATGAGCCTAAGAATATATTTCCAGTTTCCCAAGGGCTGCTTGAGCCATACAGGCATCTCAGAACTCCCTGCTTATCCCAGAGGGAACCAGAGAGGTTCTGAGAACACCAGTGATCCAGCAGAACCTTGGGGTCTGGACAAAGAAGCCACAGAGTGTGAGGACTTTGAAGTGGAAGGATATGGCTGACATGATGCATATAAGCAGCAGGTGACCCCAAGGACCATATATGCCTGGGCACGCTGCAGGGACACCAGTACAAAGCACCCAGGCCTGGGACCAGCCCAGCCCAGCTAGGGTCTTCACAACGGGGACAAGCCAAGACCCAGAAATGCCCCTGCCCCTCACCATGAGGACAGATAAGGTCTCCTCCACACCCATACAAGGGGAGGTTGGAGAGCAAGATAAAGAGGAATGACCCTGAATGTCTGAGTATAACCAGAAGAGTCAGAGTTGACCTGAAAGGAACAATTTTAACTTGGAAGAGTGAGATTTCTTTCATTGACACTAAGGTTTTTTCAGTTTGTTTTTCTCCCTTACCACTAGGTTGAAAGCTATCAAAAATGATTAACTTGTAGATAGTAAATAAAAGCTAAGGTTTTTTTTCATTGTTTGAGTTGTAGTAGTAAACTTTTGACACTGTTATACAAAAATTACCATTAACCTCTATCCTCTACCCAACTCTGTACCACCATCTAACAGTAGACTAGAGACTGTAGACTATACCTCTGAACTATCTCGTGTATGTTCCATCTTTTCCATCTCCAGTGCCAATCCCGAGATTTGCCCTGGTCATCTCCTACCTGGATGTAAAGCATATACTGTCCTCCAACTCCCCCTCTTCCTAACCCACCCTCATCTACATACTTCCTAAAATATGTTGCTCCCAGCTTTAAAATCTAAGGTGACTCCCCATGACTAAAGGGTGATGTTCAAGATCCATAGCTTGTCTTAGAAGTCCCTTTCTAACCTAGTCCCACTCCAGCCTCAGCCCTGCTCCTACTCCACCCTCTCACACAATGCAAGGTCAAGCCATAGCTTGACTACTTACGTACTTACCATTGAACACCTACTTAATTAACTACTTGGCATTCCTAGAATAGACGAAGTGTTCTCACTCACTACTCTCATCTCTGCTATTTCCCCTGCTTAGAGGCCTTTCTTCTACTCTTGCCAATTTCCAATCTATCCTTCAAGATCTATATCAAACATACCCATCCTTTGACATCTTCTCTAACTCTCTTCATTCCCCCAGTCAAATTTGTCACCCATTCCTTTGTTTCCTTTACACCATATACAAGTACCTGTTTCAAATATTCTGTCCCATTCACGTAGCAAGAAAAGCATTTGTGGACAACACTTCTCAACTTATGGTTCCAAGGCCATGTTTTCCAACTTAATGATTAACCTTTCTTACATTAAATCATGGTCTTCAGTTTGCATATCTAACCATACACTTAAACTCCCAAGGGGCAGGAACTATATGTGTATTCATCTTTTTTTTATTTACTTTTTTTATTAGTTTCAAATGTACAAAGCAACCTAATAGTTAGATATTTAAACCCCTCATAAAATAATAACCCTCCCCCCAAGCTACTACCCTTCTGACATCTTATATGGTTGTTACAATACCATCGACTATCTTCCCTATGTTGTACTCCTCATCCTGTGACTATACAAACCTACATATTTAGTTATAGTTGACATTCAATATTATTCTACTTCAGCTCTTCAGGTGTATAGCGCATTGGTCAGGCATCTACACAATGTATGATGTGATCCCCCTGATAAGTCCAGTACCTATCTGGCACCTTACATGATCTTTACAACATTGTTGATTATATTCCCCATACTATATTAACTATCAATTTATATTTCTTACTGCCTTCACCTTTTTCACCCCGCCCCCAACCCCATTCCCCTCTATCACCCTGATAGACCTAGTACCTATCTGGCACCATACCTAGTTATTACAATATTCTTGACTATATTCCTTATGCTATACCCTACATCCCCATGATTATTGTATAACAACAAATTTGTACTTCTTAATCCCTTCCCCTTTCATCCATCCTTAACCCCACTCCCATCTTAAAGAAGTCCCTCTAAGATTCCTTGTAATACTGGTTTGGTGGTGATGAACTGCTTTAGCTTTTTCTTGTCTGGGAAGCTCCTTACCTGTTCTTCAATTCTAAATAACAGACTTCCTGGGTAGAGCAATCTTGGTTATATGTCATTGCTTTTCATCACTTGGAATATATCCTGCCACTCCCTTCTGGCCTGCAAAGTTTCTGTTGAGAAATCAGCTGACAGTCTTATGGAGGCTCCCTTGTAGGTAACTAACTGCTTTTCTCTTGCTGCTTTTAAGATTCTCTCTTAATCATTAACCTTTGGCATTTTAATTATGATGTGTCTTAGTGTTGGCCTCTTTGGGCTCATCTTGTTTAGGACTCTCTGTGCTTCCTGGGCTTTTATGTCCATTTCCTTCACCAGATTAGGAAACTTTTCTGTCATTATTTCTTCAAATAGGTTTTCAATTCCTTGCTTTCTCCCTTCTCCTTCTGGTGCCCCTATAATGCAAATGTTGGTATGCTTGATATTGTCCTGGAAGCCCCTTAAACTCTCAATTTTTTGGATTCTTTTTTCTTTTCTCTGTTCTGGTTGGGTGTTTTCTGCTACCTTATCTTCTACATCGCTTGTTGGATCCTCTGCTTCATCTAATCTACTGTTGATTCCCTGTAATATATTCTTCGTTTCCATTATGGTATCCTTTATTTCTGACTGCTTCTCTTTTATGGGTTTCCATCTCCATTTTTATGCTTCCTAGCTCTTTGTTGAAGTTCTCCCTGAGATCATTGAGTTATAACCAGGGTTTGGAACTCTGCGTCTGATAGATTGCTTTTCTCCATTTCTCTTAGTTCTTTTTCTGGAGCTTTGTTCTGTTCTTTTATTAGGGACATGTTTCTTTGTCTCCCCATTTTGGTTGCCTCCCTGTGTTTGTTTCTACGTATTAGGTAGGGCTGTTATGTCTTCCTGTCTTAGTGAAGTGGCCTTATGTAGTAGGTGTGCTGTGGGGTTCAGTGGTGCAGTCTTTCTGGTCGCCTGAGCCATGCACTCCAAGTGTGTCCCTTGTGTCGGTTGTGTGTGCCCTCCTCTTGCATTGAGCCTTGGTTGATAATGTGAGGGACTGACCCTTGGGCTCACTGGTTCTGAGGACTGGCCTTGACTACAGTGGAAGAGTTGTTGTGCAGGGGCTGATCCTATGGAGCAAGATCTGTCTCAGTAAGGCTCTGGTGCCTGCCCAATCGCCCCTTGGGTTTGTAGTTCTTGGAGAAGGCTGGGGGATGCTCCAGCTTGTTTTGAAGCTGGCCACTGGGGACACCAGACCCAGGACCACCTTGGAAGGGATCCGCTGTAAGTATACTTCAGCCACAGCCCGTGCCCCACCTGGGGCCACCCAGCAGGAGCCAGAAAGAAATCTGCAGATGGCTGCCACCCATGCTGTGCCTGGAAGCACCTTGAGAGACCAAGCAGAGAACCAAGGCCAGTTGCCACTAGTGCCAGCTTAGGGCTGCTCAGTCAGAGGCACAGGACACGCTCAAGCCAGATGTTGCTTGTCTGGATTCCGCAAACCTTTGAGAGACACTAGGAAAATCTACAGCTTGAGCTAAGGCAGGCAGTTTGCACGAAAAAGCCACTGGAAGCAGCCTGGGTGTAGCCGAAAGTTGGGCGGGGCTGGGTCTCGAATAGCCAGGGTGGGGCAAAGGGTAGGTGGAGACTCAGAAATGTCGGCTGCCTGTGTTCACATGCTGGGAAGGGGGACGGCTCAGCAAAGAAACAATGGCCTCCACCAGCTCCCCCATCCAGGAGAAAGCCACTTCTACAGCCCCCATCCCAAGCCAGATAATTCAATTCCCCACCATATGTCCCTGCTGCCTTTCCAGCTGTTGCCCCAACGCTGGAGCTCAGAGCGAGTGATTCCATTGGTGGATAAGTCCACGTGGTCCCTTTAAGAGAAGCACCTGGGGGTGCAGCCGCCCTCAGTCTCACTCAGTCACAATCTCCTCTGGTTTTGACAACCAAATATTGTGGGGACTTCTCTCCTCAGCAAGGAACCCTGGGATGGGGTGGGGCTGGGACCTCTTTCTCCTTTAGGGGATGGGGGGGACCCCCACAGCCGAAATAGCCCTCCTGATCTTTAATGGTCACACACAGGTTTGGGACCAGCTTGTTCCGTGTCTCTGCCCTTCCTACCAGTCTGGAGGTGGCTTCTGCACATCCTTAGTTGAAAGGCTTTAGTTCAGCTTGATTTTAGGCAATTCTCAATAATGGTTGTTTTATAGATTAGCTGTAATTTTGATGTGGTTGTGAGAGATGGTAAACACAGCATTTACCGACTGCGCCATCTTTGTTGTTTCTAGCTGTATTCATCTTTATAGCCACATGTTTCTGCCATGCTCACTTTTTCCACCCTACTGAGCTTAACAGAGGGATCACTGGCCTATTAGCAAATTAGAACTCGCCCCCACCCCACACAATGGGTCCACTTCCACACCAGGGCAGTGTTGGCAAAGAGAAAGACTTGGTTTCAGTTTGACTTACCCGCTTGACTAGTGCCTTTGTGTATTGCACAAGCTGCCCAACTATATGCAACAGCCCTGGGATCTAAGATGTAGTAAGAGAAAAATAAGTCTTTGTTGATGAATGAACCTATCTAGGAAACATCCCCTACCTTTGTCCCTCTTATATTATATGAACTCTGTGCCTATGGTTTACATAGTTTTGATATCACACTATATCCACTAATCAAATATTCCTCAGTGTGTCATGGATAAAAATGTCAGGCTTAGCCACAGAATCTTATTACCCCATGATATTTGCAGCATCATTGAAAAAAATAATTATTTACCAGAACTTTGTACAGTACTCAGCATAGATACTCGATATATACTTATTAAATAAAACTGACATTAATATTGGAAATAGTATTGCAATTCCTTTAATGGTTGCAATGTAACTATTATCCCCATTGTGTCTCTGAAAGTAAGTGAACTGTATTCAGAGATTTGATCTTAGGTACCCATTGACTGTATCATAAAAATAACAGCAACCTGAACATTGGTGAATATTTGTGGTTTTAAACTACAGATCTGTTTGTTTCTTGATAATGTTTCTAACACCCAACCAGTTGGTGCATGCCCCCATATCCCACACAACACATTCATTCATTCATTCAGCCTCCAAGCTCACTTAGAGCCCAGGCAAAGCCAACAAAACACTCCAGTGCAAGCTGAGGTAAATGGAAATGTAAACACATGGCCCTTCATTTCTGGAGTAAGGGCAGAGAAGGGAGTAAGAGAATTGCAGAATCTACAAAGGACATAATGCATGACAATAAAGGCATTGAGCTGTAGCATACTTTGATTTTCAAAAAAAAAAAATAAAGTGCATTAGCCATAAGACTGCTCTAGAAGAAACGATAAATTCCTTTACAGGATATATATGTATTTTGGGGCCCTTGTGTTTCTCTGGGCTGCTAAAAATACCACAAAGTCAAAGATGTAAGTGACAATTATGGGTTTATCGCAAACCCTCTATACCTCATGTTAGAAAAATTCACTAAGGGCTAAATAGTTTAGGTGAAATATTTATCTCTGTAGGTAAAATAATTTGTCAACTCTAAATAAAACTGTGGAGGATTCAAAAGTTGCCTTCAGATGAGATATGGGATGTTCATGACCCTAAAATGTGTTAAATAAATGTTAGTTACCTCCTCTGAATCAGTTAGGAAACTGTCAGTTGCAGATCACAGAAAACTTGATCCTAAGTGGATTGAGCACATTAGGAGTAATTCACTTCAGGCACAGCTGGATTCAAGGCTTGGGCAACAATAGCAACAGGCCTCAGTATCTCTTCTTATTCTCCTTGCGCTATGTTAACTTCTGTCTTGGGCTTTGCATCATAGGAGATGGAGGCAGCAGTCCAGGCCCTAGGTTCTCTCTAGTTTTAAGTCAGTCTGAAGAATGGGGCATATCTTTGCAGGATTTCCAAGAAGGTTTCATTGTTTTCTGCTGACTCTTGTTGGGTCACGTTTCCAACTCTTCGCCAGTCACTGTAACCAGACATGTGATATTCTGATTGGCCAGGCTTGAGTTTCATGTCCACCTATCCCATTTTCTTCCTGTGATAGACAGTCAGTCCCTAAGTGGCCCCCAAGGACCCCCAACTCCTGGTATTCTGCCTTTCTGTAATGCCCTCTCCTTGAATGTGAGTGGGACCTGTGATTTGTTTCTAAACAACTGACTATGGCAATGGTGGTGGAATATCACTTCCATCTTGCCAGCAGACTCTCTCTATTGCCTTCTTGGCTGGCATGCTTTGATAAAGCAAGCAGCCATGTTGGAGAAGCACACATGGGAAGGAACTGAAGGCGCCCTCTGGATAGGAACATTGGACCCTCAGTCCAGTCGTCCTCAAAGTACTGAATTTTGCTGACAACCACTGAGCTTGGAAGTGCATCCTTCCCCAGGCAAGCTTTCAGATGAGACTCCACTCTGGTCAACACCTTGATTGCAGTTTTGTGAGAGAGACTGAGGCAGAAGACACAGAAAAGCTAGACAACAAATGTGTGCTGTTTTAAGCCACTAGGTTTGTGGTATCGTTGTTATAAAACAACAGATAACAACGCACTTCCTTTTCCCTCCCACATCGCTTTCAGAACCTCTCCCAGGTCTGCTCTGCTCTCCCCACCCAGCACCCGGTGCCAATCTTTAGCAGCCAGAGGGCTTACACAGTAAGGCCTAGCTCTCTGTGGTTCCCATGTATTGCCCTCACTCACATGTGCACTGACCTCAGTTTAATGTTCAGAGAAAGCATGTGACTGGGCCGGTAATCACAGACTCCTCCAGTCTTAACCCAAAAGGAAGGACATGCAGTGACGTTTTTCATGGATGCTATCTGAGGCCCCTCTGGCATCCCTTAAATTCAGCTACAAAGGTCAGTTTCATACATAATCTGAGCATGCAGAGCTGAAGGGTATGGAAGCACTTTGGAACCCAAAATAACTGTTCCTCAGAAGAGAAGTAATTCAGATGAATATGTAATCCTTGTTAATGGCAGGTTATGACTGTCTGTGATGATGTGGACAATTGTCACCCACCTGCTACTGTTTTAGAAGTCCTCTCCTATCTGGAGTCACCACGAATGGCAGAATTGACCTCCATGGTCCTATGCAAGCTTTTCTCTGTCTTCAGTTCCTTCCTCTTTCCCTGCCTCTTTCACTCTTTGCAGGAATGCACAGCTGCAGCCCCCCAGAGCCCAGACCTGCAGTTGCACTGAAGGAGGATTCATGAGGCTACACAAAAGCTTCTAGCCACCAAAGCACAAAGCCTTTCCTTCAGCTCCTAGGAGAACCATCATCCTACATGGACAGTCATATTTCCTGTTCGCTGTGGGGCTTTCCAGGCTGGCCCCAAAACCCCTTTTTTGCTCACACCCATCTCCTCTCGGCCCAATCCACAGTTTTAGACTGACTCCCTCACTATTCAGGGAATAGCATTTACTAGGTTTACTCTTGGCCACACTGCTTTATCTGAAACCTGGGCTTTTTTCTTCTGTGGATTCTGTGATTCTGCAACTCAGCGCAGCATTTCAATCACATTGCACAATAAACCATGATGTGTTTCGTGATTAAGCCCTAAAAAGGCGACAGGTGGTGCATTTACGAGTAATTAAAGCCTCCTCCGGGGTGTGTTATAATGCTGGAGACTAACAGTGCAGGAATTACCTTGGTGAAGAAACAGCTCTGCCTATCACATGGCTGTTGCTACGTGCAAGCTTTCAGACAAAGAACAGTTCACTAAGCTTTTTTCTAATTTAGGTCATTTGGGTCATAACCACTTGGAGGTTCTAAGCGTTTGTTTTGCTTTGTGGGTGTTTTTTTTCCCCCAGAGTTCTGATACTGTATGTGACAAAACATAATGATTCACTCATAGTTAAGTTTCAATTAGTTCAGGACTGAGTTATTCATAGACTGTTTAGAGATACATTACATCTTTTGAATTATTAATTCAAGATAAAACTCATTCTGTTAGGATAAATTTTTCTACAACAGTTTATCCCAAGAATCCTCAAATGGTTCTGGATCTCTGAAGATTTCTAAACTAATAAAAGAATTGCATTGACCCCAAACTTGTTTTTGATACAAATACAAGCTGTGGATTCTGGAAAGTATCAAAATTCGCTTTCCACTAATGATACATGTGTTCCTGGCAACTGCGAACATTTTCTCTTGAGTGTCTACTAAAATGAAGAGCACTTAGGATCTTTTTAGGATGTTTGTCCATTATGTTCTTCTATCTGAATGTCATCTGAATGTTTTCAACATTAAAAAAATCAAATTGATTAAATTCCATTGACACTTCTGGAATGGAGATTATTTGTTAGTGCAAGGAGGTCCTTTTGCTTTCAGTTAGTTGTGAACAGAATATTTTTCAAACACCAGTAGGTCTGGGCCCTGGAATGAGGGAAGGGCACCCAGCAAAGTCCCGGGGGGGCCAGGCCTGAGGTCAGGCATCTGCCCTCACCCTGCCAGCTACCAGAGCCAATGGCTTCATTTTACTCCCAATGCCTCTCGGCCTTCAAACACGCCTTTTGGAAATTCTCTTCTCCTTTTCTCCACCCTCTCCTCTTTCTACATGTTCTTCCTAATAATTTCATTTATTCCTATGACCCTGTGGTGGGTTGAATTATGTCTCCCTAAAAACAGATGTGTTGGAGTCCTAACCCCCAGTACCTTAGAATTTGACCTTATTTGGAAATAGGGTCTTTACAGAGGCAATATGATTAAAATGCAGTCATAGCATGGGCCCTAATCCATATGACTGGTGTCCTTATTAAGGGGGAGGTTTGCAAACACCAACAGACACACACTGGGAGAATCATGTGAAGATGAAGGCAGAGATTGAGCTGATGATTCCTTGGTGATGCAAAGGAACACCAAACATTGCCAGCAAACCACCAGGAGCCAGGGAGATGCCTGGAACAGATTCTTTCTCACGATCCTCAGAAGGAATCAACCCCGCCAACACCTTGATTCTAGATTTCTAGCCTGCAGAACTGAGAGATAAGAAATGTCGGTTATGCAGGCCACTCAGTCTATGATACTTTGTTAGGGCAGCCCCAGCAAACGAATCCATATCCCAACTCCCACATTATTATTTCCGGCTCAAACTCCTCTTCTAAACTGCCCGATTAGCAAGGGACACACAGGTTCCTCACAGTCAGGTCAAAGGTTTATTTAGCCCAATGCCTGGACCATAACGAGTTCTCAATAAAACTTAACGGTGCTGCTACTGCTGACGATGATTGTGATGCTGCTGATTGAAGCGGCAGAAGAAGGGGGAGGAGAAGATGCAGCAGCAGCAGGAGAAGCAAAAAACAAAGCAGAAAGAAGAAGAGAATGAATTGATTAAGCCCGTCTCCCTTCTGTGAAATACAAAAGATGTAAACAATCTCAGCAGGATATACATGTTCTATATTTGTACTTTCCCCACACACCCACCCAAAGAGAATAAATCAGACTCATTATTGAATCTTCTGAATATTTGGCCTTACTGAATACACTGGTGGACCCTGCCTGATATTTAATCACAAACGGACACCCTTGAGAGGAAATCAACAAAAGTATTTCTTTGCAGTCAGGTGATCGGCAACTTCGCCTCATTAGCCAGCACTGCATTCCATCCAGCTAGAGGAGGAGAAGGTGGTGTGATATGTTCACACAGGGGCTGGGATTTAAGTAACAGTCTCTCAACCTACTCTTCTCACCTTCAACCAGACTCTTCCTCTGATAGAGAAGAGGAAGCATAAAACAGCAAACGATGCCCACCTCCTGCAAGAACAAGAGTGCCCAGATTATTTCAAATGATACTATTTATGGGCCACCCGCTAGATATTCAAAACACTGTCAGACTATGGGGACAGAGCCAGGAGTGCAGTTTCCAGGCTCTCACCCTCACGTTGAAAGGTGCTCATTTGGGTAGTACATGGCCATCAGCTGTGGCTGGTTGGCTGTCAGCTGTAACCATGAGCCATTGGCTGCTAACATAACTGCCATGGCTACGCTAGCAGCAAATGGGGGCTAGCAAGAGGATGGTGGCTGAGCTAGCAAGCGTGGATTGCAGTTAGCACGGCTGAGTGTGGATTGTGGATCGTGTGGCTCCTGCTTCCTGTGTCTCCAACCCAGCCGCCAGCGAGACTATAGTGATATGACTCACCTATGGCTCCGTGGGTGTTCCTTCTTGACCTCACCATGTCCTGTGTTCTTATGTGGGGAGCGGGACCAGAGACCCCGCATGACACCCTGCATGACAGACACTTCAGTCAGGTTCATTATTCCAACTGATCCCACCAACCTCCACGTCCAGCATGGAAGAATTATTATTCCCATTTCAAAAAGCACCACCCATTTCACAGGTGGTTAGATTGCCTAAGATCACCCAGCTAGGAAGTGGCAGAGCTGGGGTTTGAAGCAATGCCTCCTTGACTGGCCTGCTTAGGGCCCACTGCCTGGAATGGTGTCTAGTACATATTAGTGCTTTGTGACCTGTGTTCTTTCCACAACATTGTGTAAATTGTCTAGAATAGGAAAAAGAGAGATGAAGAAGATAGAAACTCAAGACCAAATCTCTGAGTGACAAGTGTCTAGGTATTGAAAATTAGCTATTTATTCCTTTTGTTCTACCAATGGCTGATTCCATCAACTTACAGTGATTACAACTCTACACGGCTATGTTTATTAGCTACCTTAAGTCCAGTGACTTAAACTCAGGTAAATAGCAACAAAAACAAATGACTATCATTTGGAATATCTCTGATTTTAGGACAATCCCTCACAAAATACTTATTTCATTAATCACTATTTGGCAATTTGCTGCTCTCTCACACAAACTCCACAGATCTTGAATCACCTTGCCAGGAGTTTAGGAACAAGTGTAAAGTGCAGGTCTTAGAGAAAGACAGATACTGTATTCTATCACTTATGTGAGATCCAAGAAAGACAAACTCATAGAAACAGAGTATAATGGTGGTTGCCAGTGGGTAAGGGAAATGGAGAGATGTTGGTCAAAGGGTACAAATTTCCAGTTATAAGATGAATAAGTTCTAGGAATCTAATGTACACCAGGGTGACTAGCTGATAATACTCTATTATGTACTTGAAAGTTGCTAAGAGAGTAGATCTCAAAAGTTCTCACCACAAAAAGAAATGATAATTAGTGATGTGATGAAATCATTAACTAAGGCGATGGGGGTAATCATTTTGCAATATACAAGTGTGTCAAATCAACACATTGTACGCCTTAAACTTACACACTGTTATATGTCAATTATATCTCAAGAAAGCTGGGGGAATTTTTTTTTTTTAAGTCAGTGCAGGTCTTTCAGCCTGTATCTCTTGAGAAGTTTATAAATCATTTAACATCTTTTACCTAAATGTCAGGTTCCTGAGATGGGCAGAAGAGGTACATATGCCTTCAGATTCTTTTCTTAGTATATGTATGGAAGAGAGTGAACAAAATGTGAAGACCTCTTTCCAGTTTCCACTTAGGAAAGCAGATTAGTGAATGTTGCAGACTCTCCCCATCTGCCTTTGAGGGGCTTGGTCTGGGCACAGTACAGATTTTCCATTGGGAAAAAACTCCCAAAGCTCTTGATCTAAGGTCAATTGTGTTTATTAGTTCTTGACAACTTTTCTTTCTTAAAATACATTTCTAGCACTCTCACAAAAACAGTACTTTTAATTTTGAATTACTGATAAATAATATTTCCCATATATGATCTTGTATCATAACATGAGTCTTGGGCTGGCCCGGTAGCTCAGGTGGTTGGAGCTCCGTGCTCCTAACTCCAAAGGCTGCCGGTTCGATTCCCACATGGGCCAGTGGGCTCTCAACCACAAGGTTGCCAGTTTGATTCCTCAACTCCCACAAGGGATAGTGGGCTCTGCCCCCTGCAGCTAAGACTGAACACAGCACCTTGAGCTGAGCTGCCTCCTGGATGGCTCAGTTGGTTGGAGCGCATCCTCTCAACCACAAGGCTGCCGGTTCGACTCCCGCAAGGGATGGTGGGCTGCGCCCCCTGCAACTAACAACAGCAACTGGACCTGGAGCTGAGCTGCGCCCTCCACAACTAAGATTGAAAGGACAACAACTTGGCTTGGAAAAAAGTCCTGGAAGTACACACTGTTCCCCAATATAGTCCTGTTCTCCTTCCGCAATAAAATTTTTAAAAAATAAAAGTAAAAATAAAAATTAACACGAGTCTCATAATACATGCTGTACCACATGAATAGCTTAAAGAGTTTATTATGGAAGACAAGAAGCATCTGACCCAAACAGCACAGAGAAAGCTCGTCCTACTATGGCTTCCAGCTCCCCTGGATTTGAATGCTAGTCATTTCATTGATGAATCTTTTCTGAGCACCAGTGATGGGCTGTGTGCTGAGCCAGGTGCTGGGGATCCAATGATGAGCAAGATGGACATAGTTCCTGGCCTCTCTGAGCATGTAGGCCAGGGGTGTCCAAACCGCGGCCCGCGGGCCAACTGCAGCTCATGATCCATTGTTAATTGGCCCGCACCAAATTCCAAAAATATATTTAGTTACGTAAACCAGGTGAGGCAATACGTACTTCACCTCGAGTGAGTGGCCCGGCTGTTTGTGTACTTTACCACATATGGCCCTTGGTGAAAAATGTTGAAAAAAGTTTGGACACCCCTGATGTAGTCTATTAGAAAGCAATTAGAATAAATTGTGGTAAGTGCTTCCATAGGGAAAATGCAGGCTATACCCAGGAGTGCTGAGTCTAGTCTAGAAGGGTCAGAGAAGGCTTCTTGGAGGAAGCAACAACTAAGCCAAAATCTAAAGCAGGAGCCTAGGCCCAGGGGAGGAGTGTGCCAGCCTCGGAGTGTGCAGCGACCCAGAGAGAGAGTGGGCACAGCGCTTCCTAACACTTGAGGTCCTGAGGGCCCGGCAGGTAAAAGATAACATGAGGAAGACCAAAAGGAGCAGCAGGGGCCAGCCATGATCCTGTAACTGCGGACTTCGTACAAGGGCAATGAGACGCCATTGCAGGGATTGAAGCTGGAGTGACATGAGCAGACTTGTGGTTTAAAGGGTGGAAATCAAGTTGCAGGAGAGCTCATCTAGGGACCGGGGACTGCAGTGGGGAGGCTCCATGGAGTAGCCCAGGCAACACATGGTGGTGTGTGCAGAAGCACGGTGACAAGGAGATGGGAGTGCCTGGCTGGACACAGGTTTCAGTGGGAGAGTCCTTAAGGCTCTGTGAGAGGGGCAGCCTTCTGCCTGCTTTGAGCCACTGGAAAGGTAATGGTGCCAGTAGCTAAGAAAGGGGACCTCAGTGGAGTAGTGAGTTGGAGACGTGAGGGAGGTTGGAGAAGAAAGGACATGAATTCCTTTTGGGTAGAGTGAGCATATAATTTATTATCCAGACTGGCACACATTTAAAAATAAAAGGAAGAGCTATTGCTGCTATTGGGACAACAACATAAATTGAGCCTGTACCTGGCAAATTGGACACATAGTCATTCTAGTTTGGGGACATATTGAGGTTGGAGGTACTAATAAGATATTCAAGTGAAGATGTCAGGTAGACAGCAGATATACCGGGGGTGCTAAAAAAAATGTATACAAGTGGACACTTTGGTCATCGTTGCTCAACCAGTAGTTCGCCATAATCAGAAGTGTCTGGAGGCTGATGGTAACCACTTTGAGCACCTCTTGTAATTGCAAAAGTCAAACGTGACTTGTATTCATCTTTTCTTATCAGTCTATATCGAGTATTACAATTTTAATACAATTTTCCTTTCTTAAAACGTGTATACATTTTTTTGGCACCCTCTGTACATGTCTGAACTTGAGGTAAAATTATGGATTAAAGAGGTCTCCACCAGGAAAACAATTAAGGAAGTCGTTTCTCTCCAACTGCTTTGTGGTGTTCAATTAAGACACAGTTTATGACTGTTGTCATTGGAGATGCCAGTATAAACTGACAGCCACGGATGGTTGCTCTGTTTTTTCCTTACAGCATATCTCACATCATGTCCAGGAATGTTCCTGGGTGTGCCCTGGAGAACTGTCTCCAGCTCAAATTTAGAGTCAGGATGAAATGTGATCAAAGGCAACTTGCCTAAGGTCAGACTTCTAATAGGGGTCAGTTAAGAGAGGAAGGGTGGATGAGCACAGGTATCCCCAATCCTGTAGGGGGAGAAAAGCTCAAAAATGCTCCTCTCCTGACTCTGGATTAGTGGCATCATTTTATATCTGGATGACAGTAGGTGTTGCTGTGGCTGTTATAATCATTAGCAATTATCATTATTATTATGACAGATGCCACACCGATGCTAAGCATCAGTCATTGTCAACGCCAGCATAAATGAATACATATATTAAAGTTCTTTCCAATTTTAGTTCTTCCTCGGTTTCAAGGCTAAACCTGAAATAACATGAAGACATTTATTGCTGTCACCTACTCGCTGATTATATCATCATAAGAGAAAGCTATTTTAGAGAATGCACACAGCAGTGAAGGATTTGTACAGTATGTCTGCAGAATTAATATGTCCCATAAACATTAAAGGTTTAAATTATTATTTCATAACTACTTGTGTCATGGAGGGTGGCATGCGGGGTCTCTGGTCCCGCTCCCCACATAAGAACGCAAGATATGGTGAGGCCATAAAGGAACACCCACGGAGCCATAGATGGGGGTGGTCATACCACTGTATTCTCACAGGCGGCATCCGCCTCTCTGCAATCCACAATCCGCCCTTGCTAGTCCCCATTTGCTGCTAGCGTAGCCACAGCAGTTATATTAGTGGCCAATGGCTCACTGGTTATAGCTGACAGCCAACTAGCCACAGCTGATGGCCATCCAATCACAGTTGATGGCCATTTACTACCTGAGCCAGCACCTTTCCACGTGAGGCCGAGAGCCTGGAAACTGCACTCCTGGCTCTGTCCCCACAACTTGATAATACAGAGAATTATTTCTCTAATGCTGACAAAATTGCTGCAAGTGAAAATTCGAGAGTTGCCAGGCAGAGACTCAGGCTTCTCTGAGTGTCCACGCCACCATGAGCCCTCTGTTTGTTGCATATGCTGTCCTACTTGAAAAGGGATTGATCACAGTTTCTCAGTGAGTGAGCTTCATGACAACCTCGAGTCTCTATCCGAACTTAAACTCATTATTTCTTTGGCAAGACCACTGCTGACAGAGAACCAACAGCTGCTGAGAAAGCGATGACCTCAGAAAGGAAAGGGAAACAGCCCAAGTGGCCGTCCCGAATAGAATGGATGAAGAAACTGGTATATTCATGCAATGGAATGCTACACGGTGATGAAAATAAAAGAACCACAGCTACCCACGTAACATGGATGAACCCTACAATGCCCAATGTTGAGTGAAAGAAGGAAAACATAAAAGAAGACATAGAGTATTATTCTAGGAGCAGAACCTGAACTTGGAATATTGTTGAGATGTGTACATAGCTGATAACCCCATAAAGAAAAGCAAGGTAGTGGTTACTTTGAAAGTCTGGACAGTGTTACCCCCAGAAGAAGAGAAGGGCATGTGATTGTGGAGAGACCCGTGAGGTTTCCAGGATGCTGGCAGGTCCTGTTTCTTGACCTGGCTGATACTTATATGACCTGACTTTACAATGATTTGTTCAACTGTGCATTTGTATTTTATGCACTTTCCTGAATGTGTGCTCTACTTCACAAAGAAAATAATTTTTTTAAGGTAAAGAGACTACTTGAGTGGTAATATAGGGAAACCTAAATCTGTACATTATAAATGTCTTAATACAGTGATTTAACCAAAGGGAACTAGAATTCCTCCAATTCTCTTTCCTGCCTTCCAGTCAGAGCTCTTCCTCAATGCCATCTCCCTCAGATATAGCCCTTTCCTTTAATTCCGCTCAACTCTCCCCTGCCCCTCACCCCGCCCAGAACAGTCCCACTCCTGGACCCTCTCTTGGTTTCTGACACAAGGAGAGGCCACCTCTTGGCAAAGAGCACCCCTTTTGACGATGAGGAGAATCAGCACGATGGTGGACTTCCTGTCACCTAGGACATCCTACAACAGCCTTGACCCTCATGAGTAGGAGAGGGAAGTCGCTGCCTGAAGGAGGGACTTGAAGAACTGGGCCCTATAGGAAAATCTTTATTCTTAAGTGTCCTGGGAAAATATTTTTTACGGTCACCACCCTTGCTGGTAGATGTCACGCTTTTCCCCAACTAGGTCCAGCAGGGGTCACAAGAGCCAGCCGTGTGGCTGAGAATCATGTCTAAAACTCTCACATCTGCTACAAACCTAGTTTCCTTTCAGGCTGCTACCTGTGATTTGGAGGTCTGCACTAACCTTCCGGGCTTCATGCACCTCTTCACTGTCTCCTCAGATCGCTTCATAAAAGGACGCATTTGCCAAAGATAATCAGATGGTCTACACAAAGCATGAATGCGAGCTCTAGCGTGAACCTATCTCCTTGGATTTGAAATCATCACCTTTGATCTTAATTTTAGTTTTCCATGGTAACCATGGTTTCAGAATCCTTCTTTCAATTACTGTGAGCAGTTGCATAAAGGAGATGTTGGGTTTAATCTCTTAAGCCCCTTCTGAAATTTCTGCATTGGTCTGGGTGGCAACTCATTTACAAAATGAACTTCAGACCCTGCTTTCCAAGACAGACAATGGCTGTCAGAGCTGAGCAGTTTTTTAGCTTGGAAGAGGGCTCAGGCCTTAGCAGCCTTTGTCTGGATGTGGAAACATCTCATCTTGCTCCAGTTACTACCTCCCGTTGGCCTCCCAGCACTGGGCTGTTTTAACTCCACTGCATTTGTCAAGAAATGCACTCTCCATGCCTGCCTCATTCACCCTCCGACCTCTGGCTTCACGGAGTCCTTGGGGTCAAGTATACACTTCGACCCATGACCACCTTAACTCCAGAACAACTAGCTCCTCAATCATTCTGTAGTTCCCCTCCAACTTTTTTCCCTTCTCCCTCCTCCACAGTCCACCCTGTCAAACTCTTCAAGGCCCAACCTCCACTGCACCCTGGCCACCCCAATCCACAAGGGCCTCTCTCTGTTCTGAAGTCGGGCGCTCCCTGCCTCTGCCTATCTGAGCACTTCATTGAAGTGTTGCTTTGTGTTGCTGTTTATTTCTGCTGAAGCAGAGCTGGTTTGCTGGGTGGTCCTTGTGCTCAGTTCCCTGGAGGTGGAACCCTGTCCAATACTTCGTAGGCACAAATGATGTCTAGACCGTGCTGGGCATTCAGTACTGATGTGCGAAGTAAAGGCTCAGGCTGTTTAACTGTGTCTCCCCTTAGTCACAGGCCTCCCCTTTTCCTCCTCGCCTTCTCTAACCGCTGATCCATCTTCTCTAATCGCTGCCTTGATGTGGCCCAATCCCAAATCAGAAAAGAGTATAGCTTTCTTGTTCCCGGAAGTGTTCTCATGTAAATACCACCTTTTTTTAACAACCTTCCTTTCCAACATAATCTCTGGAATCTATCCTTTTCCCAATCACTTGCTTGTGTTTGTCAACAGTATAATCTTACTCTTGCTCATCTTTCTCCATGAGATTGGCAGAATCCTGAGGATAAAACTATGCCGATGCTTTATTATATAGCCCCGAGGGCTTCGCACCCATAGGAATTCAGAGGCCTTTCCTGATTGGCTGATTGACAGATGTGCGTATAGATTCACAGAAGCCTTCTTCCTTAGACTGTCCCACTGGTCTCGTTCCCATCCCAGTGGACGCCCTTAGCCACACCATTACACCTTCCTGCTCCAAACAGTGCCGCTCTCACACCACATCATCAACTGTCCTTTGAAATCCTCCCTTTGCTGATGTATCATAAGTCTTAGTTGAAACACAATACCAAGCACTTAGACTTGTGCTGCCTGTTTAAGTTCAAATTAATTAAAGTTGAATACAACTTATTTCCTCAGTCACACCAGCTGCATTTCAAATGATCAATAGCCGTACGTGGCTGGTGGTTACCATATCGGACAGCACAGGTAGAGAACATCTCCAACATCATAGAAAGTTCTGTCGGACAGTGCACTTAGAGCAAGCAAGAGAAGTAATGAGACAAGGGAAAGAAAGATTTATTGAGCCAGCAGGGGTGATCTATTCATTTCAGAGTTCTTAGGGACAAGTGTACCTAAACTTCTCAGAGGAATGTGGTTGTTCATTTTCCTGTTCTGTTTTATTTTTCTGTCAATTTTAAGGAGAGTCTTTCCACGACCCTCTGGGTAGTCTACTGAACCTGTCACAGTTGACACAACCAAGAAGTTCTCCCTGAAGTCTAACCTTGTGTGTGGAATTCCCTGCCAGCCTAAGGCAGCTGACCTGGGCAGACCAGTGCATCTTTCAATACCTAGGGAGCTTCTCAATTTTGTTAATGCCAGTCATTGCACTTCCAATTTTAACCCTATAATGTGGTTA
The DNA here is from genome assembly GCF_057876585.1 of Rhinolophus sinicus. Classification (NCBI taxonomy): domain Eukaryota; kingdom Metazoa; phylum Chordata; class Mammalia; order Chiroptera; family Rhinolophidae; genus Rhinolophus; species Rhinolophus sinicus. The sequence continues at coordinate 48,368,438 of NC_142504.1, forward strand.
TTTATAATATATGGATTGGGTTTGGGGATTTGTTGGCTTTAGTAAGTCTTTCCTTCCTCTATATGCTTTAAAAAAAAAAAAAAAAAAAAAAAACAGGGAAAAAAGGAAGAAAGGAAGTAGTAGCACTTCCTGTACAAAGCCCAGATCTTTGAGATTTCATTTTTAAGTGCTCATATTTAGGCTTCTTCCTGTTTTTTAATCTCTGGTAATGCTGTCACTGACATTGAGATTCTCTTCTCTCATCATATGTCTGCGACATAGAAGAAACTGCCTGTACAATTCATAGTTACGTAGAACTTTACGAGAAAATATGTCACGGCCCCCTATCAGTATTCATAATGTTTATTTTTCATCACTTCAAGCATTAGGCAAAGCCCCAAACCATTCCTGGCATTCCTAAATGGATTTAGTATCAGCTTAATTTGATCCCTGTAAAAGCAACTGAAAATTTTTCATCTTGATCCTGCTAAGAGAGTAGTAAAGCATATGAATGGTAGGGAATGTGCTTGCATTTCTAATAATAATTCCAAAACAGATGGTCCCTATCTACAATCATCACAATTAACATATCACCACTAGGAATCCAACCCGGCTCACCACAGTTCAGTTTTATGCAGACATCTTCTGCTGCCCTTTATCTGTCTCCGAAAGAATATATTCCTCTTGTTCACTTGGATCTGGAGGAAAAAACTGCTCTCTCGACTACTTACATCCAACCTTGCACGGGAGCCTCCTATGTGATTACACACACAAAATTCTGACCTTTGCTTCTGAGTGATTTCTCAACATCCCAGCAGAAAATGTTTTTGCAGTAGGAAACCCGTGCCTTTTTCCCTCCTTCTCTCATAAAAAGCAGCAGTTTTATTACTCCTGTAATATAAAGTCTATGTCCTTCAGCACTAATACCCCACGTCGCAGCAGCCAAATTAATCACTTTAAATGCTGTTCACAGGGAAGCCCTTTGCTCGAAAGCAATCATCACCATGCAGGATTCCAGTTGTTTTATATCAAAGCCCATTGATATTTGCATACTTTAATAGGGATTCCACACCATCTTAACAAATCTACCACCGCAGCCTATGTTTTTGAAGGCACATGGACAGCTTATCAAGGAACAATCAGTTTTAAAAATTACAAAGAGAAAAACATGACTATAGAGAAGCTTCAGCTGCCATAGCAGTCCCCACTGTCACTAAGCCTCTGACGGGAGGGAACCTAGGATCAAAGCAATGCACAGAGTGAGCTGATCGTGACTTTTATTAATGAGAGAGAAAGCTCTGTCTCTGTTCTATCCTTGTGTGTTTAACAATTTGGGCTCCTATCTATGTCATCACAGAATTCTCTCTGGGAAAATTGGGCTCATCGGGACATTTGCACCTTCTCACTCCTACACATCTGGACATGTTATATCTGAAAATTGGAAAATGCAAGTGCATTCACAGACCATATGAAAAATGAGAGTGGGAAACACCAAGCTCATTTGTCATTCTTGGTGAAAAAAAATTGTACAGGCAGCTTCTTCTGCAAGAGAAGCAAATGAATGAAAGGGTGAGAGGAGTGCTAATAACCTACCACGGATCCAGATTAAAGTGTCAGTGCTTCTGCTCAGCATCTGAGCAGCTGAAATGCTTCTCTGGATTTTGATTAGGGAAAGGAAGATACTTAAAGAGATGTGAGCTGCATGCCCATGGTACATTTTCAGAAGCCAACCACACCTTGTCAAACCAGTAACAGAGATGATGCTGGCCAACTGAAGATCCTTGGCAAAATCATGAGACCGGTGAATTGCTGTTTCCAGGGGTCTTTGCCAAGGCTCCCCAGCAGCCCGCTATTCAGTTTACTAGCAGGGAGTGCATACAGCCTACAACACCAGCGTCCTCCCAGTATCACGTAGAACCCATTTCTCTGTTCAGTCAGGCAGTTCACCTCACCCTCAGTCTGATCCTTGTTACGTGAGTGGGCACTGACTTGGGGAGTCACCTTACCTCCCCCCTAGCCGAAGAAGTACAGACTCGCTGCTATCAGGTCCCTGCTCCACCCTCTCCAGAGGAGGAGGGAAATGCCTCCCTTTCCTTTGTATGAGCCCACTACCAAGGAAAGCAAACACAGCTAATTTCTCAACCAGTTTGTCTCGACATTGATTTTAAGCATTTTCAGGATCTAATCCCCGATAGGAACCTAGAGAGACACCCCCAGATCTCTCTAGGCTTAAACTCAGACTACATTTCCTCTCCCCCGGGAAAATCAATCACCTTCCAGCTGCCTTCTTCCCAACATTTTCATTTTGTTGATTGTTTCTTTTACTGTGCAGAAGGTTTTTCATTTGATGTAGTGCCACTTATTTATTTTTGCTTTTGTTGTTTGTGCTTTCAGTGTCATATCCAAAAGAATCGTTGTCAAGGAGCTTTCTCTTCATTGCGTTTTCTCTAAGAGTTTTATGGTTTCATGTCTTATGTTTTATTTAAGTCTTTGATCCATTTCAAATTAACTTTTGTGAGTCGTGTAAAATGGGGGTCCAATTTCACTCTTCTGCATATGATTATCCAACTTTCCCAGCACCATATATTGAAGAGACAATACTTTCCCCATTGAGTATTCTTAGCTCCCTTGTCAAATAGTAGTTAACTGTATATGCAAAGGTTTATTTCTGGGCTCTCAATTCTGTTCCATTGATCTATGTGTTTATTTTATTTTAATGCCAGTACCGCAGTGTTTTGATTATTACAGCTTTGTAACATAGTTTAAAATAAGGAAGTGTGATGACTTCATCTTTATTCTTTCTCAGGATTGCCTTGGCTATTCGGGGTCTTTTGTGGTTCCATATGAATTTTAGGATTGCTTTTTCTGGTTTGTGATTGGTTTGTGGTACCATGTGAATTTTAGGATTCTGCAAAAAAATTCATCAGAGTTTTGATAGGGATTATATTAAATACATGTATAGGTAGTCTGGAATAGTATGGATATTTTAATAATACTAATCCTTCCAGTCCATGAACAGAGGATATCTTTCTATTTATTTGTGTCTTCTTCAATTGTTTTCATTAATATCATAGTTTTCAGTGTATAGATCTTTCACCTCTTTGGGTAAATTTATTTCTAAGTATTTTATTTTTTGGATGCTGCTATTAATGGGATCATTTTCTTTCAGAAACGCAACTGATTTCTGTATATTGATTTAGTATCCTGCAACTTCACTGAATTTATTTATTGGTTCTAACTGTTCTTTGGTGGTGTCATTAGGATTTTCTATATACAAGATAATACCATCTACAAACAAAGACAGCTTTACTTCTTTCTTCTGATTTTGATGCTTTTTTTTCTTACCTGATTGTTTTGTTAGGATTTCCAGTACTATTTTGGGTAAGAGCTCACTCTTACCATTATTATTCAAAGCTTTTCCTCTAATGACAGCATCTTTGTCCAGTTCCTGTTATTAGAGGAAAAGCTTTCAACCTTTCATCATTGAGTATGTTGTTAGCTGTGAGTTTGTCATATATGGTCTTTACTACTATGTTGAGGTACATTCCTTCTATCCCCAATTTGTTGAGAGTTTTCTCAGGAAAGGAAGTTGTACTTTATCAAATGCTTTTTCTGCACCTGTTGAGATGATCTTGTGATGTTTATCTTTCATTCTATTCATGTGGTTTATCACATTTTTTGATTTGCATATGTTAAACCATCCTTGTATCCCACTTGATCATGGTGTGTGATCCTTTAAATGTGCTGTTGAATTCAGTTTGCTAATATTTTGTTGAGAATTTTTTGCATGTATATTAATCAAGGACATTGGCCTGTAGTTTTCTTTCCTTATAGTATCCCTATCTGGCTTTGGTATCAGGGTAATGCTGGCCTTATAAAATGATTTTGGGAGTGTTCCCTCTTCAATTTTTGCAAGATTTTCAGAAGGATTGGAATAAATTCCTCTTTAAATGTTTCGTAGAATTCACCAGGGAAGTCATCTGGTCTTGGGTTTCTCTTTGTTGGGAGGTTTTTAATTACTGATTCAGTCTCCTTAGTTATTATTGGTCTGTTCAAATTTTCTATTTTCTGTATGATTCAGTCTTGGTAGGAATACATTATTAGGAATTTATCCATTTCTTCTAAATTACCCAAATTGTAGGGTATTTGTTCATAGTACAGGCATACTTCATTTTATTGTGCCTCATAGGTGTTGCATTTTTTTCTTCCTTTTTTTTTTTTCTTTTTTTTTACAAATTGAAAGTAAGACCCTCTATCAGAAAAAAGTTATGACTCACTTAATGTGATACTCACTTTTTGTGGCGATCTGGAACTCAACCCGCTATATGTCTGAGGTATGCCTGATGATCTTATGATCATTTGTATTTCTGTGGTATCAAGCAGTTGTAATGTCTCCTGTTTCATTTCTGATTTTACTTCAATATTCCCTTTTTTTTCTTTGTTAGTCTAGCTAAAGGTTTGTCAATTACGTTTATCTTTTCAAAAAGCCAGCTCTTAGTTTTGTTGATCTTTTGTGTTGTCTTTCTAGTCTCTATTACATTTACTTCTGCTCTGATCTCTGTTATTCCCTTCCTTCTATAAACTTTGGACTTATTCTCCTTTTTCTAGTTCCTTGAATTGTGAAGTTTGATTGTTTATTGGAGACCTTTCTTTTTTCTTTATGTAGGTGTTTGTCTGGGAAAGTCTCTATATATCTCCTTTATTTTTGAAGGACAACTTTGCTGGATAAGGAATTTTTAGTTGACAGTTTTTATTGTTGTTTTTTAATGTCAGCACTTTGAATATATTGTCTCACTCCCTCCTGGCCTATAAGGTTTTTGCTGAGAAACCCAGTGTTAGTTTTATGGGGGCTTCCCTTGTAAGTTACAAGCTTTTTTTCTCTAGTTGCTTTTAAGATCCCCTCTTTGTCTTTTATTTTTGACAGTTTTATTATAATGTATCTTGGAGAAGATTTCCTTAAGTTGAGTTGGTTTGGGGACCCCCAAGCTTCATGAACTTGGATGTCCAAATCCCTCCTCAGATTTGGGAAGTTCTCATCCATTATTTCTTTAAATAAGCTTTCTGCCCTCTTCTTCCTTTCTTCTCCTTCTAGGACCCCAATAACTCACAGATTGTTTCTTTTGATAGTATCACATAGATCACGCAGGCCTTCTTCGCTTTTTCTCATTCTTCTTTATCTCTTCTTTTCTAACAGGATAATTTCAAAGTTCCTGTCTTCTAGTTCACAGATTCTTCTATTTGATTTATTGTGATGTTGGTGCTCTCTATTGCATTGTTTCATTTCATTCATTGCATTTTTCAACTCCAGAATTTGTTTTTGTTTTTTATGATTTCTCTTTATTAAACTTCTGGGTTTTTCTTGTGTTGTTTTTCTTGATTTTGTTGATTTATCTTTCTGTGTTTTCTTTTACCTCATTGAGCTTCCTTAAAAGTGCTGTTTTGAATTCTTTATTGAGTAAATCAGGAATCTCCACTTCTCTGGGATCAGTTATGGGAAAAGTATTGTGTTCTTTTGGTGGTCCAATGTATCCTTGATTTTTCACATTCTTTGAAGTCTTGAATGGTTGTCTTAGCATATAATGTACCTGTCACCTCCTACAATCTTTACTAACTGATTCAGGCAAAGATTCTGTCAGCCCTGCTTGGAATCTGAGGCTTTCTCTGATTGTCTATGGATATACCTGCTCATGCTTCTTGCTCCCTCTTGTGGCAGCATTCTTAAGCATATATGCCTTCTCTCGATCCTGATGAGCCAGGCCATGTCCTGACAACCTCCTTTTTGCTTTCCCAAATGTTCAAGTTTGTGGTCTTTCCCAGGCCCAAATATTCTGGCTCACTGGCCATCTGCAAAAATTCACTCTTCCTGTCATCAGAAAATACACAGGGAATCAGCCATGGGGCAGTGGGGTTTGTGAGTGAGGTGTGTGGAGCACTGGGGGAGCCTTTGGGCCAGCTGGAGAGATGTGTAGGGGAGGCATCCCCAGTGGCTCATGGGCGGGCCTGCCCATGAAGTCCCTGATGTGGTTAGTAAGATCTGCATCCTCCTGATAATTCCAGCCCCCCATTTGTGTAGCTCATGTCTCATGAGCGAGAAGTGGGCCTCTGTGGTAGTATCCCACTTACACACTCTCACTTTCCTCCAAGGAAGAAATCACAGGCCAAGAAGGGCTCTCTTGCCACTGACCTGTGCCACCTTAGAGAAGGTGTGACGCAGATAAAGTCAAGCTGTTTCTCTTACCCTCTCCATTGTGTCCAATCTCAATTTCTTTTGCTCCAGTGGTGTGCTGGAACTTCTCTGCTGGACTCCTGGACTTCCACAAAGGCTCTCTTATCCAGGGGTGATTGTCTAAAACGCTGTTCTCCAGGGACTCCCAGACCACACCAAGAGTAGCTGGAGCTGGGTCATGGGGCACTTCAGGGTCCACAGCCAGTACCAAGGTCTGTATGCCTACTACTCAATGCATCGGTAGGCAAGACTCCTCCCTGATCCCTTGGCCTGTAGTGCTGGTTACAGAACCAAACCTAAATGGGCCTGTAGCCTAGTTCTGAGGGGTACAGAGTTGTTTTCAGGTCTGTACTCAGGACCGTGGTCAGTGAGTCAGCTGCCTGCACACAGGCCTGTCTCCTAAAACAACTTTCCTCAGTCTTGGACTGCACCGGGGTGTCACAGGCTCCTACCTGGATCCCACAGCTCCTACAAAGGCACTTTTGTCTGTGGATGAATGCCAAATTGTTGTGGAGGAGGAGATATGAGTGATGGATGTATTATTCAGTCATCTTGCTAACATCACTTCTTCTGGATACCCAGAGTTATTTTTATTGCATGTTTTCTGCCTTTGAAAAAATACCATTATATGAGGTTGAATTTTTGTAATAAATGTTCCAGGGAGTGCCTTCCAGAGAAAATTCATTCCATGGGTTTTAGCAAGTGCCCATAGTGGTGAGGACATAGGGGAAGTGAGGCTGGGCGGGCTGCCTTGTGTCTTTCACCTCCAAGATCTTTTGGACCACTCCTGAGAGGCACAGGCCCCTGCTAAGATCATGGCAGGGCTGCGCCACCTTCACTTTCTCCAAGTGAAGAAAAGAGGCAAGGAAGCGAAGAGTTCTGATTCAGAAGCACTTGCAGTGGCGGGCAAGAGGTGTGTTAATGCAGATTCACTCTGAAGTGAGGGCTACGGCAGGGAGTGCTCTCTTAGTTCTGAAACCCTGACTTATCCCCTAGCTACATTTACCTGTCCCTGCTTCTCAAAGAGAACCAAATCTTCAAATTTCACAGTATAACCACGAGGGCCCGAAGGTTCTGGAAGACAAAGACTGGACCCATTTCGTGGCATTCCATGTGATGTGAATGAGATGGGACACCAAATTCAGGAAATCTGATTTAACTTACGGTGTGACCCCCTCACTACACTGATTTATAACCTTGTTTTTGCCATCTTTAAAGTCCTAAGGTAGCAGAGTTTCTAGAGTTGCAAAAACGAGTTCACAGAGAAATGAATTACATAACCAGTTCTCCCAGCTCTAAGTGAAACCTCAGTTTAGATACAATAAACTACACAAATAAGAATATCAGTGAAGCACTTTGCAAAGACAGACTAAGTACTGTCATCAAAGGTTGGTAAATTTATCAAGAATTTTAGAGAGCTACATATCTCCCCTGAATTGTAAGGTGGAGATGATAACAGCCTACATATATTAAGGCATCAATACCAGGGAGAGAAAGGGCCTATTTGGTAAAGCATGAGGGGCTGTAACTTAGACTCTGGTGACACTATCACCTGGAGGAGGAAGTGGGGAAGGTCTTTCAATGATTCCCACCCAACTACTATAAATGGAGCTTTATCCCTTTGAGGAGGTTTGTACGAGACTATGATTGGATGGGGCTGCAGTAGCCCAGGGCTCACACTGCTCCCGAAGTGATCTTTGTCTGAAGGGTCTTTCTCAAAGATGGAAACCATTGAGCCTCAATACAACTCTAGTGTAGTCATGATGTTTCTAATACAAATGCCTAGAAGTAGTCTTGATCCAAGTAGATATTTGATGAAGGAAATGTTAAATTCCTCACACACACACACACACACACACACACACACACACACACACACACTTTTATCAGTAAAAAGAAAATCCCTGAAGTTTTATCCTAGTCTGCTTTTGAAAGTTCCCCTTCCATTGCAGGGTTTCCCAATCTCACCACTATTGACATTTTGGACCAGCTAATTCTTTGTCGGACGGGTCTGTCCTGAGTACTATAGGGTGTATAGCAGCATCTCTGGCCTCTCCCCATTCTAAGCCATTAGCACCCCTCAGTTGTAATAAACCAAAATGGCTGCAGTCTATTAGGCTCAGTATTGCTATGCTTGACCCAGGCTGACTGAGAGGGAAGTGAAGCGATCATTTATACCCTTCTGACCTCAGCCCCAGTTCCTTCTAAAACCCTCCCATGTTGACAGATAATCTCTTTCCCTTTCTCCCACTCACACATGCCTGCTTGAAATGGATAATCCAGGCTAAATTCTATTGTCTTGAGTTCCCAGACCCACTGCTTTCTATGGCCACTCTGTATGTCTACACAACCTGAGTCACATGAGCAATTCAGAAAAGATAAATCACCAGCTGGGGCCCTGAGCTTTCTAAGCTCTTAAATCTTGTTTGAATAGTTTATTAGCTATATCTCTTTTTTCCCCCTGCTTAGTGGCCATATCAGCAAATGTGGAGGTTGATTTACAGTTTGTACTTTGTGCACTCTCTGAAGTAGAGTGAAAAATTGAAAGGCTCATGTCAAGCCCATTCATTCACAGACACATTCAAGATCAAATTAATTTTAAAGCACTAAGGGCTGTTTAATGTTTCCGAATTTTGCTTTACAAATCTATAGTGATCTTTATGGCATAATATATATTTCAAGCTAAAGCTATTGCAGATTTGGAAATACATTTTTTTATATAAAACATTCTGGGATGAAATATGTCATAGGATGAGAAATGAATCTCAGAAACCCAAAACTGCTTAATAAATACAATGAGCTGGAGGCAATTAACCAAAAGGGCTCAGCGTCATAGAACGTTGTAGCTGGAAGAGCTGAAGAGACCACCTGGTCTAGCCCTCTGATGTTAGAGATGGGAAAACTGAGGCCTGGAGCAGGTAAGTGGTTGTCCTGGGTCACACAGCTGCTTAGGGCTGAACTAGGCCTAGAACCTGGGCTTTCTGAACTCTTCATACAGATGGAAGATACTTACAAATTAAAATTTGTTGTAACAGAAGTTTTTTTGAATGAACCCATCTTTTTTCTCTGAATTTATTAATCTGGGGAGCTGTCACTAATATTCTCCACATACTGTTCTGCAGGACCTTCCCTATGTCCTACAGCATATACTACAATGTCTTACTATTTCTGTGCACCACATATCGCTTGGACTACAGTCCCACTGTTGGGCATGTCTGTGATCATTCCTTCATGCAGAGTGTAGGTTCTGGAGGCCTGGGACGCCATGTTACTTTGGGTTTGTGTCCGCGCAGGGTATAGCCCCAAGCTAGTCTTACAGTAGACACTCAACAGGCACTTCTTGGTAGAATGAACAATGAAAACAAAGCAATCTTTGGGTATCAGCCCACCATCCTTTGAAATTCTCCCACCAATGTCCTTTCTCTCTGTGTTAACTCTTTGCTGAAGATCACAGCTATTTTGAACCTCTATTCCATCTAGGAGTGCCCCAAGCTGATATGGCTTCCTTGGTCTTAGGGATGGAAACAGAAGAGTTTGCTAACAGGCCACCACTAGCCCATATGGTGCCATCGTGTAAATTAGAAGAAGTCACTCCTTCCTCTAGGCCAGTGGTTCTTAACCAGGGGAAATTTGGGATCCTAGAGTATATTTGGACAGCAAGATAGGGCTGTGCAATGGATTGGTACAGAACTTGCTATCACACATTAGCTGCTCTGTGAGAAGGGAGGCAACATGGAAATATGATGGACTTGAAGTCAGATTGACAAAAGATCAAATCTTAGCTCTATCGCTTTCTCCCTGTGGGTCCTTGGGCAAGTTATTTAATCTCTTAGAGACTCCATCTACCAGTCTGTAAACTGGATGTAGTAAGACCTATCATCCAAAATTGTTGAAAGGATTAAATAAAATAATGTGTATTTCAGGATGGTGTCAGCAAGCAGCTAACAGAAAAACCAAAATAATAGTGCCTTAAACACAGTAGAGGTTGATTTTCCATCATGTAATAAGGAGTCTAATGGTAGCAGTTCTGAGTTGGCAAGGGGGTTCCATAACATCAAGAATGTCCCCAGTTTCCTTCCTTATTTTGCTGTATTATCTTTAGCATATGACTTCCATCCTCAAGATTGCCTTGTGATTATAGAATGGTTGCTGCAGCTCCAACCATCACATTTGCATTTCAGATAGGAAGAAGGAAGTAGAGGGAAAGACAAAAAGAAGGCTGAGTCTTTAAAGAGTCTTTCTAGATGCTCTACCTAACAACTGTATCTATAATTCATTATCATATAATTCATTAGCCATACCTATTCTCAAAGGAGACTGGAAAAGTTATGATTTTATCTGGACATATTGTCCCCCCTCCCCCGACAGTACAGAGGATTAAGGCAAAAGGAGAGGGTGGATGGTGAGTAATTAATTGGTAGTTTCTCTCATAGTATGGAAAGCACCTAGCAAATGGAAGGTACTCAATGACTAATAGCTGTTATCATTTAATTTATTCTTAAAGCTATTTTGGAAATGATTGGCTCATCTCACCATGCTGACTCTCCCATTTTTGGGTCAAGATCCATCTCTCCAAGGCCTCCCATCCTTGGAGGACCTCATGAAGGAGGCTGACCCTCTTTCAGATCACAGCCTTTTTGAAAGCAGCTGTGCTGTGCTCATCAGGCCACCTCAACCCCAGATTGACAAGTGCCAAGTCCTTCAAGTAAGGCAGTATTGTTGGGAGTCCTGAACATTCTTCTCTGAACTAGATCTCTCTTTAGCTGGGGCTCCCACAGCAGAACATAATGATGCACGTATGGGCAACCCGAGAGGAACCAGAAGGCCTGTCAGTTCCCTGGTTATAGATGTTCTCCTTGCAGCTCACTCCTGCCATGCTCACTAACTCAGGCCTGGAGAACTCTCTCAGCAGAGGCTGTGAGACAGCCCCAGGCCTTTCTCCTATGGGATGAACTAAAAACACAGTCAACCCTCCTGGGCTCTGGTGCCCTCAGAGAAGAGAAGCAGGGCTCCTGAGCCTGTGTCCCCTCCACCTTCAAACTCCTCAGCCCAGCAGCAGGGAGTTGCCTGCTCACTTAATTAGCAGTAGGCAGAAAGGTCAAGGGGACAGCCTCACAGGAAAGAGAAACAAGAGCCCCTACCCCAGCAAGCAGAGGACTCAGTAACTCCACCCTAGCCCCCTCCTCTGCCCTCTTGTCTGAAACCAAGAGACCTGGATGCCCAGGTAAGCTTCCAGCAAAGGGGTGGTGTCCTGGGGGTACAGGCCTGACAGACCTTTCCAGGGGTTGATGCCACCAGGGCTCAGGGGAGCACAGCCAGCTCACCTCCTGTTCTCCAAACAAGAGTGTTGGGCGAAGGCACCCCACGCCAGAGAAGCTAAAGAGGTCAGACAGACAGATGGCATAAGTAGGAAGGGAAGAGGAAAAAGTTGTCCCCACACATACTGGTTTCCAAAGAGCATACTTAGGAGGCCGAGGTTGCAGTTTGGCCCAAGTTTATGGTTCCAGGACTTAGTCCCAGCCTTTGTTCCCAGGGGAGACAGTGCACCCCCATCAAGATCCCTCCAAGAGGTGCCATTCTCACTGACCGAGGGTCCACAGCCTGGCTTGCCCACCATCAAGGGCAAGCGGAAATGTGGAAAAATGAAGGAAGAGAGTAGAAGAAAAGTTATAAGGATCCACTCCTTCAGTGAGGAGTGTTAGAAGTCACGGACGCCTTTTACGTCATGGATTGCTGGGCTGCTCATGGAATGCACAGAAGAAGAAACAGTGGCTTCTCTTTGGATACAGCGGGTATCCATCCTGTTTACCTAGCACAGTCCCAGTTTACATGTGCTGACGTCGTTTGTAATAGCACCCACTTTCACTCTCAAAACTGACCTGATTGGACAACAAATGACATGATGACTCTACCTTGGAGAAAGACTAGAAAGTATACAAAATTACTCTTTTGGTAATTTTTCTCCTATAACTTATGTTTCTAGATAGAAATTGGCCATTTCACCATATGACCATATAATTTCAATTATGTTCTTATCCAAGCTAACTTATCTTAGTCAAAGTAGTATATTATCAAGCTGCACTTTTATTCTTAATTAAAAAAAAAAAAAGTGTTATCCATGCATAATGGCAATACCAAAACTAACCAGAAAGAATTTTGATGAAATTGCAGTCTACAGTTTTTCGCTCTGATTCCTAGAAAATTCACTGCAGGCAGTTCCAAGTTATGTAAAGAGAGCTTTGGAGAGAGAGGAGTCATGCTCTCAAAACTTTCCTGTACTTGAAAGTATGTTTTCCTTAAGAAAAACCAAGTTTGTTATTTTTGAAGGAAAAACAAAAAACTTTAAAAGACCAAGCAAGCAGCAGCAATATTTAGAGCCTGGAGCTATATGTCAACCTATGTGTAAGCATATCCTGTATCCGAGAGAAAATCCAGAGGAATGCACTCCCCTGGTGCGAGCCCTGCATTGCAGCTCGCCTCCTCCACTGTGCCCTCCCCCGCCCTTCTCACTCACAGTCGCTACATGTACCCTACTTACACCAAACCACCAGACACCCCAATAAGATTTCCAGATTCTCTGAGAGCCTCCCTGCAGCGATTTTGACACCTGAAAAATAAAGAGGCAACAGGGATTTTCCTGCATCACAAAAAGATTTTGAAGATGAATGAGCTAACATCTCAGAGAACACCTAAGCACGTCAGAAACAGGTGCAGAATACTGTAACAACGCCCCACAGAATACTGGAGAGAGTGTAGTGTTCGGAGCAGCTAGACCTGAATTTGAATCCCCACTGAGCTGTATGTATCAGTGCTGCCTAGTTAGGTGACTGGGTGAAGGGACAAAAGCCTCATGGGCTCACGGTCCTCACCGGTAAAAGGAGGGTTAGTACTGCCTACCTGCTAGGATGTCCTGGGAACGGACTAGGAGCCATAAGGAAATGCCTGTCACACAGTAAGCAGACACTCTCAGCCCCTCTCCATGATTAGCCATTCACTTTCCTGAGGACTAAGGATGTGTGTACAATGAAAAATTTTTCAGCCCCCTTCTTCTTCTGTTTCCCTGTCTTTTGCCATTTCCATGTGCATTGCTGAAAGCCAAGCTGGAACAGTGAAGAAACTTTGAAATGGAATGAAACTTACAGAAATCAGCATTGTCCTTTGTTTTTCTTCCCACTCTAGTAAAAGAGCTTTGCGCAGACAATAGACTTGGATTTGGAATATTTGGAGGTTTAGATGCAGATAATTGTTATTGACCCTTTATGGTGGAAAATCTAAAGTTGTTTGTATTGTCCCTCATTCTACTGGGCAATATTAATACCCATAGCATTACATCCTCCCCTGAACATTTAAAAAAGGGGAGGAGGGGGTATATATGAAAGACCAAAATGTCCTCCCAGCTACACATTCAATGACTTTCATTCATAGGGCTTGAATGCATTCATCTGAGAGGAAAATTTTCTTCATAACCAATATTCATTGCATCCAAATTTGTCACAGAATAATACTCCTGTAAAGCATATTTAACCTAGCAAATTGAGCCCTAAAGCACTTCTTTCACTCTGTTATTTCTCATTTAGTGTACTCTTTCATCCACCTCAGAAAGCTCTTTCCCTGTCCTGGCTCATCACCTTTCTGGTCAGTATTTCTGCTTGATGCAAAGGTCAGACCATATGGTTAGAATAACTAAATCCTCAGGAGGACTTTCCTGTCTCTAGATTCCATAAGGGCCCCGCTTCAAACTCCTTCTGAATTCTCACCTTCTGTATCTGCTGGATGCCCTTGGACATCACCAGTGCTTTTGCCTTCTGACCTTAAATATTCTATAGCATTGTTCACTTCTTGAAATCATCTGTTTAGACCTGTTAGGTATCAGTGGTTTCTGGCTGGGCAAGAGGGACCATGATGGCAGTCCACATGCCAGAAAAAGTGTGGCAATTGCCATTGTCTAATAGAGACAGACATTTGCACAAATGGGAGTGGGACAGAAGAAAGACTTAGGGCCAAAAGCCAGCTGACAGGTTTCCAGCGTTCCATTGACTAGTTAATCAACACACCACATGGGCGTAATCCATTCAGCGTGTCCTGCTCAGGTCCTGAAGGCCGAGAAGGCTGCTTCGGCTTCATGATGGTGTAGATGGGACATGCCCAAGGAATTCCTTTATTAGATCTCTATAGTGCTGAGGAGTTTGCTCATCTCAGTTAGACTTCTCACATCACTGAGGGCCAGTGTAGCCTTGGAGAGGTAGAAATACCTTTTATTTTGATAGAGGTGGAAAACAATTGTCAGCCAGATTTATAGTCATTAAACAAATACAAATTCATATTCTTTGGCATTGTCTTTTTGCCATTCCTTCCTTCCTTGCATTCTTTTCACTTGTATGGGTTCCGTTGTGAATTTTCTATAATAATTGACAGTGTGGGCTCTAAAGTCAGATGCCCTGAGTTCCAATTTTGGCCCTTTAATTTGCTACCTATGTGGCCACATGTGGTATGTTTAACTGTTAGGACCACAGTTTACTAAGCCTCTCGAATGGAAATGAGAATGGTGCCTACCCAAGTGCTTTATGGAGATTCAATGAGTTAATTTTCATAAAGACCTTAATATCAGACAGAGTAAGTGCTCATTAAATATTGTTCAATCAACCAACATTTGCTGTGTGTTTTGCTAGTATGAGTGATTTTGAAATGTACCCTCCATGCTGTCCCACACTTTGCATCTAAACAGGCAACACCCAGGCCTAGGAAATAAGCTGTAGACATGAACAGCACCAGCAAAAATGTAATTTTAGAGGCGCTATGACCCTGGAACAGTGGGGTAGTCACGTGTTCATTCACTCATTCTATTCAGTGAATACTTATTGAGTACCTACTATGTGCTAAGTACAGTTTTAGGGGATGGAGATAAAGTAGTGAACCAAGTAAACCAAATCCCACTTCTCCTGGAGTTTGTTTCCTGATGGGGAGAGATGGGCAATAAAATTTAAAAGACAAGAAAATATCAGAGTGAAAAGTGTCGTGCAGAGAATTTAAACCGGGTAATGTGGGAGATAGTGACTAAGTAGCTCCCCCAGGCTGGGTGTTCAGGGAGGGGCTCTGAGGATGTGACATTTAAGCTGAAATCTGGAGAGACTGATGCCACAACAATCAGTGAGAAAGAATTCCAGGCAGGGTGAAGAGCAAGTGCAAAGAACCAACGATGGGACAGAGGAGCAGAAAGAAGGCCAGCATGACTGAACAGTAGGAAGTGACAGGGAGAGGGGTGTAAAAGGAATCTGGAAGGTAGGCAAGGGCCTGATCCTACAGGCTTTCTAAGCCAGGGAAAGGACTTTGGATTTCATTCCACCTGTGATGGGAGCCATTGGATGGCTGTGGACAGGGAGAAATATAATTGGACTTAAATTTTTAAGGATGCTTCTGGGCTCTTTAGCCACTCCTGTCTGTGGACGTGGGTGGCCCCTATGCTGAAGCATGTATTGTCTCTGGAAAAAGTCACCCCACACAGCCACATACAGGAAGAAGTGCCCAGAAGACCAAGAGTCCTTCGTATTCTGATCTCAAAAGCCCATGGCTCCTTTACCATTTGGGCTTTTAGGAGGTGACGAGGTGAAAGCAGTGATTAAAGCAAGAAGTTGACCCGAGAATTAAAGACCAAAAAAGGCAGTGTCAGGACAGTGGTGAACATGACAACTGGGTCCTACTTTCCAGCACCCTGTTTTTCATGAGTTCATTGTGCTCTCCTATTCATTCCAATATTCCAGAAAGAATTGAAGGCTTACCCCTGCTGAGCAGCGATGAGGCAGGTTAACTTTTGAGCTGTACCAAAAACTAGACCCCAAGAACACTTGGCTGTTACAGATTGTGAGTCTGCATACCCCCTAGAGTCCCTTCTAGGGGGTATGTGTGTATCTTGTAGAATGTAGATTTACCACTGAGGACAAATGAAAATTGCACCCAGTGTGGTGTCTGGGTTCTGAAGCTCATCCAAATGTATTTGGAAATAATCCCAATGATAGTAAAATAAGCATCTTTCCTAATATTTCATTTGTGATGAAGATTTTTGTTCCATTAGGAAACTGTCAATATGTGTAAAACAAATATTGGGCAGTGAATTAGGAATCCCAAGTTCTAACCTCAGCTCTGCCACCAGGGTGTTGTGTTTAAAGTGTGGCAAAGTACTTTCGCTCTGAACCTTAGTCTGCTCACCTCTAATTGTCAGTTCTCACATTTGATTGTCTACTATCATTCTGATTTCCTACTGGCCCCCATTTGTGAGAGGGCAGGGCTAAGACAGGGGCATCTGATCTACCCCACAGCTGATTGGACCACACAGGGATTAAACCTTTGATGTCTTTTTGCATCATTTCATTGTTAGTTGGACCAGCCATCTCTGCAGTGAGAAGTACAGGTTAAGTGAGTTTATCTTCCTCACTAAACTATATACTCTTCAATAATACTGTGGTCACTAAATTTTACTGAAAGTTTACTACTCTGCACCTTATTTCACTCAATCATCATAATAAACCCAGGAAGTAAGTGCAAGACTTATCCCCACTTCCATGCAGGAAACTGCACCTTAGAGAAATTAAGTAATTTGCCCGGGGACACAGCTAGAGCACATCGGATTTAACTCAGGCTGACTCCAGGGCCCAGCTGCTACATTCCAGTGCCATCACTTACTTATTTGACTGTAGTCCACAATACATATGGTGTTTGACAGATATTATTAGATGTTCAATAAGTGATTCTTGAAAGAATAAATGTTGAATGTTCTGGTAACTGGCCTTCAATATTTACTCATTCTGCTGTGGAGAAGCAATACAGCCTTGCTAACCAGAGGTTTACACACACTACTTAGATATTGTACAAAATGGTCCATGAGACCAGCCCTAGTAAGCAGAACTTAACCTATGTGATGGTTAATTTTATGAGTTAACTTGACTGGGCTAAGGGGTGCCCCTGTAGCTGGTAAAATATTATGTCTGGGTGCATCTGTGAGGGTGTTTATGGACCAGATTAGCATTTGAATCAGTAGAATGAGTAAAGAAAATCGTCCTTACTAATGCAGGTGGACGTCATCCAATTGTGAGGGACTGAGTAGAATACAAAGTTGGGGAAAGGACAAATTTGCTCCTTGTTTGATTGAGCGGGAACATCCATCTTCTCCTGCCCTGGGCCACCAGAACGCCTCAGGCCTTAGATCTCAGACCGGGACTTACACCGTCAGCCGCCAGGTTCTAGGGTGTTTGGACTCGGACTGAATCTTACGCCATCGGTTCCCCTGGTTCTCAGACCTTTGGTCTGGGTCTGAATTACACCATTGGCTTTCCTGGGTCTCCAGCTTGCAGACAGCAGATCATGGGCCTTCTCAGCCTCCATTATTACATGAGCCAATTCTTATAATAAATCATATATATACATATATGTAGTAGTCACTAAATTTCTCTATATATACACAATACATATTTTATTGTATTTCATTTTAGTTTAAATTTAAAGAACCACATGTGGCTAGTATCTACCATATTGGAACATGCAAGTATAAAGAAACACTCTTTCATTTTTTTAACCCAAATAATGTAGAACTAGAACCCATTGCGATGTTTTTTAAAAAAAACACTTTCCATAAAATCCAAAACAACAATACTGTAAAAGCCAAAAAGAAATTCTAGTGTGCTTACCTTTCCACTGGAGAAAGAATTCTTAACAAAAAAGAAAATTCTGACCCAAGAGTAGAAGAAAGCGAGTAGGCAGGAAAGAGACGTTCCCAAGGGGTACTCCCTGGCAAATCCTCGTGGTCTGTGAGACACAGAGTGGTGAGAGACTGTCAAGGAGAGAGAAATTCCCCTCAGAATAAAATCTAAGTGTGTTCTTAACCACCTGTCACCCCAGAGAGAGGACAGGATGGCAACTTTAAATTATTGAGATTGTAGAACAGGGAACTTAACTACCGTACAAAGACAGCTGAGGTGTTGAAAGTACATTTTAACCGATGGAACTTCATGCCTGAAATCTCAACAGTGTCTGATGCCGTCTGGACGGCAGATTGGAAATCTCTATCTCTTTTGTTTTAGGAAACTAATATTTTCATGAAAAATACCATTCCACGAAGGCAGGACTGTGCAGAATTTTCATCTAAAGCAAATTTTGGAAAAATCATAAAGTGACCGAGGATTCAGGGAAAGAGAGGGTGATGAGATAATACAGGACACACAGTCTCCATTGTAAAAATGTGAACTAAAAATACAGATTCTATACAAAAGATGTAGCTACTGAAGGAGCACAGGTAGAGGGAATATAAACTGAAGATGTTCCTTAATGGGCCCAGAGAAGAGCCAAGATGCATTCTAAGCTAGGACAGTGCTTCTCAAACTGGATTTCAAGGACAGAATATTCTTGCAGGGAGATGGGGGTCTTTGGGTTTAATAAGGACATTTAAGTTTTGTGCTTTATTTTGTCAATTATAAAGATAAAACTTGCCTTTTTTCAGTGAGAATTCTCAATTGAAAATAATGTGATAAGAATGAAATTTCAGCTTTCTTAAGTAAATATTTCTCAAATGCTGATTAAGAAAATTTATCATAGGTCTTAGAGGATTATTTTCCTTTAAAGGGGTCCATAGTTTATTCAGATTTGGGCATCAGTGGCCTAGAGGCAGACCACACATATCCTGTGATCTTCATCTTATTGGAGGAATTAAAGCAGTTTCCTAACATTGCCCTTAGCTTGCTTACGAAGAGATCAAACCTTTCCATATTACTCGGATTATATCCCTAATGGGTGTCATTGCTTAGAAAGCTTTGTTCTTCTATTGAAAATGGAAGCAGCATGGTGAAGTGGTGCTTGACCATGCATCAGGAGGCCTACCGCTAACCCTGACCATCTCCAACAGGCTGTGTCACTTGTCCTCTCAGAACCTTCGTGTCCCTATCTGTAAAATGAAGCAGTGGACTGGATAATTAGTTACCAATGTCATGTCCAGCCTCGATTTATTGATTCTAACAATAAATTACAACATCTTGTATTTCTTCTTTGAAAGGCCTCTCAACCAAAAATCGTTTTCACTAGAACTCTATTTCATTTCTGTTCTTTTCATTGCTACCCTCCACCACTGAGCACCTAAAGCCCAGGAGGTGATGCATTTGAAGGAAAAATCAGTCAACACTCAGCATTCCACCTATTATCTACTACTACCTAGGAAGTGGGAAATTAAACTATAGAACCCGAACTCCCCGGGCTTAGGGCAAATCACCCAGTAAAAGAAATACTTACTCAGAGGGACATTTTGGGCGGTTTTTATAAAGTTTCGAATGAATGAGGCAGCTATTCATTCAACGGTGAGTAAACCGAATGGAAATGTAAAAGTTTTGTCTGTTTATGTTTTGAGTATTATAGATAAAAATTATTTAATGAGTAGATTCTCAGCCTGTTAGTTGATCTACCACTACAAGAGTGACTCATCTATTTCGTGAGCCCTCTGAACAGTCAAAGGTGCCCATTTAGCATATGAGAAAACTGAGGCACAGAAAGATAAGACACTTGCCCAGGGTCACACAGTTAGTGAGTGGCAGAGCTAAGATATGAAACCACAGTGTGGCTCTCAGAACTGGGCTTTTCATAACTATGAATCATCACAAGTGTATTTCTGCACAATATAAATGGCCAGGTATGACATTGTTATTTTTAACTTTTAAAACTAAAGTGTGAGCTCTTAATGCATTTTATCTTTATTCTGTTTTTCCCTCCCAAACTCTCAGATGATGGAAATGCTTAAAGCAAACTAAGGTAGTGTGAGACCACACCATGTAAGTGTGAGCATGGCTCCTTGTGGGTCCAGCTGTGTTTTGTGCGCTTCTGCCTACCGTTCCCGCATGTTCTCTCCGCTGTTCTCTGATTTCTGCTTTCGCCGCTTGGTGCTTGGGCCGCATGAATCGTCATTTTTAAGCCATAGATCCTATATCTTTGTTCCTGATTTTACATTTGTGCTTCTCTCTCCCCCAATCTTTGGCACATGGGAAAGAGCCAGAGCAACTGTCAGACTGGCACCTCCTGGGGAAAGAGCTGGGAGCCTCCTAGGAATGTGTTTGGTTATCGTTCTCTGACAGTGAGCCCTCAGATTGTCGGCTTTTAGGATTCTAGGCATGTGTCCATGTTCACACTACAACATGACACTCCACAGTGTGGAAACGTGTAGGCCTCTCCATTCAAGACGTGGTCACTCATAGCGCCCTTTGCTATGCAGTGTTATACTGGGGCCACCCACCTAAACAGGGTGTTGCTCTGTGAGTCTTTGTAGGAGTGGATGTTATGTGAAAATAAATATCACTGTGCCCTGTAACAGGGCTAAAATGAGCCGTGGAGAGAAGAGGTAATCTTCTCGTTCATTTATTATTTTGTCTGTAAATATGTGTATGATGGAACACATAAAAATATTGAACAAACCTATAATTATGAAGGAGAAAGGATAATGGTTTTTAAACCAAATATGGGCTATACTGGCCCTTCATTGTACACACACACACACACACACACACACACACACACACACACGATCCCTTTTGGTATTCCTTGAATCCACATAAACTGTATTTCTACTTTGTGAATGCAATATGTGATAAACTAGATTTACATTGTGCCTAACAAAGAGTATACCTGGAACATTTAATACATGATCCTATTTTACTGTACAGCCTTCCCCACCTGACCATGATTTTGGGGTGGTAACTGCTTCTTATTTTCGATGTCACTAAAGTTATAAATGTGTGTTTAATAGGAATTAGTTTGGAGGAAACTTTGCAAGTTAGTTTCATAGATAACAAGAATTTTAAATTGAAGGGGCTCTTATAGGCTTCCAAGGTGGCAAAGTACGTAAATACTGTGCTCACCTCCTCCCACAACTACATCAAAATTACAACTAAACTACAGAACAACTATCACTGAGAATCACTGAAAGTTTAGCCGAACAGATGTCCTATAAATAAGGATATACAGAAGAAGCCATGTCAAGGCTGGTAGGAGAGGTGGAGATGTGGAACAGGCTGGTCCCACACGCTCGTGTGGCAATTAAAAATTGGGAGGGATATCTTGGCTGTGGAGGTCCACACCAAGGAACAAGGTCCTCCAGCCCAGGGTTCCAGTGCCAGGGAGAGAAGTCCCCATAACTTGTGGTTGTGGAAACCAGTGGAGATTGTAGCTGAGTGAGATGGAGAATGGCTGCAGTCCCAGGCGCTCCTCTTGAAGGGCCCATGCACAGAATTACTCACTGACAGACTCACTCACTCTGAGCTCCAACACTGGAGCAGCAGCTCAAAAGACACCAGGGACATACAGGGAGGAACTGAATTGTCTAGCTTCAGGCTGAGCGCTGGAGGGGCAGCTTTCTCCTAGACAGAAGTGCTGGCAGAATCCATTTTGTTGTTGTTGTTGTTGTTGTTGTTGTTGTTGAAACCTGCCCTCTCCCAGCCTACACCGACACATGCAGGCAGGCCTCATATCTAAGTCTTCACCCTCAGCCCTGCCCTGGAGATTCCCTGAGACCCCACCCAACTTGCAGGCCTACCCAAGCCACTTCCATTGGCTTTTCCATACAAATGTCATGTCCTGGCTAATGCTACGGACTTTCCTAAAATCTCTCAAAGGTTCACAAACCCCAAACAAGCAGCATCTGGCTTCAGTGTGCCCCGTATTTCTTGCTAATCAGCCCGAAGCCCAGCACTAGTGGTAGCCAGCCTCGGTTCACAGTTTGGCCTCTCTCAGACACCTCCAAGCACAGCACAGTGGCAAGCATCTGCAGATCACCTTGTAGTTCATACCAAGTGGCCCCAGGCAGGGCACAGGCAGCAACTGATCTTGGCCAGCACCAGAGCCCCTCCCAAGAGGGGTCCCAGAACCAATTGGTCCCAGAACCAATACATTTAGTGGCCAGTTTCAGATCACACCAGAGCACCACCCAACCATTTCTATGCATGGCACTCCCAAAGGGCAGATTGGGCAGGCACCAGATCCCCGGTAAAGCAAATCGCATTCTGTAGGGTCAGCCCCTGCAAAACAGCTCCTCCATTGTAGTCACAGCCAGTTTTCACAACCACACAGCCCAAGGGTCAGTCCCTCCCATTGGTGTGCCAACAGCAATCAAGGCTCAACTATAACAGGAGGACACACACAACCCACACAAGGGACACACCTGGAACATCCAACTCAGGTACCAGGGAGACTGTGCCACTAGGCCCCACAGGACACATACTACATAAGGCCACTCTATCAAGACCTGGAGACATAGCAGCCCTACCTAATACATAGAAACAAACACAAGGAGGCAGCCAAAATGAGGAGACATAGGAACATGTCCCAAATGAAGGAACAGAACAAAACTCCAGAAAAGGAACTAAACAAAATGGGGACAAGCAATCTACCAGACAGAGTTCAAAACACTAGTTATGAGGATGCTCAATGATCTCAGTGAGAACTCTAACAAAGAGATAGCAACATAAAAATGGAGATAGAAAACATAAAAAAGAACCAGTCAGAAATAAAGAATACAATAACTGAAATGAAGAATACATTAGAGAGAATCAACAGTAGATTAGATGAAGCAGAGGTTTACATCGGTGATTTAGGAGACAAAGTAGCAGAAAACACCCAATCAGAGCAGCAAAAAGAAAAAAAAAATCCAACAAAAATGAGGATAGGGTAAGGGGCCTCTGGGACAACATCAAGCATAACAACATTCCCATCATAGGGGAACCAGAAGGAGAAGAGAAAGGAGAGAGCAAGAAATTGAAAAGCTACTTGAAGAAATAATGACAGAAAACTTCCCTAACCTGGAGAAGGAAATATTAATAGACATACAAGCCCGGGAAGTGCAGAGAGTCCCAAACAAGATGAACCAAAAGAGGCCCACACAAAGACACAATATAATTAAAATGGCAAAGGTTAAAGACAAAGAGAAAATTTTAAAAGCAGCAAGTGAAAAATATTTTACGTAAGGAGCTCCCATACATAAGACGGTCAGCTGATTTCTCAACATAAACTTTGCAAGCCAGAAGGGATTAGCATGAAATATTTGAAGTGATGGAAAGTAAGAACCTACAACCAACATTATTCTACCCAGTAAAGCTATCATTCAGAGTCAAAGGTCAGACAAAGAGCTTCCCAGACAAGAAAAAGCTAAAGGAGTTCATTACCACCAAACCAATATTACAAGAATGTTAAAGGGACTTCTTTAGGAAGAAGAAAAAAAGATCAAAATATAAATAATAAAATGGCAATAACTGCATACCTATCAAGAATTACTTTAAATGTAAATGTATTAAATGCTCCAATCAAAAGACATAGGGTGGCTGAATGAATAAGAAAACAGACCCTTACATATGAGTATGCTGCCTGCAAGAGACTCACTTCAGATGGAAAGACACACACAGACTAAAAGTAAATGATGGAAGAAGATGAGTCATAAAAATGGAAGAAAAAAAGTGCTTACAACAGACAAAATAGACTTTAAAACAAAGACCATAACAAGAGACAAAGAAAGATTCAATAATTCCACTTTCAAGTATTTTTCCAAAGAAATACTAAACACTAATTCAAAAAGACATATGCATCTATATGTTCATTATAGCATTATTTACAGTAGCCAAGATATAGTAGCAACATAGTGTCCATCAATAGACGAATGGATAAAGAAGAGGTACATATATACAATGGAATATTACTCGGCCATAATAAAGAATGAAATGTTGCCATCTGCAATACCTAGAGAGTAGTATGCTAAGTGAAATAATTGAGACAGAGAAAGACGAATATCATATGATCTCACATATTTAAAAGCTAAAAAACAAAACAGAAATAAACTCATAGATAAAGAACATTTTGGGGGTTACCAGATGGGAGGGTGTTGGAGGAATGAGTGAACAAAGGGAAGGGATTAAGGAATGTAATCAATAATATTGTAATAACTGTATGGGGTCAAATGGGTACTAGATTTATAGGGGTGATCCCTTCATAAGTTATATAAATGTCTAATCACTATGTTTTACGCCTAAAACTAATATAATATTGTAACTGAAAAATAAAAAATTATTTTAAAAAAACATAAATTAAGAATCCAGGTAATAAAGTTTTTAAAAAATAAAATCGAAAAGGCTCTCACAAGATGTGACTGAGCACTACTCAGTCCCCTGCAGGGTTCAGCCTCCCACCCATCGCTCAGACACGCACAGAATTCTGGAGCCGAAGGATCCTTAGAGATGGATCCTTCACTCCAAACCCTTCATTCATAAACAGTGACAAGTTTCGAGAGGGAAAGTAACTTGCCCAGGAAAGTAACTTGCCCCAGATGGGGCAGCACCTGGTTTAAAACTCAATCCTCCTCTTTCCCTCAAAGCATCTCTTCAGTGTATGTCCCAGTTTCTTTCTTTCCGGGAGAGAACCCTATACACAGCCAGGAGAGCCTTTTTTTTTTTTTTCTTTTTTTTTTTAAAGATTTTATTGGGGAAGGGGAACAGGACTTCATTGGGGAAGAGTGTGCACTTCCAGGACTTTTTTCCAAGTCAAGTTGTTGTCCTTTCAGTCTTAGTTGTGGAGGGCGCAGCTCAGCTCCAGGTCCAGTTGCCATTGCTAGTTGCAGGGGGCACAGCCCACCATCCCTTGTGGGAGTCTAACAGGCAACCTTGTGGTTGAGAGGACGCACTCCAACCAACAGAGCCATCTGGGAGCTCAGCTGCAGCTCAGCTCAAGGTGCCATGTTCAATCTTAGTTGCAGAGTGGGGAGCCCACCATCCCTTGCGGGACTCGAGGAGTTGAACCAACAACCTGTGGTTGAGAGCCCACTGGCCCATGTGGGAATCAAACCAGCAGCCTTGGAGCTCCAACCACCTGAGCCACCGGGCTGGCCCAGGAGAGCCTTTTTAAAGTGCATGAAAGTAAAGGAGCCTGCATCCCAGGAAAGGACCATGGGTCATAGTCCTAGCTCTGCCACTAAATATCTGGTGAGCTTGGGAAAGTTACTATTCCTCTCTAGACCTCAGGCTCTTCATCTGTAAAATGAGTTTGAAAACAGCTGATTTCAAAAAATATATGACAGTAGGTTTGCTCCTAACCTCAGGCTGTTTTTCATGCCATTTCCTCCCAGCAGTATTCATTTCCCACTATAGGATTACAGAAAAACTTAAAGTTGGGCTGTGCCAATGAAGACAGCACACAGGAGTAAGAACCCTGTAAGTCTCTGTTATTAACTGAAGAAGGACAAAGACAGGAGGGAGAAAGTGCAGGTGAGATGCAAGTTGCCTGCCACCCTTACACAGACTTACAACACTGAGGTGGATGTGGCAAACGTCAGGTTGGGCCATCTCAGATATGCCGGTTTCTGCAGTTTGGAGTTATCCAGCTGGTATCTACTTCTCTCCTTTCCAAGACACCACTGATTAGAGCTCTGGAACTTGAGGAGACCCAGTAGGTGAGCAAGGTTACATTTTCTCCTTTCAGTGCGTTGCTTACCGAGTTAACAGGGCCAGGAAAGTCTCTGAGGCAGTGAGAGACTAATTTGAAAGCCGGAAAGCAAGAGTAGAGACCCACACATTCCAGCTTCCTGCACAGCTATGAGATATACCCCCCGTTTACATAAAATTATAGAAATACAGATATTAACCAAATATGCAATGTCATTTTAACAGCTGTCTTTTTCCATGGTGAATCCATGGCATTTTTTTTTCTTTTTTCTTTTTTTATTAGTTTCAGGTGCACAAGACAAAGTAATACTTAGACGTTTATCATTTATATCCCTCACACTGTGTGAACCCCCTCCCCCCATCCATGGCATTTTTATGATGCATCTTTAGATAAAGCAAAGTATCATCACTTGATTTAACATTTTGGTCCATTTTGGTTTCTATATACTGAGTTTGATTTGATATGTAACTTTTTCCAAAATAGCTCATCTGGTCTACAGCAGCCTTCCCTAGATCTGACACTGATTCCACACTGGTCAAGAAGAACAGGACAGGGTATGGTGGGGTGGGGAAAATCACAGAGGTGGATAATTTCCTGTGCACTTCTTAAGTTCTAAAGCTGCTGTACAAAATGTAGCTCTGCAAAGAGCCATGACCTCAGAAAGTATCACTGGGATAGAATTTAAGCTCCAGAATTTTTGTGGAGAAAGGGCTTCAGAGGCAGCAAATCTGGCTGGAAGAGTTATGCTGGAGGACTCTTAAAGCTACATTTGCAAAGAACTTGACATAAGGTTGAAAATTTTCAATCAACCATGTCATTTGGAGGGAGCCGCTGCTGGAAATTATGGTAAGGGCCTGCATGCCCCTTCTTGGCAACCATCATTTCCCTGGTGTTACCGTCCCTTCTCCCATGACAACTTAGTGCTGTTTAATGAGGAAAATCACATCCTTGGGCAGTCATGCAAGACCAGTCCTCACATAGTGGATGCGGGACAGACAGGCAGGCACAAGTCATGAGCTCCTCACCTTATTTTTGCCTTTTCCGTGGAGCCCCCAAAACAACAAATCAAACGGGGTAATTTTCAGGCTTCTTCCAGGTGCTTCTTGGCCCCTTCCAAGGATAATGGTTGTCCTACTGAGACCTCTAGTGGCCATATTGGTAACTGCGGGTACCTGAGGAAGGAGGGGAGGAGCCATAGAGCCTACCTAGCAAGCCACGATGGTCTGTAGAGGCCTCAGCCTGAAATACTTTCTAGATGGAAGAAAGGAAGCATCTGTGTCCTGAGATCCCTGAAATATCAGCCCAGAGGCCTGATGCCCACCCCGCAAAGGAGCCTGGCTTTTTAGAGATGGTTTCTACCTGGTTAGCTACAGTAATGAGCACTCTGCCTACTCTTTGTGCTTCCAGTTGTTATTCCAGCTTAGTTCTGGGATGTACTGAAAGTGCTAGATTTGGCCAATCCTTCTGTTCTTGCCCTACTAAAACAGACCTATAGCCCCATTTTTATATAGAACCAAACAGCTCCCAAGAGTCTGAAGCGCCACCCACCAGAATAAACACACACCATTTGTTCCCTGAGGCCCTGCGTAGGGGCCCGGCTCCTGGAGCCGCGTGGCCCAGCAGAGCTTTCCCAGACATTCACCTTTTGGAGAGAGAGAAAACAAGCCCTCCACCACCACTGCCTCCTGCACTCTGAGCCTCAGTAAATAGGTTACACTCGACAGTTGTTGTAATTGCTTTAACCCAGAGGTTCTCAAAATATCGTCCCCAGACCAGCAGCGTCAATATCGCCTAGGAACTTGTTAGAAATGGAGGTTCTCAGGCCTGACCCTAGACCCACTGAATCTGAAGCTCTGAGGGCGAGGCCCAGCCGTCTATGTGTACAAGCCCTCCAGGTCATTCTGAGATTTGCTCAAGTTTAAGAACCACCGCTCCAAGCATTGATTTACAACTGTCAATATATATATAGGGTTACAAATGCTCAGCTTCTTTAAAATGTACATCCTGACCCCTCACTCACAGCGATTTAGTAATTCTGCAGTGGGGATGCACAAATCTGATTTTCCAACCACCATTCCATGTAATTCTGATGTGGGAGATCCACAGGCCACCATTTTGAGAAATTCTGTGCTAGAGAGAGTAAGTCTATCTTTGCTGTTCCTCTCTTGAATTAGAGATAAATACTGTCCTCGTATCTCATTGGTCATCAAAGAGGGCTCAGGAAGTATATCAGCACACTCCAGGTCTGTGGAGGGGGTCGTTTTACTCCCTTGACATATTAGTTTTGGCTGCCACTGTGAGGAAAACCTCAGTGGAGTCTGTAGCACAATCCAAAGTGAAATCTTCCTCTGGAGAGAGATGCTCATTACTGAGGGAACAGAAAGAGCAGGAAGCCTGTGGTTTCCTGTGAGTCTGCATCTCGGAGGGGCTGTGCCAGTCCCGACCATGAAGCCATGTGTCACCTCTAGGCTGTCCATCAGAGTTGCCCTTTCTTCTCCCTTCTCGAGAGACTTAGTGGAGCCTTTCCAACAGGACCCCAGAGGCTAGTTCTTTATAATACTACTAGGAAGAAAGGGTTTTCAAAACTTGAGGTTATGAATACACTTGGCTAATACGGCCTCTGCTTTGATCATGCTGGAAAAAGAGAGTTCATTTTTGTAAATAAACAGTCCCAGCTCCCCTCAACACAATGCTGGCCCTACTGGGAGCCCCAGAACGTGTTTTCCATTGTTCTTCTGACCCATTTAACATCCCCATCTAACCCCCTCACCCAGTTCTCTCCAGAGCACCCACACCATCTGGGGTTCTGATTCATTGGCATGTGCTCTGAGAAGACTAAAATGCTGAGTCATATTTTCAAGGATCTGACAGGAGCAGAGCAAGAGACTCGTGCTGACATTTCTTGTCACCACCTAGGATTCTCAGTCTGTCTTGGCACCGGCATGCACAGATGATGTCTGCTTGGAGTAGTGGCTTTATCAGGTGAAGCCTCTATTCTTTCAAACCATGTGGGTAGAGCAGGCGGAAACCAGGCTCCCTTCTTTCCTTCCCTTCTTACTTCCTTCCCCCCCTACCCCCCGCTTTCCACCTTCTTCCCCTTAACCATTTTCCCGTGTTCCCTTTGCCATATTTCCTATGCTTCTGTGATTTTCTCCAGCTTTCCCCCCTCCCTCTCCTTTCTTCTTGTTAGGCCTCCCACAATACTAAAAAGCAGGCACCCCCACCCCAGGAACTCAAAGAGTTTCACCAGCATTAAATGCTACAGCCACAGGCATTCTGCCAGGCAGAGAATGCCACCTTAATTTACTATGAAGCATAATTAAAAGATAGATCTTCCATCTCCCCTCATTCACACAGAGGGAGAGAGAAGAGAAGCAAAAAAGGGAAGAGCTTCAAAGGAAGATCCAAAGAGAAGCCACTAATGGGGCAGAGTCCAAGTGCTCTGCTTAGAATCTAGGGCAGGAAAGGGAGGAGGGGGAAGAAGCAGGGGCAATGCCGAAAGGAGGGCAGTAGCGAAGAGGAGAGAAGGCTTTTTGTCCAGAGGACAAATCATCTCTTCACACCGAAATGTTCCTGGACATTGTGTGGGAGCCGGGGATGGGCAGGGCCAGCCTGGCTCCCAAAAGCACCAGCTTTCCTGTCCCCTCGCTTACTTGTTCTCAGCTCCTGCACCAGGGCCAGCTCTGGGAGTGCACAAACAGTGTAGTCCCACTGGGTCCCGAGCTCAGCAGCGCCCCCCGTGCATGGGGCTTAATGCTCTGAGCCCCAGTTCTGACACTGTGTAGCACTGGAGCCTGCGGCGGGGGTGGGGGGGCAGGGGGGAGCCATGGAGACAGTGCAGGGTGTCCCACTTCCTGCTGCCTCCCTCTTCCTCATCCCTATCCTGCCCACCCCCATCCCATGTCTCCAGCTCCCTGGGGGGTGGGTTCTCAGCCCCCTCTCCTGCTCCCTGGAACCTGAGCCCTGCCTGACTTCCCCTCCTTGTGCCACCCCAGTGACCACTGAGACCCTCTGCCCCAAGCAAGGGCCTGGGCACAGGGGGGAAGGTCATTGTTGGTTGTACCTAATCCTACACCCTCTTGGGGCAGGGCATAGCGGTGGCCATCCCACCCAGGACTGGCAGCACTGTGGCAGTACTCTGGTGGACACCAAGCAGGATGCCACAACTCGATGAGGGGTGAACAGATTGCTCACTCCTGACCCAGTTACCTAGTACAGAGGCTGCAGTACCCTGGAGGGTGGGGCTCTGTCACACCTGCGAAGGTTGGAATATCCCTGTACCAGGGGCAGTTCCCTGAGCCGCTCTGTGCCAGGGGAACCCTCTCTGCCTCCTTCCAACCTTCCTGAGGCTGTCTGTGTTTGTCCTTCTGGCCAGCTCGAGGCATCCTCCAGGGACAAAGTACACGTTGCGATTTCGATGATGGCACAAATTAGTTAAATGCTCTGACCTTTGCATTTAAAACTGGCATTGTGCAATGAGAAATGAATGGTAAAATTCGTGTTAATAATTTAAATTTTTAATTTTTATTTACTTAGAATGGCATTAAATGGCAAATAAGACACCACCACTGATGGGTGGCTGCACAACAATGTGAATGTATTTAATACCACTGCACACTTAAAAATGTACAACATATACATGTAATATGTAAATGTAAAAAGGGTAAGATGGGAATTTTTTGTAGTGTATTTTACCACAATAAGAAAAAGGGGGACAAAAGAGTAAAAACAAACAAACAGCATGATAAGGCAAGAAAGAGACCACAGGACAAAAAGTATTTTAATACTTCTAATGGCACTTTTTTGCTTTTTGGTTAATTTTCACCTATCACTGGGCCTGCAAATCATGTAGCTGGTTGTGTCTGTCCCTCCCAGTCTCCCCTGACATGGAGGGAATCACATTAATTATTATACAATGCTGGAGGTGAAATTCTATTCCTGTGGGGGAAAAGTTTCCCAATCTGTGATTGAAGGTACTTTCAATCTTAGTACCCATTCAGCCACAGGAGAAAAAACCTAAATATGAAAACACAAAGAGATTCTTGCATGTAGGTGAGCACCCACCACTGTGTGTATGTGAGGTTACCTAGAAAAATCTATAAATTCCTCATAAGTACTCTCCATGGACACGTAATGTAGCCACCCAAACTCTCCCTTTCTCTGCACCCTTGTGAACCTCGGTAAGCTCTTCAGACAGGTGTGGGGAGTTTAATGTATTTCCTGTGAAATCGTACCATTCTCCTTGATCAGCTTATCCCAGCTTTGCAAATTGAAAAAAATTAATTCCTGGCATCAACAGCCTGTTAAATTGGTTCTGATTAATAGTTGAATCTTAAGACTCTTTCAAGACAACACAAGAACAGTTTAGTGGAGAAGTGAGAGTGAGGCCAGGTGGAACGTGTCACGTCGTGGTGGAACAGACTGATGACCTCAACTGGAGGTTAAATGCAGATGCTTGATTCTGGAGGAGGCAAATGCCTTAGGAAAACCAGAGAAACACACAGAAACTTCTCCCCTGCAGGCTAAAGGACCTAGCATTTATTTCCTATTAATATATTTCTAGTACTGATCTAGACGCATTCTTAGACTTGAAGTATGACTGCAGGTGCTATTCTTGTAGTTCACATTAAACCTTCTTGGATTTTGAATTATTTCTAGTGGCACTGCAGAATGTCTTCCTTTAATCCTGAAGGAGAAAATACAATCGTCCTGAAAATACAATCAGACTGCGAAACAGGTAGACTTAACAGTCCAAAAGAACAGTCCCTCGGGATGATTTGCAGGCATATAGTATGTCCAAATCACTCTAGATGTTTACGACCAATCCTTTAAGCGTGTCCACACTTGTACACCACCAGAACTTACGTGAGCCAAGCTTCTCCCAGCCCAGTCTTGGACTGAAGGTAATTTCAATCCTAGTATTCTGTTACCAACTGGAGAAAGAAGGAGACCTCAAAGTAAAAGAACAAAGAGAGTCTTGCATTTAGATGGGCACCCATCATACTCTTTTCAGAAACTCCTGAGTTTCTCAATAGAGGCCTTTAGGCTGCCCTAAAGTGTGGCCTCAGAATCATCCGGGGGATGGGTTTAAAATACTACCACCTTCATGCTTTCCAGATCGACCGATTCTGACTCTGGGAATTTTTGAGTTAACCAGGAGGCTCTTATGTAGTAAAAATGTGAGGCCCTCCAGACGCTTTCGTTAATTTCAGTGACTCATTGTGTTTTCAGAACCTAAGGATCCAACAATTCTATTGTGCAGTGAGAATAATTAAATCAAATTATTTGTATGTTGTGTAATTCCCAGAAGTTACGAGCAAATTTATTTCTACATTCATTCTTTCAGTAAGCATGTACTGAGGCTGTGCAAGCCCTGGGCGCTGAGCTTGCTTCTGTAAGTTAACGGAGCGTCACAGCACCTCTAGGACACCTGCACGTAGAGTATAGTTAGGAAAGACTCAGCCTGCAAGAGAAGGATGAGAAGTGAATCTTTCAGAGGATTAGGGGAGAAGGTAATAACAGCTAAGGGACTCCCCTCTCCCTGGCATTATTGTGATTTTGCTCTGTGCTGGGACTGCGCCTGTTTTATCTTATTTCATCCTCACAATAATCTATGAAGTAGGTTCGAGTATATTGCCCCCATTTTGCAGATGAGGGCACTATAACTCAGAGAGTCTATTCGATCAGTAAGCAGTGGAGCAGGAGCTCACGGCAAGCAGTCCTCTTCTGGAGTGCGGGCTCTTCCTCAACACGCTCCCCACCATCACGGTGGTTTTCCTTTCCCTAATGAGGCAGAAACCAGGAGATGACGCTTTCCATTGTGAATATTTTGCGCTCTCCTGTCGCCACCTAATTTCTAGTCCAACACGATTCCTTCTATATAAACCCATAAAGCACACATATATGCCAGGCTCTGGGGATACAAGGGGAATAAATGTGTGCCTCAAAAAGCTCCGAGTTACTAAGACATTCAGTCATACAGGAAGTCTAGAATTACAACTCAGAACCCCCAACTTCCATGAGCTATCTAAGGCCAGTTGTTACCTGACCTGCCTTTCTGAAACTATCCACGCAGTAGCTTCCTACTGCCTTACATGATTGGGCTGTCAGAATGACTCTGCCAGTTTATCTGTTCTTACTCAAGCACAACCTTTCCTAGGGGCATAAATTTGGAACTGAATCCTCTTTCTCATGCAGCCTGGAGAATTATAATTTTTTAACACCTTTCAGTGTGTTAACGTCAGTCTTTTTCCTCCTCCCCGAATGCTAGTAAAATTTCCTGGGCTCCTGAAACTGGCCCCTTCAGTGTAACCCTAATAATAAAGAGCAAAGCTGTGCACAAGAGCAAGCAGGAGGTTTATAGCTGAAGGCTCTGCAGGAGAGAAATAGGGCATGTCGTTTGCAATCATTACTACATAGCAGCGTCTGTGGCAGTTAAAGTCTAGTTGAAATAAGTTGGTCAATTCTAGCTGTGTCCCAGGCTACTTCCTGCTATGAAGGCTGAATACAAACCAGAATATCTCACTGTCAAAATGAAAACTGTATAAAAACATCTTGAAACCCATTTAGACTTGCCCTGAAAGATACCATGGTAGATTTCTTTCACCCCAAACCAATCTGTAAGAATTTTCTTCAGCCCCTTTTACTTTACAGGTGTTCCAGTAATGAGGGGGGCTTCTTAGGGGAAAGACGGCCCTAGGGCCACAGTTTCAGGCTGTGAGAATTGGGCAGGCTCAGATCTTACAGCAAACCACTAACACAGGCATCCATGACCCCTCACAATTTGGTCCTCAAAACCAGAGCTAACTCCAGAGACTCCCTCTCAAACACAAATATAGACACAGAGTGTATCCTGCCCTGCTCTGCCCTGCCCTACTCAGATTTTGTCAGTACCCCAAGCTGCTTCCCCTGACCCCCACCTTGAGAACCCTCAGTCCAGGATCACCACCAACACCGTTTCTGCTTTTCCTACCTCTATCCCTAGGTAGCTGAGCATAGCTGGAGAAAGACCCCAAACAGAGTGATGCATCTACTACACCTTCTGTGGGGACAGAGCCAGGAGTGCAGTTTCCAGGCTCTCAGCCTCACGTGGAAAGGTGCTGGCTCAGGTGGTAAATGGCCATCAACTGTGATTGGATGGCCATCAGCTGTGGCCAGTTGGCTGTTAGCTATAACCAGTGAGCCATTGGCCACTAATATAACTACTGTGGCTACGCTAGCAGAAAAATGGGGGCCAGCAAGGAGATGGTGGCTGAGCCTGCAAGCGGAGCAGTGAGGGCTGCAAACAGTGTGGCTCCTGCTTCCTGTGTCTCCAACCCAGCCACCAGCAAGAATATAGTGATATGACTCCCCTACTTATGGCTCCGTGGGTGTTCCTTTTTGGCCTCACCATGTCCTGCGTTCTTATGTGGGGAGCGGGAGCAGAGACCCCGCAGGCCGCCCTGCGCGACAAATGGCGCAGCGAGCAGGGTCTCCCACGCGACACTGAACTAGCAGAAGCAGATTGCACTTAGCATGGCAGATTGCAGCTAGCAAGTGAGGTTGGTTGGCAGAGACAAGTGGACGGCAGATTGCGGATCGTGTGGCTCCTGCCTCCTGTGTCTCCAACCCAGCCTCCAGTGAGACTATAGTGGTATGACTCCCCTATCTATGGCTCTGTGGGTGTTCCTTTTTGGCCTCACCATGTCCTGCGTTCTTATGTGGGGAGCGGGACCAGAGACCCCGCATGCCACCCTGCGTGACACCTTCATACAATGAGTAACCTCTGCTGAGAACTCCTTGCCCCTCGGTACCTCTTTCATTCATTTCTTCCTGGTCCCTCACAGTCCCTTCCAGAAGTGTTTCTAAACCACCTCCTCCTCTGTGTTCAAACCTGCAACACATCCTTGGTGGACCCCACCAGACCCTCCACTGAGATGAAGCTCATCCAGTGACAACTTCAAGTTCCTTCTTATCCACCTCCAATCTTTATTTTTTGTTCTTTTTTTATTCCCTCATCTCTGTCTCTCTGTCCTTTTTCTGTCCTGGAGACTACTTTTCCTCCTGAGTTGTTTTTATTTTAAATAACTCCCCACTCCCCTGAGCCCCCAGCCCCTGGCAACCACCAACTACTTTCTGTCTCTATGATTTTGACTTCTCTAAGTATCTCATATAACTGGAGTCATACGGTATTTGTCTTTTTGTAACTGACTTATTTCATTTAGTGTAGTATCCTCAAGGTTCATCCTAGGTGGGGCTTGTGTCAGAATTTTCCTATCTTTAAGCTGAATAATATTCAATGGTTTGTATATACCACATTTTGCTTATTCGTTCATTCATCAAGAGACACTTGAGTTGCTTCCACATTATAACTATTGTGTCTCCTGAGTTCTTAATTCCCTCCCCTTTGGCCCCTCCAGAATGTAGAGTCCATCACTTACTTTCCTTTTCCCACAGTAAAGCGGTTTCCCTGCAGTGGTGTTTCGCCTTATCTTATACATACGCTCAGGACCGTGAACGCCACCCTCTATGTGATGAGCTTTTACTCTTTCTCTTGCCGTTGTACTACTATGATTTCATTTTTTAAAAATAGTCCCCATACTTCTACTTCCACACTACTTATTTGCCATTTTTCGGAAAAAAAGTTTTATTATGAATATTTCTTCCATTCAAAAAAGTATAAATAATGATGTGATCAACACCTGTTTCCTCACCACGTGGCTTAAGGAAGAAAGCATTACCAATACCCCCATTCAGAGCTAGATTGAAATTTAATCTTGCTTCTAATCCTTCCTTCATCACACACACACACACCCCAAATGACCTTTCGTCTCAGGTCTTCTCTGTAACCTCACTTGACTCTTTTCCTTGGCACTATCTCTTCTCTCGGCTACCATGACCCTGGACTCTCCTGGTTCCCATCCGATAGTTTTGATTCCCCTTCTCTGCCTTCTCTAGCTCCCCTCCCCCTTCCAAGTTTCTGACCTTTGTTGCCTGCTCCTCTCTCTATGATCTCTCTCTTCTGTATTATCCATTTGCACTGTTTTACCTCTCACTGACTCCCAATTTAAATATCCAGTCTATATTTTCCAACCAAGCTCCATTTCTAAATTTCTATTTGCATGATAGACATAACGAGACTGTCCTAATGGCGCCTCAAATCAGCAAATCTCAGGGCTTGATCCTCAGCTCTATCTGTTTGAGCTTCTCAACGATGACTGAAATGGGGATATGCGCTCATCAAACTCGTGAGGAACACAAAGTTGGGTGGGGTGTTATATAGCTGGAAAACAATATGAATCCAAAAGATTTTGACAGGTTGAATCTAATATGATGAAATTTAACAAAGGTCAATGTAAGGACCTCACCATGATTCTAAACGCCCAACCACATTATTAGAAAGATCATGAATCAGGAGCTATATAGAGGAAAGACATAAGGGATTTACTTAAGTGGCAAGGTTATCAGGCAGCAGCTCTGTGAAAAGGCGAATGGAATCTTAAGTTGTAGAAGGTAAATATCTAGAGCAAGAAAAGGAGTGTCCTCCTCAATGTAACAGTATTTGAGGCCTGCAGGGCTCATTTCAGCTCTGCAAACCACATTCAAAGCAAGGCTGTAGGAAACTTGGTGGCACTGAGACAGGAACAGCTGGGACCGTTAGAGTGCCCAAACCGGTCATATGGAAGAAGAAAGATGGAGCAGGCTCCTTGTAGCCCCATGTTATACAGCACCAGTAGGAGGCACTACAGGACATGGATTCAGCCCAGGCCACTGAGGAATTCTCCAACTCTGAGCTGCAGAAGGTGGGAAGAGCTTTTGGGAGGCAGTGGGTCACTGGGCGAGGTTTCCAAGTTCAGTGGACATGGAGATGGAAATTCCAGCGTCCTCTCTTCAAATCTCTGCTACCACCGAAATCCTTGATTATGTGTGCCTGCCTGGAACTGAACTCTCCATGTAACACATTAAAGCTAAAAAGCCAATGTTCATTGTTATAGCCACAGAAAAAAGTGATTTAAGAAAATCACTTTTACTTAGTGATTTCAGAAAAAATTTTAACTCGGAAAACTTGGAATACAGGAGAAAGTCCTTGATCCATTATAAGATATCCACTAAAAAACAAGGGCAAACATTATTCTTGAATGTAAAACATGGGAAGTCCTCCCTTTAAAGTCAGGACTAGAAGAAGATGCCTCCACCACCATTACCATTAAGCATTATGCTGGAGGTCCTAATGACGTATCAAAACAGCTCATCCACCTGAGAGAACATAAGACAGGTAAAAAAGGGCATAAGACCCCATCTGGGTTTGGTACCTAGCTCTATAGCTTACAATTTAATGACCTTGGAAATTAGCCATATCTTTTTCCCATCTATAGAATGAGCAATCTTCTCTGCCTCAAGAAGGTTTTATGAGGTTTGTGCCTCTCATGAGCACAACCGGACCACAACAGGAAACAGGTGGTGCCCTGATTCAGGATAGTTTAGGAGAGTTTAATGAAGCAGCTATTGACAAAGGTGTAGGCAGGACTAAGGAGAACCCAGAGGGATGATAAGGCCTCCCCTAGTTAGCAACAGAGGGAGCCATGACCCGAGAGGGAGTGGTTACAAAAGCTAGAGAGAGATGTAGCTGCAGCTGTCTCTGTAACTGGCTGTGGGAGAGGCCACCTCACAGGATGTGTGGCTTTCAGTACAAGAATAGTGTCACCCAACTTGTGGCCTGTTAGGAGAGAAAACACCCCAGCCTTTCTTTCCTTCCCTCCTCCAATCTGCTGGTGTCTCCTATCAGCTGAAGCCTGAGGGTACAAGAGTCCAGTTGATGCAATCTAAGGGGTCAGCCCCGTGGAACACGGAGCTGGATGGGGAAGGGCAGAGAGTGGATCTGGAGGGGCAACCAGAAAATATCAAGCAAAGTGCTTAGTAAACTCTAGTCTTTTCCTCATTCCTCCCAGTTGCATTTTCCTCGTCAAGCAAAGCTGAGCTGTAAATTGGACATTTTTTTAGCCACTCTCACATGTTGTTAAAAAGCCTCAGTTCAAAGGGCATTCATTGTTTTATTTGATCCCCATAACACTTTATTTGGTAAACTGGGCAAGTGGTATTATACTGAGGCTTAAGAGATTAAATGCCTTTTCAAAGATCACAGAGGGTCCAAGGCTATACCCAGATTCATTAGGTTTGTGAGCTGTCCCAGATGCACAGATGCTGAGAATGGTTATTAGGAGATGGACCCTCTGAGTAAACTAAGGATCTTACACATCGTCATCCAGCTCCTTCCGTTAGGCGGAAAGTTGTGTCTCCAAAAAAAGACTTGACTCCACTTATAATAAAGTATATATGCACATGTATATTATAGGTGTATCTATAGCTACATATTATTTACAATAAAAGATAAATATATAACAAAAGATACATATCAATGGAAGATAAAGGGACCATCAGGACCAAGGAAGGGAGCATAATTCCAGTACTATGCTCATTATAAAAGTGACTCTAGTTACTGCGATATGACTGAGCTCACACAGTCT
This sequence comes from Rhinolophus sinicus, assembly GCF_057876585.1. Classification (NCBI taxonomy): domain Eukaryota; kingdom Metazoa; phylum Chordata; class Mammalia; order Chiroptera; family Rhinolophidae; genus Rhinolophus; species Rhinolophus sinicus. The sequence continues at coordinate 48,406,589 of NC_142504.1, forward strand.
GGGTCAGCATTTGAATCCAGATCTCTCTGATTACAAAGCCCATTTTTAGTTCCTTTTGCCATGTTCCTCATTCCATTTCATCCCTGGGAGAATCAGGCAGTGAACTCCGTAACATTGAGATCCGTCCCTCACGATAGGCAGCAGCCCTAGAGAGGAAGTCTCTCGTATTTTGCCAAATTGGACTGAGCCCCTTGGCATCAGTAAGTTACACAATTCTCATTATCTGAAAAGAAGCTACATACTGTTTTTTCTCAGGGGGAAAAAACGGAAATGTTTCTAGAAAAAACTCTATAATAGATTTCTTATGGAGGGAACTTCCTTTTATGTAAGACACTGAGTGACGTGATGGACAGTGTCCTTGACAACAGTTCCATAAGTAATAACAACGAGTGTTTGCCATGACCATTTCTCAAAATCAGGGCATAAAATTAAAGTACTTCTCAGTGAAGGGGGTTCTGGGAGAAGTAAAGGTAACTGTCCAGGCATGAAGTTTCCTGATGTTCTAACAATGTCCCTGGTGGACTTTAGAGAACCTGAGGGAGAAGGAGAGAGAGTCCCGCCCTTTGAGACGATTTCCTCTTAAGTAGCATTTCTGTCAGGCAGGCTCTTCACTGGCAGCTATCTGGAGATCACTCTCTCCATCAAGGTCTGCAGTGAGTGCTGGAGCCTGAGGCTGCAGGGCTTTGGGGAGCACAGGGCAGGTGGTCGGGCTGGGCTGACCATCCATCATGACAGCACTGTGACTTCTCAGTCACAGAGATGTCAGCTCCTGACGGCTTAGAACTTGCTCAGGCAAGTGACACTGCAGTGCCCCTTCCACCATCTTCCAGTGATTTGTTTTCCACTATCAAGGAGTACAGGACACAAGTTGACTCGGGGATAGAAAATATTCTCCCACTTTCACCTCCTTCACGTCTAAACCTCTAACACAGCTTCCCACAAATGCCACACAGTCTGCCAACCAGAAGAACCAGCCCCTCACCTTTTGCAGGGAGTTACAGACCAGGACTAGTTAGAATCCCTTCTCCATGAACTTTAATGGAGGTGAAATGGGATGAAAATGGACTTCCGGGGTGGACTTGAAAGGACCTAATATAGGCAACACCACGTATTGCTACCTCTAGGTGCCAGGCACCTTCTAACATTACCTCTAATCTGCACTACTTACCTTTCCTACGGGGGCTTATCTCCATTTTATTTCTCAGGTTAGAAAACGAGGTTCTGAGATGATAAACGATTGGCCAGGGTCACACATGGATAGAGCTACAGGTGGTCCCAGCTTTCTCTGACTCACGCAGGACCCGCACTGCTGCTCCCCTCAAGGCAGCAGAAGGCCGATGCTTCGGCCTCTGTGATTTGGAGAAGGGCAAGTCTGGGCTCTCTGGCTGCCTGTGTATGAGCTGCTCGTCCTGCCTGGGTCCCAGGTCCCTGCCTGGGTAGCAGATCCAACTACCCCTCATCCCTGCAGAGCTCAAAGCTGGACACAGATCTGGACCCACTGCACCCTGAGGCCAGCCTTCCGAGGAGCTTTATCCACACCTCCCATTGCCCCTCACAACAACCTTGGGGTAGGTAGAGCCAGAGTGATAACACTCATTACAGGGGAGTCAGGGAGGTAAACCTGTCTCTCTCTCTCTCTCTCTCTCTCTCTCTCTCTCTCTGACACACACACACACACACACACACACACACACACACACACACACACCAGCTGCCCGGTATGGAGCCTCCCAGCTGCTTGGAATGCCCTGTCCCAGGAGAGTGTGTGTGGGAAGATGTTGTATAGCTGAGAAACTGGGTGTCTGTCAACAACTATATGCTCTGTCAGATGAGGACAGCACAGCCCAATTACACAGCGCTGGAGTGAGGCTCCGTTAATTGCCTTCATAGCTGGCATAGTGGGGTTTTTTCTAATTAGAGCCATTGGCCCGGCCTGAAAAGAAATTAAGAATAAAAATGGCTTTGTGTTATTGATTCCAGATTGCATTTTGTGTTGTTTTCCTTGACCTTCATTTGATTTCTCTCTGTTCATCTCAAAATCCTATAAAGTGAACAACGCAAAGATGATGAGTAGGTGTTTGATCTTATGGTTGGAAACATTTCAATTTATTCTTAGGTGTATTGAATTTCAGTTTGGCCAAACAACATTAACTCTCCTGCCTCTATTTTCAAAGAGCATCTGCCAGCACCCGTGGTCACACAGTCTGCTGTCTAGAAGAACCAGACCCTTTTGCAGGGAGTTACAGACCAGGACTAGTTAGAATCCCTTATCCCTGAGCTTTAATGCAGTTGAAATGGGATGAAAATGGACTTCAGGGGTGGACTTGAAAGGAACTACCACCTCTAGGTGCCAGGCACCTTCTAACAGTACCTCTAATCTTTATTTGACCAATTATAAATAAAGCAGCACAGTTAAAACCTGTGCTGCTTTGTTGACCTTTGATCAAAGGCTAACCAAAATACAAGTGCCATGTTTTAGGGTCGTACACTAGCTCCTCTGTGGTTGGGATCTGCATGACAAAAGCCCTGAGCTGCCTCTGAGCAGCTTGTGGTCAGGATGGCAGAGTGCAGCCCAAAAGGCAACTGGCCTTTACTGCATGCCTAGTGCAGGCCAGGCACCTTCCTTCAATTATCGTCATTTGGTTCTAACATAACACTAAAGAGTAGGATTTATTGTCTTCATTGGAGAGGTGACAACATAGGCTCAGCGACATCAAGTAACTAGCTAAGGCTCACACAGTCTAGGTCAGAATTTGAATCCAGATCTCTCTGATTACAAAGCCCATTTTTAGTTACTTTTGCCATGTTCCTCACTCCATTTCATCCCTGGGAGAATCAGGCACTGAACTCCGTAACATTGAGATCCGTCCCTCACGATAGGCAGCAGCCCTAGAGAGGAAGTTTCTCGTATTTTGCCAAGCAGGTCTCATGCTGATGCAGGCAGATGCCTTTCTCTTGGGGGCAAAAAGTTCTCCACTTTTAACTTAGGGTCCTTCTTAGTTTCAGCCTGATTCTTTTTCCCACAGTCCCTTCTTCATCTTTCTTCCCAAACTTTATCATTCTCCTTCTCACCTCCAAAATTATTTCTCAACTTCCCTTTTTCCCTCTCAGCTGATTTCTTGCCCAGTCAAGAAATGGTGGATGGGGTTGCATTTAGCTATCTATTCACCTAACATGTATTGGATCACCTACTACATGCCAAGGATAGACAAGAAAACCAACCATGAAGCACCAGTTGCTCCTGGAACACAGACGGAGAAGTAGCTAAGTAGGCCTACGGGGCCAGCAAAGCTTTCAAGAGTAGTTTCCTCATCCAGGATAACCCACCCTGACACCAACAGAATCATCTACAAATGAAACAAAAGTCTCCCCATCACGCTTCAGATGTGCTCATGTTCCTTCAAAGGAGGTAGTATGTGCAGTGTTCTAAGTCACAGCCTCTGAGGCCACCAAACTGCCTACAGTAAAATGCCAGGGGCATCACCTGCCAGCTATCGGACCTCAGACAGGTTACGTCACCTCTCCACACTGCCCCTCCTCCATCTGTAAAATGGGGCTAATAATAGTGCCTAGCTCCTGGATTGTTGTGACACATATGTTTATAAAGTACCTGGTCATTGCCTGGCACAAAGTTAGCACCATATATTCTTCTTCTTCGCTCAGTAACAGACATTTGTGGAGGCCCCTCTGAGTAAAAGTTCTGTGCAAGAGACAGCACTGAATACCAAGGCGTAGCATAGGCTAATAGCTAACGGCATAGAGTTTGGTATCAAACAGATCAAGGGCAAATCCCATCTCTGCCACTTACCAACCTTGTGACCACAAGCAAGCTACGTACCCTCTTCAAGCCTACTTGCACTTAAGGTCAAATGGGAATGGTGATAATCTGTCTCACAGGGGAAGGATTATAGGTGAAAATATATGAAGGCTCTTAGCACAGAGCCTGCCTCATGCATGGCAAGGGCAAAATACATGGCATCTGCTAATGTCATCGTGGGCACTGTGGCAGGTCCAAGAAACTGACTCCCTGAAGCTTGCAGCCAGGTGGGGAAGGCAAACTCTACCGTCCCTAAAGCAGGGTGACAACAGGAACTTCAAAAACTGAAGGCCTGGCTTATGCATCGAGGAAAGAAACTCTGGGCGTTTTTCCCATAGACTCTGACTTCCTCTGGGATCCCCCCAGGCAGATCCAAACAAACTGGAATGTAGGATCTGGGTGTCAGGAGGACTCAGCCATCCCAGATCTACCTGTGTGCCAGGTGTACAGCATCCTCAAAAATGTTCTAAAGAGAAGGACAGCATCCCAACTGGGCTGTCTTTTCCTCACTGCAGTGAGGGAGGGGGTGGCACTCTATAGACAGTGTACATATGTGCACCAGTCCTGAGAGGTCCCAGGTCTCTGATACCATGTGGGACTGGACCGAAAACAGCATTCGACTGAGGATCGGACTAATCAGCCTCAAATATTTGACAAGGGTGTTTGAATCCTTCTTCCACCTGCAGTGCAGGTTGAAGCTTTGGGCTGCCTACACTTTTCAAAAGAAAACGAAGTAGGCATGCTTATGTATATGAATATGTCTGTCAGGTTCATTCGGTCTTCAACTCATCTTCTTAAAAGAAATACGTGTCAAGCAAATATGTTGTTAGTAAGATTGTTTTAAAAGAAAAACAGTGGCAGAAGATCCTATTAAGAAAAGAATCTGAAACCAGTGTGTTAATTTTTTAAATCCTGGTTTTTAACAATGTGTGAATGGGCTCGTACACTCCCACACACACACATTTTATTTCTTTTTCTGTACATTTCCAAAGGGATTTCAGGAAATAACAGTGTCGGGGCAGAGCCCCAGAAAGTAGTTTACAGGCTCTCGGCCTCATGTGGAGGAGTGCTGGCTCGGGTAGTAGATGGCCGTCAGCTGTGGCTGATTGGCCGTCAGCTGTAGCCAGTTAGCCAATTAGCCGCCAATATAACTGCGGTGGCTACGGAGGAGAGCGGAGGAGAGCGGAGGAGAGCGGAGGAGAGCGGAGGAGAGCGGAGGAGAGCGGAGGAGAGCGGAGGAGAGCGGAGGAGAGCGGAGGAGAGCGGAGGAGAGCGGAGGGAGAGAAAGAGAAAAAGAATGGGGCTAGCAAGAAGATGGCGGCTGGGCTGGCAAGTGTGGATGTCGGTTTGTGGACAGTGTGGACCCAGCCTCCAGTGAGAGTATAGTGCCGCCAGAGAGAATATAGTGGTATGACTCCCCCATCTATGGCTCCGTGGGTGTTCCTTTTTGGCCTCACCATGTCCTGCGTATGGGGAGTGGGAGCAGAGACCCCGCAGGCCTCCCTGCATGACAAATGGCGCAGCGAGCAGGGTCTCCCGCATGACAAATGGCGCAGCGAGCAGGGTCCCCCAACACAACAAATGGCGCAGCGAGCAGGGTTCGAACCTGCGCGGGGAATGGTGCAGCGAGCAGGGTCCCCCGCATGACAAATGGCGCAGCGAGCAGGGTCTCCTGCATGACAAACAGCAAACTGCCTTCGCACACTGCTTGCCTTCACAGAGTGGGAGATCTCAGAATGGGAGGCAAGGCCCCTGGCAAGACTTTTGGTTGCACCCATCTGACAAACCTAGTACCAGTGGTCCTCAGGTTGTAGGGTCTGCCTGCTTTTCTGGGGGCAATGGCAGGGGAGGAGGGTGGCTGAGTACTTAAGCCAGTATGTGGAGATCCCTAATGAAAATGAGCCCCGGGTCTTGCCCCACTGACGTGAGTACTGATGTTGGGGTGAGAAGAAGGTGAGCCCAGAAATATGATAGGACTCCCAAGAAATGCCATCCATATATAGCTCACAGCTGCTGTAATCTCATTTGTCTAATTCTCTTTATTATTAGAATGTTCAAAATATTAACCTCACTCTGGATATTAAATTAATTTGGACAAATCACAATTGATGCCAATTACCTGTACTGAAGAGCTTCTCCTCTTACTACTACAATCCACAATTGCACATAATTGCAATCTAATTTATTTGCTTTAATTAATATTAGACTTATATAAAAGGAGATGGGAGAGATTTTTCAAGAGTGTCCTTCTGCTGACAATGTTTTAGTGCCTAAAAGGAAGGCTTTTTACACTAAGATAATTTTTAAGTTCAAATGAGTTGGGTTTCAAGAAGCTCTCAGAGCACGATATGTACGTGTTATTTCAGGCTCATTCGTTGCCCCTAATCCCACAACATTAAAACTCTATTTTGATGGTTTTTGCAGAGAGTAATTTTACGTGAATTATCCTCTCTAGTTATAAGGTGAAATGTTCATTCCCCAGATATAGGGCAGGCCCAGACAAAATTGTGCAGTCAAAATTTGCCTTTGATGCTCTTCCATCTTCTTTTTCTTGACCCCGCCCCCTTGTCAGTGCCTCCCCGCACACCCACACCCATATCCTCACACCTCTGGCCACCATCCCTCCAGCCCACCAGATCTAAGCCAGCTCTGCACTCCCTGGCCTGAGTCCTTCAAAATTTACTAGTCCTGAGTCCTGGCAAGTCATTAGAGCCCATTTAGGGGAATTAATCCATGGTAAAATGTTACCTGACTGATGATAGTTCTCAGATAATCCCAGATAATATAGCTCATTTTAACCAAGCCCTTCAATGCCTTAGTCATATTTAATGGTGATGGAAATGTTAGTAACAGATAAAGGAGATTTTTCAGACCTCAGAAAGCCTTTTAGAATTCTTTAAATTATGGGACAAACAAACGAAAAATCACAACTCCACACCTACAGTAAAGAGAGGTAGGAGAATCCCCAGTTTAGTCAGCTACAGATTTAATCTTTATTTCAGATATTTACCAGCCACAACTGTGTGTCGCACATTGCACAAAAGGTTAGCGATACAGGAAGGCACTATACTTACAAAACTTTTCCCTCCCCACTCTGCCTAAAATCATTCGTTTTAATATTTGGGAAACACTGGATTAAAAAAAGGTTTCTTAGACAAGCCACAGATTGGGAAAAAATATTTGCAAATTATATATCTGATAAGGGAATTATATCCAGAATATATAAAGAACTCTTAAAACTCAACAATGAGAAGACAAGTAACCCAATTAAAAACTGGGCAAAGAATTTAATAGACATTTCTCCAAATTTTATACGCAAGATATACAACTGGCCAATAAGCACATGAAAGATAGTCAACATCATTAGTCATTAGAGTAATACAAATCAAAGCCACTATGAGATACTACTTTCCATCCATCAGGATGGCTATGATCAGAAAGATAGACAATAACAACTGTTGGGTGAAGATATGGAGAAATTGAAACCCTCATATATTGCTGATGGGAATGTAAAATGGTGCAGACACTGTGGAAAACATTTTGGAAATTTCTCAAAAAGTTAAATAGTTACCATATAACCCAGCAATTTTACTCCTAGGTATATACCGTGTTCCCCCAAAAATAAGACCTACCCAGAAAATAAGCCCCAATTAAGATCATCAGCCAGACAGACGCATTTAGTACGTTATGACGATGTTCCAGAAGAAGATGACATGACTCTATTTGAATAAATGTAGACTGTGGTACATGAAAAAATAAAACATCCCCTGAAAACACTCCCTAATGCGTCTTTTGGAGCAAAAATTAATATAAGACCCGGTCTTATTTTCAGGGAAACACAGTATTCACGAGAAATGAAAACATATGTCCACACAAAAACTTGTACAAGAATGTTTAGAGCAGCATTATTCATAATAGCCAGAAGGTGGAAACAACTCAAATGACTATCAGCAGAAGAATGAATAAACAAAATGTGCTATGCCCATACAGTGGAATACTATTTGACAATAAAAATAAAAGAAGTACGGATCCATGCTACAACATGGATGTCATGCAGAGTCTCTGGTCCTGCTCTGGGCAGGTGGACACACAGTATGGTGAGGCCAAAAAGGAACACCAATGGAGTCATGGATAGGGGAGTCATACCACTATATTCTCGCTGGCTGCTGGGTTGGAGACACAGGCAGCAGGTGCCACACAATCCACAATCCGCAGAGAAGCCACACGACCCACAATCTGCAGTCCGCTTCTCTGCCAACCCCCTTGCTAGCTGCAATCCACCTGGTCTTCCTGAGACTGAGTGTTGCCTCCATGCAAACTGCTCCACCACCTTTCAGAGAGCTTTGGTGGGCACCATACGCTGCGTTCTTGTATGGGGAGTGGGACCAGAGACCCTGCATGACAATGGATGAACCTTGAAAACATTATGCTGACTAAAAGAAGCCAATCACAAAGGTCATCCTGCATGACTTCCTTTAAAGGCAAATCCAGAGAGACAGAAAGTAGATTAGTGTTTCCAGGGACTGGAGGGAGGGGAGAATAGGGAGGTATGGGGCTTCTGTGGTGATGACAATATTCTACAATTAGTAGTGCTGGTTGCACGACTCTATTAATACACTAAAAATTAATGAATTATACACCTGAAGAGGTATTTTATGGTACGTGAATTATATCTTAGTAAAGCTTTTTTTTTTTTTAAAGTTTCTCTCTCAAAGGTCAAGGAGTGATAAATCTTCAAGCTGGGGGTATGGTTTATGTTGTATTGAGGGTAATTAACTTTCCTCACTTGCGTAGCACTGAGGGTATTCCTGATCATAAAACTTTCAGTGATGAAACCGCGAAAGTCCTAGGCAAACCCTGCAATGTTGTGGACATACTTACATGAAAAAACCTGTTCCGTGTTTATCTGAAATTTAACTAGGCATCCTGTACTTTTATTTGCTAAATCTGGCAAGCCTAGTTTTACAAGATAATCCAATTCACCTAGATCAAATTGAAGCAGAGATCTAGAATTAAGATTAAAAACAAAAAGGGACCAAAGGAGTGTGAAGTTAAGGAAAAGAGCTCCCAAAACAAAGCAATTTATAATCTTGGCCAAGACGATGACAACATAGTTTTGCAGAAACCTCTTTACACAGCCTTCTCACTGAAGTTCTTTCATTCCCCAGGTCTATAGCAAAGGGTTCATTTCGAGGGCTCTTAAAAAATGATATTAATAAATGGTCACAGAAAATAATGTGTTTTTTTAAAGGTATTTCATCTTGGATGAAGCTTAAATTAAGCTTCCTCCTGGCAGCTGAGTGCATGATGAATTGTATTATAAGGAAGTCTATTTTTAGCCCTCTAGTACTTTGGCAGCGAGGCTGTTAAAAATAGAAGCAAACCTAGTAGAATACAGAAGCGAGGAGCGTTTCCTGATTACTGAAAATTACTGAAGCCGGTTCTCTGAGCCTAAATGATTGTAGCGAAGGTGTGTGCAGCTGTGATCAAGTTAAAAGACTGTGGCTTGTAATTTGGAAATTAGTGTGTCTGTGTCACTGAGGCAAGAAGATGAGGGCCGTAGCTCTAACGCGAGTTCCTGGAAATGCTCAGATACTGGTAGTATAAAGGTCTTGTGTGTCTGACCAGGGGAGGCGCGGTGTTTTTAAGTCATTTGCGTGTGTATGGGTCCTCAGGAGCTAAGACTCAGTTCATTGATTGTTCTCCCTGTTGACCGCACACCAGGTTAGCGGCCACCAGGGGGCACCAAAGCCGCCGGTCCCAGAGGAAAGTGAGTCATTGACACTCCGCGCATCTGGTCACAGCTTTCCCTTTGAGCTTCTCTTCTCGGACTGTGCCTTTCAGTCCGATTTGGAGTGACCCACACAGGGTTCCAGGTCTGGCTCTCCCACTTAAAACTTTTGCGGCCTCTTTAATCCATAAACAGGGATCATAATAAACTACCTCCCTCAAAGGCAGGTGGTAAGAATTCAATGAGATAGTGCCTCATGCATGATAAATGCTTAGTAGGGTGGATTGGGGTGCTAACAGTAGCACAGAGAAGGCAGTAGCTTCCTTCCAGTCCCTTCTATTGTGCGATCTCGTCCCCTCTCCTCTCTCTTTTCTCAGGGAATCCCTGAGATCGCCTTCATTCTCTGTCAAGTCAAAGGTCTTCGTTCTGGCCGCTTGCCAAGCATGTTCTCCACAAAAATACCCTAGTACCCCCAAAGTTCTGGTCAAGCCTCTCTACCCCGGGATTTTCCCAGGGTTGTTCACAAGCCACCTGCATCAGAACTCCATCTATGAAGTTGGAATTTCGGGAATGGAACCTAGGAATCTGCATTATAATGTTTCCTAAGTGAACCCTATACATGATGAAGCTTGAGAATTTTTGCCATCTTCTTAGTGAGATTTTTTTTTTTGGGGGGGGGGTTTATTGTTAGTTTCAGGTGCACAAAACAATGTAATAGTTAGACATTTATATCCCTCACACAGTGATAACCCTCGTCCCCCCATCCACTATCCCTCTGACATCGCACAGAGCCATTACATTTCCACTGTCTCTATTCCTTATGCTGTACTCTACTTCCTGTGACTATATGTGTGTTTGTGTGTGTGTGTGTGTGTGTGTGTGTATAGATATATATATATATTAAATTATAGTTGATATTCATTATTATTCAGCTTCAGGTTCAGGTGCAGCCTCTGTGGAAATCAGTATGGAGGTATCTCAAAAAACTGGAAATGGAATGACCCTATGACCCAGCGATTCCACTCCTAGGCATCTATCCAGAGAAATCCAAAACACTAATTCGAAAAAATTTATGCACCCCTATGTGAGTTGTTTTCTTTTAAATGGAGAGAGAATATACTACAGATTGATCTCAACCAGCTGTTAGGAAGTTAAATTAGCTGATTATCTGATTAAAGTAATTCATGCTGAACTGTGAGGAGCAAATAAACTCCCCTTTCAGGAGAATTTGCATTCTGACATTTTATAAACTCTAATGAGTTTCCAATTAGTGAAACGTATGGGATGGATATTTAAAGAGAAAAACGACCTTTCCTGTGACCATTCCCTCAAGGAAGCCTTTCTATGTGCATCAAAAGGAAACCCATTCCTTGTGGCACCCGGATGGCTCAGTTGGTTAGAGCGCGAGCTCTGAGCAACAGGGTTGCCGGTTCGATTCCGACATGGGCCAGTGAGCTGTGCCCTCCACAACTAGATTGAAGGACAATGATTTGGAGTTGATGGGCCCTGGAGAAACACACTGTTCCCCAATATTCCCAATTTAAAAAAAAGTTCTGATTTCCCCCCCCAAAAAAAAAGAAAAGAAAAAAGGAAGCCCATTCCTCCTGCCCTAGAACCACCTGAAATTCAGCCCAGGCCTGCTGATTGGTGAGCGGAGTGAAAAGAGGAGGGGAAGAAGTGGAAGGCAAAGCAAAGAATGAGAAACTGATAGAGAGGAATGGGGCTGAGGGGAGGGGAGAGGGAAAGGAAGAACCCTGTCAGATATCCCCATCTCTACTCTCAGATATCCCCACCTCCATAGCATTCGATGCCCCAAGCTTGTCCAACTGCAGAACAGACTGATGGGAAAAGGACTGATGGGAAACGTGCCCAGGCACTATTGTTTCCACTCTATCCCAGAGAAGATCACAGCAGAAACTTCTATTTTATTTGCTATGCAGTTCAATTTTTTAATATGAAGCTGCAAGGAGAGAGTAATCCCCTCACTCCTCATTGCTGCCCTGAGACCACTTCTCCTCCCTCTAAGGGTGGGTACATCACAGGCCCTCTTCCGTGGGCTGCCCCCTTTCTTTTTACAGCCCCAACTGAATTCTTCCGATCTTACAGTTTTAAATATTGTCGTACAACTGGTGACACCCAGATATGTGTCTGCAGGTCCCACCTCTGCCTTGCACTGCAGATCCTTATGTCTAACTGCCTACGCTATCTCACCACCTAGATGTCTAAGGGGCAGCTCAAACTTTAACACGCACAAAACTAAACCTCTGATTTGCCTCCAAAATAATCTGTTTTTCCCCCGTGTTCCCCATCCCAGTAAATAGCACCCCACTCACCTAAGTGGATCAAAAACTTTAAAGTCATCCATTTTCTCTCTCTCTCTCTCTCTCTCTCTCTCTCTCTCTCTCTCTCTCTCTCTGAGAAAGTAATCTCTCTCTCTCTCTCTCTCTCTCTCTCACACACACACACACACACACACACACACGTATACACTTCATCCTACCTACCACCAAATCCTGCTCAATCTCTCTTAAGAATGCATCTTGAATCTGACCCCTCTCTCACCAACTCCACCACTAACAACCCAGTCTGAGCCAGCATCACCGCTCCCCCAGACCATTCATTGCCTCCCAAATGTCCCCCCTGCTTCCACTTACCCCTACAATCTCGTTGCCACATACAGCCACAGGTGAACCTTTTGTAACATAATTCTCATCACTTCCCTACCCTCTCTTTACCCTCCAATGACTTTCCATTGCATTCAAAATAAAATCACAATGCCTTACCATGGTTTGAGGGTCCTACAAGACTTGCCCTATCCACATTGTTGACCTATCTCTTACCTCCAGCTTCCCAGGCCTCCCTGCTGTTCCTTCTGTCCTTACCATTGCTGATGCCTCCGCCTGGAAGGTGGAGATCCCCAAGATAGCATGTTCCCTTGCTTAATGCAGAGAAACCTTCTCTTACCACCTGCCCCAAAATAGCAGCTCTCCTCTTACTCTGATTTCTTTTTCTTCATAGAACTTAAAACTGCCTGATATATTACAGTATCTATTTATGTGTTTATTGTCTGTCTCCCCACTTGAATATAAGCTCTCCGAGAGCTGGGACTTACTCTCTTTTGTCCACCACTAGTATCCCTAGTGCCTAGGACAGTGCCTGATACATCATACATGCTCACTTGATACTTGTTGAATGAATGAAGCAAAAGTAATAAGCAAATGTAGGAATGAATGTAAGTAAGGATGGCTACTGACAGGTGGTTTCAAGGTTACATCGAAGGTCTTATTTATTAAGAGAGTTGCAGCAAAACATGGAGTAACTGGTACTTTTTTTTCCCCCTCCCTTGTGTTATTTTATGGTGGCTACTCAAAGATAAAGCACGTCCCTATCTCATTGCCTATTTCAATTCAGTTCATTTCAGGAGTTCTGGACTTCCTCTTTGTACACATAGAAAATCTCTTCTTTATTCCACATTCTGAGCCCTCAAAAATTATATGTATTCACAATTACCAAATCATAAACTCAGCTTTTACCCACTTACTGTACATAAAACAGAGCTAATGAGATTAGGCAATAGAAAGCAAAATTATACTAATGGAATTCTCCCAGGGGCTAAGCTGATTTCTCTCTAAAAGTTAAGTACATTCCAGAAATCACATTAAAACTCTTTCAGACCTCCCTGGGTCTCAGGGGTCAAGAGAAAGGAAACCTGATGTAGCTTCTTCACAAAGCAGCTTACCACTCTCAACATTTAAGTATGCTTTGTGACTTTCTTCCTGCATCTTAAAGAAATCCATAATATTTTCTCTTTGCATGCTAAAGCTTGCTGTGATGACAGCCACTTCCCCATAAATGGTGCCCACAAAGATGGGCATCAACTGCTACTGGCACATCGGCCTCAGCTCCACACACCATAGCACAAAGTAAAATTGATTCCTTTGTAAGAAATAGCTGAAGTGAAAAGAGGTGACTGTCTACCTGATCCTATAAGAATACTGTCTTAATTTGGGGTCCCCCATAGGCAGACCCTGAAACAAGGAATCAAATGTAAGTCATTTGTTTAGCAAGAGATCCCAGGAAACACTGGTAGGGGATGAGCATTGACTTTTCCAAAAAGCATTTCCTAAAAATGGATGTTCTCCTATAAAGTCATCTTCTGTACAAACAAAGCATAACAAGAGAACTCTGGGAAGTTTTCAGTGAGAACTGAAATCTCGGAGAGACGTTTGGAAGCAGGTCACCTGGGTACGGGTTGAGGGCGCTGGGTCTATTAGTGGGGTTTTCTGGGTTGGGTTTGGGTTTTGTTTGTAACAACTCTCGACAGCCTGACAGTCAGAACAAGTTACAAAGAAAAGCCGATCAGGTGGCCCTGACTGGAGAAAGCAGCCCTGCCTTTCATTCTGGAAGCCAGCCCTTCCCCTGGGGTGGCCATCGGAAGGGCAGCCACCCTGCTGTGGTCTGGGCCTCCCTCACAGAGCCACTGTGACCACTGCTTCCAAGACAAAGAACCGCAGATACATGTACACATGCATGCACACTCACTCGGGAGACCATAATATTACAGACACAACATAGACTAACTTTTTTTGTATATTTGGGCATGTTTTAAGACCCTCACCACTTCAAACAGTAAACAGTCTAATTGTATAAAAACATGCAATAGAGAAGTACACACATTCCACAGCAAAGACGTTGAGGGCCCACCATGAGCCGGCATTCTACAGGGTCACAGGGATACAGAAATGAAATGCGTAGTTCTTGTCGTTGGTGCTCACACAATGCCAGTAGGGAAGACACCCTTGGAGACAGATACACGATACTCCAATGTTATCCTTGCTCTGTGTGTGAACAACACATGAGCAGTCATGTGGGGGGGTGTAAAAGGCAGAGGCCTTAAACCAACTGTGATAATGTTTGGAAAGCACTCTCAAAGGGTATTTGGATATTGGGGATGAGTCTGTGTTTTCCAGGAGAAGGAAAAGGGTAGGTTCCTATAAATTGTTTTCATTGAGTAATCTGCTGAAAATCCCCATGTTGACTTTTGAAAAGTCAAGCTCACATCAGAAAGTCAGAGGTGAAAAGGTGGAAGGAAAAAGAACAGACACATGATAGCTTCACCTCAGAGAGAGATGTCTAGAGTCTGGGAACAGAAAGGAAATTGTTCAGATCAGTGGGATCTGAATACTTGCCTGGTGAAAATCTCCATGCCCAGAGCTGAAATAAACCGCTAGCAGAAAGGAAAAGATTTCAGTCCAGAGGCCACAGAAGGAAAAGCAGGGAAGCCCCGCTCTGCCAAAACCACATCATCAGCCAACCAGGCTTAGGTGGACAGTGAAGACGGCCTTTGCACCTCCTTCCTTTGTCTGTTTACCTAAAGTAGAGATCGCATGTGGCTCCCAGAAAGGCCTGTTGGGGTGATGCTGGTGCTTCTGTGCTTCACAGGCCAATGAGAACAGACCAGATGTGGCACCAGGAAGCTCACCAGCAGTGCCCGGTGGCCTCACACCCTGCCTGCCATGGACCGGAGTGGATGATCATTGAATGTTCATTGAATTTTATTTTAATGTCCAATGGTAGATAATTTCTATTTCTATGTGGCTACTGAAGCACCTATTACAGCTGGCAAGACACATCTGTTGAGCCTTCTTGCTGATCTGGGTGCCTTGCCTATTTGTACCCCAACTTTCCTCTAACATCAAATTAAGAGTCTGTTTTGAGTGGTCCCTGAATCACGAATAAAATCATCTAAGCTTGGTTGGAGGTTGGAAAGCCTTTCTTTTTTTGTTTTTGTTCAACTTGTAAATGGTATTTATTATTATTATGCAACCTTAACTAAATTTCTATAACTATTATAATGGATATGGAAAATAAAATGTTTTTCATTTTCTTTTTTTTTTTTAATTAAAGTTTATTGGGGTGACAATTGTTAGTAAAGTTACATAGATTTCAGATGTACAATTCTGTATTACATCATCTATAAATTCCATTGTATGTTCACCACCCAGAGTCAGTTCTCCTTCCATCACCATATATTTGATCCCCTTTACCCTCATCTACCACCCCCGACCCCCTTACCCTCTGGTAAGGAAAGCCTTTCTAAGAACCAGAGATCTGTTCCCTATCTGTAGAAGAAGAATGTCCTATTGCAGTGAACAAGCAATAGACAAAGGAGAAATAGCATATGCTCTGGGGAAGCATCTTCAGCCCTCTTATCTGTGACAGCCACCAAAGGCAACAATGACGAAGAAAAGAGATAGGGTGTAGATAGGCTGATGGGAAATGTCTGTGAGTGCTGGGGGCAGCCGCCATGCTCAGCCTTGATTCTAGGATCTACTGGACACATTGAATCACCTTGAATACAAGTTAGTACTGCTTCCAGGAATCTAAGAAAAAAAATTAGTTATGTTTTTCCATTGTTATGACTTCTTCCAGCCCTTATGAGTGTTCTTCTTTTGCAATACTGTGCACATCAATCTCACTTTTCATTGTTGACTCATGCAACTAGCGTGTAGTGAGAGATATATTGAGGAGCACACTGAGTATATGTGGAGGTGGCAAAAGAGATGCTTAGAAATACCACAGGCCGAAGAGGACATATAGATGGCTGATAGACATATGAAAAAAAATGCTCTCTAATCATCAGAGAAATGCAAATTAAAACCACAATGAGGTATCACCTCATACCTATCAGAATTGCTACCGGTATCAGCAACAAATCAACAAACAACAGTGTTGGTGAGGATGTGGAGAAAAAGAAACCCTCACATACTGATGGTGGGATTGCAAATTGATGCAGCCACTATGGAAAACAGTCTGGAGGTTCCTCAAAAAATTAAAAATAGAACTACTTTATGACCCAGCAATTCCACTTTTGGGTATTTACCTGAAGAAACCTAAAACACTAATTTGAAAAAATATATGCACCCCTATGTTCACTACAGCACTGCTTACAATAGCCAAGATATGGAAACAACCAAAATCCCCATCAGTGAACGATTGGATAAAGAAGAGTTGGTACATATTTGCAATGGACTATTACTGGTCACAAAAAGAAATGAAATCTTACCGTTTGCGACAACATGGATGGACCTAGAGGGTATTATACTAAGCGAAATAAGTGAAACAGAGAAAGACAAATACCATATGATTTCACTTACATGTGGAATCTAAAAAACAAAATAAATGAACAAACAAAACAGAAACAACCTCATAGATATAGAGAAAAAAATTGATGGTTGCCAGATGGGAGGGAGATTGGGGGGCTGTGTGAAAAAGGTACAGGGATTAAGAAGTACAAATTGTCATAGGAATGTAAAGTACAGCATAGGGAATATAGTCAATAACGTTGTAATAACTACATATGGTATCAGGTGGGTACTAGACTTATGAAGAGGGAAATCACTTCATAAGTTATATAAATGCCTAATCACTATGCTGTACACCTGAAACTAATATAATATTGAATGTCAACTGTAATTGAAAAAAATTTTTAATTAGAAAAAAATGTTTAGTCTTCAGACCATCTTCTAATCACCCTTTTAGGGAAACAAACTGAAACACGTGAAGACAATTGTCGTGCGGGAGACCCTGCTCGCTGCGCCATTTGTTGTGCACGGAGGCCTTCTTGCCGCGCCATCTTTCAGGCAGGGCGGCCTGCGGGGTCTCTGCTCCCGCTCCCCACACAAGAACGCAGGATATGGTGAGGCTGAAAAGGAACACCCACGGAGCCATAGGTAGGGGAGTCATACCACCACGGTCTCACTGGAGGCTGGGCCCACCGGACGCCGACCTGCCGTCCGCTTTCCGCCAACCGACCGACCCACGACTCTCCTCCACTCTCTCGACTCTGCTCCTCTCTCTCCGCTCTCCTCTTCCGCTCTCTTCGGCTCTGCTCGGCTCTGCTCGGCTCTGCTTGGCTCTGCTCGGCTCCTCAGCAATCCTTCGTAGCCGCAGCAGTTATACCAGCGGCCAATCGGCTAACCGGCCACAGCCGACGGCCAATCAGCCAAAGCCGTCGGCCATTCACCACCCGAGCCAGCACCCTTCCACGTGAGGCCAAGAGCCTGTAAACTACTTTCTGGGGCTCTGTCCCCACAACAATTGAAGATGGTCAAATGTTTAATTTCCTTTTCTTTACAAGGCATTTAATTTTCAAAATGATAATAGCACATTTTTCCTAACTATTAAAGTAATGCATACTCATTTCTCTGTAAAAAAAAAAAGAAGAAGAAATATCAGACAATACAAAAAGTGACAAACATCCTAAATCTCATTCAGAGCTTAATTAGCATATTATGGGGTAGATCCCCATATATAAACATATGTAAACATTATATATACACATACATACACATATACATATACATATACATATATAAACATTCTCAAAAATGGGATCACCACACTATACATGCTATTTAATAACCTGCTTTTTTCGGTTAATGTCATGGATGTTACTCATCTAATATAGATCTACATTCATTTTAAATGGTTGTATGAATGTACCACAATTTCTGTATTCAATCTCTTATTTGAGACATTAAGTTTGCTTTCAGTTTTTTTCCTATAATAAACAATCTTATGTGTAGAACTTTATTCTCATGTTAGCATAGTATATTCAGAGCATTTTCTTTTACAAACATTCATTAAATGCCATTCATTGGACTTCAAGCTCACAACCTGGTATTAAATGAGACCCCAGTCTCATCTGTGCAGAGCACAGAAAGGAATAGAGTGACAGGCAAGACCATCTCAAGACTCGGACTTGTCTGGGGGAGTAACAGCAAAGTAGAATGCTCAAGAAAACAGCAGAGCAGGATTTTGCTTGTCTTTAGTTTGTTATCCTTACAGATACTACTCAGAATCATAACCATTGAATTTGTGTTCTCATTGGTAAAATGGCATTAATGATATTACTTGCCACTTCGGGGATTTTGTGGGGATTGAACAGTATGATGTATGTACAGCCCTTGGCACAATATCTGGCAGACAGTTGGTGCTCAGAAAAGTAGCTATTATCATCATACAGAAACCTTGAAATCCCGGCCAATACACTTATAAGGAAAAAGGACCATAGCTGATTTTTAAGCTTTTTGGGAAAATGTCCTCCCTGGTGACATGATTTGACTGAGGGTATGACCACATCCGTAAAACATCAAACAATCCTCCCCTGGGGTTAAGTTTGTTGGCACCTTCCCTCCTCCTTCCAGCCAAAGGCATTCCCTGAATGGGGTTGTATTTCCAGCACTTGGATGTCAATCTTGTTGCCTATAAAACCCTCACGAGTTATTTTTAAATGCTTAATTCCAAATACACAATAAGAAATTATATAGATTTCTTCTTTTATTTGTCAAACTAGGGAAAACGTCACAGGGAGATCTCAGAAACTATTTTTCTCAATTCCACCCTATTTCATCTGCTCTGTGCTTCTCCCCATGGGAGACAAGTATTAAATGCTGACCTTGATTCCTCAAATAATCCTGTAAAATAGGTGTTATGTCTATTTTACAGGTGAGAAAGCCAAGGCTATGGCCAGTAAAATGAATTGGTCATAGTATCTAGGGAGTGGCCAACCCAGGATTCAAATTTTCCTCTGATTCCAAATCCCAGGTGTTAACAATCTTAAACTTGAATGCAAAGGAGAATCACCTGGGGGTCTTGATACTGATTCACTAAATCCAGCTGGGCTCGTGGAATCTACATATTCACAAATACCCAGGTGACTAAGATCCAAGAACATCGGAGTCACAGTTGGAGAAGCACTGTCCTTTCCTGTACAACATTTATAAAGCCAAGCTTGGGGGGCAGCGTTCTCCAAGGCCATAGGATTTTCTTCTCCAGGTCATCACCAAAATAGCTTTACTGAAACTTCAGTACACCTTGGAATGGAGCTATGTATATGTTTTGGACATTTGCTGACTTACAAAATGGGTCCCAGACCAGGATTGGACACACTGGTTTCTGGATGATTCTCTTTATCTGCTGAAATTTTCTTTAGCATCTCCCCAGAAGAGAGTCAGATCATTGCAATGACCTTTCCTTCTCTAAAATCCTAATCATGTATCTTCCAATCCATCTTATCTTATCCTCTACTGACCCAGTTGGCTTTCTTTCTTCACAGGTTTCTAATGCTTTAGTCAGTGTGAGAGAACGTGAAAATTGGGAAGATTTGTGATATTGTATGGAGAAGGCCACATTGGGTACAGCAGTAGTTTCCAAACTAGGTTCCAAGAATGCTTGGAGAGCTGCAAAGGTACAATATAGAGGAGGAGCTAGAGAAAGAGAAGAAAGCCAGAGCAGGGTGGGATTCTGCACTCAATTCTGTTTCATGTGTAGAACTGGAATTCCTAAAAGATTCACTCGAAAAAATTATTTCACTGGAAAATAAGACTGAAAAACTAATGGAGATACTGGTGTAGGTTTAAAGAATTCTATCCAAGTCTCCAGCTAACTAGCGGAATGATATGGGGGAGGAAAAAAGATTGGCTTTGTTGATGCCTGTCTTAGACTACTAGGGCCGCTATAACAAAATACCACAGACTGGGTGGCTTAAACAAGAGAAATATATTTTCTCACAGTTATGGAGGCTGGAAGTCCAAGATCAAGATGTGGGCAGGTTTGATTTCTCCTGAAGCCTTTTTCCTTGGCTTGCAGAAGGCCGTCTTCTTGCTGCGTCTTCACATGGCCTTTTTCTATGCATGCATGCCCCTGGTGTCACTTTCTCTTCTTATAAGGACACTAGTCCTATTGGATTAGGAACCCCCCCCTTATGACACCTTTTAACTCTAGTTACCTCCTTAAAGGCCCTACCTCCAAATACAGTCACATTTGGAGGTTAAGGCTTCAATCTATGAATGGTGGGGGGGACACAATTCACTCCATAACAATGCCTCAGTCTCCTTTCAGGAAACACCAGAGGTTTGTTAAGCAACCTGCTGTGTGCTGGGCCCTGCTCTGTGTGCTTGGGACAGAGGCTCCCTAGAAGGGGCCTTGGCACTCGAGGAGTTCACTATCTAGAAGAACTAGGTAGGTGCTGATAAGGGATGACTAGGGCAAATGGGGACTCAAAAGAGAGAAGGGAGCGTTCAGGAAATGCCTCCCAGGGAAGTGCGTTGAGATGAAATATGAAACATACAGTTAGAAAACTGGAGGAAGGGCATTTCCTGCAGACGGGCGCAGGCCTGGAGGATTCGTTCCGAGACCCACGGGTTACATCAGGAGGAGAAAGCACAGTCCGAAGTGGGGAAGCAGTGAAGAGAGGCTGGAGCAGTGAGGCAAGGAGGCCATGAAGCGGTGCTGAGCAACTGACTTACTCAATAGCAGAGTCACCTCGAAAACGTTTTCAGCTGGAGAACACTTCTGCCTAGTAGAAAGCCCTAAAATTCTGCAATGCAGCTGGTCTCTGGCTCTCCCTTACCACCATGTCATTTGTGGCTAACTGATGTCAGCCAGTCAGTGATGGATTACACATGTACTAACTGCATTAACTCTTGGTTACATCTCTAACGGGAGCTGGGGAGTGTGTGTGTGTGTGTGTGTGTGTGTGTGTGTGTGTGTGTGTGTGTGTGTGTGTGTTGATTAGGTCTTGGTTATAAATTACCCTCTGGACTGTGTGGTCTACATTCCTGTGGTCTACAGAGGAAGCATACATCATACTTAAATGTCTTATTTCATAACAACAAACACCCATATGGATAATTAGGACCAGGACTATTAAATTTGTCATAATAAAAGCATGTAAAACCTCACAATCCTGAACTCCCTGCCTACTAAAGGCTCATTCAAGACCATAGGTTCACATCCTGAGAAACAAAGCCTCACTGCTTCCTGGAGGAGGGAATGAGTACATGCTTTTAAAGAGCTGTGCCTTTCCATAATTTCCCAGAAGCTTGTAGTGTAGTCACAAAGAAGAAAGGGGCGCATCAATTGGGTTTTAATAGATAATTATTTGTCAATTACATTTTAATAACACTGATTTCAGTGCTCTCTGAGAAACGTTCAAAAGATTATCCCTTTCCTATTATAAATTCTGGGCTAAAAGAGGACAGGCATTGAATAAGCAATTAGGTGCATAAATACATATATATCAATATACATTGTACGGGTAACTTAATTAAAAACAAAGTTTTCCCCCAACTCAGGAAATCTCTCCATAAAGGTAGTAGAAAAAGAAAAGAGTTTTATTATTCAATAAGCGTTAAACCAAAATATGATGTGTGTCACAATCTGCTAAAAGATTGCAAAGACAACATGGAATTTTACCTTTTTACATAGCCAAGCAGATACAACCCATCCCATACATGTTTTCAGGATAAACAACAACTAGTCTTCAAGAGGACCTGACAGTATCACTTAGCATAAACAATTCACCCTAAATTTACTGGGTTAGTTGAGAGTGACCATTTGTGTTACAAAGGAAAAATACACTTCTGTTATCTTTATGACAAAGGTAGTTTTGCAACTTGGAGCAAGGCACCCTGAAATTAGGCTCCTGCCCTCCCGCAGAAATTGGGAGATGGGCAGCTATTGCCCTTAATGTTTCCATTTCAAAGAGATGGCTCCCAGGACCTTCAGGAAGACATTCTTGGGTCATAAAGCTGTCAAGAGCCTTATTTTGTTTCTAAAAAGATTTACACAGATTTCTAAGAAACAGAGAAAATTTATAATTACAAGATTTCTAAATGCCCTAAGGAAAGGAAGGGCGGGGAAAAAGTCTCTTCCCTTATTTTCAACGGGGAGAAGTAAGCCTCGTATTTATAATTTTCATTTGTCCTTACACCATCAAGGCAAAAATCCACTTCCCAACAATAATAATCATACTGACAACAGGAATAGTTAACAGAACTTACTCTGTGTGCCTTTATTTAGCGCTCACAACTGCTCTATGAGCAGCACTAGTCTATCCCCATTTGCACACGAGGAAAGTAGGCCAGGTACCCCGTCAAGGCCACAGAGCTATTAAGTGGCAAAGCTGGAGTTCACACGCACACAACCTTGTCTCCAGGAACCCCAGTTTGAACCATTGGGCAGTCCTGTCTCAGGGAAAAATAAACGCTTACATGATTTATTGCTGGTTAGTGTATGTATGTGGTATTTCTAGAATGAAATAGTGCTACTTACACCATTCTGCATTTAAGAAAGAAAACCTGCCAACATTTATTGATCTCTTCCTTTTGCCAAATGTGCCCATTGAATCATAAACATATTATAAGCATCATCTCAATCAGGACAACTGAGGCAGGGGTTACCCGCATCTTCCAAATAAAGCAGAGATGTTAAGGAACTTCTCTAGAGTTACCCAGCCAGTAAGTGGTGGAATTAGGATTCAAAGACAGAGGAAATAGCTTCAGAACATATACATTTAACCAATAAACTATATGCCTCCAAGAAAATCAGGAAACCTATATTATCAAGGAAGGCCACTTGACCTTCAAGATAATGTTCCGAGAAGAAGAGAAAGCCTGTGAAGTCGACCTTGTTGCCAGAGAGAAAGTGAGAGCACCTCTAGCAAAAGAAGTATGGACAGAAGCAAGGAACAGGGAAACCATACAAATTATCGCTGATAGTCTTTCCCGTACAGGAAGGAAAGATTAGAAGCAGATATGTGAGGCTGAGTATTCAATGTCAACAGACAGAGATGAATTTACTGAGGAGCCAATACATCGTTGGGCTCCATGATTTGCAATTTCATGTGTGGTAATACTCAAATTGTTTTTGCTTTTATTTATGTTTTTAAAGGATTATCAGGATCACATAGTGAAGTGTTACTCATGAGCTAGTTCATGAAATGAAAAGGCAAAACACTTACGAAGAATTTCAGAAGAATGCATAGAAGTCACCAAAGTGGGGATGGCACATTAAGATCTTCACCAAATTTTTTCGTTCTTGTGAAATGCATTAAGAATTGAGGTTGCTACACTCTCATTCTGCCATGGATCTGTTTTGGGGGCTTCATTAATAAAAGCCTTTCAACCTGTATAAAATATGGAATGGCTTCATGTTAAAACTGAACAATGAATATTGAGATTAATAAATCAGCACC
Organism: Rhinolophus sinicus; assembly: GCF_057876585.1. NCBI lineage: Eukaryota > Metazoa > Chordata > Mammalia > Chiroptera > Rhinolophidae > Rhinolophus > Rhinolophus sinicus. Next base: position 48,430,178 of record NC_142504.1, read on the forward strand.
AACATTCTATTGTCAACACACCTAGGTAAGGCCTACCAAGTAATTGTGCCTGTTTTATTGCTTTTCATAGATTCCACAGCATCCTTAATGAGGACGAGAGAAGGAAGATGTCCATAAATTAACAATCAAAATTCCTTCTCATGAGTTACTTACTTTCTAGAAAAGATCACGTGAGAAAATGTTGTGCCTGATGTCAAAGTCTAATTGTCCATTGCATACAGGAATAGCACACAATTATCAGGGCCTCATTCTTAGGCTATTTTCTCCCCTTTCTTAGCCAAGAAGATCTACAAAAGTGACCAGAAGAACAGTTTTAGCAATTATCCTCCAACTCTCCTGTGTTAAAATCAGTATGTCAAAAAAGAGGTAGGAGGAGACAGAGACAGATGTCGGGGTAGGGGCGGGGGGTGAAGGGGGTAAGGGTGGGAAAGAGAGAGAGAATAAGAAAGGCAGAGAATATAAAGGATTAAAAAAAAAAAAAAGAACCTAGGGGAAGAAAGGAGGAAAGAAAACACACTAGTACTATCTCAGGTTGTACATTTTTCATTTCTCAGATACCTCTCTGCATATTTATAATTTAAAAAATTAAATGATTGTTACAACCAAGTGGTAAAATTATCCATGGGCTCAAGATGAGGGAGGCCCTCCCTGCCCCTGATTCCTCTGCCCAGCTCCTTAATGGAGGTGGAAGGAATTGAAAGCCCCCAAAAGTCCACACTGAGGTTGCAAGTCACTGAGTATCTCCACCAAACTCAAGACTTGCTTTGCCAGGTTTTTCACAGATTCCTGTGCTTGGTTTGGTTTCATTCATTCATTCAACAAACAACTTTTGAGCACCTGTTATATACCAAGCACCTCATTAAGCAGGTGATACAAAGATGAAGAGAACACAGTCTCCACCTCAGGGAGCGCAGTCCAGTGCTTTGCTTCTCCAAGTGTGGTACCAGCAGCAGCATCACCTGGGACATTATTAGAAATGCAAATTCTCAGGTTGCTCCCCAGACTTACTGAATCAAAATTTGCATTTTTTTTATTAAAGTTTATTGGGGTAACAATTGTTAGTAAAGTTACATAGATTTCAGGTGTACAATTCTGTATTACATCATCTATAAATCACATTGTGTGTTCACCACCCAGAGTCAGTTCTCCTTCCATCACCATATATTTGATCCCCTTTACCCTCATCTACTATCCCCCTGCCCCCTTACCCTCTGTCTGTGTCTATGAGTTTTTGTTTCTCATTTGTTTGTCTTGTTTTTTTGTTGTTTTTGGTTCATATACCCCATATCAGTGAAATCATACGGTTCTCTGCTTTTTCTGTCTGACTTATTTTGCTTAGCATTATAATCTCAAGATCCACCCATGTTGTCACAAATGTTCCGATATCATCTTTTCTTACCGCCGAATAGTATTCCATTGTGTATATATACCACAACTTCTTTATCCATTCATCTATCTAAGGACATTTTGGTTGTTTCCATGTCTTGGCCACCATAAATAAAGCTGATAATTTACATTTTTAACAAGATCCCCAGGTAAGTCTTAAAATTTAAGAAGCACTGACCTAGTGACTGATGAGTGGGGATGATGGCATGCAAGTAAAGATGAGCAATGGGAATATACCCCAGTTTTCATCAACCCTCACAACAAACAACTACAATCAATTCAGACCCTCTAATCCCCTAAAGCTCATGTTAATCAATCTGCAACGAAAATCAGTGTTAGACTCTAACTGAGCCCAAAAGTATAAGCAAGCATTTATTTTCAGCACAGATCCAAACCCCCTGCAGTCAGACCACACAAGGGACAAACCAAAGAGAGAATATGGATAGATCAGTAAGTGGAGGTTGGTGGTTCAGGTATTGCTCCTGTAAAAATTGGGTTAAGAAGGAAAACACAAGTCAAAGATGGCAGCACACTGTCTGACCTGTGAGCATTGTGCCAACTGTCCAGCTGCACGTCACTGCAGTATACTTAATACAGCAAATCTAAACCACAGTAGGAGAAAGGGCATCTGTCCTCTGTTCCAGTTAGCTACGTATTGCTGCATAACAAATTATCCCAAAATTTAGTGACTTATAACTTTGTCAAAGTTTTGTTTAAAAATCTCATACCCATTAGGATGAGTACTATCAAGAAAAATCCAAAAAACAAACAAACAAAAAAATAGCAAGTGGTAGAAAGATGTAAAGAAATTGAAGCCCTTGTGCACTGTTGATGGGATTATTAAAATGGTGCAATAAAAAACATTATGGGGATGGCGGGATGGCTCAGTTGGTTAGAGTGCAAGCTCTTAACAACAAGGCTGCCAGTTCAATTCCCCTCGGGATGGTGGGCTGCGCCCCCTACAACTAAAGATTGAAAACAGCAGCTGAACTGCATCCTCCACAACTGGATTGAAGGACAACAACTTGGAGCTGATGGGCCCTGGAGAAACACACTGTTCCCCAGTATTCCCCAATAAAATAAAAATGAAAAACATTATGGAGCTTCCTCAAAAATATTAGAAATAAAAATACCATATAATCCAGCAATCTTACTTCTGGGTATATAGCCAAAAGAATTGAAAGCAGGGTCTTGAAATGATATTTGTACGCCCATGTTCATAGCAGCATTATGCAAAGTAGCCAAGAGGTGGAAGCAGCCCACGTGTCCATTGATGGATAAATTGATAAATAAAATGTGTTCTATTCATACAATAGGATATTATTCAGCCTTAAAAGGCAAGGAATAAAAAAAAATGTTTAAAAAAAGGCAAGGAAATTTTATTACATGCTACAGCATGAATGAACTTTGAGGATGTTATGCTAAGTGAAATATGTCAGTCACAAAAAGACAAATACTGTATGATTCCACTTATAGCAGCTATCTAAAGTCATCAACTTCATAGAAACAGAAAGCCAAATGGGAGTTATTAAGGGATGGGGGAGGGAGGAAAATGAAATGTGTTTAGTGGCTATAGAGTTTCATACTCCCAAGATAAAAAAGTTATAGAGATCTGTTTCACAACAATGTAAACATACTTAACACTACTGAACTATACACTTTAAAACGGTTAAGATGGTAAATCTTATTTTATGGGTTGTTGTTTTTTATCACAATAAAAAATAAGCTTCTTATACTCTTAAAACCCAGATTCAAGGAAAGGGGAACGTATACTCCCCTTCTCAACAAGAGAAATGGCAAAGAATCTACAACCATCATTAACGTGCCACACCCACTGTGGGACACAACATGTCTAGAGCACCTGAGGACACAGATAGTGGGGTATTATTTTCAGGGCATTTATTTAATTTCCCAGAGATAAAGAGTGTCCGAAGGCTCTGTTAGAGGTGGGTGCCATTAAAACAATAGAACAGGAGGAAATGATTAAGCCTATATAGCCAAGGAGAGAATATAGCCGGACTTCCTCTTTTACCTCATTTTCACAACAAAGATTCAGCAAGCCATTCTGCTAAAAGTCTGACACTCCCACCAAATATTCTTTTTCACTCAGACAGTGCCTGCCCCCAGCCATCCTGACACTGGGACTCCAGGCCCTAATTGAATAGGTCAGATAGAAACAATCAGCAGAAACGACCACAGGAGACTTTTCAAAGTCCACAAACACATAGAAAATTCAAGAACACAGCATTTAGGTAGTCCAGACAAGTGGCCATTATAAATGCTGCTCTTGTGAGCAGTGATTCAAATGACAGCTTCAAAAAGGACTTGCAAAAGCCCTGTGGAAATGAAACATGGGCAACTCAGAGCACATGACATGTTACAAGGACAAACCTGACTGAACAAAGATCCAAAGCTTCATTTAACGACTTATTTACTCAGCCCTGTTCTGTACAAACCTGGGAGAATATGACATCTTTTAAATTGCCTCCCCTGAGCTATGCAGCATCCATGGTGCATGGGAAAATTTTGAAAAACGCAGAATGTTTTACAAAGTGAAGATCACAGTGTAACCACACTAATGCTTCCACCAAATTCTCCAAACTGCCTTGGTGTCTCACCGTCATTAGAGTAAAGAAATGATGGCAACATCTGCAGAGCAAAACCCTGCCTTTTATCCTCTTCCGCCTACTGGCTTCACAAATGTGCTCCAAGGGCTAGCCCTCTCCAGGCCCTCAGGTGGACAATTCTTCATTGTGCATACCATTGAAGTAATCATAGTAACATTCTAATTTCACTCCCCACGGCAAAGTGTTTTCCTGATACTGTGTGGAGAGTGTTGGTGTTCTGATCATCCCTGGAACAAATATGCTGGTTATTTTTAGCCCAGCATAATCTGCAGAAGTCTCACACACCCTGGGGTTCTGGTTGCATGGTGGTGCGAGCGCTAGGAAGAAACAATACACAGTGGTCGCAGTGTCTGAGTAATTCAAACTCAAGGCAACATTCCCAGGCGGCCTGGTGATAACCAGCCTGTTCTCACCAGCAGGACAAGACCAGGATCACGCCTAGTGTGCAGAATGTAATGAGACACCCACCTGCATTTGCACAAGCCAGAGAGCGAGTGCACCTCCTTAAACGCTGTACCCTGGGAGCCTCAGGCCTCACCCCAGTCCAGACATGGTTCACTGGCTTCACTCTCATTTTTCCATTCACTTCCCAGCTCCCTGCCCAACATCGATACCATGTGTGGGCAGTGTAGTCCCAGGGTTGACAACAGAACAAAGAGTAGAGCTTTAAAAAGGAAGGGTTGAGTCATCAATGAGGGATCCAGTAAGGGCTTTGGCCACGTGGAGGGTACAGGTGACGCAAGTCCAGAGCAAATCCAAGTAGGGTTGGTGATGAATGACTTGTCCTGGTCAGCCCCTGGACTGCGGGCCCAATGATGGGGTGTAAACAGAAACCCTTGTGAGATTGGCAACAGATGTTCCCTTCCTGCAAGAGGGCTCAGATCTTCCCAGGGAGCTGCCTACCCTGCAGGAAGTTCCCGTCTCTTTTCCAGGCTTGAGTGTCAGTGCTCTGGGGGCTGATCTAAAGCCCTTCCACCCCCATTTGCTCTCTTCCCAGCTCACTGGGATGTCATCTGTCTTAGAGCCGGGGAAAGAGAAAGTGGGAGTCTCTGGTTCCTGGACGCCCACAAATGGTTTACACCAAAGCCGACTTTTCTGTCATAAAATCGGGTATATTTATTTGTGAACCTCAAGAAAATAGGGACTACGCTCTTGCCTCCCTCTTCTCATGCACCGTACACATATAACCCTGGGCAGTCCCATGGGCATGAGGTTGGTGCAAAAGTCATTGCGGTTAAAATAGTTAAAAACAATTGCAAAAACCGCAATTACTTTTGCACCAACTAATACCTTCTCTTCCACGTGCATAGCCATTTTTCAACACACATTTCCCTATTCTGTTTCATATGATTACACCTCCCACCCACTCCTCCCTCCACCCCAGCTAGCACCTTTCACAGATCTTACTGGAAAACCCAGACTTTCAACATTGTGAATTTTAAATAGAAAAATAACCAGAGTGAAGAATGCTAGAGTAGTGGAATCCTGGACCCACAACGTTGATTCCATCTAGCGAGAGCACCTCCACAGCACCAGAGCAGAGACCGCTCAAGGTTCAGAAGTGCCTGTAGTGCTGGATAAAATTCCCCGATTGCTTATGTTGCTTTTAATAATATCTGAAGAAAGCATTCCCTTCCGTAGGGCTTCTGCCAGCATGATTCAATTTCAGAGAATCATTACAGACTAATCACCATTATGACATGATCATATTTCAATTATCCCCTGTGAAGGCTGGGTACATTAATGTAACTGAGTTCTCTCACTGAGAGAAAGAAGTTCATTAAAATCATAATGTGCATAAGATTTTTTAAAGTGTGTTGGAAAACAAGGGCACAAAGACTGGAAACAACAACAGAATCTCTTAGATCTTTCTCTAGCACTCATTCGAACACCATAATCTTATCTCGTGATGTGGATCAAGGACTATAACTGAATAATGGGCCAATTGTTTTTTTATCATTTGTGTCTAAGTGCTTTGTGATGCAAAACCCAATAGGCTGTCTGCTTTCAGCCCACATCTGGCCAGCTAGATGCATTGACCCATCTTCACGGTAGGTAAGGGTACATTTAAGCCCTAGTTAACAGTGCCAAAGTCTGAAAATTATCTAAAGAATGAAGCTGATCACACTATTTGTGGTCTAGTTATATCAATACAGGCACAGTCCCTAATGTGAAGAAAAGGGAAAGCAGCCAGCCCTTGAGAATTTGTCCCAAAGAAAGGAATTTAAAAGAACAAATAGAGCTTTATATGCAAAGGTATTCATTATTGATAACAACAAAAACAGAAACTTAACTACACTCTGACAATGGTGAAATAGTGCTGAGTAGACTACTGGGCATGGAATGGAAAGGAATGAGGGTGGAATGGAATACTATGCAGCCATTAGAAATTGATGCTAATGATGCAGAGAATGGAACTATATAGAAAACTGTTTTCCACGTAATGTTAAAACCGTCCTCTGTACTGTGATTCCAACTACATAAAATCAGTGCATATGTAGGTAAGAAACGGGAGGAAAACAATGGGTGTCTCAAGGTGATGGGATTGTGGATGATTCAGCTCTATAATCATTTCTTTCCTGGCTGGAATAATGTTGGTTATATAATAAATCAATAAAACATAGAGGAAAAAGGAAAACACTCATGTGAGGCATTTTCTATGTCAGGCAAAAAAAAAAAGTTGGTGATACTTGAGGTCGTTTCGCATTCTTCCTTGCTCCCGCGAAGCAGCTGGTCATCTTTACCCAGATGGAGGAAATACACACATCTCAGTTGTAGGAGGGATCCTTTGCCAGAAGAATGTGATGTTTGTTTAATGGGGGGAAAAAACCTCAAACTTTTCAATCTTCTTTGATAACAAGAGCATTTGAACCATTTGTTGGTGTGGTTTTTCTGTGACAACTATGCACAAAAATCTTGCTTGCTGGCATAAAATGATGCATTTTTTCTTTCTTTCCTCTTTCTTGTCCCCACCTCTCCCCTGTTCCTTTCTGCAGTTCTGCTAAGCCAATATTCTCTAGAATGAGCACAAGCTAAACAAATCGAATAACAGCTTTTGTACATCACCATCAAGAAGGAAGATGCTTGGGAGAGATCAGAGTACAGAAATGGACATGAACAACAGTGAAACATCCAGTTGTCAAAAACCCTTCTAAATCTAGATCAGCAGATATGGGAGTGATTTTCTTGAAGGAGATGTGATTATGGATTAAACACCAGCTCACTGGAAACTATCATTGAATAAGATCAGATAACATTCATGAGAAATTACATTCATGAGAAATCACATTCAGGAAATAGTTCAAGGAAGAGAAACATAAATGTGCTAGAATTAACATGTAAAAAATATATATATATATATGTACTGAGGTTTGTAAGCTGTCCTTTTTTAATCAAACTGAAAACAAAAAGCTTTAACCTTTAAACATTATTTTAAAAAAGGCAGTCAATCCTAAATCATTCCTATGTCAGTAGCCAAGTGGCTGAGCAAGCATCATTTATTGAGGAAGCATCTTAGAAAATGCCTCTGAATATCTTCTTAGGAGCCATGACCTAGGTTCCCCCATCTCTGCTGTTCATTTATTTCACTGTGTAATTAGTTACAAGCACTCAGTTAAGAGATGTAACACTTCACACTTTTTACCGAATCTGTGTTCCGTTTAATGTCTGTACAAGTTATTACTGAGAAAGTGTTTCTGACATAAACTCTCACTCCATCAAGCTGTATATTACAGGAAGTACATCTTTACATCATAGGTTCCCAAGCAACATAAATTTCCCTGTCTTTCAGGAGATAGCATCAAGGAACTCTGAAAAACATAGAAAGCTCATTTTCACTTTCGATGCTCACATGTAATATATAGGCTGCTATCAAATAAATACTTTTTCTAATTCTCCCTAGTATATGCATAGGAATTTAATACGCTTTATAAATAAGCATTTAAAATCGCTCCTGTTTTTGTTTCTATTTCTTTGCCCAACATGTCATCAGAAATCCACGTATATTCTTTCTTTACCTTACTGACAGGCACTCATTTTGTTAAAAATAAAAATCATCCCATTAAACCTATTTCTAAATGATAGTAAGTGGTACTAACTAAATAAACAATAATTTAATAGCCTTAGAAATAAGTGAATATATACTTATACAGGTCAAATAAACTTGGTAGGAGTAAGTCGCCTTTCTGTTTACTAACGTTGGTTTCAAAATACACAAATTTTTTTTATTTGGTTGGCATTTGAAAGTAGTTACAACTGATCAGTTGTTTTCAACAATCTTTAGCTTCCAGGCTCCCCTCACCCACCTCACCACATATCCTGCCAATGCAACAACAGGAAAAATTTAATATTGAAGTAGCCAATTGCTTGAGAATGAACACAAGCTAAACTGTACATGCAGGGGTAATCAGCGTAAGCCACACCATGTTCTATACTTGACCAGAAACTATACCTTCATTTTTAGACTAAAAATTAAGATTAAATTAGCATATATCACTGGAGCACCAATGGAGTATAATATAAGAAATGATATAGACCGGGGTTGATTTCTCTTACCCTCTGTCTATTAGGACCGCACTTCTATTTTTGCCAAATGTTTTGTTACTAGCCATCTTTTCACCATAAATGTGATTATGTTTCAAATGGCTAAAAGTATATTACAGGTATGCTCAAATGAGTAAAATCCAATTCACAAAGATAAGGATTTTCTAAAGAGCCAAATTAAGGGAATATTTATTATCTCTAAAATATTAGCCCCTCTCGGAGTTATTTCTTGCTTTAAATATTAGCTCTTCCACTGCATTCAAAACACCCTACTTACCAAATTTAATTATACACAACTTTTCAAGAATTCATCTTTTATTTAAAGGGAGGTACCTCTCTACTTTATCTGCAATAAAAGTAGAAGGTATTGGCTTTCTCTTATCCATGTAAATTACAGATTCCATTGGGAGTTTTACATCACAAATAGTGGTGTTTACAAAAATGAAAAAGTGTTTCCTATCCACATGCAAATGTTTTTAAACAGTTTTTTCCATAAAACCTAAGTGTAATTTAATTTAGCACACCACAGTGGTCTGAAGATGGGTCATTGATGATGTACCATCTGTACATAGCTAATACACATGTATATCACTAAATGTTAACTAACTATAAGAAGTATGTTTTTATCTTTTTTTAAAAAATAAAGTGACTCCCTTTCTCATTCTGTTCTGTTGTATTGTGTCTAAAAGTTGTGTGTAATTTTTTTAAGGTCCAGGAAATGTAAAGAAATTTGTTGGAATATCTGAATTTCTGTAAAAAATAAAAATAAAAATAAGATTTTCTTATTTTAAAGATTGCTTGGTTGGTCGCGTGGCACACATTTGGTGCATCAGTGTCTGTATTTGTCCAGTGATCGGAGACAGGTAATGATTTGACTGAAATAACTATCTTCAGAAAAATCTCCTTGCTGTCAGATTCCGTAACATGTGCCACCAGCAGACAGTATTAGACATTCAGGACCCTCGTGCAGAATGAATGATTAACATTTCCAGAGCCTCTTCTCGCCAAATATGGACATCCCTCAAGCTAAATCTTCACATACTCCGTTGAATGAAATTGATAAGTAACAGGCCAAACTCTTCAAGTAAAATGACCTGAAATATTGAATTAATTGCTCAATCTTTACTTTGCAAATTGAAAACAGCCACCTACCTGTTCATCAGACATGAGCAACCCTTTTGCAATAGTTCATATTGAGTATGTGTTGTCGAGGTGAGTTCCAATGCTAGGTCCTTTAGTTACTATATGACTCTGAACAACTCTACACGTCGGTGTTCTCATCTATAAAATGAACATAAATAATAATAATACCTGGCCCCATAGTGGTGCTGTGATGATATAAATTACAGTGGCATTGTGCTTGACAGGTAGGAGATATTCAATGAATGTTAATTCCTTCCCCTCCCACTTACATGCAAGATATTGAAGGAAAAAAAGAAACATGAAACACAGCCTCTGCTCTCAAAATGCTAAAGATAATTAGGGTAACATTTATGATCAAGGATTAAAAATTAAAATGCCTACAAGGGCCAGGTAGATAAGTGGATTAGCAGAGCAAAGCAAGCTGTGTTGGGAGATAATAGGAAACAGTGGGCACTGTGGAGCACTGGAGAGCCTAGGCCTGGTCTAAAGAGAATAAGTAGCCAACATTCAGTTTTAGTCACTCAACAAATAAGTGTTGAGTCTCTACTGTGTGCCAGGTACTATTCTAAACTCTGAGAAGATAGTGGTAAGCCGGACAAGCAAGGTCCCTGCTCTTATAGGTCTTAAGTTCTAGTAGGAAAAGAGTCAATGAACAGGAAATTCTCTTTAATAGGTACCCTAGAGAGAATTAAAACATGGAGATGATGAAAAAATGGGAAGGCTAATCAAGGAAGGCCACTGTGAAAATGTGGCATTTAAGTGAGAATGATGAGAAGGAGCCAGCCATATGAAGAAAGGGGAAAGAACATGCCATACACAGGGAGTCACCAGTGTAAAGGTTCTAAGGCAGGAGGAAGATCTATCCTTGAGGAGCAGCAAGACACACACTGGGGTGACGTGAACTGAGCCAGGAATGAGCTCTATCTAGGCTTTGTAGACCAGGATGGTTGGTATATATTTTAAGTGTGAGAAAAAGCCATTTGAGGGCCTTAAGAGAAGAGTGATGCAAACTATGTTACATTTTTAAAAGATTACTCGGTTTCTACTCGTAACGGTATGCACTAGATACTCTAAAAAGTCTTCCTTATACAGTACTACCAGCTCTTGGATAGATTGCAGTGAGCTTAATTTTTTAATACACAGCTTAGCTTGCAAAATAATAAGAGAAATCCCAAAGGTATTTTTTTTAAAAAAAGAAGAAACTAAAAACTGAGTGTGAAGTGTAAGCAAATGCAAAAATTGGGATTGCCTGAAGGCAAATCCATATATCAGAGTAGGGAATGGGAGACTAAGCCTTGGGCCATTGGAACTGGATGAGCTAAATTTGAGAATCCCACTCTAAATCAGGACACTTGAAGATGGCCGCAACTTTAGACAAGAGTGGCCCAGAAAAAATATTCATGCTAGCAAACAAAGTCTATCAAGTCTATCAAGAATTCTTATTTCCACAGTAGTTCTAGATGGGGGGGGGGGGGGGGGATAAAAAGAAGAATAGTCACCCCTGATATTTTTAATCCATGGACCTGGCCCCCTCAAGTCTAGAATTCAATTTTATATGCTCCATATGATCAAAGAGACTGCAAACCAAGAGATTAAATAACTTGCTAGGGCCCGGTAGCTAGCAGATACAAACACAGATCTTGTCTGGAAGAAACCATCTCTAACATATATCTCACCAATTAAGCTCAACAAAATATGAGACTCTCATGTTTCTGCTCATCTTGCCAGCAGGAACACTGACTGCTTTCATTCCAGACTATGTTTTCAAGATTCTTTGTATAGCAAACAGTCTGGGAAGATAGAGACAGGGCCTCCCTCCAGAGAAAAGCGTAAGTTTGTTCATTGTTCTGTAATAAAAATAATGTATCCCTGTGGGGCAAGTTCAGGCTTATAATGGGCTCGTGCCCATTATAAAAGATTTAGGTTCCCTAAGCTCAGTGTCCCTCTCTCCTGCAACGTAACCCAGCGCAATGCAGGTATCACCCAGCCCTCTGGAAATGTGGCAAGGGGAACCAACGTGCTGCCACTTGCTGTGCCATGAGTAGTAAAGCTCTTTGTCTCTGACCCAGGAGTCTCATGTTTTGCTAGGATCCATGAGACTGTGGCAGGCTAGCCTCTTAGTTTGCAAGTAGAATTAAATCTTCACCCCTTCACAGTTCTTCAGTTACCACTTGGAAATAAAAGAAATCAGACATCTGACTCACATTGTACACAAAAACCTACATGGGATGAATTAAGAACTTAACTGTGAAAGGCAAAATTTTAACTTTTAGAAGAAAATACAGATAACCTCAGAAAAGGGAAGGATTTATTGAACAAAACATAAAATCATAAAGGAAATAATTGATAAATTCAACTACATTAAAATAAAAACTTCTGTTCTTCAAAATATTCTATAAAGAAAATTAAAGCCACAAATTGGGAGAAGGTATTTGCTAAATATATTACTGATGAAGGATAACAATACACAGTATATAAAGAACCCTTAAAAATCAATTTCCTAAAAGCCCCCCCACCAAAAAAATAGGGGAAATGAGCAAAAGATATGTACAGGAATTTAACAGACAAGGAAACACAAATGGCAAACATGAAAACTCAACTACATTACTAATCAAAAAATGTCAATTGCACAATGATAATATTCATTTTATTGGCATAAATTAAAAATCTAACAATATTAAGCATTAGTACGGTTGTGCAGCAGTGGGGTTTCTTACTATGGTTGGTAAGAGTAAAATTTCGTATAATCACTTTGAAAAACAATTTGGCATCCTTGCAAAATTGAACAATTGCATACACTAAATTCATCGATTCTATTCCTAGGTACATATATGCTGGAGAAATTCTTGGCCATAAGGACCAAACACATGTACAAAAATGGAAAACACAAATATTCATCACAGAAAAATAAATAAATTGTGGATTATTCACAATTTACTTTTCAATTAATTAATGTAATACTACTATAAGCATGTCAATGAATAAATCTAAGCTAAAACACCAACATAGATGATTATATTAGGTACATACAATGCTGAGTGGGGAAAACAACAAGTTGCAGCAGATTCACTATGGCTCCATGTTTATAAGTCTCAAAAGCAAATAAAACTAAACTATGTATTGTTTAGTGATAAATACGTATATGGTAATACTATAAAGACAAGAAGCAAAAGAATGATAAAAACAAATCTCAACATTGTGGTTACTTCTGGGGAGTAGGGAGGGATTGTAATCAAGGAAAAGTATACAGGCAATTTCAATAGTTCCATATCTTCATTGAGAAGATGATTCATAGTTTTACTTGTTTCATGCTTCCTAAATTATATATATGTATATCAAATTTTGTCCACTGAAATTAGAAAAAATTAATTAAATATTTTAAAAAGAAAACTGACAATTATGAGGAAAAGAGATGGTAAGGTTCAGAGTAGAAGCAGGAAGATTGGGGGAAGGCTATTGCAAGGTGAGGGAAGGAGGTGGCTTAAACTAGAATGGAGACAGATAAATTTGGAGAATGTTATGGATTGGGTTTCTGGGAAGCTGACTCTGATAAAGATCACGGTGAGATAAGTTTATTATGCAGTGCTCTCAGGATCAACACCTGTGAAAGGGAAGTAAGGGGCAAGGAAAGAAGCAGGTGGGCCGAAGGCTGTGATGCAGTCTCGGGGAAGGCCTCAGCTGACCCCACAAGGAGCCCAGAAGCTGGGATACCTTTACAGAGTTGTCCTGCGTTACCTGAGGAGGTCGGGCCTCAAGCATCTGTCACTGTATGTGGGTTGCTTGCCCGCAGGAAGTGGGTGTGATCTTGGGTGTGGTGGCTCTCTTCAGCTTAGGGCCATTTCCAGAGAAGGCAGAGGACTGTGAGATGGTAGCGCATCCAGCAGCTGGAGAGGTAAGTGCTCTGGTCCCGAGGAGGCTCTGGGGAGCACCACACAGCATCCACTACAGATATGTGTTTTTGGAATAGGAGACTTACTGATGGATTGAATGTGGAAAATGAGGGAAAGAGAGCTACCGATTTTTCCTCTGAGTGGATGGTGGTGTCATTTACTAAGAGAGGAAGAGGAGGAGGAGGGGGGCTTTTGGGAGATGGAAATCCAAAAAATCTTTTTGTGAAATTTAAATTCAAGTTACTATTAGAAATTCAAGAGATGTCAAGTTAGATAGTCAGTGAGCTGTAGATGTGTGGAATTCTAGGGAGAAGTCCAGGCTAGAAACCCAAATTTCACAGACCTAGTAAATACATAGCTTTTAAAGTTTGAAGACTGGATGTGAGCATTTAGGAAGAATATGCAAACACAGAACAGGACCACCGGCCAAGCAAAGACCACTCTGAGCCAGCAGAGGAGACTAAGAGGAACCTAGGAAATGGAGTGTTATGGAGACCAGAAAAAAAAAGTACTTGAAGAAGTGGAAAGCAATTGTCAAATGCTGCTGAAAGGCCAAGTAAGACAAAAGAAAAGACCACTGGATTGGGCAGTTACAGAGGTTACTGGTGATTTCGACAAGAACAGTCTTGTGAAGTAGTGGAAATATAAGCAGTGAATTGGGGGAAAGAGTTGAAATTGAGGAGGTGGAGATAGACAACCTTTGCAACAAGTCAATTGTAGCCAATCGGATCTGAGAGATTAGGTTTGCTAGCTTTTCTAGTTTCTCAAGACAAGACAATTTTTTATAATATTCATTGTCCAATAAGTTGGTACATTGTTCAACAGTGCAGTCCAACACTGAGTCAAAAACACATTTAGTTGTAGTCCTTTGTTGCTTATCTTTATTTTGATTAAATAAACCCCCCATCCCCCCTTTGGGTAAAAATAAATGTTTATTGAGAAAAAAAATACATTTAGGAGTCAGGCTGTGAGTTTCTAACTTTCATAGAAAGGGCATACTCTCAAAGAGTAAACTAAATATCATGGCAGAACACGCTATGGAACAGTAGAGTAAATGCAGGAACCCTTGGGAAGGCTAGAATGGGTAGCAAGTTGAGTAAAATCCACTTAAAATGGCCACAGAGAGGAAGGCAAGCCTCAGGTGGACTTTCTCAAGGTAGATTGGGGGAGTGGGAAGCAAAATTTTTGAAAAACTGTGTGGCTATATAACCTATCCTCCAATCCAGCATTGGTCAGCAGTAACACCTTTAGATTTCTGTGTGGTCCTCTCACTGATGTTATTTAGGTAGGAGGGCCAGATTGTTAATGGTTTTTCATTCCAGATACTTTAAAGTTTGGACTGTATTCTGCAGGCAGTGGGAAATCGTTGAAAGGTTTTGAGCAAGGGAAAGATATAATCAGAGTGCAATTTTAACAAGATTATTTCTTCAGCAGTGAACAGGATGGAGTCGTGCTAGGCTAGGTTAGAAGCAGAAAGCCCTTAGGAGACTCTTCCAGTTGTGGACATGACTGGGTGTGGGGCATGAGAGTGAGAAGCGAGACGATGCTCAGATTTCCAGTCTACATTACTAGAAGGCTGGGCGTGGAGGGTAGTTGAGGTGACAATGGGGTTGCATGAGCTGACATGATAAAAGCTGTAAGAGCCAACATTTCGATAACACCACGTAGCTTACAAGTATTTTCACATCCATTATATCATTTGCCCTGTGAGGTATTATTATGCCCATTGAACAAATGAGAAATCTGGGGCTCAGAGAAGCTAAATGATTTGCCCATAAGGTTTTAGAGGATGGTTTTAACCATAGATGTGTTTTGACAATGGCTTTCAGATAAACTTGGGTTCTAGGTGGTCTGTGGGCAGGAGTTTGCCTTTCCAAGGTTATGTCCTCAAACTTCAGTTTCTTGGAGGGATTAGCTGAATTCCATTTCTTTGAAGTTGGTGATCCTCCTAGAAGAGACTAGTAATTTGCATATGATAGCGACACAAACTTTTTTAAAAGAACCTACTTCTAAGTCAGTTTTCCACTTTGAGGACAGTTAGCATCCACATACATACGTACAGCCTACTCTGAAATAAAACATTAATTTTCTCTCCTGGGCAGGATACCAGGTAGAGCATTAAAATTCATCCCGTGAGAGCCAAATCTTGGTGATGAACTGAGATGAGGAAATGCTCTCACTTCTCACTGCTTGCCACTCACTCTCTCAAATAAAAAGCTGAAAATTCCCATCTAATGAGAGATCTATTTCATTATCTCAACCACAAGTCAATAGGCCCAGGAGCTCAGATGGCAAACCAACCTGTGGATCCATCCTAGCTCCCAAATCACTTAAATACTGTCTTTTTCTCTGGCATCACCTGAAAGGAACTTCTCCAAGGACTAAATTGGCAGCTATATTTGCAATTATGGACTAAAGGCTGATTCTTAGCCAAACCAAGATGGTGAACAGAAAGAATCCTGGAAATACGTGCATGTGATGTTATCTTGCTGATTCAGTTCCCCAAGTTTAAACATTTACTTACATCTATGGCTTCCCCCTAAGCAGGAATTTCTAAAATTTTGGAAGTATTTTTCCTTATAAAAATCTTTACATTTTTTAGGTCTTCTGACTTTTAAAAGCGTGTGAATTCTCTTCTAGGTGATCCAAACCCATTTTGAATTCAATACAGTTGCCCTGATCACGTGATGAAGTGATGAAAAATAATGAAGTTGCTTTCCTAGAGCTTAATTTATTACAGGTCTTAATTTACTACCCCTCCCCCTACCACCCAAAAGCAGAGCCTTCCTATGGGACCTTTCCTAAGCCAAAAAAGCAGTAAGTGAAGAAGCAATTCCCTTAGGACACATCTTGCTAATGATGCATAAAATAAACTGAGATGCAGCAGATGCTCACAGACACAGTTCAAAGCTGTTGTAGCCGCTCGGTGCTGACCGTGTTTTCCCGGGAAGCAGCTCGGCGATGCCACTTTCGCGGCTCAGTGTGCACGCTGGCCGCAAAACAAACGCTGAAAACCATTTTCGCTTTTTGCCTTTCTTCATTAAATCAAAAATTCTTTTCAGATTTCTTTCGGTTCACGGAAACTGGTACTAATGTAGGTCTTTCGTACAAGCAAAGTGGTCTAAGGGGAGGGGGGTGGAATGTGGATACTGTGTACAGATTTAGAAAGTAGTTGGATTTTTAAAACTTGATTTATACTGCCATCTAGTGATACATTTTTCTGTAGGTCCACTGGGTTACCCTTAAAAACGCAGAATCTAGGATTTCTGCTTGCAAATTTAGAGAGAACTAGTTCCTCTATGCAACATACAAGGTCCCCTAATACAGGCTAAGAAAAAATTTTTAACATAAATATGGAAGGGGGCTCCCAACAGAGATCCTTTTCAATCACAGAGGCTTCTTACATTAGCTCTTTTTATTTATGTCTTTGATTTTTACCATCATTATTCCACATAAACTGTTTATTTCTCCTAGATAAATAAATACAATCCTGCCTGACTAATTTAATGGTCTCTCTGTTTTGCTCTTCAGGTTCAAATCCTAGCCCAGAACTTGCAATCTGTGTGCCTTTAAACAAGTTATGAAACACTTCCATGCCTCAGTTTACTAATCTGTAAAACAGGGATGATAATTAAATGTACCTCATAGAGTAGTGTAAGAAACACTGTGCTCAGCACAGAAACTAGCACAAAGTAAATGCTCAATGGAAAAACAGGTACCATTTTATTGGTAGATCACAGTGAGCTCAATTTGCATAGACTCTCCAAAGGCTAAGATAGCAAAACAGGCCCCTGTCCCATTCCGCTAGCAAATAGATCCTTAGACACAATGAGGACCCAATGTCAGGTCTCTGGACGCTAGAATTACCATATGATCCAGCAATTCTGGGTAATTCCCTAAAAGAATTGAAAGCAGAGACTCAGATAGATATTTGTACACCAATGCTCACCACAGTATTATTCACAACTAAAAGATGGACACAACCCAAATGTCCATCGGCAGATGAATAGATAAACAAACTGAGATATACTCACATACAATGGAACATCATTCAGCCTTAAAAAAGAAGGAAGTTCTGACACAAGGATGAATGTTGAAGACATTATGCTAAATGAAATAAGTCAGTTAACAAAAATACTATATGATTCTACTTATATGATGTACCTAGAGTGGTCAAGTTTATAGAGGAAGAAAGTAGAATGGTGGGGGCTGGAGAAAAAGGGGAAATAGGGAGTTATTGTTTAATGAACACAGAATTTCAGTTTGGGATGATAAAAAACTTCTGGATATGAAATAGTGATAATGATTGCACAACAATGTGAATGTACTTAAGGCCACTGAATTATACACTTAAAAAGGTTAATATAGTACATTTTATTATATATATATATATATATATATATATATATATATGTATATGTGTATATATATATATATATATATATATATATATATATATATATTTTTTTTTTTTTTTTTTTTTTTTTTTTAACCACAGTAAAACAAAAGAGCCCTGGCCACACATTGCCATTCTCCACTCTCTACCCTCATTACCTACAAATGCTGGCTGAGCAGCCCTAGGGGCAGGGATCCTAGCCAGGGTGCACCAGGACCTTAAAGGAGGCCCCATTGCCTCTGACTATCCCACCCCCATACACACACACACACACACACACACACACACACAGGCACATTGTTGTGTTACCTTCTGACACTTAGATGGAGAACAAAGAGTCAACACCCTGGAATCCCAGAAAGATGCCAGAGCTTGAGTGACAGTGGCTCTTTAACTCCAACCTGGGCCCTTCTCCTTTGTGGCTATCTGGGTCTGCCAAATCAAGGTTATGCTTTTAAAGAAAGGAGATATCGCACATGATTCTAACTTTTATTTGTGGGCAGAGATTGGAATAAACGTGGACAACCATGATGCCTATTGATTAACACTGAGAACAGCTTAAATGAACCAGTGAAGCAAAAGATAAGCCAGATCCAGAAACAGCTGTGGCTCTAAGCCCCAGCAAGGGACTGGCAATCTATGAGACAAGTCAGCAAACGGAGAACTAAAAACCTGCTCTTATCTGCTTTATACTCAGAATAAGTTATCTTACTTGTAAAAGAAGCCAGAGAAAAACAAAATCCAGAAGTCTCTTCCCCAGAACCATACTAAGAAACAACTTGGAAAAAAACAGAGGTTTGGCCCTGCTTTTTTTTTAAAGTTATTTTTTATTGAGGTAACATTGATTTATTACATTATTACATTATGCAAGTTTCAGGTGTGCAACACTGTAAATTGACATCAGTACTCATATGTACTATATTATTCTCACCACCAAAGATCTGATTTCCATCCATCACCATACAATTGAACCCCTTTATCTGTTTCACCCTCCCTCTACCCCACTTTCCTTTCTGGTAGCCACCAATCTGTTGTATGCCTCTACAAGTTTGTTTTTGTTTTTTGTTTGTTCATTTGATTTTTGTTTATATTCCACATATGAGTGAAATTATATGATACTTGTCTTTTTCCACCTGACTTATTTCACTTAGTATTATATGCTCCAGGTCCATCCATGTTGTCACAAATGACAGGATTTCACCTTTTAATGGCTGAGTAGTATCCATTGTGTATAGATACGTGTGTATATACATACACAACGTCTTTATCCATTTATCTGTAGATAGACACTTAGGTTGTCTCTATGTCTTGGTGTCATGCAGGGTGTCATGCGGGGTCTCTAGTCCCGCTCCCCACATAAGAACGCAGGACATGGTGAGGCCAAAAAGGAACACCCACGGAGCCATAGATAGAGGAGTCATACCACTATAGTCTCACTGGCAGTTGGGTTGGAGACACAGGAAGCAGGAGCCACACGATCTGCATCCCGCCGTCCACTTGTCTTTGCCAACCAACCTCACTTGCTAGCTGCAATCCGCCTCTCTGCAATCTGTAATCCACACTCTACCACACCACCACACTATACCACACTTGCTAGCTTAGCCGCGGCAGTTATCTCAGTGGCTAATGGTTAACTGGTAACAGCTGATGGCCAACTAGTCACTGCTGATGACCATCTACTACCTGAGCTAGCACCCTTCTATGTGAGTCCGAGAGCCTGGAAACTGCTTTCTGGGGCTCTGTTCCCACACTTGGCTATTGTGAATAATGCTGCAATGAACATAGGAGTGCATGTATCTTTTCAAATTCGTGCTTTCATATTCTTCAGGTAAATATCCAGAAATGGAATAGCTGGGTCATATGGTAATTCTATTCTTAATTCTTTGAGGAAACTCCATGCTGTTTTCCATAGTGGCTGCACCAATTTATAGTCCCACCAGCAGTGTACAAGGGTTCCCCTTTCTCTGAATCCTCGCCAACACTTGTCATTTTTTGTCTTTTTAATGATAGCCATTCTAAAGATGTAAGGTGATAACTCATTGCAGTTTTGATTTGCAGTTCCCTAATAATTAGTGGTGTTGAACATTTCTTCATGTGCCTGCTGGCCATGTGTATGTCTTCTTTGGAAAAAATGTCTATTCAGATCTCCTGCCCATTTTTTTAATTGAGTTGTTTGTTTTTCTGTTGTTGAGATGTGTGAGTTCTTTATATATTTTGGATATTAACCCCTTATGAGTGTATGATTTGCAGATATCTTTTCCCATTCGGTAGTTTGCCTTTTCATTTTGTTGATAGCTTCCTTTGCTGGGCAGAAGCTTTTTAGCTTGATGTAGTCTCATTTGTTTATTTTTCCTTTTGTTTCCCTTGCCACTGGAGTCAAATCCACAAAAAACATCACTAAGACCAATATCAAGGAGATTACACCTATGTTTTCTACATGTATTTAGTGGTTTCAGGTCTTACATTCAAGTCTTTAATCCATTTTTAGTTAATTTTTGTGTATTGTATTGTATAAAATAGTGGCCTAGTTTCATACTTTTGCATGTGGCAATCCAGTTTTCCCAAAAACCATTTATTGAAGAGACTTTTCTTTTTCCATTGTATGTTCTTGACTCCTTTGTCATAAATTAGTTGTCCACATATATGTGGGTTTATTTGTAGGCTTTAGAGTCTGTTCCATTGATTCATATGTCTGTTTTTCTGCCAGTACCGTAAGGTTTTGGTTACTACAGCTTCGTAGTATAGTTTGAAATTGGGGAGTGTGATACCTCTGGATTTGTTCTTTTTTCTCAAGATCACTTTTGCTATTTGGGGTCTTTTGTAGTTCTATACAAATTTTAGGGTTTTTTGTTCTATTTCTGAGAAAAACGTTGTTGGGATTTTGATAGGGATTGCATCAAATCTGTAGATTACTTTTGGTAATATGGACATTTTAATAACAATGTTAATTCTTTTTTTTTTTTTAAGGTTTTTTATTGGGGAAGGGGAACAGGACTTTATTGTGGAACGGTGTGTATTTCCAGGACTTCTTTTTATTGGGGAACAGTGGTGTGTTTTTCCCAGGACTCATGAGCTCCATCCAAGTCAAGTTGTTGTCCTTTCAATCTTAGTTGTGGAGGGCACAGCTCAGCTCCAGGTCCAGTCGCCGTTGTTAGTTGCAGGGGGCGCAGCCCACCATCCCTTGCGGGACTCGAGGAGATGAACCGGCAACCTTGTGGTTGAGAGCCTGCACTCCAACCAACTGAGCCATCTGGCCATCAGGGAGCTCAGTGGCAGCTCATTGACTTCATTCTAGTTGTGGAGGGTGCAGCTCGCTGGCCCATGTGGGAATCAAACCGGCAGCCCTGTTGCCCAGATCTCGCACTCTAACCAACTGAACCACCCGTCCACCCCTCTTAATTCTTCTAATACATGAGCATGGGATATCTTTACATTTCTTTGTGTCTCTTTCAACTTCTTTCAACAATGTCTTATAGTTTTCAGTGTACAGTCCTTTCACCTCCTTAATTAAATTTATTCTTAGGTATTTTTTTGGTTGTTGTTGCAATTGTAAATGGGATTTTTTTTTTTAATTGCTCTTTCTGACTTTTCATTGTTAGTATATAGAAATGCAACAAATTTTTGCATATTGACTTTGTACCCTACAACTTTACTGGATTTATTTATTATGTATAATTATGGGTTTTTTTGTAGAGTTTTTAGGATTTTCTATATATAAAATCGTATCTACCACAAATAGTGACAGCTTTACTTCTTCTTTTCCAATTTAGATGTCTTCCATTTCTTTTCTTGCCTGGTTGTTCTAGCTAGGACTTCTGATACTGTGCTGAATAATAATGGCCAGAGTGGGCATCCTTGTCTTGTTCCTGATCTTAGAGGACAAGCTTGCAGTTTGTCACCATTGAGTATGATATTAGCTGTGGATTTATCATATATGGCCTTTATTATGTTGAGGTACTTTCCTTCCATACCCTTTATTGGCAGTTTTTATTATAAATAGATGTTGAATCTTGTTAAATGCTTGAGATGATCGTATGATTTTTATCCTTCAATTTGTTAATGTAGTGTGTCACGCTGATTGATTTGAGAATGTTGAACTATCCTTGCATGCCTTGAATAAATCCCACTTGATCATTGTGTATGATCCTTTTAATATATTGTTGTATTCGGTTTCCTAATATTCCATTAAGAATTTTTACATCTATGTTCATCAGACATATAGGCTTGTAATTGTGTGTGTGTGTGTGTGTGTGTGTGTGTGTGTGTGTGTGTGTTTTGTCTTTGTCTGATTTTGGTATCAGGGTAATAACCAAAATGAATTGGGAAGTGTTCCCTCCTCTTCAATTTTTTGGAAGATTTTGAGAAAAATAGGTATTGAATCTTCTTTGAATATTTAGTAGAATTCACCAGTGAAGCTATCTGGTCCTGGACTTTGTTCCTTGGAAGGTTTTTGATGACTGTTTCAATTTCTTACTAGTGATTTGTCTGTTGAGATTTTCTACTTCTTCATGATTCATGGAAAAGTGTATGATTCTAAAAATTTATCAGTTTTCTCTAGATTTTCTAATTTGTTGGCATGTACCTATTTATAGCAGTCTCTTATGATCCTTTATATTTCTGTGGTATTCATTGTAACTTCTCCTCTTTCATTTCTAATATTAATTATTTGAGCCTTCTCTCTTCTTTTCTTTGTGAATCTAGATAGAGGTTTGTCAACTTTGTTTATCATTTGAAAGAACCAATTCTTAGTTTCACTGTTCTTCTCTATTGTCTTTTTAGTCTCCATTTCACTTATTTCCACTCTGATTTTTATTATTTCCTTCCTCTACTGACTTGGGCTTAATGTCTTCTTCTTTTTCTAGTTCCTTTAGGTGTAAGATTAGATTATTTACTTAAAATTGTTCTTGTTCCTTGAGGTAGACCTGTATTGCTACAATCTTTCCTCTCAGTACCATTTTTGCTGCATCCCATAGATTTTGTTTCAAGATACTTTATTTTTAAAACAGGTCACAACACTAAGCTTCTGGCCTGTTCTGTCAATGTACAAGCTACAAATGCTTGCTCAGCAGCTGAAGGTCATTCTTTAATAGCATGTTTGAAAAGTGAATAAAAATCCATATAAAACAAATATTCAAATAGTTTCCGTAGGAACACATGTAAGTGTGATGCCATCTTCTAGTCTTCCATATCTTTCCACCTGTGCCAACCCTACTTACAAAGACATTTCAAAATGAGCAGTAATTAAGTTAAATTTTCCCCCTATATCTCTTAATTCAAGCCACACTCACACTCAAGTAACAGCTACAAGATTGGCCTCTACGCATTAATACTAGTGAAGTACAGCCTGCTGGGTGGCATTTCATCTCACTCTCCCAGGCACAAGACACAGGCAGAGTACTGACACCTGCTCCTCCACTTAGGGTGGGAAGTCATGGTCCTCGATTTGCTTTATCAGCCCTGATATCACATAGTAGATAGCCTCTAGAATCCACGGAAAGTAGAAGTGGAAGCCATGGTGTAAGCACCCATATTTTCAAAGAACATCCAGTCACCCATGTACATCTCAGGCAAGCCACAGTGCTCAACAATGAGATGGAGGCCATCACATATTGGTCCCCATATACTAGATGAATAACACTTCTCATGTGGTTTGGGCCTCTTCTATAGAAGGAGCTCATGTGTGCATGATCATAGAGGATGCAATGAAATGATCTGTATACTGCATCATTCATGTAATACATAAAGGTTTTTTCACTCATCTTCATAATCAAAGCCTGTTTGTTCCTTTAATATGAGTTTTTTGGCAATGATATTACCTGCAAGCATGAAAGCTAATGCAACATAATATCTGCCTGGTTCCACTATGACTATCACTCCCAAATCTGACAGAAAATACTTGTCCACTGCTGGGTTGCTTATACCAGCAATCTCTTCAAATTTAAGCTTCACACCCTCAGATCCAGGAAAGCCACCACCAATATCAAGCAGATACATGTTGAAAACAACCCCAGCTCCCATGTCAAAGATGCAGTGTACATCAGAGGTGGCCTGCACGAAGGTCTCGGGATCAGTACAGCCACCTGCTACGTGTAAGCTGACACCGATGACATCAATATTTAGCTCTTTGCTTGTTCCAAAAGCAGCCTGCTGGTTTAGAATGTGGCATCAAATTTAACACTGAGGTGACAGTCTGCTTTGGAATCATCAGTGGCAATCCACAAAAACAACTTCGCCTTGGATACGCTCTGGCAACTTTCATCAACTCAACTTCACTATCGAAATCATCTGGACTCCATTATTGGCAGCATGCATATCTACTTCCTTCACCAGGTTGGAGAACTTTTCCATCATTATTTCTTCATATAGGTTCTCAAGCCCTTGTTGTCTCTCTTCTCCTTCTGGTACCCCTGTGATGCGAATGTTGGTACAATTGATGTTGTCCCAAAGGCCCCTTAAACTATCCTCATTTTTTATTTTATTCTTGTTTCTTTTTGCTGTTCTGATGGGTGTTTTCTGCTACCTTATTTTCCAAATCACTGATTCAATCCTTTGCTTCATCTAACCTACTGTTGGTTCCCTCTAATGTCTTCCTTTCAGTTATTATATTCTTCATTTCTGACTGGTTCTTTTTTATGTTTTTAATATCCATTTTTATGTTGCTATCTTTTTGTTAAAGTTCTCACTGAGATCATTGAGCATCCTTGCAGCCAGTGTTTTGCACTCTGCATCTGGCAGATTTCTTGTCTCTGTTTTGTTTAGTTCTTTTTCTAGAGTTTTGTTCTGTTCTTTCATTTGGGACATGTTTCTTTGTGTCCCCATTTGGGCTGCCTCTCCTGTGTTTGTTTCTATGTATTAGGCAGGGCTGCTATGTCTCCAGGTCTGGATAGAGTGGCCTTATGAAGTAGATGTCATGGGGGACCCAGTGGCACAGCCTCCCTGGTACCTGAGTTGGATGCTCCAAGTATGGGTTTTGTGTGCCCTCTTGTTGTAGTTGAGCCTAGGTTGCTGTTTGCGCATCAATGGGAGGGATTATCCTTCAGGCTGATTGGTTGTGAGGACTGGCTGGTGACTACAGTGGAGGAGCTGTTGTGCAGGGACTGACCCTACAGAACAGGATTCACTTTAGTGGGGCTCTGGTGCTTGCTGAGTCTACCCTTTGGGTATGTTTTTTGGGAGGTGGTTGGGTCGTGCTTTGATGTGTGGTATGAAGCTGTCCACCAGATGTGTTGGTTTTGGGGCTTCTGGGGAGGGGGCTCTGGTGCAGGCCAAGGTCAGCTGCTACCTGGAGCTACTTGGTATGAGCCAAAGAGATGTGCATAGAGTTGCCACTTGTGTTGGGCTTGGAAGTGTCTAGGAGAGGCTAAGCTTCAAAATGACTCTGGTGCCATTCGTGCTGGGCCTGGAGCTGCTTAGCAAGAGGCATGGGGAACACTGAGGCCAAATGCTACTTTTGGGGTTTTGTAAATCTGTGATAGATTTTAGGAAAGTTTGCAGCATGAGCTAAGACAGGCTCTTTGTATGGAAAAGCCACTTGAAGCAGCTTGAGTGGGCCTGAAAGTTGGGTGGCGGGGTTTCAGGGAATCACCAGGGTAGGAGGAACAATGTTAGCTAGGATGATGGAGATTCAGATGTGGTACCTGCCTAGGAGCGCAGGCTGGGTGGGGGGAGGTCTCAACAAAGGAACAATGGATTCTGCCAGCACTTCTGTCTGGGAGAAAGCTGCCCCTCCAGCCCTCACTCTGAAGCCAGACAATTCAGTTCCTCCCTGTATGTTTCTGGCGCCTTTCCAGCTGTTTCCCCAGCACTGGAGCTCAGAGTGAGTGAGTCTGTCAGTGAGTAAGTCTGCGTACAAGCCCTATATGAGGAATGCCTGGGACTCCAGCAGCTGTCCATGTCACTCAGCCATGATCTCCGCTGGTTTTCACAGCCAGAAGTAATGGGGACTTCTCTTTCTGGCACTGGAAACTTGGGTTGGGAAGCCCAGTGTGGTGCTAGGACTCCTTGCTCCTTATGTGGGACCTCCACAGCCAAGATATCCCTCCCAAGTTTTAACTACCACATGTCAGTGTGGGGCCAGCCTATTCCACATCTCCACCTCTTCTACCAGTCTGGATGTGTCTGTATGTATAGGATTTCTGTTTATCTAGTCTTCACATGGTTCTTAATGATGGTTGTTCTGTAGTTTAGTTGTAATTTTAATGTAGTCCTGGGAGCAGGCAAGTACAGTGTTTACCTACTCTGCCACCTTGACTGAAAGGCTTAGAGCATATGTTCCTGTTAAATAATTTTATTCTGTTATTTCATGCCTTTTTGATAATAGCCATTCTAACAGGTTGAGGTGATATCTCATTGCAGTTTTGATTTGCATTTTCCTATACATATGGTGACAGATCCAAACTAGACTTTTGACAGTGATCAAGCTATAGTGTATACAGATATCAAATTATAATGTTGTACATCTGAAACACATAATTAACCAATGTTACCTCAATTTTTAAAAATCATTCATTTTAAAATTTCACAAGTAAAATATTTTTACCGAATAGAAAACAGAATAAGAATAGAGAAAAGTCACCCATAATACAATTAGGACATAATCACTTTCAACATTTTGTGTGTGTGTGTGTGTGTGTGTGTGTGTGTGTGTATGCTTTTCACACCCAAGAAACTAGATACAACTATACATATCCTCAACATTAGGTCATGAACATCTTTCCACATCTATAGAGCCACTTCTACCACTGCCTTTTAGTGGCTGCAGTGTGTTTCACTATATTGATAAAAGATAATGGTTTAAGCCAATCCCCCAATGCTATGCATTTGGATCATTCCGGATAAAATTTAAATTGTTTTATAAAGTGGCAGACAATGAGACTGGGGGAGGCAGTATTCCAGCCTTTTATAGTCTCAACCCTCTCACCCCCATCCCTCACTGTCCCACTTCAACCTAACTGCTCTACATTTCTACACTGTGTTCCTTCACACTAGCTCTCAGGATATTTCCAGATGTTTTTCTGTGTGAGTCCTGCCCAGAAACACGTGTTGTGGGGACCACAGTATCATCTCTTATTTGGGCTTCCCCCTCTTAGTCTGTGGAGATAACAGATCACAAAAAGGGTGGCTTAAGCTGGATCTTGTTTCCAGCATATTGTGTTTTGTTAGTGGATGGTGACCTCCCAATTACACTGGTAGCATCTCCCTGCCCACATGAGAGTTTCTGTAATGATTAGACAAGAGTCCTTAGAACTTGTTAGCAGAGGGTTGAAATATTCCTGCAGTGAGAGAGGCCTGAGAAGGGGTAGGGAGGAAGAGATGCCAAGTAGGGAGTACAGACACACACACACACACACACACACACACACACACACACACAGAGGCATGCTCCAGTCTTTGCACTTAGGAGATGAGAAGATGTCACAAGAAGACAAAGGCTGTATCTTTTGCATTTCAGAATGACAGAAGCCAGGAACTATGGACTAAATGCAAGTACCTATTTTGCTCCCAAAGGAGGGATGCCATTGCCAGAGGCCTCCTGTGGGTGCTAAACCAGCTTTGAACTGAGATTATTTTGTCAGATATATATTTTACATACTGCAATCTTTTCATTTTTCCTGGTCTCCATGATATTGCTTCAAGGTCTCTCCCTTTTTTCATTTCCTCATGTGACATCAAGAACATCCTTGAAATAACAGTGTGCCTTAAATAATTAAGATAAGGCTTCTGAAGAAAAAAGAAATGAAGTAGGGGTCAGGGGAGGCCAGTCCTGCTTTTAGAAATTAAAGGGAAGCAGGAGGAAGGGGAGGACCCAGCCTCACCCCTCTGGCAGGGAGTGGCAGGAACAGAACAGCCACAACCCTGATTTCCTAGTTCCCTTCTGTTAATAGTACCCACATTCTCCAAAGTGGCCAGACTTGAAAACCTGAAACCATCTTTGTATTATCTTTTCCTCTTCTCTCACACCTAAGCTGTTGTCAAATTCTATGGCTCTTTCCTCCCAAGCACTTTCCCACTCCCATCCCTTCCTTTCCATTTCAATAGCAAGTGCCTTTTCCTCACATTTAAACAACTCCTCTAGTCTCCTGTTTGTCCTCATCTTCCCCACTCCACCTCCCTTGGCTCCTCCCAGCCCATTCTTACCGACCAGATTCATGTCCCTAACATTATTTGCAAAGTGTTTTCCTTCCGTTTGAAAATTCTCAATGGGTCCCCATGGCCCAGCAGGAAAAACCCACCACAATGAGGCTTTGTCCTGCTCTCCCTCTCGTTTCTCACCCTAGCAATCCAGTCTTCCCTGGAATTCCACCCCTGTAAATGCCTAGGCTTTCTCATCTTTACCTCTGGGATCAGAATGACCATTCAAAGCGAATCTTTCACTTATCTCTCAACCACAGGAAAGCATTCCCTCTTCTATGGCTTTATTCTTTGTACCTTGCACTGCCCCATATTTTATTATCTAGTTAATGTTTTATTTCTCCTGTTGGATTACATTTCCTGAAGGGCAGAGGCTGAATGTTGTTGGTCATTGTAGCGCCTGCAGCCCCAGGACGTTCTGAGTTTAAGTGAGCTGGCTTGGTCATTACCGTTAATCCCCTTGGCAGCTCCGTCCATACGCTGCATGATTGAAGACAGGACACCAGCCTGGAAGGCTCGGAGGCTCAGCCACCTCCTGAATCCAGGCTTGAGAACGGATGCCCACAATTTGCCAAAGGAGCTTAGGCTGGTGTGATGGGTTGAACTGTGTCCCCCTCCCCACAATTTACATGTTTAAGTCCTAACCCCCAGTACCTCAGAATGTGACCTTATTTGGAGATAGGGTCTTTATCAAGGTAATCAAATTAAATGAGGTCATTAGGGTGGACCCTTATCTAATTTGACTGAGGTCCTTATAAAAAGGGAAATGTGGACCCCGAGACAGACATACATAGAGTGAAACTGATGTGAAGACACAAGAATAAACATCATTTACAAGCCAAGGAACTCCGGAGGCTACCAGAAGCTAAGAGAGAGGCCTGGGATAGGTCTTTCCATTACAGCTTTTAGAAGGAACCAACCCTGCCGATACCTTGATTTCTGACTCCAGACTGTGAGACAATAAGTTTCCGTTGTTCTGAGCCACCTAGTTTGGGGTGCTTTGTTAGGGCAGCCCCAGCAGTACAGCTGTATTCCTGAGACATATGGGGAAGGTACAACAAAGTCTTGGAGGTGCTCGGGACAGGAAAGCAGTGGAAGGTGGAATCAGCCAGAGCCAGCAGCTGAGCCAAAGTGGCTGGTCACCCCCTACCCCACCCCACTCCAGGGGAGGGCCAGCAGTTGGTCCTCCTCACATAGCTCTTTGAAGGCAGTGTTTTATTTCTGCATTTGGGCAGGGGAGGGTGGCAGTAGGGGGTGGGGAGTGTGAAGGGATGGGGTGCAGGAAACCCCCGCTGAAGGGCAGACCCTCCTGCCAGGCTCCAGATGTTCCTAGACAAACTCTTTAGAAATGAAAGAAATGGAGCCCTGGAGATTCCTCCCTAATTATCACCTTCCCTGTGCCTCCTCCTTCCTCCTCAGCAAAGGAGTCACTATTGTGGAAATATCTGTCCTCCTGACTCAAAGAGGTATTTCCTGAAACTTCCTTACCCAAAATATGTCCTCCCCTCTGTGGAGCCCTAACAGACAGGCTAATTATATTAAGATTGACTTCATATAATTAGCTTAGCTAAGTGTAAGGACCCGTTAGCAGACAGAAAAACTAAGGCATAATGGGCTTCACATTAAGGCTGGCTGCTGGTGAGGAAACATAAGCCAAAGCTTCTGCTTCCCTGTAGTCAGCCCCATAACTTCCTGTGGTGAAGGCAGTAGGCTGGAAAAGCAAGAAGAAAGCATGCGGGTGTGAATGTGCAATGAGCTCAGAAGGAACCACTGCCTGGCACCCAGGGCCCTGACACAACCACCATCACTGCAGTAGTGAGCACTCTGCACCAGGCCCTTGCATGAGCACTCCAAACCTACACTGCCCAGGACAGCAGCCACTGGCCGCCCGGGTTATTGGACGCCGGAAATGTGCTAGTCCAAACTGAGACACTTAGTAATGGTAAAATACACACTGAACTTGGAAGACTTAGTATGAAAAAAGGAGTATAAAATGTCTCATTAATATTTTTTAAATATTGCTTACATGTTACATTGATACTATTTGTATATGTTGTGTTGAATAGATTATATTACTAAAATTAATTTCACTTCCTTCTTTTCATCTTTTTTTAATACGGCGACCAGTTTAAATTACACATGCATCTGGCATTTAAATTTCTCTTGAACATCACTGCTCTGAATACAGCATCAAGCCTCATGCTGTGCACAACCATTTGGGGAGCTGCTAGTCTCATTTCCACTTTACATAGATAACCCTCAAGACCTGAGAAGTGAAGAAACTTGCCCAAGGACACACAGCTGGTAAGAAGAGAAAAAAATCCAAGAAGTGCAAGCATGGCAGCAGAGAGATCTATCTACAGAGAAGTGAGCGATGAGGAAGGCTCAGACTAGGCTGGTGACAGGGAGATAGAGAAAAATAAGCAGATTTGAGATACATTCTTAGTTAGAAATACTCGCCCTGGGCTGTACATGTGAACAGTGAGGAGGAGAAGGAAAGGATGGTTCCAGTGTCTGGCCTGAGACAGAATCGTCTGGGATCACAGGGCCTGAGTGACATAGGGAAAGAGGCACATGTGTCATATTCAAGGTCCTAACTTTTCCATTTACTGACTTTGTTGTCCAGAAGTTGTATCTCCTCTCAGGACTCCATTTCCTCAGCTGGAAAATGGTAATAATGAAACCTCTTATAACAGAGCTGTCATGAAAAAGAAATAAGATGATATATTTAAAAGTGCTGCAGAAGTGTTGGTATGTTCATTGTTTAAAAAGAGAGAGAGATCTCAGCATCCAGAAACATTCTTGTCCTCCCCATTCTTGTCATTTCCCAGGCTGCTACATCAATGATTAGCTCTGGGGCCACTTCCCCCTGGGGAGCACATCAAAGACAGCACAAGTGGCTTCACTCCCTGGGAGGCCGCCTGCCTGGGGTCATAGCCCTTCTCACTGGAAGAGCTGGGCCAGAGCCACAAAGCCAAACAGACTCCCACAGTGTTAGGCCAGCACTGGGCAGAAATCCAAGATATGGAGGCCATCTGGGCTCCTCATTCCCCTCCACCCCACCAGGGTCAGGATTCCGTGGACACAGGCCCCTGAGATGCACAGCTACAGACCTTCAGGGGCAAACGCAGCCTGCTCTCAGATACGTTCTTCTCTCTGCCAGGACAGAACCCTCCCAATTCCATCCAATGCCACTGAGCCCTACATTGCCTTCCATGAGAATGGCATGCCTGGAGTTGTGCCTCAAGACCTACTGGAATCAAAGCCAATTGCTGGGACCAGCCCAGTGGCTCAGGCGGTTGGAGCTCTGTGCTCCTAACTCCGAAGGCTGCCGGTTCGATTCCCACATGGGCCAGTGGGCTCTCAACCACAAGGTTGCCAGTTTGATTCCTCGACTCCCACAAGGGATGGTGGGCTCCGCGCCCTGCAACTAAAATTGAACACGGCACCTTGAGCTGAGCTGCCTCCCGGATGGCTCAGTTGGTTGCAGCGCATCTTCTCAACCACAAGGTTGCCGGTTCGACTCCCGCAAGGGATGGTGGGCTGTGCCCCCCTGCAACTAGCAATGGCAACTGGACCTGGAGCTGAGCTGTGCCCTCCACAACTAAGACTGAAAGAACAACAACTTGACTTGGAAAAAAGAAGTCCTGGAATTACACACTGTTCCCCAATAAAGTCCTGTAAAAAAAAGCCAATTGCTGACTTCCTCCTCCAGCCCTACATTGGCCCAGCCAAATCTGAGAAATGGGTGATGAGTGTTTTAAGAGCACTCTCCATCCCTTTCTTCACCTGTTCCTAGTAATCCCAGGCAGGAGCCTAGCCTGAATGCTCCTCCTCCTCAGTTGCAGTCCCATTTGGAAAGAGATCTGAATTGAATGACTGACTCGTCCACCATCCAGCCCCGGCCTCTATCCTGACCTTAATGCACTAGGTTGACTTTTCTATCTGTTACTCCCATTAGACCAGACACGGACCATCCTACTCTTGAATGGTGTGTGGTTCTCAGTAAATGTTTGTTGAATGAATACATGAATAAGTAGGTCTCTGCTAAGATCTCCGCTCATAATGGTTTTCCGCAGAGATGGTTGTATTTTAATGGAAGGTTCTTTAAAACCAAAATGACCCCAAGAGCCAAAGAATTGACCACTCTACTGATGGCTTACACAGCCATGATCCTGAGGGAAAAGGAGCCTTTGCAATCCTTTTTTTTTTTTACAGATCAACCACACGATTTTATTAGAATCTTTTGAACAAATGTATTCCTCTGTGAAAAACTCTTGCAAAAGAGACATTGGGGTTAGCCAGATGGCTCAGTTGGTTAGAGTGCAAGCTCTCAACAAGGTTACCATTTCAATTCCCACATGGGATGGTGGGCTGTGCCCCCCACAACTAGATTGAAAACGGCAACTGGACTTGGAACTGAGCTGCGTCCTCCACAACTAGATTGAAGGACAACGACTTGACTTGGAGCTGATGGGCCCTGGAAAAAACACACTGTTCCCCAATATTCCCCAATGAAAAAAAAGAAAGCGAGATATTGGGGTATACTATTTTTAACCCTGAGCAATAACACTGCATACCAAGGAGGGTGGGTCAAGAAGCTGGTTCCACTGAAGCACAAGCCACTGATAATTCTCTATGTGATCAGGTTTTTATAAAAAAACACATAGTTTTCAATAAATAATGCTTACTTTTACAACTTTGATACAGTAATGTCATATACTGTTTCAATACACTAAACTCTGCATGCTAGATAGTCTAAGAGAAGGCAAAACTTGGCCATGCATTTTCTGTTTCCCTAGTGCTATCACACTCCGACCTCTAGTGCGCACCGCCACAGGGAGCTCTCCCCTCTCCCACAGCATTAGGGTGTGGGCTGGCATGCAAACTCTAAAAAGGTCCCCCCACCCACCCCCACAAACCATTCAGACTTCTAAGCAAAAGAGTTTTTCAGCTTTTCTGCTCCCAAACCTGGAGTGGCTATGAAAGTAAGTTTCATGTGGCCTCGGAAAATACAGACTTGTTGACAGGGTCATGCTGAGAACTGCTCTATAGAAGTTTTGGTGGCCATCATGAAGCAGCCCTTCTAAGAGGATACCAAGTAGGCAACTGGTTACTGCTAACGCTTGCCCCAGCCTTCCTGTGGGAGATTTCAGGGGACTGGACTGGGGCTCTTGGAGGCAGCTTTCCTGTTGCACTCCCTGGCAGAATTGCTAGGTAGCTGGAGCCTGTGACATGGCTGACTTTTCTCACCTCTGTGCCCACATTTCAATCTCTAGGCTGTAGCAAACATGGGCTGGGTTATCTGGGCCATACTTTCCCCACCTTCTGGAGGAGCTTCACCTCCTAATTAATCATCCTAGGCCTTTTCCATGTCTCCTATTTCTGAATGTTTGTGACCAACACCATTTCTCAGCAGGGCTGGGACTAGGGTGAAGCGAGTGAGGCACTCACCTCAGATGCAAATGTTAAGGAGACACCAGAAACTCAGTAATTAAGATAAACAATATTTTGATGTAATCATCTCAAAAATCAATATTTTTAGATACAAAATAATTCACAATGGACAAAATATCAAAAACATTCAAGATTGCATTAAAATATTATATATCTTGTTTAATGAGGTTTCGCCACCCCCTTAAATTTTGTGCTGGGATGAGTACCTTACTCACCTAATTCTAGTCTCAGTTTCCCAAGAGTAGTGTTCTAATCTCAGCTTGAGCTCCAGCTGGTGCTGGCTTTAGCTTGTGAGAATGGACTTGAAGGAAGTTGGTAGGATGACTGCCTGGAGCATAGCTAGCTGGGGACCCATTTACCTTTTTTAGAAAGCCATGTAAACAGATAGGCAGGGGGCCAAATCTATTGTTCCGGAAGTTTCCAGATGCCTTGAAAGGCCCTTGAGCTCTGCGGTCTGGTGATCAGAGGTGTAAAGCTTTTTGAACAATCCAAGGTATTTGACAGGTTGCCAACACCCACATTTTCCATTCTGGGAACAATGCCAGGTAGAGCCACAGCCACCCTACCCCCACCCTCACCCCCACCCCCACATACACTTAAGTGAGGAAATGTCTGCTGGTTGTGGGTGGGGGCGGGTCTTGTAAAGGCAAAGGTCGGAAGGACAGAGGAGTCTTTCTTATCCTGGCTGCAGGCCCTTTCCCCTCTGGTACACACTGATGTGCCCACCCTTTTGCACTTTCAAAACCTGTACTTGTCTTTTTCCTCTAGTCCTCTTTGGCCAAACTCAGCACACATCTCTGTTCCTCCCTACAGAGGAGCTGTCTCTCCCACTGGTTCAAAATGTGGCCCTGCTCTGTCCTGATTTCCTGACCCCACTGCAGTTTCTTCTTCAGAAAACGAGAGAGTGAGCTATCTTGTTATGGAGGCAGGGAGATACGACCTCAAGTTCCTTCCCCGTGATGCCTTTATTATGCTCTTTAGAAGAGCTGGGACACCACATTCATTGACAATGTCTTTCTGGGGGGACGCACCATCTGGGGCTACTCCCCCAAAGGGTAGGCATCTGGACTCATTTGACTGCTGTTTTTGGAGGAATGCAGGTGAACAAAAGGGAGTTTCCACTAGGCAAACTGTTTTTTCCACTTCCTGTTCTTTGCTATTTTGCTTTGTTCCGGTGTTAAACCGCCAAGTTTCAGAATCAGATGAAACTTCTTGTAGTGATGGCCCACCACAAGGTCTCCACGAATCCTGTAACCTGGTGACTAAACTAGATTTCATGATATCAATCAAAGGACAGGCTTTGCAATGGCCGAAATCCATTTTCTGTATCAGGCTTAGTACTGAGCTTGGATCTCATGAGATGTTTCTTCCTAATTCTGACCTGAGGGAGATTTGCACTTTTTCTGGAAAAGTATCTGCATTCACTTCAGCCCCCACAACTGCTTAGGAGTGACTGGGGGGATCTTCCCCTGTCAGCTGGTTCTTATGCGGAAGCAAGGAAAAGCTGCAGAGTGGCTGGGCCTGGGAGAGCCTCTGCAACAAGAGTCTGACAGCAGGTCAGCAGTTATCACTCTCAGAAAGGGAAGTGTGAGTGTGTTATGTTGCTGTGGCAACTAAGGGCAACAGAGCTGCAAACCTCAGAAGGCAAAGCCCATTAAACAAGGGGGAGTTTCAAGTACCTTGTGTCCCCCAGGGACTGGGTCTAGTTTAATCAGGGGAAAAGTCAGTATCCAAAAGTCCTCAGTGATGCAGAGGAAGCCAGGGGAAACAGTCAATGGCTAGTCACCACTGAGTCACAGTCACGACGTTAGAGCAGGAATGAGCTGCAAAGAGCAAGCAGTCAGACCCCTCACTTTACTAAGAAAGGAACAGGAAGACGGAAGGTGCTTGATCAGGGTTCTGCTGCCAGTGAGTGTCAAAGCCAGAAGCACCACCCGTATGGCCTTCTGTTTGCATAGCTTTAACAGTTTGCAAACACTCTCACATGTTTTAAATTCATCTGACCCTGCACCAAGAGCAAATATTTATTGTTCTTCCAGGAAGAGGCCAAATGGGGACTGCCCAGTTTCTTCATCTGGGAGGAAAGGAGTATTTTTCTAATGGAATTCTTGCCAGGGTTCAATGAGTTAATAGTTTTGGAATTCAAGAGGATATTGTATCATCCCTTACAGAGTTTTGAGTAATTAAGGGATGAGCAAGAAGAAATCAAACAACTGGGATCAACTTTATCATTGATAAATTTTGTGTTGGAGCCAGTGGTTTATATTTGTGGGTAAGTAGATACCAGAATTAGACATGGTACCCATGCAGGCTGGGGCAGGCCTCCCAGATGGGAACTGTCCCTGGAAACCATGCATCATGGAAGAAGAGAGCCATTATCATGCTGGGGAGGAGGCAGGCTGCCAAGAGGAGGAAGAGAGGAGCTGAGCTATGCATCTGGGTTCCTATCCCATACTCACCATGTTCACCTATTAGGGATGTTTACACAATGGAGTATTGCGGAGCTGTAAAAAAGAAACAGAAGTAGTTCTGTGTGTCGGTATGATTTTTGGTGTATATTGTTAAATGAAAAAAGCCGGGTACAAAACAGTATGTCGCCTATGCTGTTATTATCTAAGAAGGGGAAATACCTATTTACATGTATTTGCCTTTTTTAAAAAACTGGAAAGATGAACCAAACATTAGTAAAAATGGTGATCTATAAGGGGACGGGAGATAGAGTGAAGGGGAGAGAAATAGAAGCTAGACTTGACTTCTCTCAAGGTACTTTATTTTGTAGATTTGAGCTTAGAACTATGCATATGTTTTAAATAATTATAAAACAAAATTTCATAAAGATGGGTTAAAAAGAAAAATTCTTGAAAATTGAAAGCAAATAAAACAAAGGAATCTAATTGTGTATTGAATTAATGACTTACCTATACTGAAAAGATTTATTTCTTATAACTTTAAAATATAGAATACTGACTATCTCTCCACTATGATATATCCTAAAGATAAAAAGGACCTGTGTATTAGTCTGCTGGGGCTGTCATAACAAAATACCACAGATTGGGTGGCTTACACAACAGAAATTTATTTTATCACACTTCTGAAGGGTGGAAGTCTAAGATCAAGGGCAGGGTTGGTTTCTTCCTAGGCCTGTCTCCTTGGCATGTAGATGGCTGTCTTCTCCCTGTGTCCTCACATCACATTCCATCTGTGCATGTCTGTGTCCTAATCTCCTCTTCTTATAATGCCACAGTCATATAGAATTAGGGCCTATCTCAATTACCTTTTTGAAGACCCTACCTCCACATATAGTCACATTCTGAAGTACTTCAATATATTAATTTGGGAGGACACAGTTCAGTCCATAAAAACTATAAAGAAATGTAAAACTATATTCCATGTTGTAGTAGTAATATCGGTATTGGTGTATGTAGTCTGAGTTTTAACCCCAGCCGAGGCCCCAGAGACTATGAAGCAGAGATAAGCCATACCTGATTCCCTTCTCAAATTCCTGACCCTTAAAATCATGAGCAAATTAAAAAATTGTTTAAGCTGCTGAGTGTGGAGACAATTTGCTACGTAACAATAGTAATCAGACAGAAGCATTTTGTCCCCCACTCCAAAAAAAGGGGGTGCCTGAATCTTATCAACCCTCCAGATATATAAGTCTACCTACCATTTTGCAGGATTAAAGAACATGTGAGGGGAACCTAACACCACAGAAATACAGTCAGAAAAATCCAGAATGTGGAATTTTCTATAGGATCGATGATCTGGCTTTTTCAACAACAAAAAAGTTGCAAGGAAAGGAAAAAAAGAAGAGTAATTTCTAAGTTAAGACTTGAGAAACAAATCGACCATGCAAACTTGACATGTGATCTTTATCTGGATTGTGATTTAGAAAGACCAAAACAAAAATATTATTGGGCCGGCCCGGTGGCTCAGGCGGTTGGAGCTCCATGCTCCTAACTCCAAAGGCTGTCAGTTCGATTCCCA
The DNA here is from genome assembly GCF_057876585.1 of Rhinolophus sinicus. Taxonomy (NCBI): domain Eukaryota; kingdom Metazoa; phylum Chordata; class Mammalia; order Chiroptera; family Rhinolophidae; genus Rhinolophus; species Rhinolophus sinicus. Next base: position 48,467,737 of record NC_142504.1, read on the forward strand.
CATGGGCCAGCTCTCAACCACAAAGTTGCCAGTTCAATTCCTCGAGTCCCACAAGGGATGGTGGGCTCGGCCCCCTGCAACTAAGATTGAACACGGCACCCTCAGCTGAGCTGCCTCCCGGATGGCTCAGTTGGTTGGAGCCCATTCTCTCAACCACAAGGTTGCCCATTCGACTCCCGCAAGGGATGGTGGGCTGCGCCCCCTGCAACTAGCAATGGCAACTGGACCTGGAGCTGAGCTGCACCCTCCACAACTAAGACTGAAAGGACAACAACTTGAAGCTGAACAGCACCCTCCACAACTAAGATTGAAAGGACAACAACTTGACTTGGAAAAAAAGTCCTGTAAGTACACACTGTACCCCTATAAAGTCCTGTTCCCCTTCCCCAATAAAATCTTTCAAAAAAAATATTATTTATGACACAACTGGGAAAATTTGGATACTAACTGGATATTTATTGGTATTAAAATTATGGTAATCTTTTTAATTTTCATAATGTTATTGTGGTTATATTATGTTTGTTTTGTTTTAAGGGTCTTTATCTTAAAGAGATAGATGCTAAAGGATATGAATTAAATGACATAATGTGTAGATTTTTTTGTGAAAATAATCATAAGTCTACAGAAATGGATCAGTCACGGTACTGCCTCCTTGAAGCTCATGGTCTAGTGGCAAAGAAAGCACGTACACAAATAAAGTATAAGGAGGAAAAAGTGCTAAGTATCACAAAATGGGATAGGGTGTGTGTCTAGGACAAAGTTTCAACAAAGAGTTTATCTTTGCAGAATCCATTCCCACCCAACAATGACTGAGATGCTTTCTTCAGCATCTACACCCAAGCCTCCCATAGCTTGGTATAATATAGGTTTGAACTTGTGTACAAAATATGACCTCAAACTATTTGAAAAAGCTGGTGTTATGATATGATAGCTGCAGCTTTCCCAACATTACAGAGGGGGTCAATTTCGTGTATCTACTTTATGATTATCTCAGTCAGGTCAGGCTGCCATAACAAAATACCGTAGGCTGGGTGGCTTAAACAATAGACACTTATTTCTCATAGTTCTGGAGGCTGGGAAGTCTAGGATCAAGGTGTTAGCCAATTCCCTTCCTGATGGCAGCCCTCTTCCTTGCTCGAAGGTAGCAGCCTTCTGGCTATGTCCTTACATGGGGAGAGACAGTGGCTCTTCCCTAATCTGCTCACAGGGTCCCATTCTCAGGATCTCACCAAAACCTAATTATCTCCTAAAGGCCCTATCTCCAAATATCATCACACTGTGGGGGTGGAGGGCAGGGCTTCAACATACGAGTTTCGAGGGGACACAATCAGTCCAGAGCAATGGTCTGCACAAAGGTGTATGTATCTTCAAGGCATGAGCCCCAGACCCAGCTGCATCAGAATCACCTGTTGAACTTTTAAAAAATACTCAAGTGTCAGAAACTTTGCCCCAGGCTCAATAGGTTTGAGCTGGGCCCTGGATTCTGACTTTTTTTTAACAGCTTTCTGGTCACTCTCTTGAGCATTCTAGCCAAGAAGCACTGACTGAGAAACGCCTGGTCCACTGGGGCGGCCACGCCTTAGGGGAGGAGCAACTTAAACATCACATTTCATAACGTCACTATTTCCATCCCCAGGTCTACTTTCTAATTTTGATTTTGGATTTATCTTGCATTTCTTTTGCTTTCATAGCTTAAGTACTGATTACTGACAAATATCACTCTGGTCCTAGCAACAAACTTCTCCTGAGCAGATACTAATTCTTCCACTTACCATAATCCCCCCATCTGAACACATTCAATATTTTGTACTCGTCTGAGTTAATCCAACTTAGGCCTGCAATATTTTCTTTGTCTGGAGCACTTCAGAAAGAAGTTTTGGTGTTTTGGGGTTTTTTTTCTTCCCAAAAGGCGAAAACTCTTCTTCAACACTGGACTTTTGTATTTTCTTTCTTGGTCTTTTAAATTCATTTAACACCTTTGCACTCACCCAAGAAAAAGAAAATTTTCTAGACTATTTCAAGGAATTACACACATGATTTATTAAAATATAAATTCTTTATAAAACTGTGACTTTGCTTTAATTCACTAAAATGTGCAATGTTTTTCATGGGATTGATTTTTTAAATGCTTTTGGGTCTGGCAATGGGTTTCAAGGTGCTACAATTAACTATTGATTAGTTGCAAGCTGACTTTTAAATTGGTTGAAATTTTGCTTCTTCCCCTTACCTTGCTGTTGCCTGTCTGCGTGTGGCTTCCCTGCTTCAAAACCACCAGCCTAAAATGACTGAGAGCCCTGTCCCCTGAATGCCAGGCACAGTGAATGACAGAATAAAAGGAAACTACACATTCCCTACCTTCAAGATTAAAATGCAGATGGGGAGATAAGAAATCACAAAAGATTGTGAAACAGTATAAGTTTTGACTATGTTCCAAGCTTTTCCTTTATTAGAATCTATGTTCGTTTGCCAGCTTAATTGATTAGATAAACTGAATGATTTGTTTTCTTCATTCCTCTGCCGCCAAGCGTGGACTATTGAGGAGGCAATCTGGCATCTTCTCAGGGGCCTATGACATAATCTGAGCTTTGTATAAATTTGCAGGAAAGAGAAGGGAGCAGCCATGGTCCATGAAATTTCTGCACAAGCTTCAGCATCACCAGAGCACTTTACCAAGAGAGGATTTGAGTGCCAAGCAGTGCTTGGAACAAGCTGCTGTCAGCACATTCTCCACCCTCCTCCCTTTCTCTTTCACTTCAGTCATCGCTGTTATGTAAGCTCAGTCACTTTTTCCCTTCAAGATCAAGTTTGCTCATCTGGGCCGTACTTCTTTCCAAGGGGCCAGCCTCCTGAAACCTCTATACTATCAAGTCTACAGTGAGCTCCGTCACAAATGCAGGTCCTTGATTCACCTCATGTTCTGGCCAAAGGATCCTTAAGCTCTTATGTACAGGTCTCTTTAAGCAACATTGTTTCATTCTTAGACTTTGAGAAAGCAAAACCATACCCCCCCAGGGCCCAGAGAAAAGCTAGTTGAGAGCTGGCTAATTAGGTTTTTCTTTGTTTTAAATCACTAGCTTTTCTCACCATTTTAAAGCATTGACTGTAGTTCTCAGCACTTTCTTTCTTATAAGGTGCCAAGTGCACAACATTGTAGGACAGCGGGATCTGGATTCTGGGTCCTGGGGTCAGGCTCTGAGGCTGTGATTCCCTCAAACCGCACATTTGGTTTTACACACTCTGCACCCTTCTGTTATTCCATCAAGAAATAGAAATAAAATAAAATGCCTGTTTCATAGTTAGTGCATTTCCCTTGAGAAGAGAATTGCAAATGGTAAACGAGTTAATTTCCCAAGAAACACATCTTAAAGGGTGCAGCTGGACTCCAGGACATTTGCCACCTGGCCTGCGAGACAGAACTGTGCAGTGGGTTCTTTGTGTGATCTCAAGGGCCTTGTCCACTAAACGCCTCATGGAACCTTTTTTGATTGTAAGTCAAATTTACATGGAATCCAGGAGTTCTATCTGCTTAGTGCTGCTAGAAATCCAGGATTTCTTACTTCCTTACTGCTTAGGTGCTTTATTTGCCTATTTCACTAAGATGAATAATGTGGCCAGTATCTCTGGGAAGTGAAGGTTTTGTCTGGTTATCTTGTTGTCATGACAGCCTCTAAACTTATTTTACCTTTATAAAAATCAGTTACAACCGTATACTGTATGATTCCAGAATAGGTAAATCCATACAGACAGAAAGTAGATTAGTGGTTGCTGGGGTCTGGGGAGCTTGAGGGGCAAGGTGAGTGGCTTTTTTTGGATATGGGGTTTCTTTTGAAGCTGATGAAATGTTCTAAAATGGTTTGTGATGATGGTTACACAACTCTGTAAATATACTAAAAACCATTAAGTTGTACATTTTAAATCGGTGAATTGTATGGATAGTGAATTATATCTTAATAAAGTTGTCGTTTAAAAAAAACGCAAAAGCCCCCAAACAGTCACAAAATGCTCAGGCAACATTGAGGAGAGTGTGTGCATGAATGTGAAGGAGACAAACCACCTTCTATCACAGAAAAAGAGTCCAGTCTCTTATCCTACCCACTCATACTGTATACACAGTTCCCATCTTCCTTTTTATAGTCTTAGTAGTGAGTGAGCAACAGCGAGGTCTCGGTTAGCGCTGACCTTTGCTTTCAATCAACGACAAACATGACTGCTGTCACCGTGGTTCAACTCAATCACACAGTTGGATTTGGGATATGTGCTAGGGCTTGTGGGCTGACCGGATGGAGATTCCGCTCCTCGGAGGGACGTGGTTAGTGAAACCTGGGCTCCAGTGCCAAGATGTTGGTGAAGGCTGGGAAAATGTCTTCACCTGACCTGGAGTGGAAGGTTGCTGCAGAAAGAATCCTGAGGGAAAAGACCGTTCTCTCTGGTTTGGCCTGGACATACGTTCTGGGAATTCTTTTTTTTTTATAAAGTTTATTGGGGAATATTGGGGAACAGTGTGTTTTTTCCAGGGCCCATCAGCTCCAAGTCATTGTCCTTCAATCTAGTTGTAGAGGGCGCAGCTCAGCTCCAAGTCCAGTTGTCATTCTCAATCTTTAGGAGCAGGGGGCGCAGCCCACCATCACACTCTAACCAACTGAGCCATCTGGCTGCCCCTCTGGAAGCTCAGCAGCAGCTCGTTGTCTTCAATCTAGTTGTGGAGGGCACAGCTCACTGGCCCATGTGGAATTGAACCGGCAACCCTGTTGTTCAGAGCTCGTGCTCCAACCAACTGAGCCATCCAGCCGCCCCCATTCTGAGAAGAGCAGATTTTGAGCCCAACATTCCTCTAATTAACTTCCAGCTCAGCACCCCTCTTCTGCCTCCAAGGGAAGCCATACCAGGTTGGGGGGGCCAGTTGAGTTGGGAGGACGTGTAATAAAGTGATTGTACCAGAGGCAGCGTGTAGCATGAGCACAAGAACATGAGAACATTCTCCCCTGGCACTTAGTAGTAACAAGGTTCTATCATGGTTAAATTTATGTGTCCACTTGGCTGAGCCACAGTGCCCCCTACATTTGGTCAAATATTATTCTGGATGTTTTGCTGAAGGTGTTTTTGGGTGAGATTTACTTTAAATCAGTGTACTTTGAATAAAGCAGATTGCCCTCCAAAATGGGAGTGAGCCTATCCCATCAGTTGAAGGCCTGAACAGAACAAAAGGCTGAACTCCTGCAGCAAGAGGGAATTCTGCCAGCGGGTGGATGCCCTTCGGACTTGAACTGCAACATGGGCTCTTCCTGGCTTCCCAGCAGAACCTATGGACTCAAACTGCACCTGTTTCCTGAGTCCCCAGCCTACCGGCCTCCCATCAGACTTGGACTTACCAAGCCTCCACAATGGCACAAGCCAAGTCCACAAAATAAATCTTTTTATCTTTCTTTACACACAATGTGAAGGAGACAAACCACCTTCTAGTTCTGTTTCTCTGGAGAACCCTGCCTAATACAGGCCCATATTTCTCCCTCTTCAGCAGTGACACTTGGGGCAGAACAGAAGTATAGCACTGACCTCACCAAAAGGAGACTAGACCACAGCAAACCAGGCACAGGAGCTCCTGGAGTAGGAGCTGAGGCCTCCAGTGGACCAGCTTAGTAAGTACAGCTGGTGGAGAGCCATGTGAGAAAACGATGCCTCCAACTAGAAGAGGGCTTGAGAGGTACCCACGGCTGGTGTAGCTTGGAGAACCATGGGTTCACTAAAATACTGAGGCAAGTCGTGCCTGCCAAGTCCAAGTCTTCCTGTAGAATGTGCTTCTGGTAGGGAGGGTCAGGCCCAGGTGGGCTCTCCAGGCTTGGAAGGGTCGTTTCAAATTTCTGTTCTTTGTGAACAAAGCTAATCAAATACGCGTTAGGCAGGCGCAGCAACAGACAGCTCCACAGTCAGTTTCTTGAGCAGCTATCAGACCTGGGAAGCTGGCCTTTGAAGCTCCCCTAACAAATAACAAAGAGCAGTTCCTGCGTGTCCTGATGCCTGTGGGGGACTGCTTGGCAGTCAGCAGGGGCTCACATCCTGAAATAAAGAAGTAACATCCGCTTGGCCACACTTATTGCAAATGATAAACGTCTTTGAAACATATAGCCACGTGTATACTCTGAAACAAGAGTCACTCTGGTAATAAGATGGAAGGAGAAAGGTGGTTTGATATTTAGGAGAAAAGGACAGGAAATCCCTGTGAGCGGTATTGCATATGAGAAGGTATGGAGGAGGAAATGAAGAGGCAGGGGGCAAAGCAAAGGCCAAGCTCAACAGAAATAGGAAAATCAGCCAGAAAGCACAGCGCCCGTCCCACCGTGCCCCAAAATGTGAGCAAAGATGGGACAGCGAGTGTTGTCCCCTCTGAGTCTCTGCAGCGTGCATTGTCCACACAGCTGCTTTGGCACATGGCATGGTTTTCTGGAATCATAAGCACTTCTGTACAACTGTCCTGACTCTGCAGTTAAATTTAAAGGCAGACATATTTTTTTTGGAATAACATCCTTAGTAGAAGAAATATGAACCAGAGTGGGTTATAAGCACAAAAGAAATTAATACAGGGAAGGTGGTCCTTATGAAATAGTTGTAAGTACTGGAGCAACAGGCATCCAGGCCGCGGCCTCTGGAATGACTCCCTGGAAACCATAGAACTGGCCCCCGTGGCCCCCTCCCCCTGCCCGGAGCTACAACCTTTGCCCAGATTAGGAGAGTGAGGGGTCAGGGAGCGCATGAAGGCACTGTAGTTGCCTTCGTGAGAAATACAGTGGTCAGGCTCAGGGACTACTGTGGCCATTCACATGGAGCTTGGCCAAGGAGCCGAACAAAGAGGGCCAATGGCCTCCGCCTTACTTCCGCCTTCTGAAACGCGCACCATCAGTGACTTGTACATCCACAGCTACAAGAGAGACTGGGAGATGTAATTTTAAGCTTTCCAGCCTCTGAAACACAGAAAGGCACCCAGCAAGATGTAGGAATGAATACTCACTGCCAATCGATTTCCAGTACAAGTAGTGATTATAACTGGGCTGTTATCCATGCCCTGTCTCGGGGTTGCTCTTGTGCTGGGCCTGTTCAGCCCTACCCAAGATCAAGTGCAAGGCTAATTCTCCCTCCCCAACCCCCTACCCCCCATGCCATTAGAGGTCCAGCCCCACCACTCCCCCGCCTCCTTCTCAAAGGCTGATGAGCATCCCAGGATGTTGCAAGGAGGGATTGTCCATATGGAATAGAGAGACAGAGACCCAGCAATTTCTCCTGCTTGCACAGCCCTTCGTCACCGGAAAGTATGGGCTTACTTAGGTGCACGCTGGTATCAAGTCCAGACCTCGCTCCTGGCCCCACCACCTCTCTCTCATCCTTTCCCTGCTAGCTCCCTCATCCCTCAGCCTGGGGAATACTGTCCCAATCTGGGTAAGGAGCTTTGCTTTGACTTCTCTTTTCTCTGAAATCTGTTGCCTATTAGTCTTCGCCAGTACCCTAAGGGACTAGACCGATGGTTTGCAAGTGTTGCCTGCATCTGAGACACCTGGAGAGCTTGTTAAGAAAAAGACTTCTAGGCCTCATCCCCAGAACCGATGGTTCAGTACGTCCAGGGTGGGGCCCACGAATTTGTCTTTCTGACAAATACTGAGGTGCTGCTGGTGCTATGGGCCTGAGGGCTGCACTTTGAGAACCACTGGCCCAGGCTTTTGAAACTCCAAAGCTCTGTGCTTTCTGCTTTCAAGTCCCACCCCTTAGATATGAGCAAAGAATGGCTTCTCTGTTAAAATGGGGAGATGGGGCGAGGAGAGAAAAGAAATCTGGGAGACAAAGAAATCAATATTTCAAAAACATCAAAGAATCCCACCACTCAGTAATAATAACATAACCCCTTTGTAATGCTTTTAATGTTTGGAAGAGTGGTGCTTAAGTACTTGAAAAACATTTTTATTGGATGCTACAAAATAATTTTTCCTTTTCCCCTTCAGTCTTCTATCTGTCCCTACCAAGTACATCTTGGCGGACAAATGGGAACACGTCCTTCCACATCTTCATACTCTTATGTTATTTTGCATTCCCAGCCCCTAGGACACAGACCTTCGGAAGGAGACCCACACCGCCGTGGGTACATCTATATGGTAGATGCCAGTCTCTCAGCCAAAGTTTTATGAGGTACATCACCCCTGTAGGGGCTACAGGGTCATTGTTTCCACTCAGGGGGCTCCTTCCCTGTATGTGTGTTAATTCTGGGACATTCTTTTTGAAAGTGAACTTGGTGGAAACTTATGGTTTCACCCCAAAATATCCCACAAAATTCCCAGCAAACCCCAAATCATGTAGGTTACATGACAAGGCTTGTTATTCTTGGCAGAAATAGTCTTATTCTGGCAGTAAATTTCTAAGAACATAATGAAAGTGCTTTTTAACATCCTGTTTTGTACTCCTTTTGTTGACTTCTGAGCATTTCTTCTCAAGCAAGGAGTTACACAAGATTTGAAAGTTGCCAAACTTTTATTTTACTGGTAGTTTTAATCGGTTCCTTTCCTATGTTGCTGTGCACCTTTATCTGCTTTTAACTTTAAACTCAGGGATTGAAGTGCCATGAGTCACTCTGAGATTGGCCCAGAAACCATGTGGGGCTGGGTAACAGTCTCCTAGAGCAATCTGCAAAGCTCTGAAAAGCTCGTTGCAGGCTATCAAGGTCAAACATTGTCCATTGTCTGTGGGTAGGTATATGGAATGAACCTAGGAATATGGATTTCTGTGATAATTGGTCCTTGTACTTCTTCCTGAACCAAACATTTCAGATCCCTGTGTTTTCCTAGGAGTCTTCAAAAACTTCCATTTTTCATTTCCCAGGAAAGCCAGTCTGGTGCAAGGGTTAGGAGTGTGGATGCTAGAAGTGGACAGCCTTGCCCAAAACCTAGTTCTGTCTCTTCTTAGCTGTGTGACCTTAGGCGAAATACTCGACCTCTCTATGGCTCAGTTTCCTTATAAAATGAGGGTGCTAAAGCACCTACTTCAAAGGGTGGTTGTGTGGATTGACTAAGTAACTACATACAAAGTGCTTACTTAGAGCAGGCTCTGGTATGTAGTAAATGCTCAATGCAAGTTCTCTTCTTATCATGCACTTGCTCATATTATAGTGTAAATTAGGGCATGACATGAGACTGTATCGGTGAACATCCTTCTGACTTCCCGACTGGTAATGGACTCACAAAGTCCTGGTCCTTGCCAGAGATGGGTGGTAGCAGTTTGCTCCTTGTAAGCAACATTTGCCATCCACTTAGTTAAGCTTCTTTGCTGCTCCATGTCAGAGATTCAAACAGAGGCAAAAGTCACAGGCTTTAGCAATCTAGCTTGCCATCACAAGCCCTAATGCAAAACGTAGCCTTCCTTGTTTCCAGCCTACTCAGGGTGACCCAGGAGCTGTTAAAACTTAGTCTTCCCACTGCCATTACCTAGCCGTGTGACAGGGGACATTACTGCACTTCTCTGAGCTCCAGTTGAAAAAAATTCAAGGCTTGGGCCAGAACCCTAAGATGTGGGGCTTCCTAGATCCAGGAAGACCTCAGGCCTCAGCTGATGGATGACTGCACTCTGGTGATAAGTTTGATCATTGCCAACAAGCCATGTGTGCTGGCGGTGAAACCACCAGAAGTGGAGGAAGCATCAATAGGAAAGGCAGGGATGACAACCAGTTTGTCAGAGCCTACAGGGAGTCGGCTCTGGAAAAAGTAACCAAATGGCATAAAGTAACCAGGTGGGTTTGGTAGAAAAGGCAGACTAGAATCTGGTTAAGGAAATTATCGGTATCTTCAGGGTGCAAAATATGCAGGGGGAATGACTGTGTCTAGATGGTGGACCAAAGACATGAAGGAGTCATGGCTCGTGAGCAACTGACTTATTCCCTGTACCAGCCAGTGGGGGGCTGTGGAGGGGGTATAGGAAGGCATATAGCTGGCCGAGAGCAAGGCAGTAATTGAGTCTCAGCTAAGGGGCAGCTTTGTCCTAATGAGGGAAACTGAGGCACAAGGGCAGCATAATGGTCTAGGTCACTGCAGGGCGGATGTCAAATAGAGGAAGCAAGGGGAGGACAAACTGTGGCTTGGAAGACCTCACGGGCTCTCAGAGCTCTGCTGCCGCCCAGGAGAGCATTACGGGGCCAACGAATCATGGGACCAGTGACCCCAGCTCCCACCACAGCTCCTAGCAGTGCGATCGTGTGGTGTCCAAGGAGGCAAGCGGTCAGAACATGGCAATCTGAGGGAGGACGGAGTAAGGTGATCATTCCTCAGCAGGAACAGTGTCTGAGATTGGAAGAAAGACTTCTCTGACCAGCCTACGATGCACATGGACTTGGTTCTGGGAGAAAACAGCTCCTGGGTCTATCCCAGCTGTCTACTCAGTTGTTTAACAACTGCTAAAGCAAAACGAAATGGAAAGGCTGGAGTGTAAAAATAAATAAAACGACTTGGCTTGCAGATTTAGTGGAATTTCCCCAAATAGCTTACCAAATATGAAATGTTTTAGGCTCAGATTGGGATTATTTTTTTCCCCTTTTAAATTTAGAAGCAATCCTGAATACTTGGACCCTGTTCTGAACTGAGTTCCAGAAGTCTGGAAGTTTATAATTCAAATTTTATGTCATTTTTCCCCCTACTCATTTGTTTGCTGTTGTGCACTACTCATATGAGGGGGAAAAATCAGTATCTGGGATAGGTGGCAGTTTTTCTGCATTTCTTAGTGTTTCTACCTGCTTGTGAGATATTTACTTACTTTAGCATCTCTTTATGGTACAGTTCAAATATCTATTGCTCCTCTATAAACTGCTACATGACTTGGGCCTCAGCTTTGTTGAGCTGGTGGAGCGCTCTTGTTTATGCTGTGAGCCCAGTGTCTCCATATAAGGCCCAGTTGCGTGCTATCAGATTTCATCTACACCTCTACTTTCAAACAAGTTCCTTTAAGGAATTAGCTGTCTCCTTGCCAATGAAATTATTAACAGCAGCAACTATTTCTCTTTAGGTTTTTGAAGAAACAATACTTTTAAAAAGTCTCTGGTTTGAAAAATGGGAGAAACTGGCTCATATCTTTATAAACTAAAATCTTTTCAGTGTGGGTTATAGACTTGGGTTTTTTAGCTGAGTTCATGGTCATCATGTAGATTTTTCAAAAATGATTTATCGTATTTCTTATAGTATATCTGAAATATCTTCTAACCTCCATGTAGCACAAAAATTTCAACTTAGGTATAAGATCTGAGAACATGGTTTGGGAACAAATGGGTAAAGATTATTTCTTTTGTGGAGTTCATCAAAGCTTGCTTTAAAAATACTGTGCTATTAAACAGTGGTTTTTGGAGTGATCGTTAGGTGGGCTTAAAGTTTTATATAAATAAGTAATTAGAACATATTTTCATGAAAATGTATTTTCATGAAAAATCTATTATAGATTTCATTTTATTTCCTATTAGTGGAATACAAAATGTTCTCTGCAGTTATTTTGGCTTCAAGTTAGCTTTCTGTCTTCATGATTTTTATTAGATTTAACTGGCCTACCAGCTAGAAAAGACTCCATTCTAGCTTTAATTTACTGGTTTCACATTTGCTGAATCAGAAGCTTTTATAAAGGCCTATTCTGTTGGGTAAATAATCTCAACATTTTTTTAAGCAAAGGGAGGATGCTCCCTTTGCATCTCAACATTTCTATTAGTCTTACCTTTAGACTTTGTCATGATAAAGAAATTCCCTTTCGATTCTATTAGAAAGTAAATATTGGTACATTTATTCTCAGTTATGGAGTTTTATTTGCAGATGATTTAAAAGTGAATGAGAGGGTGGCCAGTTAGCTCAGTTGGTTACAGCATGGTGGTGGTAGCACCAAGGTTGCTGGTTCAGTCCCCGCATGGGCCACTGTGAGCTGCGCCCTACTTACACATGAATGAGAAAGAAATGTTTTCAAACATTGAATAGAGTAAATGAAAATTGTTTCCTTGCATTGTCATGAAAATATGTTTAAAATAGTAATATTACCAGACCAATGATTAGAGTTGTGTCACAACCCAGGTATGATAATTGATTGTATTCTGTGCTCCTGAAGTGTATGTTTAAAATAGCATAGACACATATTATAAAGGAGAGGATCCTAAATTGTGTGCATACTTGCATGTGTATCCAGCAGTCAGGAAGTAATATTTTGGGCACCACAAATCTGAGAAATTTTTAAGATGTAAAATTATTATTGTAGAGATGCCAGAAAGAGGGAAAGGAAAGGAAAAAGTGAGCGGAAAAATCCTGATAGTATTATTCTTTCTGTTCAGTGTTGGTAAAATGGCAAAAAGATGTTTGTATTACATGCAACTAAAAATGACCAATTAAAGTGTGGAAGAAGTGTTCCTTTGCATAGCCAAATGCTAGGCAGGGAAGTATAATGTCACCAGAAATTACTACAGCAAGTTTCAGTAAAGGATTGCAGAACAATAAGGCCTTGTTAATCTCATACTGATTTATTCAAATAGTGTATAATTCAAAGCAATTGCTGCTCCCCAGGCAGGAATTTACAATTGCTACGTTTGAAGGGTGGATAATGTGTCATTCCAAGGGGAAATCAGGTCTGGAAAGGGCCTCGCGGTTAGAGAACCTCATAGGTCCCCAACCAGCTCCAAAGCAGGCCAACTAAAACAATATGACTTGAGAACCACCCTGTGAAATCAGTCTGCCTGAACTGAGCTGTATTTCCCTTGCTTCTCTCCTGCCTTTTTGGTGGATGACAAAATGTCCCCAGAGCAAGGCGCAAGGGAGGAAGGCAGAGAAACTCAAGTCCTGGATAAGCTATCATGTAGAAAGTGACCCCCGCGCCCCACGGCAAGGGCTTACAATTTCATTCCAGAGAACTCCATCTTCCCTATATGGACGGTATGTATATTTAGTAATGATGGTGAATATAGAGCATCCTCCCTTTGCATAAAAACAGTGGACAACAGTCAGACATGAGTCATCTGTAAGAGGAGGCGTGAATCACAATGTATTTTGAACACTTTTGGTCAATAATCCTTCAGAGAACAATCCTCCAGTTTTATGTTGTTAGTTATGTGGCATTAAATGTAAACAGCTTAAAATTCCATGATTTTTAAAAACTCAGCTTTGATTCCTATGATTGATTGATCCAGGTTTCCAGGGATACGAAGCTATGTCAGTCACCCTGCAACATATTGTGAGGTCAGGCTGAGTGGCTAGTTTCTGTGAAGTGGCTAATTAGGTTAATTAATTAATTAATTAATTAATGGGGTTTCGTAAAACCCTTATGTAGAATCCACCTTACATGGGGTGGGTCATTTTTGACCTGAGAGCTGCTTGTTAGGTACTCAGGAAATCACTATAGAAATCCTTAGGCGAGACATCCCAGCAGATCGGGATTCAAATGATCTTTCCATAGTCTGGGATTCTGAGTTGCTGTTACATATTGTAGCATGCACTTAGCATTAAAATGCTGCTGTGGCAGAGGCATGTATTGCTCACCAAATAGCTATATACTTCCCCGTGGAGCCTAGTCCCTCTGTAGTTTGTTCTGTTCAACCACAGGGACAAAAGTGAACATGTATACCTTGCAGGCTGAAGCACAGAAGAACAGGTGCGAATTCTCCACACATTCTCTTCCTCTACTGGCAGGATGGTGGCCTAAGACTACAGTAACACAGCTCCCAATTTGTCAGAGCCTCTGACAACCGGGGTTCTTGAGCAGGATTCCCTTGTCTCTACCTCCCATTCCACAACCAACCTGCATCAGTCACACAATGAAAGCAAATATAAACTTGTATTAAGCCAAGATTGGGGCTTAATTTGTTATTGCAGCATAGGCTAATACAACCACTATTCTAGATGTTTTTGTAAAACAGGAAACTCCATATGGAAAAAGGATAAGCAATCTGAGTTAATGTGGTCCTTGAATGAGCCACTGAGGCTCTGCCAGGTAGCCTTTGTGTCCTGTGCCCCCAAAGTTATTCTCCATCAGTTGCCACTGTTCCTTCAGGGAGTCGTGAAGGACGAAGCGACAAAGCCCTGGGCATTTGGAGGTTACTGACAGTTCCCCACTGATGGTTTCCCTTCTTATTCACCATCCTCCTTGAGATTTTAAGCTTGCTAAACATACGGTAAAAATCAGTGAAATTATTCATTGTGGTTTTCATTTGAGTGAACTAGTTTCCGCTTCTAAGAAGGATCTTAACAAAACAGGAAGTTTTTCTTGGATTTAGAAATGGAACGCTGCCTTCTGACATTAGTCTTTACCAACTTCTACAAATCTTTGTTTTCCTACTTCCCTGTCAGAGGGTGGGGCAAGTAGAAGAAACTAGATAAAACCAGAAAATGCTGATTAGTTCACTAGTAGAGTTAGGGCTGATTCTGTTTGGAACGGAGAGGGGGAGAGTCAAATGGCAGCCTGACCAGGCCAGACCATATCCTGTCATCTGACCACTTTATCTCCTACTTCTCCCACTTTGGCCTTGGAAAACAGGTGTGAGGGCCAAGAAACATTATGATAGTTGGTAGCCACTCCTTGATAATAACTCTTGACGTATATATACCAACTGATATTCCTCAAAACATTTTGATATGCATCACCCATGAGAATCCAGGAAGGAATACTTGATTCTCATAACGATCTTATCATGGTCAAGATAATCAAATGTATTTAATTTCCCTTTTATGGTAGAGAAATGGAAACACTAAGAATTTACTTGCTAGGGTCACACAGCACAGGGGTCAACTAATAGATGAAACTAAAATCCAAATCTCCCAATTTCTATTTTCCTTCAATTGTGTGACAGGTTAAAGTCCTCTCCCCACCCCACACAATAATAGAGACCATTTATCATCACCACCATGATGTAATGTAAATTACCACCCTGAGCGTCTGTGTTATTTATGTCTGCATTTGTATTAGGCAAGTCTATCAGGAAAGACGTCAAAATCCTACCGTGATTATCGCCAGGGGATGGAGTATCACGATGCTAATTCTTAAGCTCTTACTGATTTGTATTTTCTATTTCTTCCCCCAGAATAAGCATGTATGATACCATCTAAAAATAATAGAGAGGGTAAAACTGCCTCTAGTTTTCAATTTTTTCTGTACATAAGGAATTCAGCAGGCTTCTAGCTCAGCACTTTGAATTATTAAGTAGGTTTGTTTGGAGCAGAAAACCAAAGGAAGGGAATTGTTGCAGAAATTGCAAACTGTCCTCCAGTCCATTCTTTTCTTATATAATAGAATTTCTAGCTAGACACACGGTCACCCAGTTTCTCAGCCTCCCTTGCATCTAGATGTGGCCCAGTTGGGAGAAGTGATATATGTAAGGGCAATATCTGGATTGGGATTGTTGTCCTTAAAGGAGAATGTCTTCACTTCTTCATTTCTGCTGGAATGTAGATAAGAAGGTTGGAGCTGGAGCAGCTATCTTGGACTATAAAATGGAAGCCATGTATTGAGGATGGCAGTAAGAGAAAGTAACTGGATCCCTGACACTAAGGAACCAACACTGTATTTTGACATCTCTTCGTTAGTTGTTGATCCCATATCCTAAATAATATCAGATCTAAACATTTATTAGAACAGTATCCCTGAAAATGAATGTGCTCTTTGGAAAGAATATACAAGTGAGTTAGCCAAACTTTCTTTTGTTTGTGGGCACAGGGACCCAATTCTACCTCTGTTATCAACAGTGAGTACTTAATCTACGACGTGTTATATAATAGGGATGGTGAAGAAACTGCCAAAATTAATCTGCTATTTTTAGTGGGTCAGGTGTATTTGGGCTCCTAGTTTCCATCTCTTTCTGCCTGACACTGACTAACTCCTCCACCTCCCTCCTTTCCCAAGACATAATTCAAAATTTGTGTATATTTTGCCAAGGGTTTGTGTAGGAGGGCTGCCCAAATGAGCCTTCTTGCCATCTAACCTCTCAGGCAGTGTGGTTAATTACAGGCCATATCTGGCACTTAGTATGAATTCAAATGAATTATTGAGAATTATAATTATCCATGTACTAACACACAGTCAAGATTTGTGTTTATAAGTTAAGATGACTAAGGATAAACCATGAAACAACAACTTCTTCACAGAAACTCTAGGCTTTTTAGATGGTTCTTAGGAACACAGTGAGCTGAGTTGCTCACTGGCCAGATTCCCGCCATTGACTCTAGTTTGTGATCTTCCTGGGTCATGCTAAGTCCCTTTATAATCTATTATGACACCAGAATGTCATAATTTAAAGAGAGATTGGTGAAGCCCACTTAATACAAGTTAATTAGCAGCTCTGATTACTCATGGAAACTTGTAACCCATCCAAGCTCCTTCCAGATTAAAATAATACCTGATTAAATGCTGGATATATTTCATGGTTGTGTTTGAGAATTCCTTCACAACTTCCAAGGTTATTCTCTGATACCATGGTCAAGGTACTTTGTATTATTTCATTTTCCCTGTTTTTCAAATCAGGAATCTGTCACACAGCATCAGGATTTAAACCTTCCCGAGGCCGAAGCCCATTTTGTTTAGAGCTCTCACTAAGCACACTTGTTCCAGAGGCTGGAAAAGCGCAGTCAGCATCTTCACTGAGTAGCTTTGTTATTTGCTGTAAACAGTTGTAAATTCCCAGAACCCCAGACACACTCATATAAAAATGGTAATTACTAAAAATGCCTCATAAAACCAAATTGTAAATGAACCGTGAATGGAAGTCCCACTGGAATTCTCTGCCTCTGGATCGCCTCTACTAGCAGATAATTGAGAACTGACAAGATTTAATTTTTCTTAAATTATATTCAGTCAGATCTCTCAAATGTGACTCCTTTTGTCATTTTGTGGAAATTCTCAATTATGAAGAAAGTGATGGTTGATTCTATGCATCAAGCTGCTTTTCAAATGTGAAGTCTGTTTTGCTAAAGGAGAAACTGAGGGTCATTTAAGTAAACAATTTCTCCAGGCCCTCAAGTTTTGCTGAAACTCTTGCAGACATACATATGGGAAACTCTGTTAGTGCTTATTTCTTTCTAAAAGTTCCAGAAACCATAACTTCTGGTTAAGTGCCCTGCTGGAATAGCAGGCTTTAGAAAAAACAAGAAAAATCCCACTGGGATGAAAGAAGCTCATTTGTTTTCAAGTTGTGGCCCTTCCACCCTCCGGGTGGCCCCTCCCCCATGCCTGTGTCTGCGTCTGTGATTTATAATTTTCCACCCACACAAGCCTTGGCATTCACTGGGAATCTACTATGAGGTTTAGGTGTAAACCTGAAGGAAGCTTTTAAGGACTAGAGCGTATTGCGGGTAGGGGGGAGGAGGGAGAGAGTTAGAGAGGAAAAGCAATTAGGCGACCCCAAGCTTGGCATAATCAATGAGCACAGGGGGGCGGGGAAGGCCGGCTGACGGGAGGACTGCTGAATGTGGTTCTGCCACTAAGATAGTGCCTTCTGTTCTGTGGCACAGCGTCCAGTGGGAGAGCTCGCAGCCCCAGGCACTGTTAGCAGGATGGCCCGCTCGGGAACACCCTCCCCCTTTGTCAAGATTTCTTTTACGTGCTTGCACAGCCAGATCTGTGTTCCCAGGAAGGCTTGGGCTTACCCCTGCAGGGTAAATAGCAGCTGCACTCTTTTGCCAGAAAAGAACTTGCTGCTCCGGCTTGGAGGTTCAGTGGGTGACGAGATGAGTGCAAAAACCTTTCTGGAAGAGAAAAGGAGATAACAATATGGGCCACCTTTTGAAAACTGCAAGGTGCCAAGCCAAAGTGAGCCATCATGGTTCTAATAATTATCATTATGGTAGGTGGAAGCCTCAGAACTGCTAGCTTAGTTCCTGAAAGGACTTGCAGGATTCTCCTTACACCTCCAAAGACTGCAAAACTCTAAATTCTCCCTTGGAAAATGTTTCTCATGCAGTGTTGAGGCTGTGGGCCCTAGAGGCTGACTCAGGTGGGAAATCTGCCTCTAACACTTATCTGGGTGACCTAGTGCAATTTTCTCTGGAAAAGGGGAAAAATACGCTCTATCATACTGATTGTGGTTTTGAGAGTTACCGTGTTTCCCCGAAAATAAGACCTTTTGGAGCAAAAATTGAGACCAGGTATAATATAATACTGCGTCTTATATAAGACCGCGTCTTATATTAATTTTTGCTCCAAAAGACACATTAGAGCCGATGGTCCAGCTAGGTCTTATTTTCCGGGAAACATGGTAGAGGCTTGATTGTAGAGGCTGGTAGCTCTTTATGAGAAAATTAATCTGATTTAGCACTAAGACAATGGAAGGGAAGGAGAAACAATACTGACATATTTAACATAAGACACATAGGAAAAATAAGCATGGGGACATTTTCTATAGACAGGATTAACCAAAGACTCCAGAGGTACTCAGGGGTCAGAAGTACCTAATGCTTTCTTCAGGTGCTGGGTTCTTGGGGAGCCCAAAGGCTAGTGATGGTAAGCATCAAAGTCCATGTTTATCAGGCAGGACGGTGTCCTAGAACATCTGGAGAGAGAAGGTATCTCTTGGATTGTGTCAGAGGAAGTAAATTTTAACTGTATAGCCTAAGCAATGCTGGAATTAGGTAAGGCTGGATGAGAACGGTAGAACCTACTACTACTCTCATTGATTTGTAAATCCTGATTCACATGGGTTCCACAGAGTTAATCATCTGCTTTCACACTGGTACACTGCTAAGACAAATACTGTCCACAGCCTGTTGAGAAACAACACTCATCTAGAAAAAGGAATTTGGAGCCTCAATTTTTAGACTAATTATTTTTCCTATCATTTTGCATCTTCTATATTTTCTAAGATCTACCATCTAACCATTCACCTTGAACACTAAAAGAAGACAAGTAAGTCTTAAGGGTGTGCAATTACAGGCACTATGAAGGATGCAAAGAAATGTAACATGCTTCCAGACTTCAGAGTTGGCATGAGTTGACTCAATGAAATGGGGCCAAACATTAAAATCACACCTATGCTTCTATTCTTTATTTTTTTCAGCAACTTATTTTTTTTTTTTTTTAACATTCTTCCCATTCCCCAAATAGCAGAGTATAGCACCTGAGTCAAGATTATTATCTTCAACCATGTTTAGTATTGACTGGATCTATTTACATGTAAAAAATAGCTAGCAATTATTGAGCTCCTATTTATGTGCAGGAAATCCACATTATATGTATTATTTAACTCATTTAGTCCAAACAGGAACCCTATACAGTTCATACACGTATATTGATCCTCATTGTACAGATGAGGAAACGGGAGCCTAGAGATTAAGGAACTAGTGCAAGGTCACCTAGTTTCCATAGCTAGGAAATCATGGGTAGGTGCAGAGAGGGTCTTTTGGATATCAGGAAGCAAGATCAATCACACTGGGAAGGTGGGCTGAAATTTACATTTTATCCTCTTCCAGTTAAGCTCTGGAAGGATAACTATGCTTTTGTCATTAAAAAGTAATACACTAGAGGGCGCCAAATACACAAACTGTGACTTTTAAAACTGTTCTGATAATGCAGTTCCCACAGTGTGGTACAAGATACATAATCAATAATGGATTCAAGCCAAAAGGCCCTCCCAAAGAATATGACGCAGTTTATGATAATTAAGAGGCTCTATTTCTGTCCCCTCAATTTAAAAAAAAGAACCTCATGCTTTCTATTGAGCAATTCAAACTTAGTCTCTACTTGATACTGATGTTCTTCAAAGTGCCTTTCAGCTAGGTGTTTCTCTTTGCTGAGCAGCGAAGGGAAACAGAGTAACAAAAAATTGCACTGAGATATATTTTCTTTTAAATTTTATTTGGCAAAATAAAACACACACATTTTAAAAAGAAAAACTCATATCCAAGAGCCTTAAATGAAAAGGAACAAGACCTCATTCTCAACCTTAAATTCAAGAGGCAACATCTTTTATAGTTAATGCCAAATTTCTAAATATGTTTAGTTCTTTCTTGATTTATCAAACTGACATTTGTTTTTCTCTATGAAAATTGAGTTAGCTAACAGAATGCCCATCTTATAAGTCACAAAGACAGTTTACAAAATAACTTTTATTTTTCCACTATTACAAGAGCAGTGTATCATTGTAGAACATTTTAAAAATGGAAATAAAGAGGAAATTAACGTTTTGATGCATATCCTTACACACATTTTTACACTGTATAAACTATAAAATGCTTTTTCCATATCATTAAATATTCTCCCATTTCCTTTTTTGTTTTTATTATAGTATAACTTACATATAAAAGTTAAATGTTCTGAAGTATAAGGAACCTCCAGCTGTTCAACTGGTGTTGGCATCAGACAATTTCATTCCATAGTGGGAATTGTGGTGTTTGATGGTATCATTCAATTTCAGTTATGGGCCAGTGAGAATAGTCAGTTTCTCAAGGGGCAAGGGCTTAAGAGTCCTGCAGGGATTGCAGAAATCAACAGAAACAGGTTAACAACTCAGCCTGGAAAGCAAGTTCTAATTATTCCTCAGCTTCTCAAGACTCAGTGGATTATGAATCAGTCACAAGTTTGGAGTTTATCCAATTTTTTTGGTGGAGGATAGCCTCTTTTGTATGTTTATCATTCTCTTATAAGTTATCCTAAGAAGCAGAGACAACAGTCATCAGAGCAACTAAAAAGCAAATTTAGCACCTCTCTTTTGCTCTTTTTATAAGACTTGCCGCTGCTCCCCATCTGCACCTGGTTCCAAACCAGAAGGCAAGTATTTTGGAAGCATGGCCTGCTGTCAGGTTCATGTTAGGTTGCTGCCTAAGAGTGGTCTACCTCTTCATTCCCTGTGAAATAAAATCACACGAAACAGAATACTCATCCAGTACAAAGCTCTGCAAAAAGGGATGAGTCAAGTTGAATAAAGGCAGAAACTTCGTTAGAAACTAGGAGGCTGGGTGACGGCAAACATGCTCAAGAGATGTCCAACAAAACTCAGCTCTATGAGGTGAGAGAAGGCCATTCCCATGGGGACCGAGAATCAAACACTTTCCACACCTAACCAACGAACATGGCATTGAGCAAATAGGTGCTCGATAAATCCATATAGCTTTTCCTTGTTTTTTACTTAACCGTAATGCCAGAAACTACTCTATGCCAGGTATTTTTCTAAGGGCTTTGCATTCATTACCTCATTGAATCCATTAACAAAGTAAGAGGCTTAAGAGATTAACTTTTTCAATTTGGACACAGCTGGTAAAGGGTGGAGATGTCAGAATTCAAATACAGGTCAGTCCCATGGCAGACCATCATTGCTCCTGCCCTTCCCCCCGCCCCCCAGCAGAGGGTCATTAGTAATGAAGAGTCATTTCCTCTCCCAGCACACAGGACAATGGACATACTGGCAGCTACCAGCATCAGCATTTCCGGAAGATGGCGGCTGCCCCAGGCTCCGAGTTTAAGCTGTGCGTCACGGCCGGAGGTGGTTGGAAGTAGCATTATACTGTGTTTTGGAGGAAACAAGGAGCAGATAGCATGAAACGGAGTTAAGTAAGAACCCTGGGTACCGATAAAGCTAAAGCTCTGGGCCCAGGGGACCGCACGAAGCACACGGCGGAAGTGGGCCCGGCGGAGGGCGTCCTACGCCGCCCGGACGTACAGCGCGGAGGAAGTGCGCTCCTGGGGCTCTTCCGAAATGGTGCGGCCCGGGCGGCAGCTCCTGCGGCGCAGCTGGCGTGCGTCTCTGGAGATCCGTTTTCACCCTCCTCTGACCTCGCTGTACTCCCGGCCGCAGGCAGCCTGGCAGGCTCGACCCTAGGGGCTTCCGGCCTCTGGAGAAGGGAGCCGTAGCCGAGGCGGCCCTCTCCCGGGACACGCTTTCCGGCACTGGCCGCGAGATTAAGCGCGGGCGGACTTGGCCCGCCTGCCCCTCCCCGCCGGGAGGCCGGCGCCCCGTGTGACGCAGGAAGCAGCCCGGGCTACGCCCTTCACCGAGCTGGCCAGCCTGCTACCCTGACGGAGACGCCAGGCCCGGGCTCGCTCGGGCAAAAGGCCAAGCCACGAGTTTGCATCTGCTGCGCAGCCAGCCACAGCTCGCTCTTCCAGACGCGGAGCGAAGATTTGGACGGCTCGGTCAAGTTCACGAGGGCAAAATACCACCGCACCGTGGAGAGAGGGAGTTCGCAACGAAGGGGTTTCTTCTCAAGTGCGAAGTGGTTGCTGGGCCCTTAATGGGGATCTTAGGTGTGTCCATAAGTTATGATAAACCAGTTACATATCGTAAGTAAAAGGGGCTTTCCCCACAATGGGTCAACTGGGTTATGGAACCTCTTCTTGATTGGACTGGAGCCAATCAAGGGCTTAAGTTCTCAAATGTTTCTTACTAAGTAAAATTCCTCACTGTGGCTTCTCCTTGGCCACTTTATGTGAGCTAGTTTCTCCACGGCTAGTTGAGAGGGAGTTATTCTAGCTGGAATAACACATCCCCCCAACCCGAACAGGGTGCTGGCATAACATTAGTTACAGGACTCATTGCTTACTTAGCCTTCTCGCATAACAGTGTGTACACTAAAATACACATTTAAAACGGTCTGACAAGGGATTTGTAGGCTTTATGGGCTGTTAAAAGTCCATAGCACAAAGCTAGTTAAGAATCTCTGCGTATTTGGGGTTAAGGGAAGTGATATTAAGGTCATTTAAGCTTATTTTCTGGGAGCTTGAGACAAAGTTTCATTGTCTTGGCCAGTAAAGTGTGTTCTGGGAAAAGGTACATTCATCAGAAGCAGTCCTATTTCAGTAATTAGGCTGTCATGTTGCTTGGCCCTATTTTCTATCTTCTATTGGGAATCAGGTGTTGGTTCTTTATTGCAAATAATTTGGTTCCATGAAACCAAATCAGAAAAGGAAGCCTTATGATCAATCACTATGTTAACCCATACTTTGGGGGTGTTTTAAAGCTGTATTCCTCGTGTTCACAGAACCTGATTTTTGCACCTAGATTCCCCCTTGACTAGCTTCCACTTGTGGGTGGGTTCACAGGATACTAATGTAACTTGTCAATTTTTTTTAAAGCCTTTCAACAAATGGTCATTTGGGTAGCAGTTATCCGTTTTTGTTAAACCCATTATGTAGATAACTTCCTTTTAGATAAAAATTTTAATCCCTTTAACTCATTTGACTAGGTGAGTCCCCTTCTCCCCCAGTTAATCTTTGAAAATGGTATTATTCTCTGACCAACAATTAAATATCTTTTTTATATCATTGCCTTTAATGTAGGTTTCCTGCTCAAAGGAATAGAGAGGGACTGTCAAATCTCAGTCAGATGTGATGCAATTCAGTTCTGTGTGTAGCTCAAAATGGCAGTTTTCTCCCCTTTTCCTGAACGTTTCCAGGGTAGATTCATAGCTCCCTCACCCTGCCCCGCACCCCCCACAAAAATCCATGATGCTCAAATACTCTTTACAATTGTTCATGCTCTACCGTGTATTTGCATTCCAAAAGTCTTGTTAAAATATTGATCTGGGTTTCATAAAATAGCCCATAAATGAGGAGTCTAATATTATGGTATCTGTTCTTATAATTGTATTTTAAAAGCAGAGGCAATTTCTTCACTACAGTTTCAGTATCTTAAAAAAGGAAAATTAATTTGATTACAGTTACCTTTTCAAAATACATATAGGATTGACTTGATTGACTTGGTAGGTTTGTCACAAATCTGCGTGCTAAACAGGCACCATCAGTAATTCTGATGCAGGTTGATCCACATTTTAAGGACCACTGGCTTAGAGACAAATACTTCAAAAGCTTTCTTTGTTTGGTCCTAGGCTATCCTGGCAACTTGTATATTTTGTAGAATCAGATGGAAAATACGGAGGCACCACAGCCACCAAACTGAATGACGTGCAAAAATGCAAATTTGTTTTGGAATTCTTGAAGTTCTGTTGTATTATAAAGGAGCAACACAACCAAATGACATATGCTCGATGGAGAAAAACCTGTTTCACAAATGCTTTGTTATTTATTAAAGGTGTTCAGGCTCAGAGATAATGTATTCCAAGTTTTATTAAACCAGTTTAAAGTTCTTCACATATTTATGATTAAAATTTACAATTCTTTATTACCTTGGTTAATATGTTGACTAAGGGCCTACTTTGAGGGAAAAGTGCTGGAGTTGGAAAACAGCCCTTACAGGTCCAGGACCTGAATCAAGATGTAAAATGAAACCCTGTACTGCAGTGACACCTTGCCAAAATACCCGGTCAAGTGTGTTGGCTAAATCCAGAGATGCTCCCCAAAGACGTTAGATGAGGCTCTGTTTCATTTATAGCTATGTCCCTCTGTGACAGGCAGCTAGAGTTATTACTATCTATATATACCCAGTGGGACCTCGCACCAAGAATCAGTGAGTGCCACACAGAAGAACATAGAATCTGATCATATTTGCTGTTTCCTAACAAGTATAAGAATATATTTGTAAATTTGTATATTGCCCACAACTGCTAATTTGTTTTACATAAGAAAAACTTACGGGAGGAAATTTTTAGAAAGACTGGAGAGCTGAAAGTGAGAAACAAAAGCTTAGGAGGAACAACATATATTGTACACTTCAAAATTTGTTAAGTGGGTTGATCTCGTGTTTCTTTTACCATGTTAAAAAAAAAAAAGAGAGATAGCATTGGATTTTGTGAACAAAGTAAGCTTCTTTTGTAATTTAAGCTCCCTACTCAGTCTCTCCTGTGAAACTGTAAAATATACAATACTTATTAATGCCTCATGAAATAAATTCTTTTTGGGAAATGTGATGAATTACACAGCCTTGTTTTAAATTTTGGCCTGAGTTTTGCCCAAGATGGGCAGCTACATATGGGATGCACATGCACTGATGACCAATTTTTAAGTCTAATACAGCTTTGGCAATTGCTTTATAAAATGCTAACATCACTGAAGAGTCCATCATCTTAAAAGAAAACCATGACAGTTTTTATTTATTATGTGTGATCAACTCTATTAGTAATCAAGTAATAAAAAGTATTTGTAATAATTTGATTCCATTGCATTAAAACTTTTAACTTGTGCCATCTTTACAGGTTAAGTTTTCCCAGTGAGGAAACAAATAATCTCTTTCCATTTATTAATGTCACTTATCCTAGAATTCTTTTTTACTACTGAACATGATACAGGCCTTGGTTCACAGGTTAAAATCCTATTAGTTTCTGTTTCTTTTAAAAATAAGAGACTTATTACCAACATGAGACTTAAGAGAATGTCGTACAACCAACTACCTAGCAGGTTAAGAGATTAAGTAAAACTACTAGAGAAATATGTACTAACATCTCTGTATTTGCTAGTTGGCTGTGATGTATCTTTTAAAATTCCAATTTCTTCCTATATGTCTGTAAATATATAGGGTGTAAAGCCCTATATTACTAGTTTAAATATATCAAAAATTTTGCACATGGGGCCAGCCCGGTGGCTCAGGCGGTTAGAGCTCCATGCTCCTAACTCTGAAGGCTGCCAGTTTGATTCCCACATGGGCCAGTGGGCTCTCAACCACAAGGTTGCCAGTTCAACTCCTTGAGTCCCGCAAGGGATGGTGGGCTCTGCCCCTTGCAACTAAGATTGAACACGGTACCTTGAGCTGAGCTGACGCCGAGCTCCCAGATGGCTCAGTTGGTTGGGGTACGTCCTCTCAACCACAAGGTTTGCCGATTCGACTCCCGCAAGGGATGGTGGGCTGTGCCCCCTACAACTAGCAATGGTAACTGGACCTGGAGCTGAGGTGCACCCTCCACAACTAAGATTGAAAGGACAACTTGACTTGGAAAAAAGGCCTGGAAGTACACACTGTTCCCCAATAAAGTCCTGTTCCCCTTCCCCAATAAAATCTTTAAAAAAAATTTTTGTGCATGGTATTATAAATTCATTTTAATGATGGCATATTACTCCATCTACTGGCTGTGACGTGTATATATTATTTGCCTACTCATTACCCAGTGATCTAAGCTGGCTTCGCTCTTTTCTACGCACTGACTGATCACTTGATGACCAGCAGACTTTCTGGCTTACTAGTTGCCATTTGAGCATTTGTTTTTTTTTATTTTTTTGTTTTTTTTTTAAAGATTTTATTGGGGAAGGGGAACAGGACTTTATTGGGGAACAGTGTGTACTTCAGGACTTTTTTCCAAGTCAAGTTGTTGTCCTTTCAATCTTAGTTGTGGAGGGTTCTGTTAAGCTTCAAGTTGTCCTTTCAGTCTTAGTTGTGGAGGGCGCAGCTCAGCTCCAGGTCCAGTTGCCGTTTTCTAGTTGCAGGGGGCAGAGCCCACCATCCCTTGCAGGACTCAAGGAATTGAACTGACAACCTTGTGGTTGAGAGCCCACTGGCCCATGTGGGAATCGAACCGGCAGCCTTCGGAGTTAGGAGCACGGAGCTCTAACTGCCTGAGCCACCCGGCCGGCCCTGA
Source organism: Rhinolophus sinicus (assembly GCF_057876585.1). Classification (NCBI taxonomy): domain Eukaryota; kingdom Metazoa; phylum Chordata; class Mammalia; order Chiroptera; family Rhinolophidae; genus Rhinolophus; species Rhinolophus sinicus. The sequence goes on from NC_142504.1 coordinate 48,494,154, forward strand.
GCATTTGTTTTTAGAAGTCTTCAGTTCAAAATACTTCTCCTTTAATTGCTCTAGTCCGGGAACCCACAATTGTTTTTCTGTCTAGGGCCACACAGGAAATATTTTAGGCTTTACAGGCCACAGTCTTAGTCAGGTTGGGCCCCCCACCCAACCCTTTACAAATGTAAAAAACATTTATTACCTCCCAGACTATAAAAACACAGGCTGTGTTTGTTGTAGTTTGCCCATTCCTATTCTAGTCCTTAATGGGAAAAAGGGTATATAAAGCTCAACTGCATACATGACCATAGTAACTTAAAAGTGCTGGCTGGATACTCAACTCACCTTGGTCTTCCTCATAATGCATTTTGGCACCTCAAATTATCACTAAGTGCTTCTGTTTGACCAAATTAATACAGCAAGTTGAAATATACTCACACTATACCCTTGAAGAAAAAAAATTATTATAAAGAAATAAACTGAGACTTAAGTTTATTGCAACATGGGTACAGCCCTCATGTATATAATCTTACACCGTGTTTCCCCAAAAATAAGACCTAACCGGACCATCAGCTCTAATGCGTCGTTTGGAGCAAAAATCAATGTAAGACCCAGTCTTATATTAAACTTAAAGTAAAATAAGACTGGGTCTTATACAATGTAAGACCAGGTCTTACATTGATTTTTGCACCAAAAGACGCATTAGAGCTGATGGTCTGGCTAGGTCTTATTTTCGGGGAAACATGATAGTTCTTCATATAACATCTTACATCTCAAATAGCTAAAACTTGCCAGTATAATTCTAGTAGCTAACAATGGAAATTACTGTTCTTTTATGAAAATATTACCATAGATTTTAAAAAAAACATTGTTTCTCAAATGGCTTTGTTTACTTGTTTAGTCTGCTTATGGAATAAGCTGTGTCCAAACAACCTATACTGTTTGCCATCTATCTACCCAATTCCTCATTTTACTCATGTTTTACGGGACAAAATCAATTTAGGATATCGTATTGAGTGCTAGAGGCCCAGAGAGGAAAAAAAGAGGTTTAAAGGTGCAATATAAGCTACTGTCAGTGTCACTGTGGCTATTTAAACAAAGGTCAAACATTTGTTGGGCAAACTAATGCATGCATATGAAGGGAGAGATACCAGCTAACACTGGATACTTTAGGAGGTTTTAGGCTAATCCTAAATTCGAACAGTCTCCACTAGTATTTGTTAAGCTTATGCTGAATGGAGCAAGACTGACCATTGTGATAGCCCAAATACACCTTCTCTTTTAAGATTCAGTGCTTGAGAGGAATTTTAATGGGGTGTTCTTGTTCATGTATTTGGCACTTGTGTAAACTGTGGCTCTAGGAACAGTGATACTTTAGTTGAGTCTCTAGGGGCAATAAAAACAATTAACAAAGATTGAAGGCCAAGTTCTTCTCTTTAATACCTGTTAACTCCATCTTTATCTCCACCCTTGGGTACTTACATACTGTATTATTTATAACTGCAGCCACTCATAAATTACTCTTCACTGCCTCTTTGAACAATAAGAATGATCAACACAATGGAATGTTGGAAGGATTAAATGCCACATCTAATATGTCCCTCCAGTCATGAATTTATTAGGCAGGGGGAGTTAAAGTATAGTCATCTTAAAAATTTTTTTCTTCCTATCTCACAATTCTTTATCTTATCCATATAATCTTAAGTGCAATTGTGTTGTCTTTGTGCCTCTCTGGTTAAAGAATCCCACAGCTAATGACTAAGCTAGTGCACTACTTTGGTTTCCGATTTGGCACAACTCTGAACTTGAAAAAAAAAAAATACCAAAGTCCCCAAAATTAGTGACAGTAACATAGGGAGTAACTATGACTATCAAGGTAGCCAAATGACTCTTCATCTAAATACCATGTTTCCCCGAAAATAAGACCAGGTCTTATATTAAGTTTTGCTCCAAAAGATGCATTAGGGCTTATGTTCAGGGGATGTGATCCTGAAAAATCAAGCTGGGGCTTATTTTCTGGTTAGGTCTTCTTTTCCGGGAAACATGGTAGTGATGCCCACGAATGGATGAAGGAGATTCCCACTGTCCCTAGCTAGGATCCATGAAATACAACCAAGGTAACTAGCTGGGAAGTTATCAGCAGGGAAAGAACTGGTTGAGCTTAACTTTGATCTAGGAACAACTGCATTGTACTTCTCTATTCTTGATTAATCTTCTGGATAATATAGTGACCATGGTGGAAGTTACTCAAGACTAAAAGATGAGTATTCTTAGAATCACATACACACAGTTTATTACCAGAATGCTTATTTACCAAAGGTAGGGACTTCAAACATAGGGATCAAGACAACTGTATTTTCATGTTTTGCTGAATTATATTTTTAATTTATTTTCAATTACAGTTGACATTCAGTATTAATTAGTTTCAGGTGTACAGCATAGTGGTTAGATAGCTATATTACTTACAAGGCGATCCCCCCATAAAAAGACACATAATTTTGTTAATAGGCAAGTCAATGTCTCTCAGGTTGAAGGTACAATAACCAAGATGAGAGACAGGTTTTAAGACTCATCCAATTATGAAGGAAAGACGTATATATCTCTTTGGCCAGTACATTATCTCCAAGGAGTTTATATAGAAAGTTTAATTCTATTCATAAAGTTGCCAGACGAACACGATACTATAATAAAACATACATGTGGAATTGAGAATACTATATTTGCTGTCATTAGAACTGGAATATTTTATATATCTTGAAGTGGATCGTAGTCCTAGCTCATGACATTTAAATTTCTTAATATCGACCACTGTTAAGTTACTAATATTAAATGAAGTGACGCTTCTTTCTACCACGAGTTGCACTTCTGGGATTTAAAGTTACTGGTTTCACTTTTAAGGGAAAACAACCCTAATTAAAGGATCACATTGTCTAAACATTTTAGTTGAAAAAGTACAATGAAATGTCATTGTGCCCCCTTTACACACACACACTGGGGGTGCCAAAAAATGTATACAAGTGGACATTTTGGTCAACGTTGCTCAAGCAGTAGCTCGCCGTAATCAGAAGTATCTGGATGCTGATGGTAACCACTTTGAGCACCGCTTGTAACTGCAGAAGTCAAATGTGACTTGTATTCATCTTTTGTTATCGGTATATATTGAGTATTACAATTTAACAGTTTTCCTTTCTTAAAATGTGTGTACTTTTTTTTTGGCACCCTCTGTATATACGCTTGTGTGTGTAAAGTTGGGAGTTTAGAAATAAGGCTTCTTTTTCACAACAAACCTAAACACCCCTAAATAAAGACAGGTTCACAGGCTAACAAGACTTGACCTACATCTACTAGAGAAAGTTCAGTTCATCAGAATATTCTAAAGTTTTTAGAAAACTATTTTACTGTTCTGATAAAATCTCCAAGAAATGTAAGAAATGGTTTATGGCAATAGCACCTCCAAGCTTCTCAGGTTGGAGGTCTAACATTATACTAACACTCCCCCAAAAAGAAATGAAAAAATAGTTTTTGCACTATAGTTCTATATAGACATTTTAGTGAAATGCTTCATTCTGCATGTTTTTCAAAGTTGCATTTGCATGAAAAGTACCTGAGGATGATAGGCTTGTCAAAAATGCAGATTCCTGTGTCACACTAAGTACATGGTTCTTCAGGAATTGCTACATTCTGAGAAAATTATGAATGATGATACCTAGCATCTTGTTTTGGGGAACTCTGGGTGTGGAGCCCAGGAATGTTTAATAAGCTTCCCAGATAATTATGGTGATCAAACCGGCTTGGGAACCACTGACTTGAAGCATTTTAACATGTATAGTAGGGAAACTAATTTTAAAAAGTGGATTTAAAAAAAAAGACTTGGTAGCCATGACCTATATAATCCTAGGCCTAAGAATTTACCTTCAATGAAAATTTGATTATTAGAAATGGGTAACCAAGTTCTGTCTTGAGAATTAAGTGCATTATGATATAGTATCTTCAACTAACACTTAGAAATATAAAATTGCTTGTGTTGTGGGAGGGATTGGTTAGCACATTGATGGATTCAACTTTATAAAAATCGGTATTAAAATAATCTGTCGATTATAAACCATTCAGAATTGAGGCTAAATAACTTTTCATACAGAGATAAACGTATTTTGGGGCACACCGGTTTAGTTCCTAGGATTGTTGCTGCATATTGGTAAGCATTTATGGATCTCCATCCATATTTGTGGAACCATAGTTGTTCTTTTGAAACGAGATGCCAGCATCTAGTCCTGAACTTCCATCCTGTTAATAGGGTTGTTGAAGTGTTTAGAAAAGTTAGCTATGAGAAAGTTCTCTAATGCAATTATGTTAAAGTACCTTTACAGTTATCTTTATTATTATATGCATTGGAAAGGCAGGTCAAACCTGAAAAATAAAAATTTATAACCAAACACCGGAAGATGGATGGGAATTTTCAATTTGCCCCCCAACAATGTAAAACTTTTATAAGAGGCGGCTTTTATCTGCAAAAGTACCAGAATATGTTTCACTGAGGATTATTACTTTTTCAAGATAATTGTAATGGATGAAACCTAAGAATGGATGTCCGATTATTTTCTTCTAGAACAAGGATGGCTTTGCTCTTGTGCACAAATCATTAGCAAATTTAGGTTCATATATAAAAATACATCTCTAATCCTTTTTCCTTCTCGTCACAATTTAGGTTTAGCAGCTATTTTGCAGATTTATACTTACACCAAAGAGAGAAGAAACCTAATTAATTCATTGAAACATTTACTTGAGCACTGACTATGTCCTAGGTGTTACTGCAAGCACTACACATTTGTCTGAGGGAGACAATGCAAATAAACACTGCCCTTCAGGGCTCACATTCTAGCAGGGTGAAGAGATTCTATATTATAAACAAACTGCAACAAGTACTATAATAGAGTTGGGTAAAAGGTACATGGAACTATAAAGACCAATGGACTTCTTGGAAGAACACGAGGGAAAGCTTCACAGAGGAAAAACACTTGAACTGAGAGTAGGGCTATTCCATGAAGAGATGGTGGTAGTATATACAAAAGAAAAGAGGTCAGAAATCACAAGGTAAGTTTGGGCAACTGAATCAAGCAGTAATAATACAGGTGGAAGCAAGCAAAAGGAGCAACTGGATCTTTGGAAACAGGCAGGCGCCAGATCACAGTAGGCCTGGTATGGCATCCTAAGGAGCATGGAATCCATTAAAAAGCATTTCAAGTTAAGATCAAACTCATGTTTTTGTAAAATCACTTTGAAGAATGACATTGATTAGGAGTAAGACTAAAGCCAGAGTAAGCTAACATTTTATTTGACAAATGTTCGGGCAACTGACTGTCAGACCTGAACTAAAGTAGAGGCAGTCGTGAAGACAAGGGGAGGTAGACCAAGAAATAAAAAGTTAGACTGGACATTACTTAGGGACATAATGGACATGGTGTTAAAAGAACTGAGGGTGATTTGTAGGTTTCTGATAAGCTGAGACCATACTGACTGCTTCTAGTTTGTATCCCATTGTTAGTTAATTTACAGGCATTTTCCCACATCTCTACAAACTAGAACGAACACCTTTGAGAAAATTGCTTTCCGCTAATACATGCTTATTGTAGAAAATTGACCTGTAAGCCTATAACCCAGAGAGAACCTGTGAAAGCATTTTACTTTATTTCCTTGACCATTTCTATGAAAACACACAATATACAAAAGCCCCACAAAACTGTAATCCTATTTCGTATTTGTTACCATTTCTTTGTAGGTATGTAATGCTTTGAAATTCTTTGAATGCTTGTATTTTTATGGACTTGCCTATGTCTTTATTTGTTGTTAACCATTTTAAAACCAAGTGTTAGTGTTGCTATTTAGAGAACCAAAACTGGCAACTGCATTGGTTTCCATATTTCTCATCATTTGAAGCCCCAAAGCCTAGGAACCAATGGATTTGATTAGCTCTAAAGCCCTGTCAACTCTTTTTAGTTTGTCTCTCATACATACTGGATTGTTACATTCCACCAAAAACCCAGAAGAGTTTCATAATTATTTTGCTTTATTGATTCCTATCCTAAAGATCTGTATGAACATCCACTGTCTGGATTATGTCCTAAATCCTTCAAGTTATCCTATCTTCCAACAGTGGCTCTGTATTCCAGACACACAGAATGTGAGCTTTCTCTATCTTAACCATTGTTATAAAGGCTCCTTGTACGACATAAGATCTAGATTATGAAGCAGAAGCCCTTGATTTAGAAGGAACAAATCTAACCTGCCTGTTGCAAAGCTGTCTGGTCGCTGACTGCTACTAATATATGAGTTACCCATGCACCTTGACAAAGACTGTTTATCAATATTATAATTATTAATTACCCTGTTCTTATAAGCACCTTTCTTCTAAGTAGCTAAAAGCCTTCTGGTACATAATATCTCCTTGATGAGTATTAACAAATAGAATAAGCAAGCAAGGAAGTAAGTTCTGCCAGTGAGAGGGAGAGGCTGCAAAGGACACGAATAATCAAACTCTACTTTCAAATTCATAGCTTTAAGTCCAAATAGTCTATGATGTCAAAACTCTTCCGACTCCCCCAATCTGAAGAGGGCCAATACCCTATATTTACCTTCATTTGGATATTCTAGAGCCACATGTTTTAAAAAGTTCGTTAGTCTGATTGTAATTATTGAGTTCTAAAATACCAAGTTTTATGACCGTGATGAAGAAATCCTTTTCACTGAGAAGTCCTTTTAAAAGAACTAAATTAAAACTTCATATATGAATGCTTAACTGTTCTCTTCCTGTCTCTCCAAGCCTCACTCCATGACTTGATTTTGCAATTTGATTCCTTCATTTTACTTTGCTAATTCATATTTTAGAATATTTTAATTTTTGCACAAATTATAGTTATTCCATGAAAATGCATGGCAAGGAAAAACTTTCAGTTTATTTACAATTATAAAATTTATTTCCGGAAACATATGACTTCTTTCACTGTTTTAAAAATGGAAGATATAACCTAAGTTTTGGGTTTTGGGGGAGCGGGGGGAACCCATGATGGCAAGGGCTTGTGAGAGGGAAAAAGTTTATGCACAGAAAACAAAACCAAGCAGCTGCTTCTTACAATACTGTACAAGCAATACTGTACAGTAAACTTTAAACTTGACTATGCATTTAAAGAGTTTAATCTTTTTTAAAAAATCGATTACACTTTCATCTAGGCCTCCAATTAAACTACTGTTTAGCCCTCATCCTTGAACATAGTTTCATAATTCCCATTTAGCTGACAGAAAAAAGGGAGGCAGAGATACACAGAAATAACTACATGTCACAGCTATTATGGTCTCATGATCATTTTAATTTTCATGATATAAACTTTACCCTGTTAACTTCAATGTTTTCTGTTTTGTTTTTAATTTCAGAGAAGGCTATTTGGACCTAAAGCTATGAGTTAAGAAGTAATCTACTACCTAATTGCAATTTAAGGTTCATTTACTTTGTAGGTCAGTATGAGGAAAGTTTAAGAAAGTCTTCATTTCCCTTTCAATCTAACTATGCCAAGCCCTGATCATCTTTATAGAGACTGGGGCTTTTATAATACCATAGTTTGATATGTTAGTTATAAATAAAACTCATTCTTCCCTCCAGAGATAAGAGTAACAAATTTAGAACACTTTGATACACATGTATTTGTAGACCGGTATATACACTGTTGCATTAATTACAGAAATTGAACAGTATTTGATCAAGAGGGAAGTCTGTAGAGTTTAAGGGTAGAAAAAAAGGGGAAAGGAAACCAAAAATTAGGTGTTCACTCTACGTTGAATGATCACCCAGGAGAGCAAGATAGGATACATAAAGTATTGAAAACAAAAACAAACGACTTATTTACATAAGCTTTAAGTGAACGGATTCATATAAAAATGGAGGAAAAAGATCAAATTTGATCACACCTAGGAAAACAAAGTATAATATTTAAATCCTAGTTATCTTCATGGTTATTCATTTCCTCATTTGCAGAAAGAGGACTAAATCAAAAGTAAGTCTCTTCTATCCCTAAAATCTAATTTGTGTAACATACACCATAAAGGTAAAGATAAATAATTTAAATTCAGCTGACATACATTAAGTATAAATGGTATTCATTCTTAGCTGGTTCTGAACATTAGCTAACTGTAGATGTTTAAAAATTATGAATTTGGCGTCTCTAATGTTTTACCTCTAAATTAAATTATATCCCTTAAAAAAAAAAACCCACAAAATTTTAAGCACACAATACAAATACAAAGCATACACAAGCCAGACACTTGTACCATATTTGATGACATCTTACATGCTGAAATAAGAGCTTAGACATCTATTAAAAAAAAAAATCTTTTAAAAATTCACTTGTGAAATGTGTATTTTAGTTTCAGACAAACCCTTTTTGTAAAGAAGTAAAACGCCCATGTTAAGTACTAAAAAGGTTGATGATAAAACGATGAGTGTGGGATGCAGGTTAGATTTTGTAATGTAAAAGCACTAAATCTAACATTTATTTTTACTGTATCTTATGGTTGACAGAAATGGTCAAAACGTATAATAGGGAAATTTCCCAGGCAAAAAATATTTCTAAGAAAAACTAGCCATGTACAGAAATTTATATATATAAAGAAAAAAAACGAGAGTATTTTTCCTCTTCAAATTCAATGTCGTAACTTGAGTGCTATTACATAGTAAGTTGCTTTTGCTTTCTTACGGGTGTACTCCCAGATCTATAAATGGATGAGACACGAATAACCCGTGAAGTTTTTCTAAATATACACTTTAAAATGTAGAACATGAAAGTCACCTGGGAATTATAATTATAACTGTTAGTATTTTCAAGTTATAATCACTACAACTTTCTTATAGCAATTTTATATGGCCTGATAGTGTTTGGTTTAACACTAACGTCTTGGTCATATAAAGGTAGTATATATATTACACAATTTGATTATAATTTCTGCTGATTGCCAAGTGTGCATAAGTTGTACTAAAGTTATAAAATATGCATTTTACATGGGAATGATGAATTTAAGATGTACTAACATAAACAAAAACGGTAACCTGAAATTTGAAGCATTTTAATAAAAGATTTTTTGGGCCTAGAATTTTAATTGAAAAACAAAACAAAAACAGATGTCAACATACATTTCCTTTTGGCGCAAAAAAAAAAAAAAAAAAAAAAGACAGAAAAAAGCATTTCCTGATACAGGAGCAAACTTACAAGTTCTAGCTTTTGCTATACATAGGTATAAACACAGGTTGCCTGCGCTGTGTGTATTCCCAGCATAAAACTTAAAATGCCAGAACTCCTAAATTCATGTTTCTTAATAGCAATGACTATCAATTACTCATCATCTAATGCTGTCAGGCACTAAGCTACACATTTGCAGACAATTTACAGATGAGAAAACAGATGAAGTAAGTCAATCAAGATCATATACACTGCAAAAGGTGCTGAGCTAACTAGGAAGGGAAGTCTGACACGAAAGCTCCTACTTCCTCTCTCATTCCCTCTTTTTACATAAAACCAGGAAGGAAAAATGTGGTAAGAAATCAAATATTTTTTCCTAATCCTAATCCAATCTAAAGTTGAAATAAGGAATGAGACCTGTAACCTAGTACTTGACAAACTCTTCACAATTTTAAACTTGTAGTTAGTGAGCAGTATCTGGGTTCCAGGCCTACTCTGACACTTAAAGTCAGTCATTTCCCCAAAATACAAGGTGTGATCAAACAATACGGTGAATGTTTAAAGAAAAAAACTTTATTACAGTAAAGACACATTGCCATTAATCCCCCTCAATATACTCCCCCCCTCACTTTGAACACACTTATCCCATCATTCTTGCCACTTTCTGAAGCAGTTCTGGAAGTTCTCTTTCGTGTCTTTAGTAGCGCTGTCGTGGCTGCCTCAATGTCCTGTATCAATTCAACACGCTTACCTTTCATGGTCATTTTGACTTTGGGGAAGAGCCAGCAGTCGCATGGTGCCAGATCGGTGAATACCGTGGATGAGGACACACCGTAATGTTTTTCTTTGACAGAAAGTGTCGTACCAGAAGCGATATGTGTGACACAGAGCACTGTCATTATGGAGGATAAAATTGTTTATCCATTTCTCAGGCTGTTTTCTATGCACATCGTTCCTTAAACACTCTAATAAGTCCTTATAATATTCAGAGTTCGCTGCAGTGTTCCTGGGTACAAATAGAGCTTGCAGAATTCCATTAAGGTAAAAAAAACCAATATAACATCACCTTGATGTTTGATCTTGATTGACATGCTTTTATCCCATGAGAAGAACTGGGTGATTTCCACTGAGAACTCTGAACCTTGGTCTCAGGATCATAACCATAGACCCAAGTTTCATCTCCCTTGATGACATGTCTGAATCTGAACTGGCATGATCACACAACGCCGATGAAACTGACAAATGCTGTTTTTGTTCGATAGTCAAAATGCGTGGAATAAATTTTGCACTCACTCGCTTCATATTCAAATCTGTTGTTAAAATGCTTTGAATGGAATGTCACAAATTCAGATGTTTAAATCCTCAGAAATGTCCTTAATAGTCAATCACCTGTTCGATCAGATCATTTCACTTACTCTTTCAACATTCTCTTGGTTTTTGATGTTGAAGGACATTCCAATCTCTCTTCTTCAACCGATTCACCATGACGAAATCGCTCGAACCACGTGTAAACCGTCTTCATGGTTACTGCAGCATCACCATAAACTAATTTTAACATTTCATGTGTTTCTTCAGCACTTTTTTGCAGTTTGAAACAAAACTTCACGTTAATGTGTTGTTCGTGATCCATGCTTTATGCCACACTTTAAAACACACCTTCTCTCAACTGTAGCTCACACCTGACTGACTGCACCAAACAAGTTGAAACTTGTCACACAGTTACTAAGGTTCGACGTGCTGCTTCCCGAATTGAAGATCCCTGCCTTTCTGTTGTATGGTACTCAGCAGCAGCGTTCACCGTATTTTTTGATCACACCTCATGAAAGGAAAAAGAATGAGTAAGAAATGGCTTGAGACTCATTGGGAAAAGGACTTGAAATTTAAGAAAATAATGAAATTATCTGGGTCCAATCCACCCTCTTTTCCAATCTGATCAATGTACTTGTGCAAGCCTAGTCAAACTGGTTTATTTAAAACACATTCTCCATTCCTGTTCTGTACCTTTGCACATAAAGCCATGCTGACTGCAAATACTTTGTTTCACTGCTCCTACTCCTTCACTATTGAAATCCACAAATATTTTGCCTTCTAGTTTAAAGATCGATTCTTCTGTGAAACACGCTACCTGTGAACTGGGGTTTCTGGCTGAATAATTATAGTACTTATCCACATAGCTTAATCCCAAACTACATTATAAACTAATAGAGTAAGGACCAGTCTTAGCTTTTAAAATGACCAGTACAAATATCAGAGGGAAGAGGAACACAATGGACAGAAACTAGATTTGAAGGCTAAGAACACTGGCAAAATATGTGTTTAAAAAATGAGGGAAAACCCCAAAGTTTTATATGATGGTATAGAATCAACCAGAATATTTTGCACTGAATTATACATTCAACTGGCTTGCTATTATTACCATAAACGTGGCGTTCTGTGGCAAAATTTTCAGACACTTGGCATCAAATCACATTGCTATTAGTGCATAAACTGAATGCCTATTGTATGCCAAGAACTTTGCACGTTAGCTACAAAGATGAATGAGGCACTGCCTATGAACATCTGATAAACAGAAAAAAATATATATAAGCACGATAGTGTGATAGGTACAGAAGTAACAAAGTAAGAAAACGTCTCATTTTTCTGGATAAAGATAGTTTACTACAAATCAATTAATTGCTCCTGGAGCTTTTATTTCTCATTTAATCTCTAATTATTTAAGATGAAACAGTTAATATTTTACCTATTCTATGGATTATGAAACTGAGGCCAAAAAAGCAAACTGCCTAATGTCTCACTTTAAGTGGAAGAGCAGATATTCAAATTTGGGTCCTTTTAACTTCAGTGCTGTCCTTGAGTGAGGTTCATAAGTGGGGGCCAGATGAAAGACTTTACATGTCACAGGGTGTAAGGACTTTATCTTCAAATCTCTGGTGAACTACTTGTTTTAAGCAAAAAAGACTTTTGGACAGATGTTTGATCATATGAATTAAGGTAGAAGGGTAGAATCATCAAGGAAAAAATGAAACACAAGGAGAAAAGTTGAGAGAGAAAAGAAGTTTGAGAATTTAATTTGTTAAATTTTTAAAATTTGTTTAATCTCATGTACCTATATTTAGTAGTTCCATTTGAGTTCAGAGATTATAAATTCTGGAGTCATCAATAGGTAAAGGTGGGCGGAACTGATTAATAAAATTGAGGAAAAGGCAGCTAGGGATATAACACTGGGACTACCAAAATTAAGCAGGAGGAGACAGCAACTAATGAAAACAGGAAGGACAGAAGTGGCAACTAGCAACCAGTATTAACATACAAACGAAGGAGTTTTAAGAAGGTATATTCTAAGTAATCAAATGTTATAGATTATATAAGACCACCCACATCTGGAGCACATAATACAGAATTTAGACAAAATGTTATAAACGCAAATAATTGCATATAGTCTTTTCTTATTCCTTAGGAGAAACAAAATTTACACAAAAGGCTGAGTTTGTGGAAAAAGGGAACCAGTTAACTTTTAGACACAAATTCCAAAGCAGGCACAAGTGAACCTTTTACTTCAGACGTTACTGGCAGAATATATCCTGAGTCATTTAACTTTCTAAAGGATTCTTCAATCTTTCATTTGATGAATCCTCTTATCTTTTTTACTCCCATTTGCCCTTCAACTGACCATAAAGTGAGACTGTGGGAATAAAGGTAGAGAGTAGCCACAGAACGTCTTGCATAGATGTGGTTAGACAAGTTGTGTTTAGGCCAGGAGAGCGATGCCTAGACTACCATACTGTTATCATATGAACCTGAGAAAAGTGAGTATTTTTGCTGCCTTTTCAGGTTTATACTACTGTACAGAATGAGAAAAAATAATTTGGTATTTCTTGCTTATCCAAAATAAGTTTTCTTCAGGAGTGAGCTGTCATCTTAGCATAGCCTTCCTTCATTAAAAATTTGAATAGTAGGGATTAGACTACACTGGAAGAATAAGTTCTCTCTTCACCTAAAAATATTAAAATTTGTAAGAAAGACATTAGCAAAAAGGGACTGGGCATAATGGGGAGTAAGTATGTGATAGAGAGGTGCAAATAAGCTAGTGAATGCACTTTTATATATAAAAGGAGAGGCTTATAAATTCCTACTAGTTTAGTTGCTATCTTCTGACTTTGCTGTAAGTCAAGTATTTAACAAATTAATAATAATTTACACAAATTCAGAGTTTTATGTATTGCTAAACCATCTCATATGCTCACCAAGTATCCACGTTACTTTGTCCCTTAGGAATCAAGTCATTGGTTGTAGAAGCAACCTAGTTGGAGAGGGTTAAACAAGTGCATGGTTTTCACAATTTTTTGGAAGTGATTTATGCTATTTTACTTTCTAAGGAAGAGGAAACCTTCCTCAGGTGAAGAATAACTGAAAATCTCAGTTTTAAAAACAAACTAAAATCCTAAAACAAAACAGAACTTGACTCAAAAAAATTTACAGTCCTTATAAAATCATTTACATTTAAAAAAATACTTAAACATACGATCTTTTCTGTGCATTATAGAAAAATCTAGTAAAAGGTGTTCCTTAGAATAGTTTTTTAAAAAAGTTATTTTTACTACAGCTAACCAGACTCACGTATGTACCAGCATATAATTTAGCTATTTAAAAAAAACACAAATGGAATCAGTTCCTTTTATGCCTAAAATGTGGACACGTCAGCTTTCTTGCTAGATTTGTCTATTAATATTGAATTTGCTAAGCTTTGATTGTATCTTTCAAGACTAACAAATGTCAAATAATTATATTTCTTCAAAGTCAGTTCTTTCTTCTCTCCAAGCAACAAGCATTGATGTTTCTGCAATGTCTTATAGACCTGCTTTATTCTAGTATTCCTTCTCTTTCATTCAGGCTCTTCTTACCCCAAGTACACTAAAGGTTCTAAGAGCCAGTCCCTTCTGAGTTGAAGGTAGATAAGATTTAAAACAAGTCCTAACACACTTCACTGTCCTGTGTCTCGACTCAAAACTAAGTCTTCATTCACACAGTATAACTAGAGAAAGGAATATGAACTTTGGTGAGGTTCGAGACAGGTGTTGAAATCACTGCTCTGCCACCTTGGGTTAGATTAATCATTTAGCTGAGACAAAGTAACACAACAGAGAGCAGTTTTTTGTAACCCCCCCCCCCCCACTCTCAGAAACTAGTATTGAGATGACCTGGTATGGCATACCTTGCTAATTAAAAAATCAAAATAAAAACTTGTAATTCCTCAGTCTTTAATTACAACTGTTATATTCTCACTTCTTAACCAGTGATATTTATTTGAAGTTGTCAGCAACACACCAAGCTATGTATGAAGAAATGGAAGTGGCACTGAAATTTAAAAGGTAGAATAAAGGCTGGGAGAAATTATCAAGTAAACATTTAGATATAAATGCTTCAAAGTTTCTAACTACTGAGTAGTTTATCTTGTCAACCTAACTGAAAATGTAAGGGCTAGGAATTATATTTTGTGTGTCTGAAATATGATAGGAAAGCAAATTATTTCATTGAAATTAGAGCTGGAGTTCCAATTGGTCCCAGGAAGAAAACAACTGAAGGGGAAAAACCAGAATATAGTTTTAAACTTGAGACACAAATATCAATATACTTTGGGAGGGGAATTTTTAAAAATAAATACTTTTGAGGGTAAGTAATAAAGTAATATCTCTAGGAATAAATGTCTATATAATTTAATTGAATTTAAGCTTCAGTTGTATGAGTCACCATTTACCTTAGAGGTCGATAACCAATTTATTTTGGACAAGTACCATATAAAAGATAGTTGTTCACTGAAGGTATATTCTATACCTCAAAGACAATGCTGACTGCCGCATTCTGCTTTGTGGTGTGCTTACAAGAACCAAACAAAAAACAACCCTAAACTCAATATTCTTTTATAAAAAATACAAATACAAGATAAACTGCATCCTTCAATGCTTATGCAAACATAAGCAATGAAGAAAAAAGGCCGTAAAACTTTTCTTTAAAAAAACCAATACAATCACAAAATAAGACTAGTGGAGTCAATAAACTAGGTTCATTCAGAAATTTGTTTTGTTTAAACTACCACTCCACCAAGCAAATGAAGGCTCACTAAATAGATTTTACAGCTCTTTATCTGGTTCCGTTTTTACATTCGACACTAAAGTTTACCTTGGATTTTAAGGAGTCCTTTTTACTAAATCTACTGTTAAATCACTCCAGAGGAGAGTAGGCTCTGTAAATTCTTGCTACCTTCCCATTTGCTTCATTTAGGTGGAAGCAGAATACTCTTAGTTTCCAAACCAAATTCCCTATTAAACATGTTTCAAACTTGAATTAAACAAAATAGTTAACAGGGAGGAGACTAAAGGCCTTATCTTTTCAGATGGCAGAGGGCAGGTAACTTTGAAAACGTATTTTTTTTTTTTTTTTGGATACTTAGAAATATACATTACTTTTCTTTAAAAGTAACTCAAGTTTGATTCAAAGTATATTTTTTGGATACTTAGAAATAAACATGTTATTTCCCTTCTTAAAAATAACTCAAGTTGATTCAAAGTATCCATGACCCTTGAAAGTTTTTTGACTACTATTTACAAACATGGATTCCAGGTTTAGTGTTAACATGAGTAACACCTTGCCCAGGAAGAGACAGCATTTAACTCATTTTTCAGAAGTTATACTAATCAGGCTGTGTATGTTGTTTAACATTGAAAGGTGTATTTAATGGCGTAAGTTCAAACAATTCTCACATACAAATCTTTTCATTCTACACTTAGAAAACACTAAAGTCAGGTGTGGTGGGGCAGAAGAAAATTTCATATAAAAACAAAATCCAGTGAAAGTCATAGGTTAATTCTGATTATTTTCTTACCTTAAACTTTACCCCAAAAGCTTTAAGAGCAGACAAAAGGATCATCGATGTTTATGCTATAATACTTGTATCTGTCTCCTAAGAGTCTTACTGCAGAACTTCACTTTGCATACAATTTTCATAAGCCCTGATACTGCAACGCCAACCTCATGACAAACAAAACACACATATAGCTAATAGAGACTGGAACACTGACACTTATGTCAGGAAGAAAAGTGACAAAAACTAAACGCAAAGGCACAACGAATTAGGTCCTCCAGTATCAGAGCGAGCAGTACTACATACCGTGATAAACCCTAAACAAATCAAAGAATTATAAACCCAAGTAATCAACTGGTTTTGTATACCATTGAAGTTTGTACGTTAAAATGCACTCTAGATTTGAGAAACATGGATGTTGAATAATATTAAGGCCAGCTTTTTTCTTTCCACCTTTTTGGAGGCAGAATTATCTCTGTCCCATTGGCTGGCCCCGTTTCCCTACTCATCTTATTAGAGGAAACCTAGCCTGAGCCTCTGTAACCGTTCATCTCATCTCCAAACTCTGGTGGGCAAATTTTTTTGAAAAAGTTAAAGTGAATAGTTTACAGTTTGGACTGCATGGTCTGTTAGTTAACTGTTACCATTCTCTAAAGAAACATGAACACCTGCAGGCCAACAGTGTCAAGCATTGGGCTGTGTCACCAAAGAATGGCTTACTTTACTTGGGAGTAGGGATTTAAGAGTTTCAAAGGCAAAGGTTTAAGTTGTGTTATCCAGGAGTGGGAAGAGGCACTTCATGTACTGTGGACAAAGGTAAGAAACAGCACAGCTCTTGATTTGAGATAATATGCATTTTAGCCATCAGGGGATGTTTGCTACGTGAACCCAGTTAGATTTGAACAGAAATAGGGAAAGGAAGATTGGGATATGACTCTCTTAAATAATGAAATGTAGGATGAGAACATAAATTTGAGGGAATGGGTGAAGAAAGTTGCTAGGAATCAAGTAGTAAGTTTAGTATTTTTATGAATTCAGGAAGCCTGGGGACCCCCAGTAAACATTAACACTGCATCTGTACCTCTAAGAAGGAGAGTTGGGCATTATCAGATAATAGATACAAATGAAATCACCCAGAGAACACATAATGCAAGAATGTACTCAAAGAAAGGAAGTAATTGCAAATAGTATTTAAAATTCCACAGGAATGTAAAGAAAAATTAGAGCTCAACAGGCTTATGGATTTGGCAGTAGAAAAGAGGGCACATGCTTATTTAAAGTACAAATCAAGGATTGGTTTCCATTAGCTTGAAAAAAGGCCTCTTTTCCTTATTAAGGCACAGTAAAGCTAGGAACATTATAAAAATTACCTTAAAATCTACTGACTTCGTATTTAGTCCCTCAATTCTCAGCTGGAATAAAAGTTGCTATTGAGGGTAAAGGAGACATAATTTATATGTAACAAATAGACCCTTGAAGTTATTCAAGAGTTCTTACCAGCAAAATACCCATTTTATATTTAAAGTGAAAAAAACAAAAAAATTTTGAACTTTAAAATCTTTGTACTACTTAATATTTACAGTTTAATTACTGACTTTTCAGTTCATTTACCTTCAGTTACTTCACTAAAAAAAGACACAAAAATTATTAAGTACACACAAATTAAACACCTCAATCTTGTTTCTACACTACCAAGTCTATAATACAACTAAGACTGAAGGAAATAGCACACTTTGACCCCAGTTTAAACTTATCTTTTCAGGTCCAGCAAACATTTCCTCCTAGCACCAAACAGAGGTGGTTCTGTCAAAAAGCAAACTGGGTTTCAGTTGCAAATGTCCTTGTTGAATAACTTCCTACTCTCACTTGACACCATCCAAGGAGAAGTCTGTTAAACATTCAGGTTTAGTTGATGGCAACTACACTAGTTTGACCAGTGGGAATGATCAAGAACAAAATCAAGTCTTTCTTTCTTTCCAAATCTGCGAATTTAGACTTTAAGGTCTTTTGAACTGCTGGAAATCTTCACCTAGCAAGTTTTCAAAAACTAAAACTAAAGTTCACGTTTCTACAAAAGTGATTTAAAGTAGGTTTTAATGATACTTCTGATAAGGGATTAACATACAAAATTTCTAAAAAACTCATACAACACCAAGAAAACTAACAATCCAATTTAAAAAAGGGCAGAGGACCTGAATAGACATGTCTCCAAAGAGGACATACACATGGCCAAGAGACAAATGAAAAAATGCTCAACATCACTAATCATCAGAGAAATACAAATTAAACCACAAGATCTCACCTCACCCATCAGAATGGCCATCATCAATAAATCAACAAACAAGTGTTGGCGAGGATGCGGAGAAAAGGAAACCCTCTTACACTGTTGGTGGGATTGCAAATTGGTACAGCCACTATGGAAAATGGTTTGCAGGTTCCTCAAAAAATTACAAATAGAACTACTTTATGATCCAGCAATTCCTCTTCTAGGTATTTATCCAAGGAAATCCAAAGTACTAACTTGAAAAATATATATGCATCTCATGTTCATTGCAGCACTATTTGCAGTAGCCAAGATATGGAAGCAACGTAAGTGCCCATCAACAGATGACTGGATAAAGAAACTGTGGTAGAATGGAATATTACTTGGTCATAGAAAAGAATGAAATCTTACATTTGCAACATGGATGGACCTAGAGGGTATTAACCTAAGTGAAATAAGTCAGACAGAGAAAGACAAATACCGTATGATCTCCCTTTAAATGGAATATAAAGAACACAATTAATGAACAAACAAAATAGAAATAGACTCATAGATACAGAGGACAAAACTGAGGGTTGCCCAAGGGAAAAGAGATCGGGGAGCTGGGTGAAAAAGGTGAAGGGATTAAGTACAAATTGGTAGTTACAAAATAGTCATAGAGATGTAAAGTACAGCATAGTGAATATAGTACATATGTTGCAACAGTTATGTATAGTGCCAGGGAGGTACTAACCAGGGGACCACTGCACAAACAATATAAATGGCTAACCACTATGCTGTACACCGGAAACTAATATAAAACGTCAACTGTAACTGAAAATTTTTTTTAAAAGTAGGTTTTAATATTTCATAATGATGCAAGAATTGTAACATTTACCAAGTGATTATAATTTCATCTTTTATTTTTAAAAACCATACTAAGAGGGCAACAAAACGACAATATATAAGACTGAAGTATTGAAAACCGCCTTAAAACTTCAGATTACACTAGCAGTTTTTATTCTGTGTCACGCCTAAATTTAAAGAGAAAACCAAATCCACTCATAATATTGCATTCTTGTAGAACATAAAGATAGGAAGGCTGGGGGGGTGGGGGGGAAGTACAGATGGAAGGTACAGAAAGTTTGAAAAGGGCCGTCAAAATTCAGATGATATATGCTTTGGTTTCTTATAACTTTTACGAAATTAAAAGTGTTCCTGGGTGTTATTTACGCCGGCTTCCAAATTTATAGAATTTTTACTCGGATCTGAGAAACTACGTTTTCTCAGAAAATAATTGATACTTCTTTAGGTTGTGGCCAAGGAGCTAGTCTCTCCTTTTCACTGAGTCCAGTGGCCTTCAAGGACTCAGTTGATTACGATTTCCACATTAGGGACCTGCCACATTACGTAAGTATACTTTGCAGGGAGAAAGGCAGATAAGAGAACAGGGCGCCAAACCTTCTCCTCCACCAACAGCCGTCACACCCCAAAAGGAGTGTCTCTCCGGGGGCTTTCCCCCTCTGGAGCCGCAGCTGTTAAGCTGTATGGGGGAGGGGACGCGCTCTCAGTCATCTCTTCCTCTTCAGGCCGCCAACGCCGACCGCACCACAGTCTCCTCCGCCCATGCCCTTTCCCCTCCCCCGCCCCAGCCCTGGGTCTGAGCCAAACCCCACAGGAATGCAGCCCGGTCACATGCGCTGCGGCGGCGGTGGACGTGCCTCTCCCCCGGCGCCCCAAGGAGACCCAGCGCCATCTTGCCCTGACGCAGTTACAAAAGTCATGGGAGAAATTGTGTCTCCTCGTCCACGCCAGCGCCCCAAAGTTCCGCAGAGGCCGAGCCGGGGCCCTCACCTCGCGCAGGGACAGGAGAAAATGTCAGGGAAGAGCCTTGAGATTCCCTTCGCCACTGCTTGGTTTCCATATCGGCCGCGACAGCAGCGATCACCACCGTCACTTCTCCCTCTCTGCTTTTGCAACAGCCTCCCACGACGGCCCTGGCCCCACCCGCTGCTGCAGCATGAGGTCATCGCTAGCCAATCACCACGCTCCCGACAGAACACATCAAGCATTGATTGGCTGCAAGGACCGCCTCTGCCTCTCCCCACTCCGCTCATCAAACGCTCTGGGTCGCTAAGGGGCAAGAAGACGGAAACCGCCATTTCGGGGAAAGACCCCGAAAACAAGAGCCGGAATCACCATGCCATTTTAGTGGGGAAACCCTTGTTTTATTCTTTGGCCTGCCCCATTTTTCTTCGAGATAACCGTCTCTCTGTCCCTCCCCCGTTGAATCACCGCCACATAAAGGAATTCCCGCTCCCCTCCCCGCATTGTCCCGCCGGCGGCGGGGAAATCCTTCCCCTGGGCCGAGAGAAGTAGAAGGCAGCAACGGCAACTGCACCGACAGCAACGGCAGCTTTTTACCCCGATACACGGTGGCAGGGAAGCGACGCTGACGGTGGCTGTATTTTCCCTGCTGCTTCTCCCCCCGACCTCTTCTCTTTCTCGCTCCTCCATCGAGACGGCGCTGGACTCGCCAGCTCCGCTTTTTATCCGGTGCCCGGAGCCTGCGCACTGGAGCCTCCTCAGCCCCTAGTGGGCGTCGATTTACACCCTAACCGAGTTCACCCAGCGCTGGAGGCCAGAGTGGGGAGGGGGAGGGGAGGTCGGGACTGAGGTGGTTTGAGGAGTGGGAGGAAATGCATTGCTTTAGGAAGGTGATGGGAGGGGGTGTCGTTCCCAGGGCCTACTGTTATCCTTCCACCCAGTAGTGGTGTGCCCAAGCTCACCGGTATCCAGACTTGAGGGTTACTCAGGGAAAAGGAGTAAAGAACCAATCCTACCAAATATCGAAACTTCCCCAAACCTTCCGTGAATTGTTGAAAGCATCTGTTGTGAAAAAGACGGGGATTCTGTCCACCTTTCTGCCTCCAGTTGACTATCTTCGACCCTCTGTGGAGAGGCAACGGCGGGCGGCAGCCCACAAGCAAAATGGCGGCAGGCACCTTCGTCCCCTCCCCCTCTGCCCCTGCAGAGCGGGGCGGGCGGGCCCCGTGCACTTGCCGCCGCTGCCGCCGCGGCCGCCGCCGCGGCCGCCGCCGCCGTCGCCGCCATTTTCCCAGAGAGAGAGGCAGTGACACTGAGCGGGCGCAGGGGGCCGAGTCGGAGACCGTGCCTGAGTTCGGGAGCGGCAACAGAGGGGGCATAGACACTCTGAGCAGCCTCGCCGTCGCCTCTGCGTTCCTGCTGACTATCTCGGTGCCCCCTCCCCTACTCCTCGGTTGCTGGCGAAGAGGCTGCGCGCTGCTATTTGGGGAGGGGTTGTGTGGAGCCGGGTCCGGTGTCCGCAGTGGCTGCTGTCGAGGGGTCGTCTGATCGTAGAGGTCTGGAGAGACTCCTTGGGGGTCGAGCAAATAACGGGGTTCGGGTGTCTGGTGTGTGAACATCACAGGTCAGTGCCTGTCGTCTCCTTGGGAGTTTGTGGGGTGGAGGAACGTGTGTTTCAAGGGGGAGGGGGCCTTCTCATCTTTATCCTTGGGGCGGGGGGTCGACGTTGACTCTCAGGTGTATTGGGTGGAGCAAGACGTTGCTCGTTTGAATCGAATTTATGCTTTCTCTTCCTTGTCCCTAGAAAGGGAGCATTATGGCGGGTTTTAGGGCTGGGGAATGGGAAACTGGCAGTTAAACCCCCTTGAGAGTGGGAGTTAGGGAGGCGGCGCACTCCTCCTGGGCAGCCCGTGAAGGCCGCTTGGGTGAGGAGGGAGGCTTGTAGACTGTTAGTAGGTTTTGTGTCGAAGTGGTCCCAGGAGCTGCCAGCCCTCCCTTTCCTCCATCGCATCTTGTTCAGGTGCTGAAAAACCGTATAGGCCTCATTTTCTTCTTCCATTTCTTAACTGGCGGCCTCTGGTATAATTTTCTCGTCAATACGAAGGGGGTTAAGAGGACGTCCTGGGTCTCTATCTCCCTTTGTGGGAGACCCAGACATCTCATCCTCCCCGAGAGAAGGTAAACCCGCCCCTGAGGTGGTCACCCCAGTACCCAGCCTTCCCAGTCTCCTCCCCCACTCCTCTTGCATTATCGCTGTCCTTTACTGTACCGAAGGCTTAGAATCCACAATATGGCACATTTCAGAAAAGCTTATTTTGACCAAGGGATTGGCACCAACACTGTGGCAGCAGACACAGAAGAGAAACAAACGGTTCACTGTGCTAAGCTGAGGAAGGGGGAGAGAAAAAACAATCCGGAGTGCTCTCTTCCATTGGCCTTAGTTCCGTAGAGATCCGTTCTTGCTAGACACTGTCTTAAGAATGATACAATCTGAAGTCAGAGAAATCGCTAGAGTTAGCTTTAGAGTAAACCCCGTTTTTCCTATTTGCCCCCTTTTTTAGAGATGTGAATAACGTAAGGTGTTTGGAGTTCTGGAGACCTTGGAAAGAATTAAGTGAGGTGCATTCAACTCTAGGCTGGAGACATCAATACCTACTTGGAAAATAGCCCGGTTTTTCCTTTAATTTCCGAGATGGGGAGTAAAAAGTGAAATTTCCCTCTTTTGTCCTTTACAGATTCTAAAAATGGCGGCCCCAGGCTGATGTTGTGGTAATCTAATCAGCTCGGGTCCTCCACACCCCATGCAGTGCGTTTGTCTGCAGCATATTACAGGCTTATTATGTTTACATGAAAAGACTGGGCTTCCCCCCCCCAAAACCGTTTACAAAATGTGTTGATTTTACTGCAAATTACAATGCTGTGTTTTAGTTGCTTAATTTTATTGGGGTTTTTTTCCTGAGAGGCAAATAAAATGACACCACTTTTGAAAAAAATAAAAACACTCAGGTAACGTTAGAAATTTGAATAGTGAGGCTGGGTGTTCTTAAATATTTAAAAAAATTATTTGGGGACAAATAATAGTTTTTGTTTGGTTTAATCCAAGCATCTGTTATTCAATATGCCAAAGTAAATTAAAATGTTTGGTAAATTTATTAAGTGTAATCTGCTTTGTATGACTAGACATTTTAATCTAGAATGAAACATTTCCCATCCAACTCTTGACCAGTTCTATGAATTTTGGTTTTTGTACTCAGATTAATTTTTAGGGAGCTGTACAAACAAGCCTAAACCTGTTACTTCACTGGGTGTGGAGATGCTTGTTCTTCGCACTATTAAATTTTGCATCCATTTTCTCCATTTATTTGAGCGTTCATTAAGAATGTTCTAAGTTAATTGTGTAAAATTTATTTGGTAAAGTGACACTCCATGCTTTTCTGCCTTTTAATATTCTTATGGCATATTGTCATATAAGAGAAAGAGTAAGGCTTTAGTTCTTGAGCCCTCCCTCCCTGCCAAACATGACCACTTATATATTATGGGATGGGATGTGGAATTTAGTCAGTTTTAATAGTCTTTAAATGAAAGCCATACCATAATAGGGTCTTGAATCCACTTTGTGCTAATTTCAGAATTTTATAGATTGAGGCAGAAAATGAAATGTCAATTTAACTGTATTCTAAAAAGTGTGATTGGAATTCATCTCTAGTAGGAGATCGATCTGTTTGGCCTGAACTAAGTAAGCAGTGAGATATGAGTGAGCCATTAATGGCATTTAATGACCATTCTGACTGTGAAGCAACCAAAAAAGATGAGTGCCTTTCAATCCAGTAGTACTTTAAAAGATTGGAGAGTATACACCCTTTCATGATTCTCTTACTCCGTTGTAAATGCTGCTCTAAAGTATTTACAATAGAATAAGAGAATCATTAAGTTCATACATGAACTAGATTGATGTTAAGTTTCTGTTCTGCAAAGTAGTTTTAGAAACAACTGGCATAGGGAGTTTCATCATGGAAGACTGAGCACACAACCTTACTTAGAATCTCTGAAATATTTTATTATAAAATGAAATGTTGGTGGGTAGTCGGAGAGTTTGTGTAGGGATTTGGGGTCAATACTCATTTGTAATATGCTGAGTGATCATATAAATCCAGATCCTTTAACTGCTGTGTAAAGATTGTGCATTTATTTTAAAGACTTAAGTGGTTAAGAACCGTGGTTCAGAAGGTTGGTACTTTAAATTTACTATCTAATGTAGGAAATCAGTATACTCTTAGGGAAATTTGGTTTATGTGGCCATAGAAGGAGCACTGTCTCTAACCATGTTTCTTGACCTTGGTCAGGTCTAGACAATAAAGCATTTTGAACTTATTTGGCTTCAAACAAACAATGTCAAGTTAGAAATTATAAGAAAAGCTGCCTTCACTCTACTGGCTTTCTTCATACTGGCCTGCTTTGTTGCTTTGGGTTTTGTTTGTTTATATCAGTTTTGGTTCCTGTAAAATGAGACTGGCTTTTTTTTAGTATATTGCACTTTAAATGGTTACTTTATAAATAACATGACTATAAGTGTTGGGTTTTTTTAATTAATGTACTCCCCAATAGATTATGTTATAAGTTACGATTGTCAAGGCAAAA
Organism: Rhinolophus sinicus; assembly: GCF_057876585.1. NCBI lineage: Eukaryota > Metazoa > Chordata > Mammalia > Chiroptera > Rhinolophidae > Rhinolophus > Rhinolophus sinicus. Next base: position 48,518,920 of record NC_142504.1, read on the forward strand.
AAAGGTTAGGCATAATTTTTGTTTCCAGAGAGTTTTGGTCCCTTGGGGGGAAGCTAGTCAAATGGTCTTTGTTCTTAGGATAGCCGAGTTTGAGGGATTAGAGTTGTTTATCTGTTTAAGTGGATTTGTAGAAAATCATAATGTAATTGGAGAGCAAATTTTATTTTTAGAGACTACATTTTGATCATACTTCCCTTTTGTTATCAGTGTAAGTTATAGGATCCCTTTGATCTTAATTTAAGTTTAGAACCTTTATTAGGGCTTCTCCATTTCCCTTCAATTCTTTAGGTTTCTGATGACTCTTCTATAATTTTGGCTGTCTGTCTTCCCCACAGCTTCCAGCCAGAGAATTTTTACCATATATATACCACAGTAAGTTCTAAGACTTCTTGGATCTGAAAATGAGGAAGTGAGGAAAAAAGCCAATTAATAAGTTAGGAGAAATTCTTCCCCTCAATACATACCTTAGAGGTCTTAGTGAAATTATAACTTAAATTGATCTCTTATTTCTAAGAATAATGTAGATATTTTCATGCATCAAACTCTTAAACCTATGGTTTTATTTTTTTTTCTCAAGTGTATTATGTAAATCCTAACAGCTCTGCTTTTCTGGAATTTACTATTGGGACTTAAATGTATACTACCATTGTGTCTTTAAAATGTATAAAACCAATAGGACTATGAAAAGTTATTAAAAACTGCTTAAGAAATATTAACATGGAATTTTCTTAAAAGATGCTGTTTTTATAAAGTATTTTAATTATGTATAATAGCTTTATCTTCAAAGGATCTATTCTTAGCAGATGGTAGGTGCTCAATTATTGAATTTAAAACTTTTGTTTAAGTGAATATATTTACATTTCAAATATTCATGGTGATCAAGGGACTTTCATGTCATATGTTAGAATAAGTGTTAAATACTTATAGTCAGTGAGTCGTAACTTTTTAATGTTGGATATGGAACTATTTTTACTTCATGGTAAAATTATTTTTTGTGTGTGTTGACTGGCAAAATAAAAAGGATACTATGTGAGATATTGCTGTATAAATGTTAGCTAGCTTTTAGGCTGGGTTTAAGATTGGAGTGGCTTACTATCTCTTTTTTACTCTTTTCCTGTCTCTTTGGTAATGTACACATGTTGGGAGGAGCCTCACTTTTTCCTAATACCGAAAGGATAATATTTTTGTATTATTCAAAAATTTATTTAATATGAAAGAGCAATATTTGTGGTTGAAAATTGTTTTTAGTGCACTAAATTTGAAGTAGAGAGTATTTAACTGTAAACATTTTGCTGTTGCAATGAAACTGAGTATTTTTTAAAGAGGTAGGAATTAACCCAAAGAAGTTGTTTTTTATTATTGTGAACACTCATGCTAAGTGCTACATTAAAAATCAAATACTGGTGACTCAGGCTAAGTTAATTAGATTTATTTGTATCTTTAAGAATATGAGAAGTTTTTATTAATCATTGGTAACTAGTATGCTTTTTTTAACTTATCAGAGTCAAGAAAACAGTTGGTCTTATATTCCACTTGATACACATTTTCACTTAATATAAAATCAGTTCTTTTTTTCCTTGTGGACAGCTCATAAATCAAATTTTATTTTTAGACAGTTTAGGAAAACCATTCTTGTATTTTAGGTGAATTTTACAGCTTTATTGAAAATTTGATTTGGTTATTTACCTAAACTATTTGAGCTGTTTGTTGTGTTGAAAATGTCCAACATCACAATCACAATTGTTTTTTGATGTGTTGCATTAAGATGCCATCAAAACACACATTATACCTTTAAATAAGTAAATAATTATAATAATTTAATGAGTAAATAATCAATTACTTGTCCATCATTTTTAATTAAAATATTTATTTTTGCATTTTAAAACTGTCTTAAGTGTGAAATCTGGGTTTAAGAAAGGATCTGTATACAGGTCAAAATGAGAAAGAAATTATTGTGCAGCTTTCCTTATTCTAGTTATAAAACTAAAGAAGAGAGGTAATTTTCTAGCAACTCTTAGGTGATTGCTCAATTTATAGACTTAATCCAAAGTAATAAACATTCTTGATCCTGAAGTTTGTTATTGAGAAAGATAATATTGAGTAATCACACCTGTGTTATAACCAATATGGTTGCAGCATTAAACGTCTGAAGCTGTGGCGGAAAGCGAAGTAATATAACGTGGGATTGAGTTAGCTTTGGCTTGTGGTATTTATAAGATAATTTTAAAGTTCAAGTTCACATAATTATGTTATGTAACATTTTCTCTGAGACCAGAAAGATTTTCAATATTTGAATCTATGTTGACTTTTGTTTTCAAAGCATTGGATATTTAAAACATTTTTATTTAAAGAGTTAAACAGAATTTACCTGGATTCCCGTTTTTTTCACTGTTTGGTCTAAGAATAAGGTAAAGCCTAGTGTCAGTGGGTTTTAGCAAAAATGAGGAACATGGTGAAAAGAATTAACCATTACCACTTAGGATATTGTTAGGAAAACACAGTTTTGTTTTTTCAGTTAACATATCAAAAGACTATATATGAGAAAGATACAGTCTAGACTGTTTAATATTTTTTCTGATTTCACAGATTAATAATGAAATTTGATCATTTCTATTTTTGAGTTTACAGGGAGACCTCTTGAATTCCTCTTATCCTGGTTTATATGTTTAAAGAAAGACAAGGCTCATGAATTTGAAAACCCATTTCCTCTTAATGATGTCGCAAAAGATGGGAAGATTCTTGATGTGACTGATGTGAATGATTAGGACTGTGCTTTAGTAGCCATAAGTTGAGGGGGGTGTGTGTGTGGGGGGGTCTGAGGTTAGTCTGATATATAGTAACTCTTCTCCAGAAAATAACATTGTTTCTTTTGGAATTACTTGCTTTTCTGCTTCTCTTTAAAGGAAGCTGTATAATTGGTTGAATTGACACAGCCTTGTTACATCTTGTCATTAAGACCCTACCAAAAGGATATTTTTGAAGCACAGACAAAAGATTAATGTAGCTATTATTTGTCTTGCACAATGTATTTCTATTTCTCAAAAGCCTGCTTTTGGGCCGGCCAGGTGGCTCAGGCGGTTAGAGCTCCATGCTCCTAACTCCGAAGGCTGCCAGTTTGATTCCCACATGGGCCAGTGGGCTCTCAACCACAAGGTTGCCAGTTGGATTCCTCTACTCCTGCAAGGGATGGTGGGCTCCGCCCCCTGCAACTAAGATTGAACAGGGCACTTTGAGCTGAGGTACCTTGAGCTGAGCTGCCGCTGAGCTCCCGGATGGCTCAATTGGTTGGGGCGCATCCTCTCAACCACAAGGTTGCCAGTTTCGACTCCCGCAAGGGATGGTGGGCAGCGCCCCCTGCAACTAGCAATGGCAACTGGACCTGGAGCTGAGCTGCGCCCTCCACAACTAAGATTGAAAGGACAACAACTTGACTTGGAAAAAAGTCCTGGAAGTGCACACTGTTCCCCAATAAAGTCCTGTTCCCCTTCCCCAATTAAAAAAAAAAAAGACTGCTGTTTTAGGGCTTGTTTGGATACAAGGAACAGAAATCAGTTTCAATAGCTTCAGTAAAAGATTTCTTAAAAGGCTGTAGGGAAATCTCACAGAATTTATTTGAAGAAAGTACAGTTGGGCCTCACAGGAATTGGCAACGTGTCAGAGAGCCACTGTCCTCCATCTTGGTCCTTCTAATTAGCTGTGACTGGAGATTCAGGTAGGGTGGTTATTTAGGGTGTGTTGGGGTAGTTTCCTTGCGTGGAGAGCAAGAGAAGGACACCTCTAATTCATCTGCAAACAATTACTTTTTTTTTTTTTAACAGATTTACTTGGGAGGGCCTCCAAACTAATTAATATCAAACTGATGATTATATTTTAAATTTAAAATGCAAATATTATATGTAAATATGCATATGTAGGTTGATGAATGCTTTTAAAATAACCCAAGGGTTTTTTGTTTGTTTTAATTATTTAATTTTGAAATAATTTCAAACTTACAGAAAAATTACATGAATAGTACAAAACTTCCCTTACGCCCTTAACCCATATGCCCTGATTTTTAACATTTTGTTACATTTGCTTTATTATTCTTTCTGTACATATAAAAAAATTTTTTTCTGAACCATGTGAAAGTATATTGCCTACATCATGCTCTTTTATAGCTGTTAATACTTAAGTGTGCATTTCCTAACAGCGATCATCTTTTCTTAGGTGACCAGAGTGGTTAAATTCAGGAAATTTAGCATTTATGTAATACTTTAGTCTGTTGTTCATTTCCATCAATTATCCCAATTATGCCCTTTATTAGCATTTTTTTCTTGGTACTATCCAGGATCACAGATCGCATTCATTTCTCAGGAGCAGTTCCTTGGTCCTTGTCTTTCATGACATTGCAGGCTAGTTATTTATACAGTGCCCCTCAATGTGGGTTTGTCAAGGTTTCTTCATGATTAGGTACAGATTTTGCATTTTTGGCAGGAATACTAGATAAGTATTGTAATACGTGTTTTTCTGCCATCTGGAAGCACTTGATTTTTTTTTTGCCACTTACCCAGGTATGTTCATTCTGATTCCTTGTCTAAGGTGTTGAGTAGTTTCTCCACTATATAGTTAGTGTTTCTCATTTTAGTATTAGGTAATTCATGGGGAGATACTTTGAGGTTGTGTGAATATTTGGTTCCTCGTCAGACTCTCCTCTCCTAGAGACTCAGTATCTGTTGGTGATTCTTTCCTGAATAATTTTTTTGCTCTGGTGGTTGCAAATATACCAAGGTTTTTTAGGAGTTGTTTGTTTCTGGGTAATTGGGATTGTGGGAGTATTATTTTCTTTTCTCTTCTGGTTTTTCTGCAATGCATGTGGGCTGCTTTTGTAATCACAACAAATAAGACATTTTAAGGAAGGAAATGTACTGATAATTTAGATAGTATCAGATAGTATTCCTGCACAGTTTTCCACACAAATGGGATTTAAAATAATTTCCTAAATGCTGGTCTAATTTGAAATCAAGAACACAGAAATTAAGTACTTAGATTATTAAATTATCTTTTTAATGTGGTAGTTCCAATTCCTCACTTAATTTTTAGAATTATTGGCAAATGAACCTTGAGTTACACTTATTTAGGTTTATGATGTGCTACTAATGCTAGCCGTTGATTTCTAAGACAAGGCTGAAAATATGTATTTTAATTATGGTAATATTCCCCTTTCCCTATTTAAAAAATCCTTCAGGTAATTTTTTTTGAAGTGAAATTGTTTTTTCTAAAATCATTGAGACAAGTTTTTGGTTTTTTTTTCTTTTTAACGTATATATGCAAGTCAGTATTTTTAAAAAGGGGGTTAGTGAGATGGTACACTTGATACACATAGCATCAAACTCCTGTAACTCTTAGAACAAAGTAGTACATGATTTTTCAAACCACGTAAAGAAATACATACTCATTGTAGAAAAGTTCAGAAGGACAAGAAAGGGACACAAAACACGGAAAATATTTGTTTTAGACTTTAATCATGTTATAAACTTTTATCAAGTTGGCATGTTTCCTTTTCATGATAGCAGAATGTTAGTAGTGAATTTGGATGATAATTTGAATGTCATACAGATTCAGGCCCTGGGTAACATACTGAATGAAAATTATTAATTTAATTTCTTTGGAAATTTTCAGAGAGATGGAAGAAAAAAAATTTGAGACTTGTGAACATGTATAGAGTGAAGATTACATTCTCTAAAACTTAATACTTCTGAGAAAATGAGGATAAGCACATGTCAGAGTAGTGAGTATTAATGAGATGATGCAGCGGATTCTTAGCATTTTGTAGGTGCTTAATTGGTTTAAAACGTACTTGAATCAACTGTACTTAACTGTCTTATTAAGAGAATGCAAGTTCATTTTGTAGTAATACCAAATTTTATCTCATTAGGTGCAAAAACAAGTCCCATGATGAACTAGAGAATTTCCTTTTAGTCTGGAACCCTATCCTGGATATGTGAAGTAGCACCCTATCGATTCAAGTGAAGAAACTAGAGTCAGAATTGACTTGTGAGATCTTTTTGTTAAGTGTTTCTCATTGTGCATGGACAACATGTATCATTTACATGCAATGCTTATAAAATGAACATTCTTGGGCCCCATTCCAGAGCCACATAATCACGTCTAGTGGGGCTTTGAGCTGGCATTTTAGTACTATTCTCAGCTGATTTTTACACTGTTCTAGCTCTTCCCTTTTATTTTACAAGTAGACTAAGCCCCAAGGAAGTTAAATAAATTTCCCGAGGTCGTATAGATAGTGGTTGATCAAGGATTAAAATTGAGATCTCTATGCTTGGTGCTTTATACTTATTTAAGAAACCATGCCAGGACACTCACTATTTTTGGATTCTGTGGATGAGGGAATACTGGTCTTTGTGCAAAGTCATGTGACAGACTATATGTAGTGTTTCTCCACATCCCAATTCAAGATGATCTGTTGGTTTCCAGAACCCATGTATTGAATTGGAATTATAGCAGTACAAATTAGAATCAAGTTGTGGTGAACTTTGAATGCTAGGATAAAAGTATGGATTCTCTGGGAGAGCTACTGAAAATTTTGTTTGGAGAGTGACATACTGGGACATGCTTATTGACACCCCCCCCCCCCCCCCCCAATTCTTAAGATTATGAAAGTAATATAAGCTTGTTAAAATAACTCAGTGCTTCTTTAGGGGCAGTATTGCATAGAGCGTAAGAGTGGAAACTCTAGGACCACACTGCTTTAGTTTGACTTCACTCAAACCAGGTTGCACTGCTTTGTGACTTTGAGCAAGTTACTTAACCTTTGTTTGCCTTAGTTTCCTGATCTGCAAAACGGAGATAATAATAGAGCCTACCATATAGAGTCATTTTGAGAATTCAGTGAATTAACATGTGTAAAAGTCTCTACAGCTGTTTCTGCTGTAGTTGCTAGAAAAAAGTGAGTCTGTGATTCCCATCCCGTGTTTCTCATATGCTGAGGTGATCTCTATTTATAGTTTATGTATTTTTCCTGATGTGTTTTATGTAGATACTGTAGAAGTTTCTTTAATCTTTATTTAACCAACCTGCGGGATTAATATTCTTTCTTTAAAAAATGCCCGTTGTATGTTGAATGATGTATAAACTTCTCTGTGCTGCTTCTACTGGTGAGTTGAATGCTCATAAGAGTCCTATGATTGTTCCCAAATTGGCTAATCCCATTGTACTTGTATTTGTATTATTTCATTAGCTATTACACAAACCAGTGATAAATGTGTATGAAGAGAGAATTGTTTAAGTGAAAACTGTAAGTTAAATACTTTGGAAAACTTGATAAAGGCAAATTAATTGCTGAAGAAAATTGTTGTCAAGTTAGGTATGAGTAAGATAGCTAAAAGATTATGTGGAGAAAATAATAAAGATCTAAAAGGTAGTCTACATTCATGTTGTTCCATAAGTGTCAAGTGAGTTCCTACCTTGAAATAACCTAAAACCCAAAACCATAGATAATGCATTATATGAGCGTATGATTTGTACAAGAACAAGAACCCAGAATTCCAGTTAGGGGAGCCATATATTCAAAGAGAACATATTGGCTTGACACCAGAATATTGATGAATGATGTTTTAAATTCAAAATATATAGTGTTTAAGATAGATATATATTAATTTTTTATGATTATAACTTTTTATGATCGTGAGAAACTGATATTTATTGTTTAAGTTTAATCTAGAGTGATAGTGGAGATTTGAAAACATATTCTGCTGGTTTAGCCTAAACTGTCATTTATAGGCAGTTTAAAGTAAATGGTTCATTAAGGATTTTGGGGAAAGAATTTCTAGTTCAGTCCACAACTTCACATAGTAATTTTTTCTCCATGTTCAAATGACTTTTATAAGACTGGCTGATCAGCTCAGTACATGTGGATTATTTTTCATTTATAAATAACCTCTTCACAGAAAGGTCTTTTTACAGTGAAGTTTAAAAGTGAAAGAGAGTGTAGCCTGTCTCATAGGATATATACTAGTCGCTTATAGCACTCATTTTATCTACCAACTTCATTCTTGACATTATTTTTTCCCTTTATTGTAAACACTGTCAGTGATTATATGCCTTGTACAAGACAGGCTACTCTAAAAGCCTGTTTTGAACAAGACACATAAAACGTTAATAAACTTTGCATATCTGAGTATTTCTCCTAATAGACTTAGATCTGTTTACTTCCATAATTCCCTCCATAGTAACATCTTGTAAACCTATAATACAATAACATGACCAGAATATCGACATTGATACAATCCACCCATTTTGTTCAGATTTCCCAAGTTTAACTTTTACTCCTGTGTGTGTGTGTTTATTTAGTTCTCTGCATGTTTATCGCAGGTGTAGCCACAGTTAAGACACAGAACAGTTCCATCACCACAGGGATTCCTGGTGTTGCCCTGTTATAACTACACCAGTCCGGTCTCCATTTCTGTAATTTGTCATTCAAGAATGTTCTATAAATGGGTAGAATTATACAGTATGTGACCTTTTGGGGATTGGCTGTTTGTTTGTTTTTTTCACTCAGCATGATTTCCTTGAGATTTATCCAAGTTGTTGCATGTATTAGTAGTTCATACTTTTCTTTGCTAAGAGTGTTCCATTTAATGTTATTTGCCCATTTGGTAGTTACCACATAGAATATACAGCTTAACAATTTTCCTTTTAAATCTACAGAACATGTTGTCTTTTTTGTTGTTGTTGTTAACTTTTCTAACTCTATTTTCTCCTACTATCTCAATCCCAAACTCGCACAGGACTGCTGAAAGCACAATTTAAAAATTACTCATACAGATAACAGTTTGTTTTTTTAACTGAAGGAAGTTTTAGAACCCATTGAAATATGTGATGTTACGCTTCACAGTACTCATTACTTTTGTACATAGAAATAAGAGTTTAAGGAATTTGGGAGATGTGATTATTCTTAAGTTTGAAGATTCTTTTTCTGCATTTGTCTATTGAGCAGTACATTCTAAGGTGTATAGTTGTGGGCCTATGGTAAGTAGCAAGTGGGGATAGATAACTGTTTAGTGTGAAATCACTTTTGGTAGTTATACTCTCAGATATGGACAAAGACTAAACTCATTCTAAGAACAGTTTTGTGTGTGTAGGAAAAAGAAATTATATATTTGTATCTTGAGAGACTCATCTAACCAGATAACAACCACTGAATTGCTACTTGCATAAAAGGCCACATTTTACTAGATTTTACACTATAGTTTAGTGAGCCCAAACACTTTGGGGTATGACAAATACTTTCAAAAATAATAGCATCGTGTGTTAAACTGGAGAGTGTTGAAATTAATTTAATTTGGAGTGGTGGTGGAAGAGTGTACCAGTACTTTTAGCTGGTTGCAGAATTGGTATTTAGAATAGCTTCCCAAAAACCCTGGGAGAAAGAATGATACCCATTATATAATGCTAAACAAATGGTTTACTATAGCATATTCATACATGTATTGTTTGAATTAATGAACTTTATTTAAAATTTAATTTTTTTTTAATTGGGGAATATTGGGGAACAGTGTGTTTCTCCAGGGCCCATCAGCTCCAAGTCCTTCAATCTAGCTGTGGAGGGCGCAGCTCAGCTCCAAGTCCAGTTGCTGTTTTCAATCTTTAGTTGCAGGGGGCACAGCCCACCATCCCATGTGGGAATTGAACCGGCAACCTTGTTGAGAGCTCGCGCTCTAACCAACTGAGCCACCTGGCCGCCCCTGGGCTTTATTTTTTAGAGCAATTTTAGGCTCACTTCAGAACTGAGTGGAAAGTGCAGCGTTCCCAAATGCCTCCTCCCCGCACACAGGCACAGCCTTCCCCACCATGGACATTCCTCATCATCATGGTACATTTGTTGCATTCAGTGAACTAACATTGACACATCCTACCAACCAAAATGTGTGGTTTGTATTAGGGTTCACTTCTTGTGTTCATGTATTTTTTTTTAAAAGGTCGTTTTTCTTGATACTTTAATTCCAATATCAAATCTCTAGTGAGCTAAAGTCAAGGTGACCTGGATTGCAAGGTAACCCAGTTTGGAGTTCTAAAAAATACTGGCTGATTTGGGAAAGTGCTTCATTCTTGACTGTCCAGGGATGGTTTGGTGGTCATTAGGTAATATCATAAGGATTGCCATTGGCTTATGCTTTAAAGAGTTTAATCTTATTGGAGCCAATCCTTTTTGACAAAAATTCTGTAAAGAGGATTTCAGGGTCCAAATGCCATATGTATTTTAATCATTACTCTGTACACAGATTTTTAGTTTAAGAAAATAACTGCAACAATGTGTTTGGGGTTTGTAATAAAGAGGCTTGGCTGTTGAATTTTTAAGTGCAACTATTTCAGTCACATTCTCTGAATTTGCAATCTAGTACGAAAGAATCCTTTCTCCTTTACTGACAAGAATGGACTCTGGAATAGATCAGAAATTCTTAATAGTGTACTTGAATTTTACAATTATAATAACTGAGCATTGTTCTCTAATACTCATCTTTTAAGGACTTTTCCTAAGTATTTAATTCCCGGAAATTTTACCTGATAATCATAGCTAAAACTTAACTGAGTGCTGCATACAATTCTTGAAACAATTCAGATATACTATGGTTATTCCTATTCACAAATGAGGAACTAAAGCTTCAAGAGAATAAGTAACCGTTATTAATAAAGGGCAGAATGTGAAAGCTGAAGTGTTGCTACTTTGATAGTATTGAATTTAAGTAATGGTGGGAATTGCTCTAAATAAGATACAGAGAAACTCTGAAAATCGTATAGAACAAGAAAATGTGCTTTTTGAACATTGAATTTTACATATAGGTTTCCATTTTTCAAGTTGGTCTACGAACATTAACCCTGACTACAAGAAGACAGGTTTTTATAGATTTTATTTGTTAAGAAAGTATTCGAGTATAAGTTGAATTGATGAAATACTTTGTCTCTAGGAACCAAATGGTTATTAAAGGTAGACTCAAGTTAAAATTTAACTGGTTAAATAGGTGTTCTGCTTAACAAATAGTTCCGTATATAAGGAATTGAATATACTTATGCCTATCTTAGTAATCTCACATTTGAAGCATGGGTCCCTTAATTTTTTGGTTGCTTTCAATTCACTAGTGGGGCATGTTTTTATGCCTGAAAATAATAGGGAATTTAAGTATCTTTATCCTTTTATTATATGCTTTGCAACATCCCTGAAATATTTTAAATGCAAGTTTTCGACTTTGAGCCCATGTATCTCCACTTTTGTAGTGTGTTAATGCATTGTTGTGGAATGGATTTAAGTTTATAAGTAGATTAGATTTGGGGGAGGAACAAGGTGGGTTTTGTTATTGTTCTTTAGTGTGCCAGGTGATCTGGAGTGAGATACTTATGTATTTATTTAATTTCTCCTCTTTATGAGAGAGGCAGTTGTCAGTTTTTCCCCCTTAACTATAAATTCTAGATTATTTGTTTTACCAATCATCTGGCAAATTTTAATTTTAGGCAAATGAATGTGTAGATTCTAGAATCAGACTGCTAGGGATAAAATCCTGATTCTACTATTTATTAGCTATGGAACTTTGGACAAGTTTAACCTTTCTGCTTTTATTTGTAAAATGGGGATAATAAATATACCTACACCATAGGCTCTTTGTAAGGCTGAAGCATTGTAAGCACTCAGTATGTAAAACTATTATAACTTCTGGTTGGGTAGGGTTGAGTATCAATCAGGTAAGTGCTCATGGAGCACTGTCTGATACTAATATTAACCCAATCAGAGAAATACATAATTCATTCTGTTGTCAAATTTATTTATTTTAGCTTTTCAGAATTGGTATTTATTTTGTTGTTTTCATGATCAAAAATAATGTGTTAATGTACTTGGACTGTAAGATTTAAACTGTAAGGTTATCAATCTTACCTACTTCCATTTACCGTTGAAGCCAGAATAGTGAAATGACTTTCCCCAAGTTTCATAGGTAGGTAGTAACTTGGTAATAGGTCTTGATCAACCAGTATTTTTTATTATGCCTTAGTCAGCTACTATAAATAAAAATCTTAAATGAGCAATAAGAGCAGTTTAATTTATAATGAATTCTCTGGTATGTGGTCCCTCACAATTTCTTTTAAGTTTCTTTATTTCATTTCTATTAGTAATTCAGCCAATAATTCACTTGCTTTTTCTCTTAGTGATACATGTCCAAAATATAAACACTGATTTAATTTTAAGTATTTATTGAGCTCTGCGTAAGGTGCTAATAAAGGACAGGAAGATAATAAATGACTCTTGTCAAAAAGATTATTTTAGATTGGGCACTTTTATTTGTAATTTTAGGGAAAAAATTTCCTCATATTTTCATCCTTTCTGTCTTTGGGTGTCATATTCATCTTTGCAGTGGTATTTTTTGTTCTGTGAACTTTTTAACATGGTCTTAAAAGCAGCCTCAGTCTTCCAGTTTTTCTGATAGACTGTTTTCTAATTTAATGGTTTTTCCTTGCCTCTTATCTTGTTTTTTCCTACTTTAGGGTTTTGTTTTGGTATCATTGCCTTTGCTTTGATAATATTGAAGCTAAATCTGCTTGTAATATTACATTTTCTTTCATTTGGTTTCTAGCTTTAATTGTTGCCTTTACTTGTGTTTACATTTATTTATATAAAAAAGCAAAGAGTAAATTTATCTTTCTAAGAATTAGAAGCTATCTCTGTGTGAGAGTCCCTTTGGTTCTGGTGTCATGTTAGACAGAAGTACCTATAATTTTATGCCATTTAAAAACAGCTCAATACTCCTATGTTCACTTGGTTTCTAGGTCTATTCTGGATAGCAGGTATTGTGAAGACATTTATTCTTTCTTGGACCTCAGATTTACCAGACATCTCATGGTATTTCCTTTTATATTATTTTTTTAATGGCTGCCATTTATTCTCAGTGTATTTTATACATATTTTACTTGCCAGTTGGATAACCAGTTTTTTTGATTCGCATATAAGATGTGAAAGCGTGCTAATTGTTTGGATTGTATTGAATTTTTTTCCCTCTAGTTATGCCTGTGTTATAAGCTCACATCTTTCCTACTTACTACATTGGTTTTCTTTTTTCTTATTTTTAAAGACACAATGATTTTACCTTAAGGAATTTATGATTTTATTAAATACCAACTGGGTTTGCGAGTGTTCTGGCTGTAGAGTTTTTGATATTAATGAATATAGTGAAATATTAGCCAACTTGTAGTCTCAATAGATATGATCTCTTGTCTTCTGACCCCTTGTGAGCAAATGACTGAGTTCTTCTTCCCTATTGAATCAAACTCAGAGTCTCTGGTTCTGTTTCAGATGTGATGATTTGTCTTTATCCTGGGGATGAGCGTCTGTGTTTTTGGAGAGATGCATTTCTGAAGAAGGTGTCATGTAATTGTTTTTATGGCACTTAATTGGATAGGTTGACAACTCATTTGGTTAATGAGGTGGAGCTGCAGTTTTATCCTGGGTGCTCTAATTCACTCACCAGTCCTTCGTAGTGTGCCTCTGTATTCCAGGCACTGTGCAGGGTGTGAGCGAGGCAGCCTCACACAAATATAAGCCATTGTCTGAAATAGGTTTAATTATGGCAACTCGTCACTACTATCTAAAAACAGCTCAAATGTAGTGTTTACTGAGGATTGTATATTTATATAAAAATGGGATACACAATTAAATACATCCTCAACGATTCTTTTAAGATGGAAATATTATTCAGTTACCTAAAAGAATACATAATGATTTAATTTCTGCTTTCCAGTTTTTGGCTCTGGTTAAAAAAACACAACTAAATATTTAACAACATATATCTAAAATATAAGATTTTCTATGAATTTAACATAAAGATAATAAGCTGAGCAGAAGAAAACTTCTACGAACTAGATGCTACCAACGAGGAAGAGAATTATTTTTTTAATTGTTGTCTGTTATTGGGTTCAAGTCTTCAGCATTTTAAAGAAATACAGAATCATTTAACAGTTGAACAGAACAAACTTACAGTTTTGTATATTGCTTGCATTTTGTCATTTAGAAATTTTATAATTGTATAACTTTGGGCAGGTTAATAAATACGGCTTTTATGAAGACTAATATGGTCACGGTGCAGAAAGGAAGTTAGGACTTCTCCTTTTTCTCATTCTGCTTTGTTTTTAGAGGATAATTTTAATTTGATGGAGCAAACTATAAAAATACAGCAAGTAGACAACCATAATTACTTTATTTTCAAAAACTATTAGAAGATTCTCTTTAAATGAGAGCTAGAGAGTTTTTCTAGCCACACATTTTTTTGTGATGAAATAAGAGCAACTCTTCTTATGTAACTATCACTTATCGATTGCTAAATATGTGTTATGCAGTGTACGAAATGCTTTGTATTATTTCATTTTCTTCATAGAAACCCTATGAGGATAGATTAAACAAGGAATCTGATGCTTAGAGAGGTTTAATAACTTGCCTAGCTCACACACATCTAGTGAACATTAGAGACAGGCTCCAATGCTTACGTTTTAAACTTTTAGGTGCAATTGCCTATTGCATATTTTTGTTATAATAACTTGTAATCTAGAAGCTCTCCCCAGTTATATTATGCATGGTTTAAAAGTAAAGGCTAGGTTTTTTTTTGAGAATTCAAACCACCGTTACCACCTTATTTCTCTATTTTGGTATTTTCTGCCATAAGGTATGAGCTCACAATCTGCATCATCTTTGAAATAGGAATTAAGCTGAGTAGGTATTCTCAAGCTTACTTGTAAAAATTAAAGATAAAGATAAGAATTACTGTTTGAAGAAACTGCTTTTCTGTGTTTCTTCAGGTATAACATGACAGGCACAATTTTGACTGTTGCTCTTTTTATGGGATTATCTCTATCTGTTTTGTTCCCAAGTTGTGCTATATCATTGTTGAAAAGATTTTGAGATATTTCACAAACAGTACATGTAACAAGTGTTATACAGTGAATTTAGATTAAAAAAATTGATGTTGAAACAGAATGTATTTTCATTAGTATGGTAAATTTGTTTTAGAAAACACTTCAAGTATATTAGTTTTCTCTACTAATGGTCTGTATTAGAAATAGACAACTCCCTCAATATGCATGTATTTCTGTAGTATGGAAAATGGCAACCATTGTAAAACAATTGATTTTATTACAAATAAAATAACTTTCCTTTTATACATGTATAAACAATAGAGAGGAGTTGGTTCAAATCCTGATTTTATCTCTTAAACTGAATAACCTTGGTTAAGTTATTTAACCTTTCTTGCTGTTGTGTTCCTCAGTGGTAAAGTGGAGATCCCTATCTCAGAATTGTGGGGATAATTATAAATCATCCATGTAAAAGCTTAGTATGATGCTTAGTCCATAGTAAGTACTCAGTGTTTGTTAGTTTATTGTTAGATCACTCACTGATCCAAGACAGCTTGTTTTTGGATACTAGTGCTATAAGAAATTCCATTTTATCTTTAAAAATGAATAATATTTGTTGGTTCTTCGCTAAGCAATATAAATAGTAATCCTTCCTTTGACATCCTAAATTCATTTCCTAAGGAAGGTTATGATTCAGAAACTTTCTTTTGATCACAATCACATAGCTTAATTCCAGAAAAATAAATGAAATAGAGACTCCTTGAGCAAATTTAATTTACATAAATATTTTAAAAGAATGCTTTCTTCATGTATTTTACTTACTGTTAATTGCTGTAGTGTGACTTATTGCTAGGAATAGGGAGATGAGTCTTAACTTTTTGTTCCCTTTTCTTTTAAACAGGGTTTGTGGATGCACTTAGATGTTTGCAATGAGCACTGTGGCTGGCATGCCCCAGTGTTTTGGATACCAATGCATAGGACTCCATAGTAATCGAATTTATCAGAGGCGAACGTCATGAGCATAGTGATCCCATTGGGGGTTGATACAGCAGAAACGTCATACTTGGAAATGGCTGCAGGCTCAGAGTAAGTATTTAAAGTAAAGGTATTTTGGTTAGGGAAAGGCATAATATAGCATACAATTAGTTTAGCACAACCAAACAGTACTTGATTTGCATTTATACTTTTCTCATTTTAGACTCTTGGCTAAAATAAAATGCCAGAAGGTTAAAGGCAAAAATCCCTTCAACTAAAATTACTTTTATAAATACCTTTTGAGTCAAAATGCTATGGCTTTTTCTAATTCTGTCTTTCCCATTTGGTAATTGTTGACATCAAGAATCAATATAATTGGTTATTGTTTTTTTAGATTGTTATACGATCTTTCATGTTTAGATTGGAAAATAATTTGATTTTAAATTTGAATTTTTTAAAAAAGAAATTATAATATCCATTTAAACATGGAATTTGCTTTTTTTTAAAAAAAAGAAAACAAGTTTTGTTGAAAAACAAAATTCAAGCCATTTTTAAATAAGAAAGAATTTCCTACTGGATGGTTATTTTGACATTCTTTGCTTTTATGGGAGCCATTTCTGATTGATTCAGTGAAAGATTTTACTTGCCTCTAGACTGTTTGGTCTAGGCAATTGTGTGGATAGACTTTGTTATATTTTGTTTTTGAATGATCAGCTACTTGAACACTAAATTCTTGCTGTGAACTTTGCGTTATTTGTTTTTGGAAATTAGAAGGGGTTTAAGTGACAGTGTTCATGGAAACTGAAGGATGGAAAGATGAGTGTTTGTTCTCTGGTTCAGTCTATAGCTGCTTAATGGGGCTTTTACTGACTGGAAAACTGAACTTAATAGAATTTAAGTTTTTAAAAAAAGGAAATTTATTTTAGGGCTCCTAGAACTGGTATATGGAAAGGATGAAAATGCTGTTACTGTTCTCCTTTTGCTGGCACTTCAAGTGGCCTAGAAGTATTATCACCACTCCTGCTTCTGCCATTGGGAAAGATGGAGATGCTCTCTAATATTCCTATAATATATTATATAGTCCATTTAACTGTATGATTATTACAATATAGTTTTTATGAGCCATTCTGTTTTTTGTACTATGTATGAGTTATTTTTGTTGTAAAATAGTAAGATTCCCAAACAAGGCATTCTGGTGACAGTTGGTTGCTGTCCCAAATAAGGAAGGAAGGAACCTGGAAACAGGGCTCAAGAGGCAAGGAGTTCCAAGTCTAAAGTGCTCGTCTTTCTTAATGTACAGCATCTACCAGATGCAAATCCATATCTGATGATAGTTATAGGCATTTATTGGTAATAATCAAAGATTCTTTGCTTCTTAAAAGTGCTCACTTTGACAGATTTTTTTAATTGGCCCTGTAAACAATTAATACAAGATATAATTTATGAAACGTTATTTATATACTAGATAGGAATTTGTCTAGTAGAAACATGAGATACACCTGTGCTTTGTTTGAATGTTTAGTGTGTGTACTATAAGGCAATTCACAAACAGAATGAAAATCACATAATTGTTCAGTTAAAAGGAAATGAATAATTGAAAGAGGGCAGTCTCGGGGATAGCTTCCTGCCTATGTTCTTTATTAAATATATTTATAGAGTATTTGTAGAATATAAGTATGACTTATGTGGAGCCAAATCTTTTCTGGTATAAATATGGCCATTTTTATTTGGAAAATTAGCAATTTGTAGGTAATTACAGAATGACTATCTTTTTAAGAAGTATTTTTGTGTTAGGAAATGATTTTTTTTTTTCCATTCCATATATAGGTGTATATCCCTTGGGCATAGTTTCCCCAACTCATTGAACACAGAAGTATAGCTGGTGCCAAATTTTATTATGGGACAACATCAGATTTTTTTGGTTTAATTTTCAAACTTTTAAATTTTTTAAATATAAAACCTGGAAGCTTATAAAATACCCTTAAATCACATTTCTTCTCCCTTGCTACAGAAACATAAAGCTTTTGGAGTTCTTTTCATAAGAAATTTTGATATAATTAACACGTTGCTTCCTTTCAATTTCAAATACATAATCAAAAGATACTATAGTTGTGTAAGGTGAAGCATGCTGGGGGTAGGGTGTGTGGGACTTCCCTGTACATTTCTTTGTTAATCTCTTGTGAAACTACATAATTATTTCAAAATAAAATGTATTTTAAAAAGAGAGAATTACATTTTATTGTACTTATACACTGTTAATTGATTATACATTAGTTACTTTTTAAAAAAATACTGTATTGCTAAAATGTAGTATATCACTAATAAATTAAACTAATTTAAAATTTAGGAGATACTCAGTGATTGTTTATTGAAGAATTAATGTACTGGACCAAATTTATACTCATGTCTAAGGCTCTAAAAGAGAAATTACTGGGTCACTTAGAGTTCATCTCCTCTATCTGTACCATTTTATAGATAAGCAATTGAAGGTCTAGTTCAGGTTCTATGAAGAATGGGCTTGCTAAGCTCTAGTCCAGTATGTCCATACTTGGTAACATTTGCTCTTGGATTATTGTGTCTCTAAAATAAAATTCATTAATCCCACCAAATCCAGTTTATTCTTCGTAACATATTTGTTTTCCTCTCATCACTAAGTTTTGAAAAATTTTGGGTTTGTTTTGCCTTTCCTTCAGAGTTAGGGATCTTGTATTTTACTCCTTTCTATTCCCCATTACCTTGTCAAGAGTTGGCTCTCCCTGAAAGTTTGAACTAAGGATGGTTTTAAAATACTTTAGGAATAACCGATAGTGAATATTGATAGACTGACTTAGGGATATCTGTTTTAATAAGAAGAATAAAATTTTGTTGCATTAACCTAAGTTTTTTCTTAACCAATTGCAAACATTCCCATAGTCAAATTTGATAGATGTTTTATTTAAAAATAACTTTTTACTATACAAAGCATTAAGAAAAAACAAAACCCAGATCTTGGTGAATAGAAATTGAGCTGAAGCCAACAGCTGTAGGGGAGACTCTAAGATACCCTAAAAAAAACCTGCATATTCGCAGTTTTAGATCTTTGCAGGAAGCTTTTATCTGCATTTTGTTTGTCCTGAGATTTGGAAAATACTAATCACGACATACAGGTTAACATAATAACTGACTGGTTTTCTCGCTAATGCCTGGTGTAATTTTTGGTACAATTGAAAATGTGGAGAGGTAATGATATATTTAAAGGGAATGTTGAGCTAAGTGTAAGCATTTTTAAAAATTTTATTAGCAAAATGACCATAACTGGAATAATGAGACCACCTTTCTTATCAGGAAGCTCTAAAAGGTTTTTTATTAACTGCATGTCCATAAATGTAAGCTAATACTAGAAGTAGACATCTTGCTTCTAGCATAATTTCATAGGATAATACGAGCAATCCAAGAGAAAGCACATTTTGGATCATCATTTTAAGCATCAACTGTGTAGAAAGTGTTGTACTATAGGTTCGGGTTGCAAGTGTAAACTTTTATCCCTACTTAAAAAGGTTTTTAAAGGTGAAATTAATTTTGTTAAATATTTTATTTAAATGAATATACCTAGAGTATTATCATTTTACATATCAGTATAAAAATATTTAGATATTTTATGTTTTAGTCTTTAAAATCTGGCATGTATTTTATACTTCTAGCACCTGTCAATTTGAACTAGCCACATTTCAAGTGGTCAGTAGCACATATGTCTAGTGGCTACTGTATGGATAGAGAAGCTGAGGACTAGCTAGCAAAGTAGTCGGATCACAGAGGAGAAAAGAAGACAGAAACCTAGGCTAGTTATGACAGTTGTAAACGTGAGATCATAACCTACGTCTTTCGGAATAAGAAAGATAAAGATATAACTATGAAGTAGATATTGTTATTCTTAATTTATAGGTGAGGAAACTGAAGTTATGAAGCAGGTAAGTGGCAGAGGCAGAACTGACGTGTTGGTTTTAGGCCTTTCCTGTCATAGCACCTTTACTCATATTATTACAAAAAATGATTTATATAACATAGCTACTTTGTTTTAATATATGGTGCATGTAAGTAGTAGTTTCGGTTTTTCTTAGGAGTAGTAAATTCAATATAATAAATGACTGCAGATAACAATGGTATTTTCAGGTCTTTGCTCAAGGATAACAAATGTAAAAGAAAACCTAGACTCCATTATCACTAGATAGATAGGAAAGTTGAGCCAGAGTTCACCTGTTTATTAGACTTGTATGTTTTTTATCCTAATGGATAAAACTTACCTTTTCTGTTCCAACCATCTGAATTCCTAAATTGGTTAAATAGGAGGGGAAAAAAAGATGGGTAATCCTTCTAGAGCTGGAAAATGGGAAGAGGTATAAATAGGGAATTTAAATTTCTTCTTTTGTAGCCTTTTAAAAAGAAAAACCAAATTACATTTCTCTCTCAGAGACTGGGAACATGATTGCTAACATTGTACATACCTTTTCATATTATTACTACCAAAGAGTCCTTGGTATCATTAGAAATCATTATAGTGAGCTTTTATGTAATTAGGTGTATTTTAGGGTGAGGTGGGCAAATTAGTAAATGTGACATGTGTAAGTTAGAGGTGAATTATGTTGGAGGAGAGCTCCTCCTAGTACTATGCCTGGCAACGTAGTAAATGCTCACTTGTTGACTGAGTACTAAAGAGAGAATCCGAGTTTCCAGTTTTGTTCTGCCACTAACATAGTACTAGTGAGCTCTAGAAAGATTTAACTCTGTTGGCTTTCTAGGTATCACATTTAATTGGCCATTCTTTCTCATTTTTTGCTAGTTCTTCTGCCCCAAAATCTTTTTTTTTTTTTTAAATCTAGGCTCATCTTTTTATTTAAATAACTCCATCTCTATCCAGTTGCTTAAGCCAAAACCCTAAGATGTCATTCTTGATGGCTCTTTTTCCCTCGCCCTTCACATCTAATTCATTTGTCAGTCCTGTATCTTCCTCCAAAATACACTTAAGGTCAGTACAGTTCCCTCCATTTCTCGTCCAAGTCCTTGTCATCTCTTGTCTGGACACTGCAGTGGCCCCATGTTCCATTTTCGCTTCCTACAGTTCATTCTCTTTGTAGAATTTAATGCAATTCTTTTGAGCATAAACCAAATCATATGTTTCTCCCACTTGAAAACCTTCCAGGGATTACTTGTTTCACTTAAAATCCTAACTTCTTTTGGCTCCAAACGCCCCACTTCTCTAATCTCTACTCAATATTCTCCCCTTAGCCTACTATTACTCCCACATTGATATTATTTTCCTTGTTCTTTTGAACCTTCTAAATTTGTTTCTGCCTCAGGGCCTCTGTAACTTGCTGTTCCCTCTACCTGGAACATTCTTTTGTTCTTAGCATAGTCTTAGCTGAGCTCAAATATAACTTTCCAGTGAGACGTTCCCTCTCCACATTGTTTAAAATAGTATCTGAATAACCTCTCTGAATCTTTTTACTCAAATACAAGCTTCGTGAGTACAGACACATCTGTTTTGTTATATAACACTGTGTCTGCAGCACCAACCACACGGCCTGGCATATTGCTTGAATGTCTCTTGGCTGATTATATAGGAATGATTATTGAGTGCTCATATCTTAGCTCATTCTATTTCAGTTGCTTCGGAGAGACAGAACTAAAATTAAAACATTTTACAGCCTCTCCATTGCAGAAAGATGTAAAGCACTCTGGAGTTGAACAGAATGTCCCTTATTCGTAAAAAATTCTTACACAATTGGTATGATTTCAATGAGTTGAATGCTATAGTTCTTTAAAGTAGTAGTTCTAGTTAGTACCTATTTCGAGAAGCTGGAAAATACTAAAAATCAGTAGGAAACTAGCAGAATTAAAATAATGACTAGAGAGAGACTGAAATTTACTACATCCATTACCCGAGTGACTGTACTGACAATGATGGAATACGTTAGGACAGAATTATAGAAGAAGGAGGGATTGAAAATTCTCCAGCATAAGAATTTTAACAAGTGATGGTATTTTTGCTTGGAAATTGTATTTTGCCTTGGAAATTTAATATCACATTCTCTTTAATTGATGAGAGATTAAATGATGAAATTTCCCAGATTATGTAGTTAAAAGTAGGAGTTTAAAATATAACTTTATGTTCTCAACTGTAGAGTCTATGGAAAGGTCCTGGATTAAATGATGAAATTTCCCAGATTATATAGTTAAAAGTAGGAGTTTAAAATATAATTTTATGTTCTCAACTGTAGAGTCTATGCAAAGATCCCGGATTAAATGATGAAATTTCCCAGATTATATAGTTAAAAGTAGGAGTTTAAAATATAATTTTATGTTCTCAACTCGAGAGTCTATGCAAAGATCCCTCTTTGGAAGCTCTGTGGTTATGTGCTGTATATCAAAAATAGGTACTTAAAACTGATTCAAGTTTTGTGTGGCTAAACAGCCAAATAAAAGATTCTGCTATAAATAAAACAACCTAATAAACAGTTTTCAGAATTCAAAACAGTCTATTACGGGGAAAAGTAAATTCAAAGAAGTTTGGCATGTCCTATAATAGCTAGTAATTAAGTGAATGAAAAGATCATTTGAAACATATTTGGCAAATGACACCAAGTTTGGTAAGATTTAAAAAATACATTATAGACCTGAGCAGCTACTGCCAAGTGCAGATACAATGCCACTGGCACCCACCATCCTGCCCACCTGCCTGCCGTGTACTTCCAGTTCATTTTGGTTCTAAGTCTAGTATGGCAGCTCTCAAGGATCAGCTGATTATGAATCTTCTTAAGGAAGAACAAAGTCCCCAGAATAAGATTACAGTCGTTGGGGTTGGTGCTGTTGGCATGGCCTGTGCCATCAGTATCCTAATGAAGGACTTGGCAGATGAACTTGCTCTTGTTGATGTTATGGAAGACAAATTGAAGGGAGAGGTGATGGATCTCCAACATGGCAGCCTTTTCCTTAGAACAGCACAAATTGTCTCTGGTAGAGACTATAATGTGACTGTAAATTCCAAGCTAGTAATTATCACAGCTTGATTCATTTGGTTAAGTAAAGCTGTAAAAATTATAACATGCACTACAGGCGATTGTGATGCTGGTGGTCAGCAAGAGGGAGAAAGCTGTCTTCATTTGGTCCAGTGTAACGTGAGCATCTTTACATTCATCATTCCTAACGTAAAATACAGCCCCAACTGCAAATTGCTTATTGTTTCCAATCCGGTGTATAGCTTGACTTATGTGGCTTGGAAGATAAGCGGCTTTCCCAAAAATCATGTTATTGGAAGTGGTTGCAATATGGATTCAGCCTGGTTCTGTTAACTAATAGGGGGAAGACTGGGAGTTCACCCAGGAAGCTGTCAGGGGTGGGTCCTTGGGGAGCATGGAGACTGGTGTGCCTGTATGGAGTGCAGTGAATGTTGCTGGTATCTCCCGGAAGAAAATGCGCCCTGCTTTAGGCACTGATGCAGATAAGGAACAGTGGAAGGAAGTTCACATACAGATGATTGACAGTGCTTATGAGGTGATCAAATGGAAAGGCTACACATCCTGGGCTATTGGACTATCTGTGGCAGATTAGGCAGAAAGTACAATGAAGAATCTTAGGTAGGTACATCCAGTTTCCACCGTGATTAAGGGTCCCTGTGGAATAAAAAGGTAATGTCTTCTTTAGAGTTCCTTGCATCTTGGGACAGAATGGAATCTCAGATGTTGTGAAGGTGACTCTGACACCTGAGGATGAGGCCCCATTGAAGAAGAGTGCAGATATACTTTGGTGGATCCAAAAAGAGCTGCAGTTTAAAAATCTTCTGATGTCATGCTACTTCACTGTCTAGGGTACAACAGGATTTTAGTTGGAGGTTCTGCATATTGACCTTGTCATTTGACCTGTGACTGATCAGTAATATTACGACAGCATAGGAAAACCACCAGTTTCCTAAAGTTAGAAATAGGAATGGTTCATAAAACTCTGCAGCTACCATATTTTGCTGTGTATGATACGCACTTTTTTGCCCAAATTTGTGAGGGAAAAATAAGGATGCGCATTATACATGGGTATACTAACTCCATATCTATATAAATGTTCTTAATTCTTTTATTTATGCTTATGAGTTAAAAGTGTAACTCTACAAATCAATAACGATACCCGTATGCAAAATAATACCCTGGAATACGGCTTTGTTGAACTTACGACGATCTTGCAACAAAGTTCTTGGCCTTCTATGATGCGTAAATATTGTACATTTGTTACCGGTACATAAAATTTCTTGTACCATAATGTTAAAAAACAAATACTGAAATTCCTTTATAATACAAAAAACAAGTACCTAAATAAATAAAAAGTTAAAACGAAAGATTTTTTTTCCCCCTGGAAGTTTGGGCCCAAAACGTGGGTGTGCATTATACATGGGAGCGCATTATACATGGCAAAATGCGGTATATCCCAATGCTGGGTAGCACTTACCTTGTGTCATCTTAAACTGGTTAGTGTGAAATAGTTCCATCTCCTCAAAGGCACCACCACTGCCAATGTTGCACACGCAACAGTTGCCCTTCAAACTATTGTGTGTTTACTGTGCATTGTGTAGCTTCTAGTTCCTTTACCCTACATGCCTAGTCCAACTTTTTTTCTCCAACCAGTCACATCTGAGGATCCAATGTATAAATCCAAAATTGCATGTCTTGTGCATAACTGTTCTAAAGGATCATATTTTGTGTACTATATGTATCAGAGTAGTGTACATTGGTACATAATGTAAAAATAAAAGTCTGCATATAAATAATGCAGCCAACTACCCAAGTATCATGCCAACTAAAACACCAAATAAACCTTGAATAAAAAAAATAAAAATAAAAAAGAGCATATTATAAGAAGGAAGGCTTCTAGGAATTATTGGTAGCTTCTGGTTGGTAGTATGATTAATAGATTGAGAAATTACCAAGAGTTTCACCAAGAGTTAAGTCTTCTTCAAGTAATACAATATTTGGAAGTCTTTTATTTCCACACTGTCATTGAAAGCATCTAAATAGCAGATGATATAAGAGTGATTAATGCACCCTGTGTTCTTATATACCTAATACAAAATTAATGTAGGTAAATCAACAAGGTGGGTTGGTCCCGTACTTGATAATTGAAGGAACTTAAGGATAAAATTACAGAATTATTAGTTGTAATAGCAAGTTGCACATTTTAATATTCTTTTCTTAGATAAAAAGTTTACCAGTTTGGACCCTCGCCATCATACATTCATGAGGATCACTTTGAAACTAGACAGAGTAGTAAGTTTTTCTGTGAAGAACTGAGCAAAGGTAACTTGTTTGTCAGCAGGGATGAGCGAAGCAGTCTTAGAGAAGCAGTCTTTTTACATGCTCTGATCAGCTTCACGACTTCTGAATCTACTAAATCTGGGAGAATTACATACAGATTCCTCAACTTCACATTGGAAGCCCTCAGCTTTATCTTGCCATGCTGCTACGCTGATCACATCATAACCTTGCTTGGGGGAGAAACAAACCATTAGTGTGTCTGTATAGTTTTTCAGGATAAAGACCATATTCTTTAGCTGGATCCCCAAGCTACTTTTTGAACTGGTCCTTGCCTAACATACCTGCCCTCATCTCTGGCCCCTTCTCCATACCTTTAACTCTTCTCTGCTCTGAATTTTAGCAGTTCTTTTTATTCTGTGGTTCCTAAACACCAGTGAATATAAAATTTAAGGTGCTTATCAAAATATAGATTTCTGAGCCTGATTTTTTAAATTTTTGATTCATTTGGTTACGTAGAGCTGTAAAAATTATGACATACACTACACGTGATTGTGATGCTGGTGGTCTACCACGTTCAGTGAAACATGCTTAAATGTGTCTGTGTTGTCTCTCTGTATGTATGCCTTCTGTCTGGAATAACTTCTCTACTTCTCCACCTCTCTGTTTCTTGGGCTGGTTAACTTATTCTTTAAAATTTGCTTGAATGTGATGACTGTTATGAAGGGCCCCTGTGCCTACCTCTGATGGCAGTACTGCAATTATTGATACACTTGTTAGATTTCATTTCCGGCAGCTCAGTGTCTTCTGCTTAATGTGTGCTCAGATGTTTATGGAATGAATGACAACTATATAATTGTAAGTTCCTTGAAGGCAGAGACACTGTCTTATCTTTCTATCTCTCATAGTCCTTGGCAAACATTAGGCTCTCAATATTTGTTTAATTTGTGCTAGTCAAACTGAAGTCTATGGATGTAGTCCCCAGGGGGCTCTGTGAGTAATAGAAAGTTTTAACATGTTGCTATTTTAATTTTGAGCTAGGAAAAAATTTCAGTATGTTTAGAATCTTCCTGGATGACTGCCACTTATACCGAATACTGCAATGATATTTGTGCAAGTTCTTGAATCTGTTCGATGATGTTGGTACACAGATCACCTGAAATCCTAGTTTAATGTAATGTTTCTCTAAATCCAAATCTACAAAGAAAAATCCCTTTCTATTACAGGGGTTTGTATATTACTTTTGAGAAACAGCTAAATAAACACTATCCTAAAGTCTGACTGACCTCTCCATGCTCCTCGAAGACTCCCCATGCCATTTTTCCCTATCTTTTTGCCTGTGCATGGGATATCATCTTTCTCCATCATTACTGGGTTTTTTTGTTGTTGTTTTTTGTTTGTTTGTTTTTTGTTGTTTTTAAAGATTTTATTGGGGAAGGGGAGCAGGACTTTATTGGGGAACAGTGTGTACTTCCAGGACTTTTTTCAAGTCAAGTTGTTGTCCTTTCAATCTTAGTTGTGGAGGGTGCTGTTCAGCTTCAAGTTATCTTTTCAGTCTTAGTTGTGGAGGACGCAGCTCATCTCCAGGTTCAGTTGCCGTTGCTAGTTGCAGGGGGCGCAGCCCACCATCCCTTGCGGGACTCGAGGAATTGAACTGGCAACCTTGTGGTTGAGAGCCCACTGGCCCATGTGGGAATCGAACCAGCAGACTTCGGAGTTAGGAGCATGGAGCTCTAACCGCCTGAGCCACCAGGCCGGCCTGTTGTTTTGTTTTGTTTTTTAAGGTTTTATTGGGGCAGGGGAACAGGACTTCATTGGAGAACAGTGTGTATTTCTAGGACTTTTTATTGGGAAACAGTAGTATGTTTTTCCTAGGACTCATCAGCTCCATCCAAGTCAAGTTGTTGTCCTTTCAGTCTTAGTTGTGGAGGGCGCAGCTTAGTTCCAGGTCCTCCCTTGTGGGAGTCGAACCAGCAACTTGTGGTTGAGAGCCCCAGCTCCAACCAACGGAGCCACCCAAGAGCTGAGCAGCAGCTCATTGACTTCATTCTAGTTGCGGAGGGCGCAGCTCGTTGGCCCATGTGGGAATCAAACCAGCAGCCCCGTAGCCCAGAGCTTGTGCTCTAACCAACAGCCATCTGTTCGCCCATTACTGTTTTTTTTAATTAATGTTTTTCAATAGGAGATACATATCTGGTATAAAATTCAAATGTTCAAAATCCTGCATATCTTTCAGGAGCATTCTCACCTTTAATGAAACCTCATAGTGTTATTTTTTTTGCCTTCCTGTTACTCAAGTAGATGCGCCCTTCTCCTGAAAACCCTAGAGTCTAGAGCCTAGAACTTTGACCTTTTGCAACTCCTTCAAGGGGTCTTTTTCGGTTCGACTAAACATGCAGACTTACAAAACTATCACAGACCATGCTTGGCGCTAGTCTATATGGTGTATAGGACAGGAGCCACAGCCTGTGAGCGGTTAGCATCAGGTGTTCCTCTCTGGGAGGCCATGCAGGAGTATAGTCAGCCATCCAGGAGCTATTTTTTTTGGCTTCTCAGGTGACTGCTCAGGTGCAAGGAGACAAGATCCATGTTGTGAGTCTCCCTGATACAGAAGCCTCATGTCACTCAGAAGCCCATAGTTCTTGCAACAAGCATAAGCAGAGCTTCCAGGTTCCCTGCAAGGGCCCTGGAGTCCCTGCACCGTTGGGAAGTGCAAATCTGTGGTATCCTCATCGAGTACGAGGTCTGACAGTTCACGAACTCAGAAAAAGTGCTACATACCTCATTGCTGAATATCACTATGTTTACCTTCGAAGTACTCCCCTTGGGAAGCTATGCACTGACGCCAGCACCTAGTCCACCCTTTAAAACATTTTGGAACTCTTTCTGGAATGGCCATAAGAGCTGTCATCGTATTACCCTTGTTGTCTTGAATGTCATCAAAATGTCCTCCTTTCGATATTTCCTTTATCTTTGAGTAAAGAAAGAAGCCATTGGGGGCCAGATCAGATGAGTAGGAAGGTTGTTCCAATACAGTTATTTGTTTACCGGTTAAAAACTCCCTCACAGACAGTGCCGTGTGAGTTGGTGCTTTGTTGTGATGCAAGAGCCATGAATTGTTGGCGAAAAGTTCAGGTTGTTTTTGTCTAACCTTTTCATGCAGCTTTTCAGCTCTTCCAAATAATAAACTTGGTTAACTGTCCAGTTGGTACAAATTCATAAAGAATAATCCCTCTGATATCAAAAAAAGTTAGCAACATCATTTTGACTCTTGATTTGGACTGACGGAACTTTTTTGGTCGTGGAGAATTGGCTGACTTTCATTGCGCACTTTGACGCTTTGTTTCAGGGTCTTATTGGTACACCCATGCTTCATCACCAGTGATAACATGGCCCAAAACATCATCTTACCTCTCCAAAAGGTCTTGGCAAACTTTGACTCTCCTTAGCTTTTGTTCATTGGTGAGCTCCTTCAGGACCATTTTTGATCACATCTTTCTCATGCCAAGATTTTCAGTTAAGATTCTCCTGTTTCTCTATCGATGTTTACTTGGTCTGCTAAGCGTCTCAGTTCAGCTGATGATTTTGACGCACAATTTGAATTCATTTTTGCATTGTTTTTGTCAGTTCTGCTCGTTACTGGCCGCTCTCACCTCTCTTCATCAGTGACGCATTCTCTCCCCTCAGAAAAACATTTAATCCATTTGTACACTGCCATTTTCTTCATGGCATTATCTCCACAAATTTGGACTATGTCCCTGATTTCACTTCCACTCTTGCCAAATTTAACAAGAAATGTAATGTTTGTTCATTGCTCTAATTCAAGCTCAGTCTCATGATGGCACACAAAAACACACAACAACAACAATAATGAACGTCACTCAACAAGACACCACCACACGTCGACAGGAACACAACTGTGAGACACTGATACACCAAGGTTATGAAACCTTACTGAGCTGTTTGTACAGTGCTGCCAATGTAAGCGCACGGTGGCAAGTTTGCAAACTTAATTGTCAGACCTTGTATTTATAGTTTTCCCAATCTAGGTAAAATTAATTTACCAATCAACGGTCATTTTTATTAATGTGCCTAGCAATACAGCAAATTAGCTTACTAGGTTTTTACGGGAAGAGAGGTAGAAAGTTAATTAAAGATCAAAGTCTCAGAAGAGGAAACAGTTTTGTTAAGCATTTACCCATACTACTCTTATGGCATTACCCTATTTTTACCTTGTATGGTGTTTTTGTGTATTTTTTTTTGCTAACCCCAAGATCCTCCCAAGATCAAAAACTCTTTGAGGGCTATGAGTATAGTTTAGATGTCTTTTTTCTTCTGTGTAGCATCTAACAAAGCACCTTAAACATGTAGTGAACATCATCATAGAACTACTTGTTGAATTAGTTTGTGCGCTTCTTTGACTATAAGGTAAATCCACCAAGAAACTTAAAAAAAACCCCACAATCGATGAATGGAATTTATAGATGGAAACAAAGTGGAGGAATAAATCTTCTGGATGAAGTGGTAAAAAACAGTGGTATCCCCTTCTAGCCTTACTGGGTTGCTCTTATTTTAATGCCTATGTGAGTTCTTTGGAATAGAGACTGTATAATAATATCTCCAGGTGCAAGCTATGTTAATAGTGATAAGATACAGATTTGAGAAGACTGAGTCAGCAGAAAATGGCAAATGTTTCACTGTGGGTAGGGTCAGAATACTAAGATAAGATCCTTTCTTGACTTTGATTCAGCAGTGAGCTGCTGAATGCAGCCAAATGGTCATCATTATCACTTTGTACAGTGCATTATACTCTAGGCTAGGGTTCCCCACTGTGCTGTCTGCCACATCTTATTGAAGCAATAAATGCATCTCAAGAAAGAAATGATCACTAGGGCTTAAGGGGCTGTGTTATAAAGATGATTAATAAGATTGAGAACTATTAAGAAGTCTTAGACCATGAAGAGTGCAAATAGTACTAAGTTCTAAGGAAACGTTTTGGATAACAGGTAGGATAAGGGTTATTCTAAAACAATCATCTCAAATGGTGGCTATGATAAGAATAAAGCCACAGAAGCGAGTCATGTCGTGTGTATGCAAGGGAGAAAATAATGTCAGTGTTAATTGGCTCCAGAAGTAGGTTCACTACCACACTGATCAATAGGAATGACCAGAATAGGACTCATGAGGATTGATAGGGATAAAGAAGTTGAGAAAGTGATGTATATAAAATGCTAGGCCGGGGAGCTTTTACAAGTCAACCGCAGTGGGTGAGTTGTTATTCCCAGTTGTATCAGTAGTATCATTTAGCCATTCCCAGGCCACAGCTGTGGATCTCACCATAGGCTGCTGCTTGTGGTTTTTATAAGCAAACCTTGGTTCATTGTAAGGTTTCCTATTTCTTAACTTTACGGGGATTTTCAAGGCTTCCTTATACCTTGGCTCACTGACATACACAGATGCTCCTTGATTTACGACGAGGTTACCTCCCGATAAACCCTTCGTAAGTCTAAAATGCGTTTAATACATCTAACCTACCAAACGTCATAGTTTAGCCTAGCCACTTTCTACTGAATGTGTATTGCTTTTGTACCATCCTAAAGTAGAAAAATCGTTAAGTTGAACCACTGAAAGCCGGGGACCATCTGTAGTTTTGAACATTGAAATGTATACTTCACATTCAAATTGGGGTCCGTATAGATTCAGTGTGTCCTTAGTCCTGTTTAAATTATTTCTACCACTTTTCTCCACCCCTGTGCATAGTGTCCCCAGTGCCACCAGGTATATTAAATAATGTTTAATCTCTAGTAATATTTTTTTAATGATAGAGGGAAACTATATTTGAACTTGAAGGTGGGACATTTATTTTACTTAAATAAAAATTTTGTTATGACATGGAATCTAGGTAGCATATATCTTATCCACAGGGTGTGTACCTGCTGTGAAAAAACATTTTATTTGTATAGCCAACAAAAAAAAGTGCTTATAATTTTAAATTGATTAAAAGGGAAAAAAATGAATGGAATTCTCTTTAATGCAACTTTTTTCCCTCCAGACCAGAATCCGTAGAAGCTAGCCCTGTGGTAGTTGAGAAATCCAACAGTTATCCCCACCAGTTATATACCAGCAGCTCGCATCATTCACACAGTTACATTGGTTTGCCCTATGCGGTAAGTGTCAAGCATTTCTCTAGAAGGGTATTTTTTATATCTAGAGGTTAAAAGTAGATGTGTGTGATATTGTGCTTAAAACTATTTTAAAAGCATACTTGTTTTATACTATCTAAATAATTAGATATAATTTATTGTTTAATTTTTCATTGATCTACATTTATTTAAGGGATTAAAATTCTGTAAGAGGAATTCCCTAGAAGTTTTATTGTTATTACTATTATTTTGTGTTTTATGCTATCAATAGTTTCGTGTTATAATTCATTACTTTATAAAAAGACTAGGTAGAATTGTACTATCGTTAATTCTAAATTATATAGCAATTTATATAGTAAATTATATATTTACCATTTATTGAGCACTTATGTGCCCGACTCTATAATAAGCAGTTTTACATATATTGTCTCATTTAATCTTCAAAAACAATTTCGTGAGATAGGTATAATTTCCATCCCCATTTCATAGCTGAGAAGATGAAAGCTTATCTACATTAACTTACTCAGTGTTGCATAGCTGTAAGAGGCAGAGCTTAGATAGAAACAGTTGCAGAACTGGATACATTTCTGATATTATTGAGGTACAATTGTGAGAGAGTTTTACGATTTATACCAGAATAAGACATACCCAATTAAAAAAAATTCCTACTAATACTTTATAGTGATAATGTGCCTTTTGTAGTTGTTTTGATTATTCTTTAACCTCCATATTCCTGAGGTTGTTTTTTTTTACCTCTGTTCTCACATCTTGCACCTGCTTTTATCTTGAAGGTGGGATTATATGACCAGAGGACTGTGAAGATATCTTCTGATTTGGGGGGGGTGAAGGGATTGGGATTTGAGGAAAGTCATTGTGAAGGTGACCAAGGTTGTAAATACACATTTTCACTTACTACTATGGTTTAATATCTAGCTTCACCAAGTCATTATTTTAAAGCTATTAAGGAAGAAATGGGCCAATTTTATATCTCAAATATTCAAATTAAGGATTGAATTTTAAGTTGCTTAGTTCGTATCACTGTTGGAATTATGTTGTGCTATGTTTGTGTTCAATTATCCAGGACCATAATTATGGTGCTCGTCCTCCTCCAACACCTCCGGCCTCCCCTCCTCCATCAGTTCTTATTAGCAAAAATGAAGTAGGCATATTTACCACTCCTAATTTTGATGAAACTTCCAGTGCTACTACAATCAGCACCTCCGAGGATGGAAGTTATGGTACTGATGTAACCAGGTGCATATGTGGTTTTACACATGATGATGGATACATGATCTGTTGTGACAAATGCAGGTAAAATATTTCATGCCATTAGTTTATTTATTTATTTTTTGACTGCTGCTAACCTTTGGTTGTTAATGTTGGAGAAGATAATTAATTCCTTTTGAAGGAATTAATGAATGCATTTTAAAGTGAGATTTCTGCTACTATCGATGCCGTGTGTTTTGCTCTTAGAAAAAGCCCCTATGGGAAAAAAAGCTATCTTAGAACTGATTAGAATTCCTCATTGCTAACTGAGTAATAGGCAATCAGTTCTGATCATTATTCTTATAGGATCACATTTCTCTTTTCACTCATTCAATAGTAATATAACTACACATAGTAGTAAACACGATAGAAATGAGAAGAGAATTGAGTCCTGTATATTTCCTTTGGAATTATTTGTGCTGTATAGTCAACTGTGATTTTCCAGTTTGGGGGAAATTATACATTTTGATTGATGTTTGTTTGACCTGACTCTCTCACCTCCTTTTGACTTGAACCTTGCAGCACTCTGGAGTCTCCTTGAACCAGAACCACAGTCTCCCCTCCCCCAACCCTGGTTCAACCACCAAGAAAGGCCTCTTCCCCTAGAGAAGGTGTGATTGGGACAGAAAGTGGGGCTTTGTTTTCCTTTCTTTTCTTTCTTTCTTTTTTTTTTTTTTTTTTTTTGTGGGAGGGAGTTGGGGAGGATGGAGAGGGAATAGTAGGATTTCAGCCTAAAAGTTACTAAGTCCATCCCCTGCATAGTGTGGGAAGCAGAGAGTATTTAAGCAGTGCACTGTAGAGGGTAAGAAAGTTTGATAGCTTTACACAGTTTCCTGAGTCTGGTCCTTATGGCATAGCTTCATTATTTGATTTGAAATAGTATAGCATATATCCATATTTGAATGTGAGTGTAAAAATGTGTCCTAGAGCCAAATATAAATTACTTTGCATTATTTTGTAATAGTGGTCCCATTTATTAGGTTAAATGATTAGAGGTTGGATATTATTGATATAAACATGCATTTAGGGTTATATTTCAAAAAGTTTATTTACAAAGGGGAGAGTTAGTCAAGTGGAATGTGAAATTTGATATTTTTATTGAAAGGTGTAATATTAATACTTTGAGTTAATATTAATAAAAACATATCGTACCTTTTCAAATTTAAAAATAAATTCTTATTACCTGTGGCACATATCATTATCATGAGCAATCACATCAGTAAATTTATTTAGGAGGTAAATTTAAAAAATAACTTCAGTGATAACTTGTTTTTCTCATTCTTTTTTAATTAGCTACTTGTTAGAAAATTTCAATTCATATTTTAACCAATCATATAAAATAGCTTTCTCTTAGCTGATCTTGTCTAAGGTGATAAATCACATGCCATTTGCAATGTTTTTATTTTAATGCATAATCTAAACAGTGTTTTTCTTTTGATTTAATTACAATGATCTATATATAATATAGAATTATCTCTATTAGAAAATAGTGAAATAGTCCTTAGGATTTATACCTATCTACAAATTCTTGAAGGACCAGTTCACAGTTTTTGGATTACTCAAGGTATTTACTTCTCAGCAACTGCTCTCTTTGTTATGAATCTGTTTTTTATTCTATTTTTCTACTGCTTAACCTGTAGTGTATTGCAAGGCTTAATCTTTTCTAGTCTTGTTTTATATTGCCTCTGTGTATTTTCATATACCTACTGCCCATACTCATCTTTCAAGTTTGATATGTAGAGCTCTGATCCTTTATTCATTTTGTAGTTCTGTTTCTTCTGTTGTCTGCATGACATCATTGCTTATCCCCCAAATTCAACTTAATTCATTATTGTAACCCTCCATGTCAGGTGCTCTGCTTTTTTTTTTTCCTGCTTACCCATGCCACATCTTTGGTATATATTCCATTACCTTCCACATGCTACCAATTTTTATTCCAAGATTCTTAGTTAAGAAGTAAAGAACAATACAATAGCAATTAGTAGCTTATATATTAGAATGGCTAATTATTCTGTAAAGAATAATTAAAACTATTTCTAGAAACAGGCATATATATCGACTTTAGACCAATTTAGTCTTGGCAATCAAATGTAATAATAATAAATTGAGGTTTGCCTCATGCTGGTCCATGTATTCCATTAAAAATAGATAACAGAGTAGGTTTAATCTCTAGTCTCATAGAATATTTCTTTGATTCTTTAATATCACCTTCTTTGCCATCATTCTAGTTCTGTCCTCCTTTAACTCAGGTCTGGAATGTTGGGAAAGCCTCTTAATTCGGTTTTTCTGCTTCTAATTTCTTCTTTGAATTAATAACTATATACCATCAAAGCATCTCTAGTTGTTACCTGTTGCCAGTTAGAGGAAATCTACACACATCCTGACATTCCCAAGTCCTGTTAATATGACTTCAATTTACTAATCCATGTTTACCCCCCTGTATTTCTCAAAATGAACATTCCTCTTCATATATATTAACCGCCTCTGGCTGTTGCTCCTCATTTCTGCCTACTTGAGAAAACATTGCTACAATAGTATCTTCCTAATTTCCCAAATGAGGTTCTGTTCAACTTTGTTATTCTTCAGGGTGCTTTTCCCATTAACTCCAAGTAGTGTGGACCTCTCTACTTTGTGATTGCTAATAATATTTGTAATGTATACCTTTTACAGTTTAAAATTATATTTGCTTTATATATTTGTCCTCTTGTTTTTACATCTCAAAGTTTTAGCTCCTTGAGGACATATTTCTGTGCATTCCTCACAGCACCTTTTACAGTACTAAACTCAAAGTAGGCACTTTAAGTGATAGTTAAATGGAATATTAAATTTTAATTTAAGGATGATTTTAATAATACTCTACATGTTCTGTTTTTTTGTTTTTTTTTCTTTCTTTTTTAAGTGTTTGGCAACATATTGACTGCATGGGGATTGACAGGCAGCATATTCCTGATACATATCTATGTGAACGTTGTCAGCCTAGGTAAGTTGTGCATACTGATAAGATAGCCAGGAATTTCACAGAAGTAATCTTTAGTTAATGGAAGTTTATGTATGAATTCTAGATTAAACAATTAGTGGATTACTGTATTTCATCAGTTCAAATACACTTTTCATTTTTATGTTTTTATTTTTCTATTCTGACATCTCTAAAATCAGGAAGAATTTTTCCATTAATTGTTATGGTTTACTTTGTTAGGGTTTTTACTTTATTAATGATGCATAAAATAACAGTGCATTTTCTAAGTGATGGTATCTTTTTTCACTGGAATGCACTATGTTGAAGAGTTACTAGGACATTCTCTTACAGAATTTTGTAGGTCTATAATATCTTTCCACCTTTTTTGCTGTTTTTTTTTTTTTTAATTTTTTTTTATTACGGACATTTCAAACTTACATAAAAATAAAAGACAATTATCAACAGTCTTTTTTTATCAAGGATCTTGTTTCATTTATACTGCCATATATTTCTTCTCCCCTTGATATTATTTAATGTAAATCCCAGATATGTTATTTCATTCATATGTATCCTTATGTATTTCAATATATATGTATTTATGTGTATATATTTCTGTATATACCGTGTTTCCCCGAAAATAAGACCTAACCGGAAAATAAGCCCTAGCATGATTTTTCAGGATGACATCCTCTGAACATTAGCCCTAATGCATCTTTTGGAGCAAAAATTAATATAAGACCTGGTCTTATTTTCAGGGAAACACGGTATCTATAAAATAATTCTTTTTTAAAAACCATAAACACAAAACCACTACTATACATCAAATTTATTATCATTCAGCCACTGTGAAATTATTGATTGGTTGATATGCATCTTTTTATGTCTCTAGTAATCTAAACCTACTCTCCTTAGTCTCATCAATCCCAGTCTCCTTTGCAATGTGTTTTTTAAAGGAACTGAATTGGTTATCTTGATGAGTTTGCTGATTGCATTACCATGGTTTAAAATGTTTCTCTGTCATCTATTTCTATAAATAGGTGTGTGATAAGATTTAGGTTTCTCTCTCTCTCTCTGACTATTTCATAGATTGTGTTCTATCAAGTGACACGTAGTAATCATGTTATCATTGATAGTGATTCTTTAGGTCCATTAATTTATTAGGAGTTGCAAATTAGTGACATGTTAATTCTATTGCTCATCCCTTATTAGCTGGAAAATTTCTATAGGAAAACATATCCCCATATTAACTGTTCAGTTTTCTTAAGATATATTTCAATGAGGAAAGGCAGGATAAATGTTTGTGGATCTTAGGCTCTATTTACCAGTTTCCAGAATAATGAAAAACATTTTAAGTATCATTATGAACTCAGGGATTTCAACGTATTGGATGTCAGTCTGTTACAGTTATTATGTCTTTATTGATGTTCAAAGTTTGTCCCATATTTGGTCAGTGGGAACCTCTTGAAGTTGGCTCTTGAGTCCTTTTGAAAATACCATAGTGTGGTACTTGGTAGTTTTTTTGCTGATATCACAAAGTGTCTCAAGCTTATCTCATACATCTATACCCCAAACTCACAATTGGTTTTCAAGACCAGAGTCTCAGAGCTAGTCATGCTTTGCCCCTTCCTACTGGATTGATCACTGATCCTAGATCTTTTTAGTAGATAAAACTAGGAAATATGTTTTTGTCTATTTGTTTATTTTTAAGATAAAATACATGAGTTTATACTGATAATTGCAAAATTAAATTGCAGTTAAATATATTGAGGTAAGATTTTGGTATATAACATAGTATGTTTCAGGTATACAGCATTGTAATTCAATGCCTGTATACCATTTAACTATTTCTGTGTTCCATCTGTATCTCCCTTTATTCTCGTTCTCAACAACACAGATAATAATATAATTAAAATACCACAATTACTGAATTGCCTAATTCCACAGACAAACACAACAGTCTCAATACTAACAATACCAACACTAGCACTGACAATATGATTGTGTAAAACAGTTTAGAAATTTGTCTTTTCTTAGTTTCCACAAGGGATGTGTACTTTATTGTATTTAAAGTCCCTTGAAAGAATTTCACTATGTGATTATAACACTAACTGGATACATACTTATATTGATGAGGTTCTTTAATTTTTGATTTTTAAAATAAATAAACCTTTTACGTTGCTTGTAGATTCACATGTAATTTTGAAACAATACAGACATCCTGTGTATCTTACAAAGTGTATTCCAGTGGTAACACCTTGCAAAACTATTAATACAATATCACAGGCAGGGTATTGACATTGATACAATCAAGATACAAAACATTTCCATCACTAGAATCCCTCATGTTACCTTTTATAGCCACACCCACCTCCTATCCCTCCACCCCTGACCTTTGACAACCATTAATCTATTTCTATAATTTGTCCTTTCAAGAATGTTACATAAATGGAACCATACAGTATGTGACCTTTGGGATTGGCTTTTTTCACTCTGTAATTCCCTGGGGAGCCAGCTGATTTGTTGCATATATTAGTATTTCATTCTTTTATATTGCTGGGTATATGTGCACCTCAGTTTGTTTCACCATTCACCCGTTGAAGGATATTTGGGTTATTTCCACTTTTTGACTATTACAAATGAAATCGATAAAAACACTTGTGTACAGGTTTTGAACCTAAGCTTTGTTTTCTCTGGAATAAATGCCCGAGAGTATAATTGCTTGGTCATATGGTAGTTGCATGTTTAATTTTATAAGAAATTGTCAAACTGTTTTACAGAATGGTTGTACCATTTTACGTTCCTACCGAAATGTATGAGTATGCTTATTATTTCTGATTGTTAAGGATTGCTTTTTATACTTTATTTTCTATAATTATATATTTGTGTAATTATGTAAGGAGAAGTCAACATTTTTCTAAAGTCAGATATTTAAGACAAGGTATATTCAAGTAAATGTAACTTTTTTATCCCTGTTCCTTTTACCCCAGAAATAACAATTTTTAAAAAATGGATTATTCCTTCCATTGTTTGTTTTCTTACTAGAAATAGATGTGTGTGTATTCCCTTCCTTACTTAGGTAAGAGGTAGTACATAGTTTTTGCCACATATCTTTATTTCTTTTAGAAATGTATGCTGAAGATCACTTCATAGTAGTATAGAGAGATTGACTTATTTCTCTCTATAGCATCAAGGTGCTCCATCTTTTTCAAATATAGTTTATTTACCCAGTCCCTTTTGAGTGGACATTTGAGTTTTTTCCAGTCTTTTGTAATTGCAAAAAGAAGTGGGATTGTTCAGTAAAAGGGTAAATATAAATGTAAAAGTTTGTCAGATATCACCAAATTCCCCTCCAGTAATAGCTGCACAATTTTGAATTCCCAGCAGTTATGGATAAACATACCTATTTTCCCAACCCTTACAAGAGTGTTTGGCCGACTTGGATTTTTGCCAGTTTAACTAAGTGAGATATGGTAATCTTAGTGTTATATTTTGCATTTTTTTTTACTATGAGTGAGGCTTTTCTATGTGATTTTGTTTCACTTTATGATAGCAGCCTTTTTGCCAGGTAGTTTTTGATAGGGTAATGTTGATGAATTCAGTTAAGAGTTGGTTAAAAACTGACCATTAGGGAGGGCAGTCAATTGAGCCATATCTGCTTATCACTCTGTGATGACTAGGATAGTTACCAGTGAGGGGTAGGACAGTTACATATCCTTGTAAACAGTAAGGCAAGTCTGCTACTGAGTTGTAGGCATTTCGGTCTAGAGCCCTTGTTCTCCCATTGAAAAATAATATCTATAGTGTTATTTGACCTCTAGACTAATAAGATAGGCAGTGAAAACATTGGGTGTGGGGGTAAAACAGTTACTATGGATGATAGGGGGCGTTAATGAAATATTTTACTTAATTATTAAATGTTAAGTGTTTATTATTTCAAAAGTGGGAATAATTTTAGGCAAATGGTATAATGCAAATAGATTCTAATTTAGTGTCGTACATTTATTTTAAGAAATTTAATTTGTGATTTTAGTTGCATTGTTAACATTTTTTCCCAGACTTTTTGCTTTAATATTCAGTTTGAAAAAAAATGTACTAGTCTCCTAAGTAAAAAGTTATTTTAACAGAGTGCAATTAATCACTTAACTGGCATCTTCTGCTAATAATGCTAGATCAAATCTAAACTGTGAGACAAGGGATAGTATGTATATTTTATACTGCCTTTTTTCTTCAGTGAGAACATTAGAGAAATTGTAAAGTTTATCATATATAAATCTGCTCTGTATCTAAATTTATGAAAGTTTGATAAATAATTATGTTAATATTTTCATGTAGGAGTTTGGATAAAGAGAGGGCGGTGCTACTACAACGTCGGAAGAGGGAAAATATGTCAGGTGGGTGAAAAGGATCTATAGGAAATTAGGATTAGTGTGAGTGAGAGAATAAATGGCCTGCATAGTTTTAGTCAGATGTAAACATTTTACTGAGGAATGTTGATGGTATATATAATTTAATGGGACTCCATTAGTTTATCTTTTGGAATAGTATTTCTTTCATTTTTAGGACCAGAATTTAGAAGTAAATTTGCTACAACTTTCATTTTGGCTTAAAACATGTTGATACCAGTACAATTAATTTTGAATAATCATAGTTTATTGAACTATTCCTGTTTGATGGACATTTGGGTTGTTTCCAATATTTTTTGTTTTGTTTTTATTACAAATATTACCTTCTACAAAACTCTGTTGGATACGTTTTTTGTGCTTTAGCCATTTTATTTTTAGATAGATCCCTAGAAATGGAAATGTTGGGTGAAAGGGTAAGTGCATATAGAATTTGCCTAGATATGGCTACCCTTTGGAGAGAATTGAGAATTTCTACTGGCATTGTATGCAAGTGCCTGTTTTCCACAGTCACACCATCAGAGTGTGTTGTCAGACTTTTGTGTCCTCTCTAGTTTAATGTATGAGAACTGATATTTGTCATTTGCATTTAACTATCCCTTACTGTGAGTGAGGAAGTTATAAAAAGTGTTTATTCTTCAGAAAGATGTAGATATAATAGTTTCTCATGTGGAATCCTGTTTTATTGTTTGCATGTATTACACATGCAATAATTTTTATTGTGCCTTTGAAGATGGTGATACCAGTGCAACTGAGAGTGGTGATGAAGTTCCTGTGGAATTATATACTGCATTTCAGCATACCCCAACATCAATTACTTTAACTGCTTCAAGAGTTTCCAAGGTTAATGATAAAAGAAGGAAAAAAAGTGGAGAGAAAGAGCAAAACATTTCAAAATGTAAAAAAGTAAGTTTTCTGTTTTTCTAGATGAGTAGATAGGAAGTGGTGGGAGCTGAGTTCTACAGGAATTACTATACTATTTTTTATACCCATTCAATTTTTCCATGGTTTTAATATTGAACACACAGAAAATTTAGAATCTTTCTTAGCATTGTATCATACACACATTTTTATGTTCTTATAGTCTGCATTCTATTTTTAATAGAACAGTATTCTAGTAGATGACTTTATTTACTTTCCTCTAGTTCTGGTGGTATTGGTTATTACCAAACTTTTTGTTATTATAAGACTTCAGTAAAAAGCTTTAGTGAACTAGTTGATGCTTAAATATTAATTATATCCAGTTAAAAAAAACTAACTCAGAATTCCATTTTATTTCAGGCCTTTCGTGAAGGGTCTAGGAAATCATCAAGAGTTAAGGTAAATACATTAAATTTAAACCTTTATTATCAGCTGAGCTTACTAAGTAGTTGTTTGTTCATAATCTTTATGCTTTCTTCATTGTGTGTCATTTCATTTGTTGTTATCTATATCAGAAGTGAGACCATAGAGAATTCTAATTGAATTGATACATGACTCTTAGAGTTTAGCACTGTTAAAATATTAAGTAAAAGGAGGAGGTATATAAGCAATTTCTAATAAAATTTTAGGTAATCTGAATTTTAGTTATCATTGCATTCCATGTCTCCATTACCACATGGTGTTAGTACACTAGACATATGAATGCAAATCACATTTGGAATATGAAAATTTGTTCTTTTGCATACTTGGGATTCTAGTGATTTAGTCAAGTCAGTTGTTACAAACTACTATAAAAAAATCACCATAGATCCACCATGTAAGTACTCACTAGTCACTTGAACCTTGAATTAATTAGAATACACCCTCAATTTTATAGATGCCAAGATTGCTAAGAGAAACAAGGCTACCCACCTCTGCCTCCCTTAAAAGATAGGTTTGTGTTGGATCACAGAGGTCGGCTATACAGTGGTACTATAGCTTTTTAAACTAGGTAGTAAAGGATAATGGGTTTTTCAAGTGGTCAGATACTAAAATAGGTGTGGGGAGCATGTTCTAGTGTATCTGTTGTCCCCGTGATATAAAGCATAAAATTATTCATTATTCCTGTTCCACATTCCTGGAAAACAAGTCATTAAACAGTTGTCCGATGATTATTCTTGCATACTTTGTAATTCTTTCTCAAGAATGTTAATTCATAGTGTCACTCAGCATACTGCAAGTCCAAAGTTTCATAAAATGTTCTTTATATGTTAAAGTTACTATTTTATACTTATTCTGTTAAACTTGGATTTATGGTATTTTTCTCTGACACAGAATAAAGAGGCCTGAAAAGTTTTTGGGTTAAGCTGGTGGAATTATTGATACTCCAGCAGTTTTCCTTTCTTCCCAGTTTATCCAATCACTTAGGCTTAACGGGGAAGGAACATGTTTAACCTAACTGAAATATTTTCATTTATTACAATAAAGTAGTGATTAAGGAAATAAAATTTTAAAAATGTTATGTGCATCTTTCAAAATCTTTTCCTTGATATCTCTTTAAGATCAAAACAATTCTTTTTTTTTCTTTGAAGTTTATTGGGGCAACAGTTGTCAGTAAAGTTACATAGATTTCAGGTGTACAATTCTGTAATACATTATCTATATCTCACATTGTGTGTTTACTACTCAGAGTCAGTTCTCTTTCCATCACTATGTATTAGACCCCA
The DNA here is from genome assembly GCF_057876585.1 of Rhinolophus sinicus. Taxonomy (NCBI): domain Eukaryota; kingdom Metazoa; phylum Chordata; class Mammalia; order Chiroptera; family Rhinolophidae; genus Rhinolophus; species Rhinolophus sinicus. Next base: position 48,561,436 of record NC_142504.1, read on the forward strand.
TTTACCTTCTTCTAGAGCCCCACGCCCCCCTTACCCTCTAGCTCAATACAATTCTAATAAGTAATTCTGTAGTATTTATAAGATTCAAGAGATGTAGAAAAGCTGTATTAAAGATATATAAAGTCATTAGAGGGCTCTTTGGTGGAGGGGCAGGGCATAAAACAAAGAAAAATTTGAAAACTGAATAGATTTCTTTTAAAAAGCTGAGGAAAGTCTTAATATGTAGTGTCTCGTATTTGTATAAAAATGTTCTTTATCAAGTGGTCACTATAATGTAGAATATACATAAGTACATAAAATATGAATTGGTAAAATAAACCTACTCCTGTCAAATAGTTGAGCAACTTACTATACAGTTGACTCTTGAACAATGCCAGGTTTAGGGGTGCCAACCCCCTGCACACTCAAAAATTTGAGTATATCTTTTGACTCCCCCAAAACTTAAGTTGTCCCTTGGTGTCCAAGGAGGATTGGTTCCAGGACCCCCCACTGATATCAAGTCCCCTATATAAAATGGCAGAGATCAATGCTTATAGTTGGCCCTCCGAATCCTCAGACTCAGCTGCAGATCGAAAACAATACAGGTATTTATTGAAAAAAATCCACATATAAATGGACCCATGCAGTTCAAACCCGCGTTGTACATAGTTCAACTATAGTTTGTTTCATTGTAGGGAAGAATGATACTTTTTGTAATACATATAGATTAGTTACTTATATGGAAAGTTGACGGATGGTAAATTTTAGTGTTTCTGTACACATACATGTCTAACAAGATATATAAGGATCTTTATGAAATCTATATGTGGTGTTAAAATTTCAGAGTTGTGTTAGGTTGTACATATTATAGGAAGAAATTGTTTTCTCACAAAAGTGTTTAGTATTGTAGAAGGAAAATGATGAGCAGTATTTACAACTAAATTGAAATTTCACATGTTAAATCCATTATAAGTTCGAATTATGCTAACAATAAGACACAATATATGTTCTTGTTACCTGCATTAATTGGTTTTCATCCTAAGATTGCAAATAATTAATTATGAGAGTTCAGGATTTAATAAATTTTTAAAATGTGTGGTAATTGCCTTCCTATAAATTGCATTCCAGTGAAAAAAGTTTCCCTTTTTGTTTTGTAACATGAAGAAGAGAGGTGGTAACTTTATATGGCATTTAGCATCTTACAGATTTTAATAGGGGCTATAGAGGAGGAGCAAGCACTTGAGCTTGAAGGTCCTTGCCCTCATTATAATCCTTGAATTTAGGCTCTGGACCATTTGGGTTCTTTCAGATTCTGTGAAACATTTTATTCTCATGTCAAATTTGTCATGTAGACAATTGGAATTACACTAAATTAAGATAGCAAAGTTTGTTTTCGTTTTAAAATGTTAAAATTATAGTATATCAGAAAAGTTTACACTTAATATGCAGTATATGTAGTTTACATAATAATTGCACATTTATTCTGGTTAAATAGGACTGTGAGTACAGAATAGACATTAGCAGTCTCTAAAATCAAAAATTTCATGTACTGTCTTTTTTTAACCATTAGCTAGCTGATAGTGACTCGAAACTTTTGGGTAGTTGCAATTTTATTGATAGCCTCCATTTGGCTGCAGTAGTGACAGTGAAGCTTGAATTTCTACTATTCTGACTTAACTCGGCTTCTTTCAGTTTTCCAACTCATATTTGTGTGGCCTACAGCATAAAAATGTAGTAAGGTACTCATTTACAGTTTTGTCACTGGGACCCACTTAGAAAGTCTAACATTATTTCTAGTTTACATTATATTCTTTTATATAGATTGTCATTGATTTTGTGTATGTCTGTCTCTATAAATACTTTAAGTACAGATATCAATGCTTAGGTTGCTTTAATTTCAGGGTTCAGCTCCAGAGATTGATCCTTCATCTGATGGTTCAAATTTTGGATGGGAGACAAAAATCAAAGCATGGATGGATCGATATGAAGAGGCAAATAATAACCAGTATAGCGAGGGTGTTCAGAGGGAGGCACAAAGAATAGCTCTGAGATTAGGCAATGGAAATGACAAAAAAGAGATAAATAAATCAGATTCGAATACCAACAGTTTGCTCTTCAAACCTCCTGTAGAGGTAAATATAGCATTTGTCAAAAAGTTATAAAACAAAACCTTTTTCTACTGTTAAGTAGTTAGACTAAAAGTGATCAGGTTTAATTATTCTCAATAATTCTCTGATTTTAGAGCCATATACAAAAAAATAAGAAAATTCTGAAATCTGCAAAGGATTTGCCTCCTGATACACTTATCATTGAATATCGAGGGAAGTTTATGCTAAGAGAACAATTTGAAGCAAATGGATATTTTTTTAAGAGGTACATTCATTTATTTTTCCCATGTTTCCTAAAGTTATATATTGAATTTTTGGCTATTTTACAAGGATGCTGTGTTTATGTGTATTTTGTTTCCCTAAGTGATCATATTAGCATTTAAAGCTGTAGTGTGATTGAACAATGACTAATGATAACTTTTAAACTATAATAAAATATAACAACACAAAAAATGTGGATATATTTCTCAGTCTCTTACCCATTTCTATCTTACTAACACTCCTAAAACAATCTACTTCAAAGATAAACTGCAGCAATATAGGTGGATGTTAATTAAAAACTCTGACTACCAGAGATTAATAAGGAACCCTTTCCATCCAGGACCTTTCCTGATTCCTTGTAACATAACTGCTAGAACCTGAAAAGACCATTGGTGACTATGATAGGCAAAACCCTTCCTGTCTTTATTAGATGGTGTTAGATTTGGTCTTATATTATTGCCACCACTTTGAACTCCCACTTTCTTGGTATGGAATGGCTAGGGAGGTACTATAATTATTGAAAATATTTTAGTTATAACTTGAATTTTTACTTAAGATATGAAAGATATACAAGAATCCTTCCTTTTTATATTGATTTGATCTGAAATAGAGCTATAAATCAAACACTTAAATGCACTAGGAGATAGGGACTTTAAAGATACCCAATTATGAATCCTTGTGTAAAGGCAGTAGTCACTCCCTTTTTATCTCTTTGTAAATTTGAATTTCCACCTTCAATTAATTACCTTGGTTTAGGTAAGGTTCTAGGAACAGGTAAAAATCTTATTAGCATGAACTAGACTAGTAATTAAGAATGGGTTCTGGTATCACATTGCTTTATACTCAAATTTTGGCTTCACTACCTACTGTGAGTCTTTTAGAAGTTTCTTAAACTCAAAATGTTAATAGTTTATAATGCATTTCTTTCTTTGTAGACCATACCCTTTTGTTTTATTCTATTCTAAATTTCATGGGCTAGAAATGTGTGTTGATGCAAGGACTTTTGGGAATGAGGCTCGATTCATCAGGCGTTCGTGTACCCCCAATGCAGAGGTAAGCTCACAGAAACCTTTGTTGGGAGTGGGGGCGTAGGTATATGGGGTCTGAGTATTAACCACACAAGTCTGGAGCCTGAGACACTTTTAACTAGTGATTCATATCGTACTGCCCAGCATCTTTCCACTGAAAATGTAGTGACGTTAGCTAAGATCTTAAATATTACTTTGCACATTAAAGAAATTGTGTTGTTTCTTGTAAGAGAAAATACTGGACTTCTGTTTATCCTAGAAGCTCTATATTTGGCTCAAATACATGTTTTGGTTTGATAGAGGTAGATGACAAAGCTGAAAACTAAAATAAGTTTTATGTGCTACTATAAAATTTTTAATAAAATTGTGTTTTAATGTAATATTTTTGGTTTTGTTTTACACGGAACAATAAACATTTTAAATTTTATAGTTGTGTAACGTTACAGTTAAGAGTACAGGTTTTGAAGCCAGACTTATTAGATTCATGTCTTCTCTTTGACTAACTAGCTTTAGAACCTTGTCTATACTTCAGTTTTATCTGCAAAAAGGTGTTCCGACGACTAAAGGTGTTAATACGTGTAAAGTACCTAGGACAGTATCTGTCATAGAAAAGTATAGTGTTAACTACCATTATTGCATTTTATCAAATCAAAGATGCCATGCCTAATTTCAGATATGCTATATGCTAAAAGGTAAAAAATATGAAGCATAGAATTGATGAAATAACAGTATTTTCTTTTTAATGCTACATGGGCTGTAGAGCTTGCATCAAGATTGTATTGATGTACCTCTTCCCCAGTTGATAACCACTTAACTATTGTTACAAGTCTTATAATTAATTGTATGTTTTCCATGTTGTGTTTGTGAATTACTTTGAAAAGAATAGTTTTCAAAATTGCAGGATGAGGATGCTTCTAAAGGTAAAAAATAATTCATATAAACACAAAATTATTCTTTTAACTAACAGGTGAGGCATGAAATTGAAGATGGAACCATACATCTTTACATTTATTCTATACAAAGTATTCCAAAGGGAACTGAAATTACTATTGCCTTTGATTTTGACTATGGGAATTGGTAAGTTCAAACCTGTAAATATGATATCTGTTATTTCAAAATAGTTCCTTTAATGTCCGCAAAAAATTTTAGGTATTGTCATTACTGTTACAGCTTTTTATATTTATTTATCCCGAGGCCATTAAAAGTACTTGAAAACAAACATTTTGGTATCAGCTTCTTCCATTACAGCAATGTTGCTTAGTTCCTTTCTAACCTTTCCTTAATTACTGTTGTAATGTAAATACTAATAGTAATTATAATTAGTAATCCCAATTCAGCTGTACAACACTGACCTTCTTTATGTGAGAATTTTCCCCTTCTTTTCCTTCTTGTATTTTTTTAAGTATAGTTGGTGTACGATATTAATTATGTTAGTTTCAGATGTACAATCTAGTGATTTGACATTTTTATACCTTACAATGTGGCCAGCCCACTAATTCTAGTAATCATCTGTCAATGTGCAAACATCACAATATTATTGACTCTATTCCCCTTCACCCTTTTACACATTCCCCCATCCCTCTGGCAACCATCCCTTTGGCAACCATCCCTTTGGTCTCTGTTTCTAAGAGTCTGCTTTTGTTGTCTGTTCATTTTGTTTTTTTAGATTCCACTTACAAGTGAAACCATATGGTACTTGTTTTTCTCTGTTTGACTTACATCACTTAGCATACCTTCTAGGTCCATCATCCATGTTGTCACAAGTGGCAAACTTTCATTTTTTTTATTACTGTGTAATATTCCATTGTGTGTGTGTGTGTATTTATTACCACATCTTCTTTATCCAGTCATCTATTGATGGACACCTAGGTTGTTTCCATATTTTGGCTGTTGTAAATAATGTTGCGATGAACATAGGGGTGCATGTATCTTTTTGAATTAGTTTTCTGTTTTTCTCAGGTAAATACTCAGAAGTGAAATTGCTGGGTCACATATTAAATCTATTTTTAGTTTTTTGAGGAATCTCCATCCTGTTTTCCATGGCGGCTGTACCAATTTATAGTCTCACCAACAGTGTAACGAGGGTTCCCTTTTTTCCCCATCATCATCAGCACATTATTTGTTCACTTTTTGATAGTAGCCATTCTGATTAGTATGAGTGGTATCTGATTGTGGTTTTGATTTGCGTTTTCCTGATGATTAGTGATGTTGAGCATTTTTTTGTGTGTTTGTTGGTCACCTGTATGTCTTTTTCAGAGAAATATCTTTTCATGTCCTCTGCCCATTTTGAAAGGATTATTGTTTTTATTACTGAGTTGTATGAGTTACTTATATATTTTGGATATCAACCCAAATTATCAGATATATCATTTGCAAATATCTTCTCCCATTCAGTAGGTTGTCTTTTTGTTTTCTTTATGGTTTCCTTCACTGTGTAGAAGCTTGATGAAGTCCCATTTGTTTATTTTTGCTTATTTTCCCTTGCTCGAGGGGACATATGCAAAAAGATATTACTCAGACTGATGTCAAATAATTTGCTGCCTATAGTTTCTTCTAGTTGTTTTATGATTTCAGGCTTACATTTAAGTCTTTAATCCAACTTCTTTATTTTTGCATGTGGTGTAAGTTCGGTCCAGTTTCGTTTTTTTGCGTGTATCTGTACAGTTTTACTAACACCACTTGTAGAGACTTTCATTTCCCCATTATATATAGTTGCCGCCTTTGTTGTAGATAAGTTGACCATCCTTCTTGTTTTTGGGGGGTACAGTTTTAGTGATACAGTTAATTTGGTTAATCAGTATGAATGGATAATTTCACTTTTTGCCTATCGAAACAAATTGTGCCAAATTTTTTTTTCAGTATAAATTGAAAGGGTTTGTTGGAGATCCTGCAAGAAAACTCCGAGAACTATTGTTCTGAAACACTGGGGGCGGGGAGTTCATTCTGAATATAAAAACTTCAATTTCAATTTTTAAAAATTTAACGTAAAAATAAATAAAAGTCCATGTGCCTACTTCCCAAATTAAGAAATAAAACATTATCCATTGAAGCCTCTCATGTTTAGCAGGCAGATTGCATCTCTTTTCCCTTTCACCAGAGATAATTGCCATCTTTAATTTGGTGCATTTAAAATAGTATCTGGTATTATTTTGTGTATTTTAAAATTATATTTAAATTATAATCTGCATTATTTTGCATTAATCTTTTCTCATTCATTAATTTTATGAGATTCAGTCCTATTGTTATGTGGAGCTCTAGTTCATTTCTTTTCACTGTTGATGGTTCTATCCCTGTTGGTGGACCTTTAGATTGACAAAAAAATGACTTTTTGAACATGTCTGCATGTGTACATGTTCTCTTCATCTCCCTAGGTAGGGACATAGGGGCAGAATTTCTGGGTTGTAGAATGTGCACAGCCTCAGTTTTTACTCGGCCTATATGAAGGACCAGTTTACATTCCCATAGTTTTACTTCCTGGCTCCACTTTACTGTACAATTTTAAAAATTGATGCTAATCCATGTGAAACGGTATCTTTTTATGGTTTTAATTACATTATCCTTGATTATTTTATGAACCCAAGGATCTTTTTATGTATTTATTTGTGATTTGGCTTTCCTGTCTTGTGAATTGCCTAATTATCTATTCAATTTTTGTGCTGAGTAGTCATTTTCTTACTGATTTTTTTGGGTAGAAGGGCATTCTTTATATATTTTGTAGTCTTTGGGTTATAAGTATTTCAGTGTATTTCCTCCTATTCGATATTTTATTTTTTTAATTGTTGTATGGTACCCCATTTAAATGCAGAAGATTTTAATGTTCACTATGTTTTCTATCAATGAAAACTCTCTTCCTTCAATATGCATGTCTATTTGATAATTTAAGTGTTCCCTTTTTTAGCCCTTTCTCCCACAGAAGGTGGAAAATGTAGCACAATGGCTCTTTGCTCATTGCTTTGAGAGACTATCCCACAGTGGTTAAGAATATAAGCTTTTTATAATCTGACTGTCCGGTTTCAAATCCTAGGTTGGTTACCTATTAGCTATGTAACCTTGGACCAGTTTCTTTGTGCTTGAGTACAAAGAAACTGTGAGAATTATATGTAACAAGGATATTTTGAAGATTCAGTGAGTTAACACATGTGTTTAAAACAGTTCCTGGCACAGCATAAGTGCTTAATACACATTAACTGTTGCCATCATTATTATTTGCAGTTCTGATATCAGAGAAAACATCTAGAAAGAGTTTCAAGCTAGTTTCTGTTAATACCTGATATGGAGAGGTGGGAGGTAGTCAGTAAATCTTTTAATTCTACCTGATTCACACAGCATTATGCAGGCAGCTAGGAGTTTGACCTGTACCTTTGTACCAGTGTTGAAAGTGAATGAGTAGGAGTATTAGAAACTTGGAAAAGTAAATCTTTTTATTGTGAACAAACATTAAACTACTTTTAAAGCATGCAAAGTGGGAGGCTTCTATTATTGTTTAACTCAGGTTTGGGCTTTTATCCTGTAGCCTAGAGAAGAACTAAGTCTTGGTGGTAGAGATAAAGAGGGCAGAGCAGTAAGAAATACTGGAGAGATGAAAATGTGGACCTGTATCAGAATGCTGTTCCTAACATTTATTAATGTGTGACTTTGGACAAGACACTCTCTCTGAGCTTTGGTCTAATCTGTAAAATGGCAGTAATAATTATCACTACTGTGAAGAGAAATAGTAATTTTAGTAGTACTATTGGTAATTTACTATTTACTAATTACTAAAATTACTAATAGTGATTTTTCAAGCTTCCATTTGAAAGACGGATTACTTGAGAGGGGCAAAGGAAGCATAACTTTAAATTTTTTCAAGAGCTTTTTAAAGAAACCTGGTTATTGAAATCATTCATAAGAGAAAAACTAGTTAAAGTTTGGTACTATACCTAGCATATTTTTTATTTAAGTCAAATATAGGGTATTTTGTCACTTGTGTATATACTTTATAACACTCTGGGACCACTTTAGTAAATATGGTTTTTGCTTTAAGGTGAGTCACGGTATCATTTTACTTAAAAAGAGTCAGTTTATTGTGTTTTTTTCTATAACCATTGCTAATTGTCCTTATGATTGAAGGCCCAGACATCAACTTTTAATTATTGTTTTTATAAGAAAATAAAATGTCTTTTGTGATAGTTGTCAGGAATGCAAATTAGAGAAAAGAATTGCTTATAATTAGTAATAGCATATAATTTTGTGGAGTTGTCGCTTATAATGGATTAGAAAATTTTAGTTTGTTTTATGTCTTGAATAAATAGTTAACTGGTTATCTTTCTAGTAAGTACAAGGTGGACTGCGCATGCCTCAAAGAAAATCCAGAGTGCCCTGTTCTAAAACGTAGTTCTGAGTCCACGGAAAACATCAACAGTGGTTATGAGACCAGAAGGAAAAAAGGAAAAAAAGAAAAGGATATTTCAAAAGAAAAAGATACACAAAATCAGAATATTACTTTGGATTGTGAAGGAACAACCAACAAAATGAAAAGCCCAGAAACTAAACAGAGAAAGCTTTCTCCACTGAGACTATCGGTATCAAATAATCAGGTATTGAACTGTACTCCACTGCTTGTTGATGTCAGAAGTTTGCAAAGGAAAAGAATTTGTCATATTTTAACTGCTTATTTTATATAAAATAGTTTAAAATTTGTAAGTTAAGTCCACTCTATTATTTAATGAAGTACTTACAAATGTAAAATACAGGTTGTGCTAGAATTTGTACAATATATGTTGAACTAAGAAACTACTCAGCCAACAAATCCTTGCAGAATTGAATATAAGATTTTTCTAAGGCTGGGTAATTTAAAAAATTCTTCCAGATTGCACTGTCTTGTATTCAGAATAAATGTTCTGACTTAAAGTCTTAAGCCATAAAATTTCCTGTTTTTAAAATATTTGGCACATCATTAATTATATAAGGGTGACAGATAAGATTTTTGAGAGAAAGTTTTCTTAAGAACACAGAAGATAATTTTGTGGAAAGGGTTTGGCCTATACTTCCGCCCTGACAGGAAATACTTTGTTACATGCCCTCTAAACACATGAAAGTTGGGAGGGATAAGAACATTATTGACTAGAACTTTAAAAAGCAAAATTATTTGAATGATTATGAAAACTTGATTTAATTAGGAAACCAGTTTTAAGTTTCTAAAATGGATTTAAGTAGGCTTGTAATTTTTATATGTTGAATTAGTTGGGTTGATACCCATTTAAAATAGTTAGTGCCCCTAGCTGTATATGTAGTAGTTTTTGTAATGCAGTGATTTCCATCTTTCAGGAACCAGATTTTATTGATGATATAGAAGAAAAAACTCCCATTAGCAATGAAGTGGAAATGGAATCCGAGGAGCAGATTGCAGAAAGGAAAAGGAAGATGGTAAGTTGGGAAGCTAGTAGCTGCTTCATGCTGTCCCTCAGGCTTAGTGACGATGTTGTTCTCTTGCTGCCTTTATGAGGGCTTTTACACTGTTTTGTTTGAAGTTAGCAACCCTCATGTACTACTGAGCATTTGTTTGGCTTGGTTATTACCATTCAAGTTACTTCCACTAATCTTTTGTGTTTTCCCTATATATTCATTAGACATTTTAGAATGTGTGACATTTAAGAAATAATTTAACATTTTTTAAGCTGAGAACTATTAATAAATTTTAATGCCAGAATTACTGTTTAAAATGTCTTTCATTAGCTAAATGTATTCTTTCTCTTCATAATTTAATGTAAAACAAGATGGAATTTTAAAACTTACAATAGCAGCAAATAAATGGCTTATGCAAAAAAAAAACCCACTGGTAGCTACTATTTGTGTATCTCATACTGCTATCATAAAATAAGGTTTTCATTAAAATGTTTAGTATTTATATTCCTTGTACTATTTATTTGCAAATATCTGTATAAAAACTAGGACTCGATTTTTTTTTTTTACAAATCTATGCTAATTTAGTAATCAATACAATCTTTAGGCCAGTTAAGAAAGTAGTATGGTATAGTTTGCCCTTAGATTTGAAATGACTTTACACAACTAATGGTCTTAGTATGGATTTTCCCGTCCCCTTTATTTTATGTTCCCTGATTTCCAGTTTTAGTGATCTTCACACTGTATTCCATGGAATCTCAGGTGTCATATACTCATGGGGTAGAATCTTTGCAATTTGAGTTTTGTAGGTGTACTGAATGTCTGTTTCCTGTTTTATTGCCTTGATAATCATTTCTCTAGTACTGATTCATTGTTGATGTTCAAAATTGTGAAAGCAATGCAGAACTCTTTCATAGCATCAGGATTTCAGGAACACTGCTCTGATGGGGCAGGGTAGTACAAGATAGAAAAGAGAAAAGTACAGCGATTGTTTTTTTTGTTTTGCTTTTTAAAGAGTTCTTCTACCTAAAGGAATCATCTTGAACCTTTTTCAAGATTCAGTTGCATCTAAATTATCTGTACCTACACAAAATTACCTCTGACCTTTTCATGACTAGATTTTCCTTTTGGCCTGTTCATTCCACAATTGCCACAGTCTTGTTATTTGCACGAATCTGCAAGAACTTTTAGAATATGCACTTAGAGGATCATTTGTTGGGAGGCATGTGTCCGCTAGGAGGAACCTCTTACAAGTGGTTTTTAGAGCTATAAACACTTTGGAAAAAATATGAAATTTAAAAAAAACACAAAACCTCGGGGCTTGTTCTGTGCTTATAATTTTATTCAGATTGCATTATGTTTAAAAGTTTGTATGGAAAAAGACAGTCTTTGTGACAGGGAGTCCACTGTCTTCCCTTAATGCTGGCATTTTGGAATAAAACCTGCTTTTCTTTTCACCAAAAAATAAAACACAAAAGTAATACGTCCTTCTATCAGTGCTAAGAAAGTTAGTGCTTACAACCATTTTCAGATTCCAGAAGAAAATAACACGCTTTTGCTGAGGTTGAACGTGGTGGAACTTAGGGTGGACATGTGACAAAAAGGCTGGTTTGGGAATCCACTTCTGGATCTGATTTTGCTTATTAATATAGATGAATACTTGTTTTTATATTCCTTTGAATATGTCATTAAGGTGGCTGTACATTTTTTTCATAGGTATAAAATGGGGAAAACTTGAAAAAGTATAAATGTTTAGAATTTGTTGGTATTTTAAAAGGATACGAAATATTTAAAAATCTTAGGCTTCCTGACTTGTAAGCCCTCAAAGTCAACTGCAATGTTATTTCTAATTGGTACATTTGCTTTGATGTTTTAAATAAGAATGCAAAAGCATGCATCCTAGGATTTTTACGTAATTGGTACGGTTGTTCCCCTGTCAAAGTATTAGTGAGGACCAAAATAACTGGTTTTAAAAAGTTTAAATACTAAACAGTATTTATTTTTCTAGTGTTTGCCTTTTATATTGCTTAACATCAGTAGTTAGAAAGGTAAACTCCTGAGAAACTTATGGAAAATTAAATTTTCATTTGTGACAGGACAGACTTTATTATTAAGGGTGTAAAGGGAAATACTAGTTCACAAGTATATTTACGAGCTTGGGATATAAAAGGAGTCATACTCTCCTGCCATGTAATGTCCAAATTCAAATATATTGAAGCCCGTCCTTTTGTACTATAGTTTAAACCATATGACATTGTTTTGACCATTTTTTACCTATACAACTGGCAGTTTCATATACAACCTAAAGTTTTGCATTTTGCCCAGTCTCCAAAAATTACATCAGTGGATTTATGTATTTTCGTTGCTGGCTTGTTTTTTGATGAGAACGGAAGCTGATGTTTCTACCTTCAGGTGCATTTACAAAACCAATTACAACATAGCAAGAAGTGTGGTAAAGGAAGATGAAATACGATGGCTTATAGCTTGGGGGACTCAGAGACCATCTCAGGAACTAGGTAGTATTTATCATAGACCTTATGAGTAGGGTTTAAAGAACTGCAGATTAGCTTATGGATAAATTGTGTGGAATTGAATGGATGGTATTTCTCTAGGGGAAATAGGTAGTTATAAATCATATTTGGCTGAGATTATAGGCTGGTATTGGGAGGAGGGGTAGGGTGTAGAGATATAAGGTTGGTTGTAGATCACATGAAATGATTTCATGAAAGAATATTTATTCGAATCACTATGTGGCCAGGGTAGAAAGCCATTCTTTGAACATTTTCTTTTCCCATCCATTATATTTTTCTTCTCCTCCCCTTAAGTTATTACCTGCTTATAAAAGCAAACTTGTGGCTAACTAGAATGGTCACTGGACATTTCCTCTTCAGTTAGTAGGAAATACTTCTTAGGCAGTGGGCTGGAATTGACTGGGGAGATTCTTAACAATCAGCACGTTTAAGTTGAAACTCAGTAGACTGTTTATACTCAACTGATTCCAAAACCCGGGCACTACTGAGTAGACTCCCCCAGGTACACAGCAGTTGAGGTGAGATGGGGTGGCCATAACCTTGCCTGTGGAAGGGGGCTAGATATCAGAAAGTTCGCCTTATTTTGTTGAACAAGTGATCAGTTAAAATACAAAACCTTTGAAAGATTTAAAGGGATGCATATCTCCCCCCACCCCCGGCTTATGTTATAAAGAGAACCTCCTTTATAGTATCTTTTAATACATTTTCAAAATACTTTCCCATAATTTTATGGAAAGACTGTACCTTGGGAATATAGTCTTGGTTAATATTTTATGGCCTGTTGTGGTCAAATTGTTTAAACTGGAGTCCATGGAAGATGGCGCAGGACAGAAATTGGACAAAAAGGGTACGAAGGCTATGAAAGGATAGTAACCCTAGGTATGAGATTCTTGAACTTGTGAAGCAGCTAGGATAATCTAGAATTATTTGTATAACACTAGGATGTAAACTACTTAAGGGTAAGAATGCCTAGCTTTTATAAAAGTAGATGATCAATAAATGAGCCTAATAAATGTTCACAGCAGCAATTTGATGAAAGATACAGGCTTGAGTGTGAACTTTAGGTGAAGCTTCCTTATAGCACAGATTGTGCCCTGTGGAGGCCTTGCCAGGATGCAGGATTCCCCATAATTTTCTTACTCCTCATCCTTCACATTAAAAAGTGTTCCACAGAACTCTAATTTAGGATGTTTTGTGAAAAAGAGACCTGTGGCCAGTTGAGTTTAGTAAACGATTTACCATGTCCCCAACTTGGAGATCCCCAGTGTACATGGTATGTTTAAACAGTTGTGAAATTGTTATCATTTCCTAAATGATACAGCCTTGTAACTTGTTTTTTGTGGTGACACCTTCAAAATTCCAGATTTTTATTCCATGGAACACACTCTGGGAAATCACTACACAGAATCCATGCTGTTACTAATGCCTCCAGGAAGTGACTCAGTTTACTAGATGACTTCAGAAGATATATTGTAGTAATAGTAAAATGTCATTAGGGAGAGTAAATTTATTGCCAGAAAAGTCATCTGATAACATGTTTATCTACCATCTCACTTTTCTCTCTGTATAGCATAATTAAGTTGATGCTGATTACTAATTTTAATTTTCTAAGGTCCCTGTTTCTCTCCTCATAATTTAGGGATAAATATTTCTAAAGATGAGTGATTAATTGTATTGTAGTATTGAATAGCAAAAGGGAAACAGGGACCATTTATTTTTACAGGTATTCTGTTCAAACAAAATGAGGATATTCGGCCTTAGCTGCCCTGTTTAAGTATTTAAGTCTTGTTTAAATACTTAAGTTATATGCCTTCAAGTAACAGTGACACATGCTTTATATAATGTATATAACTTAACAAAAATTTGTGTTTGCTATATGCTGAGCACCATTTAAGGTACTGGGTCAACAAAGAAGGCAAAGGTCCCTGTTCTGGAGAAGCTTCTATGGAGGATGGGGTGCAAGAGTAACACACACAAACCAAGTAGGAAACGTGCTATGAGGATAAACTAAATCATCATGTGGCAGAGAAGAAATGGACATACCACATGAGCCATACTTAATAATGTTTTGGAACATTATTGGTAACCAATTTTATATATATTTTTTAAAGATTAATAAATCGCTAATTCCTATTTGAAAGGATAAGGGAAGTTACTTGAGTAAGCAGCCTTTTCTCTATTTCAAGGCTGTAGTGTAGGGTAATGTGGAAGGTTGGTCCTGTTCTTTTGCTTTCCTTTGAAAGGCAAGACTTTTGGTTTGTTTGTTTTTAAAAAGCCCCTTCCAACTTGGTAGCAAGGTAAAAATTAAATCATGAGTCCCCAGATGTCTTCATTTTGTTTCCTGCTCAATTTTTTATTTTTAAAATTTTTTTATTGGGTAACTGTGTTTTTTCCAGGACCCATCAGCTTCAAGTCAAGTTGTTGTCCTTCAATCTACAGAGGGCGCAGCTCAGCTCCAAGTCCAGTCGCCGTTTTCAATCTAGTTGCAGGGGGTGCAGCCCACCATCCCATGCGGGAATCAAACTGGCAACTTTGGTGTTATGAGCACCGCGCTCTAACCAACTGAGCCATCCGGCCGCCCCACCGGCAGCTCAGCTCAAGTCGTTGTCTTCAATCTAGTTGTGGAGGGCACAGCTCACAGTGGCCCATGTGGGAATCGAACCGGCAACCCTATTGTTAAGAGCACGCGCTCTAACCAGCTGAGCTAACCGGCCGCCCCCTCAATTTTTATACCCTACTACTAGCAAATTTCCTTCTAAAGGTACTATGGGCATCCACAGTTCATAAGCTTACATTTACTAAGTTTCAATTTACCAGATATCTCTGATTTGGATAAACTGTAACAATTTATTCAGTGCTTAATTTTTTCAGTTGCAGTATTATGTAAAACTTGAATTCATGTGTTTTATTATGTAATCTCTGAACTACACGAACCTTAGGTTATTTTCCTCATTTGCTGAATAGGAGTCTTAGACAAGATATCCACAGTCTCTTCTAACTATAAAGTTATGATTTCAAGTTAAATTTGAGCTCCAGTGTTTATACATTGAAGCAAAGCTGGAATAAAATTTTTTTTTTTTTTTTTTGATTGGGGAACAGTTTTTTTCCAGGACCCATCAGCTCCAAGTCGTTTTCAATCTAGTTGTGGAGGGCACAGCTCACTGGCCCATGTGGGAATCGAATGGCGACCTTGGTGTTCTAAGCACTGTGATCTAACCAACTTAGCCAACCGGCCATCTGAAATAAAAATTTTAAGTGAGAAAATTCTACAAGAATGCTATTAAGCAGATTTCCTTTTCCCTATAGGAAATGACATGATGCATGTGTATGTCATAAAAGCTATCTGTACGTAGATCTCATCAGAGAACCCTCATAGGTTAGCACCCGACACTCCAGCATTAACAGTGTGTCAAAAAATCACATTAGTGATCCTGTATGGCAATTGAATTCTAGTTCTCTATCAGGGTCTGTCAGTTGCCCAGCTCACACATGATATTGAAGTCTGGACAGAGTCATAAACCTGAAATGAGTCACAGTTTTAGAATATACAGGTCTTAGTGACAGCCTGTTGTTACAAGTATAATCTAAATCACATCAAGCACAGAGGTAGGGTCTGTAGACAGTCCGCTGGGATTAATTAGGACCCCTAACTTCTCTAATCCCTTACAAAGCTAGATGGAATTACTTTAAGCTATCCACAAAAGTGTTATTGTTCAGTGAGATCACTGGGTGGTCAGTTTTCAGTCATTAAATATACTGCATATCTGGTTATGTATCAAAGAATGCATTAGTTGCAGTGGTGTATATAAAAGCTGAATGACATGAACTTTAAGGAATTGAAAAATAAAAGTAGATCAGTGTGCTAATGATTTTTTCTCATATGGAAAATCAACCATGCTTCCATTCCCAACATAGGATGTCTGCTGAGTGCTTTCAGTTAACAGTTGTAATAAATGTGTAAATGTATAAATAGAGTTAGGCTTTCTTTTACTTTATGCAGCGTGTCAGTGTTTGTTGCTAGGAAAGAAGAGTTCATCAGGCGCCAGGAAGCTTGGGAATAATTGCAGTGCTGCCTGTGAGTGCGTCACATAGTACACACGGGCTTTGGATTCTTCAGCAGTGGGGGAGCCTCAGCAGCTCCAAAAGACGATGTGCCATCTCTAAAGAAAAGATTTTGTTTTGACTATCAGTTAGTTGTACTGTTTATAAGGGAGTCCAGTTTTTATTTAAATGAGTTTGGTCTTTACATCAAATAATTTTATCTCCGACCCTCACACTCACCATCCAAGTGAATATTGGACTATGTCAAAGAAACCTCTTTTGACATAAATTCATATTCATCTTAGAAAATCCTGGATAACCATGATATAGAAAACACCTTCCTTGGGTAGTTGGCTCTGCGTAATTTTAATACATAAAATGATCCTTCCTAAGAAGTTTCTTTCTTTTTGAAGAATGTACTTTCCCCGGATTTATTTTAAAATTTTTAAAAGAGATAAGTACAATAATAATTACCTCCACTTCCCTCTACCCATCCCCACTGAACAGGTGAAGCAATTATGAAAATTATTTTCAGTTACTCCAGGTTTCTAAATTTAGGGCTTTGGAAGAGCCCTGATATATGGAGACAAGGTTTTTATAGACAACCATAGATAAAAGGAGGTCGAATAAAGTGATTTTAAAAGACCAGGTACATGAATTATCTAAGGAACGAATTCAGCTTTGAAACTTCCACTTCAAATTAAAAGACCTTTTTTTTTTTGCCTATGCTGTTTATTTAAGACACAGAAACATATTTATGAATAAGTAGTCTTACCTCTTTGGACCTTACTTTCCTTACCTGTAAAATAAAAAGGGTGAGGATAACACATTTTGTTACAGTGACACAAGCTTATAAGTATTCTCAGCAGAGTTTTGTTGACATACTACTTTGTCCCCTTACTGAAAATAGCAAAGAAAGAAATACACAGAAAAGAGTAAGCAGTAGTTTCCAAAGTACAGGTGTCTTGATGCTTGAATCTCTGCTGATAATTACTGGAACTAAAAAGCTCCAGTGTTGAGACCATGCAGCCAGACCCTGAGTTTCTGAGCTTTCTTCCCCACATCGATGACAATAGAGGAGACAAATGGATCTGAGCCCTAGGACCTGGTTCTTCTCATCTGGAGAACTGGACAGTTGACAGATGTGCTTCCAGTTTCTGGCTGAAAAGCCAAAGCACTTGCCAGACCCAGTGGCCAAGGCCCTGGGTCTGCTTTTAACGCTCTCTCTGTCTCCAAAGAAAACTTATGCTCAAAGGGATTCTTGCTGTTCCTCAGTGTAAGACAGGAAGAGCAGAAAGTAGAGGAATGCCTTGTAAGAACCTTAATGGAGGGCAAGAGAGCTCAAGTAGAAATAAGTAACACTCACGGGAATGCCTGCCATTTTCCAAGTACTGTTGAAAAACTTCAGAGCTATTTCCTGTTTGAAATCAGTAAGAATTTGGCGAAGTGTAAGTTATTCCCCACATTTTATAAGAGGCTGACAAGGTTAACTAGGGTTGTTGAGTTGCCTAGGGTCAGAGAGAGTAAATGACTAGCAGTCGTGACTTGAACCCAGGAGTTCACCCCACAGTATCTTGCTACCACGTCATTAATATATTCACTTTTTAAGTTCATATGAATTTAATCTTTTCAACATTTAACCTTTTCAACCATAGGAACTTTGAATCTTAAAAAAAGGCTGACATTTGTTCTACTGAGAAAAAGATTTTCAATTTGGTAAAGCAGTATAATTTTTGAGGCTTTTTGTTTTCTTTTGCTTTACCCTTACCATTCATTGGCAATCATCCAGGTGCTCCTTTCATGCAGTGTATTTGTAATGACAGGACTTACCAAGATTGTGTGACTGAAAATCTCAGATGAATATAAGTGTTGTGCTAACAGCACCATAGAAGTTATTTTCTTAATTTGCCATAAACATTTGGACTTTTGGATTTTACTTCAGAGCAGTGATATTTATGTCACTTAAAATTTAAATTTTATAGACAAGAGAAGAAAGGAAAATGGAAGCAATTCTGCAAGCTTTTGCCAGACTTGAAAAAAGAGAAAAAAGAAGAGAACAAGCTTTGGAAAGAATCAGCACAGCCAAAACTGAAGTTAAAACTGAGTGTAAAGATGCACAGATTGTCAATGATGAAGTTATTCAGGTATTATTATTCAGGTCTAGTTCTATTTTCACCCTTAACCATTTTCCAGTAAAATTTCCACACCTAATTTAATTACATGAATAAATATTTTGTAATGTTTTATTAGCCTTTCAATAGCATTTTTAAAATCCTATGAGAATTTAGACTTGAGGCTCTACTTTGTTTTTGAGAGTAAGGAAAATGTTAACTATGTCAATTATATATTGAAATCACAAAGAAATACTGGTAAGTTAGCTTCTGAAGTAGATTAATGCTATTAGATTTCAACTTCTCACTTATGTAAACATAGTATTAAAAGTTCCATTCTGTTGTATTTTGAATTAGGAACAAGCAAAAGAAGAAACTAGCAAGCCAACCCCTGCCAAAGTGAACAGAACCAAACAGAGGAAAAGTTTTTCTCGCAGTAGGACTCACATTGGACAGCAGCGTCGGAGACACAGAACTGTCAGCATGTGCTCAGACATCCAGCCATCTTCTCCCGATATAGAAGTTACATCACAGCAAAATGATATTGAAAATACTGTACTCACATTAGAGCCAGAAACTGAAACTACACTAACAGAAATAATTACTGAGACTGAAGTTCCAGCACTTAATAAATGTCCTACAAAGTACCCCAAAACAAAGAAGGTATGATTGTAAGAACTGTTTCCTAACAAGTGTCTTAAGGTGTTAAATAGACTCATATTTTAAAAACTCAAATCTGTAAGATCTCAGAAGGAACAGAATGGGAGGAGGCATAGCTTTTTATATTTGCAAAGTTTAAACTAACAATGAGAATTGCAAAACTGTAACATCAGTTAATATAAATGTTTGCATTATGAAGACAATTATAATATTCAGTCTATGATGACTTCCTTTTAGTATTGCAATTCATGATTTCTTTTAAATATTTTGCCTGCCCTATGTATCAGAAATAACTGGTTTTAGATGTATTCTCCTTTATTCTTTGTATTTTTTATAGATACCATAGTGTAGGTAGATTATAAAAATTTGAAGAAATGATTGATTTCTATAGAATGTGCTAAGAATGAAAATTTGTAAGGAAGGTTTTAGATCAATTTATTAAGATCTTTTAAAAACCACTGTCAGCTTTAATGAAACAATTATGGGAAACTGTTCAGAGATAAACCACCCAGAGCTTTGTATTTATAACTCAGAAATAACAGAACATCCTTATGAAGCTTGTTTTTCTCCCAGTTTTGCATAGAGTACAGTGGACTGGAGCAGAGATCCTTAGGCTGTCTGGGGAAGGGAGATAGATCATAAGTGGATCCTTCTCACATACTCTGCGTCAAAATACTTGAAACTTAATTTATCTTGTCTCTGTTCTTATCACATTCAGTAGTTTGTAGGTTCTGTGAAACCATGAAAAGTGTGTTTAGTAAACACCTAGGATAAACTCAGGAGTGCACTTTAACACGTTGCGTACGGCGGGGTTTAAATCCCTCATAGCCCTCTGTTCCGGCAGGTTTTTAAAAGAAACTACTTTAAAATGCACTCTTCTCTTTAAAGCGTAAATGCTTCTATGTCATTTATTATTTTTCTATGGAATTTTTTAGGATTTACTCACCTATGATGTTAGTAATCCCTCCTGGTGTGATACTGCAGAAAGCAGCTTCCTTTGTTATTAACGAAACACAAATAATTCAATAAAATGAGCACAGTAAAAAGAGTCAACAGTAAAAACGAGAATTCTCGTTATCTGTCCTTAAGGCATGGCTCAGAAAAAAACGAAGATTCTCGTGATCCGTACGCAACGTGTTAAAGGAGAGCCAGAGGGGTTAGTTAAAGGTCAGATGTACACACAGGTCTGTCCAGCGTGACAGCTGGAACTGGAGCAGCAGGTCAGCACTTGTCTTTAACACGGAGCAGTTATTTTGGCCCACTTTGGAAGGACAAAAAATAATTGCACCTTTTCTTAATAGATTAGTGAAAAGAAAACCCCATGTTTAAAAGAGATGCTACTTTCTTGATTACAAATGACTTCGTCCCTGCTCTTCAATTATTACATGACTAAATGATTGTGGTGCTAGAAATTTATTTAAATCCCTGATCAAATGCCTTAATAGTGACTGTCACTGCTGCCAGTTTTTTTGTATTTTAATGTATATGCACTGGTCTCATCTGGAGATTCTGATGGCAGCCAGGGTGGGCAGGCACTTCCCAAAGCAGATTTTTCTAACAAGCTGAACATTTTATACCTGTAATAGAAGCAATACCGAAGCTCAATTTAGTGTTTGTACCAATGTCTCCTCGATTTTACTGTTTTACAAAAGTTACAATGTGTTTTATTTCTACAAAGTATCATGTAAAAGAATTTAGGAAAAAGAATCACTATTCTGATAACCAAGGAAATGTACATGACTTGTATTGATTTTTTTTTACATCATATATGAGTGTTTAAATTACTCAATGTGTCATTTTAGGTAATTCCATCGATTTCAAATTTGGTATTAGAATATTCTATATGAGAATCTATGTAATTACTTATATATTGATCCAAAGTTTTCTTTTTTTTTTTAGCACTTGGTCAATGAATGGTTAAGTGAGAAGAATGAGAAGACAGGAAAACCTTCAGATAACCTTTCAGAAAGACCTCTGCGCATAACCACAGATCCTGAAGTGTTAGCTACACAGCTTAATTCTTTACCAGGCCTCACTTATAGCCCCCACGTATACTCTACTCCTAAGCACTATGTTAGATTTACTTCACCGTTCCTTTCAGAAAAAAGGAGAAGAAAAGAACCTACTGAAAACATCTCTGGCTCATGCAAGAAGGTAAACATTTCCTTGGATATAAAAATCTAGGAGGAGCCAAATGTCAAACTCGTTCCTATTATTTCTGATAGTGAAATGCTTTTGGCATCGGCTTTACATGGATAGGTTATGTGAACAGCTACAAACTGATTTCTACTCATTTATTATTTATGTATTTCAGCGATGGCTGAAACAGGCTCTAGAAGAAGAAAACTCAGCTGTTTTACATAGATTTAATTCACCCTGTCAAGAAAGATCCAGAAGTCCTACAGTCAATGGTGAAAGTAAAAGTCCACTACTATTAAATGAAAGCTGTTCCCTTCCAGGTATAATTTATTTTCAGTATTGTTTTAGCGTGAAGAATATGGCAGGAGTTATATGTAACTTTATAACAGGCATATTCTAGTTATTATGTAGTTTAATAAAGAAGTACATTGTTACATGTATTTTCTCATTTCTGTCCTCCAACCTTTTGGATGAAGACAGACATGAAAACCTTAATTTGCAAGTACCATGTATACTAGAGCTTATGGCTGAATTTTTGGACTAGTTCTGGCTTTTAGGCTGGCTGCTTTTCAAACAGATTCAAAAAGACTCTTAGAAATCGTTAAAATCTGTACTTCTAAGATTTCTTAGAGACCCCTAGGCCTGTAAGCCTTCTGGCAAGATAATGCTCGCATATAGTGAAATTAAGTTGGGGGTGGGGAAGAGATTGCTTCAAGACAGTAATAGCTTTAAAAACCCCTAAATTTGAGTTGGGGTTGAAAGTCATCATTATCACTACTGTCACTCTTTCCCAGAATGTATTATTAGATTATAGCAAATAGCAGCAGTATAATTTTTTATAAATTATTTCACCAACAGATTTAACTACACCACTAAAAAAACGAAGACTTTATCAGTTGCTAGATTCTGCTTACTCAGAAACCTCCACACCTACTCCTTCACCATATGCTACACCAACTCACACAGATATTACTCCGATGGACCCATCATTTGCCACTCCTCCACGAATAAAATCAGATGACGAAGCTTGTAGAAATGGTTATAAGCCCATATATTCACCAGTTACCCCAGTAACTCCTGGCACACCAGGAAATACCATGCACTTTGAGGTGAGAAATTTTTAAATGGAAAAAAAAAATTAACTCATGGGTATTTTCCCCCTTTAACAACTAATGTACTGAGATTAGCAAAAAGTTTTTAAGAAACTGTAAGAAAATTTGGAACATTCAAATTTGGAATTTGAACATTATTTTTAATACAATGAGTATAACTTTCATCTTATTGATATACAGTCAGACTAAATGATTATGTGTATGAAATTGGTCTTAAAGCAAATGATCTTATATGGGAAATGGAAATAAAACAAAAAAGAAAGTTTAAAGCTAAAGTCTGTGTAATGGTTTCTCATTTTAAGTTTTCATTTTTAGAAATATCATGTATTTAGTTACATGTTTTAATTTTCAATTCTAATCATTTCTTTTTATATAGAATATTTCTTCCCCAGAAAGTTCTCCAGAAATTAAGAGACGCACTTATAGTCAAGAGGTAAGGAGTTATTCAATATTCAAAAAGGTTATTTAAATTGGTGATTTTTTTCCCTAGTATTGTGATTTTGCTTTAATAATTATTGGTAGCTTTAAAAATACGTAGTCTCAAGATGTTGTCATTTTTTTTTTTTTTTTAATTCTGTTAACAGGGATATGACAGATCTTCAACTATGTTAACATTGGGGCCTTTTAGAAATTCTAGTTTAACTGAACTGGGTCTACAAGAAATAAAGACTATTGGTTATACCAGCCCTAGGAGTAGGACTGAAGTCAACAGGCAGTGCCCTGGAGAAAAGGAATCTGTGTCAGACCTTCAACTGGGACTTGATGCAATCGAGCAAACTGCCTTACATAAAACCATGGAAACACCTACACATGACAGGACTGATTCTAACAGCCAACTGGAATCTACTCACTCTGGACGGGGTACAATATATTCTTCCTGGGTAAAGAGTCCTGACAGAACAGGCGTTAACTTCTCAGTAAATTCCAACTTGAGGGACCTGACTCCCTCACATCAGTTGGAGGTTGGAGGAGGCTTCCGAATAAGTGAATCCAAGTGCCTGATGCAGGATGATACTAGAGGCATGTTTCTGGAAACACCTGTGTTCTGTACGTCAGAAGATGGGCTTGTATCTGGTTTCGGACGGACTGTTAATGACAATTTGATCGACGGAACTTGTACACCCCAGAACCCACCACAAAAGAAAAAGGTTACAAATTTAACAATTTATAGTCCTTTTAATAGTGTTTTTTTCATACTATTTCTGAGGGTTATTAGAAGTTATAATGATGTAAGGCATTCATACGTTAGTTATTCAAGTTCAATTTTTGATATGTACATTTTTAAACCTTTTGTAAATGCCCAGTTAATTAGAAAATGCTTACAGAGAATTAAAACAAGCTAGTATAGAAAATTCTTATAAGGAGCAAGGTTTCAGAGATCTAAACCTCAGGATAATTTATTTCACCCAGAGAGTAACTTTTAAAAATGATAACCAGTTCCCAATGAAATGGAGTTGTATATTTGTGTTACTTCCCTTTTTTACATAGAAGAGGCAGCCTTATATAGAATACCTCTTTCCTCAGTATTTAGGCCACACATATAAATACGAGTATTTTGAAAAGTCTAAGTATTATGTAAATAATAAATTCCCTGATGTACCACCATTATTTGGTTGGCAGAGATAGTGAGTGCCTTATTTCAGAGGAATGGGATAAATTAACGTCACTTATTTGTTAATGGGCTTATTGCTTTAAAAGTCAAAGAATTTTAGTGATGTGTGCTTTTAATTTTTATAACAGAGTCCAGTTGGCAACTTTGTGGGAAGCAATGTAGTATAGTGGAAAGAGCACGGGCTTTCAAATAAGACCTAGGTTCGAATCCCGGCTCCAACACTCACCAGCTGTGTGACCTTGAGTGAGTGAGTTACTCAATTTCCTCATCTGTAAAATGGGGATGCTAATATACCTATTTCATAGGGTTGTTGTGAGGATTAAATGAGATAATGTATGTAAATCATCTATATACAATGCTTGGTATATAGCAGGCATTTGATAATTGTTAATTATTGTTATTATTTGTTCAGAATCAAATTATTTTACATAATTTTCCTAATGTAAATATAGTAATTCTCTTTAGAGAAAAAAGGAATAGATTGACCCTGACATAGAAAACAAGAATAAAAGACTTGCTTTTCCTTATCTTTCTTAAGGTTTCTCTGTTAGAATACCGTAAAAGACAACGTGAAGCTAGGAAAAGTGGCTCTAAGGCGGAACACTTTCCCCTGGTTACTGTGTCCCCTCATGCAAGTGGGAACCTGAGCAGCAGCCATGGTGATGCGTGTGTCAGCAGGAGTGACAGTGGGGAGCAGGCAGAGGGCACTGGCAGCCTGGCTTTACCAGCACTGGCCACAGGGCAGAGAGCTGCTACAGACGAGAGCAGCGGCAGCAGCCCCGGCAAGGACGTGTCCGCCAGCGAGAAGAACGAGCCCGTGCAGTGGTAAGCCCGCCTCGGCCTCACTGTGACTTCAGGACTAGCCACCAGGAGTGAGCAGCTACCTTAGCCTTAAAGCAGTCTGCGTTTGCAAGGATTGGAAGTGCGCTGTTCTGAAAAGAATAAGCTTTTGTTAGTGAACGATCTTCCTGGGGCTTTTTGGTTCTCCTAAGGCTGAGATAGACATCTGTGGACATAAATTTGTAAGATCCTCTTTGCTGATGGGTTATTAATCAGCTATATATATTTGCTTGTGTTGTTATAGATTCATTGTTTACTCCTTGATAATTTTCACATTTTTCACATAAATACTCCTCTCCAGAGAACCTTTATCACCGTCAGCATCCTGCAATTTCTTTACCAGTTACCTTAAAAGACCAAGTTTAGTGTTTGTTCAGTAGGAGTAGAAGGTGGATGTAGGGTGGGACTTGGCAAAGGGCAGGAGGCCACGTTCACATTGCTCCTTGGTCCCCTACGGAGAGCGTCCAATCCCGACACAAGGTCATTTGTAAACAGTAACCTGAAGTGACATTCTGAATGTTCATACACTATCCTCCAACCTCCTTTTCACCACGAAATTGTTTAAGACAAAAGGATGGAGTCTGACTGAGCACTTCAAATAAATGAGGATAAAAATCTGTTTTGAAAACTGGTAGAAAGAAAAAGAGCTGTTTTCAAAGCTTAGCACGAAAATGTTTTCCCAAAAGAGCGAACGCTTTGCTCTGGGAGGACATGCTTTCACTATCATGTTAAATAATCTGGCCGGCAGTAGCTTCTTTGAATTAATGGTATGATTTTATTGTAAAGGACCGCCTCAACTTCAGTGGAGCAAGTGAGAGAGAGGAGTTACCAGAGAGCTTTACTTCTCAGTGATCACCGAAAAGATAAAGACAGTGGTAAGTGAGCTTGTTCCTTTGCCAAAAAGTGGAGTCAGCTAATCACTTTGCAGTTCTAATGTTCTCTTTGGGTCTGCTTCATCTCTAGGGGGAGAATCACCCTGTGTCCCATGTTCACCGAGTCATGTTCCGTCTTCACCTTCATCTCATTCAAATCACATTCCCCAGTTGCAACCCAAGGTCCCAGTCCCTTCTTTCAGTGAACTTATGGAAGGTCAGTAGCAGATGACCTATCATGGTTATTGTTTTAAATACCTTTTTAAATCAGAAAGGAGGGAACCTTTATACAAAGTTGATTTAAATAGAATGCACATTGCTTTGTAGTGTTAGTAAAAGGCAGTATTTATCATGAAATTTTACATTTACTACAAGTTTCTTCTGCTTTATAGATCCTGATCCTGAAAATCCAGAACCCATGACTACCAATGAATGTCCATCTCCAGATACTTCTCAAAATACTTGTAAAAGCCCTTCAAAAATGAGCAAGGTAATAACACTGACCTTTGAACGTGGATGAAAGTGCATGGTAACAGGCACACACAGATTATTCCGCTGTACTAAGGATCTGTTTGTGATTTCTAGATACTTTCTGTCAAACAGAATTTGACCAAACTTTAATGTGCTACTTCAATAGCTTCCATTTTCTCCAAGAGTTCCACCCCTAGTCTATTGGTGTCTAGAAAATTCAGCCTTTTCATGAAATATTTAACCACCCAATTGTCTAAAAACAAAAGATCGGGTGACATTCACTTAAAACAAATGCTGTCTCCATCATGGATCATAAAGCTGTGAGCACCGAGTGCGGCAGTATCTTTGGAAACGAAAGTAGGGAATCTGAGATTGAGTTTCTTTTTCCTTAAAGAACATTATACGTATTTAAGTAGGTACTCTTGCATGTGGATTATTTGAACAATGTAAAGGTATTATGATCAAAATGGTTTTGGGCAGCTAGTTTACCCAAACCAGTTTATCATTAGGTTAGGTATAGAAATGTCAATTATGGAACTGACACTTGCTAAGTGTTTAGGGTTATTAGAGTTCTTTCAGAGTAAGGCTTCCAAACATGTTTCATTGCTTAGGGGGGGGAAGGCAGATTAATATAAAAAATCCAGTATTTCTTTTAACTGTCTTCAGTAAAAATTCAGGGAATTCAGTTGACACTTATTACCATAACTTGAAGTGCCTTTGTGATTGACTCCGCAAACCTAGCTTATTCCCTACGCCCTTTGCTCAGTACTAAAATAACATTAAATACCAGTGTAACAAACCTCAATGTACATAAAATGTTTCTTACATTTATGTAAATAGCTTATGTGACCTGTTTTCTTTTCATAGCCTGGTTCACCAGGACCTGTAATTCCTGCCCAGCCACATGGGAAAATACTCACAAAACCAGATTCCCACTGGGAGGCAGCAGCTCCTGTGTCAGAAGCTGAGAACGGTGTTCACCTGAAAGCAGAACTCCAAGCACCGCAGCTACTGAGTCCCCCCCACGCCCTTTCCAAGGCTCACCCTCCTCAGCAGCTGTCACAGAAGCTGCCCTCGGCGCCCCTCAAGTTGCACTGCCCGCCGTCCCCGCACACAGAGAACCCTCCAAAGCCCTCCACGCCCCACACGCCTGCCCAGCACGGTTACCTCTCACCAAAGCCTCCTGCCCAGCAGCTGGGATCTCCCTACAGGCCGCACCATTGCCAGTCACCTCAAGTTGGGACAGCTCAGCGGGAGCCGCAGAGAAACTTCTATCCGGCAGCACAGAACCTTCCAGCCGGTGCGCAGCAGGCGAGCCCGGCGGCGTTATTCACACAGACCCCCTCAGGACAATCCTCGGCAACTTACAGTCAGTTTACCCCCTCGAGCCTGTCGGCCGCGGCCCCGCCCCCGCCGCCCCCGCCGCCTCCCTCCTCGTCTTACTACCCGAGCCAGCAGCCCTCCGCCAACTTCCAGGCCTACACTCAGCTTAAAGGCGGCCTCGCCCAGCAAACTGTGTTTACATCAGGACCAAACCAAGCACTTCCAGGCACCGCCGGTCAGCAAGCCGTCCCGGGTCACCACGTGGCTCCGGGCCATTTCCTACCCCCCCAGAACCCCCCGGTGCACCACCAGACGGCTGCCGCTGTGGCCCCGCCGCCCCCGCCGCCGCCGCCCGCTCCAGGCCCGCACCTCGTGCAGCCGCCCGGCTCCCACCAGCAGCACTCGGCGGCGCAGGCGCACGTCGTGGGGCCGGTGCACGCCGTCACCCCCGGGGCGCACATGCACTCCCCCGCTGCTGGCCACCACCTGCCCCCGCCACCACCGCCGCCAGCGCCCGCGCCGCTGCACCACCCGCCGCCGCCGCACCCCGCGCCCGGCCTCCCGGGCCTCCCCGCACAGCACCAGCACGTGGTGAGCCCGGCCCCGCCTCCGCCCCCACCGCCGCCGCCTGCCGGCGTGCTGGCCGCCGGGCACCATCCCCCCCATCAAGGACCTCCCCTCTTCCCTTCCAGTGCTCACCCCGCCGTGCCCCCGTACCCCGCACAAGCCGCGCACCACACCACTCTGGGACCCGGAGCCCAGCACCAGCCGTCGGGAACGGGGCCACACTGTCCACTACCGGTCGCAGGTCCTCACCTCCAGCCCCAAGGACCAAACAGTATTCCAACACCGACTGCTTCAGGGTTCTGTCCCCACCCGGGCTCTGTGGCCCTGCCACACGGGGTTCAGGGACCTCAGCAGGCATCACCAGTACCTGGACAGATACCAATTCACAGAGCACAGGTGCCACCAACATTTCAGAACAATTACCATGGTTCGGGGTGGCATTAAAATGGACTCCAAAAACATTTTTTAAAATGTTCTGTAAGATAAACTGTATATTTCATATGTACCTGTTAAGGTACTTTTTAAAGCTTGTACATGAAACTTTGTATAAAAAAAAAAAAAAAACCAGTGCTTTCATTGTATCTTTCCCATTTTTGCTTTTTAAAATTCCTTTAAAAATGTGCTATTAAACCAGTCGTAGGTATCTTTATTTTGTAAGTGAACATTCCAGCTATTTTTCTGGCAGTAGAATTGATGCTACATGACCTTTAAATTTTATTGTTGCAGTTAAACTTCATTTAGTGGATGTTTTCTATATTATTTTATACATATGCATTAAGTACAAACCTAAGTAATGGCACTATGAGGATTTTCATTTTTTTTCCTTCAGCAGCTCTGTGAGTGCATCTTAGATATAAAAAAACACAATACAAATTTTTATAGTTTGGTGTGGACATGGCTCATTTTGTTTTATCGGTTATTTACAAACAAAATGTAATTTAATGTATAGATGATTTTTAATGTCTCCTGACAGACTGTAAATACTGCATTTCTTTTGCATATATAATTGCTTACAGCTTTTCTCATTTGATATATAGCATTGTACATATGACAAGTCTGCAAAACTGTGTGATCTTTGTGAAAGTAGTACAGTATATGGCCTTTAATTTCTTTTTTATTTTAAATATACTGTCACATTGAAGCACTGGTTGGGCATTTTAATTCATGTTAATAAATCACAATTATGTCAGTTTTACCAAATTGTCCTGTACAACTTCTGAGATTGGGGTTTAAGCAAGTGTTTTTTTAGAAGTTATATTTTCCAGTATGGTTTATAAGGAGCCTTCCATTTTCTTTAGCGACTACTACCTCAGCTGGACCAGCAAGCGTCAGGGGCAGTAGTAAGGCCTGCTCTTGTAATGTTCCTGCTGGTCATTTTGGCAGGAGCAAGAGCCATGAGAAAGAAACTATGAGGTGACAGAGCTCTGTACATTGAATTATGTTTGAATACAAAATGAACCCATACCATTAAAGCATTACACAGAAAAGTTATAGATTGTAATTTACAAGTGTTTGAAAATACGGAAATATGGAGTAGTTTGCCTAAAAAACACAGGAACAATCTAATTTGTACATTTTAAAACATAACTGAAATGTCCTATTGATTAATCAAAATTATTTGGAAACCTTAAATTAACATTTACTGTCTAGCTATACTACTTTAAAAAGTAGCGGGAAATTTTTAAAATTTCTTTTGTGTACAAAATTAAAGGAAAAAGGCATTATTCTTAGCTCTCTCAAGTGAAATGAAAACGGCCTCTCAAGTGAACATTTTATTGCTGAAATATAAAATGCTAGTTATTTTGGGGAAAATAAAAAAATTCTTACTATTTTGTCTTCTGCCTCTCAGGAGGATTAATTAAGCATAACCAATAGTAATGACCATATTTGTCATAGTGTCTTCCATCATCCAATTACATGGCAATTTGGCACAGTATACAAATTCTGTGCATTGGTGAAAAAAGTAAACACTAAAATGACTAAGATTTGGCAGTATCGTAGGTCATGTTTTACACTTTTAATTTCCATTTCCTTTTGAAAATTAGCTAATGATAGTACATTAATACAGCTGTGTTTAGGAATCATTCCTAATCAGCTTCAAGTTTTAAAAGAATTTAGGTCAACTTTACCATCCTTTCCTTTATCAAACAAAATTCTCATGGCATTCACTAAAGCAACTCATGTCCAAGAAAAAATGGCTTTACCATCCATCCTGAAAGTTTCAAACAGAACAAAGTTAACTAGCATAGTGAAATATCAATATCTCTTCGAAGGATTTTTAATTCCTCGTAGTTTTAAATTTTCTTACTACATAATGTATACAGAAGCTTTATAGAAACTGAAGAATTTTATATAATTCTTTGACTCCTTAATGAAGGATACATACTCTCAAATACTGTCTTCTACCAAAATTTCATTAACGTTAAAAAAAAATTAGTGGAAAAAAAGTGGAATTTAAGAATTAATTTCAACTGTAAATACAAACTGAATTGAAGTTTTCTACTCCAGCAGAAACAGTTGTTTTTTTCTATTAACTAGTTATGTATGTATGATCCAGCTACAGGAAGAAGCAAGTTAGTAAATCAGTTTTCACCTAAAAAATGTATGCTTTTTTGAAGCACCTATATCCACTTTTTTTCTGCCCTGGGCAAGTTCTAATTTCCAGCCAGCTTCTGAATCTGCTGTAATCACATATGTGATCCACTGCTTGTCATTTCCATGAAGACTTCACATGGACTAGGGAGAGGAAAGACCGGGCATTCCACCAGCCGGCTCTAGTGTGCGCGGCATCAGCGCTTCTCTTGGCTCATGTGCATCATCGTCAAGCCACCAAGGAGCTGCCGAAAACCACACCACCCCTAATACAAATGAAGATTCCTTCTAGAACAATTGTTTTTTTACAATAAACTATTTAGGCTATTTTATCATAAGGGACAGATCCTTGCAAAAATCCGTAATAACATAGTTTATTTCCTAACAGCGAAAACTGCATTAGACAACTTTCATTCAAGTGTGCTAAAGCTCTAATAAAAATTCTTACAGACTCAGAGAAGACATAATTGTACCCTGCAGTTCTTAGAAGAGTGGTTCCTATGGAAATGGTGGATGGCATCACTGGTCTACTGCCACCACCTGTCACAGGATCTATATGGTAACCCACAGCCTCATTAGAAAAACTTAGAAGCACACTTCCTAAATGAACAGTATGTTTGACCTCAGTGATACGTGACATAATGCTAACTCCTAAAAGATGACGTGTTTTGTTCCCTCACAGTAAACTCTGAAAAAAGAAAAAGAAAATTCACAATGCTCAAACAAAATGTAATTCATGTTTTTGATGAAACGTGAATGAAAAACAATCACTGAAATTCTAGGTATTAAATCTATACTACAGCATCTTTTCTAAATCCATCTTCTTTACTTTACAAAACAATGAATTATATCCTTGTAATAAGCCTTAACTCATGTTACAGAAGAACTACCTTTCCTGCCACAGCAACGCTGGTCTTCCCTTTAGTTTTGGTTACACTATACTAAAAGGATAGCACATTTGTTGATTCTATCACTTCAAATATAGGCCAATGACCAAGGCAATGTCTGGGGAAAAAAACTGAAAACACTTTAATTTTTAAGACAACTGCAAGCACCTCAAACAATGGATTATTGTTACAATACTTGTTATCTTTTCACAATCTAATTATTGCAAAGGCATATGGATCAATGTTAATGGACAGTTAAGAAAAACGAGGCACCTCAATGAATGTAAAATTAAAAAACAACTGGCATTCACTCACTTCTAAAAGAGGCTAAAT
The DNA here is from genome assembly GCF_057876585.1 of Rhinolophus sinicus. Taxonomy (NCBI): domain Eukaryota; kingdom Metazoa; phylum Chordata; class Mammalia; order Chiroptera; family Rhinolophidae; genus Rhinolophus; species Rhinolophus sinicus. The sequence goes on from NC_142504.1 coordinate 48,593,284, forward strand.
ACACCTCTATTTATTACATTCTAAAATTGTATTGCCTACTATGGTTTGTGTCCTGGTTTCTACAATTTTAAGGAAATGCATAAACAAAATTGTGTGCAACCTGCAAGGGGAAATCATTTTCTCAACTTCAGTGCATGGAGTGACAATCAAAAAGCTAGTAAAACATTGTAGCCACACCTAAAACTGCCTCCGGAATGAACTCGATCGCTGTTACCTCTGAGACAGTAATATTCGGCCCACTGCACTGCAAACTGGATAATATTGGTTCTAGACAGACGAGCAAGATTTCCCAACATACATGTAATTTCATTTCACACACCGATCATGTTTCTCTCGTCCAGTTTAATCTTTGCCGAGTTAACTTACAGTGCTTGTACGAGGCAACACCACATGGGACTAGGCCATCGCATTTTTAAGGGGAAATTGCTGGTTTTCCTTAAAAGTACTTTTAAAATATGCAAAAACAGGAAGGGGGGTGCTAAACTATAATACGTACTTGAGAATGTGAAGTATGTCCTTTCTTTCTGTAAAGTGCCGTATAGGGAATGACATAACCAGAGCCACTCTGTTTGAAATCCAATGAAAAAGGACCGTTACGGAATGAAAAGTTTGCACAACTCCCTGGAGCAAAGTCTGCTACATGCAACTCAGGCTACAAAGCCTCCAGACTGGGTCGCTTTCCTGAAATCAGCATCTCCATCCCACATTTAATGGAAATTAACATTTACAGGGTGCATTACATACACTATAATACAGGAATGACGTCCCTTTGCCGGAAGATAAAATTGTACATTTCCTTGCTATTTCTTGGTTCCAACTTGATAATTTCTTAAGATTGCAAATTATATACTCAGCTAAAATATTTCTTCATAAATAGTTACAAAACCTGCCAAAACACAAGAGGGAAAGTATTTTTCGTTCAAAAAAATTGATATTTGAATGTCACACAAGAAACAATGCTTAGAGACGTGTTATTGTTTCCAGAAGAAAGTGGGTCAGTAAACTACTAAGCTGAAGACGAAAGACTACCCCTTCCCCAGGATCACAGTGCACAAAAGCAGAATGTCAAACAACAGTACCTCAAAGCAAAACAAAGGTCTGAGGAGGAAGCCAGCTCACTTGTAATCCTGTTAAAGAATCAGTCACCGTTTAGGTCCAATGTACTGGGAAACATTTGCTAGCTCAGAATGCTGTATTTGTAGAATCTGCTAAGAACTCAGCCAGGGATGCCGAAGGCATTCGCCAGCTGAGGCTCGTTTTTCTGGAACCATTTCTAACATCGGGATCAGGAAATCTGTAAACTGTGCAGCGTCTTCATGGGGCCACCCGTACTTTTCCACAAGGACGTCGAAGAGGCTCCAGGGCTTCAGCTTGGTGATGTGCCGCAGTTCTCCTACGGGGAGAAACACACTGTCAGGAAAACTCCCGCTGCCAGGCCGGGCGGCCTCGTGCCAGTGAGGTAGGTACCTACCTGCTCGACAGCGTGTGACAGACACAAGGCCAGCTTTTCTCCTCACACAACAGTCATCACGTGTACATGTGAGTGTGTCATGTTTCAAGCGCATGTAAACAGGCGTTCATTTATAAGGGAACAATTCATTCACATTAGTTCTAGGTTTCTTTCAATAATCAGCGCCTGCGGCGCGCGCCCCGAGGGCTCTCATCTGCAAAGACCGCTGCAGGCACCTCACTCCAACTTGGCATCTTTTCCAACTTGCATATTTGCTGAGAAAAACTTTAAGATACACACGATTTAAACTCCTTTCGCATGTTAGCATGCAAAGGAAAGGGGATTTTTTTCCTGGAGAACAATGCTAGTCCAGAGAACTTTCTGTGATTGCAGAGATGTGCTTTATCTGGACGGCCTAACACGGTAGCTACGAGCTCTGTGTAGCTTTCTGAGCACTTGAAATGTGGCTTGAGCGACCTTAGAACTGAAGTTCAATTTGTTTCAATGTAAATAGTCACAAGTAATTAGAGGCAACAATACTTGACAGCACAGCTAGCCACCAACCCGAACCAAATGCCATTCATTTGTGGTAAAGTCTGATATCAGGACATCAGTTTGTAAACCCTGAAGTTATTCTTGTCACCATGTGCCGCCTGCAGTATCAACACAAACAGCACTGACTGACACAACAGAATGACTCACAGCTAGTAAATTGCTCTGTACCTGTAATAGCCTTTTTCCTAATGGGAGAAAAAGTTATTTTTAAGCCAAACTGCCAAGAGGTCAGGATAACTTTCACTGTAAATAACTCGGTTTCTCTACCGTTAGAAGTTTTCACAAGATACCCCACTGCCAAATAGAGGCCTCCCTGGGTGCCCCACAAGTGTCTGCCCCAGCAGCTCCCACAGACAAGCTGCACACCATTCCCCACACCCTCTTGGGCCCAGAGCCGACGCATGCAAGCACCACGCGCACACCTCATGCAAGGGCCAGTTCTCCCCCCCGTTTCACCTGTTACCATCTAACCAACACGCTCAGCGTTCTCGTGATGTGCTTCGGAAGCCCTTTTCAGGGACTTGGTCTGGTTCACCCATTTAGTCAACTCAATTAGAAACACACCCCTCCTCTTTCTTTAATTCAAGAAAATAAAAGAGCATTACAGAAAATTACCAACACAAAAGAAGAAATGACCTGTAATGCATGAGGACCTTTTCTTTGGGCCTATATTCTTTCCTAGGAACTGCTGTGTCTACACAGTAACCATGATGGACACAGATTCTAAATAAGGAAGTCTTTAGAGACTGTTTCCTGTTAAAGGGGTTGGCGTGTAAATTAAGCTTCTGGCGCCCACATGAGGCTGCGAGAGGTGACCGCGGCTCCAGCGCAGGGCACAGCTGTTTTTACACAGGAAGGGGACCTGCCATCTCAGAGGAGCGAGTTCCCTCCTGTGGAAGGAAACAGGCTACATGAGAACAAGGTCCGAGCCTTCACTGAATGGCCATCCTTTCACCTGGAAATTCAGTTCTAGGAATCCTGCCTAAGGAAACAGATCCTGGCACCCACCATCCCACCCCCAATATATGCTCACTGCAAAATAATATATACTTGCAAAATTTCAAATAGCTAGTAATGGAGAATGGTGTTAAAAAACAACAACAACAACCATGGTGCATCCCTTTGATGAGTGTTATTTTTTATCACTTAAACATCGGGAAAGTGATACGGTATAGTATTTGGTAGTAAAAGAACAGAAGCCAAAACTCTGGCTACACATGATGGCGAGCATACCCTTCAAGTGCCCATGAGGACGGAGAGCAGGCACCGGCAAACACCGGCTTCGTCATGAGCTTGTTTCTCTCTCTCTGCATTTCCTGCACTGCTGCTCTGACTTTCTAGTGGCACCTGATCTCACCAGAGCTAAAGGCTAAAGCAAACTGAGGACGCTCCCGCTTAACGTGCTACAACAAATCCTCTGCGAAGGGGAGAGCTTTATTTACCTCATCTATTCTGACTGGCAATAACTACTCTGAAGATTTGGGAAAGAATGGAAATGCTCAGAACAACACAGGAATGGAGTGCCAGTTTTTACACTAACTAAAATCCATCAACAGGCATCAAATTAAGTACAATCCTCAGTGAAAAGAGAGCAACTTTACCGTACAGATGCCTTAAAATCTGTATAATTGTGATGAAAACAATACATATTAGCAGCACTATAAACTGATTTAAAAAAATTTCCCAGGCCAGCCCGGTGGCTCAGGCGGTTAGAGCTCCGTGCTCCTAACTCTGAAGGCTGCCGGTTCGATTCCCACATGGGCCAGTGGGATCTCAACCACAAGGTTGCCAGTTCAATTCCTCGAGTCCCGCAAGGGATGGTGGGCTCCACCCCCTGCAACTAAGATTGAACACGGCACCTTGAGCTCAGCTGCCCTGAGCTCCCGGATGGCTCAGTTGGTTGGAGCGCGTCCTCTCAACCACAAGGTTGCCCGCTCAATTCCTCGAGTCCCGCAAGGGAGGGTGGGCTGTGCCCCCTGCGACTAGAAAACGGCAACTAGACCTGTAGCTGAGCTGCGCCCTCCACAACTAAGACTGAAAGGACAACAACTTGACTTGGAAAAAAGGCCTGGAAGTATACACTGTTCCCCAATAAAGTCCTGTTTCCCTTCCCCAATAAAATCTTAAAAAAAAAAAAAAAAAAAAAAAATTTCCCCAAGAAGAGCCTAAAATAAAATATCTAATATACTTTTGGCCAGGTAATCACACACAAAAACCTGTATGTGCAAACATGCCGTCTATTAATAGGGTAACATGCAAAATAACCCTAAGCACCGACAGCTATTACATCCATAAATACTGCAACATAAGAGAATGCTGAATTGCCTCGAAACATATGTGGATTATGTAGCTAGGTGGGAAAACTCGATAATACCAAGAAAAAAACAGGAAATAAACTCGCCCAAGCTCTATGATTATATGTAAAACTTCTTACATTTAATTCAATGATAAGAAGAAATACCCTTTTATAGCTGATAAAGGTTACTTAAAAACAAACTCTAAGGGGCTTCCGGTCAAGACGGTGGAGTAGGGAAACACTGCTCACCTCCTCCCACGACACAAAGTTACAACTAAATTATAGAACAATCAACCTTGAGAACCATTTGAAGACTAGCTGAACAGAACTCCTATAACTAAAGATATAAAAAAGAAACCACTTCGACACTGATTTATAGCTTTCTCTTAGTCTCTCCTTTACAAATTCTAAAGTATAATCTACCAGAAAATAAAGTTCTTAAAATAATCTCCCCTCCTCCCTAAAACAAATAAACCCGAAGCTCCCAAATTTCTCTATCTACTGGAGCAGAAATGCCAAGCACAGGCTATCCTGACGAGTCTGGGCCGAGCCCATTTACCAGCCCCAGTCCTGCGTATAACACACAAGAAACAGCCCCCTCCACTACCACCACTTATAGGAAATAAAGTAAGTAGCTAGCTAACAAGTTAAAGAATTTTTGCCGTGACACAATTTTTTCTCTTAGCAAAATATACCAAGATAGGTTTCGCTGACACAAATTTTGGAAATAGCCAGACACATAATTGTGACAGTGTTTACTTTTTAAACCACTTGCAGCCTTTCTTTCTTAAAGAATACTGAACATCATTTAACTGCCTCAGCCTCACACAGGCATGCAAACAAGAGAGCAGCCAGGCTACTCACTAGGCAGGTGCCCTGCCTCTTACAGTCACGGGGGGGGGGGGGGGGGGGCGCCAGAATCACCTTCCAAGCTGGGCCCCGGACCAGGGACAGGAAACAGGTCCCAAGGAGGAGGACTCCTCCTCCAGAGAAAAGGCTTTGGGACGCGACTGTACCTGCCAGTCCCAGATTACTACATTACTCTTCAAGGAAAAAAGTTAAGTGCTTCCATTAGACTTCTCTTAAATATTCTTTTAAGTGATTTGCAAAGGGAAATACATTATTTTGTCCATGAAATTATAATATTCCACAATTAAACATATAAGCATGTGAGGGTTCACAGCACACACAGGGGACTATGGAGGCAAATCCTGGTCTGCGTATTTCAGGGAATACTGGTAACTAGAAAAAAAACTATGATATAAAATGGATGAGAATAAATTTTAACAGCATACACGTAGAAAGGAATCTATCAATAAGTAATTTACTGGTACAAAGCAAAACACAAGAAATCTGAACAAATTCCTACAAAGTACATGTTGGTAAATACTGTAATAAAAAATAATAAATCTATATAAACCTTACCTTCCACACATATAAATATTAACTCAAAATGGATCACAGATCTAAACATAAGATCTAAAACAAAATTCTTAGAACAGAATGAATCTTCATGACCTTGAACTAGGTAATGGTTCTTAGATGTGACATAAAAGCACAAGAAACCGAAGAAAAAGTAGAAAATTGGACTTCATCCAATTTTCAAAAAGAAAACTTTTGTACTTCAATTATCACACATGTGCATTTGAGAGAAATGAAAACACATATCCACATAAAAACTCAGACATTAATTTTCATAGGAACATTATTCAAATAGCCAAGAAGCAAAAACAACAATGCCTATCACTGATAGAAATACCAAATGTAGTAACTACATCTGTACCTAAAAAGACGAGCACTGATTCACGCTGCCACATGGACGAACCTTGAAAACATCACAGTAAATGAAAGGAGCCACTACAAAAGTCCACATACTGTGTGACTGCATTTATATGTAATGTCCAGAAGAGGCGAATCCAGGAAAGGATAGTAGATTAGTGGCTTCTGGGGGCTGAGGGTGGGGAGAATAGTGAGTACCAGTGGACACAGTGAATGAAAACGTTCTCAAATTAGACAGTGGTGATGGCTGCACAACTCTGTGAATATTTTAAAAACCACTGAATTGTACACTTTAAAAGGGTGAATTGCATGATAATGTAAATTATCTCTCAATAAAGCTGTTACAAAAAACCTGGTACAAAGCACAAAACAAAATAACTTCAAAATAATTCCAATGTTGTGTTAATGCATATGGTAAAAATAAAACATTTCACTAACTAGTAGATCATAATAAATGACAGGAATAAATGGGATGAACTATAATAGAATTTAGTTGAACCTGTTATAACAACTTCATATTTTTGCATCATATGTTCAAATTCAAAGTTAAATGATTGAAATAGTAGTTCAAACCTATGATCAGTTGTGGTGTGTGGTTTATTTTCCAAAATGCCTTTGCTGTGTGTTCTGCGTCACTCCAGGACACAGCAGCTTCCCTGTCCTCCACAATGCTAGCTGAGGGGCAGGGGGGCTTTTTCCTGCAGCCTCCAAACAGGGACCTAAGAAAGAGTGAGAGGGTAATTACACCCGATAGCGAGTAGATGACTAGGGCTGTCCCAGGCAAAGTGGAATATACCTTCACTCTGCTCTAGCTAACAAAGGAAAGGCATCCATCCAAAGCGAAGATGGGATACAGATTAATGTTTTTAAACTTAATAACTAAATACACCTACTCTTCACCAGGCACTCCCTAATCCAGGCTCTGGGGATCCAACAGTAACCCACACAGACCCAGCCCTGTTCTCACAGAGCTCGGCCTCCAAGATGAGAGCTTTAGACCCAATAGTATGAGGAAACTTTTCTAGTTATTGCCACAGGCCAGGTCACACCGAGGAGATTGGCCATGAGCTGACCCTTCCGAGGCCCAGCTGGGCGTCAGACACCTCACAGGACAGACGTGATTTTTAGCTTTAACACCCACTCTTGCTCCCTGTCTTCGCAGTGGGATGAAATCTGCTTCCCACCAGGAGGACAGAGAGCAGGAAAACCTGCAGTTCACTCCCTCAAGATCCCTGGCTGCTTTCCAATGTGATGTAAGCAAATTAACAGCAAATTTCCATTTTGCTTTTCTTAGTAGCAGTTCTGGCACAAAGATATTCTATTTAAAAAAAAAATTCAATGGATACATTTAAGATCCTATTTTTTTCCAAAACGTACCTGTGCACACATTACTTAGGGAGGAATGCACAAACACATCTTTTTGTGACAAATCATGCAGGTCATCCTGAGGGACATGGTGAAATCTATTTTCATGACAGGCCCCTCATTCATCATATTATTCCTGTGACTTCTGTACAAACCCTAAAACCCTTCTGATTTCCACAGTTACGATAAACAAACAATAATTAGGAAAGAACTTAAGTCCCAATTCCCAGTCATTTTAGGGGATTTCTTGCCTAGTCATAAATTCTCTCTTATATTCAAAGGAAGGAAAAGACTCTAGTTCCCACAGTAACACCAAATCAAATTGTTTTTGGTCTACTTGTATCTTGACCAAGAATGCCACATGCATTTCAACTCTGAGAGTAACCTTCAATTGCCTCAGAGAGTCGTGTACGCAGGTCCTAGCACATGTGTGATACCGTGTTTCCCTGAAAATAAGACCTAGCCGGACAATCAGCTCTAATGTGTCTTTTAGAGCAAAAATGAATATAAGACCCGCTCTTATCTGACTATTTATTTTACTATTTTATTTTACTTATTTTAATATAATACAGTATGATATAATGTAATAATACAATATACATCCTGGTCTTATATTCATTTTTGCTTCAAAAGACACATTAGAGCTGATTGGCTAGGTCTTATTTTCGGGGAAACACGGTAACAGTGTGACGATGGAACAGCAAGGTCCTCTGCAAGAACTTTCTATTCCCATCTGGCGGCAGGTGGGGACGGGCACAGACCCCACGTTGTCCCAGGAGCACAGGTACTGACAGAAAGGCCAGTGTGAAGCTGCCTCCCAGCACAAAGGGCCCGAAACAGGGAGCGCTGACGGGGCAGCGTCAGCTCACCACGCCTCCCTCATCAGCCTGTCGGGAAGGAGAGCCCCCACCCAACAGGGCACGGAGAGCAGACCCTCTGCTGCTTCTGGGTTGGCATTTGGCAGCTGCTCTCCCAGGAGGGAGGTCGCAGCTCAGGCCAGCAGCAAAGCCTAACACATGAGCCTCAGGACAGCTGCCACCCCAGCACACGTGCCCTCAGGCTGTCCTCACCATTCCAGGCTCTCCTTTTGTCCCTTTTCTTCTTCTTCCCCACTGCTCAGTCTGTGGGTGGTTCACAACCCACAGACAGAGAGCACAGAGATGAGGAGCCCTGTCTCTGTAAGCAGCTCCTTGCACGGAGGAAAGGCAAGCGGTCACACAATGGGCGGACGCTGGGGCCCTCACATGCTGTATGCCAGGTGCCGGGACCTGCTGACCCACCTATGCAGCCTCCTGACTTGGACCGAGACGGGTGCTGTGGTCGGGTGCCCTCCTGGTTCTTCTCCCTCCTCCCAGGGCACCAGCAGTGCTGTTCTCTGTTCCCTGACAGACTAGACTGGGTGCTCCCAGCCTCCCTACCTCCTGCCCCCACCTGACAAGGGTAAAGGATATGGCTGAGGGTTCCCTGCAAGTCGTCTACCAGCCAAGGCCTCCTGGGGGCCAGGCCCCCTCCCACAGGCTCTGAACACATTCTGAAATGGGGAAGAAGGGGCTGCCTCATTAAAATAAACACAATCCCCCAAGCCACACTGAATCCAGAGCTTTCCTTGCTTTAACCATTTTCAAATCTGGAAGTTTCTTAGGGAAACTTAGGCTGCTTTGTCACTGGTATTGTTGTCCAGAAGTTCATAAAGTTTATACTGTTTCCCTGTGGATAACTTTGCTTTAGCAATAATACCAGCTATTACTTGGGCCACGTGCTACCCACGCATCCTCCTGGACTTTCTTGTAACGACGACGCACCTGAAGTAACCCCCATGGACTGATTTAGAAGCAGCGGTTCAGGGCTGACATCACGACACGAGCCCGTCGTAAGCATGCTCAAACCCAGCTCTGTCACTAAACAGTTCAATGGCCAAGCCATTGCCTGCCCTTCCCGCTACTTCGGCCTGTGAGCACCTGCGTGGGGGGAAGGGAACTCTCTATCTTCATCATGTGACCCAGACTTGAAGGCCAGATCCTCAGAACCAAAATTGATACCGGTTGTATGAAGAACAGGTTTCAACCTGACAATTTTTTCCCCTGTGATAAGGTAATAAGAAAGTAACTGCATCTCGTTACATGTGTCACAGGCTGCCCGCTGGGTGGTCCCAGATAAGCTGGGAGTGCGCTCAGGGCGCTCAGATAAGTGAAGCAGGAAACCACCGTCTTCTCATGGTTAATTCTTGAGTCTCATGCATGTAACAGGGAAAAGTAATCTAAAGAATAAAGCAAGGACTGGTTAGCTGAATATCACCACAATATACAATAAAGGATTACTAGTCTGTAAGAATTCCCTACCTCATAGGAAAATAAAAAGTCTATCTGGTGTTCCAAATTTGGCTAAAGCAGGAGAGATAGAGTATCTGGGACTTACAGAAATTTCTAGAAACACCATGTCCTGCTCATACCAACTTTAAAAGTTCTTTAAGAGTGTTGCAAACCCACCTCCCCAAAAAACAAAATTTGAACTGAAAAAGCATGAATTAAAAAGACTAACTATGCTCACACAAAAGAGTGTGTCACTGGGGAGGGGTTCTTTAACTATAAATCCCCTCGGGCTTTTGGGTGCTTGTTAAAATTGACCACTAACGAGGGACTACACAGGGCAAAGAAATAGTTGTCCAGGGTCACACCACGGGAAGTTCCACAAGGGCTCAGTATTGCAGCATTCACCTATAGTACAGTGTGAGGGAGGTAACACAACGGCGGACAGAGTCCCCCAGTCAGGATGTGAGGCACACAGGATTCACAGGCCTCCCCCCACTCGGTAAACAGCTTAGACAGATCAGACAGAAGATGGCAGTTAGTGTTCGGGAAGCCCCGTGTCCAGGCCACCTCTGCTCCAATGAAGAAACACCCTAGGGCTCCATGAGCACATGGAGTACGTGAAGATAAGGTAAGCTGGTTTCTAAAAATCACTTAAACGCTTCTCATAACTCTGTGAGCACAGATTGGTGCTCAGAGTAGGAGAGGAGGTGCGGAGGAGATAAATAGCAAGGTTGTCTCTTACAAAATTCTTATTCCACAGACATCAGATGGTTCATCCAAGTTTATTTCTTGGGAGCGATCTTCAGCAGAACTCCCCAGTTGTGAAAGTCCAGCTCTTTCTCCACTGCCCAAATGCGAAAGCATAATTTCTCCTTTTGGGAGAGGATTATGCTGAAATTAGTGTTGCTTATATAAATACCGTTACCTTTTCTGGTGAAAAACTCCTTGGAATATTTCCCCAACATAGCGTATTTTCGAGGAACTTTCCCCAGCAGTTCAATGATCAATGCTATGTGATCTGCATTGGGAAACATTGCCAGCAAAACAGAAACACACGACAGTTTAATCAGTACACTGCATGCAGACACTGTCACGGCCCGCGCAGACAGAAACAGAGCGCGACCTGGAGGGCTGAGGGCCCCGGCGTGGCCCTGGGGCCAGACGGGCTGGGGCACAGGGTGACCGCAGCTCAGGCAAAATGTGGTTTTCCCTGTCAGCTTTGAAACCAGCACAGGAATTCTGCTGGTTTCTCCTAAATTCTGCTGAATTTAGGAGAAATGCCTTTGTCGCCATTCATGCTGCAAATGGCAGCTGCTATTCCGTTTCTGTCTGCATCGTGGCGCTTTTCAAAAAGAAGAGGTACTACCTCTGCGATTGAAGAATTCCCGAGAATATTTTCCAGACAGAGCAAAGTGCCTTGGGATACTGCCTAGCAGCTCTATGATGTGAGCTATGTGGTCTACGGAGGAGAGAAAAGGAGACGGGAATGGGAGGGGCCAGGGGAAGGAGGGGATAAAAAAAGAGGGGAAAATTGAAATTAGTAAAAACTCAGAAACAGACACAAATCAACAACGTTTGCAGCACACCCATGCAGAGGCTTCTGGGACCGGCAGGCCTCAGGCACCATCTGGAGCATTAACGGTGACTGATGCCAGCTTACCCCAGGCCACCCCAGCACTGCAAGCAAATAAGCATGGACATAGTCAGGTTTACTGAAGGAATTCAAGCCAGAATGCCCTGGTTTTCAAACTCAGCTCCCAACAGGACAGAAAAATGGGCAGCAGATCAGTGGACAAAGGGACCACAGAGAGGCGACGGGGTTCATACAGCCTGTCCTCTCCTGGCCACCTGGGCTTGGGGCCTGTGGGCAGCAAGCCGGAGAAGCGGGCGGGCTCAGCCCAAGGGCTCTGTGAAGTGCCACCCCTGCCAGGAGGTGCTGCCCATTCACTGCCACTGATGGGGCTTCAAGCTCAAAAGAAAAAAAAGGGGGGGGCCCAGAATTTGGTGTTTGAAAACCATAGCTCTATTTAATTACAAAAGTACAACAGTGCCCAGAATTTCAGGACCCTCAGGAGACCCAGCAGGTACTCAGCGGGCAGCAATACTCACCTTCATCTCTGGAATAGTCCTCCCCAGAATGCGGCTCAAACAAATAATCTCCGGTGGCCAGCTCAAATGCCTAGGACACAACAGACGACATGCTAAGTGCTCTCCACAGGGACTGGCCCCCGAGTCAGCAAACTTTTCTCCTTGTGCAAGAGACCCGCATCTTATGAGGATCTGAATCAAACCAAAGAGCCTCCTAAAAGGGATCAATACCAATTTTTCTCTTCCTTCCAAAGAGTTCAAAGCAGCTTTGGAAATATTCTTACGGCTCCTTTACTGCCAGGGGTAAGGGCTATGCGCGCTCCATGTTGCAAGAAGCTAAACCGAGCTGTCCGCGCATCGGCTGCCGCTGTGTGCAGCCCTGGCCCCGCGGCCTGCACTTGGCCTCTCACGGCAGGACGAGGACTCCATCCAGGTGCACATCTGACTCCAGAGCCTGCCCTCAACCTGCAGGCTAACTTGGCCCCTGGATGGCGGTGCTGCCACTCTCTTGAAACAAAGACCTTCATGTCTTAGTAACCAAGGGCTATTTTCAGAATTTCCTCATTTCATTCATTTCTGACTCAGTCAAAAGAACACTTAGAGACTAAGAAGCCCCCTTAGTTCTGTGCCCCGGGGCCAGCAAGAGCCCGATGATGGTGCAGCCCTCCTGAGATGGGGGAGTGGCTTCCTGACTGACCACTGTCTGCCTCGTCACCCCAGCCTGTGGGGGAGGCGATTTGTTTCCATTCCCACCAGATAGTCTACTTCCCTTGCTCACATATACACACAGAAAATCTCAGGACCGTGAGTTTAATTTGGTAACAATACATAAAGACATCAACTGCTTTGCTCTGCTGATCAAATGCCATGTTTTAAAAACAAAACAAAACAAAAAAGGAGAAACTAAATCCCATTTTTGGTTGTTGCATAATTTGGTTCTTGCAAGTATCAGGTCTTGCTTTTGTGAAAGACGCTCAGGAGCCCAATCCCCCTCCACTGACACCTGTGGATCAGTGACTCCAACCCCCCCCAAGGTGCTGCCCTCCCCACCCCACCCCCCACCCACCTTCTCCTGCTGACAACCAGAGTGTGGGGAAGGTACCCTTAGGAAGACTCGTCTGCCTGAGGCTGGCCCACCTCTGCCAATACTCTGCACAAACCACAGGTGGGTGCTCTGAGCCCAGCACCACTAGCTCATGACCTCAGGACGCCTGCCCTGAATCAGACCTGCGTCTGAGCAGCACCTGGACACGCCAGGTCTTGGCAGAGGGAGGTGGTCGCACAAGTGCTGCAGGGTCTGCGCAGGTCCTCACTTGGCGCCTCTTCACCCAACAAGGACAGAAACATTGGCCAATCCCAGATCAGGGCAAAAACCTTCACCTTTGGCCACAAGTCCAAGAGGAACAACTGCATCGTGCACTATATGGACAGAGAAGTCTTCCTCGCCTGGGACACAATCCATTCAATACCTTACAAGCCAAGAGGAAAAGGTGAAACGCTAATGGAGAAAGAAGACCAGGAAGCTGCAAGATGGAAGCTCTAAGGAGAGCTGCCCAGGACGCCTTCCTTGGGTTCTGGCTCACTCCAATTAATTTTCAAAAACATTTCAATCTGGTTGTATAGATTCTTACAGCCTAACAGTAAGATATGTCCGCTGAGTGTTTGAAAGATGACCGTTTTGATTAGCACCACGTATTTCCAACGAAACCCTTAAGCCAAAGCAGCCTGTCGGTGAGATGGAGAAAACAAAAGGAAGCGGCCAGAGGGAGGCGCCATCATGTTCCCTGGAGAGTGATGGGTAGGACACGCACAACAGGGCAAACGTTCCCACGGAAGCATCAGCCTCTGGACCTCACGACCCGCTTTGATGCCGGCAGCTACGAAACCATTCAAGGTTCTCCCATTGTAAGCTCGATAATTATTAGGTTGGTGCAAAAGTAACTGCAGTTTAAAAGGTTAAAAATAATTGCAAAAACCGCAATTACTTTTGCACCAACCTAATAGTATTTAGTTTTAACATTTGGAACTTTGGATTCTTCCATCTGCACTTGGCCTAACACCCTCTGAAGGCCTTCCTCTCGGTCAACCTCCGTTCTCAGGTTCTGGAGACATCTCTTTCCTGAAATGCTCCCCCATGCCAAAGGGCCCCGTTCTGAATAAGGTCACCGACTAGTTCTGTGATGTGACCAGGGCTAAAGAAGTTTGGTGAAATGCGTCAGGCTGGCTTTGTTCCCATGGCCCCGAGTCGGACTTACCACGGAGTCCACAGAAAGGGATCTCTGACCCACAGGTGCAGAGGCCAAAGCCTCCGCCCACACAACATGATTAGATCATATACACTGACATCTGGAGGGGCCCCGAAACAGAAGGGAAATGAGACTCCACGACTGTGCATCCCAGCTGCTTGGCCTCGTTTGTCCTCCTTTTCCAGCAATAGCAGCTCTGCTCCCTGACCGCGAAGCCTCTTATCAGTGCGCCCTGGTACCAGCTTCCACGCAGGGGCGCCCATCTCCACCGTAAGACAGTCACCCTGCGACGTGGTGCCATTTGTAACAGTCAGAGGACCCCAGGGCTCACCACCAAGTCAGTCTGGAGTTTATTACAGCTCGTGTTATCAAATGAATATACTGTTATATTTTTAAACTTCAACAGGGCAGGGGTGAGGAAACGCTGCCGCATCTTTACCAGGTTCTCTGTGAAGAACAGAAGCGACCTCTCAGTCATGACCTTCTGGGATAAGGGGTGGGGGTGGGGTGGGCATGGAAGGCCTGCCCCTTCCAGAAAAAAGAAAAAAAATCACCCCTAAAACCAACTGATTTTTAAAAACCCTCATGAGCAGCACTGAAGGAGCTTATGCTTAATCTCTTAGGACGGGGGTAGGGGGTGAAAGGAGACCAGTGAACGCTTCCCCTTAGGAGTTACTGATGTTTTAAGTATGCTGCTGTGCACAGCAACAGCTAATGGAAGGCAAGGCAGATCATCTGGTATGAAACTGTACTGACAGCGCCACCATTATTCTACTGCATCTGTAATCCTGTCCTATTTTTTCTGGTTATATCACCAAAATTTAACACCAAAATTAGAAGCACAGGATTTCAGAGTTGAAAGAGTTCTCAGAGTCTAATTCAGGGCAACCTTGATACAGCGCCTCTGTGTTGCTGGGGAAAACGGGGCCTGACCTCACCACATCCTGAAGCGGATCCCTTCTCCCCTGCAGCTCTACCTGTTCCAAGCTCCCTTTCTTCTGCCCTCGCCTCCCACAGCTGCCCAGCCCCACCCGGCCTGCCCCTCTGGAGTCAGAGCGAGTCTAATTCCTCTCTCCAGTGGTCTCGGAATTCAAAGGAACTAATCCTACTAATTCTTTTCCATACCCAGCAACTGCAAGGACTTCATTTTTGATACTTATTAAAAAACTTAATTTTAAAATGACCTGGTATTATCTATCAGAGCAATGTGGGACTAAAAGGGCACAGAGTTTCAGATCTATGTGGCCTAATCTGTTGCCTCAGGTCATGCAACTTGAAAGACACAAAACACCTACTTTTTGTAACATTGCTTAAGCGCTGGATGCTAAGCAATGCTTTTACTTTAGCATCAGAGGCCAAACTATCCAGCACACTCAATTGTTACACTAATCTTTGAATAACAGTGAATTTAATTATTCAGCATTGCCTTTTTTAATCAGAAGGCAAGTGTCACATTGTCCACACAAGCCCTTACATTTAAATATCAGAGAATTTGGGAAAAAAATATAAGCAAAGCATGAAACATCACCCTTATCCACACACACAACACACACAACACACACACACAGTATAGCCCACAAAGAAGATGCTGAATGGGCCAGCAAAGAGAGGGCCAAGAAAGAGAAACTGAAATAGGCTTACGGATGATGGACTATTCTCGCTCGTCAATTCACAGGCAGGGAGTAAGTGAGAAAAAGGTGCCCTGATGCGCTGGAGGAGAATTTGGATACAACTAAACTTACGATGGGCAAAACTGGCGGCAGAAATGAACAGGGCACTGGTGGAAGAGACGGCAGCCTGGGGCCCTGAGGAAAACACCCCCACGCTCTGTGGGACTCAGTCAGAGCAGCACATGCAGCAGCTGCAGCCTCACAAGTGACTGCAGAGCCCAGAGCAATAGCCAGGACAGTGTCTAGATTTCACTTTAGAGAAGAAGAGAGATGGAACACTGGAAATGGGCAATCCTTTCCTCTCCAGAAAGAGGCCACTGTGACAGACTCCAGCCTTTCAGCCGTGGACAGTCTTCCCCTAAGACACAGAATGAGTGAAGGATGAAGCTGCAAGCAACCTAACAAGCTTTCAGTAACCAAAAGGCATTAGCTGCAGTCATTTTGTCACCACAGCAGAGGGTCTGATTTTCAGGGATGAGGGATCTCTCTTGAGGAGAGACTGTCTCTCAAGGACCAGACCAGACCAAGCCCAAACCCAGGACAATTCTTTCAATTCTTAAGACTCCCAATACAGCAAAACCTTCCCCTCCCCATCCCAGGGTGGACAACCATCAGTCAGGGAAGCTTTAGGCCGCATGCACTGCTAAGACTCTCCCCATGGTGAGCATTACGGGGATGAGCCTCTACACGAAGAAAAGGGCCAAGGCCGCTCTTACCATACACGCTGTACTCCAAATGTCAGCAGGTGTACTGTAACCTGCTCCTATTAAAACCTCTATGGATCTATACTGACGCGTCTGGATGTCTTCTGTGAAGTGTTTATGCTGAAAAGGAACAGGACGCATTACCACGGAGGAACACATTAAAAAGGGGAAAACAGTGAATTTAAAACTGCATCTTCTAACACATGCTCATGACCGAAACGTTTTAGAAAGAAAACAACTTACCACCCAACAAGCATTTCCCAGGTCAGCAATTTTAACTCTAATTTTGTCGGCATTCCGGGGATCCAGCGGATTCACCAGCAAGTCAGCTGCCCGGGTTTTTGCTGCTGTGAGCAAACAGCGGGACAGTTAGTGGGGGGCAGAGGTGGGCTGCACATGTGCACGCGATGTTTGCTGGGCGCAGAGCCTCCTTTTCTAGAAGGGGATGGGATGATCGGTTAGGCCTCGAATTCTGTAAACTGAACTCAACAGACTTTAAAATTTGAGGTCTCATCTCTGGAAAATATTTCACAGAAGGGAGCAAACTGGGGGACCCACAGAGCCCATGGATTCTGCCTTGCCCTCTCCCCTTTATCTCACCTCTAGGGCAGGCAGCCCTGCTCTGCTCCACATTATGTCAGAGCCCATTCCCTAATGGACCCCACCTCACTCTTTTGTGCTTTAGCACCCGCATCACGATGGTAGAGAAAACGCTGTGCTGGGTGGCCCATCCCTCCTGAGTGACAAAGTTCACCTGGTACCCGCACCGCATACCCCTCCCTCTGCTGGGGCTGATGGCAAGGATTAGACGATGGTTAATTAACAAATGCAGATTAAACGCTAGGACTAATTAATCGTGATTTAGCTTTGCACAAGGAACACTCCAGAACAGAGGTCTCCTGAGACAGCCTGGGCCATACAGGCAAACCTCTGAGGTCCCTTATGATCTTGTCAAGTAAACGGGCCACTCTCAACCTCAGGGACCCTGAGAGAATGTCAACAGTAGTCACAGGGCCAGGCTTTCAGGCCTCCGGGAACCAGAAGAGCTTCTCAGATAAGTCTAGACCTTGCCGGTACCAAGCACAGATACGCAGGGTACAAGTGACAGAAAAAACAACTTGGGGGCCCAGACAGAAAATGCTGGAGTTGAGTCAGCATCTTCGTCAAACCTCAAACTGACCTACAAGCTCAGATTTCTGGAAAGGATGAGATATAACCATGGCTTCTATTTATTTTAAGAAGTAATTCTGAAATGGTATTTACAGACTAAACAGAAGAGCCTGCTCAATGCAGAACATTAAACATCCTTTTGTTTACTCAAAGCTGGGCTCTGCTAAAATGAAGCAAACCTCCTTTTGGGTACGCCCCTGCTCTGGAGCCACAGAGCTGGAGGGGGCCCTGATTCGTCAGCACCCCACACAAGTAGCAAGGCCAGTGGTTAGGCAAGGCACCCAGGACTTGGGGCACGCACACAGCTCTCCAGCAGCGGCCAGAGCATGCGGAGAGAACTCTGGCCGGCATTTTAACCCCGAGATACATTCCTCGGGTGTATGGGTCAGCCTGGGCCGGCCAGGCTCACACATAGGGCAGGTTCCCTTCTTGCTACCTGCCCGGTGCCCATTTCCCTCTTTATAAGAAGGCTGGTCCGCCATGGAGCCTCACCTGAGGCCAGAAATGAGCTGAAAAGAAGAAACACAGGAACTCGGAAATGATGAGACGGAAAGCGCAGCGAGCCACACGAGGAGGCAAAACGTACACACTGAACAGAGAAAAGGCTCAGAAGAGTCCCAGGAGAAACACAAAAGTGCTGACTCAATGAGTCGATGCACAGCGCAAGAAATGGCCGGATGAATCCTACATCATTTAATCAGGACAGTCAGCAGGCAAAAAAATGGAATCTGAGGTTTTGCAGAACTGGATTCAAATCTAAGTTTCATCACGTACAATTTAAACTGTTTGAGACTCAGTAAAAACGAGGAAGAGGCAGGGACCACGCCTCCCCCCACACACAAGTAAAAGACCAAAGGCAGGAGAGCTACAGCGGCTGCTGGCTGGCCAGATCCGGGGGCTCCGCTCTGCCTGCGACCAGTCCAACCACCCGTCCTCTGAGGCCAAAGCTTCTAACTGGCCAGTGAAGGGCCAGCCCTCCTCTGGTGACAGCCTGCTATCCTGATTCAGGTTTGTGGTGATCCGGCTCACAAATGCTACTATGCAATTTATCTTAAAGATTTAATTGTATAAGAACACAGAGGAGGTAAAAAAAAGAATTTGCTTGTATTTCTGACTTCCTTTCTCAGCGTGGCAGTTACCTGTGCTAGGGTACCTGATGGCAACACTCAACAAAGCCCGTTTAAACACAGGGACACTCAGGCTTGCTGCATAATCACACCAATCTTGCTTTGCCTGGGAATCGGATCACCTCCTCTGATTAAGTCATGATTGAGGTGACCTGTGACAGCTCTTCCTTGCTCTCTGCTTCTACCAAGGAGGGGAGAGAGAGGTGGGAAGATTTCACTCCAGGAAGGGCTGGAGTCCTAGTCATTTGTGATAAACCGTGTCTGGGTGACATTGTATTCATTCCATGAGAAGCTCTTCTAGAAACTAGTCAGATGGCAGCCAGTAGGACCTCCGGGTGATGACACAGCCATCATTAGGTATCTGCAAGGGACCACACCAGGCCCCCACTGACTGTTCACAGTTTGAAACAGACTTATAGGAAGGCATTAATACCCTCTGCAGGAGGCCCAGTACCAGGCCCAAGTAGCAAAACTAGGAGATTTAATGGCCAAACCTAACCCACTCGTTCGCCAAATATTTACTGAGTCCCTTGTATGTGTCAGGTGAACACATACTTGGCACCGGGAACAGTATGAACAAGACGCAGAGGGTTCCCCCCACCACACCCCAAGTTAGGAAACTCATGCACCGGCTGGGAATATGGGCAAGAAAGAAAATTTAAATGAACGATTCACACACCATGTCAGGTGGTGAAGAAACGAGATGGATAATGGTAAGGGTGTCCTGGGGAGGTCTTTCCTGAGAAGGTGACACGGGAGGAAAAGGTCTGAATCAAGACAGGCATGGATGGGGGAGGCTCTCAGAGCAAGAGCAAAACGGAGAGCCACCAGCAAGCGGGCACTTTGCGAAACTTGAGAAAGAAGCCAGTGTGCGAGGTGAAGAAGGAGCACAGGAAACAGAGAAAGGGAGTGAATGGGAGACAACATGAGAGAGGGGCCGGCAGGGAACAGACAGTACAGAGAACAGACCGTACAGAGCTCGTAAGTTAGCGAGCGATGCCTCTGGGTGTTTTTCTAAGAGGAAAGACCTGGCGAGCAGGGTGGGGCGGGGGCAGGGGGAGCTTTATAAAGCTCTCTCTGGCCCGCTCTACAGAGAATGGGCAGGGCAACAGCCGTCCAGGTGAGATGGGCTTGGAGCCAGATGCCACCAGCCACGGCTGCTGGTGGTTACGAAGTGAGAGTGAAGTGATTCCAAATACCTGCAGATAAAGCCAACAAGCCCACCCTGCTCAGGGTACTTGTCCTGCAGATAGGCTGTGGCTCTAGCAGCTGACAATCCAAGAGGAACCCTGCCTCTTCTTCTCCAGGGACAAGTCCACATTCTTTAGTCTGGCATGTAAGTTCGTCCTCAACCTTCTCATTCTGGCCCGGCCTTCTCTGCTGCTATTCCCTAATGTACATGCTCTGCTATAACGACAAGGACCTACACATTCCAAATAAAGCTTGTTTCTCTCGCCTCGGTCATGTAACAGCCTCCAGCCCATACCCCTTCCACGCAGGAACACCCCCCGTGACAGAGGTTGCCCAGGCTGGGAGGCTGCCCACCTTTCAACAACGAAGCTGAAAACCAAAACTAAGTGCCTCCAAAGATATGACTGGATAAGGACGACCTGCCCCTGCTATGTCCCTACAATTTAACAATACTGAAAAGATCTGCTTGGTAAGAGACCGAGGTCAATAAAAAAAATAGACCTATTTCTCCCTGATTAATGCAAGAGACAGGCTGCTGGGGATGGAATGTGTGTTGGACAGAGTAAAAATTTGATTGTAAATGTGAAAAGGGAAGAGTAGAAGAATATACGCAGCTATCACTGTTTTGTTTGTTCCTTATTCAATCAGTTTGTTTAGCACTGAGTTAAATGCTGAAGATACAAAGGGAAAAACACACAGCTTACATCCCAGTGACGAGAAAGAGAATGGAAACAAACAATGACCATACAGTTAAGAAAAGCATGACCAGTAGGAAAAGAGAGCAAACCTGCTGGGAAACACAACGAGGACTGGTGTTTGAGTCACTACCTGACAAAAGAATAAAAGTTTGCCCAAAAAATGGATAGATAGGAGGAAACATTCCAAACCAGAGGAAAAGCATAAGCTAAGGTACAGAAGCATGAGCGAACATGCCCTATGCACACACACACTCTTTATTACGTCCTGAAAATAAACCGGGATGAGGCTAGGCTACATGGTGACCAAAAGGCTCAGGAGGAGTGTGGCAGCACGAGAGTAAAGGAGACACACAGATGTGAGTTCTTCCTTAGATGAACCTACATCCAGGTGAAAGCATCGTGTAAGTACCTTCCAAAAGTGCTGCTCAGAAGAAAGGTACTGGAACAGAATAAGTCTACCCAAGTGAAAAATAAAACCCATCTTTAGGATGATGGGTTACAGCCAACACAGGAGGCTCGGCAGGTCTCCCACCTGCTGGAACAAAAGGAGCTGCAGAATTTCACGGGATGCTTGCAAGGCTGGCTCACGCAAGGACTCTCCATGTGTTAAACACTCTTGTCAGCAGAGGGAGCAGAGGAGGTTTCTGAGTTTTCCACTGTGGGCCAGAAGGGAAACCAATGGTGACGCTCAGTGTTTGCTTCCTGAAGTCCCTTGGCCTGACACCGGCAGAGATACGCCATGTGTCATTCTCTCTCAAAATAAGGGTTTGATATAAGTCATCACCGCATTTAAGTCCATGCCACTTCCTTTAAAATTTCAATAGCTGAATCCTCTAATCAGGAATAAGTATCAAAATAGAGTAAGACACCTTTTCTTCAATATAGATAAAGAGCAGCACATTTTTCCTTGAATAGAGATGAAACAAAACAAAACCCAAAACTAAATATTATACTATGAGACGAAAGTACAAATTACAAATTAAACTACATATTCTAGAAAGCAACAGGTATTAAGTTCTTAGACTCGGAAGGTTTTGCAAATGTATGCTGTCACTAACTAAACACAGAAAGAATGAGAAACGCTCAGAAGTGGGACCTGACGTGCGGAGGCAAGAGAAAGCCTCGTGGCACAGAATACAGTTTCCATTAACTAATTCCTCACGAGTACAAAAGCACTAAAATGAAAACAGTAATGCACACGGACACGGCTTTACCGCCTCTAGCCAGGTCCCTTCACAGCACCTGTCAAGTGTGTGACTCCCAGGCCACTGAAAGCAGATACCTGGTGAGGAGGGACACTTACTTTTTGGCAAATCCCCGGTGCTGGAGGCTGACACTGTCCTGCTTCTGTCATGCGATGGACTGCTTTCCTCAGGCTCCGTAAGCGGGGATCCCTCAGAAAGCGCAGAGCCACAAGCCACAGGTTCTAAGGGCCCAGGGAACAGTGACGTGGAAAACTCTGGAAACTGTGACTCGGGAATTTTATGTCGTCCATTTGGCAATTCACCATTGAATTGTTCATAGGAGCTGCTATATGTGTAATCGCTTTCTGCATTTGGCTCCTCGAGGTTATATTCCTCGGGGTTTGGGCAGTCTTCTTCATCGTCGTCTTCATCATCCAGCTGCCGCTCCAGCAGGAAGGGGCCATTCTCTA
Source organism: Rhinolophus sinicus (assembly GCF_057876585.1). Classification (NCBI taxonomy): domain Eukaryota; kingdom Metazoa; phylum Chordata; class Mammalia; order Chiroptera; family Rhinolophidae; genus Rhinolophus; species Rhinolophus sinicus. The sequence goes on from NC_142504.1 coordinate 48,615,586, forward strand.
TGTGGCCATTGGTTCTGGGCGATTCTATCCACGTAGGGTCTATGTTCGCGAGTTCTGGCTCAACGTCGTCTTCGTCTTTCTCAACGATTTCCTTCTCGGCATCTTCTTTCTCCTCCTGGTCCTCAGCTTCACCTTAAAAAGTTGATGAGTCAAGAATTAGAACTTTACTCTCCTGATCACAGTGGCACTAGCGACTTAGCTTCTCCAACGACACATTTCTGAATGTGCTTAATTTACATACTACACAGCAAACACCTACCTCTTGGCTCTCAGGATAAAACCCTCAGGTTTTTGAAAACTTATTTTTCATTTATTAAATAACTGGCCTACTCTTATGAGAAAAAGTTAGCTTTGGGAAGAAAAAGACTCTTAACAGTTGCACTTCCATTTCTACCCTCTATAATCTTCAGGTTTTTTGGGTGCATTACTATTAGGTAAAAGGTTAATTACAAAATAAAGCTATGATAGCGACATGGTGTTTCTCAGACATTTTCTGTATTTTAAACAACTTTTGAAATATTAATATTTGTGGCAAATATTTCACAAATGAACTACCAAACTGTTCCCCATACTCCCAAATATGAACTGGAGAGAATCATCCTCTCATCTGAAGAAGCAACACAAAGTCAGCCTACGTGATGACTCGGGGGCGGCGTCCCCTATTAATGACGTCCCTTGGCCCCCCTGAAGCCTCTTCTACAGATTTCACTGACCGTTGTCATGTGCAGTCTCTCCCTCGGCAGCCTCCTCTAAAACTGCTGTTTTTAGTTTCACCTCTGGGCGGTATTCATCATCTTGCTCATTGGAAGGTACAGCTGCTGTGACGTTTTCTTCTATTATTTTCCTTTCGGCTTCTCGCTCCAATTCTTCTATTTCCTGCAGGCGCTTTTCCAATAATTCAGCCTGCCTTTTCTGCTTCTTTTTCAGTTTTTTCTTTTTGTTTTTAGAAATTTTTCCTATCTACAACGTAAGAAAATAGCAGAGGTCAATTTGCTTCTTTTTAAAGCACTATGCAATAGTGTAAGGGCTGGCAGAATTACAAATACTAACAGTCTGTTTTTTCAGGTCATGTTCAATTAAAATCACATGTCTAGACATGAGACCCACCTGGTGGCTAGGGTTACAGTCAAATCAGAAAAAAGAAATCAATGCCAATATCAAATAATGGGACTGCTATGAGGTCCTGCCCTCGGAGGGGGAATAGCTTAAATCCAATAAATACTTCTTTTTCCTTTAAGCTCTAAGAACTGAATACGCTGAGATACTCTTGCCTTTAAACAAGAAGCATCTCCTGTAAGGTTTTTTGTTTTTTGTTTTTTTTTTGCTGCTTCCTATATACCAAGTAACAATGTCCCTTCTCCTTCATGTCTTACTCAACTGTCTGCCAACAAAGAAATGCCTGCCAAAACAGGTGTATTTCATTTATTGTTCGTCAACAGCACTGTTTGTGTTTGGGTCTCACACACTGAGCTGTTATCAACAGCCAAAACTGCATAAATGTAAGAAATGAGCATATGAGGTAAAGGAAAAAAAGAAAAAGGCAGTTTAATTCTGCCTCCAATCACAGCCTGTGACGGGGAAAGTACTAACAATGAGAACCTCCAGTTTTCACAGAATCAAGCAAAACAAGCCACAGGAGAACTCTGGGAAATGACTTGCTCAGCACCTCCGCAGGCGAGCTGGCGTCACTGTTACAACTCCCTCTCGGACTGGGACTTGCATCCCGAGCTGACAGCTGTGTGCAGCGCTCAGTTCTGGACATTTCCTTTCAAATGCTTTTGGTTCATAAAATTTGCAGGTGACCCACCAACTCAAGATACATACACTATCCTCTACTGGAACCAATCCAGGTTTAGGTCCTTTGAGGTAAGATTTAATTCCAGGCAACCTGCTTCATTTGACTGGACTTACGTGTTTTAACAGGCCCCCAAAATAGATAATACTCTTTCATATTTAACTACTGGCTAGGAAAAAAAAAAAGATAGAACAACGGCTTTAGGAAAACAGGTAACCTAGAAGCCAATCAGAAACAAGGTAGTTTTTTTGGAATAATCACACTTCAAACCCTCTCTCTATCATCTCACATTTCACCAGAGTCGGCCAACAGCACTCTACAAAGTACATGAGAAAAATGAAGATCAAACATGGATAAGCTCTAACTGAACAACTCTAAAAATCACTTCAACTGATCAAACCGTAAGTCTTATATGTTCAAGGATGCACAGTGTTTATGAACGTAATCTGTCTTTTATGTTAGTATACACTGAGAACATCTGTGATTGAGAAAGGAACAGAAAAAAAATGTACAACCAATTCCCCAAAACAACAAATCGTTCCAGAAACAGAAAAGAATGTTACAATTTGGAAAGTTCAATCATGAACAGTTGCTTTTGACATGAAGGTGAAGAAAAGTATATGCGTAAGTACTTACAGGTTTTTGCTGTGGAGCGGTACTCACTAAAACAAAATAAAACAAAATGACTATTCAGAGGAAAATTGATACATATATCTTTATGTAGGTAATTTAAATTGTAAAATGAAATAATTACTGCCTTTTAATGGCTACCCGATTACAGAGATCTAAAGAATGTTTATCCAACTCAAACAAATGATTGGCTCTTAAAAAGCATAGCAGTAGTTGCTATATGGAACCATCTCTCTTATTTATCTAAAATTAAATACCCATTGATTTAAAACATAGTCAGCCCCAAAGTATTGACTGATAATTTAAGAAAATGGAGAAGAGTTCATAAATGACGTCATCGAACCAAATTTGTTTTATAAACAATGCAATGAACACTTTAGAGTAGAATATGTACATCTATGTTTGAAAACTATTTAGCAAGTTTATACAACTAAAATAAATCAAATACTGCAGCAAATATTCTAGAAATCAAATGACCAGACCTTGCCAGCCTCAAAAGCTTGACAGACTATGGTTCCATGATCAAAAAACCTCCTGAAGGTAGAAAACAAGATTCAGAGGTGCTGCATCTCCCCAAAACCCCAGCCAGCCAGTCACAGGGCTGCAGACGTGTAGTCTGCACACCTGCCTGACAATACACTAAGCACAGATATCACAAAGGGAGGGTGACAGCACAGCCACCACTTCACTGACACCATTATACTCAGAAAAAAACAAAAGAAATAAAACTAACCACGCCAATACTCAAGTCACTTGGTCTTCTGTAAATGGTTCCTAATACACTGGTTCGGCTCAGATGGAAATAGCTGTGCGAACCAAAGGCTAGGAGCATTCTAAGGAACCTGAAGCTAGAAAAAAATTCCGATGACTACAGGTCAGCTACGGGAAACCTGCCACTGTACAGCCCTCGACAGAGAAATGGGCAACACACAAAAATGTTCAAATGTAGATGAAGCAGCAGGGAAGAATTTAAATGACCTTTTCAGGGAAAACAGTTAAGTAATTCAAATATTACGGTATAATTTCATTGCGGCATCTTCCGTCTCAAGAAAAAGGTCTAGTTATTTCTAGGAATCAGGCTCTTACAAAAGTTCCTAATAGTGGTAATGCACAAAGGTGCCTCCACTGCTTCACTGTGCTACCTTGCAGGCCCTCAATGTCCCCAAACTGGCTGAAACAAGCTGGCTCAGCTCCCTCACCTGCAGACCCCGAAGGAGGAGGAGCACCTGCTTTCTGCCACTCGGTGGCCTCGGCCGCCATTCTTCTCACATAAGCGTCATCCACACACATCAAGATGTTTTCCGGCTTTATGTCAGTATGAATGATCTTGCACTTACTATGTAGGTAATCTAACCCCTGTAGAACCTGTCAGAGTAAAATCAAGAGGGGAGATGAGGTATTAATACCTTTATTAGTCAACATTTACTTGTAAAATAAGTAATATTATCACAAGGCGCAAAATTCAATAGACAGAAAAGGATATTTAGTAAAACTCTCCTCCCACCTTGGCCCCCACAGGAATGTAGCTCTTTCCTACAAGCAGCCAATGTGTGTAATTCTGGAGATAACTCAGGCTCACGGAAGCAAATGCATCTCTATATATACTTTTTTAATAACAACTTTATGGAGATGTAATTTACATATTATACAATTTACCCTTTTAAGTGTATAACCCAATGGTATTTAGATGTGCAACCACCACCACTATCTAAGTTAGAATATTTTCATCACCCAAAAAAACCACCGTACTCATCATTAGCGGTCATTCTGCATCTCCGCCAAAGTCCTATGACCCCAAGCAACCAGTAATTTACTTTCTGTCTGATTCTGGATATTTTATACAAATCATACAAAGTGGTCTTTTGTAACTGGCATAATGTTTTCAAGGTCCATCCATGTGTAGCATGTATCAATACTTCATTTAATTGCCAATTAACATGCCATTGGATATACCATATTTTGTTTAGTCACTCACTTGATGGATATTTGGGTTTTTCCAAGTTGGGGCTATTATAAATAATATTGCCGTGAACATTCATGTAGAAGTTTCTGTATGGACAAAATATTTTTATTTTGGGGGGGTATATACCTAAAGGTGCAATTGTTGGGTCCTAGGGTAACTCTGTGCTTTGCCCTTTGATGCACTATGAACTGTTTTACGTAATGGCTGCACCAGCCACACAGAAGCGCTCCAATTTCTTCATCACGGCCACAACTTGCTGTTGTCTTTTTTCTTTCAGAGACTCTAGTGGGTATGAAGGGGTGTCACATTGACCTGCATTTCCATGACGGCTAATGTGCATACATGTTTTAATACTGCAGGAAAGGAGGCCAAAGTTTCTTGACTCATTTCCATTAGAGAGGAATTTTCTTTCAGTTCTTCCCATGAGTAAAAATTATATTTAAAATACAGATCATGTTTCTATACATTAGAAATCGTACATGCTTAATAAATATTAGCATTTAATAAATATCATTCAAATATTTTAAGTTATTTAGGGTCTTGTCCACAATAGACAAGAAAGTAGGAAAAAGACAAGCAGAAGATATATGTCACCCAACTCTGGAAAGCTCTTAACAAAAACCCAATGCTTCTGCCTACCTGAGTATCTGGCTAAACAACCTTAGCGATGACACTGTATTAGGAAGTGAAGGAACAGAGGTTTCAAAAAAATGAAAAGAGGAATACCTGTCATTCAAACAGGATGAAAACCTCTCGTCTAATCCTACATTCACCTAAAACAACTTTTCCTAGGAAGTATTTTTACATGACTTTATTCATGAGCATCAGTCAAGCTCCTATAAACGGGCCACACACTATTACAAGGTGTTTGATATATGGCAATAAACAAAGTTCCCTGTCTTCGTGGGCATTACACGGTCTTCGCGACCTCATAGAGCTTCCTGTTTCATGCCAAGGGGAGGGAAGAGACTGGCCAAAAAGAAACCAAGCTGAATCACGGGCACAACAAAAGCAATTTAAAAAGTGGATGAGTTCCTAGTAAGTAGTACCAGTAACTATCAGCACTTTTCCTAAAGGTCTTTTCACCACCATCTCATCCTCTAGTTGCTGTTATCTTTCCAACTTAGGTCTTCCATCGTTCACAGGTTGTTTTACGCTGTGGGAGGCTGCACAGGTCTAAGAGTTCATGTGATTCACTATCCGACTGTGACAATATGAGTTCCCAATGACAATGAGGCGCTCGAGATAAGCAGTGTTCTCAGCAAAAATTTAAGAATCCAAATTTTTAAAATACTGGCTATTGCACTCAACTGGGTTAACTTTCCTAAAGAAGCATAGTTTATAATGCCTGTCTATGAACACATGCAAAAGACTTCACCGCTGGGACAAATTAAGTAAGATAATGCAAATCATTAAAGGAAAGGAAACCATTAAAGAAACATAGCATTAAAACACAGCTTTGGGACTCACACCATTCCTACACTGCTGCTCCATCATTTATTCACTGGGCAAGGTATTTAAGCTGTTTGAGCTTCCATTTTCATATCTATGTAAGGGGGGGATATATCTATTTGAAATATGGTAAGAATTAGAAATAATCTGTGGAAAACTCAAGAACAAGGTCTACCTCACAGGAAGCCTAAAATAAGTGGCACAAGCGATACAGAAGACTTGTACTAATACTGACTAAATAGCTATAACTTTCCTCCATCACGCATTAAACTTCTCCAGTCTTATTTTTCCTGTCTCTAATATGAATACGCTCTACTTGGTAACTTTTGTGGTATACCACAGCAATAAAATCCCATAACCTGATTCCATAATTTCTTTTAATGCTAGATTTAAAAAAAAAAAATCTTTAGCTGTAAGCTCAGAATGGTTTTATTTTCAAAAATATCATTTGTGTTCCAGCTAGTGAGGTTTAAGCAATAAAGCACCCCAAAATCCAGAATCAAACAATAATGGTGGGCAATCATACAACTATTTATGTAGAATTATTATGATGATGCAAAAAAAAATCAAAATCAGAGTTTCATGCTCAAGGATAGAGCTCCCCTTGCAAATTCTTAAAAACAGTGAAAAGGAACCTTTACTAATTTCTATTCTGTTGCTTTCATTTGTCAAATCATAGTGTTTGTCTCTCTTGCTAAAAAACATACTCGGCCTCATCAGCAGGAGGCAGCAGAGACCCTTTGGCTGCCATCTCTCCAAACCTACAGCTGCCACTAACGATGAGACCCATCTAAGCACAAATGGGCCAGGGACAGGGCTGCATCCACTCAGAGAAGCCAAATCACACCGGGGCCAGTCTTCTCCATGGGAGACAGACGTGCAGGTCAGTAGCAACACAGAAGTGAAGACACAGCCCAGGGCTGGGAGCAAGAAGCCCCAGTTCTGGGTCAGGAACTAACTAGCCATGGCTCAGAGCAAGTCCCTTCACTCAAGCTCAACTGTAAAATAAGGGGCTTGGTCGGATGGCCGCTAAGGCTTTTGCCCATACCCCTATGAACCATGTCAGAGGTCATCTGTTACTGGTGTTAGCACCATGAATCTGCTCCTTTCCACCACAGCTAGAAATAGAAAGAGAAATAGGTCCTGTCATCGTGCAGATGTAAGAGGAGTAAGTTGAGAGTAATGTGGTTAACATCTCTCAAAGGTGTGTCCCGGGCCCTGCACAGTAAAGCTTCCCCACAAAAACCCTCAAGTACAAAGAAAAAGACAGCGACTTTCCAAATTATTTTCTGATTCTGGTCACACTGTGGGGACCTTCTTTCTCCCCTACCTGAGCAAGGGATACAGGTCACGAAAAGCTGGCCTGCCTCTCATTCTGTGGGTAAGGCCGAGGGAAACCCCACGGGCAGCCGGCTGAGCCAGCAGCGTGCAGCGGGCTGGCCTGAGCGAGAGCGCTGCTCTGAGACACCAGTTCCTTGCGGGTGTTGGGGAGAGACAGAAAAGCTCTTTCTTACTAGGAAAGCTAAAGCTCCCACTAGATTTTTCTTCCTCACTAAGACAGATGAGGTAAGTCCTACAAACTGCTTCTGACATGCTGACTGAATGGACAAGTGTGGGAAATAAATACCTGCTACAGAGAGAGGACGAGAACTAGATGCTCAGACAGAAGTGTCAGTGGACCTTGCCCTTCACACCTTGTCCTGACATAGCCCTCCGCTCCTCGCTCTTCCCACTGACTGGCGAGTCAGTGAGAACACCCAGCAGCTGCACTTCTGAATGGAGGGAGGACGAAAGACACACCCACGTGCCCAGCACTCAGACGGCACAGGGTAACCCCACGCCCCTGAAGGGGAGCGACTGGACCATACTTCTGAGTTGAGGACCTAACATTTTGAGGAGAATCCCAAGTCAGTACAGAATCACAGGTGCTACCACATGGAACAATTCCGAGAATATAAATACTGTTACCGATTTACAACTGCTATCCGAGACTAAAATGCAACAATACTGGCTTGATCATAATGATCACTAGTTCACGGGTAACTAGGACCAGTGAAATAATTAACATGGTAAGTAAATGCTATGTGTAGATAAAATTGTGCAGGGACAGCAGGCGAGTCAGCCTGCCACAGCTCATGGTTTCCCCACCGAGTCCACCACCGCGCAGAAGCTGGGTTTGGAAAAGCACTGCATCTTAGAAGCCCCCTTAGCATACACATACTGCAGCACATATTACAAGTTACTTGTTAAATAAAACCTAATGGCTATGCTTTTAAACAATCCAATCTATTAAGGCAAAAGGAAACCACTTACCACAACTAGAGACATGGAGGCACACTTATCACAAAGACATGCTATAATTTCAAATGCTCCCAAACCTTTCTATGCAGACATTTCACACTACCGTGCAGTTGAGAGCATGGAATCAGAAGTTACATCACCTAGATTCAAATCTTGGCTCCCCCACAGTAACTGTGTGGCCTGGGGAAGCTCTCACCCTCTGTGCAATGCCTTCTGCAGAACGGAGATAACACCACCCCTGGCCTCGTAAGGCTGTGGGGAGGACGAGATGGCATAATACAAATAAAGCTCTTACAACAGTGAGTGCCTCAAGGAACACAATAAATGTGACAATCATGATAAAAGAATAATAATTTTAAAATCCAGGGCTACGAGCTGTAACTGCTAGTTTTTCCACTTATTGTAGCAAAGTCACCAAAATCAGGGCTTTGCCCTTCCCAACTTTCATTTAATGGCAGGCAGCCACTTCTTTACAAGGTTTCTGGTAAAGGGCAATGCATTAAACCATAAAGGTTTAAAAAGTAACATGTCAGCTACCCATACATAAAAAGTCAAAGCTGTGTGTAAAGACCAGCAAAGGTGTTTAAAGAAACCATCGCCTGTAGAACATCTTAAATGCACCGCAAATAAATAGTGCCAACACAAGCTCCATTTTTCTTCTTTCAGTTTTAGAAATAAAAGCTAGACATAAAAACAGATCTCAATAAAGCTGATTTTTTTTTTTTTTTTTTTAAATGAAAGCTGTGGGGCAAACACAACCAGGAGACTTCATGCCGGGGCCAGAGAAGCAGCCTGGCAGGAGGCACGGCGACCGCTCCGCCATCACCAGAAGCAGCCAGGACAGCCCCTCTCGGACCCAGCACAACGTCGCGAGGCTAAATGAGGACAGCTGAGGACGGAGGAAAGGATTGATAGCAGTGTATAAGAAACCCTGGGAACGTGATTAATTAAATTATGCAACTACTTTTAGAAAATAAAGAAGTGGTAACATTTACCTAGAGCCGGTCAAATCACAGGTCAGCCATTCTGTAATGTCAGGTAAGAGGAACATACATTTCTTCTTTCATTGAAGAGAAGACAACTTATCAAAAACATTTCTACACAAAGGAAGCAACAAGGTGTGTGCAGCTCACAACACCTATCTTTACCTCCAAGAAGCTCCCAATGCAGCTGGGAGACGCCAGGGCCGCTTTGTTCTGGTCACTGCTGGAGGCTTTATCACTAGCCCCCCAGAAGTCATGTCCATCATAAAGCCACAATTTAGGTATTGTCATCCCGATTTCACAAATGAGGAAACAGACTCACAAAGGCTACTTAACTCGATCAGGGTCACAGAATAATAAGTGCCAAAGTTAGAATTTGAAATTAAATCTACTGCCAAGATATGTACCCACTGCATTTTCCTTTACTCCAGTGGTTATCCATAATGAGAGGGACTTTGCCTCTTTGGCGACAAAGTTCAGTCATTTTCAATTGTTACAACTGGGGGTAGTGGTGGCTGATACAGTCATCCAGTGGCAGAGGCCAGGGATGCTGCTAAACATCCTGCAATGCACAGGACAGGTCCCCACCACACAGAATCACCCAGTCCAGCGCCAGGGTGGCGAAGCGCTGGTCTGTAAGACCCTGCAATCATTAGGAAAGGATGAAGGAAATGCAGGTAGCAGGCATCTGGAGGAGGGAAGAAATACCACTCTTAACTGCGGAGTATGAGAAGCCTTCGTCACAGAAGCGGTATTTGGGCTGAGTCTTTAAAAACATAGTAGAAAAGAAAGGACGATATTGTCGGCAGCTATGGGCAAAAGAAATGATCAAAGATGTGGAGCTAAAAAATGGCAAGGTGAGTACTTTCTCTAAAATAGCTAAAAATGAAACTAACAAAAACTTATGAATAGAAAATCTGGTAAATAGGTACGTATTTATAAATGCTTGGGAATCTTTGCATATTCCTAAGAAATTAGTAACTTGGTTTACTCCAGGAGGAACACTAGGTACCTAAAAGAAATACACTGTAAAACACGTGTGTATTATCTATTTAAAAAATTAATTAAATGGAAAAAATTTACCTGCCAGGAGATAAGAGCCGAATCAGGGCTTGGAAGGGGAAACGTGGGCTGACACCAGATGACAGAGGACCTTACACAGGTTCACAGGAAGAACAGTGATTTAACTCTTAATGGATATAGACTGAGTACAATTCCAAAGAGATGATATGCTGCTTGGCAAAATGGTAAAAGCATGAGCTCCAAAGCCAGACTATCTGGGTTTGAGTTCCTGCTCTACCACTTACTATTTTCTAAGTTACTTACTAGGGGTAAGTGACTTAACCTCTCTGCACCTCAGTTCCACTTCCCTAAAATCGGGAAAATAAAAAGACCTATTTCATAGAGTTATTGTAAGGATTCGATGAATTAAAAATTACAAAGTACTTAGAACTGTGCCTGGCACGTAGTAAGCACTGAATAAATATTTGTAATTATTAATAGTAGAATCCCTTTACATCATTTAACAATAATAAGGAAAGTACCTTTATTAGTCTTTTATTTATGGTGACATTGTGGCCTAAAGAGGTTAAATAACTTGGCCAAAGTCCGTTAGCTCAAGTTGGGTGTCTGGTGCCCAAGCCGGAGCTCTCTGTCACTCCGTAGATTGCCAACAACGTTACGCTTTAGACAACGTGCGATAGAAATCCACTAAAGGGTTCTAAATGGGGAATAGCAATTATTAAGGAAAAGTTCTCCTTAGGAAAGTAACTGCCTACCGAAAGGAGAATCAACTGGATAAGGAAGCAGAAGGTGGGCTGGACTCCAGGAGAGCAGAGAAGCCTATGAACCAAGGACAGCGGTGCTGGAAACAGAAGACACATCAAGAGTAAAAGACACGGCACAGGAGGAACTCAACGGCTAGGTGACAGGAGCACGGCAAGTGACAGAGCCGCAGGGATGACTGAAACGCGGTCACCTACACCTGACTTTGCAGGCAAGGAAAGAATATTAGAGAGCTAGCCCTACTTTGTCTTTTGCTGGGAAGGGATGTAACTGTGTAAGTTTATTGATAAAGGTTCTTTCCAGTACTGCCTAGCAGTCAAAACTACTAAACCCATAGGCCAAATCAGAGGGAATAAAGGGAAATTCAGGTAAAAGGATTATTAACTGGGATATGTAACAATGTACTACACTGAAAGTTAAAAGTTTAGGGGGAAAAAATCCAGATTCCATGACAATATTTTTCTTAAATAAAATTAAAGACGGGTTCACATTAAAACAAAACTTCTATCCACAATGCCAATAAGAACTAAGTACAGACCACAAAAAACATCAAAATTTCATCGTGAAATTTTTCTGGAATAAAACATCACAAAAACTCTTAGTCTCCATCTCCAAAGCACAGTGTTACATGAATCACAGTGAGGATAACATATTCATTAAATCATTTCTGCATTCAATAAGTATGAATTAAAGTCCCATTAAACTCCAAAAATTTCATCGTTACATTTACAGACTCCTTCACTTGCTAAGAAAGGCTAGATTTTGTTTTCCCATTCTGGAATACAAAATAAATGTCAATGGTTCGTCTGCTAATTCAATTACCTTCGTACATTGCAAAGCCTGAGCTGTGGTGACATGGTCACTCACCTATGGCTACAGCAGACATCTTTGAAAATACAGGGCTCAAGGAAATAACAGAACCTGTATGAAATATATGCAAGATGGTATTTCCAAAATTATTTGCTTTTTGTTAGAATATGTAATCTTTTAATATTTTCAAAATTTATCAGAGATAATTAAGTTTTGTGTTTTTTCCAGTTTTAAGAAGATATTTTTAGAGTCTTTAGAGTTGCCACTAATACAGTTATAAATACTGAAGTGTCATTTTGGGAATCAAATAACTTCCATTACCATATTAATTTTCCCCCTCACCATGTATCTCTACCCTAAAGGCAAAATATTGTTTTTTTGCACATGAGATATTAGTCATGCTAAAATAATAAATTAAAACGCTACCATCTAATATCTAAAAGGGAACAGATATATTATTAAATAAGAGCTAGCCAGAAATCTATATTGCATACCTAACATAATCCTATGTATAAATACAGTATCTCACTGTGAGCCAATACAGAGAGAACCCTTCTCTCTCCAGCACCTCTCAAGTAACATCTATGTTAGAAGACAAGCTGCCAGTTTGCAGTACAAAAGGACAAAGATAAATGACGAGATGAACACACAGGCTGACTAAACAAAGCTACCTACACACAATTTCAAAAGCAAAATCTAGGATGCTTTTACTAAAGAAATTTTAGCTTCAAATTTTTTATAAAATGGGTTTAAAAACCTACTCATATGCATGTATGCAAATACTATGAACAATTGTTAAGAAGGTTCTTTCTTAGATCCCTGTCTCTTGAATTCACATTTCTTCAATTGTGAATCAGGATTCTTTTCCTATTTAAGGATTCTGGGCCAAGGCCTGTATTTCAGGTCTGGAAGCCTCGTGAATATCTAGCTCAAGATCTGGACCTGGGGGCTCCAAACCACTTAGTCCTCTTCTCAAGCAAACCAAGCAATCTTCCTTAATATATTGCTCACTATGAAGAATTAGCCATAGTAATTGTTGTATCAGAATAGGTAATCCAGAATAAGTCACATCTGCATCTTTGCTAATTTAGGCTGTAAGGGCAATGAGTGGAATACAGACTGATACAGGGCATGGAGAAATGAATCTGGTAAGCATTTCTAATTATAAGGAGATCTTCCACATATAAATATGTATACTTTCACTCTACAAATACTTGCTAGAGCACCATCGGCAAACTAGACCCTTTCTTTTGTCAAGGCAACTGAACAAAGACCAACTCTACCACAATAATCCCTATATGATCATTCTTTAAATTATCTTTCATTTACCCTTCATCCAAAGATGCTTAGAAACAGCAAATAAACACAATAAATTACCTATTTCTCCTTAATTATTTTCTAAGGAACTAGCTGGGACATTTTATAATAATGATATTGGATAAAATAATACTTCATCATACCATATCACTACCTTAAAAAGATCACCATTCCAAAGAAATGCCTGAAATTCACATATTGTTCTTTACAAGACAGAATGGCATACCATTAAATATAAAAATTGATGTAACTAGTTCAAAACGTTATGCACTATTATACGTATATAAGTTTTAAAAACAGGATTTATATTAAAATATATATGTACATGTTTGTGTGTGTGTGTTTGAAAAAAACAAAACACGGCTTTGTGTTGAAAGCCTGGACAGTTAGGTACTGGGGTGGGGCTGCCCAGCTGAGCCTCACCTGCCGAATGATGCTCTTCACACATCGGATGGGAAGGCCCTGGTAGTTGGACTTGATGATCCACTTGAGGAGATGGTGGCCAAGGACCTCGAAGACCATGCAGACATCTGGGCCACAGTTAAGGCTCACTGGTGGACACGTTTCCTGGAGCGATGCAATTACTAAAAGCAGCAGCGTGTGGCACTTGGCAAAACATTTATTTCTTCATAAAACGCAACATCAATTCTATCAGTAATACCAAAAGTGGTCATTTGCCATTTTTCACCTAAATGAAATGATCTAACATTTACTAAGTACTTATTATGTGCCATATATCATTTACCATGTACCTGTAACAACCCTGTAATATACTTATCACCACACAGAAAGAAACGAGGAGAGTAAACCTCAGAGTTTAAAGATCTCTCTTGAGTTACAGTCCAAAGGTGGCAGTCATGACTCAATCCCACTCGCCCTCTCACTCACTTCCGCACACTCCTCCCTGCTAATCAGCCTTAACGAAAACGAGCAACACTGGAACATATGAGCAACACACTGAGAAAGCACTGTAACTCCCCTGTCTTAAGTGTCCTGCCTGCCTGCCTAAATTTTTACTCCACAGGTCACATAAAACACTTTATAAAATAGGCATTTCCCAAACACAGAGAAGACATTTAATCTTTTCCTTCAACAGTATCTTTCACTCTGTAACTAGATCAATCTTAATACCACAGGCGTTAAGAACAACATATAATGATGAAATCTCAGGAATTATTTTTTAATAGAAATTCTAGTCAAAGACACTCCAGACTACGGCCCATCATACACATATGTTTATGTCATTCACACAGGAAGATTTAAAATGGCTCTGAAACCCCGAGAACGTTTTATTCATCTCAGCAGACCTACAAATAGGTTATTAAAGGTCAGTTGATTTAATATTTTTACAATAACTGCATCTTCCACATCATCACAATAGCTGCTTTAAATACTTTTAGAAAAATATTTCTATAATGTTGGAGAACATATAACTATAGGTTTCTGGACAGATAATCTAAAACCAGAAGTTTCTTACTATTTCCCAGTCTCATTATGAAAAATGGCAAACTAAGGACCGAAGTTACTAACAGACATAGAGTCAAAGTCCAAGGTTTGTACATTATGACCTATGTCTTCTCAAATCACTGACAAATCTAAAGTATGATGGTTTCTTAGCACTTTATTTAACAGTAACAATAGTCACTAGAATGTATACATTAAAAAAAACAACGAACTCCATTTATCTACAAATCAGCTGATTTCTCCAAAGAAACCATCTCCCTGTAGGCTGTCCCAGGAACTGCCTGCAGACCTAACGCAAGAGGGGCTGCCCTACCTGCCCATAAACACGCAGGCTCACCTAGAGAGAAGGGGCAGAAAAGGACCAGCTCTATCTTTCTACGTATCAAGAGGGAAAACATGGCCGGCCCAGTGGCTCAGGCGATTAGAGCTCCATGCTCCTAACTCCGAAGGCTGCCGGTTTGATTCCCACATGGGCCAGTGGGCTCTCAACCACAAGGTTGCCAATTCAATTCCTCAAGTCCCGCAAGGGATGGTGGGCTCTGCCCCCTGCAACTAAGATTGAACACAGCACCTTGAGCTGAGCTGCCTCCATCCGCTCAGTTGTTGGTTGGAGCGCGGGCGGGCTCTCAACCACAAGGTTGCCAGTTCAATTCCTCGACTCCTGCAAGGGATGGTGGGCAGCGCCCCCTGCAACTAAAATTGAACATGGCACCTTGAGCTGAGCTGCCGCTGAGCTTCCGGATGGCTCAGTTGGTTGGAGTATGTCCTCTCAACCACAAGGTTGCCGGTGCGACTCCCGCAAGGGATGGTGGGCTGTGCCCCCTGCAACTAGCAACGGCAACTGGACCTGGAGCTGAGCTGCGCCCTCCACAACTAGGACTGAAAGAACAACAACTTGAAGCTGAACGGAACCCTCCACAACTAAGATTGAAAGGACAGCTTGACTTGGAGAAAAGTCCTGAAAGTGCACACTGTTCCCCAATAAAGTCCTGTTCCCCTTCCCCAATAAAATCTTTAAAAAAAAAAAAAAAAAAAGAGGGAAAACGTGCACCCAGCAGTTAGCAGAAATTCTACTGAGGCAAAGGGCGAGGTGACATCACCAGACATTAGCTAGTGCCCGTCAGTCTAATCTCTAAGAGAAATACAGGCAGACCTCACATTATTGTGAAGGCAAGACTCTTCCTCCACCAACAAAAAGATTAGGAATCACTTGCTTGTGATGGCCGGGAACTGAACCCACAGTATCTCTGAAGTCTGCCTGAATAAAAACTTCAAGTATACAGGGGATGAGGGGAATGCTTCCCTAAGGGATGAAGACAGCAGATGCAGAAACAGGGTGCTACTCGGGGGGTTAAGATGGGAGGCAGCTTCGTCCTCAGGCTTCTGGAGCTTGAGCAGGTAAGATAGCAAAACGTTGGATCTGATTCAAACACGATATGCAGGAAACAGTTAAAGCTCAGAGAAGAGACCCTGGCTCTGACACACCCCTGGCACTCATCAGTCAGAGTTCTGAACAATGGTTAACTATTCCTGAACTTTGGGAAATGAAGGTACAGTAGCCCCCTTATCTGAAAGAGTATGTTCCAAGCGGATGCCTGAAACTGCAAACAGTATCAAACCTTATATATAGTTTTTCCTATACAAACATGCCTATGATGCTTACTTTACAAATTAGACAAAGGAAAAGACTAACAATAATTAATGATAAAATAGAACAATTATAACAATATACTGTAATAAACATATGAATGTGGTCTCTCTAAAATAATCTTATTGTACTGTACTCACCCTTCTTCTTGTGTAATGTGAAATAATACAATGCCTCCATGAAGAGATGAAGTGAGGTGAATGACAGTGTTAGGCTACTACGACAAGTGTTACCTGAACACAAGTATTATTTGCCCGTTAGTCACTCAGTAGCTGTCTGGTCAATGTGGTAACTGAGACAGCCACTGAGTGACTAACAGGCGTAGTACATGCAGCACGTACACTAGACAAAGGGATGATTCACATCGCGGCCGAGACAGAGCAGGAAGGTATGAGATTTCATCAGGCTACTCACAGTGGTGTGAGATTTGTAACTTATGTATTAGTTCTGGAATTCCCCATTTAATATTTTCAAACTTGGGTAACTGAAACTGTAGAAAGCAAAACCGTGGCTAAGGGGAACTGCTGTATCACCTCCGTCAGGTAGACAAAGGACTGTCTTAGAGGATCCACTATGAAAATACGGAAAGAGCACCCTGGACACCAAAGCTAATCTCTCTTCTCTGCATCTGTGCTACCAGCTCTAACCTACGGTTCTTGGATTACCTGCTGTCACTGATCTCGAAGCTGCCCTTCACCAAAGCGTTGGGCAAAGGGAAGGTGAAGATAGGACAACAGCTCCTTTCCACAACCCCAATCACCTTCACCTGAGAACCCCCCAAAACTAACCATGCAAACAACTTACCAGTAGCCCAGTCAAAACTCACAAGAGAAAGGGAAGTCATAAGATGCCTTTGCTCTACCTTCTTGCTAGACATACATCTGTTCCAATAGGACATAGAATTAGGATTAAGGCTTCCCTATTTAGAAAGCAAAAGGAATAACTAACCTTATAGCTAAGAAACCTTCATCTTTCAGGAATCATTAATTTCCATCAAGTTAATTTTCTTTTAAGAAAGCAAATACTCTGTATGTTATTGTAATGAGAAATAAAAAAAATGTATATTGAACTATTTAATCTTTAAACAAGTAAAGTAAGTTGATACGGACTTAAGAGAAAGAGAAAGTGCCCAGGAGAAAATAACATCGCTTACACGTGATTCAAACAAGTCTTTAAAAAACTCATTTTTCCATTATAAAGGAAAGTTGTATCAAGTACGATACAATACCAAGAAATTATTTTTATTTGATAAATTTTATAATTTAAGTCCTTATTTCTCAAAGATGCACACTGACACAGAGGTAAAAGAACATGATTTCTAGGATTTGTTTTGAAATAATTCAGCAAGAGATAAATGGTAAATGAAGCAACTGTGGTCAGATCTTGAAAATTACTCAATTTGGGTGATAGATTTATAGAAATTCACTGTGGTACACTCTCTAATTTTATGTACGGTGGAAACTTTATGTTTTTAAAGAAAAACAAGGGGGTCTCTTTCCATGAAGCACTGACATGTCAGGTTTACCAACCAGTACAGAAAATGTATGCCTTTACTTTTACCAGGCGTTTCCAAAGTAGACAAACTAAGAGCAAACCAAACAAAAGCACCACACTTCCATATTGGCCTGTCAGGAAAACGATCCTCTGCAGGATGGGGTGTGATTCCTCCGTGCAGACAAGAGCAGCACGCTTTCCCTTCCAGTGCCATGACCTCTCAGGAATCTGCAGCTACTGAAGGAAGCCCAGCCCGAGTGTACAGTTTGAAAGTTTAAAGCAAAAAGACATGCTGGCATACGCTTCCATCTACCACTACAAAAACAAATTTCACTAGAACTAATAAAAGATTAAGAATTACTTCTGTGCCAAAACCAAGTTAGGTGCCATAAAAATAATTTTGTAAGATGCTGCTACCCCAGAAACCCCAGAGGCCCCGGCAGAGCCCTCCAGGCATATCGGTTATTCACACTATGCTAGAGGCTTCACGTGGAGGAGGACACAGCAAACAGAAGTTTACGCGGGCTTGAAATACTTCCATTTTACAAAAGCAAAAACTACAGTATAATTCAGACATTAGGAAGCAACAGAACTGTCAGAAAGGATACGTATTCCATTCATGCCTGAAATCTTGAAGTCATCAATTAGCTGTACTACCATGTCTTTATTTGGGTCACTGGGATCACTTTCTCGAACCTATAGAAAGAAAAATGAATCAAGAACAAAAGCGTTTAAGGCTGAAAGTCATTTCCATTACACCAACCAAAACTGTTTTAATACGTGATGTTTTTAAAAATAAAAGATTCAGAATTTGAACTTATAAAAACGATAAATTCAATTTTAATTTAGTAAAACCCAGAAAAATCCCTCTGTAAAATTTTAAGTCGGTAATTTTTCTTATCTCCTTCACATTTTTGCAGTACTTACACATTTGAGCAATTTTATTTCATCCAAGGCTGTCTCTGTATAATGCTGGGCACTTTTTACAACTTTCATTGCAACAAATCTTTTCCCCCTTTAAAAAGAAATGCATATTTTTAATATTATCAGCAGAGGTGATCATTATAATGAGATATATCCAATAAATAGAAACTTTTAATAAGCTTTCCTTTAAAATAGTGCTTTTCAAATTGAGAGACAATAATTAAGCAGTGGGTTCATGGGTCACAACTATTTCTTTTTTGCTTTGTGGCTGTTTTTCTTTCCTGATGAAATAAGGTAGACTAGAAAATGTCATCACATATAGTAAGGGTAAGTATTATCTTAACACTTGTTTCAGCACACACACACACGTATATCTATACTGGGTAGCAATGGCATTTCATAACATAGGTCATGACTTTAACAAAAAAGTCAGAAACCACTGATATGAAAGGCCTATACATTATTATTTCATATTTGAATGTTTTTGTGTTATGGGTAAATTATTAGAAAAAAACATTAGCCTGATATAATGTTAATTACAATGAATAATCCTCAGATATAAAAGCAGAAGGAAGTTCAGTATTTTAAAATAACAGGCAAATGAATTTCCAGCTGAGGAGAAATGTCTGGCAAGGTGGGGCCAGCCTGTGCGTCCCTCTGCCATACCTTGTTATAAAATCAAGATGCTGAACTAGTCCAGGAATCAAATGCACAAATGACAAAGAACACTTACTGCATATCCCAGCACAGCCAAACAGTAGAGAAGTGTCCCCATCCTAGCTTCCTAATAACATGATACCGGCCATTGAAAAGGTCTCCAATTTTCACTGGATGGTAGCCACCTTTTATTAAAAAAATAACAACAATTTCAGAAAAATAATAGAACCTCATCTCTTCCTTTGTCAGTTCTTGATGCCATTAAAGAAAGCTGTAAATGAAAAAATCATATTAAAATGTTTAATAACATTTTTTCAAGAATGTGTTTTATCAAAAGAAAAATGTCCTTTGCCTTTCTGTTATTTAACTTACGGTAGAAAGGCAACAAACCACCCAGCACTCCATAACACTAATTTTAGGTTTTATACTTAAGTCTGGGTGCAAATAACATAAACGCTAGCTCTTAAAATTTCCAAACAACCCTTGTTTTTTCTTTAAAGCTGTAAGTTAAACGCAAATCTTTTTGGGCCAGTACAAAATAACTCACCAAAATAAATGATGTGTACTCTGCATAATTTTGCATACTCCAACAGTTTATGCAAAACCAACAAGGAATTATGTGACGTAGGACAATTTACCCTCCAACAGAGCTTGCTCCTCTCACTGTTCTTCCTCAAACCTCAAATTCCTGCCTGGAAATAGGCTGGAGAGGGAGAGGCGGAAGGAACCCTGTTAAGGTAGACTTGGGAGAGAGATAAGGGTGCTTCACAGACATTTAGCCTAAAAAGACCTTCCCTTTGCATTTGTAAGTAAACCAAGCAGGCTACAAAGTAGCATGTCTAATAAGATAGCATTTTTGTGAAACACACAAGAAAAAGTGTAGGAGGATAAGATTAGCAACAAATACCCTGGATATAAAATTACTTTTATTCTTTTAATCTGTATTTTATTCTTTTTATCTATCTTTTTCCATTTTTTTCTGAAACAAACAATATTTTTCTACTTTTTATTCTTTTAACATCTACTGCTTTTTATTGCAAAGATGTTATTTTTTCATTTTTTAAATATGCAAAATCCTTACAAATCACTCAAGAAAGACATTGATGGTTTGTGCCTACTTTTGAGCAGCTCAAAGCAAGTGCAGGAAGTTATCTAAACCACATCCTTCAATACATCTGTAACTCTCACGGGGCAAAGAATAATACTTCAAAAAATACAACGAATATTTATGAATACTAAACTGCGCTGACTTAGTGAAGCAGGAATTGGAGCAGACACTGCGTTTCTCAGATTCTTACTCTCACACCTCTGCCTTTGCTTTTCCTGGATTTTCATATCAAAGTCTGTAACAACATTTCAGGGTGAAAAAAAATAGAAGCTAAAAGATAGTAAATCAGGAATACGATTTGGTAAATTATTTAGTAGATGAATGGGTGTTAACTAAACTCACTGTGATAATCATATTGCAATATACACCTATGTCAAATCATTAAGCTGTACACGTAAAAATGTATACAGTGCTGTCTGTTAATTATATCTCAATAAAACTAGAAGAAAAAATGGGAAAATGGCTAATTAGTTACTTAGAAGGTCAAACTAAAATTGCAATAGGCTCTGAGTTTACAATACAGTTTTTAAACCATTAAAATTAACACTGAAAGGGAAGAAAACTATCACTTTTCAAGCACTATTTAGGGGCAGTGTGTGAGGCACTATTCTCAAAATCATGTTCCACAAAACAGAAGTCAACTACAACACATGGGGGTCTTCCCCAGGGGAGCAGGGGAGGGAGAAGGATGCAGGAGAGGTCCTGTCTGGGAAACGTAAAGTCAAATAAGCAAAGCAGATTTCCTAACTGAAGGGGTTCTCAGACCCTCGTGTGTCAAAACACAGTGGGAACACGAGGGCAGAGCAGGCTGCAAATTCCAGACATACTTGTTCACGAAACCATTTCGTCAAAGAACCAGTCCCATTTCACAGTACAAAGTATTTAGGAAACACAGCTGTCTATATCCTTTCTTACAACCACTCCAGAGTAGATGGTGTTATTTCTACACTGATGCAGTGGCCACAGTCTCAGCGACAGTGAGTAGTAGGTTCAGGGCTGGAAACTGGTCTACCTGTTCAACCCATTGCTCCCCAATAAGAAATGCACCCCGTGTAAAACAACTGGAGGACTGTCTCCCAGTCTTAGTATATGGAGGACACTTGATAGCTTAATTAAAAGCCATTTACTACTTAACTGCATATTACTGCAAACATTAAAGTCTCTAAATTTAAAAACAATTTAATCATGCATAAAGAAAAGAAACCATCACTATTGTATGTTTCGGATTTGAATTCTCAGTCAGAGTATGTACTTGTGAGCAAAAATAGAAGAGCACTATTTTCGATGTAATCACAGCACAAGTGCAGCTGTTCCGTTTCTCAATAGGACTTTGAAAGTAAACAAAAGAAATTATTAGTTTAGTTCCGTTATCTCAGGAGCTAACAGGATAGCTAAGAATATTGTGCCTAAAAATAGGGCAACTAAAAAAAAAAAAAAGACACAAAAATAATTTTTAAATACAAATATGAAAATTGAAAGGTCTAAAAACTTATCTTTTATTCTGAAAATTTGACTGACACACACAATTTCAAGTTTATATTTTATAATTCTCATATCCTAACTGCCAGATTTCTACAGAAAATGATATAGTCTCTTCTGACCCTTTTTCCAATCTCTTCTCCCAGAACAGTAATTAACATTCATACTGCCAGAAGGGTGGATGGAGCATGTCTCTCAGAGCAGATGACAACAATCTACCCAACACCCAGGGAATTACAGAAAAGAGACAGTACAATAACTACCAGAAAATTCTCCGATTCCCTGAGATTAGCAAACAATGTGCACCAATGCTATTAGCAATGGTCACCCCATGGCCCGTAATAATGTCTGGCACACAAAGAATCTAAAGAACAGTGACAGCCCGGATGAGGACCCCTCCCACTCTGGCTGCTTTACCAACGGGCCATACAAGACACAGGATAACAACAGTGGGCTCAGGCAGAGCACTAGACAGCGTCCATCACTGGAAGATGACAGCGACTTAGGGTTAATACATTTGTACTTTACTATCAGGGGTGCCAAAAAATGTATACACATGACGTGTATTCACCTTTTGTTATCGGTATATATTGAATATTACAATTTTATTTTATTCTTTTCTTTTGTTTTTTTTAAAGAGGGCGCAGCTCACAGTGGCCCATGCAGGGATCGAACCGGCAACCTTGGTGCTACCAGCACCACGCTCTAACCAACTGAGCTAACCAGCCACCGGAGTATTACAATTTTAACACAGTTTTTTCCCTTTCTTAAAATGTGTATACATTTTTTGGGCACCCTCTGTATTTCTACTACTTAATATAAAAACCATGTGTTTATCACCTAGAAGTTTTCCTTTTAGTCTTAAAAAATACAAGTCAGACTGGATTACAAACACAAAAAGAATAGATTATTAAGGAATCATTAAGTTCACTGCTGTGGTTTCTTCTCCAACTCCAGCACACCCACCCACAAAACTGTAACTAAAGCTCAACCTATACTATTCATAAGGCTCCAAAGAAGACAATTCTAAAACTATCCTTAGCTGTTTTGGGGGGACAGATGGCTGAAAATAAAGACAACTCCATTTTTCTTGCTGAGCAAAAACAGGTTCAATTTATAGGAGTGAATCAAAAGTTCAGACCTCTATCAAGGACTTTAAGCCAAGTCTCTGTTTTCTACTAAAGACAGTATAAAGTATTCATTTTTTTCACTGGCCCTAGTTTTTCAGCGAGAAATACTGTGCCTACAATAAGGCTTTCCAAGGGCTATGGAAAGATTTGAGAATCACCTCTAACACACAATATCTTTTAAAAGGAAGGAGTAACAAGAAGATATTTGTTCACAAGATGATAACAGACACATTTTGGGTCACTGAAAATTTCAATACTCTCTTCCCCCAAAATTAATAAAACGAGTAGAAAAGCAGTAAGGATATGGAAGATTTGAATACACCATCAACCAACTTGATGTAATTGACGTTTACTGGACAACTTATCCAACAGCAAATATTCTTCCCAAGCACATGGAAGATTTACCAACATAGACCATACACTGGGCCATAACACAAATCTCAATAGAAATTAAAAGACTTAAATCACATAAGGCATGTTTTCAGACAACAACAAAATTAGAAACCAATAAGAGAAAACACCCTAAAATTGGGAAACTAACACACTTCAAAATAACCCACGGGATAAAAAAGAAATCAAAAGGAAATAACAAAGTATTTTACACTAAGTGAAAACATAACATACCAGAACCTGTGAAATGCTGTTAAAGCAGATTTTAGAGGAAAATTTAGAGCACTAAATGACTATATTAGAAAAGACTATCTCAAATCAATGACCTCAGTTTCCACCTTAAGAAACTAGAAAAGTTGGGGTGGCCGGTTAGCTCAGTTAGTGGGAGCGTGGTGCTGGTAGCCAGCACCAGGGTTGCCGGTTCGATCCCCACATGGCCCACTGTGCGCTGAGCCCTCCTTTAAAAAATAAAGAAAAAAAGAAACTAGAAGAGATAATGTAACCCAAAGTTAGAAAGAGAAAGGAAATAATAAAGACATGAACTGTAATTAGTGAAATAAAAAGCATAAAAACAAGGTTTAAAAAAAAAAAAAAAAATCAGTGAAACCAGAAGATAGTTCTTTGAAAAAATGAAAATAATTAATCAATTACTGGCCAGGCTAACCAGGGAAAAAAGAGCATGAATTACCAACATGAGAAATGAATGAGGTGACATCACTACATATTTTACAATGGATGAGATAATAGGAGACTATTCCAAACAATGTTATGCCTATAAGTATGAAAACTTAGATAAATACCATGAAAGACAAAGCACCTAAGTTCCAATCAAGAAATACACACATAAATAACTATTTTTGAGAATAAATTTGAAGTTTAAAACCTTTCCATAAAAAATGAATTGGTGAATTCTCCAAAACGCTTATGGAAAAAAATATTAACAATTCTACACACTCTTCCTGAACAGTAAAAAGGAGGAAATACTCAATCTCATTCTATGAAACCATCATTACTTTGATTCCAAAGCCTGGCAAAGCCGTTTTTAAAAAGCTACAGACCAATTTTCCTCATGATATAAATACAAAACTCTAGACAGAATTTCAAGTCTAATTAAACAACACATAAAAAAGATAATACTTCATGACCAAGTGTGGTTTATTCCAGGAATTTTTGGTTTACTATTCCAAAATCAATGGGTGTGTAATTCACCATAATTAACATACTAAAGAAGAAAAACCATATGAAGAAAAAAGAAAACCATAAAGAAGAAAAGCCACACAAAAAATAATTTCACAATAGCCAACATTTACATGTCTGATCAAAATTCTCAACAAAGCAGGAATGGTCAAAGATCTATGGAAAACCTACAGATAGCATCAGAAAAGGGGAGAGATTAACTGTTTTCCTCCGTAAGATCAGGAGCAAGATAAGGATACGTAGTCAGTCAGCATGGTACTGGAAGTTCTACCAGCACAATCAGGCAACAGGAATACACAGAAAGACATCCAGACTGGAAAGGAAGAAGTATGACTACTTTTATTCACAGATAATCTGATTGTCTGTATGGAACAGCTGAAGGAATCTGCAAAAAAGCTACTAAAACTAGTAACCAAGTAAAGACAGGTAGCAGAATATTTGCTCAAGGTGTAAAAACCAGTTTATTTCTATATACCAGCAATGAACAATGAGAAATTAAAATCTTAAAATACATCATTTATAATAGCATACAAAATGTAAACTACTTAGGGATTATCACCTGACCAAAAAATGAGAAAAACCTGAACAATGAAAACTACACATTATTGAAAGAAATTTTAAAAACCTAAATAAACAGTGTTTGTGGGTTAGAAGTATCAATATTGTTAACTCTCCCCAAATAGATTTATAGATTCAGTACCATCCCAGTCAAAACCCAGCAGGCTTTGTTGTAGAAGGTGACAACTAATTTGATTTCATTCAAAGGTGCAAGGGCAATTCAGTGGAGAAAGGACACACTTCTCAACAAATGGTGCTGAAACTGGATATCCCTATGTCAAAAAAGAGAAAAAATAATCTTCTATAGCTTGCATTACATGCAACTCAAAATGGATCAAAGACTAAAATCGGAGGTTCCCTGACCCCCACCCTCCTCAGGTTTGATTAATTTGCTAGAGTGGCTCCCAAAGCTCAGAGAAACATTTTACTTACTAGTTCACCCGTTTAAAGTAAAAGAATGTAATGCCAGTTTACTGTAAAAGAAGGAACAGCCAGATAGAAGAGGTGCACAGGGCAAGGTACAGATGGGGGAAAGGCGTGAAGCTTCCAGGCCCTCTCCAGGTGTGCCACTCTACCCACACCTCCAAGTGTTCACCAACCTGGAAGCTCTCCGAACCCTCATTACAGTCATGATTGACTAAATCATCAGCCAATGGCAACTGAGTCAACCTCCAGCCCTGCTCGCCTCCCTGGAGGTCACAGATGGGCCTGCAAGTTTCAACCCTCAAATCACAAGGTTGGTTCCCCTGGGTGACCAGTTCCCATTCTTAGATGCTTTCCAAAGTCACCTCATTAACATAACTTTACTGCTCTCAATGCTTACGAAATTCCGAGGTTTTTGGGAGCTTTGAACCACGAAAGACAAAATATATGAGAATTATGTTTCAGTCATCAAATACCTTATAATCCCAGTATCACAACCACACATGTATGCAACAAAGCAAATAAGAAAAAATGTTAGCAGTTCCTCACCAATGCTAAATGTTAGCATCCTCCTCAATGGAGGAAATGCAGGAATTCCCTACACTATTCAACACTGGTGTTTGAGAATTTCCGTAACAAAAAGAATGTTACTTTCAACTAGTGTCATTTCAAAGGGATGTTGGTGAGAGGAAACCTACAGATTAAGGACAGAGTGGAAACCAATTCTAAGCACCAGGAGGCAGAGAAGAGAGACTGCAACTCCACCAGTTCATGCATGTGGGTGGGACCCCACTTTTTCTAAAATAAACTCTAAAAACCAGGTTAAGAGGGAGAAGAAAATGAAAAGCCCGCTCACCGCCCACTCTCGATTCTTGGCAGGTATGACGCCATTTGAAGCGCACAGCACTGGGAAGCTTTAACGTCCCTCCTACAGAGCGGTGCTGGGAGACAAGGCCGGGGAGGTCACGAACCCAGGAAGGAAGCCCAAGCGTCAGGATTAGAACCAAGATTCTCAAAACTGTGCCAGATTCCAAAACCTGCGCTCTTTCTATTACACCATGTTTCAGTATTAACCCATCAGCTAAAACATGTCCCCCTTTTCTTCGTGACTAGAATTCTAACATGAAGTAAGTGCATGATCAGAGAGAAACTCTCGAATAAACTAAAAACTGTCACTTTAAGTATCTGTTTTCTCAATACAAGATAGCAAAAGAAAAATTTGCCTGAATTGGAAATGGTTTGTCTGTCAATGATTCCTTAGAATCTATTGTAATTGGCCTTCATGAATGAAATTTTACAACCAGTCTTAATTTAGGTTATAAAACAAATACGAAGATAAGTTATTTATTTAAAATTTTATCAAACAAATGTCCTAAAAGTTGACAGCCACATGTCTGAGTTATGAAAAATGTTTGTAGGTGATGTCAAATAAAAATACTGAAATCTAAGAATAAAACACAATTTAAATCACATGTACTCCAATAGAAACCTTAAATACTAAATATAAAAAGGAAGCAGGAATAAGGGTATGAAAGAGCCCCAGAATCCACCCCTCAAAATTAGCAATAATAAAGCCTCTGACACAACTACTAAAATCTTGGGGGACGAAGGGAGGAGGGGAGGCATCAAAAGAAGTCAGTCAGAGGAAGTGTTGTTTAAAAACTAATGCATGTAAATTAATCTCTATTACTACATCAAATATTCTCTGTAACAATAATAAATGGAAGTCAGCTGTAGCGGGAAAATCAGAGCAAACGGAAATGCTCCAAAAGACAAAGGATTCCTATTTACAACCTGAGGAGGTAACAACAAAAATTATTTGAGTAGAAGATAAATATGATGGATGCAGAAACAATTTTTGCAGTAGAGCTTCCTTGTTTCCCTGAAAATAAGACCTACGCTGACCATCAGCTCCAATGTGTCTTTTAGAGCAAAAACTAATATAACAAAGACCCATACTTATGTTGTATTATATTATAAAAGACCCTGTCTTACATTAAATTAAGACCAGGTCTTATATTAATTTTTTCTCCAAAAGACACCTTAGAGCTGATGGTCCGGCTAGGTCTCATTTTCAGGGAAACACGGTACTGCAAAAATCTCTACTCAGAGACTTTTTTTTTTTTTTTCCAAATTGGGGAACAGTGTGTACTTCCAGGATTTTGTCCAAGTCAGTTGTCCTTTTAATCTTAGTTGTGGAGGGCGCAGCTCAGCTCCAGGTCCAGTTGCCACTGTTAGTTGCAGGGGGCGCAGCCCACCATCCCTTGCGGAAGTCAAATCGGCAGCCTTGTGGTTGAGAGCCCACTGGCCCGTGTGGGAATCGAACCAGCAACCTTCAGTGTTAGGAGCACAGAGTTCCAACCGCCTAAGCCACCGGGCCCGCCCCCTCTGCTCAGAGATTTAAGTAGAGTCTATTCACTGAGAAACCTTGCATATTTGAAATGTTAATAAAGGCCAACAAATAATTTCAAGTCCCTGCCTACTGCCAACTACTTATGCAGATTTATGCTTAATTCGGGGATGCTGATTGGAATTGCAGCATTGGCTTTACTAGCTAGCTATGTGACATTGAGCAATTACTTCTCTGGGTACTTGTCCCTACCTCACTTACTCAGAACCATACCTGGGCACATATTAAGTGTCACGTAACTGTTTATTGTTGTCGTGCCACTACCCAACCCACTGTGACTAATGACACAGCGTAATGAGTCAGCAGGCCAGGGTTAAGGGTACTGTCTATTCCTATTTAAGATGGTAAAACTGACTGACCCAAAGGTAATCTACCTCATTAGTACAGCCCAATTAGAAAGTTTTTGATACTCTAGATCTGATGATGATTTATAGGTGTCAAATGCCAAAAAACAAGTATCTTTATTAATGGTTTAGCCAAACATCAAACTATTCTGTAAGAGAATCGAGACTTTTTAACATTCAAATTTACTGTCAATTCCCCAGAGCTCTGGTTATAAAGACTGTGGCCTCTGTCTTGGGTGCCGTCTTTCTCACTCTCTCTGCCAAGCCTTTGCTGTGAGCAGTCAGTCCTGGGAAAAGGCCCATGTGGCAAAGAACTGAAGCCTCTAGTGAACAGCAGTGAGGAACTGAGAACTGCCAACCACGACCTGCATGAGCAGAGAAGCAGATGCTCCAACCTTTCGAGCCGTCAGATGAATGCAGCCCAGCTGACAGCCTGACTGTAACCAGGAGAGACCCTGATCCACAACCAGCATATTTCTGCACGTGTTTTGAGTAGACATTGAGGGACGTTGTTCCAGACTACCTTGCAAAGGTTTCTAATGTGAACAACCTTGGAAAATAGATGTACTAACTCCCTCTGGAGAAGAGGGAAGGTTGGTTTGCCATCCAGTTTAATTAATAAACATCTCCTTCAGGAACAAAGGTTGGGAGGTTTGCTTGCAGGCTTTTAGAAAAGATTGGGATTTCCTCAATTTGGAGTTCCTTAGCTGTGATTCAAACCTACAGTGTGCACATGGCCCACCCAGGCTTGCTTCCACATGGCACTTGTTGGATTTGGGGGGCAAAGGAAACCAGTATCACCATGAAGCCCATGCTATTTACAGTGCTGTAATAAGGTGCTTTGTCTCTGACCCAGGGGTCTCAAGTCTTCTGCCAGCACCCATGAAACTGGGGCTGGCAACTCGTTACTTGCAAGAAGGGTAAAATCTCAGAAAGGTCTTGGTTCGTGATAAATTTATCTTTGGCACCAGAAAAAACACTCTTGTTTAGAGTGCTTAGTTTGTTTTCATCTTATAACTGTCAGTCTTAGAAACACTGCATTTCCTTCCTTGGTTTGATAACTAAGAAACCCAGGGGAAAATCTACAACACTCTCAAACTGTACAGATCTCTATTAATATGTCTTTAGATATTAACCTTTATTTCCACTCTGTAACATCCTCATCTATTTGTCTATTGTAGTCTATGCATTTAGTTCTCAAATGTCTAAAGTATGCAAAGTGTTGGGATACAAATAACAGCTACTTATCCATCAGTATAAGCTCAAACACGGCCCCTGCTAGGAGGGGAAGCATTCCTGATTCTCCTGGCTGAGGAGGGACCCGTTCAGGGCTTCCCTTAGGCACCTCCAGAGTGCTTCACTGTAGTATGCTTCCCTTACAAACAAGGTATTGTAATTATTCCTATCTCATCTGTCTTTCCCAGGAAATTATAATAAACACTATCAGGCTAGGGACAGTACGTCTAGCACACAGCACCTGAATCGCAACAGACACTGAATACCTAAGAAAGCACGAGAACAACAAATACATGAGAGAGAAAGCACAAGAACACAACACAGGAGAGACAGAAATGAACGGAAGGGAGACTGTTCTCTGTTCCCTGGCATGATGTGAAAAGGTGGGAAAGGCTTTACCAGTATAAGATGTGGACTAAAATTAAATGCAGAGTCAATATTATATTCTAACAAAAAACAAAGGAAGGACCAGACAGAAGAAGAGACAGTATGAGGAAAACTACAACAGCAAGAAGGCATGTTTACAGTAAAATAAACAGTTCTGTTTGAGGCTAAGAAAGAAAACAAGAAGAGTAGCACTTGGCATCAAACTGTGAAAGAGGCTTGAGAGTTGTGCAAGTTTAGATTTTCATTGTTACCTATAAAAATATTTAACAATACAATGTATCCTTAGATTTCTCTTTAATTCTCTCGTGACCAGATATTTAAAAAGTGAACTAATAATCTAAATGCATCCCAAGTAATGCCACATAAAAACACTAAGAAATGAAAAATTATGTTTTTATTACACTGCAAAATGAAAATATGTAGTATTTAAGGCAAGCTGGTAAGAAGGATAATGCCAAGGGTATCAAAAACATGTATACCATGTATACAAGTGGACACTTTGGTCAACGTTGCTCAAGCAGTAGGTCGCCACAATCAGAAGTGTCTGAACGCTGATGGTAATCACTTTGAGACCACTTGTAATTGCAGAAATCAAACATGACTTGGACTCATCTTTTGTTATCGGTCTATATTGAGTATTACAATTTTAATAGGTTTTTCCTTTCTTAAAATGTGCATACATTTTTTTGGCACTCTCTGTATTTGTAAGACCCTGCACAAAGCAATCATGAGATCCATTAACATTTAGGGGGTTAAAGTACACTAATAGCGCCATACTTTTATAAAGCTGTATTCTGACTCTAGACAAAAATTAAGTAAAAACAATTTTTTTTTTTTTTACTCTACCTTTATAATCAATAATCTAGAGTTCTTGTCATTTTAATGCTATAACGGTATAGCTACAGAAAATTTTTTCTAAAAAATACTGATGGGCCGGCCCGGTGGCTCAGGCAGTTAGAGCTCCATGCTCCTAACTCCGAAGGCTGCCGGTTCGATTCCCACATGGGCCAGTGGGCTCTCAACCACAAGGTTGCTGGTTCAACTCTTCGAGCCCCGCAAGGGATGGTGGGCAGCGCCCCCTGCAACTAAGATTGAACACGGCACCGTGAGCAGAGCTGCCTCCCGGATGGCTCAGCTGGTTGGAGTGCATCCTCTCAACCACAAGGTTGCCGGTTTGACTCCCACAAGGGATGGTGGGGTGTGCCCCCCTGCAACTAGAAAACCGCAACTGGACATGGAGCTGAGCTGCACCCTCCACAACTAAGATTGAAAGGACAACAACTTGACTTGGAAAAAAAAGGCCTGGAAGTACACACTGTTCCCCAATAAAGTCCTGTTCCCCTTCCCCAATAAAATCTTTTAAAAAAAAACAAAGTGGTCAATGTTTAAAAAAAAAAAATTAAAAAAAAAAAAAAAAAAAAAAATATATATATATATATATATATATATATACTGATGTTGACATTCCCACTTTTGTAGAAGAGACCCTTGAGAATAAGAGAGCCCACAGTAGAAATGCAAGTCCCACTCTAGGGCAAGCCAGAATCTAAAAGCCTAATCTCTGCATTCTACAGTCTAGAACAACCCTTGTCAATTCTCAACCCAGTGAGAATGCGTCAGAACACAGAGTTTTAAATGGGCCTTGGGACTTGGCAGGAGTCTTTCAAATGCACAGGAGTAAACATCAGATCATAAATGGCACATGGATGTTTTTAAGAGACCAAGTCTAGAGGTGTACTTGACTCTCATGGGTCACAAGTTTTCCCACACACACACATACAACCAAGTGTGCAATTTCACTACTGTTTCTTTAGCACACAGTACCAGACAGAGCCACTTTGCTCCTTCAATATCGTTGGTCTAGACCATGGCTTCTATTAAACATGTTGTTATAAAATTTTACCTTTAAATTGAAAAATATCACCTATGGAAACTAAACACAGATTGTTTAAAGACGACCGGACGGTCTAGTGAACACGCCTACTTAATAGTATGCTGTAAGATAAGTATTCCAGAGGGTTAGTATACGTTTAATTTTGTTTTTTAATAAAATCAGTCTTTATATCTATGCTTCTGCATTGATTCTGGTTATTTGAAGTTCTTTTCTTTTTACAGGGCTCATGAGAAAAATATGCCCTCAGGACTTCAGGTACATAACAGTTTACATGGGACCTTTATAACTGAAGGTCAGTTTGAATGGATACAAAAGCTTTGGCTCACATTTTCTTTCCTTGAGTACACTGACTTCATTACTCTTTTGGTCTTTTGGCCTCAAGTGTTGATGTACAAAAAGCTTGATAACAATCTGATTTTTCCCCCTGATAATACATGTGGTCTTTTTGCCTAAAAAGACTGCATCAAGCAGGCCAAGTCTACAGTGTTTATTAGTATTTTATAGTGATTTTTATAGGTTTTATGTCTTCTTTGTTCTTAGCCTTCTCCTTACATGCTTGGTGGGCAAAGAAAGAGTAAATAGACATTATCTAAGATTCTAAATGGGGGTTCTCCCATAGACAGCACGAGCTTTTAGTACATGAACTTGGACAATGTTCATATGTACTCAAAGATTTAAGGCTCATTTCTTGATTTTTATGTTCTGGATAAGTAACAGTATAATACACTGAATTACGAACTGGGGAAACAACTCATCTTGGAATGAGAAAGCCTTAGTTGGATAAAAGTAGAATTCAGAAGACACCTGGGAAATACTGAGATCTCTTTTACACGTATAACTAAAAAAACATTCTCTTAGTAACTAAACATCTTTTAAAGAACTCTGAAACAAGTCCTCTGGCTATTTAAAACCAAGAGCCATCCGGCCCGATGGCTCAGGCGGTTAGAGTTCCATGCTCCTAACTCCGAAGGCTGCCAGTTCGATTCTCACATGGGCCAGTGGGCTCTCAACCACAAGGTTGCCAGTTCAATTCCTCGACTCCCACAAGGGATGGTGGGCTCTGCCCCCTACAACTAAGATTGAACACGGCACCTTGAGCTGAGCTGCCGCTGAGCTCCAGGATGGCTGTTGGTTGGAGCGCATCCTCTCAACCACAAGGTTGCCAGTTCGACTCCCGCAAGAGATGGTGGGCTGCGCCCCCTGCAACTAGCAATGGCAACTGGACCTGGAGCTGAGCTGCGCCCTCCACAACTAAGACTGAAAGGACAACAACTTGAAGCTAAACGGCACCCTCCACAACTAAGACTGAAAGGACAACAATTTGACTTGGAAAAAAAGTCCTGAAAGTGCACACTGTTCCCCAATAAAGTCCTGTTCCCCTTCCCCAATAAAATCTTTAAAAAAAGAAAAAAAAGAGCCATAATTATACACACTCAGACATAAAAATAAAATGGAAAGATTAAGTTATTTCAAGAAGTCAAGACCTATTGTTTGTTGTTTTAGGCGCCTACTGATCATGAGGGTGTGAGCGTGTATCACTGCAACACCTGCCTCAACAGCCACACAACCACAGGCCTGTGCCCAGGGTGTGTTACATCTCCTGTAAAAATGAAGAAGAAGAATACAGCGGGAATAATCCAAATTCGCAATTCTAAAGAAATCAAAAAATGGGAAAAAGAACACAGGCCTTAAATGACAAATGACTACAA
This sequence comes from Rhinolophus sinicus, assembly GCF_057876585.1. NCBI lineage: Eukaryota > Metazoa > Chordata > Mammalia > Chiroptera > Rhinolophidae > Rhinolophus > Rhinolophus sinicus. The sequence goes on from NC_142504.1 coordinate 48,649,074, forward strand.
ATGCAATAAGCAAAAGGTCTTTAACATATATATAAGGAAAAGAGAACTGATTTTTGAGGCTCAGTCTAAAGCCCCACCTAGTTTTACAATCCAAGAGTAATTAATGCTTTCCAGTTTAATCATCACCAGAAAGTCTAACTCATGTTACAACTTGTGCGTAGTCCTGTTCGGCACCCAACATAACAATTTAGATACATATAGTTAGTGGACTTTGGCTTATATAATCTACGCCAGACAAAACAAATATTATTAGATGAATTTCTGTCCTAGGAAAAGTGGTTCCGTGATTACACCAAATAAACGATATGACTAAACATACTCGGGAGTCTGCGACATCCTTTTACTACTTTCTTGTGACATTCTTCTAACACATTGTTTTCTCCAAAGAAGGGTGCAACAGAATCTCGACAGATCGCTGGGCTTCTGACTGTGCTTCTAATCAACAGAATGCAATGGAGCTGACTGTGATTTCTGAGGCAACAGAGCTTCCCCTTTGTAAGTTAGACATTCCATTTTGGAACTGGGAGTCACCAGGTAAACGTCTGACCACACTGAGGCCACTGTGCTGTGAGGAAGCTGAGCCATAAGGAGGGGCTCCGAGCAGTTGGCAGCCTCAGTCTCCCGAGTCTCCCAGGGGCCAGACATGTGATGATGCTACTCCCCAGCCATCGAGTCACCTCAAGCCTTTGAGATGTCTCAGCTGAGGCCCCAGATATCACGAAGCAGAGGCAAATACCCGACTATGCCCTTCCTACAGTCCTGATCCATAAAATCATAAACGAAATTAAAAGTTGGCTTCAGCCTGCTAAATTTGGGGATAATTCATTATGCAACAATAAAAACAAGAACAGTCATTATTCCACTCACCACAATAGCTATGCAAAACCTCCTCCACCTTCTCTAAGAAAGATGTGCCCTCAATCTTTCAAGCCCACTATCTCCATTTCATTCCTTCTTTGCCGATTCTTCAACCTCTCCTCAGATTACTTCTCTCTACCTAGAAATATGCTCAGGTATCTTGTCCTAAAATCAGCTTCTCCTTGTCCCTATCTGACCCCAGTTCCCACAAGCTACAATCTTCATTTCATTGCTAAATTTCAAAGAATCTGCGATAAAGAATCGCAAGTACACCTTGACATCTGAATGACCCATCACGGGCCCCCGCTGATGAGTCACTAGGGGCCCTCCCCACGGATGGGTTCAGTGGCCCTTTCTCAGCCTTTATCCTCCTCAAACTAAATACTCCTATTAATTCCTTCCTTCTTGAAAACTCTCCTCCTTTCATGCCTCAGACCTCATAGTCTTAGCAAGAACACCACCATTTCAGTGTGTTACTAATATAAGAGAAATTACTAGTGTCCTAGGGAAGAATTTTGGTCTGGAAGTTGGATGACATATTCAGATTTAAATGTTAACAGTGAATATAACTGACACAGTCAACAGAGCTGAGCAGGCTGACAGGATCAATAAAAAGTGAAAATAGGTAAAATGATTTTAATTAGCATGTAAAAGGACAAAGGAGGGTAATGTAGAATCAAGATATAATGAAGAAAGTATAATCAAAGAACTAAAACTTCTTTTAAAAAAACAAACACGAGATCACGTGACACAAAAATAAAAGCAAGTTTTAAAAACCTAATAGTCAAAAAAAGTATGAAGGACACAATTGTTTAAATATTGAACAAATGGTCAGTCTTACTAATAATCAAATGAATAAAATAAAGACGAGATTACTGGTGGAAGCTGTGAAGACATGGTCAGTGGCTCAACATGGAGCCACAGTCGTGTTCTGCTTTAAAGTGTAAACATCAGGATAACCTTTCTATAGGGCAACCAGTGACACGTTTTAAAATTAAAGTGTGCTACGCTTCAAACTAGCTAATCACATCTACACGTATATGCTCAGGACAAACCCATAAAGTGAATATACAAGGAGATCCCAGTAACATTATTTATAATAGAGAAAACTAAGAACATACAAATGTCTAATCAATACAAAGCTAAAGTACATACATAGAATAGAATTTTATATAGAGAACAATGTTGCAGAATTATATTTAGGTTCATGGAAATATATCCATAAATGTTATTTAAAGAAAAATAGCATAATATGGAAGAGCATGCCCAGATCAATTTAATTTATGAGAGTTCTACACATATGGATATGCTTGCACACACAAACATTTCTGGGAGGGTTCCTATGAAACATGTAAACCCCTTTAATTTACCTTGGGGAAGTGGATTGTGCATTAGGGTGTCAAGTAAAAAGTGAGATGGTAATTTTTTGCTTACTCTAGTCTGAATTTTTTAACATTACATAATTTGTTCAAAAATAAGAAGTAAATATATATTCTGCAATACAAGTTTAAATAGCCATAGGAATACATACACAAAGCCAAGAGAAAAATGTGTGGGGGTGGGCGGACCACAACAGTTACAGTATTAAAAAGATTAACAACAAATTAGGACAGGGTAGAGGTACAGCTTTCCCAGGTACTGGGAGTGGAGGGAAACTCATGGACCCTTGTAAGTAGGAAGCACGTGTTGTCATGAACCACAACCTCGGCCATAAGAGCATGTGCGTTCGTGCGCCCATGCAGATGTGCCCGCTCACAAATAGCAATTCCAAAAAAGAGACAATAATGGCCAATACACACATGAAAAGATGCTCGACATCAACAGTCACCTGGAAAATGAAAATGAAAATCACAATGAGATATCACTTCAAACCGACTAGGATGGCTAAAGTAAAAGAGAGTACGTGTTGGCAAGGATGTGGAGAAATTATAACCCTCACATACGGCTGGTGGAATATACAGTGGAGATGTAGCTACTTTGGAAAAACAGTCTGGCAATGCCTCCAGAAGCTAAACATGGATTTATAATACAAGCCAACAATTCCACTCCTAGGTGGAATGGAGAAAAATTAAAACAGATGCCCACTCAGAAACTCATATACAAATGTTCGTAGCATCATATTCATAACAGAAAAAATTGGAAACAATCAAATGTATACATCAACTGATGGATAAACAAAATGTGAAAAAATATGAAAATGTGCTAGGAAGCCTACCATAAAAGGCTACATGTTATATGATTGTAATTGTATGAAAAGACCGGAATAAGCAAATCCACAAAGACAGAAAGTAGATTAGTAGCTGCCAGGGACTGGGGGAGGGGACTGACTGCTAATGAACATGTTTCTTTTGGGGGAGATAAAATGTCCTGGAATTAGATACTGGTAATAGTTACACAATTCTGTGAATATACTGAAAACGAGTGAAGTGTACGCTCTAAATGGGTGAATTTTATGTAATCACAAAAAAACTATATGGAGGGAAAAAATAGCAAGTTTTCAATCACTGCTGCCTAGTCAATATAAAGAGATCCCCCCCCCCCCCCAAAAAAAGAAAAACTCCAATAAAATCTGAAACTTCTTTATTTCATTTTACTCTTTTCAATTCCAGGTTGAAACGGGATCTACTAGGTTGGTGCAAAAGTAATTGCGGTTTTTGCAATTATTTTTAACCATTTAAACCACAATTACTTTTGCACCAACCTAATAGTACAGAGAGATAGGAAAAATCATCATGATTTTACACAATCCAGAATATCGATGCTAAGAAAGAGAGAAAGGAACTCTGGATAAGAAACTGTAATAAAACAGTCCTTTTTTATACTAGCCTCAAGTGGGAAGCCAGAGAGAAAATATAGAAAACAATTCTATATAAATTTCAAAGTTGCTAAGAGATGAAATCTTAATTATTCCCACCAAAAAAAAGAAATGGTAATTATGTGACATGATAAAGGTGTTAGGTAACACTAAGGTGGTAATCAGATTGCAACATATAAATGTATCAAATCAATACCTTCATTTATACAATGTATACCTTAAACTTACACAATGTTCTATGTCAATTATATCTCAGTAAAAATAAATTTTAAAAAGGAGAGAAAATAAATTGTCCAGCACTTGTCTCATTGCCAGGTTCTGTTAATAACTGTCTTCAGAATCCTACCTTGGATACCAAATAAGAATCAAAAACGCCAGGGTCTGCCATGAGAATTGGTGGACAGCCCCAAGGACCCAGAGTGCAAGAAATGGCCTGTTTCAGTTTGGCGCAAAAGAAGGAAAGAAGAAAGAAGGGAAGAGAAGGACGCTCCAGTGAGCCTATGAGGAGATGGGGGAGGAGAGGACAGAGACTGAGTAAAAGCGAGTCATCGCACTGCGAGTGGACTTTCGGAAACCAGAGTCCCGGAAACCGTGGTACAGGCCTGCGGAGCCGGCTGTGGGATGGCCTAAGGCAGTGCTGCAGAGAGACCTGGGGGACAAAGTGGAGGCAGAGGCGGCACTGGGGTTGGCCTCTCTCTTGGTTACACCACGCAGTCCTACCGAGGACAGCAGGGACAGTCCCGTGGCCTTGACAAGAGCCTTCCCGGGGTGGGTGTTGGCAGCACCGCGGGAGCAAGGTCACGCAGGCCTCACCGGTGATTCTGCAGAGATTCCGCAGTACTGCAGGGGACTGACAGGTGGGGACAAGAACCACGGACGTTTACAGTGACTGCAAGTAAGACCATTACACCTAAAAATGGAAAATTCAGGTTACACAGCGGAGCATGTTCAGGAATTTTTCGTCCAGAATAACAGAGCTGCCAACCTTCTTAGTTCCTCGACGTTCCATGTCAAATTGAATGTTCCATGTTCCACACATCTTGGGCTGCTCTCCTACCTCCCGACTGCTGTACCTGTTCCTTTCTACTCGTTCTTTCTGCTCTTGTATTTCCTTAAATTTCTCAAAGGCTGGTCACTGAACAGCTTCTGTGAATCTCTTTTATTCACTTAACACCCTCATATGATTTGTTTCCTACCAAGTCTATAATACTGTGCTAGGTTTTCGAAGAGTCCACAAGACCCGCAACCCTGACAGAACTGCAGAGTTAGGGGGTCCCAAAGACCTCCCTCACTGCTGGCACCAATTACAAGTTTGGAGGTTCTGAACACCACGCTCCCTTTCAGTAATTAGGAATTTGCAAGAACTCTCTGAAGGCTGTTATACTTGTGGTTCCAGTTTATTATAGCACAAGGACTACAGATTAAAGTTAGTCAGGGAAGAGATGCACAAAGCAGAATCCAGCAGGATCCAAAATGCAGAGCATCCAGCTGTCCTCTCCCAGGGAAGAGAGGGAAGGCATCGATTTCTCTAGGTAATGACATGTGGCAGTCACCCCAGCCATGGAGTGCAGAGCTTTTATTAGGGCTGCTTTATGCAAACATGGGTGACTGGCAGCAAGGCTGATCTCAGTCTCCACAGCCTCTAAAAACCCCTACCACAAATCACACTGCTAGACTATCGGGCCCAAGGTTTCCAGGTACTAAAAAAAGAGACTTAAAAGGCAGGATATGCCAAGGGCTTAGAGATCACCACCCAGGAGGTTAGTCTCTTCTAAGCCCCGGATTCGTATTTCTAGCTGCCTTTGTTGTATCTTTACCAGCTTCTTTAAACTCAAATTAATAAAGTCAAACTCATCAAAATTTCCCCAGGCCAACTGTGATTTCACTGTTCCTCTTAACAGTGCCAAATCCATTTCTCTCCAATAAGGAATTGAGGCACTTTATACAACCACAATACAAAACACAAAATTAGAAGGAAACTGGGGCAAACAAAAAGTAGCCCAGAAAAAAAAAAAAAAAAGAATAATGATGTGGTGAAGTCAGGACACAGAATGCAGGGCTATAAAAGCTTGCTCACTTGTTAGAGGAGGGCTGCACATTTGGCTCTGAGCTCTTTAATGGCCAAACAATACCCAAAACAAAAAGAAATGACAAGCAGTTTCAAAATTCACAGAGTCCATTAAAAAAAAAAATGCCCATAAGGCACTACTACTTTTCTTCCAGTCATCCCAAGGTTCAAGACTAAAGTTTTCCATCCAAGTCCTCTACATTCAATCATTTGTCAAACGATAAAGATGCTACTTCTGGGTGCTGTTTGCTTTTCTGTCCTCTTCTTTATATATATTTATCTTCTCTCCAAATCCAATCATTCACGACTCACATTAATCTTTCTTAAACACATCACTTCTCTGTTCAAAATCTACAATGGTTCCTCACTGCTGTTTTTTGTTTTTAAACATTTTTTCTATTTACAAAGAAATATACACTCAACACAGAAAACAAAGAAAAATCAAGAAAAAGAGGTTCTCTTCCTCTCTCCCCCCTATAATCTAGATATAACTAGGTAGTATAACCTTTTTTTTTTAATTGAGCTAAAATTTACATGAAAGTCAAACATTCTGTATACACAACTCCTTGATATATGACATATGTGTACGTGCTAGTCAGTACAAAGAACATTCCTCCAAAACCTCGCAAAGTTTCCTGATATTCTCTCCCAGTCATGTTCTTTGTCAGCTATATATATTGCAAGTATTTTCTCTTAGTCTGACTCTGGTCTTTTCATTTTTAAAAAATACCTTTTAATCAGCAAACATTTTTATTTTGATGAAATGCCATTTATTAGTTATTTTGTAGTTCATGCCTCTTATATACTCTAAGAAATCTTCCCCTTCTCCAAGGTTGTGACGATGTTCTTCTTTTTTCTTTTTGTAAGCTTTACACTTTTTTTTAGCTTTATATTTTAATCTGTGATCCATCATCACAGATTAAAAGATAAAAGATATCTTTTAGAAATCTACACATTTACTGTAAGATTAGAAACAAGGATGTAAGGATGTCCATTCTTACTACTTCTTTTCAACCTTGTGCACAGAGCAATGAAGCAAGAAAGAAAAATAAAATGCATAAAGAATGTTAAGGAAAAAGAAAACTTCATAGTATGTGACAAATGATTGCATGTGCAGAAAATCCAAAGAGATCTACATGCACACAAACTCCCGTTTGCCTTCACGTTTGTTGTTTTAATGTACTGGAGGCACCCAAAAAATGTATACATAACTTGTATTCATCTTTTGTTACCAGTATATGTTGAGTATTACAATTTTTATATTTTCCTTTCTTAAAATGTGTATACACTTTTTTGAGGACTCTGTATATTACTAAGTGATGTTTTAATTTACATCATGTACAAATTCCTTATCTTCATATATGTCCTCCAATTGATGTTCCCAAACTACTTTTCAACCTAATTGTCTACCACCAGCTTTCAGCTTGCCCATTTGTTAGGGAAACAAAAGCACTTAAAGCTTCTCAGAGACCCCTTTCCCCAACTTCCACAATTTAGCCAGAAAAGTACCCCACCCCCATCAGTAAAGTCCAACTATTGTTAACTGGCAAGGCCCCATGATATTTTCTAGGAAGTTCTGAAGTCTTTTCTTTTACCTCTAACCAAATACAACCTCAGTCCTTTTCATCTCTTACAAATTTTAATTTTTTCCCCCTCTTATAATTAATTAACCACACAATAAAGGTGGAAAAAGGTATTTAAGTGATTTCTTAATCTGGTCTATTCATTCATTCAACAGGCCACAGATCATTCTAGCTGCTAGTAATAGACTGGGAAAGCAAGACAGGTAGACAAAGGCTCTGCCATAAAATAGTTTATAATCGGCCAGCCCGGTGGCTCAGGTGGTTGGAGCGCCATGCTCCTAACGCCAAGATCACTGGTTTGATTCCCACATGGGCCAGTGAGCTGCGCCCTCTACAGCTAAGATTGTGAACAATGGCTCTCCCGTGAGCTGCTGTGGGCTGTCATGAGCAGCCAGCAGCAGGCGAGAGCTACCAGTGAGCTGCTGTGAGTGGCCGAATGACTACTGGCAACCGACTGCCTCACCCGGGGGGAGCGCAAGGCTCATAATACCAGCATGGGCCAGGGAGCTGTCCTACACAACTAGACTGAGAAACAACGGCTTGAACCAGAGTTGGGGGGAGAGGAAAATAGTTTATAATCTAGAGGCAAAGTCATGAAGCCATGGACTTCTAGGAAGTAAGGGCTGTTTCTCATTTACCTTTATATTTCTGAGGTAAATTCCACCACTTTACACATAGTAAAGCCTCAAGAGTTCAGCTGTCATGCTAATAGATCAATACCCTTGTCAGTAGCAGTTCCCAGCACCAACAGGTGTGAGAACCTCCTCAGTCTCCATGAAAGAAATGTAGTGAGGCCTCTTCTAATGACTTCAAGCACATCTATTACTTTATTCATACAGCTAAGTAGAGTTCCTTTTCAAGGTTTCAAGGAAAACAAATCAAGCCAATTAATTTTAAAAACATGTACAACATGTGGAATTAAGTATGTGTACAGTGCTTGTGGTTGTAAGGGGAAAATGTGAATGAATGAAGGCTATGCTTCATATCAAAAAGAAGAGACACTAAAGACTACATGTCTATAAAATGCTTGAGCTTCATGAAACCGTTTCTAAGGCAGCCTTCTATAAGGTATACTGTTTTCTTTCTTAAAGATAAAAAACGGAAGCTATAGAATACTCCTAAGTCATAGGTTCTGGAGAGAAAGCTAATGAGAACTCAGAACCACCAACATTAAATTCTGAGAGTTATTAAATTTCAACCAAAGTGAGCAAATATTTATATTGCTTATCCTGTTTTAAAGAAGACATTCCTGTTTCCAAACAAATAAACTATATGCCAACTCAGATTGTATAGCAGATAAGAACTCTGGAGCATTAGGGATGATTTTAAAGGCAGAGACAAAGGCTGTGCATTCTGATTTGTCTTTCGCGGCCTTGATTCCCCCTGCTCACTTGCCATTACTTCTCAGACACACAGGTAACAGCAGCAAAGTCTACCCTGATGGAGGGGTAGGAGATGAAGACAACTCCTTCATCCAGTGAAAGATATTTATCGCGCTATGGATAGTTCAGATGCAGTGGGGTTAACAAAACACACAGCCTTTGACCACAGGGCATCTTTCAGACTGGGGAGGTGATCACAAATGAACACAAAAATAAATGTATCATTATACACCACGAATGACTGCTGGGGGGGGGAGGTTGTGATAGATATTACTGTGAGTGGTAAAGGGAGGGGCCTAATTAAGATGTGACTAGGGATTCCAAGGCCTCCCTAAGGAAATGACATATGTTTTACTATCAAGTCAGACCACGAGTGTGCTAAAATTGATGTCTCCAAAAATAACACAATTGATGAAATTCTAAGGTGCCAACTTATCTAAGAAGGATTTGGGAGACCCACTAAGCAGGATCTCTGAGGAGTCAGTCAGTGCAGGCAGCATGATGTAACAAAGCAATGTTGCTACTGTCACCATTTACTGGTCCTTGCAGCAAATATGTGCTGAGGGTTCTGCAAAAATTTGGAACATAAGGTAAAGTTCAAAGCGGTAACTCCCCTTACACAGTGAAGCAGTCCCACAGTGAGAAGTGAAGGGAAGGGTCACTTCTCTGGAGTTTTAGAGGACGGTACAGGCCTTAGGCCAGCCAGCCTAAAGTGTCAGCGTGCAGAAACATCACGTAATGAACCTGCTGAATATTTGGAGTCCAGGTCCTATCACCAGGGACTTCCTGGTCATGGCTGTAGCGTGGTTATACAGAGGAGAATGTACTTGGTTGTAGGCAAAATATACCAAAGTACACAGGAGGGATAAAGCATCATGATGGCAACTTATTAAACCCAAGTGCTTCAAAGGGGGAAACTTACCAACTCTCCACTTCTTATACCACACGTTCCCAGTCAGCTCCATGGGCTCCTTGATGCATTTATGTCAGTTATCTTAGATTAACTGTTACGGTGTACACCACTAAATTCAGAGAAAGGTGTCTGTCACATGTCATCCTAATTAGAGGCCCAAGTTACTTACCAAAGTTAGGGGTAAGAATGAATGAGTGTGTGAGAGATGTGTGTGTAAGATGGTAACTGTACCATCTCTAACTTAGCAAAGTTAGGGATGTGTGTGTGTGTGTGTAAGAAGGTAACCTGACCATCTCTAACATGCCTTAGTGAAGCTGACTTCGGAACTCCGGAGATATTTAAGTTCAGTGAGTGTTACCTAGACTCATCCCTGACTGGAATCCTTACTCAGCCCTCTATTTCTGTCTGGAGTGTCACAGTGCTGACTCGCAGAGGTGGTTGCAGGATGAAAGTACTGGTTACGTCTCCTGACCCATCATCTTCTGCCGCATGTGAGGCAAACAGTTGTATGGTGGAGCTGACGTGCTGAAGAGAACATTTCCTACAGAATACCCTCTTGCTTTGACTAAGCAGTAACATCAAAAGACAACTGTCTACATTTCCTCTACAAAACAACTTAATTTCTAAACCACGAAATGCAGATTAAGAGGGAGGATGGAAAACATCTTCTCACCTCTCCAAACCATCGCTATCCCTTCCTCTCCATATAAGACGGCATAGACCTTTAGTCATAATCACTACTCGTATAAATCCTTTTTCTAAGAAAAACATTGATTCTATGCATAGAAACCCACCCCTATGGAACAATCAGGTTGGAATGGAAGATTAGCTCTTAAACTCCCATAGCAGAAGGATAACTTTCTCTCTCTCAACAAGTAAAAGTACAGTGTTCCTTAACCAAATGGCCTGCAATCACTACATAAATTCATACTAAGGTACGACAAAGCCAAAGATTCTTTAATGTTTTGAGGCCTGAATGCGTCATCGTCTGCCATCTATTCTGCTGTATAGAATCTGACTTACATTTTCCTTAACCTGTAGCAAATGTCTTGTCAACTGCTCAGAATTCCAGATGGTGATAATTTTCTATTAGAGAGAACTAAAGTCCAAATGAGTAAGTAAAAAAGAGGGAGCCAAAGGACACAGTGACTTCCCTCTCTCCCAGAGTCTCAGGTCCAGTCTATGCAAAGTATGGAGTCTGGAGCACATTGTTCTCAGCTTTCACCACACAATATGCTTGCCTTTTAAGAGCTTGACTATATGCTCTTGGTCTTTAAAAAGCCTCAACACAAGAGCATTCCAACTGAATATTTTCTATGTCTTCTGTGATATCATAGCTGAAAACATAATCCACTATGTCGCACATGGCAGAACCCACAGAAAGTCTTTTTCGTTGAACACGATGCCAGGAAAGAGTCTGTCTCGGTAAACAAACGGGCAGGCGTTCTTTCCACAGACAATGAACACTGTGTAATTCAATGCTACACAGAAGGAGCAGCTCCTTGTTTGTCTCAGCAGCCAGAAAACTTAGAGCCAGATGCACTGAACAACAGTGAGACTGGCTCCTTCCAAGAGCCCGGTACCTTCTACTACCAGTGCTCTTCTTGGATGGGTATGATGTTCTTACCTTTAATTGCCCTGCTTTATACTACCTTTAATTCCATCAGCAGATTTAAATCCTCATGAAAGTACCGAGTATATATGTACATATGTATATATTTTCTCTTACAAGTTTCCTTTCGATACCCCTAACATTCTATGCATCACTCTGTATTTAATGGTCTAAGAATTTAAAATGACAATGACACCAAAAAACTAATTCAATCATGACCAAGCCATCAGCAGCATTAACTCCCCACCACTCCCTCGCCTATGACACCAGTCGGGCACCTTTGCAGTAGTCGGCGGGGTCCTCCTGCTCCTCATCGTCCGAACCCAGGATCTCCTCCTCCGGCTCTGGGGGCGCAGGGTCCGGCAGGGGCGGCGGCGGCGGTGGGGGTGGCGGTGGAGGAACCAAGGGAGCTTTCTGCTGAGGCTCCGGCCTGAAACAACAGAAGGAAAATTCCTATTTACTTAGAAGAAAATCTTGCATTGTGGACACACTTGAAAGTTTGTTAATAAGGGAAAAAACAAAGCTTGTCACACACTAATAAGAAATGCTGATTAATGTCACTTCACCCATTTTATCTGAATTCAAGTAATGTTTCAACATACAGGCCAGGAGGAAAAAAAACACAACTACCCTTACTAACCAAGGAATATTTTTGGGCACATTTTCACCCAGGGCTTCAGTATTTTTTTATGTCCTGACAATACGAGTTATGAAATGTAAGTGAAATAAGAGTATCCGCTCATGATACGGGAACACATCCCACAGAGATTATAAAAAGACAGATGAAAGCAGCCCTGAACTTGTAAAGGGGCTTATTTTCCATTATTTTAAAATCAGAATTTCTTTTCCCACAGAAATAGTACCGTAGGGATGTGGTTAGGTTTCCTGGATAACTCATAAAAGCTGACCAATACAAACTGTAGCTGATACATAGTTACTTTCATTAAGGAATTCATTTATCTATCAAGCTCGTTTATCAAGAACACTGACCAAAACTGGAAATGAAACAAACAAAACACCCACTGTCAGTAAAATACAAATCTAGTCCATATATTAATACAAGGTTTGCAATGGTCATTTCTAATTGTCACAAAAAGACTAAATTATATTTAGTATATTCTTTTACAAAGAATAGAAAAACTTATAATACAAAAAAAGAAAAAAGCTTGAGGTTAGAGATATAAACCTTCTTTCAGATACCTAGAGTAACTCTAGAGTAAGATCATATTAAATACATTTGCTTCGAAGTAAAGCATTCATAATGCAATCCTATCAATCAAGCTTTCACTTACTATAAAATTTAACTGCTATTTCTAACCAGATCCCAATGGGAAAACTGGAACTAGAAGTCTCAGTTTAGATACCAGAAGTGCATGTCTCCTTAGGCGTCAAACTGCCCTAACGACAGGCCCACCACTGCTCTCCCTGGCTGGCCACGGGATCAGGCTGATGTATGTGTCCCCCAGAGGTGGTTTCCGGCATGAGCAGGGGATCTGAGCAATGGGGAGTCCTCCAAACACTCATGTAGTGGACTCACTTTGGCCTGCCCGGTATGCACGCTCCCGTTCACCTGTGAGACACTGCAACTCCCTGCACAGTGAAGGCTGGTTCCAGACGCTTGCCCCCCTCTCCTCACTATAGTACAACCTAGGCCAGAGCCAATGTCACTCTCCAGCCCTGGAACCCTGAACGTCAGCTGTCACAGGATGAAGTTCGTACACAGCTGCTAGTGAGAGGCAGGCCCAGAGGAGCTGCCTGCCCTGGCCTGTGCCCCTTTCTGAGGCGGACATCTAAAGTCTTGCCAATCGAAAAGCCCCCACACAGCCTTTACTGCATTGGCTTTAGCCTAAGTTAGCTACAGCTCCCTTATGTGGTTTGCCACCGAAAACTCAAACTGTCACAAGCATCAAAGCAAGCAGAGGTGAAAGGCAGCAGACTACGGCGGTCATGGGGAAGAGGTGGGAACATACGTACCTTCCCCAAAGGCAAACACTGGCAAGTATGACTAAAACCTACACAAAGAATATTTGTAAGTCACAGGTGACTTGTACTGATCTCTACTTGCTAGAATTTATGAAGACTCAAAGTCACAGCTCGCTGGGTAGCAGGCACTGAGAACATGGTGGTGATAACACTCTGACTTAACCATTCCCCCTGCAGGAGCATAGTGGAAGGAAACAATCACAACCAAATGCCCACATCATTACCAGAACACACCCAAAACTTCCAAACAGACCTTATGGAAGTGTGGTAACCTTCCTGGCAGCTTTGCAAATGCTCCTTCTTTTTAACAGACCGGCCCTTACTAAATGGTCCCAGGCTAAAAAAAAAAAAAAAAAAAAAAAAAAAGAGACAGGTGAAGAAGGGGAGGCAGGAGAGGAACAGCAAGAGCTGTGCCACTTGCCCAGAGGGAAGAGGACCTGGACTCTCAGTCTTCTGGGGCGTGGGCAGAACCTACCTGACAAATTTGCTCCATCAGAAATACTCTGAAAGTTGGCTATTTCTTCCTTAAAAATTTTGTATGAAAAAATGAGACTTTCTAAATTTAAAAGAAAACACATCACATTCCCTGCATAAACCGAGTAACAATTAATGTGAAGAGAAGAACGGGAGGGTCTGGTTCTACCAGTGTGTGCCCCACTGCTGACATTTGGGCCAGATAATTCATTGTCGTGGGGGCTGTACGTCGTAGGATGCTATCAGCATCCCTGGCCTGTAGCCACTGCACGTTAGTAACACCCCACACCCCCAGTTGTGACCATCAAAAATGTGTCCCAACACTGTCCAATCCCCCAGGGCAAAATCATGCCCATCTAAGAACCAGGGAACTAGTAGTGTTTTCTACACACAGCTTTACCTCAACAGAGTAGATTGTATCTGTGAGAAGCGAGAAGAGATTCCAATTTTCACAGCACATTTTCTGTTGAGAAGCTCACGTACCTTCATCATAATGTCTCTCAATTATTCTTTACCCACCTAGTGAGTTGCCCATGCCACTTAACAAAACTCTCAGACCCTCTGGTCTCAGTGAGCAGGTATTTCTCACCCCACCTGTGAGGGCTACATTGAACAGGCAGGCACAAAGCTCCCCCAAAGCCACTTCTACCAGGTTAAAGGGATGAGTTGGGGTACTGTGAAGGAGAAAGGAAGTTGAGTAACGCTGATGGAGAATTGCAGCTGACTATCATATGAAAACATCTAAAACTGTGCCGTCCAACACGGTAGCCACTGGCCGCGGGTGGGGACTGAGCACTTGAAATGTAGCTACTAGTCCAAAGTGAGATGTGCTGACATTGCAAAATGTGTACCCGATTTCCAAGATTTACTACAAGAAAATGTAGAATGGTATTAATAATTTAATATTTATTACATGTTAAAATAATGTTTTAGATGTAATGAAATATATTATTAAAATTTAATTCACGTGATTGTTTTACTTTTTTTAATGTGGCTACTGTAACACTTTAGAGGCTCAAATCACCGATACCAGAGAAGCTTGGCCTCACATCAGACATTCCTAGTCACCAGTGATTATTATTTTTTCAAAGGCTTTTCCTAGTAACTTGCTTCACTCCAGTTATTAATATTACCAACGCTCAAATCACTTACTTCATCATAGTAAGGTTCAGTACAATGTAACTGCCACTGTTACAGCCCCAATCACTGATTCTTTTTCATCCCATCCATCCTTGTTACTGCCCACCACACAGGAGAAACACAGGTAAATCTCTGACAGGGCAGATGTATGCAAGAGATACGGATGCCATACCGACTTTAAGGCTGGCTGTTTCAAAGTGGTTTCTGGTGGCTTCTATGGTACTTCAAAGCCTCGTTAAATCTCAATTGTTTAAAAGATCAAGGTGACAAATTATCTCACCAAGTATATAGTCACAAAATATATCAAGAGATTAAAAAGTATACTTTAATCAATCCTCATGAAAACCATCAAGAAGTTATCTCATGTAAGAATTACTAGAAGCACTTAAGAAGCACATATAAATATTAATTCAAAATGGGTTAAAGACCTAAATGAAGGAACAAAAACTATAAAAATTGCAGGAAAAAAATACAAGTAAATCTTCATTACCTTAGGTTAGGCAATGTTTGTTAGATGTGACATAGAAGCGTAAGCAACAAAAGAAAAAAAATAAACTGGACTTGATAAAAATTAAGAACTTCTATGTATCAAAGGGCATCATCAAAAAAGTAAAGGCAGCCCACAAAATAGAAGAAAACATCTGCAAGTCATACAATTGATAAAGGACTTATATCTAGAATATAAAAAGAACTCTTACAACTCCACAATAAAAGTACAAACCAATTTAAAAATAGGTAAAGGACTAAAACAGGTTTTACTCCAAAGATATACAAATGACCAATAAGCACATGAAAAGATGTTCAACATCATTGGTCATTTCGGAAACGGAAATCAAAATCACAATCACAATAAGATACCACTGCACACCCAACAAGATAGCTATAATAATTTTTAAAAAAATACAATAACAAGTATTGTGGAGAATGAAGAAATTGGAACCCTCATACGTCGTAGCAGGAGTGTGATATGGCACAGCTCTTTCAGAATATTTGGCAGGTCCTAAAAAATGTGAATTTAGAGTTACCATATAACCCAACAACTCTACTCCTGGTATGTATCCAAAAGAAAGAAAAGCATACGTCTCCACAAAATCTTGTGCAAAAATATTCATGGCAGCGTCATTCACAACAGACATAAAGGAGACACCACCCAAATGTGCATCACCTGATAAATGGATAAATACAATGTGATGCCCCTCACAATGCAGAACTATTTACTCCACAATGAGAAGAAATGACGTCCTAATCCCGGCTACAACATGCATCACCCTTGGAAACATTGCGCTAAGTGAAAAATGCCAGCCACAAAAGGCCACATGTTGTATGATCCCATTTTATATAAAAATGTCCAGAATAAGCACATTTATAGAAACAGAGTAAATTGGTGTCTACACTTCGGTCTGAGGGTTGGGGGAGAAAGGAGGAGAGACATGGGAATTGGCTGTTAATAGAACCAGGTTTCTTTAGAAGGGATGAAAATGTTCTAACGTGGTGATGGTTACACAACACTATGAACTTTCTAAAAAAAAAAAAAAAAAAACACTGTACACTTTAAATGTGTTTAAGTTCTAAGGTATGTTGATTTATATACCTCAAAAGGCTGTTTTTTAAAAAGCAAAAGCCTCTACAGATATATATATCTTTTAATGCCCACTTTATACCTTTCAAGTATATGCTTCCAAGAAAAAACAGAAATAGCTACATTTAGATTTTAAAAATCTGTATGCATGGTCTCTTACAACTGCCACAGCCACATTCACAGTGAAAAGTAATGTGTAGTTCTGTAAAAAGTGGACTGAGAGTCTACATAACTGTCCAAAGTTCACAGAAGGCACTAATCTGAGAACATGTTCTCATATAACAAGAAAAATACCACCTCAGTGACTGGAATAAAAAATGTAGAAAGCAAAATTCCAACTAGTCATTTATGTTTTTCACAAAGAACTTTATTTATTCTGCCCTACATAAAACACAACTAAATATTCTAACGATTACCCCAAATAAGACTATCATAAAAAATGCAGTTTAAAAAAAATCACAAAACATTTTTCTTTAAATATTACACTAGATTATTTTATCATGCTTATCTACTTCATTTTATATTTTTCATGTACATTGCTCTATCAAAAAACAGGAAAAACTGAACAACCCTAACAAAATGCACACATCATCTGCTCTAAATTGCCATGGCAACCAAAGGGGAGTTCCAATTTCTTTCTAGCTGCTATTTGTTTTCAACAGAGAAAAGGACAAGTAAACTTCACACTAAGCAGGAGGGAAAAAAGTCCTTTCCTTTGTTATCATCCTAATTGGCAACTGACACAATTTAAGGACTTCATTCATGCAATTACTCTTTAAGCAAAATATAAAGAAAAGGAGTTCCAAATGAATTGTTTCAGGTAGTATTCTTAGGGCATTCACAAATATTCAGATTTCTTTTTCTTCCTTCCATCATCTGATCTAAAACTCTCTCTCTTCTTCCCTCCTTCCTCATTCTCCCTCTGTTGGTAAAATTTGTTAGCCTGAGAAATACGCAATCTGGCATTTCTACTTAAGGATAGAACCAATCAATATATACTTTCTCTCAAAATAGCTCATCTAAAAAGGCTTGCTGTAACAATGGGTATAGCTATGCAGCTAGGGAGGAAAAGGCCATAATGATTTCATGTATTCCCTTCTAATAAAGAGAGAATTTCCAAACTCTGCGCAAATCAAACCTAAATGTGAAGTGTGTGCTGCGGTAGGCAGAATTCTAAAATGAGCCTCGATGAGCCTCCCCCTGGTATAATCCCCGGTTCCTCTGAGTGTGGGCAGACCCTGTGAATGTCATCAGATATCATTCTCACATTTATGTTACATGGCAGCTGGGCAGCTCCACGGGGAGGCCTCACCTAATCACATGAGCTCTTTCAAAATAGAGGACTTTCTCTGCTGGTCACAGAAGTCAAAGAGACGTGCTCCAGCTGGCCTCAATGACAGCAAACATTCATGCTGTGAGCTGCCCATTAGGGCCACAGAGCAAGGAACCCGGAGGGGGCTCGAGGCGGGAGAGCAGTTCCCAGGCGAGGGATAGGACAGCAAGGGCTTGAACGCGAGGAAATGAGTTCGGCCAATGACCAGGGATCTCGGAAGAGGCCTTTGAGCCCCAAATGAGAACAGCCACCTTGACCATCAGCTGGATTTCAATCCAGTGAGAACCCAGCCATGCTGTCAGCCCTAACTTCTGACCTACAGATCTGTGAGCTAATAAATGGGTGTTATTTTAAGCTGCTAAATGTCTGGTAATTTGTTGTGCAGCAACAGAAAATAAACGCAGATGCCAAGTTCTCAATAAGTAATAGAGTAGTTTGTGTTAAATTATCAGATTTTAAACTCAAGAGTGAGATGTGAGGTGTTTTGTTTTGTTTTTTTATAATTAAATTAGCCAGAGGAATTAAGAAGCTGAGTAATCAGGAATGGGAGTCATTTCTCTTTTGGGCACAGGCAGGAGGAGTGAGGAAGAGAGGGAAGGGGGAGAGGGAGAGAGAGGGAGGGAGAGAGGGAGAGAAAGAGACAGAGAAATTTATTCCCAAATTCCAACAGAACCAATAATAATTCTAAGCCAGACACTTCACAGTTTGCTATTTTCTAAAACTGCATGTTTTTAGAATATGGAACACAGCCAACTAAAAGTCAGTGAAGATGTAAGTAAACCAACTAACCTACATTTCAGACAACAAAGGCGTTGACGGCTTAATCACCTAAGAACACATATATGACAATGCTACATCTTATGCCACTGGTACTGTTAATATTTCATAAAGCATTGATGGGACCCGGCAGAAAATATTACTACTACTCAGGTGAAGAAAGACTGACAGGAAAGCTTAAAGCAAAGAGTTGGAAGGCATGTACAGTGATGCCCACTGACTGCACAGGTCCTCAGAACAGTGTCTGTCTACCACGTACCAGGAAGTGTGCCAGGGCACAGAGGAGTGCTGCACGGAGAGATGCACCGTTAGTCTAGCAAGGAGGAGAGAAGTGCGAGAAAACGCAAGGCCTAGAAGCACAACGGCTTCACACAGGAACGATCCCCAATTCCAAGGAGTTTGTGTTCTACCCTTAAGGCAAGCAGAAGCCACGGAAGTGCAATTTTAAGATTAGAGATTTGCTTCCTGCAAAGAACACATGGAATTGGTGTGCAGAGTGGGCAGAAAGGATAAAAACCAGAAGCAAGGAAACTAGTGACAAGTCCTGGGCGGAAATGATAAAAACGTGAATTTAGGACCTGGTATTTCATTTGCTGGAGGTAGGTGGCTGTCTCCTAGATTTCTCGTAGTGAGATAGTGTGATCATTATTTGGACATACCAAGGATAGAGCAGGCAGAGGAGGAAGGGTTTTCAGAGAAAACGTAATTCTGTCTTAGCTCATCTGAGTTTAAGGACTATGTGAGGGTGTCCAGCAGTGGAGAAACAGAGTGGATTGCGTGCTGTGGAATCTAGAGCTAAAAAATAAAGGTTTAGGTTGCAAATAGAAGCAGAGGTCATGAACAAGCCGCTGTTAGCTAAGGCCTTTCCAAGCATGTTTGAGTGCCAAGGACAAATGAGGAATGAAAGGGTCAAGGGCAGAGCCTCATTCAGAGCCAAAGCACAAGGTTATTCAAGCCACCAATAGAGTCTAGACTTTCTGGCTCAAGACCTACAGGCAATGACCCATATTATAAACACCAATATAAATTCATAAATTTCAAGTACAGGTTTTAGAGAACATACATGTATAAAAACCTCATGGAAGCGATCCTTTTATATTAGGATGAGATATACATATAATAGGAATTAGCAAACTAAGGACCCACTTTTAGGTGTTTCTATAATACCTAAAAGCTGTTTGCAGGCCATCGGAAGCCAGCTGGGTGCAGCATATACTGTTACAAAAAAGGAACTGTTTACTGAGACCTATATATGGTGATGCAACTTACTATAACCACTAATGATTGCCTCATGTTACTCAGGAAAAAATGCAAAATGTACCACTGTGGACACGGCTTCTGTAAGCCTCCATAAGCTTTAAATCTAAAGGCAACTATAAATATACAATACGAAAGCCACTAGTCAAATTAATTAAAACTGAGTAAAATTTAAAATGTGGTTCTTCAGTCACACTAGCCTCATTCCAAGCGCTCAGCAGCCAGCTCCGTAGGAAGGGCTGGCGGCAGCGACGGGATGGAGCCCGCAGGTGAGCAACGTTGCTATCACCACAGGAAGTTCTATCGGACGACATTGCTCAAGGCTGTATTTTAGCAGCATGAACCTCTTCTAGCATATCATTATTTTTGGTAAGTAAGTGGTGAACTAAGAAGAGTTTGGAACATTTTTCTATACAGCCCACTATTTGGAAGTTTTAAAATAAGTTGTTCAGATGATATACACATTTTAAATTTGACAGATGATTCCAACATCTGACCACCCTTTTGCTCAACACAGCACCTTACTGAAAATCGACTTACTGATATACTTACAGTGACAACATCTGCAAACAGTAATATATTGGGACCTATATGCCCATCAATAGAGGACTTGTTGATTACACTGATGAATTATAGCAGATGCATGTAACACAACTCTACTAAAAACAATAGGCAAATGAAATTAAGAAAATTCCATTCACAATAGCATAAAAATAATAAAATACTTAGAAACAAATTTAACAAAATAAGTTCAAAAGTTAGGCCATGAAAACTAAAAAACATTATTGAAAGAATTTTAAAATACCTAAATCAACAGAAAGACATTCCGTGTTCACGGATTGGAGACTTAATACTGTTAAAATAACAATATGCCCCAAACCAGCCTACAGACACAATTCAATCCCTATCAAAATCCCAGCTGGCTTCTTTGCAGAAAATGACAAGCCATTCCTAAAATTCAAATGGAAATGCAAAGGCCCCGAGTAGTCAAAACAATCTTGAAAAAGAACAAAATTGGAAGACTCACACTTCCTGACTTCATAACTTACTGCAACGGTACAGTAATCAAAACAGTGTGGTACTGACATAAGCAGCGACATACAGATCAATGGGAATTATTGATTTTTTGACAAGGGTGCCAAAACCATTCAATGCGGGGGGGTGGGGGGGAGATCTTTTCAACAAATGGTGATGGTAAAACTGAATATCCACATGCAAAAGAATAAAATTGGACTCCTAACTAATACCACATAACATAATAGTTCAAAGACATAAATGTTAAAAGCCAAAACTCTATAAAACTGGAAAAGATGTATGTATGTATGTATGTATATGTCATCACCCAACAGAGAAAAATCAAACCCACAATGAGATACCACTTCATACCTACAAGGATGGCAACAGTCAGAAAGACTGATGATAATAAATGCCTGCAGGAATGTGCAAAAATTAAAACCCTCATACACTGCATCTGAGAAAGGAAAACGGTGAGGACATTTTGAAAAACTTGAGACAGTTCAATTCTACTCCTAAGTACATACCCAAGAGAAACGAAAACATACATCAAAAACTTATACATAAATGTTCATAGCATCATTATTCATAATACCCAAAAGGACAAACAATGATGACTGGTGACTGGCTAAAGAAAAAGTGATATATCCATACAATGGAATATTACTCAATAAAAAGGAATGGCAATAAAAAGGAATAAAGTACTGCTTTGCGACAACATAGATGATCCTTTGAAACATGGTAAATCAAAGAAGCCAATCACTAAAGATCATAGTGTATGATTCCATTTACATGTAATTCCCAGAATAAACAGAAAGCAATTAGAAGCTGCTTATGGCTATGGGAGTGGGAGGAAATGGGGGTGACTACTCAAGTGCACAGAATTTCTTTCTAGGGTGATGAAAATATTCTAAAATTAGGTAGTTGGTGATGGCTGCACAACTCTATCTGAAAAACCTCTGAATTGTACACTTTAAATGGGTAAATTGTATGGTGTGTGGGTTGTTTCTCAATAAAGTTACATAAAAATAACAACGCAGATCTTTGTGTACTAATATGGAGGCGATACCACTGATGAATAATGCAAAGGAGCAGAGCATTTGTGTACGGCAGGTATCATTTGTTTTACAAACACAGAGCTGTGCCATTTGTTCATATAATGTTTCTGGATGGAGCAACAAGAACTGACTGTAAAAGGAACCCAGTGACTGTTGTCAGGGGAAGAGCTAACTTTTCAATACTTCCCTCTACTCTTATCCTTTCCAATTTAGTACCACCTGCACGACTGTTGGAATTAATTTATAAAGACAGGAAAGGAAAATAAGGAAAGAGAAAGTAGACGCTGGGAACGTGGTTGGTTTCTATGACTACCTCTCTGAGCACCCCCACACCCACCTCCCTGCCCCTGGCACCTGGCGAGAATTTAACTAAAGATCAAACGAAGTAAACGATCGAGGGCATGGGCAAGTCACACCTCACGCTGTTTTAGAGCTGAACAGTTAGGATAAAAGTCAAAGTCCAGACAACATGCAACTTTCCGGTAGAAAGGCTATGGGTTAGGTTTGAATACTAGTTCCACCACTTAAACATCCACGAACACTCAAGTCAGTGACAATTTCTCTGGGCCTCTAATGAAAGTCAGAGTGTTGTGATCATTATAAATAATGATATATAAATCCTCTGGTATGATAACTACGCACATGGTAGGCAATCAATAAGGGTTAATTCTCACCTTCTCACCCTCTGGTTTGTGGCTACAATTAATCTGTGGCCTAAGGGCTCCAGGTGTGACTAATAAGTACACCCTGACAGATCACACAAAACGCTGCTACCAGACCTCTGGCCCGCTCTGCCCCTGAGTGTCCTAATGCAAAGGTTAGCCTCAGTCCCACCACCTAACCGCCTGCTTCTAAGCCCATGTATTTTATAATCATGATTAGATAAGAGATTTCAGTGTCACAAGGATCTTTATTGTTAATTATCACGTTATTTCTCACAAGGCAATATGACAAAATGGTTTATACTGCTGTTATAATCAAGAAAAATACATGTAACGTGGATTTTAAAATTGTAACAAGTAAGCAAACGGCTTAATAAATATTGCCTAATAACACATGACTTGTTCTAACTAGGTTTTTTTTTGACAAGTATAAAGTTAAACCCAGTTTTCAAAGAACTTCTTGTAAACTAGGGCTACACACAATAAGCTAAACTGTTCCCATCTTCAAAATTGTTTCCCTTAGAGGGAAAACAAAAGTTCTAATTGCTGGCACAGAATTTTGGTCACCTAAAGATTTGTTAATCCTCTGTAACACATTCTGCCTCCCTGAAACTTTCTAATTTCATTCAGCCATATTCTTAAATTTTAGATCAACAGCTTCATTTTTGAAGATTGTTGTTTCTATTAGCACTAATGCCAGCCTTATTATAAGAATTGTGTATATAGTTCTTCAAAGACATTGAAGCACGTTAGTATTATTCTTGAGACACTGGCCATTTTCAGAGATTAGTGGCTACCTGAAGAAGCCACCAAAAATCATTTTCTCAGGAAACGAGAGAGATTCTGGAAGCAAATCCAGTCTGAATGGGAGAGGGTTCAAGAATAAGGTAGGAGTAGGTTAGGATTCGAGCTAAGTGAATTGGTATCCAAGGACAGGCTGTAAGAAGAGAGAGGACAGGATAAAAAAGACCCAGGCACGGGTCAGCCAGTGAGTCAGACTTCGAATACCATACATGTATTTCTTCAAACTAGAGACGAAGGGGAAATGTGCCCTAAGAATTTGTGAACTCAAGCTTCCCCTCGTGCAGAGTTAGCATTTGAATTTGTTATCATAAATAATAATGGAAACCTCCCAAGCCAAGAAATTAAGTGTTTCTGGGTCATTGCCACCCCATGGCTCCAGGAAGAAGTGATAACAAATACTCTTAAGAGAAACGCACTAGCAATCAGGGCTCCTTGGGAAACTAAGCAATTAAAATCGGGCAAATGTGATTTAACAAATTTTTTCGTATCACCAAATAGACAAGGAAACATCACCCTATCAGAAAGCCAAATGAAATAATAAACAGCAAAGACAAACTTCAGATGCTAGTATTATGAAATACAGAATATAAAATAAGTATGTTCATAATATTGATAAAAATGAAGGAAATTAAAGCACGAGCTTTAATTTCATGAGACTTGAAATTTGTTGAATTGATGAAACAACAAATAACAGACTGAAAGATGGATCTGAAGAAATCACCTAGGCTGTGTCACAGAAGGATGAAGAAATAGTACCTGAGAACTGTCCAGAATTAATAAAGAACATATGTTTCAGATTCAGAGAGCATGCGAGTACAGCACGCCAAATAAAGAGAAATCCTCAGTACAGTAAACCTGAAGAACTCCAAAGCAAAGAGCAAACAGTAGGGGGAAAACACAGCCAGAATTGCTATACAGTAATGATAATCCCATTGTCACTGGATCTGTCAGAAGAAAGCATGGAAGCAAGACAACAGGAGTTTAAGATCCTCAAAGTCCTGAAAGCCTGTGACTATCATTCTCAGCTGTGTATACCTGGCTAAAGAAAACACATATACATAAAGCACATACAAATATTTTTAAATCAACAAAAACTTGAGTTTGCCATTCAAAGACTTCTAAAGAAACATCTAAGTTTCTTGTAAACTTCTTTATAACTATATCAATATGTATAAATATATAAATTTCTTTATACACTTCTATACTTAAGGAAGACAGAAAATGATTAGGAAGGAAGGTATCAATTACAAGAAAAGATGATTTGGAACAAAATGGTAAACATATGAGTACAAAACAAACACTGAATGTTTATCTCCAGGATGATAATAAATACATCACTTAAAAGAACAATGTTTTCAAAAGCAAACTCTTCAATAACTACTATTTTGAGCACACTGCTCATAATGAACTCCATCCCCAACAACTCTGAGGTAAGTAGTATTATTCACCCCGTTTTCCCGGATGAGGATACCGAGGAACAGGGAGGCGAATAACGTGTTCAAAGTCACACATGGGAGAGTGGAGAGCCTGGGGGAAGCTGCCCGACTAGACAGCAGCTGGAAGCAGTGGAATACTTGAAGACCCCACTTTCCAGTGGGGCTAAGTGTCCTGCTGCCCCAGCAGACTGGTGGGGGGAAGGGTGAGTGGCTACCGGCAGGAACTGAGATGGGTCTGAACAGGAAACATTCAGGAAGCACGCCCAGCAGCATGAGGCGATTCCTCTACAGAACTGAGAGCCAGTCACACAGTGTGACTCACTACGCCTGACACAGGCCCAGGAATCTGCATGTTTGTTAATGAACCCAGGAGACTGTGATACAGGTGGTTCAAGGGCCATGTTTTGGGAAGCATTACTACTGTGTGCCCCGTTCGTGCCGTCTTATAAATAAGGGACGTGAGCATGGGCGGGGATCCCCGACCCAAGCCTGCTGGATACCGAGGGATGACTGCTCCTGCACAAGGAACCACAGCCATTACATATAAGTCCTTTAGTCTAATTTGCTACTTGATTTAATGAGCTTTTAAACAAGAAAAACCATGTTTGTGTGCAGTTTGGATATTAGGTGTCAAGTAAATCCTAATACAAATGTGCCAGTTTCAAGCTCTCCAAAAGATGATGGTGGAAAGGATAAAATGTAGCTAAACAATGGAATAACTACTCAGCAAAAACAAGACAACAAACAATAAATACAACATGAATGAACTCAAAAGCAGCGAGCTAAGGGAAAGAAGACAAACACAAATGAATACACAGTATATGAGTCCACTGTAAAAAGTGGCAGAAAGATTAATGGTTGCAGGTGCCAGGAGGGGGGAGGGAACGGACAGGAAAAGACTGTTGGTGCTGATACAACGTTACCTCATGATTGGGGTTGTGGTTACACCCTGCATGAGTGCATTAGTACAGCTCATTGAATTGTATACCTGAAATTGGCAAATTTTTATTTATGTAAATTGCAACTTAATCAACCTGACTGAAAAAAAGCCCAGCCCAGACGGCAAGTCCTCCCCTGTGAGCTGCTCTCAGCACACGCTCTCATCATGCTCCAATTGCTTAAGGTCCAATACTTTTCACTATCAAATT
Organism: Rhinolophus sinicus; assembly: GCF_057876585.1. Classification (NCBI taxonomy): domain Eukaryota; kingdom Metazoa; phylum Chordata; class Mammalia; order Chiroptera; family Rhinolophidae; genus Rhinolophus; species Rhinolophus sinicus. The sequence continues at coordinate 48,674,970 of NC_142504.1, forward strand.
AAAACCCCTACAATCCCCTCCTCAGTCATTGATATTAACCCGTGGAAGACTCAGTCCTGACCTTCGCCTAGTTTTAAACTACCTTGCAAGGGCAGTATTGAACAGGTGAAAAAACAAAAGCTTTAGAATTTAATATAAGAGCCTTACCTTAGGTAGAACAGAAATTCGAAATGTAAGATGGTGCTCAGACGAGCACCCATGAAACCAAACACTACAAGTTACTCTCTTTCATTCACAGACAAACAGACAACACAGTGCCATCTCAGTGCAAGTCTATCTGCCCACGAAAAGCGTCCTGCAAAACACCAAATCCATCTCTGAGAGGGTGGAGACTAGAGAGTTCAGCCTGGGCATCCCACCAACTCCTGGGAAAGAGACTCAGAGACTGTGATATTCTCTCCTTCCTTTGTGTCATAAATGTTATGGTTCTAGCCTACAGTTCCAAATTCTGCTTGACCCAGGTACAGAGGAGATACCGCATTTATTTGTTCAAGAAATACACAGCAAACAGTATTTTATTGCTCAAGAGTAAAATACACGTCTTCATTCACGGAACCAGGAGTCTAACAGGTTTGATCAGAAAGGTACACAAATAACACTGTAAAACAAGGCAGCCAGTGGCTTGAAAACATTACTTCCTTAATTAACTCAACACATACTCAAGGTATACCATTTCTGGCACTGTTAGAAGGCCCACGGGATATAATGGCAACAACAAAATACACAGAAAGGCAGAAATGTTCTCTCTGGCTAGGAAACATTCTAGCTAGGAAAGGGCTTCTGAAACAAGAGGAACCGCGTGAATGAGTAGGGAAGGCAGCAGGAAAGGGCTTGTCCAATTTTGCTGACACCCACGGGAGAATTATTGGCAGACATGCTAGAAAGAAAAGTTGGGATGAGATTTTGACACCTTTGAGTGAAATTTTTGGAGTTTATTTCTGTTAGGATATAAAACGCCAGGCAAAATTTATTTTAGAAGCTATAACACAATAGTTCTTAAAGAGGACTATACAGCTCAATCATGTGGATGCTTTTTCAAAACAACAAAAGCCTAGAACCAGGAGATTCTGACTCAGCAGGTCTGGAATGCGGCCTGGGCACATGTCATTAGGAGACTGATACACACCCTGGTGAAAAATCAAGCCTGTAAGGAGTCGCTACCATCTAACAGATGTTTTCCAGAAATACACTCAAGTGTGCTTGTGATTCAAATACAAGAAAAGCCGATAAAAAACAGACGTAGGCAAAGAAAAGCAGATAGACACAAATAAGAATTTCTAATGCTCTGAAAGATTTCAGGATTAGGACCTCCACTTTAATAAGTATGTTTCTTTAAAAAGTTATTACAATAATCACAGTCTGTTTCAATCACCTACTTCAAGTAAAACCAACTTTTAGTTAATTCCATTAATATATAAATAATTACACCATTATGTATTTGAGTTCCTACTCAGAAAAGCATAGCTAACAGACTTCTAACTCAAGCATGACTAACACCAGACATTTTTTTCTTCTCTCCTTCTCATAGTTAAAAAACAAGAAAACCCAAAAGAACAAAGACAATAGAAAAGTTAAAATCAAGGAACAAGAAATTCCACAATTTTTCGAAAGCAAGGTGAATGGAGGTACCAACCAGGAAGCATAGACGCAGCTACAACCAAAAGTGGCTGCAGCAACAGACACCGAGAGGAAACTGGCCACCCTGAACCCCCAGAGCCTGAGGGGCCAGAAGGGGGGTGCTGCTGCCACACAGGGTTCATCTGGGTGGAGCCCTGGCTCCCTCTACACACCCCCATCCCCGGTACAGCCACACTGCAATCTTTCCTGAGGCGAAGGCTGGACATTTTGCAGACGCTAGGCACAGAGGGTACAATAAGGTATTGAGATGAAAAACAGTTTTGATGACTGGTAAGAGCTCAGACGCCTTATTCCAATCTCCTCCCAAAACATATGCCCAGCCCAGCTCTTCTCTCTCTCTCCCCTGGACGGGAGCATGGGTAATTCTTGACTGAAGAAACTGAATAGCTGAGCTGCACTCAGGCCAGGCCCGTAAGTAATTACAATAGAATTCTTTTCTTTTTTAACCCATCTCTTAAAAATGAGTGATCTGTGAAGCACACTGACATATCATACCCTGGGTTCTCCCTCAGAGTTGCTCCTATACCCAGGTTCCTTGTGGGCTTCTAGAGCTGGGTGTCCATCACTCTTCACTAGGTGTGAAGTCAGGTAGATGACGGGGGACAAGAGAGAGGCCGCAAAGCCTGTGGACATAGTACAGGGCCTTCTTACTTAGACATACAGTAAATAATACACGCTGGCAAAATCAAAAATGAAAAGGTGTATGCCTGCCACTTTCTAAATCACTAAACTTACCATCTAATACTTGGATTTCATTATCTTTCATTGATTCTGAATTTCAACAGGAGTCACAAAAATTTTCTGTATTAAGGAATATATTTCCTAGTCCTTTACCCACAAACATGCAGTAATGAGGTGCCATTTGAAAGTATAAAAAATTCTGTTGCATAGAGATACTACTTCTTTGTGTGAGAAGTTCACAAGAAAAGAATCCCGTTAATGACTCAGTCACAAACTGGTGGCAAGAAAAGGCAAAAATCCCCAGCCAGTGGATACTTGAACTACATGCCTGCCAACTAACTAAACGGTCTATTCATCCCCACTATTAGAGAGAATTTCAGGAACTTAAATAATACATGACTTAATGAAAAATAAAATAAGGTTTCATTTAAATGAGTAATTTTTTTTAAACTTTTATTTATTTGAGTGTGTTTTTCCAGGACCCATCAGCTACAAGTCAAGTAGTTGTTTCAATCTAGTTGTGGAGGGCACATGTGGGGATCGAACTAGCAACCTTGTTGTTAAGAGCACCGGGCTCTAACCAACTGATCTATCCAGCCGCCTCCCTAAACGAGTAACGTTTTTAAATGAGCAGACAAAAAAACTAAATATAGCCCTCCCCCACAAAAAAAAGGTGGAGTTTAAATGTGGCAATAAAATTAATGTTTTATATACTGAATACTTTACGTGATTTTGTTTCTCCTAATTTTTAGATCCATTTACAGTTTTGATAGTTTAACTTGTAATACCTAGTTTGTTAGTATATAAAACATACCACCAAAAAAAAAAAAAAAAAACCACCCAAACTAGAATACCATTCTAGTATAATTTTAATTCTTTGCTTCACCATAACCACTCACTTTGTTCATCAAGACACCCTGATTTTGTCATCTCAGGATGAGTCTCATTTGTTTCAAAGGGTATCTTGAATTACTTAAAATGTTTTAAAGGAACACGGAAGGAAGAGAAACAATAATGACAACATGTGCCAAACAATAATCTTTTGGAGTTAGGGTGAAATAAGGGTAGAAACTGATCAACTGAATTATAAGTCATTTTTTTTTTTTAATATTACTTATTTGGTTGTCAGAAAATGAATTTCATTTGAGTTGAATTGGTCTAAGAAAGAGGTTTACTAATCCCACTCACCATCTTTGACAAAAACCTCTAAATAGGCAATGGGAAAGTATTGCCTTTGTATTCTTGTCTTTACAAACTAATTATTTTAATCCTTTCATTAAAACTGGAAAAGTACAGAGTGGTGATTAAAAACATGATCTTGGAAATTCACAGACCTGGTTTAAATTCCAGCTCTATCAGTTGTGAGCCCTGTGGCCTTGAGCAAGTTATTTCACCTCTCTAATACACAGTCTTCCTCATCTTACTCTTTCTGCCAGCTACAACAGCCCTCACGCCCTCCTTTGGATCCAACAACAAGCATCTCCACCTGCCTGCTGAACCCATATGCAGAAACCTGCACATTTCTTCTGAGATCTCAAACCAACGTGACACCAAAGCCAAATGCTACTTTTGCCCCAACTGCACCTGTTTGCCAAGGTGCATTCTCTGACTACTCTCCTACCCATCTCTGAATCTTGCCACTGCTTCTCCTATGGTTGCCCCCCTTCTGAATCCCCCTGCCTTAAACACCATTCTTCGTCATCCATCTCTGAGGGCATGGCCTTCTCACCATTCAACCCACCTTCCTTTACCAGAACCAACTTGCCAAAACAGAGACATAACCTGTGGTTTTTCTGCTTGAAAAGTAGTATTCATTTTTCTTCAGATTACAAAAATAAAACTTGTCCATTCAAAATATGTAAATGACAGAACTATAAATTAATTGTTCATAGTCCCAGTGTCCAGAGATAAATCACAATATCTCCATGTACTCACTCCCAATTTTCAGCCAGGTATATTTTACAAAATTTGAGATCGTTCTTTTCATGAAAACTTTCTCTAAGTATCATATTAATAGACAAAGATGATTTCATCATACAGACCTCCTAAAATTACTTAACCATTTGTTGCCAGTCTTTAGAGACTGTAGATAATACTGTGAAAAAAACATCATTGGTCACACATCTTCGCCTGTATTTTTTATAAATTCTTTTCTTGGGAAAACATGCTGCCAGTTAGCGATACAAAACTCTGTACAAGTTACACACTCATCAGCAAGAGGCATCGTTACTGGTAGTTTAGCTGCTTATGATGATGGGCTTCTGCACACGCTACTGGGGACACCCCAACATCAAAAGGAAGGAGCCTTTCCTTACAATGGATCACAACTTTTCTAATCAGTAGCATTCATTGCTATAAACAAAAAGTTCACTAGAATAAGTCAAGTTTGAAACTTAAAATCTAAAGTAAGATTTGATCAAACGATAACTGAAGACAATATTTGAACAACTCAAACATTTTAAGCAGAAAATAGTTTGTTAACAGCAAAAGCATTGTAAGTTTTACAACTTCTCTTTTCTTACCTACTTCAGTACCTATTCTGGGGATTGCTACCTCTTTAAACACTGTTATCCCACACGTTCCTTACAAATTTTTCATCATTAGTTACATTTTTTTTAAGCGCATTCTGGTGTAAATACAGGAACTGAATTGACAATAACATGAATTTTAAAACATACTTCCAAAAGATTTGCGCTACGTGCAGCTAGAACCCTACTGACCATGTTTGTTCCATCATGAACAAGACTGACGTGGCCCCTAACCGCATGGAGTAGACTGTTGGAACTACACTGAAATCAGAACAGGAAAGTTCATATTTACAATTTTACTGGTGGAAAAAGCCGACTAAACTCTAGTTCCTGCTATGAGCCAGGCACTATCTAAATGCTTTCCATTTATTCAAACATATATTTTTAAAAACTAATGTTTTTAAAAAGGCACAAATGGCACAGAAGAAATTTTCACTATTGATATACAATTACTCTTTCTGCAAAATGAGTCAGGTATTGAGATGAGGGGGGTGGGTCCACCACTGATGGCACAGACACCCCAGGGGACCTGCCCAGGGCCCCCAAGTCCAGAAAAGGCATGTTGAAAACACGTGATTTCACAACCTGAACTCCACCTGTCCAGAAAAGGCTCAAAGGCAGTAATTCCAAAAAAGAGTTGTGCATCTCCTTCAGCTAAAACATAAACTACAACAACTATTCTTTGCCATTGCCTTCCAAAGCCTTCCCGGAAGCTCAGCAAACTGAGGAAACTGGGAAAGCCTCTTCTGAAGAGGTTCCTAACATGCTGACCAGTGGCGGGCTCTCTTTCCACATTTTAATAATCTAGGAAGAACAGGAAGTGAAGCCTGTTCTTTCCCAATGTGTCGCTGCCAAATGCCCCCACCTGGATTTATCTCCCAGCTCAGCTCAACCTTGTCCCTTCTGCCTCATAAAAGACATGCCTCCTTACTCTGTCTTGCCAACTTATACTTTTCCTTCAACAATCAAGTCGAGTTTAATTAACTCCCTGTGAAGTCTCTCTGTCCTCCACAAATCGAGAGTACAGCACTTCCTGCAGTCCCAGTTGCATTTTAATTAACTGCATACATATTTTCCTCTCCCAACTGCAGGTTTTACAACCCAATCCCTGGTTCGGAGCCTTTGCACACTGCAAAATTTCAAAACTCTATTCTTACTCTCTCCTATGTTTTAGACAGTTGAGATGAAGAACAAAAGAACCCTAGAAAACCGAGTTCTTGCTATATGGGTATTTAATCTGTTAGGTCAAGAAGACAACAAATGGCAGATGATATGATACTGTATGAGAATCCAAGGTTCCACCAAAAAAACAATGAGACCTGATAAATGAATTCAGTAAAGTAGCAGGATGCACAATTAATATTCAGAAATCCATTGAATTTTTATACGTCCATAATGAACTGTCAGAAAGAGAAATTAAGAAAACAATCCCATTTACAATTGCATCAAAAACAATAAAACACCTAGGAATAAATTTAACCAAGGAGGTAAAAGCCCTGAACTTAGAAGACTGTAAGACATTGAAGAAAGAAAATGAAGAAAATACAAATAAATGGAAGCATATACCATGCTCATGGACAGGAAAAATTAACACCATTAAAATGGCCACACTACCCAAAGCAATATATAGATTCATGCAATCCCTATCAAAATACCAATGACATTCTTCACAGAACTAGAACAAATAATCTTAAAATTTATATGGAAGCACAAAAGACCCTGAATAGCTACAGCATCATGAGAAAGAACAAAGTTGGAAGTATCACACTACCCAATATCAAACTATGGTACAAGACTACAGTAATCAAAACAGCATGGTACTAGCATAAAAACAGACACATAGATCAATGAAACAGAAAAGAGAGCCCAGAAATAAACCCATGCCTATATGGTCATTTAATCTATGACAAAGGAGACAAGTGCAGTAAAGAGTCTATTCAACAAATGGTGTTAGGAAAACTGCATAGATACATGCAAAAAAATGAAACTGACCCACCTCCTTACACCATTTACAAAAATAAACTCAAAATGGATTAAAGACGTAAATGTAAGACCCAAAACCGTAAAACTCCAAGAAGAAAACAAAGTCAGTATAAACTCTCTGACATTACTCTTAGTAATATTTTTACTGATATGTCTCCTCAGGCAGGGGAAACAAAAGAAAAAAGCAAAGAAATGAGACTACATCAAAATAAAAAGTTTTTTCACAGCAAAGGAAACCACCAACAAAACAGAGAGCCATTGAATGGGAGAAGATAAATTCACCAATGATACATCTGATATGGGGTTAATATCCAAAATTTATAAAGAACTCATACAACACCCAAAACAAAAAAGAACAAATTAAAAAATGGGGCAGAGGACCTGAACAAACATTTCTCCAAAGAGGACATACAAATGGCCAACAAACATATGAAAAGATGTCCAACGTCAGTAATCATCAGAGAAATGCAAATTAAAACCACAATGAGATATCACCTCACACCTGTGAAAATTGCTATCATTAATAAATCAACAAACAACAAGTGTTGGTGAGGATGTGGAGAAAATGGAACCCTGGTACACTGATGGTGGGATTGCAGATTGGTGCAGCCACTATGAAAAACTGGAGGTTCCTCAAAAAATTAAAAATAGAATTACCTTATAACTTACCAATTCTACTGGATTATTTATCTGAAGAAATCCAAAACACTAATTAGAAAAGACACACACATCCCTACGTTCACTGCAGCACTATTTACAATAACCAAGATATGAAAGTAACCTAAATGCCCATTAACAGATGCTTAGATAAAAAACATGTGGTACATATATACGCATAGAATGGAATATTACTCGGCCATAAAAAGAGAGTGAAATCTTACCATTTGTGACAACGGGGATGCACCTAGAGGGTATTATGCCAAGTGACCTAAGTCAGACTGAGAAAGACAAATACCATATGATGTCACTTATATGTGGAATCTAAAGAGCAGACTAAACAAGCAAACAAAACAGAAAGCGACTCATAGATACACAGAATAAACTGATGGTTACCAGAGGGAAGAGGGCTTTGGGAAACTGGGTGGAAAAGGTGAAGGGATTAAGAAATACAGATTGGTAGTTACAAAATCATCACGGGGATGTGAAGTGCAGCACAGAGAATAAAGTCAATAATGTTGCAACAACTGTGTATAGCGCCGGGTGGGCACTAGACTAATCCAGGGGATCACTGCATAAATTATATAAATGTCTAATCACTATGCTGTACACCTGAAACTAATATAAAATAATATTGAATGTCAACTATAATTGAAAAAAAATTTTTAAAAAGACAGCAAATGTTCAAACATTTAACTATTTTCTTTAATTTAAACATATGAAATCACTTTCTTATTTAAAAAGTATGTACTAAATTCTTTTGTACCCTTAATTTTTAAAAATTAATTCAATGTCAAACACGAGGAAATTATTCACTTTGTAATTGTGAATATATATGTGAATTTTAAAACGCAAAGAGCTTTATCTGGAAATTCCATCAGTACTTTATACAACTGCCTGAGCAGTGAAGGGTTCAACACAAAGTTCATGCCATTGTAAATTAACTTAAAGGAGCATTCGAAACCACTTAATTTAGTCCTGCTCACGGAGAACCACTGTCTGTTTTCTTACTCTAGGTAAAAATATGCTTCCAGGAGTGATGGTTTTATCTTCACAAAGTAATAACTAACCTTCAAAAGACACTAAAAACTGCAAAAGATTCAGATATTCAATATGTTGGTCACACACTTTTCATCCAACCAGTACTTGTTACAGACCAACTACACGCCATGCACTGCGCTGGGCACTGAACTGATGTACAACTGAGGGGACAGAATCTCCAATGATAAAACACAACAGCCACGCTTGTCTGCATTAATGACTACTAACATGTCATCTCTTTTAAGATTTTTTTTTAATTTTGGGGGGGAATATTGTGGAACAGTGTGTTTTTCCACGACCCATCAGCTCCAGGTCAAGTAGTTGTTTCAATCTAGTTGTGGAGGGCGCAGCTCACTGGCCCATGTGGGAATTGAACCGGCAAACTTGGTGTTATGAGCTCTGCGCTCTGATCAACTGAGCCAACTGGCCGCCCCGCTTTGAAGATTTTTTAAGCAACAGTTCCTACACATAAAGATGTAGAGAAGCAAATTAGGTTTCCATTCCACTAACAGGTGCATCTCCAGTGTGTTCTTACAGAAAAACAGTTTATATTTATGGTGCCAGCTGGAATCGTCAACTTTGGGTTTTATCACATTTCTTTCATGTGGAAAGGTATACAATAAAGTAATAAAAGAATAAACGCTAAACTAGCTTCCTGGAACCAGTTGCAACTGAAAACAGAAGTTAAAATTATAGACCTAGGAAACAGGGACACTACTTTTAAAATTCTTATAATGTTTGAGAAAGCTAACTCATGAAGAAAAGAAACACCAATACTTAATGGTACATTTAAAAGTTGTGTAAACATATACGTGTGTGTCGTAAATTATATTATGAGGCAAAATCAATTTTCTATTATCATCATTTCAAGCATCTCCATTACTATTCAAACAGGTACAGCCATCCCTCAGTGTCCACAGGAGATTGGTTCCAGGACCCTGGCAGATACCAAAATCCCCAAACACTCACATCCCCCTTGTGTAAAATGGAGTGGGATTGGCAAATAACCTAGGCACGTTCTCTCATATACTTTAAATCATCTCTAGATTAGTTACATATCTAACACAATGTAAATATGTAAATAGTTGTTATACTGTATTGTTTAGCAAATAATGACAAGAAAAATGTCTGTAAATGTTCAGTACAGACACAACCATTGTAGACCTAACTAGACAATACACGTCAGCAACAACATAACTATTTTTTCCCAAATATCGGTATTTTCGATCCGCAATTGTTTGAATCCGCGGATACAGAGGGCTGACTACTTTGTTGAACAATTTTAGCATCTTTCTTTGTTCCACCTTTAAAGAGAAAATCACCTTTTTAATCAAAACAAAATTTTTAAAAAGTTCACACTCCTCTGTGAACAAAGGAACTTAAAATTTTTTCATTTTAGTTCTTTCAAACGTCAGGCTAAAAATGACTAACATAATCATCTTGCTATAGAAAACTTTGACCTGTCATTGGGTTCTCTGTATTTACCACCTGTGACCTAATTCTGCTCTCCTGTTTCCCTTCCCAGGGAAGAGCACCACCTTTTATACACTTCAGTGGTGACCAGGGATGGCTGGGAGCCGTCCTCTGCTTCAGTCCCTGCCCCTAAATCTGATCAGCCACTAATGAACTGACCTGCCTCTTTGATCTCTACAGATCCCGCCCTTTCCACGCTCACTGCCCTGCTTTGTACAGGCCACAAGCACCCATTAACTGAATGATTACCACATTTCCCTCAGCCTCTGCTCACCCAACATGTCCCGACTGCAGTGAAAGTGATCCTTCAAATGTGAGTTTGCGCTCGCTTCAGCAGCACAGGTACTAAAACTGGAACGATACAGAGAAGATTAGCATGGCCCCTGCGCAAGGGTGGCACGCAAATTCGTGAAGCATTCCATATTTTTATGCTAAGCGAAACAAGTCAGACAGAAAAAGCAGAGAACCATATGATTTCACTGATATGTGGTATATAAACCAAAAACAACAAAAGAACAACACAAACAAATGAGAAACAAAAACTCATAGACACAGACAATAGTTTAGTGGTTACCAGAGGGTAAAGTGTTTGGGGGGTGGGAGATGAGGGTAAGGGGGATCAAATATCTGGTGATGGAAGAACTGACTCTGGGTGGTGAACACACAATGGGATTTATAGATGATGTAATACAGAATTGTACACCTGAAATCTATGTAATTTTACTAACAATCATCACCCCAATAAATTAAAATAAATAAATAAATAAATGTGATTTTACTATTCCTTTCTTAAACCCTCTGTCCTCAAGATAAAGCAAAAATATTTTTAACATGATAAACACAACTCTAACCTTATCTCAACCTCTTTGCTCTTTTTCTTCTCCATCTTGTTTATTATATCCTATCCCATTGTTTCAAAAATACAAACGGGGCGGCTAGATGGCTCAGTTAGAGTGCGAGCTCCAAGCAACTGGGTTGCCAGTTCGATTCCCACATGGGCCACTGAGCTGCACCCTCCGCAACTAGATTGAAAACAGTGACTGGACTTGGGGGTCTGGGCTGCACCCTCCACAACTAAGATTGAAGGACGACAACTTGACTTGGAGCTGATGGGTCCTGGGAAGAACACACTGTTCCCCAATAATGTCCTGTAAATACACAGTTCCCCTTCCCCCAATAAAATCTATAAAAAAAAAAAAGAAAGAAAAGGTACACCCACCTGCAATGTTAACAAATCCAATGTTAACATTTAGTCATATTAGCTTCAGATCTTTATAAATTAAGGGCTAGTTATACACAGGGTTGAAGCCCTCCCTTCTACAGGTAACAGCCATCCTGAAATTAAGATTCATCAGCCCTGTACATTTTTTAGTTTAACCCTGTAGTTTTGTACCAATAGATGTTACATTATATCATACAGTATGTGTCATTCTACAATTTTACTTTTAACTCAATTTGTCTTCTGAGATTTATCCATGTTGACAGAGCTAACTCCATATAATATTACACTGTCTGAATATTCATCAGTATATTGAGCACTGTTCTTAATAAAAGTTTGGGACTTATCACTTTACATTACAAACGTGCTAAAGTTTCCACACCCATGCCCTTGTACACATGTATACGAGTTTCTCAAAGGCAGTCTTTGTCAAGTTACACTCAGCAACTCGTGAAATCAATGTAGTAAGTCACAGACAGTACTTTACTAAAAATGGAAAAAAGCAGAAAATACCTAAGTGTGTTTCACATAGTAAGAGTATTGCTTCTCTAAACATATTTCAGGTATACACACTTGATCTGTGTATGCAGTCAGGAAAGAATAAAATATGCAACCCATTGCTCGAAGGTGTGTATCTAGAAGTAAAAACTCCAAAGAGCAGGCTAGGTATATCTTCGACTCTGATACAGTGATACTTTTAGTAATTATCCGTCGGGAATTTTTCTTTAAAGTTTGAGGTCGAGCTCTAGTATTAGTTTATTCCATATGGACACCCAACTTTCCCAGCTGTTAATTGTTTATTTTAGATTGATTATCAAGTTACACATGTACAATGAATTTACAGACTATTTCAGAAGAAATAACTTTTGTACAATATTAAATCATCCGATCATCTCTATTCATTTAATATTCAAGAGTGCTTTTATATCCTCAGTAATATTTTGTCATTTTCTCCAAAAGAAGCCATAACTAGCTTTCATTAGAGTTATTTCTAGGAATTCAGAATCTCTATCCTTTACTCAAAAAAGATTTTAACATACTCTACCCACTCAATACACCCCTCAATTATCATTTGGTTAATAATGGCTCAAGTTTCAGTTTGCCACCATCTTCCATTTGGGAACATTTAGAATTCTAAATTGAACTGCAAACTGTCAGTTAAAATACATCTTGCCACCAGCCTTATTTTATTTCATGAATTTGGTACGTTGAGCTGCTATTTAATGTGAACTATTTGTCTTCCATGACCTGAAGAAGTTTCAAGTGTTTATTTGCTATGTCAAAGTTAAACTTCGTGAGAAAAAGCCCCAATTTGAAGACACACATAAGCTTAAAAATAAAAGGGGTGTTAAATTGAATATCCAATCAGCTAATTCATTTTCCTTTCTGAAGCTTTCATAATCCTAGTAAGAAAAGTTAAATTTACCTAGAACACTGCCGCCACCCAAAAACTGTCAACAAAGTTTTGGCTTGGTTTTCTGCCTCTAAAGTCAGTGGGTGATCAATTTTATTTAAGACTAGCAACTAGCCTCTCTCCATGTTCACCGGACAATCACAGCTGCTACTGACCCCGGAGCAGGCTACAGAGAGCTGCCAACTGGCAGGACGGCCTGCCCTAGTCACTGTCTATTTAAGATGCACACTTGGAACAGCCCGCTGTTCGTCTTTGTGTCATGTTCTAGATGAAGTGTGTGTGGCAGGGCTTCCCAACCATCCACCAGCCTCTCTCTACAGAGAACGGCCACCAGACTCCCCAAAACCACTCTTAACTATTTGAGACACGCAGTCTGTATTTTCACTCAAGCATCTCAAACCTTCTAAATTTGGTGAAAATCTGCTCAGCCACATTTCACATTGTAATTACATATACAGAAGTTTAATTTTATTTATGAAGTTTAATAGGCTGTGTCTAAAAAACAAGCACTCTTAGGACTGTAGAAGAAATGGGAAATAAATTCAGTAAAAATATTTACCAAAAATATATCCTACTTATTTCTTATAAAATCTTACAACTGAACTCATACTTTTTAAAAAAGTAATGGATTAGTGAGGTTCTACACCTGTGCTATCTAGAACCTGTGTAAGGTAACCAGCCATATGTGGCGATTTACATTTAAATTTTAATTAATTAAAGATAAATTAACCTAAAAACTCAGCAGTCCACTTTACCAGCCACACTTCCTGTGCTCAGCAGCCATGTGTGGGAGTGGTTTACTGCACTAGACAGAACATTCCCATAATCACACAAAGTTCTACAAGCAATGCTGCTGTGGAATTTAAAAGTTGTAAACGGTGTTAATAAAGTATTCTTGAAAATAAAGCTTCTTACTACCAAGCACAAACTTCTGCTGAATTTCAGAATCTAAAGCCCTCCAAAATATGTTAATAACTATATCAAAATATTTCATCTATTTAACAAAATAAATATAAAATTATATATTTGCCCGTGAAGCATTTAGGAAACTATCAGTTATACACTTCCCAGTATACAAGGTAAAGAATTTTTTTGCTTGATATAAAAAAACAACATATGTATTGAAGAAATAAATAAAATTCATGCTTTAAAAACATATATCCAGTCACCAGCAGGAAATACTTCCCCCTCAAAAAGAAAGCCCCCCTCCCTTTTTCCGAGTTTAGGGTTAAATCAAAAAATATACTGATTGGAATATAAGGATAAGAGAGCAGATCGCTTCCATCTGCACTCAGGAGCAATTCATTTTTCATCTCTGGCTTCCTCTACTCTTCTGTGTTCAATTACAGGAAACACCTTGGCAGTGAGAACTGAGACGATTACCTACCTTTCCCCTAGAATCAAGGCACGTGACTCCCAAACCCAATAATGAAAGCAAGCACAGAACTCTTACAACTCAGTAATAAAAAAGATAAATGCCTCAATTTAAAATTGAGCAAAGGATCTTAACATTTCTGCAAAGACAATATACAAATGGCCAATAACCATATGATAATAAGTAATGATGCTCATCATTAGCCATCGGTGACATAAAAATGAAAACCACAATCAGATGGCTATAGTAATAGAGATAGATAATAACAAGTGTTGGTAAGGATGTGGAGAAATTGGAAATCTCTTACATGGCAGGTAGAAACGTAAACTGGCATAGCTGCTTTGGAAAACAGTCTGACGATTTCAACAAAAGGTTAAAACATAAGAGACACTATGTGGCTCAGCAATTTCACTTCTAAGTGTACACTCAACAGAAATGAAAACACACATCCATTCGAAAAATTGTACATGAATATTCATAGCAGCATTATTTTAAATCGTCCAAAAGTAGAAACAACCCAAATGTCCATCAACTGATGAATGGACAGACAAAATGTCGTATATGTATACAATGGAGTATTATTTAACAATAAAAAGGAATGCAATACTGATATATGCTACATAATATGAATGCCACCTTGGAGTCAAAGAAGCCAGTGGCCAAAGACAATACAGCGTATGGTTCCATTTACAGAAAATGTCCAAAATAGGCAAATTCACAGAGAAAAAGCAGATTAGTGATTGCCTAGGGCTGGGTGACTACTAGGAAATGGGACATTGGAAATGACTGCTAAAGAACATGGATTTGTTTTTGAAGTAATGAAAATGTTCTAAATTGACTATAGTAATGGTTACACAACTCTGTGAATATACCAAAACCAATGGCTTGTACTCTTAAAATGGATGAACTATATACATATTTATAAATTAAAATGCATATATATATATATATATATATATATATATATATATATATATATATATTAAAATGCATAGCTAATCAATTTCCTATTAGGCTTGCATTGATCCCTTTAGGCTTAATAAGGCGAGAAATGGGGCTACCTGTCAAATCGAGTCACATAATGAACCAGAAAACTATCACAAAAATCGAGAAGGATCTGAGCCCAGATCTGACTGGGCATTATCCCAAGGCTTTATCAGGGGATCAGAGGCTTCTGTCTCCCAGAATCCATGTCCAAGTTAGAAGATGATTCCCCAGTAGTTCTCCCTTCACAGCCCCCAAAGAAAAGGATTCCTATTATTTTACAGCCTCATCCAGGGAAATTTCAAGGTACAAAGACACCAAGTTTACAGAGAATAGCAATGATACATGATCAACACTTTCATTATGAGTTTGTTGAGTTTTACTGGTGCCGTGGATATTAGAGATGTACAGTGCTTTTTTCCAAGTTCATACCTTGACTTTAAAGGTAAAATCGTTTTTCAGAAACATTTGATTACGAATTTGGAAAAATTAAGACTCACCCCCAGATTAAACAACCCCAAAGATTCTATGGTCCCCTCCCAATGCTTAAAAATTTTTTCTTTCAACAACGCAACTGTTCCTATTCTTGCAACTTCAGGAAGTCAAATTAACTGTGCCTCAAAATCCAGAATTCTTTTTCACAACTCAGCACCTGTTAAACATCACAGACATTCTTTCCTTCCCATTCAGATTCCATTTACTGCACCCTCAAGTGGGTCCTCAAAAATTTTACCTATTCATCTATTACTAAATTCACACACATCTGCAAGAAAAGAAGTATGTTCACCAACTTCTCCACTTTCTATTCCAGACAGATATCAGAAAGAACATCAACTCCTGTAGCCAAACCACCAGTATAAAAAAAATAACAAAAGCTATTTTGTTACAGGATAAAAGAACAGTCTCTTCAACAAACGGGTCTTGGGAAAACTGGATATCCACTTGCAAAAGAATGAAACTGGACCTTTATATTACATCATACACAAAAATCAAATCAAAGGGGGGGTAAAGATTTAAATGTAAGGTATGAAACTATAAAACCTGGAGAAAACATATGTGAAAAGTTTCGTAACATTGGTCGTGACAATTTCATGATTTCATTAAATTTGACACCCAAAGCAGCTCAGGCAATGGAAAAAAATAGACAAGTCATATTACACGTGCACAGGAAACAATCTTTTAAATACATATATGTTAAATGTAATCATAGCAGATTAAATGAGTGCTAGGCGGTGTCCTAAACACTATATGTTAACTCATTAGATCCTCCTTACAACTCTATGATGGATATTATTATTGTCTTCCATTTTACAGAATAGAAATCTGAGGCTTATTTGATCTAAGCCTGGTAACTGGAGGAACCAGAATCATATCAAGAAAAAGAATGAAGGAAATGTCCAACAAGAGCATTTAACAAGCTTTCAATTACAACTAATTCTCCCAACCACACCCTTCTACCCACCTTCCCTTTGAATCCGTTTTTATATAGTCACCTCATTTGCTGCCAAAACAAACAAAACACCACAGCCACAGAGCACAGAAAACCCTTCTACAAGTTAAAGGAAAAATTTTATCTAGAACCTTTATTGCCATTAATTGAACCAATAACTCTAAACAGTACTTTTTAAATACAGAACTGTTAAGGAAAAACATCAAGATTTTAATGTATTTATTTTTGCACAGTTTTTCATCAATGGAGTAAAATGTATTAAAGTCACTAAAATTACAGTAATGCAATTCCCTCCTCCGTGTTGTGCATTTGTCGCAATTATCTCACTTTGGTACACTTTATTATATTCAATTATACAGAAAATGCAATGTCCTGTACTAATACAAAACAGTTCTGCGGGACAAAAGTAAAGAAATATTTTTTCTTTCACTTTTAAAAATATTACAAAGAAAAAGCACAGCAAACAACTCACTACCTACCTTGACCCTCAGAAAAATGGGGGAGGGGAGAATAACTGACGGGTAAATCTCCATAGCCACAAGCTATATTTAGCCCACTGTTTTCTAAAAAGGTTTTAATAACAAAAATATGAATGGTGGCCAAAAGCAGTATCCTTAGTTGATGTGAGAGAAGTGATACAAAGAAATAGATTAAGCTCACTATATGTGGAAAATTAACTAAAAAACTACAGTGCCTGAATTTAATTTGTTGAATAATATTCAAAAAGTTTCCATTTGAAGTTACAAAGCCTGTAACTTAATGAAAATATCTCTCCAAAAATGTTTTAGACAGAAATTTCTGACATTCCCATATCTGGATTCTAATGGGAATGTGAAAGAATAAAAGTTCTTGAGTTGTATAATAATGGGCCCAAGGTAAAGATGTAGAAATGATGCCAAAACATCTTTTTATATTTTCACTTTGGAGTCAAACTAATATGTACAGTCATATATCACTTTTCTATAGAAACACTGCAGTTTATGTAGAAACATTTTCATTTCTTCTGTATTAACTGTTACCTGCTCACAGAAACAGCAATTTGTTTGCTGCCTTTTCACTTTGGATTAATGCTGGACAGACAGTAGCCCACCAACAGTTGTTTAAAAAGCTGGTACCCGAGAAATCAAGAAAATTGCAGGAGTTCAGCTCAAAAAGAGCAAGCACACAAAAAGACCCCAAAATTTGAAGGGATATTGTTGCTTTAAAGGGCCATCCTTCCTATGCAAGAGATAGTTCCCTCCCTCCCTCTCAAACCACACTTACCCCACAGATGGAAAAGGAAAGCAGGGATGAAATTCTAGTCAGGGGCCAGCCTGGTGGCTCAGGTGGTTGGAGTACCGCGCTCCTAACGCCGAGGTGGCCAGTTCGATTCCCACATGGGCCAGTGCGATGCACGCCCTCTACAGCTAAGATTGTGAATAAAATGCCTCTCCCTGGAGGTAGGCATGAGCTGCCACGGGCTGCCGTGGGCTAACCATGGACTGCTATGAGTGGCCAGTGGCCAGTGTGAGTGGCCAGCAGCCATCGTGGGCTGCTGTGAGCGGCTGACCGATGACTTGCGAACCGATGACTGGCGACCGACAGCCTGGGGCGGGGCGGGGCGGTGGGGGCGGGGGGGAGCGCAAGGCTCATCATACCAGCATGAGCCAGGGAGCTGTGTCCTACACAACTAGACTGAGAAACAGTGGCTTGAACCAGAGGTGGGGGGGGAGGCGGAGGAAGGGGGGAAAAACCAAGGTTAAGAGCTGAGAAATGTCAAGCAACCACAGAAAGCAAAAAGTCTGCATATACTGTCAAGCAGGAGTGCTAACAGACGCACAGCAGTCACTGTCCCAGGGAGCTAAGTCCAGGAGCCAAAGAAAAAATTCCCCACAAATTTTAAAAACTAAGTGGTTCTGATGAAAATGATGAGGACTCCATGATGCATTTTTCAAGGGGACGTGGGACTGAACTGGTCTGACCAGCAGGGAGCATCCCCACGGCAGTGGGCAGGACACGCTGTGAAGGGAGACCCCTGCCCTCTTCCAGCCTTGAAACGCTAAAGCAGGAATGAACACAGTGTGTGGGCCGGACGCTGCGGTGCCCAGTCTGAGCGAGGATACCTGAGGATGAGCGTGACCCAAACTACAGAATCATTTTATGAAATAAAAAAGGCGCTCCTGGAATAGTGAGCAAGACGGCCAGGATGGGCGCTGAAGGCTGTGTGCGACTCTGGCAGAGGCAGCAGCGCTTCCGGCAGGGGAGCCTCACTGGAGCCTGGCGCTCCGCCTGGGCACACAGGGGACAGAACAACTCAGCTGCAAAGATGGCGGCAACGGACGCTGGGGACTGTCACTGCCAGGCTCTGCAATCGGCAGAAAAGCGAGTTAGCAGTCAGTGGGGAATCGGCAAATGACAGAACGATGTGTGCTTTAGAAGCATTCATCTGGCACACTCAGGTAGGATGAATGGTGGAACCAGATCCTACCTGGACGCTAAAAAGATGTACCCAGAGAACGGATTTCTTTTCCTCCAAAAGGCACATGTACCAATGAGATGCCCTTGATTTACCCTTTCACATTCGTTCCCATTTTCAAAAAACAACCACACACAGAGATAAAGGCGTACTGAAATGGGTATGTTCCAGCTGCTGATGAATGTGAACTGACAAAACAACTGGGCTGTACGCATCACAAAAGCTTCAAAATGGTCCTGTCTTGTGATCCTTAGGAATTTATCCATGGAAAATAATCCAAACATTTTTCAGTTAAAAAAGTGAACAATTGTCAAGAATTATTGTTTATAGTAACAAACATATTACAGGGCGCTATGAATCCAATGTTCTTGAATTCATTAAAAACTAAGATTTATTTCTAAAATGAAGTTTAAAAAGAGTCTGTAGTACAACATTAAAGCAAAATGGAAATATAAAAAAATAAATTTAAAAGACTGTTATTATTCAAACACTTGTAATCTGAAATCTCTGTAGTTACAAAAGAAAGTCAATAACATGTGGAGCATTCACACATAACGCAGTTCATTTATTCTAATATGTATATTTTTCATATGTATAATTGCTCATAGAAGGATGCACTTCACAATCAGTGATGTATCATAGTTTAAAAGGGGGTGAATTTTCTTTCTTAGTGGCACATAAAATAATGGTGTGTATTATAATTCACAGGGGCTGAGTCACTGAAAAACAACACTATTTCTTCTTATACAGTGGTGCAATAAGAAGGAAAGCAGGTTTTATTCCCCTTTTACAGATGAGGATTTGGGGAAAATAATAGGAGACCCATTCCAGATCACACAGCTTATAAACGACAGGTGCAAGACTAGAAAATCCAAAATATTTGACACATAAAACAAACATTTTCCCCCTAGCATGACACTGATTACAATAATGACTGTAGTTTGCTTGCCAGAGAGAGGGAAAGGAGATGACGGCAAACCAGAGCACCAAAACATATCAACAATAGGAGTCAAGAAACATTTTATGGGCCCCAGGTGTAAAATGACAAATTTAAGCAATTAAAATGAATCACCTCAAGATTTTTAAGAAACTATAAATAAATGAAAACAGCCAAATGAACCACCTCCACACATGCAGAGATAGAATCAAACAGTCGTTTGGGAACAGTTTCACAACGTGCTGCAAGATGCAGAATACGACATGTCTCTGAAGAAAGACACTGGGGTTTGGAATTCACTTTAAATTATAGAAGGTAAGGGGTGGCCAGTTAGCTCAGTTGGTTAGAGCATGGTGCTAATAATACTAAGGTTCGATCCCTGCATGGGCCACTGTGAGCGGCGCCCTCCTTAAAAATAAATAAATAAATAAATAAATAAATACTATCAGGTGACACCATGAAGTGAGGTTTGCACCCAGACTGAGTGAGGGCCACCAGAATACCACGCACCATCAGCTTTCTGAGAGACTACCAGAAACCCAAGACATTTCGGCAGCAAACTGAAACAACGCTCAAAAAAACCACAACTTTATGCTTTTGATCACATTTGTTTGAAAAGGTGTGACTTTCTAAAATACCATTCTGTAGGCTGCCAAAATGATTTTTTAATTCTAAAACTTAAAAGAATAGAAAATCTACCAAATACTATTTGTCATAACATCCTACATATTCCCACTCCCAACTACAAGTCTACTAATAAAAGATCCACTAAATTTTGCAATCTACCCAGCACATTCTGAAAAACACTTACACCTTTACCTGGATCGTTTGCATGTTTTAATTCCTAGGAGAAGGATGTGCAAATATTCTTCTTCATCAAACCAGCCTTCCTTATTAAAACAACTAAAAGAATAGAGGAGCAAACCACTTCAACCAATAATTATTCTAGGGCCCAGATAATTTTCATCTCTGAAAGGAACTCTAAATACTACTTACATTTCACATTCATTTTCTAACTAGAAAAATGTAAAACAGACTTAATGGTGGCTACAAAGCTTTACTGTAACCACCATATATGCTTAAAAACTTGAATACCATGACTCTGATAGCAAAGAGTTGTCACACACGTGCAAGCTCTGTCATGGCTGCAAGCCAAATTTCAAGAACCTAAGAAAGCACATCCGGAGTAATTAACCAGGATATTTCTATCTGCCTGCTTGGTTTTGGGTATACACCTTTAAGTCTTGGACTTATTTAGGGGGAAACTATTTAAATGTTAACGGCCAGCAACAGCAGCCAATACATTTTGATAATTAAAGCACTGAAAAAGCTACAGTGTTATTAAGTTTGACACAGCTCATGAGCAAAACAACCCACAGTTAAAGACAAGGCATGTATCTAAATCAACCCTGTCAAAATAATCCCCCAACAAGACAAATGACAAGAGGTTTTAAGTAAGGGCTGAACTGTGCTGGGGAAACAACAGCAAAGCAACATTATCTGAGACTCCAACTAGTAGCAATTAACAATCATTTTCAAGTCAAATCAGATTGCCCTTAAAAAGTACTGCTTGCCTCATTCAAACTCCTAATAGATGGATATCAAGATAACTAGACTAGTATTATTATTATTATTATTATTATTATTATTATTATTTTCTCAATCTTTAGTTGTAAGCAGATGGTGAGAAAATTTCTGACAGAGTCACCATAAGTAATAAAGCATAAAGCGAGCATCCTGAGTGGGAGAGGTGGTCTGCCCCTGGTCCCTGCAGCAAAGGCACAGGCCCACAGCACGGGCTCACTCTGAACAAGTCACTCAGGGTACCAGGCAGCAGAGGCTTAGTGGGAGGGGTCCAGCCACAGGGGTAGGGCGTGTCCAGTCGCGTGATGTCCCAAGAATGGTCCAGCTGTGCGAGGCTGGCTGGTGCCTCTCCACCTCTACCCCAGCTTTTCTGTTGTTCCATCACATACTTCAGTCATTCCAGTAAAGTTTTTTTCCAGTTAAAATAGCCAAAGTCAGTTTGTGTTGCTTGGACTACAGAAGCCTAATTGATCGTCTTCACCATTACACAGTCCATATTTTTTGTTAAGCAATTTTTGAAAACTTACTTAGTTGTTTTGTTTTGGCCTGAATAACAAAATCATTTCATTTAGTAGAAAGTTCTAAAGTAGAGGTAAGTACAATGAAGAAAATAACATCATTTATAACCCACCTAGACAGAAACAACCACAACCATTTTGGAGCACACCTTTCCAAGCCATCTGCCAAAATGGACACGTTGACCCCAGAGAAGAAAAGTGTGGGTGCACGAACCACAATGGAGATAGATCTATAAAGTCATTAAGCCAGGGTGACCACCTAACTCATCAACCAATAGAGTTGAGAGTGAAAGGGTTTCTTTCCCTCCTTCCGCTATTAATAAATAGGCCAAGAAAACACATATAATTGGGGTGAACCCAAGAATATAGGGGGCCCTATACACTGAATAAATAGTTCAGCCTGGTAGGAACCCCTACTTTACAGTAGTTCTAGTCATCAGAAGAGGCTATGAATTATACATCCTTCTTTCCTAGCAAGATTTATTTTCATCAGTTGGCAAAAGGGGGAACATGAAGGAAAACTAATCCAAATTTTTAATTGAAGATAAAAATTATAATAAGCATCAGAAAATGTAAAATATAGGTATCAGTCCTTCCTTCTTAAGGTAGAAAAAATGTTGATACAATTTGTCTTTGCACAGGAAGTCACTCAATGAAAACAACAGAACAAATGACTTTTTTCCTGAATTATCAAGGCACCTCTGAAGCAATGCATCCAGTTCTTTGCCCCCAAAATAATACCTTTTTGTTTTCCCCCCTATAAGTGTGCCAGAGCCCTTAAGAAAGCTGCAGGGGGGAAACAGCCTGAATATCAAAATAAAGCGTTTCAAATATAAAATATACTCTTAGGAGTCGAAAAGATGTGATGAGAAGAGAGCAAAAATAAAAATATAATTAACAAAATCTAGTTAGAACCAGATATAGGAATAGAACTCTACTATATAAAGCAACAACAGAAAAATCATTAAAGTATGAAAAGTCAGGGTATAGATTTAAATTCAGTGATACATGGTAATAATAATAAGAAAGCTGGAGGCCCCAGAGCTTAATCTCATCTTCCCTTTACAACTAGGATCTTGCTTCCTGCCTTGTCAGCAACTGCCCCTAACCTACACCACAGGCTATTTCCTCACATTTTCTCAGTGCTCTTTTTTAAAAATGAATCCTGCTCACATTCCCCATCTCCGCTGATCATGTTTTACCTATAGCAGAATAAACTCAATCTCTAGATCAAATACATTGGGCACAGCCTAAAAATATCAAAAGCAATTTTTATATACACTTATTTTTATCCTTTTATGGAGTGACAGTGAAATTATAACTTGATCTGGAAGCAGTAAGCAGTATGGAATGAACATGAACATATTTTAAAACAGTTAACTGAGTCCCAAGAATATAGAAAAGGTATAAAAATCATGTGAAGCACGATACATTATTCCCAGTTTATAAAGTTCTCTGTATAAATCCTTGACAGAAATTACAAGCAGGCGGGGAAGGAGGGATGGAGGGAGGGAGGGAAGGAAGGAAGAAAAAAAATTTTTTAACTTTAAAAGTCTAAACATAGATTGTAGTTTCAGAAAGTACAGGGTGAACTAACAGCTGACCTTTGAACTCCACTAGTCTCTCTAAAAATGGAAAGATTTCTGGGCAATGAGAAAGAGTACTACCTAGAAACGGCCAATTTTGAAAATGCATTTTTCCCATATATTGTTTTTTAAATATGCTCTTGATTTATTGTAGGCCTTTAATTGCCTCAAGTGAAAATATTTACCAAAATGGTTATTTATCAAGCACTTTTTACCAAATGTACTTACCAAACATTAACCTAAATGTTTCAGATGCTTAATTAAAGTAACCTTTGGCGACACTATTCCAGTTCATGCTTTATTTTTATTATCATTTTGTTTGTTTGCCTTTTAAAGAATATTCAAGAACCATTTTGCCAAATAGGGAAAAATTTAAAGGCAAAAAAAGAAAAATGCAAAAACTCTAAGTGAAAGCACAGAAATGGTATCAGAATACAAAAGAAGTTAACTTTTTAAAGTAAGGAAGGGATGTAAACTTCTTTTTGTATTTTGCTTCTAAAGAACTCTAATTCTGATACGAAAATTACATGATGACAAACTGAGGCGTATCGCCAGACTGTTGGGCTAACTGTAGACATTCCTTCTCTGCAGCATCCACAAACCCCTAGACCATTTATTAAATGATTCTCTTATCCTAAACACTGTATGTACATTATCTCAGTTAAATCTCACACTTACCCGACTTGTATGCATTATTATATTCGCTTCACACAGATACAGAAACTGGGACCCAGACAAGCTTACTTATTTACCCAAGATAAACAAAGCAATTCAGTGACAGAGCTCATTCGAAAATCTGGTCTGATTCCAAAGCATGTGACCATTTCTCTATACCAAGTTCCCTCTCATAAAACAGTACCACTCACCATCTCTTGACCATACATTTTGTATACAATGTCTCCTTAAATCCTCACAACTGCCTGTGAGGTGGGCATTATCACCTTTATTTTAACAGTTAGGAAAACTAAGACTTAAAGAAGTTAGGTAGCTTGTTAGGATTTAGCTTCTGGTCCATGGCTCCAACACCCATATACTCTTTCCAATATACCATGCTGCTTTCGGTTCTACAATTCTGCAAACCTATCGTCACAACATGGTCCCTTCCTTTACAGGAAAGGTGACTGATACTGTGTAAGATGAAGAGCAAGTTACACCCGGTCTTTGTTACAACTGCAACTCTCCTCTTTCCTCCCGTCACACAGCCAGAGGATCTCTCCCAGCAAAATGACCAGACAACTTCGCAAGGATTTACACCAGTCATTCCTTCTATCACCCCTCTCACACAGATAATTAGAAAAGCTGAAAGACAGTAGAAGGAAATCTTCCCCTAGGAAAAGGTTATCAGGGCCA
The DNA here is from genome assembly GCF_057876585.1 of Rhinolophus sinicus. Taxonomy (NCBI): domain Eukaryota; kingdom Metazoa; phylum Chordata; class Mammalia; order Chiroptera; family Rhinolophidae; genus Rhinolophus; species Rhinolophus sinicus. The sequence goes on from NC_142504.1 coordinate 48,699,843, forward strand.
CTCTCAAGAGTCTGCCATATTCTGCATAACCTTACTCCAAACCCAAGGGCCAAACCAAGTTTGGTGTATTTTTAAAATAACAGTTACGCATTTCCCACTGCCATTTCCATCTTGTGTCATTATCACCTGGTTGATGAGAGACAACACTTCTTTTGAGGTCTGGTACTTCATCTATAAAGTGAACAACATGATCTGGAATGAGCCTTCCATTCCAGAGTTATAAGTGATCTGAGTACACTCCCCTCTTCTTCTGCCTGCTTGTGAGAAAGAGCCTGGGAATTTATTGGGGCGGTGGGGTGGAAAAAAGCCCACAGTATATAAAGCTAAATAACCATTATTAGGTTCTACTGTATATACAAAGGTCTACTAACAAGCTCACACACAGAGTCCGATCTGAAACAAGCAACAAAAAACAATCCAGAGCTTGTGTTTTGCCAACCCAAAATGAATCGTCTATTTTTAGCTCAAATCCACTCAAGAGAGGGCCTGGGCTGCTCTGCAGCAGCCAAATGATCAACCAAACAGCCAACTGCTCATTCATGAGATCCAAGCCTTAAGAGTAACCTTTGGCTTGACTATAGCTATAAATTGAATATAAGAACAGAAAGCTACGGAGGCTTAAAACTTGCCAAGGAAGGAGCACTTCAAATACGTAACTCTACTTCAGCATTTTACTTATTCTGACAGAAGGTGTGGCCGAGGCTGTAAAAAGCCTGGACACCTTTACATTCTAATCTTAACTCTCCAAGTCTAGATGACTCATTTTACAATTCAAGAACCTGACACAGGAGCAAAACCGGCAAAACTAAAATCCTGAAGTCACTTGCAAAACAACTGTAAATAATAAATGGTGAATTAATGGCTGTGAACAAAGTTGAGAATTTTAATACACTCTTAATTTGAGGAAAGGTACAAAACTTTCAATTTTCATTACAAAGACTACATTAGTTCTAAATTACAGCACATTAATAAGTGCCTGCAGGTCAGCAGATTACCTACATTTAAATGTGAAAACTGGCATAAACAGAATTTTCTCAATCCAATCCCAGAGCTTTGCCTAGTATTCCGGCTGCTGGCACCAGTCAGATGCCAGGGACAGAGCACTAGACGAATAGGGAACCTAAACTGAAGTCCCAACCCTGCCATGAATTCACTGTGTGCCTGTAAGGCTCCATGATTCTATGGCTCCCGGGCAACTCGCACATCGGGTAGGTATTTCCAGAAGGACACAGTCCTACCAGAAAGAAGCTGCTGGAGACCCCACTGAAAGCAATGGGGAGTCCCTTAAGGGTTTCTCAGCCCAGGCAGGCTGGGTGGAACAGCTACAGAAAGAAACATTTAGCAGAGCTTTTCAAAAGAAAGTAAAACAAGAAGATACTGCCCAGTATTTTTTAATAAAAAAAGACATAAATAATTTCTTCCTAGACAAAATTTGCATACTAATTGGGAAAGAAATAAAAAGGCTTTATTCAAATAAACATTTGCATCTACCATATGGGCCAGGAGACGTGCTGGTACCAGGGGCAGGAAGGCAGATAAAACACTTTGTCTCTCGCGGTCTAGTGAGTAACAGGCAGCTTCTCAGTACAGATGCATAAGCGGCCTACGGGAGCAAACCTGGAGAAGTGCCCTCCGCAGGGGGCTGGGAGGGGCGGCTCAAAGCTGAGATGGTGAGGTCCGGGCAGAGGGAGGAGCCCGGCACGAAGATAGAAACTTTGACAGGACCAAGGATGGCAGATCAGCAGGAGCTGCAGTTTGTGAAGGACCTTCTGAGCTACACTCGTGAGTTTCTGTTTGGAAAGTGATCCTGGAGGTGGTGCAAAGGATGAAGAGGAAGCGGGTGGCAGTCAGGAAAGACCCTGAGCAGTCTTGGAGGGAAGCCAGAGGGAGGAATGGCTGAATAGACTGCACAGGAAGGGCGCACAGGAGCAGTGCATTTGGGGAGGACTTGTGCAAAGGAATCAACAGGACCTAGTGGCCAAGTAGAGAGGAAAAATGAGATGAGGTAATGCTGAGGGCTTTGAGTGTACAAAAAGTTATAAACAGTCACTTTTTTAAATTAAAATGAGCGGAGTAGGGGCGGCTGGTTAGCTTAGTTGGTTAGAGCATGGCGCTCTTAACAATAAGGTTGGCGGTTCGATCCCCACATGGGCCACTGTGAGCTGCGCCGTCCACAACTAGATTGAAGCAACTATTTGACTTGGACCTGATGGGTCCTGAAAAAAACATGCTTAAAATTAAAAAAAAAAAAAAAATGAGGAGAGTAACAACATTTTAGAAACAGAAGGGCCATCCGAGCCTGCCAGTTAAGAAGTAACATGAGCAACACGTCTGGCACAGAGATAACAGTGGCTCCAGCAGCTGCTGCAAAGAAAAGCCTGAAGGTGACAAACACACATCAGCAAAAATCCTCACCATGTGCCGGGCTAAGATTGGGGAACTTCCTTCTATCCCTATATAGACCTCAAGGTCTCCTATTACCTTCTTTCTTTCAAAGATACTTAAGATGTTCATTTAAACTGACAGAGGCAGGCTACACAAGGGTAATGTTTGTCATTGGCCCAGAGCCCTGAAGGGTAGCCATAAACCAAATAGATTACTACCTATCCTCTCCCCCTCCACTCCAAGTCGCCCCACCACAGAAAAGTGAAGCACAGACTGGCTGTGGAACCTGTCTCTCAGCACAAACAAGAAGGATAAAATGCAATAATGAGTTTGGTTTAGGGCTGGTTAAATGTGAGGACTCAATAGACATTTAGGCAGTGATGTAAAGAAGGCAGCTGGGGAGTCTGTAGCTCAGAATAGAGAGCTGGAGACATAAATTTGGGAGTCATCAGCACACAGATGGTATTCAACACCATGGAAACGAGAAAACGTATATAAGAACAGCAGACCAAGGACAGAGACCCTGAGAAGGGGGCAGCATTTGGGTAAAGGAAAGACCAACAAAGAAACAGAGAGGGGTCACTTTTAGGTCTTCATCTTCTATCCCAACTTCTTCACTAACCAAAGATAGAAACCTTTTGTATTAGCATATCTATGTATTCCAGTACCAGATACTTTTAATACTGAAGACAATCAGCTATAAATTTTACCAATTTTGACAGGTAGCCAGTTAATGATAGTAATCTTTCATGTGCCTAGAATTGTCAGGAGAAAAGGGACTGCACATGAGTACAACCTGCTGAGGAGGGACATTTCCAGATTAAGGAAGCTTTTCCTTCTATGTGACTGTTTCACAGCTCAAATGCCTTCAAGAATTACGTAGGTGAGTGTGCAGCATTAGATACATCACAGTATGACAGTGATGGCTGACCAGGTTTCCTGACCTATACAGGTCTCTGCTATGGGGGTGATGGCCAGCCCTGGTACCTGATCTCTGAGCGACTCCCAGGGCCAAAATATGGGCTCCTTTACCACGCCACCTTCATTGGCTGAGCAGCTGCCAAGAACAAAAGCTGCACATCTCCTGATACCTAGCAAACGAACGCAGTATCGCCTCACGAATTGATTGTTTCTCTGAGGTGTCCACAAGTGTATTTGGGGAGAAGCTTCTAGAACAAGTTGAGGAGCAGCTGTCCTTTTATGAGACCGGAGAGATTCCACGCAAGAATCTGGAGGTCATGAAGGAGGCAGTGGGTCAGGCTGAGGAAGCGGCTGCTGAGATTACTAGGAAGCTGGAGAAACACTTGTAGTAGGAAAAGATGGTCGGTGGCAACTGTCCTCGCACCTTCAGAAAACAACAGCAGTACACTGGAGGTGTGTGAGTAGACAAGTGAAAGGACCAAAAAGAAGAAAAAGCAAACGCTCCAGGAGGCTCCACAGGAAAATGGAATAGAAGACCCGCCTGTCTCTTTACCCAAACCAAAGAAAAAGAAATCTTTTTCCAAGGAAGAGCTGGTTAGTAGTGACCTTAGGAAACAGGCAGCAGTGGAAGTCTTCCCAAAAGGAAGAAATCTTTCCCCAAAAAGGAACCAATTAGTGACCTTGTAGAGGCAGGAAACAGGAGCGTCCCCAAGAGGAAATTCTCTTCCAAAGAGGAGCCACTCAGTAGTGGACCTGGAGAGGCTGCTGGTAACAAGAGCAGCAGCTCCAAGAAAAAGCTCCAAAATTTATCCCAGGAAGGAAACAATGGACAGTACCCTGTCCATTAAAAAACAAATTCACAAGAATCGGGGGAAAAAAGATACGTAATAATAACTATTGGGTCCTGGTTGTCCTGGAGTGGGCCTGAGCCTCCCTCATGGGCACTGAGATCCAGAGTACGGAGAGAAAAAGCAGTCCTGGTGCTGGCAGGCCCTTGTGAACCGGGACTCCAGCAATGCTGCCAAGGGCACATCACTACAGCACGAGGCTGCACGCTACCAAAATTTCCATTTATTTTATATCACCGGTCTTTCTTCCTACCGTTAACCACTTTTCTCTACAGATGAAGCGTGAATACATTGTGTTGTAAAAGGAGGCATTTTTTAAACTGATCAGCTTTATGACCTTGGGTAAGTTGTCTCTAATCCATCTGTGAAACAGATAATACTGTTATAAGGACTAACTAAAAGAATGAAAAAGGTTCTGCAGTCAGTGAATGTTCAGCACTAATGAAAGAGGAGGAAGGAGATGGGAAGAATGAGTCGGAGTAAATGATAGCCATTCTTACGGACATCGCGGGGCATCAGAATGCCACTGATAAATGCCTACACAGCCATAAGGATCATCTAAGTGCCATACCTACAAAAAAAAAAAAAAAAAAAAAAAAAAACTAAACCTTTTGCTGGATTCTCATTTTATTGTTCAAAGTTTTTTAACTATTAACTGAACAAAATATGACAATTTTGGTGCCTAACAAAATGTATTAAACAGCAGCCGAAATGAGGAAGTTCAATTCTTGGTATCTAAATTGACTGCATTGATGATCTGTTTTTTACCATCTCCTGAAAAGGAAGCAGATTCTGTGGTCCCAGGGGGTCAGGGTCACATTTATATTTAAACAATGGTCCTCTTGACACACAGTTCTCTTCAAACGGAGATTTGGGGTTAAACTTATATCAAACCAGGACGGGCAACAAAAGGGTAGAAGATAGCAAAAATGTGAATTTTGTCCATGTGTGCTAGTTCTATTTACTCTGTTGCAAGGCCAAGATTGGCACTCCTAAATCCCTTTGCCTTCTCGGTGCTTAAACATGGAAGTTACACATGGAAAACATGAAGACACACACTCTTCTTACATGCACTTGCACATGGAAACACTCGCCATCTCTGGTGTTCAGACCCTGAGGCACAGGGGCTGCAGCTGCCAAACAGGCTCTGAGAGCACTCTGACCACTAACTGGTACATGACACTGTGAAATCATACACACACTGGTTTTCTTACTGTCAAATGGGAATAGAACCATCCACCCTATACATGTACAAGGGTTTGTATACAAAACTAAACTAATAGTGAAAAGGAGATTACGTTGTAAAATAGAAGGCATTTATTTCTTCCATGCTCTGGCTAGAGCAGAGATAAAAGTACAGTATTCGTTTAAAATAATAATTTAAAATAACCATTGTTGGTTTTGTTAAAGAAGAGAAAGAAAACCTGTCAAACCAATTCCTTTGTGCTATGTTCCGACACTCAAAATTTCTTAACTTTAAATACTGAAAGTTATTGGTTTACAAGAATCCTACTTGGAACCTTAGATGAATCACTTCACCATTTGGGGCACCAGTTTCCTCAAGTGTAAAACGAGGGTGGGGAACAAGCTGGACCTCCAAGTCCCCTTCTTGCTATGATGTTTTCATCATTCTATTCAGCTATACATGCCCAGTCAAAAGAACTAGCTAAATGCTTTTGGTTAGTTAATAAAAATGAATCATTATAACCGAGTTGCAGCATTCATAAATGCACTTTTACATTTCACCATCTCAACTATACTGAAATTAGAGGGAAAATAAGAATTTGATAATGTAATTCTTCCCGACATCCTTTCCATAAGCATGTAACTTGGAATATGAGACATGACATGTAAATCTTCTATTCCTTCACATGAGCCCTTGCTGCTTGCACACAAATGCAAACAATCCAAGAGAAGAACCCCTGGTGTGCTGGCGCATCACTGGAGGAAAATCTGGCTGTGCTGGACTTCCAGGGGAAACGATGTCAGTCGCTATACAATTTCACATTTGGAGATACCCCAGTTTTACCTATACACACGCAAGGCTTGATGCCAATGAACCCAGAACGGGAATTTTAAAGGTCAGAACTACAAAAAGTACCAAATCAAATCAGGCAACTAGACAGAGCACCAGCTTTAGAAGAACTTTAGTAGATCCACTTTTAAAACATTAAACTTTGAAGAAATTTCTTGGAAAATGCTTGATTTGCATTTATCTAAAAGTACTTCTACAAATAGATCCATCATAGTATCTAGTCTTAAGAATCAGAGGCCTTTTTCATGTTCTCCATAATATCTGTAATTTCATTAAATAATCAGGTGAGTCAACAGCAGGTAAGTTTTACTACTATGACAATTGGCTCAGTTTTCGTCACTAGCTGTTAAATATTTCCCAGCAACTCTGAGCGAAGCAGGGGATAACAACTGTATTTTTCTTCGGGAGCCCAGTGGACTGCTATGCAGAGCTAAGGTACCACTGGAAACATGGCCGACCCAAGGGCAGCAACAGCAGCAGAAGCTACTAAGGGGTACATGGCAGTGAAGGGGCTGGAAGGAAGGATGAAGCAGGCATTACACAACTAATGACATCCACACACAACCTCTTGATCTGTTTACTCTGAAATAAATATCTGCATCTACATGAAGTGGACATGTACCAAGATTATATCACCACAGCAATAAATCAATACACTCTCTTGCTCCAACTACAAAGGCCCAGAAAAAAAATGACAGTCCTAAACTGTGGAGAAAAATCATATGTAACAGACCAAGGTGGTTATTATCTCATAGGCAGTCAAGGATTCCTCTAAAGAAGTCTTTCATTTATTCAAACACAGACTATCAAATTATAACTGATAAATACCTAGTACGAATGAAGGCAGGCATTTTTTAATCTCTTAAGAAAATGGAAAAAGATTGAGCAGAACAACAAAAATTTTTCTTTCACAATTCCATGTTTAACTTCCTTTTCAATAAAATAAATATCATAACATTCAACATAACTGTAGACCTCCTTCAGCCCTGCATTAAACAGGGGCTCCTCCTGTAGGCTAAGCATTATCCCGGCCCCAAGAACAGGAGGTTCTTTTTCATTCTGGATCCAAAGAGTAGAATGATAACCATTGGAGTAAACTGTAGGGGTGGGGGAAGGCTGGTGAAGGGGACAAGAACCGATTTTCAAGTCAGCACTTTGGATTTTTTTTTTTTAAGCTCTGGCTAAAACAGAATGACAAAGTGAGAATAATCTGTGTGTACGTGCATGTACGGTACGTGTGTTGAATACCATAAATTATAATCCATCTACTTATTTTTATTTCTTTTATCAGACATAACACAGATGTAGAAATCTGTCTATATTATTTTATCTTTCCTTTTAAAACCAAAGATTTAGAAAATTGCTTTTATAATTAATAGACTATTAAGTTAGTAGAACATTAAAAAGATTTAAAATTCAGTTAAGTGGTGAGACGGCAAATAATTAAGCAATATTACTCTTTAAAAGTGGGGGAACTAATTATCTCCTAAGAAAACAACTTTATCAAAGGACAAATGACAACAGAATACAATTCCCTTTAAATTACCTATCTGAGTTAAAATAAAGGAAATAAACTGTTTTAATCATACAGTATTATATTGTCAGGATAGGAAGAGAAAAATGATGAGAAAATGGGGTAGGATGGAGCTTAGCAAAGACAAATAACAATAAAGAAAACAATACTCTTTTCTAAAAGAAAAAAGGTTAAAATAACAGTTCACTGGCATTCTGGTCTGAAAATATAGAATTCAATGGTCTTTAAATTGTTTATTAAAATTAAATTAAATTTGAAATTAGGTTCTTCAGTCATGTAGCCATATTTCAAAAGGTCAATAAGCCATGTCTGTATTATAGATCTTTCCATCACTGTACACAGTCTATTGTACAGCACTGGCCTGGAACACTTTAAACAATTTATAGAAGTGATACTTTACATATCCAACGATCAAAGAGTTCTGTCACAAATTGTTCATAGAAAATGTTAAGACAAACATTTCACAATATTAACTATAAAGCAGGAATCTTGTCATGATTAAGCATATATGCCACAGAAAAAATACTTACAGTTCAATAGGCCAACTACCTGTGTTTAAAAAGGAGCATCTCTACCCATCCAAATAAATAATGGACCACCCCCTTTATAAAGAGAGAAATATATTTCATAGTCTCTCTTGGTAGTCCACTTCAATGTTTAATACAGCATCAAGGAATAACTCATCAGCCCCGTCACTCATTTCATTCAACTGACTTCCAAAGCAAAAGAAGAACATTTTGCCACCAAGTCTACAGCTTACCGTGCAACCTTCCATTCTAGAGGGGAAGATGCATTTCTTTAGACGTTCTTAATCAACCTTATTTACGCCCATAGGAGCCTGTGCCTGTTCTAAACATGGGCGAACATCTCCCTTGCTACACCCTTTCAGTGGCTCCCGGTAAACGTCAGCATAAAGTTCAAAATCCTTACCACTGAGCACAGTCCTTGCCAGCCAGGCACAACATCTCTCTCTCAGCTATTTTCCCATCCTTTTCTCCACCTCTTTCCAGCCTTACGTGATTTCACTCTGACTTCTCACATGAAGTGTCCTCAGCCTGCAATGCTAACCTGAGGATTTGGACTTTAGATTCTAGTCCTTCTGCAGTACAAGGCACACTCCTCCCCCCACCCACTCCACACTCCACACACACACACACACACACACACACACACACACACTCAAAATCCAGTAAGAAAAACGCATTCTTCCAAAAGGAAGATCTTGACTACAACGGTGATTAGATTTTTCAATAAAGTCAGTAAATACTTACTGAAGGCGCTACTTTAAAAAGGAAGGTTGGAGAATATTAATTCTTGTACATCTTTAATAAAAAAGGAAACCAACCATCTGTGTTGAGTATTTTGTCATCTGTCTGGAGTGAGCAGTTTGGGTCACATAGTTTCTGGAAATCACTTAAAAAACTAAGATTCACTGGCATAAACACTAAGTACACTTTAGGTGATTCATAAACACTTGACTGAAAACAAGAATCTGTGTCCTGTAGCCTGTGAAAGTTGACTGTATGGACTTCATTTTCACTTATGCATGCCGGATGAAACCATGAAGGTACCACAATAACTTCTGCCTTTACTGGAGAGAAGAGCTAAGAAGCGGAAGGACTGGTTAGTCAACATCGTTGAGCATACTGTTCAATGTCATCTTTACACTACTCAAAGAGACTATTTTGACAATCGCAACTTAGGGTGTAAGCAAAAAGGTCCTTTATATACTGCCGGTGAGAGTGTAAAGCTGCACCTTTCTGGAGGTAATTTAACACTCCCTATCAAGAGCCTTACATGTTGGCTTTGCAAGTGATTCCATTTCTAAGACCAAAACTCAGTAAATGTGCCATAGTGCATCCATCCACAGCATGGACTCAGTCCTATGCAGCCTTTAAAACTGATAGCACTGGGCTGGCCCAGTGGCTCAAGTGGTTGGAGCACCATGCTCCTAATGCCAGAGCCACAGGTTCGATTCCCACATGGGCCAGTGAGCTGCGCCCTCTACGGCTAAGAGTGTGTCAATGGCTCTCCCTGCAGCACGGGCCAGGGAACTGTGTCCTTACACAACTAGACTGAGAAACAACAAAAGGGAGGGGGAAGGGGTTCAGAAGGTGGGGGGGGAAGCCAAATGATGGGGAGGGAAACTGATAGCATTTTTTTAATGATGCTACTACTATACAAGATTAATTTAATAAGAAAATCTGCATATGTTAAGTGTAAAAAGCCAATTCCAAAATTATGTCAGTATGACACTGGGTTTTCTTGTTGGTGATGGTGTTATTGTTAAGATATATCTGCTTCATTTTTATAAATCTACTTAAACTAAAACAAAAAAATTTACAAACAAACACTGACCTTTAATGATAAAAGCATGGGGCTTCTTGTGTTCTTTTGATGTGAGTTTTATAAAATGAATTAACGTATCTTCTGAGATATGTGAAAACAGTTACATTAAATAAGCATAATTAAGTTAGAAAAAAAGGTTTGGTTTTCCTCCAGAAACCTGTATATTTTCTCCTGATAGATAATAAAGAGCAATGCTGCTTTTTTTCTTTAGTCTGACTGCCAGGAAACCTAACGCCAAACTTCTCCATCACCTTTAGTAACTGCACCACATGCCTGGGTGCGAGTCTGCCTGTTGCCCGTCATAACCTGCTCTGACCTGTATTACAGATATTCTTCTAACTAGCTTCAAAAGCCTTCTTGTGGAGAGGTGTGTGGGTGAAAGGGGAAAAGAAAGATGGAAAAAGAAAGAAAGGAGAAAGGAGAAAAAGGATGAGGTGGCAATTGTACAAACAGAATACCATTCTACCTCTGTGATTTTCAGATTATTTATTAAAGTTTAAGTTCCACCATAGTGGGTACTTAGTGTACTTAATAAATATTCATGTAATAAACAAGTGAAAATAACAACTTCCCAGTTTAAGAAAGAAATGAGTGTCTTTGAGGGCCCTTCCTACTCCAAAGAGTTCATATCTTATTAAATTTTGGTATCTTAGTATGTGCTTATTAGAGCAGTCATCACCAATGTTTTTGCATATTTGAAACTTCAGAAAAACCCAGACACACTCGTTAGCATGATGACAGTTTGACTTGTATGCCTTCAAGCTATAGCTTAGTACTCAGGATTTGAAATTCCTTTACAGTAAGTCTGCACAGGTCTGTGGCTCACAAACTGTGAATCAATGTACTACAGGCACAGAAGAAAAATGTTTACCATGAGCTAAATTCGGATAGCAGATACTCTTTTATAAAGGCTGGTACGACTTTTTGTACTGGTTTAATTTGTGCCATCATTTAAAATAAGAGATACAGATCTGACATGAAAAACTTACTTTCAACTTCTAAAAATCATGCGAGCTGGCAGAACGTGGCCTGTATTTCGACGTGGCAGTATTCAGCAAAAGTGATCAGCAACCACCTCTTCAGGTGGAGTTGTGGTCTCCAGTTTGGCGGACTCCCCATGTGGCCCTCACCATTCATTTCCAACGGCCTTTGGTAGACAACTGTAACCCCTTCACCACATCGCTAGTCTTTAGGAGAGTTTCCCAAAAATGCAATTATTGGTTACGTGTAATTTTTTCAAGGAGTGCCGAGGGCCTCCCATTACAGTCTTTCTGTGACAGTGCCTCAGAGCTCCCATGCCCAAGAAACTGCCCAAGGAGTACCAGGGGGAAGCCACCCACCAAGCCTCTTTAAACATCCTGGTTTTTGTGCTGCCTTTGCTTTTCCCTGATTTCCAAATCAGTGAGTGGCTAGCGCATAACAATTGTGGATAAATGGTAGATGGATGGACAGATGATGGATGACAAATATAATCTATACTATAATTAGTCGTAACTTCTTCCAGTTACTGGCAAATAAAAAATTCTGCTCTAAAGGAAATCTGCAATGATTTTTAAAGTAGCTATTTTTTTTATTGTTGCCATTGTTATTCTTATAATAGCTGCTCACGTTTGTTCCAAACATCCCTAATCTACCATTTAGGGGAAGGGGCGGGGGGGGGGGGAGGGGGGGAGGTTCCCAAAATGAAGAGGAAGTGCCCCTACTGGTGTGTAAAATGACCTCAGGTGAAACTTGGAGCTTGGTATTGAATTACAATGAATCACATACTAAGAAAGTTACTTCTTTCCCAAGGTTCTTTCAATCTGAGCATATTAAAGAACAAGTCTTCTTTGGTGCTAAGCATTTTTAAGCCCCATTATGACACCTGCCAATTTAATTTCCCTCAAAAACAGAGGAGCTGAGGCTCAATCCTGAAGCCTTTATCAGACAACTGTATCTAGACAGGATTTAATAGTAATCGGTTTTAAAGGCAAACGATACTGGTTTTTCAGTTTGGGTGGGGATACAAAGATTCATTTTAAGAAAATTAACTTTTAAAAGGCATTATGAAAGTTTATGTGTATTTTACCACAATTAAAAATAAATAACTTAGCATAATATTAAGTAAATAACAGCAGAGGGTGGAGTGCAATCATAACAGAAAAGCACCGAAGGGATAGACAAAATACTGACATTTGGGAATTAATGTTTGTTAGGATATTACTAGTCTGCCACACAGATGGAAAGTGTTCAAATTTATTTTAATTTCAATTTTACATTAAACAAATGTAAAAATATATGTAATGATAAACTACATTTCTATGGTGACTGAAAAACTTAAGATTTGTAACCTTTACACCTTATAACAGTTAAATTAGCTTATGGCTATAATTGACTATGTATGACTTCATATATATATAATGGACTATTTATGACTCTATATGGCTATAATTAATCTATGCCAATATCATAGAAATAGATGACCCTCCACACCAAAAAAGTCTTCCCACAAAGACTTTTTGTAAGCTGCAAATGATGATATAAAATAAAATTATTTTGTGATAAAAGCACATCTATATTTAAGATCACAAGTTGGGGTTGATAGTAAGTAAACCAGTAAGTAGACGAAATGTCACTGATACTCCCCACTGTCAAATAGCAGCCGTGACAAAGGCCACAGAGGAGAGGTACATGTTTCTGTAAGGGCTCCTAACAGGTGTAATGTGACCCAGGCAGGGCTTCCTCGTGAGGAGAGGGATGGCAGCAGCAAAACGGCTTGGCAGGACCGACAGGACCCAAGTCAGAGGAGGCTGAGACTGGGCTGCAGAGCCCGGGTGCTCCCTGGCACAAACATGCAGTTTACCTTTATGCCAACAACAGTGGGAAGATGGCTGGCTGAAGGGCTTTTAAAACAGAGTGACCTGCCTCATCAGATCTGTGTTCTGAAAGGTTTGCTCTGGCTGTACTGTGACAACCCTCCAAAGAGGAATCAGGAAACAGAATCAAAGATTAAATTGGTAATAAACAAAATAATTTAGAAACTACTGCACCTAGACAAAATAATGACCAATAGGAAGGAAGTGCAGATAAATGTCCAGTTGTTGTTTTTTTAACAGAAATTAAAAGATAACACTACACTTTTATTTAGGTAAATGATATAAAAATTTTAGATACTATGAACAATATAAAATTTAACACTTGGAACATAACAAAAATGACATAATTTCTTGGTCAGACCTAAGATGGCCTACCTATCTACCTACCTACCTACCTCCAGGGTTTTCAAGTAAGAAGGACTGGAGCTCCTGGAAGGGTTCTCAGAACTGAGGCTCTGATGACTTCTCTGGCTCCCAGCCCCAGCTTTTCTTCACACGTTACACATGACAGGCTTACAATATGATTTAACTGAAGAAATACTTTTGCTATTAAAACCAAGTCAGAAAACCACTGTAAACACCAGTGGCCTCCAGGACCCAGATAAGAAATTAGAATCAGTCAGTAGAAGAGTAGCGCCTCAGATGGCTATACCCTGTGAGTCCTGTTGGGTCTAAACTTCCAGTTCTGATCTCCTTCATGAAAAGTACAGTACTCAAGAACAGTCCCGTCTGTTTCTAAGCCTCCTCAAAAATGTTCCAACTTTGGGTCACACTGTCACACCCACTAGAATGCTAAAAGAGAGAAAGAAAGAAAACAAAAAAGGAGGGAAGGGAAAAAGAACATACAGTAGCAAGTTGGCAAGGACCAGGAGCATAGCTGCAGGGAGTGCAGATTGGCACATTCACTTTGGAAAACTTGCAATATCCACTAAGGCTCAACAATTACACTCCTAGGAATATACACAACAGAGATGCATGCACAGGTCCACTCATCAAAAGATATGTTCACAAATGCTCACAGCAGCATTATTTCTAATAGCCACAAACTGTAAACATCCCACATGCTTATCAATAGCACAATGGATAAATAAAATGAGGCATATTCATATGGTGAATAATCTACAGCAATAAGACTGAATCAATTACAACTACTCACATAGGTAACCTTGGGAGAAGACAGACCAAGAGAGTATAAGGGTTTCTATTTATATATAATGTTCAAAAACATATATATATTATTTCCAACAATAATAATATATAATATTTCCACAACACAATGGCCATATGTGGAAATAATGTCCATCTTTACCTTAATACTAAAACCCCAAATGAATCAGACTTAAATATGAAGTCAAAAACTTCTATAAGTAAACGTAGCAAAAAACCTTAGTAACCTTGGGCTTAACAGAGATTTCTTAAGATAAAACACATAAAACTGCAAAAAATTTTTTTTAAAAATCAAACTGCGTTTTATAATGATCTATCTATATATATATATATATATATATATATATATATATATATATATATATATATATCTTCAATAAAAATATTACTAAAGGGGCCAGCCCGGTGGCTCAGGGGGTTGGAGCTCCATGCTCCTAACTCCGAAAGCTACCGGTTCGATTCCCACATGGGCCAGTGGGCTCTCAAACACAAGGTTGCTGGTTCAACTCCTCGAGTCCCGCAACGGATGGTGGGCTCCGCCCCCTGCAACTAAGATTGAACATGGCAACTTGAGCTGAGATGCCGCTGAGCTCCCGGATGGCTCAGTTGGTTGGAGCCTGTCCTCTCAAACACAAGGTTGCTGGTTCGACTCCCGCAAGGGATGGTGGGCTGTGCCCCCTGCAATTAGCAATGGCAACTGGACCTGGCGCTGAGCTGCGCCCTCCACAACTAAGACTGAAAGGACAACAACTTGTAGCTGAACAGAACCCTCCACAACTGAGATTGAAAGGACAACAACTTGACTTGAAAAAAAAGTCCTGGAAGTACACACTGTTCCCCAATAAAGTCCTGTTCCCCTTCCCCAATAAAAATCCTTAAAAAAAAAAAAATTACTAAAAATTAAATAAAAACAAAAAAAGCCTAAGGATTGAGTGGAGGGAAGACAACACAATCAACCACTGTCATCTCATCTCACCACTCAGGAAAAAATACATACACCTCAAATTCATCTCTCTCGCAAATAGAGAAACAGGAAAAAGTGGCAAAGTGGGGGCGGTAAAAGGGAAACACAGTTATCGGGAACTGTCCTTCCTACTCTCTGAGTTGGAATGGGGGTTTGGGGTACAATGAAGAGAGAGTCTTCTATAAATCTGGCTCTCCTCCCATGACTACTCTTAGTTCCCCACAAAGACACACAGAGGAAAGCATATCCAACATAAGAGCACATAAAAGACATGTTGGCCCCAGATCCTTTCCCACTGAATAGCCTTTACTTCCTTCTCTCTTCATCTGGTCCCATCCTTATTTTTTCATTTTCTCCCTTCATTTCTCCTTATTCTTCCAGGCTTCTTTTTCTGCTTTCCACAACCACGCATCATTATCATATGCCCTTTTTCTCTTCACTTAAAGAGGCTCCAAAATAAGAAAAGGAATTAATACACACACACACAAGAATAGCACAGGATCTTTGTGTGTTGCAAATGCCCTTATACTAGGGAAGGGACAACATTCAACCTATTACTTTGCACCGATCCTATTGACACAACATTGTCAGAATATAGGCCACAGCATAAATATTTTTGTACTTTCTCCCTCTTCCTTTCTCTCTTCTCCTGAAAAAGGTAGCTGCAATTTATCCATTCAAATATGTGCTGGCTATGTGGGATGCTAATTAACTAGCTACTACTTATTTATTCCAGTATAAGGACCCCTTTTTAACAACAAAAAATGTCAAAAACAAACACACAACAAGAAATGATCCTTTTAGCTATCTGTTCCCTGAGAAAATGCAAACCTACCGTGTTTCCCCAAAAATAAAACCTAGCCGGACCATCAGCTCTAATGCGTCCTTTAGAGCAAAAATTAATATAAGACCCGGTCTTATTTTACTACAATACAAGATTGGGTCTTATCTAACATAAGACTGGGTCTTATGTTAATTTTTGCTCCAAAGGACCCATTAGAGCTGATGGTCCGGCTAGGTCTTATTTTCGGGGAAACACGGTAGTAGGCACAGATCGTTCACTTTTGACTGTAAGCTTTATTAATTACAACACATCCGTTACATTTAACAGCAGATGTGCGCAATGCTTAGTGTGAATGCAGATTCTCAGCTTCTCAGGCTCCTCCTTCACAGCCTGCTTAGCCCCTCCCTGGAGTCAGGCTGGATGGATTGAGAATCCTGGCTCCGAGCACTCTGCGCTCAGCTCTTCTTTTGATTAAGGGTTGTCCAATTTTGTTCATGAGTTCACTAAAGAAGAAGCAATACAGTTTGTCAATAATTTTAGCGCAGCAAAATGCTTTCTGTTCACTCAGGAGCTTTCTGGGATGATTTGTCTGAGTCCTGGCAACAGCCATAGTGGGTGTGTGTGTGTGTGTGTGTGTGTGTGTGTGTGTGTGTTCTCTCTCCGCCCCCTCAATTAGAACTAATATCTAAAAATGTTTAATAAATGATTACTTCCTTTTTCCAAGCTATTAGTTATTACTACTTCTCTTACTCCTTACCTACTCTACCCCATAAATTTCTAAACCCCAAGACTGTTCTAGCTTGGAAAACGCAAGAAGCAAAAACTTGAAAACCTATTTTTTGCATCAAATAAATATACACACCTTAATTTTTTACATGTATGCTGGGTAGATGAGGTAGTAATAGTGTGTGGCTCTGTCCCTACCATATTTAAAATGACTACATTCCTTCATTCAGCAAGCACTCAATCAAAAAGAAAATACTCGTAGTAAGATGTACTCCTAAAATCTGTAACAAGTGTACTCTCTTGCAACATGTCTTTCTCTTAACTGGCACTAACATACAAATCAGGTATCTTTTTTATTATTATTATTATTTTTTTTTTTTTTTTAAGTGTGTTTTTCCCAGGACCCACCAGCTCCAAGTCAAGTAGTTGTTTCAATCCAGTTGTGGAGGGCGCAGCTCACACTGGCCAATCCGGGGATCGAATCAGCAACCCCGGTGTTATGAGCTTACGTTCTAACCAACTGAGCTAACCAGCCACCCCTCAGAATTTTTTAAATTCATTGAATAATTTTCTCTGTAGTTAATTTTTTAAACCGGTAAGTGGACATTTTGCTCTCTCTCCAAAATACATTAAAAAAAAACAAAAAAAAAAACTAATACTTTTTGGTCACTTTACTGGTTTCTGTCCTATGAGTCAGCCATTCTGAACAGAAGTACTCCATGCCTCACCTACAAAATGACATTCAATGGACCTACACTATTCTGTTAAAAGTAAAAATATAATTTTATATTTCAAGGTAGTATTGAGATCTGTTAAGATAACATTTCCTAATTCAGGCCTCCAAAAAACCTTCAAAATTCCATTATATTACTTCGAATCACATTTGTATTTTTCAATGAAAGATCCTTAAGAGTCTACAAAAATAAATGAGGTTTCTTTTTTGTTTTGCTTTTCCCATTTTACAAAATTGAGAAAAATTAATTCAACTAGTACTAGCTGTCACAAGACTAGCAATTGCCATTAGGCGGGTTAAAACTATGAGATGGAAAAATTACTAGGAACATCATATCACTGTTGGTAAAAGTGTTGTTTCTCCACTAGGTTCCCTGAAACATCGAAATACCATTCTATACTGCACACAGTGAGCAAAACCAATTGTGGCAAATGATAACCTGGTTTCTTACAAACAAGTAGCTTCTCTCCTCTTTAAAGAAAGAAGACTGGGTTCCTTCATCCTTCTGACCAATAAACACGTGAGAATACTGACCATATATAAATTCCAAATATCTTTAATATTCAGGCCATGCCTCAAACAACTAATTTTAAAAATAAAAATAGTTAAAGACTTTTAAAATTTAGGTTAACTGGTGAACAAGGAATTGAAGAATGTGATGGTAATGCTACATGATACTGTAAGCTATTAAATTCTTGGGCAGTATATGGTATTACTAGACCATAATTTTCTTTTTAACTTCAGATTCTTGTTTTCAAGTTCTTCCAAACAAATTAAAAAGATCTGACTATTCATCATTGTATGACTTTAAAAAAGAAGAGGAAAAAAAGAGTAACTTCTATTTTTAATGTATTCACATTAGTGAAACAATTTCTGTTTGCTCAGTGTTGGCTCACCCATAAACTACCTTTATCACCCACTAAGTCAGCATATCACAACTGGCAGATACATACGGAAGCACCCCCAAGAATAACTAACAAAGCAAGCAAGCTCTGGTAAAACTGTGGATAAAGTTGTCATACGCAGAGCAGCTGATTTCTAAACTTTAACATCATGGCCACATACATCCTCCCTTTCTACCCAATTTAACCACAGGAGCTTAGGCAAAAAATTAACAACAAATGTAATCAGAATATTTTAAAATCGGTACTCATGAGAATGTATTTCAACCATAAAAACCTCACTCATTCCTAATTTGTTTCTCAATAATATTCATCCATTCTGTTCAACTCTCAATTTATCAACAGAGAATTCATTTACTCAAAAAGCCAAGTAATTATGGCTGTCCTCCCATTAAGAATGCTCTTCCTAGTAACAAAACTCTAAGATTACAGTTAGCACCCAGACCATTCACTATTTACACCACCCTCTCCCCTCCCCACCACCACCATTTTACTGGCAAAACATTCACAAGGCTGAAGACTGTTTTTCATCTCAGCAAACAGAATACTTTAAAACGGATGGCTAACCACAAACCAGAAGTTAGAAGCTACATAAAAATAAATCTAAATTTTTCTGTTTCCAATCTCTAAAAAAAACAGTAACATCTTCCATATTTATAATGCCCTGAATTACAGCCAGGAGCCTTTCACCTAATTATACTAATAAATCGATTTAATGTCATCATTTTGCCATCAGATCATGTCCTCCATACACGAGTGTACTTTAATTAAATCCATTTTACCATGTTAGGTTCTTCATATATTTTCTTTCTAGTGTTTTTCCTATGTCATTCCTTACCTACCAAATTGTTTCTTCATAATATTTTCCTAAATATTAAATCTATCAACAAAAAAAGATAACCTGAAAACTAACCACGGAAAAGATAAATCAACACACCTTAAATACAAAATTATCAACATTAGGTATAAACTATTAGGTAATTAAGAGAAAGGTAATCATCAACTGTACACCCAAACGACCCCAATTTAAAACATTATGTAGTATACAGAATTTTGGTAAACAGAAGTGAACACAATATTTACATAGCAAAATAGGCAACTATACATAGCCTCATTTCTGACTTGAGGTTAAAAAAATATCTTAATTCTATTTGTTAAGTAAACCAGCCATTTTAAGGAAATATCTCCTTACAGGTATAATCATTTGATTGACAGATAAAATAATTGCTTTAAAATTACTTGAGTCATTTTGTCCTTACCTGCAGGCATGAACCATTACTGCATGCAGTGACTGTTCCATTTCCTAGCACAGACTTGAAGAAGCATCATATCTCTCTTTCAGAATGTGACTAATCTGTCGGTTTGCAATTCCTAAGCTATTTACAAATGGCACTCCCTTTCCACATAAGAAAATATTTATTACAACCAAAAGTCAAGTATTTTTAACCTAAATCTTCTAAATGATGGCGATAATTTTGTGTAGCAACGTCAAAATATAGGAGGAAAATCTAATACTAGCATTTCCTTAAAGAAAGCATTTTTGTTTTTTGGCTAAGTAAATTATTTTTTAAAGCCTTCAACAGCTGTCACACATGAACCAGCGGTCTGCTGTGTTATGGTGTGCATGCTGCAGCTGATGAGACTTCACTATTTTTGAAAAAAAATCAATTACCCTTTGTAAAAGCAGAACAGCTTGCCCAAATACACATCCTCAATACAGCACAATGAACAGCATGCAGTACAGTACATTATACAGCAAACTTGACAGGAAAAAAACATGTCCTGGTTTGTTTCTTAGCAATGCTACACCATTAATTGTTCATGCAAGAGATGTAGCTGTACCTTTCTGAAGAGGACGACTTCTCAGAGTTAACTGACATCAGCAGCTCAATCTTCTGCTTGATTTCTGGAAAAATCAGAAAATATTCACAACCAAGATTGCCTGCCCTTGCTTTCAAGCCTTATATCAAGAGATTTTTCTTCTCTGATCCCTTTTGTTCAAAATGAGGCCACAAGATTCGCAGTACTTCTGGTTAGGACCGGGATTCAATGGTGCTATAAAGGGAAAAAGCTCCAGAGGCATCAGGCCTTGCTAAACTATGCACATGACTGTTTATGAAAGCAGGAAGTACCATTTCTTTTAAGCAGAGGGGTGTTTCCTTTTTCTAAGGTAGAACTAGCCTGGCTCTACAAGAAGATTTTTAAATGCAGCAAATTAAAATACAAACAAGAAATGCTAACAACTAGATATGACATACAAGATAATTTGAGAAGCCTGGGTAATAAAGTTACAGGCTGTAATGAACAGATATGCAACCCTTGGCTACTTCTATTTCACCAGCTCTGAAAAATATGGCTCAGTGAATCATTTTTGTCACTTAAGAATGAAATATTAAACCAGAACCCCAATATATAGATTAAATTTTTTTACCCTTTGTTATAATTTATTGATTGTCTTCAGTTAAAGATATATTTAATATCTACTCCCTGGCTCCCTTAGAGAAAGACTTATTTCACACCTTAATTTCCCCTCCTCCTTCACAGCACAGCTCCAGTGAACAGCAACACCCAGTACCCAGCACATAATCTACTTCTTTTAGGAAAGGACTGACAATGCCATCTCAAACAGAAATGTAAGCGCAAATTCAATTTAATCAAAAGATAATTGTCTGATACTGATTTAGCAAAATGAGGAAGAAGAGGGAAAAATAAGAGAAGAAGTAAAAGAGAAGGAAAAAATCTAACACATTTCCTTTATAATACTAATGATTAACCTAAAGCACATAATTTTACATGAATAAAACTGACATGGTCTTATTATTATTACCCAGACTATTTCACATGTAAAGCTGTTTCCCGTCTCGTAAATGTGTTTTCCTACTCGTAATTAAAAGTTCACATACCAAAAATAAAACACAGTGCCACTAGGATTTCAAAGTAGACTTTAATAGTTTAGGGGGTTTTTTAAAGCGTAAAACAAAATTTAATTTTTACAAATCTTGACAATAGAAACCAAAGGAATATGAAAAGATATAAAGGAAAAAGGAATAAAAATTAGTTGCATAAAATACAATGTACCTACACAGGAATATCGTCTTCATGTAAAATAAGGGTTTTTCCAAATTGCTTAAGCTTGCAACTTCGTCCAACGGGCATTATAAAACTGGCATGAACATCTAATGAGAAAAGAGAATCTACCATAGGCTGTAGCCAAACTACCTAACCACTGGGGACAGCACACAGCACTGTGGTTAAATTGAGATGATGATAATGAAACTTACCTTGAGGATTCTTACATGGATTACAGACCCTGTAATCCACCTGGTGCCATAGTGAAGGCTCAGTAATGCCCCTCCTGCCCGTTTAAGAAGAGCCCAGTGTTTAAGAGCTCAGGCTCTGCCGCCAAGTAGCCTCAGATTTGAAAGCAGGCTCCTGCTTCATTTTTAATAGCCATATGACCTTGGGGAAATTACTTCAGCTCTGTAAGCCTCTACCTCCTCTCCTATAAAATGGGGATAATAATTCCTATGTGAGGGGCTGTTCTGAGGATTTAATGAAATAATCCATGAAAGTCAAGGAGTGTGGCACTTGGCACATAACCCTCTCTGGCTCACAAAGGACAGTAATCCTAAACGCATGCTGAATGAGTTAATAAAGTGCATTACATCTGGTCCAGTTTTAATCCACCTTCCCTCTCACCACTCACCTCAACCTCCACCTTCCTGTCACCACGGGTACGTGTGGGAATTTAATCTGCACCTCAGTCTCCCCATCTAGAGAATTATTCCCAGTTAATCAGCAAGCCGTTTCAGAAATGAGGCTACATGTGAATCCATTTTCATCGTGGCAATTTTTCATTCAAAAAAGACAAAAAATTCACACTTCGGTGTATCCATATAAAATCTGTTCACTTAAGCTGAGCGACCCCAAGATTAAACTGCACAGCTCTACTGAAGTTTATACCAACCTTATAAACATCAGAAAGAAAAGTTAAAGCTCTAAACCATTTTCTGGCTGGTCACTGAAGGAGCTCCAAACCAAATGGTTTCAAATAATACATGAAAGGTTTCCAACATTTTCTTCAAACCTTCAGATGCGTTTCGAGCTCCAGAAGGATTGAAAGGTTCAGGAATGTTCACAAATACTATGTTAATACTGTTTCCTTTGAGGTGCGAGTATTCATTCCATCTAGGCCACTATCTTATCAATACCTTATCAATCTCGTCACTGGGTCTGATTACTCCCCACAGTCACTTAGAACTCCAGAAGCCATGGTACTGAGTTTCACTCCCCCACGATAGCCGCCATTCCTGGGGGCGCTGGTGTTCGTGCTGACGGGACTTCGAAAACCCGAGGCCTCCTCAGTCTCCTGAACCTCCGTCACTGGAGCCATCTACTCCCATGACCACATGTAGGATGCTCTCTGACACACACTGCACATATCTCCCCAAAATTAGTTGGTTGTTTTTCTATTTTATTCACAGTATCCAGAATCCTATACTTTAATTTTCTGCAGATAAGTCCACCAATCTTTTCCTTTATGAATTATGGTCTTCCTGTTAAACTGAGACTTTCCCACACCAAAAAAATTATAAATCATCAGCCTATCTTCCTCTAATACACTTTATAACTGTATTTCGCTTGTAAAACCCTGGCCTCTTCTACACTTTATTTTGGTCTATGAATTACTTGACGAGGTCTGGTATGCTTTTATAGGTCACTTTTTTAAACCTTATACACCACCCTACCCCCACAATTCTGAATTGCTCTCTTCACCACGCTTTGGTTCCAAAGCAAAGTATTTACAACCTGTTAAATATAGACTTATTCCACCATCCACAGTTTCCATTTATGCATTCCAGACAATGAGTTTAAAAAAAACAAAAAACACTTATTTCACGAAGAAAATAAGGAAGTGGTACATTTGTAGTTAGAATAAGCATATTTAAAATTATGGTTAATTTAATTTTTTTAGTCATAAATTTGTTTAATTTCTAAATAACATTATAAAACAACATAAGTTTTGTGGGGTTTTTTTAATGTTTTTGTGTTTTTAGCATTCTCCTCCTAACTCTGGGTTCTTTGCTGGATCATCTTTTGTCACCCAGGCCTGGAAAGGTTGATGATACTTGCATGACCCTCTTTTCATTCATTGACTCTTCTATCTATACCCTTGACATTCAGAACCATAAGGGCATTAATGATGACCAAATTTGAATTTTCTAGCCCAATACTCTCCTCTGCAACCCAGAACTATATATCCTTCAACCCCTATTAGACATTTTCACCTAAATGGTCTCCATATGCCTTGAACGCAGTGTCTAAAACTAACCTCATCAACTTTTCAATCTAATGTCTCCTTTCATAGCTTTTACCTCAGTGAACAGCAGCACCATTGGGCCCCAAGGCAGACTTTTGAGGGACCCCAGACAAGTACCCTTATATCATCTGGGATATCATTACCATCATTCTCCTGTTTATTGTATTTTATGCTCTGGAAATGCTGAGCTCTACTCTGTGTTTCCCCAAACACACCATGCTTTCTCCCTTTTTTTTTTTTTAATTAAAATTTATTGGGGTAACAATGATTAGTAAAATTACATAGGCTTCAGGTGTACACTTCTGTAATACATCACCTATATATCAAATTATGTATTCACCACCCAGAGTCAGTTCTCCTTCCATCACCAAATATTTGACACCAAGTCTCTTTTCACACAGTTTGCTCTGCCTGGAATGCCACTATCCAGTTCGTTTCCCTTGCACACCCGGCTCACTTTTCTAGTCACAGCCCCATCATTACCTCCTCCCTGCCATCTTCCCAGACAAAATACAGTTCCCATCCTCTAACCCTCTATGTATCACATACACTTGCGTTACAGAATTACTAAAATATGTGTCTTGCTTGTCTGATCCCCCATTGCGGCCACAGCGTCCTTACACGTTGCGTACGGCGGGGTTTAAATCCCTCGTGAAGATTCTCGTGATCCGTACGCAACATGTTAAGGGTAGGGAACTGAACTTTCACTTCAATTCGCACTTATTTGTTGATACTTTCATGGTCATTTTACCCTATTCTAGTCTAATGTTAAAGTTACAATCCAGCTAAGTTAGTTTCCTTAAATATACATTTCCAGATACAATTAATCAGAGATTCAAACAACGGTAGAACTAGAAGGTATGCAGATATCATCACCTAGCCTAACCACATGAATTTATAAAGAAGAAATTTGAAGGGAAAAAAGGTAAACTGGTGGCAATAACATTACCTTCTCTAAAAGATTGCTGTCTCTGAGACCTATAACTAAGTTTCCAAGGACAGAGCAACCCGAGCAGAACATTTCAGCCTTCTTTGAAATCAGCTTCTTAAATGCGATTTTCTCGCACCTCCAATCCATTAGCATCATCACTGCTAGTGGCTTTCTTAAATTTAAATAATTGGTTGGTCTGTGACATCCTACTCTTCTTATTCATCACCTTACACACCAAAAAAGAAGAACCAATTCACTCGGATTTTCCCCATTCTTTTCTACCCAGCCTAAAGACCTTCATAATACCCTTTTATTCACATTATACTCACACTTTAAAAGATGCTCAAAGTCCTTGTAAAGATGAGTAATTTGACTCTTCGGGAACAGCCTACTATCTTTAATATTTCACTTCCCACTCAAGTAAGATGAGTTTGAAGATTCCTGAAACACTTAGGGCTGTAAGTCCAGAGCTGAGCCAATCCCTAAGAACCCTGACCTGACCAGGAATAGCAGTTACCAGTAACTCTACCAAAACTAAGTCCAATAAAAAAGATGCCTCAGACTCAGATATCCTAGGAGAGAAACTGGGCCGCCCTGAACCCACCTAGAACTCTAAGTGTAATCGCAGTTTAAGACTAACGCAGGGATGTCGTGGAGATGACATGCTCCAGTGTCCTTTAGATCACTAAATACCAAGCACGAACTCAGACAGATCCTTGCTTTATGACATGGAATTAGATAATAATTGCACTGATAGCTCTATTAGGTTAGTGCAAAAGTAACAGCGGTTCTTGCAATTATTTTTAACTTTTTAAACCGCACTTACTTTTGCACCAACCTAATACCTACATTCTCATACCTACATCTGTTTTCCACGGGATATTATTCCGATAGATTTACTAAACTTCCTTTCATTTGCCAAATTCATTACATGATTATCCACATATCTGATTTTTATTTGGGGTATATATAAGGAAAACATTTTTAAAATTACTGCCTCATATATGGAGGGTGCCCAAAAAATGTATATACATTTTAAGAAAGGAAAAACCTATTAAACTTGTAATACTCAATATATACTGATAACAAAAGATGAATACAAGTCACGTTGACTTCTGTAATTACAAGAGGTGCTCAAAGTGGTTACCCTCAGCATCGAGACACTTCTGATTACGGCGAATGACTGCTTAAGCAACACTGACCAAAGTATCCACTTGTATACATTTTTTGGCACCCCCGGCAAGAAACAGGTATGCGCTCAGGTTACCTCAGATGATAGGATATTCCTGCAAGAACAGGAAGATGCTTCGGCAGGCCTCAGCACCAGAATCTTGTTCTGAAGGAAGGGCAGCCCTGGAACCAAGTGCGCAGAGGCACTGCTCTCCACCTTCACACTTCACCATTCTGGCAGATCAACACCTCTCTGCCCCTAATTCCATTCTCCTCTCACCACCAATTAATTGCTGCTCTCTATTTCGTGTTTCAGGTTCTGCTGTCTCGGGATGCAAGCTTAGGGCCTTCACTCTTGTGTCTCCAATTTAAGCCCAGGAGTATCTTTAAGTGACTTCCATTGAAACGCAAACGAGAGCCTGTAGACACTGGTCTGGCTCAGGTGTCCGTCCCTGAGATTGCCACCTGGGACCAAGCATTATTGAGGCCAGGACTCAAATTCCAGAGACTGACACTTAAGAGACCCTTCATGAGGGGCAAGGTCTCTCAGACGTCTCAGAAGGTCAGTGACTAAATGACCAACACCCTGAAGATCAGTCTAGCCTAAAAAGGAGTCCTTCTTACCTCAGCATTCATTATTCAAGTTTCTCTATTATGGCAACACACAGAAAAGCAAAAATTGTGCAAACAAAAGTAATCATTAGTGAACTAACCATCCAAACAAGTGATTACCATCGGTCTCTGTCCCCACTCAAGCACCTTCTCTGTCACTCTTGCTGATGATGGTCATACAGGCCAACAACTCAAAATGCAAATCCTGAGCAAAGTGAAAACTGAAAATCTGCAACAAAAGATGCAATACTTACAAAATTGATGGAAGAGACTAACATCAGACTTCCAGGTAAACATACTGACAAATCAGGATATAGAAGGAGTTAGGAAGATTAGTAACTGATGAGAAAAATCAACAAGGACAATAATATGCTAAGTGTCTCAAGAATATTTGATTATCAAAGACTAACAGGGATAAATAAAAAAGTAGTACTCTTAAATAGTCTGCAAAAATGCATTATAATTTAAAAGCTACCCAATCATGTTATTATATAAAACTTATGCCAATATATGCCAAAAACAATCAATACTTGATACATTCCTTGTTCATTCTAAAACCCATTACATATTTTTCAATTACATCTTAACTTTTGTTAAATAACACGTAAGCTTGCTTTCAGAATCTAATTTTCTTTTTCAAGATAAAATCCCAATTTCACCACCCTTCCTTAAAAGTAGTCTTTTTCCAGTATCAAATTTCATTCTGCTGTGCAATTCCAAAACAGGATTACTTATGTCTGCCAGCCTACTACAATATGGTTATCCCAAACTATACTGTGGCAGGGGTGGGAAGGCCAGGGTTGAAGGAGCAGAAGGAAGAGATCTCGGGCTGGTTAGGTTCCTGGTCTACAACTTTCAAGGCAGCTGCTACTGCCACTTACCAGAAACTTCATTTACTAGAGGAAATGTTTTTCCTTCTGTCACCTTTTAAATTCTTATTCTGAATGCAATTTATAACCCCAAAAAAATACTAGTTTCAAAAGAATGATTTGTTATTGATTCCCAAGTTCTAGCAAGAAAAGCAGGTCAATCCCCTCAAACTGGGATCCTATCACCCAGCCCCTGGAAGCCAGGAAGCAAGAAGGCAGAGGAAAGAAGAAACCACTGCTCGGGCCCAAAAACCTAGATCACCCATCCTAATACCACACGGAGCACGTTAAAATGTTTCAGTTCATCACAATTTGTTACCATTGTTTTGTTATTTTGATATTGAAATTTTTCAGGAGCAACAAAATACAAAAATGCAATGAAGTATGAAAATATGAATGTTTAAATAAATTTCTAATTTATTAGCCTCACCCATCCATCATTCCCCTCTATTAGCAATGAGATGTAATGAAATGAATCCCTGAAAACTGTGTACAGGTTTCTCACCACAGCAGAGTGTCATTAATAGTTAATCCAGCCGCTACCAGAATAACAGCGCTCTTACCCTCATTCTGTTGGGGAGACAGAAGTAACACAAGTTCTAAGATAACTGAGCTCTTACACTCAGGGTGAGATCCAATGCTCTGTTCCTCATGAAGCCAAGTTTTAAAGCTATCTCTGTCTTACACTTACAAAATATCACTTGCATATTTTTCTGAAACAATATGTGAATTTAGAAAATACATCACATCGCTTCTCGGCCTTTTGGCTGAGATCAAGAGTAGAAAATACATCACAGAATAACTCAGAAAAAGGAAGTATTTTTATCATTCTAACTTAAGGGTAATTTTTCATACTAAATATTAATATACAACTGAAACTACTTGGTTCTCTAACATGGAGACTTATAATTTCATAAAGTAAGATATTTTAATAGTATTTATAATTTCGGCATATAAAGGAGTTCACCAAGGCGATAAATGACTGCTTTCCAACTCCTTTAGCAAGCCAAGGCTACCACTCAACCATATTAAAGAAACTTCACTATGTAAAGAGGTGACAGAATGATTGTGCAAGGCTTATTTGCATGTATGAAAAACCAATCCATATCAAAATGTGTGGTTATAAGGAGGTATCCCTGTCCCTAACTCCCAATCCATATTAACTTTCAAACTGAAGAATGAACTTGATGTGATATAGTCCAATATTCCACCTTTCTACATTCCCTCAGTACCAAAAGTTACTAAATTAGGTGAACAGGGAAGAGAATATCACAAAAATACGTACGCCACAGTCCAATACTTAACATTTAGCTTGAACCACAGGCTTATTTGGGCTCTTTAAATGAATGAATTCATTTAATCCTCACAACTGGAGAAAATAGGTACTTAATATAATGTCCCTTTACCTATGTGGAAACTGAAGCTTGGAAAATTTAAGAAGTTTGTTCAAGATTCCAGAGTTAAACGATTCCATTTACAATAGCATCAAAAAGAAAAAAACACTTAGGAATAAATGTATTGAATTAGAGTCTAGACATAAACCCTCACATGGCAGTCAACTGATTTACGGCAAGAATGCCAAAGCCATTCAGTGGGAAAGAGACAGTCACTTCAAAAGCTCATGCTAATAACTGGATATCCACATGCAAAACAATAAACCTGGACTCCTGCCCCATGCCATATACAAAACTTAACTCAAAATGGATCAAAGACCTAAATATAAAGGTTAAAACTATAAAACTAGTAAAAGGAAATATGGGTATAAATCTTCATGATTTTGGATTAGGCCAGAGTTTCTTAAATCACACCAAAAGGACGAGGAACAAAAGAATAGATAAATTGAACATCATAAAAATTAAAAAATTTGTGCATCAAAAGATTACTATCAAGAGAAATAGATAATTCGCAGAATGGGAGAAAATATTTGCAAATCAGGTATCTGATTTTAAAAACTAGCATCCAGAATACATAAAGAACTCTTACAACTCAAAAATTAAGAAACCCAACATCCCAATTAAACAACGGGCAAAGGATTTAAACAGACATCTCTCCAAAGAAGAAATACAAATGGCTGGCTGATAAACACATGAAAAGACACTCAACATTATTTGTCATTAGGGAAATACAAATCAATACAACAATGAAATACCACTTTACACCTACGCCAAGATGGCTATAACCAAAAAGATACTAACAAGTGTTGTCGAGGATATGGAGAATTTGGAACCTTCATGCATTGCTGGTGGGAATGTCAAATGGTACCACTACTTGGGAAAACTATCTGGCAGCTCTTCAAAAAGTTAAATAAAGACTTACCAGGGGCAGCCAGATGGCTCAGTTGGCTAGAGAACCAGCTCTCAACAAGGTTGCCGGTTCAATTCCCACATGGGATGGTGGGCTGCACCCCCTGCAACTAAAGATTGAAAATGGGAACTGGACTTGGAGCTGAGCTGCGCCCTCCACAACTAGACTGAAGGACAACGACTTGGAGTTTATGTACCCCAATATTCCCCAATTTAAAAAAAAAAAAAAGTTACCATATGATCCAACAATTCCACTCCTGGGTATACACCCAAGAGGATAAAAAACATGATCATATCATTCACACAAAAACTTGTACACAAATGTTTATAACAGGATTCCTCATAATAACCAAAAAGTGGAAACAACCGATACGTCCATACACTGACGAACACATAAACAAAATATGGGATATCCATCCATACACATAAAAGCAATGGAGTACTGATACATATATGCTTGCCACACAGATGAACCTTGAAAACGCTAGGGAGAGGGAAACAAGCCAGGGACAAAACATACATTGCACGATTCTATTTATATGAAAAGTCCAGGAACAAGGAAATATAGACAAAAATTAGATCTAGGGACTGAGAGGAGGGAGAACAGGAAGAGTCCACTACGACACATCGGTTTCCTTTTAGTATAATGAAAACGTTCAGGAATTAGATAATAGCAATGTTTTTACAACATTATAAACATGCTAAACGCCACCGAGTCGTAATGGTTTTTGAAAGGTGACTTATGTGAATTTTATTTCAATGATGTGATGAGCCAGGATGAGAACCCAGGTAGACTAGCTTCCAAAGCGCAGCTGCACAGCTGTGCTGTAGAGCCCGCAAGGAGGAGGTGCTCAGTCCGCCTGGGGAAACGGAATGGTCTGAGAAGGCATCTGGGCTTGGTTATGAGGGTTACCCTGACAGGTGAGGAAAAGCTCACTCCAAACAGGAAACGGCACGAGCAAAGCTACAAAGAACCCTACCACATGGACCATTCCAAGTTGTTTTGGTGACTGGCAGGAGTGTAGTAGGTACTGGCAGAAAATGGAGCAGAGATATTGGCAGGAGCTGTTCCTAGAGCATCTTATACGCCACACACACAGTCCTGCTTTTTACATAGGGTAGAAATAGAACCAACTACACAGCCAAAACTAAAGTAAGAGATTCAGCAGGTGAACGCAATTTAAAGGCAAGTTTTAAAAATCTAATGTCACACTGCGGAGAAAATATTAAACTTCATGGAGCTATTTATAAGGCTCGTCAATTTTCCACAATTCACTCTGTGTCTGTACGCCCACATAGCACCCCTCCGGAACTTTGCCAATTATCACTTCTCTCACTTGCAAACCCTAAAATTTTCACCTCAAGCCATCAGTCATCCCTTAGTTCTGTAACAAACTTTAACAGCAGCAAGCAACAGTAAAGTTTACTTCCAAGGCTTTGTTCCATTACAAAGTGTTATAAAGCTCCACAAACACTAGCAAAACAGACTGAAACTACTATATTCTTGTCTTGCTGTCTGTGAGATTTCCTACAAATTACATGAACATGAAATCTGAACTAGTTCTCCATGTTAATGTGCAAAAATCAACATACAGGGCCTTAAATGTATCAAGGACACACACAAATATACCTTAGCTTTGTTTTGTCAAAGTGACCTTGAATCAATATTCCAGAGTACACCTTCTTCATCCTTATTATTGTTAGCCATGTATTGAGTTGTTGGTTTCTGGTCACTTAGAACAACATTTTAAGCATGAAATAATGCCTGAAGATTGAGACATTAGGAATAATAATAACTATATTTGTAATAAATAGCAAGAGCAATAATAACAGCTAACATTTAATACCAATTACAATGTGTTAGGCACTCTTCTATTTGCTTTATATATAACTCTCTTAATACTCCCATGTCCCTGTAAGATAAACACTATCACTATCCCCATTTTACAGATAGGAAAACTGAGGTACAGAAAGACTAAGGAACTTGCCACGGTTCATAGAGCTAGTTAGAGCAAGGTTAGAGGGGGAATCTGAACCCATAGGGCATATGTATAGAGTCTGGGCCCTCAACCACTATACTCTATGTGTGTCTGATTTAGAATATCCACAAGTTTTTCCATAATAAAAAAGCTTAAACACTCATTTATATTAATATTTATGGAAGCAATAACACAATCCCAAAAATTCAGTCCTATTCAGACTTCATGTTTATAACCTTGCTGTCCCCTCCTCCTAAAAATAATTGCCTCTTCTCAGTCAACCTTAAAACAATCATTTATTACACCTATACACTGTGCTAAGTGGTTGGGGAGATAAAAAGTCATTAACTTACATTAAGTGTCTAGAGAAAATGAAATTACTCTGCTATATCTGACTACATTTTATGGGGTAAGTTAGTTACCGGACCAATACTGGGTAATTTGGACATTCTAAGAAAGTCTCTGGATGCACCTCTTATATTTAATTTTTGCCTTCATGTCAAAGGCCATTTGTACTGATTGGCAGACTTACTAAATCGCTCTCTCAGGGTTTTGATGCCTAAAATGTCCTAGACATAATTCTGATGTATAAGCTAGTGTTAAGAATCACTGGTTTTACACTTGGCCCCTGTACTCCCTATACAACTAAAATGACAATATTACAAATGCACAATTCATTTCCAGGGACAATTAGCCAATCATGTCAAACAATATTCTATTTATTGACTTCAATAGGGAATGTGAGATAGTCATAATCCAGCAATTCCACTTCTTCCAAACGTAGGCTATAAAAAACATTCCCATGTGTCCTGGGAGAATCACACAAAGGTGCACATCACAGCGTTGTACGCAACCAAAAATAATGGATAACAACCCGATTGTTAAATCAACTACGGTACATTCATAATACACAGCATTTGAAAAGAACGAGGTAGTTCTACATGTTCTGAACAATCTTTACAACTAAGAGAAAACTCCAGTTTGCATAATACACACAAATATACTATTTGTGTTATATATTTTTTCATAGATACATGCGTATACGTACATACATACATAAATCAAAAATAAAGCTGTAAAAGGATATATTCCAAAATGACTGGAAAACGGTCTTCTTCTGGAGATGGGATGTGGAATGAAGAATGGGGATTTTACCTTTATCTAAACTTGAATTTTTGTATAGGTATTGTGTAATTAAAAATAATTTTCTTAAAGTGTTGCCAAAGGACACTCCACTTAAAATAAATTCCTTTTTTGGTTACGTAGCTTTCAAATGGACACTCTGAGAAAAGACTGCCATCACACCATTATAAATAGCCTCCAAAATGCCAATTTTCACTTTCAAATAAAATTCACAGTTTAATCAAGGTCAAAGCAATGTTCTGTTGGAATTCTGAGAGTGTGATACTGAAGAGAAAAAAAAAAAGAACAGCTAAATTCTCCTGACGCTGTTCTATCATAAGAAAGGGAGTTTCATGGAGGTTGTACAAATGGCATTTAAAACTAAATTCCGTCTGTCCCTTCTAATTCCATCATGAGCAGGCTCTTAAAACAAAATTGCTTAAATAAATTGGTGAACTTAAAAAACAAACTATTTAAAAATATAGGTATTAATTTAGCAGCCCCATAATGATCAAGTCTTAACTAATGGATGGAGTATGCTTATGAAAGAGGCGGCTGCTGTAGAAAACACAGAATCCCATAGAGTTTAAGATGAAAACTACATTTTGTAAGTAGAGCCATATGAATATTAGGGGTCTTTTGTTGGATCATGCAGATTAGAAAGGCATGTTCTCAAGACACTTGGAGTCAAATGCCAGGGCAATTACATAGCAAGAAACATTTCCACCAACACACACACACACACACACACACACACACACACACACACAACAATAAAGAAGTAAGCAATGGCTCAAGAACTCAGAGCTTTCAGAAATTCTAATACTGCTTCAAAAAAAAAAAACTTTCATATCATTATCTATTTTAATAACAAACTGTTTCCTCAATTTATACTGAAATATACTAGCCAATATATTTTAACTCATCTGAAGTACCCAATTTCTCTTTTTCTAAATAAAGCCTGTCTGAAATTTGGAGGGAGACTACAAGAAAGTGGTGGGGTAGGGGGAGGAAAAGGGATGTTAATTTGTACTGATTATCATTCTATTTCTGGTGTTAAAGAATATGTATTCAGGTGCCCATTTTATTACTCTTTAAACTTACATTCGTTATTTCACGTATTATATGCATGAAAGATTTCATCATTTTAAGATGTTTTAAACCAAAAGAATAACTAAAAGAGATGCCACGGCAAAAGTGGAACACTATGCTAAAATGATTGCCTAGTTACCTCCCAGTTTTTCCAGCGCTCTCACAGCATACAGCATGGTCACTTTCTTATTTCCTAATCTTCTCAACTCTGAAATACAGGTAAACCTCAGCTACCAGGGTTTCAAGGAATGAGTGATTCGGGATAGCTATGTTCACAATAGTTGAGAGATTACCTATTTAACTTATTTAAGCCATTCTGAAAGAAAACAATCGTATTTGATTAAAAAGTAACCTAAGCATATAGCGTCTCGGCTGCCTCAAACAAAGCGTTTCATTACAGGCGCTACTCTGATAGTCTGAGAGCCTCTGAATGGTAGGTAGCTCAAGGTCTGTTTCTGGACTAACGCGTTGCTCCAGACTAGGAGAGTGCTTTTTGCTTGCTTTTCTGTTTTGTCCCTTAGCTAACCACGTGTACTGTATGTGTGCACTTCTAACTGGCTCGTTCTAACCTGCTGAAAAAACAAACTATAAGTAGGTAGTTTCCCACACTGCACATAAATCTTTCCTTAAACTATCTCTAACACGTGAATGTTTATGAGTCCTACATCAGGGCTCATAGAGTTCTAGCGCCTCTCTCTTTTGAGGGTCCCATTGCCACAGTACTTTCATCAGCTTCATTCTTTCCCAAGTGATGAGCTTTATAACTGCAGCTTGCTCATGGAATATAAATGGACGCCAAGCTCTTCTATATTATAGTGGCAACAATAACCCTTGCATTTGTGTTATGACGACAATGATAACTCTTGAATTTGGCAAGGGTTACATACCTTTACTTTCATAAAAACATTATGAGGTAGATACAAATATCATCTCATTTTATAAATGAGTAAAGGACGGGAAAGCCTAAAGGTTCAGGTAACATTTCTGACGTCACCCAGAAATTAAGTGGAAGACACAGAACTTGGCCCCAGATCTAAAGGCAATGCTGATATTATCGACAATGAGACAACGACCCTACTACGTAGACTAACCTACCTCTCAGCAGTTTCAGAAATCCAAATCCCTGAGGCAGGGATTGCATTGTTCCAGTTCACCTTTTCTAGCCAGGCTACCCCCTTCCCCAGAGGCTGGACCACCGGGGACTGGCACTGGGGCCAGGTGCACAGCTAACCCAACCCCTCAGGTGATGTGCCACACAACAGAGCCACATCCCAAAGGGCTGCCAGCGGGCACTTCCGGTCTACACCCCACCCCTGTGCTCCTAGTTCCTGACAGCTGGAGGAGTCAGCAGAGTGCCTGAAAGAAATCA
Source organism: Rhinolophus sinicus (assembly GCF_057876585.1). Taxonomy (NCBI): domain Eukaryota; kingdom Metazoa; phylum Chordata; class Mammalia; order Chiroptera; family Rhinolophidae; genus Rhinolophus; species Rhinolophus sinicus. The sequence goes on from NC_142504.1 coordinate 48,734,813, forward strand.
GGCACAATCCCCAAAGTCCAAACAATGGGAACAGAAAGGAAAAATTCCAATTTGGGCAAGAGTTTTTCATCAAGCCCCATGGAACCCACTGCAAATTTCTGTTCCAGTTCTACTCATTATTCAAATTTTTCCATTCAAAATGTTAATTACCTACTATGTACCAGCACTGAATTTGGGGCAGTGTGATTCAACTGAAAAAATCCTACCAAAAGTTCCTGTAGTCTTCTCATCAGAGGTTCTGGTGAAGAGAAATTCATAGAGAAATACTTCTTCCTCTGAAGGCTCCTATCTCTTGTCAAGTTTGAAACAAGGGAAAAGCTATGTCAAGATCTTTTGTCATTTTTTAAATCCATTTTTTCCTACAGCTGGTGACTATAATCTTCTCTAATATTGTCTTTTAGCAAATACTACTTTTCTTTTAAAGAAAGTTTGTGCTGTTAATAATCTGAAATAATCCTCCCTAACTGTGGACCTGCACTGTCCAATACAGTACCACTAACCACGTTTCCGTAGCTACTGCACACAAGACATGGCTATTCCAAACTGAGATGTGGCTAGTACGAAAATACAGATTATATCTTGATACGATACTATTTTGATATATTGAGTTAAATATATTATTATATTATTACATTTATAGAATACTACTCAGGGGCGGCCGGTTGGCTCAATGGTTAGAATGTAGTGCTCATAACACCAAAGTTGCCGGTTCGATTCCCACATGGGCCAGTGAGCTGTGCCCTCTACAACTAAACTGAAAACAACGACTTGACTTGGAGCTGATGAGTCCTGGAAAAACACACTGCTCCACAATATTCCCAAAAAAAAAAAAAAAAAAAAAATTAAAAAAAAAAAAAAGAATACTATTCAGCTGATAAAAAAAAAGACATTCTGATTCATGCTGCAACATGGATGAACCTTGAAAACACAGTAAGCAAAATAAGCCAAACACAAAAGAATAAGTATTGTATAATTCTACTTACATGAAGTACCTAAAATAAGCAAGTTAATAGGAAGCAGAACAGAGGTTACTAGAGGCTGAGAAGGGAAAACGGGGAGTTAGGGTTCAGGTTCCGCAGTGAAGGAGCCTCACGCAGGTAGTAAGAGACTGCAAAACATTACCTCAAATCTCAGTATAGATAAATAAACACTACTAGCAAACCAGCTCCCGGTTTGTTTTTTTTAAGTACCTCTAATGAACAATACCCAATTTAACCCCCAAGGAGAAAAGTCAAGTAAATTGGTTTGCTACCATCAAGCTTAAAAGACGAATCTTATTTTTTCCTACTAAAGAATGACCTGAAGATGACAAGAATACTGTGAAACCTCAACAGCCATTTCCACAAACCATTCCACAGGTGCTTTTTTAACAAGCATCTTCAAAATACTGACAAACACAATCAGCTTTGTGCTGAGAGCACTTCTCTATATAACAGACACAATTTTAAAAAGACACAGAAGTAACATAGTACACAGACAGCAAACAGGTTGATGTTCTTTTGATTTACAGCATTCAGTGCTCTGAATCTGCCAAGGTTTCCAAATCTCAATTTATAACCATATTCCCTGGCTTCTAACTTGAGATACACGTTTAGTTTTGTCTCATTTCTTAAGGCAATGAAACAATTTTGCACCTCTGAACATAAAAGAGGTTATGCTGTAACAAATTATTTTCAATTAGTTTAAGAGTCTTTAGAAGAGGGATTCCAAATGTATCAAGCATATTTACTAAAAATCAAATATGCAATAAAGCATAAGAGAGGGATTACAGGGAAATGAGGGGGAAAATATGACGTAAATCCACTCACTTTACAAGAACTAAAAAAAATCTAGTCTCAGGAAGTCAAAGGACAAATAGTAGACATTCACAGACATTCTCACATTTAAATATTTCAGGAAGGCTCATCAGACTATTCCGACTCAGAATGACAACACTAGCAGCTCACACTGATGCTGAGCTCACTGTGTGCTGCCACCTGTTGTGGAGGCTTTCCATTTATGAGCTCACTGAATCTAAGACGCTCCAGGAAGTCAGTATTGTAATTATCAGCCCTTGTTTTTTGATTAGGAAACAGGCACAGAGAAGTTAAATAATTGCACCCCAGGTCACACAGCTTGGAAATGGTAAAGCTGGAGGACGAACCAGGCAACCTGGCTTCTCATAATATTTATAGTGGGTTCACAGTAACATTCAAGGTGAATGTTCAAGTGTCATAAACTAATTTTAAAACGACAGAGATGAAGGATACATGGTGAACACGCACTGTACAATACTCTGGGGAATCTTCAGTAACAATAACTCAGGGGTGTGATACAACTGTCAAAATGAAAGACACTAACTTTATTTTAGAAAAAAATAATAAACGGACTGTTAGAAATAGCAAACCAATTGCTAATCACAGATCTTTAGTTTTACGGAGTTGAATAACATACTGACATAATGAAGTTTTGTAAACCTGTGCTCCAGAAACCACAGAGTACACAACTGCTGGAAATGTTTGCCACATTTTCCTTTGTCATAAACTGTACAGAATGTCTTATTCAACTTTTACAAATTTTTCAAAACACACTGGCTTTCCCTGATGTAGGGACCATCTCATCCTACAGCCTCCAGCCAGCAGCCGTTGGCTGTGCATTTTAGAAAACACTGAGGGCATGGAGGTCCGAGCTACAATCACCTGAAAGGCCTTCAGAAGTGATCACATTCTGGCAAACTGCTTCCCCAAACCGGCAAAGTTTTAACAGTCAACAAAGCCTTCACTAAATCCATCTATATCAGTTACTTTTGTTTTGTTTTCATTTTTAATTAAAGTATAATCTACATACCGTGTTTCCCCAAAAATAAGACCTAGCCGGACAATCCGCTCTAATGTGTTTTTTGGAGCAAAAGTTAATATAAGACCCGGTCTTATTTTAATATAAGACCGGGTCTTATCTAACGTAAGACCAGGTCTTATATTAATTTTTGCTCCAAAAGACGCATTAGAGCGGATTGTCCAGCTGGGTCTTATTTTCAGGGAAACAGGATACTATAAAATTCACCCTTTAGTGTTCAGTTCTGTCAGGAGTCTGTGAGAAACAAACACCGCCAAACAAGATACAGAAGAGTTCCGAGGCCCAAAACAACCCCCCCAGGCCACTCTACAACTAGCCCTTGTCCCACCCCAGCTCCTGATGTCTTCTGTCCCTGTAACCTTACCTCTTCTTTTTCAAATGCAATTGTACAGTCTGTGTGCTTTCGAGTCTGATTTCTTTCACTTAGCATAATACGTTTTAGATTCATATCAGTTCATTTATTTCTATTGTTGAGTATGGATGCATCACAGGTTATCCATTCACCAGTTGAGAGAAATGTAAATGGTTCCCATTTTTGGCAATGGTTAAATTAAAAAGCTGCTATGAAAGTAAAGTTTTGTATGAGTGTAAGTTTTCATTTCACTTGGGTAAAGCCCAGGAGCGTGTCAGATGGTACAATGTGTGATGGGTCCAGCGGTTCCTGGTTTCTATTTATTCTAAAAAGTGTACAGAGGTACCGCATGATTTAATTTACATTTCCCTAATGAGTGATAAAATGGACCATCTTTTTTGTGCTTCTTTGTCATCTATACAACTTCTTTAGTGAAATTAGTTATTTTACCTGTTTTTAATCGATGTTTTTTCTTGTTACTGAGTTTGTAGAGTTCTTTATATATTCTGGATAAAAGTCCTTTATCAAATAACGTGATTTGCAAATGTTTACCAGTTTGTGGCTTCTCTTTTTGTTACCTTAAGAGTGTCTTTCATAGAAGACTTTGATGGAAGTTCAATTTATCTTCTTTTTAATCAATCATGCTTTTGGTATCTTATTTAAGAAATCTTTGCCTAACTCAAGTCACAGAGACTTTCTCCTACTTTTTCTTCTAGTAGTTTGTAGTTTTCCATTTAAGTCTATAATCCATTTTGAGTTAATTTTTGGAGATTGTGCAAGGTACCCTAACATTTTCCTCTATTATACCCCTAACTTTGAAGAAAACCTCACTTATCGTACCTGCCCCACACCCCAAAACACACAACCACAGTTTCTACCTTGAGGGAGTAGTCCCAGCTTGCAAGAGTTACACATTCTTAGAGCTAAAGGAGACCTCAGAAGTCATCTCATCCTATCACTTTATGTTCGCAAAGATTCATCTTTCCTTCTCTCCCACACTGGCCACAAGCCCTTGATGGCAGGTCCTCGTCTCTCCTAACAACTAAAGCACGATGCCGCTGCTACAGCAGGTGCATGATAAAAGTCGCTATAAAGATTACCAAATTAACAGGTACTTGTCAGTGCTCATTCTTCCCTACAGCATCCTACACAGTACACCCTTCTCCTCTGGCTCTTATTCCTTCCTCCAAAACCTAAATGTCAAGTATCTTCACTCAACATTATCTCCATAACGCTAAAAATTTCAAGGAAAATGCGAGATATTGCAAGACGCACTGGACTTAGAATAATTAAGACCTGGGTTCAACCCCAAACCCTTGTTAGTTTTGTAAACTTCGGGAAAGATGCTGAAACTTGATAAATCCTGTTTTCTGACCTTTAAAATCTGAGATTTGGCGTTATGGTATTCTATAATTTTTTTTCTACTTAACTAAATCTTAATGTTTCTTTCTGATATTACCCTTTATCTTCTCATTTTTTAAGGACCACCCAAAAAATCAGAACCTGAAAGAACACTGAAACTATTTCTAGTACATTTTGATTACCTTAAAGAGGAACTTTTTAAACTTTTAAAGAGGAACTTTACAAAATTATAAATATTAACCTTTTGGTATGTTATACCATGGCCAGGAGAGATATCATGGTCCCTTCATCCTACAAGAAGCATAACCTATTTTAATACAATGCCTTCCAGGAATGTGAGTCACCAAAATGGCTTAGCTTAATAGAATCATAAATTTTAGAGTATGACAGGATGGATGGACTGGATGTCCACCATGCAGTCCTTCATATAAATATTTCTTTCCACAGAGCTTTTAAGAGTTTGTGTGTGGTACAGGGATTATTGTGAGACTTGCTGATAAAAACTTGGAGCAGTTATGAAACACTTGCCTACCAACTAGCAGTGATGGACTGGACTGACCACAGGAAACTCCTGGCTTAGACCAGCCCCCTTTCCCACAAGATCTGACAATTCCTGGAGCTCCTCAGAGTACAGTTTGTTCGCTCTAGAGTTATAAAAGGGATACCTAGCCTACAACAAGGAGACATTCTGAAACTATCCACCAGTGTATCAGAAGAGTGTACTGGGAGAATCCTCTACGTTTGTGAAGAGCTGGAGGTGGTAAGATTTGAGTTGACTATCTACCGTGTTCCCCAAAAATAAGACCTAGCTGGACAATCAGCTCTAATGTATCTTTTGGAGCAAAAATTAATATAAGATCCGGTATTATATATATTATATTATATTATATTATATTATATTACATTACATTACATTACATTACATTACATTACATTACATTACACCCAGTCTTATAGTAAAATAAGACCAGGTCTTACATTAATTTTTGCTCCAAAAGATGCAATAGAGCTGACTGTCCATCTAGGTCTTATTTTCGGGGAAACATGGTATGTGGTCTGTGTGCTCATCATAGCAATAAGGAACCACAGTGCACCATCTCCTAAGCCGAGATGGTCAGGTAACAGACTTGCAATAAACACATGCTAGTTCTGCCACACAATCTCATCCAATCTTCTCACCTGTAATAAAAGCATTCTGATTATTATTTGGCGACCCACTCCTCTCTGACACTCACACTTCTGATGAAGCTGCCACCAAGGGCATCTAAGCCGGTGCCCACATCACATTCCCCAGGGAATAAATTCAGTAGCAGCTGAGCTGAGTTACTCCAATCCAAGTAAATCTTAGAACATAACACAAATATTCATATGGGTCTAAAATATTTCCAAAATAAAATTTATCACTTCTTCAAGTCATAAGCACATGATACCATCACAAACACAATACAATATTTAACAGAGAAATTCTATGCTTCAACTTAATTTAAATGTACAAATTAACTTAAAAGACAAAATAGAACACAAATTAATAGTAAACTTTTAAGTGTGACGTATAGCTACGTATCTTACATCATGAGTAGGACAGACTAACGTGTCGACACATACACAAATGTGACTATAAAATATAATTTTCGGGCCGGCCCGGTGGCTCAGGCGGTTGGAGCTCTGTGCTCCTAACTCCGAAGGCTGCTGGTTCGATTCCCACATGGGCCAGTGTGTTCTCAACCACAAGGTTGCCAGTTCAATTCCTCAAGTCCCGCAAGGGATGGTGGGCAGCGCCCCCTGCAACTAAGATTGAACACGGCACCTTGAGCTGAGCTGCCTCCCGGATGGCTCAGTTGGTTGGAGCGCGTCCTCTCAACAACAAGGTTGCAGGTTCGACTCCCATAATGGATGGTGGGCTGCGCCCCCTGCAACTAGAAATGGCAACTGGACCTAGAACTGAGCTGCGCCCTCCACAACTAAGACTGAAAGGACAACAACTTGAAGCTGAACGGCACCCTCCACAACTAAGATTGAAAGGACAACTTGACTTGGAAAAAAGTCCTGGAAGTACACACTGTTCCCCAATGAAGTCCTGTCCTGTTCCTCTTCCCCAATAAAATCTTTAAAAAAAAAAAAAAAGAAAAAATACATATTAATTTTCAAGAATGATTTATGGAAACAAAGAAACAGGCACAAGAGGAATGTGTTCTAACTTTTTCATGTAAAACATTACTATAAGAAATTTCACATTACTGTAAGAAAAGTAAAGAAATTATGGATGATTCCTTCACGACAGCATTATGTACTGAAAATATCCTCAAATTTAGAGTCAGAAAATTGGGATTTGAATTTTGATTGATCCCAAAATAAGGAATCTGATACCTCAAATTAAGTATGTCTCATTTTCCATAAGTCTGTCTCCTCATCTATAAAGTGCTGTAGAAGTAATAATTTGATTCATCCAATTTAATGATTATGCAGGAAAATCATAACAGAAGAAAAGTTGGCAGGAGTGGGAGGGGGTCAGGGGTGGCAAATAAATATATGGAAAGTTGGTCAAGATTGTTTCCAACATTTTCACTAAGTATCAAAGAGCAGATAGAACCAGCTTTCTGTTTTGGATCTTTCATGAATAGCTAAAAAAGTAACATTCTGAGAAAATTATTAGAGCTAATGATAAAAGTTTTCATTATGACCTGAGAACATGAAATGTGCGATGGAAAACTTTGCTGCATCCAAACCCAAGAAAACATGCATATCAAACTCACAAGTGAGGACAAAGTTAACTTGTTTATTTGATCTCAATGGCACTGCTCGCGCAGGAGCGTCCCACAGAGACCAAGAGTCAATTGGACCCATTGTTCAAGTTGGCTGCATGTAACAAGGAGTTAACTGTGGCTCACAAACTGGTTTCATCATCCTGAAAACGTTCTGGCTCATAGACCATGAGTCAAAAACAATAAACCAAAAGCTCTAACAACCTAGACAGCCCATCCAGGTTATTCACCAGACTTTGGCACTCGGTGACTTTTGGCCAATGCCAAAAATTGATTCTAACATCAAAGGATAAAAATTTACAAGCAGTGAATGTATTCAAACCCTAAAGGTGTTAACAAGACCTTGAGCTACAATGGCAGCATTGTTGGAGTTAAGTACACACCATTTGAAAGCCAGATTCATTTCAGCCTCAGACTGGCCGGTGTTATTTATTTATAAGGAAGTCTTACTCAGACCATAAAAACTGCGGAGAAGTGCCACCTTCAATTCTTTCGGAACAAGGCAGATATGACATGTGTGTATGCATACTAAAGTAAATAGGAATGTCTTGCCCAAAGACTTGAGACTGAGTTGTGTCTTAACCCTTCATTTCTCATTAAGTAATATCCTAATGCTTACAAGATCAATGGTAAGAAAAACTGAAAAACTAATGGTAAGACAAATCGAAAAACCAAAATATTTGGTCTATCCTTTCATTTTAGCATTGTGACTATAGGAATCCAGAGACTAATGATACATAATAATTGCTGGGACCCAGTAAGCTGAGTCCAGGGGAGTCCTGAGGTGCCCATGATATATAGAGCAATCCACCCTGGGCACCTCAGGATTCCCCTGGACTCAGCTTACTGGGTCCCAGCAATTATTAGTAATTGCTACTATATCCTGCCTACAGATCCCCAAAGACCACAGACACCTGTTTGCCGAAAGAAAAACTAAAAGCTTTCCTAGACTAGAAATAAATCGGAAAGTATATATTTTTAAAACCAAACTACTACCACATAGCTAAAGAAAATCCCTGACCTAATTAAAAAATATATAAAATATCACTCCAGTCTAGACTCTAAAAGTGTCTAGACTGTGGCAATAAATAACTGTTGCACAAAATGCTTTAGGTCAAGTGCCTAAAGCATATTCTCTGGGATTCTAAAGCCTTGGATGGGGAAAATAACAAAAATCCTGCTATCTGTTATTCTATCACAGCAGTATACAAAAGACAATAAAAAGAAATTAACATTTAGTTTATTCTGGAATAATAACTTTAAGAAACAAAAAGTTTCTTCCAGATAAATTATGCTCTCCTCATCATTCTTTTGTTATTTTAACTCTTTTGTATAATTTGGGGGAGAGTCAGTGCTGAATTACCCAAAAAGATGACACACATTGTAGATTTTAAAAAAAACCTCACCTACCCTCTTAAGTTCAGGGACTGGGACCTGCAAATCAAACTGATATACAACAGATTAACAAAAGAAAAATATTTATTTACACATACGACACTCATACACACAGGAAAATTCAGTGATGAGTAACTCAAAAGGATGGGTAGAATGTGGTGCTTATATACCATACAAAAGGTAAAGTATGGAGAAGAGGCTAAATAAACAAAGGAAAGGGGCTTGGGGCTTCTGTGGGTATGGGGTTGGGAGGATTTGTGAGGTGACTAGGATATGTATAGTAGTAAATAAGGGTTGTTTGGTAAGATATTTAATGCAGAGAAGAGTCACTCTCCTCTTCCAGGTATGGGAAAGGGAAAAACTTTTACACATGGAAATTTATGTCCTGCTTTTAGACAGAAAGTAAGAGGGCAGAGAGCAAATTACCTTCAGCTCAAAACAGTATTTTTGCCAAAGTGGCATATTTTGGGGTAGCATACTCTGCTCCCTTTCAACATGTTCATGGAGCCAACAAAACAGGGGTACCAAAAATAAGAAGAATGCTTTTTCCTTTAAGATTGACATTTTATGTATTTTTTAAATCCATGGGTAACAATAAGAATTCTTCTAGAAGTCTTTTATTTAGTTTGCATTTCAGTATTGTCATTTTTCATTTTGCAGAGCAAGAGGCTTTTAAAGAACTGAATCAGGCTGTGACAGGTCATCTATCTCTATACTCTTACTTCGTGCCTTTAAATATATTGACTAAAATACATCATAAATAATTTCAGAACATTAATAACTATGAAATTACGGCAAATGGTACATAATGTATAACCATTTCTGATATCGCTAGAACTAAACTGTTTAAGTAGAAACTTTTAAACTTAAGAGACTACACCACATCTTCTGCTCGACTCTTTTAAACGAGGCACGCAATGTTCTTTTAAAATCTCACGAAAGAAAGAGGAGAGGCGTTTTCTACCCTTAAAGTACCAGGATATTACTCTGCCTGAACAAAGAAGAAAACAGTCATATAGAAAGACATATTTGGCTAACTGCCCCTTCCCTCCAGTTGGCAAGATGCCACCTTCAGCTGGAAAACCATTTAACCAAGACACTTGATTACAAATGTCTTTATCCGCAATCCATTTTAATGTTGGATACATCCCTAACTTAAGTTGAGAATAACTTTTTTTTAAGAATAACTTTTAAGAATAAAAGGAGGAACAAATAGCATAAACCTCAGAACTAAAACACTATCACAGGAGCATTTATGTAAAAGAAAACAATACCAAGAAAGGGGAGATAGGGCTACAGTACTGAAAAAAGAAATGTTTGAACACAAACTTACAACTTGATTATGGAAATACAAACTCACATTTATGGCCAGGTGTCAAATTACCACGCACCCTAGTTCTCAAAAGGAGATACAATCTTTTTCCTCTTATTTTGCAACTCTGCTTAGTGGAGAAAGAGACTTGAGTGTCAGGCATGTGCAACTGAACGTGGCCTGCAAACACCAAGGTCTCGGCTCAAAAGGAGGTTTTAGTGGAAGGGTCAGATTTTACAACGGAAACGGGATAATAACTACCTTGGAGGAAGACTTAAATTAATTATGACTTCCCCAATAAGGGGTGTGTGTGTGTGTGTGTGTGTGTGTGTGTGTGTGTGTGTGTGTGTGTGTGTGGTGTGTGTGTGTGTGTGTGTTCAATTAAAGAAATTAATTTTAGTGCTATCTTAGTAGTCTTACTACTGAAAAATTTAGTACAAATGCCGTTCCATCTGCCGTGTTTGGATACAAAGAGGCTTTTCTTCATGTAATAAGAAAGCCTTATTGTTAAAAAAGAATTCCGTGATCCTTCAAAAAGGATCAACAAATAGTAAGCCAAAAAAGGGCACATAGAATCGAACAACTTCCAATGTATAATAATTAAGTGGTTTACTCCAGAACTCAGTCCGTTGGGTTGGTGACCAACGAGTCCCACAAACGAGGACAAGCAGGTGAGAAAAGCCTCCTGTTCCCACCCGCACCCACGCCCTGCCGTCCATTCAGCAATTGACATAAGCTTATTTACTCTCTCCTGTTGTTTCCAAATATTATTTAAATCTTACTTTTTATATTCTACTTTTATACAGGAAAAAAATACTTGAGAAAAAGTAACAGAAATATACCTCAGCAGTGCCTTGCTGAAGTCGCTAATAAATATAAACATGATGTAAATACAGAATCCAGATGAATTTATATTGAAAAGTGCTGGTATGACAAGTAAGGATGTGGGTAGGTTTTGTTCTTATTTCTACATTCTGATTTCCTACATTTGACTATAAATATACATTTTATAACCAGAATGTATACTTTATCTTTTATAATCATAAAAATGTAATAATGAAGTGAGATGTACCATGGAGAATAAGCATATGGGCTCTGGCTGACTGCCTGGACTCAAATTAAAGCTCCTAAAACGCAAATCACTTACTATCCCTAACCACCAGTTACAAAAACAGAATATAATAAGAATACCTAGCTCATAAGATTGCAGTGAGGATGACACCAGACAGGACATGCAGAAGTGCTTTGCAAAGCACCTGCCCAAGTTGCAGGCCTTGACAAATACAAGCAGCAGCTACACTACTGTAAGTGCAGGCGTATCCCCGACGTGCCAAAATACATCCCACAGTTACACGTCTGGGGTTAGAGCTTCTGTTGCTCCAACTGGAGGTCATAACAATTTATGATACTGTTTTCATAGAAAATTAATTCTGCACCACAAGGAATAAAAACATACACTAGAAACAAATCCTATTCTCCTTTTGCCAATAGCCAAATGTGACACTGACTGAGGTGGCACGTGAACATTTCCTTAGCTCTCCTGCTCTCATTTCACCTCCCAAGCGTTCATAGGACCCTGTCTTCAGAGAGTTCTAGAAAACCCAGGCTGACGGTTCCAATGTGTAAACATGCTCAGTTTATACTGAAACTACTGTATACTACAACTTCTATTTAGGGCAACCGACGGGGCAGGGGGTTACCTTAAAGAATGGTGGACATGTATTGACTTTCATTTAATTGTACTAACTTTTATCTTCATTCTGAAGACCACCTAAAAAGCTATAATGCAAAATTCTTACTGTGATTTGAAGCCAAACAGTATTCTGTTTTTGAAGCTTTCTAACTTCCAATAATTACACATAAGGTAACAGAAATTTCACTCTGAAGAATTCTTATTTGTGAATCTCTCCGTTAATAAAGAGTAATAGCAACATCAGAAGCACTGTGCACTAAGTACTAATTAATACCAGACACTGTTGTAAACATTACGTTGAAGAATTTATTTGCTGTAGGCAACAATCCTTGGAGGTAAGTACTTTTACAAATCCCAGGTACCGCTGAACAAACTAAAGCAAAGAGAGGGGAAGTGGTGAATCTCAGGACTGAAATCCAGACAGTATCTTGTGCTTTTTCACCACAAGGCTGGTCTCAGGTTGGTGGCCAACAGAAACACTTCCTACTGGCAGGATCACTTCTCCTGTAGTACCTAAGGCACCTGACGTCGATATTTTGAGCGTATCAGAGGGCAGAAAGGGGTAATCATGAGTTTCTACTTATTCAACCAGAAGATTCTATTCCCAGAGAACCATCAGCGTATCTGACCATTTCTTCAGTCTGCACAGTAGTTAAGAAGATACTGCCAGCCATAGTATTCCCAGCAGTCACTCGCTTTTACCTGAAAAGGAGTTTCATAATTAACCTAAGTATTATACTTAGATGACTTGTAACACCATCATACAAGAACAGGTAAAATGTCTCTCTCCCTAATCACTCATTCTCATTGGAGCCTCACCATTTCTGCCCCTAGTTCTCACACTTCTCTAATCCTCAGTACACACTGCTGCAGAGTCAAGTTTCAAAAACAAAAAACTGATTCCATTACCACCCTGAAGAAAGCCCTCAATGTCTACAAAGTATGTTGCATTGGGGTTTTGTGATCAGTCCCCTGTGAAAATGTAACATGAATTTATGGACCATGGCCATAAATGAGTCCACAAATTTTGCATATGGTCATACCAAGAACACAATTGATTTTACTGCCTTAAAACCCCAAACATAAGTAACAAAATTCCATTTTAATTTCATAAAGGAATTAAAGACTTCTCTAGGCAGTCCATAAAGGTTTGCTGATGGTAAGAAGTTTATCTTAACAAACCATGCGTCAATATACAGATTACATGTCAAAAACTTTAAACAGTGATTTACGAACTTCAGAATGATAAACTTTCCCATAACTAAACATTTCATTTTATTTGAGCCTATGTCATCAGGACAGTCACTCTGCTAACATATTTGGATATTCAACTTATGGGCCCTTTGTGTAGATGCCAGTTGTATATGTATGTAGGAAAGTTTAAGGCTCTGTCCTCCATCAGCCTCATAGGAAAACAGAACTGCAGAAACATGCCAGAAACCAAGCTCAGACCGCTCCTACCTTCAACCGAAAAGACAAAGTGGAGACAGACAGATCCGGTTGTAAGCATGCAGTATACCCTTCCTCTAGACGGGGAATCCAATCCCAAGTGTCTCAAGGGGATAGCAGGTAACATGAGCAAAGCAGGCCTCTGGTAAGAGGAGAAGGGTGGGACTCTGGCAAACCATCAGCCACAGCCAGGTCCAGGGAACAGCCACTGCGCAAGAATGCAGGTGCAGGGTGGCCAGCCTCACTTTTCCAGATATGGAAAGAGGGGTTCTTACAGGAAATGCCCCAAGGTGCCAAGCACCATGAGGCTCATGAGCACACGCGCAGGCGTGATCCAGCCCACATCTACCAGTGCGCACCTCATGACAGTACAAACCTTAATTATTCATTTCACAGACAGGCATTGGTGCCAGCCCTGCACACACACGCTGCTAGGCTTGGGGACAAAATGAAGAAGCCAGTGTGTCCTCATCCAGTGCAAGAGAAGAGCACACAGACAGAATGCCATGAACGCTGCAGTCAGCGCAGTGAGAGCCAGGCAGAGGCGGGAAGGATGCAGTCGGCAGAGGGAGCAGTAATTCAGGCACATCTTCCCCTGGGGCGGGCGGGGGTGGGGGCCTCTGGGATGAGTCCTAGTAGGACAGGCAGGAAAAGGCAAGAGGCCGGGCGCAGCTGAGAGAACAGTAATGCCAAGTGTGAGCACGCTGGGGTGCCGAAGCTGGAAGGTGCCCTCGGGGGACAAGAGGAGGGGGCACCACAGCAGCTGGAGCAACTGAAATTCAGGGAAGAGAAATGGACTGAAACAAATGCAGGCAGCAGATAAAACCATGAGAATGGATCATATTATCTATCAGTATGGCAAAAGCGGCACATCTGACAAATACAGTCAGAATTTTAGTAATATTGTAGTAAAATGTCTCTTTCCTAAGTAATACATGTTAAATGTAAAAAAAGTAGAAAGTCATAAAAAAGAAAATTTTATATCACCCATAATCCTACACTAACTGCTATGCACTTCCTTTCCATCCTAGAAATATCCAATGACATTCTCCTCCACAAACTTCATTCTACTTATTTTTCCCTTGATCCTAATTTTTATCCACTTAAGACTTTTCTATTTTGGCACATCTATCATAAGCCTCCTCAAACCTTAAGTGAAATGAACTGGAACGTAAAATCTAAGTTTTGTTGCAGTTTAAAAAGCCAAACCCACCTTTCTACAAACACAATATTTATGTCAACTGCTTCAGCCTTTCCACATAGCACAGGCCAGAAAGAGGTGCCCTCTATTCGTTTCCATCAGAGACCCATGCTCTAGGAAGGGCTTGGCCCTGCCCAGCGTATGACCCAACGTAACTGCTTTAGTTGACTATAAGCTGCAATAAAAGTAAACAGCTATTTTATGCATCAAAGGACATTACCAAGAAAATAAAAAGACAATCTATAGAATGGGAAAAATATTTACAAATCATATGTCTGATATAGGTCTACTATCCAGAATATATAAAGAACTCTTACAACTCAACAAAAAGACAAATAACCCAATTAAAAGATGAGCAAGGGCCTTGAAAAGACCTTTCTCCAAAGAAGATATAAAAATAGCCACCAAGAACATGAAATGATTAACATTATTAGTCATTAGGAGAATACAAATAAAAAACACAAGACACTCCTTCATACCCAGTAGGCTGGTTATCATCAAAAATATAAAAAATAAGTGTTGTAAAACGTGTGGAAAAACTAGAATGCTTGTTTCAGTGGGAATGTAAAATGGCTTAGTCACTGTGAAAAAGTCTGGCAGTCACTCAAAATGTCAAACAGAATTGCCCCATGACCCGGAAATTCCACCCCTGGGTATATAACCAAAAGAACTGAAAGCAGGTACTCAAACAAATTCTTGTACATGATTGCTCATAGCAGCACCACTTACAATAGCCAAAAAGTAGAAACAACCCAAATGACGCATCAGTGAATGTACAAACGAACTGTGGTATGTCTGTGCAATGGAACATATTCAGCCATAAAGCAATGAATTCTGACACATGCTACAGCATGGAACTTCAGGACATAGGCTAAGTGAAACAAGCCAAGCACAAAAAAACAAACACTGTAAGATTCTACCTATATCTGGTACCTGGAGTAGTCCAGCTCAGAGAGACAGGAAGTGGAATGGTGGTTGCCAGAGTCTGGGGAGAGAGGGGAATGGGGAGTTGTTTAATGGGCAGAGTTTCACATTTGCAAGATGAAGAGTTCTGGAAATCGGATGCAGAATGTGAATGTACTTAACCACATACTTAAAAACAGTTAAGATGGTTCATTCTAGGCCAGTACAGTGCATGCAATATACGGTTGCTGAATCAAAGCACAAGTGAACTTTAGGGCAAAAGAATTCTAAATTTGTAACCGTGCCTGTTCTCTTCAAAATCTGACTTATTCTCACTTTCCTTTAGAAGTACAGGTAAACGGCCATATTAAAGTCATCACTATGAAGATTATGCAGCACCACACAAAATGCTTAACATATTGTTAAGTGAAAAAAAGAAAATCCACAATTACAGGCTATGTTTACTACTTGCAAATATTATATGAGTATATGCATATGGACAAGTGGAAGGTAAAACAGAAAATGAAAACAATTTGCTCTATTGGGTGATGGACTTACTGGCTTCTGTGAATGTGTTACGTTTATACAATAACTATTGCTTTCAAATGCAAAAAAATGGTTAAGATGATAAATTTTGTTATGTGTATTTTGCCAAAAAAAGTTTTTTTTTAATTTTTAAAAGAATGAAGTACTGATACATGCTACAAAGGGGATGAACTTAAAAACATTACCCCACGTGAAAGCCAGACGCAAAACGTAAAATTTTCTACGAAATTCCCAAAATAAATAAATCCAGAAAGAGAGAAAGCAGATTGGTGGACCCCAGAAGTTGCGGGGGGAGAATGGGGAGCAACCGCTAACTATAATATATTAATATATAGGTTTCTTTAGAGGGTGATGAAAATGTTCTTGAATTAAATAACAGACATGGTGGCACATACTAAAAATCACTGAATTCTATACTTTTAAGGGGTGAGTTTTATGGTATGTAAAATACACCTTAATTTAAAAGAAAAATTTTAAGAAGCTGCTCTTTTGGAGCTACTGTGCCATATAAAAATAACACAACCAAAACTACTAGTCCAATGATATTTTCCCACTTTTGTATTTACCTGCAGATACCAGTTTTCTTGTGTACATTAATACAATTTTCTTCACTTCTCTTTCCCTTCTATAGAGGAAGCAGCACTAGGTGGTGGGTGTGTTCTGAGAAGCTCCTGGCTCTGCCTGAAACGACTAAGGACCACACCCACACTTGTCTTTGCCAGACCCTGGACCCCACCCTCACTGACCACACGGCTGCTATCTCTTGTCTCTCCTACCCCCCCAGACTCACCTCACTCATGCTCCCCATCTCCACTCTGCTCTGCTCCTCTGCTGTCACTTTTCCTTTCCTATTCAGCCGGTTACGCCGATGTCCCAGCCAGGGCCAGTGCCACCCGCTTGTGCCCTAACTGCTGGATGGCCTTGTACTCAGGAGTTGCTTTGTAACTGACAAGTTTATAAGCTCTAATGCTAGAAGAAGGGGTAAAAAAAAAGAAAAGAAATGGGAAAAAATGCTCTGAAGACAAGGAAGAGGTAGAGAAAGAAGAAACTGTTTCAAGTTACAATAAAAACAGAATCAAAAGCCCAAAAAAGATTAGGGGACACTGTTCAGTTAGCCAAACCAGACGAAAAGGACGCTAACTGACGAAGGAATATTAAAAGGCAGCTAAAGGATGTGAGAGTCACGAAGCTCAGAAAAGTAATGAGAAACAGAAAGGGGGGGGGGTGAAAAATGGCCTAGGGAGAGGCAAACCTCAAGCAAGTGGTCCTCAGGGTCAGAACAAATCCCTCCGGGCCCATACCCCTGCGTCTGGTCACAAAGACAAGGCGCAGAGGCGGAATACCACTCAAGACATGCAGGAAGCATGAAGAGAACCTCACAGTGGGTAGAGAAGCACACTCTGTATCGTAGAGGCTCTAATCCCTGACAGTGTGCCCTATTTTGCCGTGTATGATCCGCATTTTATTGCCCAAATTTGTGAGGGAAAATAAGAATTTCGCATTATATAGGGATAGTACTAATTCCGTATCTATATATTTTTAATTTTTATAATATTTATGCTTATGACTTAAAAGTGTAGCCCTAGAAATCAGTAACAATATCCATATGCAAAATACTATTCTGAAATACAATAATAGGTTTTGTTGAACTTACGACGAACTTGCAACGATGAAGAGTTCTTGGCCTTCTGTGATGCATATATATCATAAATTTGTTACCGGTATATAATATTTCTTGTACCTTGTACCCATTCTTGTGTTTTGTAATTATTTGTTACATAAAATTCCTTGTACCATGTTAAAAAATAAATGCTAAAACTCCTCTATAATACAAAATAAAAAACAAGTACCTAAATGTACACAAGCAAAAATTTGAATTAAAAAACTAAAATGAAAGATATTTTCCCTGAAAGTTTGGGCCAAAAAATGTAGGTATGCATTATATATAGGAGCACATTATACATAGCAAACTACAGTAACATTCTGACTTTCCAGGTAGGATTATTTGTGTTACCCTGGACAAGTCAAAGCTTTGTTGCACCTATTATCATTGTAATTACCAAAAGCTCCCTACATTTGGATAGCCCTTTATAGCTTGCAAAGTTCACCTAGGTTGCTCCTCACAATTATCCCAGGCAAACAGAATATCTCTCATCATCTTCAATTTACAAACGGGAGGTCTTCTGTCCTAATTTCTCCAATGTGTTGTAAACGAAGACTATTCTCTAAAAAATATGTAATACCTGCTATATGCAAAAAAATATGTACAGTACGAGGTGTGATCACAAACTATGGTGAATGCTGCTGCCAAGTGCCAATCAAAGGAAAGGCAGGATCTTCAATATAGGAAGCAGCGCATTGAACCTTAGTAACCGTGTGTGACAAGTTTCAACTTGTTCAGTGCAGTCAGTTGGGTGTGAGCTACAGTTGATAGAAGGTGTGTTTTAAAGTGTGGTGTAAATCATCCATCATGACAATGCTCCATGTCACACATTGCTTCTGGTATATGGCAATTTCTACCAAAAACAAAAAAAACAATACGGTGTGTCCTCATCCTCTTTATTCACCAGCTCTAGCACTGCAACTTCTGGCTCTTTCCCAAAGTCAAAATGATTCAGGACATCAAGGCAGCCACGACAGTGCAACTAAAGACACTCATGATAGAGGACTTCCAGAACTGCTTCAGAAAGTGGCAAGAACCATGGGATAAGTGTGTTCAAAGCAAGGGGGAGTATTTTGAGAGGGATTAAAGGCAACATGTCTTTTACTATAATAATTTTTTTTTATTTAAACATTCACCATATTTTAGGATCCCACCTCGTATATACATCCAAGTTAAATAACACAATTATAAAGCAAACAATAGTGGGCCCATCCCCCAATATAAGAACTGAAACATTATAAATCCTGTAAAAGTTATACATCCGATTATCCTTGCCAAGACAGTGAAGAGAACAAGAGTAGTAACTACAGGGTAAGGCAGGAAGGAAACAAAAATTCTTGGGTTTTGAACAGGGGAAAAGCCAGCAAAAAGGGAAAGACTAAAGCTGTGAACTTCAAGTTCACTTTGGCAGGGTTAAAGTAATTTCATCAGAACCTTTATTGAGAATGTGTCCAATCATTCAGGACAGCCCAAGGTGCTGACAATGACCTTGCTAAGTCTCCAACTTTAGAGAGTTGAAATCCTTGTTAGAAGTAACATGGACCCAGGTTTGTACCACGAATTATGGTATGGATTTTTCAGAGCTCATTGAGTGATGCCTCCACCAAATGTAAAAGAGGTATTTGGGTTTCCCAAAAAAAGGTACCACCAGCTCCTCTCTTTACCCCTAGTAAATGCTAACAGCCATCACCTCAGGGGAAAAAGCGAGAGAAGTTGATTCTTCAAAGATCAGAAACCCCCGAGATTGAAATTCTGGAGCCTTTTAACTTCACAACCAAGAGATTTCTTTCCTGCAGGTTTCACTGGAGGATAGGTTGCCGTTTTAACCATAGCATTATTTTTATCACATCTAATTAGAAGAATTAGAAGTACAGTCTCCCAAATCTTAATAAACTTAATTATATCTTAAAGCATTAGACAGACATTTCTGAGCCCCATTTTCAACTACTCTTTCAGGAAATGGTTCCTTCTCTACCCAAAAACTCACGTAACTCAGACCCACTTGATGCCTCCATGGTTGGTTTTTGGCCCATTGAAGGCAAGATTTTTATCTTACAGACTCCAGTTACACAGCATTCTGTTCACTGATGCCTAAACTAGTACATTCACTAGTACTATCATATCATCAGAGTATTTATTTTCCCCAGAGCATTAATCTACTATATCCCTAGCACACTGAAAAAATAGTTCATCATTTATTTGTTGTGCTGATCAGAAACAAATTAATTAACAACACTCCCCAGGAATCTTCAGTGAGCTCTGCATCTCTTCTAGGCACGTCCGAGTCCGCGGCTCGGCTCCAGCGTGCATGTGCGGGAGCGGAGGTCCCACAAGTGGGGCCAGCTCTGTCACTGACCATTAGCAGTGCTTCAAGAGCTACTGCTGGCATAGGCGGAACGATGTATGCACCAATAAGCACAATAATACACAAACATGCTGAAATCCCTAAGCAATGATTTAAGTCGGTATGGAAGAAGACAGTCAACTAGTTTGAATCCACTAAATAAGAGGAAAAAATCAAGCATGTATACTGACTTTCCTATACAAACTGCACCTGAACTATCCAAACAGTTGATACAGGGAAGCTTCTCTACAAAATATTCCAGGAATTAAAGAAAAAAATGATGAAATGACAACATCAACATTTTGGAACACCTAATGAATTAATGGAAGCAGGCAATTGTGGTCAGTGGCTGATAATATCACAAAAGGAGAGACAATCAGACATTATATACACTGAAAGATAAGGTTAAAACGTCTTTCTGCAAAAATTAATGATCTTTTTAAACCTGAGGAAAAAATGCCAACATATGTGACAGGGATTGTGGGTGTGGGAGGAGGTACAGAGTGGAGGGTCACATGAATGTGTGTTTCTTGAACTCTTTTGTTTCCCCCCTTGTTTCCGCCTCCCCCCACTCCGGTTCAAGCTGTTGTTTCTCAGTCTAGTTGTGTAGGACACAGCTCCCTGGCCCATGCTGGTGTTATGAGCCTTGCGCTCCCCCCGCCCCCGGCTGAGGCAGTAGGTCGCCAGTCAGCGGTCAGCCGCTCACAGCAGCTCACGGCAGCTCTCGCCGGCTGCCGACCACTCATGGCAGCACACGGTAGACTTCTTTAAAATGAGGGGAAAAACCCAAATAGAAAAACAGGCAAAGGATCTGGAAACATAAATGAAAAAATAGAAACAGCTAATAATATAAAAGAAAAGTTTGACCTCATCAATAATGAAGCAAATGTGAATTAAAATGACATCTATTTTTTTTATCTGCACTGCCCAGAACTCACAAGAGTTTAATAACATGACTTGTGAAAGTATAAACTAGCCAAACCTTCCAAAGATCAATTTGGAAATGTTTATATATATGTATATACGTATATGTATATATACACACATGTATATATGTGTATACATATAAGTACATACACATATATGTGTATACATATACATATACATATACATATACATATACATATACATATACATATACATATACATATACATGATCTGAACATTAAAATTTCTAACTAAAAGTGGGTGGTGGCCAATAAGTCACATCTTTGGCCTGTAGCTTCCCTGACAAAGGTCAATCTTTACCTTAAGTGAGCCTGTCTATTGTCTTTTTGCATCTAAGATAACATACCCTTGGAATGTCAGTCATTCCTTTTTGCAGACCCTTCAGGGCACAACGCACCGCACCAGAGCAGAAAACCACAGAACCCTTCAGTGTTGTTCTTGTCTCCTGATCACCATCTCTATATGCTATAAAATGCTAATTATTAACTATCCTGTACCCACCAATGAAAAAGAAGTATCAGTCTCTCCAACTTACTTTTTATCCAATCCCAGACATCCTCCCCTTTATTTTCTCCCACCCCCTTAATCTACCACCAATGGATTTCATGTAACCCTCCTCCTTTGATGCTAATATATAAAATAAGTTGCAAAATGCCATTTTCCAGAGCATTTTCTCAATCTGTTGAGATTTTGCTTCCCTACAGGTTTGGACATTTCTTATGTCAACAATGGGTATATAACTCTTCTAATAAAGAAACAGTTACAAAGGAAACTAGAAAGATCAATACCAAAATATTATTAATTTCTAGTTAGTGAAGTACTTTTTCCCTTTTACACTCCTTTGTAAATTCAAATTTTCTTGCAATGAACACGTATTATTTTCACATCTGGAAAAGTAACACACCACACATGCCATTAGCTAAACTGACTAATAGGATTTTAATAACGCTAACTACGAAAAACCCTGGACAAGTGATTTAAGCTCTCTGGGCCTGTTTCTTCAGAGATAAAACTCAGAAGCTGAAATAGATGAGTGGTTTTTCAAACTGAAATGATGCATTTAAAGTGCAATAATCCCTGGCCCAGAATGAACACTCAATACACATTAATGGTGTTTATTACTATTACCCACGGGCTCACAGCAGTGGAAACAGAACCTACCAGCAAACAGGAGAATCCCAGACCCACAACTATTTCAACCATTTGCCTTTTATACTTTAAACATTGGGCTCCTGGATATGATTTCAACTAAAGAAAAGGGTCTGCTGTTTCAAAGTTCTGAAACCCCTTGAGCAGAAGACCCCTTACGTCCCTTGCAGTGTTATATAATTCTAAACAGTACACATCTATATTTTCATTGCTTTCACAAGTTTAGAACTATTCTCGGAGAACACACAAATAATAAAAATCCAGGTTACCTGTACTTGGCATGATTCTAATATACTGCATAACAAATTTTTGTTAATTCTGAGATTCTATGATCATTTTCCTCCTAACCCATGTTCAAATTATAGACAGGAGTCATTAAAATTTTTCTGAAATTACTTAGTTGGTATCCTGAAACTCCTAGTCTTTTTACACAAAGCAAAATGGGGTATTAAGTGAAAAGACATGTTTTAGGTAATTTTTAAAGTATTCCTTTGAACTTGAAAGGAAAGAGTACTGTAAGCAGTGGAAACTGTCTCTCAAATTACTGTTCAGAAAGGACAGGAAAGGAGCATCAACCTCTATAAGTCTATCTACTACTCAAACAGGACACTCTCAAGGACAGGGTAAAGCACAATATTTATTCAGCGGTACTACCTACCCTCCATGGTAAGTAAGTGCTTCAACAGCCAACCAGTACAAATATCCCAAAAGCCAGAGAGCCCACCAGATAAACTATGTTCCTGACTTTTAGCTTTGGCAATATTTTATTCCTTGACCTTATTCCAACTTCACAAATGAGATCAAAGATCAAGAAAATACCAGTTGTTTCCATGAAGCATCTTTCTAGTCAATAGTCCTTTTTTTATTTTTTATTGGGGAACAGTGTGTTTTTCCAGGGCCCATCAGCTCTAAGTCAAGTCGCTGTCCTTCAATCTTAGTTTTTGCAGGGGGCACAGCCCACCATCCCATGCAGGAATTGAACCAGCAACCTTGTTGTTAAGAGCTCGCACTTTGAGCTACTGAGCCATCCGGCCGCCCCAAGATTCCTATTATTCTTAATAGCACAAGGTTAATAACGAGATAAAGAAGAAACCGATGGAAGTACACAGGCAGTACAAGGATAGAGCAATAGTCAATCTGACCTTCGATGAGACTCCTCTCATTCCAGGATCCATCTAGCAGTAATCATGGCTAAGGGAAGGAAAAGCAAATGGACTCCATCTCACCAAGTTCAGTTCCAGCCCACCAGCCACTATTTAACCTCAGGATCTTTTTACCTCGTTTGCAAATAAAGCACAGGAATTAACTAATTCACAGGGCAGTCACATGATGCTTAAATGAAAATGAGTAATAGGAAAGTCATAAACATTTCCTCCTCTTCTCCATTATATCTGAAAAGTAGACTTTGATTTGATTCTCTATCTTTTTTTCTGGGGGAAGGAAGAGTTGTCACAGCAATTCCATAATGGGAGTATCCATTCCTCCCAGCAAGTCTCCAAGTATGGTTCACAAATACCAAGAAATCCATGAGATCAAAACTATTTTCATGATACCAAGATATGATTTGTCTTTCTCACTGTGTTGACATTCGCACTAACCACATAAAAGCAACAGTGGGTAAAAGTGCTGGTGCGTTAGCAACAACCAAGGCAGTGGCCCCAATCTGCACTAGTGGTAATTATACCAACATCAGGACTTAATTTAAAGATAGTGCCAGTTTGGGGCTGGTCCGGTGGCTCAGGCGGTTGGAGCTCCATGCTCCTAAAGCCGAAGGCTACTGGTTCGATTCCCACATGGGCCAGTGGGCTCTCAACCACAGGTTGCCGGTTTGACTCCTCAACTCCCGCAAGGGATGGTGGGCTCTGCCCCCTGCAACTAAGATTGAACATGGCACCTTGAGCTGAGCTGCTGCTGAGCTCCTGGATGGCTCAGTTGGTTAGAGCGCATCCTCTAAACCAGAAAGGTTGCCAGTTCGACTCCTGCAAGGGATCGTAGGCCGTGCCCCCTGCAACTAACAACGGCAACTGGACTTGGAGCTGAACTGCGCCCTCCACAACTAAGACTGAAAGGACAAAAACTTGACTTGGAAAAAAATCCTGGAAGTACACACTCTTCCCCAATCAAGTCCTGTTCCCCTTCCCCGATTTGGGGGGGGGGGGGGGGGGGATCTTTAAAAAATAAATAAATAAAAAATAAAATAATATAGTGCCGGTTTCATTTGAATGTTCTTGACGAAGCAGTGAAACATATTAATTTTATTAAATATCAACCCTAAGTATATATCCTGCCTGATAAAATAGGAAGTACTTCTGCTGCATACAGAGTGTGTATGTGTGTGTCTGTGTGTGTGTGTGTAAAACACTTGTGCAATTAGTTGTTTTAGTTGTGAGCAGAACTAGCTCCTTTTTGCATGGAACACTTTTGTTACTTGACTGACAAGACAAGCCATGGTTATTCCAACTTGGGTACCTGGCAGACATATTCTAAAAATGAATGAAATGTGTAAAGCATAGCAAAAGGAATATAGTCAATAATATTGCAATAACTATGTATGGTGTCATATGGGTACTAGATTTGTTGGGGTCATCACTTCTTAAGTCATATAAATGTCTAATCACTATGCTGTACACCTAATATAATACTGTATGTCAACTGTAATCGAAAAATAAAAGTTATGCTGTACACCTAAAACTAATAGTATTGTATGTCAACTGTAATCGAAAAATAAAAGTTATTTTAAAAGAATGAAGCTGTTGCTTTACAGAAAACAGCTAATGCGAGGACACAGGATGGGTTTAAAGATTTTTTTCACATATTTCAGCCAAAATAACATATTGCAACAGACTGAAGGCAGAAGCATAAGAATTTACTTCTATTAAGTCAGATATTAATGAGATTTACAAAAATATAAAACAATGCCATTCTTCTAATTTTTTGTTTTGAAAAATATACCTATTTTTGCATTTAAAAATATGCTATTTATGTTAACAGGCAATGGGTCTACTGTTGTTCTATTAAATGAGTTGATTAACTTTTTCTAAGTTTCTCTATTTTACGTCTAATACAGTATCAATTGATAATATTAACCACTTTTAAAAAGCTCATTGGTCTTCGCAATAATTTTTAAGAGTCTGAAAAAGTCCTCAGGGCAAAACGTTTAAGAATCACTGTCCTATACCAAGTTCCTTAATTAAAGCTATTTAAATACTCAGAAATATCATTCAGCACTTGAGCCTTTTACATACTCCTGTCATATCCTTAATAGCAAAGAACTTTTACTAACCTTACTTTTAGTTTACCCTTCAGTTGTCAATACACTAGCTTAATTAATCTTCAACTTAATTAACCTTTTTTTAAGACATGCTCCTCCTACCTCCTTTGAAAACTTTGAGTAAAAGTTCTAACCCTCTCCAAAATAGAACTCGGGCGCTCCAGAATACATATTATTCCTGGGTGCAAGGACAATGTCCTCCAGTCTCTGCCACCAGCCCCAGAATAAAATCCTGGCACTGGAGAGCAGTGAGGTATCAGTACGTCACATGTCCAGTTTTTAACTATGCACTGTACTCCAAAAACAGTCACAAATCAAATGATTACAAGCCAATTTATAAAATATTAACTTATATACACAAGTAAAATTCATGTTTTCAAAAAAATAAACTGAGGCAATATTTTCAAATAAGCCAAGAAGTAACATCCCAAGTAAAACACAAATACGAAAGAGTGAAAATGAAATTTGTTGTATATAAAAAATTGTTTGACTTACTCAATATTTCAAAACTGACAGGCAGTCACAGTTTAAAAAAAAAAAAAACATGTTCACAATATTATCACCCTTTACATATCTCTAATTTCTGTGGAAATGTTACTATTATGTTTTAAACTTCTACACATATTAATGGAAGACTCACAATTTTTCATCACTGCAAATGTCCTTTTCAATATAGCAAAGAGGTACAATCAAGATAGAATTATCTACTATTACACATTAGTCACTCAGAATATAGGGATTTCGATACAACGGTCTCCGGGTATTCGTGGTTTTATGAACATGTCTTTAACACTTATTAGCAAGATTATTAAGCTTTTTAACATTACCTTTCCTGCCTCTCTTCTACATTTTTGAAAACGTATTTGAGAAACATTAATGATTAACAAGCTTTAGTTTTTACTTTAAACGTTCACTCTTAAGGTTACTGTTGTTCTAGTAAATGAATAGGGAAGAGGAAATAACATAAGCAGCTTTTAAATTTTTTTCCAGTTATTTTTCCAAATAATCAAGGTCTTTTTCTAGTAGTCCAGTTCATCAAATCTTAAAATATTTGCATTTTCTTTTGAGCTGCAGTGTTGTCTGTAGGTTGGTTTTGCTGTATATTTAAGACAAATTAATTTTCAAAAGAGTAAAAGCAGTATCTATGCTTTAAAACACACGCGCGCGCGCGCGCACACACACACACACACTTTTTTCTCACTCACAATAACAAACACCCACACATATACCTAAACAAGATACAAGAATAAACCTTGAAAGCTAACATTCACATTTTGCTCAGCATCTCTCACCTTAATTCCCTTAATTACTCTAACACAAAAATTTTGCCAATTTAATCACTTGGAAAAGAAAAAAAAGGAGCTACAGTGTTACATATTTAAAATGTTTATGCTAAACAAAACAAAGCAAGTTTATCAATATAATTTTTTTAATGGTTTGTTGTTGTTTTTTAATTTTATTGGGGAATATTGGGGAACACTGTGTTTCTCCAGGGCCCATCAGCTCCTTCAGTCTAGTTGTGGAGGGCGCAGCTCAGCTCCAAGTCCAGTCGCCATTTTCAATCTTTAGTTGCAGGGGGCGCAGCCCACCATCCCATATGGGAATTGAACCAGCAACCTTGCTGTTGAGAGCTCGCGCTCTAACCAACCGAGCCATCTGGCCACCCCGTTTCTCTCATTTTTAAAAAAATATTAATAATTACCTTGAGAATAAATTACAGAATACACTACAAATTTTCAGAAAAGGCAACCAGTAAACCCACTTGCACAGTACTGAACTAACAACAGGGAAACAAAACATATCTTATATAAGGCCGAAATGAAATCAGTACTAATTTAACCATTTAATTTAAAATAGTTATATTTATAAAACTAATTTTGCATTCAAATGACAAATCCCTATTTACCATCAAAGCCAGAGTCTGACCCTCAAATACCTTTTCATATACAGCTCCTCTTTCGAAGTTAATTCTAGATAACCCATGTTGATGTACACAAAAGTAGAAGTTTGCAGAACCAAGACCATTCAATAGAAAAGTAACAGTCTCCTCAATAAATGGTGCTGGGCAAGTGGGTATGCACATTCCAAAAACCTTTATACCTCACTCCATACACAAAAATTAATTCAAAATGGATCAACACCTAATAAGAGTTAAAACCATAAAACTCTAAGAATAAAACACAGGGGTAAAGATTCAGGACCTTGAATCTGGCAACAGGTCTTTAGATGACAAACAAAAGCTCGTGCAACAAAAGAAAAAACATACCAATTGACTCCACCAAAACTAAAAAACTTTCTGCACCAACAGGCATTACCAAGAAAGTGAAAGACAACCTAGAGAAGAGAAAATATTAACAAAGCATGTGTCTGTAAGGGTCCAGCATCTAGAATATATAACAAACACAACTCAACAACAAAATGACAATTTGATTAAAAACTGGGCAGCGGCCTTGAATAGGTATTTCTCCAAAGGTATACAAACGACAAGCACATGAAAAGACGCTCAGCATCACTGATCATTAAGAGAAGGCAAATAGGGCCGGCCCGGTGGCTCAGGCGGTTGGAGCTCCATGCTCCTAACTCCGAAGGCTGCCGGTTCGATTCCCACATGGGTCAGTGGGCTCTCAACCACAAGGTTGCCAGTTCAATTCCTCAAGTCCTGCAAGGGATGGTGGGCTCCGCCCCCTGCAACTAAGATTGAACACGGCACCTTGAGATGAGCTGCAGCTGAGCTCCCGGATGGCTCAGTTGGTTGGAGTGCGTCCTCTCAACCACAAGGTTGCCGGTTCGACTCCCGCAAGGGATGGTGGGCTGTGCTCCCTGCAACTAGCAACAGCAACTGGACCTGGAGCTGAGCTGAGCCCTCCACAACTAAGACAAAGAACAACAACTTGAAGCTGAACGGCACCCTCCACAACTAAGATTGAAGGACAACAACTTGACTTGGAGAAAAGTCCTGGAAGTACACACTGTTCCCCAATAAAGTCCTGTTCCCCTTCCCCAATGAAATCTAAAATCTTAAAAAAAAAAAAAAAAAAAAAGAGAAGGCAAATAAAAGCCACAATGAGGTATCACCTCACACCCACAAGGAGGGCTATAGTTAAAAAAAGAAAGAAAAGAAAAACAAAACTAACAAGTGTTGGTAAAAATGTATAGAAACCCTCATCCATTGGGTAAGGGAATATCAAATGTGGAGGGGGAGGCAGGTAGGTAGTTCCTCAAAAATTTAAACATAGCATTACAGTTCCACTCCTATGTATATCACAAAAAGTGAAAACTGGTACTCAAACAAATACATGTACATATGTTCATAGAACTATTATTCATTACAGCCAAAAGGTTGGAATCAACCCAAATATCCATCAGTGGATGAATGGATAAACAAATTGTGGTATATACATATAATGGATTATTATTCAGCCATAAAAGGAATAAAGTACTGATTCAAGCTACAACTGGATGAACCTCAAAAACATGCGAAGTGAAAAGCAACCAGACAAAAAAGGTCACATATTGTATGATCCCACTATATGAAATATCCAGAATAGGTAAATGCACAGAGACAAAATGCAGACTGGTTAGAGAAAGGGGGCAATAGGGAGTAACTGCTTCATGAATACAGTGTTTCTTTTGGGGTGATGAAACAAATGTTTTGGAAGTAGACAGACTTGGTGCCTGTACAACACTGTGAATGTACTAACTGCCACTAAACTGCTCACTTAAAAGTGATCAATTTTGTTGTCCGAATTTAATCTTTTTTTTTTAAGTTTGCACAGAGGTCTCATTTGCTCATCTACACATCTCCACTTCACCCAGAATGCGCAGTGGTCCTCCCTCAACACCTTAGGTCTCCCTGGCTCACAGCCTGGGTGCAGCTAGAGAGCAAACACTGGGTCAAAAATGACCTAAGAAAAGAAACAGTAAGAATGCACATTTACATAAAAACTGAAATTTTATGCTAGGAGGGAAAAAAGAACACCAGAGAAAAGTATACACTAACACTTCCATGACAAAATTCAGAAGGAAATGAAGGTGAAGCCTTCTGTGAACACAGACAGTGACACGTGCCGAAGTCTGCATTACCACCACCAACGTTAGAAAATCGCAGGCAGAAACGACTTCCTCCTGGAAATTTTGAACTTCAAACCACAAGACACAATGGCAGAGAAATTTCTCTGAAACACCTGCCTTATGTCATATTTGAGGCATTGCAGACAGTCTTTTGCTCTTTCAAGGGCTGGGTGTTAATGCAAATAAGATGATAACACTGGCACTGCTCAGACGTTACAAACAATGAAGTCTTTCTTCTCAGTTATGCACAATGTAACTTACTCAGCACCAAAGTGTACAAGATGCTACATACTCACACAGAACAGAGGGAAACAGTGTTTCTTGCCTTTAGAGTGATCACTTTAAGGACAGAGTGGAAATAGCACATTAATTTCCAAGAAGAAGAAATATATATTATGTGTATTAGATCTGTATCTTTAACACTACAGTAACGATTTGAGGACACATCACTCACACTTTTCCCTCAGTGGAAATCTAGCTAACGCTGAAAACTTCACCTAAGGAAGCTGTTCTCAAGATAAGAAATGCCAACTCAAGAATACACAACAGAAACAAATTTTTGGAAGGATTCAAACCGTCTTTCCTTAAAAGTACTTTGATCAAACGACTCACAACTGAAAAACAAATCAGTGTGCAGCAAGGCTGGCACACCTTTGGCCTGGGGAGGAGTGCTACTCCCGTTTTTCGGGTATACCCATCAGGCATCATGCCTAGTTTTCATACCTATACCATTTAATACCCAATAATCCTGTTATTCCTATTGGAAAGTCCACCATGAAGTAGGTACATTAGGAAGTTAACTGAAGTTATTCATCAGTAACAATGATGTGTAGTTTCATTCAAGCAAGACTTCTATAAAATCACAACTGTATCCTCCTACAAAGGGCAGCTCTCAACGTCCCTACAGATACTAATTTGATAACCAGTGATCTATGTCTTCATCCAAGTCAGTGATAAAAGCACTTAACAAAATAGGACCAAAAACAAAGTATTTCATTTCACCACTAACGAGCTCTTCGGAAGTTAGTGATTAATTCATCAATACTTTTGGAGAGTAGGTGTTAAACGTATCTAGGTTTGCAATTACATGAACATTTCTCCAGCTCTTCAACAAAGTGTCTCAAGAGACAATAACATGTCTTGTTAAAAGCAAGACTTGGTGTGGCTAAAATGCCTCTTGGCCCCACTGTGAAGATTTTATATCCCATGCTGTCCACATGACGCAATCAAGAGCCAGAAATGTCAAGACAGAAGTTCCCACGCCCTCTCAAGGGATGAGCTAGGACTAGACACCAAGTCTTTTGACAAACCCTATTTTTTTAAAAATGAATTTGTGACATCATTAATGACATCTTTTCCCAGTTCCTCAAACCTTAAAAAAACAAGAAGCTATCCTTGATTCTCATCTCACATCCCATCAGTAAATCCAGTCAGCTCCCCCTCGAAAATAAGCCCAATCTGGCCCTTCCGGCCTCCGAAGACCACCGCCCACACCATGGCCACAGCGCCCAGACTAGGCTGCTGCAGCCACCACCTCCCTGGTCTCCAGGCTTTCCCTCTCGCCAGCCAACAATCCATTCCCAAGTTCAGTAGCCAGGCTGATACTGTCCTTTTTTTTCTCAGTTTTGAAACAAAGAAATTGCAGTCCAGTACAGTACAATACAGTACAAAGAACTTTTCCTCCAAACCACCTATGAGTTAGTTGCCAATCTGTTGCAACATTATCCTCAAATGCTAAACACAAGGACGGTCCAGATAACTACAAGAAAATCATCAAGATGAGAAGATTCCGATCAATATGCTACTGTCACTAAGTCCTCACACCCCACTCCAGGCCACCCCTTCCACATGGTGGGGACGGCCTGGGCTCTGACTCCCCACATAGCCTGCTCTCCCCTCTGGACTCTGCCCTCACCTTGATGGAGCTGTCACATCCCGCACCGCGCCACCTGCTCAGAAACGTCGTGCCTTCACCGGGCCTGGGCTCTGACTCCTGGGACAGCTGCTGTGCCCTCCCGCTATGGACACTCCGTCCCAGGACACCCTTCTCCTCCTCCCTGGGCCCACACAGGCTGCTCTGGGCCGTGACAGCTCCCACACCGCCTCCTCACACTGTGAGTGTCCCACCTAATGAAAGCAGCACAGAATTGTTTAGGAAAAGGGAAAAGAGAATGATTACTTTTAAATGAACATAAATTACTTCACTCCCCTTTGTTCAAAATCCTGCAACAGCTTTTTAAATTTTCTCACAATAAAATCCAAACCCTTTTCCATAGTCCATTAGACCCTAAAAATTGGTCCCATACCTCTCTACAACATTTGATGGAATCTATGCTTGCTGGCCTTCATTCTGGTTTTCAAACATACTGAACTCTTCTTTCTCACCTCACGGTCTTTCCATTGTGTGTTCCACCTCTTTGAAAGCCCTCCCACCTCCCCAAATCCACAAGGTCTCTGTTCTAACATTATTTCCTTAAAGGCTTTCCCCAGTCCCTTCTCCACACCCCTTCCTTATCCCCTTGCCTGAATCTTCTTTACAGCACCTACGACTATCTCGTGTCATAATATGTATTTATTTATGACCCACAAGGACAGAACAATTTCTGGCCTATTGTTGTAGCCTCATACCTAAACAGTGCATAGTGCAGAACAGACACTAAATGTCTGCCTGATGGTTGAATTCTTCAAGAACCCATTTGGTGACACAAACCAAATCAATCATAATGCCATCTTGCACCAATACAATAGATGTAAAGATGCATGAAATGGCTGTGTAACTTTTTTTTTTTAATTTTATTAAATTTATTGGGGTGACAATTGTTAGTAAAATTACATAGATTTCAGGTGTACAATTCTGTATAACATCATCTATAAATCCCATTGTGTGTTCATCACCCAGAGTCAGTTCTCCTTCCATCACCATATATTCGATCCCCCTTAGGCTGCGTAACTTTAAGGTATTAATGTTCACACTTTACATGGTGCTTTAAAGTATACTATTACTTGCAGTGAGTCTGAGCAGTATCTGTTTAAGTTTTCCTTCTCTTTTTCACAGACAGACAAGGCTCAGAAACGTACAATGATGTGCCCACGTTACACGGCCCCTGATTGACGAGACCAGGACTGGAACCCTGGCCTTCTAAGTAGTATTCACGACACATGCAAGGGCCTCTGGGTGGGTACGAGTCAATCACCCTCAAAATCCCCAACATCCTTTCAACTTCCAGAATCACTGGACTGTTTCACGAGGACAACTAGACGTGCAGAAAGAAATACTGTAATTTTCAACCCTACCTACAAATCTGTCTTACTGAAAGCATAATCAAGCACTGACTACATGTCTATTACATGACAGCTCTGTTTATATAAAGAATACAAGGAAAAGACCCTTGTTAATGGGCATTTTAACAGCACATTCCAGGAGTCAGCCAGCTACAACCCCACCACCTGTTTCTGTTATAACATGGAAGCTGAAAATGTTTACATTTTTAAATGGCTGGGGGGAAAAAATCAAAATAACAATATTTTGTGATACCTGAAAATTAAAAGTATTTCCAAGTTCAGTGTCCATAAATAAAGTCTGATTGAAACACCATCACACTCATTTATTTATTGTCTATGGCTGCTTTTGTGGGACAGTGTCAGGGTTATAAAGAGTTTCACAACAGAGATCACGTGGCCTGAAAAGCCAAAAATATTTACTATCTGGTCCTTTACAGAAAGTTTGCCAACCACTTCCACAGTCTCCTGCTTACACCTCTTCCCAGCATCCTGACCTCCAAGAAACATTCCCCAACTTTCACCCTGCCCAATTCGAAGAAGGTTTTCCCATAGCACCCGAGTCTTCTCCCATCACTTTGCATCCATTTTGAGATGTATAAACGGTCTATTACACATCTGACTCCCCAGCTAGGTTATAAGATGATGGACGACAAGGCCCCAGGCTTGTTATCACATCGCCAATGCCTCCCAATGCCCATGTACACTAGGTGCCCAATACCTGCTGCAGGAATGAAAGAACAGAAGGCACGAAATCTGGATGAGCGGATCTAAACAACTCTTAAACTTAAGAGTTTCTTCTAGAAGTTATCAGAAATACAGATAATCAGACGTCCATAGGATTCATACAAATGATTGATTATCCCTTGGCTCATTCCAGTCATAAAATCACAAAAAATGGATCAAGGCAGGACGGGAGATTGGGGGGCAGAGGGCTTTAAACTAATCTGCAGCTCAGTAGTAAAAGGTATTAACAACAACAATCAAGAACTTAGGGTCCCAGGCTCAGACTGAGTCTACACAATACTGATCTACAGGATGGGCTACCCCCCAGTTTCAACCACCCCCTCCAAACAAGTTTCTTCTCATCCACTGCCTGAATCTTTACATACTTCACTATGTCACACTGCCTATTAGTCATCTAATTTATTCACTCACCTCACAAGAAATCTCTTTAAACTACAAATAGATCTGAAAAGCTACAGAAAAAAGTCTCATCTGTTAATGTGGACTAGATAATACAGTTTTGATAGTGAGACAGAGAAAAAAAGAGTAGGCGTTTTAAGATAACGCCCTCAAAGAGGAGGCAGAACTTAGATAAGGTTCTGAGAGCTGAGGGAAAACTAAACACTGGGAAGGGAGGGGGTAGGGGAAGAAAGGGGAAGAAGAATAGAGAAGATACACACACCCATCAATATATGGTACTGGAAAATTTTTACAAACAGTATTGTACTTTTGTATCATTTGTCAAACTTTCTGATGCAACACTGTATAGTTGATATAAATACCAATGGATCTAATGCATTTATAACATTACAACATATGAATATCAGCCCCGTTGGTATATACTGATTATTCCCAATTTTCTCTATCACACAGTGCTACAAAGTTTCTCGATTTTTTTTAAGTATAAGCTTATTTTTATTAAGTTAAATAATACTATGTATTAACCAAATTATACTTAAAATAAAGCAAGGCAAAAAAAATAATTCCCCAAATCTGGGGTGGACGGGTGGCTCAGTTGGTTAGAGCACGAGCTCTGGGCAACGGGTCTGCCAGTTCGATTCCCACATGGGCCAGTGAGCTGCACCATCCGCAACTAGAATGAAGTCAATGAGCTGCCGCTAAGCTCCTGGGTGGCTCAGTTAGAGTGCAGGCTCTCAACCACAAGGGTGCCGGTTGGACTCCCGCAAGGGATGGTGGGCTGCGCCCCTGCAACTAACAATGGCACCCGGACCTGGAGCTGAGCTGCGCCCTCCACAACTAAGACTGAAAGGACAACAACTTGAAGCTGAACGGCACCCTCCACAACTAAGATTGAAAGGACAACAACTTGACTTGGAAAAAGTCCCGGAACTACACACTGTTTCCCAGTAAAGTTCTGTTTCCCTTCCCCAATAAAATCTTTAAAGAAAGAAAAATAATTCCCCAAATCATGATTATTTGTATCCACCAGGTAACAAACCAAATAATGACTCAGTTTTTATCACTCAGTTTTTAAATACAACTTCAAATTAATCATCCAACTAATGAAAATCAATCACAGCTTTTAAGTGAACTATGAATATCACATAAAAATAAAATTTGTACCAATTTCTCAGGTTAAAAGCATATATTAAAGATATCAGCACAAAATGTTTACTTTTTTGGGGGAAAAAAATCGAATGTACCTTATGACTTAATACTATTTTTCCTGAAATGTTTTTAAAAATAAATTCAGATATTGATTTGTTGCCACCTACTGGTTAAATTTGTATTTGAATATTATAATTTCATATCTAATATTTACTACAGTTATTAATAATATAAAACAGTCAAAAAATATCTTAGTGATGCTCTATAAAATTTTACTAAATTACTCTGATAAATTCAGCTTTGGAGAAGTTTTTAAAACTACATCATGAGTTAATGGTATCTTGACTTTTAACAACATCCTCACATAAAATTGTCATTAGTGTTTTGAGACTGTTTTAAAACTAAGATACTATTACAATTTGTGAGAAATACGAAATCTTTACTTAATTAAAATACTTTCAGAATGTTGAAATTTTAGTTGAAATTCTTTACAACTAAAATGTTTATATGTGCCCATTTTCCAGAATATTGGGGTTTTACAACTTAGGTTATTGACATCTTTCCACAGGATCCAAAGAAAAGTCCATACGTTACATTTGTTTATTCTGTATTTTAAGTATATTTTACTCTATAGCAGTCCCTCCCCTCTCCTTCCTCCTTTTTTTTGGGGGGGGAGGGAAGGGGAACAGGACTTTATTGGGGAACAATATGTACTTCCAAGCCTTTTTTCCAAGTCAAGTTGTCCTTTCAATCTTAATTGTGGAGGGTGCCGTTCAGCATCAAGTTGTTGTCCTTTCAGTCTTAGTTGTGGAGGGCGCAGCTCAGCTCCAGGTCCAGTTGCCGTTCTTTGTTTTTGTTTTTGTTTTTTTCCTAGTTGCAGGGGGCACAGCCCACCATCCCTTGCGGGAGTTGAACTGGCAACCTTGTGGTTGAGAGGACGCATTCCAACCAACTGAGCCATCCGGGAGCTCAGCGGCAGCTCAGCTCAAGGTGCCGTGTTCAATCTTAGTTGCAGGGGGCGGAGCCCACCATCCCTTGCGGAGTTGAACCAGCAACCTTCTGGTTGAGAGCCCACTGGCCCATGTGGGAATCAAACTTACAGCCTTCGGAGTTAGGAGCATGGAGCTCTAACCGCCTGAGCCACCGGGCCGGGCTTCCTCCTTTTTTTACTCAATGCTTTGTTGAAGAGTTAGTTGTCCCACTGCACTTATTTTTAAACAACTCTTTTAGTTACCCACATAGAAAATACATAATAACTTTAACACGTGGGCTTATTTTTGGATCTAACAAATCGGTAGTAAAAAGTAATTGTAGGAATTAGATGACAACAAAGATTTTTATTTTGTTAGATATGATGCATTGTGATTATATAAGAAAATGTCCAAACCTTCTAGTGATTGCTAGGGACTGAATTGTGTTTCCCCCCAAAATCCAAGTTGAAGCTCTCAACTCCACTGTGATATTTGGGAGAGGAGGCCTTGGTAAGTAAGTAGGTTCAGAGGAGGTCATGAAGGCAGGGCCCTTATGTAAGAAGAGAGATATCAGAGAACTTAATGTCTAATTGGCAGGACTCAGCGTGAAGGACCATGCTGGCACACCGATCTTGGACTTCTTGCCTTCAGAATCATAAAATTTCTGTTGGTTAAAGCCACCCAGTCATTGGTATTTTGTTATGGCAGCCTGAGCTAAGACAGTGATGTATGTGGAAGCACAGGTAACCCCCGTATAACACGGCGCTTCTATAACACGGTTTCGCTCTACCACGGTTCGAGAATTGGGGAAACCCTTGTACCACACAGCATCCTAGAACACAGCTTCACTCTAACACGGTTTGAGAATTAGAGAAATCCCTGAACAACACAGAGCGTAATAAGAGCTTTCAAGAGCAAAAAATATCTCATTTGAAATTTTTCATTGGAGCATGGATGTCGTATCAGATTTGACTGTAGAATTTTAAAATTTATTAGAATTTTAAATCCATTTTGTTTGTGGAGTATTAAGTTCAGAGGATGCAGATACCTTGTCAAAAAGAAAATGCACTCAGTTAATGGTGC
The DNA here is from genome assembly GCF_057876585.1 of Rhinolophus sinicus. Lineage (NCBI taxonomy): Eukaryota > Metazoa > Chordata > Mammalia > Chiroptera > Rhinolophidae > Rhinolophus > Rhinolophus sinicus. The sequence goes on from NC_142504.1 coordinate 48,771,697, forward strand.
TTAGTAGTAATGATGAAGAAAACATTATTAATGTTATATTTTTGGTGAAAGTTGCTTTAATAAAGATATTTCTCTTAATTATAAAAATATAATGGCATGGTTTTTTATTTTTTGGAAGCTAACCCCCTTTTTTGTACTAGTTATTTGTTTCGTACAACATGGATTCACATAACACGGCATTTTAGGAACCTAACAGCCGTGTTATAGGGGGGTTGCCTGTATGTAGGAGTGAAATGGGCCAACATTTGAAAGACCTGCATAACTCAGTAAGCCAATATTTTCCAAATGACCAATGCATGATGTTACAAAATCACATATGGAGAAGAAAGTCATTTAAAGTATAAGAAAAATTAATATATTTTAATGTAACAGTATTAAAGTTCAGTAACATGGCCTCAGATTCCACAATACAACCTGTCTTCTAACAACCTTTCTTCTAACACTTGCCAAGTTTTAGTGTAGTAATAAAGAATAGCTATGATTATCAGAAAAGGCTATTAAAATACTCTTCTTTTCTAACTACATATCTGTCCAAGACCACATTTTCTTCATATACTTAAATTCAATACGACCATAGACTGAAGGAAGTAAATATCAGAATACAACTGTCTTCTTTTCAGTCAGACATTAAAGACTTGCAAAAATGTAAAACAATGCCACTTTCCGCAGTAGTTTGTTTTGAAAAAGTCATTTTTCATTTTTAAAAAATATTATTTTTGCAACATTTAAATAACAAACTTACTTATGAATAATTTTTAACTTCTTACGTTTAATTTCTAACACAGTAAATACTGATAGATATAACCCACATAAACAAAAGCTCTTTGGAAGGCCACCATAATTTTTAAGTGTGTAAAAACAAAAGTGTGTAAGACAAAAATATTTGAGAATTGCTGTTACACAAGTTGAAGAAATAGGAATAAGAACATTTCAAGTATCGGCTACAATATACAGAGAGCAGCTTTCTTATCTGTCACTCCAAATGGTATACGTATCCCCAGCAACCGCAGCCCCTTCTATAACATTCTACACAATCTAATACATGGCTACTAATCTACTATAAACTATAAAGAAAACAACCACAAAGGTGCTGATAAAGAACCCAGTGACTTCCCTATGATTAAAAGATATACATTTTTTATCATCAATTTTAACAGTTCAGGGATTTTCTGAGATCACCTGTTAATGATCTTTGGATTTCTAGATAGTTCTGATCAACAAATAAGCAAAACACAACCACCTCCTTTTAAAAAGGTACAACAGGTGGAATTTTCAGAAATCATGTTATATTCTCAATGCTAATTTCCCAATCATAAAACAAATCAAAGAAACAAAAATTTTTTTTGTTGTTGTCAGTGACGAATTTCTGGAATGTTATAAAATGTTAAGTAAACATTTACACTGTGAAAAGAAAAAAATGTGTAAAGACAATTATATTTAAAAGAACAAAGTGAAAAGTGTAGTATATAATCTTAATAGACTAAATACTGTTTCCTTGAAAATAAGACCTAACCGGAAAATAAGCCCTAGCATGATTTTTCAGGATGACATCCCTGAACATAAGCCCTAATGTGTCTTTTGGAGCAAAAATTAATATAAGACCCAGTCTTATTTTCAGGGAAACACGGTACTAACACTTTAAGTATCAGTTTCCTAACAATAACAATGATGGAGCGTCTTCCTAAAAAGGAAGCTTTAAGTCTAGCTTTTTCAATATGATCCTTTAAACACAGTAATTTGCTTCTAATTTAAATAAAGTAGTAAATGAAGCCTGACAAATGGCTTCTGCTTTAATTTCCTAAGAAATGTTGAAGTGACCCTGAAACATCTTTATACATTTTACCTAAGCTATTTGGGAGAAAGACTAAACATCTTCATACAGGAAAAAAAAAAGAGGATGAAAGTTATAAAGTTACAGGAGAGCTCAGAGTCAAAGGGAAGGCTAAAAACCCAGGGACAAAACGGTTAGGATGGAAGCAGCCCCAGATAACCTCAACTGCTCACTTGGGCCTGCTCCTGGAGGGCAGTTCTCCAGTCACTGGGCACAGGGTTCAAATTCTAGGAAAGAACCTCCAGATTTAGACTGTCAAGGGCCTTGGCTAAAGGAACACAAAGGGTACCCTCCATCCTCCTACCAGTACTTCCACTAGCATTCCCAAACAATACTGCATGATTCAGAAAAATGAAATTAGCTGTTCAAAAGATGATGAAATGAATGAACAGCCAAGAAACAACACATGCCCACCAGGCAAGGTGAAGTGACTGTGTTTTTGAAACACACTTGACTTTTGTAACTGATATTCTGGAAATCCACAACCTTTGATATAAAATACCAAAGCCATACCAGGAAGATGTTACACGAGAAAGTAGACAGCAGTCCAATTTCTTAAGAATCCTCCATTTCCTCCTTTCTTTCTGATTGCCATGCAGTGATGTAATCAGGTATACCTTCCCAAACCAGTAAAAAGCACCCACACTGTATTATTTATCACACTCTCCCTGGACTTTAACATATAATTAAATTATCTCTTTCCAAAGGCTATCCTTTCTGAGCTTACGCTTATTTAGAGTAAACAAAGTAATTTATTTTGCCAAAACAACATGAAGAATGCATGCTACAGTATCTCTCAATTATTGCCTGCCATGGACAACTACTCTAAGCTTTTTCCATACATATCAAATGAATCCTCACAGCAATCTCATAAAGTATGAACAACAATGGTTCTCAATCAGGGGTGATTTTTATATCCCCTCCCCACACCCAATGCCCAGGGACATCAGACAATGTCTGGAGACATTTTCGGTGTCAGGCTGAGCAGCTGAGACTGGCACCTATAGTGCCAAGGTCAAGAAACACTCGTTTTACTGATGAAAACAAGTTCTAAGACTGAGTGATTTTTGACCAACCTATGTCACACAAGAAGCGACAAATCTACAATTTAAACCCAGGTCTAATTCCAGAACCCACAATCAAAACCATGATTTACGTAAGCTGTACTTATAATAAAGTAAAATTGGAAATAAAAAATATATACCACTAATAAAAGTACCAAAAATACTAAATACTTAGGGAGAGATCTGACAAAAGATGTGCAAGACCTGTACATTGAAAACTACGAATTGCTGCTTAAAAAATTTAAAGACAACCTAAATGAATGTAGAGCTGTACCATGCTCATGGACCAAATATTCAATATTGTGTCAATTCTCCCCAAATTTATCTATAGACTCAATGATATCCCAATAAAAATAAGTACTCTTTGGTAGAAACTGACAAGCTGATCCTGAAATTCATAGAGAAATACAAAGGACCTAAATAACCAAAAGTCTTCGAAAAATGACAAATTTGGAGGACTTTTACTACCTAACTTCAAGAGTTATTATTAAAGCTACAGTAATCAAGATAGTGTGGCATCAAGATAAAAAGATCAATAGAGTCTAGTCCATAAATAGAACATATATGGTCAATTAATTTTTGACAAAGGTGCAAAACCAATTCAACAGAGAAAGGATAGTATTTTCTACAAAAAATGCTGGAAAAACCGGATACCCATTATGTTAAAAAAAAAAAAAAAAAGGGGGAACTCTGATCCACAAAGTTAATTTATGTGCACAAAACATTAGCTCAAAATGAAAAAAGTAAAAACTAAAACTATAAAACATCTAGAAGAAAACATAAGATTATCTTTATGAGACTCGGTTGGGCAAAGCTACCTTAGAATCAATACCAAAAGCATGTGCATAAAATTTGGTAAACTGAACTTTACCAAAATTAAGAACTTCTGTTCTTTAAAAGATTGTCAAGAAAATGAAAAGACAGGGCATAGATCCCAGAGCTCGCCCCACCCCCACCTGCCCGGTGCTAGAAGCGAAACAGTAGCAGTGTCAGATCAAAACAACAGAAAATTTGCTGTTTTGAGAACTGTGGGCCGCAAACACAAATACACAGCCCAACTAGTTCCAGCAAAGGGGAGAGCTGTGGAAGCAGGACCGGCTGTGGTGGTGGTCGCCGCCATTGCTCTGGGCCACCTCTCACAACTCACCCCGCCCCTGACCCCACCTATCTGGGCGGATCCCTGCAGGAGTAAACAGAACTGCTGAAATATACGGGCTCTGAATCGGGAGCTGGAAGAGCTTTGGAACATCAAAAGCTCTCCGCATACCCACCGGGACACTGCGCCCTGTGACCTAGACGAACTATTAACAGAGGAGAAGCCCGTCTCCCAGGGAATCCCCCCATTGTGTGAGAAGTTGGAATAGTGCAGAGAAAACATAGCACTACCGTGTGGGAGAAGAAAAATAAGTTGCAGTTGGAGAAATAATAAAACATTCTACCAACAAGTACTGGCAAACAAAAGACAGACCGCTTTCTATCAACCTGTTGCAGAAGTCACTCCTGTAGATGTCTAGGAAGAGAAATAGTAAACCAGTAATCGCCATGAATAACCAAGGCAACAAGATAGCTCAGAAAGAAAGTGAAAAATCTCCAGAGAAGGCACTTAAAGATACAGAAATATGTGACTTAAATGACAGAGAATTCAAGATTGCAGTTCTGAAAAAACTCAACGAGATACAAGAAAACACAGATAGGCAGTTAAAGGAACTCAGAAACTCAATCAAAGAACAGCATGAGCATTTTACGAAAGAGATTGAAATCTTAAAAAAGAACCAAATAGAATTTCTGGAGATTAAGAACTCAATAGAAGAAATTAAGAATGAAATAACCAGCTTAGGTAGTAGAGTTGACCAGATGGAGCAAAGAATCAGTGACATCGAAGATAGAAACCTGGAAATGACACAAATAGAAGAAGAAAGAGACTTGAGACTTAAAAGAAATGAAAGAACTCTACAAGAACTTTCTGACTCCATCAGAAAGAGCAATATAAGAATAATGGGCATACCAGGAGAAGAAAGAGAGAAGGGAACAGAGAATATATTCAAACAAATTGTCGATGAGAACTTCCCAAATTTGTGGACAGAACTGGACCCTCGAATCCAAGAAGCAAATAGAACACCTAGTTACCTCAATCCCAATAGACCTTCTCCAAGGCACATTGTATTGAAGCTGTCTAAAATCAACGACAAAGAAAGAATCCTCAAGGCAGCCAGGGAAAAGAAGACGGTAACTTACAAAGGAAAGCCCATTAGATTATCATCAGATTTTTCAGCAGAAACTCTACAAGCCAGGAGGGAGTGGAACCAAATATTCAAACTATTGAAAGAGAGAAACCATGAGCCAAGAATAATATATCCAGCAAAGATATCCTTTAGATATGAAGGAGGAATAAGGACCTTTCCAGACATACAGAAGCTGAGGGAATTTTCTAATACACGACCTGCACTACAAGAAATACTAAAGGAGGCTATTCGACCACCATCAACAGGGACAATTTGTGGCAACCACAACTCAAAAAGGGGGAGAGTAAAGGCCTGAACCGGAATATGGCAATGGAGAAAGTAAGCGTGCTGAAGAAAATGGAATACTCTAAATATCAAACTTTCTTTTACATAAACTTAAGGGTAACCACTCAAAATAAATCCAGAATTGAAATATATACTGAAATAAAAGAAGAAACAGAGGGAAACATCATAGAATACCACCACTCAGAAATAATAGACAACAACAAAAAGGCAAAGAAACAATGGAGACACAGCCTTACCAGAAAACTAAAGATAGAATGACAGGAAATCCTCACATATCAATAATCACCCTAAATGTCAATGGACTGAACTCACCAATAAAAAGGCACAGAGTAGCAGATTGGATCAAAAAACTAAACCCAACCATATGCTGTCTCCAGGAGACACATCTCAGCTACAAGGACAAGCATAGACTCAAAGTGAAAGGGTGGAAATTGACACTCCAAGCAAATGGTACCCAGAGAAAATCAGGTGTAGCCATAATGATATCAGATGAAACAGACTTCAAGGTGAAAAAGATAACAAGAGACAAAGATGGACATTTCATAATGGTGAAGGGGACTGTACAACAACAAGACATAACAGTCATCAATATTTATGCCCCCAATCAGGGAGCACCGAAATACACCAAGCAACTACTAACAGAACTAAAGGGAGAAATTGACCAAAATACAATTATACTAGGGGACTTAAATACATCATTGACAGCTATGGATAGATCATCCAAACAGAAAATAAATAACGAAATAGCAGCCCTAAATGACACATTAGATGAAATGGACATAATTGACATTTATAGAGCACTTCATCCTAAAACATCAGACTATACATTCTTTTCTAGTGTACATGGAACATTCTCAAGGATAGACCATATATTGGGACATAAAATCAGTCTCAACAAATTTAAGAAGATTGAAATCATACCATGCATATTCTCTGATCACAAGGCTTTGAAATTGGATAATAACTGTAAAAAGAAAGCGGGGAAAAACACAAATACATGGAGATTAAACAACATACTTTTAAAGAAGGACTGGGTCAAAGAAGAAATTAGAGGAGAGATCAAAAGATACATAGAAACAAATGACAATGAAAATACATCCTACCAAAATTTTGGGGATGCAGCGAAAGCAGTTTTAAGAGGGAAATTTATCTCATTACAGGCCTATCTCAAGAAACAAGAAAACTCCCAAATAAATAACCTCATGTTACACCTTAAAGAACTAGAAAAAGAAGAACAAGTAAAACCCAAGGTCAGCAGAAGAAAGGAAATAACAAAAATTAGAGCAGAACTAAATGAAATAGAGAACAAAAAGACAATAGAAAAAATTAATATGACAAAGAGCTGGTTCTTTGAAAAGATTAACAAAATTGACAAACCCTTGGCTAGACTTACTAAGATAAAAAGAGAGAAGACACTGATTAACAAAATCAGAAACGTAAAAGGGGAAGTTATCACGGACACCACAGAAATACAAAAGATCATCCAAGAATACTATGAAGGACTATATGCCACCAAATTCAACAACCTAGAAGAAATGGACAAGTTCTTAGAAACATATAGCCTTCCAAGGCTGAACCATGAAGAACTGGAAAATCTAAACAGACCGATCACCAGTAACGAAATTGAATCAGTCATCCAAAACCTTCCCAAAAGCAAAAGTCCAGGACCAGATGGCTTCACTAGTGAATTCTACCAAACCTTCAAAGAGGATCTAATACCAATCCTGCACAAACTCTTCCAAAAAATTGAAGAAGAGACAGTACTCCCTAACTCATTTTATGAGGCCAACATTACCCTGATACCAAAACCTGGTAAGGACAGCACAAAAAAAGAAAACTACAGACCAATATCTCTGATGAATACCGATGCAAAAATCCTAAATAAAATTCTAGCAAATCGAATACATCAATGCATTAAAAAGATTATTCATCACGACCAAGTGGGGTTCATCCCCGGGGCACAAGGATGGTTCAACATACGCAAATCCATCAATGTGATACATCACATAAACAAAATAATGGACAAACATCATATCATTATATCAATTGATGCAGAAAAAGCATTTGACAAGATACAACATCCATTTATGATTAAAACACTTAATAAAATGGGTATAGAAGGAAAATACCTTAACATAATAAAGGCCATATATAACAAGCCCTCTGCTAATCTCATAATTAATGGAGAAAAACTGAAGCCCTTTGCTCTACGTTCAGGAACACGACAGGGATGTCCCCTATCACCTTTGCTTTTCAACATAGTGTTGGAAGTCCTTGCCAGAGCAATCAGGCAAGAGAAAGAAATAAAAGGCATCCAAATTGGGAATGAAGAAGTTAAATTATCACTCTTTGCAGATGACATGATGCTATATATAGAAAACCCTAAAGACTCCACCAAAAAGCTATTAGAAACAATCAACGAATACAGTAAAGTTGCCGGCTACAAAATCAACGCACAAAAGTCCATTGCCTTCCTATACACTAACAATGAAATCTCAGAAAAAGAAATACAAAAAACAATTCCTTTTGCAATTGCAGCAAAAAGAATAAAATACCTAGGAATAAACTTAACCAAGGATGTGAAAGACCTATATGCTGAAAACTATAAGACATTTTTGAAAGAAACTGAAGAAGACACAAAGAAATGGAAAGACATTCCGTGCTCATGGATTGGAAGAATCAACGTAGTTAAAATGGCCATATTACCCAAAGCAATATACAGATTCAATGCAATCCCCATCAAAATCCCAAGGGCATATTTTAAAGAAATAGAACAAAAAATCATCAGATTTGTTTGGAACCACAAAAGACCCCGAATAGCCAAAGCAATCTTAAGGAAAAAGAACAATAATGGAGGTATCACACTTCCTGACTTTGGCTTGTACTACAGGGTTACAATAATCAAAACAGCATGGTATTGGCAGAAAAACAGACACATAGACCAATGGAATAGAATTGAGAACCCAGAAATAAAACCACATAAATATGGACAGATAATTTTTGACAAAGAAGCTAAAAACATACAATGGAGCAAAGACAGCCTCTTCAATAAATGGTGCTGGGAGAATTGGATAGCCACGTGCAAAAGAATGAAACTGGACTGCTATTTGTCACCATGTACCAAAGTTAATTCAAAATGGATCAAAGACTTAAGCATAAGACCTGACACAATAAACTGCATAGAAGAAAACATAGGTACTAAACTTATGGACCTTGGGTTCAAAGAGCATTTTATGAACTTGACTCCAAAGGTAATGGAAGTAAAAGCTAAAATAAACGAATGGGACTATATGAAACTTAAAAGCTTCTGCACAGCAAAAGAAACCATTGACAAAATAAAGAGGCCACCAACTGAATGGGAGAAGATTTTTGCAAACAGTGCCTCCGATAAGGGGCTAGTATCCAGAATATACAAGGAACTTATGCAACTCAACAACAAAAAAACAAACAACCCAATTGAAAAATGGGCAGGGGACTTGAAGAGACATTTCTCCAAAGAGGACATACAAATGGCAAATAGACATATGAAAAAATGCTCAACATCACTAATCATCAGAGAAATGCAAATCAAAACCACAATGAGATATCACCTCACCCCAGTCAGAATGGCTATCATCAACAAGACAAATAATAACAAATGTCGGAGAGGCTGTGGAGAAAAAGGAACCCTCATACACTGTTGGTGGGAATGCAGACTGGTGCAGCCGTTATGGAAGGCAGTGTGGAGGTTCCTCAAAGAATTACGAATAGAATTGCCATATGACCCAGCAATCCCTCTCCTGGGTATCTACCCAAAAAATCTGAAAACATTTAGAGATAAAGACACGTGTGCTCCAATGTTCATTGCAGCTTTGTTTACGGTGGCCAAGACATGGAAACAACCAAAATGTCCTTCGATAGATGAATGGATAAAGAAGTTGTGGTATATATACACAATGGAATACTATTCGGCAGTAAGAAAAGATGATATAGGAACATTTGTGACAACATAGATGGATCTTGAGAGAGTACTGCTGAGCGAAACAAGTCAGACAGAAAAAGCGGAGAACCATGTGATTTCACTGATATGTGGTATATAAACCAAAAACAACAAAAGAACAAGACAAATGAGAAACAGAAACTCATAGACACAGACAATAGTTTAGTGGTTGCCAGAGGGTAAGGGGGGCGGGGGGTGGGGGGTGGGAGATGAGGGTAAGGGGGATCGAATATATGGTGATGGAAGGAGAACTGACTCTGGGTGATGAACACACAATGGGATTTATAGATGATGTAATACAGAATTGTACACCTGAAATCTATGTAATTTTACTAACAATTGTCACCCCAATAAATTTAATAAAATAAAAATTAAAAAAAAAAAAAAAAAGAAAGGGCATAGAATGGGAAAAATACCTGTAAATCACATAACTGATAAAGGACTGAATATGTAAAAGAACTCTCAAAGCTCAATAATAAGCAAACCACACAATATTGTTTTAATTGCTAAAAAATTTAAATAGACACTTCACCAAACAAAATCTAAGCATGGGTACATAAGCCCATGAAACAATGCTCAGCATCAATTTTCAATAAAATAAAAATTAAACCAGGAGCTATGACTACACACCTATTAGAATGACAAAATATAAAAGCATATATCTATATACTGGCCATGCCAAGTGTTGGCAGGTATATGGAGGAACTGGCACTCTTAAACATAGCTGTTGGGAGCAAAAAACGACAGAGGGACTCTGAGAAACATTTGCCACTTTCTTAAAAAGTTAAAGATATACCTATTATATGACTCAGTCATCCCACTCAATTTATCCAAAAGAAGTAACAGCACACAACCATATAAAAACCTATACACAAATGTTAACCACAGCTTCTTTATAAAGCCAAACACTGGAAATAAAGGTCCATCAACAAATAACAAATACAAACAAATGGTGGTATATCCATACAATGTGAATGTGACCCTATTCAGTAATAAAAATGATTAAAAGACAGACCTACGATACACGGGGCCAACCCAGTGGCTCAGGTGGTTGGAGCGCCATGCTCCTAACGCCGAGGCCACCAGTTCGATTCCCACGTGGGCCAGTGATCTGCGCCCTCTACAGCAAAGATTGTGAACAATGGCTCTCCCTGGAGCTGGGCTGCCGTGGGCTGCTGTGTGCCACCATGAGGAGCCAGTGGCCAGTGTGAGTGGCCGGCAGCCGGCAAGAGCTGCCGTGAGCTGCTGTGAGCAGCCGACCAATGACTGGTGACCGATGGCCTCAGCCGGGGGGAGTGCAAGGCTCATAATACCAGCATGGGCCAGGGAGCTGTGTCCTACACAACTAGACTGAGAAACTACGGCTTGAACTGGTGGCTGGGGGGGCGGAGGCAGAAGAAAGGGGGTAAAAAAGACCGACACACAATGGATAAACCTCAGAATAATTATGCTGAGTGAAAGCAATACACAACGGGATACATGCTGTATGGCTCTGCTATATAAATTTTAGAAAATGCAAACTAAGCTACATGATAGAAAATGGGTGGTTGTGTAATAAACTGGGGTATGGGAAACAGGGAGGGGCAAGAGGGAAGGATTACAAAGTGGCAGGAAAAAACCTTTGGGGGTAATGGAAATGTTTACAAGCAAGATTGCAGGGATGGTTTCACAGGTGTACTCATACATCAAAAACCAAACAAATGTGTGCAGTTTATTCTATGTTAATTATACCTCAATAAAGTTGGTAAAAATCCCAAACATATGCATGCAAATGGTCTAGAAGAAAACATACATAAAAATGAAAATAGCATTAAGAAGTTGGGCTCATTTTCAACATCATCATTTTTTAAATATACCAACCAAAGAAAATGTAATTTATTTCATATCTCATGTAATTCCAAAAGGGTTTGCAGTAGTAATAATAAAAGTAGAATAATAAAGCCATTAACAAAACAGTGAAACCATAACCAATTAGAATTTGACAAAATTTCAAGAGATAATTGCAAACCGAAAAAGAAAATTGTACGTAAAATTTTCTGCCTTCCTCAAGTAAAGCTAATTTTAATGTTGTTCGTCAAAAACATAATACCACTTTGCATTTTCTAAAATTTAACACAACTTATTGCATATTCCCTTGTTTTTCATCCTGTTTATCCCATGTGTCAGTAATTTTGTTTCCATTTTCAAATTTACTTTCAAAATTCTTTCTTTTCCTACTGCTATTGCCCTAAGTCTGAAGTCTCACCAATTCAAACCATTTTTGGGATGAGGCTGAATGCACATTAACTGCTATGCCAACCTCCTAGCTTACCTCACTGCCTCAGACTTCTCTTCATTCCAATGCATGCTGAACAATTCTTTTGGAAGTGGCTTTCCCAGGGTCACTTTCCTGATGAAGAATCCTAAAACAGCTATCTTTAACAAAAGCTGAAGCTCAAACAAGACCCCAAGACCTTCTGTAACCTGCCTCCATCCCAGCCACACCTGTAAACCCACTATCATCGCCCACCCCTGATTCTGTGCAATTTGGACTCAGAACCTCTGGGGATGGGGCCAAAAAAGTTTTAGCCCGGATGAATCTTACACACAGTAAGATTTTAAAATCTTATAAGAAAGGATCTTTCCATAATACAAAATTTGCCTATTCCCTGGTCTCATATCCCAACACTTTCCTACAAAGACATTAAATTCTACACATACCAAATTATTTGCGGAATCCATCTTGTTCTTTCTTGACTGCAAGACTCTTTACACGGCTGCTCTTTTCACTGGAACGCCAGACACGCTCCCTAATCCTGTCATTCTCCTCCCCCACAGCCCATGTACCCCCACTATGGATTTGACCTGTGGATATGGTAAAGCACATAAGCTTCAAATAAACAAGGAAGGAAGGAGGGATAACGAAATGGAACATATGAAAGTGAAAATGGGAAGAGTAGACAGTACCAAAAGGAGGCTAGAGAATAAACTGCTGGGATGGGGCCATACAAATGACATTTTTTTAAAAAGGTGTAACCATTCAGCCTTTGCTAAGGCGCCTTGAAAAACAATTTCTCCAAGCCCAAACCTGTTCCCAAGCGGCCTTGGGAGTAGGATGTGTTCACAAGTTAATAAACCGGACTGTAGGAAGGCAGTGAGAGAGACAATAAAGCTGTGAGGCGGCCTTGGACACCACGTGTCTCAAAGAAGCTACTGCAAAATGACAAATGTGTGTAAAACTCATGACAATTAGGATGATCACAGTATTTTAGCAGTACCTGAATCTTAAAAATTGGAAAAGGTAAAGACTATAAAACACCTGAAACGGGGTGGCTGGTTAGCTCAGTTGGTTAGAGCGTGGTGCTAATAACACCAAGGTTGCCAGTTCGATCCCCACATGGGCCACTGTGAGCTGCGCCCTCCTTAAAAAAAAAAAAAAAAATCAAAACACCTGTAAAAATTTGTGTGTTCAGTTGTCAAACTCTCTACCAGAACTTGGGCTCTACAGGGAAAGAACTCTTATTCATGTTTCATTTTATGCATACATTTGTTGACTCACTTTAATAAGTGCATTTCCATTTTAGCACTTTGTGTACCAATACCTCATTTAATTAGATTATCAAGCATTGGTTAAGTACTCCCAGTTTTCAAAGACCTATATTTCTTAGTTTACAATGTCATATCCTTCCATTCTTCAGTAACATTCTCACCAGAGGCTGGCAAACTTTTTACTCAAGAGCCAGACTGTAAATATTTTAGGCTTTATAAGTAATGTGGTGGTCTCTGTTGTAGACAAAAGCACCTAGACTACATGTGAACAAATGTGACTGTTTCAGTAAAACTTTATGGACACCGAAAATAAATTTCACAAAATTTTCAGATGTCACAAAATATTCTTCTTTGAATTTTGAATTTTCTCATTTATTTAAAAATGTAAAAGCCATCTTACAAGCCATATAAAAACAGGTATTGGTTTGCTGTGCTTGACCGACTAGCCAGTTACGGAGTCTTGCTCTACACCTTAACTCAAAGGTTCAAGTGCACAACCTTTCTGATTATTCCGTATTGCCACAGTACTATAATTAACTTGATTTGCAAGTCTTTCTGGTAAGCCCCAATTGTGTGGTGGTCTGTGTGTCATGAACAATTAAGCATTCTTTTGACTTAAACCCATTCAGTTTCATCCATATTCACACTTTAAAAAAAAAACTTGCTTATCTAGTTTCTGATTTAAAAATACTGAAGGAAGGAAAGGTGGGATTTTAAGTAATTGTGTAAATGGAACAAAGAACAATGACAACTCTTATATTGATGTCAAGTGTTAAAAGAGTCCATTATGATGAATCTCAGATCTAATTTCTCTCCCACAGGTTCAAACACAAAAAACTAAACAGTACCTTTTGAGTTTGCTAACTCATTCTAACATTTTAAAGAAATGCACGACATCAAATTAGAGAAAGGAATAATACAACCAAGTACACTGCAAAAGATGAGAAAACACTGTATTATAAGAAAAACACATTATATTATGTAACAGAGGTTATGATATGGAATAAGGTAAAAGAAGCTGAAACATCATAGCTTTTGAAGAACAAAAACTTTTCTCAAATTCATTTATTCATTCATAAACATTTATGCATGAAGAACTCAATGTGTCTGGAATACAAAGTTGGGCGAGAAACAAGTGTCTGAATGGAACACACTCTGTGACCACATGAACCTACGTTCTGCATCCACTCCGTGCAGTATCAGCCACCAGCAGCACGTGAAAATTTAAATTTAAATGAACTGATATTAAATAAAATGAAAACTGCAGTTTCTCAGTCACACTGGTCACACCTGAAATGCTCAGAGCCAGCTTGTGGGTACCATATTGGACAGCAAAGACAGAACACTTCCATCATCCATCACACAAAGTTCTGCTGCACAGGACTGGTTTAAAAGTTATCCACTTCCCTGTCTCCACTGACTAAACATAAAAATGAAACTTAATGTCTTCCTTTCTTCAAAAGGAGTGTTAAATGTTTACCACCTGCCTCCTGAAAAATACCGTTAACAGTCTTTCTGTAAGAAAGTATTTACTGTTATTGAAAACTGAAAATCACTTACTAGGTTGACTCACACAACCAAAAAATCATCTTAAATGCTGTTACCAAGGTTTTAAAATGTTTACAACATTCAGGAAATGAGTATTTCATCATCAATAACTATTTCAACCACCTTATTAGCTTTAAACCACTCTCAACTGCACCTTGAATATTCTCAACTACAATATTTCATTGCCTTAGAAAGTGAAGAATTCTGAACTTCACTCTGATTATCACACAATTCTTTCAACTGGAAAACATTTTGTTTCCTCTTTGTCACCTCTGCCAATGCCTGGCATATAGAAAGCACTCAAATAATTGTTGCACAAAAGGTCAATGAACTCTGTAAGTCTCTCTAGTACTGCCAAACCAACAACACAAGAGCCGGATTCCACCTCACGATTATACAAAGCATGATCAAACAATATGGTAAATGTTTAAATTTTAAAAGGTTTGTTACAGTAAAAGACACATGGCCATTAATCACCCTCAAAATACTCTCCCTCACTTCGAACATGCTCATCCCCATCGTTCTTGCCACTTTCTGAAGCAGCTCTGGAAGTCCTCTTTCGTGAGTGTCTTTTGTTGTGCTGTTGTGGCTGCCTCGATGTCCTGACTTATTTCTACTTTAGGGAAGAGCCAGAAGTCACACGGTGCCAGATCCAGTGAATAAGGTGGATTAGGACACACCATAATGTGTGTGTGTGTGTGTATATATATATATATATATATATATATATATATATATATATATATATATATATAAACTTGTAGTTGGCATTCATTATTGTTCAGCTTCAGCTTCAGGTGTACAGTGCAGTGATCAGGCATATGGCACACTTTACAACACACCTTCTCTCAATCGTAGCTCACACCCAACTGACTGCACTGAACAAGCTGAAACTTGTCACACACTATAACTAAGGTTCGATGCGCTGCTTCCCATATTGAAGATCCCTGTATTTCCATTGGATGGCGCTGGGCAGCAGCATTCACCGTATTTTTTTTATCACAATGGAAAGGCTCCGTGTCACACATCACTTCTGGTACGGCAATTTCTGTGAAAAACGTTACAGTGTGTCCTCATCCACCTTATTCACCAGATCTGGCACCGTGCAACTTCTGGCTCTTCCCTAAAGTCAAAATGACCATGAAAGGTAAACATTTAGAATTGATTCAGGACATCGTGGCAGCAACGACAGCGCAACTAACACAGAAGAGGATTTCCAAAACTGCTTCAGAAAGTGGCAGGAATGATGGGATAAATGTGTTCGAAGCAAGGGAGAGTATTTTGAGGGGGATTAATGGCAATGTGTCTTTTACTGTAATAATTTTTTTTTTCTTTAAACATTCACCATGTATTATGATCACACTTCACAGGTATTAATTAATTGAGCTTTGAGTCTCTGCTGCTCCTTATTTTTTATGGAACTTTGTAGACTGTATGATTTAAACAGCACCACACATTTGTGGGTACAAGCTTTCTTGTTCTCTAAAAACCAAAGACTTCTGAAAAGTGAAACATCTACAAGGGAAAGAAAAGTATTACACACTGCCCCAGAACTGTATAATTTCCTATTACTTAGCTGTGAAACAGGCTGGCTTTTAAATGAATATGTATAAATATAATGGAATATTATTTAGACTTAAAAAAGGTAATCCTGTCCCACGCTACAAAATGGATGAACCTTGAGGACACTATAATAAGTGAAATAAGTCAGTCACCAAAGCACAAATGCTGTGCACTTAAAATGGTTAAGATGGCAAATTTTAGGTTGTGTTTATTTTCCACAATAAAATTAGTATGTTTAAATTATTTCTCACAGATGACAGAAAACTGGCTCTAAAGCAAATCTGTATGTCTTTCTAAAGAGAACGTTATTAAACTCTTACATATAAATTATTTACAATGATCTCCAAAGAGGTAGCCATAATATTGTGTTGCTATTGAAACTTTCTTTTAAATATTATACAAAAGAAGATATCTGGGAACCTTCACAAAGATATGTACTACAAATACATTTTAACAATACCCCATGTAGGTAGTATCAATTTGTATTTTTCTCTATAGCAAACAGTGGTTCAATAAATCTTGTCTCCTGAAAATTAAAAATCAAATGGTTTTCATATTAGTACCTAGTGAAAAACTGTTTAATAAAACTCTGGTGTCCAGTGGGTACCAAGTTTCACTTTGGGATGCTGAAAAGTTCTGGAGATGGATGGTGGGGATGAATGCAAAACAATGTGAATGTACTAATGCTTCTGAACTGTACGTACACTTTAAAATGGTAAAAACAATAAATTTTGTTATGTATATTTTACCATAATAAAAACAAACTCTGACTTCAATAGGAATTAAGAGGTTTTATGTATGTCATTCGCATCAGTTTATGAACCATTATTAAGAAAACTCACGTGGTAATTTGCAATTAATTCTAAACTACCAGTAACAAAGATATCTCAAAGGTCTCAATTATTCATAAAGATACAATTACATCACAATTGGAAATTTTCCTTGAAAACAGAAATTTAATGTTTTCAAATTGTTCCATACAAATGACATATAACATATTAACATTAATGAGACTCTAATGGCTTGGCAAACTTAAGTCACTATTTGGCTCAGAAAAGTTTGACATATTTTCTAACCAAACTAGTCCTGTACAATCAGGTGATATGTTTTTAAAAATAAAAAATGTTATTTAAAGAAACATATATGAGCTTGCCAAGAACATATGAAGTAATGGGGATGAGGATAAAGGCAGCATTAAACTATGACGATACCTTACTACCCTACGGAATCAGGGATCTTTCATAAATATCCAGGTATAAGTGTAGGGTCAAGTACTGACCTAAGATGAAAAAATGACAGAATGGAAACAACCAGAAAGAAGTCTTAAGGTTACTATTCATTAAGTAATGCTGGCCTAAGATGTGCAGGCCTTATGCTAAATATATCACATGGATTCTCACAAACCTCACAGAACCCCATGAGATACTTTAATCTCGTATTACAAATGGGGAAACTGAGACACAGATAGGTTAAACAACATGTTCAAGATTACACAGCTATTAAACCACAGGACAGGGATAAGAGCCAAGTTTGTCACCAAAGCTCGTGCCCCTTTAGAGAGCCCATCACATGTGTTACATTTTGCTATCACCTATGTAACCCTGAAGTAAATTGCGGTTGTATGACCCCTATTTTCCTAGAGGAAACATACATAGGTTCTGGAGGATAAACCTCGTCCTCAAAGTCTCTTATGGACCAACAACAGAGCTGGGTCTGGAACCCAAGTCTTCTGACTCCTCACTTGGTGCCTTTCCTCCTCAATGTACCTGACCTGTGTGGTAGTTTTAAAACTATGTTCACAAATTATTTACTATGCTTCTCTTCAAAGGGTAAAACCCAAACTCTCCCCTCACTAACTCACTAACAAACAAAATGTAGCAGAAGTGACAGGTGTGAAACTTCCACAGGCAGGTGTGAGATTTCACAAGCAGGTGTGACTTCCAAGGGCAGGTGGGAGACTTTCAAGGGCAGGTGGGAGACTTCCAAGGGCAGGTGGGAGACTTCCAAGGGCAGGTGGGAGACGTCCAAGGGCAGGTGGAAGACTTCCACAGGCAGGTGAGAGACTTCCAAGGGCAGGTGAGAGACTTCCAAGGGCAGGTGGGAGACTTCCAAGGGCAGGTGGGTGACTTCCAAGGGCAGGTGGGAGACTTCCAAGGGCAGGTGGGAGACTTCCGTGGGCAGGTGGGAGACTTCCGTGGGCAGGTGGGAGACTTCCGTGGGCAGGTGGCAGACTTCCAAGGGCAGGTGGGAGACTTCCGTGGGCAGGTGGGGGACTTCCGTGGGCAGGTGGCGGACCTCCGTGGGCAGATGGGAGACTTCCAAGGGCAGGTGGGAGACTTCCAATGGCAGGTGGGACACTTCCAAGGGCAGGTGAGAGACTTCCAAGGGCAGGTGGGAGACTTCCAAGGGCAGGTGGGAGACTTCCAAGGGCAGGTGGGTGACTTCCAAGGGCAGGTGGGAGACTTCCAAGGGCAGGTGGGAGACTTCCCAGAACAAGTCATAAGAAGCACTGCAGCTTCTGCCTTATTCTCTGGGACCATCGCTCTGGATGAAGCCAGCTGCGTGCTGAGGACACTCAAGGCCAGGTGCACATGGCGAGGAAGTAGGGCCTCCTGCCAACAGCCATGTAAGCAAGCCAGCTTAGAAGCAACTCCACCAACCCAGCCAAATCTTCAAATGGCTGAACCCTGCGCCAGAGCCACCCAGTTACGCTGCCTCTCAATTCCTAACCCGCAGAAACCAGGCGACATAAATGTTTGTTGTATTAGGCCACTGTTAGAGGGGTTTCAGCTTTATGAGGAATATCTGACAAATAAAACTAAGATATTTAAAGTATACGTCCTAGGGATTAAGCCACTGTGTTTTAAGGTAATTTGTTACACAGTGACAAATAACTAATTCAACTAGGAAGGAAACTCACACACACATCACATGTGACCAACACTTTGCCATTGAAATTACCAGGGAAGAGTCACCTCTTAAAAGAAGCTGTGTGACGACCTAACTACGTGGTGATTTCTCAGATTCAGTTCATGTCTGTAATATGACAGACAATAACTTCATTTTAAATACCCTCCCCATTTTACAATAATCTTTCCACTTACCTGACCTCTTAGAGTCACTCTGAGGGTTAAATGGAAGAATGTGTACAGAACTTGGCACGATGTGAAACAGGCAGCGAAGGTTCCATGAATGGTCACTGTTACTAACCTCATTTCTTTACCCTGACCTTCAGGTAGCAGCCTCCCCCAGATTTACAAGCATGCTTGAACAATCCCCAGTTCTCAACAGGGAGCATACTCCATTACCCACCTAAGTTGACCAACAGCCTTTTCACAGGTCTTCGTGTACTTCATTTACTCTTCTGTAAAATACAACACTCATCTAAAACTGCCCCACCATTTGCTTCCAGAGAATGAACAAGTAACATGGTTCTCTTCCAGTCTCTGCTCCTGCTGCTATTCCTTCTCCCCCTGCCCCTTCAACATGTAGGCTATCCTCAAAGAGCTCTCCTTGGTCCTCATCTCTTAATTTTCACAGCTTCAGTAATGACCTTTTTGCAGATGTCTGACTTCTACGTGTATCGCAGACTCTACCTCTCATCTGAGTCCAGACCCCAATTTCCCCAGCTCAACAGCCCCACATGAATGTCTCACAAGTGTCTCAAACTCAACAAAATCTGAATTTTGTTTGCCTCTCCCCTTTACTCCTTACCTTTTTCCCCTTCTTTACACACCCAACCCTGCTTCTCCTCCCGTGGTCATTAACAGACCAAAACCTCAAAAGTCAGAGAATGAGAAGTCCAAACTCATATTAAAATCCTCCCCTTCTGCTGTCAACAAATATATTAGGCACTGTGCTGGGAGCCAGGGACACATGGCAAGCAGGACACAAGTGCCCTCAGGAGCTCACAGTCTAGCACGCGTCTACTCACCTGCCAAGACCTAATGCAGCTGTGCGGACTCACACATCCCCATCCCCTCCTTCCCATTCCTAAGCACCAATCAGCCCGCCTCTTACACCCAGGCCACTGTGCTAAGGCGCTAAAACTTGGCTCCGAATCTTCAGTCGCTACCCTACCCACCCTTCTCACAGCTGCCCAAGCAGGTGATCATGCTGCTCAGCTCCTCAGAAACGTGCGATGGTCCCCAGCAGCTCACAGAGAAAGTCAGAGTTCTCTAACGTTATCTCGATGGTGTATCATGCCTTTCTTTTCCCCGCAAATCACCTCTGCATCCTGCTGTACACGCCATATCTCACTCTCTCCCCGATGCTCCTGTTTACCAGCTATTCCCTCAGACGTCACACCTCTTCGCAAATCCCCTGGGTGATCATCAGAAATAAGTGATCCTTCCCTTATTTTACCCAGTACCATGCTTATACTTCTAATTGCTATCAATCCCTTCCACGTCCTACCACTGTGAGTTGTTTACTTGCCTGTCTCGCTGAGGAGGTCATAAACCCCTGGTTGTCACTCATTAGCTTGGCAATCTTGAGTAAGTTATTCCATTATCTGAGGTTCAATTTTCTCTCATCACTAAAATGAAGCGGTGAGATTAAGCAATTGCTAAGGAAGTCCCGACTCCAAAGTTCCACAAGGATGAGTCTTATTCATCTTTGAACAAGGTAGTAAGCACCGCTGTACGTGTGCACCTGGGGGTCACAGCTAGAGCCGCCCCCCCCCCCCACTGATAGTCAGACAGCTGGTTCTGATCCCAGCTCTGCGGCCTTTACCAGCTCTCAACACTGGGCTGAGGCTTCACATCACTTTGCCTCAGGTCCTCATCTGTAAAACGAGCATAATAACACTGCTGTTAGAACGCTCAGTTTTTTTAAATAACAGCTTTTGTCAGATATAATTCACAAATGATACAATTCACCCACTTAAAGTCTGCGACTCAATGACTTTTACTATATTCACAGTTGTATAACCATCAACACAATCAATTTTACAATATCTTCATCACCCCAAAAAGAAACTCATATCCATCAACAATCACTCCCCATTTCCCTCCTCTGCCCCCACCCCAGCCCTAGGCAAACTACTCTACTTACCATCCCTATGGATTTGCCTATTCTAAACGCTTCATATCAATGGAATAATGTAAATAATATAAAATGTGGTCATTTATGAGTGGTTTCTTTCATTTAGCATCATGCTTTCAAGGTGCATGTATGTCGTAGTCTGTGACAGGACTTCATTCTTTTTATTGCCGAATAATATTTCATCGTGTGGATATACACAGTTTATCCATTCATCAGTTAATGGACATTTGGGTTGTTCCCACCTGGCCATTATGAATAATGCTGCTCTTTCAGTTACAAGTAATAGAAAATCCAATTTGACCTGGCTTCAATAACTGCAAGTCCAGCTTCAGACACTCAGGGTTTTGGCATCAACATAGGGTTTTCTCTCCACCTCGTAACTAGGCTCTGTCCTCTGTTCATTCTCAGGATCTCCCTGCCGGTAACTCCCTTTCACATCCTCTCAGTCAAGCCAATAGGAGAAAGTAAAAATTTCCTGCAGGTCCTCAAGCAAAAGCCCCAGGACTAGTTCTGGAGGGGCTCTAGCTGTGACCTGCAAGCAGAAAGCAATAACTAGAACAGGCCAGGCTCTCCCCCTGGGGCGTGAGGGGAAACAGAGAAGGGACCCAAGCAGGGTGAACCAACTATAGATAAGAGATAATCTCCAAAAACTTGAGGCCTCTTCCCATTAGGATAAATGGATTCTGGACAGCTGAAAATTTCAAAAGCCCAATTCAAGGTTGCTGTGAGAATTAAAGATGATAAACGCATCTGAGCATTTAGTAGAATGCCCAATACACAGTAGGTGCTTAATAAATGTTAGCTGCTATATTAGCTATTATTTGTATTAGATGAACCACAGGAAACTTGACAGAATTTGACTTTTAAGGGGAAAAAAGCTAATTTCATATAGCTCAATGTCATACATACGGAGCTTAAAATTAAGGCATGTTCAACCCGTATTTGCTTTTTCATCGTGAATTGTAAGACTGCATTTATATCAAAAAGAAGGAATGAGGCTTATTTTCAAAATGTTTAAAACTTTAGGTTATAGAAAATCAAGGATCTCTACCTTAGGAGGGATTTCTCTGGTTTTGTGGAAAACATGAGAGGCAAAGTATGGATGAGAGATCTCTGAGACCTGTGGTGTGCAAAGCACTTCCTATCCTATCAACAACACATGGTTCAAGCCTGATGTCCACCTTAGTTATTCATTAGCTAAAATTCTCAACTCAAACTATTAAAAAAATATTTTCATGGGAAAACATGTCTTTGATTTCTTAATATAAGCTAACAGTAAACTAGAATTACCTTTAGAAAAAGTGCTATTTCAATCTTGCCCAAAATATACTTATTTCATCAAGCCAGGGATATCAAATGTTTATTTCCCTCTTGATCTCTGCCTAAACATGATTTAAAAATTAAAAATAAATTTAAAAACCTACTACTGGGATCATCCATTCCTTTTATCACATCTTAGTGTCCTCCCTATTCTCTCATTCTAGTTTCAAATTATAGATCTAGGTAGAGCTCACCTGCTATCATGAATTTCTACACTTGATGGTAATTTCACTGCTTTAATTCATTCTGAGGACCCATGCTTAGACAACATATCTACTATAAATAACTTGTAAGAGTTATTATTGAGGAAAATAAAAAGATTTAAGCTAGCCAAAATGAATAACGGCATGTGCATGTTTGGATGCTTAAGAAATTTTTGTAATTCCATAGTTTTCCTTTCTTCATATTGCAAAAATTCCTAAAATACAATGAAACAACACAAAATAACTAACAGCTGCCACTCACTGAGCGTTTGTTCCATGCCACACAGAGGATAAGTACCATCTCATTTAATCCTCACGTTTACTCTGAGAGGTATGCACTATTAGCTCTATTGTAAGACGAAGGAATTGAGCCTGAGAAAAATTAAGTAACTTACCTAACACTACTGAGACAGTGATCCTTTAGAACCTGAACCCGGTCAGCTGCCTCTGACAACAATATCGGCCTCAGGAAAGAATATTCAAAGATAAACCAGACTTTGGGAAGATGGGAAACTGTCACATCTTCCCTGGTAAGTTTGGCAAGTGAAATAGCCTTTGAATAACTTTGCCTATACAAAGTAAGGAGACTCAAACTTTAAGAGAGTAAAGTTACAAAGCCTGGGACCCTCTAAAAGGTAAACTTATCCTCAAGTGTCCCTTAACTTGATGGCAAAGACACTGCAGGGAGTAGGTATCAGAGCAGCTCCGGGAAAGAGGAGAACAGTTGCATTCCTCTTACACCTACGGGGTGCTGGGTACTGTCTAAAGGATCCGGAAACCCTTAGCCTGCAACTAAACACCAAAACAAAAAACAAGTGTTTAAAGCTAAGACAGAAAACAGAGTTGCAGCACCTTTTTATAAACTGTCTTACTGTATACCAAAATCTCTACATAAAGCAACTTCTACCCCAGTCCTGTCATGTGTGCACATGAGAAAATAGTCCAGGCCCATGTGACATGTGAAGAGGAGCCACCGTTAAGAGAAAGAGAATATATTTTCACTTTTTTTCTTTTGACAAAGGAAGAATTGAAACATAAGGTTCTTGCAATAATCTTTCTTTGGGGGCAAGGAACTCTCTTCTCCATGTCCCCAGAATGGCTTGTCTTTCTGCAGACTAAATGGCAGTTTCAACGACCACTGAATCAGAACCCAGGACTCTAAGCCAGCACTCTAAACTGTCTCAGGCACTAAACAGACAAGTGACCTTAATCAAGTAACTTCACTTTTTCAGGACTTCATTTATCCTTCACTGAAATTTCTCCACTGAAAGAGAAATGAAGAAACGAAGGCTTGAAAATTTTAAGCTGTGCCCCAAGAAGATGCCATGGGGGCACTAAGTGGGTGAGGGGAAAGCCAAGCCCTCACCTGCCAATTCGCCCAGAATGAAGCCACTTTTCCACTTTACATATAATAGAGTTCTATGTAAAACTTTAACAACCTTTCTGCTACTACAAAGTAAGTGAAAAACACCTGTCCAGTTACTCGCCAAAACCCCAGCCACTCCACTGCATTTTCAGATCCACAGCCTTACATAGTATATTTCAGCTGTGAAAGATGCAGTCAATTTTACATTAATGCTACAATTAACATTTAGTTGCACCCTATTTTAGAATAAAACACATCATGCCCTGCCCCAAAAAAAGCTTTCAATGGGATATTCTAAAAATAAAAATAATCAATAGCATAAGATTTCTAGATAAGTGGCTGCAATAGATAACTGGCAGCCGAAACAGTAGCTGCAACCTCGTTCCCTAGATGCCAAAAGCAGTGACAGTACCTGGTAACCAAAGGAAGTACCCAGGCACAGGATTCCCAAGAGCCAGAGTATCTCCTAAGTGGATTGCCCGTCTTATCTCCTCTACATCTCAATTAAACTTCGGTTTCCTGGGGTTGTAACAGTACCCCTGGTTGAATGAAGTCTTTCTCTACTCCTTCTCCTACTTCCCCTACCTAGTAAACCTGCACAGTTCACACACTCTGTCCAGGGGCACATCTACTAAATTACAGTCGTATAGGGGATATGGACACCCAAACGCTATGTTCAACTAAGGTGCACAACGATCTTGTGTGTTAACAACATATCCAAGTTTAAAGCATTCTACAGCCTCATTCAGATGTTCCCTCTTGCCCCTATTATTTTAGGCCCCGCATTCAGAGCCCTGACTTGAGAATTTACATTAATAATTTGTCCAAAAGACAGCTGATATAGGACCAGTCCAGTGGCTAAGGTGGTTGGAGCACCGTGCTCCTAACGCCAAGGTCATCGGTTTGATTCCCACATGGGCCAGTGAGCTGTGCCCTCTATAGCTAAGACTGTGAACAGCTCTCCCTGGAATTGGGTGGCCCTGAGCAGTAGGAGGTCAGCGTGTGCTGCTGTGGGCTGTCGTTTGCTACCAGGAGCAGCAGGTGGCCAGCGTGAGTGGCTGGCAACCAGCGTGAGAGGCCGTGGGCTACCGTTTGCTGCCACGAGTTACTGTGAGAGGCCCATCGACAACTGGCGACCGACTGCCTCAGCCAGGGGGAGCGCAAGGCTCATAATACCAGCATGGGCCGGGGAGCTGTGTCCTACACAACTAGACAGAGAAACAACAGCTTGAACCAGAGTTGGGGGGGGAGGCAGAAGAAGGGGGGGAAAAGAAAAGACAGCTGAAATAAATGCACGATGAAATTTTGATAAACCAATTATTAATTTTAAACTTATTAGCAAAGCAATTTAAAAATATTCAAAATAGAACTGAATTCAAATACTGGGGGCAAAACATTACATATACATGTTGTAGGATTTATCTAGTAAGACTAAGAACTCGATATAAAATATCATATATGCCCAAATACTGTGTTTCCCCAAAAATAAGACCTAGCCGGACAATCAGCTCTAATGCGTCTTTTGGAGCAAAAATTAATATAAGACCTGGTCTTATTTTACTATAACGTAAGACCAGGTATAATATAATTAATATAATAGTGGGTCTTACATTAATTTTTGCTCCAAAAGACACAGTAGAGCTGACTGTCCAGCTAGGTCTCATTTTCAGGGAAACAGGGTATAAGCCATGTTCTTTCCCCAAAAATTACCCCTCAAAAAAGAGGTGGTTTCTTTACATTCTAGTCCTTACAAAACCTTTATTATGAAGAACTGCTCTCTCAATTATCTTATTTTTAACATAAGGCAAAAAAGTCTCTTTAAGACAAGAGGAAATGATCCCTCAAGATCACAGTAATGCTAGGCTTGATGGCAAAAGGTAGGAAACCGTGACCTGTGTGAGAGAAGGAACCTTCCGAGATGAGCAGGGCCGGAGGAGTCCTGGACAGACTGAGGAAAGAGAGGGATGAAATGTTCTTCAGTGACAGGGCTGATTGAGCTAACTGCCTGAAGTCACTTTAATCAACACTAATTTGGGAGCCTTATAGATTTCAACACAATAAAATCAAATTGAAAGGAGGCAAATAAATTCAACACATTTTTGGAATTATTCCTCAGGGTATGACCTCATTCCTGTACACAGCCTTTTTTTTAAATTGCTTTAAAAAGCATTTAATTGTGATAATAAATGTAATTCTATAGAACAAATGGGGGGGGGAATTCACTGTTTTGCAAAGTTATAAGTTGGATAAAATATGGATTCAAGAATGATGTATCTCAGTTAGACTAAAATAAATGCCATGTGCTCTTTATTTTTCTTTTCTTTTTTTAAAGATTTTATTGGAGAAGGGCAACAGGTCTTTATTGGGGAACAGTGTGTACTTCCAGGACTTTTTTCCAAGTCAAGTTGTTGTCCTTTCAATCTTAGTTGTGGAGGCCACAGCTCAGGTCCAGGTCCAGTCGCCGTTGCTAGTTGCAGGAGGTACAGCCCATCATCCCTTGCAGGAGTCCAACCGGCAACCTTATGGTTGAGAGACACACTCCAACCGAGCCATCCGGGAGGCAGCTCAGCTCAAGGTGCCGTGTTCAATCTTAGTTGCAGGGGACGCTGCCCACCATCCCTTGTGGGACTTGAGGAATTGAACTGGCAACCTTATGGTTGAGAGTCCCCTGGCCCATGTGGGAATAGAACCGGCAGCCTTCGGAGTTAGGAGCATGGAGCTCTAACCGCCTGAGCCAACGGGCCGGCCGCCATGTGCTCTCTCATCACAGCTTTTCCATAAATTTAATATAGTTCTAAAAATTAAGGTTTTTAAAGAGATCAGATTTGTTGTTACTAGAGGTGGGAGAGGGGTGATTGGAGGAAGGAGTCAAAAGGTACACACTTCCACTTACAAGTAATAAAGATGCAACATACAACATGATGACAGTTAACACTGCTGCATGACACACAGGAAAGTGGTTAAGACAGTAGATCCTAAGAGCTCTCATCACAAGGAGAAAATTTTTTTTGTTTTCTTTTTATGACAGATGTTAACTAAAACGTATTTGGTAATCATTTCACAGAATAAGTAAATCAAACCATCATGCTGTACACCTTAAACTTATACCGTGAGTTCAATTTTTTTCTCAATAAAAATGCAGAAAAAGTTAATTTTTAAAAATATGTATCATGTGCTCCGGAAAACTATTAACTGATTCAAAAAGCATTTTTAACGTTTAAAAACATTTTCATTTTTATAAACAGACAAAATAGAGAAGATAGTAGTGAATCCCCATAATCAATTACTCAGACACTGCAATTTCAAGATTTTTATAACTTTTTGTTCAGCTTTATTGGAGTATAGCTGACAAATAATTAGCACAAAATCAGGTGGTTTTTTTTTTGGTTTTTTTTAAAGATTTTATTGGGGAAGGAGAACAGGACTTTATTGGGGGATTTTCCAAGTCAAGTTGTTGTCCTTTCAATCGTACTTGTGGAGGGCGCAGCTCAGCTCCAGGTCCAGATGCCGTTGCTAGTTGCAGGGGGCGCAGCCCACCATCTCTTGCGGGAGTCGAAACCGGCAACCTAGTGGTTGAGAGGACGCGCTCCAACCAACTGAGCCATCCGGGAGGCAGCTCAGCTCAAGGTGTTCAACCTTAGTTGCGGGGGGGCGGAGCCCATCATCCCTTGTGAGACTCAAGGAGTTGAACAGGCAACCTTGTGGTTGAGAGCCTGTGCTCCAACCAACTGAGCCACTAGTCCACCTCAAAACCAGGTTAATTTAACCATCACCTCACATAGTTACTGTTTTTGTGTGTGAGTCAAAAAGTATTTTTAATGATGTCATTGATGTTGCAAATGTGAAATGTCTGAATAAAACTGTTTCATGAAATCATGAGTGGAAAAGAGGTATTTCTAAATTAATGTACAAATTAATTTGTGAATTTGAATGTACATGTAATTAACAAGAAATTAAATATTATAAGTAGATATTAAACTATTTCATCTTTCTCCAAAATTTAATATATTCAGGTTATATGTTAAGCTTCTCACTGGGTAATTACAGGACTTACAAATCAAGGTATATAAGGTATCTTACAATACAAACTCAATCTGTAATGTTCCCTTGGAGAC
The DNA here is from genome assembly GCF_057876585.1 of Rhinolophus sinicus. Taxonomy (NCBI): domain Eukaryota; kingdom Metazoa; phylum Chordata; class Mammalia; order Chiroptera; family Rhinolophidae; genus Rhinolophus; species Rhinolophus sinicus. The sequence goes on from NC_142504.1 coordinate 48,799,788, forward strand.
ATACACAACAAATTAAAGCACCCTTGCCAAAACAAAGCAAAGAAAGAAAAAATTATTTGGTTAATAACCGTCCACACAAATTACCTAAGGTCACCAGGAGTTCAGATTGGAGTGCACTACCTGTACCCTTAGCTGGTAACACTCCAGGAATCAGGCCAGGCTACAAGCTTAAAAACCTGGCACCTGCAGGTATAGCATCTTTTCTTTTCTTTCTTTTTTATGTGTGTGTGTGTGTGTGTGTGTGTGTGAGAGAGAGAGAGAGAGAGAGAGAGAGAGAGAGAGAGAGAGACCAGAACACAAGATTTGGTGTCAAAAACCTGGGGTCCTTGGGCCGGCCCGGTGCAGGCAGTTAGAGCTCCATGCTCCTAACTCCGAAGGCTGCCAGGTCAATTCCCACATGGGCCAGTGGGCTCTCAACCACAAGGTTGCTGGTTCAACTCAAGTCCTGCAAGGGATGGTGGGCTCTGCCCCCTGCAACTAAGATTGAACACGGCACCTTGAGCTGAGCTGCCTCCCGGATGGCTCAGTTGGTTGGAGCATGGGCTCTCAACCACAAGGTTGCCAGTTCGATTCCTCGAGTCCCCCAAGGGATGGTGGGCAGCGCCCCCTGCAACTAAGATTGAACACAGTACCTTGAGCTGAGCTGCCACTGAGCTCCCAGATGGCTCAGTTGGTTGGAGCACGTCCTCTCAACCACAAGGCTGCCGGTTCGACTCCCGCAGGGATGGTGGGCAGCGCCCCCTGCAACTAGCAACGGCAACTGGACCTGGAGCTGAGCTGCGCCCTCCACAACTAAGACTGAAAGGACAACAACTTGAAGCTGAACGGCACCCTCCACAACTAAGATGGAAAGGACAACAACTTGACTTGGAAAAAAAGTCCTGGAAGTACACACTGTTCCCCAATAAAGTCCTGTTCCCCTTCCCCAATAAAAAAAATTTAAAAAAATAAAAAAACCTGGGGTCCTACTATATTTCCAGCACAAAAACAAAATAAATCTCTTTAATCCTTAGTCACCAACACAAGTAATACTACCTGCCTATACTAGATGAGACAATGATAGGTGAATTCTTCATAAATTGTCAAGATTTGAAAAAAAAGAAAAAGAAAAATACCCCTGAAATACGAAGGGCATCAATGATTAACTAAACTAACAAATCTAATGAACTTTTCTCAAATCTCATTCTCCTTGGAATTATCTTTTACTTATCCTCTTAGAACTGATCTTTAGCTTCCTTTTATTATGCTCCAATAGGCATTTTCCAAGTTACAGGCCCCAGCCCTCTTCTCTCCATACTCTCTCTTGCCCTCAGTAGGCTGATCTTGCTTCCTAATTGTCCTCAAATGTGTACTCTAAATCCAAGCCTCCCACCTGCACACCAACTTCCTATAATGTATCTCCTTTTGAATACCTGTCATTTCAAACTGTATACCTAAAATAAAATCTCTTTCCCATCTCCAAACAAATTCTCCCAACTTTCTTATTCTTCATTAAGTGTAACATTTTCAGTCAAACTTTAATTCTGCTATTTTTTAATGCCTTTTCCTGTCCCTCTTCATATCCCATAATTAGCTAGTTCTAATCCTGTTACTCTTCTTTAAGAGAGCTTTCCAAAATTTGGGAGCCTTACCAGGGTCAGTCTGGGGCGGCTGGTTGGCCAGTTGGTTAGAGCATAACATATAACAACAAGCCAGTTCGATTCCCACCTGGGCCAGTGAGCTGTGCCTTCTACAACGAGATTAAAGACAATGACTTGACTTGGAGCTGAGCTGCGCCTTCCACAACTAGATTGAAAACGATGCCTTGACTTGGAGCTGATGGGTCCTGGAAAAACACAGTTCCCCAATATTCCCCAATGAAAATTTTTAAAAAAAAGGCGTTCAGTCTTTTACTCAATATTTCCATTTCTAGGACTCCATATAGTCTAAGAAAATCTGAAATGCAGACAAAGATATTCACTGAAGTATTACAATGCCAGCAAACTGGAAACATTTGTTTAGCAATAGACAAATGTTTAAGCAAATTAAAGTTAAGTAAATTAGACTGTTACAGTCACTAATAATTGGTTCTGAAATTTTTTCTAAGGACATTAAAAATGTTTATGACTAAATGTTAAACGAGAAAAGCAGAATACGAAATTATGTATGAGATAATTAAGTAAATAACAAACAACAGGGATAAAAAAGGACTAGAAGGAAATATACCAAAACATTAACAATATCCTCTCTGTATATCTTGCTGGATGATAAGAATGAGTCATTTTTGCTTTCTTTATATATTTCTGTAATTCCCAGAACATGGTACTTTTTTTTTTTTTTTAAAGATTTTATTGGTTGGGAACGTACAGAGGGATAGTGGATGGGGGGAGGGGGGTTCACACAGTGTGAGGGATATAAATGATAAACGTCTAAGTTTTGCTTTGTCTTGTGCACCTGAAACTAATTAAAAAAATAAAATGATAAAAAAAAATAAAAAAAAATAAAATACTCAAAAAAAAAAAAAAAAAAAAAAAGATTTTATTGGGGAAGGGGAATAGGGCTTTATTGGGGAACAGTGTGTACTTCCAGGACTTTTTCCAAGTCAAGCTGTTCGCTCTTTCAATCTTAGTTGTGGAGGGCGCAGCTCAGCTCCAGGTCCAGTTGCCACTGTTAGTTGCAGGGGGCGGAGCCCACCATCCCTTGAGGGAGTCGAGGAATCGAACTGGCAACCTTCTGGTTCAGAGCCCATTGACCCTTGTGGGAATCAAACCAGCAGCCTTCAGCATTAGGAGCACGGAGCTCCAACCACCTGAGCCATTGGGCCGTCCAGGTACATATTTTTTAAATCAGAAAAAAAGTAATTTTTTTTAAATGTGTTTCCAATTCAAGACTTGTCAGATCTCCCTAAATTAATCTACAAATTCAATATCATCTCAAAACAAATGGCAAAAGAAACTGAGGGAGGAACTTGGAAATAGTATCCTAATAAATATGCAAAAATAGCCCAAAACAATCTGAAAACAAGAGAAATAAAGTGTGTATGGGGAGCATGGGAGAGTCCTTGCCCTAAAATTAAAATCTATTCAAAATTACAGCAATTTAAAAAAAAAAACTACAGCAATTCACACAACATGGAACCAGAGCAGGTACACAGACGTTCACATACTCACTACTCAAGAATACTCGTACAGTATGTGTAAACTGAGTTGGAACAACTGGATAAAATCATTTAGAAAAAAAACAAGACAGCAACAAAAGCTTAATTAATAACCACAGCCAATCTTTGCTGCATACTTACCACAAATCCACAACACTTGGGGACAGATGTTTGCAGATTCGCATTTTATTAGATATCCCAAAGATAATATGGAGCCTACGTCATGTATTCTTTAATTCTTCAGCAAAATCTGGGAGCATGTTTTTAAAAACACGCAACCGAAGTCACCTTCCTGCTGCCCAAAGCAAACCTGTGCCCTGATCCCATCCCTTCCTGTCATTTCCAGCTTTTCTTCCAAGTATCCCTTGCCAGTATTTCAACATCTCCTCTTTCTGCTCGCTACTTGTCATCTGCTTACATTTTCTGAAAAACAAAAAAAATTTTTTTCAAGAACAAACCACTCCCTCTCTACCTTGTCTCCTTTACACATACAAAGCTTATTCAACAAGTTTCTTTTAAAAAGAAAAAAACATATTTCGCTAACTCAGAAACCTGGGATCCATCCTGGACCCTTCTCACTCTCTTCCCACATTAAATTGGGAACTATAATAAATCCAGTGAGTTCAGCTCCCTCAATACCTATCAGTCTCTTGAAGGCTCCTGCAATCGCCTCCTAACGGTCCCCTGGGCTTCTAAGCTCTCCTCACAGCAGCGAGAGTCATCTTTCCTAAAAATGTCCGTCTGTGCCTCCTAACAGCTCCCCAGGCCCTTTTAGACTTCCTCAGGGCCTCACTCACTGCTCACCACACCCTGCACCCCACACTTACCTACCTGCTTGACATTCCAGGAATACAAACATGCCATTTTACACCTCCGCATGTTTATACCAACTACAGTGCTGCTTCTGCCTGCAAGGCCTTCAACTTGCCCCTTCTTATTTACTTGGGAAAGTATTATTGGCCTACAAGATCTAATTTAACAGAACTCTGTGAATCCACTAAAAACTATTGAATTGTACATGTTAAACAGATGAATTGGATGGTATGTAAATTATATTTCAATAAAACTGTCATAACTATAAGAAAAAAAGACTTTACACCCAACATATACATATATTTTCTAATGGGCAAAAGACAAAACAGGCACTTTAACAAAGTAGGAAATGCAGATGACCAATAAGCATATGAAAACACGTTTAACACCACCACTCAGGAAAATGCAAATTAAATCCACAATGAGGTATCCATATATACTCAGAAGAGCTAAAATTAAAAAGAAATACACCATCAAGTGTGGAAAGATGTGGAGCAACGGAAACTATCATACACTGTTGGTAGGGGTGAAAAGCAGTTCGATCAAAACTATTTGATTATCCAGCTGGGGAAAACACACCTTTGCAATGACCACTGACACTATGTATCCCCTGTGCTGTAACCTAGCAACTCCACTGCTCCAGCACATCTCCAGCAGAAAGGAGTGCAAATGTCCACAAAGGGACATGTACAAGAATGTTGACAGCTGTTTTATTCCTAATGACTAAAAACTGAAGCAAAAGAATACTCAACAGAAGAACAGATAAAAGTAAGTTGTGGTAGGGCCAGCCCAGTGGCTCAGGCAGTTAGAGCTCCATGCTCCTAACTCCGAAGGCTACCGGTTCAATTCCCACATGGGCCAGTGGGCTCTCAACTACAAGGTTGCAGGTTCAAGTCCTCGAGTCCCGCAAGGGATGGTGGGCTGTGCCCCCTGCAACTAGAAAAAATGGCAACTGGACCTGGAGCTGAGCTGCGCCCTCCACAACTAAGACTGAAAGGACAACAACTTGACTTGGAAAAAAGGCCTGGAAGTACACACTGTTCCCCCAATAAAGTCCTATTCCCCTTCCCCAATAAAATCTTTGAGAAAAAAAAAAGTAAATTGTGGTATATTCATTCTATGAAATACTACAAAGCAGTAACAATGGTGCCTGCAACAATGTGGGCAAATCTCACAGATATTATATTGAGTGAAAGAAGTCAGACACAAGAGTATATATAATCTATGATTTCAGTAAGTTCAAGCATAGGCAAATTTTATCAATAATGATAGGTATCAGCAAAGTTGTTACCTCTGGGAGACCGGGTACCGTCTGGGGAGAGGCTTAAGGAAACTTATAGGGTATTGGAAGGATCTGTATCTTGATCTGAGTGGTTATAATGGTATAAATACATGTAAAAATCAAGTTGTGCACTTAAGATTAGTCACTGCACTTTCCTAATTTACTATATGCACACGCATGTACATATGCTATAACTAAAATTTTTTAAAACTAAGGAAAATATACAAATGTAGACTATAATTAACAGTACTGTATTATACACTTGGAAGTTAACAGAGTAGAGCTTACATGTCATCACTATAAAAAAAGACAATTATGTGAGAGGAAGGAGGTGGTAACTAACCTTATTGTGGTAATTATTTCACAATATATGCATGTACCAAATCATTACGTTGTACACCTTAAACTTACATTTCATATGGCAATAATATCTCAATAAAGCTGAGAAAAATATGCGCAGATAAAAGGATAATATACCAAGTATATACGTGTATATATATACATACATACATATATAGTATACATACAGTATATACCATAATAATTCAGTGTTTTAAAAAAAACATGCGCAAGTAAAAGGCAAATACACCAAAATAACTGGTAGAGCTACCATTGATGTTTATTTCTTTAAATTGTTCTGTCATCTGAATTTTCTACCATGCCCATATTACTTACATCATTTAAAAAAAAAAGCTATGTCTTTAAAATAACAATAATGCTAAAATCAAACAAGGTCTCTTCCTAAAGCATTCCCTTCCCAACCAAAGCACCAATGTACCAAACCTTACTGTGCTCATCAATCACACTGTCCTGCAGGCATCTGCTGACCAGTCCCTCCTACTTTCCAGTTAGTACTGGGCTTGCTTTATCTTAGTCTTCCTAACATCCAACACACTGCCTAGCACCACCATGTTTCCCCGAACATAAGACCTAGCCGGACAATCAGCTCTAATGTATCTTTTGGAGCAAAAATTACTATAAGACCCGGTCTTATAGTAACTTTATTGGAGCAAAAATTATAGTAAAATAAGACCGGGTCTTACAGTAATTTTTGCTCCAAAAGATGCATTAGAGCTGATTGTCCGGCTAGGTCTTATGTTTGAGGAAACACAGCAGCTATCTACTTCATGTGTGTTTGTTGCACTGAACTGTATTAATGGTAAGCACAAATGTTTGTTGACTAAACAAATGTGTAACAAAACAAGAAGTCAAAAATAAGTGATTATCTTCCATGGGAGGTATTCCAAAGTCATGGCTTGTGAGCTTGAGTTTATACTACAGGAAAGGAATGAGGCTTACCTACGATATAAACTTGTACCACAGCATTCCTAAATTGTCTCACCTGTGATTTACTGACCCAGTGCCACCAATCATATCCCCATCATTTTCTGCAGCAGTCAGAACCCATGAAACAAAAAACAGGTAAGTACAATAATAATCTACAGGATTGACCTACCAATAAGAGAACAAAGGATACAGTGCAGAATCCCATCATCAACAGCTCACACACAGATCACAAATATCGTGCAGAGAAAAAAAAAGAGACAGATAGGTACAGAGACACCAAGAGACCAAGTTGCAAACTTGCTAAAAAGTCAAACTACAAACCTAAGTCCTCCAGCAATCATACTCTTGGGTATTTATCCTACAAAAACAGAAATATGTTCACATAAAAGCCTGTACAAGAATGTCCAGCTGTTTTATTTGTCAGAATCAAAAACAAGAAACTTTCCAACTGTCCTCCAACAAGTGAATGAAGAAACAGTGGTACAGGTAACCCCATGTATAACACAGTTTCGCTCTAACACAGTTTGAGAATTCGAGAAATCCCCAAACAACATGGAGCATAAGAGCTTTTAACAGCAAAAAATACCTCATTCGAAATTAGGGAAATCCCTGAACAACACGGAACGTAATAAAGGCTTTTAAGAACAAAAGATATCTCATTTGAAATTTTTCATTCGAGCATGGATGTCGTATCAGATTTGACTGCAGAATTTTAAAATTTATTAGAATTTTAAATCCATTTCATTCGTGGAGTATTAAGTTTAGAGAATGAAGCCATCTTGTCTAAAAGAAAATGCTCTCGGTTAATCGTGCTTAGTGATGATGAAGAAAACATATTAGTATGTTATACTTTTGGTGAAAATCGCTTTAATAAAGATATTCCTCTTAATTATAAAAATATAGTAGTATGTTTTTTTAATTTTTGGAATCTAACCCCCTTTTTTGTACTAGTTCTTTGTTTTGTATAACACGGATTAACATAACACGGCTTTTTTCTTCTTTAGGAACCTAACAACTGTGTTATACGGAGGTTGCCTGTACATTCACACCATGAAATTCTATTCAGCAACAAGGAATGAGCTACTGGTACACCCAACAATACCGAGTTCATTAAGCTGAATGAAAAGTGAATCTCAAAAAGTTGCATACTGTATAATTCCATTTTATATAACATTCTCAAAGGAGCAAAATTTTGGTGGTGGAGAACAGATCAGTGCCTGCCAGAGGTCAGGAAGGTTTGATCATTAAAGGGTATCAAGACAGTTTGTGGTGATGAAACAGTTCTGCACCCTGATCATGGTAATCAGTACACTCATCTACACAAGTGGTAACATCTGACAGTGCATGTATGTGCGCGCGCGCACACACACACACACACACACACACACACAGTGTATGTAAAAACTGGTGAAATCTTGAGTTAACAGTGTTGTGCCAATGTCAATTTCCTAGTTTTGACAATGTTCTATGGTTATGCAAGACATCACCACTGGGAGAAGCAGGATGAAGGGTACAAAGGGAACTCTACTCGCAACTTCTGATGAGTCACATTACTTGAAAATTTTAAAATTTTTTGTTAAAAAATAAATACATGGGTGGCCGTTGGCTCAGTGGTTGGGGCGCGGTGCTCATAACAAAAAGGTTGCCAGTTCAATTCCCGCTATGGGATGGTGGGCTTTACCCCCCTGCAACTAAAGACTGAAAACGGTGACTGGACTTGGAACTGAGCTGCGCCCTCCACAACTACCTATACTGAAGGACAACAACTTGACTTGGAGTTGATGGGCCCTGGAGAAACACACTGTCCCCCAATAATCCCCAATAAAAAATTTATTAAGGGTCCGCCCCGGTGGCTCAGGCGGTTAGAGCTCCATGCTCCTAACTCCGAAGGCTGCTGGTTCGATTCCCACATGGGCCAGTGGGCTCTCCACCACAAGGTTGCCAGTTCGATTCCTCGAGTCCGATTCTTTGAGTCCCGCAAGGGATGGTGGACAGTGCCCCCTGCAACTAAAATTGAACACGGCACCTTGAGCTGAGCTGCCGCTGAGCTCCCAGATGGCTCAGTTGGTTGGAGCGCGTCCTCTCAACCACTAGGTTGCCGGTTTCGACTCCCGCAAGGGATGGTGGTGGGCTGTGCCCCCTGCAACTAGCAACGGCAACTGGACCTGGAGCTGAGGTGTGCCCTCCACAACTAAAACTGAAAGGACAACAACTTGAAGCTGAATGGCACCCTCCACAACTAAGATTGAAAGAACAACAACCTGACTTGGAAAAAAGTCCTGTTCCCCTTCCCCAATAAAAAAAAATTTTTTTTTTTAAAAAGTAGCCTATCCAAACCGCCTCAATCCACAAAAGCTCACAGAATTGAACTGAACTAAAATGAATGAAGAGCCAGCTTGCACATACAAGTAGATAATGACAAAAGTAGATCATATCACATCAAGCCAGGTCCATGTAGTCACAAAGTAATTCAAGTTTGCCAATCATTATACTAATACAGTTTAAAATTTGACCTATTATACTTTTTCCTCCTCTAGAGAGAGAATCAAAAAGCAAAACACTGGGCATCAGGAGACCTGAACTCTGTTCTAAACTAAACTAATGTGTGACCTTAACCTGTCAGAGCTGCCTGTAAAATGAGTACCTCCGAGACTCCCAGTCTCCCCAAGTCCCTCTTCCACCACCTCTTCTCTCCAGCGTGCCACTCTTTGCACCCTAAACCAAGTCACCATGGTTTCCCAAGCACTATAATTGGCCAGCTCCCATTATGTACCTCTCCCATCCTCCACAATCCATTCACAATCCATCTTCTTTGGAATTGTCCCCAAACCCCCATAGAATGTAAGCTTCAGGAGTAGCTTTGTTCAGCTTGTTCAAAGCTCTATCCTAGGAAAGGCATGCAAATACTCGTTGAATACATGAATAAATAAATCATATCAAGCATTCCTTTAAAATAATACCTTGATTCAAAGGATTAAGTTAAAAATGACATTGTCTTAATCAAACACTTATGTAATTGGACCGATCTGCTCTTGCTAATTAATTACCTTGCAGACTAACCAGTTAATTTAGTCACTGGCTGGGGGGAGGGGAGATTTCCCTCAAAGCTTATCAAATACATACAACAGACAATAGAAGAAACTGACAGATTAATCTGAGTAAAAGTTGAATACTTGGATACACACTAATTCTTTATAAATATACCACATAAATCCAAACTGCAGCACACCAAAAAAAGGCTCTTAGCCATTAGGAAAGTCAAACCCTGAAATATGAAAATATGCAATACACATTAACTAAAACTGTTTTTCTGTATGTATGCATATATTTAACACACACATATGTATATATACATACACATATGTATACATGTATACACACACAGTCATTCCCCAAAACTGGGGGCAGGGTTTTTTCAATTCTTTTTTACGTTTCTGAACATAATGAGCAATGCGGAAATAAATGCTTTGAATTGAAAGTTGTGACTAAAACTCAAGATCCTAAACATTAGTTCGCCTTACCTATTGGCTAAACTTTCATCGTTCACCAAAGGAAATCCCATATTGAAGACTGATTTACTTGAAAGCTAGCATTAGTTTTAAAGCATCTAAAACTACCAAATATCCATTCAGTTTTAACCTCTTAAGAATCCAATATCGAATTTTTACCCATCAGTTCCTCAAGTTCTTAATTTAAGTATTTTTCCCACACTCTTAAGTTTTTTAAGGCATTAGGTGGATATCCACATTTTGTGAAATCCTGAACAAACTTTCAAATTATATTCCATTTAGAAGGAACAAAACTCCTGTCATAATAATGTCATGATATACATTAGCAATAACTTAGGCAGTTTGCATAGATACCAACAGGTATGAAATTCGCTAAGCGGAGACCAAGGCGACCAGGAAGGAAGAAAGTCTAGGAATGCTGAAGGGCAGCCCCCCCAAAGGAAACAAAAAGGAAATACTTGGTGATTTTATTAAAAGATCATGGACTGTCTGTCATCCTCATAGTACCAAAAATACCTTCCTTGCTCAAAAAGAAGAGCAAAGCCACAAATCTAGAAAGAGTAAAGATGTTGAACGCTGGCAGATGTTTTGTTTTGTTTTTAATTAAGAGAAAAAGGAAAAAGAGGTGGCGGCGCTCTGCAGTCTCGAAGCAGCTCTCCAGGAAAGGCTTCTCGGGAGCCGGCCGCTCCCACTACGGTCCGCAGCCAGGCTGGAGGTGGCCGGCGACTGGCACGTTTTAAATATCACCACCCTATTCATCAACTCGCGGCACAATGAGAGGCCGGGAAGCCGCGCCGGGGACCGCCCGCGCACACGCCCACCGGTCCAGCGCAGCAGTCACGTTCGGCCCAAGCACAAAGTTTCGAATACAAACCCAAGCGCCGAAATGCACAGGTCTCAGCGTTGAACTCGCGCCAGGAACACTCCCGGGGCGAACCTCTTGACAACTGGCTCGGGTTTTCAGCCGAGAGGCAAGGGCCGGGGAGGACGAGGATGCGACACACACTTTCACACACGCACTCTCTCGTACACTCGGCTCCTCCTCCTCTCGGGCCCCGGTGCCCAGGTGGGAGCAGGTAGGCAGCCTCAAGCCGCAGCCGGCGCCAGCGCCCCTCCGGGGAAGGGCCTGCGACCTCCGGGGACAGCTCGGCGCGCAGGGGACCGGGCGCACGCCCGGCACCTCCTCATCCGCCCGCCCCGACGGCCGCGGCGACTGGGGTCCCGGGGACTCGGGGATGGCCCGGGGATGCTCAACCCACCGGCCACGGGCTCGCGCGCGCCCCTCCCCCGCCCTCCGCCCCTCCCCCCGGGCCGCCCGCGGGGCGCGCAGAAGGCAAGCGCCCGCGTCCCTGGGAATCAGCCTGCCCGCTGGCCCTGGGGATCCGGGCAACTTCCCGGGCACAGTCGCGGGCTGCCCCCGACCGGCCGGGGGCGGGGATCCGGGTGCTAGCGCCGCGTGGACTCACTTTTTCGGATGTTTCTCTCTTTTCGGCCTCCGCTTTCGGGCCTGAATGGCCAGCACTGGGTGAAGAAGAGACATACATTAACGGTCGGGCAGGCCGGCCTGCGGGGCCGCGTGGCAGGAAAGAGGGGACGCCGTGGGCCACTCACCTTTCCGGGAGCTCATCCCGACGCGGCGGAAGGAGGGCGGGGGGGCTTTGCGACAGCGGCGGCGGCGGCGGCAGCGACGCGGGAGCGGAGCCGGGCTGCAGCCTCCACTCGCTCCGCCAGCCGGGAGGAGGCGGGAACCGCGCCTGCGCCGCCGCTGCTGCTGCCGCCGCCGCTCCCGCGGGGGACTCAGCAAGACCCGCCCCCGGCCAGACCCGCCCCGCCCCCCCACCCGGTGGGGTCCTGACCCCCGCGCCCGGTTCCTTCCGCGCGCCCCGCACCCACACGCCCGCCCCGCCGGTGCGGAAACGACCCCCCACGACCTCCGCCGCTCCCGCTCTCGGCCTCCCCGCCCCCTCCCGCGTCCGGGGCCTCCGCCTCTCGCGCCCCCGCGGCTGGCTCAGGCCTCCCGCCTCTCACCCGCACCCGGCCGCGCGACCCTCGTTATCCAGCCACAGCCTCAGTCTTACGCACCCCGCCCAGTGGCGCGGCCCGCCTGTCCATGTGCCCTTCCTTGGCCCGCGCCTCCGCGGGTCTCACACCACCGCTCTTCGCGCGGCCTCTTCTCTCCTTTGGCTCCTCTACATCCTTGCATCCCCATGAGCGCCGCTTCCTCCTCTCAGGCGAGTGTGGAAAGGTCACAGGACCAAGAGCTGGGCAACCTGGGTCCTTCGCTAGCTGTGTGACCTTGGAGAAGTCATCTTATCTCTCGCCTTTACCTACCCCCCAGGATTGCTTGACTTTAGTGAAGGAAAAGTTGCAAATCGCATGGAAAGTAGGATGGCGCTTTTTACACATTGATTCAAGCCCCGCTCAAAAAATACCATGTGTACGACTGTGTAACACAACAACCCTACCAAGCAGTTATTTTTTCCTTTTTACAGTGAGGAAACTGAGTCCTAAAGAGGTCAAACAGTTTACTTAGCAATGATTCAAATTTAGGCCTGGCTGATCCAAACTTTCTGCATATCATGCATGCTTCCTAATAAAGATGTGAATTAAGTTGATGGTGGGACAAAATAACTGCAATGTTTTCTTGTTTATTTAAATAATTATAATACTTTGAAAGATAACCCTGATCATTTACTCTCTCTTTGGTTACACAACGGTTCTTAACTGACCAAAGTAGCTAGCCTTTATTCTAAAGACGCTAAATCCAAGGAACAACAAGCGCTGCTTGGACTTCAAGAGCTCTTTACTTTCTCAACTTTTTCCCAAAAATATCAAACCTACAGAAAAGTTACGAGTAAAGTATAATGAGCACCCATATTAACCCTTATTCACCAATTTTTAACGTTTCACCACATTTACTTTACCTGTGTATATGTGTGTGGTGTGTATAGGGCTTTTATTTGGTTATTTTGTTTTTACTGAATCATTTGAGTTTTTTACAGACATCGTTATCCTTTACCCCTAAATATTTCAATAAATATCTACTAAGAATAAAGATATTCTCCTACATAATCAGAATTCCATTATCATTCCAAGAAAATTTAATATTAATACTATTATCTGTAATATATTGAAGCCATATTCAAATTCTCAAAATGTCCATTATAGCTCACTTTCCTCCCCACCCCCCCATCCAGGATACAATCAAGGATCAAGCATTGCGCTTAGTTGTCATGTATTTGTAAACTCCTTTAGTCTAGAGTAATCCCTGGTTTTTTGTTTTTTTCTGTTATAACATTGACTCTTTTGAAGAATCCAATTCCACTGTTTTGCAGAATGCTCCTCAGTTTGTTCTCTATTAGAGTCAAGTTAAATAATTGTATCAGGCACTCTATCTAGATGATATTGTATCCTTCTTAGCACGTTGCCACTACAGGAAGGATATCACATCAGTTTGTTCCATTATTGATGATGTTACATTTAATCATCTCTCTATGGTGAAGGTACTTTTTTTCTTTTGTATTTGAAAAGTAGTCTGTGTGAAAAATGGGCAAAAGATTCAAGAAACAGACATTTCTCCAAAGAAAATACACCAGTGGATAAAAACGTGCTCAACATCATTAGAGAAATGAAAAAGCAAAACCACATGAAATACCACTTCATACCTAATAGGATGACTATAATTTTTTTAATGGGAAATAAGTATTGGCAAGGATGTAGAGACATTGGAATCCTCATACATTACTGGTGAGAATGTAAAACAGTGCAATCACTGTGGGAAACAGTGCTACAGTTCTTCAAGAAGCTAACCAACGAATTCTATGGTTCTAGGTACTCAAACAAATCCTTGTACAAAATGGTCAGAGCAGCATGAATCACAGTAGCCAAAAGGTTAGAAACAACCCAAAAATATCCACCCATGTATGAATGGATAAGCAAATTGTGGTAAAGACATACAATGAAATATTTTTCAGCCATAAAAAGGAATGCAGTGCTGATACAACGTGCTACAATATGGATGAACCTCCAAACCATGCCAAGTGAAAGAAGCCAGGCACAAAAAGTCACACATTATGAGTCTATATGAAACGTCCAGAATAAGCAAATCCACAGAAAGCAGTTTGGTGGTGGCCAATGGCTAGGGGGAGGGAAATGAGGAGCAACTGCTTAATGGGTACAGGGTTTTGTTTTGTAGTGAGGAAAATGTTTTGGAGCTAGATAGAGGTGGTGATGGCCACCTCTACCTGTAAATGTACTAAATGCTGCTGAATTGTTCACTCTAAAATGGTCAGTTTCATGTTATGTGAATTTCACCTCAGTTGTTTTTTTGTTTGTTTGTTTGTTTTGTTTTTAAGTAATCCGTGGGATAATACTTTGAGACTGTGTGAGCCTTTCCCCTAGAATCTTTCACTCTTTGGGTTAGCATCCATTCATGACGCTTGCCTGAATCAATTATTACTATAGTGGTTGTAGAATGATATTATACTCCTATCATTTCATCTGTTCCGTCTATGCTAATTAGGTGATATTTTTATGTGAGAAAAGCTTTCATTTCATTCCCACCACGCCTTTGTTTTCTTTTTGTTTTGGGCTTCTTTTTTGTTTTTGTTTTTAGTATCAATATTGACAGTAATTACTATCACCTTAATTTTTGATTCTTGAATTATCCTATATTTGACCAGGGAAGACACTTTCCACTTGCAATCCTTTGCACATGTCCCAATTTTTGAGCACCTGTTTCCTTTCTAGCACATGATATTCCAGTAAACCTGTGCTTTCCCCAACCAGGAACCAGAACCAGCCATTTCTCCAGTTTTGGCTCCTTACAGAAGGTGCTTAGAAGCTTTAAACCAAAGAAATCTGAGTTTGAAACCAGTTTTTTATTTTTAACAGCTTTATTGAGACATAATTCATATACCACACAATTCACCCATTTAAAGTTCAAACTTCAGTGGTTCTCAGTATATTCACACGGTGTGCAACCACCACCACACTCTAATTTTAAAACATTCTGTCATTCCTAAGAGATACTCCATACGTATTAGCCTACTTCCCCCAACCTCCCCTTGCCCAAGCCCTAGGCAACCACTTACTCCTTTCTGTCTCTATAGACTTGCCTATTCTGCACAAATCATATGAACACAATCATACAATATGTGGCATTTTGTGACTGTCTTCTTTCACTTAATGCTGAAACCAATTTCTGCTACTTAATTTCTGCATAACATTGGGCAAGTTACTTAATTACTGGAAAACAGTAATAACATTAATACCGACCATCCTAGATCAATATGATAATCAAAGAAGATAAGAAAATATTCAATAGATAGGAATTATCATTAACAATGGTTGAGAAACACTATCCAATCTGTTTGCTGGATTTCATGTATTCATTTATTCAACAAACACATACCAAACACCTATTATATAGCAGACATTATTCTAGATATTGAGTCTTCAGCACTGAACAAAGCACACAAACATCTCCCTGCCCTCATGGAGCTTACATTCTACTGCCAGAAGACAGAAAATAAACTAAGTACGTAAAACAGATATAAACTATGCTTACTATAGTAGATGGCAGTAACATCTATGAAAAGGACAAAAAAAAAAAAACGTAAAAAAACAGCAACCTGTTGGGAAAGTGTTTAGGAAAGTCCTCCCTGAGAAGGTAACAATGAAAGACCTTAACGTCTTTAAGGTCTAGTCTTTTTTACTTCTGTAAATTAGGAGAGAGCTCTATTTGCCACTGAGAATATTTGTGAATTGCTTTGAATGTGTTAAATTAAAATAGACCAACCTAATTGTCAATAAGCGCCTTAACATGTACTATATTAGATACTTAAAGAAAGAATAACAAATTAAAGACCTAGTCTCTGCCAATGTATAAATTAAAATTTTCTTTAAGATGCATCATAATTTAGAATGACATTTTAAAGGAAATACCAAAAAAAGAAAGGAAAAGAGCAATAGAGTATGGGTTTAATTTTTTTATTCTACCATCATTTATTGCTACATAAATAATTAATTATGTGAATATTATAAGTAAGAAGGGGAAGTATTAGATCTCTATAACAGTCGAAAAAAGAAGTGAAAAGGACTTTTGGCGGCCATGAAGCTTGAGAGATCCGGGCCGACCGAAGATTTAGGATCTCATCGTCTTCCCAGCCCTTCGACCCTCCCCCGAAGGTTCTCAATAAAATGGTTTGATACCCCCCCCTCCAAAAAAAAGAACTGAAAAGGGCAGTACATGTGCATTTTCCCCCCAACCTAGCACAACAGAATTCAAGACAAAAGTGTCATATTAATTTTTACCAAATATAAGAGAAAATTACAGAATGCTGTAAATCCAACCACTCTCTGATATTTCCAAGTAGAGCTACTAAATCGTGTGTGTGTGTGTGTGTGTGTGTGTGTGTGTGTGTGTGTGTGTGTGTATGAATCTTAGGAGATATATTCAATATGTCATAGAATTGGAAACAGGTTTGAGAGGTCGCATGAATCCATCTTGGGGCCTTTAGTGGGTGAGAACCTGGCCTCCTTCTAAAGGCTCACCAACACTTTTAAATTTTTAGGAAAATTACTTTATATCTGATCTATACTTTCTATTATGAAGCTTAAGCCTGTCTCTTGTTATTTCATTACTGTGTATTTCTCAGGGGTATCAGCACCCTTGTAACAGCAGTGTAACACAGAAATTAGCATACAGAAGGGGGCAGACGAGTGGCTCAGTTGGTTAGAGTGCGAGCTCTGGGCAACCGGGCTGTCGGTTCGATTCCCACATGGGCCAGCGAACTGCGCTCTCAGCAACTAGAATGAAGTCAATGAGCTGCCCCTGAGCTCCCCCAGTGCCCAGATGGCTCAGTTGGTTGGAGCGCGTCCTCTCAACCACAAGGTTGCCGGTTCAACTTCCCCAAGGGATGGTTGGCTGCGCACCCTGCAACTAACAACGGCAACTGGAACTGGAGCTGAGCTGCACTCTCCACAACTAAGATTGAAAGGACAACAACTTGACTTGGAAAAGTCCCAGAAGTACACACTGTTCCCCCAATAAAGTCCTGTTCCCTTTCCCCAATAAAATGAAAAAAGAAAAGAAATTAGCGTACAGAGTAGTGGAGCCAGACTCCCAGAGTTCAAATCCTAGTTCTGCCATTAACTAGCTGGTTAACCTTGGGCAAGTTACTCAGTTTCTCTGTGCCTCAGTTTCCTGATCTGCAAAATGTACACAGTAATATTACCTACCTTATACATTTGTACCTTATACATTTGTTGTGAGGATTGAATGAGTTATTTCACATCAAATGCTTAGAGAAGGATCTAAGTGTTCAATAAGTATTAGCTATTATACATATGCGTATTAACACATGTATTATCTATTGCTGTATAACAAATTTCTCCTAAATTTAGCAACTGAAAACAATAAGCATTTGTTATCTCACAGTTTCTGTGGTCCAGGAGTTTGGGAGCAGTTTAGCTGGAGAGGCAAGGTGTCACCTGGGTCTGTAGTCATCTGCAGGCTTGAGTAGGTTCAACGATCTGTTCTGAAGACGGCTCACTCACATGGCTGTTAGCAGGAGGCTCAGACCTTGCTGCCTGTTTCAGAGGCCTCACTTCCTCCACCTGGATCTTTCCATAGGCCTACTTGAGTGTCTGGCTTCCCTGAGAGTGAATGGTCCAAGAGAGAGCAAGGAAGAACCTGCAATGCCTTTTATGACCTACCCTCAGAAGTCACAATCCATCATTTCTGCCACATTCTGTTCTTTAGGGACAAGGGTAGCACGTGCTCAAAGGAGGGGAATGAAACCACTTAGGAAGGGAGGATTCTCAGAGAATATGTGGAAATGCTTTTAAACCACCACAAGGGGACATTCCTTCTTTCCTTTAGTGCCTTGGATTTGCCTTTGAGAATCCTTAGCTCTACTTCAGCTAATGTCTAAGCAGTAGAAACAAACGGGAATTTTCAACTCAACATTCTGACTAAAGAAAAGGGAATGTAGACTAGACAGATTATCTAGAGAAAATTATCAATAGTTAATAAGTTTGTTATAAATAAAATGCCTACTGTACACAACATCTTAGCTTACATAAGCCAGCTAAAAAAATGATTCCTGAAGACTTGCCCAGGCTGTATTAGGGTGGATTTAGAATATTGACTAATATGCCAGCACATAATCTAAATGGATTAAATGGTCTAGCCATAATAAATAATGCTGAGTTTTCCCACTCTGGTCTACCTTTCTTGCAAGTATTTAGACATGGATGTAATCATGATAGAAAGCTCATTTCTCAAATACTTCAACTCTCTGAGTATAAGAGTTTAGCTTTGCATTTTATTGTAACTGATTTTAAAATCAAATATAAAATCTAATATAAAAAGAAACTGAATATGCGGGGAGGTTGGTTAGCTCAGTTGGTTAGAGTATGGTGCTAGTTATACCAGGGTTGACGGTTCAATCCCCGCATAGGACACTGTGAGCTGCACCCTCCTTAAAAAAATAATTAATAAATAAATAAATTGAATATGTGCTCACAGTTAAACATGTATTCTGTTCTGGCATAATTCATAATCAGTTCTTCAAAAATGTATATTTGTAACTTTCAGGTAGGTATAGGTATTTTATATGGAGATAAAATATACTTTACCATTTAAAGCAGCTTTATAGTCATTATCATCATGTTTAATTGTATTTATTTTTTTTAACTTTTTATTTTTCCATAACGTACCTATAGAAACACATATAAATCACAAGGGTACAGCAAAGGGGAGATACCTGTGTTTAAAAATAGTGAACATTGCCAGTACTTCAAAAGCCCCCCTCATCCCTCCTGAGTCACTACTCCCACCAAGTAACCTCTATCCTGACTTCTAACAGCTTATTAGTGCTTCCTGGCTTTTTGTTTAATGGAAATGGAATCATATACTGAGTACTCTTTGGCATCTGGCTTCTTTTGCTCAACATTAGTGAGACTGAGCCAGCTGCTGCGTGTAGTAATATTTTCGGTTGTTGTGTAGTATTCCATTGTATGAATATACCTCTTATATTTTAATCCACTGGTGCCACTTATTAAACTATTGTCTCCTAACCCCAAATTCACTCTTCTATTCTCAGCTTTGTAATGAGGGAGCTGTGAATCCCATAATATTTCTTCTTTGCCAAAGGGCTCCAATTAGTTGTACCAGCTGGGGGCATTACAGGAGACTGAAGGCTGTAGAAGTGAGAAGTAACTTGTCCCTTCCTGCTGGCGAAAACGTCATTTCAACACAGACCTTTTAGAACAGCAGTTTGTTCCAGTCTCAGGTTTTATAATGCTCCTCAAACCAGCTTCATGTGTCCACTTAGAAGGACAATCAATACCATACGGTACGCCCTGCTCAGACAGCTGGGTCCCAGCTCCCTCCTCTAAGCTTCTGAGCGTTCATAAACCCACCTCCCCAGCGCTAGAGATGGACGCTGATTCCTGCATTATTACAGTTATCTCAGTGTCTCCTTTACCCTTTTTCAGTTTTCCAACACTTGTTCAACCAAACCAAATAATCATATATATATATATATATATATATAGAGAGAGAGAGAGAGAGAGAGAGAGAGAGAGAGAGAGAGAGAGCAAAAAAAAAAAATGCCTACACATTTTAAGAAAGATAAACTGTATTAAAATTGTAATACTCGGACCGGCCAGGTGGCTCAGGTGGTTGGAGAGCCGTGCTTCTAATGCGGTGGTCTCCCACACGATTCCTACATGGGCCAGTGAGCTGTGCCCGCTACAGCTAAGATTGTGAACAACAGCTCCCCCTGGAGCTGGGCTGCTGTGAGAAGCCGGAGGTTGGCATGAGCTGCTGTGTGCTGCCGCAGGCTTCTGAGTACTGCCGCAGGCTACCATGTGCTGCCATGAGCAGCCAGTGGCCAGCATGAGTGGCCAGCAGCCTGCGAGAGCTGCCGTGAGCTTCTGTGAGCGACCAACCGACAACAGGCGACTGACTGCCTCAGCCGGGGGGAGCGCAAGGCTCATAATATCAGCATGGGTCACAGCGCTGTGTCCTACACAACTAGACTGACAAACAACGGCTTGAACTGGAGTGGGCGGGGAAGGCAGAAGAAGGGGGAAAAATAATTGTAATACTCAATAAATATACCAGTAACAGAAAATGAATACAAGTCACATGTGACTTCTGCAATTACAAGTGGTGCTCAAAGTGGTTACCATCGACGTCCAGACACTTCTGATTATGGCAAACTACTGCTTGAGCAACGCTGACCAAAGTGTCCCCTTGTACCACTTGTATACATTATTTTGGCACCCCTGGTGTGTGTGTATGTTGTTGTTAAAGTAACTGGTCTAGCAGCACTAAAAAAAGTAAAAATTTCTGTTCTTTATGTTCTAATGAATACATGCTTATACAGTATTGTAAAGATTGAGAGTATTATATAATACTTTACATTTATAATGTACGTACCTAGAAATGGATTGCTAAGTCATAGAGTATGTGTGTGTTCACTTTTAGCAGATATTGCCAAAAAGTTTC
The DNA here is from genome assembly GCF_057876585.1 of Rhinolophus sinicus. NCBI lineage: Eukaryota > Metazoa > Chordata > Mammalia > Chiroptera > Rhinolophidae > Rhinolophus > Rhinolophus sinicus. Next base: position 48,820,337 of record NC_142504.1, read on the forward strand.
CCAGAGCAGTTGTACCAATAATTGCACTGATTTTAGGGCATTCCCAGGATCTCACACCTGATTCTCAGAACTTTTAAAATTTAGGATAAAAGGAAATAAACTCCACATCATTGTAATCTAATCTCTACTTCAGAATTTCTATGTTGCAAGGCTAAAGACAACTAGACTCTATTGTTGGAGGACAGAATTTGCATCCTAATTCCTCTATCAGTGCCTGGCATATCATAGGTGATGTTGAATAAATATTAAGAATAAAAGGGGGGGGGTGGCTGGTTAGCTCAGTTGGTTAGAGCGTGGTGCTGATAGCACCAAGGTTGCCGGTTCGATCCCCACATGGGCCACCGTGAGCTGTGCTCCCCACTCCCCAAAAAAGAATAAAAGGCAATTTAAACCTGTCCTTTTTTACTTTTGACCTAATGTGAAATAGTGCTGTAAACTGAGATCAGTTGTATCTAGAAGATTCTCATTAACCCCAGCATGCATTCCACTGGGCAGCTGTGGATGGACAGATCATAGTTTGCAGAGGTTGCTTCTATTGCCCTGTAAGACGGATTTCTCTCCTCATAGTCCACTTAAATGAACTGATGTAGGAGCAGACCCAACACAACAGTGGCAGGGGGTCTGCTTATGAACTGGGGCAGCTGTGTCTTGCACATCAACCTCACCGTTCAAACCTGCTCTCAAGATCCTTTAATGGAGATCCCAAACTGAATTGAATCCCCTCGAGATTTATGCTTAGAGTAACTCAGACTTCAGAGTGCTCCCCTCAAACCTCTGTGATGTCTTAAGAATCACCTATACAAGCCCCAGGGCAAACAATTCACATCTGCAGACCCCACCTGAAACCTTCACAGGCCGAACGCTCAAGAACCAATGGGTTTTTAGCACCTGCTGGGGACTCAGGAAAAAAGTAGCAGCTCACTAGAAAATGTTAATATAGGAGGCTGACCACCATCTAGTACTCTTAAAATCACTCAACAAAACTTAGGACGGGGGAAGGAGGAGGAGAGTGAAGGCAACACATACACTTATTTATCAAATAATCTTTATGCTTTCTAGAACAACACAGTTTCCAATTGCATGAACCTATTTTTATTTTTATTTTATTTTTTTCAACAAACCTATTTTTATATAATACAGGATTGTTAGGGTGGTGTTCTGATTCTACAAGCAATATAACCTTACTGAGATTCCATTAACAGAGTACTCAAAACAATTCATAAAGTGCGAACTTTTTCATTGCCATAATGGCGAGGAAGCAGACATACCTAACTGTGAATTACAGACAATTACATCTTTGAATCTCTAGGTATGTAAGGCATATTTTTGTGATTCATCGCAGGCAGTGACTTATAGCAAATGGATGTCTCCTTTCTGACTCCTCAAACATTTCTTCAGTTCTCATTCTTTCCCTCTCCTTTCCCCATGCTGTCTAATGCCAGATTCAGTCACCTGACACCTAAAGATCTGCCCTCCACAAGATGGATATTGCCTCAATTGTCTATTGCTGCATAACAAAGCAACCCAAAATTAGTAACTTAAAACAATAATGATTTATTATTTCTCACAATTCTGTGGGTTCACTCGGCAGTTCTGGTCTCATTTGGGCTCACTCATGCTGCTGCATCCATCTAGTGGGTCAGCTGGAGGTGGAGGGCCTAAAATGACCCCCTCCATACATCCGGGGCCTTGAAGGGACTGGAAGGGTGGGACCTCTCTCTCTCCATGTGGTGTCTCATCATTATTTAATCTGTCTGAGCTTCTTTACATGGCAATTCCCAACAGAGTGCAGGCCCAAGCTGTGTTGGCTCTAGGACTCACACAATGTCATTTCCACACTATTCTATTGGTTTAAGCAAACCCTAAGGTCAGATTCATTGTAAGAGGCAACCATACAAGGGTGCGAATTCAGGGAGGTATGATTATCTGGGTCATTGTATAACAATCTGTCATTGGTGTGTGTGTGTGTGTGTGTGTGTGTGTGTGCCTGTGTGTGTGTGTGTGTGTGTGTAGTCTTGTAGGACTTCATTTGAGGCATGCTTGCCAATGCACCTCACACTGCCAATTTCTGGCTAAAATAATAATTTCAAATCCATCACAAAGTTTTTTTTCAAAACCACCCTGTGAAATCAGTAAGGGTGTATGCCCCTGTGGTATAATAGTAAATATATTTGGTCTTTGATCCCAGTTCTTGGCACAGAACTTCTAAAAACTTTGGCGTTACCTGAGTAATAGGAGTGTCTTTTGTTATTCATAATAACCCGCTTAGATCACACTTGGCCGGTTTAGGGTGGGACACCTGGGTAGCCTCAAGATGAGGCTGGTCACCAGAAAGATTGAGTGATGAGAAAATTGGAACTTTCAGCCCTAGCCCTGACCTCCTGGGAGGAGAGAATTGCTAGAGATTGAGCTCCATAAAAACACTTGAACGTGATTCAAACTTCCAGGCTGAAGCATCAAGTTTCTGGGAGGGTGATGGACCTGGAGAGGCCAGGGAAGCTCTGTACATCTCATCACCCAACACCTTGCCCTACGCATCGCTTCTATTTGGCTGTTCCTGAGTTGTATCCTTTATGCTAAACCAGTAAAATACCTTCCTGAGTTCTGTGAGCTATTCTAGCAAATTTCGAAACCTGAGGAGGGAGTTGTGGGAATCCCTGATTTCCAGCCAGTCAGTCAGAAGCCTGGGTGGTGTCTCCAGGACTTGCACCTGGTGTCTGAAGCTAGGAGTGGGGAAGCACGCTCTTGTGGGACCTCGCCCTTATGCTATGGGGTCTGTGCTAACTCTGGGTGGTCTCAGAATTGAACTGAATTGTTGAACACTCAGTTGGCATCCTGAGAATCAGAGAATTAGTTGTTGGTGTGGAAATCACCCCCAGAGTCCCCATTTTGCAGTAGGGAGGAAAGCTAGGATACACTCAATCCTTTAACTCACATACATTTCTTTTTCCATATTATTTCCTCCTCTTTAAAAAACAAAACATTATTTTATGAATCGTAAGACATTGCCCATGCCGCCCTTATAGGTGTAAAAGAACTAGAGACCATTAAACCTAAAACCAATAGGGAAAAAATGAAGAGTAAGAGTTCTTGGGAGAGCCACATCAGTAGTCAGACTCTCCAGCTGCAGCAAAACTTCCTGGAGGGAATCAAAGCTCTTAAAAACCAGTCCAAACTTCCAAGAAAAAATTGAGTTGACAGTCACACATTTATACATATGCATATATATTACCACCAGAAGTGAGGTATCTAAGCTGTCTGAAAACAAACTGAATATCATGAGAGCAAACTTACTTGCTAGTAGTTCCTGGCAAGCAATAAAATCAATTTTAATCAATTTTAACAGAGATAGTGATGCTGGAAGTGTCCAGAAAATTAGTTATGCTTAGATATATAAAGGGAAAAAATCAAATATATGATGACGGAAGGAGAACTGACTCTGGGTAATGAAAACACAATGTGATTTTATAGATGATGTAATACAGAATTGTATACCTGAAATCTATGTAACTTTACTAACAGTTTTCACCCCAATAAACCTAAATTAAAAAAAAAAAAGAAAAGAAAGAAAGAAAAAGCTTGCAATGAATATTTTTAGTGGGATAAGTTCTGAAAAATAGACCAATGTCTTCTAAAAGTAGTTCTATAACGGTACTACAAGGTAGTTCTATAATGACAAGCTACACTTACCGAGTATCATCACTTCTAATGCAGTTGGGAGCCCCTCTCACTTGTAGCACCTCGGACAGAAGTTCACATGGTTTTTGTTGTTCTTCTTTCTTCATTAGCCTCAGCAGCTTTCAGGGCTCTTGTTTAGGATTCCACCTTAGACCCTCCGTGGTCTATGAACACACATCTCCACTTCTTCATCTTAAATCTTAAAGCAAAACTGTCTTCCAAGTAGTTTTCCCCCTAGATACTTTTGTTTGACTACATAAGCTCGTGGTTTTTAAAAATGTAAATGTAGGGCCGACCCGGTGGCTCAGGCCGTTGGAGCACGATGCTCCTAACTCCGAAGGCTGCTGGTTCGATTCCCACATGGGCCAGTGGGCTCTCAACCACAAGGTTGCCAGTTCGATTCCTCGAGTCCTGCAAGGGATGGTGGGCTGTGCCTCCTGCAACTAGTAACGGCAACTGAACCTGGAGCTGAGCTGCACCCTCCACAACTAAGATTCAAAGGACAACTTGACCTGGATGGAGCTGAGTAGTCCTGGGAAAAACACACCACTCTTCCCCAATAAAAAAAAGAAGTCTTGGAAATACAAACTGTTCCCCAATAAAGTCCTGTTCCCCTTCCCCAATAAAATCTTTAAAAAAAGAAAAAATATAAATGTATAATCCTGGGAAAACAGGTAAAAATACTTTCACACTTAGGATACGAGATTATTGTCTTTCCCTGGTTACTTAGTCTCCTAACCCAGGCTCTCTCACTACAATTATCCTGCGCTACTAACGGTATATCAGATGTCCCTCATCCCCTGCTTTAGACTTCTGACTGCTAGTCACAGCAGTGGATGCTTACTTCCCATAGCCCTAATGGGAGAAAAAGCTCACTTGTTCTTAATGCCCTTGAGCCACCCTTACCATCTCTCTACTCTTTGGTCATGTACCAGAACTGCTACTGTACTTCCAGTAGCAGACATCAGTGAACACCTACCATTTTCCTTTTCCTCCACCCTGACAGAGCTCTATTATTTTTATTTTTCTGTGCCCATCATCCATGATTTGAGTACATTTTTTTTTTAAAGATTTTATTGGGGAAGGGGGACAGTGTGTACTTCTAGGATTTTTATCCAAGTCAAGTTGTTGTCCTTTTCAGTCTTAGTTGTGGAGGGTGCAACGCAGCTCCAGGTCCAGTTGCCATTGCTAGTTGTAGGGGGCGCAGCCCACCATCCCCTCGAGGAGTTGAACTGGCAACCTTGTGGTTGAGAGCCCACTGGCCCATGTGGGAATCGAACTGGCAGCCTTCGGAGTTAGAAGCACGGAGCTCCAACCACCTGAGCCACCAGACCGACCATGAGTACATTTTGATTGATGGAAGCCAGTGGTTCTCAAACTTTTTGGGCTCAGGATCTCTTGACACTCTTAAAAATGGTTGAGAACTTGAAAGAACTGTTGTGTTATATATTGCTACTCCTATTAGAAATTAAAAGCAGAAAATATCTATTTGTTAATTTATTTTAATATAACAATAATATATCCAGTGTAGGTTAACTTAAATAACATTTTCATGAAATAAATAACTGTATTTTCAAAAATAAAACATTTAGTTAGAAGAGTGGCATGGTTTTACATTTTTGCAAATGTCTCTGATGTTTGATTTAATAGAAGACAGAATCTCATATCCACATCTGCATTCAATCCATTCCATCCCATGTCATATAGGCTCTGGAAGACTGCACTGTCCACTCCTGAGAGAATGAGAATGAAAAGGAAAATATGAAAAATGAAAATAGACTAGACTATCTAAAAGGATCTCCAGGGCTTCTCAGACCACATGTTAGGAGCCAATCACGATGGTCCTTTAGAGGCAAGTGTGTGACCCAGTTCTCAATGAGACACAAAGGGACCTTTTCTAGAGGGCTTTTGGAAAAGGTATCTTTGCTCTTGAAAAAAAAAATTGTTTGTCAGCCAGTGATTTGTTTAAGAATAGAAACCACTCTAAATATAGCAAACAAAAAGGTATCTAAGGCACCGGCCCGGTGCCTCAGGCGGTTGGAGCTCCGTGCTCCTAACTCCGAAGGCTACCGGTTCAATTCCCACATGGGCCAGTGTGCTCTCAACCACAAGGTTGCTGGTTCGACTCCTCGAGTCCCACAAGGGATCCCCCTGCAACTAAGATTGAACACGGCACCTTGAGCTGAGCTGCCGCTGAGCTCCCGGATGGCTCAGTTGGTTGGAGCGCATCCTCTCAACCACAAGGTTGCCCGTTAGACTCCCACAAGGGATGGTGGGCTGTGCCCCCTGCAACTAGTAATGGCAACTGGACCTGGAGCTGAGCTGCACCCTCTACAACTAAGACTGAAAGGACAAAAACTTGACTTGGAAAAAAGTCCTGGAAGTACACACTGTTCCCCAGTAAAGTCCTGTTCCCCTTCCCCAATAAAAATCTTTAAAAAAAAAAAAAGGTATCTAAGACAGAAAATAATGGACTTATAAGGTCATCGAAAGGGCTGGAAGAGTGTCGGAGCCTGCCAATGAGACGAACGGTTCCTGAAGTGGGGAGTGAGGATTGAGAAAAAACAGACAAGAGACAAAGATGGGATCGGGAGGGCGAGCAGTTCTAATTAGACTGCTGCGCCTACTTTATTTTTTAGCTTTCTTTTATACACACAGAAACAAGAAGGTTACATAAAGCGGCTGAGGCAGCAAGTACAGATTAGTTATGTTTTCTCAAAGTTTGGCCCTGACTGTCTTTAGACCTTTTGATATTTTCCCATTCCCAGGGCAGCAGGTGTCTGTTTGTTCTTTATGCTTATCAGAGTTCCCCTTAGCGATCCTCCCAAATTCTGCTTGAAGTTACATTTTCTTAACCCTTAATGCTCCGGCTCCCTACAGAAGAGCACATGCCAGAGGCTACCATTGGACTTTGGTACGACATCACATCACTGCAGCTGCAAGTCAAAGCTTATGAAGCTACCACAACTGCTTCACACTCACAAATCTGGTGGTTAGACCTGAGATTCCATTGTAAACACTCACCACCTCTGTCATCACAGTGACAAGAAAGCAGTTTCCATCTCACTTTCACCTTTGTCTCTCTCTACTACATGTAGTTGGCAGCACCTGATTCATAGCTTCTGGCTTCCAAGGAATCTGGAAAATATGATTTTTAGCTTTTTAGACCCTCTAAATAAAAGATAAGTAGAATAAATGTTGAGAGAATCAATCCAAGGATCCACCACAAAAGGCAAAAAAAGACATGATTTTCTTCCTACAGGATGCCATGGTACCTGGCAACCACGAGGGGAGCTCAGCGGAAGTTGGTGAAAACAACACGCTGAGATGGCAGAAGAAATGGAGAAAGACACTGGGTCTTTGACAACATAGCTGAGCTACTCAGTTACCAGACTCTGAAACTGCTGACCTCTAGTTTTGTTGTTCTGTAAAATAAGAAATCTCTTTATTTGAACCGTTTTAAGTTGGGTTTTCATCCAAACTCTCCTTTCTTCCCCTGCAGGTTTCTCCTGCCTTCAAGCCTTTGCCTTTAGGCTTTCATCTGTACGAAATAAACAATGTCTTCTCTCCTTTCATTCTCAGCTACAATCTTCTTACTATGCTTCCTCTGAAGAACGCAAGTTACTATAATATCATGTCTCTAGAGAGCGGAGGCACTCACATAAATGGTAAGATTTTACAGGTCCATTAAGGCTCCTAAGTTCAAATATCTTCCCCTCCATCATATACAGAGACTTCACCATTAGAAAGTCATTTCTTTGAGGGGAGACATTTTTATCTCCAGAAGTCATTTTTAATTTATAGATGAAATTATATAATGTCTTGGATTTGCTTAGAAATGATCCAGGGGTGGGGATAAGGTATGGGTAGGAATATAGATGAAACAAAATTGGCCATGAGTGGGTAAGAATGTTGAAGCTAGGTAATGGTACATAGGAGTAGAAAAAAAATTATTTTGCATATGTTTGAAATTTCTCATATTAGACCATTAAAAGAAATTATCTTGAAAATTACAAACACTTCACCTGAGGGTTATACAATAAGAGATTATCAGACATTAAAACTTAAAAGGTGGGCCAGCCTGGTGGCTCAGGCTTTTGGAGCTCCGCGCTCCTAACGCGGAGGGCTGCCAGTTCAATTCCCACATGGGCCAGTGAGTTCTCAACCACAAGGTTGCCAGTTCGACTCCTCGACTCCCACAAGGGATGGTGGGCTTCACCCCCTGCAACTAAGATTGAACACGGCACCTTGAGCTGAGCTGCCACTGAGCTCCCGGATGGCTCAGTTGGTTGGAGCATGGGCTCTCAACCACAAGGTTGCCGGTTCGACTCCTGCAAGGGATGGTGGGCTGTGCCCCCTGCAACTAACGATGGCAACTGGACCTGAAGCTGAGCTGCGCCCTCCACAACTAAGACCGAAAGGTCAACAACTTGAAGCTGAACAGAACCCTCCACAACTAAGATTGAAAGGACAACAACTTGACTTGGAAAAAGACCTGGAAGTACACACTGTTCCCCAATAAAGTCCTGTTCCCCTTCCCCAATAAAATCTTTAAAAAACAAACAAACAAACAAAAAACTTAAAGGGCATTCTATGTTCAAATTACATTCCGTTGCAAGAATTAGACTCGAAGACATGTGAGCTTCACTGGAAGGAGAAAAGGATGAGGCAGAGGTTGCTGCACATGGTGGTCTGACAACCATATGCTACAGTCATGTTGACATGTTTTGTTGGCCCACGCAGTTCGTAGTGAAGCATGGTTAAAGTTATTTTGCTACCTATATTCAAATATTAAAAGGTTTTATGTAAATGAATTCAGATTTTCATCTTATGCTAAAAGCGTAAGGTCTGTCCACACTGGAACCTCATTCCCAGAAGCAGCATACATTCTCTTGTTTGCCAGAAACCTCACCAAGCTAGCTTGACACAGAGATATTCAGTGCAGATAGTAGGGCCAGGTTGCTCTGGGCTTGCATCTTGGCTCCACTACTTTGTGCTCTTAGACAAGTAATTTATTCTCACAATTTCCTCATGTGTAAAATGGGGATTATAATAGTGACTATGTCAATGGCTCATGAGGAGATTAAATGAGTCCACTATGTCAAGTGCTTAGAAGAGTGCTGAGCACATGGCAAGGGCAATGTATTTGTATATATTCTTAATCAGAATTATCATCATCAGTATCAATTGTTAGCTTTTGAGTTTACCATCCCTGGCTCAGACTCTCAAACTTTAATGTCTATTAGAAACATAGTGTTCACCTTCAAACACAAATTATCAGGTCCCAACCGAACCTTGTTCAGTAGGTTCAATTTGGGGACCATGGGATGTGAATTTTAACAAGGAGTCTGATATTCAAACATCTTTTGATATTGCACCCCAACAGTAAACAACATTTGAGCAAATCATGCTGAATATGACATTTACTTATTTCTTATACAGTTATTACATAAATTATGGGACAAATATATTATTGGGAAGAAGACCCTCTGACAATGAAGGCAGAGACTGAAGTGCATAACAAACCAAGAAATGCCAGGAATCATGGGCGGCCGCCAGAAGCTAGAAAGAGACAGGAGGGCTTCTTCCCCAGCACCTTCACAGGGAGCATGGGCCTGGTGACACCTTGATTTCAGACTTTGAGCTTTCAAACCAGTGAGAGAATGCATTTCTTTGTTTTAAGCCACCCCGTTTGTTACAGCAGCCCTAGGAAACTAATAAAAGATCCCATGGTTGGAGAGGTCTTTTGGGTCTTTGAGAAAAAGATATGAGAACAGGGAGGAAAAAGACAAATTTCAGGCACTGTTCTTCAGTTTTTTCTTTCAACAATCTACTAGCACAACTCTTAGTTCTATGTCACATTCCAAGCAATTATTATTAATAATCTATTTTTCTATTTCCTTTATCCTGTTAACCTAAAAATGAAAGGCCTTTCAATGTGAGAGACAACAAGGATTTACTTGAGATTTAAAAGAAAAGAGAAAGAATAGCTATTTGGGAAGCACTGATTCAGGCAGAAGCCCAAATCGTGTTCTGATTAAGAGATAAAGGCAATGGGTATTTATGAGAAGGGGAAGGGAACAATTACATCAATAAAGGAAAGCATTTTTACTGGTACAGATAACACAACATAGTAATGTTTATTCTGAAGAATGGCCTTATTTTTAATTTTCAGCCTGGTAGTCATATCTGCTTTCTTGTTATCTTTGCAAACAGTTCTTTGGGATACAATGTTGTTTTATACCCTGTCCAAAGGTTATTTTGCCCAATTTTAACATTCCAAAGGTTTGAGAAATAACGCTTTCCAGGCAGTTCCTCTGGGATGGCAAGTCCAACTCCCTTTTAAAGTGGTGTTATTTTTTTACATTGATTATTTATTTGCTAATTATTTATTTACTTTATCCTACTTCTATTTATCAGCCCTTTGACAATCGTGGCAAAAATCTATTTTTTATTGTGTATTTCAGATATGCTGGTGTGACTGCAACTGTGGGACCTCAGTAAATATTTGTTTACTAACTAACCTAAGACATAAGAAAGATCTCCTAAAAGATACATATCACAGAGATGCTTACATTTCTACAGCTTAGAGAGAGTCCACTTAGTTCTCTTTTATGCTGAATGTGTGGTGCCTAACGTAACATTTCTTACCAATAAAATTGAATAGAAACATTTTTTTCCACATAAAAGTTCTCATTTATTAGTCTTCTCATGAAAATCTGCTCATTCACCACAGACAGAATCACGGACAAATCGTTACTCCTTTTTGCCAGCACCAACATAGGACTTTGCAGCCCCTAACTTTGTTCATTCTGTTCTTGTGTGCCTTTTGCTGAGGTCTTTTTCTTCTCATACAGGACGTGTCTTACAAGTCTATGTTTGAGTTCATTTTCCTTTGCATAATCCAAGGAATCATAACTCATGCCAAAGCCAGTTGTCCTGCCACAACCGAAATGGGCTCTGAATCCAAATATAAAGATGATACCTGGTGTGGTTGATGGGAAACTGACCTTAAAATGGTTCCCTGCCACGTGGAACGGAGCTAAAATGGTGGCCCCAGTGGAGAGAAAAGTCCCCAGCCTAAGCCCCAGCCCACTTCCGCATAACCCCCTCCAAGCCACACCTTGAGCCAATCACCAGATGACACCTACCCCTTCCCCAACTCAAGGAAGGCCCCATCCCATAAAAACCTGCTCAAAACCTTGCTAGGGGCTCAGTCTTTTGGGAAGGATCCCGCTGAGCCCGCTGGTGTAATAAAGCTGTGTTCTCCCTGATCTCTGCATGCAGCTTGAGTTTCTTGGTCATTGCCATTTTTCTGCAACATTTGGTTCCCTGACTGGGAAACCCAACCGCGCTGGCCCCTTCCACCACCCGTGTGGGGCGAGAGGCGGGCCACGGAGTGACAGGGAACCTGAGAAGGGTATAGGTGCTGTGGGGACAGAGCCCCAGAGAGTACTTTACAGGCTCTCGGCCTCACGTGAAGGGGTACTGGCTCGGGTGGTGAATGGCCGTCGGCTGTGGCTGATTGGCCGTCAGCTGTGGCCGGTTAGCCGATTGGCCGCTGGTATAACTGCTGCGGCTATGAAGGATTGTGGAGGATTGCCGAAGATTGCCGAGCAGAGCCGAGGAGAGCGGAAGAGGAGAGCCGAGAGAGAGGAACAGAGGAGAGAGTGGAGGAGAGTCGTCGGTCGGTCGGTTGGCGGAAAAGCGGACGGCAGGTCAGCGTCCGGTGGGCCCAGCCTCCAGTGAGACCATAGTGGTATGGCTCCCCTACCTATGGCTCCGTGGGTGTTCCTTTTCGGCCTCACCATATCCTGCGTTCTTGTGTGGGGAGCGGGAGCAGAGACCCCGCAGGCCGCCCCGCCTGAAAGATGGCGCGGCGAGAAGGCCTCCGTGCATGACAAATGGCGCAGCGAGCAGGGTATGGCGCCGGCCAAAACTCTCCGAAGGCTGGTGGAACAGTTTGTGTGTGTGAAAATGCAGTCTCAGGAGGCCCATGAGGAGCGACACCAGGAACGGGAGGCGCAGTCTGCCTGGGAGACTCGAGCCTCCAGGTGGCACACCACCTTCTTGGCCATAGAAGGCGTTGTCCTCCTTTTGTTGATCTGCTGTGGCCTTAAGCTCCGAGGGTGGTGGACATCTTACAAGGAGGCCTCCACCCACTCAGACACCTGGCACGGTGAGCAAGATTCCGACCAGGTAGGAATGGCGTCTGACTCTGGGCAGGAGGACGTGTGGCCCCCACACAGTATATGGTGTTCGGTGGCCACTGTTCTCAGGAGTTGGACCCCCAAGGAAGGGTGGGAGGACATGGACGGCTCTCTGGCCAGTGTGGAGAGGGCCCTGCAGGCTCTGGCTGAGCGGTTGCCGGAGGAGGAGAAGGCTACAGCCGGCCGCGTGGGCTGGATGTTCCTCAAGGCCTTGAGTCTCAACACGGAAAATGGGCTTAATGAAATGGCCCAGGTGCCGAACCAGGTGTCTCGGTTGGAAGTGCTGGAAGCCCGGGTCTGCCTGTTAGAACAGGGGCCCCAAGGTGGAGACTCTGAGGCAGAGGCGGAAGAAGCAAGTGGAGACAATATAGCTCCCAACCCCCAAGCCCGGCCAATCTTTAAGCAAAGGGTAAAACGTGAGCAACCTTTGGGCCCTGGGGGCATTGCTGCTGGCAACCCAGATGTGACTGAGTTCACAACCTACACCCCATACACTCCCACTGAGTTGCAGGAGCTGGGGAGGCGGTACAGACAGCTTGGCTATTATGTTTATGGGATGAGGGAGCAGACAGCATTCTCTGCTCCCCAGGCGAGATGGAAAAGCTAGCCTTCGTGACAGTGCATCCGTCCCTGTGACAAAGGTTACAAAACTGCCATAGGTTGGCCAACAACCAGGGCAACCATTCTCTAATGGCGCAGCGAGCAGGGTCTCCCGCATGACAGGTGCACACCGCCAATTTCGGTAGACCCCGAACCGGACCTTCCCCGGGTGACCACAGCCCGCACCTCCCCAGCTGGACCCGCTGGGGGACCAGGGACAACCAGCAAGATCCTCCCGTCGGACCAGGTAAGCCCTGGGGCCACTGTCCAAGTCAGTCCTGTCCCAGGTGACAGAAGGGGTGCCTGATCACCTCCCGGTAGGTTCTTATAACCTACCTAGACAGGGAGGCTCTTGGGAGGGTGTCTACCTGCTGTGACTGTGTGAGTGCCTGATTGCTCGATTCCACCACCTTGGTTAGGGAATCCGAGTGGGCTCCACCCTGATTCTCCCGAAGCGTCATACGGCATAACGGTCATCCACTCCACGGAGTGTCCTGGTCCGGGGCTTATACAGATAGACCTTAGCCAAGACGCTCCTAAGCTGCCGCGAGGGATGTGAGCAGAGCAGCACCTGAGTGAACTCCCCCCCCCCCCCCCGCGACATCGTACACTGTGGAAGGAAACAGAGTAAGCCCACAGTCTTAGACTGGATGTTAAAGAATTTTTAAAAGGGTTTTGGTGGAGACTATGGAGTTCGCATGACCCCAGGAAAATTAAGAACCTCTGTGAAGTAGAATGGCCCATTTTTCACATCGATTGGCCGTCATAAGGAGCCCTAGACCTGGCCGGTAGTCTGACATTTCTACATCGTGGTGACCGGCAATCCTGGTCACGCGGATCAATTTCCATACATCGACTCCTGGTTGGAAATTGCCAGGACCTTTCCACCTTGGGTACGGTTCTGCTCTAGTAAAAAGGGACAGTGTAGGATTCTCGTGGCCCAGGCCCCAAAAGGAACGCCCAACGCCCCTCCGACAAAGACCATTCACCAAGGGGACCCTGAGGAGGAGCTGCCAATCCCGCCGCCACCATACATCCCACCAGGCCTGCCAACCACTCCAGATGCAATCCCGGACACCCCGCCACCCTCCGTTTTGCCGCTAGCCGCTCAACCCAAGGATCGACCCGCAGAGCCCACACCCCAAGATCCCATCCGCCGACTTCGGCCCCGAAACATCCCAGCCCTCCAGATGCCTCTCCGCGAGACCCGAGGTCCTAATCTCATGGGCCCGGACAGCGCCCTTCAGCCGGGTTGGCCTACGATCTACTATCAGCCTTTCACAACCACTGATTTCCTAAATTGGAGACACCACACTCCAGCGTATTCAGAAAAACCTCAGGCCATGATCGACCTCATGCAGTCCATCGTCCAAACGTATCGGCCTACCTGGGAAGACAGCCAACAGCTGCTTCGTACCATCTTCAACACTGAGGAGAGGCGGAGAATTCTACAAGAAGCCCGAAAATGGCTCGAGGAGATGGCTCCTGCAGGCGTCATGGACGTCGGGAGATGGACGAGGCTGCCCCTGAGAATCGACCCTACTGGGACTTCAACACGGAAGAAGGTAGGGGCGCTATCAGAAGGTATCAAGAGGCCATTCTGAGGGGTCTCTGACAGGGAGAGAAGAAACCAACAAATATGTCAAAAACGGCTGATGTAACTCAAGACGGGGAAGAAACGCCCGGGGACTTCTATGAGGAACTATGTGAAGCTTTCCGCATATACACTCCGTTTGACCCAGAGGCGCCAGAAAATCAGCGAATGGTAAATGCGGCCTTTGTTGCACAGTCGGCCCACGACATCTGCCGAAAACTCCCAAAGCTTGAAGGTTTTGCTATGATGAACATCACTCAACTGTTAGAAGTAGCTAACAAGGTGTTCTGCAACCGTGACAACACAACCAAATGAGAAGCCGATAAGAGGATGAGACAGAAGGTAACTCTACTGGCGGCGGCACTCCAACAAAACACCAACTCAAGGAGAACTACAGGACAAACAAGAAATCCGGCACAGCCTCGGAGGAGGCTCAAGAAAGATCAATGTGCCTACTGCAAGGAGATGGGACACTGGAAAAATGCATGTCCCTATCGGCAGCGGCCTAAACCCAGAAGCCATCCGTGGCCTGCCCCTCCTGCTGAAAAGGAACCTGAGTTCATCGGCCTGGCCGGCATAGACTCTGATTGACAGGGACGGGCTCTCTACTGCTAGGCCCCCGAGAGCCCACGGTTGATTTAGACATAGGGTTGATTTATCCAAAAGATAACCTTTATGGTAGACACAGGAGCAGAACACTCAGTGGTTACTACCCCGGTGGCTCCCCTTACTAATCGGACTGTAACCATCATGGGGGCCACCGGAGATCAGGCAATAAGTAAGCCATTTTGCCGGTCCCGAACCTGCAAGGTGGGGAGCCACGTAGTATTCCATGAGTTCTTATATATACCAGAGTGCCCTATCCTGCTGCTGGGGAGAGACCTACTCACCAAGTTAGGGGCACAAATTTCCTTCAAGCCGTCCGGCCAAACAACCATGAACTTGAGCCCTGCCGAGCCACAGCTCATCCTGTCCCTCAACATGCCAGGGGACGAAGAATGGAGACTATTTGAATCAGAGGCCACCGAGACAAACCCTGAATTCTACCTAACTGAGGTACCAGGGGTGTGGGCGGAGGACAATCCTCCCAGACTTGCCAGCCAACGGGCCCCGGTCATAATTGAACTAAAGGCCGGGGCCCAGCAGCAACGGATTCGACAGTACTTGATCTCCAGGGAAGCCCAGATAGGCATCCAGATACATCTTTAACGGCTGAAAGATGCGGGCATCCTCGTTGAGTGTCAGTCCCCCTGGAACACACCGCTGCTCCCCGTCAAAAAACCAAATGGCAAATATCGCCCAGTTGAGGACCTCTGCACGGTGAATCAAGTAACTCAGTCTCTACATCCAGTAGTTCCCAATCCCTACACCCTTCTCAGCCAGGTCCCAGCGGAGGCCACCTGGTTCACATGCCTGGACCTCAAGGATGCCTTCTTCTGTATCCAACTGGTCCCGATAAGCCAACCCATCTTTACCTTCGAGTGGACTGACCCTAACTCAGGGTGTCTAATGCAGCTCACCTGGACGAGGCTTCCACAAGGGTTTAAGAACTCCCCCACACTATTCAGTGAGGCCCTGGCTTCTGACCTCATGAGTTTCCCACAAGAACAAACCAACTGCACCCTGTTACAATATGTAGATGATCTCCTCGTCGCCTGCCCAACCAGAGAGGCCTGCCACCAGGCCACAATTGCCCTCTTACAACATCTGGCCACCAAAGGGTACTGAGTGTCCTGGGAAAAAGCTCAACTCTGCAGACAGGAAGTCAAATACTTGGGCTTCATAATCACCCAAGGAAAACGGGCCTTCAGCGCAGAGCGAAAAGCAGTTATTACCAACCTTCCGTGGCCCACCACTAAGTGGGCCCTACGTGAATTTTTGGGGACAGCTGGATTCTGTCGGATCTGGATCCCCAGGTTCTTGGCCATAGCCCGACCACTTTATGAGTCACTCACTGGACAGGGCAAACAACCCCTAGAATGCAGAGAGGCACAGGAAAAGGCCTTCACGGAACTCAGAGACTTGCTTGGGAGAGCCCCGGCTTTAGGTCTACCTGATACAGAAAAACCTTTCTGCCTATTTGTCCATGAAAAGGACAAAACGGCATTGGGGCTCCTAAACCAAACAGTTGGACCCTGGATGAGGCCTATCACTTACCTGTCCAAAAGACTGGACCCGGTTGCTTCCGGGTGGCCCCCATGCCTGCTGGCCTTAGCCCCTACAGTGCTCCTCATCTGGGAAGCTGACAAGCTCACCCTCGGACATCCACTCACAGTCAAGTTTCCCCATTTTGTAATTACGCTCATGAACTGTCAGGGTCCACGATGGCTCTCCAACACCAGGCTCACCCAATACCAAGGGCTCCTTCTGGAAAATCCTCGCATAAGCCTTCAGACTGTTCAAGCCCTGAACCCAGCAACCTTCCTCCCCATGGCCGAAGGCGAGCCAGAACACAACTGTCTAGAAGTCATCACTGAGGTTCATGCCACACGGCCTGACCTACAGGACTCCCCTATGCAGGACGCAGAGGTTACACTCTATACTGATGGCTGCAGTCTTCTACAGGATGGGCTGCGTAGAGCTGGCTACGCTGTAACTACAGCCTCAGAGGTTCTAGAGGCAAAGACACTCCCTGCCATGTGGTCAGCACAACGAGCTGAACTCTAGGCTCTCATATGGGCACTACAGCTTTCGAGAGACAAAAAGGTCAATATTTACAGACTCCAGGTACACTTTTGCCACCATGCACATACATAGGGCCATCTACAAAGAATGTGGCCTCCTCACGTCTGATGGGAAGACCACCAAAAACAAAGTCGAAATCCTACAGCTGTTGGAAGCTGTTTGGGCACCCCAGCGCCTAGCTATCATCCACTGCCGAGGACACCAGAAAGAGAACAAAGAGCTGGCTGCTGGCAATCGCCTCGCCGATGAAGCTGCGAGGACAGCCGCCCAGGACACAAACACAGCCATCATTGCTTCCACCACCCCAGACATGCCAATCCCTACCTACACTGCAGCAGAAGACAGCTGGGCACAGAATGAGGGCGCCACCCGGCATCCTCAGTGTTGGTGGATACTACGTGATGGCTGCTTGTTTACCTCGGCCGCCCTCGCGCCCCCCCCCCATCATTTCAGAACATCACCCTACTTCCCACCAAGGGAAGACTGGACTTCAAAAGCTGCTGGCCAAAAACTTCTATTTAGCCAGGCTCATAGCCTTGTGCCGCTCTAGCACGGAGCACTGTGCCACCTGTGCCAGACACAATCCCAAGACCGGACCGACCCCACCACCTGGAGTCCAACGAATGGGATCTGCCCCTTTTGAGGATCTCGAGGTAGACTTCACAGAAATGACCCCTCACCGAGGGACAAAATACCTCCTTGTCCTAGTCTGTACCTTCTCGGGCTGGGTGGAAGCCTTCCCCACCCGAACTGAGAGAGTCAAAGAAGTCACCAAGGTTCTCCTCCGTGAAATCATCCCACGGTACGGGCTTCCCCTCACCATTCACAGCGACAACGGACCAGCCTTTGTCTCAGATGTTCTACAGACTCTGGCCTCGGCCCTCAATGTTTCCTGGAAGCTTCACACGGCCTATCGAACCCAGAGTTCAGGGACAGTGGAGCGCATGAACCGTACCCTCAAAAAAACATTGTTTAAGCTCTGCCAAGAAACCTCTCTGGGGTGGACGGACCTACTTCCCTTGGCCATCCTCTGCTCCTGGTGTATTCCTCGGAAGGATGGCTTCTCCCCGTTTGAGATTCTTTATGGCCGGCCTCCCCCATTGCTATCATCCATCCCAGGCAACCTCAGAGTAGTAGGTGACTCCCACCTCCAAGGTCAGCTTATTGCCCTAGGAAAGATCCTTACGGGCCTACACTCACATCTGCTAGAAAGAACTCCTGTCTCATTAGGGACCCCCGTCCATCCCCATCTTCCAGGTGACAGGGTCTGGCTCAGAGATTGGAAGCGTGAGCCCCTCCGCCCAACATGGACGGGCCCACACACAGTAGTCCTTGTCACCCCCACTGCCCTAAAGGTCTCTGATATCACACTGTGGATCCACCATTCCCGTGTCAAGCGAGCGGAACCGGATCAGCCTGCCTGGACCCCATACCCAGTACCTGATGAACCATTGAAGATTACACTTAAGACATCCTGAATGACAGTTCTCATTTCTGCCCCCCTTCCATCATCACCCTCTGCCTGCTGACGCTTCTGGCCTCTCTTCTGCTCATCTCTGCGACCCCGCCTGATTGGACCCCCAACCAGAGGGGTCTCCTCCTGTTTGGATTTCTACTATGGGTTTCTCCTCTGCTCATGCTCACCTGCCTGCAGCCCTCTGGCTCTTGAGTCTCCTTAGCCTTTCCCCCTTAAGTCTCTCCTCTAAATGTCCCTGCACCCGGGGTTCCGGGACAAGAGCCTACTTCCAATTCTGTACCCTCATGTCCCAAGAATGCTACCGGGGAACCACGCCGACCACCCGCACAGAATCCGGCTGCACCTATTGGACCGCCGCTCTGACTCAGACCTTCCGGTCCCCCTGCAATTCCTTCCTCCGAGGGTCTGTCTGCCAGTCCTACCTGGCCCAGGCCGGGTCCTCCGATGGCGGAGGTGTCCAGGACCCTGCCCTCCACAACACTGCGACAACCCGGATTGCTGCGGGCTCGGGCTACTCTGCCCCAGCCCCGCTACCGTGGCCTCAACCTAACTTCCCTCCGCGGCTCACTCCACTCCCAGATACCCAGGGCCTTACCCGGCAGCTCCTCAACACATCCTACCAACTATGGCTTAATTCTACTTCCCCCTCTGCCAATTCCACCTGTTGCATTTGTTTACCCCTTGCCTGTTCGGTTTTCTCCGGTATCCCGGTTCCCCCCGACTGGTTGCTGCCAACACCACTAACACCTCCATCATCTCCGGCCCAGTCGGCAGCCCCGTCCCCCTGGCTCCTGCCCCGAGCTTAACCTGTTATCTGCCCCCAGGCGCGCACAGGCCCCTGACCCCCGCTGCGTTACCTTCACTAAGCCACTACCCTACTGTGCCCTCCGGGCCTTTTCCTCTCCTGCGAGGGTGGCTTACTTTTCAGATGCCGAGGCACCAATGACACTGACACTGGCTGCATCCTCACTTTTTTATCCCCCTCCGCCTCCCCGTACACTGACTGCAGTTCCAGTCTCGGATTCCCCTTCTCATCGTGCCCGTCGGGCGGCTGTCATCCCTTCCTCATAGGCGCTGGCATCTTTACTGGGGTCGCCACTGGTGCCTCCACCCTTGGGACCTCCATCAACTTTTACTACGAGCTTTCTCAGGAACTCAATGATGACATGGAGAGGGTCGCGGACTCACTCACGTCACTCCAGACTCAACTCTCCACCTGCCGGCAGTCGCCCTCCAGGACCGGTGGGCCCTTGACCTGCTCACGGCTGAAAAGGGTGGGACCTGTCTCTTCCTCCAAGAAGACTATTGCTACTCCGTAAACCAGTCTGGGATCGTTGCCACCAAGGTCCGTGAGCTCCGAGACCACATTCAGCGTCCACGTGAAGAGCTCGCCTCCTGGGGGTTTGGCTCAGGCCTAGACTCCCTGGCTCCTCCCTTTGGCGAGCCCCTTCCTCTCCATTCTCCTCCTCGCTACCATTGGCCCCTGCATCCTCAATGCCCTTGTCCGTTTCATTGAAAATACGGTCTCCCGTCAGACCACCACCGGCATCCTTGCCCTACGGGGTTATCGGCCTCTCGGTTTAAATGATGATCTCTAGGGTTCCCCTTCTGATCATCAACAAGGGGGACATGATGGGGAAACTGACCTTAAAATGGTTCCCTGCCACGTGAACGGAGCTGAGCCCGCCGGCGTAATAAAGCTGTGTTCTCCCTGATCTCTGCGTGCTGCTTGAGTTTCTCGATCCTTGACGTTTTTCTGCAACATGGTCTTGTACATTTTGGCTAGTTTTCCCCGAAATTTCTGTCTTAGGTACTGTTACCTTCCCAGGATGAAGGACGCCAATGACTATTTGTTTCCCTTGAAGCAGTCTATTGGTCATGAACTTCCTGGTCTGTATAGTTACTGTGTCATCATGATGGCGGCCAACCCTTAAGCAACCAGGGAGGCAGCCAGGGAGAAAAAGAGTGAAACATTTTCAACTGATAAGAATTTTTACCTATTACTTTTCTTTTGCTTAGGGTATTTTAATGGCTTAAATGGTTTAGACGACTTCATTATTTAGAGTATGTCATATCTGTCATTTCTTGAATGAAATAAAACATTTAAATAAATTTTATTAATATTAGAGTCAAAAATACAAACTAGTTCTTTCCCCCCTAATGTTATATGTGAGATCTTGATATAGAAGAGGTTTTGCATCTGTATGGGACCCATTCCTGGCTCCAACTTAAATCTACATAATGTATTCAACAAGGGGGAAATGACTGGCCAAGCAAGTAGCCTGCCCCTCTCCCCCCACTAAAAAACTTTATTTTCTTTCCTACAGAGATTTTAAGTCACCTTTTTCTTAAGTTTCTTATCTCCTACCCCTGCTTTAAATAATTACCCTAAAACTTGTGATTTATACTTGTTGATTATAATCATTGAAGCCTAATGTTCTTTCCAACCTGCTCTGGGCCCAGCTCCTGGACAACTGAGCCACCTGAGTGACAAGTTGAATGGCCACAGGCTTCATAAGAGCTCACGAATTTTCCATCACATAGCCACCCCGCATCAATAACTTTGAGCTATGCTCTTTAAGAAATTTAATTAAAATCTATTTTTCCTCATTCAGGCGCCTTGGGGATACAGATGATACCCCAGAGAGATTGCCAGTTGTAACCAAAGAAGTCAACACGGTCTTCCATGTGGATCTTGAGACCCCTTCCTCTCATCTAAGATCAGATAGGGCGAGAGTTCTGTGAAGAACTCTCACAATAGGTAGGCACAGCTCTATGCCCCTGCTCAGCAGGAAGCAGATACAGAAGAAAAGACCTCCTGTCCCTCAACTTCCCATAGAGATTTTATGGGGATCACGTCTCTCAAGGGGAAAACACGGTAGGCAGCTAGAGACAGACACATTGGGTTTCTACATTCCTACACATCCAACACAGCCCACAGGATGTGACCGCCCAGAAGACCTTCCCTCTCTGTCGGAAACTTCCCCTTTTCATTGTAATTATCTACCTCTATCGGAGATAGGAAAAAAAAAAAAAAGACAGGCAATCAGGGATGTGGCCATGATGGAGGAGGTTAAGGCAGAGACCACAACAAGACCAGAAACTTTAACAGCTCACAGAGCCATTCAAGCTGCACAGCCCGCCAAAACTATCAGCTCAGGTGTAAGGGGGAAGGGCCAATCAGCTTGTAGTTAACAATTTCAAACTGCAGAGAACATGCGCGGTCTGAAGAGATGAGGTAATAGCCCCTTGTCAATCACAGGTGTCAATAAAGTGTTGCCACACCTGGAGAGCAACAGCCCATTCCAGATCAAACCCTCAGGCTCCAGCGAGCCATGCCTTTTTGAGCTTTGCTTTTGCTTGGGGCCCACTCCAAACCTTTTGGAGTGTACTTTTTCTTCTAATAAACTGTTTTTTTCACTACTTTACCTTGGTATCTCATTCAATTCTTTGCTCAAGATGCCAAGAACCTGGACACCACGCCAAGGAGGGCCCCTCCTCCTGCAGCCGGAGCAGCTGAGATTCCCAGTTCTGTTCTAATGCCCGGGTTTGACCCCTGGTCTGGGAATCTAGCCGGGACTCCACTGTGTTTGACTCCCAGTGTGAGAGCCAAGCCTGGACATGGCTCCAATCCGAGGCTGGCCAACTCTCTAGTAACATTCGGAAGACATTAAATTATTTGCTCAAAGGATGTTTTTAAGAAAAAAGTGCCAAATCACTGATAAACTTTTGTGTACAGTTAAGCTGAAACTTTTTGTCAAAAAGGGTCAACAATTTCAGACGAGTTCCAGTAAATAGTTGTGGCTCTGTTTTCTACTGTGTTAACTATTCCTTTATAAGTTCGTAGCATATATTTATAGTAAAATGATAGTGGAAATTGAAATTAGGAGGAAAGTGCCATTTAAACAATCATATTGAATTCAACAGTGTCAGAAGCCTGATCTGTGTAAAAGGCCCACTGACTTCCCATCCCAGCTCTGCCTCCCCCGAACAGTGACTGGACAAGTAAATTAATCTTTCTAGGTTTGTCTCCTCTGTAACATGACTCTGATGATACTTGCCTCATAGGGTTTTTGTGGTTTTGTAGAGAATAAAGATAATATGTGACAAGCACCTGCAATAGTGGTTAACACATAGTAAGTGTTAATGATAGGAAGTTATTAATAGCAGTATTAATTCAACCAGAAGTAAAGTTTAAAGACAAGATGTGAAATTCTTAAAGTGCTAAGCAAGTTAAGTACAATGACTCATTTGGCTAGCTAGCATATTGATCCTAAAAGTGACGGGAAGGACTATATATAAAATACTTGCCGTGGCTTTACCTCAAAAGATTAGCTACAGATTTTAAGTTTGGGGTCCCTTGTTAGTTAATTTCCCTCAGTTCTTCATACCTACATGGAATTTTGATCATTACACTATCCCTAATAATAATATGTTCCACAAATGCACCTGCTTTGGAAATTAACACTTCTGTTTTTTTTATCCCTAAATGAACCCTCTTAAGTTATACAATTTTTCACATTCTAATATTGTCATTAAATAATTATGAAATGATGTACTTAAGTGTAGGAGCCTGACTCAGAGAAACTATGCTATCCGGCAGCACATGACCTAATTCCTGGAACAGTCAGTTTGCCCTTAAAAGGTCACGTCTCTGATAAGTAAAGCCCCTTCCTCATTCCGCTCTCTCCTTCCTCATTCACTCCCCGTCCAGTTTACCCTAACCCATATAATCTTGTAGCTGCAATAAAAAATTTGAGGCTTGATCAGAACTTTGTCTTGCCTCCATTTCTTCGCGCCTCCTATTTTCTCTTTTCAGGGTGTCTCCCTTCGGTCCCGGTTGAATGCCCCGCTGGTCGGGGCATTTCTGGCACCCAACGTGGGGCCCGAGGATCCCAGACCCCTTGAAAAACTGTCTGCCTTAAGTCCGGCCGGACGCGTTGCTGAGTCTCCGTGCGATTTTACCGCGCGAGCCTGACTCGTTTCCTGATCTCCGCGGATACAAGCCGATCCGTGAGCCTGATCTGATAGAGGTAAGCAGACATACGAAAATAGATGTTTTGGGATGAATTTAGATGTAATATTACCCCTCGGTCAAATGAATGTGTGAATGAGTGATAGTTCCACGACTTCTTGTCACGGAGCTTGCTTGGGCCCTAATCTGTGGTTCCGGTTCTGTCATACGGCATAACGGCGACTGGACTCCGGTCCACCAGTTCGGGGGTTTATACCGAAGCGCCTTAGCTAAGACAGATTTAGTCCCGCGAGGGTCACGGCCAGATGGGCATCTGATTGTTTCGCTTGTTGATTGAAGGGCCGAGAAGGGGACCATGGGTCAGACATTAAGTTCTCATGAACTGTTCATTTCTGGGTTAAAGAGTTCCCTCAAGGTGCGTGGAATTAAGGCTAGAAAAAAGGATCTCCGTGAATTTTTCGAGTTTCTGACAGATATTTGTCCCTGGTTCCCCCAAGAAGGAACGATTGATATTAGGATTTGGAAGCGCGTTGGCGATGCGTTCCAAGATTTTTATAAAGCCTTTGGGCCTGAAAAGGTCCCCGTTTCTACTTTTACTTACTGGAATCTTATAAATGACGTCCTCAGGGTTCACTCTCGTGACCCGGACGTTAGAGAGGTTATAAAAAAGGGGGAGAGCCTCTTAAAGGAATCGTCCCGTCCCCCGTCAGAAAATGACTCCGTGTCTATAGATATCCCTATTACTGACCCTAAGCCCAAACCCTGTCTCGAGGAAGGCCCTACCTAAAATTCGGCTGAACCCCCTAGTCATCCCTCATTAAGACTTTATCCCTGCCTTAAAAACCTTCCCCAAGATTCGGACACAACCCTCCCTCCCGAGGACCAGGCTACCCTTAAGGATGCGGCCGCTCATTACCATCAGGAGGACCCCTCTGTATCGTCTCCTCCACCCTTCCGGCCACCTCCTTATATCATCCCTCAACACCCTCCATTCCTCGCTCCCATCGTCCATGGTCCCCCTTCTACTATTCCTCACTCCAATCCCCCTACTCAAACAGCCGCTTCCCTAACACAACAGATTGCCTTTCTTCGAGAGGCCCTCCAGGAAAAACGCCAACACATTAGTCTTCTCAAAGAACTCTGTGCCCTCGAGGCTGAACTCGCTGCACTCTCTGGGCTGCCCTTTTCCCCCCGTCTATCCCTAAAATGAGCTCCTAAACAAAAACCTGTCCTCGCCTTTCCGGTCACTCGCAGACAGGCTGCAGAAGTAGGTCCCGATACTCAGACCCCTGAGGACCCCCAAGAGGAGGATACCGCGGAGGAGTCCGATAATGAGGCTGAGGAACAAGATAACCCCCCCTCAGAGGAAGAAACGGAACCCCCAAGAGACAGACAGCGCTACCGCCCTTTAAACATTAAATATTTAAAAGACTTAAAGGCTGCGGTCCACGCTTATGGCCCTGTGGCTCCCTTCACGGTAGCCTTGCTGGAAAGCCTCACCGACCGTTGGCTAACGCCAAATGATTGGTTCACTTTAGCTCATGCTGCCCTGTCTGGCGGTGATTTTGTTTTATGGCGCACAGAGTATGCAGAAAACGCACGAAAAATGGCTGAACGAAATACTCAGAGCCAGTCCTCCCACTCCTGGACTAGAGATCGCCTTCTCGGCCGACCGCCCTATAACACCAATGAGACTCAGGCCGCCTTCCCCCCAGGCTTATTAGCTCAGGTCCAAAATGCCGGCCTCAAGGCCTGGCGTAAACTCCCACCCAAAGGGCCCGCCAGCACCTCCTTGGCCAAAATCCATCAAGGGCCTGACGAATCCTATTGCGATTTCATCAGCCGCCTAACTGAGGCTGCCGAGCGTTTAATTGGAAAAGAAGAGTCAGATAGCGCCTTTATTAAACATCTTGCATTTGAAAATGCCAATGCCACATGCCAAAACGCCATCCGCCCCCATCGCAATGGCTCCCTCTCAGACTATATTAAACTTTGTTCTGGTGTCGGGGCGTCTCACGCCATCGGTCTAGCCATTGGAGCCGCACTAAAAAGCTTCACACAGGACAATCAAAAATCCTGTTACAATTGTAAACAGCCTGGTCATTTTGTCCGGGAATGCCCTTGATGTAGGCTTCTTCCCCTTAAACTGCACCGCTATTGTTAATTCCACTGCTCCTGCCTGCCCCGCTCCTAATCATGTTTTCATCTGCGGCAACGGCCTGGCCTTCACGGCCCTCCCCACCAATTGGACTGGCCTCTGTGCGCTGGCTTTTCTCTTACCAGATATAGATATTCTACCCGGAGATCAGTCACTTCCTATACCAGCCCTTGATCTTTTCCCTGGACGACAGAAACGGGCCCTCGCATTTATTCCCCTTATGGCAGGACTAGGTATAACCGCCGCTATGGCCACAGGTGCTGCCGGGGTACGAGTGTCCGTAGACACTTATCAACGGCTCTCTCTCCAACTTATTGATGATGTTACCACACTATCAGATACTATTAATGACCTTCAAGACCAGGTCGATTCCCTAGCAGAAGTAGTACTCCAAAACAGACGAGGGCTTGATCTTCTAACAGCGGAACAAGGGGGGATCTGTTTAGCTTTACAGGAACGATGCTGCTTCTATGCCAACAAATCCGGCATAGTGCGAGACAAGGTCAAGAGACTCCAAGATCTTCTTCAACGCAAAAAACAACTTCTTGACAACCCCTTTCTAACCAGTTTTCATGGTCTCTTGCCTGTCCTCCTCCCCATCCTTGGCCCCAGTCTAGGATTACTCCTACTTGTCTCCCTCGGACCTTGGGCATTTAATAAACTGACAGGATTCATCAAACAACAAATAGATAACATTCTGGCCAAACCTATCCATATTCATTATCAACGCCTGGCCACGATGGACCATCTGGAAGGTAATTACAACCAGTTACAAACAGGCTCCAGCTATATAAACATATAGCAGACACGGTGGCTGAAAACGTGTCGGCCCGATCTAAAGGGCTTGAGCACCAGACGGCTGCAGCGACTGGGTACTGCAAGGGAGGGTCCCGATTGACCCAATTTCAGCTCTCCCTGAACTCATGTCCAGACTACATAGGGGTTGGTGCCTAAGTCAAAACAATTGCCTCACCCCTGGTCCAAAAAAGACACCAGAGGCTACGCCTTGCGCGTTATTCGGGCCGTCTGAGACCCCTGAGTTCCCGTCTTGGTTAAGGCTCACTCTCTTAAAAAGATAAAGAGAGAGGAGATGTAGGAGCCTGACTCAGAGAAACTATGCTATCCGGCAGCACATGACCTAATTCCTGGAACAGTCAGTTTGCCCTTAAAAGGTCACGTCTCTGATAAGTAAAGCCCCTTCCTCATTCCGCTCTCTCCTTCCTCATTCACTCCCCGCCCAGTTTACCCTAACCCATATAATCTTGTAGCTGCAATAAAAAATTTGAGGCTTGATCAGAACTTTGTCTTGCCTCCATTTCTTCGCGCCTCCTATTTTCTCTTTTCAGGGTGTCTCCCTTCGGTCCCTGTTGAATGCCCCGCTGGTCGGGGCACTTAAGCGAAAAGAAAGCACAAAGGGAGAAATAATACATTAATAAAATATGGACTGTCTTCTATTAAAATAATTATATATAAGAAAATCAAAATGATCTCTTGAGTTTTTGATATACTAAATAGTGGTCTTTGGTTTGAAATAGAAGTTTTTATAATTTTTAGGGGCATAAACATTTTATAATATATAACACATATATATGTGCATGCATACATAAATAATAAATAATGCATATATACATATATAATTCTTGGAAGCATAAAACATTTTACCTAGGGATGAAGTAGTAGTCTTACGTTCCTTATTTACTCATGAAGAAAACCTATAAATTGAGACTATTTGAATGAATGGTGTTAAAAGATAAACTGAGGTACATTAAGATTTTGAAGAGCTTATTTGTACAAACCAATTGGGCAATACCAAACCAAAAATGGCGAAGAGAGCTCCAGTAACAGGAGCTAGGGGAAAGGCTTTCATGGAGCAGGCAGAAGCAAAACAAGGAAATTATTTGATTGGCTATAGCCTAAGGTTTCCTTATTTGGGAAAGCCTAGTTAGCTTTGTCATTGATTACTATTAGGTTTCAATTTCTTAACCTTGAGGCAGTTACAGGAACTGACTCTGGCCTACATAAACTACCAAGGCCTTCAAGCCACCTCAGTCCAATGCCTCCTTGTTTCATTACTTTAACAATGTTAGTAATACATAAAATATCTAAAAATCATCTTCTCTTCTTTAATCAAAGAAACATTTAGCAGTGTGGATGAAAAAGGGGTTCTATAATAAAACTGACAAATCCAGTGATGGAAAGTCACCTCACAGGAATCTGATCATAAATTCCTAACTTAGCAGGTGATGAGGTGGATAGTCACATCCCAGGCATATAACTTTTGTAGTAAAAGACATATCTTTGACTTATGTGAGCCTTGTCTATTGTCCTTGTGCATCCAGGTTAACATACCTTTGAAACGTCAGAAGTAATTCTCTTTTCCAGACCCTTCAAGGGAGCACACAATCTTGTTAACTATCTTATACTTCGCTTTCTCCCACCTTCATGTAATTTTCCTTATATATTAAAAGAAACTGCAAAACTGTCATTCTCTGGAGCATTTTAGACCTTGCTTCATGGCAATGTCAGTTTGGCTAAAAAAATTCTTATACAAATTCCATCCAAGTTTGGATATTCTTATGTCAATAGCTGGTAGTTTGGGATAAAGGTTGTGAACATTTAAAAATTATAATGATGGGGGTGGCCAGTTAGTTCAGTTGGTTAGAGTGTGGTGCTAGTAACACCAAGGTTCGTGGTTCAATCCCTGCATGGGCCACTGTGACCTGTGCCCTCCTTTAAAAAAAAAAAAAATTATAATGACTATAACAAGGCCAGTTTCCTCCAACACCAACAAACAATTCTCAGAACACCAGTAGGGTGATGTCGACGAAAAACATCCAGCCGAAGAGAAAGCTTATAAGAGTTTATTTGAGCCAAACTGGTGACAATTGTTGGGAAGCAAAATCTCAACAGATTGAGAAAATGCTCCGCGACCTGGTGGTTTGCAGCTTATTTTATACATAAAATCAAAGGAGGAAGGTTACGAGAAATCCACTGGTGATAGATTAGGGGGTGGGAGACAGCAAGCGGGGGCATCTCTGGGATTGGATGAAAGTAAATTGGAGAGACAAGTACTTCTTCTACATAGGTAGGTGCAGGATACTTAACAGTTTGCTTTTTACAGCACATAGAGATGGTAATCAGGAGACAAGCATAATAATGAGGCAATTTGCATTTTCCAGCTGGTGGGGGTGGGGGGAAGGATTACTGGCATTCCAAAGATGTTATCTTAAGTGTAAAAAGACAACAGACAGGCCTACTTAAAGACACAGATTAACTTTATGAAGGAAGCTAAAGATGTGATTTCCCACCATGGCCCACTTACTTATGAAATTTTTATGCTCACACCATCTTATGTGGTTATTTTTAGTCTCGTGAGCTTGTCAGGTTTAATATGTGGACACTTTTCCATCCATAGTGTCCAAGAATTCAACTCAATTCTGACACTATCAGGAGACAGAATCGGATTCCACATGTTAAGGATTCAGTCCGACATCGTTGCTCCTCCCCAAACACACAAGCACTGCAGACGTCAGCTGCAAACCCAGGCTCCCTGTGCTTGACCCTCGGGCTACTGAATGGAAGTTCCAACAACCCCACCCAGGTTGTCACCGGTACTTCTGACCGACTGGCTGTGAATCAGAGGTTCCCACAACCCCCTCCTTGGCTTGATTAATTTGCTAGAATGCATCAAAGAACTCAGAGAAACACGTTACTTACTAAACCACTAGTTTATTATAATAGTACATAGTGCAGGAACAGACAGATGGAAGAGATGCACAAAGCAGGGTATGGGGAACGGGTGGGGAGCTTCCATGCCCTCCCCTGGCGTACGACTTTCTCAGCGCCTCCATGTATTCACCAAACCAGAAACTCTCCGAACCACAAACCCCATCCTCTTGGAATTTTATGGAGGCCTCATTACATAGTCATGATAGATTAAATTACTGACCATTGATGTAATGGTGACTGACTCAACGTCCAGCCTCTGTCCCCTTCCTGAAGGACTAAAAGTTCCAACCCTCTAATCACAAGGTTGATTCTCCTGGCAACCAGCCCCCATCCTTAGGTGTTTCCAAATCACTTCATTCACATAACAAAAGACACCTTTATCACTCTCAAAGATGTAAATGATGTAGGATCTGCCGGCAGTTTCTGGGTGTGGGCTGGGAGCGTGTCTCAAAAGACCGAAGAATGGAAACGTGGACCAAAGAAAGGCAAAGAGTTTTAAAAAGAGGATAGTTTATTGAAAGCAAAGGGTCACAGCTCCCGAGCAGGAGGGGATCCCGAATGGGGCTGCCCAGTAACTGAGGCAAAAGTTCTTACTTTTATACCTTCCCTTGCCTGCTTGGGAAGAGGGCTGGAGCCTTCTAATGGAATTCATCTATCAGGTTTGTCCTGTTTGCCCATCCTGAAGGGATTAATGAAATAACCCATTCCTGTCTATCAGGTCTGCTCCTTTGTCAGGCCAAAAGGGATTTGAGATAGTTTATTAACCTCAAGGAGCATTCTTATATCTTTGTCCTGGAGTGAAGGAGACATTCCAGAACCTGGAGTTTCAGGATATGACTGCTTTTTGTTTATTCCACCAGGGACCCCCATCTACCGAGCAACATACTAACTAACCTGTCTCCTAACACTTAGGAAATTCCAAGGATTTGGGGAGCCTTGAGTCAGGAACTGTGGAGGAGGACCCAATATACTATATACTATATGAGAAATATATTTTTGTCACCTGAATGATGTTAAAAAAACAAAACTAAGTAAATTTTAAGATCTAACTGTCTTTCTTATGCAATTCATGATTTGGGGAAAATACCATCTAGCAACTAGAGGGGATCTCTGAGAGGTTGTGCAAAATGCAAGGTTTTTATAGGAATAAGGGTGGGGCAAGGGCGCTATTAACAAAAGAAAAGAAAGGATTATTATTGGGGCATCTTTGAGCAAAAGAAGGGAAGGGTTTTTATCGTACAGATTGCCTCTTTTCTACGGGATGTGTCTGGAGAGGGCCTGTGTAACAGATTACCTTACTGGTGCTTAAACACAAAATTCCATACTGGTTGATAAAGATTGTGTTTCTAGGAGAGGCTGAAATTGCAATTAGATCAGGTAATACATCTAGGTTTGATATCATGGACTTTTAGCACCAGTGACGCCATTTTGGGTCTGTGGTTTTTCTTTAACAATGACCAAATATATATTTGTTATAAATCACGTTATCACAGGGAGGGAGGAATATACATTGGTTTATTATATTTTTACTTCTATTGTTTAAAAATATTGTGCAAAACACAGAAGTAAGTCAATGAGACGACAGCATGTCTATTCAATGTCACATTGAAGAATTGTTTAACAGATCCCCCAAAAAGTATTGTTTAATCATCTAGGATCCCGCGGGTCAACATATCTTTTCTGTAAAGAACCAGATAGTAAATACTCAGAGTTTTGTTTTTTACAATCCCTTAAAAATGTAAAAGCCATTTTTAACTCATAGGCTACACTGCAACTGAAGGAGGGCCCGGTTGGCACCCCCATAGTAGAGGCTGCTCCAGGTCCCTGGCCTCACCTTTCCTTGACCCACCTATAGAGGAACAATAGAACATCCCCTGTGGCTTAAGCTCCAACCGTGCCCTGTCACACCCAGTTCCCTGTTTTAGAAAATTACCCTGAAATTTATAATTAATACCTTTAGGCTTATTGATCACAATCTCTGTGGTCTAGTATTCTTTCCAGGCTAATCCCACCTTTGTTCTTGGGTTGCTGACTCCACTATAGAAACCTCTGGAGGAATGCCCAGATTTTCCTTTAAAAACCCCAAACCAGTCTGAGAATGTTAAGGCAGTTTTTGGAGGCGTTAACCTGCTGCCTTCTCAGACCACAGGTGCTCTGATAATAAACACTTATTCTACGACCCAACTCCTTTGTCGGTCTTTTGGCTGAGAGGCCCAGGCAGCACGAACCCCGGACTCCTCTGGCCTCCGGTTTCATAACCACCAGTGGCTAAATTTTACCTGCTGACCGCAATTTGTGGATCCCATTCTAGAGGATCTCTGTTTGTCTCACTGTTCATTATTGATTAAAGGCCTAGATTTTATAAATTCACGTTAACCTGTAGGTTTTCTCCAGTAAAGATAAACATAATTTGTCTGATACAAATATAACACAAAAGTTACAGCTTTCTTGTCATATGCTATTAACCAGTTTTGTATCTTACAGAAGAATCTTTCAAATTAAATATTTAATTTTGAGATTGTCAACATAAGAAATGTCCAAACCTGTAAAGAAGTTTAATGAGTTTATCTGAGCCAAACTCATCGTAATTGCCAGGAAGCAAAATCTCAATGGATTAAGAAAATGCTCCAGGGAATGGCAGTTTCTTATTTTATACATTAGACTCAAAGGAGGAGACATAAGAAAGGTTACATGAATATCTATTGGTGGTAGATTAAGGGGGTGGGAGAAAGCAAAGCAGGGAAATCTCTGGGATTGGATAAAAAGTAAAACGGAGAGACACATACTTCTTTTATATTGGTGGGTACAGGATAGTTCACAATTAACCTTCACAGCACATAGAGATAGTATTTGGGGGAACAAGATAACAATGAGGGGTTCTGTAGTCTGGAGCTCTGGTGCAGTCGCTTGTGCCCTGAGGGGTCTAGAAAAAGGGCTGACTCTGACATTCCAAGGGTGTTGTTATCTTAGATGCAAAAAGACAACAGACAGGCTCACTGCAGGTAAAGATTGACCTTTGTCAAGGAAGCTATAGGCCAAGGATGTGACTGACTGCTAACCACGACCCACTTTTAGTTAGAAATGTTTCTGTTCAGATCATCCTATGTGGTTACTTTCGGTCTCTGAGTTTGCAAGGGCCTGCCATGCAGCCTCCCCTGAGCTTGTCAGGTTTAGCCTGTAGCCCCCTTTTCATCCACAAGATGATTGTAGACTTACATTCACTTATAAGAAATAAACCAGGAGCTGCATGTACCCTTTCCCCAGCCTCCCCAGTGGTGACATCTCGCAGGACTATGGTTCAGTATCACAGCCATAAGACTGCAGGAGTCAACATGCAGAGCGTTGCTTTCCGTCACCACAAGGATTACTTGTGTAGCCGTTTTATATCCACACCCACTTGTCTCAAGGTCCCACCTCCTTCTTCATCCCTGGCAGCCATTAATTTTTTTCTCCATTTCGGTAAATTTGTCATTTCAAGAATATTGTGTAAAAGAATCGTATAGTATGTAACCTTTTGGGGTTGGCTTTTTTCACACAGCATAATTTTCTGGATTCATCCCGGTGAAAGGTGAACTCTTACTTAAAATTTCCTTTTTGAAAGGGCTATTAATACCCAGTTCCTCTGTGAACCAGCCTTACTGTTGTTTGTTCCCTCACTGATGAGTTAAAAAATCTTTACAGTGTGTTTCTATTTGTATGAGTCATATATTTTACTTTTTGGAAATAATCCTTTGACATAATTACTTATCCTGTGCTTGCCCCCTACAGATAGTTCCCAGTTGGCTCAGTTTTTTTCTTTAGAAAACTTATACCTAGTCAGAAAAGATAAGATCACCTTTTTTATCCTCCAGGCAGAATAAAAACATGATTTGCTTTGTTTGACTTTCAAAGTAATGATAAGAAACATGTTCTCTCTCCAGTGATAGGTTATTTCTGTGAGATTCTGGGGTGAGTTAAAAAGAAAGACATTTTAAAATAGCGCTTTTATCCTATGACACTGGTTCCTTTTTTTTTTTTTTTTTTTTTTAACTTTTTAAGCAAAGCTTCCAACAGTATGTCAGCATAGAAATACATGAGTAATTGGTCAAAAAACCCCATGTGTCCTTCCGATTTTGATTTTTGCTGCTAGTGAGAAGCAGGTAGTTTATGATAGAGATCACCACTTAATAGAAAAGGTATGTTTTCTCAAGCGTGAAGATTAGAAGCTGTTTAGTCCATTCTACTGTTTTTTAGAGCTTTTACTAACATTCACCTTCGTTTAAAGAACCAAACAATAAAAATTTACTATGGAAAAATCTCAATTATATATATAAGTAGAAAGAATAGTATAACAACCCCTCATGTAATCATTATTTAAATTCAATACTAGTAGTATTTAGCCAATCTTGTTTCATACATACACATCATTACCCCAATTCAGCAAATCCCAGACATCATATAATTTTATTCATAAATACTTCAGCATGTATTTGTAAGAGATAATTCACTTTTCAACATAGCAATCAATATCACATCAAAAAAATGGTAATAATTCCTTAACATAATCTAATAGCCAGTCTACATTCAAATGTTCCCCACTGTCTTAAGCTTCTTTTTACAAATGATTGGAAACAAGATCTGTGTGTATATTTGGTTGATTTTTTTATTTTGTTTTAAACTTTATTTATTTATTTATTTATTTATTTATTTACTTTGTAACAGCTTTATGAAGGTAAAATTGACATGAAATAAACTGTACATGTGAAAGTGTACAATTTGATAACTTTTGACATTATCTCCACAACCAAGATAATGAACATATCCATTACCCCAAAAGTTTCCTTTTGCTCCTTGGTAATCCCTCCTTCCCAGTCTCTCCATACTCCCATCCCTGAGCAACCACTGATCTATTTTCTATAGATTAGTTTGCATTTTCTAAAATTACTTTAAGGGGCAGCTGGATGGCTCAGTTGGTTAGAGCTGCACCCAACCTAACTAGATTGAAGGACAACGACTTGGAGCTGATGGGCCCTGGAGAAACAGAATGTTTCCCGATATTCCCCAATAAAATTTAAAAATAAAATAACTTTAAAATGGAATCACATAGTATGTATTCTTTTTTGGTGCTGCTTCTTTCCCTCAGCATAATTATTTTGAGATTCATAATGTCGCTGCATATATCAATAGTTCATTCCTTTCCATTGCAGTGTAGAATTCCACTGTATGGATGTATCTCAATTTGTATATCAAGTCACTTGTAGATGATTATTTGGGTTGTTGGCTATTACAAATAAAGCTACTATGTACATTCATGTAAAACATTTTGTTGTACATGTGCTTCCATTACTCGATAGTAGCAGGATCGCTGGGTCATATGTTAAGTATATGTTTAATGTTTAAAAAACTACCAAATATGTTTTCCACAGAGGTTATGTCAATTTACAGTCTCCCCAGTAAGAGTATGAGAATTATGAAGCTCTGCATTCATACCAATATTTGGTATGGTCAGTCTCAAATTTTTAATCAAATTTCACTTATATGTGAAATCTAAAAAAAAAAACACAAGACAAACAAATTAACAAAACAAAATAGAAACAATACAGAGAACAAGCTGGTAGCTGCCAAAGGGGAGGAGGATGAAGGGATGGGGAAAAGAAGATCGTGAACCAGAGGAAATGCCAAAAGACAAAAAACAAAAGAGTAAGTTTTAGGACTGAGGTCATAGAAAGATTTTTAGTTGGTGTGAGTGCATGAGCAACCTTGACTCTTAAATAAATGCGTACAGATAAAAACAATACTTTTAAAATGCCAGTAATGCCACCCAATCATTGTGACAATTAACAACATCCTTACACATTTTCAAAATGCTAAGAGGGCAGCGCTGCCCCCTTGGGAACCTGACTATAGAGGAAAGAGCACTGAACTAAGAGAGGGACATGAAAGGGGTGCTCACTCTAGCTCAAGTCAACTAGCTGCTTTGGGTTTCATTTTCCTAATCTGAAAAATGGTCTGTATGATCTCAAAAATCTGTTCAATGATTCCTTGTAGGCTGATATCATCTTTCTTATCGCTCGTTGAAAAAGTATACCTGCTAAAAGCTACAGCCATGTCTCCCTCTGCTGGCTGATTAACATGTCATAAATGTCAACAAAAGGTTTTGATCTTTTCAATGTCGAAGTTGTCAGCTTTTAGAATTTATAAACCACCCACAAAATGTTGACCAATTAAAAAAAGTAGCCTATATTTCAAATGTTTGTTATTATCTTCATTTTACCAGGTCCTCTCTCTCTATATATATAATCTCACAACAAAATCTCCATCTTTGGGGTGGCTGATTAGCTCAGTTGGTTAGAGCGTGGTGCTAATAACACCAAGGTTGCTGGTTTGATCCCTGCATGGGCCACTGTGAGCTGTGCCCTTCTAAAAAAACAAAAACCAAAGTCTCCATCTTCTCATCATCTAAATTAAGTTTAGAAAAGCCGGTCAGATTTCAAATAAAACTGATGTATTGTGTTGGTCAAGGACTTCCGGTTGGAATTATTTGGTTCATTCCCTCAGATGGCTCCAGTGGATTGTTATCTCCAAACAGGGAATTGTCTGTTGGAGTTAACAGAATTTCAAGAAATATTCAGCAGAGCATTAATCTTTTAATGACTAAGCCATTGAAAAATCTGTCACATAGATCTTTAATAGTTTTTATTTTATTTTTTAAAAGTTTTATAAGCGTTTATTTGAGTCAAAATTTTGAGTAAGCAAGATCCCAATGGATTGAGAAAATGCTCCAGAGAACGACAGTTCTGCAGTTCATTTTATACATTTAGAATCAAAGGAGAAAATGTAAGGAAGTTAACATGAAATCCATTGGTGGTAGATTAAGGAGATGAGAGAAAGTAAAGGGGGAAATCTCAGACTGGATAAAAAGCAAAATGGAGAAACATACACTTCTTTCACATTGGTGGGTACCGAGTGGTTAACCTTTACAGCACATAGAGATGGTATGCTGGCAATAAGATAACAATGTGGGGTTCTGTGGTCTCATGCTCTGATGCTGGTGGTCATACCTCCCAGGGGTCCTGGGCTCCGGTGAAGGGACAGTGACTAGGGAGGCAGCAGAGACATCCAGGGAGCAACTGAGTTGTGTGGCCTCAGGCTGAGGACGGGAGGGACAGTCGCCATTTTCCCTGTGCAGAACCCTCCTCCCTGTATTTTTAATAGTTTTTTTTTTTTTTTTTTTTTTTTTTTTAAGATTTTATTGGGGAAGGGGAACAGGACTTTATTGGGGAACAGTGTGTACTTCCAGGACTTTTTTCCAAGTCAAGCTGTTGTCCTTTCAATCTTAGTTGTGGAGGGTTCAGCTTCAAGTTGTTCTTTCAGTCTTAGTTGTGGAGGGCGCAGCTCAGCTCCAGGTCCAGTTGCCATTGCTAGTTGCAGGGGGTGCAGCCCACCATCCCTTGTGGGAGTTGAACTGGCAAACTTGTGGTTGAGAGGACACATTCCAACCAACTGAGCCATCCTGGAGCTCAGCGGCAGCTCAGCTGAAGGTGCCGTGTTCAATCTTAGTTGCAGGGGGCAGAGCCCACCATCCCTTGCGGGACTCGAGAAGTTGAACCAGCAACCTTGTGTTTGAGAGCCCACTGGCCCATGTGGGAATTGAACCGGCAGCCTTCGGAGTCAGGAGCATGGAGCTCTAACCACCTGAGCCACTGGGCCGGCCCTATTTTTAATAGTTTTTAAATACTAATGTTGCCTTAGCTTCAAACTTCATATGATTAATCTCCCTCCTTCCTGAATACA
Organism: Rhinolophus sinicus; assembly: GCF_057876585.1. NCBI lineage: Eukaryota > Metazoa > Chordata > Mammalia > Chiroptera > Rhinolophidae > Rhinolophus > Rhinolophus sinicus. The sequence goes on from NC_142504.1 coordinate 48,857,216, forward strand.
TTTAATTATTACTATTATTGTTTGTAACTTCTGTAAGTAACTTTAAATGTTTTTTGGAACAAAACAGGTTCTATATTATTTTAAAACTATTTTTAAATTATAGTTATTCATGCAAGGTAAAGAGAAAGAAATGGCAGAAAGAACTGAAGTAGTACTGGAGAGCAGAAAGTAAAACATGAAAGTCCTCCTTCACTCCCATGTCCACATACAGAGACAGCCACTGTTCACAGTTTTTGGTTCTAATACTTCAGTTCATTATCAGCATATCATGAAATAAAATCCTTTGTATCCTGACTTATCAACTTGAGAATATATTTTTTGGGTGGCCAGTTCGCTCAGTGGTTTGAGTGCAGGGCTCATAACACCAAGGTTCCTGGTTCCCACATGGGCCAGTGAGCTGCGCCCTCCACAACTAGATTGAACACGACTTGATTTGGAGCTGAGCTGCCTCTCCCACAGCTAGACTGAAAACAATGACTTGACATGGAGCTGATGGGTCCTGGAAAAATACACTGTTCCCTAATATTCCCCAATAAAAACTAAAAAAAAAAGGAATATGATTTTTTACTTCCTGTTACATAAGTGATTTATTACAATTATAATACATCCCACTGCCTCTTCCCATTACCTCCTAGTGGTTTCAGTTGGCTTTTATTTTTACTTCTCCTAGTGACTACCTTTTTGTCTTTAAATGTTATATGAAGTCATCTGTATCTTAAATTATCAGTGTCAGGTTGTATCTATTGATTTTCCTCTATGAAAATCAGTAAATTAATGTATTTGTTCTTTTTATCTCCTCCCCACTTTTACTAGTTACAGTATCATTTTACCTTGTCAAGACATAATAGTTATACACTGTTTTTCTACTTAAATCTGAAGTTAAATTTTCCCTTTGCTAGGGTAAGCCATGTATGTTTTTGCCTCAGGGATTTTGCATTTACTCTTTCTGGTTCACTCCCTCACTGATTCAGATCTCAGCTCAGGTGTCACCTCTTCAGAGAGGCCTTCCCTGACCAACTTATCTACAAGAGAAACCCTTCCTCTCCACACCATTCACTCTCTATTTTCTTACTCTAGTTAATTTCCTTCATAGCATTTATCATGCTTTAACATTCTATATTGAAGTGTTTACTTGGTGTCTCCCCACTAGGAAGTAAGTCCATGTGGAGAGTTTTGCTGTGTTCACTGAATATTCCCAGTGCTGAGAACAGTTTCTGGGCAATAGGTAGGTGCTTAATAAACATTTGTAGAATGAATAAATTCTAAAAGAGGAAAACCACAGAAGTAATGTCATAAAAGCTCTCAATATGCAAATATTATTATTATAGACCAAATGGTATACTGGAACCTATAAAAAAGGAAACTATAACCCCATACCATTAACATTTTGGCAAAGGAAAATCTTCCAAACATCAATTTCTAATATATCATCTTTTTATTTCCAATATTATTAACTGTATCGTATCGTTCTTTCATTTCCAACTACTATTCCTGTGCCATCTTCCTTTCTTGGATTTATTTTGATTTTGCTGGGGAATCTCTTCAAAACATTTCTCATGTAGGGAGATAGACTTTTTGAATATCCCTTTGTCTGAAGATATCTTTATTTTGCCTTCATATTTTATTGATATCTTAGTAAGTATAGAATTGTAGGTTCTAACACTTTTCTCCTCTTTGAATACATTGCTCAAATGTTTTCCAGCATTTGGTGATGAGAAATCTGAAATCAGTTTCATTTGGATACTTGGCAAGTGCCGTCGCTTTTCACCTCCCTCTTTGGAAGATTTGTGGATTTCTAAAATTCCATCAGAATGTATTGACCTTTCTAATTAGCCCTGCTTGATACTTAGTGAGTTGCATTTTTCTTATTAGAGGAAGTTTTCTATTATTTACTTCCCCTCGCTCTTGTCTTTGTTCTCTCCTTCTTTACATTGATATATCCTCCATCTTCTGTCTTTTTGATTTCTGTTCTGAGAAGGTTCCTCTGCTTTGCCCTCCCAGTTACTCAGCCTTCAGCTACCCCATTTTATCATTTTCTACTCCATTACGTTATTTTGGCAATCAGTCTTTCAGTTGTCCATTTAATCTCTCTCTTCTTTCACTCACAGACTTTTTGTTTGATAGATGCATTTTTCTCTGAGTATAGTAGTTCCCCTTATCCATGGGAATATGTCCCAAGCCCCCCAGTGGATGTCTGAAACCACAGATAGTACCAAACTTATATCTACTATGCTTTTTCCTATATATACATTATTTTTTTTGGTAATATATACATTCTTGTAATAAAGTTTAATTTATACATTAGGCACAGTAAGAGGTTAACAACAATATCTAAGAATAGAGCAATTCTAATAACATACTGTAATAAAAGTTATGTGAATGTGGTCTCTTTCTCAGAATATCTTATTGTACTGTACTCTCCCTTCTTCTTGTGATGTGAGATGGTAAAATGCTTTCGTGATATGAAGTGAGGTGAACGACGTGTGCATTGTGATGTAACGTTAGGCCACAATGGACCTTCTGACTATACATCAGAAGGGTTATCTGCTTTGGGGGATCCCGGATCACTGAGTCACAACGATCGACCACGGTGAACAGAAACTGAGGAAAGCGAAACTGCAGACAAGGGCACTGACTACTGTAGACTCATTAGGACCATTTGGAATTTTCTTGTTTCTAGAATTACCTGTGTCTCCTATGGGGTCCGTAATTCATTTTGCTAATCTTTGTCCTTCTCGCCATGCTGCTGCTGCCTTTCCTCCCACCTGGTGGGCCCTGCCATGCACTTAGATGTAGGAGCAAAGTCTCTGTTGGTTAGGCTAAGCTGCAGTGGGTGTGGATTTTTTAAGGAGTGACATTCTCAGTCCTCCAGCCTGCATGCCAGCATGCCTCATTAAAATATGTGGGTGAGAAGCCGACAGGCAGGCCGGGGAAACCCATAATCACCAAATTAAAAAGGGCTGTACTTTGGATGGAACAGGTTTAGTGTGTTTCTCTCCCAAGAAGAGCTCGTCTTCCTCCTCCCCACCCACATCTGCTGTGCGGTTCTGAAGTCAGCTCAGGCTCCGCTCTCCTGCACCCAAGCATGCAGCCCTTCACAGGCCGCCCTCCTTAGGCCACCTACCCACATTTTTCAGAGAATTGTTCACCAGCTTTAACCCAAGGGAAAAAGCACTTGGAACAAGGCCTAATGCTTTACAATGTGTTTAACAAATATTTGTTGAACAAATACCATGTTTTCCCGAAAATAAGACCTAGCCGGACCATCAGCTCTAATGCATCTTTTGGAGCAAAAATTAATATAAGACCTGGTATTATATTTTATTAGACCCAGTCTTACATTATATTAAAATAAGACCGGGTCTTATATTAATTTTTGCTCCAAAAGATGCATTTTAGAGCTGATGGTCCAGCTAGGTCTCCTTTTCAGGAAAACAACGGTAAATCATGGAAGACGAGGAGAGAGGGGTTGAATGCCCCTGCAATTCCAAGCCTGCTTCTTTAATGAATTACCCTGAAGATGGCTTCCAGGCCAGCCCTGCTCTCTGTTAACTTCAAGGTTGGCAATTGCCAGGATTTCCTTCATTACATATGGTGTATCAGGCTAAGTGCAATACCCTCTTCTTTTTGTCTATCAATGGGATCCCGCATGCTCACTCTCTCCTATAGTTCCATATTTCAATGAGACCTTAGGAGAGAAAGAAGATACGTGCATGTGCTCAGTCTACCATATTAAACCAGAAATATATCAGAAATTACAGCTGCTGAAAGTTGTATTCTAAAACATTTGTTGAGCCTTCACAAGATGGAAAGTAGAAATAATTAGCACAGATTTTTCTATGTATTATATATTGGTATTTTATTTGGAAATTAGGAAAATGATATGTTAGTTGAATACTTGTTGAAAAATTAGTGGGAGATGAATGAGTTAGAGATTTTTTTTTGCCTATGATTTTAATATAGTACCCACCTAATAAATTTTTATTGACGAAAATGAGTGGTCATAAATAGAAGATAAAATTTCAGGACTCCTGAGGACTTAATACAATGGTGATTGAGAAGCACTAGCATCGTGAAATTTATTCCAAGAGGGACTAATTATATATGTTTAGTTTGGAAAAAAAATACATACTAGGGGACTTCTAGTTTCACTTCTGATATGTAAAGAGTTTGGAAGTTGTCACTCATGTCTTTACAAGAAAAAAGCTGAACTGAAAATCAGTAACTTTTCTTGGAGCTTTCAGAGAATTCAGGTTGCAGGAAAAGCTGTCACCTCAGAATCTGGAGACAGAACACAGAAAATCATAGAGGAGATCAGCTTACCGGTAACAGAAGCTGCTGGAGACATAAACTAGTAGAACTAAAATGGTCACTTTGATGAATTGCTAGAAACTGGGTGTGGACTAGCATCAGAGTGAGAACTCCTAGAAGTTAACTTCCAGGGACCCCACTAGGTTCTCTTTATGAAGAGCCAAGAAAAAACACGTTTCTGGCAGGAGAAGGGTAAAAGTAACTTCTGAAATACACCTCGAGTATTCTCCATAACAAAGGCCTATTCAGCAAGAGAAAAATACTTTATCAGAGCCTTATCTCACTTGGGGAAAGGGAAATGGCTCAATACAGCCCCCTCTAGCTTTCCTTGCTCACCAAAGAGGGAAAAAAGGTGCTGAGCAACACAGGTGGAAGTCACAGCCCAGGGACACAGGCCCACTAAAAGACTGAGACTTAATCATAGGATTATGAACATTTCCCAATCCCTCACCACACTAGGACTACAGTAGAATAACAGTGAATTACAGCTGAAAAAGCTGCAAGATGCAGTCTATTTAAGCAGTTTTCAGGGAATCACAGGGGAGACTAAACCAAGGACCCTAGAGGGAATGAAAGCCTGACACCCACGGCTGCAGCAAATATGAATCACAGTCCAACTCCTAGCCAGATTAACATAAGACTTCCGTTGAACATCTACTTATTTCAGTTTCTAGTTGCAGGGGGCACAGCCCACCATCCCTTGCGGGACTCGAACCAGCAACCTTGTGGTTGAGAGGACACGCTCCAACCAACTGAGCCATCCGGGAGCTCAGCGGCAGCTCAGCTCAAGATGCCGTGTTCAATCTTAGTTGCAGGGGGCGGAGCCCACCATCCCTTGTGGGACTCGAGGAGTTGAATCGGCAACCTTGTGGTTGAGAGCCCACTGGCCCATGTGGGAATCGAACCGGCAGCCTTCGGAGTTAGGAGCATGGAGCTCTAATGGCCTGAGCCACCGGGCTGGCCCCCGGCAGTTAAGTTTTAAGGTAAGAAAAAACACAGTTTGAAGAGGCAAAGCAAGCATCAGAACCAAATTCAGATATAGTACAGATTTTGGAATTTAAAATAACTATGATTACTGTTAAAGCTTCTAATGGAAAAAGGAGATAACATGCAAGAACAGACAGGCAATGTAAGCAGAGAGATGAAAACTAAGAATAAAAAAAGAAATTCTAGAAATAGTAAAAAAAAAAATGATGTGGGGATATTTTCCTGTGACTCCCCAAATGATGTAGGTGATGTTGGATCTGCCGGCAATTTCTGAGTGTGGGCCGGGATTGTGTCTCGTGAAGCTGAAGAATGGAAACACGGACCAGGGAGAGGCAAAAAGTTTTAAAAAGATGATAATTAGAGGCAGGAGAAGAGGTTGCAGCTCCCAAGCAGGAGGGGGTCCCGAATGGGGGTGGCCCCATGACTGAGGTAAAAGCTCTTACTTTATACCTTCCCTTGCCTGCTTAGGGAAGGGGAGCTGTTTGGAGAAGGGAACTTGTTTGAAGAAGGGAATTGGCGCCTTCTAATGAAATTCATCTACCAGGTTTGTTCTGCTTGCCCATCCTAAAAGAAGTAGCAAAGTAACCCACTCTTATCTAGCAGATCTGCTCCATTTGTCAGGCCAAAATGAATTTTATGATTAACCTCAAGGTCTTGTTACATTTTCCTGGAGCAAAGGAGTGATTTCAAAACCTGGAGTTTTACGATATGGCTGCCTTTGGTTATTCCACCAGGGACCTCCCTGTCTACCTAGGGACATGCTAGCTCTCCTGTATCAATAATAACCACTGTAACAGAAACGAAGAACACCTTTGATGGGCATATCAATAGACTGGAAACAATCAAGGAAAAAATCAGTGAGCTTGGAGCTATGTTAATAGAAACTTCCCAAACTGAAGTGCAGAGAGAAAAAATAATACAAAAAAACAAAAAACAATAAGAGAATAGAATGAAAGTGAAAATGTAGCACAATTTCAAAAGATGTAACATACATGTAATCAGAATACCAGAAGAAGAAAGACAGAACAGAGCAGAAGAAACATTTGTAGAAATAATAGCCAAGAATATTCCAAAATTAATGACAGGCACCAAACCACAGACCCAGGAAATACAGAGAATACCAAGCAGGATAAATACTATAAAAACTACACCTAAGAATTCATATTCAAACTGCAGAAAAACCAAAAACAAAGAGAAAATCATGAAAGGAGCCACAGGGGAAAAACACCTTACCTGTGGAAGAATTACACTGGCCTTCTCATCAGAATTCATGAAAGCAAGAAGAGAGTGAAGTGAAATATTTAACATGTTGAAAGAATGAAACCCAGCAACTTAGAACTCTATATGCAATGAAGTCATCCTGCAAAAGTGAAGGAGAAATAAAGACTTTCTCGGGCAAACAAAACCAAAAAATTCATCATCAACAGACTTGTCTTACAAGAAATGTTAAAAGAAGTTATTCAGAAAGAAGAAAAAATATACAAGTCAGAAATGCAGATATACATAAATAAAGACCACTGGAGAAGGAATAAATTAATGTGAAATATAACCTTTTACATTTCTTATTCTTAATTAAGCTAATAAATAACTGTTCAAAGTAATAATAGTAACTAATGTGGGTGATTATAGTACATGAAAGCAAAGTTATAAAGGATAGTATCAAAGTTTATAAGGGACAGTACAAAAGTATTGGGAATACACTATTATACACACCTGTACCATCCACGAAGTACCTGCACTACCCATGAAACAGTGTAGTGTTATTTGAAAGTGGACTTACTTATACATGTATTTGTAAATTTTAGGATAATCACTAATTTGTCTTAAAAAGTAGAAAATTGATATGCTAAGAGAGGAAAGACTCATACACAATGCTCAACTGAAACCACAGAAGGTGGAAAAAGGCAAGAAAAACAGAATGAAGAACAAGTGCAACAAATGGAAAACAAATTGATATTAATCCCACCACAACAGGGCCCGCTTGGCGCCCCCATAGAAAAGGCCTCTCCAAGTGCTTGGCCTCCTCTTTCCTTGACCTATAGTTTAACAATAGATCAACCCCCCTGTGGCTTGAGTTCAGAATGTCCACTGTCCCACCCAGTTCCCTGTTTTAGAAAATTACCCTGAAATTTATGATTAATACCCTTAGGCTTATTGATCACAATCTCAGTGGTCTAGTATTCTTTCCAGGCTAATCCCATCATTGTTCCTGTGTTGCTGACTCCACCATAGAATCACATCGCCAGAGGGAAGGCCCCATGCAGACCCCTGAAACTATCACATAGCCTCTGGAGGAACGCCCAGATTTTCCTTTAAATACCCACAGCTGGACTGAGAATGTTAAGGCAGTTTTTAGAGGTGTTAACTCGCTGCCTTCTCAGACCACCAGTGCTCTGATAATAAATGCTTGTAATATGACCCAACTCCTGTGTTGGTCTATTGCCTGAGCAGCGCAGGCAGCATGAGCCCCAGACTCGTTTGGCCTCCATTTTCACTACTATTTCAATAATCAATTTAAATGTGAATGATCTAAATATACCAATTAAAAAACATATATTATCAGAGTGGATCTAAGAAATAAGACCCAATTATATGTTGTGTAAAAGAAACCCACTTTAAATTTAAAGAATAGGTTAAAAGTAAATTGATGGAAAAAGATATACTGTGCTAACATTAATGAAAAGAAACCTGGAGTGGTTATATTAATTTCAGACAAAGAGGACTTCAGAAGAAGTGTTATGGGAGTCTCGGTTCTTCTTGCTGACACAGTGAAGGATCAAAGGTCAGCAAGCTGATTAGTATGTAAGCAGGGTTTATTAGTTGTAAGTTCTCAGGGAAGAGAATGGGCCTAGCCCAGGTGGGAGTGGGAGGGAGGGCAGGAGGGAGAGGGAGAAAGAAGGAGAGGGAGAGGGAAAGAGGGGGGGGGAGAGAGAGAGAGAGAGAGAGAGAGAGAGAGAGAGAGAGAGAGAGAGAGAAACTCAAGAGGGTGAGAGCCCTTGTTTCCAGCACTTATAGTTTGCTGGGTGGGGTGAGGGAGTTACATATTGATTTGGCAGAAAAATGTGATTCGTGCTCTTCCATGGGAAGGCATGACCTCCTAAGATGGGTGGAGGTCTGTTGACTCAGATCCTTATCTTGCTCCAGACCACCTCTTGTCATCTGTTGTAAAAACAGATAAATAGCTGGAGGCAGTTAATCAAAGCTATAAGCTTTTTCTGTAGGAAATATAGGCCCCCCTCCCACCCCTCCTCCTTCTACATTTTCTAACTTCTACCTAACAGAAGGAAAATGCTTAGAGATAAAGAGGGACATTATGTAATGATAGAGGAGTCCATTATTCAAGAAGACATAATGGTCTTAAACATCTATGCACCTAACAATAGTGCATCAAACTATGTGAGATAAAACTGAAAGAAATGCAAGGAGAAATAGACAAATCCACCATTATTGTTGGAGACTTAAACACTCCTCCTTCAGTAATGAATAGATCTAGAAGGCAGAAAATTGGTAAGGACATAATTGACCTAAATAGCACCATTAATCAACTTGGTCTGACTTTCATAGAATATTACACCAAACAACAGCAGAACACACATTCTTCTCAAGTATACATGGAACATTCACCAAGATAAACCATATTTTGGGCCACAAAACACACTTGAAGGAGTTAAAAAAGAAGAAATCATGCAAAGTATGTTCTCAGATCACAATTAAATCAATAGAAATCAGCAACAGAAAGAAAGCTGGAAACCCCCTGAATATTTGAAGACTAAACAAGATTCTCAAAATAACATATTGGCTAAAGAAGTCACAAGAAAAATGTAAAAATATTTTGAACTAAACAAAAGCAAAAATACAACTTATCAAAATTTGTGGGCTGCAGCAGAATCAGTGCTTAGCAGAAAATTTATAACAGTAAATACATATTTTAGAAAAGAAAGATCTAAAATCAATAGTCTAAGCTTCCATCTTAGGAAACTAGAGAGAGAAGAGCAATTTATGCCTAAAGGAAGCAAAGAAAACACATAATAAAAAAATTAGAGCAGAAATCAGTAAAATTGAAAATAGAAAACAATCTAGAAAAGCAATGAAACTTGAAAGCTGGTTCTTTGGAAAAAATACATTGTGAACACTTAAACATTAGTTTTGGTGATTTTTACTAGAAAAACAGTAAGAAAATCCTTTAGAAAGTAATATAAGCTGTAAGACAAAATTATTATTTTTAAAATTATTTATTGGGGAAGGCGAACAAGACTTTATTGGGGAAGTGTGTACTTCCAGGACTTTTTCTAAGTTAAGTTGTTGTCCTTTCAGTCTTAGTTGTGGAGGGTGCAGCTCAGCTCCAGGTCCAGTTGCCATTGTTAGTTGCAGGAGGCGCAGCCCACTGTCCCTTGTGGGAGTCAAGGAGTAAAACCATCAACCTTGTGGTTGAGAGCCCAGGCTCCAACCAACTAAGCCATCTGGCCAACCGGGAGCTGAGCGGCAGCTCATTGACTTCATCTAGTTGTGGAGAGCTCAGCTCGCTGGCCCATGTGGGAATCAAACCGGCAGCCCTATTGCCCAGAGTTCGCGCTCTAACCAACTGAGCCACCTGTCCACCCCTTTTTTTGCTTTAACATTTAATTTTGCCATTAATATTTTATTAGACAATAAATAGGTATTTTCTTGTTTTATAGGCATAGTTGGTCAGTGTGATTATATCTTTATAATTATCTGTCTTTGTTGAGCCTAAAATTAGGAAATTGTACATCCAAGGAGAAACATCTTTTTAAGTCTTAAGAGTTATAAACGTTTCCAAGTTTTGTGAAAAACAACTATTTCTACTATTGACTATCCACTTTATGAATTTTCCATTTTCTGATTTAATTTCCAGAGTTTGATTATGCTGCCAGGCTTCTCTTTCCTAGAATGTTTTTGGACTGTTTCTCTCCAGCCATCAGTTGGTATATTAACAGGAAGGAAGTACTGGACAAACTCATTTCAGGAGCTCCTTGAGGGCAAGGTCTATTTCAAGATAGCAACACAGTGCTTTCCACATACTAGGAATGCAACATTTGTGGAATGAATGATGCATGCTTTTTCCACAAAAAAGCTAATTAGAGATATCAATTATTTGTGCTGTAAAGTGTATCTAATTTTGGATTTACACTTTTTGGAGTTATCCACATCATAATTAATGCACAGGGCCTTGGTCCTAAGAAACCAGGAAAGAAACAGGTAGACTTTAGCTTCACTTTATTAGACAGATATTATTAGGATCAACTAAGAATTAAAAAGATCAACTAAGACACTACTATCTTCCCAAAGGGTTAAGTTAATGGAAGGTGGCTTCCTCGTCAAATGAAGAAACTCTGTGTCTTCTAGAGCAAGGTTCTTGGTATGAAACGTTTTTGCCGTGGTCAAACCAGTTGATAAGATCTTATGTTGAAAATTACTTTTGTAAACAGCAAAAGAAATGTAGAAACAGGATCAATGTGGCCAGTAAAGAGCTGCCATGGGTGGGGTGGGGTATAAGGAGAGCAACAGGGTGTGTGCTGCTGGCTGCTTGTGTGAACAGTTCTCAGAGGCTGCAGGTGGAGTTGATAGGAGCCGCAACAAAAGTGCTACCAAGTGCCTTTTATCCTGAAAAGTTAAGGTTGAGGAATACTTGCACTTAACCTTGAACCCTCCCAGTCATGAAAATCCATTTGGAGGTTATTGTGGATACATAGTTTACAAACAAAACCTCAATAAAGAATATCTCTTGCAGCCTTTAAAACTCAGTCCTCCATTTCAGGAGCTGCAGAACGAAGTGTGTTTTGTTAAATTCCTTGTTCCATTCTGATCAACTAAATGAGATAAAATTAAGACGTCCACCCCTCACAAACAGTGACCTCCAGGTCAGAGGGCAGGGAGAGTGCCATCCTGACCGCTGTTTTGTTGCCATGGAGCCGCTGACAGCCACAGGCCTGAGACTTGGACGCTGTGCCGAGGCCTGGCTGTGTAGCCTACCCGCCTGCCACAGAAGGACACAGAGCCAGGACTCTCCGGTTGTATTTTTAATGGAGTCAAATGCATGTGGCTTGTGTATTTCTTCCTTTAATATTGAGCATTTTGTTTCTCTTTCTGAGAATGCAATTTGAAACACTATAGAGCCAGTAATCATATAAAAAGTGTACCCATAAAAGCTGTACAGTTTTTTGTTTTTTTTTAAGATTTTATTGGGGGAGGGGAACAGGACTTTATTGGGGAACAGTGTGTACTTCCAAGACTTTTTTCCAAGTCAAGTTGTTATCCTTTCAATCTTAGTTGTGGAGGGTGCCATTCAGCTTCAAGTTGTTGTCCTTTCAGTCTTAGTTGTGGAGGGCACAGCTCAGCTCCAGGTCCAGTTGCCGTTTTTTAGTTGCAGGGGGCGCAGCCCACCATCCCCTGCGGGAGTCGAACCAGCAACCCTGTGGTTGAGAGGACACACTCCAACAAACTGAGCCATCTGGGAGCTCAGCAGCAGCTCAGTTCAAGGTGCTATGTACAATTTTAGTTGAAGGGGGCGCTGCCCACCATCCCTTGCGGGAGTCGAGGAATCGAACTGGCAACCTTGTGGTTGAGAGCCCACTGGCCCACGTGGGAATTGAACCGGCAGCCTTCGGAGTTAGAAGCATGGATCTCTAACCGCCTGAGCCACCGGGCCGGCCAAAGCTGCAGTTTTATACACATTCACAATGTACTTTTGCTGCCTTCTAACGTGTTTCCCCGAAAATAAGACCTAGCTGGACAATGAGCTCTAATGCATCTTTTGGAGCAAAAATTAATATAAGATCCGGTATTATATTATATAAGACCTGACCTTATATTGTAGTAAAATAAGACTGGGTCTTATATTAATTTTTGCTCCAAATGACGCATTAGAGCTGATCGTCCGGCTAGGTCTTATTTTCGGGGAAACACGGTATGTAATTTATTTTGCAACATGTTACTCCACAGTTGTAGATACTTATGTACTGTAACATCACTTCAGTTATGTGTAAATAAATAAGTTAAAAAAAACACCTTAGCCCTCAATAAAGTAAAAAGACAATCCACAGAACGGGAGAAAAATATTTGCTAGTTATATATCTGATAATTTATCTAGAAAATATAAGGAACTCTTACTACTCAACAATAAAAAGACAAATAACCCAATTTAGACATGGATCTGAACAGATATTTCTCCAAAAAAACAGAAAAATTACCAATAAACACACAGAAAGATGTTCAATATAGTCATTAGAGAAATGCAAATCACAAGCACAATGAGTAAGCCAAGTATAATTAAAAATAAAATTTAAAAGTTTAAAAAAACAAACCCCAAGATACAACTTACCTACTGCTAGGATGACTATCACCAGAGAGAACAAGTGTTGGTGACAATGTGGAGAATTGGCATCCTCACACACTCCTGGTGGGAATGGAAAATGGTAGAGCTGCTTTGGAAAACAGACTGTGGGTCTTCAAAGGATTCAACATAGAGTTACCATAGGACCCAGCAATTCCACTCCTAGGTATATACCCAAGAGAAATGAAAACATACATCCACACAAAGTAGTGAACAAAAATGTTTTTACAGCATTCTTTTTTTTTTTCTTCCACCCTTCTTCCTCCTCCCCCCACCTCTGGTTCAAGCCGTTGCTTCTCAATCTAGTTGTGTAGGACACAGCTCCCTGGCCCATGCTGGTATTATGAGCCTTGCGCTCCCCCCCCCCCCCCCCCCCCCCGCTGAGGCAGTCGGTCGACAGTCGTTGGTCGGCCACTCACTGCAGCTCACGGCAGCTCTCACCGGCTGCCAGCCGCTCACGATGGCTGCCAGCCACTCACACTGATGGTAGCCATGGCAGCTTATGCCAACCTCTGGCTGCTCATAGCAGCCCAGCTCCACGGAGACCTGTTGTTCATGCTCATAGCTGTAGAGGGCGCAGCTCACTGGCCCATGTGGGAATCGAACCAGCGACCTTGGCATTAGGAGCATGGCGCTCCAACCACCTGAGCCACTGGGCCGGCCCAGCAGCATTATTTTTGATAGCCAAAAGGGAGAAACAACCTAAACGTCCATCAGCTGATGCATGAATAAACAAGATACGGTATGTTCACATGGAACATTAAGTGGTAATAAAAAGGTATGAAGTACTGACACCTGCTACAACATGGATCAAACTTGAAAACGTTATGCTAAGTGAAAGAAGTCAGTCACAAAAGACCACATACATAATTCCATTTATCCGAATGACGAGAAGAGACAACTCTATATATACTTTCTTGAGAGGGAAGTAGTGGTTGCCAGGGGCTGGGCTGGGCTACGGATGGGAGGTGACTGCTGATAGGTATGGGGTTTAGTTTTTGCGGTGATAAAGATGTAAAACTAATTGTGGTGATGGTTACTGTCATGCAGGGTCTCTGGTCCTGCTCCCCGCATAAGACACAGGATATGGTGAGTCCAAAATGGAACAACAACGGAGCCACGGATAAGGGGTTTATACCACTATATTCTCGCTGGCGGCTGGGTTGGAGACACAGGAAGCAGGAGCCACATGATCCGCAACCTGCTGTCAGCTTCTCTGCCAACCAACCAACGCCCCAGTGTAGCCTCGGCAGTTACACCGTTTCCCCGAAAATAAGACCTAGCCGGACAATCAACTCTAATGCGTCTTCTGGAGCAAAAATTATAATAAAATAAGTAAAATTTTTATAGTAAAATAAGACCGGGTCTTATATAACGTAAGACTGGGTCTCATATTAATTTTTGCTCCAGAAGACGCATTAGAGCTGATTGTCCAGCTAGGTCTTATTTTTGGGGAAACACGATATTAGTGGCTAACGGCTAACCAGTAACAACTGATGGCCACCCAGCCACAGCGGATGGCCATCTGATCACAGATGATGGCCATCTAATAACCGAGCCAGCACCTTTCCATGTGTGGCCGAGAGCCTGGAAACTGCCTCTGGGACTCTGTCCCCACAGTTACACAACTCTGAATATATTAAAAACCTTTCAATTGTACACTTTAAAATAGTGAATTGTATGGTATGTGAATTACATCTGAACAAAGCTGTTAACAACAACACAAATAAGACAAAACCTCAGCACTGTTTCAATCGTCTTACCACCCACCACAAGCTGGGTTTTCAGCTTTATGTGCTAACCAGTCACACAATTCTCATTATCCCGGAAACCTCACTTTATGTTCCATGAATTTAGAATTTAAAAATCTAAATAGAGGCTGCACTATGGATTAGTTCTGCTTCATTTAGAGAAAAAAGAAATTGCAGGGTGTTGTCGGAACTGCTTAAGGAAAATTTCAATCATCTTGAAATATTTCGTAATCTATTAATAATCAGGTTTGTTACATGCTCCCACAGCAAAAATGCTTACTTTCAATTACCATAGAACTTCATAATCTATTATTTCAAAATCACATTTAACCAGCCTTATATACAACCTACATACTCCCAACTTTATACATTAAACCTTAATAGTCAAGACAAATTTACCACTATACCAGTGACATGCAATAAAGAAGTGATCTTTCTAGAACGTCACTGTCCAACTCAATAGCCATTGACCTCATGTGGGTATTAAGGACTAGATATGTGGCTAATCCAAACTGAGATATACTAGAAGTGTAAAATGCACACTAGATTTTCAAGGCTTAGAACAAAAAGAATGTGAAATATTTAGCCATTTTATGTTAATTACATGTTGAAATATTTTGGATATATTGGTTTAAATAAAATACAATTAAAATTAATCTCACGTCTTTTTACTACTAGAAAATTTTAAATCACATATGTGGCCTTCATTATATTTCTGTTGGACTAGAGAAACACTAAGAGCTTTTGAGGGGCAGTAAATATGCATGAGAAAACAAGAGCTTTGAAGAACTTCTCCTATTATAGTTGTCTACTGCCATCTCTTTTACATACTGTTCACTTGCCAGGAGTCTTGAGCGCAGGTACAAAAGCTGTAACACAAAGTCATCATTGTACTCCTCTGAGAAAACGGATTCATATGGTCTTACTAACCATTTTTGCTTCTTGCAGCTGCTGCTTTCATAAGCTCCAGTGCATGCCAGCCAAGAAGGAAAGTTTTTAATTACAGCAGTTAAGACTTTTTTTTTTTGGATAATTTTCCCATATGGAGCAACAAGGTCACAGAGCCTTAAAGACTGGTTTGACTAAACCTTTGGACAAGGTATTCAGATGAAAGCAAGGGCAGGAAAGAAAGAAAAAAGGATCCTGGTGATGCTGGAGGCAGCTGGAAAACGAGAAGCATGAAAGGGAGTTTAAGGAAGAATCTGAGAGTGATCTACTTCGAGTGGGCACTCCTTAAACCGTCAGTTTGAGCCCTGGATCCAGCAGCAGCATAACCCCTGCCCGTGTTGAACATGCATCACTGAGCATTGGCCTTTAATTGTTAGCACTGCGGGTGTCCCACCTCACCAGCATGGATGCCTGTGCATCTCGGTGACTGATTTGTTACCTGGGATGGTGCTGTCCAGTACAGCAGCCGTTGGCCACACACATGGCTCTGAAGCAGCTAAGCCATGGCTGTTGCGATTGAGAAGCTTAATTTTACATTTCAGTTAGCTTGAATTTAAATCAACCACATGTGGCTGGTGGTGGCTGTACTGGCCAGCGCGGGCCTGGCGCTGGCTTCCCAGCGTGGTGTGCGCCAGCAGCACAGGCAGCCTCGGGGAGTTTGTGAGCCACGCAGTGTTTCTGACTCCGCCGGGACTCCTGAAATATGCCCCACAGTATCACAGGACTGCTGGGTAAGTCCCACGCACATTAGAGTTTGGAAAGCACTTACCCACAGCAGGGGGTTCTATTTGAATACCCTGAAACCATAAAATTGTATAAAAAGTTAGCATACACACATACGCATACACATACACACATACACACACACGCACTTATTTTTTAGTGCAAAATTGGCCACAAAATGCATTCCAGTGCAAATACCAGTTTGTGCAAATTTATACTGCCTGTAACAACTGGTGAACTTTTAAGTACTAATGTGCTATTGCAGCTGTTATCATTTTTTTTGATTCAGGAATCCACTAAAAAAAAAGGTTTATTATTAGTATAATGGCTGTCTAGTTATTATCTACAACATGCAATCACGAGTAAAAAGTTGATAGCATGAGCTTACTTTTTCATTAGTATAATAAATAGTGCTGGTTTTACATTATAATAAAAAATAACAATCCTTTGTTATTTCTTTTAGCAAAAATTTAAGAAATGATGACACGTTCATGCAGAGGATGAGGTGGCTGCTTTCATGCTTTGTCAACTGGCCTTAGAAGAACTTCCCCATTTGTTAAAGTCCCTAGAGTTAGATGGCACGTCCCCAAGTCTCAAAATGGTTCTAAGAATCTGCCTTGTATCATGATTTTCCCACTGGTATTTAAGGAGAGACGTGCACAAACTGGAGCTGGCTAATCCAGCCAGGAAAAGGAACTCATCACAGAACCAGAAGTATTTCCCAGAAGAAAACATTTATAAGTTTAGCCTCACTTTTTTCCTGGTAATGCAAATTTATAAATGCAGAACTACTGAATGCACTGGCAATGGGCAGAGTTAGGTCCCTATTAATAAATAACCTTTTCACTAATCAGTCTGATGAAAGAGAATAACTTATTAGTACTGGAAAGTACCAACAGACGTTTAATAAATTTGGTCTTTGTAGAACAAAAGATTCTACAGAAACTAGCCAGCTAAAAGGGTAATTTACCATGATATTTAAATTTTTTTTTTTAACCTCCGCAGTGACAGATGTCATTAAAATACAACTAAAACAGTTCTCAATCTTGTTTCCACTGCCAGATATGGGACAAATGTCATTCACCCTTCCATGTGTGATGTTCCTGCAGGGTAGCTCTTCGCCATCCCATTCTTTTCCACTCCAGAAAGCACACTGGAAAGCCAGCGAGTGGTGCTATTGTGAGAGTGACCTGGAATTCAGTCTAACCCGGTCAGTCAGTCATGCAGTTGATACTCTAGAATATTATCTCACGATGCCTCACACCCGAGCATGACACATCTCGGTGTCAACATCATTTCTGTGGATCCCTCATTAGCTCCTTGCCTTCATTCAGGGCCAAAATTCACATTTGTAGTTTTAGATAAGATATTTATTAATAAAACCAGTAGAAATAAGTTTTTAAAAATATTTATTATATTTGGTTCTAGAAATGATAGAAAATAAAAACTGGTACAATTACGTCACAGACCCTTGGAAAGGTATATTTATCCTCACACCAGAGAAGTTTTATGCAATGCCAGAAATGGAAATACCTGGTGGTGATAAAACTTAATGCTGCTCATAGGAGGAGCCCTTGTACAATTTTTAAAGTTCTTTTCTCTGTTGTCATTTATTTTGGGGCAAATACCAGTCCAGTGGAAAGAGTTCTGAACATAAAAGGCACCTAGAGTAAAAGTTAGACCTTGATTAATAAAAATAGTTGCACATGTTTACAAGAAAAGAGGCCCTATCAATGCAACTCTCTTGCAAGACAACAATATAAATGCAAAGGCAATTGCAACTGAAAAATCTATAAACACTTACCTGAACCTGATACATAAGCTAGATAACAACAATCATTTTTGTTTATAAATCTATAAGCATGAGTATTATATTTATATTCATAAGTGGAGGGGTGCTCTAATTATTTATTTGTAGTTACGATCTATTTTGTTGCATTTTCTCTTAAAATGCATTATTGTGTACTCCATTCATGGATGCGTTAAAAATTCCTGTTGTCTTTCAAGAATGTAGCAAAACCTAAAACTGATACTGTAAACCAAAGTCCTTTTGAATTATTAGAAAGCCAGTAAAGCTGACATTTTACTGTGATTTAAGCACCCTGAAATATATTCTGACCAATTTGTATTCTCTAAGCTAGAATTAGAATCCTCAGGATTTGTATAGGTGTACAAATATTGCAAATAAAGCTAATAAAAAATTGAAAAAATACGAATAATCTTTTACTACAAAGATCCAAAATCCATGTATGGGTCTGTGCTAAGAGGAAAATGAACAGGAAGCCATCAAACACTTGTCTGTATTTTCTAGTCTGGGGAACAGGACTCAGCGGAGCCAGGTGGTATTCAGCTGGGTCTGGTTCTTGATGCTGGTATCCATTTTTAGCACTTCGCGAATGGCCATGGTAGCGTAGGTTGAAGGAGGAAGAGAGAAATCCATCTTCAGAGCTCTGTATTTGCCTTCTGCCAGGCAAGAAAGAAGAGAACAGTCAGAAAAGTAAGGCAGCTGTCGACCAACTGGGGCAAGTCATAATCTCTCTACAAATAAAAGAACTGTGCTCCATTCCTCAGGATTCTATTTCCCACGGGACCTCAGAGAATGAGCAGTGGAAGCCAGAGATCTGTGAGTGTTCAACCCAGCTGAACCTCCATGTTAATTCTACCTGGATCTGTCATAAAAAGGGCAGACGACTAAAGAGCACAGGAGAGAAAAGCATGCCAAAAAAAGGTAAATAAATAAAATAAAATTAGAGCACAGGGTGAGGACAGACAAAGGAATGGCAACAAGAATTTGACAATGAAGATGTTTTCGATACTTCCTGGATTTTTATTCACCTTTGTTAACTCTCTGTGGGGGTGGGGAGAAAATATTCAATCACCTATAATCAAAACCTTCTCTAACAGCCATTCATTTTTAGTGGGATTTACTGTTTGAACCACTGACCTCCAGCTATACTCATGAAACTAAGATGCCAAAACACAAAATAGAAATCACAGTGGGGGTGAGAGGTAGTGGTGATTCTAAGAGGTTTTTTAGAAAATATTTCAAAGTAGACATAGACCAGACGGCTGAGTAAACTTACCAGAAGCAAAAACTGGTGGTGGCTTCCCTTCTAGGTTGTCCACATCTGTGTTGAAGAGTGGAATTTTAGGATCATCATATGCAACGACTTCCCTTCAAAACATATAAATAAAGAAAAGTGTGAATGTGAACTTCCATAAAAGGTGCTAAGTTGCTCATCATCATTTGTTTAACAAGGAAAAGCACATGGGTCTACTGTAAATAATTCTACGTGGAAATAATAATGGAACAGGGCCCAATTTTATATATAAGTATTGCCTTTATATTATTATTTAGCAAGGTGACAGAAAATGTTTCCCTAGGATGGAAATTCTTTTACATGTACTTGGTAAGTAGTAAACTTCACTTTGCATAGATGCGACCGAATGAGTCCTAGCATTTCTATTTTCTCCACAGTGGCTATCACCGCTCACAACACTGTACTCACGAGGACCTGCCCTTTGGAGGTGGAAGGACCAAGTCCAAGCCTCACAACGCTTTCCCAATTGCCCAGAAGAGGAGGGAAGAGACAATTTCCTGGCAACGGGCAACCAGTTCAAGATTTAATTTTAAAAATTATCAAATAAAGCTTTAGATAATACTAGCTATTAAAGTATTTTTAAATGGGTTAATACAAGTGTCTTTTATCTCTAGAAACATATGAAAACCACCAAAGCCGTGTTCGAAACTCACCCTAACTCTGAGTAACGCAACTTGCTCAGGATAGTTCGGAAAGGAAATCTCAGTTTTTCAGAAACAGGGAAAAAGTTCATTTTCTGCACATTTCTTCAATAATTTAGTAATGTCAATAAAATATAAACTAAGCCACTTTCACTGTAAATTTACATTCATTCATTTCCTAATGATTTGAAAAATACCAAAAGTAGCAGTAATAATAGTGCTAATAACTAACACGTACATGCTAGGTTGTAAGCACTGGAAAATATATGTGATGCAGAAGCTTAAAATCTCACATCATAATTCAGTTCCATTTCATTCTGGGCTGTTACTCACCAGCTGACATTCTGAGGACGAATAATGATCTTTCGGTAGGCCCCTGATAAGGAATAATCGCGAATTTTGTGTCTCATGTTGTCAATATCAAGATTGTCTGCTGTGAGCATTTCCCTGTAGGCTTCACTAACTAACATAAAATACAAAAATTAGTTGGAATACAGCATGTCAGCAAGCTACCTTGAACTAGACTACAAATAGAGTAACATGTAGATTCAGTTGGATTGCCCTAACAAAATTAGCCTCTAATTTACAATCCAGCCAATTCTCTGGAATCAAAACGTAGTGACTTACTAACTAGGATTAGGTGTCTCCAGCTTATGTTTGGCCAACTTGTACGTTATCTTTGCAGCCAGCTACAATATCTGGGATGTAAGGTTCCCAAGTTAGTTACAAAAGGCCATTTCATCAGAAGTTACTAACTACTATTTATACATGCTCAGAGAAGGAGAGACCATATAGAGAACTCTTTCTGGCAGAAGGTAGTTATAAATAAATGTATAAAAATGAAAGACTTGGAAAACCATCTGTCTCGCCCTGGCATCTTTCTCTTAACCCCCAAGATAGACATCCTCCCACCTGTGCTTGCACGCTGCCATTTACCAGGAACTACTTTTTTGCGAGATACGCACTTAGAAAGTGCTTCCTGTTGCAAGCTGAAACCTGTCTTCTTGTAACTTCTGTTGGCTGCTTTGGAACACAGCAGATTACTGCCCTTTGCACATGAATCTATAAGTACTGGACCTCTAAGCCACAGCCCCCCCAGGCCAAACCATGGTCCCCTGAACTGTGCCTCCCCTGCCATTCCTGCATTCGCTACCAAACCCCTATCTGCCTTGGGGTAACAGGCTTACGTCCCACAGTAACTAACTCCAGGTACTTTTTATGTAGACTATTATCAAACTGAGCCTTTTCTATCTACACATTTGATCTTTGAGCATAAACGTGAGAATTTATATTTAACCCTATTAAATGACCTCTATTGTTCTTTTTAAATACTTATTTTTCACATAATTAACATTAACTATTTTGGGTTACTCTATTTGCAAAAATGATAAGCAGATTTCTTTATTCAAGTTATTCATAAGAAATGTTAGGTACACCAGGGTCAAGGAAAGCTTCCCTCACCACACACTTGCCAGGACAACAGGGATCTCTAAATTGAGCTTTGCTGGACACCAAGTGTCCACATGTTATGAATCCACCCATCCCAGTTTATCACAAGGTTTTCATGAATGCCTTGTCAGAATTTGCATTTTAACTGGTCCTAGCCCAAGTTTCTGAGAGGTACAAGAAAGAAGAAAAGAATGTTTTCTTTTTCTTTCTTGGAAAGAGGGCAAGTGTGACTCTAAGCATCTCAGGGCCTTCCTTTCGGCCAGTTCCTGGTACTGGTCTCAGCTTCTCACTGTGCACCAGCCCAGGAAGGCAGACCACACCCCTCCCTCATCTACCTCTCTTACGCGTTCTCCCCTCCCCTCGTCTTCTCTTCTCTCCTCCTCTTCCCTCAGTGAAGTCAACCTCACATAAGCATTAGGAGCACAGCAATCCGATTAAATTAATCAACATGTAACTGGCAGATTACTATTTCACTCTTTTATAAGTATTTGCATTATCAATGTAGGGTGTTAACGCTAATCATTCTATAATTCGTAAAACTGCAACTTATATAATATTTGTAAGTAAAATAATTCTGGCTTATTGAGAGGAAAGATGTTCTGACAGGAAAACACCTTCCACAGTCCGGTGCTAGGAGAGAACTTCTGGGGTAAATTTCACCAAGCTGGTCCCATGCTCAGAGCTGCTTTCTTTTTTCAAATTTCTAATTGTTGAACAAGAAAAGTTCCAATTCTGCCCCACCTCCAATGGCATCGGTAACAGAAGTAATTCTTAACAGGCTCTGGGGAATGGGAAATAATGCTAACTTTTCACTTTATACACTTCTGTGCTTGCTGACTTTTAAAACACAATGAGCAGATATTACATACATAGTTAAAAAAAAAGATTAAAAAATGTTAAAGAAGAATTATCCATTCACTTTCTCAATGACTCCTTCCAAATCCTTTCCCTCCTTATTATGAACTAGTGAATTTCAGAAATTTAAATAAAGCCAATAATGACAACACTAAAAACAATAATACCAGTTACACCGCCACCACCACCTTGTTTCTTAAATGATCCATCTGAACGCATCTCTTTCTCAAGTCTGATGAGTATCAAAGTTCTAAAATTACATTTAAAATAGTAATTGTTTTCCCTGTTCTCCAATCTTGGCTGCCAGTGGCCTAACTATGTTAGACTCTGTTTTAACTATTTTCCCCATACAGGGTACTCACTTTTATGCTTTGGGTAGATAACATCGAAACCAGGCAAGGGCATTACCACATCATGGATGGAGTAACTATGAACATCTTCTTCCTCAATATAGGTGGCTGTGGCTACAAATTCACAAATGAATAAATTAAGAAAAATTAAGGAAATAGACAATTTCATGAGTTCAATCTTCTACAATTCTATACATCTAAGTAGTCAGAAGTGCAAGGTGGTACAGGTTCAGTGGCTCACGAAGCTTAAAGAAATTAAGTTGAAATATATACCTTTCTGTCCTATCCAAGAAATAAAAATCACTGACTTAGAAAAAGTAGGAAGTTAAAAAACATTTATTGTTTTGCTTGTCTTGTGCACCTGAAACTAATAAAAAAAACAAAACAAACAAACAAAAAAAACCATTTATTTCTCAGCTGCACCCTCATTTTGTGGGAATCCTTGCTTTTAATAATCAGCTCCTTTTCTTTATTAAAGAACACCATAAAATACTATTTGGAAGTACAACCAATGCCTTAACATAATTAGCACTACAGTGAGATACTGAGATCAGAGTTATAAAATAACTGTATTTCTGAAAAGAAAACAATTTCATGACAAAAAAATACTGTTTGGATCAACTATAATTAAATATACTGGGGGTGGTGCCAAAAAACTGTATACACATGACTTGTATTCATCTTTTGTTATTGGTATATATTGAGTATTAAAATTTTAATACTGTTTTCCCTTTCTTAAAATGTATATATTTTTTTTTGACACCCTTTATGTGTATTTTCACAGGATGTAAAGTACAGCATAGGGAATATAGTCAATGGAATTTTAACAGCTATATACGATGTCAGAGGGGTAGTAGACTTGGGGGCGGTTATCACTTGGTGAGGGGTGTCAATGTCTACCTAGTATGTTGCTCTGTACACCTGAAACTAATAAAAAAAAATACTATTTGGAAAGCTATCACAAATGAATGCATTTTGCTAAAGAATGAACAATTAAAAAAACCAGTTGGTATTTAGAAGATAAAATACAGTGGCTCATGGGACATTAAAATACACTGGATGTAAAAAAAATAAAAAAAAAATAAAAATACACTGGATGTGATCAATATTGGATGAGGAAAACATATTAAATCAGGAAAAAAATAACAGATTTATCAGGCAGACCTGCAGATAAGCAGGCTGTCTTCAGGTGGAAGAAGACAGCTAGGTATGCCAGAAAAACACGGACTTTGGAAACAAATAGACTTGATGCTGAATCCCAGCCTTTCTTTTTCACCCATCTGTGGAACCCTGGGCAGGTGACTGAACCCCATCTGAAGAATGGAGAGAATACGTTGCAGTAATTTGTGAACCAGAAGCCAGAAGACACGGGTGAAGGGCTTAGCACAGGACAGCACACAGTACTGGCGCAGCAGCAGATGGGAGTCGCCTGCACGACTGAGGAATGTTTCCGACAGAGAGCGTGTGCACTAAGTGTCTACCAGATCATGGTCCACGTGTGAAGTGAGCTATACTCTGGTGTTGACTTGAAGAAACTCTTTAAAACTGGCTGACAACAGCCGAGAGGCTAACGTACATCCAGAGTACAGAGAAGTATTTGCTAGACCCAGATTAAAGCCTGAAAAGGGATGTTAGGTACACCTGGTCCAAATCTTATTCCAGCTGAGAAAATGGAGAGTCAGGCACTTATTCAAATCAGTCATATTAGAGATACAGATCCAAACTAGTCAGTCTAAGCTTACAAACTTACTAAACTAGTCAGTCTTTCCATTTCAAACTTACTACATAGATCTCTCTCTGTCTTAACTAGTAGACAGGCTGGATTTTAAGCACTGGACCCTAGTTTGGATGAATAATGATGGTGTCTGCCTTTTTACCTCCTTTGAGAGCCAAGTCCCCTGGAACAGGTTTCAGCCCGTACTCTTCTATTCTCTTGCTCACCATGTTATTCCACACATAGCTTTGATAGCTATGAATATACATTAAGCGATTATTTCTTGGTATCTGGAGGGAAGGGAAAAAAACAGGCAAGAAAAAAACACACCTCTAAATACGAAAGTACTGTACTTTCCAAAACATCTTTTTTAGTGGTGAGCCTAGTATAAGAAACTCACACCTTAAACCTCCCATTTTTCTAATAGCCTATAGAAATAGTGACTGATATGCAGCAACCAATTTTAGAGATGGAACCCCTCACACTAATGGGTTTTCAATTAGCTGCAGCTGCAGCAGTTCCCTTTTGAATCCACAATGCAAACATTCATGCAGACAAAGTGAACGCTACAGAATTTACACCCTTAATCAACGACACAGGCTTCAAATCCCCAAAATTTACCCTTCAATTATAAACCTAACAGTGCTTTCTCCCCCATAATTTTATGGAAGGAGAAAATCTAAATGATTGAATTGACAACTAATTTCATGAAGAATCCTACTTTTTTTGGTACATCCTGGGGAAGAGCAAATAAGATGTAAGTTTAAGAGTTAAACTTTCATCTATTCTGGATCATACATACCCAAATACTAGTACAGGCTGCACAAGAGTGGGTACCATGTTGTACCACCGTGAAGAAACCATATCAACACGCAATCATTTAGACCACTTACTGTGCAAACCTCTTACTGAGGCAGATTACAGTTCTGATGCTGGAAAATGATCAGGAAATGAACTCTATGATGGATTCTGAGTTTCTCAAACACCAAGATAGTTAATTGAAATTACATTTCCCTGTCGATACTATTTTCCACGTTAATGCTTTCCTCATTCCCTCAGTGTTAACAATTATGCTGACACTGCAAGCACCCATCACCAACCCCAGCACCATCCAAGATCTGAACAAGGACCACTCAGGCAATACACCTCTCAGAGACCACCAAAGGATCCTTGTTTACCTTTTGCTCTTTCCAAATTTAGTAAATACTTAAAGGTAAACTTTAAAAAGCATTAAACCACCTCGAGTCATTTGCCTGACTTCACAAATCGCACTCACTATGCCAAATGCAGAGACTATATTCTTCATTCCATATTTTGAAAGTCCTCGAAGCAGCTGCCCTTCCACACACCTTTTGACAGGTAGTTTTCTGAGGGCAGCAGCTGGGTCTTTGGTCTTCGCCCATTCTTCCCTGCATCTTACTAAGTACCCCTTTTCAGCTGGGAGGTGAAAAAAAAAAGCCGTGATTAAACAATTTATCCAATAGACAGATTTCTGTAACTTAAAATGCTTCATTAGAGAACACAAATTAGAAAATGCCACTTGTAATACAGGTACTCTGAAAAGCTTCTGCTCATCTGAGAACCACCATCAGAAAGTGAAAAGATGAGAAATGTAGAAAGTTTACAGAACTAGATGGTTTTGTCAATGTACTACCACCCCAGGATTTAAAGCTGGTTACTGTTCATTATCATAGCTGATTCAACACATGACAAAACCCTGGTGGTCCTTTCTTCCTTCTCACGCTTTTCCTACTGTATTGTCAAATTTAATGGGTGACTGCTTTAAAATTAGATAATTTTATCTCCTTTTAATTTGCAAATGAATAATTACCCAAAGTAGGCATAGTCATTTTTATAATTTGCAAATTAGTACTTAAATCCTTTTTCAAATAATGTGATTTTAGAGATACTTTCTGGAAAGTTTTTAACGAACTCTTCAAACTAAAGATTCTCAACATGGTTTTGCCAAGTTTTTATGTTCTATTACACTACGCTTTTTAACAAATTTACCACAAGTAAAATATGTTTGGATTCCTATGTGTTCAGAGATTTAGTAGCACATGGAGAAAGGGGAATGAATGTATTCATTTATGAATTAATAAATTAGATGAGCCAAGAGCTGAAAACAGGATATAATTTATAAATCTTAAATATACACAAAAACCTGTGAAAAAATAAACTATACTTTTTATTTTACTATAAATTTTTTTAAAAATTCTGAAGTAACTACCTTAATTTTCACACATATTTTTATTCAAAGCAATTCTATAAATACCTAGCCATATATTCTATTTTTTTCATAACATGAATGTTAAGTCTCACCTCCAGAACGGGGTTTCAATATTAAATCCATGACTTCAGCCCAGGAATTTTGTAGTATAGCTCTAAAATTAAACAGCATTTATTTTACTTAATTTTGCATTAAGAAGACTTTTATATGCCTCAATCTGTAGTCAACAAATCATATTAACTTTATATATTTTATTAAACTTAAAAGCTGAAAAACCAATATGATATAGATTTCAAATTTAAATGCTAAAAGAACTTAAAAGAAAATTAAGAACTGTTATAACATTTAATATCATTTCAGTTTTAAAATTCTATTAAAATAGTATAAATGGGGCCGGCCCGGTGGCTCAGGCGGTTAGAGCTCCATGCTCCTAACTCTGAAGGCTGCCGGTTCGATTCCCACATGGGCCAGTGGGCTCTCAACCACAAGGTTGCCAGTTCAATTCCTCGATTCCTGCAAGGGATGGTGGGCTCCGCCCCCTGCAACTAAAATTGAACATGGCACCTTGAGCTGAGCTGCCGCTGAGCTCCTGGATGGCTCAGTTGGTTGGAATGCGTCCTCTCAACCTTGTGGTTGACTCCCACAAGGGATGGTGGGCTGTGCCCCCTGCAACTGAAAAACAGCAACTGGACTTGGAGCTGAGCTGCACCCTCTACAACTAAGACTGAAAAGACAACTTGACTTGGAAAAAAAAAAAAAAAAAGGCCTGGAAGTACACACTGTTCCCCAATAAAAGTCCTGCTCCCCTTCCCCCCAAAAAAAAATCTTAAAAAAAAAATAGTATAAATGTTATATAGTCATGCTTTAAGTTGTTATACATGGTAATACCTGTATAAATCAAAGTTAAGTCTTTATGTACCAAAACTTATTTGAAATTTCTAAAAAAAATTTCTCCCCCATGTTAAAAGCCTTCTTGCCTAGGCAAACAGATAAATACAATTTATCTTTCCCTATTATTCTTGTCAAAATGGAAAAAATCTTCGTTTTTTGCTGATTATAAGTTACGCATGCTTCTTAAAGAGTAAACAGTACATAAGAAAGGTTACCTGCTATCTAACCTCTAAGAAATCACATAGTTAACACTTGAGAGTGTATTTTTCAAGACTTTTTTGATTCATCTATAAGTGTGTGGAATTTTCCCTTTAACTTTTATTTTATTATCTTTCGCCATACAGAAGTTACATTTTGTGTATCATATCTGAAAATTTTTTTCAGGTAACATATCTGGTCTTGGAGTCATGCTTAGAAAGGCCTTCCCTATCAAACGAGTATAGCAATCCCTCCTATTAATTTTTCTGTTTTTCTAGTTAATTAGGATTTTTATTTTTCACATTTAAGTTAATCTATAGGGGGTATTTCTGTGTATTGAACTGTAGGAAGTGCTGTTTAATATCTACTGATGCGATCGTATGGGTTTTTAATCTACTAATACAACGAATAGCATTACATGAATAGATTTCCTAGTGCTGGCTGTTCTGGCAGCCCTGGAACAAGCTGTGCTATACTGATCTTTAAATATGCTCCTGGGTGATGCATTTCGTGGGCTAGGTCTTCAGCAATACTTCCAAAAAGAGTATAGTACTAACTCAGGACTAGGCATTGGTCTGCCAGGTATCAGGGAAAAAGACTTCTATGCTCCAAAACCTTTGTGATCTGGAGGCCACTTGATTTTGTAAGTAGTTTTACTGGAGAACAGCTGGGTTCCTTCATTTACATATGGTGGACGGCTGCTTTTGCATTGTCACGGCACAGATGAGCACAGCAGGTCCTCGAATAATGTCGTTTTGTTCAATGCCAATTCGCTGTCATGTTGATGAGAAAAAAAAAATTGCTTCCTGGCTGGTGCCACTGTCTGTGTGGGTTTTCTCTGGGTCTTCCAGTTTCCTCCCACATCCCAAAGATATGCTCATGGGTTACATGGCATGTCTACATTGTTCCAGGATGAGTGAGCCCCAGAATGAATGAATGCAGGGGTGTGTGTGAGTGCACCCAGTTATGGAAGGATGTACTGTCCAGGGTGGGTGCCGTCCTGGTACCCTGGGCTGCCAGGAGAGGCTCCAGCCAGCCGTGACCCGAAAATGGAATAAGCGGGTTGGAAAATCATCAACTGACTTTTTATTTATCTTTCTTAAATGTATGTATAACTCATAGTGATTTCAAAGTTTAATATTAGAAGTGTTTGGGGCCTTTATTTTAAAAGTTTGGTGATATTTTTGTGACCAGAGATATGCCGTAGAACTTAACTCATTTATATCAATTAGCCTGTGGTCAAACTGGTGTCATTACAGATACGTGGTATCAAGTCCATCCACACTGCTGTGTAACCGTCAGGACCACCTGCCTCCACAACGGTTTGCTCTTCTGCAACTGAAATGCTGTACACATCAAACGATAACTCCCCATTTCCTCCCACCCCCAGCTCCTGGCAACCACCATTCGACTTTGTCTATGAATTTGAATACTGTAGAAATTTGAATACTGTTAAGAAGAATTAGATAATATTTGTCTTTTTTTGACTGGCTTATTTCACTTAGCAAAATAATTCAAGGTTTATTCATGTATCAAAATTTTCTTCCTTTTTACGGCTGAATAATATTCCATTGTACCTATGTACTACGTTTTGTTTATCCATTCATCTGTTAATAGACATTTGGTTGCTTCCACCTTTTGGCTACTGTTACTAGTGCTCTTATAAACACTGGTGTAAACAAACGTTGATACAGCCTCCCCATAAATATTCTGTCCCATAATAGAATTAGTATCTTCACTATCTTTATCAACGTCCTCTGATCATTAGCAAGATTGAAAACATTACCTTTTATTATCTAATAATAGTGAGTATTAGTTACTACTGTTTTCTTCTTGGCAACAGTTTTTTCTCTGGTTAGTAGGTAAGGTTTAATTTTAAAATGCTACTTTCCAGTTACTGAGCACTTACTATAATCCAGGCATAGAGACAGGTGCTGCATAAACATCACGTCAGCTCGTTTCATCAGACTGTGAGGTTGGTGTTAACATCTCCATTTACAGCTGAGTAATCTAAAGCTCAGAGCTGAAGCCTGACTTCACTGCCTGAGCTCGTACCCTTCACAACACTGCCTCAGAGGTAGAGGAAATGCTACATGATAGATTTTTACCATTTTAAAAACACATGAACAAATGCAACTTCATGTAGTCAGCAGCTGGAAGTCAAGAAAACACCTCTATTCCCAGGACTAGCTGACCAACTAGTGAGCTCCGACAGACCTCCCTAAGCCTAAATTTCATCTTCACTAAAACGAAGGGTTTGAAACACAAGGAAGAACATAAACTAAATAATCTCAGATCACTTCCAATTCATAACCTCCACAATTCTAACTCCCATGTGAATGATTACCTTATGTAACATACTCTCTGCGGAACAACAGTATAACATAAGTAGGTTTATGAACCCAAGTATGTATGTATTTATTTTTGTTGTTGTTTAGTTTTCCCAAGTATTTATTGATGGGATTGCCACCCTAGGTTACCCTAGAGGGATTTCCTATTAACTAAAAGTGAATCAGGGTTCTTAAAAGAAATTTTACTTCACTAATTACATCCCACAGTACTTTGTTTAAGGGAGGGGGAAGGGCAGATCCCAGTTTAATAAATTGGCAAGGGCTTGTTAACAGAGATTAGAAACTGCGTCATCTCCGTCAGGCTACTGTGAGTCTGAGGTAACTCTCAGCAACTGCTTACTGATGGGTCACTCACTGAGCCAAGATTTACCCGTAAAAAAAGAAAATAAAAAGGGAATCCCTGTGTGGGGACAGAGCCCCAGAAAGCAGTTTCCAGGCTCTCGGCCTCACATAGAAAGGTGTTGGCTCAGGTAGTAAATGGCCATCAACTGTGATTGGATGGCCATCAGCTGTGGCTAGTTGGCCGTCAGCTGTAACCAGTGAGCCATTGGCCACTAATATAACTGCTGTGGCTACGCTAGCAGAAAAATGGGAGCTAGCAAGAAGATGGTGGCTGAGCTAACGAGCGGACTGCAGAGAGGCGGATGCCGCCAGCGAGAATATAGTGATATGACTCCCCTACTTATGGCTCCGTGGGTGTTTCTTTTTGGCCTCACCATATCCTGCGTTCTTATGTGGGGAGCGGGAGCAGAGACCCCGCAGGCCGCCTTGCATGACACCCTGAGTGGGCAATCAGGGGTGGGAGAAAAACTTACTTTTCAGGTCATATTTTGAACCCTCATTTATTATTTTACCTTGTGCATGTATTCTCTTAAAACAGAACAAAAAGTAGGAGGCTGTGGATCAGGAGATTTTACAAAGGGAAGAGACAACACTGGTTCATTTGGCCCAGGTATGAGGAAATCTAGAAATAATTAAAAACACCACCAACAAAAAACCCTGCTTCTTCTTATGAGAGAACTCTTTTAGGCGAGAATTAAGAAATTAAACACAAACCTTCCAACTTCATACGTGGGGACGGCTGTAGTTCCGAATCTTTGCATTCCGTAGTAGTTAATAAATCCAATCTCCTTGAGAGAGTTCATGGCCTGCTGTACTTGGTCATCAGTTCCTGTTATATTTCTTCAGGGGTCCAAATTATCCGAGGAAAAAGTTTACAGTCAAACACATTCAGGGGTGCACATCATAAATGATACGGCTTGGCTTCCATGCCTTTCTCTTGTTCCCTGCAGTTTTCGCTCTACCTCCAAAGAACTTTGCCATTTCTTTTTTTAAATTGTGGTAAAATATACACAACATCAAATTGACCATTTTATCCATTTTTAAGCATGCAATATAGTGGCATTAAGTACACTGACAATCTTGTGCAACCGTCACCACTATCTACTTCCCGAACTTTTTCATCTTCCCAAACTGAAACTTCGCACCCGTCAAACAACCCTCCATCCCCCCTCCACCTCAGTCCCAGGTAACAGCTCTTCTACTTTCTGTGTCTATGATTTGCCTATTCCAGGTATCACATAAAAGTGTAATCATAGGGTCTCTGTTTTTTAACACACTATTTAAGGAGCTAACATCTTTCTAAAGGTGGTGCTGAGTTTTTAGAGGGGTGAGGGTGTTGGTACACATACTCCAGCAGTTTTTGCTCCCCAGTCCTATCAGGCCCCCCTCAGCCTTGCCTTGCTGCTGCGCCTGCTGGTACCAGCTCACCTGGATTAGTAACTGTTCTGTACAGACTCGAGGTAACCCAGCAAGACCCCTGGTCTGCGTTCCAGCCCACAGCTCTTTACCTGAGAACAACAGTGAAGTGATTCCCTTGCAGCTCTCCCAGTTTCAGAGGGCTTTTCTGATAGCTGAAATTCCCCAGCTTAAAGTTCATTAAGCACTTGTTCAAGTGGGCAAGTCTTTGTGCAGTTATTCTACAAAGTATAATAAAAAAGGAGCAGAGAGAAGGTCACGAAATACTGCTTGACTGAAACAATCTAGGTCACCTTACTACAGAAAACAGCACCTGACTACAGAAAAAGCCAAATTATTATTATTATTATTTTAAAAAATTTGGGTTCTTGGGCCGGCCCGGTGGCTCAGGCGGTTAGAGCTCCATGCTCCTAACTCCGAAGGCTGCCGGTTCGATTCCCACATGGGCCAGTGGGCTCTCAACCACAAGGTTGTCAGTTCAATTCCTCGAGTCCCACAAGGGATGGTGGGCTCTGCCCCCTGCAACTAAGATTGAACACGGCACCTTGAGCTGAGCTGCCTCCCGGATGGCTCAGTTGTTGGTTGGAGCGTGGGCTCTCAACCACAAGGTTGCCGGTTTGACTCCCGCAAGGGATGGTGGGGGGTGCCCCCTGCAACTAGCAACGGCAACTGGACCTGCAGCTGAGCTGTGCCCTCCACAACTAAGACTGAAAGAACAACAATTTGCAGCCGAACAGAACCCTCCACAACTAAGATTGAAAGGACAACAATTTGACCATTGTTCCCCAATAAAGTCCTGTTCCCCTTCCCCAATAAAATCTTTAAAAAAAAAAATAAAAAAAATTGGGGTTCTTATTTCATCTCTGCTATTTTTTTTTAAATGTTTTTTTTATTTATTTATTTTTATTTATTTATTTTAGATTTTATTGGGGAAGGGGAACAGGACTTTATTGGGGAACAGTGTGCACTTTCAGGACTTTTCTCCAAGTCAAGTTGTTGTCCTTTCAATCTTAGTTGTGGAGGGTGCTGTTCAGCTTTAAGTTGTTGTTCTTTCAGTCTTAGTTGTGGAGGGCGCAGCTCAGCTCCAGGTCCAGTTGCTGTTGCTAGTTGCAGGTGGCATAGCCCACCATCCCTTGCGGGAGTCGAACCGGCAACCTTGTGGTTGAGAGGACACGCTCCAACCAACTGAGCCATCCGGGAGCTTGGCAGCTCAGCTCAAGGTGCCATGTTCAATTTTAGTTGGAGGGGGCGCTGCCCACCATCGCTTGCGGGAGTCAAGGAATTGAACTGGCAACCTTGTGGTTGAGAGCCCACTGGCCCATGTGAGAATCGAACTGGCAGCCTTCGGAGTTAGGAGCACGGAGCTCTAACCTCCTGAGCCACCGGGCCAGCCCGAAAAAGCCAAATTATGATGGTGGGAAAAGAAAGGTGTGCAGCGGGTGGATGGGCAAACTTTCCATGTCCCTCTGGATCATTCCTCTGGCATAATGGTACCTGGTCCTACTGGAATCATGTAAGCTGGGCCATGTGAACATTCTTAAAGCCACATGTACTTATGTGCTTCCTGATTAGGAATGGAATGGTATCTGTGGAACTTTCTACTTTTTTTGTGAGGGGCAAGGGGATCTCACCACAGAAAACTTGGAACAATACAGAAAACTATCGAGAAAACAACTTATAGTTTTATCACCTGAAAAGATAATCTGTTAGCATCTAACTTTGAATCGCCTCCCGTTCTTTTTTCTTAAACACACGTTAGATAAAGACACATACGAGGTGTGATCAAACAATATGAATGTTTAAATTATAAAAAATTATAGTAAAAGACACATTGCCATTAATCCTCCCCAAATACTCCCTCCCTCACTTCGAACACACTTATCACATCGTTCTTGCCACTTTCTGAAGCAGTTCTGGAAGTCCTCTTTCGTCAGTGTGTTTAATTGCACTGTCATGGCTGCCTCGATGTCCTGAATCATTTTGACTTTGGGGAAGAGCCAGAAGTCACATGGTGCCAGATCTGGTGAATAAGGTGGATGAGGATATACCATAATGTTTTCATTTGACTGAAATTGCCATACCAGAAGCGATGTGTGACACAGAGCGCTGTCATGATGGAGGATGATTTACCACATACTTTAAAACACACCTCTCAACCGTAGCTCACACCCGACTGAGTGCAATGAACAAGTTGTCACACACTGTTACTAAGGTTCAACACGCTGGTTCCCATACTGAAGGTCCCTGCCTTTCCGTTGGATAGCACTTGGCAGCAGCATTCAGCATATAAATTTTTTTTTTAAATTGGGGAATATCGGGGAACAGTGTGTTTTTCCAGGACCCATCAGCTCCATGTCAAGTCGTTGTTTTTCAATCTAGTTGTGGGGGGAGGCGGGCAGCTCAGTCCGAAGTCAAGTCATTGTTTTCAACCTAGTTGTGGAGTGTGTAGCTCAGCTCCAAGTCAGGTCATTGTTTTAAATCTACTTGTGCGGGGTGCAGCTCACTGGCCCATGTGGGAATCGAACTGGCGACCTTAGTATTATGAGAACTGCACTCCAACCACTGAGCCAACCGATGGCCCACTGGCGGCTTTTTTTGATCACAATGGAAAGGCTCTGTGTCACACATCGCGTCTGGTACGGCAATGTCTGTCAATTAAAAACATTATGGTGTGTCCTCATCCACTTTATTTACCGGATCTGGTACTGTGCAACTTTGGGCTCTTCCCCAAAGTCAAAACGACCACGAAATGTAAACGTTTTGAATAGATTCAGGACATCAAGGCAGCCATGACAGAGCAACTAAAGATACTCACGAAAGAGGACTTCCAGAACTGCTTCAGAAAGTGGCAAAAACCATGGGATAAGTGTGTTTGAAGCAAGGGAGAGTATTTTGAGGGGGATTAATGGCAATGTGGCTTTAACTGTAATAAAAGTTTTTAAATTTAAATAGTCACTGTATTTTTTTTATCACACCTTGTATGTTGTATATACAGAAAAGTACACAAGTCATAAATGCTCTACTTGATGAAAGTGAACACAACCATGTACTCAGCCTCCAGATCCTCCCTTTTAAAAAACAAATTTTGTTATATTATAAATTGTTCAGCATCTTGCTTTTTTCACTTAAAAATATGTATCAGAGATCGCCTTGTCCATCCAGCACTTCAGAGGCTGCCTCATTCTTTGTACAGATGCACAGCATGGCTGCGGCTCTGCATGGACACTGACCCTTTATGTGGCCAGTCCCCTTCGATAGACATTTCAATTGCTACCGACCTTTCGTATACAAACAATTCTATAGCAAATACCCTTATACATACTTCTCTGTGCACCTATATACGTGTATCTTTGGGATAAATCCCTAGAAGTGGAAGGCGTGGATTTTAAATTTTAACCCTTTTTGCCCTCCAAAAAGGTTACATCAATTTACACTCACACCATGAATAGGTAAGCTCCTAGGCCTCGTCCCTGTGTTGCCTTACCCAGCGTACTATAAATGTTTTTGAGCTCTGCCAGTCTGGTAAGTTAAAATATTTTATTTTGGTTTTTACTTGTGTGCTCCTTATTGTGAGTGAGGTTAGACATTTCTTCATTTGTTGACTGAACTGCTTGTTCATCCTGTTACCGATTTTTCTATTGGATTGTAATATTTTTCTGTTTTCATATATTAAGGAAATCTACCCTTTACCACCTATTTTATCTCCCATTATGTAAGTTTTCTTTATTTATAGTATTTTACACTTTGGAAAATTTCTCAACTTTGTTAAAACAATTAAAAACTGAAGTAAACTGGCAACACTATAGTGAACCACCTTATACCTCTCATTTAGATTTACCAGTTGTTAATATTTTCCCCAGATTTACTTTATCCCTCTCTCTCTAGATATATCGAGAACCATACATTACACATACACCGATACATACACAGGCAAATGTAAAACCTACATATTTTACTGAACCATTTGAGTGCTAGTTACAGACATCGGGCTACCTTACGCTAAGTAACTCCAGTGTGTATCTCCTAAGAACAAGCCGAGTCTGCTGCTGAACCACTGTGGGGACAACTCAGGAAGCCAAACATGAATTCGACATTACTATACGCAGCCCGTATCCAAACTCGCCCAATTATCCCAATGACACCCTTTAGATTTTCTAAAAGCTCCTCAAATTCAGGGTCTAATCAAGGACCACGTATTGCAGTTGTGATGTCTCCCGTGAGCTAACACCTGGATCTGTCTAGCTTTTTGTTTTATGTCGATATCTGACTTGGAAAGAATCCAGGCCAGCTGTTTTATACAATGCCTTTCCGTTTGGATTTGTCTGACTGTTTCCTCATAATGAACTCAGGTAAACCTTTTAGTAGGAATATTACTTAGTTGATGCAGTGGCCTTTTCAGTGTATCACAGCTAAAGGCAACAGATTCAGTTTGTTCATCACTAATGATGATAAATCATTGGGTCAGGATGGTATTTGCTAGGTTTTTCCATGGTAAACGTACCATTCCCTCCTTTCCCTTTATTTTTAATTAGTAATCTGTGGGGTGACATTTTTAAAATTGTGTGACTACCCTGTCGTTCTCCCAGTCTTTCATCCAGCTGTTTGGGTACCCAAGGATAATGCTGCTTGGAGCAAATATTACTGTGTGTAAAAGAGTGTGTTTCTATATCGATCATCCCTCCTGTATTAGTTGGCATTCTTTCGTAAATAAGGACTATACAGGAAAATTTTAAAGTCAGGAGTCTTTTTCTTTTTAATAGCCCTGGGATCTAAATCATACTTAGAAAGGGTATCCTAAGTCCTAATCCTTAGTCAGAGATTATTTTTTTCAAAATAAATTACCCCAACCAGCGGGCTCTCAACCACAAGGTTGCTGGTTTGACTCCTCGCTTCCAGCAAGGGGTGGTGGGCTCCGCCCCCTGCAACTAAGATTGAGCACAGCACCTTGAGCTGAGCTGCTGCTGAGCTCCCGGATGGCTCAGTTGGTTGGAGCGCGTCCTCTCAGCCACAAGGTTGCTGGTTTGACTCCTCGCTTCCAGCAAGGGATAGTGGGCAGCACCCCCTGCAACTAACAACGGCAACTAGACCTGGAGCTGAACTGCACCCTCCACAACTACAATTGAAAGGACAACAACTTGACTTGGAAAAAATCCTGGAAGTACACACTGTTCCCCAATAAAGTCCTATTCCCCTTCCCCAATAAAGTCTTAAAAAAAAAAAATTACCCCAAGTGTAAGTAGAGTACTTTCACAGTTGTTGTTTACAGTAAAAGGGTACTTTTTATTTTGTTTCCTTTGGGCTTACAGTAGTGATGTACTTTTTAACAGTGTGTTTCTCCAGGGTCCATCAGCTCCAAGTCGTTGTCCTTCAATCTAGTTGTGGACAGCGCAGCTCAGCTCCAAGTCCAGTTGCTGTTTTCAATCTTTAGTTGTAGGGGGCGCAGCCCACCACCCCATTTGGGAATTGAACCAGCAACCTTTTGTTGAGAGCTCCTGATCTAACCAACTGAGCCATCTGGCTGCCCCTGCACGTTGATTTTTGTGCTTTAACCTTTCCTATCTTGTATAACTCATTTGTCAACCATATTATTGAATAGAAA
This sequence comes from Rhinolophus sinicus, assembly GCF_057876585.1. Taxonomy (NCBI): domain Eukaryota; kingdom Metazoa; phylum Chordata; class Mammalia; order Chiroptera; family Rhinolophidae; genus Rhinolophus; species Rhinolophus sinicus. Next base: position 48,894,424 of record NC_142504.1, read on the forward strand.
CAATGATATCATTGACAAAACTGCAATTTGGCCATCTGCCTTCTAATTTTTACATCACTTATTTCTTAATTTTATTTGTTTGTATATATTATGTCCAGAACAATGATAAAGTGTAGTAATAAGTGTGGACATCTTCATTTAGTTCCTGGCTCTAAATGAAATGCTTCTAGTATTTCACCATTAAATAACACAGTGGCTTTTCATTTGAGATTTTCATATTTTGTCATGTTAAAATATATATAATTTTAAAGGTCTCTCTTTTTTTTTATTATTATTATTTTTTTATTGGGGAAGGGGAACAGGACTTTATTGGGGAACAGTGTGTACTTTCAGGACTTTTTTCCAAGTCAAATTGTTGTCTTAGTTGTGGAGGGTGCAGCTCAGCTCCAGGTCTAGTTGCCGTTGCTAGTTGCAGGGGGCGCAGCCCACCATCCCTTGTGGGACTCGAGGAATTGAACTGGCAACCTTGTGGTTGAGAGCCCACTGGCCCATGTGGGAATCGAACCGGCAGCCTTTGGAGTTAGGAGCACGGAGCTCCAACCGCCTGAGCCACCGGGCCGGCCCCCATAATATTTTTATATTTTGTTATGACAGCATTCATCTCACTGTATTTTAGGAAAGAGGTTCTTTTTAAAAAAATTAGAAGTAATCTAATACGGTAAAAAATAATTCGTCAGTTGGAATTTACTTATTTATTTAACCAGTCATTTTATTTAAGATGCTCCAATTTGGGTCATTTGGGTTGTTTCACAATTTTTTAAAAATTACAAACAACGTCACATAGTACATCACTGTGTTTAAGAAACTACTTTTAACTTTTTCTAAATTCCGATTTCCTCTGAAAAGACAGCTACTCTGAGAACTACTAGACAGAAGGTATTTGTGCTTCACTTTGTTGAAGAATATACTTCTCTCTGTACCACTCTAGACTCTGCCAGTTTTTCAGCGTTGGTCCTTGAGCTCGTTTCTGCTGAGCTTTTTGGCTCATGCTCTCAGGAGCCATGTTCCAGCTTTGCCTAAAAATAGGAGTGGGGAGGGTCTGGCTGTGGATCCTGCACACTGGGCCTGCAAGGCAGGCTCTGCCCCAAAGTGCTTGGTCTATGGAAACAAAGGAGCTCATCCTGGAAGCAGCCCTAGAGGTATGCACCCTGCTCTGCAGCCTCTCAAGTCCCAACAGTACATGAAGTTGCATGGGGAAATTTTATCCTACTCCCTAGTTAAAATTATGCTGTTGCTGGTTAAATTGTTTAAGATTCACCTATGTAATACCAGCTTGCCAGTTCATCTCACAGAATTCTCATTTCTTTGCTGAAATTTCCCTTTACTTCTTGAAGACCCTCAATTCCTCGATGCATTATCAATCAGCCCATTTCTGCCTGGTTCAATGTGTACATCTGGTTCAATATGCGCAGAAGCAGCCTGACCAAATTTCTTGAGGACAAAAACATCTGTCACTGCCCCATCAATGAATATAAAATGTAGGAAACTATCCAGAGAAGTTGGGAAATGGAAGCTCATACTTCCTGCCCCTCCCTCCTTGCCCTCAATCCCTGGCCAACTTGAGGACCCAACAGGAGCAAAGCAGGTCTGGTCCAGTCCTGGGGCAGCTGCTCAGAGGCACCATGTTTTTGACTTCAGATGTATGGGGACAATGGTGGACCACACGGTGTAAATTAATGCAGAAACTGTATCCCAAAGAATCCAGAAAGCAGAAGACTGGAATGAACAGAGTGATGAACAGGAGGACAGAACTCTTTGGTCAGTAACTACTGTTGTAGAAACAAACAGAATATTTAAGAGTCAGGAGGTAAAAAGGAATCAGATAGGCAATGTGGCAGCTCTGGAGAGAGATTCTGGAGACTGTTCCCTGACAGCCATAGAAGTGCCTGACTGCGTGTTTTCTTTCTTTTTTTTTTAGATAAAATTGTATCATTTTAAACATTAAAAACGTACAATTCAGTGGCTTCTGGTATATCCACAATGCTGTGCAACTGTCACCACTATCTAATTCCAGAAAATTTCCATCACCCCCAAAAGAAATCCTATATCTAGTAACCCTATTCCCTCTGCAACCACTAATCTACTTTCTATCTCTATAGATTTCCCTATTTTGGACATTTCGCATAAATGGAATCATATAATATGTGCCTTTTGTGTCTGACTTCCTTTACTTAGCATACGTTTTTAAGATTCATCCATGTTGTAATATGCATCAGTACTTCATTCCTTTTTAAGGCCGAATCATATTCTATCGTGTATTTTTGAATATACAACAGACATGTATTTCTGAATCCCACGGGCACAGCAGAAAGCAGGAGCTCTATTCAGTTCTTGCTAGTGGGGGTGCTCCCTGAGAACCGACGGAATGGAGCTGACAATATCTTCATGAAACCCTTCACAATTTTGAATTTTGATGACCCTGGATCAAGCTTTTTGGTTGTAAATTCATAGCAAATTCTGTGAATAACTTGGGAATACCACAATATCACTTTTAAACATCAGAAGCCAACCTAAGCATCATGTTGTACAAAAAGCCTTTATTACGAACGCCAGGGAAATACTGGCCCAGGCTCAGAAAGGAGACTGGCAGGAAGAGGCAGAAAAAGAAACACACTATTCTGAATGAGGCCGTTCTTGCCTGAGATCCTATTAAAATTACTGGGTGACTTTGGAGAATTACATGAAGTTGAAAAGAAATGCAGCTTATCCCTAGGACTGATCAGTTCAGCAATAATTCAAACTCTTGCAGGGCAGAGTGGGTTTATCCTGTTCAACAGTTCTCATGGGAAAAGGCCAATCTGCCCGGCCCCACGTATCCATTAAGCAAACCAAGGGCGTAGCCTGCATCCGTGAGGTAAGTGCTCTGTGCTTTCCAAAGGCCAACACTGAGGTACCTGACACGGTTTCTTACTAAGTCAACAGGAAGATATAAAGGCAGCAACAGTCTGTGAAGACTGATCAGCTTCGTGATCAAGTGTGACACCTGGTGGCTGACCAAGAGGGGAAATAATCACCTTCACTCTTCATAGTCAAGGAGTTCCTATCATATAAATGCAACACAAGTTAGTGAGATATCTTTTCTGACCCTCAAGTTAGCAAGTGATTTTAAAAAACAATCATAACGTGTTCGGGAGAATTCTGGAGAAGTAGAATAAAGGTGATAAACTGGTACCACCTTTCTACAGGGCAATTAGGTCTTGCTATCAAAAACCCAAAACTTAGAATTTCACACTCCCGTTAAATCATTAATTCCTGTGCTAAGATTTTCTTAATGAGGTTATCACTGATGTGTGCCAAGATTTAGCTACCAACTCGTCGGTCATGGAATTGCGTATAATAGCAAGAAATGGCAAACAATGTAAACATTAAAAAATAGAGTAATAGTTCATAAATTAGACTAAAGCCACATATTTAAACATCTTTTGCTATGTACTAGCAGGGAAAGAAATACATCATTTATTGTTCACAAGAACCACTTTATATAAATACTATTTTGGTTTATAAAGAAAGGGTTCCCCACTAAAAATATACTAAACCATGAGCAAGGCAATCTCTGAGGGAGTACAATTATGGCCGAACTTTCATTTTCTACCTGGTTTCTTCTGTGCTGAAAACAAAACAAACTAATTTAAATTTTACTTTAGGTGGAAAGTTTCACAGAGCCAGCCAGAAAGCACAGGAATTGACTGCGGTGATGTTTTAGATACGAAAGAGAAAGCACCGTGCCTCACATCCACAGAGCACAAGAGGGCCTGAGCCCTAACGCCAGTCGCTTCCCCCACTCCAGATTTCTGGCCAGCTCACTGGCCCATTTCCCACAGAGGCTGTTTCAAATCTTCACTCTTTTCAAGGTCCCTTCCCAACTCCTGCCCCCTTCACTCTCAGTAGATGAGTCCACATTCCATGTGACATAGGAAGACGACGAGAACACGTCAGAACAGAGGAACACCACCTCTTTCTGGGGTCTTCTCCTGCTCTTTCAAACACATCAACCTTTGCACACAATGATAGTAAAGTCACAAAGAGATGTTCTCACTCTGCCTTTACTTCTACATCATACCACTGTCCCAAGGTCAAGGGAAAAAAGGACTGGAAAATCCACTAGGATGCAACTAGGAGCTCAATACCAGCATTATTTCAAGTGAATCAGAAAAGTGATGGGAGGGGCGGCCAGATGGCTCAGTTGGTTAGAGCGCAAGCTCTGAACAACCGGGTTGCCGGTTCGATTCCCACATGGGCCAGTGAGCTGTGTGCCCTCCACAACTAGCTTGAAGGACGACAACTTGGAGCTGATGGAAAAAACATACTGTTCTCAAATACTCCCCAATAAAAAATAAAAAAAAAACAAAAAACAAAAAAACAAAAGCGGGCTGGCCCGGTGGCTCAGGTGGTTAGAGCTCCATGCTCCTGACTCCGAAGGCTGCCGGTTTGATTCCCACATGGGCCAGTGGGCTCTCAACCACAAGGTTGCCAGTTCAACTCCACGAGTCCTGCAAGGGATGGTGGGCTCTGCCCCCTGCAACTAAGGTTGAACACGGAACCTTGAGCAGAGCTGCCTCCTGGATGGCTCAGTTGGTTGGAGCGCGGGCTCTCAACCACAAGGTTGCCAGTTCAATTCCTCGACTCCCGCAAGGGATGGTGGGCAGCGCCCCCTGCAACTAAGAATGAACATGGCACCTTGAGCTGAGCTGCCGCTGAGCTCCCGGATGGCTCAGTTCATTGGAGCGCATCCTCTCAACCACAAGGTTGCCGGTTCGACTCCCACAAGGGATGGTGGGCTGTGCCCCCTGCAACTAACAATGGCAACTGGACCTGGAGCTGAGCTGCACCCTCCACAACTAAGACTGAAAGAACAACAACTTGAAGCTGAACAGCACCCTCCACAACTGAGATTGAAAGGACAACAACTTGACTTGGGAAAAAAAAAAAAAAAGGCCTGGAAGTACACAGTGTTCCCCAATAAAGTCCTGTTCCCAATAGAAAAAAAAAAAAAAGAAAAAAACACAATATAATTCTTTAAAAAAACGAAAAGTGATGGGAAAGAAACCAGATTGTAGGGGATTGTGGGGGGAAGAGGAGATGCCACTTCAAATTCTTTATTGAAAAGATAGGGGAATTACAAATAAATATATGTATTTATTTTAAGTGGGGATAGCAAACATAGATGATTATTTTTAATTACAGTATAATTAACATACAGTAAACTGTACATATTCAAAATGTGCAAGTTTTAAGATGTGACTAAGCCCATGAAATCACCACCACATTCAAGATAATGCATCTCCCTCCAAAGTTTCCTCCTGCCTCTTTATTTCTCCCTCCTACCACTCCTTCCCCGGGGGGCACTAAAATGAAAGTGTGAGTTTGTCTGATTCCATACAGCTACTAAATTCATCTTTTCCTTTTACGTTCACTGAACTCACTGGGTTCAGACCCTGTTCTCCCTCCTCAGAATGTGGCAATAGCATGGATCTCCAGTCATTTATCTTACACGCCCTACGGGGCCCTCCAGGATCGGAATCCTGCCTACTCCTCAAGCCTTATTTCTAGCTGTGCGCCACACAACTGAAGTACCTGCCAGGTACCAAATGTGCTATTCTCCCCAATTCCTTTCCAGTGGCTTTCCACAAGCTGTTTTCTTGGTTTGCAATAAATAATCCTAGACCATCCCCAGGGAACTCCTACTAATCCTTCTAGAATCTAGACCAGTAGTTCTCAACCAGGGGCAATTCTGCCCTTCAAGGGCAATGTCTGGAGACACTTTTAGCTGTCACATGTAGAGGGAAGGGGAAAAGTGCCACTGATATCTAGTGGGTAGAGACGAGGGCTGCTGCTAAATGTCCTATTGTGAGCAGGACGACCCCCACAACAGAGGATTATCCAGCCCAAAATGTCAATAGTGAAGAGACTGAGAAGCCCTGATCTAGATGAAAACTAAAACATCCCATTTTCTGTGAAAGCCTTCCCCAGTCTGCCCCCCACAATGAGTCTCATGCTTTGTTGTGAGGTCTAACCTAATACCCCAAATATACCTCTATGTTAACATTTATCTTACTGGGTGATTAGTTCTGATTTACTTGTCTGCTGCATTAAATAACTGCTTCAAAAGCAGAAGCCACCTTTTTCATCTGTATGTCTCCAGTGTGTAACAAGCGCTCACTCACTGTTTTCCAATTAAATTTTAAATAACTTATATTTAATAATGAATGAACAAAAGAGAGAAAGAAGCACTTATTCTCTTGGCTCTACCAGAAAAATCTCTTAGAAACAGTATCTGTTTACTGTAAAAACATTAGGAAAGACAGATGAGAAGAAAAAAACAAGTATAAAAATAATTTCTTGAATAGGCAGAGACACCGTTTAAATAACCCCACAAAGCAAATTTGAGAGCTCTGAAAGCTGGTGCTAGGATATTTGCAGTAGGCACTCCGACATGTACACTCTACTTACTTGAGAACAGCAATTTCTTGAACAGTAATGGCCCTTTTATCTTTGGTTCCCATGTAGGAGAATATGTTTGGCTTGACTCTGTTAAGACAAAACCAAAACCAACTGAAGTCACATACCATGAGGAAATCACATTTCTCATAATTTGAGATTCAAAATAAATATACTTAAAATCATAATAGAATAAGAGGAGAATAAGGAGAAACTTTATTTTAAAATGTTAATTATTATGCAAGACAAGACAGTAAATGATGCCTGAACAACTACCTTCTTAGCAGCACTCAACTTAGAATGTTTGTGACTCTAAGTGACTAACATGCTATTCAAAGACGTGGCTAGCCAGTAATGGGAACGAAATGATGTACTTCCTATCGATCATATGCAATTTATTATATTACATAACTATGAAGGTAAAGAAAAACTTATGCTAGATTTATAATGGACCACTTTGGAAATTTTTCACCTTTAATTTTTAAAAAGTTAATGATGTGAACTTCCTATAAATACATGCTGTTTTTTCTTTGTATAAAAAAGCCAAATGCTAAAACAGGGATCTGAATAGTCTGGATATGAAGATCTAAGTAAGCTAGTTTAGCAAGATGTATTTTATAAAAACGGCTCCACACTAACGGGGGAAAAAACAGGAAGGATTTCTTGAACTCCAATCCCTGACCCAGACCTCAGAGGAACTCCCTTCCCATTGGCTACCCTTTTGTCAAGAACAGTCTATTCGCCCGGGCTCAGGTACAGACCAGGCACCCCCGACTCTGTCCCAAAGAGCTAGTGGCCAGAGTAAAACACAGTGTTACCCAATAGGATACTGTGTCCTATGCGCTAAACTGTGTTCCCTCCAAATTCGTACGTTGAAGCCCTGACCCTCTTTACTTCAGGAGGTGACTGTATTTGAAGACAGGGCCTTTAAAGGGGCGATGAAGTTCAAATGAGGCTGTCTGGGTGGGCTCTCCTTCAGTCTGACTGGTGTCCTAGTCAGAGGAGGACATTCAGACACACAGAGACTCCAGGGGCACAGACCACACAGGAAAGGCCATGTGAAGGCAGAGAGAAGGCGGCCATCTGCAAGCTGAGGAGAGGCCTCCGGGAAAAAACAAAACCTACCAACACCCTGATCTTGGGACTTCTAGCCTCTAGAATTGTGAGAAAACTGGTTTGTTCTTTAAGCCACCCAGTCTGTGGTATTTTGTTATAGCAGCCACAGCAAACTAAGGCACTGTGCTCCATCTTTAAACTGAGTTAACTATATATTAGAAAGCAAATTTCCATTGCATACAGATTTTATGTGGGGCCTGCACCTGTTTCTAAAAAAAATTCTTTGACACCTGGCCCATCCTTAGGTCTCAGGTTTTCAATCTAGTCAATCTCCAAGAATTAAGAACATACAGTTTAGTAAAGCAAACCTCTGCAACCACATCAAAGTGTAGGCTTTCAGGGAAGAAAGTTAGTTTTTATGTTCAGTTGGTGGACTGCTAACTCTCTACTATAGGTGAACTATTTACTTACAGAATTTCCATCTTAAATCATGGGCAATATACAAGGCGGTTAAAAAAATTAATTCACCTATTGTTGAAGAAAACTATAATTGGGAGGCATATTTCCATCTGTTTGACTATTTTCCCGCTTCTTTTTCATTAGCATGGAAAGAGGAAAATACCAATATATGGTAATGGAAGGAGAACTGACTCTGGGTGGTGAACACACAATGTGATATATAGATGATGTATTACAGAATTGTACACCTGAAATCTATGTAACTTTACTAACAATTGTCACCCCAATAAACTTTAAAAAAAAAGAAAGAAAGAAAGAGGAAGATAAATTTCTGCATTTTATTTTTGTGTAGACACAAGACAAAGATACCAACCTTAAGTATTTGGAAAGCACATTAATAGCATCCATGGTGTCTTTGTTTTCCTTGTACAGTACAAAGTGGCAGTAACTTCCCCTAGATTTTGGCCAAGAATGTTTTCTTGGATCTTAAAAACAAACAAACAAAATTAAACATTATATACACTGTAATAAGACTTGTCTGAGCTTTTTCTTATGAAACCCTACAAGCTCATTTCTTGCTGGAGAACCTCTGAGTGAGAAATCAGATCCAGTCTGACAAGAAACACAGGTTAAGTAGTTACTGCTGTGTGCCCTACAGGTGTTAAACTGTGTGTGACTGGATACTTCATGTTCTCTCTCCAGATTTAAAATTAAAAGCCGAAATGCCGGTGGTGTGACGAATGACTAAGACTAACCAGCAATCCTCACAGAGAGGAACGCAGAGGGGTCCCCCACTCCCTGGTGGGGCTACTTGACAAGCACATGTCTGACGGGTGGGCCTGCTGGCTCTCCTGAACACATGCAGCCTGAGGGAACAGCAGTCATGCTGGACTTTGCAGCCTTGCCCCGTATCCCCAGCTGTTCACACAGATAGGATGGACGCCTTACTTGGGATAGGGATAAAACTTGTAAGGAGTTGCTTCAGTGACATGGTTAGATTTTGCAAAAGCCACTTCCATCACGAAAATTTAGTTAATCCTAGACAGTTTACAAATGTCTATGTGACAGAGAGAGCAGCTGGCATTCAAGACCTAATTGTCATTCTTGAGGAAAAGGAAACATTAAAAATTAAGCCAGGTTAAATGTTAACTTCTGAGTTACTGCTACTTTCGACTTTTTGGAAACCGATAAAGCATTTCAAGACTTTAGAGAACCTGATTTTTAAAACTGTTCTTTTAAATGAACATTTTAATTATCCTATAATCTAGAAACATATTTAAACAATATTCAGATTTAGATTTAAGCTGCCCAAAGGGCGTTCTGAAAAATCAACACTTTGGGAAAATATGTAAGTTACAACGGCACTTCCCAGAGGTTGTACATTAATATTTGTGAGTCTTTGTGACACAGCTGCAGGTGTTATTTGAATACATCTCATTCACTTGATTTCTATAACTCCATGAAAGAAAAACTGTGAAAAAATATCTCACACAATCCCTAGAAAAGAATCTTCTTTTAAAAATGTTCCTTTCTCTCTGTCCCTAAAATAATCCTTTAGCATTAACTCATGCATCCATCTTTACAGACATAAGAAACTTCTAGCGCTGAAATAGCCCTGGCTCTGTCAAGGCAATAGCACTGCTTTGTAGGTTAGCGATTTAAGCCACAATGTAAAGAACAAATTAATCAATAAACCATCTGGGAAAACTGCCCGAGCACAGATGCTTAGCAAATCGCTTTTCCTTTCTGATAAATATGAACATGACTCTTTTCCGTCTTGCACAGAAAAGTATTACATGTATTTCTTTGGGTCTTGGTGTGAATTCCTCACAACACTGTGAACAGGAATATTACTTTGGGTTTTCTTTCCAGCTCACTACAGTTAAACAAAGTTGTCTATACTTGGCACTTGTGACAAAAATCATTGGCATTTCCTTTTACCTACATGAAGCGCCAACCCCTCTTACCTGCTGCAGTTCTGACCTCTGTCCGAATGTACAGCATAAAGAGCACAAGAGAGCAGTGTTTAATTTATAATAATAGTCCAGTGCTTTCGAGGTGAACATGCAAATGATCGCATGGAAAGTTTCTACCGAGGACTTCTACAGCTCCTGGTAGAATGTGGTGGGTTAACAGCCATGTAGACATTAACAATGGAATGTCGCAGAGGCAAACAGTGAATGAGAAGAAAACGCTCCTATAGGTACAAGCTACCCTGTCTCAATCCCCTCACAATGGCGTGTCAGCTCATCCTCAACCTGTACTGTCTGTATCCACTGCATGTAGCCCAAGGTTTAAGACTGGATGCAAAATCCTTCCCCATCTAGAGATCTGTTTTCTCAACTATGGGAGGACATGTACCAAAATGCTCTTTGTGATTAACTTTTGGTGGTGAGACTGCAAGTAATTAAAACAGTTCTTGAACTAACAGATTAAATAAGTTTTAAGAGATGATTTAAGAGACTTATCCATTGAATGCAATGTCCTGACCTTGTTTGTATCATTATTTGAACAAGTCATTTGGATGTAAAAGACATTTTTGAGACAATCAGGGAAAAACTGAACATGCACTGGGTACTGGGTATTAAGACATTATTGCTGATTTTGTGATAATGGTTTCGGGCTTTAGTCCATGTCTGTTAGATTCATATTGAAGCATTAATGAGTGAAATGAAGTGCTACATAGAATTTTCTTTAAATTGCTCCAACAAGAAAAAAAAAAGTGGAAGGAATAGAAAAAACAAAAACAACAGAATGTTAATAATCTTGAAAGATAGTTGATGGGTACATAAAATGTTTACAAAACTACTAGTGATAAAAGTTGATGAAGTGTAGCTACATTTTTCCTTAACTACCCCTTCAGTACATTCACAATGAACTACAATGGCAAGAAATAAATGAAGCCACAAGACTTACAAAAATGTTATTATACCTTAAGAGAAACCATGACAACCGAGTATGAGTTTTGGCTCAGAAGCATGCATCTTTTATTAGCAAATCCAAGCACTGAGCATGCATACAATTATCTCCTCTACAAATAACAGACACAAGGATTCTTTTTCTAAGTGCACTCAGTATATAAAATAGTAAGCGTATGCACTGATGAACTAGGACTATTTTGAGTACCAGAAAATCAATGAGTCTCAACTTATTTTGGGCAGTCTGTTTAACTTTATAAAACTCCAAATCCTTAGAATGCTAAGTAGAATATATGTAGCTTTAAAATTGAAGTGAATTTAAAATAATTTTCAGATACTTTTGAGACACTCTGATTTAAATGCTAATGCAAAGAATTCTCAGGCTGAGATAATAGGAAACAACCTTCTGATGGTCTGATACAGCAGTCCCAATGTAGTAGAAATAAACCCAAATAAAAGAAACCACATTCTGGAAGATTCATGTACTACGCACAGAGACCCTCATGAATAAGGAGGGAAAAATGTTTGTAGCTCGAGAAAGATGACAGGATGGGGTGGCATGCAGAACATTCTTTCCTTCTTATTCAAGTCCATTTCCACTGCTGCACCCCTGCACACCAACCTTGCAGCTTCCTCAGGGATCCTGCTCCATCCATTCTCACTCTCCTCCAGGAATTTTCACCCTCTCTTTGCAGTGGCTCTTTCCTTTCACAGTCAAGCCTATGTCTCCTCTCCTTAACCATGTTCCTTTCCTTTCTCCTCCTCTTTATAGCTTATTTGAAAAAGCAGTCTGTATTTACTGCCTTTCATCTCAACCTACTATGTAAACTGGTTTCCAATCTTGTTCCACCGAAACTGCTCTGGCAAAGACACAAAATGATTTCTATGTTGCTAAAAACTGACAGACATGTTTCAGAGTCAGAGCTCTGTCTTGCTGTCGTATCTGTAATGCTAACCACTCTAACTATTGGAATTCCTTCTTCCTGTGGATTCCAACACACTAGTTTCTCCGCGGACGTTTCCTTTTTATCTGTCTGGCTCTTCATCTGAGTTTCTGTGGATTCTTAGTTACAGGGAAACATTCATTTCAGAAAGTATGGAGGAGCTCTGCATATCACATGGCAGAATTCTGTTTTTTCTACTTGTCTTTAAAAAGTTCTTAGAGGTATTTGTAATATAGATTATCTATCTCAAAATATTAATCAATTTATCTGATTACATATAACAATTATATGAACGTTTCAGATAAATATCATATATATGCTTTGGTAGGTATTAATAAATCAGTGTGTCCTGTCTATCAGATGGGACTAACACACAAAACAATGCCTAAGTTAAAATAGTTGGTAATTTGTTTGGCTCTATTTGAGAAAAGTTTAGGTTAAGAATATTGCAAATCTGCTAGATAATGCATGACCCACCAATAACAATTTACATTAGGGTTTGGTAGTAAACGGACACTAAAAATATTATTAACGTAAATTTGCAATGAAGTTTTAAAAGCTGATTAATTCAAATGCTAGGCAAAGGGGCCCAGGAGGACATGTTGTCATTGTCATTGGTTCTATTTGCAGGAGCATGAACAAGAGTTTCTGGATACCAGCTCTCCCTACTTTTCCAATGGTGTTTACTTTAATCCACTCTCAGCTTGCAGGTGGGGAGCTAGAGCAATAAAAAAATGAATGCAGACTCTGAAGTGCTTGTCAGGGTCCATGAGGAGGTGGGAGAGCAGAGCTCAGATGGCAGACCTGTAGTCCATCCTTGACTAAATGCTACAACACCTCAAGCACAAGAGGTTTGATCTCTATGCAAGCATCGATCCAATATGACCTGCCTTCGTGCCTCTTTTTAAAGCGAGAAATTCATATTTTACTGAAGACGTGCAAAGGGAAATGGGGAGCAGTGCCGCATGTCACACAGAGCGCGGCATCTCACTTGGAAATACTTAAAAGAGAATTTATTTGAAAAAAAGAAAGGTGGGTGTGGCATCAGTACAGAAAATGTGGATAAAGACAGAACATGAAAGATCTGGCAACACTTGCTTGAGGGGAAAGCGTAGGAAAACTGTAACGGCCACCTGTAAGTGTGCTAACTCCCTCCCTGCAGAGCGTAAAACCTGGCATCCTCTAAGAAGAAATAATGATCACTGCCAAGAAGTAACCAGTCAAAACAATACAGGTTTTGCTCCTTTCAATCTGTTCCCTCACGACCACACTTAGCAGAACAAGACCCTGCCTTTTCTTCTTGTCTTTGCAAGAGGGTGGCTGGCTACCACGGATGGCCTCTCTAGAACATCTCCCTAGCAGCCCTTCTCCACCTGGCTCCCTTGAGAGAATTAAAACTGCACCAAGGCTTCTTGCTGTAGGTAGCAAGTCACCTTCTCTCCTGGACATCAGAATAGTTACCAGTTATGTGCCAGTCTTGGGAGAATAGAAAAAATAGTCACTCAATCATTTTCCATGGGGCTCAATTCTCTTGAAGAACCCAGCTGAAGAATGGCTGTTAAGGTAATGTTTATACTGTGACTCTGACGTCACAGAAGCATACAGCACCCAAGCCATTCATTAGTCTGTGGATTGAGAAGTGATTAACTCGTACCCTCAGGTCGTTCTAAAACATATCTCTTTTCTTTTTGCTTTCCACTGAGAAGTGGCCTCCAATCTCCACCTTCTCCCTAACTGCTCAAGGTTTCTCGTTTCTATGTTACTATCCAGACTTACTGATTTCATTATCTTTTCTTAGCCACAGCTAAACCTTACTTCTGCTCCCATTTTTCCTATACTCTCTCATTTCACTAGAAGAACAGTTATAAACAATTAAGGCTTCATCCATTCACAGCATTAACCTAAGAGAATACTGACAAAGCATTACTGATTTGAAGAGCCTTTTGTTATACATTCTTGTTTTGCTCTAATATATGTGGAAATAACTCTTCATTAACAGGGGCCATCACTGGTAGGGGAGAAGGGAGAAGAAATAACTTTTCCCAACTGTCATTTCATTAAAATTTTATCTGCTAATTTGACAGGTAAAAGAAGAAAAATTAATATTCTTTAAGGTTATATGCAAATAGAAATTTTCATGGCTGTAGAAAACGTATCAGAACATAAATATCAAAGAGATTCACCGACAACACACTCATTTCAAATGAATGATACACAAACAAAGACAGGCTTGGACAAAAGGGTGTTTTTCTATATAGTCCATGTTTTTTATGTGTGAGTGAAGAAGATATTTACAGTTGGAAAGCAGCAGCTCTTTCAATTTCGGGACTTTGCAGAAAACATGCTGCTGGGACAGGTGACGAGCGTTTTCTGTTCACCTGAAAGCTTTCTCTCTGCCATTAAGAAGAAAGACTGAGCAATACTCTAGCATTTTCTTCTTGAATTGCCACTTAGCCCACTCTGCTCTTCAGGGGACATATCAAATTCCTAAGGCGCTGTCTCAGGCACCAGTATAATTACAGTTAATCTTTACTCACACAAGACCTGATGCCCCCTCTCAGGCAGTCTATAGGATTGCTCTGGCATCTGAAATATTATTCACCTTCTTTGAAGGACATATGATCAATATCCTTCTCTGAACAATAGCAAAGTAGCCCTTGAATATGAACAGGCAAGGAGAAGGAGTAGTGGGACCTGTTTCTCACGACCTCCCAACCGAGAAATAAATGCCAGGTCACTCACACACTTACTTGCCAGAGCCTTTTGTCCAGCAGCATGGTAGGCTACAATATATTTCTTTCCTTCTCTGTCCTCTGTTTTTGTCTCTAATCCTGGATATAGAGATTTAATCGCTTGATGGATGACGGTTCTTTTCTCTTTGGTGTCCTCAGCAACCTATTGAAAACATAGATAATGTACTACTAATTTAACAAACATTAAACAGGGAAATCATACTAATGAATGAGTAAAAACACTACTCATCTTATTAACTATGTGAAATAACACAAGCAGATGGGTACGATTTTAGAAATCTTTCAGAGCTTCACAATGCGCAAACCCTAAGACTTGCCTGTTTGCAGGGTATGTCTATCGGCCAGGCCCAGGCCCAGGCCCAGGCCCAGGAACTTCACAACGCCCCCCTCTCGGGGATGCTGCTGGACTAATACTTCAGGGCTCACAGAAGGAAATGCAGGCAGTCTGGGTCTTTGAGACATCGGAAACTCAACTCCCTCGAGTAGTCCAATCTCCAACTACCTCTTGATGAATTCTATTCTATACTAAAATATTTTATAATGATGTTCTAGCACATCTGTTCACAATTTAAAAAAACTAACATCAAGAAAATGTAAACTTACTAATTACATGACTGTTTTTCAATTTTTGAATGTGTCTCACACTAAGAAATCATTTCATATCCGGATTCAATAGCCAGAAATACATATGTGTTGTATATATGTATATATGTGTACACACACACACACACACACACACACACACACACACACACACATATCTTACTAAAAATCCAAAAAAATTTACAAAAGAATACTTACCCTTACTATGTGCAATGTACTGTTATTTTCTATTTTATTTTACTACATTAAAACATGTTGCTTAAAATCCACTAAATTGATTTCATAACCTATTAATGGACTGCAACCTAAAAAACAGAGATATACTGCAACCACTACTAGCTAAACTTAATATTTTAGCAAAAGGAAAAACGTAAAAGAAAACAAACTACGTCACAATTATAGACAAGTGACATTTTCATATAAAAAGTGAGTCTAGATCTAGAATTTACTGAAAGCACTGAGCTGGAATCATGGTTTGTACACTGTATGGGTGAATACTTATTTGGATCTCAAAAATTCAAAAAGTCTGTCCTCATTTTACAGATGAGGACACTTGTCCATGGTTTACGCCCTTTAAAGGTAAACATTTTCAGTACATGGCATAACTATAGTTTGCAAGATGATAATAAATCTTGCCACCTAGGTAGAAAAATGAGTATTATGGGGCTGAAACATACCACTGCATTGTACAAGCAAGGGAAACCTGGTCCATCCTTCTGGACTACTCTCAAAACCAATTCTTAGGAATTTTCTCCTTGACATTGCTGAAGATTTTGTCTATGAGGAAATTCAGTAATTGGAGATCCCTAAAGTTGTTGTGGTATTACATACTTTGGGGAAGTTTTGGTGGGGGAAACAGAAGGAGAGGAGAATTGGAGGCAGATTATTTCTGAAAAGTTAAATTGTTACTTTAACAGGGGTGATGGAACGGGGAATTTCCGATACCCCCCAAATCCAGTAGGTTGTTAAAATATGCTACAAAATGAATTTAACATAAAATTCTACAAATCTCCCACAACAGTCTCAAAATCTTGTAACACATCACCTTGCACAGATATCGCCCAGAGCTGCTCTGTCCCATGCAGTAGCCACTGGCCACATGGGCAACTGAGCACTTGCGATGTGGCTCGTCTAAACTGAGATGTGCTACCAGTTTAACAAAGGATTTAAGGACTTAGTAGCAAAAATAGAATGTAGAACATCTCCTAAGTAATTTTTAAAATACTGATTACATACTGAAATATTTTGAATGGATTAGAATAAAGAAAATATATTAAAATTAGTTTCACTTGTTTCTTTTTACTTTCAAATTTTTAGAAGATTTAAAATTAGAAACATGGCTCACATTATAATTCCACTGGACAGCATTAATGGAGAATAAAATTTTCATAACAAAAAGCTGTAGAAAAGGCACTTATGATTCTATTTAGTAGTGAGTTCGCCTTTCCTTGACTAGAAGTAGACTTAGGTTGAGCAAAGAAACATTCCCTTACTTCCTTCCCCCCATTCCTTTCCCTCCCAGAGCCCCATTGGAGACCAAGAGGCTGTGAGAGTTGGAGCCAGGGCCAGGGCCTGCCATCAGGGCCACACGTCTGACAGTCAGGCTGCGGAGCCCTTTTCCAGGACACATTGTATGATACAACGGTCACCATGAGGTTCACACAACAAATTTCTTTGTTGATTTGTGGTCATAGGAAACATTTTAAAAATAAAAACATAACTTTTTTTGGCCACAGTTTATCTGGATACTGGTTATCTGTCACTTATAAAAACATTTATTAGTGTAATGGCATTTTAGATCAAATAGGACATCACCCTTTCATTAACTGCTGTAATTTTCCCAATAGACACTTATGAACATCCACCCAAAAAGAAGCAATCAAAATGCTATACTAAAACCTTTTCATGTATTTTCGTACTATTTACCTCAATGGCAACACTGGTTTCCTTATTTTTAAAAAGCTGGAGCTCTTCTAAACGCTGCTTTTCTTCATCTGTCAAAACTGTAAATACATCTTCTGAAGGATCCTTTAAAATAATAAGAACTCCCAGTGAATCACACACAGAATTCAAGGCTATTAAACCTCTATATTTCTATGATCTCTAGGAAATGTGATTTTTATACAGAAGGTGACTTTTGCTGGAGTGTTGGCTCCTACCTCGTCATCCACTGGGACGGACAAGTCATCCAAATGGCTGATCCGTCCATCTTTTCCTATTTCATGAACAACGAAGTCAGAGTATCTGATGAAAAGAAAACACAAACTTTCAGAGCATTACCATTTTGTTTCCTGCATTTTAGGAAAAACTTTATCAATAGTAAGCCTTACTATTGTGCAAAACAAAGGATTCTTAAAAAAAGTTTCAGTGCAAAGTCTTTAGAGTTATTGTTTCTTGTTTCTCAATGAATTCTGAGCCACACCCTGGCTTTGTATCAGAATGTATGTAAAATGTCTTCCGAGACTAACACCCCACTTACACCAATGGATAGATCATCCAGTCGGAAAGTCAACAAGGAAACACTAGCCTTAAAAGATATATTGGGGGCCGGCCCGGTGGCTCAGGCAGTTAGAGCTCCATGCTCCTAACTCCGAAGGCTGCCGGTTCGATTCCCACATGGGCCAGTGGGCTCTCAACCACAAGGTTGCCAGTTCGATTCCTCAACTCCCACAGGGATGGTGGGCAGAGCCCCCTGCAACTATGATTGAACACGGCATCTTGAGCTGAGCTGCCGCTGAGCTCCCGGATGGGTCAGTTGGTTGGAGCATGCCCTCTCAACCACAAGGTTGCCTGTTCGACTACCGCAAGGGATGGTGGGCTGTGCCCCCTGCAACTAGAAAACAGCAAATGGACCTGGAGCTGAGCTGCACCCTCCACAACTAAGACTGAAAGGACAACAACTTGAAGCTGAACGGCACCCTCCACAACTAAGATTGAAAGGACAACAACTTGACTTGGAAGAACATTCTGGAAGTACACACTGTTTCCCAATAAAGTCCTGTTCCCCTTCCCCAATTAAAAAAAAAAGAAAAGACACACGGGACCAGATGGACTTAATATTTACAGAACTTTTCATCCCCAAACCAGAATATACATTCTTCTCAAGTGCACAGGAAATATACTCAAGGACAGACCATATGTTGGGACACCAAAACCTCAATAAATTAAAGAAGACTAAAATCATGTCAAACATCTTTTCTGACCACAGCTGTATAGAAATCAATTACAAGAAGAAAGCTGGAAAAAATAACAACTATATGGAGATTAAATAAATAATATGCTACCAAATAACTATTGGGCCAATGAAGACATAAAAGAAGAAATCAAAATATACATAGAGACAAATGAAAAATGACATTCCAAAAATCTTTGTGATGCATCAAAAGTGGTATTAAGAGAAAAGTTTATAGCAGTACAGGCCTATCTCAAGAAACAAGAAAAATCTCGAATAAACACCTAACATTATACTTGAATGAACTAGAAAAAGAAGAACAAGTAAACCCCAAAGTCAGAAGGAAGGAAATAATAAAAATTAGAATGGAAATAAATGAAATGGAGACTAAAAAGACAATAGAAAAAGACCAATGCAATGGAGAGCTGGTTCTTGGAAAAGATAAACAAAACTGACCAATCTTTAGCTAGATTCACTAAGTAAAAAAGAGAAGACTCAAGTAAATAAAATCAGAAATGCACGTGGAAAAATTACAAGGAATGCCACAGAACTACAAAGGATCATACAAGAATACATAAAAGGCTATGTGCCACCAATTTGGACAACCTAGAAGAAATGGACAAATTCTTAGAATCATACAACCTTCTTAGACTGAATCATGAAGAAACAGAAAACCTGAATAAACTGATCACTAGTAAGGAAACCGAATCAGCAATCAAAACCCTCCGATTAAACAAAAGTCCAGAACCAGATAGCTTTACTAGTGATCTCAACCAAATGATCACAAGAGGAGGGAATACTTCCTAACTCATTTTATAAGCCCAGCATTACCCTGATACCAAACCCAGGCAAGAACACACACACAAAAGAAAACTACAGGCCAGTATCTCTGATGACCATATAGATGTAAAAATCCTCAACAAAATACTAGCAAGTCAAATACTATACATCAAAAGGATCATACATCACAAAGAAATAGGATTTATTCTGATGCAAGGATGGTCCAACATCTGCAAATCAATAAAGATGATATACCACATTAACAAAATGAAGGATAAAAATCAGGTGATCATCTCAGATACAGAAAAAGCGTTTGGCAAGATACAACATCCATTTATGAAAAAAAGTCTCAATAAAATGGATATAGAAGGAAAGTACCTCAACATAATAAAGGCCATCTATGACAAACCCACAGGTACCATCATATGCAACAGTGAAAAACTGAAAGCTTTTCCTCTAAAATCAGGAACAAGACAAGGATGTTCACTCTTGCCACTTTTATTCAGTGTAGTACTGGAAGTCCTAGCCGAGCAATTAGGCACGAAAAAGAAATAAAACGCATCTGAATTGGAAAGGAAGAAATAAAACTGTCACTATTTGCGGATGACATATTTTATATATAGAAAACCCTAAAGACTTCACCAAAAACTGTTAGAAATAATAAACAAATACAGTACGTATTTGTTTACAAAGTCAATATACAAAAATATGTTGTGCTTCTATACACTAACAACAAACTACCAGAAAGAGAAATGAAGAAAACAACCCCATTTACAAAATAAAGAAAGACTAAAATACCTAGGAATAAACTTAACAAGGGAGGTCAAAGAAGGAGGTGAAAGACTTGTACACTGAAAACTGTAAGACACTGTTGAAGAAATTGAAGAAGAAACAAAGAAATAGAAAGATACCCTGTGCTCATGGATTGGAAGAATTAACATTGTTAAAATGTCCATATTACCTAAAGCAATCTATAGATTCAGTGAAATCCCCATCAAAATCCCAATGGCATTTTTTTCACAGAAATACAACAAAAAAAACCCTTAAAATTTATGTGGAACCACAAAAACCCTGACTAGCCAAAGCAATCCTGAGGAAAAAAAACAAAGCCAGAGGTTATCAGACTCTCTGATTCAAACATACTACAACGCCACCGTAATCATAATAGTATGGTATTGGCAGACACAAGACCAAAAACAGACACAAGACCAACGGAACAGAATTGAGAACCCAGAAATAAACCCACACTTATATAGGCAACTAACTTATCACAAATGAGCCAAGAATATACAATGGCGAAAGGAATGTCTCTTTAATAAATGGTGCTGGGAAAACTGGACAGCCATATGCAAGAGATTAAACTAGACCACTATCTTATACCACACAAAAAATTAACTAGAAATGGATTAAAGTCTGGAATATAAAACCTAAACCAATAAAATACATAGAAGAAAACACAGGCACTAAGCTTCTGGACATTGGCCTCAGTGGTGTTTTTGTGAATTTGACTCCAAAGGCAAGGGAAACAAAACTGAAAGTAAACAAATGGGACATGAAACTAAAAGGCTTCTGCACAGCAAAGGAAACCATCAACAAAGCAAAAAGGCAACCATCAAAATGGAAGGAGATATCTACAAATGATATTTTCAATAAGGGGTTAATATCCAAAATATATAAAGAACTCATATAACTCAATAACAAAAAAATCAAACAACCTGATTAAAAAATGGGCAGAGGATCTGAATAGACATTTTTCCAAGGAAGACATACATATGGCCAATAGGCATATGAAAAGATGTTCAATTTCACTATTAGGGAAATGCAAATCAAACCCATAATGAGATAAATCATCTCACACCTGTTAGAATGGCTATTATCACAAAGACAAGAAATGCGGGTGGCGGTTAGCTCAGTTGGTTAGAGTGTGGTGCTGATAGCACCAATGTTGCCGGTTCGATCCTCGCATGGGTCACTGTGAGCTGCATCCTCAATAAAAAATAAAAAACATAAAATTAAAAAAGAAAAAAAAGGAAATAACAAGTGCTGGCGACGATGTGGAGAAAAGGAAACCCTATCACGTTTCCCTGAAAATAAGGCCTAGCAGGACAATCAGCTCGAATGCATCTTTTGGAGCCAAAATTAATATAAGACCCGGTTTTATACTATATTATAGTATATAAGACCCAGTCTTATATTATATTACAGTATATAAGACCCGGTCTTTTATTATATTATAGTATATAAGACCCGGTCTTATATTATAGTATATATATTATATATATGAGACCAGGTCTTATATTATAGTAAAATAAGACCGAGTTTTATATTAATTTTTGCTCCAAAAGACGCCGTAGAGCTGATGGTCCAGTTAGGTCTTATTTTCAGGGAAACACGGTAGCACACTGTTGGTAGGATGTAAACTGGTGCAGCCACTATGGAAAACAGTATGCCGGTTCCTCAAAAAGTTAAGAATATAACTACCATATAATCCAACAATTCCTCTTCTGGGTATTCATCTGAAGAATAAGAAAACACAAATGTGAAGAGATATATGTACCCCTTTGTTCACAGCAGCATTATTTACAATAGATAAGTCATGGAAACATACATGACCATCGATGGATGAATGCATAAAGATGTGATACACACACACAGACACACACAGACACACACACACACTCACACACACAAAATGGAGTACTACTCAGCCATAAAAACAGATGAAATATTGCCATTTGTGACAACATGGATGGATCTTGATGATATTATGCTAAGCGAAATAAGTCAGACAGAAAAGGACAAAAACCATATGGTTTGACTCATATGTGGACTATAAAACAAAAGTTAACAAATGAACTAACAAAACAAAAACAAACTCATAGGTATAGACAAAAGAATAGAATGGTGGTTACCAGAGGGGAACGGAGGTGGGGGGGAGGGCAAACTGGGTAAAGGGGGTCAAATATATGGTAATGGATGGAAACTAGACTTTTGGTGGTGAGCATGTAATTCAGTATACAGATACTGAATTATAATGTTGTATACCTGAAATGTATATGTTATTAACCAATGTTACCTTAATACAAAAATAAAGAAAAAATAAGAAAAGACCCTCTGAGCTTCTAGAATATTCCTCCAGAGAAATGCATAAATCAAAGCTTATTATTGTTACCCTGTGATTATACAGACAGTCCATACTAATCGTAAAATACAGTAAATGGTTAATGAAATCAGAACCCAGTAAGTCCACCATGAATCATCCTGAAGCTTACTTTTATGCTAAGTATTTTACACACATTATTTAAAATTGTTTCAACAACCCAAGGTGGTGTTACGACCCATTTTCTAGATGAGGACACTGAGGCTCAGAGTAGTTAAGTAACTATGAAGCGGCCACACTGGATTCACACCCAGGTCCATTCGGCTCCAAAGACCACTACCTTCCTACTGTAGACGCAGCACATTCAAGTGAGTGAGTTTAAGATTTTAAGGCTAATTCAGGAGAAAACTTGAAACCATTTAAAAGAATTTACTCTAAAGAAATGAACAGCACCCATTCACATATTAACAATGCATGCCACTGGAAAATTATTTTTATTTACTCATTTTATCTTTAAATGGTTCCATTTACTCATTTAGGCAGCCCTCCTTCATCCTTTTCCTTTGTGACCATCTGTGTAATCAACCCTTGGGGATAGAAAGCTAAATGGAAGACTGTATTGCTGATTTCTTTTAAAGAAATGAACTACTATAACTAAAATAACTTCGTACATAAACTAGACATACCTTTCTTTTAAGATTCCTGAGAATCCTTGATGAGAACTTACAAACTTGGTGATGCCTACATCAAGTTCGGTGAGTCCATGCTTCATCATGGCTGCAAAACTCTCAGCTTCCTCCTCCTCGTCTCCCTCCTCTGAAAGGCCATCTTCCTCCTCCTCTTCCTCTACTTCCAACTGAGCAGCAGAATTCTTTTTACCCTCTCTGGTGTGTACAGCTTCAGGCAGCCCAGGCACGTTTTCGCTGCTGGGTGGAGAGTCATTCTCTAGCCCATCTTGACCTTTGGTCAGACAGCACTCGGAGACCTTCTGCCTTTTTGCCGCCTCTGCTGGGGCCACACTGTCATTATCTTCAACAGCAAGGGACCCACGTTTCAGTGACACACCAGTCATTTCTGTTATCTCCATTTTTAAGGCTCCAAGAAAACATTTAAGAGAACCTTTTAGGAAGGAAGAGAGAGTAGGGAGGTGACAATCACTTTTACAAAGAAGTGGGTTTTAGCCAACGGAGTCACAGTTAACTTTGTTCCTAGGGTCTAAAAATCATTTATAAAATAATTCTTCCCGATGTTGGTGTATACCTTTGGTGGCATAGAAAAATGGCACAACACTTCTGCATGGACAGCGTGCATCAAAAGCCTTAAAAACATGTACGCCCTTTGCCCCAGAAATACTATTTTCAGGGAGTATCGTAAGATAATGATTAAGAAAGTGGTTAAAGTTTTAGCAGTAAGGATACTCATCTCAGTGTTTTTACATTATCCCAAACTCAAGAACAATAATGCTGGGTACATAAACGGAACAATATGTAGAAACCATGTGAATAGAAACTGGGAAAGGTGGTTATTTCTAGGAGAGGGTATAGGTGGCTGGGGACAGCAGGGGGACTTGATGTTTTTACTGAGTACCATGGATGTATCATCTGGATTTGGTTTCATGTATATTTTTATCCTTCTGAGAAGTGGATTACATAAAAAGTGTGTAAATACATTTACTGACATGAAAGCATACCACACCATATTAAAAAAAAAAAAGAAAGCAGGGAGAGTGTGGAGTTGATTAACGGGTATGGAGTTGCAATTTTGCAAGATGAAAGAGTTCTGAATATCGGTCACACAGCAATGTGAATGTACTTCACACTACTGAACTGTACACTGAAATATGGTTATGTTATGCGCATTTTGCCACTATTTTAAAAAATACAGATTATCATTTAACTGGCCTGCACACAACGTACTAAGGAAAAGCCTAAGAAGCCACTCATACTTTCCAGTACAGAGCATAGAGAGGGATGACATGTGGCAATCAAAATCAATGCTTTTATCTAACACCACAAGTGCCTGTCTAATTTGATCTTATTTGATGCTCTTGGTGAAATAAGAATAAAGGTTTTTCCTATGTTAATTATATAGGGAGATGCTAAAATTAACATACTAACAAACTTAAACTATTCATAAAGAACGTAAATGAGCAGGAAAGTAATATGCTAATTATCCAAGGCTTGGTTAACAAGAAATCTACCTACAGAAACATGTACAGCAGAATAATAATGATGGACTAAATTTTAAAAATCCATATTTGGTCTTGTGTTTTTAAAATTGTGTCAAAAATCAAGAACGTAAAGAAAAGTAGAGAAAAAGACAAGTACGACATGCAAAAAGTGAAAGGAAATAGGATCATGATGGCTACAAAAAAACAGGAGAAAAGATATAGAAAAATGTAGTAAAAACAAATTCCTTCAAAAGACAGAAAAATTAAAGAAAAATTGTTTTCTTTTAAAAAAGGGCTTACTTGGTTGGGGACTATGGAAACACACAGAATACTTCAGAAGGCATCGGAGGGGCCCGTGTCAGAGAAGACACCTTTCCTAACGGAAGATGAGAAATGAACACCCGAGCCAAGATTTGAGGTGAATAAAGTCATGGAAAAGGGGGAGGAAGCTGTTTGGGGGAAGAGGGTACCACTATGCCAAGGCATGGGAGAGCATGGACAGCTGGAAGAACCCCAAGAAACTCATCACAATCGTGGAGGGTATAACATACAGGAGAGTGTTAAGCTGGGGAGTGGGTGGAAGCCACATGAGGCTGAATGGAGGGAATGACGTCCTGAAGAATCAAACCACCACTAGAGTCGTAAGTTAGAAAGACTTCCTGGCACCCTTTGAAGAGAAACTGGGGTTAGGCTGGAAGACTAGATGCGAGGATACAGGCGTAACTGAGGCAAGAGATCAGTACAACCTGATCTAAGGCTGAGGCAAAGTGTCAGAAAGGAGGGGTGGATTCAGGGACAATTAGGAGGTAGTGGGGATAGACTTGGTGACAAATACGGAAGAAAAGAAATACTCCAGGATGACTTGGGTTTTCTGCCTTGGGGATCTGAGAGGACATGGGAACCCCAGGAAGAGGAAAAGGTGGTGGGAGAAGACAAGCCCACTTATCATCCTATGGTGTTGCAGGTACCTGGGGGACATCCGAGAGGATGTGTCACACAACCAGTCATTACACTGTCACACATACTCTTCCCCAACAGCCCACGATGGCTCCCCAACATGATACAAGGTCTCCAGCTGGCATGGCAAGACCTACCAGGAGCTCCTGATACCCTTCCAGCAGCCAGAGCGCCCCACAGGGAGAGAAGCATGAGCAGTAACGGCCACATCCGCGCTTGGCTCAGGGACTTCCTGCTCTACCTCCTCCCCAGTGCGCTCCTTCTCAACAACCAGATAGCAGCCAGAAGCCTGAATGGAAACACCAGTTATTTCCTCTGCAGAAAATCTGCTCCATCCTTGCACCTCAGTCCTGTCCGTCACCCAGTGTCACGTACCCTTATCTTCTGCAGGCTTCCAATGCCTCAGGTCTTTCATGCGCGCATTCCCAGTCTGACAGCTCCCACGCTCTCTCCAACGGCAGGTCCTCTACACCCAGCTCAGATTACCCTGGTCTCATTTGTCCTTTAGGGCCACAAGCCCTGCTCCTATGCCTTCCTCTCTATTGACTCCATGTCTTCCCATTTTACTTCCCTTCTCTATGTTACCCATGTAGCACTGTGTTTTCCCCCCACCATTTTCTAGCTGTGTAACTGGTCCAAGTAAATTACTTAACTTCTCCAACCCCGTTCTTCAGGTGTAAAATAGGAATGATATGTGCTTCACAGGACAGTCGTGAAGATTAAATGAGATGACGAACACAAGTGACTAGCACAGTAGAAACTAAATAAATGCTAGTCCCCTTTCCTCCTTCAAGAAGTCTGCAGATTCTTTGAGGATATTTCTTTTGTACATGCCAGAGAATCCAGCATGGTGTAACTGGTATCAATAGATACTTTGCAGAATTCTTGAAATAG
This sequence comes from Rhinolophus sinicus, assembly GCF_057876585.1. Lineage (NCBI taxonomy): Eukaryota > Metazoa > Chordata > Mammalia > Chiroptera > Rhinolophidae > Rhinolophus > Rhinolophus sinicus. Next base: position 48,920,668 of record NC_142504.1, read on the forward strand.
GTGCTGAAGCGGTTCCCCATCTACAGAGATCAAAGACACACTAAGTAGCAAATCCCGAATGGAATAGTGGAGCTGGACAATGACCCTCAGTGGCCACTAACATCACTAAAAAGAGACAACCAGACACTGTGTGCCCCTGAAAGCACATGCTATTATTTATGAAGTATTCTTATGGATCGAAACTCTGCGTCTAACTACTAGTTTAGAAGGCATAGATGTTAAACAGCACAATGGGAAGCAATCAGCAAAATCCTGACTGGAAATCACAATGGCAAAGACACAGTTCCTTTAACTAATAAACAGCAAAGGAAAAAAGAGGAAGGGGGAAACCTACAAAGAAATGCAATGGGTGGATTCTGATTTAAACAAACCAACTGTTAAAAAAAAGCTTTTATGAGACAATCAGGAATATTGAAACACTGGGGATATCTGATGACATTAGGTAGTACTGTCAACTTTTTAAGGTAAAATAATGTTATTGTGGTTACATTTAAAAACAGAATCCTTATGTTGTAGAGATACAAGCTCGGCTACGTATAGTTGAAAAGATAGGAAGTCTGGAATTTGCTTCAAAATAATTTACCAGTGGTGAATGGAAGTGGAGCGGGTGTAGATTTGAAACAAGATTTGCCATGAGTTGGTAATTGATGAAACTGGGTGACAGGAATACAGGGAGGTCACCACATCATTCTCTTTACTTTGTATGTTTGGATTTTTTTATGACAAAAAATAAAAGTGCAAAGTATAAAAATGATATACAAACTATTCTACTCTGATCAAATGACCAATCTTTTCAGTTCTACTGCTGCCTCTCTTCCATTACCTGTTTTTCAAACATAGTGAGATATCCAGTCCCAAGACGTGACCACCTCTTGCACCTTTACTTCAAGTGCCCCAAACCTCAGCAACTCTTAGCCACGACTCAACACTCTTGCTCACTAGTTCATTTGCTCCATGATCCTTGTTAAACATCAACCAAGTGCCTATCCTGCTGTCTGCGTCTGTGCTCCTGGCAGCTGCGGGAGAAAACCTTGTTAAGTCAAGGGAGTCCCTCTCCTGACAGCAGTCCACACAGCCTGGCCGCCTCCTGCCAGTCCTGTCTGCCATTCACAAGAACAGGGCTCTTCTGACAAGACACACCTCTCTGCAGCATATTCACATTGTAACCATTCCTGTTAATATGGCAAAATCTTATGGGAAGTCCACACTTACTTTAACACTCACTCACTCCTCAGCACTGCACTTCATCCCCTCAACAAACACTCCCATGCACCCCTGTGCCAGGCATTATTCCTGGTATCGCCACAAGACACCGCAGTGAATCAAACGCCCTGCCAGCACTGGCTTCCCTGCCAAAACCACAGCCATTCAATCCTGGCCCTACCTGACACCTTTACCCAGCAGGACATGGTTCACCGCTTTCCTCCCGTGAAACTCTCCTATCCCTTGTTTATCTCCTGCCCTCGAGATGCTCTTTTCCCCTCCTCTCTGTCTGCCACTTAAATTTGGGCTTCTCTAGGTTCCTTTTCCAGTCTTGTGCCCTTCTCACTCCCAAGTTTTCCAGCCCAGACCCCTCCATCTCCAACTCCCTGGTTTACTCGGGGTGCAATCGTAAAGACAGAAAAACAATGATACAGCACATGTGGTGAGCTCATTCAAGTCTTGCTTGAACCCTATCACAGTAGGGTTGTTATCATCCCCATCTTAGCCTTAAAAAACTGAGGCCCAGAGACAAAGTACCTTGCCTCAGTTTACACAGCTAGTACAAGGCAAAATCAAATGCTCAAATTCAACATGCCCTAAATCGATCTCATCATTTCCCACCACAAACGCACTTCTGTTAAATGGTAGGAAATGTTAACACCAACTACCTACCAGTCACCTGTGTCAGAATATGGGCATGAACCCAACGCCTCACTCTCTGCTATGGCTACATCAATGATTTTGTGAATGAAATTCTAGAAGGTTAGGACAGCACTGTTATACTTAACATCCTTGGAATGGAATGAGAATATTAGCAGACCATGGATCTGAAGTATCAACGATGGGTTTCAACTCTTACTTGGTGAACGGCAGTTTGTGGAATGTAACTTGGAACCGGATCTAGGTTTTGCCATTTACTAAGCAGGTCCCTTAGCCTCTCTAAGCTTCAGTTTATTTCTTTGAAAAGCTGAAAAGTGATAAAAAGTCTGTAATAATTATTCCTATTCAACTGTTGGTCATTAATATTATGGATGGTTTACACAGAACTGGATTGCTGAGTTGGGGGAAAACAAAGCTTCTTATGCTTGTTTTGTTCCCTGGGCTAATGATTAAACATGGTATTTCCCTTCAAATGCCATTTAATTTTAAGAGACCCTCAAAGCACTGCCAACAGCACCAAATAAACAGCCCTTTATAGTATTTTTTGGCAGCCTTTTCTTGATTCTTGTGGACACTTGCCTGATCTTCTTCTTGTTATATTTAATTGCAAAGACAATCTTATTAACTGATCTTTTGTGATTCAAATGAAATTATAGTTTTCATTCGTTTTAGCTGATGGCCCTATCACAGACATTAATTACTAAAGTATATGTATGTATAGCAGCAGTAATTATAAATCACTATATATATATATATATATGTATATATACACATATATATACATATATATATATAGAGAGAGAGCGAGCTAAGTTCTGTCTGTTGGCCTAGAAGCTGAGAACATACTTAACTAGAACAGCTGTGCAAACTTCTGAACTAGGAGAGGCAGAATTCAAATTAGTGTCGTTTTCATAAGCAGGAACTAAATAAAAGGGAAGATTGAAATGCAATATAACTTTTAAATGAGAAGAGGGGATGGGGGGATCCTGTGAGGCTGAAAGAGGGCAAAAAAAATTCAATCAGAAAGATAAAACAACCCTGACTGCCCCAATGTGATTTCCCTATGGAAAATTCAAAACTTTTCCTAAGGAAAATTCAGGAAAATCCAAATATACATATTTAAGCATTCTACGTCAAAGTAATAAAGTGACTGGCTTAAAACGAAAACAAAACAAAACAGGGCTGGGGGGGGCGGCGTGAAGAGCCTAGCTTTGTGAGCTTTTTTGTTTTAATGTTTAAAGAAAAATTTTTTAAATGTTACACTGCACAAATACACTATCCATGATAGTAATGACAGCATCTCAAATGTTAAGTAAAATCTCTATACACCAGAACCTTGATTCTATGACTGGGAAGAGAATGAAATCTGATACTCACCCATGAACTTAAAGTCCTGCACAGTTCTTTGGAGGGAATATTAAAATAATGGATTTTGTTTCTCTTATACTCTAAATGAGCCAGATGAGATTAGGAATACTACAATTTTAACACTATTTAAAATCTTTTTCACTAAGATATTAGATTCACCAATAAGTTTCCTCTCCACTCACAACAAAAATTTAGAATTTTCAAAATTTTAATACATTGACCGTCCCATTATTTCCTGCAAATAAACATCTAAAAAAAAGAGCTATATTAGTTCTAATCTTATCTATATTTCAAAACTCTCCATGACTTCCCCTTTGTAAATGCTTCTATCCTCCACCCCCTGGAAACTGTCAGAAATCCCTCTAGCACACAATAACAAGCACATTCTCAGGGCAGAGCACACACTACACTTTAATATGCAAAATCATTAAGTTCATTACATTCATTCATTCCACAAGTATTTACTGAGCACCTTTTAAGTGTCTGGCACTGTGTTAGGCACTGAGGAAAAAGGGAAAATTCCACACCCTCATTGAGCTTACATCTACGGTATTTAAGGATACATTGGAGAATAAAAAGCATGCAAGCATAAGAGCTACAAATAAAGTAGAGTAAGGGGAATGAGTAAGAGGGGTGCTCTTTAGTGAAACCTCTCTAAGGAGGTGCCTTTTAAGCAAAGACTTGAAAGAAGAACTAGACACGGAAAAGATGTGCATGAGGAGAGTTCCAGGCAGCAGAAAAAGCACGTGTAAAGGAGCTGAGGCTGGTGCAAACTTAGTCAACAGTAAGCCCAGCTGGATTGTAATTTCTCTTATCTACTCGGGGCAAAAGCTATGTTTTATTAATACCTGTATGGCCCTAGCCTCTATCAAAACTATGTTCAAAAGGAGTTTATTAAATTAATAAATACAGACTGTTGGCTATTTGCTTAATGACTGAACAAAATCACTGCCTATCCATCCCCTTTTCAGTATGAGTGTACAGTTGGATATTTGACAGACCCCTCCATTGTCAAAGCAACCGCGGGCCAATGGGGCATGCCTGAGTCACAGATGACTAGTGATTTGAAACAAAAACCCTTAGCAATCCTATATTGTCGGAATGAAAAAAGTGGTCTGACAACGGGACCAAACATTTGAAAAACTAAACTTCAAATCCTATTTCCTGGCAGGCGCTAGGCAATGAGGATGTACCTTTAACCTCAGTACGAGGCTGCGGGTAAGGACTCCGTGCGGACGAGTTTAAACACGCACAGCAGCACCTCCTCCATCCACTCGTTCAACACTGAGCCGGCAGAGGGCTCGAGAAAACACTCCTGGTCCCCAACCTGTTCGCTCCTACTCAGGGAAAGGTCTACAAAACAAGCAGTCCCCTGAGTGTCTGCCTGGCCCGTAGCCGGCTTGCAATAAGTAATGATGGATGAATACGAGGACGAAGCACGTGGGTCGGAGCCTGCATTAGACTGGCCCAGCGACGCATGGGAACTGTAAAGGGCTTCGGGATAAAGGCTGGTTTTCTCTTCCAGGAGAGAGAATTGTTTAGGGGAGAGCCTGGGGCAAAGAAAGGGAGGAGTGGGAATGGGACCCTCTGCCTGACAGTGCCGCGGGGAGGAGGGCAGTAGCGGCTCCCGGTTACCACCCACCCCAGGAGCGGGAGGCGGGGCTGGCACTACCGAAGCGCAGGACCCGCCGGGCTGCAGCCGCGCTCCCGCGGGTACAATTAGTAATGGAGGCTCCGCGGGCGCGCCGTGGGCTCAGACCACTGCTGGACGCCTTCCCAGTTCTCACTGCTCCTCCGGGCGGGACCTGGGGGCCGGGGCTCGGGCCAGGCCAGGACGAGGGCTGGTGGCGGAGCCCGGGCAACTGCCGGGAGGCTGCGCACTTACCAAGGGCCTGAGAGCGCGGGCGCGGCGCGGGCCGGGCGGCGAGGGGGCGGGGGCGCTGCTCCGGGCGCTGGAGGGAGGCGGCTGCGAGGGTCACTCGGAAGAACCAGCTGCGACGGCAGCCGAACATACGCAGCTCTGTCCAGGCCTGGGGCCCGCAGCGTTGAGCAGACTCGCCAGCCGCCGGGCTCTCACACGTGCGGCGCACCGACGCGCGGCTGTCGGCCGACCCCTCCCCCGGGGCGGAGCCCACCCTCTGCCGCCGGTCCCGCCCCCTGCCCAGAGGCGAAACCCCGCCCACTTTGTGCGCGGAGTGCAGTGAGCGGCGTGTCAGGAAGCATTGCGCTTGCGCTCCTGTCCTGCGCAGCTGCCCGGTGGGGAGCTCTAGGTGGCACCTTTTTCACTCCGGGACCTGCCAGGCGGTCGCGTCTGGGTTTTGGCGAGGGCAAAAAGTGAATTTACAAGCATCAAGGAGTCTTTTAGACGACTTCTAAAGCAGCGATTGTTTTAGGAATGCTCGTTGCATTCTAATAAGAGTTTCTATCACATAGTTATGGCCCTATTTGTTATCCTCCACCACACAATAAATAGAGAAACATTTTAGGGTCTATATTGTTCTGTGTATATAATTCCTTTGAATGCAACAGATCCAAGAGCACCATTTTCCCACTTTTTAGATTTAAGCTGCATGCTTGACGGCTCCCCTTTAAGAAAACTAATTCATAGCAAGTTTGTGCTCTGTGTAAAGAAAAAATTCGTTACACTTCCCATGCTCTTCAAGTAGCACACGGCCTCAAATAGCTTTTGCACATTTAATATTTTGCCAAACTTCAACCCTTACTAAAAAACCAGTGTTATTTCAGGTCCTTATATTTCTGCTAGACTTGTTTTTTTAACTTGCGATAAAACACAACATAAAATTTACCATTTTAACCATGTTTAAGTGTACGGTTCAGTGGCATTGAGCACATTCACATTGTTGTGCCACCATCACCACCATTCATCTCCAGAACTCTTCCTTTTGCAAAACTTAAACTCTATACAGTTAAACAACTCCCTATTCTCCCTTCCTCCTAGTCCCTGGCAACCACCAGTCTTTTTTCTTTTTTTGTTGGGAAATATTGGGGAACACTGTGTTTTTCCAGGATGTCGAGTCGTTTTTAAATCTAGTTGTGGGGGGTGCAACTAAGCTCCAAGTCAGATAGTTATTTTCAATCTAGTTGTGGAGGGTGCAACTCGCTGGCCCATGTGGGAATCGAACCAACAACCTTGTTGTTAAGAGCTCGCGCTCTAACCAATCGAGCTATCGGGCCGCCCCCCATTCTACTTTTTATCTCTATGAATTTTACAATTCTAGGTACCCCATATAAATGGAATCATACAGTATATGTTCCTTTGTGACTGGTTTCACTTAGCATAATGCTCTTACATTTCAATCATGTTGTAGCATGTGTCAGAATTTCCTTCCTTTTTAAGGCTGAGTATTGCATTTTATGTATACACCGCATTTTACATGCCCATTATCAGTAGGGTTTTCTCCCATCTTTTGGCTAATGTGAATAATGCTGCTATGAACATGAGTGTACCAATACCTCTTTGAGACCTTGCTTTCAATTTTGGGAGTTATATACCCAGAAGTACAATTGTTGTATCATATGGTAATTCTATTTTTAATTTTTTGAGCAATTCCCATACTGTTTTCCATAGCAGCTATAGACTTGTTTTTAAAATCTGGGTTTACATGTGGGGAATCTGATTAACTGAATAGAGATAATTCGCTCAGACTGGTAGAGTTCTATACTGCCTTCCTCTGAGATTATTCACCTCAATCAAGTACCTTGGATAGTTTTCTGTCCCTTATGCATGTGCAATCACATATCATGGGGCCATGGTTAATTCATAGCTTAATGTCCTAATGACAGCAACTGCAAATATTTTTACCACAACCAGTAAAAATTCAATCCTAAACTTTTAATTTTTGTATATTTTTAAAAGTGTCTTCTCTGAGGTTGTGGCCCAACACCTCAAAAACGAGTATGGAGGAAAAACATTCATATTTTTTGGGCCATTAGTTGGGTCTCTGGTCAGAACTTACCCTTTTTGTATTTCAGCCTAAACTGCCTTAGACAAGGTCCAAGTGAAACACGCATTTTCAGTTTTCTATTTTCCAAAATGGCAGCTCTTTATTGGCTTTTGTAGTTAAAATAATACAGAAATGTTCAAAGCCTCTCCCCTATTCCAACTCCCCCAAATAAACATTTAACAGTTTAATGTTCTCCTTGACTTTAAAATTATGTCCTAACATGTAAGTATTCGGGGTCCTGCTTTTACATCCACAGCAGCACTATGGAATGCTAAGTGCCTAGCACACAAAATTTATCCTTGTTTCATCCTTATTATTACCTAGTATCCCATCCACCTTGGATGTCTCTATCCACTTTCCAGATAGTATTTAATTGTTTTCTAGGCTCCCTCAGTCATTGCAAACATTCCCCTTGTTGAACCTACTGCACTTGTCTCAAGTCATTTATTTTCATGTCTATTTCCTTTACCAGGGTGAATTCTTCAGAAGAAAAATTTGAGTTTAGAGCAATCTTTCTTCTTCTTTAATTTTATTTTTTATTAGAGTTTTATATGTTTTTGATTTAGAGTCAAATAATTATGTAGAAACTGTAAGTTTTGCAATGGAACAGCAGACTGTCTCCCCACCTTTTCCCTATCTGTTTCCCCCTCCCCAAAGGCAATCATTTCATCTCTTTCAGCTGCTTAGTTTGATATTTTCCTTCATTTCTCTATATAAAATGTGTGTATTGCTATTTCTTGGTTTTTCACTTTTAGGCACTATCTACTGACTTCACTTAATGGAAAATAAGGATTTGGCTCTTCTTCCTTCCTCCATCCCTTTTCCCACCCCACCACACTGCCCATTCCTTTATCTGCCCAATATAGTAATACTGTACTTAAAAAAAAAGATTTTTTTGGGCTTCATTTTAGCTAGGCAAACAGTACTCACATCTTGGACAAAATAGGACCGATACTAAGATTACTTCTCCTGCTCAGCTTTTTGTTTTTCCCACAGTTAATAATTATCTTATTTCTGTTTACTATTCATCACGAAGCCAAGCCCCAACTTCTTAATGATTGTTTAAATCCCTTCCTCCAGGGCCGGCCCGGTGGCTCAGGCCGTTGGAGCTCCGTGCTCCTAACGCCGAAGGTTGCCAGTTTGATTCCCACATGGGCCAGTGGGCTTTCAACCACAAGGTTGCCCGTTCGACTCCCACAAGGGATGGTGGGCTGTGCCCCCTGCAACTAACAATGGCAACTGGACCTGGAGGTGAACTGCGCCCTCCACAACTACGATTGAAAGGACAACAACTTGACTTGGAAAAAATCCTGGAAGTACACACTGTTCCCCAGTAAAGTCCTGTGGAAAAAAATTCCATTCCTCCAGAGATTTAGATAGATAAGGTGTTCTATCAGTTTCATCTTTCTCAAGGAGTTTCTCCTGATACCTTCTGACCTGTGTCAGTCTGTCTAGTGCACAGTGTTGTCCAGGCATCATTTCATTTTCTCCTGTGTAGTATCTTCCATGTAATATATCCTATATCTTCTTTTGTTGTTGTTTAGTCCTTCATATTAGTGGAGCAGAACCTCCAGTAGCTTCCTGGGAAAGGAGAAGGGAAATGTTTTGAGACCTTGAATGTCTGACACACCTTTATTTTTTACCCACATTTCATTGGTAGTTTACTAGTAAAGCTAAATTTTCAGTATGAAATAAATTTCCTTTTGAAATTTGATAGAATTACTCCTATGTCTTCTAGCTTTCTCTGTAACTGTTGAGAAATTGAAAGATATGCTGAGTCTTGAGCCTTTGTTTTCTCTTCGAAAGCTTAGGGGTTATCTTTTTGCCCCCAGTACTCTGCAGTTTCACAATGATGAGCCTTGGGGTCAGTCAATTTTTATCCAGGTGCTGGGCAGTCAGTGGGCTCTTTTAATCTGGAAACTCATGATTTTTAGTTTGGAAAAATTTTCTTGTTTTGTTGATGATCATGCCTTCCCTAACCCGTTTTTTTTTCTGAACTCTTATTTTTCAGATTTTGGGTCCCCTGGAGTGGTCCTCTAATTTATTATTTTTCTTTTGTATTTTTCATTTCTTTGTTCTTTTGTTTGTTTTTCCCCTAGAATATGTCCCAACATTTATCTTTCAACTTTTACTGAATTTTTCATTTCTGCTATCATATATATATATATATATATATATATATACTGTTATTTTATGGTTGCAATGGTATCTGATATCTCAAGATACTGATTATATGCATAATTTTCTTTTTATTAGGTAATATTGGGGAACAGTGTGCTTCTCAAGGGACCATCAGCTCCAAGTCATTGTCCTTAAGTCTAGTTGTGGAGGACGCAGTTCAGCTCGAAGTCCAGTTGCCATTTTCAATCTTTAGTTGCAGGGGGCATAGCCCACCATCCCATGCAGGAATTGAACTGGCAACCTTGTTGTTTAGAGCTTGCGTTTTAACCAACTGAGCCATCCGGCCGTCCCTCAGAAGCTCAGCGGCAGCTCGTTGTCTTCAATTTAGTTGTGGAGGGTTCAGCTCACTGGCCCATGTGGGAATCAAACCGGCAACCCTGTTGTTCAGAGCTCACGCTCTAACCAACTGAGCCATCCAGCTGCCCCCATATAATTTTTTAAAAAGTTTTCTCCTCACTGAATGGTTTCTGTTTCCTCTAAGGGTTGCAGCTCTGGCCTCCACCCTTATTTATGTCTCTGCGGCACCACCTTCCATGTTTGTTTTGAAGTCAAATCCCAGGGTCCTCTACCTATCTCTTGCCATCAGGTATCTCCTATTCCTCCTATCCGGCAAAGAGCAGGTATTTTAGGGTATTGGCACTGGGTAAAGTGCATATTAAATGCAGAATCCTTTTCCTCTATTCAGCTCCCAGAAAGTTTATAACCAGATCTGCATTCTCCAGGCAGAAATTGGAGGGTTATCTCTAGTTGAATCTGATCAGCCTGAATAGAAAGATCCAAAAATAATGACATTGGAAATTCTCCAACTAAACAGCCCAACCAAATTACATTAAAGATAGTCAACATGCCCCTCCTTACACCTTCATCTGGAATATCATCTGAAATATAAATTGAAATGATTCATATTGAATTTATGGTGTTGAGGGAGGGATATCTTCAAGCTCCATCATTAAGAGCCCCAGTGAGCTGGAGGAGGTTTTACAGGCGCTGGGAAGGACCGCCCCCTTTCACCCGAGACCATCCGGGGCTGCGCCCAATTCCTGAGCGGCCGTCCCGGCCCCTGCCGGCAGGGGGCGCCACCGCGCAGGCCGGAGGCTGCGACGACAGGGCCTCTCTGGGAGAAGAGGAAGAAGCCAAAGAGACGGGGAAAGGAAGTTGCGGTGGCGCTCCGCCCTGCAGTCTGCGAGACTGAGTTGGTGTCTGGTCGCTGGCCGGAGCCGGGCTCCACACGCCACGATGGCTGCTCCTGGAGCCGAGGATTTACCCGGAGGCGCGATGCTCGGATCCGGCCAGATGGGCGAGGCGCCCGCAACCCCGGTGAGGCGGCCCTGATGGCCTGGGGAGGGGACACTGGTGGGCCAATGAGGTGGCACAGATCTCCCAGGGGGAATTGTTTCCGTGGCGGCCGGGTTGAGGACGTTGTTCTTGTGGCCCGAGGGAGATGGCTCTTGCAATCCTGGTGAGGTGGCACAGACCTCCCAGGGGAGGTAGTCCCAGAGAGGTTGCTGTGGCGATCCCGGTGAGATGACACTTGTCTCTGGGGAGGTGACCCTGGCGGCTAGGCAAGGTAACGCCAACGGTCCTGGGGAGGTGGCAGTGGTGGCCCTTTAAGAAACTGCATCAAACAGCCCTGGTCGCTCAGGAAGGGGCCCGGCTCCGGCCAGCGACCACGGGGGAAGGGGTCTGGGTCCTCGTGGTCCTCCAATGTATGTTCTCTTGCATGAGTTCGTTTGCTACTTAAGTCTTAATGTGTTTGTTACACCTCTTCTTCTAGTGCTGCTCTGAAAGTGATGATGAAAGGAAGAACTGCAAGGAGAAAAGTAAGCGACTCCAAACAACTTTAGCACTGTCTACCCAGCCAGCTCTCCAAACTCAGCCTTCCAGTGTCTGCATCCGAGAAGGGTCTTACCCTGTTATGTTTTAGATGAAGTATTTATTTTCCTGCATAGAATGCTTGCATAGTATTAAATACTGATGATCGTTATACACATTTCTTTTTTGTCTTTCTAAAATTGTAAAATATGGGATGATTTAGAGAAGAGCACTTCCTGACTCCTACCTCGTGCAGAGACTTGAGTGGTTTCACCGGAGTTCTGCCCATCAGACTAATTCAAAATAATTGGGGCCTGCCTGTTATTAATATTTTAATGAAGCATCAACTTTTTAAGCATCAGGAGTTTGGAGGGGCTAATGATCTAGAAGATATGCCTATCGCTTTAATTGGGTTCGAAGAAATCAAATGATCATTGTTTAGCTGTAATTGACCAGTGAATATGCACTTAAAAATTGATCTGGAAAGAACACAATGGATAACTTGGTTCCTGGATCTTGGACTGGACAAGGAAGAGAGAAAAGGTCAATACCTCCATTTCCTACCTTGGACAGGAGCATATGTCAGGGATGTGGACATTTGTCATTTTACTTTAATGAGCTAAGCGTGGCAGGCTTTTGGAAATCAAGGAATCTTCAGGGGTTTTTGAAGTGGAATTTATTGGGGGAGGAAGCAAAAAGCATGTAGCAGCTATTCCATCAGAGGGTTTTTGGTTCTTCTGACCAGGGCAAAAATAGTCTGGGAGTGAGTAGTGGTAAGAGAAAAAGGTGCCCATGTTACCGTGTTGGCTTTAAGAGCTAGGCTTGCCCTTAACATTGCCTACTGATGTAATCTGCATCAGAAAGAAAGCCTTTAGTATTCCATAGCACTTGACAATCATAGCTGCCACAACGCAGCTCCTTTTCCTCAGAGGATTTGAGAGTACCCCATCTCTTTGAGTTAAACCCTTCCCTTTTCCACCTTTGCCCCATTCATGTCTGGGAAGTTGGTGCCTATTGAGCTCTCATGTTTGTAAAATGATCGATGCAGACTATAGACTTTGCCCTTGACCCTCCTTTGGCTAGGGCCACTTCTTTGCAATTTATAGTAATGCTCGGTACAAAAAGTAGAGAATAGGAGAGACATAAAACCCTCCAAACCACTAGCGTGTTATTTTGAAGAACGTAATTTGACTAAGAATGTACTATGCTGCATTTAATTGGTTATATAAAAAGAGTATAATATTTTAAAAAGTGAAGATAGAATTTACTCCCTTAGCATTCACAAAATAGTCCCTTTGCACGTAGCCCTGCCTCTGTGTCTGCAGATGTACCACATAACTCAGTTGTTTTATTTAAGATAAAAAAAGAGAAGACATTGTAATTCCTGTACATGACCATAAATGGTTTTCTGTGTTAGTAAAGTCTGATGTGGACCAGCTAATTCTGCTCATATTTGAAGAAGAAAGTAAGAATATTGGATTGAGAGTCAGAAAACATGGATTTTAGTCCCATTTACAATCTTTAAGTGTAGTTTGGGAAGATACTACAATTCAGAGTTGGGTAGTTGAGGCATAGACTTAACGCTAGTTTTGCTTCTACCTATTAGTGGGCGACTGATTCTCATAGGAACAAGCTTTCAATTCTTATAAGTTGAATAAAACAAAGGAAAATTTGTTTTGGGGGTGTTGAGAGGAACATACCCAATACGAAACACGAACATACCCAATACGAAAACAGTATATATTTTGTTAATGTTTATATAAATAATTGAACAGTATCTGATAGTTACATTTTGCATTTAGGCACATCTTTATTCATATTTTCATTTTGTCAGAAGTGACAATTTTTTTGTAGTGAGGCTGATTATAACTTTTTGTCTTTCTCTCCTTCTGTCTTAAAACTTCATTTTTTGGTAAAGAGCCAGGTTCTATAAGGGCAGCTCCAAGGAAGAACAGAGGTGAAAGAAATGAAGTCCAACCAGCATTGCTCCCCAAGAGGCTCTGTATTGTTCCCCCAACTTTATCTCTCATGCACACACCTTTTTTGTTTTAAGAAATTGCTATTGTCCTTGTTACTAAGAATGTGCTAGTACCATTGAGTTTTTAATTTGTTCATAAACTCACCATCAATGGTTTGTTTACAGAGGACCAAATCCTCAGGCAAACCTGAAGTAGAGAAAGGCACTGTATGTTCAGGTTTATTCTAATGTTTGGTTTCTATGAAGTCCACTCTTACTTTACCTGGGGCCTTATTTTGTAGCGTTTGTTTTCATTTGGAAATTAATGGCAATGCCTCTAAATTTTTACATTATTTTAGTTTTTTTTTTTTTTTTAAGTCCCTAGGAACTACTCAAATCTAGGGAGATTAAACCCTGTAAATGGAATAATTCAAGTTGTGGAGTGAGTAGAATTGAGCATGTTTAATATTAGGTAACTTAATGACTGCACAGTGAAATGGAGTTACCATTATACCAAGTTTGACCAAAACTTCAGGTTTTCTAAACTTCTCCAGAAAGAAGGAAAGCATAAGTAACCAAAAGAGGAGAGCTGACACATGGAAACAGACACTTCAAAGGGAAATAGTTTATCTTAGCACACTGGGGTGGAGTGGAAGGAGAAAGCTATGGCAGCCAGCTGTGGGTCATGTCACTCCTACCTTCTTTTGCCAAGAAGCTGCTGTGGGCCAGCCTTCAGGTTTGTGGTGGTCGGGGCACGTTCAGAAAGCCAACATGGCATAGTCAGCAAAGGTATACCTGGAGAGACTCGGAAAAAGGAGCAGTGCTGTTGGTCCACAAATCTAGGACAGTGGAAAATAATTTAATTGCCTTTCAAGTGGATTATGTGTTTACTAGAAGTTTGTTTTCTTGAGTGTTTTGTTTAGATAAAAATGGAAAAATTATTATAAGGAGTGGACTCTGGGAAATATCACATACTAAATGGGATGAGACAAAACTATCCAAAGCTAGTAAATGTTGCCTCTGCCTCTGAAGAAATATTCTTCTCCAAGAAATGGCTTCAGGGTTCCAAATCACCTGTTTTGTCACATTTAATAAGTCCAATGTGAATTAATCCAAGTCTAGTTTATTTGCCATGGAAAGATTCTCACTTAAGACTGTACAATTTAGTGCATGCCTTAGCCATTTTGAATTTTTCCTAGTAATTTGTGTTTTCTCTCATTTCCTTAAAAAATTTTTTTTCTGTTTCTGACATGGACATCTTCATACAATGGCATTTGAAGCTTTTAACACTTTTTTGCTCTTATATAAGGAGGAGTTTTTACTCATTTCAAAATTTTTTCCTATAGTTGAAATTTTTTAATACTATTTTTTTTTCTTGACATCTTGAAGTCAGAGTCCTCCTTTGTTGTTATTTAGACCATACCATCTGGTTCCTTACAGATTTTGGAAATATATTACTAATTAAAACCATACCAATAAAATCAGATTTGTCCTTGTTTTCCCAGTAATAAAATAGATTCTTAACATATAAGGTCTCCTGGAAATGTTTAATATATATTTGTAACTGCACTGTCATGCTAACATCTGTTGAAACCTGTGGTTACTAGGACTTTAGGAGGTTTTCCTTCATTCTGAGGAATTTCCTCATCTCTTCAGCATTTTGTAATACTTGATTGATAGATTGCTTTGTGGTTATTCATTTGGTTACACACACACACACATACACACGTCATATACCACATACAGTGTTTTCTTTATTAACTTTTGAAGGTAGATGTATTGCCTTGTATATCTTTTGCATTTCATTTAACTCCATTGTACTTACTGGTGTTGATTAATTGTTATTCGTTCATTTTAGGTGACATAAATATTGCAGCTCTTGTTGAAAAAGAACAAGTCAATGAACGTACAGATAATGGTGATCTCTCTTCCTACGTGTCTGCATTTATAGAAAAGGAAGTTGGAAATGACCTTAAATCTTTAAAGAAACTTGATAAGCTCATAGAACAAATGACAGAAAGTAAAATGCAGTTAGAAGGACAGGTAAGTATTAAAACTCATTGAAATAATATCAGTAGTATACTCATTATAATTAATATAAACATAACCATTGTTATATAGGGAATTTTGAAGATATAGATTGTGACAAACCATCTAATCATTTTAAACTGTTTAATAGGTTTTAAGGACATATAATATACTAGGTATTTTGCAAAGTATGTGACAGTTCCTACTGATATGATTTATGTCTTGGAAACATAATGGTAGCTAATATTTTAAGTAGCATTTCATGACTTTTAAAGTGCTTTTACATGTAAATAAATTTCATGCTATACAAAAATGTTATAATAGGCATTCCAAATTTTTTATATATACACTCAAAAGGAGAAAAGGTGAAAATAAGTATAACATTATAATAATGGTTATTTCTGGGTGATGGGTTAAAAAGTGATTTCTGTATATCTTTCTGTATTTTCAAGTTTTTTGTTTTTACATGAACATATTGCTTAGCATAATTTAAAAATAAACCATGAATGTAATCTTAAAAAAATTATTAGGTTGGTGCAAAAGTAATTGCGGTTTTTGCAATTATTATTGTTTTTTATAAAGATTTTATTGGGGAAGGGGAACAGGATTTTATTGGGGAACAGTGTGTACTTCCAGGCCTTTTTTCCAAGTCAAGTTGTTGTCCTTTCAATCTTAGTTGTGGAGGGCGCAGCTCAGCTCCAGGTCCAGTTGCCAGTTTTCTAGTTGCTGGGGCACAGCCCACCATCCCTTGTGGGAGTCGAGGAATCGAACTGGCAACCTTGTGGTTGAGAGGATGCGTTCCAACTAACTGAGCCATCCAGGAGGCAGCTCAACTCAAGGTGCCATGTTCAATCTTAGTTGTAGGGGGCGGAACCCACCATCCCATGTGGGAATTGAACCAGCAACCTTGTGGTTGAGAGCCCACTGGCCCATGTGGGAATCGATCCGGCAACCGCCTGAGCCACCGGGCCGGCCCTATTATTATTATTTTTTAAAGATTTTTTTGGTGAAGGGGAACAGGAATTTATTGGGGAACAGTGTGTACTTTCCAGGACCGTTTATGGGGTAACAGTAGTGTGTTTTTCCCAGGACTCATCAGCTCCATCCAAGTTAAGTTGTTGTCCTTTCAGTCTTAGTTGTGGAGGACGCAGCTCAACTACAGGTCCAGTTGCCATTGTTAGTTGCAGGGGGCACAGCCCACCATCCCTTGTGGGAGTTGAACCGGCAACCTTGTGGTTGAGATCCTGCGCTCCAACCAACTGAGCCATCTGGGAGTTCAGCTCAAGGTGCCTTGTTCAGTCTTAGTTGCAGGGGGTGCAACCCACCATCCCTTGCGGGAGTCCAACTGGCAACCTTGTGGTTAAGAGCCCGCTCTCCAACCAACTGAGCCATCTGGCCACCTGGGAGCTTAGCGGCAGCTCATTGACTTCATTCTAGTTGTGGAGGGCGCAGCTCGCTGGCCCATGTGGGAGTTGAACCGGCAGCCCTGTTGCCCAGAGCTCATGCTCTAACCAACTGAGCCACCCGTCTGCCCGCAAGTATTTTTAACCTTCGAAACCGCAATTACTTTTGCACCAACCTAATAAGTGAGTCCCCTGTACTTGCAACAATGTGTCTGTCAAAGATAAGAGATTTGAATTGTGTGATACTAACTTGGTTAAATAAACTCTGTGTAGATATATTGGTTTGTGAGCCTCAGGTTGTCAGTCGTCATGTTTCCCCATTCCTAGCATCTCAGGCCTCTCCATCTTCCTGTCTTTCCACCACGTCTCCTGTTAGGCTCTAGGTTTAGCCCAGCTCTGTTCTCCTTTCCACTCCTTCTGACAAGGTGTGGGCTCCTATGCAAGAAATGCAGCTGAGTGGATGGATGCCAGCTCACATGTGTGATCTTCTGCCCCACCTGACAGTCCTTCCATGGGAACGTTGCCTTCTCTGCTATGGCCCCCAGCTCTTCTTCCAGATTCTCCCCAAGACACCTACCCAACCTGGCCAATCTGTCCTTTCCTTTTCTCAAACAGAAAAAACTGAGGCCATATAGCATGAATCTATTAAACAGTCTGTTCCACAAACTTATTTGCAGCCATTTCTATTTCTTAATTCAGCAGAGGATCAACGTAAGGCAGTCCTTACTCCCACCCCGATCCTACCTGCCACCTCAGTGAACTTACTTCACTCTTTTATAATTTCATCCTCTGCTCCTCAGCTAGTCCTGTCCCCTCAGCATATGGACATACACAGATCTTTTCCGTAGAACCTAAACAAACAAATGCTCCCTCATCTTTTAGTATGCTTTAGTCCCTTCCTTTTACTGTTAGGCTTCTTCAAAAAGTCATCTTACTTTATATATCTCCTCTTCCTAATTTGCCATTTGCTCTTTGACTCACTGGAATCAAACTTGTTTCCCTGATGACCGTGGAAGCTTTTGCTTAAGTGCCTAATTGAACCTTAACCTCAGCATATCCAAAATTGTTCTAATCCATCTCTTGAAATGCTTCCCTGTCTTGGAAAATGGCACCACCATCTACCTGTCACTCGGGCCTAAAATGTAGGAGCCTTTCTAGGTTGCTCATCATCACACTTACTCCTCCCCCATCACCAAGACATCCGAGTTTTGCTTTCTTAACATCTCCAGTTGTCACCCTGTTCTCACCGCGCTGGCACCACCTCAGTTCAAGTTCAGGGCTGTGTTCTCTCTTGCATTTACCCATCTTCTGTTTTCCTCATACTGCCATAGTAACTCTCTTTTTTATTTTTTACAGGAATCTTATTATATGTAAATAAAGCAAATATAAAAATATAGTTATAGTTAAAATCTTTTATGTATACGAGCATATATTACTTAAAATATACACAGCTTAACTTTTTACAATTAATGTGATACAGGACTTATTTTCCTATCTCTGTATATAGCTCTCTTTTTTTTTGAAGTTGAATTTTATTTTTTTACTTTTTTATTAGTTTCAGGTGTACAAAACAATGTAATAGTTAGACATTTATCATTTATATCCCTCACACAGTGATAGCTCCCCTCCCCCAATCTACTACCCCTCTGACATCGCACAGAGCCATTACATTTCTACTGTCTCCTGTCTCTATTCCTAATGCTGTACTCCACTTCTTGTAACTATCACTCTATTTTAATGGTTTTATGATATTCAAATAGGGCTGTACATAATTTATTTGACCATGCCCTTACTGGTAGACATTTTTGCTGTTTCCAGTTTTTATTATTAAACAAACATGAAAATAAACAATTGTTCATCACCTTACCTTTCTAAGTCATAAATCTAACTGAACTTTCCTTCTTATTAAAAACTAACTGGCTTCTCATTGCCTATTGGAAAAAGCCCACATTCTTCTAAGGTACAAGATGCTACCTGGGATCTGGTCTCTCCCTACCTGTTTGGCTCATCTCTTCTCCCTGCATTTGAGCTATATTCTGTGCTCTACTCAGCTCTTTGCTGCTCTTTGATCGTGACTGAGCTGTCCCTCTGCCTGGAATGCCCTTTCCTTCCAAAGTTCCGTAAAAAATTCCCACCCATCCTGCAAAAGTATGTGTATGAGCCATGCAAGCACAATTGCCTTGCATTTCCAAACCTTGTTACTCAAAGTGTGGAGCTTGTTAGAAGTACAGAATTCCAGTCCTCACTTCAGACCTACTGAGTCTGCATTATAACCAGACCTCCAGGTGATTCCTCTGCACGTTCAGGTTGGGAAGCACTGCCTTACTATACCATTGCACCTAGCACATCTCTTTATTGCTTTCATCCCACTGTTGAAATATCTGCTTACATCTCTCTTCCATACCACTGAGCTTACGGGCAGATGCTATGACTTGTTTATGTCTATCCCTGGTACAGTGCTTGGTACAGAGTAAGTACCTAATCAGCGGTGACTAAATTGAAATTCCTCTATACTTTATATTATACAGGTAATGCCTGATAATCTGTTTTTCCATATGCTATAAGAAAAATGCATTTAACAAATACCGTATCTAAAGGCATTACCTGCTAGATCATATTACCAAGTCAGTGGTTCTCAGCCTGGCCTTAAATCAATCACCTGGGGAACTTTTGCAAAATACAGATACCCAGACTTTTAGAATCAGAGCTTCATTTGTTTTTGAAGGAAAAGGATTAGTAGATAAAGCGTGTGTAAGCGTTCTCTGGCTGGACCCTCTGAAAGTACTGCGCTTCATGAAAGCAGATCCATAGATGCTTACAGGGGCCATGTGACAGGCCCCTCCCGACACATGTCTACTTGTAGCATTTCATGTTTAGGTTTGGCCGGTACAGGATGCAGAAATCAAACCTTTCTTTTAATTGACAGTTTTCAGTTCTATTAGAACAAATATGTATTTTGAAGGTAATGAACTAATAAAAAGGATTATGAAAATTTTATCTGATTGCTGCTGTTTTTTGTTGTTGGTATGGTCAGGTACTTACAATTTCATCAGAAATCCCTAAAAGAATTCAGAGTGCCTTAAAAAATGCAGAAGAATCCAAGCAATTCCTTAATCAGTTTCTGGAGCAAGAAACTCATCTCTTCAGTTCCATTAACAGCCATTTGCTGACTGCTCAGCCCTGGATGGAAGATCTCGGGGCCATGATTAACCAAATTGAAGAGCTTGAAAGGCACCTTGCTTACCTTAAATGGATTTCACAAATTGAAGAACTAAGGTAAAATGGGCCTCTTTGTTCTCAAAATTATTATTTTTCCTTTGAGGCTCTGGCTTAGAGAGTGCATGCGTGCCATTAAATAATTGACTTAATTGAAGATTATAATAATGTAATTTTACTAGTTGTTATGAAAATAGCATCATGATAATGATTCTTTTCCTTTATTGTGAATGAACATAAACTTTTCAGGGAGCTTAATTTGCATTTGAAAGAAAGTAATCTAAGTACAAATTTTAAGTCCTATGGTTGTATTGTGAACACCTGATAAAAACTATTTTTTATAATGCCAAATTAATGAACCTCTCAGTGTGGTAATATTCCTCTTTACTTTTACTTTTTAGAGATAGTCATTTAATGAAATGGATTGCTTTCTCTATAATTTGAAATTTTTTCAGTGGGAATCATCTAATAAGAGCTACACAGTGTTCTTAGATGAATAACAGAGTTCTGCTTCTTGTGGATAGGGGGAAAAGTACTTCCTGAATTGAATACATACTGCTGGTGGTTGATTGTAAGTGTCTAGTTTTGCCTTTTCAACGAGCTAAATTAACATTTCTGTTTAGACTGGTATGACAGAGTTCAGCCCCTCTGAACTACTATTCCATCCTTGCTTTGTTTTCACTACTCTTTCTGTCTGGAGACTTGAGGGAGAAAAGTCAACCAAGAGTCTTGATGTACCATTTACAATGTATCATAGTTAACATATTTTGTTATTTCTTTCAAAGAGTAATACTATATTACTTTGTCCTGCATATATTTCCTGAGATTTTCAAGAATTTTGCATATCAGTACAATATGAAAATCTTTGTTTTGCACACGAGTTTTACCTTTACAGAAAAAGCGATATACCTCAGATTGTAGTGTTACTAGCAATCCCGGAAATTGACTTCAGCTTTTTAGAGCATCTCCTGGTTGTTTAGATTAATTATTTGCAGTGAAGGAATTTTAAACCTTGCTTTATTTTACTTAATTTTCCCTTGCGCCTCTGAAAGAAAATACCAATCAGGGACAATATTCATAACCTTGTTATTACAATAACATAACGTTATCAAGTAAAAACCTCACTCTTATAGTAGCCAAAGTAATAGATTAATTCAAATAGGATCATGGTTATGGGTAGCCTTTTTCTGATTTTGGAATTGTTTAAAAGAAAATATGTCCATGGAGTTATATTAGGAATAGGAACCAAATTCATAATCAAGTCAAGCACAGTTAATTTCTCTTTTTAATAACGTGTTCTTCCCCGTAGGTCTTTTGTGATACATTTCTATTTCTTTTGGTCTGAGACTTTCCTTATCTAATTTCCTTCTAGTGACCTGTTTTTCATTCTGTAGCACTTTCTCTCTCTCTCTCTTTTAAAGTAGTTTCTTCTTCCTAGAACTAAATGAACTCTGTTTCTTGAACACTGCAGTCCAGCAGTATCGCTATGAACGAGCCCTATTACCCCGGCTTTTCCTGGCTCTGAATGTCATTCATGCTTCAGTGTTGTGTGGAGATATATTTCATTGTGTCCTAGAAAGCAGTACTCCTATATCCTGTGGTTACTTGCACATTTTAAATTCTTTTGAAACATTTCTTAAATATGGCAGTCTTCGTTTTAACGTAGTGCAACCCTCAGTGTGGATTTATGTCTTTGAAGTGGGAAATCAGTGAGAAGTTCGTAGGCAATGTTCCATCGTGCACAGGGAAGACCCTTCCACAGGAGCAGTCACTTGTGCATGTTGATCATCAGAATAAGCCCACAAAGAACGACCGGGGCCTTAATTGAAGAAATGGTGGGTTTGTTGACACCCACTGGGAAAAAAAGAGTGTTTTCCAATGTTGATAATAGCAATAAAAGAAAATCTGTTGGAAATCTGAATAAGTTATTAGAAAAGGAGAAGGAAGGAACATGAGAGAATAAATGTAGGGGATGTGCAAACGGGCTGACAGTAATACAAACACGAGCTTCGTATTCTTGTTGGGGCTTGAAGCAGTGACACTGGGAAACAAGCGGCTCGTGGAGAAAGGAAAGATAAAAACACTACCGGCAGGTAGTGTGTGGTGGAGTCTGGCAGAGTGGGCTGCACCTTCCTTCCTGTCCTAAGGAGGGCGCTGTGCCCACCCTAGGGACAGAGCGGAAGCGCAGCACAGCAAACCGGGACAGGGTCCTAGCACGTACGTATGGTCTTTTTCCAGCGCAGTGGCCAAGTGCCCGGGAGCATGTGCGCAGGCTGCCTGGGACACAGCACTTATTTCAGAGTTCCTGTAGGAAGTGACACCTGAACGGAGATTCGTTATTGAAAAGTCAGATTTTGTTCCTTATTCTTAGGTGACTTAAGATATGGAATATGTTGTTTTTATCAAATGAAACATTTCATTTTCAAATAAAATGTTTTGCTTTATAGAATAGCTCATGGGCTGAATTTGTCCTGAAGACATGTTGTATTTGGCTTGTTTTAAAGAATTTGAAGAATTGATTTGATTTTACACAAAAATCCTGATTTCTGGCTTTTCTAGAAAAATGTTAAGGTTTGGCTACATTGGGGTGGCCGGTTAGTTCAGTTGGTTAGACCGTGGTGGTCTTAACAAGGTTGCCGGTTTGATCCCCACATGGGCCACTGTGGGCTGGGTTTTCCTTAAAAAAAAACAACAACAACAAGATTTGGCTACATTGGACCCACTCTCCAGTGTGGCAATAGTTGGCTGGAGCCTTAGGATGCATTAGTTCCCCCCCACTTCACTGTTTTTATTTGCGTTACCTATCAGGCCTTTGTGGGCATTTGAGTTTGCTACCTTACTGCAGAACTTACCTTAAATTTTATCTGGAACTTCACTAGGTAACAGTAACTTGAAAAAACTGGACTTTGAGGTACCACCTCTTGAAGTTTCCTGTAGTCAAGTTCAGCTGGGCAAAATAGGTAAACATTGAAGACTACCATATTTGACTTTACCAGATGTTACTTACATTATTCCCTTGGATTAAGATACTAAAGACTTATGTAAAGAGGCAGACTTACGAGAACTGAGTGGTGCTTGAGGGAATGTGATGCAGGACAAGTCTGTTCTGTTGGGAGGAGTGAGAAGGGAAAGGTGTGAGGAGGGGTCCTGAACACGGACCGCTGTGCTCAGAAGGATGCTGAATTGGAGGACTCAGGCTCCTAGAGCTGTGGGTAGCAGGTAAAAGAGCCACTTCAGCATGGTGCTTCCTTCCTCCCTGGATGGCACTTTATATGAAAAAAGGAGGGAGAAGCACTTTTTCTGCATTTGAACTGTCTTTTAAAGTTCGCTTTGCCTTGTTTTGCAGTGATAAGATTCAGCAATATCTGATGACCAATAATGTCCCAGAGGCAGCCTCTACTCTGGTGTCCATGGCAGAACTTGACATCAGGCTTCAGGAATCATCTTGTACTCATCTTCTTAGTTTCACAAGAGCCACTGTTAAATTCTGGCATAAAATTCTCAAGGACAAGCTTACAAGGTAAGGAATTTACTCATATTTCATGGTAATGGCTTTCAGATGGATATTTGGTGATTATTGTATTTCACTGAAATATGGGTGTTACTTTTCTGTTACAGTGATTTTGAGGAAATTTTAGCACAGCTTCACTGGCCATTTCTCACAGCCCCCCAGGCTCAAACTGTTGGCTTAAGTCGACCA
Source organism: Rhinolophus sinicus (assembly GCF_057876585.1). Lineage (NCBI taxonomy): Eukaryota > Metazoa > Chordata > Mammalia > Chiroptera > Rhinolophidae > Rhinolophus > Rhinolophus sinicus. The sequence continues at coordinate 48,944,161 of NC_142504.1, forward strand.
GCCGGTGCACCTGAGGTGTATGGTAACCTGGAGACACTGTTCTGTCAGCTTCTGAAACTGCAAACCTCGTATCTTTGTTGGAGTTAAGACTTACTAAAATTTTCTACAGTAGATTTGTGGTTAGAGAGTATAACTTGCTGAAAGTGGCCAAGAAGCCAAATGGGAATGCTGGGTTTGGACTTGATCTGTGTATGCCGGTGGAATGGTGAATTGCTCTCTTTCAAAGTGAACTGCATGTGTGTGGGAGGGCGTGGGTCAGCCTGAACTATGCGACTGACCCTGACCCAAGTATGACTCACATGTAGTCTCTTGGGACAATAGAAAAAATGGGCAATTGGGAGGAAACCTTAGTAACTCAGTTAATTTAATGAAATGATTACTCAAATGTGTTTCCTTACTACTACTCTTTATTTTAGGAAAGACTTACAGATTAATTCCAGTAACATTTTTCCACACTTTTTTACTGAAATCATGTAATGTAAAGGTAGATTACATATTATCTGTATTATAATTTTACTTAGAGTCTTATATATTTGTTGGGAAAATGTATTCTATGTATATATACACATACATACGTGTGAGTGTGTGTGTGTGTATGCTTTTGATTCTTTTTCCTTGACTTGACTATGTCAGAGATGAATTAATTACTGAGCCAAAACAACTTCCAGAAAAATACTCTCTTCCCGCATCCCCTTCTGTCATCCTGCCCGTCCAGATTATGCTGACTCCCCTTCAGAAGAGGTTCAGGTATCACTTCAGAGGGAACCGACAGACTAATGTTATAAGCAAGGTATGCTTTGCCAGCTCTTGTCCTTGGTTTTTATTAATAGCAAATGTTAAGTGTTTCTGTGCTTGTCCTGGTTTAAGTTAAAATCTGATTCTACTCACATTTCTGTTTTTTCTCTAAGAGATAAATTCCTGTTTTGTCACTGCCCTTTATGTATATATTTTGGGACTTATGTTGTAGGAATCAGCTCATGTATTATCATATTATCTGACCAGTTTCTCAAGTTTCCACCTGGGTTTGCTGTAGCATTTGCTGTGGCACTTTTTACAACTGAATCCACATGTGTTTTACCATGCAAATTGCTCCTTCAGGTTTATAAATATTTTAGAAAGAGAAGTGCCAGTCAAAAAGTAGGTGAGCATTAGCTTTTGAAAAAGGTTGCTGATGTTAAAATGATTTGTAGCTGTGCAAGAGAGTATGGGAATAAGTGATGGGAAAATGGCTTAAGGAAGTTATTACATCACCAACATTTTAGTTGAGGGACTACATCCATGTATATTGGGCATATTGGTGAGATTTTTTAATTTGATCTAAAAAAAATCATAGGCATTTGTTTTCAATGAAATTTGATTGAATTTGTTGAGAATTATAACCTTGTTTGTAGCTAGGGGGTGGGTACTACCTTGTTTATCCTTGAGTTTCGCTACATCTCATGCAGGGCAAGTAGCAGAGGGGTTCAGTGAGTGCTTTGTATTAAATGTTATTAAATACCAGATTACACCACTCATTGATTTTATAGGCTGTCTAGAATTTCTAAGGAATCGAGGGAAAGGCAGTTATGTTTGCATAGGAAGGAGTAGCGTGGCAGTGGATTTCTGGTACTTAAGTTCATCGTGTTCTTTTATACTTTATGGGCGTCCTCTTTTGCATAGGCTGTTGGTGGAAAGAAGAGTAGAACCAATTACTAAGCAGTAAGTGAGAAAAAGCAGTAAACCTAAACCTTGTGTAGAAGCAGTAATAGTTTGTGGTAAGACAATTGTGAGTTATATTGGCTGCTTTTTAAAGTGTGGTTCCAACAGACGTGGTACTCTGACATCAAGCCTAAACTACGCAGCTCCTGAGATTAGAGGTTGCCCCTTCCTTATTTTTGTATTTCTGGCATTTAGCACACAATAGGGATTTACTATTCAGTAAATGTTTTTGAATTGCTGTTAACAAAACTTGGAAGGTTTGTAGAATCATCTCTAGGGACAATTTAAAAAGCTACATACTTATATTTCCTTTTCTATAATTGTACCTGTTTTAAGGCATGCGTACTTTTTGTAATGTAGACCAGCCAAATTTTTTCCTTAATTTACCTTTTGAAAAGAAAAAGCCGAAAATGTTTAAAAATTATATTGGAATGTTACTTCAAAAAAATAATTTAAAGGTCATCAGTTCTTTGTGATACCATTTTACACATTTGAAAAGTGCTAGGTTTTAAATACACAAAGTGCTAGGTTTTAAATACACAGGGCATTGTAAATGTATGACTTAATTGACTTAAGCCACATTATTGGAATTTGTTGGAAGCACATTAGGAAACATTTGATTATTAAGCTTTGCCTAAGTTTAAAGTTCAGAATAGAAACTGTGCTCTTACATATAGGAATTTTCAAATAATTTTTGTAAGTGCTGTATGTATACAATGAAATAAAGCCATTTATTTAATTGTAACTTTCTAGTTGGAATGACTAAAGAATTTAAACTATTTTACCTCCTTCCTAGCCTGAATGGTACTTGGCTCAGGTGCTTATGTGGATTGGGAATCACACTGAGTTTCTGGATGAGAAGATTCAGCCCATGTTAGACAAAGTAGGCTCTTCGGTAAATGCAAGGGTAAGAGACTGATCCTAAGCCTGCCAGTTTTACAATTTGTGTCCATGAACAACTTGACATTCCCATTGCTGTATGCTTATGTATTTTAGCTTGAATTTTCTCGGGGCCTTGTGATGCTGGTTCTGGAGAAGTTAGCTGCTGATATTCCTTGTCTGCTCTATGATGACAATCTCTTCTGTCATTTGGTGGATGAGGTGCTGTTGTTTGAAAGGGAGCTACACAGTGTTCACAGCTATCCTGGCACTTTTGCTAATTGTATGCATATTCTGTCAGAGGAAACCTGCTTTCAGAGATGGTTGACTGTAGAGAGAAAATGTAAGTGCTCATGTGGCCATAGGGTGGGATTAATTTTTGGTGTTTTTCTCCTCTAGTTCTGGGTAGAAATTAGAGCCACCTAAATATTTCTTTGTCAGGGTTTACCAAGTTGCCTTCAGAGGTCATCTTATTTTCTTCTCATCAAACATTAGTTTTTTCTGGAATTGCACTCTACATGTTTCTAGAGAGTAATATTCAAGCCAGTAGAGTATATAGTTAACTGTCTTATAGATTTTATGTATGGTATTTCTGCTCTTGGAAGAATCATTTTGGATGTAGCTTGTCTAGTTAGTATAACTATTTTGAAGATTTTGGGGTATGGTTGGTGGGGAGAAGTATCTTGTTTAACCCTAAAATAAAGCATGTTAAATATAGTGCAACTAGTAGGAGGTAGTGGATTTATTTTTTTATAGGAAAGTCATCATTCCTAAAAAATTGTGAGTTGAAAAATTAGGAATGACTATAACTACTTAATTGACATAATCCTTTTTTTTTTGCATCAGTTGCTCTTCAAAAAATGGACTCAATGCTTTCATCAGAAGCTGCCTGGATATCCCAGTATAAGGATATCACTGATGTGGATGACATGAAAGTTCCAGACTGTGCAGAAACTTTTATGACACTACTATTAGTTATAACTGGTAAGTGGAAGTCTTTTAAGATACAACTTTGTTTTAAGGGTACTGATTCTTCGCATGGTACTTTTTAAAGTAGTTGAACAAAATTAATATTACATAGTGGTTATTATAAGATCTGCAAATTCAGTTTCTATTTTGGCAGAACTGTAGTGCAATATTCTAGGTTTCAGATTGTTTTTTCCCCCCTTTCTTCCACCTCCCCACCTCCCACTCCGGTTCAAGCTGTTGTTTCTCAGCCTAGTTGTGTAGGACACAGCTCCCTGGCCCATGCTGGTGTTATGAGCCTTGCGCTCCCCCCCTGCTGAGGCAGTTGGTCACCAGTCATCGGTCGGCTGCTCACAGCAGGTCATGGCAGCTCTCACCAGCCGCCGGCCACTCATGACAGGGGCAGCACACAGCAGTCCACGGCCACGCACCCTGTCTACTGACTGCACACGGTAACTTGTAGCAGCACACCACAGCCCACAGCAGCCCACCGCAGCCCAGCTCCAGGGAGAGCTATTGTTCACAATCTTAGCTGTAGAGGGCGCAGCTCACTGGCCCGTGTGGGAATCGAACTGGCAACCTCAGTGGCTTTAGCAGCACAGCACTCCAACCACCTGAGCCACCAGGCCAGCCTGTTTTCAGATTTTTAATAATTTAAGATCTTAAAATGAGGGGCAAAATTCTTGAATGGTTATATAAAAACAAATAAGAATATAATTTTATTACCTGAATTCATTCTTTTGCCATTTAGCTTGGGTCTTCAGTAAATGGTGATTGACCTAAATTTTAAATATCAAAATACATTACTTTGGTATATTAAAGATTGCAGAAGAGTAAAATAAAGCAACTTTAAGGATTGGAGGCACTCTTGTTATTGTGTAAGAATGTTCTGGCTGGAGGGTGGCCCAGCAGCCTCTAGCCTGGTTGGCCTGTAGCCATCCACATTGGTTCTCCAGGTGTCACTGAGCCCTCAGTGCCACTGTCCTCTAATATCTTGTCCATTTCTTGGGCCTGTATATGTAACCTAAAGAAGTGTCATTCCAGCCTAGTCAGTAAATAATTCCATATTTTTAACCGTAAGAGAAACATGAAAAATACTAAAACAAAATAAATTTAGAAAAACTCATGTCTTTTAAAAGTCTTATCAGGGAAATTTTCAAACATACATAAAAGTAGCATACTATAACGAACCATCAGATATCTGCTACTAAGATTCAAAACAATTACCACTTTTCTATTATATATTTTTTTCCTGAACTTTTTTTCCTGGAGGTATTTTAAAGAATATTTCAGACATCTTACCATTTCACCTGTAAATTATTTTTTTTTTAATTTTTTTTTTCTCCAAATTTATTTATTTATTTTTTAATTAGTTTCAGGTGCACAAGACAAAGCAAAACTTAGACGTTTATCATTTATATCCCTCACACTGTGTGAACCCCCCTCCCCCCATCCACTATGTAAATTATTAATATGTATGTCTTTTAACCTATCCTAGTTCCTCCCTCCTTTTTAAAAAATGTCATTTATTTGTTGAAGAAATAGAGGGATATTTACATAAAATTATCTCATACATGTTTTTAAAAAATTGAGGCATGGTTTATATACAGTGAAATGCCTAGATGTTACATATACAGTTCAGTGAGTTTTGACAAATACATATACTTGTGAAACCCACATCTTTAGAAAGTTTAGAGATAGATCCATACTTGAATGGTCAACTGATTCTTGACAAAGGCACCAAAGCGTGTCAATAGGGAAAAACCTCAAACTACATCATGGACAGTATCAAAAACCTTCATATGTTTTGTTAACTTTCTCCACAGACAGGTATAAAAATCTTCCCACAGCTTCCCGAAAGCTGCAGTTCCTGGAGTTACAGAAGGACTTAGTAGATGATTTTAGGATACGACTAACTCAGGTGATGAAGGAAGAGACTAGAGCTTCCCTTGGCTTTCGATACTGCGCAATTCTTAATGCCGTGAACTATATCTCAACAGTACTAGCAGACTGGGCTGACAATGTTGTAAGTTCATGTGCTTTTATGTTAAATAATAGATTAATAGTTTGAACAATTTTACCTTTGAAATATGGAATCTATAGCAAGTAAAAACACATGTTAGGCAGGAAAAAAATTAGGCCAAACTTAGGTGTGATTAAAGTACGTATTTTTCTCAGTCAAGTCTCAAATAATTAAATAATCCTGATATTTTAATCACTGGAAAAGAAAGCCAACATTTCATGAAATCATTGTTTATAGAATGCACCTTTTGTCTCTTTAGACTTTATACTTAGGAAATATTCATGTATGGTAATTACCATCTCAGAAAAAGGTAAGATTGAATAATGGTGTCAAAATCAATAAAATCCAGGAAAAATAAAATAATACTTGATACTCGTTGAATGGCTTCAAAATGTGACAAATTATGAAGTCACAAAAACAATTTTTTAACTTTTAATTTTGTTAAAAAATTATTTAATATTTTGTTTATTTTCATACATATACAAGAGCAAATAGAATAATAAAATGAATCCCCATGTGCCTATCACCCAGCTTCTTATACCAATTTTGTTTCATTTTAAACCTCTCCTCCACCCCCGTGCTTGATTATTTTAAGACAAATCTCAGATATCATCTTTCTTGGTAAATATTTCTACATATCTCTAAAAGATAAGAACTCTTTGGAAAAACATAACCACAATACTATTGTTACATCCAAAAAAAGTTAACTAATTTATAGTATTGGGAGGTGTATTTTAAATAAATCCAAAAATCAAAACCTTGGGTCTAGTTAACAAGTACTGTAAGGCCTTTTACCTCCAAGAATCTTACTTATCCTTCTAGTCTCCATGCAGATTCCATGTGTTGACAGATTCGGTCTGCCTAAATGTAATTATTAAGTAGTAATTTATTTATACTCTTTTTATTAATCCAAATAATATATTGGCTATAAAGGCTTTGGTAACCAGATTTTCCACTATGTACTTCCAGCCACAAGAAGAAATGTAATTAACCTTTATAATCATAACATACATAGATTAGTTCCTTTAGCTGTTTTAGATATTAAAACGATGTCAGAGGGCCTCTGGGACCTCCTTTTTGGACAGTGTGCCCATGGGTTAGGAATCACTGTTCTACATCTGTGTGGATACAAAAATCAGCTTGGGTTTTCACCAGCATGTCCCACGAAGTAGGATTCATGACAGAAGAGTTAACAGAGAATTAAGATGACCATAAAACAGTGAAATATGTATTAAATGGTGAAAAAACTATACTGAGGATAATGAATATGAAGATACATTATAAATGTAAAGTATTATATAATTGTATCATAAAATGAAAATAGACAGAAAGTAAGTGAAAACAACTATACTTAAACCATTGCATTGTAGGGAGACCGGAAGTAGAAGAGAGAAAGGAACAGAAACTTCATTTAAAGAAATAATGGCTGAGGGGCAGCCGGATGGCTCAGTTGGTTAGAGTGTGAGCTCTCAACAACAAAGTTGCTGGTTCAATTCCCACATGGGATGGTGGGCTGCGCCCCCTGCAACTAAAGATTGAAAACGGCAACTGGACTTGGAGCTAAGCTGTGCCCTCCACAACTAGACTGAAGGACAACGACTTGGAGCTGATGGACCCTGGAGAAGCACATTATTCCCCAATATTCCCCAATAAAATTTATTTAAAAAAAGAAAGAAAGAAGATATTAATAAAAAGAAATAATGGCTAAAAGCTTTCCTAATCTGGGAAAGGAAACGACATCCAGGTTCAGGAGGCACAGAGTTCCAAACAAGATGAACCCAAAGACACCCACATCAAGATATATTGCAATTAAAATGGCAAAAGTTAAAGAGACAATCATGAAGGACACGAGAAGAAAGAACAACGAATTACATACAAAGGGAATAAGGCTATCAGCTGATTTCTCAGCAGCAACTTTACAGACTAGAAGGGAGTACAAGCTAGAATAATTCATCCAGCAAGGTTATCATTCAGAATTGAAGGAGAGATAAAGAATTTCCTGGATAAGCAAAAACTAAAGGAGTTCATCACCATTAAACCAGCTTTACAAGAAATGTTAAAGGGTCTTCTTTAAGCAGAAAAGGAAAGGCCATAGCCAGAAATATGAAAGGATGAGACAGGAAAAATAAATCTCACAGGTAAAGCTGAAAATGTAATAAATACAATATATCAGACACTTTAAAAAGCTACTACAAAGGTCAAAAGAAAAACGTATCAGACTTAAACTATAATAAGTAGTTAGGACATAACACAAAAATATCTAAAACATGACATCAATAACAAAGTGTGGAGGGGAGAGTAAAAATTAGTCCTTATAGAATATACGAGGTATGATAAAAAAATACAGTGAATGTTTAAAAAACATTATAGTAAAAGTACATTGCTATTAATCCCCCTCAAAATACTCCCCCTCGCTTCAAATACACTTATCCCATTGTTCTTACCACTTTCTGAAGCAGTTCTGCAAGTCCTCTTTCATGGGTGTTTTTAGTTGCACTGTCGTGGCGGCCTCGATGTCCTGAATCATTTTGACTTTGGGGGAAGAGCCAGAAGGACACACTGTAATGTTTTTACTTGACAGAAATTGCCATATACCAGAAGCGATGTGTGACACGGAGCATTGTCATAATGGATGATGATTTACAACACTTTCTTTTTTTTTAAGGAGGGCACAGCTCACAGTGGCCCATGTAGGAATCGAACCAGCAACCCTGTTCAGAGCTCTTGCTCTAACCAGTGGAGCCAGCAGCTGCTCCTTTATGGCACATTTTAAAACGCACCTTCTCACAACCATAGCTCACACCCTACTGCCTGCACCGAACAAGTTGAAATTTGTCACATACTGTTACTAAGGATTGATGCACCACTTCCCGTATTGAAGATCCCGTTGGATAGCACTTGGCAGCAGCAGTCACTGTATTTCTTGATCACAACAGAAAAGCTCCATGTTACACATTGTTTCTGGTACAGCAATTTCTGTCCAATAAAAACATTACAGTGTGTCCTCATCTACCTTATTCACCATATCTGGCACTGTGAGACTTCTGGCTCTTCCCTAAAGTAAAAATGACCATGAAAGACAAATATTTTGAATCAATTCAGGACATTGAGGCAGCCACGACAGCGCAACTAAAGACACTCACAAAAGAGGACTTCCAGAACTGCTTCAGAAAGTGGCAAGAACAATGAGATAAGTGTGTGTGTTCAAAGCAAGGGGGAGTATTTTGAGGGGGGTTAATGGCAATGTGTCTTTAATAAATTTTTTTAAATTTAAACATTCACCATATTGTTTGATCACACCCCGTATTTGAACTTAAATGCCTATCAGCTTAAAATAGACTGCTACAGATATAGAATGATATGCATAAACCTTATGATAACCACAAACCAAAAGCCTACACAAGATATACTTGTACAGAGAATAAAGAGAAAGGAACCCAAACAAAACACTAAAAAACAGCAAACCACAGGGGAAGAGATCAAGAGGAAAAGAACAGAGGACAACTATAAAAACATCCAAAAACAATGAACAAAATGGCAAGAAGTACATACTTATCAATACTTACTTTAAGTGTAAATGGATTAAATACTCCAATAAAATGACAAGGTGGCTGAATGGATTAAAAAACATGACCCAGTTCAAATCAAAAGACAAACTAAAAGTGAAGGAATGGAAAAAGATATTCCATGTAAATAGAAATGAAAAGAAAACTGGGGTAGCAGCACTTATATCAGACAAAATAGACTTTAAAACAAAAAATGTTTAAAAAAAGGACATTACATAATTATGAAGGGGTCAGTACGAGGATATAACAATCGTAAATATCTACAAACCCAACACAGGAGTACCTAAGTATATAAAGCAGTTGTTAGTGCACATAAGAGAGAAATCTATAGTAATACAATAATAGTAGGGGATTGTAATACGCCACTCACACCAATGGATAGATCATCCAGACAGAAAGTTAATAAGAAAACAATGGCCTTACATGTCACATTAGACCAGATTGACTTCATTGGCATTTATAGAACAGTTCATCCAATAACTGCAGAGTACACACATTTTTTTTTCAAGTACACATGGAACATTCTCCAAAATAGATCACATATTAGTCCACAAAACAAACCTCAATAAATTCAAGATTGAAATCATATCAAGCATCTTTTCTGACCATAGTAGCATGAAACTAGAAATCAGCTACAGGAAGAAAACTGGAAAAAAACACAAATATGTGGAGACTAAATATGCTACTAAATAACCAATGGATTAAAGAGGAAATCAAAAAATGAAGTGGGGGAATAAATAAATCAAGCTTTTTATCTTTGGGGAACAAAAAAAGAACAATAAGGGAAAATGTTTCAAATTTTAGCCAAAAAATAAAAAAATAGAACTAAAATAATATCTGTGTTCAGGTTTTCAGCAAGATGAAAAAAAGCAACTATAATTTTAACTAAAGACTTGAAAGTACTACTTTTAAATTGAATTGGTAAGGTGAGGATTGCAAAATTACAGTTAAATAATTAGAAAGATTGATTAACTGAGGATTGGTGATAAGTTCACAATAAACTAAGGAAACAATTTTTGAGTGCTCAGATGAGTCACAATGATGGACAAGGTCAGTTAATTTGAAATTTCTATACATTGTTAAATCTTAATGCAAGCAAAAAAATACAAGCAGAAATGAAATACAAACACAGACATTTGAAAATATTTATTGGGTTAGGGGCAACATCTAGAAAAAAATTGTATCTTAATTTATGACAAAAAATTGTAGTATACTGCTAATACATTATATAATCTGTACAGAAGAAAAAATTATGATGTACTGCTAAAGTATAATATACAAGAAAGTGTATTCCTTTGCTGTAAAAGAAAAAGGTATATCTTAAATATAGGGTAATAAACAAAAATAAATAGGAAACAGCAATAAATATACTAATAACAGATAAAAACAATAAACATCTGATAAACAACCATAGTTTATTCTAATCTGAACTCTTTGGCTGTGAAAATAATTATTTAAAGCCCTTTATTTCTACAATAATGTTAGCTGAAATCCATGTGCATAATATTCTGCGCAAGGAAAATAAGACAAAATATTGGATAATTATTTCAAATAATTATTTCAAGATAATTACTTCAAATAATTTCAAGATAAATATTTCAAATAATTATTTCAAAATAATTATTTCAACATGAATACAATGTAGAGTGTAATGATCAATGCATTTATCTTTATAAAGTCATCTAATCAGAATACATTTACTCATTGTGTGCTTTTATGTCTCATGTTCCTAGTTTTAGTAAGTACTTTATTCACTCAGCCCCCACAGTGCTCCATTTTCTGCTAAGCTTTTTCAGTAGTATGAAACAAATTGTCTTTCTTGATTCTGTGCCAGATGATCTAATAAGAAACTCATTCAGGGAGAGATCTTCAATGAAATATTTGTGGAACATTGAACTACTTTACTCCCAGCCTTAGACAAAGATGAATTGGCCATCATCCCTATGCTTAGAAAATTACCTGATGCTGAAAATTTATTATCTGATGCTGAATTAACTGTCTTTCTGTCAACACAGAAATAACCAAATTTGAGTTGACTCTTCAAATCCTGAATGAATTCTGTGTCCTAGTATATGATTAGAGTACAAATTCTGTTTAATATCAGAAGTCCTTCAATCATCTTCATAGTCCTTCAGCCCATGAATGCTTTAAATAAAAATCATTAAATCTCGTATTACCTAGAAAAAGGAAAAGGAAAAGTAGACAAGAGTTCACGTTCCATTCATTCAGGTTTCTCCATTAGTAGCTGTCTGTCCATTGCCAGATTGTGCCAAGCCTGACATATCCAGCCATTGAGAATTAGGAATTTTTCAATTGTCGGTGACACAAACCAATATCACAGTCCTCAGTGAGGAGTTTGTAACTCCAAGGATTAGGCATAGCTGCTCTAAAGTTGTTTTCTGGCTTCATTCTCAGACATGTTCTGGTAAGTGTGGCCATAGGTGGCTCCAGGCCTGAGTGGCTCATCAGCAGTCTCACAAGGACAACGCCTGTTCCCTGAGAGTTTCGGCAGAAATACCAAGGTGGCCTCTCACATGTCCATCCCTGAACAATCACTAGGTGTAGCCATCCCTAGTCCCCTATTAGTGGACATTTAGGCTCTTTTAATCTTTTGCTAATATCCACAACATTTTTTCCTGTAGGGCAGAAAGAACAATACTAATTCTACCTAAAATACCTCTGTAAAAATGACATTTTAATTCTCTTAACTCTTACATCTGCTAGGTTTATTCCGACTTTCCATCTGTGTCTAGAAAAAATGAGTACTTAAGGAAGTATGGTAGCCACCAGGGAAATGCAAATCGAAACCACAATGACATACCACTTCATACAAACCAGGATGGCTATAATAAAAACGACATAACAGTTATCACAGATGTGGAGAATTTTGAATCCTCACGCATGGTTTATGGAAAAATAAGATGGTGCGGTTGCTGTGGAAAATAGTCTGGCAGTTCCTCAAATGGTTAAATATAGAATTACCATATGATCCAGCAATTCCACTCCTAGGTATATACCCTAAGAGAAGTGAAAATGTCCATACAAAAACTCGTAAACAAATGTTCACAATAGATAAAAAGTGGAAACAACCCATATAATGGAATACTGTTTGGCAACAAAAAATGAAGTGCAAATACATGTTACAACATGGATGAACCTTGAAAACATACTAAGTGAAAGAAGCTAGTCACAAAGAATGATTCCATTTATATGAAATGTCCAGAATAGGCAAACCTGTAGAGACAGAAATTAGTTTAGTGATTGCCTAGGGTTGGGGAGAGTGGGGAGGGGATGGGGGATGAGGGCTGAGTGTGGAGTTTTCTTTTGGGGGTAATGAAAAAGTTCTAAAATTGACTGGTGAGAGATGCACAACTCGGAATATAATAAAAGCCACTGAACTGTATACACGAGTGAATTGTATATGAGTGTATTTCAAGCTGTTAAAAAAGTATCTTAAACGTGTTAACATATTTTTCTTTCAGTTCTTTCTACAACTTCAGCAGGCAGCACTGGAGGTCTTTGCAGAGAATAACACTGTCAGTAAATTACAGCTGGGACAACTAGCATCTATGGAGAGCTCTGTGTTTGATGACATGATTAACCTGTTAGAGCGCTTAAAGCACGACATGTTGACGCGTCAAGTAGACCATGTTTTTAGAGAAGTTAAAGATGCTGCAAAATTGTACAGAAAAGAAAGGTAGGTCATCTATATTTTCTTATAAGTCAACTCCAGTTCGATAAAAGTTAAAAGATGATATATGCAGTCAGATTTCCAAGGTGTCTGTATAACAAACACAGTTTGGCCTTTTACACTCCAAAGTTTTAACTTTTTCTGATGGAAATCTTTCTAAAATATATTCATTCTTAATCAGAATAAATTGATCATCATTTAACCTTCAGATGTGTCTGGAAATAGAAAGACCTGGTGTTTGATGTGGGTTGAATGGCCTAGCCTGTCACCCATTTTACGAAGTAAGGTGCTCCTGCAGCCCTCTGCGTGCTGGCATCGTCCACTTTATTCTCCTGCTGTAACTCTCCATGGACGTCTCTGTTACTTCCACCAGGCTGAGCTCCTTGACGGCAGGCAGTGTCTTTTTGTCCTAGCACAACTGTCACACAGTTTGGAAGTGTTATTATAAGTCCCTGTTTTGCTGAAACTTAGAGCATAAAATTAGCTCATGTCTTAAATGCTAATACATTTTACATTTAACTTTTATAATTATTTCAGTAAGTCATTAAAATTGGGGGATTTAAAAAAATTTAATCTGTCATCTTTATTAAATACAGAGTATTTAATTGAGAACTAAAGTATGATTATAAGTATATTTATTTTCTGAGATTTTCTAATGTTGGTCGTACATGTTTTCTTACCCCAAATGCCCCAGGACAGTGCACTCCCCCAAATTTAAAATGATTGGCTAATTGTTAAAAATACAAAGCAATGACATATTTTATGGTTAAAATGAATGTGCTGCAGGTGGTGCTCTTTGTTTCCCCAGGTGGCTGTCCCTGCCATCTCAGTCTGCGCAGGCCGTCATGTCCCTCTCTAGCTCAGCTTGCCCCTTCCTGCTTACGTTGAGAGACCGATTACTGCAGTTGGAGCAGCAGCTTTGCTTCTCCTTATTTAAAATTTTCTGGCAAATGCTTGTAGAGAAGTTGGATATATACATCTACCAAGAAGTAAGTAAGAGTAGACTGTATTTTGGGGCTGTGATGATAAAGGCAGCTGTTACACGAACTATTCTCTGTTTCAGATCATTCTCGCGAATCACTTCAATGAGGGAGGAGCGGCTCAGTTGCAGTTTGATATGACGCGGAACCTTTTCCCCTTGTTCTCCCGCTATTGCAAGAGACCAGAAAATTATTTTAAACAGTATGCTCAGTATTTAACAATTGATTTTTTTTTTTTTTACCATTTTAAAAAAAACTTTTAAATTTATTGTAAGTGTGTTTTTCCAGGACCCATCAGCTCTAAATCAAGTAGTTGTTTCAATCTAGTTGTGGAGAGTGCAGCTCAGTGGCCCATGCAGGGATCTAACCGGCAACCTTGTTGTTAAGAGCCCTGTGCTCTAACCAACTGAGCTAACCGGCTGCCCCAAAATTGGTTTTGATGTATCGATCATTAGAGGAGGTTAATTCCTTTTTAACAACTTTAGGGGTCCAGTGCTGTTAAATATATATATAGCATCAATTAAAAATTTTAAATATTGTGTACCAAAATAAGATGTGACCCATGACCCCAAAAACTACCAGAACTGGATATAAATTATATGTTGGGCTTTATTTTCTAGCATTTAGTTTAATGCTCCTATTTGCTTATTACTGGGGAAATAAATAGAAAATGAAAGCAAGTACAGTTTTGCCATATTCAATAAACATAAGTAAAAATGTTTAGTACCTAAGTATTTTTAGACATTGTTGATGTAAAATTTAAATTACGTAGGTATTTCTGAGATTATAAAGTATTCCTTTTAAATTTATAAAATGAAAGGTTATTTTTGCTCATTTCAGTAAGATATCTATTTTCTTTTTTCAGTATTTTACCTTTTTACTGCTTTCATTTCATCCCTTAATTTTCTCTTCTCATATCCTACTTTACCTAAAGTCTTATTTACATTTAATAGAATATTAATATCAAATATTATTAGGTTGGTGCAAAAGTAATTGCGGTTTTTGCAATTGTTTTTAACCTTTTAAACCGCAATTACTTTTGCACCAACCTAATATATTTTGGGAAGTAATGGATACATATTGAAAAGGTGATCCTAGGACCTTAGAGTAAATCTAATGAAATATAAACTGTACACATACATAGTCCTAACATGGTAAAAGAACCAAATAATAAATCCATACATAATTTTTATATAGGGCATATGAGCTAGCAGTGGAGGGCAGCTGTTTATTTTCTCAAAATGAGATTGCTATAGGATAATATGAATGATAAAGATAATGGAGATCTCATTGCCCTCCTGTTTTATTTTTTAAACAGTGTGAAAGAAGCCTGCATTGTTCTGAATTTGAACATTGGTTCTGCCCTACTCCTGAAAGATGTCCTGCTGACTGCTTCCGGGCAGCCTCCGGCCTCAGCAGCATTAAATGAAATTGGGATTTACAAACTGGCTCAACAAGATGTTGAGATTCTGCTTAATTTGAGGACAAACTGGCCTAACACTGCTTAATTTGAGGACAACAAAATGCATCTTTTTTTTCATTTTGGAATGGTTTTTTTTTTTGAACAAAGAGGAAGCCAATTGGATTAAGTTATATGTTGACGTTCCAAATTAATGAAACTGGACAACTGAAAACTTTATAGAATCATTTATTATCTTGGACTTACGGTGTTGTTAAAATGCTGACCATATTTCCTTAGTCCTTTTGTCCCTAAGAAAACAAAAACAGAAAACTCAGAAGCCATGAAAACTCAAGAGTAATTCCATTTACAAATACAAATGCTGAATGTATCTGTTGAATAAAATACAAGAGCACAGATAATAAATTATAACCAACTTTCAATTTCCTTTGTTAATTAAGGGAGAATATTGTGGTTAATGAAACACAGAAAATAAATTTTTAAAAAATCACTTTAGAATGCATGTTTATAACTGAAGTTCCTGTATCTAGTTTGGAAATTCACTGTATTTCCCATAAGAAAACACATTATGAGATAGTGACTAAAATAGGGCTGCTCTCATTTTCCACAAATGTCCTTCCATTTAAAATTTCCTAGTTGCATTCCACGTGACTGTAACATTTCCTTTTGGATGAAACATTTCAGGCCACAGCACTGTGCTGCAGTCTTCTCTGGGGGAGGGAATAGAATGAAACATTTTTTGTTTAATTATGTAACATGATGATGAGATGGGAATCTTAAACTTTCTTTTCTAACTTTTCCTTGGCCTTGGACTATGTTAATGATTTCTTGATTAATAAATCCTCAGTGAGTAAAACTTTTAAAGAAATTGAGTTAGATTAATTAGTCTTTTCTATAACTATCAAATTTTATTACAGTGGTCCTCTGTATTTATTATTAACTATTTTGTGGAGTTTATAAATTATTAAAGACTGATGATTCTGTAGCTATACAAAAATGTTTATTGCAGTTTTTTTTTTTTTTCTGATTTAGCATTTAGTCAGTACTTTTCATGCTGTAATACCTCAAATCTAAAACTGTCAGTCTGGCATGCAACCTATACTATTGTTAAACATTTACTTTGTGATAATTTTGAGGAAATATTTGGAGAGAAATTCTGTTACTCTACATTTTATACAGAGATTTTCCAACTGGTATATTGAGCTCAAAGCTTTTCTGTTAGTTCTAGCAGACTGGGGCTTTTCTACCTCATTCTTTGAGAACTGCTGAGGTTTCCCATTGAGAAAAGAATGAAGCTGCCTCTGGAACTTCCTGATTCCAGTGACTTCCTCTCCCTCCCCCCAGGCGTAGGGACTTTTACTGTCAGCCCTCCTTGTCCTCACTTTCTACTCAGCTGAAAGTTTCAAGGAAACAAAATGTTTCTATCAAAAGGTAGGAACCTCTGTCTTATTTTCTTTTTTCTTTTTTTAAGGAGGGCGCAGCTCACAGTGGCCCAGGTGCAGATCGAACCAGCAACCTTGGTGTTCTTAGCACCACGCTCTAACCCACTGAGCTAACTGGCCGCCCCAGGAACCACTGTCATGAACTGTATTAATTGTTCAAAATCATGCCATACTACTCATTAGAAAATGAACTTACACTTCCTGCTTGAATTTATCCAAAGTTATTCCACGTCCGTCATCTTTTAAAACTTCATCTGCAGCATACAGACCCAGGGTATTTAGGGCTGTAAAAGTCAGAATGAGAAGAAAGGAAAATATACAAAAAGAATTATTTTCAGCTAGAGGAAGTTGTGGAATGACTGAACTATTACCTCAATTTGTATCAGACACCGACCTTTTTTATACTGCACAAAAGATATGGTGCCTTTATTCGAGGAGTCCATCATCTCAAACATAGCCACAATGTTAGACTGGTCCATAAAGAAAGGAAAAGCCACGCCTGTTATTTTGGCAAGTCTCAGTCGTTCCAATAGAGATATTAAATACTCTCTTGGCTTATCTGTAAAAGAATAGTTCCAATTCTTTCTGATATGAAGTTAAAATATGTGACAAATGGACACAGTCATTTAACAATTATTAAATACCTATTCTAGACACCAGGGATATGGGCCTTGCTTCTGGAAAAGGCAAGACATTGAAAACTTAATTATATATGAGTAATCTGTGCTCTACCCCAGATGACTGAATAAAAAAGTCCAGAGACTGTACATTGTTTAAAAAAGCTCTTCAGGTGATTCTAATTTGCAGACAGTTGAAAACCAACAAAATTGGAATGGCATGATTCAGGAAAGAAGGTGGCCAGTTAAAAGAAAGGACAAAAAAATAAAAACAGAGACTCTTAGATTAATACAGTCTTCCAACTAGGAAGCATAAATTCATTTCTAACAAAAGCAGTACATGTATTTTGGATAAGTACCGCGTTTCCCCGAAAATAAGACCTACCCCGGACAATCAGCTCTAATGTGTCTTTTGGAGCAAAAAATTAATATAAGACCCTGTCTTATTTTACTATAAGACCAGGTCTAATATAATAATATAATAAATATAATATAATATTAGACTGGGTCTTATAGTAATTTTTGCTCCAAAAGATGCATTAGAGCTGATGGTCTGGCTATGTCTTATTTTCGGGGAAACACGGTAAGCTATCTTTAAGCAATGTGCAAAATAAAAAAATCAAGACCAGTCCACTTTCCAGAAATAATGCAGGTAAAGGTGGAGCAGAACAGCTCAGATGACAAAAGCCACACCTACTGCTCCACCATTTTATTTCAATCCTAGGCTTGACATATATACATACACATATGTGCACACATGTATGTAATTATGTAGATAGTTCTTTTTAAAAATTTGTTGTCATTGAGAATTTCATACAGACCGTGTTTCCCCAAAAATAAGACCTAACCGGAAAATAAGCCCTAGCATGATTTTTCAGGATGACATCCCTTAAACATAAGTGCTAATGTGTATTTTGAAGCAAACCTTAATATAAGAGCCGGTCTTATTTTCAGGGAAACACAGTATATAAAAGTAGAAAAGTATAATGAACTCATCAACTTCAACTGTTAGAATTTGTGGCCAGTCTTATTTCACCATAATCTCATTTGGTTCCCCTCTTCCTGCATTATACTGAGGTAAATCCCAGCAATCCTATTTCATTAATAAATATTTGAGTGTATATCTTTAACAGATAAGGACTCCTTTTTTAAAAAATTGAGATACTAATATAACTAACACGTTTACTTGATACATTTATATATTGCAATATGATTGCCATTGTAGCATTAGCTAACACTTTTATCACTTCAAATTATCATTTCCTTTTTTGTGGTGAGAATAATTAAGATCTGGTCCCTTACTAAGTTTGATATTTGTAATATGGTACTGTTGTCTCTAATCATTATACTGTGTATTAGATCTCCAGTACTTATTTATCTACCATTTGCGAGTTTGTACCCTTAAATAACATCTCCTATTCCCCCACCTCCTACCATCCATCTCCTACTATTCTATCCTCTTGTTTTTTAAACAAGTGTGACTTTTTTAGATTCCACATACAAGTGACATCATGCAGTATATCTTTCTCTGTCTGACATATCTTACTTAGCATAATGTCCTCAGGATCCATCATATTGTTGTCATATGGCAGGATTTCCTTCTTCCTCATGGCTGAATAACATTCAATTCTATTTTTATACCACTTTTTTTTATACCACGTTTTCTTTATCTATTCATCCATTGACAGACAGGCTGTTTCCGTTACTTGGCTATTGTGAATAATGCTGCGATGAACACAGGAGTGCATTTCTCCTCAATATCCTGTTTTCATTTCCTTTGGATAAATGCCCGGAAGTGAGATTGCTGGATCATATAGTTCTATTTAATTTTTTGGAGGAACCCCCATACTGTTTTCTACAGTGGATGCACCAATTTATATTTCCACCAACAGTGCACAAGGGTTCCCTTTCCCCCACATCCTTGACAGCACTTGTCGCTTGTCTTTTAGTGTGTGTGAGTGCGCGCATGTGTGTTTTTAAGGGGGGGGGGCCGCAGGTCACAGTGGCCCATGTGGGTATCGAACCGGCAACCTTGGTATTACTAGCACCGTGGTCCAACCAACTGAGCCAACCGGCCACTCTCGCTTGTCTTTTTTATAATAGCCATTCTAATAGGTGTAAGGTGATATTGTGGTTTTGATTTGCATTTCCCTGATGATTAGTAATCTTTTCATGTACCTGCTGGCATTTGGATATCTTCTTTGGAAAAATGTCTGTTTAGTTCCTCTGTCCATTTTTTAATTGGATTGTTTGCGATTTTGTTGTTGTTATTGAGTTGTATGAGGTTTTTTTTGTTTTATTTATTTTTTTGGATATTATCCCCTTATCTGTTTGCAAATATTTTCTCCCATTCTGTACGTTGCCTTTTAATTTTGTTGATTGTTTCTTTTACGGTGCAGGAGCTTTTAGTTTGATATAGTCCCACTTGTTGATTTTTGCTTTTGTTGTTTGTGCTTTTGCTGTCATATCCAAAAAATCATTGTTGAGACCAATGTCAAGGAGCTTCTTCCCTATGTTTTCTTCTAGGACTTGTATCAGGTTTTAAGTCTTTGATGCATTTTGAGTTAATTTTGGGGAGGGGTCCAAATTCATTTTTCTGTTTGTGGTTCTTTAGTTTTCCTAACACCATTTGTTGAACAGGGGACTCCTTTTTCTTTTTCACATGACTACAATACCATTATCACAATACCATTCATACTTCTAAAATAATTCGTAATATCCTCAAATAGCCAGGCAGTATTCAAATTTCTTGTTGTCTCATAAATTTCATGACTTGTGAACACTTTGTGATAGATTATATTTTTAAATCTTAGTGCCCTTTCATATAAATTTTGATAGACTATAGCAACAAATAGGTTACTAAAGGCAATACATCATGTATGTAGTGTTCTGTTGGTTCTCCCTGAACTATACATCAAATTCAGAAAGAGAAAAAAGGCCAAGTTTGAATTTCAACTCACTACATTTTTTCTTTTTTTAAAAAAGATTTTATTGGGGAAGGGGAACAGGACTTTGTTGGGGAACAGTGTGTACTTCCAGGACGTTTTTTTTTTCCAAGTCAAGTTGTTGTCCTTTCAATCTTAGTTGTGGAGGGTGCCATTCAACTTCAAGTTGTTCTCCTTTCTGTCTTAGTTGTGGAGGGCGCAGCTCAGAGGTCCAGTTGCCGTTGCTAGTTGCAGGGGGCACTGCCCACCATCCCTTGCGGGATTCGAGGAATCGAACTGGCAACTTTGTGGTTGAGAGCCCGCGCTTCAACCAAATGAGCCATCCAGGAGGCAGCTCAACTCAAGGTGCCGTGTTCAATCTTAGTTGCAGGGGGCAGAGCCCACCATCCCTTGTAGGACTCGAGGAGTTGAACCGACAAACTTGTGGTTGAGAGCCCATGTGGGAATCGAACCGGCAGCCTTCGGAATTAGAAGCACGGAGCTCCAACCACCTGAGCCACTGGGCTGGCCCCTCACTACATTTCTTTTAAGGCAATAAGTAGGAACTTGGTGTGTTACTTTGATGGTTTATTACTGTATATCCTTTAGACTACATGAGATGCTATGTTTATGTTTGGAGTCTATAATTTATACTCCACCTGCCTCTAAAAATGTCTTGAAAACACAACAGAAATATATATAATAAAGATACAAACTTTTAAAAAAAATTTATTTGGGTGACAATTGTTAGTAAAATTACATAGATTTCAGGTGTACAATTCTGTATTACATCATCTATAAATCCCATTGTGTGTTCACCACCCAGAGTCAGTTCTCCTTCCATCACCATATATTTGATCCCCCTTACTCTCATCTCCCACTCCCGACCTCCCTTACCCTCTGGTAACCACTAAACTATTGTCTGTGTCTTACGAGTTTTTGTTTCTCATTTGTTTGTCTTGTTCTTTTGTTGTTTTTGGTTTATATACCACATATCAGTGAAATCACATGGTTCTCTGCTTTTTCTGTCTGACTTAATTCACTTAGCATCATACTCTCAAGAGCCATCCATGTTGTCACAAATGTTCCTATATCATCTTTTCTTACCGCCGAATAGAATTCCATTGTAAGATACAAACTTTTTAAAACATGAAGGGAGATCCAAATGTTACTAAGTACCTAAGTTATGTAAATGTCTGCTGACAATGACAGTCAGTTCTTTGAGGGAAACAAACCTCAAATTCCACATCTTAGTAACAATAGATAATATTTACTGAGCCCTTACTGTGTGCCTGGCACTGTGCTAAGCATGTCCTATGGATTACTTCATTTACTCCTCACAACAGTCACTTGCCCAAGACCACACAGCTAGTACGAATCCAGGCAACATGCTTCTAAAACCTGTAGATTTTACCTCACTCTACCAAATCAAATATGGGAAGCATCTGCAAACCCCAAATCTGGTCAGTCATGGCAGTCTCTAGGGAGTCTTTCTCCTCAAGAGCTCTCAAATTTATCTTACCTACCACTCCCCGCAGCAGTATCTCTCATTTGGGTTATAATTGCCTCGTTAAAAAAACGAAAAAACAAAAACCACACTAATTTTATCAAAGTCATCCCCTAAAAATTTATACTCCCTCTTTTTACAGCACAGAATTATCCCTGGGAAGTAGCTGTTGAGCCAGGGGCTATGTTTCCCCAAACACCGTAGGTGAGATCAGGTTTTCCTACCAAATGACGTCAGATTATGTCAGGCTTTGCTGTTAAATGAGTATGAAAATCTGTTGGTTTTCAGAATTTTGGAATCAAGGAGGTGGGATTGTGGCCCTGTTCCCTCAACAGTAATAATCCAACAAAGCTGCCTAGTCTTATTTTCCATAACACCCTTGCAATCGAAGGTTTTCAAACTGGGATACGTGTCATAATGCCAGGGGCTTTATGATTTACGATAGTGTTTCTTCCTGAGAATTAATTATACTCTGGCGAGTAAGATGAAACATTTACATGAAGAAATGGATATATCTGTAGAAGAAGAAAACTATACATTTTTAGGCTAAAACAAATGACTTAAAAGAAACTTGCTATGTAGTACGTGGCTCAGATCTCAGACACTAAAGGTACAAGTCCCCTTTCTTCTGCCATCAGGACTCTGGCAGGAAACTTGGAGCAGCACTGACTATGTACTCGGATGCCAGCCAAACCCTTCCTTAGCTTTCCCACCTTTTTATCTTAGCTCAGTGTTTCTTCACCTGTGGTTTCCCCTCCTCTACTTTGGAGTTTGTGGAGCTGCTTCAAGGAGTTCACATTGTTACAGGTGGTAACAGCATCTCAATTTTTCCATTGATAATTATTTAAATAATTTATGTGATGGGGACTATGTTATTAATGTGTGACTGTTCCCAGACTTCCTTTCCTTGTCCCTGCAGCTAAGAGAATTTGTCTTCATCTGCTTTGATTCTCTCCCCTCCCACCATGCCTTCTACAGGAGAATTCTATTTTTGCCAGATGAGTTCAAAGATTTTTGTGTTGAAGGAAAGAAAGAATCTTCTAGACATTAAATTGGCTGTCATAATGAAGAGCTTGAGAGAAAAAGGCCAGGAAGAGAGCAGCAAACAGAAAAAAGCATACAAATTTTAAAAGACCACAAAGTACGTGGCACAATGAATTAGGGGGAATAAAAACAAAACAAAACCCAAAAACAAAAGCCACTTCAAGGCATACAAACATTTCGAACACCAGGGATAAGATAAAAAGACAATCCTAAAAACTTCTATAAAGAAAAAACATGCCTCATACATATATCAAAAATCTGATGATATCAAGGTATCATACGTCCAGCAACGCTAGACCGTTAGAAGACAAGGCCTTAAGACCTCAAAGTTCTGAGGACACATTTTCCAACCCCGAATTGTACCCACCCTAGTAATCACCGTGCTTGAGTATAGGAAAAGCCATTTTCACACATGTGACCTCTCAAAATATTTACCGCTGGAAGCACACTTTTCAGAGCTCCCCCACTCCTTCATTCACCAGTCCATCAGGGCCGCCCCCTGCTGGTCCTTCCCATACAGCATGAGGGAGCAGCGCAGGTGGCGCAGGATGGCATGGGACTGGTGGTACAGGGTGACGTCTCCGTCCTGGAATTTGGGGAGCTGCCCGTGCAGACAGGAGGTCTTGAGAGGGCCCTGCAACCAGGTCTCCTTGGTCCTCACCTCTTCCTTCCAGCTCTGGCGCTGGTCAGCCAGTAACATGCGCATGGCCTCGCAGCGCCCTCTTTGCTAAGTCACATTGTACTAAGGGTGGACCCAGGAGCCAGGCTGCAGGATCCAGGAGCGCCTCCCCCACTAATACGAGCCCTCCACCTACCTGAGTCCCGCCGCATCTATGTAGCTAGTGGCAGGCACAAAGAGGCCGTTCAACAAATACTTGTTTAATTGAAGGCCACAGAGCTAATTGGCAGCAGAAAGGCTCAAGTAGCAGAAAAGGAGGAGACTGTGCGTGTGAAGGTGGAGGTGGGGTATCTGGATGCGGGAGCCACTGGGGCGCCGGCGTGGAGGGATGGCTGTACAGGGAATTTCTGAAGAACCGTTCAGTGTGGGGAGACAGGTGGGACAGAAAGCCAAGTGGTAGCCAAGCCCCTTACCTGGCTGGGAAAAGAGCAGATTGCTAGTGAGATAGTTCAGCAACTCCATAATCCGATGTTTTTCCAAGTAATTCCTGGCCTCCTGCTCCCTGCTGCTTGTGGCCATCGCTTCGCGTTGGGCCGTTGCTAAGCGACCAGGCAGCGGCGCCGCTGTTTGGTCCTGCCTCTTCCGTCGGCGTGGTCACGTGGCGCTCCTGTCCCCGCTGTGACCTGGGCATCGTGTTGTACACTTCACGGCGGCTGCAAGCCTAGGGGGTGTGGGCGGGCACACGCGGAGGCCTGAGGGAGGCTGGTGCGGAGCCCCTTGTGGGCTGACGGCCACGTTCCCCATCCGAGCTGAGGGCTGGGCCTGATTGTTTTTTTGTGTTTCTGTCTCTAGCACTTACCTCAGTACTTGTTGATCCAATGAATGAGACCTCACGTGCTGATAACACAGGATGAACTAATAATTGAAGGAACTTGTGTAATTCTGGAGAGTCCTTTGGTATGAGCAGTCTGCAGCTCAGCGCTGGCAGTGGGGCAGAAAGGTAGCCTGTTTTCTCTACCAGATTGTGCGTCCCTGATAGAGGTACAGTGAAGCTCAAACATCAAAGCCTAAATTATGTGCAACCCACCCTCCAAATCATAACCCCGTAAATGCTTGACGCTTCAGGTTTGACCAAAAATGTGTGATCACTTAGGAAAGTGACTGGCTCAGTACAGCAGAGGCCAGACAATGGCAGGGGGACTAAAACGGAGAGGGACCCTGTGGGGGCAGAGCCCCAGAAAGTAGTTTATAGGCTCTCGGCCTCACGTGGAGGGGTGCTGGCTCGGGTAGTAGATGGCCATCAGCTGTGGCTGATTAGCTGTCAGCTGTAGCCATTGAGCCATTGGCCACTAATATAACTGCTGCGGCTACAGAGAGTGGAGGAGAGTGAAAGAGAGTCGTCGGTGGGTTGCAGACAAAACGGACAACAGGTCGCACGTCCAGTGAACCCAGCCTCCAGTGAGACCGTAGTGGTATGACTCCCCTACCTATGGCTCCGTGGGTGTTCCTTTTTGGCCTCACCATATCCTGCATTCTTGTATGGGGAGCGGGAGCAGAGACCCCCACCGGACGCCCTGCACGACAAATGGTGCAGTGAGCAGGGTCTCCCATATGACAGACCCCTGCAGAGAAGATAACGCAGAAGAGGAGAACCTGAGTCACACGGTAGCAAACAGAGGCGGCTAGTCACAGTGTCCTTTGGCCCCAAGCCAGAATGGCCTGGGAAAAGCAAAGCAAAAAATGTAAGGAACGTCCTTTAATGGAGGGAAAGAAGACTGTTGATGCACTGGACAGTGATTTCTGCGCAGTGCTCTAAGCTCAAGACATTCGGTCTTCTTGGGAACATCTTTTACTCACTCACCAGCAGTTACTCAGTCCCTGAATAAATATCTCTGCTCTTTGAACTTCAAAAGACACTGAAATTACAACAATCTAATTTGATGAGGCAGAGGAGAGCACATTGGACCCTGCTGACGTCTTACCTAGTTGCTGATTGTTTAGTACTTCCAACTACTTTGGGTGCATTTGTCTGCTCAACACTCCTTTTCCCGACATACCTCAGGCAGCTATAACCCCAAATCTCCAGTTCCTCTAGAAATCATGCTGAACAGAAGTGTCCAGATGCCATCTAGTGGAGTCAGCTATTCTCTGCCAAGGCCATCTCTTAAGCCAATTTGGGCTTCATTAATAATCGTCACGAACATCATCATCCTAAAACAACTTCCTTTTTCTTCCACTCCTTGTCCTCCGTCTCCTTATTATTACTAATCCTTTGAGTGTTTTGGGAGAGTAACCAGGTGGAAGGCATTAATGCAGTGGTTCTCAATCAGGACTGCAGGTGAGAACCACCTGGGGTCCTTTAAAAAGTACTGCGGCGTGGGCCCCATTCCAGGTTCATGAAATTGAATCTCTTGGGATGGGGCCTGACTATTGGTAGTTCTATTGTTGTTGTTTGGAACAGCTTTATTGAGGTATAATTAGCACTTAATAAAGTGTACTATTTGATGTATACGCTTTGATAAGTTTTGATGTATGTATATATCCATGAAATCATCTCTGCATTCAAGATGAGGAATTTATCTATCACGTGTAAAAGATCCCCTGTGTCCCTTTCTAGTTCCTTCCTCTCACCCCTCCTTAACCTGGCCCTCCCACCCCCACAATAGCCAGGCAAACAACTGACCTGCTATCTGTAATTATAGATTAGTTTACATTTTCTAGAATTTAATGTAAATGGAACCATATAGCAGTGTTTTTGGGTTTTTTTGGTCTGGTGTGTTTCACTCAATAATTATTTGTTTGAGATTCATCCATATTGTTGCATGTATCAATATTTCATTCCTCTTTTTGCTGAATAAGATTCCATGGTATGGATAGACTACAATTTGTTTATCCATTCACCCATTGATGGACATTTGGGTTGTTTTCAGTTTGGAGATTTTACAAATACAGCTGCATTTTTGTACAGATCTTTGTGTGGACATATGATTTCATTTCATTTGGGTAAATACCTAGAAGGGGGATGACTGGATCACATGGTAGGTGTATGTTTAACTTTTTAAGAAACTGACAAACTGTTTTCCAAAATGGTTGCACCATTTTACATTTCCGAAGTGGTAGTTATTAAGGGCTTCACAGGTGGTTCTAGTGGACAGCAGGACTGAGATCTTGCATTATGACAAGCTGTGAGGGCTGAGTATCTGGGAAATATTGAGCAGAAGTCCCAGGAGTGTAGGAGCCCCCAGCTTGTGCTTGGTATTACAGTACCACAGCGCATCTCAACCCAGGACACACACTGGAATTTTAAAAATACAGTGTCTGGCCCTTCAGCCACCAGCGAGTCTGATATAATTGCTCTGGGGGCAGGGGTGTAGAGTAGGGGACTGTAGGGACAGAGTCCCAGAGAGCAGTTTCCAGGCTCTCGGCCTCACGTGGGAAGGTGCTGGCTCGGTTGTTAGATGGCCCTGAGACCGGTTAGCCATTAGCCACTAATATAACTGCCATGGCTACGCTAGGGGGTTGGCAGAGAAGTGGACTGTGGATTGCGGCTAGCAAGTGTGGTTAGCAAGCGTGGATGGCGGATTGAGGATCGTGTGGATCCTACTTCCTGAGTCTCACCCAGCCAGCTGCCAGCAAGACTGGAAGACTGGGGTGCAGGAAGACCCCTTGTTGGGGTACTGGCAGAGGTTTGCTTTTCTGTATCGACCAGCCACCAGCGAGAATATAGTGGTATGACTCTCCTATCTATGGCTCCATGGGTGTTCCTTTTTGGCCTCACCATGTCCTGCGTTCTTGTTCAGGGAGCGGGAGCTGAGATCCTGCATTACAGGGGCTATCTCAGGCATCATAACTTTTTAAGAGCATCCCGGGTATTTCTAAAGCATAGAGTGACCAACTGCCCTGTTTTGTCCAGGATTGTGGGGAGGGGGAGGTTGTGTCCCGTGCCATGAAACTTTCAGTGATAAAACTGGGAAAGTCCCAGGTCAACCTATCACTTAGTCACTCTGTTTGTGGACCGCATAAAGAGCCTGGGCTTTGCTGTCAGACAGACTTGTCAATCTACCTGTCATCCTTGACGTTATAGCTCAGGGTCAGTGTGTGTATTTGTGGGGCGGAGAGGTATAAAAGGGACAGTGGGGGGACACGAGTGGCCAGAACAAACTGTGAGTTGATTCCCTCTTTCTATTTTCTGTCAACCAGGGACAAATCAGAGATGCCTTAGCTGGAGTTTTGGTTGCTGTTAAAAAGGAGGGGAAAAAATATACGGCACATTTTTTTTTTTCTTGAGAAAATACTATATGGTGAGGAAGTATACTGTAGTGGCCTCTGGAGTCAGACTGCTTCACTTTAAAAGTCAGCTTTACCACTGACCATTAATAAATATGTGATCTTGGGCAAAATGCCTAAATTCTCTGTCTCAGTTTCCCTATGGATTATATATATCCACCTTACAAGGGATGTCTTGAGGACTGAACAAGTTAATATATGTAAAACTCTTTAAAAAATGATGTTGAGTATGTATTAAGTGCCATATAAGTGTTTGCTATTATATCTTTTTTAATTTTATAAGATTTTTATTAAAATATAGCTAACATACAGTATTATATTAGTTTCAGGTGTACACCATAGTTATTCAACATTTATATACCCAAGAAGTGATCACCGTAAGTCCAGCAACCATCTGACACCGTACCACACTATCACAATATTATTATGCTGTACATTACATCCCTATGGCTTATTTGTTTTATACCTGGAAGTTTGAACCTCTTATTCCCCTTCACCTTTTCCCCCCCTTTTCAATTACAGTTGACATTCAATATTATTTTATATTAATTTCAGGTGAATAGCCTAGTGATTAGACATTTATATAATTTAAGAAGTGATCCCCCTGACTAGTCTAGTACCCACCTGGCAGTGTACATAGTTATTACCATATTACTGATTATATTCTTTATGCTTTACTTTACATCCCCATGACTATTTTGTAACTACTAATTTGTATTAATTCCTTCACCTTTTTCACCCTGACCCCTAACCACTCCCATTATCACCCCAATAAATCTAGTACCCATTTGACACCATACAGAGTTATTACAATATTATTGACTATATTCCTTATGCTATGCCCTACATCCCCATGACTTCTTTGTAATAACCAATTCATACTTCTTAATCCCTTCCTCTTTTTCACCCACCCCCAACTTCCCCACCGATTGGCAACATCAAAACGGTCTCCGTATCTATGAGTTTGTTTCTGTTTTGTTTATTTTGTTCTTTAGATTCCATTCATAAGTGAAATCATACGACATTTGTCTTCCTCTGTCTGACTGACTCTCAGCACAGTACCTTCTAGGTTCATCCATGTTGCTGCAGATGGCAAGATTTCATTATTTTTTATGGCTGAATAATATTCCATTGTATATATGTACCACTTCTTCTTTATCCATTCATCCATTTAGGAACATCAGGTTGCCTTCATATCTTGGCTACTGTAAATAATGCTGCACTGAACATATGGATAGGCATGTCCCCTTGAAGTAGCGTTTTGAGTTTCTTTGGATAAATACCCAGAAGTGGGATTACTAGGTTCTTCTTTGTCTCTTGTTAGAGTCTTTGGTTGTTTTTTTCTTTTTTTTTATGTTCAAATGTGATGGGTTTATTTTATTTTACTCTGATGCAAAACCAAAGATTCCATTACAGCACAGAGACCAATATATTAACAGGTTATGAAAAAGTGATGTGGGACATGCGGGACGTGATGTACAAACTGGAGGATCGGGTCATTTCCTTTATAACATGACACTACGCTGTTGCTGAGGAACACATTAAAAACAATACTGTGAAACTGAAATGTGGCACAACCATGACAATTTCCAGGCATGCCTTCAAGCTCCTCCCTTAGGATGGACTTGCAACTTCAGTGTGGGGAGGACTACAATTCTTTGGAAGAATAAAAAGTTCACACTTTTGAAATTTCAGAGAAGAATTTTGAGGCCAAAACATAATGGGTTCATTTCTCTTCACCTTCAGGGACAAATCTGATGCTTTATTCAAAACGATATTAAGCTTCTAGTTCAAATCCCAACCCAAACTTGTGAGTGCCTGCATTGAAATTCTTTCCATTGACTAAAGATGATAGGGTCAGTTTGACTCCCGGTTGAAGGGCCTGAGTATAACCCAGTCAAATCAGGCTGGCATTATTTACTTTAGCAGAGAGAGAAGTTCTACAATCCAGCTTGTATTTAGCAGCAATGCCAAAATGGGTGTTGTTACTGCCAGCTGTTCAAGCAAGGTTTATTGATGTTTCAATCTTCTTGTTAACCTTCTGGTAGATAGACCCTCCAAATTCAGTGCTATCGTTCACATGAGTGTGCAGCTGGAAGTCTGCAGCCTTATAACCCAGGGCGAAATTATTCAGTGACAGTTTAGATTTGGCTGTGTCAAAACTCATCTGATAACCAGCAAGCCAACCTTCAAAGGCTAACATAGCCCAGCCATAGATGGTTGGTCCAGAGAAATCTATATCAACATTACTGCCAAGACCGAAACAACTCCGTTTATAGGAGGCCTTCAATTTCCCACTCTTCTTTCCTGTGTTTGGTGCAAATATGGTATCAAGAGTCAGTTTCAACCCTCAGCCAACTTATTGGCTGAGAGTTCTGTTCCAAAAGTATTGTCTATGTTCCATTTTTGGGAGAAGGTAAATCCATAGTTACAGACCTCACATGTGGTCTCTAGGTTGCCTGATGCTTTTTCCCTGTATCAGTGTAAGCATGACCAGAAGTAGAAAATTCCACTCCACTACACAACTTGGTTCTCAGATCTATTTTGACCATGCCAAACCCATATCCTTTGTTGAAGACAACCTTGGCGGCCTTTCCTAAGTCACAGTAAGTCAGTGTGTTACACATATCGCCACCCAGAGAGCCGGTCTCTGCTCCGCCAAGGCAATGCTGAAGGTCTTCTTCCAGAGCCTTTGTTTTAAAGTCTATTTTGTTTAGGGTAAGTATTGCTACTCCAGCTTTTTGGGTTTTTTTTGTTTCCATTTTCATGAAATATCTCTTTCCATCCCTTTACTTTTAGTCCATGCATGTCTTTTGATCTGAAG
This sequence comes from Rhinolophus sinicus, assembly GCF_057876585.1. NCBI lineage: Eukaryota > Metazoa > Chordata > Mammalia > Chiroptera > Rhinolophidae > Rhinolophus > Rhinolophus sinicus. The sequence continues at coordinate 48,974,648 of NC_142504.1, forward strand.
TGAGTCTCTTGTAGGCAGCATATGTAAGGGTCTTGTTTTCTTATCCATTGAGCCACCCTTTGTCTTTTTATTAGAGCATTTAATCTGCTTTCATTGAAACTAATTGTTGGTAGATATGTATTATAGTTACTGTCTTATTATTATTATTGTTAATATTATTATTTCTTAAAGCAGTCCCTCTAAGATTCCTTCTAATACTGGTTTGGTGGTGACGAACTCCTTTAGGATTCCTTGCCTGGGAAGCTCTTAACTGTCCTTTGATTCTAAATAATAGCTTTGCTGTGTAAAGTAATCTTGGTTGTAGGTCCTTCTTCTCATCGCTGAATATTTTGTGCCAATCCCTCTGGCCTGCAAAGTTCCTGTTGAGAGATCAGCCTACAGTCTTATGGAACTTCCTTTTAGGTACTAACTGTTTTTCTCTTGCTGTTTTAAAGATTCTTTCCGTGTTTTTAACCTTTGGCATTTAAATTATGATGTGTCTTGGTGTGAGTCGTTTTGTTTGGGACTCTCTGCATTTTCTGAGCTTGTATATCTAGTTCCTTTGCCAGGTTAGAGACTTTTTTTTGGTCATTATTTATTTAAATAGGTTTTCAATTCTTTGCTTTCTCTCTTCTCCTTCTGGTACCCTTATGATGCAAATGTTGATACACTTGATGTTGTCCCAGAGGCCTCTTAAACTGTCCTCATTTTTTTGGATTCCTTTTCCTTTTTACTGTTCTGATTGGGTGTTTTCTGCTACCTTGTCTTCTAAATTGCTGATTCACTCCTCTGCTTCATCTAATCTACTGTTGATTCCCTCTAATGTATTCTTTATTTCAGTTATTGTAGTCTTTATTTCTGACTCATTCTTTTTTATGTTTTCTACCTCCATTTTTATGTTTTCTATCTCTTTGTTGAAGTTCTCCCTGAGATCACTGAACATCCTTATAAACACTGTTTGGAATTCTATGTCTGATAGATTGTTTGTCTCCATTTTGTTCAGTCCTTTTCTTTTTCTGGAGCTTTGTTGTTCTTTTATTTTGGATATTTCTTTGTTTACCCATTTTGGCTGCCTCCCTGTGTTTGTTTCTATGTATTAGGTAGAGCTGCTATGTCTCTTGTTCTTAGTAGAGTGGACTTATGTAGTATAGGTATCCTGTGCAGCCCAATGGTGCAGTCTTCCTGATCACCAAAGCCGAGTGCTCCAGGTGTGTCCCTGGCGTGGGTTGTGTGTGTCCTGTTGTATTTGAGCCTTGGTTGCTCTTTGAACATCAATGAGAAGGATTAATCCTTGGGCTGATTGGTTGTGAGGACTGGCCATGACTAAGTGGAGGAGCTGTGGTACAGGGGCTGACCCTACAGAGCAGGATCCGCTTTAGCAGGGCTCTAGTGCTTGCCCAGTCTGCCCTTTGGGTGTGTTTTCCTTGGAGGCAGCCTAGTGATTCTTTAGCTTGGTCTGAAGTTGGCCACTGGACATGCAAGCCCAGGAACCTCCTGGGAAGAGACCTGCTGCAGGCCAAGTTCAGCTGCAGCCTGTGCCCTGCTGGGGCCACCTGGCATGAGCCACAAAGGATTCCACAGATGGCCACTGCCCACATTGTGCTTGGAGGTGCCTTGAGAGGCCAAGCTGCAAACCAAGGCCAGCTGTCAATAGTGCTGGGCTTAGGGCTGATCAATGGGTGGTATGGGACATGCTAAAGCAAGATGCTGCTTGTTTTGGTATTTTGAACCTTTGAGAGACTTTAGGAAAGGCTACGGCATGAGCTAAGGCAGGTGGTTTGTATGGAAAAGCCACTCAAAATGGCTTGGGTGTGCCTGAAGTTGGGTGGGGTGGGGCCTCAGAATCACGAGGGTGGGATGAATGAATGGCATTAGCCAGGTTGAGACTCATATACGGTGGCTGCTTGCGTCTGCATGGTGGGAGTTGGTAGGGCTCCACAGAAATACAACGGCTTCCACAGCTCCTCCATCATGGAGAATGCTGCCCTTCTAGCCCTTGTCTTGAAACCAGATAACTCAGTTCCTCCCATATGTCCCTGGCATCTTTCGAGCTGCTGCCCCAGTGCTGGAGCTCAGAGCAAGTGAATCCATAGTAAATCCATGCGCAGGCCCTTGAAGAAGAATGCCTGGGACTGCAGCCACCTTCATCTCACTCAGTCACAATCTCTGCTGATTTTCACAGCCAGAAGTTATAGAGACTTCTCTCCCTGACACTGGAACCCTGGGCTGGGGAGCCTGGTGTGGTGCTGTACTCTCACTCCTCCGGGTGATACCGCCATAGCCGAGATATCCCTCCTGATTTTTAATGGTCACACGTGGGTGGGGGACCAGCCCGTTCTGCATCTCTGCCCCTCTTAGCAGTCTTGAGGTGGCTTCTTTTGTATGTCCTTAGTTGTAGGGCTTCGGTTCAGCTATACTTCAGGCGATTCTCAATGATTGTTGTTCTATAGTTTGGTTGTAATTTGATGTGATCATGAGAGGAGGTAAGCACAGTGTTTACCTACTCCACCATTTTGACTGAAAATCTCCCCATTGTGTCTTAATAGTCTTTTTAAAATGAGAAGAAGGGGGAAATCATGACTAAATATAGTTCTATAACCTGTGTCCACAGGCTGTCCTACTTAATTTCCTATTGAAATATTTTTTTGGGGATAACATTTCAGACTATATGTTGCAGTTTAAAAAAAACTATAGACTCTTGGTTGTGTGTGGCAGTGTAATAAGAACTAAAGTTATATTTAGTATATAGTAAGTCCTCAATTAATGTCATCAATAGCAACACAATGTATAATGAAAGCAATTTTACCATAGACTAATTGATATAAACAAGAGTTAAGTTCCTATGGCATTTCATCAACATTGTAATGAAACAATATTGAATGAAATGATGTTATTTGAGGACCTGCAGTACACTTAATGTTCTTGTGCAAATCATAAGAGAGACATAAGTTTGGAATGTGATAATTTCATTTTCACCAAGTTGTTTTATTGGTGAACTGCATTTTTAGAGTTCTTCTTAAAAACAGAACACAGTCTAGAAGTGACATAATATTAGTCTTTGTGTTAGGTAGGGCTAACACGGAAGCCTGTTTTAGCTTTACAGCTGTGGTTATTTAACAGGTACACCAGGTTCTGTGGAACTTATGTTCTCAAAAGTTATATCTTAGGGTGGCTGGATGGCTCAGTTTGTTAGAGTACGAACTCTTAACAACAGGGTTGTCAGTTCAATTCCCACATGGGTCAGTAAGCTGCACCCTCCACAACTAGATTGAAGACAATGAGCTTCTGCTGAGCTACTGGTGGGACGGCTGGATGGCTCAGTTGGTTAGCGTGCAAGCTCTTAACAAAAAGGTTGCTGGTTCAATTCCCAGATGGGATGGTGGGCTATGCCCCTTGCAACTAAAGGTTAAAAACAGTGACTGGACTTGGAGCTGAGCTGCACCCTCCACAACTAGATTGAAGGACAACGACTTGACTTGGAGCTGATGGGCCCTGGAAAAAACACACTGTTCCCCAATATTCCCCAATTAAAAATAAAAAGAATTCCATCATCTTAAAAAAAAAGTTATATCTCAGTCTTTATGAAATGATAACATTCAATTATCCAAAATAGTGCCAGATCTACTGAGAAGTGGTGTCCAGCCTTGCCTCATTCTTCACTGACCTGAAAAAGCAAAACTGCTAAAAACATTTTTAAACACAATTTAAATCCATTTTACAAAACTTGAAAATAGAAAATATCAAGACAGTGGCCACCATACAAAGGATGGCATGAGAAGATGGGGCTAATAGATCTGGTGCTATGGTATCCCTTTTACAGTACTTCATTAATTTTTAAAAAATTCTGAAATACCTTAAGATCCACAAGAAGTTGCAAAATAGTACAAAGAGTTCCCATGTACCCATTCTAAGGCTCCTCCTAATGACAATATTCTTACATAACCATTTACCATGGTCATTGTCAAACTAGGAAATCAGCATTGGTATAATACTACTAACTCAGGTATAGACCTCATTTGGATTTCACCAGTTTTTACATGAAGACTTTATTTTACGTTCTGTCTCATTTTTGAAGCTATTTCTGTATTTCAGAACACCATATTATAAGCTGAACCTAAATTTAGCTCCCATCACACTGACTAGGTCGGTTTAAACCATATTTAGGTCCACCAAATTGAAGCCCAGTGCAAAATTTATGAACAACAACATTCTTGGAGCTTTCTAAATTATTTGTATGCAGGATGACCTTCTATTTACACAATTTACACAGGATGTCAAAGACTCTTTCCCAAGATGCTTCTCCACTTACTAGATGTGTAATTTTGACCAAATTACTTGAACTCTATAAACTTTCCTTTTCTCATCTGTAAAATGAGGGTAATAATCTTACCTACATCACAGAGTCATTGCAAGGATTAAATTAGACAAGCTGTGAAGCACATAATTAATAATGTTATTAGTTTACTACTACGATTACAACTACTACTATTACTGCTACCACCACCGCCATCACCACCACTGCTACCACTACCAGGGGAATCCCTGTTCTTTTGGCCACTTTCTTGATGTTAGAGCAGTTCAGGGATGGCTTAGAGCTGGGAGTCTGCTCTGGGTGCAGCCAGAAGTCTTTACTCTCCTGGCGGTTGGCAGATGGCAAGTCCAAGGGTACGGTCTCTCATGGTTGGGATGGTGGCCAGGTGCATATAATATGGTCTGCCCTGGCTGAAACTGAGAATGCATTTCCCAAAATACTACTACTATTGATATCGGACTTCCAGTGCATTGTGGAATCTATGGGTTTTGTGGGTTGTCCTGCAACTTAGTCACCCTTGATATAACCTTTAATTGGAAGACTATATTAGATTCCAAATTAAACATTTGGAGCACAGCCCACAGAGTGTGGATTGCTTATACAAGAAAGATAGATACTTGCTTCCATATTATTTTTGAAACTAAGACATTCGCTTTGTCCCAATATTCTTTTCAAGCAGAAATAAGTTTAAAATAAAAATAAAAATTGGTAAAAAATTGTTGGTTTAAATGTTGGTCATTTCCAAATGATAGTAAAATTCTCCTTGTTGGCTTTACTAATGGATTTAATTATTTCATAGAGTTTAGTGTGAATTAAAATGGTATTACTGTTCATAAGCACGTCTATGGCATTAGCCAGAATCAGGGTGTGCTGGAGCTGGCTTGCCCAGGTCACAAGTGTCAGTTGGGCACCTCTCTTCGTCCAGCATGGTCATGCTGGTAGCTGGGCATGTTAACATCACAGAAGTCAGCGAATGCTTTCCCTGTCATCCTCAAAGCTGGATGTTCCACATTTACCAGCACACCACTGACTTCATTTGTAAATTCAACAAACATTTATTGTATGCCAACTGTATTCCCACCACTATTTTAGGAATCATAGAGCACTGAACAAGACAGCCCCTTGGAACTTTAAGGGCATCTATAAAGACAAATTTGAAGTCCAAGGAAACATGAAATATACATGGTTTTGAATGAAAAGGCCCCTCAAGGTCAATGTAACCCATATGGTAATCCACACCAAGCATTACCAGCACAAAATCTCTGCTGGGTAAATCCTGCTATGAAGGAGGATTGCTTTTAAACCCGTTTTAGGCAGTCCAGTTTTAACTACCTCCAGGAAAGTGGATTCCGTAACCATTCTCTATAATCAATTCTATTTGATCACTTGCAGTTTTTCTGTGGTTTCTGATCCAACCTTTTAAGCTGCCATGCCCAGAAACAAACATTGTACTGTATTCTCGTAAACACTAATGGGGGCTCACCTAATGGCTCCCATATATTTCATCGTTATTTAGGCATACTGACATTATGCTCTAATTAAAAAAAAAAATCAAAACAGCAAATTAATATTCTACAATTTATGACGAAGAGACAATCTCATGCCTCATCCTATCCCTCACCCCAAGGTAACTTTTGCTGCTGGGCCTGGTAATCTTGGATCTAGAATCTCAGTGCCCCATTCAATTTTTCAATAAATAAATAAATAAATAACCCTTCAGTTCCCTTCTGAAGGGTCTGTGGGAGGAGTAGCCTCTCCTGGATGTGGGAAGTGAAGGGAGCTCTTAGGGGTCCAACAACACCATGTGAAACTTTCAAACGCCCTTTGCTATCTTCAACCATGGCTGTACCCCTTCCTTTGCCTCTGGTGGATTTGGGGAGAAAAATGGACTTCTGTTTAGTACTCTCTTCAAATCACTTTGTAACTTTATTCTTTCTGCTAAGACAAGTCCACTCCAAGTGTGCCATTTACCTTTTTGTCTGTGTGTAAACTGTTAAATTTCAAAGTATGCAGTGAAATGAATGAATCTTAAGTATTACACCTGATAAATATTTCATCAATGATTATATTTATTTAACCAGCTCTACAAGTCAAGATACAGAACATTTCCAACACCAGAAACCTCCCTGGGATTCCCCAAAGGTAACAGCTAGTCTATAAACCCATCTGTTTATATTCATGGCCTTAATTCACCCAGGTTACTTTGAATGCCAATTCATTAATTAAAATGTTGAGCAATGCTGGGCTGGCGTGGACCTGGCGGGAACACTATTCAAGCGTTTGAAGGTGAGCACAGGACCGGGAAGCAACCTCTCTGGCTACGAGTATGTCCTCTAGCTGAGAAATTCAGTTCTCTGCTTAATGCTGTACATCTAATCCATATCAAATTTTTCTCAGTGTATTGAGCTGGACAGACCAAAAGACTTGTAAAAATTGCAAACAAGAACAAAAGAACAAAAACATGCATCTGATTCGCCCCCTGGCCAACCCAAAAGAAGCCCCAGCGTCATGTTTTTCCTCCCCATTCTCTTCACTTCTCTAGGGCTCTGCCTTTGCTCTATTTCAATAATCTGCCAGAACTGTTACCCTCTCCCTGCTAGCCCCCAACACTGTGTCTGGATTATTCAGAAACATGGGAGAGATTTTGGGGGGTGATGGAGGGGTTTAGTGAGAAGACTGGCTAGGAAATCAGATAGGGAAATGAAGTGAATCGAGCTCCTATTTTAATAGCAGCTTTCATAATACTGAGGTTACAGAGGAAGGGCACACTTTTGTGATAATAATGCTTGCTTTGATTAAAAATTTACCGAAACATTTGAAGGTGAAGGAGGAAATCCAGAAAAGTTCCAAAATTTCTTAAGTCAAGAGAACCTTTCCAATGTTAATGACCTGAAATCAGATTTGTGTTTTGCATTGTCACAAAAAACGCAATACTTCTCAGTTGCTGGCGCGTTTCCCACGGTGGCCCTGCAGTGACTCAGGCTTGTGTGGAACACATTGGGTTTTGAGGCATTCAGCTTTTCTGCACCTTCCTCATTTACTTTTCTAGTTGAATGGCTTGTAAAGATGTAATGAACAGAAAATAGGCTTATTAAAATACATTCCTGGGAACTTTGCTCAGAAATGTGGATCCATAAAACCTGCTGTTCTGGAAGAGCCCCAACCAGATCAGAAAGCAAGAAATAATCCATTAGGCAAGTAGTTATCGTCTAATGGGAAAAAGTGAAAAAGGAGAAAAATAGTTAAGTATAGTAAAAATAAATTCCAGAGACCTGAGTAAACCAACTAGGAGACACATAGAATTTTCAAACGCCTACATGGAAATACCTACAGTAGCTTAGGAAGAAGTCTGTAAATGGAGTTTATTTCTACAGGAGGCCATGAGTTACAATGGAAAGAGCACAAGATCGGAAGGAGAACAGGTTTGCCCGCTGTGTAGTCTTTGTACCTCATTTGACCTCTCTGTGTCTCAGTTTCTTCACATGTCAAAGAGAATCTTTATGATCATTTCTGGTTTTCAGATTGATTCTCCAAGCCTATGACTAGTTTTGAAGATGGCTTCTCAGAATTTCAGGTTTGGGAAACACAGAATGTATATGGTCCTTTCAAAATGGAGTTAGAAGTCACCCAGGACAGTGCAGTGATGGGTGACCAATCACGGACAAAGCTCAGAACCAACAGATCAATGGCATCCTTGGTGCCAGAAGCACCACACTGACATTTTATGACTGTGAATAATCCAATTGTACAAATATTTATTTGCAATGTGCTTACTCTGTGCCAAGCTACAAGTCGGCTTCCTCTGTGTTTTCCTTCTGCACAATAGTAAACATATTCACTTGGTCCTGAGGCAAATTGACAAGAAATTTGCCTTCGTTTGCCTGAGAGCCTTGGCTCCATGTGGCCTTATCTACTCTTGGCGTGCTCAAACCACGCTTTAAGACTGTCTTTTCCATACCAGGATCTTGCTTTCATCATGGATCTCAAAAGTGCTCAACACTGTGTGGCAATCCAGTTTCATTAATAACTAATTCTTTCTTTACTCTTCTCAAATTTCTCCCAAGGTTTCACACACACTCAACTTGCCCCATGGTCACTGAGAAAATGGAAGCCATCGGATGAGAATTCCCTCATCTTCCCAAGAGTGAATCTACAAGCTGACTTCTTCCCTATTTCCCTGGAAGAAGTGTCCCTCTTCTTGTTGTTAAATTAATTAAACAAGGAGGCCATTAGGTTCAAGTGGTTCAATGCCATTGTGTCCTAAGTAAGCAATCTCAAATCCAAGCCTATACACAAATGCCTCAAGGTTATGAAATCAAAGCATGAAGGACAGCCCCTCACAAACAGCCAACTAGGCTTTAAGCTATAGCCTATCAATATTCTCCCTACTTTTCTTCTGCCTTTTCTCTATCAAAGTCTCTTCCTGAGCTCCTGTTGGTGAAGTGCTCCTAAACACGTCCTGCCGGCACTGCCTGGTTGGAATCCAGTTTTGCCCAAAGAAACTCTCAAATTTTGAATGTGCCTCAGTTAATCTTTTAACACTACAAAGGCCAGTGTCTCCGCATATCTGGGTTCACTTCCCTCTTGCCTTCTCAAGGACTTCCCTTCTTGGGGAACTTGTCCTTTGTCTTGCTTCTTCAACCTTTCCCTCCCCTATTGTCCCAGTCTCACCAGAATATAATTGTAATCTGGTCTTTTCTCCCTTGAAAAACAAAACAAACAACAAAGAAACCCAAAATCCAAACACTCCCTCATGCCTTTTAACTTCAAGATTTGTCTACACAACTGAATTTCCTTCAAACCACTCCAATCTAGCCTTGGCCCCCAGCATTCAATCACACATGCTTTTCTAAGGTCACTCACTGTAGGAGGTTGAATAGTAACCCCCCAAAAGATATGTCCAAGTCCTGACCCTTAGACCTGTGAGCATGAACTTATTTGGAAAAAAGATGTAAAGTTAAGGATCTCAAGATGATATCATCCAGGATTTAGGATGGATCCTAAGTCCAATGACAGATGTCCTTGCAAGAGAAAGGCAGTAGGTTGCGTGAAGATGGAGGCCCAGATGGGAGTGATGCATCTATAAGCCAAGGAATGCCAGGAACTGTTAGCAGTCACCAGAAACTGGAAGGGCTAGGAAGGATTCTCCTGTAGAGTCTTTGGAGGGCATGAAACCCTGCTTGATTTTGGATTTCCAGTCTCCAGAAATCTGAGAGAATCAATTTATTTTAAGCAAACAAGTTGTGGTCATTTGTTATGGCAGCCCTAGGAAACGAAGCCACCAATGACTTCCACATTGCAAAACTCCAGCAATGTTTGACTCAGTTGAGATTTCCTTCATGAAATATCTTATAGTCCTGGCTTCCAGGGAACCACTTCCTATTGGGTTCTCTCTTCTCTTTGTGAGTGTTTATCTTAGCGATCTTTACTAGCTTTCTGCTTCCTACTAACTTCTAAATATCTGCTCTTCTCCCTCCACATTTGCTCAAGTAATCACATCCATACATGGGGCTTTAAATATCATCCATATACTAAACATTCCCAAATTGATGCTTCCAACTTAGACCTGCTGATAGCTTCCGTCATGTGTATATCATGCCTTCTTGACATAGAAGCTTAGGTGTTTCATGGTAATCTCATACATGAACAAACAGAACTTCTGATCTTCACGAAACATTCCTTCCATTTGTCCCCTAAAACACCCTTTCCTCCTCTGGTTTTCCACATTTGAGGAAATGGCATCTCCACCTAACACAGTTGCTCTACCAGAAACCCGGGAGTCATTCTTTCCTTTACTCTTGCATCCAATTCCTATTATATATTTATATCTATATCTATATCTATATCTATGTATATGTATACCTATATATATGTATATATATTTATAATTCCTATATATATAATATATAAACTATATCTTGAATCTAGTCATTTTTCTTTGTATCTACTGTCATCATCCCAGGACCACAATAACATTATGTCTCACCTGGTCTCTTGCAATAGCTTCTGACTGGTTCTCCACACAATAGCTAGAGTGATCTTTTAAGAGATCAGATCATGCCTTGTCCCTAAAATCCTTCAAAGTATTCCCACTGAATTAACACACAATCCAAACTCTTGTGACCTTGTCCTCGCCTCCTGTCCATCTGAGTCTCTCCCCCTGCTCCATCCAGTGTATCTTCCTGAGGCTTACCAAGCTTTCCCTACCTTGGACCATGTCTGCCTGGGGTTCTCTTGCCACTCTGTGCCTTCAGTTCACTTCCTCAGAGAAAACTCCCTGACAGCACTCCTCTTACTCATTTTCAGTTTCTCACATTTTCTCTCATACAACTCAGTTCTTTCCACCATGGCATTTGCCACTATCTGTAATTACACATTTGATGGTGTGTTGATTTATTTACTGTCTCCCCCACTGGGTTGCTTCCAGAAAACAGCTGGGACTGTGTCTGTTTCTCATCACTAAGCACAGAGCGCCTAGCTCAGGAGCAGCCGCAGCCAGGATGCTCCATAAATATTTGTTGAATGAATTCACTCTCTCCTCTTCTGTGCCTCAAAAGTGTGTCCTAGCAGGAAGGCTCCTCTGGTGAGAACACTTTCACCCAAAAGAAAATAGAAATAACAAAAATCTAAATTTTAGGAAAACCCAAAGACTTTGATACAAACATATAAATTATTTTATTTACAAAGCCATGTTACAAAAAAAAAAAAAAAAAAAAAAGCCAAAAAAAAAAAAAAAATACAATCGCTCACTGGAGAATGTCTCCAGGCCTGGTGCTGAACCATGGCAGTATCAATAGATACACGTTTGTTCTTTCCTTTTTAAAACTGTAAGCCATAGAATTTACTATTTACACCTACTTTAGACATTTATTCTGCTTACAATATCACAGGCATGGAATGAATTCTATCTGATAGTGCTAATACATAAAGGTGCGGGACAAAGAAGGAAAATATTTAGTGTTACAAAATATGGATTGTAGAAAAGAAACCCACTCCACAAGTGTGGCATTTGTTTAGAATGTTTGGACATGCTTTCTTCAAAATTCTTCTGGAAAAGGTTCTAAAATCGGTAGTAGGAAAGGACAAATGAGCAGGTGCAAATTCTTGTCTGTGCAACAGTTATTTAATATACCCCATGACTGACCAGCTACGTAAAACCCACAGAGTTTTGTTAAAGTGCCATGGGCCAACAGCATAATAACAAAATAGAAGGTGTAAATAGAAAATTTTTTTTCTTTTTTAAAACAAGAGTTCACTGAGAATCAGCAATAATAGAATATGCTGTATAAACTATTCTCTACAAAGGTTGATCAGCGTTATTTACAATTGGTACATTGATACAAAAGAAGGCATACAAGTTATCCAAGTCGCTTTGTTTTTATGGCTGACAGGTCTATGCATTGCGTTATGCTTAACAACCAGAGCTTTCGAGCCTCCGTGGCTGGCGACAAGTCACGAGATCTTCAGGCAAATGAGGGTGTGTGCAGTCAGGGGGCAGGAAGAGAGGGCTTAGTGGGGTGGGCAGAAAAGAAGTACCTAAAGGATATCACCCTAATAGTGCTTTGTAGGCGGGTCCAGTTGAACTCCATTAAAACAAACCTAAAGGAAATCTTATCTGCATTCCATTTTTCAAGCTGTAAGTTTTGAATACATCATTATAAAGTAAACCTGTGGTTGATTGTGAAGAAAGAAACACTGTGGGTTTTCCCTTTTTGCTCAGTTTTCCAGAAAAGTCCTCACCTTGGTCAGAGCCAGTCTTTCACCAAGTCAGCAGCATTCTGTGGGGGGCCCTCTTTATTCCAGCTTGCAATTCAAGATGCAGAGCTAAAATGTTTAAACCTACTATCAAATCGCTCCTTCCGTCCCTGTCGAGACATTATGTTCAGAAGCAGCCACTTAATCTCTCAACCTTTGTTTTCCCTCTTTGAATGTAAGAGTTTATAAATCAGAGGGTTATTCTGTTGCTGAGATTTTTGTTTTTTTTACTCCTGCAAGTTTTACAACTCAAAATAAATTATAAAAAACAGACTTCTAAAACCGAACAAGACAAAAATTGTGCAAAAATAACAAAGATATGTACATACTTTTCAGTTTGAAGAAATGTACAATAAAAACATAATTCAAAGGACATTTTAAAAATATAAACATTGCTTAAACTTTCCTAAGTTTCATATTGTTCTGAAACTATTCTGGTCAGTTAGCTCTGTAATATAGTAAAACATAAATTATTACAAAATTAACACTATAAAAATTTACTTTAAGAATATCTTCTAAACTTTTTTTCAAAGGGTCTAACCTTGTTTATAATTTCTTAAACATTTATACGTCTTAAAATCTGCCTTAACCTTTTTTTTAAAAAAAAGAAAAAGTAACAATCTTCCCTTCAATTTGCAGTCTCTTTTTTCCCCAAGATGTAAATAAACCAGCATATAAGTGCACTTTTAACACTGTAGAAATAAAAATGAAATCATCTGAACTAATGTCCTGGTACCTAATATCAACTCATGATTTTTAAAAAAATCTTCATTTTGTATTAAAAAGTTTAGTAATCCTATAAGAAACACTGTCAGTGCAACTCCATTGATGCAAATCACTCCATTTGCTCCCGTCTTTGTAAAATCCAATCGTGTGGTGAAACTGAACAGTAGTCTGATCTTTGGGTTGGGGGGATGGGAAAGAAAACATTGTTTTGGGTGGGGATGAGGTTTGTGTCAGCTGCGAAACTGGTATTAATTTCTGATTTAGGGATAAAGCAAAACCTCTTAGTATCTGTGCCATTATGTCGTTTGCAAAGTTACATGATGAGTAGTACAGAACATCTCTTTTACACTGAGTTCCTTTCCTGACTGATTCCTGATTAGAGCTTATTAGTATTGCTGTTCTTTCCGAACTCCAGTGTGAAGGTTCATAGCTGCAGGGCTCCAGCTTCTCTCTTCCCAATGGCTCTTCCTCACCAGGCGGTGGCTGGGCTTACCACTCCTTCCTGGGGTGGCTGGATCCGAGTTGAGGCCTCTGATAACCCAGCACATGCTGACTCATGGCCCGTGGCCCAGGGCAGGGTGTTGGGCAGGCCCTGCTAGTATTTAGTCTCACCAGGGCTCTGACTCTTAACCCGCCATGGAAGCTTTCCCCCAGACCCTTCCTTCCCTCCCTGCTTTTTGTCCTCTTGCCTAGACCTTCCACAGCTGTGGGCACCGTGCCTCCTCCTGAGCGGCTTCCAAGGGTCTCGCACCCTCTCCCCTGGGATGCTTCCGTCTCCGGCTTGCCCAACTTTGGGTCTGTGTACACAGTGTTCAGGAAGGGATTTTACAGCATGGATTCCTAACAAGCTCAGAGGATCACAGGCACCCAGTTCCCATCGTCTTTCGAGGGATGTCTTTCCCTACCCCCGCCTCCCCACATTCTGCTTCCGCCACCTCCCAGGCCCATTCTAGAACTGACCCAGTATATCCTCTCTGAGCTGCACAGCTGGATAGTGGTATTGGGGAAACCACATCATTAAAAGGCTGCTCTTCTCAATTTCACTCATAGAATCTGGTTCCCACCATGCTGGTGCACCACAGAAACCTGATGAGTGCCCTCGGCCCACCCTCCCGCTTCTGCTCTCAGCTCCCCAAACACAGGCTGCTCCCCAGCAAAGCTCCCTCTTCCCAGCACCCTGTCTATAGGGGAACTTGTGAGAGAAAGCTCTTTCTCATGGCCTTGGGGACCCAGTGAGAAGCAGGTAGGAAGGGCTGAGAGGGATGGGTGGGAGAGGAAGGGAAAGTTCTGCTCGGGCTCAAGTTGAAGTTTCCGATGATGCCAGATTAGGAGCTGACATCCTGCACTGTCTGCTCTCATGACTGGAGCAAAAACGACGGTGCAGTAGCAGAACCAGAAGCTGGAGGAGTAACCCCAAGCTTGGAAGGATGTGTACATGTGGCAAACGAAAGACAATGGAAACAAAACACTGGTATTGTTTTCTGTAAATCTCAAATTCACGTTCTTTTGCCTTTTTCTTTTTCTCCAAAACTAAAAATTGGTCATTAAAAAAAGAAGAAGAAAGGCCAGGCCAGAGACACAGGCAGGGCCCAGGAAATGGACACCCCCACTGCCCACTCCCTTCCCTTCTCCCCGCCCAGCCCCCCAAAGCCTCCTAGGGTAGGAGTGGGTGGCCAGGCATTGGTTTGGAAGTGGCTTCATAGTCTTGTCATGGAAGAGTCCTTATCCTGCCCGTTCTGTTTGTGGTCTTCTAGGAAAGAAAAGAAAAGAAAAGCTTGTTTTAAAACCATACATTTGGGATTATCACGATGATTTGAAAATGGAGCCTCAGTTTCCTCATCTACAATGAAAAGGATACCATCCCACTCCCTGCATTTGGGAAAGGGCAGCTGTAATGAGCATATGAGAGGATGGCTGTAAAGGACTCCATACATGTAGGGGAGCCAAAAAGATCCTAGCTGTGGAGGGAAATGCTGGGATGAATCCTGGGGACACTCACGGGGTTCCTCCCCAGGAGAGAGGACTTGAATAAGTGATCTGTCTTCGTTTGTTGCTCTCTGTTAGTTCACCTTTTCCTACCTAACCTATACACAGCGTGGAGATTATCTAAGGAAGAGGCAGAGTGTTGGGGTTAGTACAGAGACTTGAGATAGAAGTTTTGGGTTCGTTACTTAGGCTCTTAGTCTAGGCATCTTCATCTATAATATGAGGATAATGATTCTGTCACAGTGTGTTAAAAGGTTTAAATGTATGTAAAGGGTTTAGCACAGCACCTTCAGAGAAAGGACTCAACAAATGATAGCCATTATAATAATAATAATAATTATTATTGTTGTTGTTATTACATTTGTTAAGGCTGATCACCAACATGCTGGGTTTCCACAGGCGTGCCTGGAGCTTCGGGCAAGGCACTCCGCGAGCCGTGCAGAGGCAGACTGCCTGAGCATAGACCAACCCCCCAGCACAGAGAATGGGCCCCAAAGGGCCATCGTGACTCAAAATGGTGGAGACACACTCCTTGATCTGGGGATACAAAGACTGTTTCCCTATAATCTTCACCCAAACTCTACCCAAGATTTGTGGGGAAACCCCAAAGGCCAAAATGCAGACAGACACATTGCAATTTGTTATCTGCAAAACCTACAGCACATCTAAGACAACACAACACAGCCAGATTTGTATTTTTTCCAATCGTGTATAACATGCACAATCCCTCTCTACCCACCTTGCCTCCCCCGGACGCTCACACACTCCACTGGAGGAAAACATTTATACACTGACTACTCTTATACCTCAAGTTTATAAAAACTCCTAAATCTACCCTGAATATTCCCACCATGAAATTACATCCTGAATAGTAGAGCTTCCCAGAGGCCTTGGGAAAGCACTGACCGGTATCTGCCGTGAGCAAGGCCTTCTGGTCAACGTCACCTTATTTAATTTTCACAATAACCTTAGGAGGTAGGTATTGATTTTGCCATTTAACAGATGAAAAAATTAGACTCAGAGAAGTAATCTGCCTAATATTACACAGCTGCTAATAATTAATAATAATAATAAAATAGCTAATACTTGTGTGTTGTGTGTCAGGCATTTTTCTGGAGGCTTTATGTGAATAAATTAATTTGATCTTCATAAAAGCCATATGAAGCACAGGCCATTATGATCCGCGTCTTATAGGTGAGGAAATTGAAGCACAGAGAAGTTGATAACTAGAAGGGCCCACAAGGGCACACAGCAGATAACTAGAAGGCCTCGCTGTGGAAGCCAGGCTGTCATGCTCTTAACTGGAGATGAGATTTGAACTGGGGTCTGACTCCAACGCCCACATTCTTTCCAGCCTGCTGAGACCCTACGTACTATTGCCCCCCAGTAACTTACCTGTCGGCTGTGTCCTGGGCTGGATAGGCTTGAAGGACTGGATTGTGACAAAGCTAGGCTGCTATTTTTCCCAACCTGAAAGACACCAGCGAAGCCTTACTCAGGTACATGAGCCAGCTTGGGAAAGATACCATGTGTTGCTAGGGGAAAGGACAGGGCTGCATAATAATGTCCTCATTCTCCTCACATAGATTTCGAACTCGTGTTTCCATTCTTAAATGGCAGAGAAAATGAAAACGTTTCAGGGGGTACCCTAATGCGCCTCTCATCCCAGAGGGAAAGCATAATGGAGAGGAACTCTTAATTCTGCTTCCCCGATGTAGACTGGGATTTTCATGGATGAGGACAGAGGCATCTGGCCAGAGGCCTGGCCCCTCCTGGGAGCATTTCACTCAGCAGACGGCCAGCTTTTCAACCTGTGGCCAGAGGGTTACACAAACTCATCCACCTCTGACCTCAGTGCCAGACCTGCCTTGTTTCCAGCCCTGACTCCCTTGGACCAGCTGGGGATAGAAGGCTGGGTCTTTTTCTGGGTCAGTTTTCCCAGCCAGGAGACACAGTGCACACCTTACTGTTCTTGAGAAAAAATAGCAAGATGGCACTGAGCTTCCCTTCAAGTGGGAGCCTGAGCTGGGTCCTAGGACAGCGCACTGGGCGTATGTGGGTGTGGCTGCCGGGCTCCTCCCCTTCCCGTGACTGCCCTTGGCTGGGTCCTCAGGTGAGTACCTTCTCATAGGCAGCTCCTGCCTCTGGCCTATGAAGAGCTGGTCTTCTACATTAACTGGACTTTGCATAAAAACATTTGCTTTACATTCAGTCTTCTTTTTGGTTCAATTGAATACCTCTGTGGCAAATTCTGGCTTTACACCTACCAGATCCAATTAATTGGTCCCCAAACATGTTTACCTTGAATTCCTCAACCTCACGCTATGCCCATCCCAGTCTCCTAAGAGAATCAACAGATTCCAAAGGCCTTTCCCCCAACACTTGGAAATCACTGGTGGTGACCCTGGCCTGGTGATAAGCACCCACCCTGCGTTAGAGAACCAACGCTGGCTAGACCCAAGGCAGCCATTAAATTCATCTTTTCTGGTTTCCCTCCTGATGAGCACTTGCTGGTGGAGGTTCGTCTGTTCCTTTCACCACTGGTGTCAACTGATCCCTAGTGTTTGCTAAACATTTCTTATGGTCCTGGAGACCAGAGTCAACAGAGCAACATTTACTCAATACAGAGGCATGAGGGTTAAGAGCCCAGACTCCAGAGCCAAATGGACTGGGCCTACATTCCAGCCCTATTTATTTGCTGTGTGACTTTGGGCATGTTGATTAATTTTGCTGTGCCCTGGCTCACTTCTCTATAAAATGGGGATAATAACAAGTAAAGATTAAATGAGGTAATACATCAGAAGTGCTTGGAACAGAGCCCATCCCCTAAGAAAGTGTTAGGTGCTAGAACTTACCGGAAACGGGTGACTAGCCTTGCTGCTCAGGGTGTGGCCTACAAACCAGTGCAGTGGCACTGCCTGGATGCCTGTTAGAAATGCAGCCGCTCAGGCCCCACCCCAGACCTGCTGACTCTGAATCTGCATTTTAACAAAGCCCCAGGGACTCATGTACACATTCAATTTTGGGAAATCCTGGCTGTGCCCTCCATCCTGACACTTGGAGGTGGCATCGACCAGCAGTTTAGCTTTGGAGTATGGCCTGAGGTTGCTGGTCCCCCTCCCCCTGCACCCCAGGAACTGGGGAGTCAGAATGGCAGCACATCTGCTGCAGCTGCAGACGTGTGCAAGTGCCCCGGGCTCTACTGAGAGGACCTATGTCTCCCCCTCTCTCACCTTGGCCTCAGTTGCAGCTTGTCTGGCCCTTGGGATCCAAACTTGCTGTTTTTCAAGTGTTTGTGATTTGTGAATCCCCCTCAAGATGTTCTCTTCGTGAGGTTTTAGAATTTCATATAAAGATGACACAAAACAATAAAACATCTTTTTAACAACTGCCTCTCATCTCTCCAAAGTCCTCATCTCCAGACGGGGCGGGGCTTAGGGTCCGGCCCATGTAATTCTGCGGCGGTAAACCTGGGGCTGCTGCTACGGTCTGTGCACGCTGCCCTGGCACTGTAAGGCACTGCGCAGGCCTGCAGACAAGGCCCTCCCGCCAGACTCCGCCCCTCCCGTTTCTGCTTGCTCCTCTGCGCTCAAAGGGCACCCGAGTCCAGTGAGGGTGGAGGTGGCTTTCCCAAGTAGCTTCCCCAGCCTGAGGAGAAGACTAGATTTGACGATGTGAACAGAGCTCAAGGGAAAGAAACACAGATTCTTCTTGGACCACACCACATTCCCCCAGCTTTCCTCACAATACACCCTCCTATTTATACAATGGCATGGAACACTTCTGTGCCAGTTGGTGTGAGTTACAATTTTACTTTAGGAGAAAAAGAGTTATATCAGGAGAAGGTGGGGGTCAAGGCAGCCAGGTAAAGTGAGAACAGTTACCTGGGAGCTGCAAGCACAAGCTACCACCCCCACGTGGGACCCCAGGTCATCCTGTAACCTGCCTGGGCCTTGGCTCTTCCTAAGGGGACTCCAATAGATCAGATAAAACTTCTTGGCATCAGAATTCTTTAATAAAACTGTCCTCAGAACCTCAAGATATAAAAGAGACAGAAGTGGAGTGGGGAACTCAGAATCTCTCTGTGCCTCAGTTTCCTCATCTGTAAAGTGATGACAATTGCACCAACTGCACTGGGTTGTTATGGGATTAAATGAATACTTGTGTAGCGCTTCGAATAGCACTTAGCGAGGGCTGTAGAAAGTATTTGTTAAATAAACTGCTCTCAGAGCAGAAGGGGACAATCGCCTATGGGGAAAACGAGACGAGAAGTCACGCTTGCATTACCTGTCTGACCCACCTGGCTAAGGGGCACTGCCCAGCTTCCCCTGCTCCCTGGGCTGAGAAGGTCTTGCCAGGAGGCCCCTGGAAGGATGGGTCCCTTACCTGCCGAGAGGAGGTGCTGTTAACGGGATCGGGCACCGGTGCGAGAAGGCTGGGTGGGTTCTTTTTGTGAACGCTATTCATACCAGGCATTTTAGTGATTTTACAGGCTTTGCTACTAGAACTCGAGTTCTTACGCTTTTTTCCTTCTGATTTGTCAAAAGAGAGGGTCAGAGAAGACACGGCATTGTGTGAGGCCAGAGAGAGGTCCCCTGCAAGGGAGGGCACCGAGAGGGCACAGGACTCACTGCTGCCGCCCACCATGCCCACGTGTCTCCCTATGTCCGCGGGGCCGCCGGGCAGTGAGGTCCGTCCTGAGGGCTCCAGTTTGGCACTGAGTGGGCTCACCCCATTGTTTGAGTTGTGCACAGACAGACTGTTATAGGGAGGGCCCGCCTGATAGGAGTTCAAAGCTGAACTGGCATTCAAAACACAGTTCTTTTTGTGGGGGCCTGACAACGGAGACGAGAGGGATGTCTGCAAGGAGAATGAGGAGGAGGAGGAGGAAGTCGAGGACTGAGGCTTCCTCTTTTTGTTACTTGGAGACTCGTCGCTACGGGCTGACAGGTCTTTGACTTTTGAGGATTTGCTGGTTTTGGTTTTGGATGGCTTGTGGGATGGGGAAGGGATGACGGCTGGTATCGGGGACACGGCAGATGGGGCCTTGAAGGTTGAGTCCATGATGCTGAGGGTTGCAGCCACATGAGGGAAAGCTGTGGTGTGTGACATGAGGGCGCTCGGGTCCGGCGATGTCACAAAAGCTGCGTTTGAGAGCATGGCTGATGTCATTATGTAAGAAGAGGTGAGTCTCGAGCTGATGGGAGCTGAAGGAAGATACACAGCACTGGGGTTGCTGAAAGGCTGTAAAACGGATGCTGGAACAGGGGTGGTGATGTGGGCTGCTGGCGAGGGCATGGGGCTATCTGCCGCAGGAGGGATCTTCCTAAACATGAGAGAAGAGTGAAAGAGAAACAGTAAGAAACAGGCTTGGCATTGCTCCAGAGGCTCGACTAAATGTGAGCATCAGGGCCACAGAGAAAACCCCAGTAGAACCAGACTATGGAAAATGAAGCCTTGAAGGATGGTAAAATCTGAATTATGGCCCTTCCCTATGGCTCCCCGCATTGCAATAGTCAGCAACCTATTTTTAAGCACTTTCTGGTTTTCAAATCCTTTTCTCCATGCTTGACCATTGGATAATGGCTGATCTGAATTCATGAATAAAAGGCGAATGTTATTTAGAATATAAATTTCCCCAACAGTATTCCACTCCTACTTTTTTTTTGGAGTGATGAAGGTGGTTTTTAATGAGAAGTGGTCATTTCACACTTAGGTCCTGGCTTGATGAGGACAGGGCTTTGCCTCTTGCACACATGGGCCAGAGCGCCCCCCTGTGCCCCTGCAGCCTCTGTCCACTTCCTGTCAGAGCTTCCCAGCCTCCTCCTGTCCCTGCCTCTCAACCCAGCTCTTCGCTTGAGGCAGAATGAGAAACACCCCTCTCCTTACAGGCCAGCCACCTCCTGCATTTCCTGTCTGCAGCCTCTGGTTTACTCTGGAGAAAGGTATTTCCATGTTAGCTTGTGGCTGTTAGCTCCTATTGGCCGGGCTACGGAGGCCACAGGGCAGTGGAGGGTTGGGGCTTGGGAAATGATGGGAAATGATGGGAGTTGTCAACTTGCCCAGACTCAGGACTGATTTTTTTCCTGTGCACTGCACCCTTCACTCAGTGGAGCTATAATTGGGGTGTGCTGCCCTTCGACAGGTCTTCTTGTCCATGTGTTAGGAATTGGTAAGTATAGACACCCTCGTTTAATCCAAAGAGAGGGGTCAGGAATTTCTAGTTTGTTCTGAAGATCAATGCAGGGTATGGGCACAGGAGACCATACGGATGGGGAAGGTCTTCCTGGAGGTTGGGGGTGCCTGGGAGCAAACCCCATGCTTCTTACACTCCGTGGAGCCAAGGCCAGCACCAGGCAGTGGGCCACTTCTGGGGCCTCCCTGCAAACTCCATCTTTTCACTTGTGCTGGAAACAGCTCCTCCTTCCAAACCACGGCCTGGATTGATGCTGATGTTACTTTGGGGAGGAGCACAGAGGCCTTGGAATCACCACTTGTTCCTGATTTTGCAGGAAAAGATGCTGAGCTCAGAAGCCAGGTAAATATTAAGCCGGCTCTTTCCTGTCTCTCACCTTGCCCCCCCACCCCCAACTCATGTCCCCTGAAAGTATTTCCAGCATAGCTGGGGCTCCCCAGCAGTTAGGAATTTGCTCTTCTTCTTCTTGGAAAGCAGCACTTGGAAGTGGGCAGGCCGGGGACCTGCACCCTGGGAGCTTGCAGCAAGGTGTGAGGTGGGGCTGCTCCAGTCCCTGCTTTCCTGGGAGGCTACCTTCCCAGCTGTGGTATCAGGGAACTCTGGAAAGAGGCCCTGCCGAGAAGGAAATGCCTCTCTTAGTTCTGCTCTCTTGGAGGAATCAGAGGAATCTGAATATAGAAGCACAGAGTCCTTGAAAAATATCAAAGCGAGGAGATCAAAGAGAAGAGAAAAATGTTGCCCAACCCAGTGTGGCCATGATGGTGTTTGAAAATCTACTTTCTCTTAAGCCTAAAGAATGTTGAAGATCCCGTCAGCACTACTTAAGTGCTCTATTGGTACTTACTGCAATGAATGAATGAGTGAACAAATGAATGGATGATGGGTGAGTGGATGGGTGAGCAGGTGAATTCTCAGCAGCAACATAACTATGCATGCCGGGCAAGGACTCCCATAATCAGACCGGGAAGGTTAAGCACACCCTTAGAACTGCCTGGTACTGCACACCCCTTCCCAACAGCACCGCGGGACATCTGTCAGAGTACACCGTGTCAGCACACCTGCCCTGCTGTCTGCGGCCTGGCTGTGGCACTGCAGGCCTCCCGCTCAGTCTGTCCTCGGCTCAAGTTTCTTACCAGAGCTACAGTCTGGGTAGAAATATATGTGGGCAGAGGCCTGGCAGTTACTTGCAATACAAAGTTATTTACAAATACCAAATGGCTCATGTAGAGAGGACCCCATTCAATGACCTTAACTGGAATCTACTCCGAATGGCCCAATTTGTAAATTTCCCATTTAATAGTATAAATATATGCTTCAGCTTGTGCTGACAAGCCGAGCTGAAGTCCTCAGTCTTACCCGGCTGACACTCAGGATTAGGACGGGGCCTATTTTTCAGCACACTTTCTCTCCCTTTCCTTCCTCTTGCATTGATCATAAGTGGATAGCAGAGGCAGGAGGGGAGAAAGGGCAGGGAGAAGCAGGGCAAGGGCCGCATGGCCGCTCACTGTCCCCGGGAGCCCCTTCCCCTCACCCCCATGTTAAGCAGTTTATGTGTTTTCCTTGGGGCTGAACGGCAGTGGATTTCAGCTTTGCAGGCTGTGCCCGGATTAAGCTTTGCTCACTGGCATAGGGACGTCCCATAAAAAGCCCACAGATGCGAATAAATTACTGACAGTGCCCATCCTCCCCTGCCAGCTGGCATGGAGCTCCAGATGCTGACCTGGCTGAAAGAGAATACTGTGTTGGCGTCTCCTGATGCAGAGTTAAATGCTTGTTAAAGAAAAAAGAGTCTTGGCCGTTCCTTTTCTTCCTAATGTCTTCCACGCCCCCATCGGCTGCCATCCCTCCAGGTTCGGGCCCGTCGGGGCCTGGGGTTTGGGCAGCGAGGTTGAGAGGGCAGCGGGGTGCTACGCTCTCCAGAGTTGACACCCAGGCAGCCCCAATGTTGCTCAGTGACAGCAGATTGGTTAGGCAAGTCCTGAAAAGGGGGGAGGGACCTGATGCCCTGTGGCTCGGGTTTCTGTGCCTGAGGAGGAAAGGAATATGGAGCTTGAGCTGACAGGACACCAGGTAGCGAAATACAGATCAACACATTCCTGCCATGTGTCCAGGATTTACACTTCCACAACACAGGAGAGCAAAGAGCTGTGAGAATCACCAGGGCTGGCTGCCATCTCAGGGGAACCATCTCAGAAGCATACATCACCGAATAACCGCAAACAAGGTAAACCCGCATACAGCGCCCATTTGTAGCTGTTTAGAATGGACACAGGTAGGTATCAGGGTGCCTTTTAGACATAGCGGGCAGTCACTTAAATGGGAAGAAACGGTAAGCTTCTCTTGTGGCCCTTTCCTACTTTACAGGAAGTGTTAATATTTAGTCCTAAATCCACTATGAGAGTTTACTGCAGACACAATGGGGCTTCCTCCTCCTAGAGTTCAGGCCTGGAAGCTCTTTGGGCATCATGGTGAAAAGGGGCTGAGATGCCACAGCTGCCTGGGAGAGAGGAGGAAACCTGAGAGAAGGGTAAGTTTTGAGTTCTGTTCTCATCCCCACTGTCAGTCTCCCATTTCTCAGGAATCCCTTTCTCGCCTTTCCCGGGCTTTGCTGGGCAGGGAGAGGGGTTCAGAGTTGCCTTTCCTGAATCATCTGGGCCTAGACCTGAGAGATCCATGATTCTAACAGGTTATGATATCTTAAGAGGAGTGGGGGTGGGGGTAGCCAGCAGGCTGGCCTTGCTTTATCGAGGGGCCAGAACAGCAGTGCCTCATGTGCTGGGCTTCGAGAGGGCCTAGCCTGACATGCCTTCACAATAGCATTTTCCTAAGTCAGGAAGGTTTCCTCCCCTTTTTATAAATCTCCTATGAAAATGTAAATACATTGAAGGTGTTAGAGAATAAAGGGGCATTAGAGAAATGGAATGTAAGCTTGGGTTTAGGTTAGAGAGAAGTGTAAGCGAGGTGAGGAGAGAGTTCTAGGGAGGTGGGAAGGGCCCGAGACAAGCTTAACCAACTTCACAACATCACTCAGGATCGGCCCTGTTGGCCGCTAAACATATTGTTTTCACAGGACATTAAACAATTAGAAATTGGTCCGTGACCACTATGAAATTTTGAGTATTGACTTCATAGCTTTAACATTACAAACAGAGCATATTCTTTATATCCTTAGCTGTCTTTAGTCATAGCAAAAAGGCTCTTTCACACTGTTAAGTAAATAAGATCTCATCTAATACCTTTTTCATTTAGAAGGTTACCAACACAAAAATGATCTCCAGAGAAGACAAGGCATAGAATACATCGTATGTGTCTCTGACAAACTGTAGGCAAGCCATTAAGAAGAGCTGACATTAAAGAATTAATCATGAATCCTGCTTCAGAGTCATTTTGTTCTATGAAAAGCCAATTACTGATATTCATTTAGAAAGCTGAGGTTCAGATATTTGTGGGGCAGCTCTGATCTTATATTGCACAAAAATGGCTCACTTACTTCCACATCTGTGAATTCAAGTGTTTTTCTACCATGGAGTTTAGTGCGAATCGAAAACGATCCCATCTTCTGTCAAACACATAGTACCCTCGTCCCATGAGGCGACTCCCGAATGAGCAAAACTGTGAGAAAACAAATTTTAATTTTGATTACAGGTTAATAAGCGAATATAAACCATACAGAGAAAAATAACATTTGCATAAAAACACACAGGGGTATAATTTGACTCAAAATAAAGAAGCAAATAGTACTGAGGCCAAAAATACTTCTGTGGTGCATCAGTTTGAGCTCTAGATTTTCTGCAGAACCTCACGTTATGACTCAACAATAGTGCTGTTCAAATTTATGTGGCACCGAGGGCTACCTTCTCTGCATGCGGGATTAAGCCAGCATTTTAGGTTAAAAAAACCCCCAAACCACACAAGGAGCAGTTAGGGTGATTTTTCAGCACCACCTGCGTATCAAATCATCCATCTTCTGAAGGAACTTGGTGGTTCCTTGCTTCTCATCATAGTAATGGAAACACCTCGTTCTAATGTCTTGCCGACTGGCCACACCTTTCCTATCCGTTGTCAGCAGAGCCACTTCACTTCTAAGCAGGCTAAACTCCTCCTTTCATCATCCTGACCTCTCCTCCCCTCCTATCAGTACCTGCAGGCTGCCCTGGGACACATCCCTGCCTCGAAGCTTCCATGTATGCTGTTCCCTCCACCTGCCATGTTCTTCCCTCTTCTCTGTAAATCCCAACTCTTCCCACTCTCAGTGCCCTAATCAAGACTCTCATTTCCAATGGCCTTTATCTGACTGACCTTGCCACTTGAACCCCACAGCACACCTACTGCAAACTTCATTATACCATGTTTCCCTGAAAATAAGACCTAACTGGAAAATAAGCCCTAGCATGATTTTTCAGGATGACATCCCCCGAACATAAGCTCTAATGTGTTTTTTGGAGCAAAAATTAACATAAGACCCAGTCTTATTTTCGGGGAAACACGGTAGTATTTCACCTTGGAGCACTACCTGGGTTTTTTATGTTGTATAATGCCTACGTGCCTGTCTTGATTATAAGTGTATAAAGGCCAGGGACCTCAGGCTCTTCTTCATTATGAGGAGGTAGGGATTTGGGCTAAATGATGGATTGGTGAGCTAAGGTTCCACAAAATGTTTAAATCAAACCATCACATTTAAAACATATGGCTGAAATATGGGAAGTCAGATGTTTAATAAACATCATTTTATTACGATGTTAGGACAACCAGAAATGCAAGAAACAGCCTCTGAGAAGGTGACATTTGGCTGGTCTAGAGCTCAGACGAGTCTGCAAATGACTCTATAACTCAAATGCCGCTTCTCCCCCCACCCCCAGGCCTCCAGCAGCTCCTGGCCTCCCTCCCAGACACAGTGCTGGATTGGCACTCGTTCCACAAACCCTTCCTGGAACCAGCCTTTAGAACAGTTCTCAGGAGCAAATGCAACACCTTCCCTTTGTTTCATTTCTGCTTATGTTTTGGGGGTTTTGCATTAAAATCTTGCCACCCATCAAATCTGGTACTCCTGATAAAAAACTTTTTTCTGTACTTTCATGTTAAGTGCTTGCTGACTAAGCAAGAAGCATACAAAGGGAACTCTCCAGTGTGGAAGCTGGTCCCCAGCATCATGTGGGAGCCATTCCAGGTCTAGACATGTTTCTTCCTTCATCCCAGATGCTAAAGACACACTTAACGAGTTTTCATTACAAAAATGACTGAACATATCAATTGACCATGAGAGACAGGACAAAGCAAAGAAATAAATCCATGACCTTCCCATTTAAATCAGCAAAACATTATGGGCACACATATCCGCCATGCCCAGAGTTGAGTGAATCCTCTGTAGCCTGGCAGCTTGTCATTTGGACAAACATTTGATGTGCTCCAGAGTCTGGCCTGCTCGTAGAACCCGGTCTCTCTTTCAGACTTGGAAGCTGGAGGCACCTTTTTGTCTGTTATCTGTGTCTCTGTTTTCACAGAGATGCAAGGCCAGATGCCCTGAGAGGGTCTTGTTCCTGATCGCATATTATGCCCTCAGCAGAGCTGTGATCTTCAGTGTGTTGGCCACTGGGGCAGACCCCACAGGTCTCCAGTCTCATCAACTACCACCCCTCCCTCCTCTCCCTGCCTTTTCATTGCTAACAGAACCACACTTTTGTTCTGATATTTGACATGGAGCAACGAGCAGGGAAGGTGGGTCTCTTCCTGGAACCTTGGGAGGTATTGTGGCTGGCTCCATCTTGGGACAATGCAATCCCATCCTTCTATGCCATTGAGTGGTATAGGGGTGGGTACGTGACTCACTTCTGGCAGATGTAAGGGCAAGTCTGCTAGAAGTTCACAGGAAGATTTTCTTCCCTATGAAATGATGTAAGATGGCACCTTAGGACTCCCCTTCTGTTTGTGTCTCTCCATCTCGTGTAGAATGCTGCTGGGTGAAGATGGGATATTGGAGCCGTGGCAGACACAATGAGATCATGTGTGAAAGGTAAAGAGGGTTGCAGAGATTCTCCCCCAGTTTGGAACCACCTACCTCTAGACTTCTTGTTACATGAGAGAATTAAGTAACTGCAGTGCATGCGCTGTATGAGTTGGGTTTTCTATTACTGGCAGTCAAAGGCATTTCTAATTATCCGTCACTATTTCGGAATTAGCCAAGAGCCAAAGTCTCAGGCTATGGGTGAACCACAGGTCACCATCATTCCTAGCAACAGGAAGTGAAGTTGGCCTTCATTCATCTCATAAACAGAAAGGAGGAGGAACTCACTCTATCTTGATGCAGGATTGATTTCACCTGCATAGTCGTGAGCTCTAAGAAGAGTCTGGGCTATTCCTGTAGGGCTCAAGGTGGCAGCAGAGCAAACCAGCCGTGGGGTCCAACATGCCAGGCCCCCAGCATTCAGCCCTGTGATGGTAGCACCAGCATTCCCTTCTCAAGTGCTCATCCAGCAAACATAAACAAGCCTCCAGCTCATGCCTCCTTATGCTTCCCACCCTGATTTCAACGACCTGAATTGTTAAAGTGGACTCTTTAACAAGAGAAAGGATTGGGAAGAAATTGACCTTTCTGTTCATCAGCAGTCATGCTGACATGAAATGCCTTCTCATTTCCTCATCTCTCTCTCTCTCTCTCTCTCTCTCTCTCTCTCTCTCTCTCTCTCTCTCTCTCTCAGTACCGGTGCCATATGGTCACACTGACTAATAACAATAAAACTCCGAACCAACAGGGGAGGGAACCAGCCAGGGCTGGCACCTGGCACACTGCTAAGACAGACGGTTCTCAACGCAGGTGAGCTAGACTAGTGACTGTTGAAATCAGAGGCTCTGTTTTCAGATGGGCAAAGCCGGAAGGTCAGCTCCCCAGTGCACTTATATAAACACCATTTCTCAAGCATTATTGCTTCAAGGTGGACCACATACTCAGGTGTTTAAAGGATTGTAATCAGCTGGGTGACCTTTCCTTTCCTTCTGTGACCCTCAAGGGTATTCCTGAGGCAATCATTCAACCTCAGGGTAAGCCTTTCCGTAAAACACTCTCCTGACGATCTCTCCTTAGAAAAGTGTGCCCCGCTGACACAGTCGCTTAAATGCCCACAAAGCACAGGGGAAAAATGTACACAGGGAAACAGCAGGTGGCCTACCGCAAGAGGTCTGGGGTGGTGGGTGGAGAACTGACAGTCTAACTTCTCGGATTCGTCGGCTCCGTCCATCTCCCCTTCATCACTCGACAGTCGGCTGGCGAGGTCACCTCCAACTGGGGGCAGAGGGAGTTCCGGAGTGTAGCCACTATGATTTGAAGATGTGCTGCTGCTTATGCTGTTTGCAGATGATGGTCTAAGGGCAAGAGAGGACAAATAGAATAAGCTTTTCTGGGGAGACAAGGCTCCCCCAGTTTAACGGAGCTCAGAACGCAGCCCAATTATTCTTCCCAGGTCCATGCCACTCTGCATCAGGAAAACATTCAGGTTGAGAAGGTTAGCAGTGGCCAGCTCTCTATAGATCCGCTGGGCCTGACGTTCTGCACTGCTTGAATTCAGGCACGAGGGAAAATGCCAGCAGTGTAAGCGGAATGTAAAATACAGTAATGTGATAGAGAGTTAATTTAACTTAAAATGAGTCTTCCATGAGATCAGTTATAACTATTCAACCATTTGCATATAATTTGTATTACCATATATAGTTCCTTCTCTTCGAAAGCGGAACTTGACAGGTAGATCAACTAGGTAAACAAGTTCAAAACAGTTGACAAAATATCGGTGATGATGAAAGACAGTCCTAGAAACACTTTTTTTTGCTATTAAACTACGGCTTTATGAAATTGTTATCATACTGATGACATGGAAGCATGAGAAAAGCTTTTGTCCCAGTGATGGAGCCACAAGTCCCTTACCCCACAACCAGGCCAGTTTCTTACTATCAAGCCACATGTAGTCATGTAGTCTAATTGTGTCTTCTGAGGATGAATGTTTCCATTTAATTTTTGACAAGCCACTGGCAAGGTTGGCTCATAGTAGGTGGTAAAGAAATGTGTTTCTCAATGAAGGAATAAATGAATTTCATGTGTATAAATTATCCAACAGATCTCATCTCAATTATGGCTCAGCTTGTAGAAAAGCAATGTCACAGTAAGAAGTAGTACTACATACTTCCCAAGCAATAAAAAACAAAACAAGGCAAAAACAAAAAACAAACAAACACATCCACATCAGTAGAAGAGAAACAGTCAAAGTTAGTTATCAGTTGTTTTTACTGCTTCTCTATTTTCATCAGGGGATTAGCCAGGGAGAAAGGGAGAAAAAGAAGTTTTGGGGGAAAAAAAAATCAAAATCCTTAAAAAAATTAGTTTTCTGCATACTTCCTTGAAAGCTGCCCCTGCAAGTCACATGAAGCAGCACTGTTGATTTGCCTCCCTTCTCCCTCATTTTCACTCTGGATTCTTTGTTACTTTGAAATCTTTCTAGGTGTCAAATACCTGAGTTCAAACTGGATCCCCAAAGCACAGTTATTTAAAAATAAAGCCATAAAGGCAGAAACAACCCAAATGGCCACCAGTAGAAGAACGGATACACAAAATATGGCATATCCAAACAATGGAATATTAAGTCTTAAAATGGAATGATTTTTTTTGTAAGGAATGAAGTATTGATACAAGCTACAAAATGGAAGAATCTTGAAGACATTATGTTAAGTGAAATAAGCTGATCACAAAGGACAAATGTTATATGATTCCAATTATATGAGGCACCTAGAATAGTCAAATCCATCCAGACAGAAAGTAGAACAGTGGTTACCGGGTGCTGGGAAGGGGGAATGGGGAGTTGGTGTTTAATGAGTACAGAGACTCGGTATGGGATGATGAAAAAGTTCTGGAGACGGACAGTGGTGATGATTGTACCTCAGTGTCAATGTACTTACTGTCACTAAACTGGACATTTAGAAATGGTAAATTGTATTATGCATATTTTACCACAATAAAAAAAAAAACACACACGAAAATACCCCAAACAAAGCCACAGGTAATGTTTCAGTGTTATTGCAAGAACTCTGTTAGTATGACAGTTTATTATTGACTGTCACCTTGCCATACATATAAAACACAAAGATGTCATTGCTGCTGCATGTCAAAAGTCACCAGTCCAAAGACACATCTCCCCGGCTGCATTCCCGGAGACTGACTCTCCTGTACCAGAAGGGGCAACCACACTCTTGCCTCTTTAGAGCCCAAATAGTAAAACAGTTTTGATAATGCTGAAACATATTCAGAAAGAAAACAGCATATATAATCCTGCCACTCAAGATCAAATGCTATCAGATTTTGATTTAAATCCTTCCAGACTGTACTGTGCATACATAGGCACCTGCATTTTTAAGCAAGAACTGGATCAGACTGTGCATACTACTTTGCGACATGCTTTTTTATTAAACCTAATGAAGTAGAAATCTTTCCATGTATAGAACTATATAATCATTTGTAATATTCCCCAGTATTCCATAATATGGATATTTCCCACTTTACTTAACTAGTCTATTGATGGACATTTAAGTTGTTTCCAAACTTTCTAGTAGGCTCTTTTTGAAGCCTTCCTCACTATGACAGGACCTCCCTGTCCTGCAGGAGATAGAAGTG
Organism: Rhinolophus sinicus; assembly: GCF_057876585.1. NCBI lineage: Eukaryota > Metazoa > Chordata > Mammalia > Chiroptera > Rhinolophidae > Rhinolophus > Rhinolophus sinicus. The sequence goes on from NC_142504.1 coordinate 49,005,251, forward strand.
AGCTGGATTTTGTTAAGTGTGGTCATAGTGTCATGGTTATATAGGAAAATATCTTTATTTTTTAAGGATCCATTTGGAAATCTTTAAAGAGCCATGATACCTGCAATGTATTTCAAAATATATCATTAAAAAATATAGATGAAGTAAATATAATTGTAAAACCTTAATATGACAATTCTTAAAACTAGGTATAAGGGTGTTCATTATATTTTTCTCTTTTCTGTACATGGGAAAATTTTAATAACAAGAATTAAAAAGAACCAAAAGAAAAAAGAAAAGAAAGTGAGCTAGTTGTACAGGTATGTGTCAAAAAGTGGCTGAAGAACTTCCTGTTAAATGGGGCAGGTGGATCAAACACACTTATCTCCTCTCCCTCCCAAAAGCCTACTAAAATCACAGTAAAGGAATAAAAAAGGCATTAGCCTCAAAGAACAAAAAGATCAGCAGAAATATGGTGATAGCTAATGGTGATGACTTCCTAACCTCCATTTAACCCCCAAACCAATAACAGAATCTTATTCATTTTACTAATAATTGGCTTGGAAAAAGGCATGAGAAAAAAAAAAAAAAGTGTTTTTTTGGGGTGGGGGAGGGCAATGCTTTTGCAAAGATTATTTTCACCTTTAAAAGAGATTCAAGGAAAAGATGGTCTCCACCTTCACTGGACCTTGTTTTATCTGGATGTGCCCGAAAGTGCTAAAAGACTGAAGACTGTGGAATGAAAGGGGCAGAGAAGAAGAGCCAACTTCTGATCTCTGGGGGCTGGTGCCCTTTTACCTCTGGACTTCTTGTTACATATGATAAGAAGTTTCCTAATTATTTAAGTGTTTAGTAAGACTACGTTTGCTGCTGCTTGTACCTGAAGAATCCCAACGGATGTAAGTGTGAACAAGAGATTTTAACATATTTTTAGAAGACAGAATGTGGCTGGAGAAGTGTTAACTGATGGCAAAGGAGCTGACCTACAATAGAACCTCTGAGAAACAGGGCACCGGGAGCTACCTACAGCTGTAAAAGTCATGGGTGAGGTGAGGACTAAACATGGCTGGAGAGTTGAAAGTCTTAATATGTGGTAGTTGGACCTACAGGTCATCACTACTACCTCACACAGCCAGGTTACTCACCATCTGTCAGGAACCCTTCCCCCAACCCCCATCAGCTCTCCAAGAGAACAAAGGCTTACTTTCCAGAGTAATTGAACTGGAAAGACTCTAGACATGGGGCCAACAGGCTCAGCAGAGATCAGGAGTAAGGCACAGGGCTGGAAACAGGGTGAATGTGGGCTATCCCTAGTCAGACCCTTAGTCAGTGCTCCCAGAATGCCTATTTCCAGGCACACCACCAGGCAGGGTTCTTCCCTTGAGAAACTGAATGACACCAGAGAAAGGGCTTCCAGATCTTGCCTCTGGGAATCCTCCAGCAAAAGGATGATGGGTGACATGATGACCTTTTGGTTGATAGTTCCACACGTAGACTTCTCATCAGCCTGTTGGAGCCTCTCTTCTACATATGAGTGGATAGGGATCATTAAATATTCCTGGAACATTTCCAACACGAGACTGACCAACCAAATACCAACTGCATACACCAAAAAAACAAACAAACAAACAAACAAAAACCTGGAGGAAATGAAGATAATGAAGAAAAGAGAAAAGCTAAAAAAACCTATCTTCACAGATGTTAGAATGGTATTATCTTTGCAAAATGATAGTATCTCATAGGATACTATAAGAAGCAATTGGATAAAAAGACCCAGACTCTAAAAACTAAAAAAGTGAGTCATAAATTGATTAATATACAGTTTTGAAGGTTAAAAAAAATCTTTTAGAAAATAAAATCTTTCAGAAAGTGGAATAAGAGATTAAGAGAAACAACAGGAGAAAAAAGGTAAGAGAATGAAAAGATCATAGAAAAAGGTCCAACATCCAACTAATAGGAAGTTAAGAACAAGAATAAAGACAATAATAGTAGGGAGAAAATTATCCAAAATGTAACATAGGAAAATATCCCAGAAACAGGTGTTTCCAGATTCAAAGGATTTACTGCATGTCTTAGTACCACAAGTGAAAAAAGACCTACAGAAAGAGCAAGCCCTGCGAAATTTCAGAGCCCCAGGCTTCAGAGATAAAAACTGGGCATTGCAAAGAAATAGGAATCAGAATGATATTAAACTTATCAAATAAAAACCTTTGAAACTAGAAGCCAATGGAGAAATGTCTCCAAATTCTGCGGGGAAATAATTTTCAATTTAGTTACATACTCAGAGAAATTATCAATTAAGTGTGAGAGTAGAATAAAAACATTTTCAAGTATGTAAGGATTCTAAAAATTGACCTCCCTTGCACTTTTCACAGGAAGCTAGTGGAGGAGACATTCCATCCAAATCAAGGAGCAAACCAAAAGAAAGGGAGGCAATGGGACCCAGGAAACAGGTGCTCTAGGACAGAAAAGGTAAAGAGTTCCAAGGAGAGCAGGAAATACTGGTTTTCATTCTAAGTGTTCGGTACTGTTTGATTTTTAAACTATGTGCCTGTAGTACTTTGGTTAGAAAATGAAGTTTAATTAAAATAAAATGGTTGAAACACTCAATAGTAAGCTCCAGTTGCCAGATAAAAAAGAGGAGACGAGGGGAGGAGAATCCTGGAGAATGAAGATGAGCATGGAGACTGTCTGCTCTGGAGTAGAACTGGATCTGAGAGCAAAGGCAGAAACATGAATGAATGATGGTGTGCAGATGTGTACACAGGCACACTGAGAAAGAGCTCTGAACCTTTTCCTTTTTAGGCTTGTTTCATTCAGGATATAGGCATCCTCCTGCTGCTGATGGTTTCAAGACCTCCAAGTTTTGATCGCTGAACTCTAGGGTGGGACTTGGAGGGAAGGAGTTTGCTGGAACCAGCCTATATCTCAGAAAAAAACAAGGCTTGGTAAGGAGTGATGGAGAATGGGACAACCAGTCATGAGAAAATGTTGAAAAAGTCATTCAACTTAAAGCTGCCATCCGCCCTTTCTCCCGCATCACTACATCATCCATCCCCTCTCCACGTACCAGTTTGATCTAAAGACTATGTATGTGATGATGGTTCCTTTCAGTTCCACTCAGGGAAGCTTAGAGAAAATCCCCACCCCTACCGCTTCAAGGAGGCGTGAGCATCAGTCTGTCTGAGTGCTTTGGGGAAGAGAACGCAAGGCAACTGACCTTCACTGAGTCCCTACTATGTGCTAGGCGTGTCGTACATTTTCTCGTCCAAGTTACCCACTGCCTTATGTGCATTTAACTATTATCTACATTTCGCAGATGAGGAAACTGGTTGCAAAGCTAAAGGTGGAAATGAGACTTGACTCTGTGTGACTTCAAAGCCCCCCATATTGAGACATGAATGTAGAAAAAGCACAGAGACAAACATACGTCAATGAAAGAAAAGGCTTACAGTTTGGCAACAACACTATCTTAATTAGTCATAAGTGAAGTTGCTTTCACTCCAAATTCATCTCTGCCCCCTTTTCAGGTACTAGGACTTTCTGCCTCTCTCCCTGCTGCCCTTGTCAGTCTAAGATTCAATGGATTTTGCCATTTTACACTTTAAGACTAGATGTGTGAGCATCCTCAAGACAGATGGGAATGTGCCCCGATTTTGTCAGCATTGGCTTCCACAGCTGACCTTCTCCCCTCCCTCCCAGGGGCCAGAGCCTGGCTTGTCAGCCCAGCTCAATCTTCTGTTCTCCTTTCCTTTTCCAACAGAGACCTGATGGGTATAGCTGCACTGGTCATCCATAGCCCTTGGGCTCTTTGGGACAAGTCATGTGTCGCCTTAGAGTTGGGGGCAAAAAAAACAGAGCATATAGGTATGTTATTTAAGGGCCCCCAGGTTGGGGGACAGAAGCCAAGAGGATGGGCAAATGAAAACCAGGTACCACCAAGGACTGCATTTACTCACATTGCTTTCCCATCGAATACCACTACCACTTACTAACTGCTACCATTCATTCAGTGCTTAGTGTGAGTTTGGTACTTTATCTCACTTAATTCTTCTTATCTCCATTTTACAGAAGAGCAAATTGAGGCTAGAGAGACTCACCAACATGACAATGTTCATCTAGGTAGTAAGCATGGAGTTGAGATATGCACTTCCAATCCTGTTTCAACCCATGTTAGCTAACTTTAACTTTTCCAATTCTTGACCCAAGTTCCTTTTTAGGAACCCCTAAAAAGAACGGACTGCAATTCAAGAATATGAAAGCTAAAATATTTTCAAGGTTACCAAAACAATATGTAAGAAATAAATTCACACATGTTAGTATTTCCAACAAAATGAATTCACGATTGGGAAGAGATAATGATAATTCTATTCACGTATGATAATTTTTGTTGGCCAATTATAGATTAGTGTTATTGAACTATCTATTATATGTATCATTAATATGAGTAAAATAAAAATTTTAAGGTTTATGTGATTATAATATGAAACTCTGATCATGCTTTTTCAATCTCTGATTGCATGGGGTTTCATCCTAATCTAAAACAAGTGAAAGAGGATGTTATTCCCCACTACCATTGGACCAGAGTCCACCCGAGTTTTCTGGGGCCTATATCAACTTTGAAAAGCATCCTCAAAAATTACTGTTACCAACATTTGCAATGCTCTCCTCTGCCTCCCCCTTCTTTTCTGAGATGTCCCTTTTGTTGGTTAACCTCACTGTCTTCCTTCTGCTTCTGTAAGAGAACAGAACACCTGGCCTTTCTCTATTCACAGATATTCCTCTGAAAACTAAACCAAAAAGGAACAGAAAGAAGGTATTAAGGCTCTATTGCCTGTTTTACTTTTTAACAGCTCTCTGCTGGCTTCTCTGTTAAGTCAGGTACCACTGCTCAGGTGAGAAGTGCCTTCACCAGTCAAAATCGATAGAGAAATGTACAACAGAAGAGGGTTTTCAAACTGGGTTCCCTGAAGTCCTTGAGGAACACGAGGTGATCCTTCAGAGGCCCCGGGGGACAGAGGGCTCTAGGTACATGTGTGATGAGAACAGAGCTGAGGGGCTTCAGGTAGAGGCAGGTCTGCTTTTATATTGGATCCACGTAAGGGTTTGTGGGGATGAGAAGTTCTACAGACACAAAGAAGTTGGAACGTCACAGTATAAAGAATTGAAGCCCTTCCTGGAAGTTTGGAACAGAACTGTCTCTCCACTCTAAAGCAAGGGTAATATATTTCACCAACATCCGGTATTATTGTGTGAAGGAATTATAAAATGAGCTTGCAAAATGAGGGGCAGCAAGGAAAGTGGCATGTAAAAGGATGACAATATGACAATGGTTTTGATGATGGAAATGTGTGTGGGCTGTGATTCCATCTGACTGTGTCCTCCTGAATGCCTGAGGCTGAGGCTGGCCATTCTTACAGAGGGACTCGGGCTGTCAAACTGGGTCAGGCGTGTACCAAAGCGGAAAGATATGAGGATGAGAACCTGGTAGACGAGGAACAACTGCCATCAAGTATTTGCTTTGCTTTAAAAATCAACTCCTTCCCCCTCTTTTACAATGATGTTCTCTTAATGCCTCCCTGCTGACTGGACCCTTTGAGACTCACACTGTATGCATTAAAAATCATCAGATAATACGAGGAGCTGTACTTCTCATATTGCATGTTTCCTTTTTTATGACGTTACGGATATTCGACTCTTATCTCATCTTCTAAACTCTAAATAAGTTCTTGAAAACCAGGATCTAGTTTCATTCATCTCTGTACCCCTGCCCGAGAATACCTAACACAATACCTTGCTTACAGAGTAAGCACTCAATGAATATTTTTGAATGAAAGGTTCCCTGTCCTATTACCTAGAAATTGGTTTGCTGCTCAATATAGCACTTTACTTCCCATCAAAACAGACATGTGTGGATTGAAAACTGCTCTTAATCCAAATAGGGTTTAATTCTCTTTTCTGTTCTTTCCTTTCTGTCTAGGACAACCAAATAAAATCCCAGACAGGTAGGCTCGGCTTTCTGGGGGTGCAGGGAAATATATGGACAAAAACCCTTGGTTATGCCAATTTTCCCTTCACCTGGGTCATCAGAGCGTTGCAGGGAAAATTTACAAAACAGTATGTCAAATGGGCTCCCTAGTGTGCTGACTACCCATCCACTCAGGTTTTCCCCACTCCCTGCTCCAGTAATGTTCAACTATTATAAAAACCGAGACAGCCAGGAAATTGTCTGGTGGCTAATGTGTCATCCTTCCAGGTCTTTCTTTCCACCTGACACTTGTTCTGATATGGGTCTGCTATGAAGGATGACAGCCGTAAAATTCACTGACCACTGTACAGCAGGCCCTGTGCTGAGCCCCTTCTGCCCATTATCTCATTTAAACAGCAAAACTGCCTTATAAGGCAGGACTATTACCACTTCCATTTGACATGTGATCAGACCACGCTCGCCTCGGCAAGGCAGAGTCACTTGACCAAGGACTCTGGGCATCTGGCGGCACAGTGGGACTTACCTAGGAAGCACTGAGTTAGGTGGCCTGGATTTTGCAGGGGATGCGACTTTAGGTTCTGGCGCAGAGCTCCCTGAAGACCCTGGCAGAGAGTCCTGCGCCGGCCCGCACTGGTTTGGAAGTACTTCCCTTGTAGGAGTCAGGAGATGCTCTTTATCTTTAACTTCTTTTTCCCGGGACTTGGCTTTGTGTTCTGCCAGAAGAAGGTCAAACTGCTTTTTCCGGCCCGGGACTGCCCTCCGATGGCTAAGTGAATGTGTCTAAGGAGAAGAGAGATGAAAAGCACAGCCTCTTTGATCAGCACATAAACCTGCTTCCCCAGGCCCTTCGTTTCAGAAACAACAATTCATGGGAATTTAGAGGTGCTTGAAAAGTCAACTTCAAGGCAACAGCTCCCGTTCTGTGGCTGGGAAGAGGCAGAGACCACACAAACGCAACCATGCCCTACTCTCCTGGCGTTAAGAAGCCAAAGCTGCCTCCAAAAAATGGCCCACGATGACGAGCTTCAGCGCAGAACCCAGTAACACCTCTCTGACGAAAGGCCAGCGTGAGGGAGTGCTCGGGTTAATCCAGGTGCAGGTGGGAGGCCCGCTGTGGCCCAGACACACAGAGCCACCACGCACAGAGGGCCACCGCATCCATCCCAAGAAGCACTCGCAATTCAGGAGGAAATATGCGGCTGGGGGCTACCCAATGGCGGCCGCCTTGGCTCAGCTGTCCCCTTGGCCACCCCGGTGTGGCCAGATCAGGGGCGCGGCAGACCGTTCTCCGGTCTGCGGCCGCCTTTCAGGGCGCCGCCGCCGCCGCCGCCGCCGCTCCTGCATACATTAAAACGTAGCAGGGTTTAGAACCGCCTGTGAGTGCCTATAAATACAATTTACTGTCTGGCCTCACAAGTAACAGGGGAAGCCTTTTTTTTTTCCCCCTTCTTAAAAAGCCAGCCAGCTTGAGGCAGGCACTCTGCTACCATGGAAGAGAAGAAAGCATTTCCCTTACAAAGAACAGCTGGGGGTCATGTCGAGGTTCCACACCCTGCCGTGTGCAGAGAGTGGCATGCAAACATTTCGACAAAGGCCCCAGCGAGAGCAGGAAGTATTTTTTATGGAAAGAGAAATACCTTGCAGGTGAGGGATCTTGTGCAAGGTTTCTTTGTCTCGGGATCCAATACTCCACAGTGTTTATTTGGGTCAAATTCTCTCTCTGGTTTAAGAAACAAACAAAAAATATAAGAAAAAAGGAGACTAAATAGGATTTGGCATTAAGACTACATTAAAAAAAATGCACATTTGCACCAACAAGTGAGATATTGTTAGGCAATCTGTTTCTTTCCCCCCCCCCAACCAACTGCTAAAATGCTTCAAGAACCGCTCAGGGGAAAACGGTGCACCCCTCTGAACCCCAAGTTCCCAAGTCCACCTTCGGTAGGATGTGGAATGCAGCACAAGGCACAGGAAATGGGGTGGGGCGGGCATGGGGGGAAGGAGCCATGCTGCTCTCACACTTCATTTCACTTGAAATGGTTCTCTAGGTACTTGGCCCTTTGGGCATAGCTGGCTGCAGACCAGGGAGAGCCACCTGAGGTCCAAAGACCACTTCTTCCTGGGCGGCTCCCAGAGTACATCACACTCCCCACCCCGCACCCGGCCTTCCTGCTAGACTTAGACATTTGAGTGACAAGTCAGTGTGACCTGCCTCTCTCCTGCTTTGCAGTGCTTAGCACAAGGCTTTCCAGACAGCCTCGCTGACCAGAAAAACTGTTTACCTGATTCAGGAACATTTTGGCAGCGTCATAGGCAGGGGCAGGGGCAAAGCCTGGGTGTGTGCCTCATGTGGGTCTGAACTAGAAGGTACACAGAGGGCAGAGCCTGCTAGTGTCCCAGTTTCAGCTGGCTCTGCCCCCTGCACCTTGGGGCCTGCTGCTCCAAATGGGGAGGGGCCAGGGCAAGCCAGACCCTTGGGGTGGCTGCAGGGAGGCCAGGCTTCCTCCAGCATCTGCCTTCCCACCGCACTGTTGGTGCATCACGTGCAGTTTCCTTCTAAGGAACTTGCTCCTTTCAGGCCCATGTTGGATCCTCTGTCCCCTTTGGATTACAAAATGCTCTCCTCTCCAGGAAAATGAGGGGACGTAAGGCAATCTCTTAAGGACCCTTTAGGCTTTAAAGTTCCACCCCTCATGTGGCCTGTGTTGTTTCTGGAAGGCACCCAGCAAACACCTGCCTCCAGCAGAACAGAAATGACACAGTTCTTCTGGGCATTCAGGGAGAATGTTGGTGGGGAGGTGAAAGGTGTGTATAAATTTGGTCGTGTCCTTTAGAGCTTTGAATAGCTGCACACTAAAAAGAGGTTACCTAGCCTGAAAAACTGTCTGAAATTGGTGGAGTACACAGAGTGTAATAAATCAATACGTTCTGTTTAAAAAAGAAGGTTTGGGAGTCATGGGGTGGTTGCAATGGTAGTAATGATCACGTGAGCAACAAACCCATTCTTACATCCAAGACAGATTCCCTGGTTGGCTATCAAATGCCTCCCACCCCTTTTTTCTCCTTTGTCTTCTTCTTCCTCGTTTTAAAGCTTCACTTTTAAAACAGAAAATGGCTAGACCTAGAGATGCCTGTTTCCTATGAATGCCTGGGTGCCAGGCCCAGACTGTCCTTTGTCAGACCCATGCCCAGATCCAGCACTCAGGTTGGCCTGGAACTGAGCAGGTTGTTTGGTTAGGAGGAGGAGCTGGCTGCCACATGTGAAAGCGAGAAAAAACAAGCAAAAGACCCAACAAGACAAAACAATCAACAAAACGCAAAACCAACAAACAGCAAAAAATTTCCCAAACAAGTTCAGATTGGGGAGCAGGCTGGAAGCCCTGGTCCTGCTTCTGCCGTGACAAGAAATCACGGCCTCTGGACATCGTGCCCAGTCAGGCAAATTGTGTTTTCCAGGGACGCTGCCACCCACCTCTGCAGCGTGAAACTAAGCTTCCCATTGAGGAGGACAGCCAGGATTTGGGGGCTTCCGTCCACACAGTGAAGCCCCACAACACTCAAAGAGAGCAGCAGGCCCTACCTTTCTCTCTTAATAGCGGGGGAACAGTACATGGAGAGATTTTCAAGGTATCGTAACTATATAATTTCAGGGTTTTGGGACTGAGGTACTTTTAAGAGTAATTTTTAAAAAAGTTACAGATGTAAGATAGAAAAACTGAAATACAGATAAACATGAAGTAGAAAATAAAAACAACCCACAATTTTGGGGGTGCTTAAAAAAGTATGCTCATAACAGAAGATATAGTTTCTTTCTCACATGGTGGCTTTGACAATATTTTATTTTCCTCTGGTCAACATTAGATAAATGCCCACTGTGTGTGAATAAGTCGTGAAGCTTATTCTGGTCTTTTGGAAAAAGCAGAATTGCTAGATTTAGTTTTATAACAAATCCAAAGCAAACATCACCCACATGGAGGCCCCTATTGCTTTAAAGTCTGGCCACCTGTACCTTTCCAGGTTCCCCAAGTGCCTGCTCCGATAACCAAGGAATACACCCGAGAGACCCCCCAACACCTCTTCTGCTGTGCTAGAGCGAGTGTGCCTGAATAGAAATTCCAACTGGTTATGTGGGAAAGGCGGTTGTAGCCCCAGGCCACAGAATCAATCTGGAGACCAAGTAGGCCAAAGGAGAGAGGTTGTGTCTTTCCGTGGGGCAGTCACTGAGAGGACTGTCCCAAGCCTGACTTGAGCTACCGTGGGATGTCACTGTGGGTTATCCAACTTCATGGTAGTGAGGCCTCTGCAAAACCGAGGGGCAGCTTGGCCTGTCAGACTAGTAACAAGGCCCTCAGCATCCATGGACTGTTGCGGTTGGTGCAGAGCAGCCTGCTTCCTGGGCCACTAGGGTAACTCCTGCTAAGTTCTAAGCCGAGTGAGAGCCTCATCTGGCCAGGGAATAAGAGAACCAGCTCTCGCTTACATGTGCAGGTGGGGGTCCTGCTTGTAGGTAAACTCCATGTCTGCCTTAAAATGAAACAGACCTGCTTAATTGTAAGAACACATCACTCCTTGGTTATGGACATGACTCAGTTTCAATCTCATCATGAGCCAGAGTCGAAGGACACAGACACGTACCTGAAAGTCTCCTGTAAGGCTTGTTGTTGTTTTTGGTGCCATTTTGGTGTTTCTTGTCTATTGTGGTGGACAAAATTCCTTTGCCATTTAAGATCTTCTCTGGGGAAGGTGGCACTGACTTGGACATCAAGACCGGCTTAATTAAGGGTGGGGTGGAGACGGCCGAGGACGAGGTGGAGCAGGCGGTGACCGCAGCAGTGGTTGTAGAGTTCATTTTGACATTGGCACCATCTGCCTTCACTAGGTTAGGGATTTTTTCTAAACTGACTACAGGAACCGGAACGCTGAAAAACAAATGAACAAACATACACCATTGCCTTTTTTGATACATCTGGTCCGCTGAGAAGCTATCCCCGCTTATCATTATCAGAATACTTCCTTATCACTTATTTATACTCCTAGAAGCGAGCAGCATGATTCCAGTTTTGATGGGAGGGAGAGTCATGCCTCAGAAAGTACCGACAGGGGGTGCGAGGCTGGCACGGTGCCAGGGATGGCATCAGAGCTGAGTGATTACCTCCTGTGCTCATTGTCCCCATAGATCCTGCAGCTCCCCCTTCTCCGTCCCTATACTTCGGCTGTCTCCAAGATAGCACCTTGGGAAGAACAAGGTGCCTGCTGTGAAGCTCAGGAAGAGATGCTGCTTGTCCCCGGACGACGGTGTGCCACCGTGCCACTTGCTGAATCATTCCCCTTCCCCCTGCTGCTCGGCTGGTCTCCCACCCGGAGATCGGGCCTGACATCTGCTTAGCTCAGGAGTGCTGACAGGCTTATGCCACACAGAGGCATGGCTGCAGGCCAACGTGGCACGCTGCATGCTGTTGGAGGACTCCTGGATCACTCTCATATCCTGGGGATGGGCTCAAATTGAGTGAGCCGCCATGTAACATTATCTAATATTCCATTTTAGGCAGCTAGTTATGTAAATAGGCAATTCTCAAGGCTGGCAGGTGAGAGGATGAATTTTAAGAAGACAGAGCACAAAGGTTTATGTTTGCTCTTCAGAATCTGTAACCTTAGCCCCACTTCCTGCTATTTCTCCTGTAATGGATATGGAGTTGATTTCTGTGCATTTAATGCTGGAGGACCCTATGTCTGGGAGACTGTAAAGGATTCTGTCTCCGGTTTTAAATGATGAGATAAGATGAATGAGCTTTGCTTTAGTTCCTGAACTAAATTTCCCTTCCTCCTTGCAGGAGGGCAGAATGCTAACACTTCAGTTCCCCCAATTATCTCCGAGCCAACGTAGACGATTTGAATGCCAAATGATCTAGAATACGGCTTATACATGCCTGCAGACAATGTCAGGCATGAAAGAGGCTGATTTTGGCAGGGGAGGGATCTTATTTGTCCACATGGCTGGGTGGCTCTCTAAGATTCATTCACAGATCATTTCTTTGATCCATTTGTTCACGAAATTATTTCAGAAAACCTCCAGCCCCTGCCTCCTCTCTGACTTTGAAACAGGATCACAGATGTTATTTATAGATCTCTGCCAGCAAGAAGGGCACTCCGCGGTGGGGCAGATTGTCACCGGGCTTCACCAACTTCACTGTGTGACCACGGGCTTTCCTGGCCTGGGGAAGGGTGGTGTGGGGCTTCAAGTACCATGGCGGGGGGTGAGGGTGGTGGGGGGACTGGGTTTTAGTGATACACCGAGTCACTGACCACTCCGCCCTTGATCAGAGCGCCCCAGTCACTGAGGCATTGCTGCACTGTGGCTACTTTCTCTTTCATGGCAATTCTCACAGCACTCATATATTGCTGAAGAACAGCTCAAGAAGCCCTTGAAAAGTCAGCACACTAGAAGCGGTAGCGTTATTACCTGGTGAAATTAGTGCTGCATTCCTGGTTTTGTCCCAAATGGCAAAAAATACAAAACCATGGAATACGGAATTCTTCTAGAATCATTTCTTCACTCAATTTTAAAGGACACAGATGATAGAAATCAGAGTTTTGAAAAGATATTTTGTACACCCAGGTTTCATAGCAGCATTATTCACAAAAGCCCAAAGGTAGAAGGAACCCAAGTGTCCACTGACGGAGAACGAGTAAACAAAATGACAGCCCATACAATGGAATGTTAGCCAGCTTTTAAAGAAGGAAATTCGGACACATGGATGGATGCTGAAGACATTATGCTAAGTGAAATAAGCCAGTCAAAAAAGACAAATACTGTTTGATTCCACTTATATGAGGTACCCGGTGTGGTCAAGTTCATAGAGACAGAAAGTGGCACGGTGGTTGCCAGGGGTCAGGGAGAGTAGGGGGTTGTTTACTGGGAATAGAGCTGCATCTTGCAGTTCTGCAGGTGAAAAGAGTTATGGAGACTGGATGCAGAACACTGTCAATGTGCTTCACCCTGCTGAACTGTACATTAAAAATTAAGATACTCCATTTTGTGGGTATTTTACCAAAGTTAAAAAAATTTTTAAAATGTACAAACTAAAAATCATCCCCACAAATTACAAAGCTCATACAACTTAAATGATACTTCAATATCTTGACTTTAAAAATACATAAGAGCCTGCTTAAAGAGCTCTTGTTGCCTTATTTGTCACCCTTGTTCTGATCTGTTGACTTCTATTTCTTTAGAAAACAAAGTTAAATTTCAAATGTCGATGTGAATGCATGGACTGTTAACGAGGTGAGAAGGTTCTCTAACACCTGAGCAGGCTTCCTGATACACTTCTTCATGAAGTTAGGACCTTCAAGTTCCAGCCCTAGCTCTCGCCCATGAGCCGCTGTGAGGACAGGGAAGACCTCCAGTTTCTGTGAGAACTGCCCTAGGCACATGTTGAGTACTCACGAGCTCAGCGGACAAAGATATGATGTTAGGATAGAACAATCCAGAATAATTGTACAAGCTGAAATACATTTAAAAACTGAACCAGATGGTCCTGAAATGCTCATAGTACAGCCTGTTTCTCCCCTACACCGTCTCCTCCAGGCAGCCATGACAGCAGGACAGCATGACAGCACAGGTGCCCTAGGGCTGGCCATCGGGAACAGCAACAGTTGACTCATCTTGTTGGTGATGCCTCTTCCCAATCGTGTTCAGTAACTCAGCTTGAGCCAGGCCAGCTAATTTGTACCTGATCTTCTAATCTGGGATTTTCTCCAATACATCATGAGTGTGGCCCAACATACCCTCTCCTGCCAATGCTTCCAGAACTCCAGTGGGACTTCAATCCTAGTGCCCCCAGGCAGGATGTGGAACTGAAGCCCGTCAGAAACAGGAAGGAAAGGCTGACGTGCAGTTCTCTCGGGTTGAATTTTATTGGATTGGAATGGGAAGTGTTAGGGGGAAAAAATCAGATCAAGAATGTTTCAAAGGCTTCCAAAGACCAGGAGAGTCAGCAGAGAGAAGAGCCACCGAGTAAACACTCCAGATGCCAGATCAGTAGGCCACATGCTGGCAGTGGGAGAAGGGAGATTGAGCTGTGGGTGGGACAGTGAGGGTGTCCATTAGCTAACGGAGAAGGCTATGGATAGAGTGAAGGAGGAGAGCTGGGGGCCGCCCCTGATCATTTTTCTTTGGTGTCCCTTCTTTCCCCCAAAGGTTTTGGGCTTCCCCTCTAAGGCTACCTGCCTTTGGCCTGAGTTGAGAAGGTACTTCTGCTGGGAGTTAAGAGAAGAAAGGGAAGCAGGCAGATCAATAACAGTGGGAAGGGTCAAACACCCCCCCAGAGGATATAAGAGAGAGAGAAGTGAGACTCATCCCCATGTGACCTTGCACCCTCCTTCCCCAGTATGTATGTTAGCCATCAGTCCATCTGAGTACTCAGCGTCCTTTCTTCACTATTACTGGAAACAGCTCCAAGATCCTAAACTGATGAACAGTGGAGGAAAGGACTGCAAGATGGTGCCACACGATGTGGAAAACCAATCCCAGAGGTTCGATCTTTTTCAGCAAAGAGCTCTGGCTGACATAGCAAGCTGTTCCTGCCTCACTGACATCCAGATCACTGCATGCGTCTGTGCTCCAGGGAGTGAGGGAGTGTGGCTGTCTGGAAGCCATCATCTCGGAACTGTCTTCTGCTTTCTCCCGTTGTCCCTTTTCTCACTCCCCTCACTTCCTCTGCATCACCTTTCCCAGCTAGGACAGTGTCCCAGCCGTGGGCAGGTGAGGACCGCTTCCAGATGGCAGTGGATCCTGAATAACAGGTTTAATTTCTTTTTGTTTTCCGATTGGAAAGAAGCCAAAAGATCCTGACCCCTGCTTTCTCAGTTCAGGCATCTCCCCCCTTTTCTGTATCTAATCACAGTAACTTAAGACACCTCATGTGTGGTTAGGGTCTGAGAGGGGTGGACAGTTGGCAATACCTGGATGACTAAGCAATTTATTATTGTTTGCTTAGGCAACAAACAAGCCGGGTGTTACCCTCAAGGTCAGCCAAAGCCCCTCAAGTTCCTTCCCTTTCAGTCTTAAGGGATGCACTTACACAGTTCCTGAAGTCTCACTATTAGTTGCATTTATCAACTCACTATTGTCCTTTCTTTGAGGAGCAGTGTTTGAAAGGGATAGATGAGTTCCCCTCTTCCCCTGCTGCTTTCATAATGCCTGTTTTGTTCGCTTGGGATGATCTCTTTCAGGGAGCCAGGCTGCAGCCTGTTCCCCTGCTGTGTCTAATACACTGGGAGTAGTTATCTCCTTGTTATCTCTGTACCTCTGTCTCAGGCCCCCGGAAGGGATCCCACAGCCCAGAGAGAACAAGTCTCCCTCATCCTCCTTGTTATGTGGGGGCGATGTCCACCTTGCTTCTTTTGTGTTGCTTTGGCCGCCCATGTCTTCTTCCTGTGTTCTTGGCCTGCCTGCATTTATCTTTCTGGACCAAGGTTTTAAGAAAAATGGTTCTCCTGGCACCATTCCCTCCCCTGCCCAGTGATGTCTGCAAAAGAGCAGAGGTGGAGAATCTTACGGTGCCACCAATTGTCATGGGGCCAGCTGCTCTCCTGCCAGCTACACTTTCCTGGCGATCATCATTTATTCTTTTATCATCGACAGATAAGCCTTAAGAGAATGGTTCAGAAAATCTTGAGGCCTGCCGAAATCATTGCCAGCCCTGTTCCACTTAGCAGTGCAGGGCAAAGACAGCTTTGACAGGCAGGAGCCTGAAGACATATGGTGTTTGTGCTGTGGGTTACGTGGCTGATGGAAGTTCTCAGCTGTCTGGTTTCTTTCCACCAATCCCTTTGACAAAGGCCCATGTGCAGAATTTTGAGGATCTCTGAGTCACTGGCAGATCCTTAAAAGGGCCATCTCATCTGGCCTCTTGCCTTCTAAGCAGTGATAGTGTTAAGGCAGCCCAAGTGAAAAGGATTTACCCTATTTTGAAAGACTCCCAGAGAAGGAATTCTATTTGGGTCTCGTGGATGCATTTTGGTCTCGGGGCTGCTTATCGGGACATTGTTTACATCAAATTTAAATTCTTCAAGTTGAAGAAATACTTGGGACATTCTTAAATGCTGGGAGTCAGGCAATTAAGAATCAGCCTAAATAGTGGAGCTATAAGGTTCTGCTATGATGCCACAATACACCAGGCACTACGTAAATCCTGATGAATGAGTAAATGGTATTTTTTTTTTAACCTGGAAAAATATTGGGAAAACTTTCAGAAAGCCGATTTATAAACACCTTAAGCAAACAGAAAGCAGGGTGACCAACCACAGAGCACAGTCAATAAGAAAACCTGCCAGATTTAATCTAATATTATTCTGTGACTGAGTGTCAGGCCTGGTGGTCAGAGAAGAAGCACCGTGTATAATCTCTGCTGGCCTTTGCATAGCTTTGGATTCCCTTGCACATAACATACCCTCACTGGGAAAATGTGGTCAGGCCACACTGCTATTGGGGGTGAGTGGCCCTGGCAGCTGAGGCAAAAGAAAGATTGGTTAGCAGGGTCTCGTGCCAGCCCAGAGTGGTACCCAGCAGAGTTCCCAGGGGCCCATCACTGGCCAAGAACGTCTTCATCAGTGACTTGGATGATGGGCCAAGACCGCGTCCCTCAATCGGGGGAAGAGACGATTAGCTGCTGAGAAGAATGATGGGGGACTTTCCCTTAAGCCAGTTAGGAGTGGGGAGGGGGAATTTACAAGCTGACTTTGATGAATTGTATATGTGGCCAGAAGCAAGTAAACAAAGTCAGGGGGGACAAGCAGGGCCGGCTTGTGGGTCTTGCCTTGTCACTGTTCTGGCAGATTCATAGAATGTGGAGGGTGTTGCAAGATAGTCTGGGACAATGGTTAGGAAGACAGGCTTTGAAAGCAGACAAACCTAGATCCGAATCCTGCCTTTTTTACTGCTAGATGCATTATGGTGGGAAAGCACCTGACTTCCTGGTTTCAGGGCCTTGCGAGCCCATGAGGACTTCTCTGGGAATTAGAAAAACGGTGGCAGGCCGAGCGGATGGGGGCTGGGTTCCGTTCTTCCTTGCCTCCTTGGCAGACACTCTTGTACAGTGCAAAACCCACACAGGCAGACGGAGCTGCCCTGCCTGGCTTCTCTCAGGACTTTACTACGCTGCGCCTCTGGCTCCTTACCGATAAAGATCATAATAGATATTCAAAGTGATCAAAGGAGGTACGTAACACACATAAAATGCTTAGCACAGTGCTGGGCACAGAGTTGGCCTTTGATAAATAGGAGTTAGAATGAAAAGGAGAGTGGATCCCCTTTTGCCACTGACCCCAATGCTTCTGGGGTGTACATCTGGGGTGTACGTCATCGCCATCATTAGAAATGTCTGTCCTCTTAGCTTTTGTGGTCCCACAATGGGGGAAGGGGTAGATGAAGCAGCAGATGTGTGGGAGCAGATAGCCTTCCACATTCACTGGGAGTGGGGAACCATTTCTGGGGGGTGCAGTGAAGAAGAAACACAGAACTAGGTAGGAAGCCTTCCCAGACTCGATGACCCCTTTCTAGAAGCCTTCAGCCCTACTTCCCAATCCCATTGGCTCCTCAACCCCTCGTCTTCTAGGCACTGCCAAAGCCTGGCTAGTGGGTCAAGCTCCCACATGGATAACACATTCTGGAGGAAGAACGAGCAGAAACTCCAGCCTCCTGTGTGTAAACATGTTGTCTGCTGCAAGCCTGAGTACGTCAGGCAATGGGGGCCCTGCTCTTAGACATCTTCTGGGGAACTAAGTGCATGTGCTCCTATCAGGCTGCCCCAGACTTCCTGGGAGCGGGAGCCCCAGCACCAGCCTCTGTTAGAATCTCCGGCACTTCTGTTAATGGGGGCTTCCCAAGGCACGGAGCTCAGAAGATGGTCTCCATCCCACTGGGAGACCAACTGGCACTATGTGCCCCAACATTCCTGGGGAGTCATAATAGCCCACGATGGTGGGGAAATCAGCAAGCCAGAGTAGAGAGGAAGATAAAGAGGGAGAAACAGCGTCCTGGCCCAGTAAATGGTGCTGGATAGGCTGTCTCCGGAGTGCGCTTGGGACCAGCTTGCCTCCAGTGACGCGGCCTTGGGCAGTCATTCCAGGAGGCAGTTAAGACAACCCTAGACCAAGCCAACTGCACCTGCCCAGTGCCTTTTCTTCCAAAAGTGAGAAGTAAAGGTCTTATAATTAAAAACCCAGTGAAATTCACAGCAGTGCATAAATGGTATCAGGACCTTTAGGGGGAGGATGAGACGGTGGAGTCCTGGAAACAAGTGGATTCTGGGGAGAACGCTGGTGCGGAGAGAGACAGAGCCCCGAGCAAGAGACAGGAGCAGCAGGCAGGAGCGCTCCCGTCTGCAGCCACCAGAGGTCACTGGTTCCCACTGTTAGAGCTGCACGCCGCCGCTCTGCTCTCTCTTTGGGCCTGTCCCTCACCTTCCAGAGCCAGCGTAGCCAAGAGATTTATTGTCTCCCTAAGCCCTGGAGCCAACACCGACCTAGTGGGAGAGAGGAGAACTCCTCATAGAACATCCTCCATCCTGCCAGGGAAGGCCGGGGGCTGGGACCCAGGCTCGGGTACTCAGCCTTCGCTTTCAGGAAACTGCTCTGAGCACACTAGGGATGAGATGGCACAGCATCCCTGGCTACCGTCAGTCCCCAGCCTCTGCTCCCTAGCTTCCTTTGCAGAGGAGCAGCCCCAGGGAGCACCTTCCCTCTCACTGGCCTGGGAGGCCCGGTGTCACTGCTCTTTCCTTCTCTGTATAGGAATCCAGGACTGGGAAGACAGCCCATTGCCCAAACCTGCTCTATTCCAAACACTAAGCACACTGTTTAAATCTTCAAAAGTGTAGTCTTCACATGGACCTATAGCAAACTCAGGAAATTCTTTGTCTCAAATTAAATACACGTTGTATTTGTGTATGTGTGTGTGTGTGTGTGTGTGTGTGTGTGTGTGTGTTTTCCACGACCCATCAGCTCCAAGTAAAGTAGTTGTTTCAATCTAGTTGTGGAGGGCGCAGCTCCCAGTGGCCCATGCGGGGATCGAACTGGCAACCTTGTTGTTAAGAGCACCGCACTCTAACCAACTGAGCTAATTGGCTACCCCTACATGTTGTATTTTTTAAAAACTCTGTTAATCACATCACCGTCCAGTTAGAGACCGTGGTTCTTCCCGACATCTGGTCACTCAGTCTACCTGCTAAAAGAGGCTCCTACTTGCAGCATCAGCTCAGGCCTGCCATCATCGCTTGCCTGAATCTTGATGAAAATCCTCCTCACAGTCTTCCTGTCCTGGCCCCTCTGTGCTTGAATCCGCCTCCACTCAGCCATCAATGCAAACTTGACCTTGCTACTCGCAGCTTAAAGGGCTCTGCGGGCTCCCCACTGCCCAGAGAACCGAGTCCAACTTCCTAGCTTGGTTTATCCACAGCTCCCGCCAGGGCACCTTCTCCCAGCCTCGTGCGACTCCCACAGCCCTTTGAACACCCAGAGGTCTGCCTGATGCCTGGCCTTTACATGGCCGGACAGCTCCTTCTGCTCCTGTGCCCTTCTCCCCTCGCTGGGCGAACACCCCCCACCCCCACCCCATCTGTCCAGATCCGGTGAGACGTCTTCTTCTCTTGGAATGCCGGCTGTTCCTTCCTAAGTGTTTCTGCTGCACGTATCACATCAAATGGCCAAGTTTTTGCTCTATGTCTGTGTGGCCTGACCAGACAGACCTAAGGACAGGCATCTGGGCCAAGTGCATACATCGCTCCGACATTATCCCAGTGACATATACATTGTCTGGCACTTAGGAAAGGCTTTAAATGTTTGATGAATGAATTCATGTTCTCAGTGAAAATTAAGTCACGTAACACAATAAAAACCAAACCAGCTCTCCACCAGAACAAATGCTTTAGTTAAGGACAGCTGTCTCTCTTCCTGGTAGAAGAGCCAGAGTGAGAGCCCGCAGAGCCCTTTAAGCTGCGAGTAGCAAAGTCAAGTTTGCACGGCAAAAGTGGGGGGGGGGGGGTGGCCTTCTGACATCCCTAACCTTTACTCTTCTCATCCTACCTGACACTGACACACTGAGCACCTGCCCAGGGATGCACAGTGGGCTGTGCACTCACATGAAAGATGGGATTCCATCCTCACCCCCAGTTTATAGATGAGGAACCTGAGGCTTACAAAGGTTACCCCAGGGCATTCATTCATCAAAGTGAAAGGCAGACATGGGGTTTGACTTCAGGCAGCTCTAAGGGCTTGTTCTTTACCACAGCATGGAAACGAGAAGACCAGGGATCAAGGCCCAGCTCCACCACTGACCAGTCACCTCGTCAGCTTGGGCCTCCATTTCCTCATCACATGACCAAGTAGACTTGAGGCTCAAAAGGGATTGGGGCCATGAAAGCATCTAAAAATTACAAGGGGTGGGGCAGCCGGATGGCTCAGTTGGTTAGAGCGCGAGCTCTCAACAACAAGGTTGCCGGTTCAATTCCCACATGGGATGGTGGGCTGTGCCCCCTGCAACTAAAGATTGAAAACGGCAACTGTACTTGGAGCTGAGTTGCGTCCTCCACAGCTAGATTGAAGGACAACGACTTGGAACTAATGGGCCTTGGAGAAACACACTGTTCCCCAATAAAATTTAAAAAAAAAAAAGAGAGAGAAAATACTTTTAAAAAATAAATAAAATAAATAAAAATTACAAGGGGCTATGTAAATATAAAGGACCGTGGTTCCTGATCTTTGTGGCTCATACTTCCTCTTTCCATCACTCCATTTTCCCTTGCTGTCCTAGCCTATCGTTTCCGTCCCCAGACTCTAGTCACTACTCCTAAGCACTTGTGTGACTTGGCAAGGTCAGCGTAAACCCAAGGAGCTGTCCATTGTCCTTACCTGATCATCTGAAAACACAGTGAGGATGCAGCACTTACATGTTTCAGTTCCTGATGCCTTCCTGTCCTGAAAGGGACTGTCCCTGTCCCCCCACCCCGACCCCGTGTCCTGGGGGTGCTTGAATATTGTGGCCTGTCTACTTCCCATCCTCTTACCCACCTGCCCTGTATACTCCTTCCTTCTGCTCATCAGAGTAACCTCTACCCTCCTTTTGTCCACCCACCTTTCCTGTCTCATCCTCTGCCCCACTCCTTTTCTCCTTACCCCCAAACCTGAATCACTTAGGGGCAAAAACTAGCCTCAGAATGTATCCCTCATCCCTTGTGTGGGGGCTGTATTTGTACGTGGGAATCAGGGAGGGACTTCTGTGGAATGCTACACCAGCTCCTCAATTCCCTTCTGATGAGAGTTTTCGTCACGTGGTCAAGTGTGTCCTGGGATGTGGGTACGAACACCATGAGGGGCCGTGGTATGGGGGTACACTGCACACGCCTCCTCTTTAATGTAAAAGAAAATACCTTTCCCTTCGTGCCAGAGCACAGACGATTTTTCCTTTTAATCATCCAGGACCACCATAGTTCTCCCTTCCTAACTCTAATAATTGTAATGAAGAAAAATAATTCCATGATGGGAATTGGCACTCTAATTTCTCCTCAAGAATTCAAAAATTTATTTATACCTGTGATTTCCTTTAGCATTGGAAAAATCTCTGTGAGGAGGTAGAAGGAGCAGTTGTATTTCACAGGCTCTTTTATTCATTCATTTATGAAAATATTTGTTGGGTGCCAGATTCCTGTTAAAACATGGGGATGCCAAGGAGCTCAAGGGCTGCCTGGGGGCAGGGGATGATACAGGTGCAAATAAGTACAATATATGATGGCAGCTCTTGTACTGGTATCTTGAGTGTTAATGGGAGCTGAGAGCAAGGAGCATCTCAGTCTGTATAAAAAGTCCAGGAAGGCTTCATGGAGGAAGTGACGCTCATGCAGAGACTAAGCATGTGTAGGGACAGGAAGGGAGTCTGCTCCTGGAAAGGGAAGTAGCACGTGCCAACAACACATGGAGACATGATCGAGGAGCTACAAATAGATGGAGACATCTGGAATATGAAATGAAGGGGGTAAAATTCTGGCAGCAGCAGTGGGACAAGTGGCAAATGCCAGATCATACATCTACCTGCAAAGGGCTTAAATGTCTACTCTGTGGGCCATCTAGAGCTGAGAGCCATCGAAGAGCTGAGCAGCTGGGAGCTGGGGCAGGTGTAGAGGGCAGACTGGAGGAAGGACGGGACAAGGGGACCTGTAGAGCCACTGCATGAATCCTGTTGAGGAATCGGGTGGTCAGAGGAGTTAGGTCACCAGGAGGGTCCACAGCACGTGGGGTGTCTAGCATTTGCCATCCTGAGTGGAAGCCCTGAGACCACTCCCCTGGGGCTACCAATACTGGCTCTTGTCCCCAGTTCATGCCAATACCAGGCAGGAAGCAATAAGCCAGCCTCATCTCTCCCAAGGCGCTTGGCCAGGGTTCTCAGTTATCATTTCCTTTCCAAAAAGCGCTGGGAAAGCTTCCAGAGTACTTCTTCGGCCTGAGCCCTCACCACTCCACGAGGACAAACCTCCCACTGGAAGTGTCCA
Organism: Rhinolophus sinicus; assembly: GCF_057876585.1. Lineage (NCBI taxonomy): Eukaryota > Metazoa > Chordata > Mammalia > Chiroptera > Rhinolophidae > Rhinolophus > Rhinolophus sinicus. The sequence goes on from NC_142504.1 coordinate 49,027,760, forward strand.
GGGGAGGAGACGGTCTCCTCCCCTCCACACTGTCTGCACACATGGGAGGCTGGGGCGGCTGACTTTTCTCTTGCTCTGGCTCATTTTCCTTCTGGAGCAGCAGACTCATCTCCTGCATTTTTAATAGCTGAGCATATTTAGCATTCAGCACACACGTGTGGGTTGATAAGGCCCAAGGAGAAGGCAACACACCGTGCAGGGGAGGAAAACCTCCTCCCTGCCCCCGCCCACATCAGTGGGTTGTCGGGTTTTCAGTCCTCCAGCAGCTCAGCACTCTGGACCAGGGGAGCTGCTGCCACACAGCAGGTGGGAAGCCAGACTGGCTGATTTAATCCCCATGCAAGGAGCCGGTGCCCTGGCTGAGTAGATGCTCTTAAGAAAAGTCTGCAATGCTCATCTTAGCTTAAAAGAGCCACACAGTCATAATTCCCTCTTGACTTGCCCCTGGGAACAGACTCATCTTGCCCACCTCTCTGCCTCTACTGGCAGGACAGTGAACTGGCAGAGGGGCTCTGAGAGCCTGGGTGCTGGGCGGGTGGGGCGTGATGCCAGGCAGGTCTGCAGGGGACAAACCCTCTCTGTTTCCCCTTTCTCCTAATGCAGAGTTATTTTTAACCCCCTCAGACACAGAAGGGAGAAAACAACAAGCCCACAGACCATTTAGCCTTGTGTGAGATGCTGGGAAGTCTGCCTGGACCCAGGAGCGGTGTTTATTGCTGTACACGTGAATTAGGCTATTGGGTAAGAGCGTCCCTGACCCGACCCAAAGGCCCGGCCCAGCACCCGCAGGCACGACTGGGCTCTCGAGGCCTTTAGGGGGTGCTGCCGAGCTCTTTGGAGCAGGGGAACAGAACACCGCCTGGCTGAGTCCTCCGTGCTCGAGTTTGCATTGACAACCGGGAACACCACACGTCCAGCCACTGGCTCACGTGAGAAGGAGCGAGTTCCTCTTACCTTGGCATTTAGCAGCTCCTGCCAGGAGCACAACCTTAAAGATTAGATCTAGGAGCCACCTGAACACGCCTGTGAGTCACAGAAGCAGAGGGACCCACCCAGGCTCACCTGGCCTCGATGCCCAGGTCTGAGCAGTCTGATAGATACAGCAGCCACCAGCCGCTGGTGGCTACTGAGCATTTAAACATGTGGCGGAGGAACTCAATTTAAAATCCTATTTAATTTTAATTCATTAAAATGTAAAAAAAGGTACCTGACTCAGTTGTTAGAAAAGTTTAAATATGTTTGGAACAACTTGAGTATGCAAATCTATTCTATAATCGCTAGTTTTTAATCTAAATATGGATCAAGTATTTCTGATGAACATTTAGTGTCCAAATTGAGATGTGCTGTAAGTGTAAAACGCACATAGGATTTTGAAGACTTACACACACACACACATATATATATATGTGTGTGTGTGTGTATAAACTATCTCATTGATTCTATGTTGAAATGATAATATTGTGGGTATGTTAGGTTAAATAAAATATATTATTAAAAATTAACTGTACTGATTTTCCACCTTTTCCAACGTGCCTACTAGAAAACTTAAAATTACATGTGTGCACACATTGTATGTCCATTGCATCGTGCCAGTCTAAGCAATTGTAAGGTTAACAGTCTCCAGGAATGAAACTCTTATAACCCTTTTCAATGGTCAGAGCCATTTCATTCACTTCAACAAATATTTACTGCTGAGGGGATTGTGTTTGCTGGGTGTGAGGACTTGCTCCGTAGCAGGCCCTGCAATGCCACTAAGCAGGAGGCACACAGGAGGTCTCATCTATGGCACCAGAGTCATAGGTAAGGAACACATGAAGTGCCGTGCGGATTAAAGAGACGCCAGTACATCAGGCAGCTAGCAAGCAGGAAGTAAATGAGGTAAGGGCTTGGAGAAGAAGGTGACTGGTGGGCTGGGCAGTGAGGAACAGTGAGGATCTGGGCCAGGAAAGAAGGGACAGGATGCTGTGGAAAGAACGTTGGCTCACCAATCCATGCTTCCTTAGGCTCCTCTGCCCCCAGCTCCCCATTCTCCAGGGCCTGCCCTTGACCCCTGTTCTTCTCAAGCCTTGTGCCTTCCCAGGAGGCCCCATCTGTACCTATGGCTTCAATGCCCATGTCTACACTGACAACTTCCAAATCTCCATTCCCAACCCATTCTCTCTCCTGACTGCTGGGTCTATACAGCCAAGGCCCACCGACACATCCATGTAGATGTTTCTCACATGTTTCAAACTCCATCAACACTCCTTCCCCCTGCACTGAACTCATCTTCTCCTATCCGCCCTAACCTCTGGACCGTTTTGAGGAAGAAGAAGGACCAGTCCCCCAGCTGTCCAAGTCAAGAACCTAGACATCATCCTCAACTTCTCCCATCCACTGCAAGCCCTGCATATGACCACCCCAAAGTCCTGTGGTTTTCTGCCTTCATATTTCTCCCGTCTGGCCCCTTCTGCACATACCCACTACTGTGGCCTGGCTCCGGGCTGTCACCACGCCTCACCTAGGTTACGTAAACGTGTCCTTACTGCTCTTGCTGCTTCCCGAGTGGCCCCTCAAGCCACCCTTAAGCTACTGTCAGGGTGCTCTCACTACAATTGAACACTGCTCCTTCAATAACTCCATGCAGCTTTCAGGGCGCAGTACAAATTCCTGAGCTCAGCACGTACAGTGGACACTACGATCTGCCCAGCCCACCTCCCTAGCTCACCTCCTGCATCCCCCCATATGCAAATACTTCTGACATCTGTTCTGTTTGCCTGGGATATTCTTCCTACTTTCTTTAAAAAAGTCTTTCTACTTGTGGTGAAAAATATACAACCTAACATATACCATTCTAATTTGCTTTTCCTTGTCTAACTCACTACTACTTATCCTCCCAATTCAGCTCAAGTGTGACCTCTTCTGAAAATGCTTTTCTGAGTCCTCTTCGGTGCTACCAGTATCTTTGCTTTTATCCCATTGTACTCTGTGTTCGCTTATGTCTCTTTTTATAGGCTCCCGAAGACAGTGTGTCTTATTTAACTGCATCCCCGGGGCTGCAGTGTACAGTTGTACAGGTTTTGTACTGCACAAGGATGCCTGGTGGAGGAAGTGAGTAGGGGATGAAGACCATTGGCCAAGTGTGCACCCTGGTCCTGGGCTGCATCCAGTCCTTTTTCCAATTGGCACAAAGGTGCATAGGTGACATCAGTGGGCCCTATATATCCCCAGTACTTGTTAGAAAGTTGACACATAGTATCATGGTAGATGCTCATCAAATGGCTGAGTAAAGACAGATGGATGTCCTAGGCAAAGGTCAGAGGGACATGTGGTAGGGGAGCTGGAGCAACGGGATGGTATTGTATGATCAGGGTTGGATTAGGGGTTTAAGCACTTTGTAGAGAGTCCCTTATGTTGGGGGGAGGGGCTAACTCTTAATTCAGTAGGAATCTTTGAGAATTTTTGAGAGGATTGTGACTTAGAATCACAAAGTCTTCAGGCTTGAAAATGAGATTCAGAGAAGTAAAGTAACTTGTTCAAGGTCACACAGAAAGTTAGTGGCCAAACCAGGACTTGAACTGGCTTTCCTTTTTCTCTGTGAAGATCTAATTGACTTTACTAAGTGATTCAGGGATTGGGCAGCCTCCCATCTAGCACCTAGAAGGTGCTCCCTAGACCTGGCTTTTCTTGCCCCTAGCTCGGTGTCTGTTCTACACTGCTCCCTGGGGAAGCATTCCTGAACTGAGGCTGACCCTTGGAAGTTTCCAAGCCAAATCTCCCCAGCCTTTCCAACACACATCCCTGGTGATGGTGGACGACAGCTGGGCTGATGGGTGGTGAGAGTAAGTAGTAGACTGCTGTAAGCAACGCTTAGCCTCTTGCACGATGCACCCCTGCGTCTGTCTTCAGAATATCTACCTAGTTTGCGTTAGATAAATCGTCTACTAGCTTTCTATTCTTCACACAAGGCAAACACTCTAGTTTTGGGAGTCTTTTTCTCATAAGAGCTATTTCCCTCCTTGTAATTCTTTTGGTTGCTTTTCTTTGGGCCCTGGCTAATTTTTTCAGTTCTTTCAAAATCACCTTCTGCCTCTAGCCAAAGGGGTCTTGCCCACAGCAGGTTTTACTAAGTGTGTGTTGAGTCAGTTGAATTGAATGTGGACAGAGAGCTAACCCCAGCTGTCTCCCCAAAGGCTTGCCTCCTGGGAGGGTTCTTGGTGTCATGTCTCACTCTCCAGAGACCACATTTATCATTTACTGCATTTATTTTATGATCTTCCGTGACTTCTGAGTCTCCTGGCTTATTCCTCCTGAGCCCCTTGCCTAGCTTTCCTCATTTGATAGCTCACTTCTAGACTCTGAATAAATGTTTTTATCCTTTTCCATTTTCAACTTCAGTCTGAGTCAAAGCCGTTTCTCTACTTTTTCAGAGAGATTTGACTTCTCGACCTTTATCCCTGGTTGCGGAAGCTCTGTCCTTTGGCACATGTGATAATAATGATAACATTACCATCAAATATTTATCGAATGTGTACTCTGCTCCAGACATTGAACTTGCCACTTTTCTAAAAAGTTGCTCACTTGATCCTCACAACAAACCATGGGGCAGAACTACTATTAGCCCCATTTTACAGATGAGGAAAACTGAGGCACACCAAGATGGAGCGACTTGCCCAAAGTCACCCAGCCGAGATTTGCACACAGGCAGTGATTCCGGGGCTTGAGCTTACATCAGGACACCTGATGCTGTCTCAACAACCTTCAGCGGCTTTTTGAGGTCACTGATAAGAGGGAGAACCACATTCCCAGAGGCCCAGAGCCACCACTGCTGTCACTCTCAGGCTGGATTTTCCCTAACCAGCTACATCCTCCTAAAGGATGGACCCGAGAGCCTAACAATCAGAAGAGAACAAAGCTTGTCCACGAGGCCCACCTGCATGATGGTTAACTCCCCTCCTTGACAGCTGTGGCTAAACCTTTCCACTCCATCACAAGGCTCTTTACTTGATCTGGCATAATTAGCTCTTTACAAAGTCATCATAATTTGCATCGTGCAGTGACAAACCAATTGATGGATGATTTTACTCCACAGCTTTCCTAGGTAAGAACGAAGTGTCATTAACTATCACTAATTAACAGACCACTTTTCTCTTTAAATATGTAAATCAGATGGACTCCACACTTATCCCTTGTCTGCTTTCATGAGGCTTGAAAGGTAAGGCTAGAGGCTCTGTAAGAAGCCAGTCCTGAAGTGCTCCAAGTGAGGTGCCTCCGCGTTTCTTTGCATTTCACTTTGCTGCGCTTCAAGATGTGTTTTTTACAAAGGAGAGACAAGACCCTCCACCAACAAAAAGATTACAACTCGCTTTAGTGCGGTGGTCTGGAACCGAACCTGCAATGTGTCTGAGGTGTGCCCGTACTCATCTCTGCTTCCTGTCTTGTTTTCATTTTGGTTTCCTATCAGTCCCTGCCACAAGTAACCTTTTCTGATGTTTTGGTAAAGACTGAGATTAAAAAAAACAAAAACAATTAAAAGCCTCTGATTTTTTCAGTCACCTGCAGTCAGCTCTCTCCCACCCCATCAGAAGAGTGACATTCTCTTTGGATTTCCTCTCTTCCTCATCCCATGGTCAACTCCCAATTACCTGCCTCTGCTGGCAGTGATTCCACGGAGCAGACACCCAGCTGCTCACAGCAGGGAGACTCTGTGGGGGGGGGGGAGGGGCTGCCTCCCAGGGCTGCAGGACCACCATCTACCCCCGCTTCCTTATATCAGCCCCCCCCCCCACCTCAATCCCTGCTGGGCAGACTGACTATGCTTTGGATTATTTACACCAATGCTTCTCTTCACTGGGGCGGAAAATTGAGAGGTGACCGTATAACTGAGGAATATTTCCCTGTTATTCTTCTCCAAGACACAACTTGGTTCAGCTTTCAGGAGCAGACAAAATTCTCCTGTCAGGCATGTGGCAGTTTAAGGTCCTATATTCTCTCCAGTGTTTAGCTTTCTGACCCTTCCCTCCTCAGTTCCCTCAAATCCTGAACACGATGCTCAGGAACAAAGCCAGAGGGTAAACACTGTTTCCCGTGGTGACAGGGACAGGCATGGAGGACAGACAGCTGCTGGCTGCCAGCACCCGACACTCACCATGGTTTGTCCCTTGATCCTTTCGCAGAAAAGACTGTGTGCTGTTTGCTGCTGGAGGTAAGTAGATTGTCTTTGGGCGTTTTGAATGGCTTTGAGGTGCTGCTGGCAGAGTTATGGCCGCTGAGACAGGCTTTTGTTTTCACCTGTACTAGTGATGTCCTGGAATTGGAGGGTGGAGATGCTGGAGAGGAAGAAGGTCTGCACATTGAACCGTGTCTTCTCTCTACAAAGGGAGAAAGGTTAGAACTCAGCACCTTATCTGTAGCAAGGAGTGTGTCACACATTCATGTACACGCATATGCAACAGGCAAAGAGAAAGTGCTCTTCCTGCAATGGCTGCATCCCTGAGCCTTAGTTCAGGCTGCGTTTTATCTTGACATCGTTCCTCTCCTACCAATTAGCAACGATGACATTCTGAATTTCTGTATCGAATGCTAAACACCACGGTTCTCATAGGAGGGATTTTTTAGGCCATTCTTCTGCAAAACAACTTCCACAGGACTAAAGAGGGCACCAGGTGTCACCTGAACACAGTGGGATAACCACATAGCCAAAGCGACCCCCAGGCGGCTATTCTGAGGCCAAAAGGTCCCTCAGGGTGGTGGGCAGCGCAGGACTCTCAAGAAAATAAATAGGAAATCCTCAAACTGACCCACAGCAGGACCACTAAGACCGGAAGGACCAGCAAGGGCAGAACGAAAGGGGCCTCGAGAGCTAGGAGTGGACCAGCATGTCACAAATGTTTGGGCTCCTTCCTTCCTGTGAACCCTAGAGTCTTCCTGCCCCACTCATGGCGGTCGTGGCCGGCTGTGTTCAGCATCCTGGTGCCCACTCAGAAGCAGGCACAATGGGTGTGAGAGCAGGGGAGACTTCTCACTGAGGCCAGCATGGGCCAGCGAAGGACTCAGGATTAGCACTCAGGAGTCTTGTATCTGAGTTTAGAGTCCATGGTATTTCCAACTGTAGCTCCAATGCTGTGTTATTTGCCAAGGAGGGAATCCAGGGCCCAGGACAGAAGTCGCTGAGGGCTCATTAGGCAACTTTCCAGATGGGGAGACACTAAAGCCCAGAAGATCCCTCTCTTTTATGATTCCTACCAAGGTTGTGTCCATACCAGCTATGGCATCTCCAGGGCTCACAGAGATCCAGGTAACCCTGTCCTAGCTGCTAAGCTAGGACGTGCAGGAGGACACCAATGTATGAGGCAGAATCCACAGATGTGGGGCCTGGACTTGGGTGGGCAGGCACAGCTTCCTGGGGTTCTACAGAACGTACAAGAGCACTGGGCAGCCATGTCTCACTTGTTCCCTCAGGCAGCCTCGTGGTCTCCACCCAATGGGTGGGATGAGCGCCCAGGACAGCAGCTACATGAAGTCAAGTTCTCGGGTCCTCCCACTGCTACAGGGTAACAGAGCTGATAAAAGTTGAGGACTCCCCCCAAGAAAAATGCAGCTTTATACATGCGCCCAAACTTAGTACACTGTTACAGGAAGGAATCCGGGGTCCCCCAAAACACAAAGGCTCCGAAATCCTGGGTCCTGGCTGGCTCTCTCGTGTTTGTGACAGACCCTCACCTATTGTTAGTGCTTAATTAATATGTGCTCAATAAATAAATGAAATGATAACAGATGGGAAGAACTAGAGATCACAAATCTGGAAATCTGGGTTGAATGGGATAATGAACAAGACGGGAGGCAGAGATGGCAGACCACGCTCTCCCTCCACCTCTAAGCTGAATCTCAGGCTTTTCTCACCAGTGAGACATTTCTGGCTGCTACTCCAGGCATCTCACCTGGTCTGTCGGGGATGGGATTTGGGGTTTTCTCTGTGCTCCACTGTACCAACGCCTTCCAGGTTGTCTTAAAGCAGACTCACTCCAGGCCTCTGATGAAGTGGGAATTGGGAGGAAAGCATGGATTTTTGAGGCTCATCTGATCGTTGGGTATTTTTGCCTGACCAGTGGTCACAGTTTACCTACACTGAGTAACATTACAGGGTAATTTTTCTTCATTGAGTCAGAGTATACCTCACACACGTGCTCAGTTCCCAGAGCCATCCTGCTGAACATTTTGGAAACCAAGTTCCAGGGCCTCTGTCTTGATGTAGTAGAAAGAACCTTAGGTTGGGAGTCAAGAGATCAAGGCTCCAGCTCCACCCAAACCCCATTATTAGGCTTATGGCTGGGAGTTCACCACTTTACTTTCTCAGTTTCCATGTCTTTATCTGTAAATGAAGTGGGTCCCTAGATGGCTTCTAACGCCTCTTTCTACTCCTTTATCATAAATACAAGGCATACTTACACCTGCTCCTTCTCTTCTCATCCCTCACGATTCCTGAATGTTATAGCAATAATTACAGCCGAAATATTGAAATATTTCACTCAGGCAGGATCCTCCTTGGAGGAATTCATCCTTTGTAAGATTGTACTGGCCTTTACAATCCCTGTGAGACAGGCAGGAAGCAGCCATGCATCTCCACCCTCCTCACGCCTGACTGGCCAGAGAAGACCCAGAGAGATGAAGTGACTTGCCAAGGTCAGGGCCAGTGGCTATGCAAAGAACCAGGACCTCTGTGCCGTGTGCAGGGGCCCAGCTGCTTCTCAGGAAGGCAGGAAATGGGGTGTACTGTGACCGGGATTTGGGACCAGGAAATTAGTGCGGGAATTAGAATCACTGAAAGTTACATAGAACTGGGTCTTAAAAGTCAGCTCATCCCATCTCCTTGCTGACCGATGAGGTATCAGTTAGAGAGGTTATTAGTTACCAGCTTGCAGGCAAAACTAGTTGGAGGCAATGCTGAGACTAGAACCAACTCTTCTCGTTTCCAATCCATAGTTCTTTCTGCCCTTCAGAAATGTTCTCCTTAGCAATTTCTTTTTTGGCAGAGGTTTCCAAAACTAAAATAAGACTTTGATTTTTACCACTACTGTTTTGGATTTCTCTGCAGTCTTCCTTCACTCATTTTCCATCACTTGCTCAAGCTGGCAGAGGGGGTGGGGGGAAACGGAGGTGCAGAAATATGCCTCAGTCTTATCTCCGGGTGAGGAGATAAGTCTTGATAACAAAGAGAAATTTTATTGTGCAAAACTCAGAGTTAAAAATTATACAAGTAAACAAAGATAAGTCACAAGGAAGGGTGCCATTAAGGACAAAAGGAAAGGGCCAGACCAGTGATTCTAAAATCACCTTCCCAGAGAATTCGGGTTAGTGACCCTGCCAACACTTTCCACTACTAAACTCACAGAAAAAAAAAAAAAAAAAATTAAATCAATGGATAAGAGTTTTTCCTTGGCTTTACATTTTAGTTCCATAAATTCTTCTTAAATCACCAATTGAAAGAATAAGTCGTATATGAGAGAATGTTTATCAAAACTTGAAGAGAATCCTTTATCCTTAAATTTCTGGTGTGTGATTTTGTATTGTACTAAACAAATTAAAAAAGTTATTTCCTACTAGTGAAACTGTTCTATGTTGTTTAGACTGAATTAAATCTATCCTTATTGCAAGGTATCCCACGAAGAGATCCGCACGTCTGTCCCCTGAGCTAGAGAACTAGCTTGCGAGCCTCTGGTGCAGGCAAGAAAGGCTACATGAGAATTTAATGTGGGGGCCAGGGTCTGTACTTCACTAGGGTAAGCTTTTGAAAATGGGTGGAAGTGATGTCCCCGGTAGGGCAGAGTGAAGAGATTTTTCAGAAAGATCCAGTTCCTATTCAATCTGTGTTTCCCTATTCTATGAAGACCTGCCTGTAGATAACTTACAGGGTTTTGTCTTTTGGAAGAGAGGTGGGTGGGCTGGTGATAGGAGACAGAGTCTTAGTTTCTTATAAACAGATGTTGCTGTGCAGTAGAGTGTCTCTGAGTAAAGTTTTCCAGGTTTATATTACAATCATTCTGATAGAAGCCCTCACCTACTTTGGGCTTATTCATTATTTCTATTTTGCCTTAGGTAGATTACTATAATTATTTAAATTCCACTTGCCCTACCCAGAAAGAGCTTACAGAGCATTGTGTTTTTTACTTACCGTTACAATATTTTATAGAATGAAGCAATTTGAGAGAAAAAGAACCCATCCCTCCAAATTTTCTCATTCTTTGTTAATGTACATAGATCATTAACAAGACTGTAATCAATTGATATTTTGGACTATTCTTTTTCAACTGACATTACTCCATTTACACATTTCCAATTTTCATACATGTGTCATTTTATATGGTTAGGTAATAATCATTGACATTCTGTAAATTATTTAGCAACTCTCTTACTATCTACTTACTGTCTTTTTTTTTTTTTTTTTTTAACAATTTATTTAAAAAGTGATTTAGGATCATTTCTTTGAGATATAGTGAAAGGTTGCGGTAGTTTATAGCTCCTGCAGCACATTTCTTTCCAGACCGTGTGACAGAAAGACCAAACCAATCTATTGTGCTAATGGTGAATGTGAGCACCACTTACCTACTGAAGTGAAACATAAAATCACCGCCAGAACACCCATGCAGAATTAAGTGTCCATGAGATGAAACTGAACCTCAGCGAGTGCTCTTGGGTTAGTAACCTCTGGCCTCACCCCTTCTGTCCTTTGGCCAGTAGTAATAATAATTTATTAAGACTTTCCTCTGTGCCAGGCACTCTACTAAACACTTGATTTACCTTGCAGCATTTAATCCTTGCAACACCCCAAGAGAGGTAGTTGTATTATCTCTATTCCACAGATGAGGAAACTGAGGCTCAGAGGTAATAAGTTGCCCACGGTCATAAAGCTAGGAAACATCAGATCTGAGCATGTCTTTAGAGCCTGTGGTCTTAACTCTGAGCTCCACCACCTTGAAATCCCAGATGCAAGCAGATGGGGATCATTTATCTGGAAGAGCCCGCTGGAAACCTCTCTATCCCGATTGGGCATTTCAGCAGGGCACCTGACTCTCCTAGGGAGAGGAAAGAAACATCTTTTAGGTGTTTCCACAGCCTTTAGGTGCCAATCAGCAGTGCCATGCCACAGCCTATGACCTCAATTCCAAAGAGTTGGGGACCCCAGGATCAAAGAAATGAAAAACCAAATCCTTTCACTTTTTTGCATTTCAACTACAGGAAGTCCAGACCATGGCCTCAGCATCTGGTTGTCCTAAAACCCTGCTTCACCATATATGGCTTAACCATCCATGTATGACCCCAGGGCACAATCCTGGAGACCAGCTGAGTGGGGCTCTTAGAGACCCCGCCTCTCGGCATTCTAAAAATCTGTTCGGTGTGGGGAGACCGCGTGTCTCCACCATTCTCTCTCCTTACTCTCCACAGGTAAAATCCACCAGGTTCTCAGGCAATTCCATTTCAGTACAAATTCAGAGCCCCTCCCCTCACTGTGCTTATTCACTGACATATTTTCATACTCACAGCATGAATGTCCGGCATTTAAAACCTCAGCAGATACCTCATGAATGGCTGAGGGGGCCGCCAATGCCCATTGTGGCTCCCTGTACCAGTTTTAGAAAGAACTTGTTGAGAATTTTCCAATATGGTTTTTAAGGGGCCAATTTGAACACCACAATGACTTGTGGCCCGCCACGGTTGTGTAAGCTCAGTCGGGCTTAGGCTGGCACCTGGCTTTCTCATTTGACAGTGCTGAGTCTCCTGCCCCCACCTCTGAGGGCAGGTTCTATTTTATCAATGGATTCTATCTGCTTTAAGTAGCTGCGGTCAGGATGCTTTCCATAAAGGACAACCTGGAATTCCAGGAACCTTCTTCTAAAAGTTGACTGGAGCTGGAGGGTGAGGGGCAGTGCATAGACCTCAGCACGGGGAACCACGCAGGAACCACTAGGGGAGGCAGGTATTTCCCCAGTTTACAGCTGTGGAAACTGAGACCAACTGCATTTGAGAAACTTGCCCGAAGTCACAAGGCTATTAAGTAGACGAGCAGGGGCTGGAATCTGAGCTTACGTTCTCATTTGCCACAATTGTAGTTAGATACTAAATATAGTGACCTGGGGGTCAGAGGAGGGATACTGAATCAGGCTTCCTCAGCAGGGGAGGAAATGAAGACACAGGAAAGTCAAGTGACTAAAGCAGGCCATGAGTGGCAGGTGGAGCGTGCCAAGCAGTTCGTGTGCCAGGAGTGTCTGTGGGCTTCTCTGGAGTGCCCACTCCCTCCTCAGGCTGGAGTACCTCTTTAAAGCCTATCAGGCTCCCAGTGGCTGGGGAAGCGTTCCTTACAGCATGGGTGCCTGTCACCAATTGGCCTACACTATCCCTCACCTCCTATCCACTGCCAGGCAACGCGCATGTCGGAGGCACTGACAAATGCCAGTGTGGGCCAGTGGCTCACATGCGCAGTTCTCAGTCATCTATCTGTCACTCTGTGCCCATTCATTCAGTTAGGAAGAGAAGCAGCATTTCATGTGTCAAGCACTGTGCAAACTACTGTTCCACTTACCAGCACATGTCTTCTACCCAACAACCCCACAAGAGTGGATATTGTTAGCCTCCTTGTTAGAGATGGGGAATTAAAGCTCAGCAAGATTATGAAACAAGGCCAAGGTCACGCAGACCTTGGCAGCTGGGAGGAGAGCCCAGGTCTGCCTCGCCCGGAGCCAGTGCCCTTTCTACCATGCCTCCCTGCTGGGATGTTCTCCTCTCTTTACACTTGAGCAACACAACTTCTGTGATGATTCTTGACAAAGCATTTCCCACAACTCTGAAGTTAGATAATGTGGGATCCTCCTTATCTCTCCCACTTGGTAGCATTCTCCCTCCTACCTGCTCTTCTATTGGTTGTTTATGCCAAGGTGCACGTTTCTGGCATCAACCACTGCTCAGTAGGATTTGCTGAGTCCCAAGGACTTTCTAGGGCCCTGAAATATTGCCAACAGCCCCCAAGGATGCCCTCACTAGACACCTAACCTAGCCAAAAGAAGGAAAACCACAGCAAATACAGACCTCTGGGGAAACACACATGTCCACACTGCTGGGGGTACTTTCAAGGGATGACATTTCTTTGGAGAGCAGTCTGGTGATAATAACAGTTACTAAAACACACTCACAGACCTTGATCTGGTCATCTGGTAATATTAGTCTGGAAAATAGATCTCAAGGAAATATATCCCTCCCCTCCTCCGCCAAAAATTCAAAGATATTCTCAACAGCACTATTTAAAATAGTAAAAATAAATAACATAAAAAGTACCACAATCAACCTGAATGATCTATAATAAAACAACTGAAAATGAAAACTATGAGGGTTATCTCAAATCGAAGGAAATGTCAAGGGCAGGTGTCTTGTTCAGTCTTTTGTCCCTGGCGTTGAGCCCAGGGTCTCGCCCTACTAGGCTCTCACTGTTGAGTGAGTCCACTGTTGAAGAAATGAGTGCTGTGAGGACGGCTCACACGTGGAAGGTGGTTATCACTGTGCCAACTCACAGCAGGCACTGATGTGAGCTCCAAATACATGAGAATCCAAATCCACAAGAAAATTGAAAATATGTGAACACATCATTATTTTACAAAAGCATAAAACGTGAACATATATATTATATATGTAAATATGTAATATAGATCGATGAAAAAAGGGGAAGCATATAGGATAGATTGCTTAACAGACTTTGTTTTTGCTGAAGCTGTTTAAGTCCGTATGAGAAAAAAGACAAACTCAAACAATAACGACAACACACATCCCTAACCAGAGAGGGCAAAGGGGAGAAAACACACGCAAATACAAAGGTAGGAAGGAGAGAGGAACATGGTGGAAGCCAAACCTCAGTCATTCACTCATTTTTTTTTTTTAAAGCATTTCCTTGGCACGAATCATGTGCCAGGCACTGGGATATAATGGTGATGAGATAGGCACTGTCTTTGCAGAGGGTTCCCTCGGGGTGGGAAGATACGCCCCACCTCCTGGCTGGCCACCGGAGCTAGAGAACTGCCTCCCTCTGGGGAGGAAGGCTGCTGCCTGGCGGACCTGCGGTTCGTCACCAGCCCCGCCGCTCTGCGGGTTTCTGCCCACAGCCAGAGCCCTGATCCTCTCACTACTGCCCAAGCTGTCCTGTGTCCAGAGCCAACATGGTAGTGGAGGGGTGGTCAAGGAGTCCACCAGCACGGTGCTAACTTCCCCATCAGTGTGACCTCCCATCACAACCGCACAACATACCCACTGCACAAGTCACACGAGTTTAAACATAGGAGCCACCACAGCTTAGGTGAAAAGTGTGGCTTCCAGTTTTAGAATAAGCTGTTGGATTCTACCTTAAAATGGCATAGGTGACGTCATCCATGGGGTACCAAAGGGACAGGTCTGGCAGGCAGCTGAAGCTGCACAAAGTGGGAGGCATAGGCTGAGGGATCTTTGGGGAGAAGATACATGAATGGGGATCCCCAATGTTTAAAATACCTCAACAGCGGGACTGACTCTTCCCAATGCTGTCTTGAGGCAGTGTGGGAGCCTTTACCTGGGTGCCTTGGGTTAAGCGTATGAAAAAGCCCGGCCCCTGTCACAGGCATGCCCTTCCCACACCTCAAGGAAGGGAAGGAGGATCCTGATACACGAGGCCGAGAAAATGCCCAGGACACACTTACACTCAGAGGCCCCCCGGTGCAGCGGAAGGCTCCCCATTCCTGGGACAGCAGGGCCAGGGGCCCCAAACCTGTATTTTTCAAAAGGTCCAGAGGTAATTCTCATGCTCTGTCCCAGCTTTGGTAGTCATTGGAAATATGGACCAAACACTGCTGTCTTTGGAATCAGAAAGATCTGGGCTCCAATCCCAGCTCTGCCACTCATTAGCTCTGTGACTTGGGCAAATAACTTAACCCCCTCAGCCCCAGGTTCCTTACCTATAAAAATGGGAACAACAATGCCCACATCATAGGGTTACGAATGGGAAGGTGACCCTACAGCACGCGTGGGCCCCATCTTAACACACAACACATGTTGTGATCACCAGTTTGCTGGGCCAGGTGCACTGTCACTGGGCATACCTAGAGGAGGGGTGTCTGGTTCAGTCTTTAATCCCTCGCTTTTAGCCCAGGGTCTTGCCCTACTTGGCGCTCACTGTGTTCACTGTTGAAGAAATAAGTGTTGTGAGAATTGGTAACACATGGAAGGTGGTTACTGTAGGAAGGGCCAACTCACAGTGGGCACTTCATATAAGATCCCCTAATACATGAAAATGTAGATTAAAACAAAATACAAGTAGTAGCTTTCCTAAGTGAGCACTTCTCTGCCTTCTCCCTGTCCTTGAATTAAAACTATTCCACTTACAAGAATCCTACGGGAGCACATTGTTTAAGGAACAACGGCTGATCAAAGAGAGGCCACCGCTGCTTGATTTCTATCTGTAACCGACCTCCAATTTCAAGAGTGCAGGGCCCGGCCGTACCTCCTACAATGGAAGGTGTAAAGTCTCAACGCATGGCTACGCTCACAGTGTCCCTCAGAACCACTCACCCCACAGGCTGGCGTGGTCCTGTAGCAGCCACTAATAACGGAACCATTTCTGTTCTCCTTGGAGTGGCAGTTGGCAGTGGCAAACAGGAAGTTGCCTTGAAATAGGGTGTGGTTGTGCCCTGTCAATATATGCGTAGAGAGACACACACTTTCCCCCCATCCTCTCTAGCCTACTTCTGTTCCCCCCTGCCCCGTTCTTTAGGAGCAAAAGGTCAGAATTATTTTGGTGAAAACAAAGCTCTTTAAATGATTTAAGATCAATCATCAACCCCATACAAACAAAAGCCTAGGGCAGAAAGGCATCTAAAACATAGCGTCAGTCACTCACTGTGGCATTGAGTTAGTAACTGACTGCGTGTATGAGCATGTGGCACCTTTGCCTGGTCTTTCTCCGCGAGCACACAGGAAACTACACCTGAGCTAGAAAGCAGGCCAGGTACACTGCCAATCATCCTAGAGGGCTGGCCACTGCCATTTCCTCAGGGCCCACTGTGTGCACACACTGGACCCAGGACTATGCACAAACAGAACAGAAGGAAAAACACAGGCCGCTAGTTTCAAGCAATTTTTACAGTTTGAGGAAAAGAGGCCTGAAGCATTTCTTAACACCAATTACATATACAAATGACAAAGAAAAATAATTGCTGAAGAAATAAATGCATAAAATGTAGTTGGAGCTGCACATAAATGCAGAGAAGTGGGGGTGACGAGTTGGTGAGGTTCACTACAGCTGGCTTCCTGGTGCTATGAGAGGTGTGCTATAAAATTTTCCACTCCACTCCTACCTAGGCCCTGAGGCTTGCGCCTCCAGAAAGGCTGTCCAAAATAGACTGGTCCCCAACCCAACCTCCTACTCCTGACCTCTTTCTGAGGCAGCTCCTCTCCCCACTCCAAGCTTCAGCCCTGCTTCTGCTCTGGCACCAGCCCACAGTCCAGGAGCACCACCTCTGCTAAAGCTTGGACTTGCTAACTAGATTGTGAGCTGACAGCACGCTCCGCCTGCCAGGCTCTCTCTTCCGTGACCTGGGCCCAGCCCCACGCCATCCTGTGTGGCCAACATGCCCTGTGCTCACACTTACACATCCCGGGGAGGCAGCCTTGCCGTTAGGATAAGGAGGCTGAGCCTGTGACACGCTGGGCAATGCGACTCGTGGGAGACGTTTCCTGGCTCCTGGCAGAGGGCCCTGGCCAGTCAGAACGCACCACTTCCCCTTTAAGAGAGCACGCCCAGATGCGATTAGGGAAAGGCAGAAAGAAAAGCCCGGAACAGTCAGGGTTGTCCTGAATTTGGCAGATGAACTTGGGTTTTCCTGAACCGTACACACGAGGTGTGGTCAGAGGCAGCGGGCTCCTCCGAGGCTGATGGGAGTCCCTGTTGGGGAAGGGCCGGGCCTTCCTGCAGCCCCACAGCGTGATGGCCCACATGCAGGCTGCTGGGCCCCAGCTCCTGGAGCTGCTGTCCCCCTTGGCCTGGTGCCGGCAGCCTGCAGGAGCCTCAGGGCTTTCCACCCCCCCTTCCCTCAGGGCCTGTCCATCCCGATGGGCAGAGTCCACTACAATATCTAGGATTCTGCTATGTAGAGAGCAGAGACGTCATTATAAAGATAGAAAAATACTTTTGTGGGATATTTTTACTGTTAATTCAAGCAGGGAGTTTTCATTTATTCTAGATGTTTCAAAAGTTTATGCGCTGCTCTTGGCAAGGGGTGGGGGAGGGTGAAAAATAAACCAACAAACCATGGTTCACAAAAGGTCATGTGTTGTACAATTCCATTGATATGAACCATCCAGAACAGGTAAATCCATCGAGACAGAAAGCAGATTAGTGATTGCCAGGGGCTGGAGGAAGAAGGAAGTGGGGAGTAAGTGCTTAATGGGTAGAGGGTCTTGTGGGGGTGATAAAAATGTTCTGGAACTAGGTAGAGGTGATGGTTGCACAACATTGTGAATGGACTCAGTGCCACTGAGTCGTATGCTTTAAAATGATTAATGATTAATTGTTAAGTGAATTTAACCTCAATTTTTAAAAAATCCAGTGGTTGAGTGTGTTCTGGGCAACTTTATCTTCTACTAGAATCTCTCCTGTGTTACATCCAACATTTCTTTGTAAAATCTGGCTATTACCTGATAAATCTTTAGTTGGCCCTGGCTAAAGAGTTTATGCCTTTTTAATAAGGGAAAATAAAAGCACACCGTTAAGAAACAAAAGCTTCCACGACCCAGAAGTATGGCTCTTATAGAGCATTTCAGACTGTGTGGATATGGTGTCATCTCAAAGCATGCCACCTAAGCTGGACAGTGCCACCTGGTCTTTATGAGGCTGTCTCAGGTTGGGACCATCTCGTCAGCCGTTGGACAAGGTAACCAAAGACAGAGAGAGTGAGTCTCCCACAGAAGAATTATTTAGAACAAGATTTCGGGCTCTGGGTTCTTGGCTTCCTTTTCCCCTCCTTTCTTCCCAGGATGGAGAATTAATCAGTTTCCGAGGGATTTTCTGAGGGGGCTGTGCGAATTGGCAAAGCAGAACTGGTTTCTACAATTTCATTTATTTGGAATGGAGCCAGTGGGAATGAGGGGGTGTGACATGACCACCCACCTGACCCAGTCCGCTGGAGGGAGCATCCAGCCTCTCTTTCTAGGTCAACTGCAGCTCTGGCCAGAGATAACCTGCTCCTAAAGGTATGGCTGTGAGCCTCGTCCTCTGGACCCCAGGCCAGTGGGGCAAAGGCTCACAGGCACACTTCCCCACTCAGAGTCAAGAGCAGGCCTGCTGGGTGTTGCAATACTTAGAAGAAACACAGGTGGCCTGGGAGCCTGAGCCTTTTCCAGAGACAAATGTGAACAGCTTTCCTAGAATCTGTTTACTGAGAGTTCCAGGATGACCTGGAAGACAGAGATGTGAACAGCTGCCACGGGCCAGCTCTCCCAGAGTCCTCGGGTCCTGCTGGAGCACCTTCCCTGCCTTTTCCACCCTGTTCTCTCTCCTCACCTCAGGTGCCAAAGTATAAGTAGGTGGCCTAAGTTCTCAGCAAACAGGTGGCTTACGAGAGTAAGATACAATGTTTGTACTGCTCTAGCATTTGAGGAGCATGAAGTTTGGAACCTTAATTCTAAACACAAAAACAAGCAGGCTCGACCCAATCAAAAAATGGGCGAAGGGCTTTGTAATACACATTTCTCCAAAGAAGGTATACATACAGCCAACAGCATATGAAAAGATGATTGATATCATTAGTCATTAGGGAAATGCAAATCAAAATCACAATGAGATACCACTTCATACCTACTAGGATGGCTATCAAATTAAAAAACAAAAACAAAAAACCAACACCCTCCAAAACCCAGAAACTGAGACCCTTGGGCACTGTTGGTGGGAATGGAAAATGGTGCAGCCTCTGTGGAAAACAGTATGGTCGTTCCTCAAAATATTAAACATAAAACTACCACATGATCCAACAATTCTACTCGTAGGTATATGTCCAAATGGACTGAAAACAGGTACTCAAACAAATTCTCATATACGAATGTTCATAGCAGCACTCTTTGCAATAGCCAAAAGATGGAAATAGCCCAAGTGTCCATCAATGGATGAATGGATAAACAAATTGTGGTCTATACATACATACAATGGAATATTATTCAGCCTTAAAAAGTAGTGAAGTACTGATATCTGCTACAACGTAGATGAATCTAGAAAACATCCAAATGAAAGAAGCCAGAAACAAAAGGCTGCATATTGTATGCATTATTCATTTGAATTGTCCAGAGCAGGCAAATCCATAGACACAGAAAGCAGACTGGTGGTTGCCAGACACCAAGGGGATGGGGAAGGGGAACTAACTGTTTAATAGGCATGAAGTTTTATTTTGGAGGGACGAAACATTTGGAACTAGACAGAAGTGTGGCTGCACCACTCGTGAGTGTATTCAATGCCACTGAATTGTTCATTTTAAAATGGTTAATGTTATGTTATATGACTTTCACCTTATTAAAAAAAAAATAACACAAAAAAACAACCCTTGCAGAATATAAGGGCCAGGACAACCCATAAACAGAACAATCAGTTTCAGGATAACTGAGAGTTACTTTCAAAGCCCTTCTTGGAATCACTTAAAAGAGGTAATTTTTAAGTTAAGGTAATTAAGGCGGCCAGCAGGAGGGAGCATACAGGTTCTCCCAGATAGCAGCTCTCAAACATGGCCAATGCAGGTCCAGGAAGAAGTGTTGATTGGTCTGAAACAATCACACACACACACACACACACACACACACACACACACACACACACACAGAGGCAGGCTGCACCTGCTATTTACCAAGGGCACACTGAGGCACAGCTCCCCTCATCCCTGGTACAGCCGGCATTTCCACCAAAGGGACCCAGGTGTTAGACCTTGAAGTGGGACAGAGTAACAGACTCCTAACAGGCAGGAAGCAATGCCACAGGTAATCATTCTCCACTAAGCCCTGTCGGCCCATTTGCAGGGCTGTGGTCCCCTCGTCAGCACTCCACCCAAGGGGCTGCCTAGCCTGGCAAGTCCACTACAGGCCCCTGAGTGGACGGTGCCTTCCAGATGCACACCAGCTGAGAGTCCTTCCCCCTGCGGAGCTGCTCTCTAAGGCCAGCATGGCAGTCCCATTTCTGCCCCATGGGCATCACCTTGAACCACTCTGGTTCCCCTTCCATGGGGTACCTTGCCAAATATTTGGTCCTCGGAATCTCTTTCTCCACATTAAATGTCCCCCAGGGGTCCTTTTTAACCATTCCGCACAAAGCATCATTTTCACTATTCCTCTCGATCTCTGGATCCTTTTTGGCTCTCACTGTCCTTCCTAAACTGTGGAACTCAGGAGGGAGAACATTACAGATGGGGTCGGAGCAGCTTCTAGCTGTTTCCTCCTATTAACGCTAAAAACCCAATCTAGATTTTTTATTTCTGATAGCTGCATCACCCCTAAGTGTTTTTCATACACTTTGCTGCCAAGCTGCTTATCCACAGGTATCCTTTGAAAATGTCATCTTGTTGGAATCTGTCTGTTCTCCTTCCCAAATCTACCACCTGAAAACTTGATAAGCCTGACACTAATGCCATTCCTCTTCCAAATCCTCATTTATAATGTGGAAGAGGATAGTGCCAAGTGTGCAACTTGACACATCCCCCAGCGTGGCAGCGACCTGTGAACAGCACTTTGAAGTGTGACTCTACCGAGCCACCTGCCATTCAGGGCAGGTGTGTCACTCAGCCCACATTTCTTCATCTTGCCTGGTAAGGATCTCATGAGGCTAACACTAGCCCCCTCTGACCAGTGGTTGAAGACATTAAGTGTAAAACTCTTAGAGCAGCGCATTGCACACAGCGAGCTGTCAAATGTTGCCCTTATAACTTATAAGAAATACAATAACAGAAAAACTGGTTTTCCAGTTCTCAGACAAACTACCCTGCTTATTGGCATCCAAACACAGATATTAGGCAGCTGAAAGCAATAGCACTGGCATCCAAGAGCTGGAGTCTGAATCCTGGCTCTTGTTCCAGAATTTCCATGCTCTGAGGTTAACAATACCTACCTTTCTAGGGCTATAGGGGATAGTCAATGAGATCAGGCATGTAAGAGATTTAAAAGTTGAGTCAGGCTAAGCAAACAAACGAACAAAAGAAGAGTATTATGATTATTACTGTGATAAGTCTCTCAAAGATACCATTCCCATCGCCAGAAACCTGCCTGTTAAGCCAAGGAGGAAACTGCAGTTGCAGTCCAGCGGCCAGAAGGCAGTCAGTCCTTCAGCCCACAGCCCCTGGACGGCTGCATTGAACAGATTCCTGGCCTGCTCTCCCAGCAGCAATCACATCCTCCCATCTCAGATGCTGGGGTAATAAAGGGTAGTGGGTCCTCCCACCAGCCTGCAGAAACACATTGTCTCTCTGTTGTCACCTTGTTGAGACCGGGATCTGAGTAACATGCAGCAGGTAATGAAGGGCTGGGAGGGCTGCTGTTAGCTCCCCTGTGGCTTGACCCCAACTAATCCTCGGGTCTCTGTCCTGAATGGCAGTTTCTAAGAACTGGCTTTTGGCTCTGGTGTTCTCAAGGCAGGCCCCCCGAAACCCTGTTCTTGTCTCAGCTCAGTTCTTGTTTTACCTCAGGGAAGAAATCGTCTTCATTGAGAAAAGATCTGGAAAGAAATATTTGCAAAAGGCTGTTGGAGGCCAACCTGTAGGCCTCTAGCATCTCGGGGTCAAAGATGTCCCATAGCAGGCACAGAGGGAGAGAGAAGAACTGGCATGGCCTACCATATGCTCCTGGGAAAAGAGCAGCAGTTATGATAAAATGTGAGGCAATAACTGGCTAAATTCTCCTCTCCTCATCATGTAAGGTTGGTTTCCCAACTTCCAGGGGCAATGAACACTGAGGGCAGATTTTAAATATATATATATATATATATATATATATATATATATATATATATATATATATATATATGTGCAGTTGTTGGCAAAACACTGAGAGGACCATGCCAATGAATCTATTAAGCGACGAGGGAGTTTGCTCGGAAAGCCACTGGAAGGAAGAGGCCCAGAGGGAAGGGAAGGTAACAATTTTTGTTGGATGAATTCTGGAGCCCCAGTGGTCTACAAGCTATTCTCAGTCACCCTACCCCTACCACAGTCTTCCCTCGAGACAGGTGGGCTGCTGAAGTCACCTAAAAATCACCCCAGGACACATGAATGCTAACTCAGACTTTCATAGCCATTGGTGACTTCTGAACATATTCTTTTCTTTCTTGCACTGCATTTCCTTGACTATGTACCCACAGAGGAGACAGTGCCCGGTTCTATACACTCACATGTGCAGGAACAAGCCACAGATGAATCTCTACATGGCAGTTACTGCCGTGTTCTGATACTTACCTGAGTTACGGCAGGGCCAGACTTAGTTGATCGGTATTATGAGCTGCATTCTGCACCTAAGTTCATGTGTTGAAGTCCCAATCCCCAGGACCTCAGAATGTAACTGTATTAAAAAATAAGGTCTTTAAAGAGGTGAAAAGTGAGACGGTTGGGGGGCCCTAATCCAATATGACTGGTGTCCTTGTAAAAAGAGTATGAAACACGAGGGGGTGTGTGCACAGAGGGACAACCACATGAAGAGGCAGCAAGAAGACGGCCACCTGCAAGCCCAGGAGAAGGGCTTCAGGAGAGACGACTCTGCCGCACCCTGATCGTGGACTTCCAGCCTCCAGAACTGGAAAATTAATTTCTGTTGTTTAAATACCCTGTGGTATTTTGTTATGAAAGCCCAGGCAAATTAACACAATTGGTTTACCTAAAAACTGTTCGTGTTCATTGGGTAAGGGAGAAAAAGTAAAGTATGGAGGGAGGGCAGAGGACAAGGGACTCCTAACCCCTGACGTAACACAGATGAAATGCATCTTCCTCCGTGGTCTGTGCAATGCCACACTGATGCAAACTGTAGCAAGGTCAAGGTGGGGACAGTGTCCTGGTCCTTGACATCTGGTAAATCCTGCCTGCCCTGGAGGCCTGGCTAGGTAGCGTACAGGTACACAGCAGCTGGTCTGAAACAGTGACGTGACTTCAAGCCACCGACCGGTGGAAACCAGCTCCTTTTCTCAGCTTACTTTCTTACCCTGTGGGTTCTGATGAATCTATTTGTCATTGCTGTCCTTCCAGAAAAAGATAAGACTGTGGGGGTAAGTGGGCTAATGGCAGAGTGAGGTAGCCACTAGCACATTCACAGGTTTGACAAACTGACTCAGAACATCTGGCCCAATGCTGCTTTTCACCAGGGATCCACCCAATCTCCGGGTTCTGCCTGGATACCTTGGTCCTCCCTCAGGTTCCCAGATGCTGCTGGACCCTGGGCTTCCCACTCAGTGTGGGGCAGGTCGATCCACTCCCCTGGGGGCCAGGAGAGAGAGGGACCCACAAATGCTCACTGCTGCTAAGGGGCCCAGACAGATCATAACAGTTATCAGTCCAACAACAGATATACAACAGGTGCCAAAAAAAAGTACACACATTTTAAGAAAGGAAAAAAATATATATTAAAATTATGTTGATGGTAACCACTTAGAGAACCTCTTGTAATTTCAGAAGTCATATGTGACTTGTATTCATCTTTTGTTATTGGTATATACTGAGTATTACAATTTTAATAGTTTTTTCCTTTCTTAATGTGTATACATTTTTTTGGCACCCTCTGTACCGTTGAGCTCTCTTCTGCTGGAGGGGGTGGTGGCGTTGGGAGTCTGAGGTAGGGAAATCAAAGCAAGGAAGGAGGGTATTTGAAAGTATTGTCAGGCTGACGAGAGGAGGGGCTGGGAGGGGCAGAACTGACAAGCTGGCAAAAGATAGAGCCTTCACTTTCCCAAGGATAGCAGGGTGGGCGGGCTTGGCCAATTCAAATGCAAAAGCCTAAGGGCAGGAGGGATGAGAAAACTTTCTGTATTTACCGCCATTCCAATCCAACAGAAAGGCCTGGAAGGTCCCTTCACATCTCTTCATTCCCTCTGGCCATGAGGTTATTTACACAGTGGGGTGAGAGCCCCCATAATCACTGCTAGCTGAGAGGCACAAAAACCAACAGACAACTCAAATCTGAGGCCTTCAAAAGGATAGAATAGGCCTCCAATCCTATCCCAAACTGATCCATGAGAGGAGAAAAGGGGAAGTGTAATGGCCCCATCCACGGGGCAGATCTGAATCATTAGACCAGTTTCCAACATCTGCCTTCAGCCACTTTGCCCAGTTTGGAAGGGCAAGGAGGAGGCCACGGTCTGATGAACAGAGTCCAGCCTGAGGTCAACTTCCCCATCTCCACTGAGGAAGCCAAGCCCCATCTCCAGCCTTTTCTAGTGGGACCCAAGGGCTAGACTTATCCTTCACCAGCTCAGTGGGGCTAGCATGAGAAAGCTCAGGGCCTGCTCTGGAAGGCAAGGCAGCCCCATTACTATTCTCTGCAAGCAAGGTTAGAGGAGACCAGAAAAACAAACTCCCCCCTCCCCACCCCCCAGCCACCCCTAACTTCATATAGATGAGAGAAACATGGAGGAGAAAAAGAAATCTGCTCTTGGCAGCACTCAGCAGTTTTAAACTACGCCAAGCCGCGGCCTAATGGCCACATTTACTACCTTGGAAATTTCCGTTTCAACTCTCCATTTTCATTTGTGTGTGAGTCGTGATGCTGGGGGTGAGGGGAGGTTTGGACCAGTCTGTGCGGGACCTAAGGACCAGGATCAGGACAGACTCCCTACTTAGAAGGTCTTTCACACGGCGCAAAGGAGGTTTACCGTTTTCACCCTCCTTTTTGATTTGTTTGGTTTAAAATATTTAGCCAGAGGCACAATGAAGTGTCTCATTTATGACGTTCTCCTGGACCATTAGTCTGGGACTCCACGCTCGTTACGCTGGGGAACGTGCTACTTACCCATGCAAATTCCCGGAGCTGCAGACAGAGATGGGAGGTGCGCAAGGTAAGCTGTCAAGGGCTGATTTAATTACACAGCCATTCAGTGGGCAAAGCAGAGCAATTTTTAGCCAACTGTTCTAGTAAATATTATGGGAAACCCTTTCATAGAGTGCTAATTCTGGCTTAGTGATTTCAAACGTGCCCAGCTTTAGTTCTCATTCAAACACGCACTGGGCCCCCAAAGATGCTACCGCCAGGCCAGAAAATCAAACAGAAAATGCATTAACGTGATGCCACCTTGCAGTTGATTATCATGTTTTAGTGTTATAAACACCTGAGTATTACTATCATATAGGTGAGGACAAACTTGAAAACCCACTTACTTTCCTGCCGCCATCCTTCCTCTGCCCCTCCCCCCAGGCTCTCAGAGTCCTGCCAACCGGCTTCTGGGCAGCCTGGGGATGGCCAGCTAACACTGCTCCCGCGGGTTGGACAAAACAACCACAGCAAACCTACTTTGGACATTTGAAACAATACCCAATCACTGCATCCACCCTCCCAGAGCGCCTCAGAGGAAATGGCATCGTTACTTTCATTTTATTCCGTTTGTGACCGACCAAAGGAAAAACAACACGTTCTAAGACAACTATCAGGATATCTGATATCAGCGGCCGGAGAGTGTGTTCTGGAATGTTATCAAATGACCTCGCAGAGAAATTAATTTTCAGGAGCTAAAATAGCCCTGTGCTGCACACGCATTGCCATTTCTCTAACTGCAGAAACGATTTCACTTTCCACAGTTAGAACAGAAAACACTCACGCATCCCCGTTTCTTCAAGAAAGTCTATAAATAACCCAGGATCAGCAAAATTATGCAAAACATCCTGCTAGAAGAAGAAATGTAAACTAAAACCACTTACAGAGACTCAGGCTGCCAACTTAATCTGATTCTACGACGACTGTAAACATGCTGTACTTTTGGAACCTGAAGCAATCCACATTAGCACGGATGCCGTCACAAAAAAAGAAAAAAGAAAAAAAGAAAAGCAAGAAAGAAAAACCCCAACAACTAAACAACAAAAGCCCGTCCCGATGCGGAGCACCGAGATTCCGTATGCTGCATGGTCCAGGACCGACGGCTGACCAGCTGCAGTCAGTACCAGCTATCCTAGCTTGCACACGCCAACTGTTTTGACTACAGGCACTTGTTAAACACAGAGTTTCAGGTCCTACCAGTTGGACACCAGAAGTTCATAGAACTGACCCAGTGCCAAGAACAACAAGCACAGAAAGCGAAACGGCTGCCTCGTGCGCCGTGTTTTTGTTAACTGTTTATGCAAGTCCCAAAGCAATTGGGTAACAATCAAGAATAAAACAGAACTTAAATAACAAAAGCAAAAGATTACCACCTTGAAGGAAATGTAGACGTTGGCAGATAAAGGACAGACGTCAACCTAGTTTATTGGTGGGGTGGGTGGGGGGTTTTCAGAGATAATCAGTTGGGGGAGGGGCAGCGATCACATGACAAACTGCGGTTATTAGCAAAAGGAACTGGGTGCTTCCTTGAAGCATCTTTTACTTAGAGATTGACTCAAGAGATTTTGCAAATGAAGAGGCCTTGGTACACATCTGGGGTGACTGCAGCAGCATTGGAATTTGGAAGTTGGTAAATCCCACAGGAGAAAAAAGGGGCGTGCTGAATGAAGTTTTCAAGACACAGGAAAGTTCCCTGCTGGGCGCAGTGAGGCCATGAGCCACGCAGGAAGCAAACGGAGGGAGGGGACAATGTCCCTGGGCTGTTTTTGAGCTGGTCCTGAGGAAGGTTTCCCTTGCCCCTTTGAGTTTAGGGTTGCTGGGGGTCAACCTTTCTCCCTTAGCAGGACTGGATCTGTGCTGTCTTGAGGTGACAGTGACCAAAGTATTTTCATCTGGCAGATTCACATTTACTGTCGTTCCCCTGGTTCCGGGGGCTGCCAGTGCAATGGTGGTGGGTATGAACCCATACAATGGCTGCCACTTGGCTCCCAAGGGAACCCACATTTTATTACAAACTATATATAGAAATGGTTTCACTGGGATCCGAAATGGAGCCCCATCAAATAAGATGCAGCAGCTGCCTGACAGATTCTGAGAGAAGAGCAAAGACAACTCAGAGCATCCAAGACACAGGACAGAGCAGGGGAGGAGGGAGGCTAGGCTTGGGTGAGAAGAAGGGGGAAGGGACGCCCTAGAGAGAAGGCTCAGGACAGGCAAAGCAGTCTTACACCAGCCCTGGCCTCGGGGCGGCAACTGACTACTTAACGTGGCCCCAGAACTGTTGTGACCCTGCCACCCACTTGGAACTCCATGCTTTCCTGGTCTCCTTCACACATGTTCTATTAGGTTAGTGCACAAGTAACTGCGGTTTTTATAATTATTTTTAACCTTTTAAACTGCAATCACGTGTGCAGCAACCTAATAGTATTTGATCTCAGAAGCATTCTGCAGGATGAGGGGGTCAGGTATTATCCCCATTTCACAAAGGAAGAACACTGAAGCTCAGAGAAGCCTTGGTCTCAGCCCTGCGAATGATGACTTGTGCTGGGTGGTGCTTTATTAATATTATTCGCAGAGCTCTTGAAAGTGGTGGGCTTTGTGAGTCCCACCTTCACAGACAGGTGAATTGAGATTTTGGAGAGCCCACAAATCACATCCAAGGCCACACTGCAAATCGTGAACAGCACTAGGGCTCCCAACTCCTAACGCAGTCCTTGCTTGCTTCTACTGCTTTACAGAAGACACGAAGACAGAATGAAAGAAGCCAGTAAAGTTGTTTTTATTATAAAAGCACATCATCTCCATTGATTTCCTCAAAACTCCCTGTCTTCAGGTTTTTCTGTACCATTTCACAGATCGCAATTTCCTCACGCCGAAGGGTTGGTTCCTCTCCACACTGAGGCCAAGCTTTGGACGTCTGTACTCCAGAGCTACGATTTCGAGGGAAAGCAACCATCTCCACCTGGTCTGCAGCCTGTCCTTCTGTGATTTGATTAGTTCACCCACGTGCTGACCCTGGCTCCTCACCTAATCCTAGTCTAAGAAGCCAGAGCGGAATATCCTCACAGGACTGTCAAGCTGTCCATCACATAGCCTGCACCTCCCAGCTGTGCTGTCTCGCATGTGGACGGGGTCTGGCTCAGCACACAGCTTGGCGGATCTCTTCTTCAATGTGGTGTTTAAGTTAGGCTTTTGCTGAATTGTTTTGCAAGAGGCCCCCGAAAGTAATGGGCCATGTGAAGGGTCCCACTGCCATGTGCCTTGTCTGTGCCGAGTGGGCACACTCAGCTTGATAGGGTGTGCTGTTACCATTATGTGACACATGTGAGCAGGTGCATTGCAGGTTTGGGGCATTTCCTTTGAGGGAACACGGCAGTGAGTTACTACAGATGCCAAGGGGTTTTGTAGTATTGAATAGGGACATCTTGTCAGGAGCCCAAGTACTCTGGACCATGCCCAGGGATGCCGAATATGGAATGCAAGAGGGGAGACGGTCAGGAGGTGATGATTAGAAAGTTCTACCACAACCTCGTGAATCTGCTTCTCCTCCTACTTGCTCCCTGAAAACACAACACAACAAAACATAGGAGCAAAGGCCAGACAAGTTGGGTGTCAAGCTGGCCTTTATGTGGAATGTCACTAAAGCAGCCTAGGTCTTAAAGACTAATCAAATCCCCTGCTAAGTGAAGCAGCTCTGTGCTTAGATGAGATGCACAGGTGGTGCCTCTCACTGGTTTATGTGAGGTTGTTTTGGTAACCACATGACATTTGCATCCACGCTGCCTGAAAAGAATATGGGGACTGGGTGCATCAGAACAGTCTTGGCAGGAAAACTCGTTTGCTCACAGGATACAAAGTGAGTAGAATACAGTATTTCCACATACCTTGTGGCTCCTCTGAGCACAGAGACTTTTTTTTTAACTTAAAAAGTAGGACACACGGTTTGACAAGCACTGGCATATTTAGGGAAGACAGGTGGGCAATTTAAAATCAGAACGTCTGAAAAATCTGTGAGGCATGGTCACCAAACTTGTAATATCAAATTAGTAAAAGTGGGCTGATAGGGGATATGGGACATTAGCAGAAATTTGTTGTAGTTAGTACTGGCGTGCTTAACAAAGGTAGTTCTACAACAGACCAGACAAATCCTGCTTTGCTGATGGATAAGGTGGGTTTGCGAAGGCTGGTGAGTACACTACATCCAGCCCTTGAGGACGACAGCATCGATGGAGACAAAGCTGGGGCTCTACGCCCACACTCTGGGCATTTAGACACCCCCTCCCCCCAGGGAAGGGAGCTTCATCAGAGTACATATACAGAGGAGGAAGCGGATGAGAGACCAGTGAGGTCTTTAAAACATGGCCTGGATATGTGCAAAGCTGATTTAAAAAAAAGATGGAGCCAGGAAAGGATGGAGGCCTGAGCTGTCAGTAGACTGAAAGGCAGGGTAAGCATGTCAGCGGCTGTGGCAGCCACTGGCTGCAGAGTTGGCTTTACCCTGATGTTGCCCTGAACGCTTCCAGGTCAGAACCTAGGGCTCAGCTCCGTGCTCCCCATTTTTGCCGTTACCTGGGTTCACAGGGGCTGAGCCGGCCTGCCTGACCTTACCTGGGCCTGGCTTAGGCTTAATCCTCTGTGACGTGGGCTAATGACCAAAGCCACGAGGCCAGTTTTGTATGTATGGGGTCCACATACCCTAGATTTTTCAGGAGAGTGCCACTTTTAATCAGCCTCAGCCAGTACTGCACCACTAGTTGCATAACGACTTTATAGTGAAGGTCAATAAATGCGGTTGACTGAAATCTGGATCACTGGACTGTAAGTTCCTTGAGGGCCAGTTCTGAGTCTCTTATCTTTGTAGGCCAATACCTAGCCAGAGCACAGAACCTTGCTGTGCATTTTGAATACCTGTTTTGAATGACTGAGTTCCTGTTAATGTGCAGCACAAAGATATATGCATACCTTAGAAGGTATACCTGGGATACATATCTTTATGTTAGATATGTATCAAATTTGGTGATTTAATTAATTACAAATTTATTTAAAAATTTTTATTTTATATTTTTCAGGTTCTACCCCCAATGTCAAATTTGATGTTTGTGATTCAAGTTAGGCAGAAGGTAGAAAGGCTTTCCACTTACAATTTAAAATACTAAATCTTCAAAAAAATTGTCAGTACTTTGTAACAGGAATCTTTCCAAAAGATCTTCATCCCACTGTACTCTGTCCTCTTAAATGTTATACTTTGAACATTATTTGATCCTTGTTTTTTGATAACTCAAGGTCACTGTTAAGGGCATTCATTTCTGTACTTTGCTATAATGGTGATGACTTCAGGGCCTACAAGTGTAGCTTGCACGCTTCAAAGTCTTCAATGAACTGCACACTGCAACTTAGTGTGCACGTGTGGGTGTGAGACAAATTCCAAAGGATACTATTTACCTTTAAGTAGAAAAGCACTGATATTTTCTCTTCTCTTCTAGTCCACTGTTTAAAATGTTGGTCAGAACTCACTAAACTGATTGCCCCACCATCACGGGTGGTGCCGGCCGTGTGCAAACACTGCGAAAGGAGGCAGAGCTATAATATTTGCCTTTGCACAAAGGGGCCTCAGTGCCCCCACTTTCTGCCTTTTACTTTCATTTTCTGCAGCCTGGTGTCACTTCTTTTTACTCTCAGGGCTGCCTCCACGGACCTGCTCAGAGCGCTAATGTGCCGAACTTGGAAATCAGACTGTCAAGCTTGCTAGCATGATGTATAAACTGGGCAAGCTTTTCTCAGTGGAAGCCTGAAGGGTGGTGCCCCCATTGGTGCCGAGTGGGGCTTGGTGCCCTTCAAGTGCTCAGAGCTGCTGGCTGGCTTCCCCGGGAGCATTACTCAGTGGCAGAGCTCAGGATACTGAGGTGTTATTGAACGCGCCATGTGTAAACACCCGCACGTGTGCAGGAGTTTTTCTTTTTTGAAAGGAGGTTCTGACGATTGGGCTTCAGGCTGGAAGAGCTATTAAATGACAGAGGCTCCTGGCAGCAATGTTGCTTCGTGAATGACCAGCATTCACGAAGCATGAGGAAGCTGTTCCTACAGTAACTGACCCCACTGCAGGCAGTTTGCACAACGCAGTGTCTGGGCTCTCTACCCTGAGCTGCCCTATGTGGGTCCCTTACAGCAACTTCTAGTCCATATGTCAACTGTCAGGAGTCCTTCAGCCTAAGTGCAAAGAAGACAGACTAAGAGATATTTGAAACTTCTTCTGGGGGATTATGGCAAATGTGTTAAGTTTGTGTGTGTGTTGGGGGATAGGTATCTTATATTGATTTAAAAATACATCAAAAGGGGTAGATGGTACACCCCTAAACAAATCTAAATACCAGGCAATCTCCTGGGGAAGTAAACTACTGGCACATCTATTCAGTGGAATGCTGGGGAGCTATAAAAATGATGATGCAGGACTATATTTACTGAAATGTGTCCACAATTTTAGATGGAAAAAAAAAAAGCAGATTTCAAAGCAATGTCTATAATAGGATTCTACTTTTATGTTTTAAAAATATATGCATATAGGTACATATGTATAACACAGAAATAAACACATACACAGAAAAGATTGGAAAGTTTTACACCGACGCTGAAATATTTACTTTCTTACATTTCCTGAAATGTTGGCAGTTTTTATAATGCATTACTTTTGTAATAAAAAAACAAGTAATTTTCACTTTGAAAAAAGTAAAATTCTATATTATTATGCAAAACAGTACTTCTGTTTGAGGCACCCCACCCCATCCTCACCTCATTTGTGACTGTTCCCATGGGAATGTATGCCTCATCTATGCATCAACAAGGAGTACACTCACGCTGAACTTTCACACTCGCCTCTCACTAGTTATGATGTCTTCTCATCATATGATGTCTCTTTAAGAGTTCTACTCATATAAAGAAGGGTAAGTTGAATCTTTATTGGAAAATTTTTACATTAATGCATCTTAAGGCAAAGGAAGGGCTTCTGGTTTTACTTTTAAGGGTTATGGTCTCTTCTCTGATGGAGTTAAGAGGAAATGTAAATTCCCAGGCAAAGGGCTCTGCTCATTACTTATCTGGCAGAACAGGCTACGGTCTCTCGATTCTCCAAGGAGACAAGTGAAAGAGCTACCGTGATCTATATGCTGAGGCTGGTTTTTGCCCGAGTCAGAGCACAAACCAAGGCTGGGTTTAAGAACAGGAATAATCCCTAACTCGTCAGCGCTGATCTCTCTACACAGTTTATTCACATCCATGGCATAACTGGTATCTCCCAAAAAAATGATGAGGGAGTGAGGGAGGGCAAGTGTATATTATTCTCAGTTTACACATGAGGAAAATCAGATTTATCAAGGAGAGACGATTTCCCCAAGGCCACCCTAATGGGAACTGGTTGAGACAGAATTCAAACCCAGTTCTGGCTTTGTTGTCTTTGTTCTTTCTATGAATAGAGTAAGTTTATCATCCTAACTGGACACCTCTGAAAGTGAAAGGGGGTGCTACGTGGACGGGCCCAAGGACACCAGGTGGAAGCTGTGACTGTCCTGAGCAATCCAGGATGTACGGTCACTTTAGATATAATCCAGTCCTCACCCCTCCCCTCCCACACATACAAGGAATCGTACCTCTTGCATAGGAGAGAGAAGTGAAGCATGGTTACAGTGCCTGTAATTTACTGTAAAATACTTGTATATATAAATAAGTAAGAGAGAAAGAGAAAGCACTTGAATATAACGGGTGTTTTACGGTGTCTGAGCCAGTCTGGGCTTTACCTCTAGGGGTGATCAGCTATCAAGAATACAAAGACTGCACTGGGCAACTGGCATTAACCCAAGAGGGTCACACTTTAAGTCCTTTTGCCATCTGTATAGTTTGATCAACCTTCTGAATATAAAAAAATGGGATTTTGTTGGTAAAACGTGTGACTTAGTATAATGAATGCTAGAAGTGGGTGTTTATCGGTGCAATTAAAGGATTTCAAGACAGGTAGCCTGGCCCCAAACCTTTAGAGACATCCCTATTCTTGTATAAAGAGGGTACTGGAACCCAGCGAGGCCTTTCTCTTTACCCTTCCCCTTCGAGGCTGCTCTGTGTGCAGCCATTGCATCAGAAGCGCTGATGACAGCATGCTGCTGATTCGGGGACATAGAGTCCTGTCTCTGGAATATTCTTGCAGCTGCCTCGAGTGAACGTTTCATACAAGGTTTGATGGAACACGTCAAAGCAGAGAGGGCTGGGACTTCAAGTTTACCAAATAGGTTGAGGGCACGGCTTTCTCCCTACTTGTTGATAAACATTTATTTGTTTGATAAATGCCTATATCCATGAGTGAGTTCAGTCTGACATCCATGAGTGAGTTCAGTCTGACACTCGCATTCATTATAACAAGTGAGGTATGGAAGAGAAGCTAATCCTCCCCACCTCAGCTTTCTGCAACCTTCGACAGTGGCAACTGTTTTCTACTAAAAAGAACCTATGAGTTCTGCACGGCCAAGTCTGCTTAGGGTCAGTCCACAAAGAATGTGCCTTTGGCTGAGTCTGAGATGAGTAGATTTCAGGAAGTGAGTCCGTTTTCCTCTTCACTAGATTAAGAGTGTGTGACAGATATGTGTCCAACGAATAAAATTAGGAATTCTGTTATTTCTATAATCTATTTTATTAACTGTAACCTGTGATTATTCTTTATTTCACTAACGATAACTGATCCTCATATACCACAATCTATTTCTTGCCCTGGATTGAGTTAGTACTTTAAAAAGCAAGGAATAAGCTGGTAAATGAAAACCACTGGGATTGTATGGTTTAATCCTCAGAATAATGTGGTGAGATTGGTATTATCACCTACATGTTTATTTTTTTATTTTTATTAAAATTTATTAGGGTGACTATGGTTAGTAAAATTACATAGGTTTCAAGTGTACAATTCTGTAATACATCATCTATGTATCACATTGTGTGCTCACCAGTCACCTGCCATGTTTAGATGAGCAAGTCCAGAGAGGTTCAAAGTTAAATTAGTGAAGCCAGAATTTGAACTTAGGTCTGTCTCACTCCAAGTCCAAGTACGCACTGCTACCCAGAGTTAGCAATCACTCAGTTTTGCAGGGATTTTTTTTTTTTTTTTAACCACACTCTACTCACTTTATGTCATGCGATTGAACACACACATCTCTTTGGCACTTCATCTTATTTTATCAAAAGCTTTTTTTGGGGGGGGAAGCTAGATGGATGTTAGAATATATGAACCAGCTTTCCGGTTCTTTTGCTTTTAATTATTTTGATTGACATGTGGCATTGAGGGATGTCTAATGGCCTCTCGTGTCTTTGAGCTGCAGAAGAATCAGCCCCTAGGAATCTGTCACAGCTCTCCTTGTCTCTAGGGCACCAGGCGCGACGGCTCATTCTGATGCCCTCCCCCCAGGCATCCCGCCCTCCTGCCACCCTGGACTACTGAGAGCCTTTTGTTTCAAGCCTCTGTGATTTGGTGCACAGTGTTCTTTCCCTGGAATGCTCGGCCACCCTTTCATTCTTCACCTCGGTTAGCGCTTTGTTTTCTTCTTTCAAGACCCGGTTCGAACATTCCTACATCTGGGATACCTGGGAGACCCCGTCACCCTGCACCTCTTGCAGGTCCCCTTCTCAGTGCACACAGGACACACTGGACACACCTCCCCCTCAGCACGTGGCACAGGACTTTGTAACCATGGCCGCCTGGCTTCCCTCTTCCACTACGCCATAAAGAGCCAAAGTCAGGGAGCTTGTCTTAGTACTGGCACACAGCAGGCACGCAAAGTACGTTAGATAATGAATGGACAAATCAGGAAATAATTAGCCAATCCACAGTAAAGAAAGAGAAACGCAGGGATCAGTGGTTTGAGGGCTAGCTAACCTTAATTACTTGTTTTAGCCAGCACACTCAAAAATGATTTTTCAAGCCTAAGAGCATGATAGTGGGTTTTTATGAGAGGCAATAGACTATTTAATTCTGAGTGCTCTGCTCCTTTGCCTGTTATAGAAAAAAAACCTCTGGAGAGATTTTTTCCCAGTGCAGTCAGTTCCCACTCATGGATGCTGTGCCAGCCACCGGCAATCCCTTGGGAGCTCGGGGTGATCCGACAGCACTCACGTGACAGGCTGTACTGGCAGCTCCAGGGTGCCCATTTAAGCTGAGAAGTTAGCAGATTCCAGATGCAGGCCAACACCTGACCTGAGTAAGCCACAGCTTCATTCGTCTGTGGGACTCTGGCCTAATGAAATAAACAATTCCCAGCATAGCCTGACCCTTCCAAATGTAATTCTTTCTAACCACACCGTGTAGATAAAAGTAATTTAGTGATTTTGTCCACTAAACTCTTGGGCACAGACCAAGAAATCTGCAGTGTGGCTACTCTGATGCTACTGTACAACTGTAAATATTTCGGCTTTTCTGAGTTCTCATCAGCCTGTATCAGCAGAGATGCACCTGGTGTTTTGGTGGGATAGTTCTTCCTGGGATGGTTCCATCCCATGCATCGGACAGAGCTTAGCACCTCTAATTCAATCAATGCCAGTTACTATGACAGCCTCAAAATGCACCTTTGCAAACATGTCTAGGAGTGAGAGTTGTCGTGAATGCTCGATTCCCGGTCAATTAGCTTTGATTCATTTTGCAGCAAGAGAATCTGGGAAGGGACTGAAGAGGCCACCCAAAACAATGGTGGGTTGGGACAAGGCCCAAGGAGACAGAGCACACCTGAGGCAAGGGGGTCAGAGCAAGGCCCTTCTGTGGGAGGAAGCAGAGATCCTGAGAGCAGGGAGGACACACAGAGTCCTCAAACAAAGACATAAAGACAGCGAGGGAGCTGGCCTCACAGAACCAAGACCCTGGAGCTCGAGCAGAGGTCAAAATGGGACTAAAAAAAAAAGATAAAGATGGAGCAGGGGGAGGGGGAAAGCCTAGGCAACAGCTCTGAACCCGGGCTACACTCAGCCTTCTCCTCCCACCTGCAAGGGACTCACAAAGGGGCCCAGAAGGTCACTGACTCCGTGCAGCTCCAAGGTTCCACATGTTAACTAGCTCTCCCCTCTTGTCTGGCCTTAACAGGGCAGTGAAAACACAACAACCCTCTCGCTGCCACCATCACCACTGTGGCCACACCAGAGAGGACTTCCAAGTCCTTCAAAATGACCTTTGAGGGCATTTCAATCGCCAAGTGCAAGAGGCTCTAAAACCCACCGCGTTAAGTGGAGGCGCTGCGAGCTTGGACTCATCGCTGACCACTGACTTAACGGCTGGACGCTCCCTGGCCCCAGCAGGATGGCAATGGGCAAAGTTGCTGTGAAGCCACTTACTCCTTTGTCTCATCTTTCTCACTTATTTTAAATTTATTTTATCTTGCTCTGTTGTTTGCTGCTTTATAAGCGGCTTTAAATTCTTTTGCAATAAAGCTGAGTATAAATAAATAAAACAAAGAAATAAAATACATGGCTGCATTGTCAGCACTGCTAGACTGGGTATGAAGTGTTTCAGCTCCAATTTAAGAGGAAGGAGGTGCTCTGTCCAAATGGGAAGGGAGGAGGGGGAGGAGGAGAAAATGGAGAAGGCTGGCCCCGGGCCCTCAGAGCCTGCCTGCGTCCTGCCCCGGCTCTGCGTTAAGGAGCCACAGGGCCTCATGCAAGTTACTAATATCTCAGGGCCCAGTCTCCTTATCTGTAAAATGGGAGATTGGACTGGATGATTTCAAAGGTGTCTTTTTGTCCAAGCACTGAGAGTCCTACGCAGTACCCACACTTGGCCTTGTTTCTGTCTCCTATTTTTTCTCGATACACTGCCTCTTTTCCAAGTGGAGTGGATCAATCAGGGCTCCTTCTAGAAGAGTTTCTGTGTGTGATGACAAGTGTAAGTTGTACTCATCACCCAAAGAGATAACTGGCCACTCCAAAGAGATTAATGTCCCATTAAAAGAAATTGAAGCACTACTCATTTGGGAGTACAGGAAACCAGGGTTTTATTGGATAATTATTGACCAATTTTCCCATTGTAAAAGGGATAAAAATATTGGCTTTTATCTCCATTCACTGATCAGGTGGTAAGCTCCCTCCTTTTAAATAAGTTCTGTTATTGAAAGTAATACCACATTGTTTGCACAGGATCTGTGACTACTGTATCAATCATTATTAACAAAAGAATATTATTATAAGCATATGCCCAGGAAATGGAAGGCATTGCAAATGTTCTGGAACATTCTTTTCTTAGCTGTCCATTTACGATTTCAGCCTGGTTGTGGTGTCCTTCGTTTCACAAACCCATATCACTGGCCCTGTTTGTACACAGAATGGCTCAGGACATCTGTTGCTTTTAGCAGACCCAATTTACAATGTCAGAGAACAGTACCCTAGAGACGTGCTTCTCAAACTTGAGCATGCTCATTAATTACCTGGGGATCTTGTCAAAACGCAGATTCAGTGCATTAATCATGCCTTATTTTTCTTATTTCTGATGCTTTGACATCTTAGGGCTTTGCTGACCCTGCGCTAGCCAATTCCTAGAGATAATGAAGGACTCACCTGCAAGTGCACCTTTCATATGCAAATGACCAATCTAAAGCCCAGACCCCCAGCCACCCCCTCTATCCAGCTCTTACATTCCAGGCCACTATTCCTCCAGCTCCAGTCAGCCCAGGGGCAGGTACCAGACAACTAGAGACATCCTTATACCCCAAACTGGCCAATCTTAAGCCTGCTAACTCTGCCTCGCAGGTCCTTCCACGGAAACCACTATCAAGGCTCTTGCCCATGGTTTCCCTCTCCCTCTGCCTCCTGACTGACCTGGTGGCTCTGTGTGACATGGCACATGCCCTTCTCTTGGAAACTGAGTACCAAACTATCTTTTCAATGGCCATCATCTCCTGATCTGTTGGCCTCACCAGATCTGGGTAATAATAAGACCCACATCTTCAAATAGCCAGGGCATGGGGCTGCCGATGCAGCTGATCTGAGAGCCCCACTTGGTGCAGTAAGCTCTAAATCACTATGCTCCTGTCACAGGACAGGGAGCTACGGCTGAGCTCTAAGGGGAACAACTGCACTGTGTACCTGTGTGACCTGCCCTGGAGCCCAGCGTGCTCCTATAGGAATAAACGGAGAAGTGGCTGAGGCTGCTACAGACACGGCCCTGCGGATAATTGCCAGGGCTTCTGTCTTACTTTCCCTGTGATGTGGATCTGTGGAGCCTTTCCTGGATAAAAATTAAATAAAAAGCTGCCATGGAAAGGAAGCAGGGCCCGTGGCCCGTAAGTTAAAGCAGGCACAGTGGCAATAAGGGTGACCCGAGGCCCGAGGGGGAAAGGTTAGGACTCTGGCAGGTTAGCTGGCACAGGTTACATGCTGTGCTGTGTGCTCGCCACCTGAGCCATATCTAATGTGGGCAATGGATGCCATGCATGCATCCTCAGGAACTCCAGTCAGGAGGCGCCAGAGGACTTCCAGGGTAAGCAAGCAACTTACGGGTCTTCACAGCAAGAAGCTATCCAGGTATCCCCACCAGCCCTCCTGCCTGGAGGTGTATGAGGGCTCTGCAGATCTCCCTCCCAGGGCCGGGATGGGATCTCAAACCTTCTGACTCTAAGGCCAGAGCACTTCCCTCCACGCTAGGACAGCGTGGCTCCATGTGTTACTAGTAAAAGCAAATCCTGATTAAGAACTATCAATGGTAAGTACTTCATGTGGCTTATGTCATCTAATCCTCACAACTCTAAGAAGTAGCTGCAATTTAAATCCTTATTTTCAAGATGAGTAAGCAAGCCCAGAGTGGTTAAGTAGCTTGCCCAAGCCATCCATTAATTGGTAGGGTCACAGTTTAAATCCAAATTCTGCAAA
The DNA here is from genome assembly GCF_057876585.1 of Rhinolophus sinicus. Classification (NCBI taxonomy): domain Eukaryota; kingdom Metazoa; phylum Chordata; class Mammalia; order Chiroptera; family Rhinolophidae; genus Rhinolophus; species Rhinolophus sinicus. The sequence continues at coordinate 49,066,649 of NC_142504.1, forward strand.
ACGGAGCCTTTGCCTTCAGTTGGCTGCCTCCACACACAGGGCAGTGCTATTCTAGGGCAGGCCTCACATCAGCGGTATCAGCATCAGCACCAACAGCAATGCCCCGCCCACCCAGACCTGCAGAGGTGGAATCTGTGCTCTCTAGGCCTACCTGCTGCACACAGAAGTTTGAGAAGCCCTGTATCAGAAGTCAACGTGATGGAAACTCATTTCCCAGGCCAGACCGAGAGTAATAGCACAAGTGTAACTTCGAGTGTAGATTTCACTGCTTACCCCAATGATCTGGGAGGTAGCTAGGTATACCGGAAAGAACAGGCATGGGTTCAAAACCCAGGTTCGCAGCAGTTACCAGCTCGGAAAGTTTGGGCAAAGAACTTAACTTCTCCGAATCTCCCTTTTCCTCACCTGGAGAATGGGAATGTAGTATCTTCCTCCAAGAGGTCACGTGAGCATGAAGTGAGGTAACTATATAAAGTGCTATGCCCCGTGCCTAGTACCCAGGAAATGATCTGTAAAGGGCAGCCCCAGTAATTCCTCAGAGCTTTCCAAGTTTCTGAAATTCACGTCCCTTTGTAGTATTCTTCACAACAGTATGAATCCTGAATCTCTTTGGTGGCGAAACTAAGAATAGCTTTCAAAAAGAGTAAAGGTATAATTTTGGATAACTGGAGTAGTGAGCTATGTAAATAAAGCCTACAGGCATTACTTTTAACCCCCACCAAAGGCCTCCAATACTGTCAGAGGTTCTAACCCTGAGGGGTGGGAGAAAGTGCTCACAAATGAACGGGGAAATTCACATTTAAGCAACAGCTTTGTTCCCATCTCTGTTATCGGACTATACCTGATACAACTGTTACCAGTGGCATGTCCATTAAAAAAGTACCCAATCCCATACCCCAGAGATGGAGCAGGGATCACGATGGTGAAAAATCAACTGTAAGCAGAGACCAAATACTGCAATGGTGATCGCAGTCCTTTCTGAGCCCAAACAATTCTCCCGTCTCCAGTCCTCTGCACCCCGGGGGCAAGCAGCTCTTCATGCCTATTGCCCCTGAGGCATCTCAGCCAGACACCAGCAGGTATAAGCATAGGCACAGAAAGGAACCCCTTCCCCCCAAAAAGAGGCGGGAGAGAAAAAAGAAAGGATGTGGGAAAGGAGGAAGGGAGCCTGTGTCATCCCTGAACTGCCATCAAGTCTGCTGTTCTATCAGGGGAAGGGGGTACAGCAGAATTCAAAGGATTTTTTGAAAGATAAAGAAAAGATGTAATACGAGCTCCATTATATAATTAAAATCCCACTGGGACATGTCAGTAGTTACTCTTCATATCTGTAAGAAAAAATTTCAATGAAAGGGTGTGGGTGGCAAAATGAGAACCCGAGCAGACCTCACCTTATTATGCCCTTCTGGATTTGGAGATCTCCACAAAGATATTAGACTATTTTTTATGGGGCCCCAGTTGTTTTACTGTCCTTTTAGATTCTGGCCCAAGTTAAAAACAAACACACACACACACAAACAAAAATACTCAAACCAAAATGGGTTCTCATGTATAAAAAGTTAACTCTGACCCTGCTGTCAAGTTAGTTGTTCTTTAAAATACAATATTAGCATTTTAAAATCAGAAGCTGAAATTGTTTAAAATTGTTTCTTAATAAGACAACTGTGAAATGGTTCATATTATCAAACATTAAAAAGTTTTTTGTGTGTCGGGGGTGGGAGGAGGACAGGGGGAGTAAAGTTTAAATCAGATAAGAAAAATCTTTGTCAGCAAAACTGACCTTGGAATTCTCCTTTTAAAACTGCTCCCCCTTTAAAGCAATAACAACAAAACAGCAGACTACAAACAATGACAAGGGGGCCTCTTGTTGAGTCCGTGCCTATGTTAGGTACCTTCCGGGTCTGTCTGCTGCAGGACATCTGAGGGGGAAAGAGCGTTCCGTAGACACCTACCCACGTGGGTCCAGCCCCAGTGGCCACAGGAAGGGCAGGGCATTTTGCAGAGGTTCTTGTCTGGATTAGTGCCAGCCAGTCAGTGGTCCAAATTCTGAGTTCCTGTGTGCCACCGGAGTGAGCTGAGTGATCAGAAGAACCCATAAAAATGAGATCCAGCTTCACCCTCAGGGTGGACAGGATTCGAGAAGACTAAAGGAAGCTACAATATTGTCTGCTCGCCTCAAGGTTCCAAAGAGGCAGGGCCACATCCCTTTTGGTGTGGATGCCTGAGGGCTCCCCCGAGAGGTGGGGCACAGTCAGTTAACTCTGGAATTTCCCAGGCAAGGAAACAGCTCTTCACACACTTGACGCAGGAGGAGAAAATGTGGTCAGCCAGGTTGGGAGGGTGGACGGTGAAGACTGATGAAAGGCGGCAACCACCTTACGCTTGGGGCAAACCCAGGTCACTAATTGCAGGGCAGGTATTCAGGTCGGATGCTTGCCATTCACATGGGATCTGTGTCTGCCAAGGCATGTGTCCAGGCTACAACTGTTCAAAAATAGAACAGGAAGTCCAGAACAAAACAAAAGCTGGAGAGAAGGCTGCAGCACGGGAGTGCAGGTTGGGAGAGAGAATTTCTTTTGGGAGAGCTCTGAGTTGAGCTCTCCCAAAGCTCAACAGAAAGACATCACAAACAGGTGATGGATGGAAGCCGGCTATCAAATTGTCTGCTGCGTTTCCATGTTACATCCACATTCCAAGATGAGCAGGACGGACACAGACCAGTTTACAGTAGTCACCAGGCCCACGCCCAATACCCACTAAAACAAAGATTTTTATTTCTTTTGTAATCAGTAGTTGAAGGACAGATAAGTGAAAGGAAGCTAAGGAAGGAGAAAAAGGAGTGGGTGGGTAAGGAGAATGTTAGGTATCTGACCTGCTCAGCGTTCATTCCCTCTGCATCTCGTCTTCCAATCACAGACCTTGAGTTTTCTCTGGGAAACCTCCGTATCCCACACTCCGTCCATGAGGCTCCCATGGGGTGGACCCTACCCCACTTCTCTGAGGGTTTGGGAGGCCCTCTCTAGGGGCCTTGGGTAGTTGATAAAGTCATTATTCCAGACATTTGTGTAAGGCTTTATAGGTTAAAGAGCTTCCATGTATAAAAAGCCTGGGGCTTGGGTCTTTCTGGTTTCCTAAACTCATTCATTACCTGTCTCTTGGTTCACCAGGTTAGGATTCCAAAGACCCTCATGCCCTGGGGCATCCTTTTAAGCCGGAGCAGGAACAAATACAGAAAACATTGGTCATGGATCTAGATCTCAGCATTCATTCCCCCTGAGTCTCATGGATCTAGATCTCTAGATCTCAGAAAGTCTAGGAATGATTAGATTACGTTCTGGGAGAACCTGATACGTATTTAAATTGGGGGTGTACCTGGAGCCCATGGTGGAGAGGGGAAGTTAGGATCTGACAACTGCATCACACAGGACATACTAAAACCCACCAATGCAGAAAAAGCAATGGCAGGAGCGGGCGAGCACTGCTTTTGAACCAGACTTCTGCTTTTCGGCAAGCAGTAGACACAGATGGAGCAGCCCTGCAAGGCCTGGCCAAGCATGTATTTGAAAATTACACTGCCAGAGAGCCAAGGAAGGAACCTCTCTTCAGCCGTGCCTCAAATGTTGGATTCTTCCCAGACCCAGGGTGACTGCATAATCCTTTAAATGTCTTCTGACCCTCTAACTACCAAAGACATACCGAATTATATCTTAAGTCATAAGAAGCTTGGTGGATGGGCTAGAATCTGGAACCTGGAATCTGCCTCTTGCTTCTTTAACTAGTCTGAATACTGCTGAGGAAGCCTGAAATCTTGATCTTGGTACAGTGCTGGGCAGTTATCCTCAGTGCGGGTGGTTGACTCATTAATACCTGCAGAGTGTAGACTTGAGCGGGCAGAGCTAACACCAGCTCTTTGGTGATTTAGTAATCCAGGTACCTTCTCCTTACCTCAAAGGATCTGGTATCTTTTGGCCATCCACTGGACAATCCCGGGGCGCTCTCCACCTGTCTGGAAGAGCCAAGACAAACCTTGGCAAAGCCTTGAAGAGGCGGCCCTTGTTTCACCTCCTTCCTATGGCTTTTTCATTCTCTGCAGACCTCGGGCTACGGAAATTTTTCCTCAGCTCCACACATATGGCTTCTCTGTCCCTGCTCTAACCCCACAGAAATTCTAGCGAGGAGACCCTTCACCACCCAATAGTCCCGGCAGCAATGACCACCGCAACCAAACACCAGACACTGCCACCGGGGTGCTGAGTGGCAGGGCCAGGACGGTGGCTGCAGATGGTAGAGGCCTCCCGCTCTACCTCTCTCCTGCCAGTGGGCAGTCAGTTGGCTTGGGGAGAGAGGACACAAATAGAGAATCACATGGTGAATGTCAGGACGTGGCGTCACCTCACATCTCTGACTATGCTGAGGCCCCCACAGCCTCTAGCCTCCCATGGGGAAGCAAAGGGGAGGGAGTGAGGCCCGACTCAAACAGACGTACGGCAATGGGCAGGGAACAACAAGCTGCCGGACTGAGCTGCTGGCACAGCCAGCCTTGAAGCAGCTCATCACTAATAAATGTGCTCCAAAGCCACCAAACGGGTCTGCTGCAGGCCAGCTGGAGGGCAGCTTCCTTTCTCTTTGCGTCCTGTTCTCTCTTACATAACCCATCTATCACAGTCACTCCTGGAGGCCTTGCCATGTAGGGAAGAGGTCTTGTCCCAGAGCTGGGGGTGGGGGACAACAGGGATAGGACATGTGCTGGCCCTGACTTGGGTGTCATTTCTTGGTGACCTCATTTTGCAAAAACTGAACACCCTAGACTAGAGGAGAGGTCCCTCCCAGAGGGAAACTTGGAAGAGTTCCCAGGGGCTGGTGTGGCGGCCTCAGCCTACCGCTCTGCCACAGGGTTCTGTCTTCCTGTCTGCTGGCTCCTCATATTGGGACAAGATGGCTGGCTGTGGCCTTCCTGGGACTGCCCCTCTTAGATCCAACTCTGACTAGTGCGTTTTTGGGGGGAGAGAAACTCTCAGGTAAAACTCGTTTTGGAGAAACTTTTTACATTAATGAGAACAGGGCAGCTTAACTGATAACACAATGCAGTCTTTCTCCTAAATCCCTACCTCTAAGCTTTTGTTCCTTGGAAGGAACTGGTGTTCCCTCTGTGTAAGAGAAGAGTGTGCGTGTGTGCGCGCGCGCCTGCCTGCACATACACTTGTGTTTAAAGTTGGGTCTATATTAAGAAGATACAGTACTGCTTCAGATTTTTAGGCATCATGATTGCAGGTCTTGATATTCTCCTTCTTTGTGTGAAATGGGGCAAATCATTTTATGGTGGGTCTCTGTGGAGAAGACGGCTCAAGATTCAACAAACCTGGCTTTGAATTCTGATTCTGCCACTTTGGGCAAGATCCTTTTCTCTCTGTGCCTCAGTTGCCTCATCTACAGATTGGTAATAATGAATCCCTATTGTAAAGCATTGCTGTGATGACTAAATAAGTTCAGACACACAAGGCACTTAGAAAATTTCCTAACAAATAGTATGTATGCAACAAATATTTGGTATTATTTGTATTATTATTCAACAAACACCAGATGGTATTATTATAAATAAAATGGGGTGGGAAGTTGGACTGAATCATACCTTAGGCCTTTTGCAGTTCTAAACTCCCACAATTTTATGATACTATGGAAGACTCAATGGCTCCTGAATCGATCCTTTGAAGAATCACCACCATCCAAAGGCAGAGAGGCCACAGAGAACCTACGACCGGGCTGCCCGCCCAGCTCCTGGGCCCTGTGTGTGCATTTTTTTGCAAAGCGTGCGTGTTTCAGGTCAGCACAAAGCAGGATAGCCGACACTGGTTAGCCCGGCCACTGAGATCAGAGCTAACAGGCTTCTGGTGTCCATGCGGCAGCTGAGCCTGTTGGCACTTCACTTTGCCACAAAGCTGGGAGGAACAGAAGGGTTGCTCGCCGGAAAGGCTAGAGTTTTGGAACTGAAAGGCATTGCTAGATGTGGGACTGAATTTTGCTTCAATAGAAACAGGATATTTGGGTTTAAAGCCTCATTTATCAAGAAAACCAAAACACAGGGTGTATTAGTTTCCGAGGACTGCTGTAACAAAGTACCACAAACCAGGTGGCTTAGAACAACAGAAATTTATTCTCTCACAGCTTAGGAGGCCAGAAGTCTGAAATCAAGTGGTTGGTAGGGTTGGTTCCCTTTGCAGGCTCTGAGGGAGTATTTGTTCCAGGGCCCTTTCCCAGCTTCTGGTCACTGGCAATCCTTGCCGTCCCTTGGCTTGTGGTTCTACATCACTCCAATCCCTGCCTCTGTGTTGACATGGCCTTCTTCCCTGGCTGTCTCTGTCCAAACCTTTCTCTCCTTCCTCTTATAAAGACACCAGTCACTGGATTCAGGCCCCACTCCCACCCCACCCAAACCAATACAACCTCGTATTACTTAACTTTACTGTATCTGAGACCTTATTTCCAAATAAGGTCACATTCATGGGGGGGGGGGGTGTAGGTGGATAGTAGGATTTGAACACATTTTTCTTAGGGGGCAGAGTTCAGCCCACTACATAGGACAAAAGGTCCAGAATACAGAGTTGAGGAAAGAAGAGAGAGAGTTTACTGTCTGACCACTGATAAAACAAGAGAAATTGCCTCTGTTCTGAGAAAAGCTACAAAACACTAAGTGTAAGCTAGCTGACCTCTTCTATCTCTGTACTCTGGAGCCAGTCGTGGCAAATTATAGGACTATTGGGAGAATAAAACCCCATTAATTAGTGTTCCAATGCAAGTTACTCCATAGAGCTTTAAAAAACAAAGTTTGGCTCCTTCCCCACCTCCTCCTCAGATGGCTCCATCCATGGCTTCCCACAGTGACAGGCTGTGTGAGTAGAGCCCTCTCTGTAAGGAGTCTGTTCTTTGAATGGGAAGCACAGACCTGGTTCTGATTACTCAGAACAGGGACATCGTGAGCAACTTTAATTTAATTTCATTTTTCTACTTCTGATTAAATGGCAGCACAGCACGTTATTAGCTTTCACACATCCACCTGAACACCTAATCATCTAGGAAATAATTCCAGAAACACAAAGAAGGCTATGAGAGTGTGGTTGGATATAGTGCACATTTGGAAGGATTGAATCTACCATTCCCATTATTTTAGGATACTTAATACATCCCCCATCCCTCAGGTAGCTCCGAAGTGCCTCACATGCCCCTTAGTATGGCCAAACAAGGAGAGGAGAGTCCGAGGTGATGGCTGGCAGAGCCAGGTGTGAGCAAATCCCGGACAGCAGCATGTCACCCTCCCCTCTGTCTCCTCGGTACTGGGCTTCCTGCCTGGTATCCAACATGCACTCAACCAAATGGGAAATGAAGGTCCAGAAACACAGATGCATTCTGGGCATTTCCAGCCTGTCTAAATAACTGGGTGGCAAAAAGGCCTCCCAGTGCCCAGCTCTTAGCAGATGATCAACCATGACTACTGAATGAATGGACACACGCGCTTCCTACTCATCAGGAGCACATGGAAAGGCTATGAAGAATCTCACCTTGTGTCTCCCATCTTGGTCCTTTTGTGCTGTGGCATCCCAGGCCCCCGTCAAGCAAATAAGGAGGCCCTGAAGATTAATACAACTGCTGCAGCATCTACTTAAAATCAGTAACTGGGAGTGAGAATGGTAAACCACTAGACCACACTGCCCCTCTCCTAATAACTTAACTATTAACATTTTAAAAGCACTTGAAATCATCACAGCATGAAATTCTTTTAAATAACACACCATGAGTCTTACCCCCTAGTTACTATTCTCTAGAGAGAAACATTAAGACAAATGAAATACCAGCAATCTGATTCTTTTTTCTCTCCCACTCAGTCACATAATATGGAACATGATTTTTTTTTTTCTAGCATGAGAATACTGATGGGCAATTTGACAGTAGCTGTTATAATTAAAATGTGCATCTCTATGACCCCGCAATTCATAGAGAAACACTTGCACATGTGCAAGAGAGCTCACTGCAGCACTGCTGGTAACAGTAGGGGAAACAATCCTCACAATTGTAACCAACACGTTTATTCTATGGAACGTTCTGAGGCAGAGCCATACACAGACTTGAAAGATACCCAAGTTGAACAGTTTGGAGAAAATCGAGTTGCAGAGGTTATGCATGATACCATTCATGTTAAAGCACACATAGCAATACTAGGCATTTTCTTTATGTACATATATGTAGATATAAATGCAAGAAAAAAGTATGCACAGACATATTCCAGATGAGCAACAATGTTTACCACTAGGAGAAGAACTGGGCTTGGAATAGTATTAAAGGGGAATTTAACTTGTATTAACATATGACTTGTATAATATAAGAATTACTTAAACAAACAAACAAACAAACAAGAAAAAGTATGATCGCTCCCCACCGCCCACTCCGGTTCAAGCCATTGTTTCTCAGTCTAGTTGTGCAGGACATAGCTCCCTGGCCCATGTGGGAATCAAACCAGTGACCTCAGAGTTAGGAGCACGGAGCTCCAACCACCTGAGCCACTGGCCAGCTCACCACTTTGTTTCTTATGGTGGTTGTTCTCTGTGATTTTTTTTTTTTAATCCAGCTGGAGATAATATGTTAAATTAAAAAGTATCCCCTAGGATCTCAGGAAGGAATGCAGACTTTGAGAAGAGAATCTAATGGTATTACAAATGTATGAAACCACCTCACTAGAGAGGGTTGGGGAAAAAAGGCTGATCTAAGTTACTTTGAAAATGAGTGAAGTTTGTAAGACCAAAGGCAAAAGAAACTGCATGTAAGCACTGTACTCTAGTGATAAAGTTGTTCCCATGGGGACATTGGTTAACAATTCTGATACTGCTATGGATGCAGACTGGAATTGAGCAATTAAATGGACACCGTATGGTGGAAGCCAGGTTTCCTACTGTTGGAGTGGAAATTTACAGATAAGCAAGGGGAGGAGGCTAGAATGATCCATATGGTGATAGATTAGAATCGGAGACATCAGCATGAACTCATGCTTACCTTAACATAGGTACAGATGGCTATATATTTCTAACATTGTTCAATAAGAAGAACTAGGACTCACTAGGACAGGGATAAGATATACAAGATGAGCCTGAAGTATCTTGTAGTACCAGAAAGTAAGAAATTGCTCAAAAAGTCAAAACAAATAAACCCCTACAATTGATGGGTGTATGTCAAAGGACTCAGGAACCAACTGAAAGAGCTTCCAATGGCCGAAACTGGAACATTTTGAGAAATAAATAAATAAATAAGTAAATAAGTAAGTAAATCGACAAATAAAGCAGTACTGCACTAGAATCCAAAATATAAAATAAAGATCCATGAGTCCATATTGGTATAAATAAATGATTGAATAATAAATATATGGGCGAGAAGACAGATATTTCTCTTTCAGAAGCATTCCAAACAACATATGTAGACACTCCATCCTTAACGGGGGAGAGAGGACACCTCCCCACTCTTTAGGCATGGGTTGTGCATACTGACTTCCTTCCAACGAGTAGCTGTACGGACAAAGACTGACAGAGGGAGTGGCTTTACAGTGGAGAAACTTGACAAACGCACCTCAGTCAGGTGATCCAGGTCAACTCCAACAGATAAACCATACTGGTAGCATAGTAGTCTTCATATGATGTGATGAAAGAGCACCTCTGTGGTCTTCACCCCCAAAACTCATAACCCAAGTCTAATCACGGAAAAAAATACTAGACACATTTCAACAGAGGGCCTTCCTACAAACTACCTAGTCAGTACTCCTCAAAACTGTCAAGGTCACACAAAACAAGGAAAGTCTGAGAAACAGGCATAGCCAAGAGGAGCCTAAGGAGACGTGACAGCTAAATGGAAGGTGGTGTGTTGAATGAGCACCTGGAACAGGAAGACATTAGGTAAAACTAAGGAAATCTGAATAAACTATGGCTTTTAGGTAATAATAAAGCATCAAGACTGGTTCACTAATTGCAACAAACGTACTATACTAATGTAAGATGTTATCAGTAGGGGAAGGTGGGTGTGGGGCATATGGGAGTTCTCTGTAATCTTCTCAATATTTCTGTAAATCTAAAACTGCCCTAAAAAAATAAAGTGTATTAAAAAAAGCGTCCCCTTAATTTATGCATTATTTCCTATATTTTCTAAAAAAAGAAAAATCCAAAATTTAAGTACAGATTTCAAATGTAGAAGGCTAGATCATGGAATTTTTTCCTTGAGAGAGATTTTAGGACTAGGAAGCCAACTACTTGAGACTACAGCTGAAATGAATTTAGTCTGCTTTGGCAGCTTGGGACAGTTGACCACCAAGGCCCGGTGGCACCCAGTGATGGCGGCTGAGGTCTTGGCAAACAAGCCAAGTGTGCAGTTGCCCTGGAGTGGGCATTTGTAGGTCAATACCGAGAAAAATGGAGCTTATGTTGGGTGGGGGTAGGGTCGTCAGCCTGTGTGTAATTGTCAGTCTACCCTGTCTGTCCCTGACTCACCCTGCTGATTTCGATGTGGACAACAGCTGGCAAAAGCCAGAGCAGTCAGGCCTGGGGAGATTCCATCACTCTTCTGATCAAAATCCTTTAATCTGTTCTAATTCTCTGCCTTGTTTACTCCCTTCCAGTCACACTGGGCTCCCAGCTTTTTCTCAGACCCTCCAAGCATGCCCGTACCTCAGTGCCTTTGCACCTGCTGCTTCATCTACCTCGAATGCTCTTCCCCTGGAAAACCTCATGACTTGCCTCCACCACTTCTTTTTGGTCTCTGCTCAAATGTCATGGTATCAGAGAAGGCTTTGTGGCTAAAATAGCAACCCCTACATCACTGCTTAATTTTTCTTTCTTTCTACTAATATGTTGTCTATTTAGTTGCTTATTATCTATGATCTTCAAATAGGAGGTGGTTTTCATGAAAGCAGAGACTTTACCTTTTTGTTGTTGTTGTTCACTGTTGTATCACTGATAACTAGAATAGAACCTACCACTTAGCAAGCACTCAATACTGTCTGTTGAATGAATACATGAATAAATAAGAGATTTTTTACATCCCAGTATGATGAGTAATACGTGTATTCCTTAGTAATACGGGCATTCCACATTGTATTCCTTAGTCCCTTCTATTCTTTAAAGCTCAGAGAGTTACCTTCTTCACAAACTCTAATTTGTCTTGGTACAAAAGTATATGCATACATGGTGGATTATTCATTCAAAAATATTTAAGTGGGTCCTATATGTCAAAGCACTATGGTGGCCATCAGGAGTACAAAGGGGAGTAAGACCCACTTTCCAACTTCCAGGAGCTCCATCCATCCATCCATCCATCCATCCATCCATCCATCCATCCATCCATCCACTCATCCATCCATCCATGCATCCATCCATCCATGCATCCATCCATCCACTTATCCATCCATCCATCCACTCACCCATCCATCCATCCATCCATCCATCCATCCATCCATCCATCCATCCATCCATCCATCCATCCACCCACCCACCCAATCCTTCTAAGGCTCTGCTAAGTGCCAGACACACATGTTTAGTAGCGTTTGGTACATCATGCTGCCTTTTTCTCTGGATTGTTAACCCTCCTACTGGCAGAGAACTAAAGAATTTAGTTGTAGCTCTGCCACTAATTTTTGACCTGAAAAATCATTAAACTCTGAGTATTAGTTTCCTCATCTTTAAATAAAAGTTTGAGACCTCTGGACTAGTGCCTCATGGTGCTACTAGGAGAGTCAAATGAGATGATCCAAAAATAAATGTGCTTTCTACACCGTGAAGTCCTAGACACATGTAAGGGATTCTCAGCCAGTACATGCTAAAATGAAAACTAAAACCCAAGCAAACAAAAGAAAACCCCAAACTCAACCGTTTCCTCAGACCGCTTCTCAGTGGGCCTCCCAGCCTGAGGCAGCAGCTGCTGCTGGCACGGCCAATCTGCCATCACTCAAAAATTCGACGGTTGGACAAAAGTCAGGATAGGCAGCCCAATTCCTGTCGAGGTAATCCTTTGCAGATTAAGTAGAGCATCAATAATCTTTGGTTAGCATTGGACTCAGTGTGCACCAGCTCTTCCCATCCTCGCCTCTGCTCTAGCTGAGGGTCTGTTGGCTATTGTGTGCCGTTCTGAAGCTTTTGCAGCCCTCAGAGTCTCCTTTTACATTTTTAAAAAAACCTTGACTTGGCTGACTCCAGAGTTTCTTCTAAGGTGGAGCTTGCTAGTGAATGAAAGTGATTCCTGAATGTTGACGTAGTATAAACATCATTGACCAGGCCAGGTCCTCTTCAAAGGGAAGATATTGTAAGACCTCCAAAAACAGATCAAAGTGAATGGGGGGGGGAGCGATGGGGGGGATAGGATAGACTATGAGTCAAAACGAGGGAGATGGAGCTAGCAAAGAGAGAAAACATGTGAGAGTATCCATCCTAGACCCATGATTGTATTTCTCCGTACGCGCTGGAATTTTCCAGCTTCTATATATTTATGCTCCATTCCTGATGGGGTGCATGACAGTGTCAGCATTAACTGAAAAGGGGGAAGCTTTCAGACAGAGCTGGCAAACTTATACTATGGAAAAAAAGACACCCCTCTTCTGTGTGTTCTCACTGAAAAGGGCTAAAATGGTTTCAAACTAAATAATACCTAGGAAAAATTAATTTTTCCTCAGCCTCCTTCCTACTGGATCCCCAAGTTCTGTGTTACAGTAACTACATCTGTAATGGGGCGGCCGGATGGTTCAGTTGGTTAGAGTGCGAGCTCTGAACAACAGGGTTGCTGGTTCGATTCCCACATAGGCCAGTGAGCTGTGCCCTCCACAACTAGATTGAAGACAACGAGCTGCTGCTGAGCTTCTGGAGGGGCGGCCAGATGGCTCAGTTGATTAGATAGAGCGGGAGCTCTCAACAGCAAGGTTGCTGGTTCAATTCCCTCATGGGATGGTGGGCTGTGACCCCTGCAACTAAGATTGAAAATGGTGACTGGACTTGGAGCTGAGCTGCGCCCTCCACAACTAGACTGAAGGACAATGACTTGGAGCTGATGGGCCCTGGAGAAACACACTGTTCCCCAATATTCCCCAATAAAATTAAAAAAGAAAAAAGAATAACGATGATACCTGCTGGTGACCTTTCGCAGAGCACTGACTCTGAGCCAGGCGCAATGTGCAGACACTGCCAACGATGGGCAGCATTGTCTGCCCGGAGACACCAGTCCCTTTCCTGGCCCCCCCCCCCTTTTATTTCGGGGTCCAGAACCTTCTGTCAGTTATGTACTGATGGAAGCTCACCTGTACCCACATGTTGTCTCTCCCTGTATTATCCTTTTTTCTTATTCAAACATATACAAAAAGAGGAAAGTACAAGAACCGCACATGTATCCACTATTCAGTTTCAACAATCAATCTTCTGCGGCTCCCATTTCACTTATTCTCACCCCCAACTGTTCCTTTTAGGGAATACTATACAGCAAACACCACGCATTGTACTATTTCACCACCACTCCTTGATATTTTTCGTCTTTTCAGAGTCACTGTTTAATGACACAGTGACTGAGAACGCAGGGCAATTTCCTGTGGGTTATTAATTGTGGATGGAGCGGGTGTGGTGTGCAGAGGAATACAGTTTGCATTGCTCCTATATTAACTGACCAAACCTAAGCCAACAATCAACTCATTTGTGTGTTTCTTATATTGTCATATGGTAAGAAATGTCCAAGTTGCCTTATTATTACCATGACTATTACTATTATTATTTAATGAAACAAGGGATAGAAACTAGATTTACACCTACAACTGGGGCTGAAGATAGATCACGTAACTAATAGAGTTGTCTTGGGTTCTGAGGAGGATGGGTGGTGAGAAGGGACTCTAAGAGTCCCTGGTCAGGGAACCACAACTACAGAAGAAATGGTTTCCAGGACACCTCTCTCTTCTCTGGCACTTATAGGACTGTTTGACGAGGCTTCAGCCATGGGTGGTAACAGTATTATCCACGCTGTTGCCAAATACAGGAACTGGGGATGGATGAAGGAGGAGACGATGAAAATTGTGGATTGACTGTGTGCACACTGATAATTAATTATTTATGGAACTGCTTACCACGTGGGCTTAATTACCTTGAAGCACAATAATGAACCGGTCTGTCATTCATATCCTATTGGATTCCGGAGATTAAAACTCTCTATGGGCTTTCCTAGCCTTCCTTTGCAGCAGACAAAGTTGCTGGCTCAGAACTTCCACTATGAGTGGCCTTGTTGCTGGCTAGGTCTTTGGTCTCTGAAGAGAGGGCACCTACCGTTTTGTGGAACCCCTTAGGCTCTGATGGGAGGCATGCAAGTCTGTGGTCAGCGGCTGCTTCCTCTAGCTCTGATCACATCAAAGGTTGGCAAAAATCTCTCCTCGAATGGCTCTGTTGTGCTGGGATGGTTTGGAACCATAACCCAGGCTTGTGGACTTACGTGATTTTCAGTTTCCTTAAAGCAGTAGTTCTGGGGAGCGTGAAAACATAACTAAGGCCCAGCCCTTCCCCAGGCTAATGAAATCAGGAACTCTGGGATGGGGCCCGCTGCTCCTGGTGTTCTTACGTGCCTCCAGTGGGGACCTACTGCCGTAAAGCAAGAGCATGCTGTGCACGGAGGCTTGCTTTCTTCCCCATCCTTCTTTGTTAGGGTCATCTTTTTCCTCACAGCTTTTGAGACAGACGAGACATGTGCTTTTTAGGTTTGAATATTTAGGTCATGCTGGCTTCATAAAATGAACTGAGGGAAATTTTCATCTTATGCTATGGGCTGAAATAGTTTGAATAACAAAGGACATACCTGATTTTTGAAGACTAGATTGCATGCAGTTATAAGACCAGGAAGGCCTTTAAAAAAGGGTATCTCTTTATAAATTTTCTGAAGTAGTCTATTGTTATTGGTCTATTCAGGTGTTCTACTTGTTTGGGGGCAATGTTGATAATTGACATTTTGCTAGGAAAGGCTCCATTTCCTCTAGATTTTAAAATTTATTACCATAGATTTTCATATTTTATATATTTTTTTACTTCTTTCCCAATTGGTAATTACATTTTCTTTTTCATTCTAATGCTGCTTTTCAAAATCCCTCCATTGTAATAATAATAGCTAATGCTTATTGATCACTGACCATATGCTAGACACACAGTTCTGTTTTACTTGTACTAACTCACTTAACCCTCATGAGAATTCAGTGAAGTAGGTACACTTATGATCCTCACGTTACAGATGAATTCCTTTCCTTTGGGTGTGCAGAGAAGTGAAGCAACTTACCATTAGGTCACATAGCACAGCTCTATATGCTGCCTACCGATGTGTGTGTGTGTGTGTGTGTGTGTGTGTGTGTGTGTGTGTGTGTGGACATAGCCCATCATCGGAGTATATTACAATAGGGGTAAGCATCAAGGGGGCGGAAGGGGAAGGAATAGCTACCTGTTGGAGCTGCAGGCTCCTGCTCAAAGCTCATAACCAGGGCATGTGGTCTAGCTGGGAGGTGACAAGACTCCACTGGCAAAGAGTGGCCCTTTGGAGGTGTGGGGCTGTGAGCTCCAATGATTAGATGGATTCCATGCTATGTGACCCTTTTGGTGACCTGGCCCGAAGTCACATAATAGCCTTGAATGTTCACTCAGACCATGAGAGAAACTTGTATCAACACCACAAGGTAGACACGAAGAGAGATGAAGAAAATAATTGCAATTACCTAAAAGGGGGGATTGGTTATTACACTCTACTCAAAGCAACACAACACTGAACAATTTTTGTATGAAAAGGTATAGTTAAAGGATCTTCTAGGATAGGCTGTCTATTGCTTCCAGAATAAATCTGAACTCTTTAGTTTGGCCTTCATTTTCCACCATCTGACATCAACTGACCTTCTACGCCCATCAGCTACTGCTCCCTTCAGGCACACGGCAGCATCAGTCAGTCTAAACTCCTGATCCTGTAGGTCCTGTATGCCTGCCTCTGTGCCTTTGCCCATGCTGTTCCCACCACCACGAATATCCTTCCCCATCTCTGGAGGATCCAAATGCAGTAACTACACCAAGCTCCAGCATGTACTGTTTTCAGTTCTCTCCTCCTATGACTCAATAATACTAGCCATTACATACAGCTTACCATGTATGCCAGCACTTCATATCTGTTAACTCCTTTAACCTTCAAAACAACCCTATGAATCATGTACTATTCTTATCACTATTTTATAATTAGGGAAACTGAGGCTCAGTGATTTGTCCAAGGCCATACTGCTAGTGGCAAAGCTGGAATTTGAACTCACACAAATCTGGCTCTGTGCTCTTAACCTCTCTGCACAGTCCCTGTGCCTCTTAGGAGGCATGAGTTACAGTGACTTTCCCACTTGTCTTAACCTCCCCTATAGGACAGCAAGCTCCTCTAAGAAAGGGTGTGGGTGTGGGTCTGGTGTACCTTTGCACTCACTCAGTGGGTGTGCCATAACTATTTGCTGATGGATGGAGCTAAGCCAGAGCTGACTACGGCATTGTTACCTTTAGCAGGAACCTTGCAGGGAAGATCTGTGTACAGCACTAGGTGAATGAGTTGGAGAGAGCAAGGGTGAAGAATTTGGAACCAAGGTCAATGATACTATAAAGTACAGGCAGGGAGGCCAACTTTGGATAAATGATGCCATGGGAAATCACTGCTAAAGAGAAAGCAAATGCAAATCCAGAGAGTACCAAGTGAGACAGGCAAAAGAGATGCTGGCAGAGGTGAGGAAGTCTGTAGGTTCTTGGGGACCTGGGACCATATCTTAAGGCCTTGCTACACAATGTGTGGTCCTTGGACCAACAACAGGGAGCCTGTTTTGAAATGCAGACTCTCAGGCCCCACCTCAGACCATAGAAGCAGAATTTGCATTTGAACAAGACCCTCTGGGGAGTTACATACATAAAGTTTGAAAAGCACCCCAGAAGGCCATTTAGGCCCACCCCCAGAGACTGTAACTTAATTGGTTTTGGGGAGGCAGGGTGTGTGTGTGTGTGTGTGTGTGTGTGTGTATGTGTGTGTGTAAATATAAATATAAAATGTCATCTGAAGCATTGCTCAGGATAGGCTCATACAATCCCAGGTAGAGAGTTTGCTTAGGAAGGTGAGGGAACTAAGCAAGTATGAAGTACCACCTGGGTTCAGAAAGCCTGCCAGCCTACAGGGAGTTTATAAAGGCACTTACGTTCAAATGACACTTGTGACTGATGAACAGCAGGAGTTCCATGCTGCAGAAAGAGTGTAAGTGCAAGGAAAAAACAACAACAAAGTGATCCAAACACATGAGCTCCGCATTGGCTGGGGGTACTCTACCAGCTGGGAGCTAATGTTTCCTGAGCACACAGTGTGATGGACAGTGGTCTACATGCAGTATCATCTAATCAAAACTTTAGAATTTAAGCCAGTTTCCCAGAATCAGTAACTAGTAAGTGAGCTAGTAAGTGACAGAGCTAGTAAGTCTCAGAGCTAGTAAGTGACAGAGACAGGGACAGACCACAGGTCAGTTCAAGGGCATCCATTTTTTAAAAACCTTTTCAGGTAATTTACCATGCATTGTGATCAGAACCACTGCTTCAGCCTTCCCTGGGGAACTGTGGAGTGGAAAGATAGAGGAGGGCAAGGCATAGAGAACCCTAGCACTGCTACTGATGAGCTATGTGACCTTGGGCATGTCATTCAATGTCAATAAAGAACATAGATTAGACCAGTGGTTCTCCAACCTCAGAATCAGAAGATACATATTGTGGATGACGAGCTCAGAGAGGCCCGCACGGAGGCCTTACAAACCCAGAGACCGAAGTAACCACACAGGTGGTCAGAACGAAAAATTCCTAACTCAAAGCAGGTCATGGTGGGTAGTCACGTCCTAGGCCTGTAGCTTCCTTGACGAAGGTCAGTCTTTCCCTTTGAAATTGTCTATTGTCTTTGTGCATCTGAGATAACATACCTTTGAAATGTCAGAGTAATTTTCTTTTCCAGATCTCTCGAAGGCACAACCGCTGGCACCAGAACACGAGACCACATCATTATCTTGTTCTCACATACCATCTCTATGTGCTGTAAATGTTAACTATCCTGTACCCACTGATATGAAAGAAGTGTGTCTCTCTGTTTTACTTTTTTATCCAACTCAGAGATTATCCCGCTTTGCTTTCTCCCACCTCCTTAATCTACCACCAATGAATTTCATGTAACCCTCCTTATGTCTCCTCCTTTGATTCTAATGCATAAAATAGGCTGCAAAACTGCCAATTCTCTGGAGCATTTTCTCAATCCGCTGAGATTTTGCTTCGGGGCAATTGTCATCAGTTTGGCTCAGATAAACTCTGATGAGACTTTTTCTTAGGCTGGATGCTCTTTCGTCAACAACATTCTTGGGTCGAGTGAATTTTAATTACCAGGGCGGGGCCTAAGGATTTGGCATTTTAAACAAGTGTCCTAGGGGATCCTCGTGATGGCTTTGTCAGGGTCTGAAAGCCAGGATCTGGAAGCATCACCTGGCAGACAGCACACAGCCCCAATGACGACTGGTCGAGCCCAGGAAGGACCCGAGGAGCAGCTGATCATAAGATGTGAAACTACAAAGAAGGGGCATTGGTTGGGGAAGTTGGAAGTGACAAAAGAGGTTAGTGGAAGACCCCAGACTCAGGCTGAGGAAGTTAGCAGTTAATAAAGAGGCCACGTGCAAGTAGCTTCCGGACCAGAGGAGATTGCAGATCATCTAGAGCAGTGGTTCTCAGCACCAGAAACACATCCGAATTACCCGCAGCTCCTACAAAGTACCAGTACCCAGCCCCCAACCCCAGAGTCGTTAGACTTCTGTCCCCAAGGTCTCCTAAGTGATCAGGCCACGCAGCCCAGCTGGAAAACCACTGATTTAAGAGTTAGGTAAAGAGGTGGGGTCACGTAAGATGAAAAATGTGGGCTTTGGGGTCCTATCATTTCTTTGAGATTTCCTATCTGTGCAGTGGGGATAAGAACACCCACTTTAGTGGCTGGTTGTGAGGATTAAGTAAGATAAATTACATGCACCTTTGACCTCAGTCAAACATCACTTCACTGTGAATCCAACTTCCTCAGTGGTCTAATGAGAACACTGAGCCCCGGGAAGTTCGCACAGCAAGGCAGCAGCATCGGAGTCGACACTCAGCTCCAAGTGCTACGTCTACCACTGGGGGCCTCCTGTGGGGACAGGAAAAGAGCCCAGAGAAAACGCAAATGACCCCAGTGGCCACTTTCCTCCTTCCCACACTGACCTTCAGCCAGAGCGCGGGGACGGTGGTGAGTCCCTCGCACAAAATAAAGCCTTAGTTTTCTTCACCCAAGAACCAGGTCACACCCCTCCCTACAACACTGTCCGGGCTTGGCTTTCAACATGTTGCTGATGGTGTTTGATTTTGACCCACTTGAGCCTGATGTTCTTTTCCGATCGCAGTATCAGGAATGAAATAGATGCCTGGGTGGTGAAAATGTAGTCAGAGGATGAGTTCTCACCCAGCGTTGGAAGGTGAGTAAGAATGGGAGGTTACAGGTAACGGACCAGCTGCTGGAAGGCCAGTTTCAGCAATTCAGACGTGCGGGTTGAGGGACTGTGAGTGTTATGGGTTGAACTGTGTCCCCCGAAAAGATGCTGAAGTCCTAATGTCCAGTACTTGTGGATGCAACCTTATTTGGAAATTGGGTCTTCTGGACGATCAAATTCAGACAAAGTCATTAGGGTGGGCCCTAATCTAATAGGACCATGTCCTGATAAAAGGGAAATTTGGACACAGAGGCAGACACACACAGGGAGAATGCCATGTGAAGAGGAAGGCAGAGAATGGGTGATGCATCTACAAGCCAAGGAAGGTCAAGCCTGCAGCACCCACCGAAGCCAGGAAGAGATCTGGGACAGATGCCCCCACAGCCCTCAGGAGGAGCCAACCCTGCCAACACCTAGATCTCAGATGTTTAGCTTCCAGAACTGTGAGACGATAAATTTGTTGGGGTACTTTTTGTTACAGCAGCCCTAAGAATAAATACAGTGTCAGATCCTTGTTCAAAGAACACAGTGTCATGTACTGGGGCAGAGACCCACATGTGTCCACTGAAGAACTAGAACCCCAGAAGTGTAAGCATGCTCTGCCCCACATGTGACCCTTACCCACTGTCGAGACGCTTGGTTTTATCTGGTGCAGGGGCCTAGCCTGAAATACAGCTTGTGTTTTAAGTTCATGATTACCAGCCTCTTTGTCAATGTTCTCAAGTATGCCTGCATATGAGCAAAACCCAGTGGCAATTTTTTCACTGATCTTCTCATCAGTACAGTAGGTAATAACTCTTACATAGTGCTTAATATATACCAGGTGCTTTTTTCCTAAGTTCCTAAGTACATGGATTCACTTAATTTTCACAATCTTATCCTGTAGGGACTAGGATTATGCCCATTTTACAGATGAAGAAACTGAGGCACAGAGAGATAAATTAACTTCCCCAAAGCTACATAACTACAAATGTTGGAGCTGGGACGTGAATCCAGGCAATCAGGCTCGAGAGTCCCTGCTCTTAAACAGTATAAAAATGCTGTAAAAATGGTGTACTATTCTAAAGTCTTACATTCTAAGCCATTTCACATTCACTACCATTTATCTAAGCTATCAGACTGCTTACTTTTCCCGTATTCATATTTCCCGGAAAGCTATTTTAATTTTGGATGAAAAGCCCCCCCCCCCCCCCCCTTCCCACAGACATACACACAATCTGATTCCTCCAAGGAAACAGGTCATGGGCTGGTGAGCCTACAGCTACCCCTAGTGGGTATCTTCCAGAGTCCAGGTGCCAGCCCCTGCCCATTTCCACACAGCCGTGCCTACCCCAATTTCCAGCCCTGATCCTTCAGCTATAATTATGAAGTGAATGCTTCTTTGGGGAAAGCCAGACCTCCTAAGGCCAAGCTAATTGCTTTCCACACTGTGATTTCATGGGTCTTTTTACTTTCCTGGTTGGAGACTCGAATTCCCAACCTCTGTATGTGATTTCATGTTTTGGTACGAAATAATAACTCTTGTTTCTACTGAGGGAGTCATAGAGGGCAAAGGAGGAGCAGGCGAGTGGCATGGAGAACAGACAGAAAATAGAGAAGGGAGAAGAGGGAAAACCAAGGATGACTGCATAGCTGGGCCAGGAACCGGGGCTGCGTGCTCAGCACACTGACCCCAGTGCTGGAAACTCCGAGAGCTTAGGTTGCCCACTGCACAGAGCCCGCGCTGAACCCAGTACCCCCACCGCTGCTCCTGAGAGTTGGGGTGGGGGTGGGCCAGTGGTCCTGCTCAGCAGTTCTGACAAGAAGGGTCTTCTCAAGGACAATTCTTGGTTGGGTAAGGAGGTGCCGAGCACCATTGCACCAGTCTACAAGTGACCTCTCCAAGGTTGCACGTGCCCCTCGGCAACACTGAAAAGGCAGCTATGATTGTTGGGAGAGGTTGATGTCTGTGCCGTGTCACACGGCTGTGGCATAGCAGCAGCCCAGGCAGTGCCCACACACGCATGGACTTGCGCCTTCTGACTCTCTCTCCATAAAAGCTAACGATGCCGGATGCAGAAAGGCTTCCTTTCAGAATGAGGCAGTGAGACCCCCCAGTGGTTACTGGTTCCCTCCAAATCTGTCTGATAACTTATGAGGAAATAGATCTTTCCGCCTCAGCAACAACAAAATTGGTCTTTGCATCTGTGAAAATTATGCTCTAGATGACAGCAATCCTGAACGTTAATCAAATATCAATCACTGACATGAGTGGAAAATAGAGCTGGAGTCTTTATTCAAGCCTTGTTTTGAGCAAAGCAAAGTAAGGGCTGATTATGGACAAAACCAGCTAACAGGCTTGAAATAGCTCAGAGGAGTAGAAAGAGCATGAGCTTGGGGACTGAGGCCTGTTGCATCCCTGGCTCCGTCTCTAAATGCATGTGCTCCCTGGGCCTCAGTTTTCCCGCTTGTAAAACAAGAGAAACATTGTCAGCCCTCAGGTCCCCGAGGGACCGAGAGAACGCATGTGAAGCGCACAGCCCATGCAGGCCCGACTCACAACCAACGATCTATAGACACACTTGGAATAAGTGGGAGAGAATGAATCTGCTGGAGAGAGGGTCCCTTTTCTTGCTAAATATTAGCTGAGTGTACTTATTTAACGGGTGCTGTGTCCACACCAGGTGAATATTCTCTTTTCGTTCCCATTCAAGTTTCTGAGCTGTGTGGTTCCCAGGCAAAGAGCTAGTTTTTACTCAGTGGGTCTGCCTCAACCCCCTTTGTCCTTGCCCCAACTTCCCAGAACTCAAGATCTTAGCCCTCTAAAGAGCCTTCCACCCCAAAATGCAAAATCTGAATCTAGCCGTGAGGAAACATCAGGTAAACCGGATCGAGGAACGTGTTACAACACCCATGGCTTGTGATCTTCACGAGTATCCAGGCTGCGCATAGTGGATGGATGCTGGTCCTGATTAAAGGAGGCTAAAGAGACATGACAACTCAGCGTAACGTGTAATCCTGGGTTTTTTAACTTTTTTTCCCTTCTATATGGTGTAATTGGCAAAATTTGAATGAGGTCGGTATCTGTGATATTAGTTTCCTGATTTTTATAATTATACTACAGCTATGTAAGAGAGTATCTTTAGGAAACACACGTTGAAACATTTAGGGGTAAAAAGACATGATACTTGCAACTTACTCTCAAACAGTTCAAAAAGTATATAAAACATAAAAAAATTTAAAAGTGTGTGTATACACACACACACACACACACACATATATGGGGGAAGAGCATTTGAACGATTTTTGCAACTTTTCTGTACGTTTACAATTACCTTCCTGCCCTCTGCCCCAGAAAAGCACTCCACAATTCATCGCACTGTCTCCCTTCACTCTGTGAACGTCCTTGTAATGATTTTCCCATGTGGGTGGTGTATACGAGTTCCTTTTGTACTCTTCATACCACTTGACTTACAGGCACGTAATGTTACAGCTGGAAGGGTCCTCAGAGACCCCCTAATTTGAACGCTCCCAGGTGATGTGACCAGACCCAGAATTCCAGGTCCTGACCTCCAGCCCAGTGCTCTTTCTTCTTCACACTGTGACCACACAATGCATTTGGCTGCCAAGCTGTGAAAGGACATCGATCCCCTAGGCTTTTGGAACAACGGATGGGACCTGTCAGGACGGCATGGAAGCCCTGGTGTCAGTGTCCTTTTCTCCGTTTATTTCAGAGGGACCATGGTATGAAACATATTGGGCAGTGGCTTTAATCTCATCTGTTCCCAGGGCCTAGGTAACACCTATGTGCTAATGAGTCTGATTTGTCTCTCCAACCCTCACCTCTGTCTGAGTCCACACTCCATATCCATCTGCAAACTTCTGCCCATTGAATGGGCACCTCTAATGTAACATGTCCAAAACCAAATGCTAGATTTGCCCCCTCCCGAGTTTCCTTATCTCAGTCCAGCATTACTATTCACCCAGTTATTCAGCCCCAAACCCAAGCACCCGAGCCTCCTGTTGTCACACCTCACAGCCAGACATCAGCACATCCCATTGGCCCTACCCTCCCGATACATCCAGAATCTGCTTCTGCTCAGTGCCACTGTCACCAGTTCGATCTAGGCCACCGTGATTTCTTGTATGGACTTCCTTCCACAGGCACCTTCTGATGGTGTCCTGCTCCCACCCCTCCCCTTTCCACTGTGTATGTCCCACTCAGCAACCAGAGTGAGCCTGTCTCTCCATCGCTCCAAACTGTCCAGCATGTCTGTGTAAATGAAAATAAAACCAAAGTCTCTACAAGGGTTTACCTGTCTGGGCCTCCCTGCATCGTCAAGCTCCTTACTCATCATTCTTCACTCCTAGAACCTCTGGGCGCCACACCCCTTTGTTGTCCCAGAAGCATGACTGGCCTGGCATGCCCCTGCTTCAGGGTCTTTCCCCTACTGCTCTCCCTGCCCAGAGTCCTTCTGCCATGGCCCACTCTCTGATTTTACTGGGGACCTGGCCTCAGGCCTTTGGAGACAGGCTTTCCCTGACTAGCTCATGTCAGGGAGCACGCTGACACTGACTTTTCTTCTCTGGACGTCATATGCTTCTTCATTCACTGTCTCTGTCCTCTACTAAGTTCTGGGAAGCCGGGAATCTAGTTGGTTCCCTCTCTATTCCAGCCATTGCTTGGCACTTAATAGGAGCTCATTATATATATCTGTTAAAGTAATGAATGAATGAATGCATCATTAAGTCAAAAAAGCAAGGAGCAGAATACTGTATACGTGTACAACATATATCCATTTATTAAAAAAGAAAAGGAAAGAAACACAGCTATGCTTTCCTGTCTTTGGGAAGATTTAACAGTTGTGGACTCTGGGAGGGTGAATGGGTGGCTGGGGGCAAGGATAGCAGGGAGACTTGTCAGTAGGCCTTCTGGGTATCTTTTGATATTTTTAGTAGGTATGTATATTACTGATTTGATGAATTAAAAAAATACATATATATACACACACACACATATATCAAATTATGTATACCTAAAATAAATACAATGCTATGTGTCAATTACATCTCAAAAAAACATCCACCTATAATTAAATCCACATTTCCTTCCCCCAAATGTTGTAAGGTAACCTCGATCAATATGTGAAAACACACAGGCGTTACAAATATAAAATCACGATACACAAATTCCATATGTATAGGACATAATTTAAGACACGATTTTTAAAAAACTTTAAAACCAGTCAGTGCCGTTTATCACAACTCAGGCTAAACGACATTACATCTTGAGCCTATAGTCAGTTTTCAACATTTCACACATGCAACAGTCCCCTAGAGACCTAAATAAAAGGTTACTGCAAGGAAGACTAAGAAAGAAGAAACAAAGGCAAATTAGCCTTAAGGTGAATAAAAAACGTATATATCTCTTTAAAACATATTACTATATATTACATATGCATATATAATATATAAACATATCTATAGCCAGCCTGTTAATGTTGCTGACTACCGATAATCCTGATAATCCAGTAATTATGAGAATACAATCACAGCATAATCTGCATTTCTGAGAAGGGGCAGAGCAGTGGTGGAATGCTGGCCTTGGAACACCTGGGAGAATGGCCCAGCTCTATGTCTACCAGAGGGACTCTGGGCAAATCACCTGCATAGCCTCCGTGGGTCTGTGACAAGGGAGTGCAGAGATTGAATCTGCCATTTTGGAGGTCTCTTTCCAGCTCTAACATTCTGCAGTTCTGTTTTGAGTAGATGTTACCTGTTGGCCCACACTAGTGGACAGATGCTATTCCTCTGAGATCCATGTAGATGTAACACTGATGTCGCAGGAACCCTCCTGCCAGACAGTCACCCAGCTGGGTATCTTCCTGGACACCTGAGCCTGTGTATGATTGAGCTAGAAAGCTGAAGCTCACCCTCCTTCTTCCAGAGGCTTCCTCCTCAAGCCTGGGGTTTGGGGCGTTTGCACTCGGTGCCTCTGCCAACTTTCATTAGCCAGTGAAGTGCTCTGGGAGCTGCTGCATATGAGCTGATCAAAACGTCTTGGAGCCCGGTGTGGGCAGAGCTGCCTTTGTGTCCCCAGAGCTGGGCCCACCAGGTAGATCAAGGACCTCAGGTGGTTCATGAACCAGCAGGCAGACTAATTCAACTGAACTTCCCTTTGCTGAGAAATGGCTGGAAGGAAAAAGGTGACGGACAAGAACTCTCATCCTGTTTTAGGAAAGGCCCTCGTTGGGGAGGGGTGTGGGGGTGGGAGAGGAAATTCTTGCACCTCAATTCTCAAACTATCTGCATAAGGGGAAGAAAGGAAATGGTACAGATGCATGGAAAAGGGCCTCTCACTTTGCAATGCCCCACGTTATCGTTTTCCTTATTAGATTTGTCTTGTTAACTGTTTTAGACTGAGACTAATGCTAAGATCGGTTTGCATTCCCTCTGCACATGCCAGCGAATATGTGGAGAGCTGTGTGGGAGTGTGTTGGGTTCCAGAGGGAATTCCCGGTGGAAATTCCACAAAGAATTCTCTCTGGATAGTGCTCAAAATGGAGTGTAGGGTATGGTTACAGCACGGGAGAGTAAGAAGGGATAAAGTGACAATACTGCAAGTCAAACGAGAACGAGAATGAAAATGTCTTTCAAAATTACTTTGATGATGCTAATGGTTTGATTTTCTCAACCAATGCTTTTCAGCCTACTTCTGCCCTTATTTGAAAGCTCAAGCGTTCTAGTCTTTGGAGTTTGGGGTGGGGGGAGGGTGGTGGTGAGGGGGAGAAGGTGCACAAAGGGCCACTAAAAGAAGTTTTGAAAACTCTGTCCCTGGATATTAAAGAAGATACGAGAACGCATTTAGGCTGGTGGATTTAAATCGAGGATAGCTTCAGAATCGTTTGTGGATAGGACCTGTACTTCTTCATTTCAAAAGTCCCAGAGAAGATTGTAATTCAACCCAATTCTCTGTTGTCACTCCTCATCCCCATCCCAGGTCCAACCCCCCTGTTGAGAACAACTGTTGGACCTGTTCTAGACACTTGTTGCTTAAAAAATGAGTCAGCCTGTGAAGTTTCTCCCTGCACTATGGTTATAAAATCTTAATGCACCTACAACAGCTGTGCCCCACAGGAAACTACTAAGCCTTCAAATGGGACAATTGGGGCTTTAATTGCTTTTCTTTCTTTCTTTTCTTTCCCCCCCATTCAAATGCACTCCAGAACAGTGCATACAAGACTGCAGGTACTTTAGAATGAAGTTGAGGTGGAAAAGTCTGTCTTGACCGCAAAGGAAGCAAACTCCCCATTTCTAGTGCCAGGGCCCATCATTCACCAGTGTGCCTTTCAAACAATAATATATTTTGTGAGCAGTTAAATATGGTGGATAATATAATTTTATATTTATATATGCACTTTTAAAAATGCTATTTTTATCCATCACTCTTCACAAAATCTGTAAGCCCTTCCTCAAAATAAAGCCCCAACTCTTTGAAAGTGGCTTTGCTCGTTTTCAGTCTGCCATTCAAAGCTTTCCATAGTCTGGTTCCAGTGTGATCTTCCAAACTGGCCCCTGTCACCCCACTGCAACACACTCCTATCACTTAAAGCTCGCTGGCTGACTCATGGTTTCAAATTCTTCTTTAATGTTAGAATAATTCCATAGGATTGTATCATTAGGATTATAGACGCATCTTAACTATTTCCCAATTGCTGAACATTTTTCTGTTCTTCTCTAAATTTTGCCAGAAACTGCACAAGGAAGCATCTGGTCCAGTGGTTCTCAAGTTTGGCTAGTCACTGGCATATGGGATTATGGGGAAAGGTGGGAGGTGGGGTGATTTGTTTTTTTTTCAATTGACATATAACATGCATACGGGAAGGGGCACAAATCACAAGTGTGCCTCTGCAAGGGTGAAACTCCGGACCCTTAGCACGGTACCAACACCTGACGACATTGGGCACACAAAATACCCCTATGTCACCAGCACCCAGATCAAGACACAGAATATTACCAGCATCCCAGAAAGGCTGGGTAGGGGAGGCTTTTTAAAAAAATTTTCGTGCCAGCCCAGTGGCTCAGGCGGTTGAAGCTCCATGCTCCTAATGCCAAAGGCTGCCAGTTCAATTCCCACATGGGCCAGTGGGCTCTCAACCACAAGGTTGCTGGTTGACTCCTCGAGTCCAGCAAGGGATGGTGGGCAGCACCCCCTGCAACTAAGATTGAACACAGCACCTTGAGCTGAGCTGCCGCTGAGCTCTGGGATGGCTCAGTTGGTTGGAGTGCGTCTTCTCAACCACAAGGTTGCCAGTTCAACTCCTTGAGTCCCGCAAGGGATGGTGGGCTGCGACCCCTGCAACTAGCAACGGCGACTGGACCTGGAGCTGAGCTGCGCCTTCCACAAGTACGATTGAAAGGACAACACGACTTGGAACAAATCCTAGAAGTACACACACTGTTCCCCAATAAAGTCCTGTTCCCCTTCCCCAATAATAAAAAAAAAATTCTCACTTTTCCAATCCCTTGAAAGTCTGATTCTCAGATCTGAGTTCATGAAGCCCAGAAATTTGCATTTTTAAGATCCTTCCCAGGGGTTTCCCACACACCATCAGACTTGGAGATCAGGAATCTGCGACAGGTTTTCAAATTGCCCCACAGGTGTCAGTTTGGGGGTATGGAGGTGGAGACAGGGTGTCTCTTTCTTATACTGGGCCAATATCTATGGGTAAAAACAATCTCTTACTCTACAATTCATAAACCAGTATCAGTCAGGTTTCAATAGAAAAAGCTGAACTACAAGGATGTGTATGTATATGTACATGTATATGTATATGTATACGAGGTTGGACAATTAATTTCGCGAACTCATCCTAGAAAAAGTGCTACACACCTCATTGCTGAATATCACTATAGTCACCCTCGAAGTTCTCCCCTTGGGAAGCTATGCACTGACACCAGTGCCTAGTCCACCCTTCAAAGCAATTTTGGAACTCTTTTTCTGGAATGGCCATCAGAGCTGTCATTGTATTACTCTTGATGTCCTGAATGTCATCAAAATGTCTTCCTTTCAATATTTCCTTTATCTTCAGGTAAAGAAAGAAGCCATTGGGGGCCAGATCAGGTGAGTAGGGAGGGTGTTCCAATACAGTTATTTGTTTACTGGCTAAAAACTCCCTCACAGACAGTGCTGTGTGAGCTGGTGCATTGTCGTGATGCAAGAGCCATGAATTGTTGGTGAAAAGTTCAGGTTGTCTAACTTTTCACGCAGCCTTTTCAGCACTTCCAAATAGTAAGCTTGGTTAACTGTTCATCCAGTGGGTACAAATTCATAATGAATAATCCCTGATATCACAAAAGGTTAGCACCATCATTGCAACAAGTTTGCGAACTTAATTGTCCGACCTCGTATGTATCTGTATATAGTGTGCCAAAAAAAAGTATACAAATTTTAAGAAAGAAAAACTGCATTAAAATTATAATAATATATAGATAACAAAAGATGAATACAAGTCACGTTTGACTTCTGCAATTACAAGAGGTGCTCAAAATGGTTATCATCAACGTCCAGACACTTCTGATTACGGCAAACTACTGCTTGAGCAACATTGACCAAAGTGTCCACTTGTACACATTTTTATGAGTCTATAACATATATTTGATCTTTGCAATAGTAATTGCTGGTTAAACGGCCTCTATAAGGCTGCTGTTTTTGCATCTGATGCTGGAGTTACATGAAATCCACGGGGCAGGCAGTTGGGAAGGAAAGAATAAGAATAGGGGGAAACCAAGAATGATCTGGAATCTACAAGCCTTAACTGGAACCCCAGCAGAATGGACTGAAATTCATGTTAGTTCTCATTGCCTTTGACCTTGATGGTAAGCTGGGGCCCTTCATCGTGGAGCTAAGCAACACACCTGGCCCAGGAGTCAGACAACCTGAACGGGGTTTTAAGGAAATGTGAAGCAACCTCAGCCTCATGGCAGTGTGGTGAGCAGCAGACAGGTGACAATGCACGTGTTATAAAATGGCTGCTGCGTCCCTTTCGTCCTCCATATCACCCAAGACTCTCTCTGTGGCTCCATCAGACTTAGAAACCTACAGAACAGGGAATTCTGGGAAATGTAGTTCAGCCTAGCCAGGTCGACATGTGACAAAGCCACCATCACCCATCTGATGGCTGGTTCTTAAGCTTGGCTACACACTGGAATCATGTGTGGCGTTAAAAACAAAACAAAACAAAACTCCAAAAAACTGATGCCAGGCCTGGCATCAGGATCTGTGACAGCTTCCTAGGTCACCCTAATGTGCAACCAAGGCTAAGAAACACTGGCTGTAACATACTATCCCCAACCCAGGACCCAAGAAGATAAATTCTACTCTCTTTTTGCCCCAAGAGGAGCATGAAAAGATCTGGTTATTTTTTTAAAGGCCCTAAAAGGTTTTCCCCATTACCCTGCCTTTCTGCTTCTGTCCTCCCTTCGTGAACCTAGCCACAGCCCTCCTGCAGTCTCAGTACATGGGCTGTGCCTTGAATGAAGCCTTGCTGGTTATCTTCCTGGTGCTAAGTGGATTAGGAACACAGCGGCCGACTGAGGTCATCCTAATGCCATCAAGCTCACAGTGAACCGAAGACTTGGAAGTTTGCACTATTAAGCTTCTAAATAAAGCACTCTTCCTCCCAGGCATAGACTAATTAAATGATTACAACACACACAAAGCGGTCAGTGAACACTTAACCACCGTAATACAAGAACGAGTTGGCAAGAGCTGGTGTTGTGGATTCGTAGGTGGCAGAGCTGCCACTGCTGCGTCTTTCTCAAGGGCGCTGAAAGAGAAGGCAGAGAAGGGCCACTGTAGGAGAGGAAGTGGGAAAAGAGTTAGGGGCTGGGAAGAGATCAGGTTCAAGTTCCAGCGCTGTCACTAACTAGCCGTGGGGCCTGGGCAAGCCACGTATGGTTTCTAAGCCTCAGTACCAGTCCCACATCCGACACAGGGGCACTGAGCGCATCAGGAGAAAGAAGGGATGTGAAACGGTTTTGGGGAGGGAAGGCTCAAAGCACGGACGTTTCTGAGCTAGGAAGTCGTTTTCATAGACAACACTGATGTAAGCGGACAGGCATCTAGACAGTGGATTATTTAGGCCCTTTGCTTTCCGTTCCTATCCACGATGGGGTTTTTTAAATGAGGTCTGCTGAAGTGTGAGTCTGTACAACTGATTAGTCTTCGGGCTTTCCTCTGGATTCCTAGTATTCATGCTGTCTCTCTCCCCCCATTGCAACAGATGATTGAAGAATACTAAACCACCCCCATCCTATACTCTCTAAATAAGTTTACATAGAGAGAACCTTTCTAAGAAACAAAAGCAGGAAAAGAACCTTTCATTGCATCTCTGGGAAGGATCAGGCAGGCAGTGCTGCCAAATGTTTGTGGGCCTATCTTTGCTGTTTAAGGCAGTTTTCTGTGCCTGAATTAGAGGTGAAGCTTCATGAGGGTAATGCTGGCTCCTGATGCCTCT
The DNA here is from genome assembly GCF_057876585.1 of Rhinolophus sinicus. Classification (NCBI taxonomy): domain Eukaryota; kingdom Metazoa; phylum Chordata; class Mammalia; order Chiroptera; family Rhinolophidae; genus Rhinolophus; species Rhinolophus sinicus. Next base: position 49,097,711 of record NC_142504.1, read on the forward strand.
TTATTTGGGTCTCCACCAGTGCCAAAGACAGTACAGCAAAGGATACTGGATGTAAGGTTCCAAAGTTCCAGGTTCTAGTTATAGCTTTGCTCCTCAAAAGTCATTTTTGTCCTCTCAGCCTTAGTTTCCTCCTCCATAAAGTGGGAATTACCTACGTCGTGGGATTGCTGTGTAGTGCAAATTAGGTATGTGTGGGGAAATACTCTATGACTCTAAAAGTGCTGTGCAAAGGGGAACAAAATGTGCTAAGAGCTGTTCCTTCTAAGAACGAGGCACTGGCTGATTTTCTTGTTGAGGACAGGGAGGCACAGAGCAGAAGAGGCTGGGTCGAGGCTGCAGATTGGGGTGCAGGCGAGGGGCAAGGGGACGACCCCAGCAGCCTGGGAATGACAGCACTCCCTTTCTCACTGCCCATCTTGGAGGGCTCTGTGCTCTCTCTCCTGCGGGAAGCTGTGTGTCTGGCCTGCTCCCTTGATTACTCATTCATTTTTTAATCCAGAGTTCCCTGAGCACCTGCTTTGTGCCAAGCACGGTGCCAGGGGTTGCAGTTCCTTTCTTTATGGAGCTGAATCTACCCTGTTTCTTCCCAAACAGGGCTGGACTCAGCTCATGCAGAGAGTTGGACAGCTAGCTTCAGGCAGCCCCAGGGACAGATGTAAATGGAGTGTTTTAGTGGGATTCTAGATTGAAGCTGGAAAATGTCAACACGTGGAGGCCAGGTCTGATAATAAGAAAAAGGAGAAAAGGTAACCCCCTGCCACCTTCTTTTGGGTTGTCCCTCACTGTGCCCCCACCTCAGGTTTCCAGAGTCTTGCTCTTGATGACTTTACCCTCTAGTGAAACTAACTCTGACCTCACTAATTCATCCTAAGGAGGTAAATGCACTTAATAGGGGTGAAAGCCTTGATGTAAAGGAATGATGTCTCAGCCCGAAAATCATACCACTAGGGTGGACACATCAGACTGGCATATGCAGGAACAAAAGAAGTGGAGAAAGTGGGGGCTTATGGCAGGGACAAGGTCCCCCTAAATAAACCCTTGTGGTTTTTAAAGATTACCAAAGATTGAGAGGAATGATGGCAGGGAGCAGTGTGGCTACTGTCAGGGTCCTAGCTCTTATTTAGGAAGGTGAGTTTGCAGGTACTTATTCCATTACGGAAAGCAATGAACTAGGTAATTAACTCTATATCTGAAAGTCGGGGGAAAAAAGACCAGGGGAATCATTGGTAGCCAGAACCCAGAACAACTCTACCAATAGGCCATTTTCCCCTCAATTCTGACCAAGCTTCCAGACAACCCCACTGGTCAATTTCTGGATGGATTTATAATTTTCCTCTTAGTGAGAAAGGTAAGACATCGTTTATTAGAAGACACCCAAAAGCCAAATTCCTGAAACACTGTAGGTAATGTGAACCCCAAGTGGATTCATTACAAGAAAAATTTGTACGGTAAAATAAAGCACTGACATGCAAAACCACACAAAACAAATGAACGCAGATGCCCTGGGAACTACGAGGCAGGTGAAGGACAAGCATGTGGCCGGCCGGCCACCACAGACGCCCATCCACGCACCTGTCCCAATTACAGCCCCCCCCCCCCCAAAGTACCCACATTCCTGACTGACTCCCTTGAGTTTATTTATGGTTTTGTCACCCAAGTGTGTATCCTTAAACACTGTTTAGTCTTGCCCATTTTGTAGACGTCTCTTAAGCTCACTTAAAGCGACCAGTTCTCCCTCCATCTATTGTCTGTCCTTACAATTTATCTGTTGAAGACTCAGGCTGTCTAACCTGCAGTTTTCTACTGTATTTTCTACTGTACTGGATTTTGCTCTTGGTGCACACTAACACGTTGTGATGTACTCATTCTTAATGCAAATAATCACCAGTTAGGGAAAAAAAATCAAAACTGTCTGCAAGCCATGTTCTGAAGTAGGGTGCAACCCACCACAACCACATTCTCATGAGTGTGTGGGCAAAGGGAGCTCTCACAAGAGAGGCAGGGAAGAAAACACGACTTGGAGAGAGGCTCTCTATGGAACTAGAGATTTATGAAATTATTTTTTGCAATTGGAAGTGGCCGGGAAATGCTTCTCTTAAACGTCTTCCAATATGGTTTGCTTTAGTAGGAAGCACATTTGGAACGGGGTACGGCATCACGTTATGCTCTGGGGGCCGGGGTGTACACCATGAGGTTTTATCAAAGACGATTCCATAATAAGAGCCTGGATGTAGTAAAAACCTAAGGAATCTAAACCACTAACCAGATTCACCAAATGTAATAAATATAAATGATAGATGAAAGGAAGATTAGATCTGGCCATTTACTTATGGTTTGGAGCAAGAAAAGTAAGCTTACAATTTTTTTCCTTTCTCTAATCTCAGCAGGCAGTCCCACAAACATAATTATTAGCATTTTCAAAAGACTTTATCAAATACTGCCTTAATAAAGAGCACATCCATTTAACAGTGACCTCCAGACACCCCCAATAAGTCCAGGACCCTAAATTATATGCTCCAGGGCGATGGCACCCACACAATGAACAAAAGAAATGAGCAGTGCTATACTAGGAGACGGGAGGGTTTTTTTTTATACTTAAAATAAAATGTTTGGGGTCTGTTTTGATTTGCACAGGGTAAAAAACAGCTCCAAAACATATGGATGCAATAAAGATTCAACAGTCAAGGCACTCTTCAAACCTAATAGACTACTGACACTGCCTACAAGACTTTATTTTTTTTTAAGGAGGGCACAGCTCACAGTGGCCCACATGGCGATCGAACCGTGGTGTGAATTAGCACCACACTCTAACCAACAGAGCTAACCGGCCACCCCCTCAAAACTTTATTACAGTATTAGTTATTCAGCTATGAAAGCAGCCTAACAGACATCAGAAGAGAATAAAAGAAATTAGGCAGAGGCCCTAACTGACCACATTCTGGTTCTCTATTCTTATTTCTTTCCTTGGTTCTCCTAGGGGTTGTATTTGTGAAAGAAAGCAGGACTGTGTATTTAGGGGGAAGGAGCAGGGCGGGAAAGATACTCAGGAGAAGGATGTGATACAAATTTGACAGGCAGACTGACTTCTTTCCTGGGCACAGGGATTTTTAAAATCTGTTTGCAAGATTGGGTTCTTGCTCTTATAGTATAGATGGTAAGTGATTTCCAACCCTGGTTTTTACAATGCTTTAGGTATTTCCAATGATTACAACGTGTGTGTTTAAAATTCTCAAAACCAAATTAATTTGAAGTCACTTTCACTGAAAAGGCAAATGTGATTCAAAAGCTGTTTTTCTTATTATCTAGTCTTCCTTTGTGAGAGATTTAATACTCCTTCTTGGAATTCCTTTCTGCCTGGCTCTGCAACACTGTTATTCTGATGTTTCAGGACTAAGCACTTGTCTCCCTGGCTGCTCGTGCTTCTCTCCGGGCCCCATCTCTGGATCACCAGGAATTCCTCAGAGTTCTTCCCTAAACCCTCTTCTCATCCCTTCCCCCGACCCCAGCCCTCCACTCCAAACCCCTTCATGGACTCCTCTCTTTTCAAGAGTTCCAACTCCAGCCTCTAAGAACTAGCTAGTGTATGAAATACCCACTGTATGAAAATCCTGAAGGCAGGCTGGGCTGGCACCCGTGGTGATGTTGGAAGGTTGAGCAGAACGTAGGAAGGGGGTTCGATCTAACACGGCTTCCATGAACTCACTTCTCATGCTGGGCTGGGGTTGGTCTAAGCACATTACATGCATTGGGACATTTAATCTTCCACCACCTCTGAGAAAGCATGATTATACCCATATTCCACACATGAGAAGTTAAGCTTGGAGAGGGCAGGAAATAGGCGAGGTAGGGCCGAACTGTGACCCTAACTCAGGCCCAGCTCTTAATCACTAAGCTTTTCTGTGTGAGCAGGAGATTTGTCCTCATGCTTCTGGACACTGAGGGACTCAAGAGCTTTGGGGTTTGCTCCTGCAGCGGAGCCAGGGAAGGATGTAGCAGTGGTTACGGGTTCCAGCTCTGCTGCCCCTGCCATGCAACCCCCGGAGAGGCTCCTGCCCCGCCCGTGCCCAGGCCTCCCCACTGAGTGGCAGCTTCGCCAGGAAGGTGCACCTGAAGGCAGATGGATGTGTGAGGTCCTTACTGTGCAACTCCTTCCACTTCCCAGGCTGGACGGTGGTGGAACTTCCAGGGATGATGCCATTTGAAGGACGAGGGCCTCGACATTCCTTCTTGGCAAACTGTATGCCTCAGTTCATAGAAAACCACTCTACTGATGAGACTAAACATTTGAACCCATCGCTGTCAAAGAAATCCTGGATCTGGGAGACGTAAGGAAGAGGAGAGCCATGCATGATGCTGTCATTAGATAGGGAGCATGCTCTGGAGCCACCCCTGCTGAAGAGGCACGTAGGGGGCCTTCACACCCTCTCTGTGAACCATTCTCATGTCTTCTGGAATACCACCTCCTTTCCCCAGAGACCTGTGTTCCATACCATGGATGACTATATGGTAATGAAATCTTTGGTGGCTATTCTGTTCTTAATTTTTCCCCACTGAGTACCTAATTTTGTCAGCCCCGTTTAGAGTTCTGGGGTGATGATGAATGTTGAAATAGCCACGGAGTTTCATTTATTCATCGTGTCTTTCTTACTCATCAGGAGTCAGCCCTGAGATGACCAGTATGGGGCTTGGGTTCAGCCTGGGCCTCTCGTTCCCAAGACCTACACACGCAGACTGGCTGGCTCAGGGCTTGGAAGGAAAGTGAGGGCTGAGCCACCACGCTGGAGGAGAAGCAACCACAGGATACGAACAGTGTGTGTGTGTGTGTGTGTGTGTGTGTGTGTGTGGTGTGTACTTGCATGTGTGTGTGGTGTGTATGTGTGTCGTGTGTTATGTGTGTGCGGTGTGCGCACACGTGTGTATGTATGTGGTGTGTGTGTGCGTGTGTGGTGTGTGGTGTGTATGTGTAATGTATGTGTGTGTGTGTATGTGTGTGTGACTTACTCTGTGTGGATGGTTGTGGTAGGAAGTAGGGTATGACCAAAGAGACAGAAAAAAGCTTACAGAAATATGCAGTCACCCTCAGATGGACCTTTTACTACAGTTTCCTGCCTACATATAACAGTCTTATTCCTACCGGAACACAGGGAGTTAAATATTAAAAGAAAAAACACCCTTGAAACTGAAACCTTATTGTCCATGGCAATTTATTAAATAACTAAGGATTTCTAGGCCTTATTAGAATAAATGTTAAGAGTATTCTCTTATCCTCTGAATTCACTTCTTCACTTGTCAGCACCTGCTGGCAGCAACTGGAGTAATTTCGCCAACTTTGCTGTATGTGCAAATCAATTTGATTTCCCCCCAAAAGATAAAAATCAGTAAAGTGATTAAGTTACAATTAAGGCATGTCATTGAAAGCACAGACAACATGAAAAGGCTGAGAAAGATTTGCTCTGAGGTCACTACTGACTTCCTTCCATCCAAGTTCAATGATTTTCCCCCTCATTCTCTGTGCCTGCTCTGCTACGATATTGTGGCTGATCAACAAGCCTCCTCCTCCTTTTTCATATTCTCTCCTCTTTTGGCTTCTATCATGCTATCTTTATGCCAGGTTCCCTTCCTGGTTCTTGTACTGGTCCATCCACCCATCCATCCATCCATCCATCCATCCATCCACCCACCCACTCATCCATCCAATAGATGTTTAATGACCCAATGTGCCAGGCTCTGGAAAAAATGACAGAGTATATGTATGTCTGGTACTACAATCAAAAATATTTTTATATATATGATTTCATTAATTTCTTGCTACAACTGTGTGAGGTGGCTGTTGGTACTCCCCCTTTACACATGAAGAAACAGGCTCTGTTGAGAGGATCTGTGATTTATTTACAACAGCAGAGCCAGCAGGTGGCAGTCTGGACATGAATTCAGGTTTATATCCCAGTAAGAATTCACACATACTGGTCAAATGTAATTTCTCAACTGGCCACATTGTTCCTAATTAAAGGTCATGATCCAGTCAATATGTATTTATTAAGGCTGTGCTAGGCTCTGGGGGATGCAAAGACTGTGTCCCTACCCTTACTGAGCTTGTGGTCTAGTGGGGGAGACATATTAATCATATGTTCACACAATAAACATTTGTTTTCAAGGTATGAGGGAGAGGGAACCTTGTTATGAAAATCAGGGAAGTCTTCCAGGAGGAAGTAATCATTAAGATGCATTCTGAAGGATGAGTCAGAGTTAGCTTCGGGAAGAGAGGATGCAAGAAAATCATATACAGAGAAGGAAAATTATGTGCAAAGGTCCAGTGGCAGGAAGACCCAATGTGCTGAAATTCTGAAAGGCCAGCTTGACTGGCAAATAGAGAGTGAAAGGGAGCCTGGCACAGGATGTGGTTCAGACCACGCAAGACTTTGCAGCCATGATAATGATTTTTACTTTTAGCTTAAGAGCAATGGGAAGCCACAAATCAAGAGAATGGTATGATTAACTTTGATTTTGATTCTGACTTCCGTGTGCAGAATGGATTGTAGAGGAGCAAGAATGGAAGCAGGGAAAACAGCTGGAAGGCTTGTAGTTGTCCAGGCGAGAAGCGATGGTAGCTTGGACCAGGGTGGTGGTGGTGGAAATGGAGAGAAGAATTCCACAGGTGCCCCCTGCTCTGCTCATGCCCATTTTCTCCCTAAACCCTGTCACCAGAGTGTGCTCACGAATTTGCTTGTCCACACTTCGAGGCTCTGCTGGAGTCTCCTCTTCCAGGAAGCCTTCTCCAGACAATGCGAGTCCTCCGAGATCTTTCAGAAGTTGTGTCTATCTTCTGCATTGTCCATTCTCACACTTGATTCTTCTCTATGGCTTGGCTGTTCTCCGGTCCGTTTCTGGAGATGCTTTCATTTCTCTTGTCTTGCTTTCTCCCTTTGGAAAGTAAATTCTTTGTTGGCATTTGCTGAATGGTATCAATAGGGCTCCCTTGGAAACTACATTTGTAAATGATTACTCATGCCAATTGCCTTTCTCCCCCCACCCCCAAAATTAAACACTGGTTGCTTAAATCTGTCTTTATGATCTTGTTCTATCAAAACGTATGTCCCAAATTTTCTATTATTTCCTCTAAATGCTTTTCCATATTTCTCCTAGCAGAAAGCAGTTTCAGAACAGAGTGGGGGTGCGGTAGGGGCAGGAGTGTAATTCTGATGAGAATTCCTATACCTTTTAATGGGGTATTTGATTAATCTTTTCTACAGGCACCATTATTCATGCCTTGATGGAATCTCATTTTATAGCCCTTAATACATGGACCCAATTTATCCACATCACATTGTATTCTAATACTTGTCATCCAAGTTATTAGCTATCTCCTTCTCAGTGTAAAATCATCAGCAAGTTTGATTAGCTTATTCCTCAGGGGTAATAGGGGAGATAAGAACAGACGCCGTACAATATGCCCACCAGTGGCTCGCGTCCTCAAAAGAAGACTGCTAAGCAGATTCCATTTATGGAGCCGAGGTGGGCAAGATCAACACCTGTCCCATGGCAGAGTCTCCGTGTGGGACCCAGGAGCCATAGCCACAAAGGGCTGACGGCTGTTGTGCCTAGTGGTGCTGACCCACCATCCTGAGTGGGATCATTGTAATAAAAATAGTGGGGCCCCTCCCTCTCCTGTTTCCCCTTCCTAACATGCTCCTCACCCCTAAATACCCTTCCTGAGAAGCACAGCTCAGAGCTCCTCTTTATTCCAGGACAGGACTGCTGCCTTACACCCCCATTCCTTTCCCACCGGGGGCCTGGCAGGCCAGATGATCGAGAAGGAGATGCACAGTGCCATGTATGGCTGTCTCCCCAGCACACAGTTGGCTCTAAGCAGCCAGCCCTTTCTTTTTCTTCTCTGGAACTCAACCTGAGACATGGGACTCATTGGTGGTTTCAGTGCTTAGAAGCAAGGTTGCCCTCTGGCCTAAAGAGAGAAGGGGCCCGCATGACCCCTATAAGGACCATGGGCTCAAAGCCCACAGTTTCTAATGCCCCCTCCTCTATCCATGCACCTCTCCTCAGCCCAATCGGGCAAAACTCCCACAGCCCCTTGGCATCCTTTTAAAAGCCCCCATCATCTTTTCTCCAAAGGCCCTACATTAATGACTTTTGTGCTCCTCTGAGCACAGAAGGGGAGGATGGCAGAGGCTCCCCCTTTGCAGTGGCGCTGCTCCTCTGGGAGGTGGAGCCTCATTCCCTTTCCCTTCAGTGTGGGCCGGACTGAGTGACTCGTTTCTAATGAACAGAATACTGTGGAAGTGACAGTGAGTCTCTTCTGAGACTTGGTCATAAAAGGCATTTTGACTTCCTTCCTGCCTGTCTGGTTGTTGGCTCCGAGAGAAGTTAACTGCTATGTCGTGAGCAGCCCTACGGTGAGGTCTAAGGTACCAAGAGTGAGGAACTGAGGCCTCCTGCCAACAGCCAGCTGAGTGCGCCATCTTGGAAGTGGGTCCTCCAGCCCCAGCCAAGACTTCAGATGACAGACAGCGGCTCTGGATGACAGCATCACGGCAACCTCACGAGCAACTCTGAGCCAGAACCACCAGCTTAGCCGCTCCCAGCTCTCTGATCCATGAAACAGTGCAAGACAATAAATACTTGTTGTTTTAAGTTACTAAATGTTGAGGCATTTGTTATGTATCAGTACGTTACTAATACATTCTCACTACCATGTTTCCCCGAAAATAAGACCTACCCCCAAAATAAGCCCCAGTTAAGATCTCAGCCAGATGGACACATTTAGTAAGTTATGACAATGTTCCAGAAGAAGATGACATGACTGTATTTGAATAAATGTAGATTGTTGTACATGAAAAAAATGACATCCCCTGAAAATAAGCCCTAATGGAGCAAAAATTAATACAAGATTCCATCTTACTTTCGGGGAAACACGGTACCTCAGAGGAAGGCCTTGGTCCTTTCCTTCCCTTCAATTCCCTGCTCACGTTCCATTTTGATCTCCTCTCTTTGTTCCGGGAGTCCGGTGTCCCTCTGGAACCCTCTATCTGACCGGTCTCTGGCTTCTACTGTGTGTCCTCACAGTCTCAAGGACTCTTTCTTGAGAAAAGGGGCATGGATAAGGAGGGGCTCCCTGAGGCCCAGGTTTGGAATTCCAGCTCCTCGCCTGCCATCCAAAGTGATCCCTGGGATTAGGAGAATGACTTTTTGCAGAAAGCAGCCTTCCTCAGGCCATGCATCCCTCTTGTTTCTACCTGGGGGTGCCAGTGACTTCAGTCAGGCCCACAAGCCAGCATGAAAAGACTTTGCAAATAATGTGACCCCTTCTGTATCATGTTCATCTCCTGTACGCATTTTGCTCACCTGCACTTTCTGCAAAAGGTCATGTCTCGTTTCAAGTTTGCAGTTAAGCGCACCTGACACTAAGGGAGGGCTCCGAAAGTGGATGGAGATGCAAGCTGGCTTAAATATTGCCAGGTGGGCCACTCCCCCTACCCCTACTGGCCATGTCCTGCCAGCACAGCCGCAGTCATGAAGGAGGTGGCGATCCGATTCTCACTTCTCTGTTATTCAAAGGGTGAATGTAGTTTTTGATTAGAAAAAAAAAAATCCAGGTTGCTCTTCTACCTGGTCAAATACCAGTAACTTTTACAAAATCTATCTCAGTTCTATGGGGCAAGGTCAGATAGTTATAGATGTCAATCTCTTGGAGGGCTTGGAAAAGGTCACAGAGCAGTGGACCTAAGCAGTGGACCCAAAGCAGTTGGTTCTCAAGCTAGAGCGCTTGGGCCAGCAGCATCAGCAGGCTTGGTGGAAATGCAGATTCACAGGACCCACCGCTGACCTACTGAACCAGAAACTCTGGGGGCAGAGCCCAGCAATCTGTATTTAACAAGCCCCTTGAACAATTCTGATGCATGCTAAGGGTTCAGTATCACTGACTTAAAGGATTAAACATCTAAATTATTCATTCATTCATAAGACATTGATAGAGCACGTACTATTTGCCAGACACTTGGGGCAGTGAAGAGGAATTAGAAGGAACTCCTTCCTCAAGGAGTCTACAGTCCTCCCTTCCCTTGCTTTATGACAAAACCTGAAATGACAGCTGGAATTTGAAGACGCTAATCCAAGAAATGGAAATCTTCTTTACATGGAACTCTTTTGAATGGACAGGAGGCACACTGAAATTTTTTTTCCCCCAGGAATGATCATAGTCTCAAAATAGTAACTCTTCTAAAGTAAGTAAACATGTGGGTTTAATGTATCATGTGCAACTGGCTCAGCCTTTTAAGCTTAAAGAAAAAAAAGGATTATGTAATTTCACCATGAATGAAACGCAGAATTACTTTAAGGATTCACTTAGGCTTGTGCCTGTCTTTTAATGAACAAACGATGTAGTTTTATATCATTTCCGATTAAGTAGGAGTTTCTTCCCTCTTTTTCTATAAGCCTAAATAAGTCGTAACAGCTAAGATGTATTGTGTGCTTCCCATGGCTGGGCTTGGGGATAGCGCCACATTCATGAACTCATTTGATCCTCCCCGACCTTCTACAGCAAATGCAGCAAACACACAATCTGTAGATGAAGAAGAAGTCGGAAGAGGCAGGAGAGGAACCTAGACCCATCTCTTAATCTCATGTGAATCACCCTCCTGTGCGGTACTCTCAGCCCCCCTGGGTCATTTTGCGGCTCATTAGAACTACTGATTAATTGGGAAACCATGAAAAGAAATACCACCCCTCCCTTATAAGATTTCTCGTATGAAGCCACTGGCTGATGCTCAACTGGGGGACTTATGTAATGTTGAAGTTCATCCTAGAGTTCTCCTTCAATGCCATAAATAATTGGAAGTTGGCTAGGGACTCCGCGTGGCTGCCTGCATTCGGGGCCTGCGTGAGGCTCTGCTCCATGCTCAGCAGATGCAGCTTCGAGAAGATGCCCCACATATGCTCCTTTCTCAGGGTGCCTCCACGATACTCAGCCACTCGCTATAACACCATCGGGGCAGATGGTTTTCCTGTGCTTGGGGATGAACTTCACTTGATCCAGCCAAGCCTGGGCCCTTGTGACTGTGGATGCCCAGTGAATCCGGCAGCTGTGGGGGTGATGGGTGTGACTGATAGCCACGGAAGAAATCAAAGCTGTCTGGCCAGACCAGCAACACACTTAGCCCCCAGGCATGGGCACGAGGCCTGCCCTGGCTAGCCGAGTCCATCTGCCACACAGGCTTCTACTTCATTTGCAGAGCGTCATAGGTCACCCATGTTTTGGCCACCAAGAAGCATCAGGAGGCCTCATCTGCTTATTGCACCCTTGGGAATAAGCTGGTGACTTTAGTTACATGCAAGCAAGAAAATCTACATTCTACATGGGCTGTGTAGAAACAGTGCTGGCATCTTTCAAGCCACAAACAGAGCATGCAACTCGAGGTGAACTGAAACACATCCACCTTTCCCATTGGCTCTCTAATCCAGGCTTTTTAGAACATCAAGTCCGACCCCTATCTATTTCTAATTTAGGGGTGCTTGTTGGCTTCTGCGGAGACATTGATTTGATAAGTGGCATTCCGTGGAACTACAGATATGAGATGTTGAGCTTGCAGATATGTAATTCATTTCAAGAATCTGAAATGAGAAATACACCTATCAGTGGCACACTGGAAGGCTGGCAGATTCTTTGAAAGCATCTCACACATGTAAATGGGACATGCGATGAAAAAATGTGCTTCTGGTTACAATCCCAAAGCCAGGGACCACCCTAGTGTGCTCCCCATTCTCACAAAGTGATGGCTCCACGGGAAACCGCTGGGATTAGCCGATCCGGCGATCTGGCGTTTGGACACCCATATGCTGCCTCATTTATCTGCCTGTGACAGGGACAGTGTTGGAAGAGAATCAAAAGATGACAAATTGCTTCTGGTTTTAAAGGAGCTGTTCAGGATGGGTGTACGCCCAGGGGGAACCAGGTTTCATGCCAGGAGCCATCACTACTTCCTATTTTAAGGCCACATTTTGGCAAACACCAACTAGCACATGACTGCTGTCTCCTTTCACCGGTGATTTTAAAGAGACTTGCTCAGAAAGCCTGAAATCCAGTCATTCTGAAGATGTGTGTGGCAGAGAGCAGACCTGCCCACACACCGCAGTGAGGCAAGATGGCAGGCATCACACACGAGTCCCAGATGAGAGGGATTTCTCCCATGCTGAGGCAGACAGATAACAAAGGAATGATTTTACAGGATTCTAGAGTAGAGATACATTATCGGTAAATGACTCTGGAAAAGAGGGATTCCTGTGAGATAAGGAGACAAGAATTCCTAGGATACTGGCCACTGGAATCTGCTTTTGCAGATAAACAATCCCCCAAGCTTCCAACTTCCCTGGGGATGGAAGGAGGCACAGGGAAAGTCTCAAGGTTGCCCACCTGAGCACAGGCCAGACCTCCACAACCCTCTGCTTCCAGCTAGGGGTCCAGCCAAGGATGGGCATCATTCCAGCTGTGGCCCTTCTTTCTTCCATCCAGCTGATGCTCTTTCTGGGAATGACCGTGTAATTCACGGTTAACACACTCAATCCTCTGGAGGTGAGCTTGCCTCAACCAACCCAGTTTGTGTTTCTTCTCTGCCGTGTGCTGGAATTCGCAAGGCTGGAGAAGTGCCTCCCTATGCTTATGTATATAGGTACCAGGCGCTCTGCTAAGCATTGCACTCATATCTACTCATTTTATCCTCCTGTCAATCTCTGGGACAGGTACTAATATTCTCATTTTGTAGATGAGGAAACTGAGGCACAGAAAGGTTGAAGGATTGGCTGAAGGTCAGAGCCACAGTCACTCCCAGACAGCTTGGCTCCAGGGTCTGGCTGGTTCCTAACCCCTCTGCTGCCTCGCTAACATAACCCTCCTTCAAATACAGCAATTGACCCCCACATGGGCACTGGTTTGCCCGGACCTTCCTCTTTGCCCAGGCTCAACTCCTTGGAATTCAGTGGGTGCTAAGAGCTGGAGCACAGAGCCTGCAATGTGAAAAAACAGGGGCTCATCTCCAATCCCTCTATTCGTTTATAAATTCAGGTCAGATGTCCAAACGTTAATTTCGTGTTTGTTTGTTTTGAACATTTCATCATGTTGCCCCAGCCTGCTTCATAGATGGTCTCTCTGTTCTCCTTCCTTAGACAAGCACTTGGCTCCCCAGCCCCACCTCCCGTCTCTGGCAATGCTGCTGCTGCCAGTGACTGATGTTCCCTGCTTCACCTCATTATACGTTTCAGCTAAAAACTCCTATTTTCCACATGGCAGAGAGGCATATTTATAGCACAAGTCACATGCCAAGGCATTTTCAAGTTTATCATTTCTAATAATAACCTTGGAACATAACCACCATGTCCATTCCAGAGATGGGCAAAGGGAGGTTCAAGGTCACAGCAAGGTTGCAAAGGCATCCTAAACTGCCAGGTCTCTTGAGCCACTTATATACAATTCTCTCTCTGATTGCTTCCTCTCATATTCCTGCTTCATAAAAGTTATCTAAGGCCTGGGAATGAGCGATGCTATCAAGATAGAGTCGTACTGTATCTGTGTCGGTATTCTAGTTCTCGGAATACTAACAAGCAACTCTCAGCTCTGGTGGCAGGAATATCAATGCTTAGCCTCCTGCCAAAACCCATTCTCATTAGTGGGTTTACTCACATGAAACACATACATGGAGTTTTTGGTCTGCATGATTCTCTCATCACCCATTGTAACGAATCAGAATACTGAACGGTTTATTCTCATGCAGAACACAACCAACTGCCCTTAGTGTCTGCTGAAATGACTGTAACTTCTGTTCTGATGGAATTTTCTGGTCAGGAAATGAAAGGGTAGATCATAACCTATAAGCACACTGTATAATATTCCTTCAGAGTCAAAACTGTAAGACTGTTTTTCAGATAGTTATTACAGAAAGCTCAGATCCCATGTGAAAGAGATATGAGAAAGCTAGAGAATATGTTCGTTGCATGGAAGTCAGGAATTAGAAACTGCAAATGTTGGAAGTTTCATAAAAGCAAATTTGCCTCTGAGAGAGGACACGATTTCACTGGCACTGCGCATTTTTCCCCCACTGGGGTATTTGTTCATGGAAAATGAATTGGGGTGAGAGTTAGAGTCTGGACTACTTGTCCCAGCTCTGCGCCTATCAGTTGGGTGACCTTAGGAAAGTCACCGGAACTTCTTTGAGCTTATGAATCAGGGAAGCCGGCACCCACCCATCTGAGTTGTTATGAAAATCAAAATGAACAAGCTATGTGAGAGTGCTTCATAAACGGCAAGATGCTAGAGATATTTCTAAAGATATACAATCACCCTTAAAAGGCGGTAGTGAGAACAGAAGCCTCTCATCTCTGTTTTCAAAGGAACCATCTTCTAGAGCTATGGCTGAGAAGTAGCACTCGGGAGTGTGACCGTGGAAGGTCTACGTCACAGCATTGAAAAGCAGGCCAAAGAGCACTGTCTCACTTGCTCACATTTGCCCTTCACTCCTTATGTCACCATCAGTGCATGGCACCTAGTGGGTACTCAGAAACGTGGGGCAAATCAAAGGATGCCAGGTTAAGGATTCTGGTGCAGAATGGTCGTCCATGGGAAGGGAACAGGGGCTGAGGGGAAATTTCTGGAAGCCTGAGTCTAGGGAGACCAGCCAACCTGAACTTAAGGGGCTTCCTGGGATAAGCTGGTCACTCTACCTGAGCGTCATATTTGAATATCCATTTTGCCTCCTTCCAGCTGGCAGGAAATAAAATATCTGAACTAGAGGAAGTCTGGTGGACGATATGTGTGCCTCTATGTTCCTAAACAGTGGATCCTTAGAGATTTATAGCCTGGGTATCCTCCCACCCCTTTTTTTGCCCCCATTAGTTTCAATTTCCCTAGCTGACACCATCGTCTCACTGTCAGGGATCCAACAGAATCACACCCCTTCTATTTTTCTTGCATCAGATTATCACCTCTAAGATATTTCCCTGGTCCCTATTAGTGGCTTCCTGCCACCAGCTAAATATTCTACCTAACAGCTTGAGGCATTCGGTCCAAAACTGCAGCTTTCAGCAGGACTTGCACTTGGAATTGTCAGAAGTGCTCTGTGCAGGCTTCACCAGGAACACACGTGCGCTGCAGAACTGCCATCTGGAATGGAGAGGGCTGACTGGTGCTCACGGCAGGGAAATTACATTTTGGGCCAGGGAGGAGATGTGATCAGTGGGGATTTCCCCTTTAAAAACTTACAGCAAAAGCCTGCCTGAGACCATTCAATATTCATAAATGGAAAGCAGAGATGGCGTTTCTGTTCCGCCAAGAGCAATAGCTATTTATCACGGCAAATGACTGAAATCGTTGTATGTACAATGCTTTACTCAGTGCTGTAAATTACGGTATACAGAAGATTAAACTTAAGCCTAATGCTACCCTTGAGCTTCAACAGCTGAGTCCTATAAATGGATACCCGTTAAGAGGAGAGAATCTTTTTCCTGGTTACTATTTAAAAGTGTATCTCTATTAAAAGCTTGTCTTAGACATAAATTACCAGGAAGCCTGTTCCTGGGCCCAGGCAAGATCTTCCTCTGGGCACCGACTCACAGAGTCACATCTACGTGACACAGTGACAGGCCTGAGACTTAAAGCATGTGCTGTGCTGATCTCCAGAAGGAGGGAGGCAAGAGGGACTTCACAGAGGACTGAATGCGCATTCACTTCCGGTCTGGAGGAGGGGGGCAGGGAGGGCTCCCTTCGGCCTTAAGAAGACTTTTGGAATTAAAATGATCCTGAACCCCAAACCACTTCAAAGAGAATGTTTCTTCCTGTATCTACTGTTCTGTGAAGTATCAAGAAACCTTGGATGGCTGGATGGCTCAGTTGGTTAGAGCTCGAGCTCTGAACAACAGGGTTGCCAGTTCGATTCCCACATGGGCCAGTGAGATGCACCCTCTACAACTAGATTGAAGACAATGAGCTGTCGCTGAGCCCCTGGAGGAGTGGCCAGGTGGCTCAGTCAGTTAGAGCACAAGCTTTCAACCACAAGGTTGCCGGTTCAATTCCGGGATGGACAGCAACTGGATTTGGAGCTGAGCTGTGCCCTCCACAACTAGATTGAAGGACAAAGACTTGGAGCTGATGGGCCTTGGAGAAACACACTGTTCCCCAATATTCCCCAAAAAAATTTATTAAAAAAAAAAAAGCATTTTTTTAATTAGAAAAAGAAACCCTGGTCTAGAGCCGAAACCCCTGTTTTCCTAACAAAATTTTATTCTCCAAGCACTTGCTCCTCAAAGTGTGGTTCGTATACCAAAAGCACCGGCATCACATGGAAGTGTATTAGAAACAGACCTACTGAATCAGAACCTGTATTTTAGCAAGAAACCCCCAGGGAATTCACATGCACATTAAAAATTGGGAATCAAGAGACAAGTAAGCAGGTGTTAACAGGGAGAAGCTGCCCCTTGATTTTCTCACTGGAAATCATTACACATGAGAAGTAGCATTTATGGGGACAGGTCCCAGCAGTGGACCCAGGATTCTAAGTTCTTTTATCCAATCCTACTTCAGAACATTTTCAGGATTTGAGAGATAAATTTTTATGAGCTAGGAATGACTGTATCACTCTGAATTTGAGAGATGACCCAAAGCACCCCAGGGTGTAAAACAGAGCAAATTAGCAAAAAAACTCATGCTTTATAAATCAATCAGGATGCTTCTAATCCCCGTGAGTCAGGAGGCTGAGAATGCATGGCAAGTTTCTGTGCCAGGATTTCAATTCTTTGTTGTAATTACCAGTTGACTTTAAGTAAGAAAAATATGCAAAGGTATTTGTGTTGTTTGAGAAGAAAGGTCCAGGATGATTGTAGTCTTTATTAGAAAAAAAAATATCCTTCAGTATGCATGTTAAAAACTTAATGATAATCACTGAACAAATTGATAGATTTGTGTACATAGATAGATGTAGAAATGAAATAAAATCTATTGTGGCCAAACTAGCAGAGGGGAAAAACAGGAATAAGGTTAAGAAAACTTTGCTAATCTAATGGAAGGCAGGAAAGGAGTACAAAGAAGCAAATAAAATTCAAGGTAAACAAAGCCACAAATTAAAAGACAGAAATAAGTCCAAATATATAACGTTATCACAATAAATGTAAA
Source organism: Rhinolophus sinicus (assembly GCF_057876585.1). Classification (NCBI taxonomy): domain Eukaryota; kingdom Metazoa; phylum Chordata; class Mammalia; order Chiroptera; family Rhinolophidae; genus Rhinolophus; species Rhinolophus sinicus. Next base: position 49,114,875 of record NC_142504.1, read on the forward strand.
TGGATAAAACTCACCTATTATAAGACACTATCAGATTGGACTTTTTAAAAAGCCAGCTATATACTGCTTACAAGAGAGACACCTAAAACAAAATAACACAGAAAAGTTGAAAATAAAAGATTGGAAAGAGATAAGGCAAATACACATTGACCAAAAGAAAATTGAGTAGCAATGTTAATCAGATAAAATAGGACCTAAGGCAAAAGCATTAATAGGGATGAAGACTCCACCCCTAAAAAGACGTGAGTTGTAAACTTATATGCATCCAATGGCACAGCCTCAAAATTGTAAAGTAAAAGCTGTTAGAGTTCCAGGAGAAATAGACACACTTACAGACATCACGGGAGGCTTAAAACCCCATTCTCAGAAATTACAGACCAAGCAGACAAAAATGGTGAGGATATACAAGATTTGAATAACAACAATGAATATATGGAACTTTGTACACAAACAGATTATGCAAATTTTCTAATCACATATGACACATTAAAAAAAACTGATCACATGCTAACTAGTCACAAAGGAAGTATCATGTTATAAAATGAATAACATAACTAACATTCTCTGGCGACCATCATAAATTGAACTACAAATCAAAAATAAAACAAGAGTAAGGCTTCCCCTCATCATCTTTACATTTGAAAACTAAAACCACACTCCTAAATTACTACTTGGCAGCCGTGTGATTTTTTCCTGTGTGGCTTAGTTGCTATGGGACCAGGTTAATTTACATGACATTTGTTGGGGGTATCACCAGAAACAGGAAACTCCCCAAGCCATTATAGCTTCATTATTTTGTACTTTGAACTAAATTCTAAACCAAAGGGAAGATGAAGTACCTGACTGCAGAAAGAAAAGAAGGGATGTGCGTGGGTTAATTATGACCTAGTTGCATGGCACTAGAAGCTGCCACTGGCTTATTCCCCAGACAGTGCTCTGTTTTGTCATCTCGTTCTGCTCATCGATGCTGCTTGGATGAAGACTGTCCTGGAGGTGCTCCTGGTACCTGGGAAAAGGTGCTATTCAATGGACATGGCATGATGAAATCAATAGCATCCTGGAATCAAGCAAATACTGTAGTTAACAATTTGTATGGGACCTTCTGTCTGATCTTTCACAGGGCCAAGCGCTTCTGAAAAACGGTCAGGGAATGCTGCATAGTAGACACACAGGAAAAATATAGGTCCACTGAGTCCCTGGGGAAAATCCCCCCGCCCCCACCAAGTCCCACCAGATGAAACCCAAGCAAGACCGATGATCCCTCCCTTGGGCTGTGCTGCCTGTCCAACACAATTTCAGTGCTGGCTGAATAATGAAACAAATGTTAACAAGAAATACACCAAACAACCTAAAAAGGATGGAATGCAGGATCAGAGTAACATTGATTAAATCACTGATGACAGATCTGAAAGTTCTGCAGGTGAGTGGGGGTGGGGAGATGGAAAAACAGGAAGAGAAAAGTGAGGAACATGGCTCTTCTGCTTGTGGCGTGGAAACCCGCGGTGGTCAAACCAGCCCGATGATTTCCTGGCTCACAAACATTACAAGCCACAGAATGGGGCGGCTCTCATGGGCACCCCGCCTCCTCGGGGCCTGCTCACTGGTCCCTCAGCCCCTCTTGGCAAACACCACCAACTTCACCCCCCTTTCAAAGAATAGCTGAGGCAAAGGCTTGTTGTGAGGACAGAGGTTCCTCACCACCACACCCTAGGGCGAGGGCGACTCGTGGTAAGAATATGACAGGGGTGGCTAAAAAAGCGGCCTTTTAAAATAATTTTAAAAGAGCTGCTGTCCAGCCCTGCCTCCTTAAATGCATGGGGAACTTGATTCACCCGCAGTTGGAGATAGGCTCACCATCAGAATGACTCCTCGAACATGACAGGAATGCAGGTCCCTGAGTCAGGGGGTCAGTCAGGGCTGGCCTCAATGTCACCTTACTAAGGGGACCGATCAGCAGGGCTCCTGGAGGAGGTGGGCACTCGCTGAAGAGGGTTATGCATGGGTGGGGCAGCCACATAGAGATGAGCAGAAAACCACAACCATGACACAGAGGAAGCCACACTTGTGTTAGAAAAACACCTCTGGAGAAGGCGCAGGAATTTGAAGAAATAATTCCTGTGGGAGAAAAGCAAAAGCATCTATGATGCTAATAAACAACCAACAGGGTTAGTCAGAAACCAAACGTCAGAAATGTGTTATTCCCGTTTTGTAAAACAAAGACTACAGTTGCTTTCTCTGGAAAAAAAATTATTCATTCCATGTGAAGTAGGATTCATCAAAGTGAAATGGTTTATTCACTCTTTCATCATTTATTCCTCCAATTTACATTTTCCCTTGGACCTATTTATTTCCCATGTGTCTCCTACGCAGCAGTGCCCAATTTGCACTCATTTTTCAGAAGTGGCTGGTCCTGTGAAAGAGCAGAGGGAAAGTCCTACCCAAAATGGTAACTACAGCACTTCCTTGATTCCAGGATGCCATTAACTGTAAGACACCACATCACTTTAACAGCATGTTTTTCCGGGGAGGGTCTGGGTGGGAAGAAAACCCACCACAGTAAATATACAATGATGGGAAGAAACCCATTTGGCTTTAGAAACAACAGAGCTTGGAACCTTCTTTAGAGATCCGCACCATACCCAAGGTGACCCTGTACCTGCATTCCTCATGTGTGACCCTTTTGGAGGCAGCTCTCAGTGACCGCAGGCAAAGCACTAACAGCTCCTGGAGCGAATGCTCCAGAGGCCCTTCCAAAATGAAAACTGTGACAGTGGAGTTGCAGCTTTGACAGGAGCTGGGTTCTAGCGTCATGGTGTGAGGTGTGAGTCACATATAAGCAAAACCACCCTCCATACCCTTCTGCTCATGAAGTACAGTCCACATGGTTTGGGGAGAATGGACTCTTTCCATGATCAGTTTCTCCTCCAGGGTCGGAAAAGATCTTTGTTTCTCTGCTTGGGCACCAGATGAAGGAGTGGGCTTGTATTATTAGAAACAAAAGTGCATTATTATTATTACCAGTGCATGTGGTTGAATTCAGACAAATTAAGAACGATGAGGCTCCAAAGCAAAAGAGATACATTTTTGTTTTGCACTCCAAGCCCTCTGAGTGCTGTAATAGGCGAATAGGTGCTGTGAACCTCCCCGCAGACCGGAATCTGGCTCACACGGTTTCCCAAGGATGTGTCCACCCAAACTCGAGCTGTCAGAGTACTGATTCATTACTTCAGGGAAGGAACACTGTTTGGGAAATGCTGCTCTACTCACTGCTCAGGATGGGGAGAATTCCAAAATGACCTTTTGAATCAGTACTGGCAACATTCTTTCCTCGGATTTAAATAAAGCGATGACTGTTCCCCTAATTTTCTGCGGTTGAAACAGCTCTGAGGAATGGAATGGAGCCTGCACAGTGAGGGCAAGTCAGCGATGAGTCAGAGGCCCGGGGTCATGTTACCGTGCCAGCCCTCCAGAACTCCGCTGTGGTCCGGGATCAAAGCAGCAGCGCTCAGTGCGTGAGGACGTTTCCCCTGCGTCAGCCTCTCCAACCTCTCCAACCGTATCTGAACAGAGACGGTCACGCACTTTCAAGGAGTCCTATCTTCTCAATGAATGTATTCTCTCACATGTGGAACTTGGCTTGTTCACAACTGGCAAGCCAACGTCCCTTTCTTGCTTGCTTCCTCTCTCCTTTCTCCCAAGATTCATTGTTTAAAAAGTATACTGAGCACCAACTGCAGATCCTACTCTCATCGTGTTAACTCAGGGAACACAATGGTGAGCATGCTGATGGGGCTCTGGCTCCTTGAAGCTCCTAGTCTGGGGTGTGGGTGTGCACGTGCGCGTGCATGCATGACAGAGATGGATGAGTAAACGGCATTTGCAACAGCTGCCATATATGCTGGTGCTGGGGGAGCAGAAGGTGCCAGGAGCACATGAATTGGGGTTGCAGGACTCCTTCCTTCCACCTGTTTGTGCACCAAGTCAGGAAATGTGCTCCACGCTGGGACTCAGGGATGCAAAAGGCACTGTCCAGCCCTCAGGCGCTCAGTGTCCAGTGTTCACAGGTGACTCTGCGGTACCATCGGTGACACATGGACTCAGGGCAGAGGGACCAGCTGACAATTTGGTTGAGTGGCAGCTGAGCTCAGCAGAAATAAGGAAAAACACTTAGGATGTTGCTAGCCTAAAAACAGGTCTATCAGTGACGTAAAAATGAAGTCACTTGCACTTGGAAAAAGTCCTAAGAGACACAGCTAAAATGGTTACTGTCAAGGTCAATAACAGCCCCTCTTGTTTTCTCCTCTCACTCAACGTCCTGGCATTTGACCGGGTCTCTGAAACGCTTTCTTCTCTCGGCTTCCAGGTCGTCATCCTCAGCTGCTTTCAGGCCAGATCCCTCTTTTCCAATTCAATCCATCAGCAAATTCTGTCAGCTACACTTCCAACACAGAACTGAAATTTACCCTTTTCTGTCCAGCTGCTCCAAGCAGCCAGAGTGACCTTTTAAAAATATAAGCCACATTATGTCTTTTCCTCACTGAATACCCTCCAGTGTCTTCTCACCACACTCAGAATAAAACCCAATGGCTGGACTCTGGCCTAGAGGGCTCTGCAGTTCGGTTCCCCACCCACCTCCCTGAACCCACAAACACACCTTGCCGGCTCTTCAGATGGCTCGGCTGAATTTTTGTTTACGTTATTTAACACACCAGAACGCAGCCATGCCCTTACATCTGCAGCACTAGAAGAATGCCTGGCACAGAGTAGGTGCTCAATAAATATTTTTCAAATAAATGAATGAATCAAAGCTATGTGACTTGAAGAAGGTAATCTAAGAGACTCAGCCTTCAAGAAACAGGCTTTGAGGGGCAACCGGATGGCTCAGCTGGTTACAGCGCGAGCTCTCAACAACAAGGTTGCCTGTTCAATTCCCGCATGGGATGGTGGGCTGCGCCCCCTGCAACTAAAGATTGAAAACGGCGACCGGACTTGGAGCTGAGCTGCACCCTCCACAACTAGATTGAAAGAACGATGACTTGGAGCTGATGGGCCCTGGAGAAACACACTGTTTCCCAATTTTAAAAAAAGAAAAAAAAAGAAATAGGGTTTGATAAGATTATAAGTAGAAGTTTATTTTCAATTAAAGATGTATTCAATAATCCTAAGGTTATGAAGATCCTAGTGATCTATTTCCAAATTTCAGCTGAACCCTTACATCTGCTATTTGTTTATTTATAACATTTCTACTTAACTCAGAGAAACATGCAAAAAAGGGAATTTCGCTGAATTTAGAGGAAATCACCTGCTGCTTGTGGGTCTCCTGATCTGCTCACTTGTTAGAGACAAACAAGAAACGAGAGGCAGAACTGACAGTGGTACACACTCCACCTCTTCTACAAGCTTCCTTCTTTTCATTTTTTGATTTAAAGGTCTATTTAAAATGCTGCGGCTAACGCTCTAAACATAGTCACTGTAAATGATTTTTTTTCTCCTTTCCTCCTTCCCTCAAAATTGTGCCCAAGTCGTCACCTATGCCAGTAAGCAGACAGGTTCAGTGGCGTAGCTTAGAAAGGCGAGAAAGAGATAGGGAGCTCCGCTGCTCCCAGGCACCTGTCCTTTAGTCTCCAGCATCCTACAGGGGACACAAATGACCTTTCTGTATCAAAGTTTAGTTAAGGTGTTGCAGGGAGTTTGAGATCCAACCTGTATAGTGGTTAAAGTGATCTGGAGTCAGACATAGGTTGGAATCCTGGTTCTGCCACTTCCATCTGTCTGACCTTGAGCAAATGTCTTATATCCTGAGTCTCCCTTTCCTTGGGTGTGAGATGTGGATAATATGACCATAGCACCTTTGAGTGGCTACAGAATTAAATAACACATAAAAAGCTTAGCACATGTAAGGACTCAGTAAGTGTATTAGCTTTACTGTTACTGTTGTCGTTGTTATTTTTGTCTTCATTAGCAGAGTAGTAAGAAAAGCCAGGGATTGAGACCAGGTCAACCTGCTATGTTTTAGATCCAGCATTAACTCTAATTTGAGCAGCAGCAAGTTCAAAGTAGAACAATTTGAAGTGGAGCAAACTGTGGTCCTATTGTGTTGTAGATTCTCTCCACTGTAATGCTCGATTTAAGGTCTAACCACGTGGTCATCAGTCAGTCCATCATTTCCTCCCTTAGGCTCTAGCATATCACCTGAACTTTACACGGAGGATGCAAAGAGAAAAGAAACAACAGCAGATATGGTTTCTGATCATAAGGAGCCCCAAAGACTTATCAACCCAGGAGTTAATTCTGGATCAGAGATACATCCATCAAAGTTAAAAAAGAATCTTACTAACAAAACAAAGTTTGCACAGATTCACACGCTCTGGCCAAGTCTTATTGTCAGACTTGACCAAGAATATGTTCGATGAGCTCAGTTTCCTTTAATTATTTTATACTTCTCTGGTGCACACAATCTAGTCTCATAAAAGACAACTAACCACTAACAAAAATAGAAATTTAATCTCAACAAACAAGTTCAGCTTAATTGACCAAAAAACCCCACACCCTGCACGGTGGCAATAGGCACCTTCAGGAAAAATGTTCTGTGGGCTAATGAGCCATGATGACCCCCTGGGAGCCAGGAGGTGCTGACATCGAGAAGGACTGTCTTTCTCTAGGGCTCAGAAGCACAAATAGTTTGGTTCCTCCTCAACTCGAGGTAACCTAGAGATGGATAAAATAAAAAGAACAATTGCAGAACACCCTGGAACCTCATTAATGAGGCTCCCATGTGTAGCACTGCTGGGCTCGGCTGCTCTTGGTCCACAACCAATACTGGCATCTGCATGTGCACAGAAGGAATGGAGGTGCCAGCCTCCAGGAGTGAGTTGCTGTCACTCATTTATTTTGCGGCTCAGCCTCTCTGCTTTAGCTCACAGTTCATTAAATTCTACTGCATCACCATCAACATGCAAAATAGCTACTTGGGCACTGAAAAATATAATCAGAAAAGGGAATAAAAAGCCCTCTCTGAGAAAAAGGAAAAAAATATGAATCCTCTCTTGTCTATTGAATGACATCTAGATTCGTTGGTTCTAATGCTTTTTTTTTTTTTTTTTTTTTTTTAACTAGAGTGCCATCCAAGGATTAGCTCTATCTGATGGATGGGGTATAGGACTGTATGTGTCTCTGAAGGGTGAGCACGAAATGTGGCTGAAAAGTTCTGAGGATCTGTGTATATGGATGTATTATTTCTTGGTTTTTGCCCTTAATTTTGAGGTGGGAAGGACTGTAATTTATGGATTTCTGTAAGATATCATGTTCTACGCTTTGCATGTGCCTGTGATGGGGAAATCATCGTGATGACCACCAGCTCTGTGGAAGCTGAAATAGTAAACTTGCTATATGTGATTCCACAGAAGTTATTTCTGAGCTTAGTGTGCATGTGGACACACATACATTTTAACCTGGAGAAAATTTTAAATATAGGAAAGCACAGAATACGTATATGACAAATGGAGGGGTTATATTTTACAGCAGTGGTTTTCAGCTGGGGGTGATTTTGTCCCCTAGGGGACACTGGCAAAGCCTGGAGACAGTTTTGGTTGTCATGACTGGGGTGGGGGTCTGCTACTGGCATCTAGTGGGCAGAGGCCAGGGAAGCTGTTCAATATCCGACAGTGCATAGGGCAGCCCCAGAATCGAGAATTATCCAGCCCAAATGTTAATAGTGCTGCTGCTGAGAAACCCTGCTTTATAGTAGTTCATTATGTAATTATATTAGGAGATAAGAACAGAAAAAAATCATACTCCTTTCATTTAGGCAAATCATACAACTTCATAAATGTTCAACCCAATTACAAAACTGCAACTTGGGTTCACCTATTATTTTTCTCTTTAATTCTAACATTCCCAATTGATTAAAAATATACTACTACTAAAAGTCATAAAAATACTTTTCTTTTGCAGGTACCATGCACTTGTTTTGAGCTTTTATACATGCCTGCGTGCAGAGACAGGATTCCCCTCCCCTAATAAACACACATGCACATATCTGCACGCACACACACGAATGTGCACGCACCACACACACAGAAGATTCTTTTTGGAAGAAATGGCAACAACACTCTCTGGGCTGAGGTTAGGACCCGCCACAGCACTGAGATAACAGGAAGAGTCCCGTGTAGCATTCTCCCACTCCCCAGTAATCACAACTGAAAGCCCTTTGGACAAGGTTTCATTATAGTAATTGTCTGTAGCTCCTCACTTGGTTAATGATAGCTTAACTTTTTTTTAACGCCAACTTTGTTCTACTACTGTGCTAAGTACATTCAATTTGTGAGTTCCTTTAACATCACAACAACCTTATGAGATAAACTACTATCCCCATTTTAAGAATACGGAAACCGAAGCACAGAGAGGCAAAGCAACCTGCCCAAGGTCACACAGCTAATAAGTTGTGGAGCTGGAAGAGAGGCTATTCCCAACCACAAGGCTCTCACAGTGCATCAGTTACAATGTGGAATGGACAGCTGAGAGGGACAGGGGGCCTGCTGAGTGGGATCAAGACTCTCAAGGTAGGACTTTTTGTTTCCCCCTTTCTTCAGCCATCCCTAAATAACCTCATCAACTCACCTAAGGGACTTTAGAAACAAACCAACCCCTTCAAATGTTAGATCTCCAGGGAGGAGGATTTTACAAAGTACCTAAAGGGCTCTTGCACAGACTTAGGAGACAGACCCCAAGGTGACCAACACAGGTGGCGGGACACAGAAGTTGGCTTCCAGAGGGCCTTCATGCTATGCTGAGTCCAAGGTCTCCCGCACTTTTTACGCCTGGGACACCAGCTTGGGGCGCAAGTCAGAAGCATCAGGAATGTGCCAGTCCTGGGAGAGGTATGACCCCTGTAGGCAAGGTGGCCAAGGCCGGATGGACTTTGGCAGGGACCCCAGAGAGATCCTGGGAGCTTCAAGGCAGTTTCCAAAGGAGCTGATGTTGGGGCCTAATGTCCATGTAAACCATAGTTAGAAAGCCAGATCCTCAGGACTCCTGGCAACGGGATCATTTTTAAGCCGACAATTCTTGCCTCCACGAGTGTGGGAAGCAGAAGATGAATCACAGGCCACAGTCCGTACGCTGAGCTCAGTGTGCACGTCCCGAGATGGGGCAAGAAAGGAAGACAGGAAGCGCTTGATTGAATTGGTTTTCCCATTTTTCATAAGAAACATTCAACTTAATAAAAAATAGCCACACTTTATTGACAATAATAGCTACTCTTTGTTTCCTTACCGTGTGCCAGGAAACTACTTTATCTCTGTTTCTCCTACTAACTCCGCAAAGTAAGAATGATCACCTTCCTTTCAAAGGAAAATGAGGCTCACAAAGGTCAATTAGCCCAAGGTCACACAGCTAGCAAACGTTAGTGAAGAGTCTAACCTGGGTCTGTTTGACTCCGAAATTCATGATTCTTCTACAATGGCTTTTTCACCAACCTCAAAAGTACCCAGAACCAACTGCCTAAATACACACACACACACACACACACACACACACACACACACACACACATTTTAAACCTAAACAAGTGGGACACCAAGATCTCCAGTGCTGCCATGTACCTATCTCTCTGTATGTGCATGACCTTTAAAATCTGGGAGCCAAATCACTGGCGCTGAGAATGAGCAAGTTTCTAAGAGAACACATAGTCCAGTGCTCTGTCATCCAACAAGGTGGTAAGTCCAGGGTCTCAGGGCTGAGCAGAGGCTGAGCTGGGATTTGGCCCCCGGGCAGTGTCCCCTGACTGCACCACAGCTCTGCTGCTCAGGACCATTCTGAGTGCTGGCAATAGGATGGAAAAGGGCCATTCCTGGTTTTGAAAGGATCCTAGAAGCTGCTAGATGGGCTGAGACAGTCCACAGAGAGCTGAAGTGCAAAGCAAAAGATGGGAAGTGGCACAGGAAAACAGAGTTCTATGGTTATTAAGAGGGGTGAATCAAATCCAGCTGCAGCAAAGAGGAAAGATACCAAGGACAAGTGGGGAGGAAACGAGGCCACGCTCTGGTATATTTGCAGGACAGTCCCTCCCACCAGTAATTTTGCACCAACAACCCCACGAGGAAGGTAGGGTACCCATTTTACAGGCAAGATGGAGAGACAGGAGACGGCCTGCCCACACAGTTAATGGGGAGTCATGTGAATTGCTCTGCCTACCTCCAAAGCCCATGTTCCCTCTACTACAACAACCTTCAAATACTGTTCTGTGGAACCTGGCAGGTTGGGGAGTCAGGAGCAGGCCAGGTAGGTGGGGCTCAAGCCAGGCTGCAGCCCTGCTGGCTCTGCTTCGCATACATATTTACAGGTTGGAATTCTACATGAGATTCCATTGGGGAAAAAGCTCTGCTGCTAAGAAAACTGAGTTTGAAGCCCTATACTATGTACAATGTGCTACCTGGCAGGTGAAAGCCAAGCCCGGGAGTCTGTCCGTGCAGAGAGGCAGTGACTATCAAGCAGGCTAAGCACACACTTTTCTCACCTTGGAGAGATGCTGCTTGTGTTCAAAATCAGGCTCCCCACCTGCCTAGCCTTGAGACCTTGGGCACGTCGTCCCTAAGCCTTAGCTTCCTCTAGCTCAAAATGCGGATCATACTGGTGCTACTTTGTAGGGCTGTTGAGAGGATTATGTGCCGAAAGACATGGAAAGCACTTAGCACTGTTCCTGGCACTTTAGCACAATGGCATTCTTATTAACTTGTTGAAAATAGCAAGGCTAGTCATGGGAGGTACAACAGCCAAAAAAAAAGAAAAAAGAAATATCATGAAACGATAGGAAGAATTCTTAGGGAAACTAAGAAATCCTCACTGCCCCTGAAGAGTTGCTATGTTTCTTAGCTCTGCCTTGCATTCTCCTGGCCGTGACAAATACGTGCCGTGAATCAATGGGACACACACCTGAAAGATAAGTGTCCTCACTGCTGCTGTCAGCTGGTTCAGCAAGAAGCTCAGTGGAGACTGGGCTTCGGGTGATGAGCTCAGTAACCCAAACCCCCAAACTAATTTACTGCTACGCTCAGAGCAGATGCCACAAAACCCTTGGCTCTCCCCCTAAGCTCAATTTGGCTCTTGCCCTGAAAGGCCTAGGATGGAGGGAGGCATGTGTATCAGCCAAGTCAAACCCTAGAGGCCTCCCTCACTGGCTAGATGGGATTGTATATGGGGCAGAACTCTGCAGGGCACAGTGGGGTCCCAGAACCCTCTCAGGTTCCTTCCACTGAAGACTCTGTCAGTTAAGTTCCCAGTGAAGGTTTTAATGGCTTACGGGATTTTTATCTGCCTCATTCGCTGCTGTATTCCAGCGCCCAGAACATGACATGTAAATGAATGCATGACATGTGAATGAATGAATGAATGCATTCAGGGTGATCTAGCCTTTGTGTCTTCATGAGACCAACAGAAGCAACTGACCAGAGAGCTTCCGTGGTCATTCACCCACCAACTAGTTGTGTGGACCTTCTCGCTACTGCTCTGCTCTAGAACCCCCCACCTGCCACCTCAGCTGGCAGCACCACCACCTGGCCTTACAGTTTTCCTTTGGGAGAGATGTGACCTTTTCTCTCTTCCCACGAAAGGGAGAGTCATTTGCTCCACAGCACTGAGCAAGAAGGCTATCTCATGCCTGCACACGACTTCTTCCTCTCATGCTCACTCTGCCAGATGTGAAAATGCTAGAGCTAGAAGCGTCCACGGAAGTCACTCCTCACGGAAGAGATGAGAAAACCAAAGCCTTGAGACATTAAGCAAGCAGCCCAAGGTCAGAGAGCTGGCTGCACTTTTAGGGGCCTCTCTGCCTGTGTAGGTCAGAAAGTCATGGAAAGTGCCTCTAAAGCCGGGATATTCTTTCTACATACTGTAAACACAAGTTATACCTATAGTACATACACAGATACAAAGTTTATATATGTATATAGATGTGTATAATCACATATCCAAATATTCATAAATGATACTAAGATATATGAAAACCACAGCTATCCTTTGGTATCACGGGGGTTAGTTCCAGGACCCCCTGCAGATACCAAAATCCACAGATTCTCAAGCCCCTGTGTGACATGGAGTAGAACAATGCATACAGTTGGCCCTCAGCACCCGCAGATTGCTGTTTTCCATCTGCTGTTGGTTGAATCCACAGATTCGAAACCCATGGCTACGAAAGGCTGACTGTACAGTTATTGAAAAAAAGAACGCACTTATAAGTGGACCCATATAGTTCAAACCTGTGTTGTTCAAGTGCCAACTATAGTATTCTATAGTCCCAAATACATTTACTGAAGAGCTTAGGTAAGCTCAACTCCCTTTACTTTATACTTATTATAATAGAATAGTCATAACTGAAGGGGTAGAGGAAATCAGAAATTCTGAGTGTGAGAAAGAAGAAACATGTAGTTTGCAAAAGCATATTCAATATTATAATTGCTTTCATTTTTTAAAGCACAGTATTTAATGTGCTTTGAAATTTAACAGTAAAGGATTTAGATTTTATGTTCATCAAAAAGGAGTATGGCTTAAATAAAAAGATTGGGAAATACTGTTCTGGAAGTCATAGTATATTACAGCATTGGAAATCGTCTGGTCCAACGCCCCCTTTAAAGATAAGGAAACTTCCACCAAGAGAGGTTAAATAACTTTCTATCTCAGGTGAATAGCTATTTATTCATTCCTGAGGGGAGCAGCCAGTGTGGACTTTATCTATTCTATGTTCATGGTACGTGCATTGAAGGGGAGCCCAGGGTTTGCTGTTGACCAGCTGAAGGGAATTTATTACACCAAGGATATAAAAATACAGAAGGAAAACAAGTTTCCAAACAAACCTGGAGGATTCCTGGAAGAAGATAAGCTGAATCTGAGGCTTTATATACATGGCATTTCCTCGGGGAGCCCCTCAAAGGCCCCCACACGGGGCTGCCCTTGGCTCCCACCCCTCCTTTGTGTAGATCTGGGGAGACAGCCTGTCTGGCCCTTTCTTTCAGGAGAATACAATGTCAGGCTGCAGGAGGGATTCCTCAAGCTACGGCTCTCCCCTCCCTTTTGTCACCTGTGGAGGCCACCGAAAGGTTGGGTGGATGGTTTCAGTCTAGTCCCATCTACCTAAACAAGCCGCAGGCTTTTTTTCTCATTGGTTCTGACAGGACCAAGCATTTCAGCACAAGGACTACAGCTCCTAAAATAGTTAGCCTGTGAGCAGAGACAGAGCTCCAGGAAGAATGTGCCCACCACCTTGGGCTAAGACAGACACAGGGCCAGACTCCGTCTGGGAGCCAAAGGGGAGGTGATATGCTCCGAGCGGCGGCTGCAAATGTGTCGCCGGGTGCAGGAGTCCACTTACCGCAGTGCGACTGGAAAACCTGTGGCTTGACGACCTGATTACAGGCACTGCACACTACGAGATAGAAGTCGTCATGTGCTGGATAATGGCCAAATAAGTGCATATCTGTGGGGGAAATGAAAACAGGTGTTTTTGAAAAAGCAATTAAGTCTCAGAAGGTGTATAGTTTCCTCTTGGAATTTCCTCAAGGACAGTTTTTCAAACAAGACACACAGAAAGGCAATAATCTTCACTAAAGGGAATGTGGTTTGTCATAACGCAGTTCCCCAACTCACAGAAGCAACTGCCTCAGAGAATCCCTCCTCACTTCATCCTTGGAAATGGGTTGCTGCTACTGCTGGTTTAGCTGGTGGTCAGGGGGCTGCCTGAGTCGCATTCGCTGGGGAACCAGCCTGTCCTGAGAGAGCGCAAGTGATAGCGGTGACCACATGAGGCACAAGTTATTTTAGGGTGGGGTGGCTCCCCCAAACCTATTCCGACTTAAGCAGAGGAGTGCGGAAGTGGAGTGAGGAAGTGAGGGGGCCTGGGGAGAGAAAGGAGTCATTCTGGCGTTAGCAGTTGCCTATGTTTTGCCATCACCTGAGGGAGACCCCAAGGCGAAAGGAAGCCTCAAAACAAGTGACTTGTTTGCTGCCATCATTATCCATTATTCATTTGACTAGTATTTACCAAGTGCCAAAGTGTGACAGGCACCATGCTAGGTGCCAGGATAACTGGTAAACAAGGACACGGGCCCTGCTCTCTTGGAGCTTATGATGACAGAAGAGGAAAACATTAAATAGATAATCAAGCAAGTCATTGTTTGGCTGAAATCGTGGTACTTGCTAAGGAGAGGTGCAGGGTATCATGAGAGCATGCAGACCTAACCTCATTTGAGGTGCTGGAGAGACTTCCCTGAGGTGGGGCTATTTCAGCTGCGACCTCAGGATAAGTGGGGGTTAGATAAACAAAGGGCCAAGGGACGCAAGTTCCAGGTCTGCCAAGGAAGGAGGTTCTGTGTGTCGGAGGAACCTCTTGGCTGGAATAGAAGAACAAGGGGAGAGACCAGAAGACGTAAGCTTTGTAGACCAAGCTAACAATTTTTAACGTGATTTTAAGAACAATGGGAAACTACTGAAGGTTTTTATACAAAGAAATGACAGGCTCAGACATATACTGTTAAAAGATCAGGTATGTGGCTTAAGAGACATGAACGCCTATGTCCACACAAAAACGTGTACATGCGTGTTGACAGCAGCATTACTCATAACAGCCAAAAGTGGAAATAACCCAGATATCCATCAACTGGTGAATGGAAAAACAAAATTTGGCATAACCAGGCAATGGAAACTATTCTGCCATGAAAAGGAATGAAGGACTAATATCTATTACAATGTGGATGAACCTTGAAAACATTATGCTATGTGAAAGGAGCAAGACGCAAAAGGCCTCATATTGTATGATTCCATTTATATGAAATGTCCAGAACAGGCAAAGCTGTTATAGAGAGAAAAATTAGATTAGTGTTTCCCTTGGGCTGGGGGGAGCTTGGAGGGAATCGGGGAGTGACTACTAAAAAGTAAAGGGGTTCTTTCTGGGGCGATAACAATGTTCTAAGATTGATGGTAGTGATGGTTGCCCAGTGCTGTGAATATACTACAAAACACTGAGTTGTAAATTTTAAATGGGTGAATTGTACAGTCTGTGAATAAAAGGGGTCAAAAAACAAAAAAGACATCAGTTCTGAGGAAACCGGTGGTCACTTCTCCGTGTGCACCACCAGGCAGAGGCAGAGTCTGGCGGCACCTGGGCTGGCTCTTCTGGGCCACTGGCTCTACCGTGACTTCAGCTCTGAGAGCAGGGTGCTTATAACCACTGACAGAGGTGATGGAGGAATTAAGACAGTGTATGCATGAAAATGTTTTCTGTCACAACCCCCTGAACTTCTTCTCCCCAACCCTCTAAGCCCTCATTTTCTAGACTCGACCTGTGTGTTTAACGACAACCACCAAACACACAATGGTTCCCCCAGCTGCAGTGCTGGGCCACAGGGAAGAGCTGACTTCCTCGTGACATGGGATGGCTCATTTATAACAAAACAAATGCTTTAACGGAGGTACCGAGGGCTCTGTGTTCTCTACCCAGAGCAGCCCTGCTTCTTCGAGGGAAGTGGATCAATGTCTTTGTCATATGCAAGGAGCTGAGACCACCACTGCCCTGGAGGAGGTGTGTGACTGGAAAGGTGAGACTGACTCCCACTACAGGGTCCTCCTCAAGTTTCTGGGGCATGAGGACACCACTCACCCCCACAGCGAGTGATGGGGCAGGGCCAGGCCAACTGAATTTCTAATTTGTCGGTGGCACCGCCTGTTATTTATTTCCCCTCTCTAGGACTTGCCTCTGTTTCCACTTCTGACCCAGACTTGTTACTGGAGGGGAGCATTATTAGTCAGTGCAGGGTGGGCAGGGAGGCCGGTGGAAAGAGAGGCTGAGAGAGAAGCCAGCCGTGACAAGAGTCCTGAAGCATGAGGAGGCCCATGCTGGGCCCGCCCAACGTGTCAGGGCCCTCGGCTCACAGCCTCACAGCATGGAGACGACGCCTCTCGCTCCTTAACTGCTGATACCACTCCTATTTTACTTTTTAGTTACAGGTTATTTTTAGAATATACATTCTTTTTTAAAATAAAAGTGATCCATGTTCTTTGAAGGTACATTTGAAAAATACAGAAAAGCCAGAAAAAAACTTAAAAACAAAAATCACTGGCAATCTTTATTAACACTTTGCATCTCATTTAGATTTAGTCACATTTTATACCCAGGAACATGTGAAACCAGGAGTTAGCAAGGGCTAAGACATTTATGCAACAAGCATTTACTTGCCTTACATCCTTCTGCGCTAGATCAAGTTATAAAGGAATAAAAGAAATTCATTAATAAAAAAAATCAAACATTAACAAAAATTTCTTGAGCATCTATGTACTTTGTGCCAGAAGCTGGAAGCTGAAACCAGGCTGTGTAGGGTGTGGGAATGTGTGTCTGCACCTTTGTCGTACACGCCTGATGACCTTGGAGACCTTGGAGTCAGGACTCCATTTAATGTTCCACTACTTCTGTATTCCTTCAGAAATCTGTAGAGCCTCCACCTCCCTCACTCCCTCATATACACACAGACCTCCTGTGTCACGAGTTGAAGGTAAAGGTTAGGCTAGTCAGAGACTGGCCACCTGGGGGTGTATTCTGCTGCAGGCCCTTTACTCCTCTGGGACTTTTCTTGATTTCCTCTAGGGAAGTTTTAACTTTGCCTGTCTCTGCTTAGAGTATGTCTCCTGTGGAAATTGAGAGGACCTGCTTGCCTGCTTGATTTTTAACTTGGTGGGTTGACCTTAGAGTCTCCTCTGCAGGCTGCCCAGGTTCTTAGAGCCTGGCAGATGGGGAGCAAGACAGGCCTTGGCTGCTTGGAAGGCCACCACTTCATGTGGCTGAGCAGTCAGGTCAGCCTGCTGTTTGCTCAGGGATGGAGGAAGGAGAGGGAGAACTGAAAACCAGTATGTCCAGCATAATGCTAGGTATTCTATTAATTCTCTCTCTCTCTGTTTACCACCCAAATAAAACATTCAGTGCACAGTTAAAATAAAAACGGTGTGTTGAGGTGGGCTTGTACCAGCTTGTGAGAGCCAGTGGTGCACACCTCTTCCAAGTCTCTTCAAAGCTATCATGGTGGTAGCTTGAAATCAGCCATCTGGGAGTATTTACACCATGGAAATGGCCAAACACTACGAATCAGGTCTTTTCTTTTGGTGAGCTGGTTGTGAAACATTTACCAGTGCACCACTGAATAAAGAGGAGAAAAAAGGGGAAAGTGAAACCACCTGTAACAACATCACCTAGGGATAACCTCTGCTAACATATTAATATATATCCTTCTACATGGTTATATGATAACAGTATCTTAGTTAATCCTCAAAATTAACCTACAAAGTTGCCATCATCAACCCTTTCTAGGCAAGGAAACAAAGGTAAAGTAATTTGTTTGAGACCCCATGGCAGTGATTTGCAAAATGGGATGAGCTCCCAGCACACTGACTCTAAAGCCAGTGCTGCCTCCTCACAAAAGGCTGCTTCCTTCATAATAGAGCAGGATCCAATTTCACAGGTGAAGAAACCAGTTTGGAAGGGTTGCCTGGATGACTAACAGGCTGTCCCAAGGTTCCAAGGTAGCTGTTGGCATGAGCACAGGCCTGGTGGTCAGCAGGGGTTTAGAGCACAGTGCGCACTGCTGTGCAATCTCAGGGAAGGTGCCCAACCGTCCTGAGGGTCAGTTTCCTCACCTATGAAATGGGGCTAACAGTTCCTGCCTCATGGGGTTGCTGGGATGGCTCATAAAAGCCGCCTGGCCTTATATTTTCTCCCACAAGGGATTTGGGGAGAGTGTGGAGAAAGCTTTAAACAAGGTCATCTCCTCTATTTTTCAGAACGAACTAGTTCTCTCTCCAGTGGGAGAGGCCTGGCTCCAGGCAACACGTTCTTTGACTCTCCCTCACGACCATTCCCAGAAGACCTCCTGGGAAGCCTGGGGGTCCCTCTGACCTGCCGAATTTCCTGTGAGTGCATGTGCACATTTGTGCTCGTGTACGGACAGATGAGGGCCGAGCGCTGTCGGGAGGGCTCTCCTCTAGGCTGTGGCTGGATTCCAAGAAAACGTGCACAAAGATGATGAGACTTTGCCCAGTTTCAAAAACAGCGTTCAACCATCTCCCAAACAAAGTCAAACCTGCCTGGTTTGCCCCATTTTGTCCCTACAAATGGATCAACTGTAGGTCAGATAGAGGGCTGGCAGCACCCATGGCATTATCACAGAGGTGGCCTCGGTCTTCCTCCTGGTCCTGGGAAGGGAGGGCGTGCGCTCCACTAGCTCCATTTTGCAGGTGGGGGAAACAGAGGCATACTTGCTTGTAGGTCAGTATTTTTTGGTTTTTGACCCCAAGCCACTATACACATATACATACATATCTGTCTATGCATCCACCCACCCACCCATCCACCCATCCATTTATCCATTTACCACCTATCACTCAAACATGTATGTTACACTCTGATTCTGTTCTATTCATTTCTTTGTTTTACTCTATTTCATTAAAAAATGCTCATTGGACATTTTAACGGGTCACAACGCAAATTTTGAAAAACATTCTTTAAGGCAATCCGGTGAGTCAGAGGCTGAGATGAGCCTGGGAGTTAACTGGGGATTTACAAGGATCTGAGGTGGTCTGCAGTGGTCACCTGGGAGTCTGAAGCCATAAACTGAATCATTATTGCCAATCATATGCTAAAGCCTGCAGTACCAGCTTGTAGGAGCTGACTGTATCCTTTCCTAACTGCATTGAGTGAGGCATGTTGGTAGCCAGACTCAGCCAAGGCGTTTAGTATTTAGACCCTGCCACGCAACATTCACCATAACGCAGGGCTGCTTCTCAGAGACCTGGTGATTAAAATACCTACCAACACACCACTGACTGCACCTACTATGGAATCACTCTTCCCTGGGTCAATTTCCCTAGTTATAAAAATGGAGAAAATTATATTCATTGTCTACCATACTGGGATGCAGAAAAGCTTTTGTGAACTTGGGAGGAAATCATATATTAACATAAAATTATAGTTATGGTATTGATTATCAACGTCAGAACTTATGCACAAGAGCCAGATAAACATGTCGATCACCTTCTGTGTCAGATGAACACAAAAATGCTACAATTTGTCCATGGTCTGGTGGCGAGAAGCGTGGTGGGGGGAGTGGGGGTGGAGAATTAAGTTACTGGAATTTTTTCCAATGTCTGTCAACTTAATGCTTACTCGTTAAGGGTTATTAATGGAGATTTATCACAGATTAGGCTCACAGTATTACACTAATGCTGCTTATAAGTTTATCACACATAAGCTATTATCAGTGCCCTTGTTTAAAGCAGGCAGTCCTTCACTGCTCTTTCGTAATTTCTGGTAAAATTCTCATTTGTGGCACAGTCAATTGTCAGTAGCATTCATGGTATCAACTTAGTCTGGCAAACTCGGTCTGCTTCCGGATAGCAGCTGAGGTTCCTGTGGCTTTCATCTAGTTCTCACAGCTTCACCTCCCCGAACACACCCCCAAACTCTACGCTCATTCCTCTCCTCTCCCAGATGGCAGAGGAGGGAGGTAGGGGACAGGGCTCAGCTGTGATGGAAGGAGAGACAAAATTTAGGGCAAGAGAATGGTTTCTATGAAAGTGGAATAACAGAGTTCTTGTGTAGTTGGTTAACTGTTTCTTAAGTCAATACTGAAAAAGAAATTGACAAATGGGAGTAGCATTTTATTTAAGATAAACAGCTTTGTGATGGGAACACTTTCGACAAAATCGTGTGTTCACTTTTTGAAAATGCCCAGTTATGAAGGTAAGGTAGCATCCTCAATTCACTATATATATTTTTTAATAAAACGTACATTCCCCCAACTCTATCTTGAAAATATTCAAATCCACAGAAAGGTTCAAAGAATGGTAAAATGAACAGCTATATATCCTTTACCTAAATTCACCAATTAGAAACATTTGCCACATTTGTTTAATTGCTAGCAGTGTGTATATGAATATAGTTTTAATATTACATGTGCATGAATATAGTTTTACATTTATATATATACTATACATAGTAAATATTTAAAAAATATATAGCTATATTTCTCTGAAGTATTTGAAAACGTTTCAGATACCATGATGCTTTCCATATGCATCTCCTTAGGAAGAAGGACATTTTCCTCTGGAACTATATAATATCATGATACTATATAGTATTTTGATACATAAAACTAACAGAAATACCATACCTTAATTCACTATTTGTATAGGACTGGTTTCTAAAACGGGAAGATAGTTGGTTTTGTGGATTCAGGATCAAACTAGACATGTGCACTTTGAATTTGCCCCTGAATGTCTTCCAAAGCTTGCGACTTTGACATTATGAAGCTACAACTGGTGAGAGTTCAAAAGATGAAAAACTTAAGAAAGAGTGAGTAAGGATTGATTCCTTCCTTTTGCAAGTGGGAATGCCAAGTAAAGCACAGGCTGCAAGAGAAGCTTCAAGAAGCAGGCCTGCTTTGAAGGCAGTGAACAGCTTATCAGCAGTTGGTGATAGCTACGCTTGCTACAGAAAACTCCGCAGTGGGAAAAGAAAGCAAAACACACAATTTTGAATTTCAGTTTCTTGAAGAAAAAATAAAGCCCCAGAAAATGGCTTAGGTTTACCCAAAAGTCTTTTCCAGGGTTGTGAAACCACCTCAGTTGCTATAGGAATTATAAAAATGCCAAGGGAGCATACACTGTAATACTCTAGTGTAACAACAATTTCATGTAATTTTAAAATTATGATTCCGTTTTTAACTGACTCTAAAAAAATTGTAATGAAAAAACCTGAGATTGTGTTTATGTAATTTCAACCCACCAGGCCCTTCCCGGGAAGGTAGAGGTGAGCCCTGCCTGAAACGTAAGCCTCTGCCTGTGGAGGGTGATGGGACACAAAGACCTCGGTAGGACCTAAAGACGTGATAACACTGTGAGGATAGCTGGAGAGCTGGATGCCACTGGGCTTCTTTGGAAAACTATCAAAAAGATGAGCTGGTGGCTGGCAGTGGTTCTGATTTGTGGGCTTCCGCTTACATAAACTCAGACGTGGGAAATTATTGGGAAGAACAATCACTGGTTCAAGGACACACATGACTGCTTCCAAGCTGATTCCAGTGCAGACACAGGGGGCACCTACAAAAGTGATGTGTGTCACATCAGCAGCAGCGCCTCTCACATTGGGAGACGCTGGTCCTAAGAGCCCTCCTTTCCCACAATAACCTTAACATGCTCATTCCACGGTTTTTATTAATTTGTCTTTTCCCTCTGCTAGTAGAGTTTTAAGCTGCATTTTAATCACTTATGTCAAATGGAAAGCTTGAGGGGATATTAAAGAAATATTTCTCTTTTGCTCTGACATAGTGATTCTATTTGTTCCCCAATCCCCAAGTCTCCTTCAATTCATAGAACAAAACAAGTTGGGGTCTTCAAAGCAATGATCTCAGACCTGACACCTTCCATTCCCCAGCAGAATGTTCAGCTCTCCTCTAGGAAAATGCAAAAAAAAAAAAAAAAAAATGCAGCCACTTTCTGTTTTTCAGATCTCTGAAAACCCAGGGCCTGACTCAGGGCTTCAAAAACGATGAAATCCGGAAACAAACACGAGGACTATAAAGCAAGCAGCGCGGTGAGCTCGAACGCATCAGCGAGGGCAGGCGAACATGTGTGGGTGGCAGGCACTGAGCCTTTCTTCTCTTACAAACCAAGGACTAAAAAGGCCCCAGCCTCCCCCTGCTGTGGCTGGGCCAAAGGCACTCCCTCGCAAGGCTGCAGCCAGGAGCTAGGCCTGGTGGCAGCTGGAAGCTCCCCGTTATGGTGCATGAACCATCCCTTCCTGATCCCCAACCCAACAAACCCACGAAGCCACGGAGACTGCTAAATCCCTCCTCCCTTAGAAGGGCCTTTCCAGACATGCATGCACTGTGCCACTGAGGCATGGGGGGCTGCAGGTGCTCCCCCAGGCCTTGGCCACACGTCAGCCCCTCTCACCAGCCTCTCCTCCGGCTTCCTTCCACTCAGACCCAGCAGAACACCTGTCCTGCAGCCCAAGGAGGAAAGAGAAATGGGACACAGACGGACCCAGGAGGTGACCGTAGCCCAAAGTTTAGAACAAAAACTGTGAGTCCTGGGCCTTGTAAAATGCAGTGCCTGAGAGCTGGGCCCTGGAGTAGGCAGCCTCGAATTCAAATCCTGACTGTGCCATTTGGCATGATAATCCACCCCTTCTAAGCTTTTGTTTCTTCATCTGGAATTAAATGACATATTTGTGAAGGGGTTGGCACACAGTAAGGGTAGAAAAAACACAACATATTATTATTTATGGCTTTCTTCCTGTCTCTCCAACTCAGGCAGTCTCCCCCACGCCCACCTGCACGCGGGCAGAGCACGCGGGTAAGGCTGTACTGGAGTAACTGGTTTACACCTCTCTCGTCAGGCTGGGGGCTTCCTGGAGTCCTGAGCTCCATAGCCAGCCAGCCAGGCACATGGTAGCTGCTTAATAAATGGTAAGTTAACCAGGCTGAAGTTCCCAAGAAGTTGATTTACTTTTCATGCTCCTTAATTTTCTCTTTTCTCAAAGGGGGGACTTGTAAATGATAATAAATTGCCCTAATATCTATGTTGTTATCTAAGATTACACGGTCAATAATTATGTCTATTTGTTCATTCTTTGAGATCCTTGGAAGACAAGGGCTGTGAATCTCAGAAGGAGGCATGCTCCCCACCTTAGTGAAGAAGTGGTTAATTCCTGCCCCCCACCATGCTAAGCTCATGAAGGTTGGCTCCCTCCTCCTCTGGCAAACGCGGCTGCTCCCCACCCCACCCCAGCGACGGCCACTTGGAGCCAGTGTTTGGGATGGGCTTAGGGGTGTTTTATGGGTGTTCCCTCTGGTCTCATTTCCTCACGCTGGGATTGCAAGGTGCCTTATACATCCAGACAGTGAGTGCTCCGGGGCCTGGACCCCTCCTGTTTCAGCTCTGTCCTGTCCCACACTGGGCCACCACGGCAGCCAGGCTCAGGCCAGGCCACACTGAGCGACCTGAGCCCCACCTGGCAGAGGACCTGACGGGCTGGCTGCAGGACAGTGATGTCTCTGGTAGCCAAGAGAGTCATTTTTCAAAGAGCTGCCCTTTGCCTATGCCTGGCTCAGGCAACAGTGCCAACAATTTGTCCCTAAAAACGGTCCTGGGGATGTAAACTCGGTCCCGATTCTCTCTCTGAAGCAGCTGCAGGACACCCAGCTTCTCCCTGTCAGGTCATATACCTCCTTGTCCGTCATTCCAGCCAGGTGGCTTCTGGCCTGACAGCCCAGCCTCTGGCCCTCAGGACAGACGAGGAACTGTAAGCACTCCAGCAGGTTGCTGAGCCCCTATGAGGTACCCTGGCTAAAGCTACCCTTACAGCAAGGGTCGCATGGGCCTAGAGATCAGCGGCATGGACAGGACAACCCAATTCCCTCACCAAGTGTCCCCAGGGCCCTAGGCTCCAGCCAGGGACAAGTTCTGTGTAGAGAACAATAATGGGCAAAAACTGTGTAGTTTACTATGACTCAATGAAAGAGAGGAAAATAAATCAAGCTATGGGGGAAATTCTAATCCCTTCCTCCAGCTTCATGCCTAGTGGAACTGACAGTAGGTAAGTAGCAGAGACTGTACATCACTACAGGAGCCATCACCAGACTCCTGTCCCTCTCACCTTCTCCCATCTGCATCATCTGAGTGTCCAAATGCTCACTTAAATCTTTATGCTCACATTACCTTCAACTTGAGGACTATGGTTTAGATGACAATATTCACAACATCACCAGGCCTCCTTGGACATTTTTACCCTACTCTTCTTCAGTATGCCTTGCTTTGTTTCTCTGAATAGGCTTTTTCTACCCTGAGCCTCTCTGGTCTGTGTGAGGCCAGTTTCCAGTTGATTCATCCCACCTCCATCCTGGGTCATCTCTTGGGTCCAGGCTGGGTCTCCTGGCACAGTCTGTGATGCCTTCCCTTTTTCCAACCCCACCCAAGAGTGACTTTTGTGAGGTGAAGGCAGGCGCCATACTTCAGGTAAGAGAGCAGAGAGTTTGGGGAGGAGGGGTGATGGCCCACATATGACGCTTTTCCTTATAAGAAATGTCATGATGAAAGAGAATTTTTGGACTGAACAGAACAGTGATATTAAGAACAGCTGAAATGGGTCAGGGGAATCAATGGGACATCTCCTTTGGTGTCTTTTCATACAGGACGGTCTACTTTCCTGTTGTGGAAATCTGACTGCATATGGAGGACAGGTGAGCTGGTCCTAGTTCCTTTCCAGCTCTTCAGTTATGATGACTGGTCCATCAGGGAATATGTCCCGAGAAGGATGGGCGAGGAAGAGGAGAGAAAGGGGAGGATATTACATCCCTGTTACTAAAGAAACCCTGGAAAAGGTAAACATGGCACAAAATCTGACTATTTTATTCTTAAGAGGAGTTAGGACTATCTATCTATCTATCATTATCTATCTATCTATCTATCTATCTATCTATCTATCTATCTATCTATCTATCTATCTACCTATCTACCTACCTACCTACCTACCTACCTACCTACCTATCATCTATCATCTCTATCTTTTTACCTACCTCTATCATCTCTCGGCCTATCAGAGGAAGCATTACATTATTTGAGCCTGTGACTCTGAAGTGGACTTAACACAATCTCAATCTGTTTTAATGCAACACCCACTGTTACATTTACGGGTGATATGGCTTCACAAAAATAAACTAAAAATTTTAAAGAATAAAAGAAAAAAAAGAAACTCAGACAACAGCAAAAAACATCAGACGGTGTTCAGGGGCTGCATTATAAACTACATGAGGCCAGGGAGAGGCCTCGGCACAGCTCCGCCTTCCCCACCCAGCACAGCTCTGCACATGCATGCAGCAGGAGCTACGCAGAAGTCTGAATCAAAGTTCTCCCTGGAGGCACCTGAATCCAGCCTTCTCTGTGAAACCTGAATAGACTCTAGGCTTAAAAAATGGCTGCTCCGAGGCACACTGAGGAGCTTGATGTCCACCACCTTGCTTCTTGAGATTCGTATACCAAGAGGTTTGTTTATCTTGATGAAAACAAGACCAGAGCCCCAGACAAAGGAACAGGGTGGGGCTGGGCTACCCAGCTGTCTGTGGGAGTCAAACCATGTGCACTGAGCGCTTTCACCAAGACCGGGACTATGATAAAAGAAGCACTTCTCATTACGCTTTCCGGCACTGTTTAGAGATTTTAATTTAGAAATGGCCTGGAGGAGCCAGGCAGCACCTACTACAGAGGTGCTCCCCCTGTTCCAACACAGCGATCTGGGAGATTTCTTGGGTGACATGTTGCCAGTCCACGCTAAAAGCAGAGCCCATGAAGAAGCCCTCCAGAGGTACTTCCTGAATAGAGGAAATGTGACATTTTAAAAGGTACAAGCAGAGGCCTTCATGAGCCAGTGTCATGGCAGCTATCAAGTTACTGCACCTCATGCCATCCAGTACCCACAGTAAAGACCACAGGGTAAAGAAAATGTCCACCCCAGAAAGTGCCGCCCTCATTTCCGACATGCCAAGCCCTGCTCAGCTGTGGGGGGATTCCACGAATGCTCTGCTGGGACTCTGCGATGAAAAAGAGGTATTCTCAGAATCTGTCAGACCGTGGCCAGGAAGGGCAGGCGGTCCCAGGGCCGGGTAGTCGTGCTGAGTCCCACAGCAGTGGTAAGCTGATTCCTAGTCAGAGGGGCAAGAGACCCCTGGTCCTGCGGGCACTCGTCAGTGGCTCTGAGCACAAAGCACAGCTGGCTCTGGCTCTGGTGTATCTGTAACTGACAAGGAGAATGTGCCATTTCTTTTCAGAGGCATTTGTCAACGCCCCTCATGTGCCCTCCAAGTTTACAACGATCACTCAAAAGATGCTGCTACCAGCTCAGAGGTAAACGTGCCATTTGGCTCTGTCACAAGATGCGCCCACTTGGTACAGCCAGATTGCAGTGGCAAGAAGTGCTTCCTGTTCCTGGGAAACAGTGTCCAAAGCACTAAGTCACTGGGACAGCCAGGCTGCAGGAAGTGGTTAACAGATATCCCAGGCGTCCCCCTAGGAACGGGGTGCTTACAGGGAAGCCAGAGCCACGCCCGCTGGACCTGCCAATGCGCGTGAAGGACAGAAATGTGTTAGGTTGGTGCGCAAGTATTTGCGGCTTAAAAGGTTAAAAAATAATTGCAAACACCACAGTTACTTTTGCACCAACCTAATACCGTTGCTCTAAGAAGACAAAAAGAAGTGCTTGAGCATCTCATCACATCCAGGCTCCTCAAACCAGTCACACACACCTGGCAACCACTCTGATGGGCTGGCGCTTAAAGCCAGGGGCCTTCTGAGCCCAGGAAGAAAAAATCCACCATAGACAGGATTACAGAAAGCTGTTTTAAAGTAATGAAAAATAGGATCGATCAGCTGGAGGAGAAAAATCAGTGTCTTCAATCACAAATCAAGCATGAAGCTAGTTCTGTGCCTGAGGAGAAAAGGGAGACTCTTAGCAACGTTCATTGGGCTCTGGGATCTAGCCGTACCCCTGGGCCCCAGGTTCAGCTTTCAGCATGTCCTCACCTACTGCTACCCCTTCCTCACCCTCTCTCCACACTAACCAAAGCCCTCCAGGCCAGCTTTAGTGCTGCCTCCTCCAGGGAGCCCTCTTTGATTCCCAAAGAGAAAATTAACCATTTCTCTGTATTTGCACAGTCATCTGCCTTTACGGCTGCACTCAGCCCACTCTATCTGGTGTTTACAGATATTGGTGGATATAACTATCTTCCTCATTTGTACACTAATGTTTTATGTACAGACTCAGACATTTAACAGTCAAAAATTAAGCCTGCCAGAAACCTGCTCAAATGCTTAAGAGTGCCAATGCATCAAAGCCTTACTTTAGTCTAAGAACCACCCCGGAGACTTAACTGTGGGGTACTGAGATTAGCAACAAATTTCCACTCTGCCTCTAGCTGGCTGTGCCAGTGGGCAAGCCACAGAACCTCTCTGAATCTGCCTTTCCTCTGTTGGAAAACTGTAGTCATACCTTGTTCATAAGGTTGCTGCAAGGGTTAAATAACTTATGCCAGTGGCAGCATCTTACAGGCATTTCATTAAAGGCCCATGAAAGTTGACCTGACCTTTCAGCCTGAGCTAACCCAGGCAAAAGGCAAAGCCCCTCAGAGGAACACTGTTTTACAGAAGCAGCTCAGTGTCATCCTTAGAACGAAGGCTCTGAAGTCAGACTGCCTGGATTTGAACCCTGGCACCACCTCCTTAGGAAATTTCTCTGGGCTTTAGTTTCCTCATCTGCAAAATGGGGATGGTAAAAATAGGGCAGTTGTCAGCATGAGATGGGGGAAATACACATCTGACGTCTGGTACTTGGGGCACTCTCAATAAATGTTAGCTATTAGTATGAGTTAGAATCAGATTTTGCACAGTGGGACTTTAAAAACAACAACCCTGTTCCATTGGAGCAAAACAGTGAGTGTTGAGAAAGAAAGCATTATGTTAAAAGCCACCAGACCGTACACTTTCAGTTTACCCCTGAGTGAGTCAGCAGTAGATGAGGGTTTTTCAAACTGTGAATTCTACCTGTAATTTGGTAGCCAGATGTAGATGCCTGGACCTTATCCCAGATCTATGAAATGAGAGACTCTGGGGGTAGATTCCAGGAGGATGAATTTTTGACAAGCTCCTCGAGGGATGTGATAACCCCTAAAACTGTCCAATCGTGGAAACTACTAATGTGGAGACACCTGGTCACTTGACACCCACCGTACATCCCTGTCTTCATCTGGCGATACGGAACTTCTTGCTGGTTAAAAGATTGTGTCAGCCAAAGGGAGGAGTGTTCTGTACATGTAGACAGAGCTGCCACTGTGGTATCCTGTTATGTGGTTTGGTGTGCCCCTCTTAGGTACCTCTACTGGAAACTCTTTGGATCTATGGGTTAGGGACATAGTTCAGTGGTGAGCTGGAGGTGACATGAACCGCTCGCCAGAGCTCACTGTCTGCCTCTCTTCCCATCTCCACATTTAGCAACTTCACGTCGGTTGTTTGAAATTCACCATGGTGCGAATATTTATACGTCGGAAATCGGCAACGGTACAAATCAGGGCTTTTAAATTTGTTCAGTATACCTGCACCACTGGTTCTCATCTGTAATGAAATTCTGGAACCCAACTCTGTGGAACATGGTTCAGAGCACTATATTTAGGTCCTTGGATGGTTTGAGGCCATTTAAAGCCTAGCTTTTGAAAATCTACCTAAAATATGATGCTAGTAGTATTCTGGTATTTTAGCCCTCATGGCTTGGCTCAGGAGAAAACTTCCTTTGTGCTCTGTGGTCATACCCTAAATCCCAGCACTGGGCCGGCCATTTAGTAAATCGCAGTCTTGATACCAAAGTGGAATGGAGTCAGGGTGTGGACGCTTCAGGGCCAAGCCCTCATCACCACTGAAAAAACAACGCTGTTCTCCTGAGGGCTGCCCCGCGGCTTTCATACCCGCAGGAAACCAACCCAACAACGCACAGGCAGGGCAGAGGTTCTT
Source organism: Rhinolophus sinicus (assembly GCF_057876585.1). Lineage (NCBI taxonomy): Eukaryota > Metazoa > Chordata > Mammalia > Chiroptera > Rhinolophidae > Rhinolophus > Rhinolophus sinicus. The sequence continues at coordinate 49,143,459 of NC_142504.1, forward strand.
CAGTAAATCTTTCTTCATGCTGGGAGTGGGGTTCAGGTGCAAGGGTGGCCCAGCTAAGCTTCAGCCCCAATCCCCAGCCTGCTGTTCAGACACCCCAGCTGCTTTTCAAAAGGTGACCCATTAAGAGCCATGAGCACGGCAGTCGGCCCTGGTCAGCAGACACGGCTCGAGAAACACATTTTTCCTTTGAATTCCTCCACTCAGCAGTCAGGTGAGTCAGGGAGAATTCAATCCAATTTCTCAGTAAATCCTACTATGCTCTAGAAGGACACGGTTTGAAAAATCTATTTTTGTGCTTTTATTTACTTAAGGTCTGCATGCCTGGGGAAGCTTTTTCATAGGGTCGTCAACCGTGCCTCTCACTTACCAGGAAAAAAAGGGTCCACCTTCCTGGGATACTCCCAGCAGCAGCCCCGCCGCACAGCCTTAGTTAGCGTCCCATCCCCGCAGGCCTGTTGCCGCTCCATGCTCCCCCCGCACAGATGCCATCTGCAGCCCTGGGGTGAGCAGTTTTAGGAAGACGCTTTTCCAAAGGGACTGGGGCTCTGGGCCCTGGAGTCCCAATGGCAGGTGGCTCCGTCCAGCACCCCGCATAGCTTTCCCCATCCAGGGCTGCCCGGAGCTCACGTATTTTTGTTTTCCTGGTTTAAATACTGTCTTTGAACCAGATGCACAGCCTGTCTCTGTGGGGTTTGCATCTGCTATTCCAGAGGCTTCCTAGTGTAAACTGCTGGGGATCTTTGGACAGTGTTATCTTTCTAGAAAGGCCCACACACTCAGCTCAGAAGACAAATGTAGTCAGTGTCCTCAGGGCCTGGGGCTGTCTGTATTGGTAAATTTAGACCTTGTCCCAATGCTATTTTCTACCTCTGTGTCAAATCCATCCATTTGGGTCACCGTCCAGCCAACGCCAATGTGGACTCTTTACAGGAACCCAATGCAGGTCACACACTGCACCCTCTACCTGCTAGCAGTGGGGGGTTGTGGAGGTGCCATAGGCAGCTTGGGAGGGTGTGGGTGGACGTCAGGGCACCACAGCCTTCTTAAGGAATGGCTTGAGAGCCCCTCTTCTCTGCCCTGGCCCCTTCCTCAGCTTCCCTGAGACCATGGCTGCCGGTCTCCCTGAGACAGTGCCTCACTGCTGGCAGTCTCCCCAGTGACCCAGATGCCATGGCGGGTGGGAGGCAGCTCTGACCCTGGCTGTTGGGAGAAGAAGGCAGGGTTTGAGCAGTATGTGTGGAGCTTCAGGCCTCTGTCACTGACTTGTCAAGACAGGAGATCTCACTGGGTCCCCAGGGCACCCCTGCCCCTGCTGGCAAAATGAAGCAATGGGACCAGGTTTGCGGTCTCAAATCTTACGAAGAGTCCAATCCCAGGAGCTTTGAAAGTAGATTCCTGGATCCCAGCCAGACCAACTGAATTGGTCATCCTGGAAGTGAGTCCCCAACAGTCTATTTTGAACAAAGATTCACAGGTGATTTTGATGCAGCTGTTCAACCCAGTGTAGGGCTACGCTCCCCCAAGCGTCCCTTCCCATGAAAACACCTATTATTTTATATACTTTCACTCAGTTACAAACTGGGCCTGAGGAAAGGAAAGCACAGGGGTAAGACTCATTTGCCTCTCCAATAGGGGCTATGATACTATCTCTTCTCTGACCCAGCTGAGTAGCCGCCAGTCTACCTGCTAAGGCAGCTTGTAAGGGGCCACCACAGGGGATGGACAAGTGTCGCCCATGTGAAGGTTTCAGTACTCGCCAAGCCCCCGACGGACAGGCTTCGGGAAGAGGAAGAGGGCAGCCCTCAGTCATGGTGCCCCCGTGGCTAGACAGGGGTTGCCTGTCCTGGCCTTGGAACCCAGTCTGGCCTGAATGCCCTGTCAGGTCCCTTAGGCTACCTTTCCCTCACTGATGTGCCAGGAAAAACACTGCAAGACAAGCAACAGCCATGCTGAGACCAGCTCAAACCAGGAAGGGCAAGCCCTAAGCACCTGATGTGAATGGACAGGAAGGGCCTGGCTGCCTTATCTCTTAAAATGCCTGGTTAAAGGGGACTCCTGTGGCTGGCTGTCCCAGGTGCTTGGTGAATGGGTAAAGGGCAGCCACAACCCACCCAGTACCAAGATAAGAATCAGAACGGAGGTGATGTTCGTAGAGAAGAGGAAAGCTCTTGTTGGAGAAGAATGGAAATGCCCCCACTTTCCCCTCCCATCCCAGAGGAAATTAGCCTCTCATTCCAGCTAACAAGAGGTAGAATTTCAGAGGCAGCCACACGAAACCACTTGCAGGCCATTTCTACAAACACTTATTCCATGTGTTAGGTGCCCAGGGGCTGATCTATGCTAGACCCTTAAGGGGAAGGTTTATTGATAAAATAATTATTAAAAACAATATCAATCACAGCAGACAACACTTCCTGAGTATTTACTCCCTGCTAGGCACTGTGACAAATGCTTTATATTGAATGTTTCATTTCATCCTCACAATAGCCCTGCATGGGTGATACTACCTCCATTTTATAGATAAGGAAGTAGGAGCTCAAAGACTGTAAGCTGTTTGCTCTCAGTCTCACAGCTTTAAAATGGTGGAACCAAACTGTGAGGCCAGGTCTGCTGACTCTTAAATCCAGGGCTATCTGTCTTCCCCAAGAGAACAGCAGCTCAGAGAACAGGCGATGGGTGGGGAAGTGACAGGAAGTCCAACCTTACTTAGGAAGAAAGACCTGTGGAGTAGCATTGACCAAATGTCCAAACACCGAGAAAGCACAAAAGAAGCGCAAACCAAAGTCTCAGTCCTCAACAAGGGCACGGTTCGGACAGCGCACACACTTTAGACAATGAGACAATGAATGAGCCAGACAGTAGAATGTATGGATATAATAAAGGCTGAACTGTGACAGATGGAGCGTAGGACAGCACGTAGTGGTGGGAGAACTGAGTAGAACAGGCAGGCAAAGCAAAAGGGACTGGAGGAGGGAGTGGTGAACCCCGCTTAGGCGGCAAGGGGCTGGCTTTCTGAAGGTGGCTTACATGGGCAGATTTGGCAGGACCCCTGCTGCAGTGGGGCGGAAAGGGGAACACCCACGCCTCCCAGGCTTGGTAAGTCCTGTGTGCAGGCTGGCAGCTGTGCCAACAGGGCATCTGAGGTGATTCAGTGCAGGAAAGAGGAGGTTGTGGACTCAACCACTGGCCTCATCCACTCATTCATTCATTCATTCAACACTATGGATTGCCATTGATCATATGCTAGGCACTAGGGTACAGAGAAATGAGTAAGATAATTCCTGCCTTCAAGGAGCTCACAGACCGGTAAGGGAAACAGGCTCACAATACACTATGGCACTTGATAAGGGGTGGGGGGTATAGGGTACCAAGGAGGGAGAGCTCATGCTGCAGTGGAGCGCAGCGGAGGCCCCAGAGCTGGGTCCTGATGGAAGAGCGGGAGTTTCCAGGCTGTGTAGGGTGGAGGAGCACCCCAGGTGAGGAACCTGCAGAGGTGTGAGATGCCCCGTTCAGGTATGGTGGGTACTGAGTGTAGCAGAGAACAAAGGAAAGGCAGGAGATGGGAACAGAGAGGTGGGGAGGCAGGATTTTAATGTGTGCACATGTGTATGAAGAGGGTGTAGAAACAGTGATGGCTGTATTTTGGAGGCAATGTTGAACTTGGTGGGACAAGCCTGTGCAGTGGTCTGTGCGGAGAGTGGTGATGTCTGAGCCGGGGACAGTGACTACAGGGATAGAGAGGATGAAGGACCCAGAGACAGTGGGCACTGATCCACTGTGGGAAATGATGTACCGCTTTCAAATTCATATGTTGAAGCCCTAACCCCCAAGGCGATGGTATTTGGAGATGTGCTCACGGGGAACCAACCACATGCCGACACTCTGATCTTGGACCAATTCCAGCCTCCAGACTGTGAGAAATACATTTGTGTTGTTTCAGCCCCCAGTCTATGGGATTTTGTATGGCCATCTGAATGGCCTAAGACTGATGGTGCAGATAGATTTGTTTTGCAACCTGTTGAGTTTGAGCAATTGATCTGCAGTTCAATGGGCTAGTTGGGGCCAGAGAAAGATTGAGACAATCATGAGCATGTAGCTGGTCCCTGAGTTGGGAGCATTTGGGGATTAGCCTGTGAAATGACACTGCGATAAGGATGGAACTGGGGGAACGCCAGCCAGGAAAGGACAAGAGGAGGGAAGAGTGTTGGTGCAGGAAGCTGAGAAGGAGTGCTCAGAGAGTGGGGGGTGAGTCACGAGAAGGCGCCAAGAGGCAGTGGGGCCCAGCGCACAGAGGCGTCAGCTTAGACTGCAAGGTGGCCGATACCTCTGAGAAGGAGAAAAGCTATTCTGGGGACAAGGTGGGGTGTGGGAGCCAAGTGTCACTGCTGGGTCATAAGCAACCAAGGAAGAGTGATTTGTTTTGATTGTAAACAAATACTTGAAAAAGGTTTTAGTTTGCAAGATCCAGGAGAGCCTTCTTTGCCCTCCGGGGTCTTCACCTACCTCCTGGGGCCTGGCAATGCGTATAGTCCAGGGTTCAGCCACGCCTCCTGTGCTTGGGAGACCCGTCACCCTATCTGCCCAACCTGCTATCACACGTGCCCTTTATGTGCTCCCCAAGAAAGCAGCTAGTAGTGAGTGCAGACCTAACTCCAGACACCACGCTACTTCACAAACATGGCCTCATTCAATTCTGAGGAGCCTCGTGAGGAGGCTTGCTCAGGCTAAGTTTACTGGTGAAGAAACTGGGCCTCGGAGAAGTCAAGTTACCCACCTAGAGTCACATTGCTAGTAAATGGGTATGAAATTTGATCCCACATGTGTCAAACTCCATTATACTCTCCCGCCTCCAAAGAACCTCTCCCACTCCTATCTTCCGTGAGTGCTGCCCCACACTGACCCTGCACATTCCCGTATAGGCACAGAACAGGACATGCCTTCCATATGCCACTCCTGGGGCAGCTGTCCCAAGAATCACTCCCAATTTGTTTACTGTTCTGCATATCCATGCCTGTGGGTGTTCCCTTCCCACACTGATTCTGAGCTTGATCATGTGACTTGCTTTGGCCAGTAGCACAACAGCAAATGTGACACAGAGACATCTAAAGTATTTGTACATTGGGTTTGTTTCCCCTCTCTTGCAGCTCTTTGGAACCCTGACACTTCACATGAAGAAGCCCAGGCTGGCCTACCACAGACTGGGATGAGTGGTTCCTGTCCAGGGCACCCAAGATCGATCACTTCCCAACCACCAGGGAGTGAGGACTTCCTAGACCCCCAGTCCCAGCTGAGCTGTGCACACCAGAGAACCACCCTATTGACCCACAGAATCATGGTACATGATGTTTATTGTCTTAACTTACCAAGTTTGGCGGGGGGGGGGGGGGTTCGTTTCAAAGAAAAAACTGACTGATACAAGTTCTGAAAGAAGCCCAGACCAGCTTCTCCTTCCAGCTCTGAAGCAGTGGAAGCGAATTCTTGGATCTCTGATGTCCACAGACTCCTTCAGCAGTGAAAGAACCATCATAAGAATATGGCAGCATCCTTGGCCTGGAGGGTCCTGTCCTTGTGCTTGAGAGGAAGCAGGAAAAGGGACAGTCTCTGTACCTTTCCTCTGGGACACACAGTGGGCCTGCCCCCAGCCAGCAGGTAGCCCCTGACGGACACCAGGTGATATGGGGACAAAGTGACACAGTAATATGTTTATGCCATATTATTTATGCCACTGATGAGAGAGGAAGATCATGTCGTTAGTGGGAGCAAAGGCTTCAAGGCAGCGTTTCATCAGAGGTGCTGGAGGAGGCCTTTCAGGAGACTGCAGAACCCGGCAACCTCCAGCTCTCCTTAGCAAGGAGCTGAGAGGCACAAAAATGAGTGAGCACCCAAGAAAGCTAACCTGATCAGTGGCACTTTGATAAGGTGACAAAATTGTTCCCTCCTCCAGTCCAAACCCACTCTCTCTGTGGTGAACTATTATGGGACGGAAGCATTGACTAATTAGAAGCATCTCTGGGACACGAGAAAAATCAGCACCTAAAATGCCTGAGCAGAGAATTCCTTGCTAAGAAGAGAGAAAACAACAACCAAAAAATGCTAGGCTGTCACTTTCCCCAAGCATATTTATAAAAGGAGGAGGAGATGAGAATTAATTAGGACAGGAGCTTCTACCCAAATGACACAAAAGACACAATTATTTTTTGCTGCTTTTATAGACCAAGTGCCCCTTCCAGGTGGGGACAGATGCCTGAAACCACCCACTACATTGAAAAATGACTTTTAGTCTCTGCTAGTTCTAACGAAGCTTGAAACGGAGATGGTTCTTTTGTTTACTCCCCCTGTTTGCGAAGCCCTAGCTGCCATCAATAACACCAACGTCTGGATTATTTATTTCTCATTGGCCAACCTATGGGGCATAAAAGAATTTTATGGAGCCAAAATGTGAGGCATTTTTCTCCCACAGGAGAGTGGACACGCCTCTCCAGTACTGTAGAGCATGGCCCTTTAATAATCTGAAGTTTGACGGACAGGACTGATGCCCAACTTTCGGCAAAGAACTCTGAGAGTCAGAAGCTTGACTCTTGTTGCCCCCTTGCCTGCTAGATGTGAGGTCTTGGACATGTCCCTTAAACCTTGAGAAAATTCAGCAAAACAAAGAGGTGACTGACTAAAATATACATATATATGCACATATATATATATACCTACATATATATTATATATATGTATGTATATATATATATAATTGTGGCAAAAGAAAAGTCATGAGATCTACCCTCTTACATTTTTAAGCATACAGTACAGTACTGTTAACTGTAAGCACAATGTAAGGCAGATCTCTAGAACTTTTTCATCTTGTGTAACTGAAACTCTATACCCGTTGAACAGCAAATCCCCATTTCCCCGTCCTCCCGCCCCTGGCAACCACCATGCTACTTACTATTCTGTTTCTAGGAGTTTGATTACTTCATATACCACATGTAAGTGGAATCATGCAATATTTGTCTTTTTGTGGTTTAGTTCACTTAGCATAATGTCCTCAAGGTTCAAACATATTATATTCTTAGAGTAACACAGGGTACTCACTGTTTGAATGGTAAATAGTTACATATATTGACTCATTTAATCCTCACAAAAATATTGTGAGGTAGAATATCATTATTATCTCTTTTTGAGGCACAGGGAGGTGAACTGACATGCCTCAGCTCACCTGGTGTGAACATAACAAACAGTGTTTCTGTGCAGTTCGAAATTTTTATTGTACGTGAATAGGTTTACAGAGATACTAAAGTCACTGAGGATGACTGCAGAAGATAGGGCAGCAGAGAGCATAAAGGAGAGCGGTGTCTGAGGGAGTTACCTTTGTGCAGTTGGACGTGGTCCTTCATAGCAGAAAGGAGGGAGGCCTTGGAGCCGGGGGGATCTAGGTACAATTCTGGTTCTACCCCTGCTCCAGGCACCTGGGAAACAAAAATGAACACAACCAACAAGATCCCTGGCCATGGAGATTACACTCTAGCAAAGGAGACGAGAATAAACAATAAATACTTCTAACAATGTTTAGTATGTAGAAGGGGGAAATATGAAAAAACACTTAAGCAGATAGGGATTGGGAACACAAGTGGGAAGGCTGGTTGGAATTTAAAAAAGAGTATCACTAAGAAGAGGACATTTGAGCAAAGACTAGAAGAAGGTGAGGGGAAAGCCTCAATCAGAGGCAGGGAGCTACCCAGGGCACCTTCCCCTCCAGGCAGAGGGCAAATGCCCGAGGAGGCGGCGAGTCCAGGATGTACGAGGAAGGGCAGGAAGGCCAGTGTGGCTGGAGGGGAGCAAACAGGGGCAGGAGCAGAAGGCAATGACGCCAGGAATGACATGAGGGCGGGGCAGCATGAGGGTGCCAGGGGTAACTCTGAGTGACATGGAAGCTCCTGCAGGGTTTTGAGCAGAGGAGTGACGTGATCTAATGTTTGGCTTTTGTACTAATTTGGGTGATAGTGGCTCAGATCAGATCAGAGCAGCAGAGTCGGAGGTGGGAGAAATGGTTGCTGTGGAGCTAACCCTAAGAGACAGTCGGCAGTGTTTTCTGGTAGGCTGAATGTGGGGTGAGAAAAAAAATGGGAGTCAAAGGTGACACCAAGTATTTGGCCCAGAGCAACTGGAAGAGTGAAGTGGCTACTACATAAGATGGGAAGGCCATCGATGAAACAAGATAGGGGTGTCATTGGTTGCACTGTGTTCCCCCAAAAGATATGTCAAGGTCCTAACCCCAGTATGCGTGACTATGGCCTTGTTTGGAAACAGGGCCTTGGCAGAAGTCATCACGTTAAGATGCGGTCATTAGCTGGCCCTAACCCAATATGACTGACTGGTGTCTTCATAAGATGAGGAAAAGAGACACAGACACATAGGGAAGGGGATATGAAGACCCACAGGAAGAATGCCATGTGACAAAGGAGTCAGAGATTAGAGTGATGTGTCTATGGGCCAAAGAAAGCCAAGTATTGCTGGCAACCCCAGGGGCTACGAGAAAAGAATGGGACAGGTGCTCCTCCAGGGTCTTCAGGGGGAGCATGGCCAACAGCTTGACTTCAGACTTCCTTCCTCCAGAGCCATGAGAATACATTTCTGCGGCTTTAAGCTTCCCAGTTTGTGGAACTTCGTCATGGGAGCCCTAGCGATGAATGTAGGGGGAAGACTAGTGCAGCTTTCAGTGCTAATGTGGAGATGAATTCAAGGGGATACACGAGTCTTGAATTCAGGAGAGAAGCCCAGGCTGCTGATAGAAATGTGGAAGATGTCTCCAAACAGAATGTATTTAAAGCCACGAGACTGGATGAGATAAGAGCAGCAAGGGAGAAAACTGAGCCTGGGGTGATCCAAAGTTGAGAGACTGGGGAGAAGCAGAAACTAGCAAAGGCATCTGGGATGGTACAGCAGTGAGGTCGGAGGAAAACCAAGGGCAGAGTCCTAGCAGCCGGCAGTCCTTCAGCAGCTCCCATTGCTCCTGCTGGGCTGGGGGCTCTCTGTTCACCCACCCCCCACTCCTTTTTCTCTCCCCCACACATCTGAAGCTCCAGCTGGGCCACTGAACCCATCACTCTCAATCGCCCCGCCCCTTGTCTTTGGACAGGGTATCTCTCTGCCGGGGGTCACTTTCCCTCCCGTGTTTGCCAGGTCTCAGCCTTAGAGAGCCCCCTGCGCTGCGAAGGCCCTGGACCCCCCCAGTCTCCCTTCTCAAGCCCCCCTGCCCCAGTACTAACCCTACCTCTGCACTAGTGCTCATCTCTTCTTATGCGGTTTATGGGAATGCCTGTCTTTGCACGCTGCCTGCCCCCTGCCACAGAGCAGATATTCAATAAACATTTGCTGAAATTAGTTAATAAATAAACGGATGATTGAAATGGGCCTCTTCTGGCAGCTATGTCATAACCTGTATTAACAGTAAGCTTAGAGTTAATGAAAATATATGAACTTTTAAATATGCTTATTAAGTTTTCCTTTCTTGTACCTGTTGATATTTAAGTCTCAGGAATAAGAGTTTACATATATTCCTGTTAAACTTTTATCTCGATAGATTTGACTCGGACTAGTGAGTGAGATATTTGGGGTCTTGGTTCTGTCCATTTAAATACTGTTTTCACAGAGAACAGAATGGTGGTTGCCAGAGGTAGGGGGATGGTGGGTAGGGGAAGTGGGTGAAGGGGGTCAAAAGGCACAAACTTCAAATTATAAGATGAATGAGTCATGGGCTGTGACGCACATCACGGTGACTATAGTTAACAATACGCTGCTAAGAGAGTAGATCTTAAAAATTCTCTTAAGAAAGAAAACTGTAACTATGTGTGGTGATGGATGTTAACTAATCTTCTTGTGGTAATTTGGCAAATATACATATATAAAATCATTATGTTGTAAACCTTAAACTAATACAATGTTATATGTCAATTATCTCAACCAAACTGGAAAAAAAATACTAGTTTTTAGGCCTCGCTCTCTGTTCTCCACAAACTTTAATTAACATATCATCAATGTCTTTACTCAGAACAGGAAATAATCCTTTAATGTGCCCCTAAGGTTGTCTGTCTCTCTGGCTTAGTAATGGCCCACTCATTCAACAGATATTTATTAAGCACCTACTATGTGCCTGGCATTGTTCTAGGTATCAGTGAACAAAACAAAGATTCCCTGCCCTCACTGACTTATGGTCAGACACAGACTTTCAACCTCCTACGAATTGATATACTTGTATGATTTTTAGAACTAGATTTTTTTCTTATCCACAGATATTTCATGAGAGACCTTTTGTCAAATACCTTATTAAAACCAGGGGCTGTGTTTATAATATTCCCTGACCTCTCAGCCCAGGAGTCTCTCAGAAGAGCAAATGGTATTCCTCTGGTGTATGCAGTTTCTGGTAAACCCAGATTGGCCCCTGGTGATCTGCCTTCTCCTTTTGTATTTACAATCTATCAAAGTAACACAACAGACTAGACTCTCCCCTGGTCTGTAAATTCTGGAACTCATTTTCTTTCCTTTTTGGGAAACCAAAGGAATCACTGACTACTCTCAGTCTTCTGGGACTTCTTTTGACTGCGATTCTGCCAGGCTCACTAAAAACAATTCCATCTCAGTTTTTTTCAGTATCTTAAAATATCATTATCTGGACCCCTAATCTAAACTTAAAATAGCTGCATCTTCTCTCATAATTTCTCCATCTATCCTGAATTCCAATTTCCTCTTACTAGTTATGAGTTCTGCCCTTCATAGTCTGCAAATCTTTCCTCTTCTTCTTTTATTTTTTGAAAAATTACAAATTACTTTATTAGACTAATGCAGCATATATTTACATAATAAAAGCATTTCTATGAAAACCTTATCGAGTTCTTTCAACGTATTTACAAACTATGGGTAAGATATACTGTCATAAAAACACTGTAAGTCCAATTTAACTTGGTTGACATTAATTTTGATCCAGTGATTGGGCATTTAAAGTGAAAAACTATGTAGATATTAGTAAATTAGCCATTTAGGAAATCTTTCTCCTTAATGCCTCCTTAGCCTGTCTTCTTTTCCCTCCTCCCCTCCCCCACTTCTCCTTATGTAAAAGCTGCTTTCCACGGAGAATCTGCTGTTCCTCAGGAAATCTTCCCAAGAAAGACCAGGTTGGCAGCACTCTCCATCCTCTGTAGCCTCCCATCACCCATGGGCACTCAGAACCTGCCCTTCAGGAAGTGCTCTCTCTGCTAGGGGCCGGCCCTGCCTGCCTGTGCTCATTCTCTGTCTCTCTCAACTTCCAACCAGAGCAAGGCCAACAATCATGCTGACCCGAAACTGATTTCGAGGTTCACGGTTCAGGCCAAAAAACATTTAGCAAACTCGAATACAAATATCTTTGTCCTGCACTGGACTGGAGGCTTTAATAATGGCTGTGATCATGGTGATGCTGAAGAAGGGGTGGGGCTGGGGCAGCCGGATGGCCCCGTTGGTTAGAGCGCGAGCTCTGAACAACAGGGTGCCGGTTCAATTCCCCATGGGCCAGTAGGCTGCGCCCTCCACAGCTAGATTAAAGGACAATGACTTGGAGCTGATGGGCCCTGGAGAAACACACTGTTCCCCAATATTCCCCAATAAAAAAAAAATTAAAAAAAAAAAAAAGAAGAAAGGGTGAGCAGAGGAGAAACTATCAATTCAGTGTTTTATAGTAATTTTTTTTTATCAGTCTGTGTCTGAGGAATAGAAGAGCTAGGATGCCCATACCCTATGGCTACTGGATTATATTTACATACATTTGTAGGTTTTAATAGGTATTTTATTATTACTTGAACTTCAGGTGGATTTCCTTCCTTCCTGCATTGCAATTCCTGTTTCATTTCAGGGCCTCCTTTACTCCAGTGTTTAGAAATTTTTAAAAAATACATGCGAGACACGATAAAATGAAATATATGAGGAGGATAGAAAAAAAAAAGGACTGGAAGGGGGACTGAGAAGAGTTGCAAAATACTTGCATAGTTTAAAAGATAACATTTTAATGTGTCTCTTCTCACCTCCTCATGGCTAGACATTTCAGGGAAGATACAGAAAGTTTGAAGTAAAAATAAATTCTTCTTTAAATAAGAAGAGAATGTTCTGAACTGCTTCTTCCTGGGGCTTTGTATTTATTACTCTGTTTCACAGAAATTGCTGGTCTAGAACAATCAGTTGACAGGGCTGTTACAAAAGATCATTTATTGGGAACATATAAGGAACAGGGTTGTTACTAAAAGGGTTAGGGAGGGCTGTGGGTGGGGCTGGCCTTTCTAGGGGAGGCCCCCCAGGATATTCTCCTACCTCTTGGCCCCACCTCACTGATGCCTCTCCAGGGGAAAGGTGAGAAATCACAAGTCAAGGTGCTCATTCCCTCTCTTAGACATTTTGAAAACTGCTTACTTGTGCCCAGAGAACCGGGTATTATGGAGTACACACCAGGAGAAGTGCCAGGTGCGAGACGATCTGAGAGTCAGAAACCCCAGAAATCTCCCATCGGCACTTGGTACTTGGTTCTAGGGGAAGACACACATTGCAGGCTGACTTTCTACTGTAGTATTAAGAGTGCTGCCATTTCCCTCTAAATATTCCATGTAGGGATATTTAGCTTAAAGAGAAGTATAGTTCCCTCAAAACATGGCTGATCTGACCACATGTGTTTATCTCCTTTCCCTCGTAAGTCCCTGGAAGACTATATTACAGTGGCTGCACACTGAGGACGGAGCGGAGCAAGGAGGCCTCGGGGTGCCCGCTGCAGGCAGGCACACGGGCTGGCATGTCTTCTGTGGGCTCGCAGTTCAGTGGGGCACATGAACTTGAAGCAGATCAATTCACCCCACAGGTCTGGGAAGGCTCAGGATTGGAGGCACCCACACGTCGGAGGGAGCGGAGAGGGGAGGGAAGGGAGAAGCCAGAGGGCTGGCTGAAGGCTGGCTAGAGCGAGGTTGTACCCAGGCCTCCCCTAAAGATTCCCTGTAACCTCTCCCCATCTCCACCCCAGCACCACCAAGGAACAAGAGCCTTATTCTCAGGAGAAACTGCTCCAGGTCGGCTCCTGTCAAGGCAGATTGTGACGCTGGATGAACACAGGGAATGAAGTGAAAATCTACGTCCTGAACTGCAGACCTAGCACCAGCCAAGGCCTGCATGGTTCACACCTCCCAGGCAGAAGAAACAGAATGGCCCCCATGTCCTTCAGGGAGAGATGAACTTCCTGTGGATAAAAATCACCAGACATTTGAGGAAAGCCTCTTAAAATGAAGAAGTGAGACCAAAATCAGGAGGAAAGGAACTCAAAGCCAATTCAGGAAGAATAAGAGAATAATAGAGGGAAGAGAAGAAGAGAGAAACATTAATTAATATCACCAGTGATATACGATACTGCATTCAGGAAACAAGGTGCTTTGAAAAAGAATCAGAATAGGAAGTACTCCTAGAAATAAAAAATATGTCAAATGAAATAAAAAATTCAGTGGAAGATATTGGAGAACAGAATAAAGGAAATAGTCCAGAAAGTGGAACAGATTCATAAAAGGATAAGGAATAAGGAGCAAAGGGAAAGGACAGAGGTCCGTCTAGGTTGGCCAACATCTAATTAACGGGGAGTTCCAGAAAGAAGGAACAGGAGAAACAATCAAAGGAATCACTTGAAGTATGAACACATTACAGAATCAAAGAAACGCATCTTCAAATGGAAAACTCCCAATGAATGACCAACTCAATGAATGGACCAAGGAGAAAGGGAAGATGGAAGGGAGGGAGGGAGAGAGGGAGGGAGGGAGGGAGGAGGGAGGGAGGGAGGGAGGGAGGGAGGGAGGAGGGAGGGAGGGAGGGAGGGAGGAGGGAGGGAGGGAGGGAGGGAGGAGGGAGGGAGGGAGGGAGGGAGGGAGGAAGAAAGGAAGGAAGGAAGGAAGGAAGGAAAGAAAGAAGGAAAAAAGGAAGGGACTATTCAAGGCATGTTATTCTGAATGATAAAGAGGAGACCCGCATAAAGTTCCAGAGAGAAAACAGGTCACATTAAGGATTCAGAATGGCATTAGACTTTTCATTAGCAACACCAGAAGCTGGAAGGCAATAGAGTATTACCTTCAAAATTTGGAGGGAAAATTATTTTCAACCGAAAAGTCTATATCCAACTAATCATCATTCAGTTTGAGGGAGGACAGAGGGGTTTTAGACCTATGTGGCCTCAGAACATTTGCTTCCTATGCACCCTTTCTCAGGAGCTGCTGGAGGATGAGCTCACCTCAGATAAAGGGGTAAAGTATAAAAGAGTGACCTGGGGTCTTAGAAAAACAGGGATCTAAGACACAGAGGTGCAGTGAAGGGAATCCTTAGATGATGGCTAGAGAGTGACAAAGCTAGGTTGGAGCAGGAAGATGGAGGGGTCAGAAGCTGGAGGGCAGGGCTGAACTGACAGAGTAGATGACGCTGTGAGCACTTGGCAAATGGCACAGGGAGGCATTTGATAGATCCACAGGGGGTATTTGGAAAGAATGTGCAACAGGTATGTAGTAAACTAAGCAATTTTTTAAAGGCAATTAACTGAGAAAAACAAAGTTGTACAAGAAAGGAAGTGTGATTCCAGTACAATAGTTGGTCCTCTAGTGAGTAATATTTAAATCATCGCCATACCATAAACACTGACCACAGATTTCATATCATTTGATGTATAATTCTACTGGGGAGGGGAGGTAAGGGTGGGTGGTACAAGGGGGCCAGATTCCTAACAGGAAGCCAGGAGGCAATGCTTAAACCCATAAATCAGGAAATGCAGTATAAGCATCTAATTTATGGAGGTCAATACCGGAAGAAATAGCTAAGAGATTCTAAAGAGGTTGCTCTGGGGAGTAGGGCTGGGGAGCTGAGGACAGTGCTTATATACTATGTTTTCACAAAACTCTGATAAAATAAACCTTAATCTAAAAAATAATGCATTTCCTTGAAATTTTTATATAAAGAAGCTTTTAATAGGGAAAATGGAGTGGTGAATCCTCAAAATGAGGAAGATTAAGGTAGAGGAGTACAAAGAGGAAATATTACAAAATTCTCAGTGTGAAATGGTTCCGATTCAAAATCCATAAATGTGATTTTCTTGCTGCTGAAAACTTCCAAGCACAGCACTCCTGTAATTCTATGCTTCTTTCCTCCGACCTGGAGCATTCCATGTCCCTCAGGGAGGGGTCCAGCCACTGAGAAGTTTCCCCAAATCACCATCACCCTCACCACATCTGCTCTCTGGAAAGTGGAGGCCTCCAGTTAGGAAATATGACTGTTGAGACTTGCCTCCAGCTGTGAGCGGAATGTTCAGGAATATTCTGGAATGTTTGCTTCCTAGGCAGGAGAAGCCAAGAACTCTAGGAAACCCACAGGCTGTGGGGAGCAGGGTGTGATGCAGCTGATGACAGGTGTCACAAACAGTGATCTCAGAGTTTAGAAAACAATTAAGAGAGAACAGGCATGGGTCACTTATCAGTGTTTTACCCCAGCTGACAGAGTTCATGATGAAAGTCAATCAAGGGGAAGCTGGGTGAAGAGGGTGCCAATAACATTTTATTTAACTGAGAGCTTGTCCTCCTTAAGGGTTGTAGACATAAAAAGGCAACATTTTCCCTGCAGACTAGGAAAGTATTAAATTATACTGGTGTTTACTCATTTATTTCCAAAGCCTGGGAGTAGGGTAGGATATTTATTTTTACTCTCCCTCTGATATATTTAGAGACCCTAATGAAGGCAGAAAGTAAACAAACATTTGATTGAAAACAGAAATGTCAATATGTGCCCTCTACCTATTGTTGATACAGAAGGCAATTTTAGTTAAGATTGAAACAATTAGACTTGAAGATTGCTGTATGTGAACCACATGAAAATGGAAGCCTATTGCTCAGTGTGCGGAAGAAAATAAACCACTGTCGGTTGGTGGTTTCTTCTGATTACATTAAAGTAAATGCTTAGAGATTATATGTACTGAAGTTGATAACTGTATTGAGGTTATGTAAGAGAATGGTCATCTTCTTAGACAGACATGCTAAAGTAATTGGTAAAGTACCATGAAGAATGTAACTTGCCCTCAAATGGTTCAGAAAAGTATTATGTATGACTATTAAACACACACACACACACACACGGTGCCAAAAAATAAATACACATTTTAGGAAAGGAAAAAATTGTATTAACTGAAACACTCAATATATACCCATACCAAAGATAAATACAAGTCACATGTGACTTCTGCTATTACAAGAGATGCTCAAAGTGGATACCATCCGTGTCCAGACACTTCTGATTAGGGCGAACCACTGCTTGAGCATAGATAACATTTCTTAAAATGTGTATACATTTTTTGGGATATATATATATATATATATATATATATATATATGAATGATATGGATCTGGATCTGGATCTGGATCTGGATCTATCTATTCCCTCCATCCATCCATCCCAGCTTGGCCGTGGGGAAGCAGCTGGACTGGGAGATCTGTAGACTCCTTTCAATTTTGGTCTTTTTATAACTCCATAAAAGATCGGTTATATGGATATCTGAGAAAGGTACTCAACATCAATATAGAACTCATTTTATAGGTGGGAGAGTAGAGTGGTTACAAGCATGGGTTCTGGAGACAGAGGGAGCTGGGTTTGAATGGTGGCTCCACCATGACCATGGGTAAGTTACTTAACCTTTCTCATCTTTGGCTCCCTAATCTGCAAAATGCAAATACAGTGAGGATTCAATGAGATCGTGCATGTGCAGGTTGGCATAAAGGAAGCTCAGTACAGTTACCTGGGATTATGGCTACAGTTCTCACAGCACTTACATTAACTGGTGCTTGGAACACTTTATCTTCCCCTTGCATAATGAATCCTCTACTTTGCTTGATGCCAGAGATGCAGTTTTGCTACATTGTGACATTGCATACAGTCAAAATGTGTAAGCCCCAGACACCTTCCAGTGACCTGCTCTGGGGCACAGAGACTTGCCACCAGGTAGCCCTTGTAAGTCTATGAATCTTTATCATATCAAGGTTATCTTTTCACAAGGCTCTGGTGCAAGCTAAAAAATACACACCATTTAAATCTCCTTACCAAAAGTCACTGATAATAGTAAAAGGAAGACAAAGGAGCAGAATGACCTATTAATCTCCAGAGTTAGTAAGACACTCCCTCAAAGTGACCTCCAAGCTATTTTAACGCATCCATATCAGTTAACATTTTTAGAGCTGGTACCACAACATATATGCATTTAATTATAAATTTATACATATATACCATTCTATAATTATAATTTATAATATATTAGGAATATTATGAAACAAACAGATGAAAATTTTTTTCAGTTAAAAGTGTGAGCTAAAAATAACTAGAATTGCTGTGAACTTAAAACTGTTCTAAAAAAATAAAGTATTGATTTTAAAAAGAAGAAAAAAATAGCTAGAATTTGAAGTTTTAGTGTTTCATCTCCCTAATGGATCACGCTGGGTGCCTGACACTTAGAAACAACTTGCTGGGAGAATGGAACTGAAGACTTGCTCACAGACCCTACCATCACTTTGCCACGGACCCCACCATCACAAGCCACTCGATTTGGGCCTCTATTTCTCATCTGTGAAGGGATAATAAAAATACTGCAATTTCCCCATAGAGTGGTTGTGAAAAGTGACACGGGCTGACATATCTGAGGTATTTTAAAATCTGTAGAACACTCAACATGCAAACCCGACTGTGTGACCAGTGAGCTACCTCATGTACCCGACCAACTGTTCTTTTTTACCATCCAGAAATCCTTCTGCTGGTCATAAGAAGTGATGGGGTGAAATGGGCAAGTGAAGTAAGGACAGTCTCCCACCTTTGCTTACAGAGACAAAGCCAAAAAGCAACCTCAAGCCCAAATCAGGCAGCTAATGAGTCAAGAGCATCCTCTCCATTCACAGAACGGCCTACAAAAAAAGGCCTCCACGTGCCGATAACTGAAAACTCTCCAAAGAAACAGCGACTTGGCAATGCAGTTCCCCTACACAAGAGGCCACCGTCAAAAGTGCCATTGAAACACCCAGAATCTCCAAGCTGCTTGTGCTTCACTGTCAGATATGAATGGCCAAGGATCACCAGACATTTGAGGAAAGCCACTAACATGAAAGAGAAAAGAAAATCGCCAAGAATAGAGGGATGTGGAAGCCACATAATGAGCAGAAGAAAACTTCAGAAAAGCTGTTATTAATACCCTCAGAGAGATGAACCAAAAAGCAGGGTGCAATGGTCAGAGAACAAGTGGAGAACAATCAAGAGCCCTTAGAAATTAAACACAATGGGTGAAATAAAAATTTCAATAGAAGTTTTGCAAGATAAAGTATAGTAACGCTGCAAAAAAGGCAAAAAGAAAGTAGAAACGGATAACCGTAAAACCCATAAGGTCCAACATACAAGAAATAGGAATTCCAGAAAGAGAACAGAGTAAATGGGAAGGAGGAAAGGATCCCAAAAATAATACAAGCGGACATTCCAGAATTGAAGAACTTGTATTTCCAATTTAAATGGGCCCACCTGTGGAGTACCCAACTCAAAGAACGAACAAGACCTCTACGGCACATTATCAAGAAATTTCAGATCCACAGAGACAAAGAGAAGACCTTAAAAGTTTTCAGGGAATAAAACAGGTTGTTACCTATTTTACCCAAAGGACTGGAATCTAATATTATGAGTGACATTTGAACTATTATAGAAGGCAATACAAATATGGCCTTAAAATTCTGAGGGAAAATTATTTCCAACTTTGAATATTGTATAGCCACCAAATTTTAATCAAGTATGAGGGCAGATGAAAGGCAGTTTTATATTTCAAAAACTTAACCTTCTATGTAGTATGCACCTGGAGGACATGTTCTAGCAAAACCGGGAGTAAACCAAGTAGGAAGGACAGGCTGGCACTGAGTGGACTTGCCAGGACGATGGGGGAGGGAGGCCTCGAGGGCAGCGGCACAGCAGGCCTGGTATCTAACGGCTCCAGAAAATACAGGAGACTTCCTGGGTTATCTATTATCTCTGCCCAGCTGGGAAAAAAATGCTGATGGGACACGTCCAATGTAATGCAAGAAATTAAGGCTACATACAAAGGAAAGAATGCAAATAAAAACCATGAAGCAATTGTTAATTTTAGGACAAGCAAAAATTTATACATGAGACAAACTGTAAACACCAATGACTAAAATTGATAAGTGCAGATGCAGTCAATATGCATATTACACGTTTTAAAGAAACGGAAATAAATACTCCTTGGCTATGCAGTGAGCAACACAGGTGGCATTCCCTCTCCAAACCCTCACTCTCCGTCCTCTGGAAGTACATACATTTGGATATTTTGGGGTATCTGTTTCTTACTCTCTGAACTCCCACTGCTTACATCTGAAACCCAGAAACCAAATAAATTTGGACCATGTGGTGTCCCTCACTTCCTGAACTTGGTATCTGACTCAGGAACTAAATAGATTGAGATACATGATATTTACATAAGCTTACTGTAACCACAGACCCTTAACTGGGAACTCCAAGCCGTGTGTGACACATGCAGCATGGAAGGAAAGGTTGAAAAGGAAAGGTTGGGAACTCTCTCTTCACTGGCATAATAAGTAAGCCCTAGCGATCAATGGTACAGAAAAAAATCTGATACTCATAGTGGCATCCGTATTTGTTTAAACTGACTTCTCTTGTTGAATTCTGAATCTCTTTCCAAAACAAATAGCATACTTTCTTCTTGTTCAGGAAGTAAAGTTCATTTTTATACCATTCATTAAACATTTAAACCATTCAATAAAAAAATAAACATCTTTATTGAGGTAAAATAAACCCTTCATACTTAAGGACATAGTATTTTTTCATGTCTTTAGAATAATAATAGCTAATATGTGAGTACTTTCAGTCTAGCAACCATTATTCTAAGAGCTTAATGCAAAATCCCTTGTTTAATCTTGTCAACAACCTTACAAAGTAGCCACTATAGATCCACAATACCTTATCCAAAACTCTTGGGCTCACTGGGTTTCCCAAATCACATTTATCAGATTTTAGTAAGATGGTACATATTACTGTACATAACACTCCAGCAGCGTCTGAGGGAGTGCATGCTTTAATCAAAACCATTAATATTTCTGCAGTGAAACATAGGACTAATTACACGAATTTGGATGAATAAAGAGTACAATAAATAGCCACATGTCAGTTCTGATCAGAGTTTGATGCCACGCGAGTATGCCTCAAACTGAAGAAAAAAACTTTCAGTTTTCAGAGTATTTGCGTTTCAGAAATGCAGACCCCTAATGATAAACTAGTATATTATCCCTATTTGCTAGATGAGGAAACGGAAGCACAAACAACTCATGTACTTTGTCCGCAATCACACATCTAGACCCTTAACTGCACTGACATACTGCTTCCGTGCTTACAGGTTAGGATTGGGGTTGGTGGAGGGCAAGTGACATTTTCACCATATAGTAGTCAAGGAACCTGGTATCCAGATTCAAGCAGAGCCCTGCTGATACGTAAGGCAGTGAGGTGACATCAATGCTTCTCACCCCCAGAGAACACGGAGGATGACTTGTTAGAAGATCAAAGCTTGGAGTTATACACAGCTGACCATGAACCAGAAAGATCCTGGACACACAGAGCACCTTGGAGAGGGCTGTGCTTGCTCTGAATTCCATGGAAAGGTCGGGATGAGAAAAATACAGAAAAATCCCAGGTGTAATCAGGTAAATCAGCTTCAGTAACCAGTGAGACTGATGAGTATGAACATGAGAACTGAGAAGACAATGAAGAGAAAAGTAACAACAAGAGCTGTTTTTCAAGCATATACTATATGCCAAATGCTGCACTAAGCACTTTGTATGCAATAGCACATTTTATCCATTCAACAACCTTTTGAGGGAGGAACCATTATTACTGCCATTTTACACAGGAGGAGGCTGAGGCCAAGCTCACACAGTACAGTTTATCAAAGGCAGAGCCCAAGGAGAGGAAGGAGCTGATAGGAGGGAAAGCACAGAGTTTAGAAGCTAGAACACTCCCCGAGGGAGACGAGAGGTTGTGAGCATCACAGATTTCTACAGGAGAAACGCATGGGCTCCACGGGCAAGGGTATCAAGGCTTACGCAATGAGAGCTAATTCCTATGAAGATACTTTTCAAATTATGTCTTCATGGGATAATGTCTTTGGCAGAGTAAATGAAAAGAGAATTTAAATACTAGATAAGCAGTCTTATTTGCTTTTTCACAAAGGAAGATGAGCAGATATGTAGCTGCCACTCTCCAACTTGGAGAAGACAATCAATGCCTCTGACAGGCTCAGTCTTCAAACAGCAAAGAAAAAATACAGCCATTTCCCACACAGAGATGAAGCTCCTACGGGCCAGTGTGGAGGAGGGAAGAGAAATAATCATGCAATTTTGTGATAATTTAATTAATTTAATTAACAGCGACAAAACACCCACAAATACACACTCACTGAGATCCGCACTACTGCCAGCTTCCCCGTCTTCAACATTGACCAAAATTGTAGATTCAGTGTGAATTACTAAAATGCACTTACCAAAGTAAGGCGATTTCCACTAGAGGGGAAAATATTAAAACTCCCTTTCTGAACAGGCCAAAGACAGAATACTGTTAACATTCCACGCAAAATCACACTTAACAACTGATGTTACAATGATCTGACAAGGACCGTCTCTGGAAAGAAGGGATTAAAAAGACAATATCTAGCTATTACAAACTATGGCCTAAGGTTGGGGTAGAGTCAAGTGTTCTAAAACATTCCCCACGTGAAGGCCATAGGGAAGCCTGAGGCTCCCCCTTCAGTGCCAGGGGTTCTGAGATGGAGGCCATAAGAAGAGTCCTTGTGACTAGGACAGTCCAAGTAGCTCACTCAAAGATGACGGCTGCAACCCCATTTTACTGACGAGGAAAAGGACGCTCTCAGAGGTTGATCACTTGTTCTAGGTCATGCCAACTATAGGAAGTGGAACTAGAAACGACACCGGGGTCTGTCCCCACAACCAGGGACTCTGACAGAAGAAGTTGGAGGGATTGCCAAAGGGTCTTCAACCTTCTCTGTCCCACCCCTCAACCCGAGCTGGGGTTCCACTTTACCTGTCCAGCTACTGATCAGACTGTTGCCTAAGAGTTTTTTTTGGAAAATGGTCTTACTCTGCAAATAACATGAACAACAAAGATGACAACTTTGACAACCACAGCCCCACTCCTGGGGCATACCTCAATTTGCAACTTCTTTCTCCCTGCCCCCGTGGAGGTGTGAGGTGTGGGCAGTGGTGACTGTGGAAGAGGATAAGATGTCACTGTGTGGGAAATGTTATACATACCTAACGCGTGATTTGGCAACAGAAAATAACAGATGAGTCATACAGCAGTCCTACATCAAAACAGTAAATCAAAAGCAAACAATGTGGGAAGGCAAATTCCTGTATTCTTACAGAGCCTGCATTCGGAGGACTCCCATCCTAAGGCCCTTAACCCGTAAATCAACAAATCCATCCCTTCTCGAAGAGGCAGTGAAAACCAATATTCCCGCCTCCACGCGGGGAAATGGAGATGAGGACAGCGTGTGCCATGCCAGTGGCATGAAGCCAACATGTCCAGTGCCCTGGAGACAGGAGGACGCTGAATGTCCTGTGATCCCACCTGCATGTTATCAGAGATTCCTGCAGACCAGTAAACATTTTAAAGGGTAAGGTTCACAGAGCTGTCCTATGGAGAGCTTAGAGACATCTCAAGTCATGTTCTCAAGCCAGGTCCCCAGGAGCCCTGGGTGCCTCAGAAGTACCTGAGGGTTCACCCCAGGGCCATCTGATCTTCCTCCTTCAACCTGAACAGTCTCTCTCTGTGTTTTATAGAGAGAGATCTAAGTAAAGTTTGGCTAAGAAATGAGGTGTTTAGCCCACCTTTATCATATCATACATGAGTCCCAGAGAGGAAGAGTAAGTTGTGCCCTGTGACATAGCTGCATAGCAGACAGACTCCAGCTGCCTGCTCAATGCCTGCCCCATTCGCCACCTGGTTGCAGGAAGGATTCTGCTTCCAAATAACTGAATAAATTCGAATGCTGTGTAATCTCATCACTGTAGTGGTAAGAACTGAAGGCACATCAGGCCCACTCAGGAGGCCTCCTAAACTTCTCTGGGAAAATCATAAGGGATTTAAAATGCCTGGAAAGCAACTGGCTGTGGTATGGCCCCTCCAAATTCCTAATGTCCAACTCTGTGGACTGAGATGGGCAACAGGTGGACAAATTATTATGCAAGGAAGGAACATCTGCTGACATCCACTTTGAAAAGGTTGTGGGCCAGGAAGTATGAAAGTGTTCTGGAGGACTTCTGGTCAAAGAGGGCAGATTGATCACATTTAGCTCTACTCTCTCCTAAAGCCCCACTAAAATAGCAGTAAATTTAATTTTACAAAGGCATGAACTATAAGAACAATGGGAATAAGAAAGGAGATGAGAGTGAACCCAAGATGTCAACAAAATTTTGGGTGCTGCTGGGGAGCAACTATACAAATGGTGAAAGACTTACAAACCTCAACCAGTGGGCAGTGTGGGGTAGGAGGTGGACTCAGACTGATGTGAGCCCCAAAGACCCAGGATTGCAGGCACAGGCTGCCCTTAAAAACAGAAGTATGCGCCGGGCTAAACATAGGAAGCTTGCTGGAACATCTGTATAAACTCACACCTCATACCCTTTGCCTCATCCCAGCAAAAGACTCCAGAAACCAAAGAGTTGCTTAAGAAAAGACATGGAATAATAGTATACTAGGTGACTCAGCTGTGAGTAATACTTAAATGGTCATAATGATACAAGCCCCCAGTACTTATTTAGTGAAAAATTGCCATGTAACTATGTTGGAAGGATGGATGGAGGAGTGTTGTGGGGAGGACCTATCAAAATATAAACCTTTAGTAAAACAGTAGTAGAGATCCAAGATGGCAGAGTAGATAAACACTGTGCCTGCGTCCTTCCGTGAACACATTAAAATTACAATTAAATTATAGAACAGTAAACCTGGAGAACCATCTGAAGTCTAGCTGAACAGAAGTTTTATTAACTAAGGATATAAAGAAGAAGCCACATTGAGACTGGTAGGAGGGTTGGAAATGTGAAACAGGCTGGCCCCAAACCTCTGTGTGGTGGCTGAGAATCAGGAGGGATATCTCGGCCAGAGGTTTCCCAGGAGAAGTGAGGGATGCCAATCCCCCACACCAGGCTCCCCAGCCCAGAGTACTGGTGCTGGGAAGAGGAACCCCAACAACATCTGGCTGTGAGAAACAGTGGGGATTCCGACCATCTTGGTGGGAAGGAAAGCTTCGGGAATCCCAGATGTCCTCTTAAAGGGCCCATGTATAGACTCACTCACTCGCAGGCACTCACCTTGGGCTCCAGCAGAGGAACGGTGACTCAGGAGGCATTGGAGACATACAGGGGTGCAGACTGAGGTGAGTGGTTTCGGGGGGGGGGAGAACTGGAGGACAGTCAGCAGTTTCCCTGTGTGCTGACTCACCGGGACCCCGCCCTACCCAAGTCCTCCAACACAAGAGGTACTTTCTCTGAAAGCAGCCAGCCCTACCTAGATTGCACTCTTTCTTAGAAAACTATTGGAGTCCTCAGGCCCCCAGCAGGTGGCGACTGGCACCAAACCGGAATTTACATTAACCTGCTGACCTCAACTCTTCCCACTCTAGTGACTCCCTGAGACCCTGCTTCACCCAACTTGCATACCGCACCAGGCTTTATCAGCGGCTGAACTTAAGGGTGCCAGCAGGTGGCAGCAGGCCTCAGGGTGTCCTGACTTTTTGTGGAGATACCCCAGGCCTGGTACTGGTGGCAGATGTCCTTGGTTCGTAGTGTGGCCTCTGCCACACACCTCCACGTTTAGCACAAGCAGCGAATAACAGTGGATCACTGTGTAGCTACTACCAGGCAGTCCCTGAACAGTCACAGGCAGTGGGTGACTTGGGCCTGCACCAGAGCCCTTCCCAAGAGGCTCCAGAACCAACACACTTGGAGGTTGGCTTCAGGCCACAGCAGAATACCATTAGCCCCATAGCAGCACACCCAAAGGGCGATCTGAAAAGGCACCAGAGCCCATTGGGGTGAATCCAACTCCGGGGGGTAAGCCCCCTGCACAGCAGCCCGTAAGTTATGAACATAGCCAAACCCCACAGCCAGTCAGCTTAAGGATCACCCCCACCCACTGATGTGCCAATAGCAATCAAGGCTCAACTATAACAGGTGGACACACACAACCCACACAAGGGACATTCCTGGAACACCCGGAGCAGGTGACCAGGGAGACTGTGCCACTGGGCCCCAAAGTACATCTATTACCTGAAGCCACCCAGCAAGACTGCTAGATGTAACAGATCTACCTAATAAATAGAAAAAACACAGAGAGGCAGCCAAAATGAGGAAACTAAGAAATGTGTCCCAAATGAAAGAACAGGAGAAAAATCCAGGAAAAGAACTAAATGAAATGGAGGCAAGCAACCTACCAGAGACAGAGTTCAAAACAATGGTTATAAGGATGCTCAAGGAATTTAGTGAGAACTTCAATAAAGAGATAGCAAGCATAAAAAAGGACATAGAAATCACAGAAAAGAACCAGTCAGAAGTGAAGACTATGATAACTGAAATGAAGAATGCACTAGGAGTCACCAGCAGACTAGATGAAGCAGAGGATTGAATCAGCAATTTGAAAGGTAAGGTAGTAGAAAACACCCCATTGGAACAGCACAAAGAAAAAAGAATCCAAAAAAATGAGGACAATTTAAGAGACCTCTGGAACATTCACATAATAGGGGTACCAGAAGGAGAAAAGAGAAAGCAAGGGACTGAGAATCTATTTGAGGAAATAATGACTGAAAACTTTCCTAACCTGGCAAAGGAAATAGACAGAAAGTGCACACAGTCCCAAACAGGATGAACCCAAACAGGCCCAAACTAAGACACATTATAATTAAAATGGCAAAGGTTAAAGACAAAGAGAGAATCCTAAAAGCAGTGAGAAAAGGCAACTATAATTCATAAAGGAGCTCCCATAAGACTGTCAGCTGATTTCTCAACAGAAACTTTGCAGGCCAGAAGGGATTGGCACAAAATATTCAAAGTGATCAAAAGCAAGGACCTACAACCAAGATTATTCTACCCAGCAAGGCCATCATTTAAAATTGAAGGACAGATAGGAGTTCATCACCACCAAGCCAGTATTACAAGGATTGTTAGAGGAACTTCTTTAAGATGGAAAAAATAAATAAAAAATATGAATAATAAAATCGCAATAACTACATACCTATCAACAATTGCTTCTGATGCAAGTGGATTAAATGCTTCAATCAAAAACATAGGGTGGCTGAATGGATAAGAAAACAAAACCCTTACATATGCTGCTACAAGAGACTCACTTCAGATTGAAAAGATACACACAGACAGAAAGTAAAGGGATGGGAAAAGTTATTTCATGAAAATGGAAACAAAACGAAACATAATAGCTGGAGTAGCAATACTTATATCAGGCAAAATAGACTTTAAACCAAAGGCTATAAGAAGAGATAATGAAGGATCCAGCAATCCCACTTCCTGGTATTTATCCAAAGAAACCCAAGAACGCTACTTCAAGGGGACATGTGCATCCATATGTTCATTGCAGCATTGTTTACAATGGCCAGATGTGGAGGCAGCCTGGGTGTCCATCATTGGCTGAGTGGATAAAGAGGAGGTGGTACATATATACAATGTTGCTCGGCCATGGAAAGGAAAGGATTCTTGCCATCTGCAGCGGCATGGATAGACCTGGAGGGTATTGTGCTAAGTGGAGTATGTCAGAGAGAGAAAGACAGATGCAATGTGATTTCGCTTATATGTGGAATCTAAGAACAAAATTAACAAACAAAACAGAAACAAACTCATAGATAGAGAGAATATTTTGATGGTTGCCAGGTGGAGAGGGGGGTTTGGGGGTGTGGGTAAAAAAAGAGGATGGGATTAAGAAGCACAAATTGGTTGTTACAAAGTAATTATGGGGATGTAGGGTATAGCATGAGGAATACTGTCAATAATACTATAATAACTATGTATGGTGTCAGGTGGGTACTAGACTAGTCAGGGAGATCACTTCTTAAATTATATAAATGTCCAACCACTATGCTGTACACCTGAACTTAATATAAAATAATACTGAATGTCAACTGTAATTGAAAAATTTAAAAAGGGGGGAAAAGGTGAAGGGGATTAAGAGGTCCAAATTACCAGGTATAAAACAAATAAGTCATGGGGATGTAATGTACAGCACGGGGAATATAGTCAATAATATTGTGATAGCTGGTACAGTGTCAAATGGTTGCTGGACTTATCATGGTGATCACTTCTTTAGGTATATAAATGTTGAATAATAATGGTGTACTCCTGAAACTAATATAATATTGTATGTTAGCTCTATTTTTAACAAAAATCTTTAAAAATAAAATGAATAAATAAACCTTTAACTTTCGTGGCAGGAAGTTATTAGATAATATAAAATGTTAAAAAAATCAAGAAATGGCAGAAAAAGCCAGTTATTTTAAATTATAGAACTAAATATCTGAAAAAATAGTGAAAAGTATTTTGGAAATATTTGCATGTGAGAGTAGTTGGACCCCCAAAAGAAAGGTTTGGACCCCAAAAGAAAGGTCAGGGCCTGGAAGCCACCAAGGGTAGGTGGTGCCCTCCACAGTACCTGGCCCTCAACAGATAGTTAAAGAATATCTGTGCACTTGAGATTATCTTGAAGACAGTCATCAGACCACTGACTGGACTTGTGATTACTCCCCATTTCATCAAATCTATGAGGCCATAAGATGTACCATTATTTATGTACTGGTAAGAAAGAAAAAACCAACTGACCAGTTTAACTATGACACAGTATCGACTTTAAGACACATCTCAACTCTAGAGATGTTAAAATTATGAAAATAGCGCCTATCTTAGAAGCGTGGATGTGGTAGGTTGACAGGATACTACCTGACTGTTTTGAGAAGGGGTGTCTGGAGCCATGGCACCACCTCTCTCCCCCTCCCCACAAGCCGCTCTCACCAGCATAATGGAAGGGGAGCCAGAATGCAGCACACATGATTTGGGAGAGCTGAGGAGTAGGTGGCTGCGTGACAAGGGATCCACAGGACAAGCCGGCCCAGGGCCATATCGACTTCCTGTGGCTCTGACTCAGTCTCTGTGGAAGGGGACTGGCCAAAGGGTGCAGGTCTCTGGCCACCCTTCTCCACTCACATGGTATGTGAGCCAGTGCCAAGCCCACGGCCTCTGTGGGGTGAGCCGTGGGTGTGCTGGGCCTTTGGGGACATTTGCCAAGAGCTCGCCTCCCTCACGAATGATGCCCGCACCTGCGCAATCCCTTGCTGTAGCGCAGGTCCTAAAAGCAGGAGTCGGTGCACAGGAAATGTCTGTGCAAAGAATGAACAAAGTCTTCTCCCTCGGAAAACAGCTTCCCGCCAGCCTCCTTCAAGGGAGTTGAAAAGGAATGCTGCACATTTGCAAATCAATAACTTACATGGGCTGTGCAGACAATAAAGTGCAATATGTGATCCTAGAGACCCATAATGGCTCAGTGTTCTAACATAATCCTGTCCTCTAAGAAGCAGACAGGAAAATGGCCAGGCCTCCTGGCTGGCCTAGCCAGTGTCACCCGAGGGCTGGTGATCTGTCTGCCTTCCTCCCTCCCTCCCTCCCTTCCTTGCTTCTTTCTTTCCTTCCTTCCTTCCTTCCTTCCTTCCTTCCTTCCTTCCTTCCTTCCTTCCTTCCTTCCTTCCTTCTTTTTCCCTCTTCCTCTTCTTTTTTTTTGCTGGAAAATCACAAGCTTCAGAGGTGAATGCTGCCAGGAGCCAATGACACTCGACATTTTCCCACTTCCCACTTTTCACAGCTATTTGCATAAGGGTTGTTAGGAAAATACCTGTACCAGAAGGGCAACAATTTAATGGAAAAAGCATTTCGATCACTCACTTTCAGCCAGAATTTCACACACTCAGAGGCACTTGACATTATCCTTGGAAACCAGAAGAGAAACAGCTGCCACACAGGCCACACCCTCAGGGCTTTCAGCCTTTTGATACAAGAGGAGTCGCAGTGCAGAGATTTGTTAGATTCTATGAAATCCAGGCCAGGACAGAAGCTGGGAGACCAGGTAATAAAACTGATCTCCATCCCCCTGGATCAGGCCCCTTCTCAACCCGCAGAGCTGATAAAAGGCCTGTGGCTGGCAAACTTAATTTTCCCCTGACTGGTCCACTCCCTTCTAATTACTCTCCGAGTCTGGCACTGCAGCACCAGCCCGGGGTGATGTAGAGATGACCTGAACTCCTGGGTCCCTGGGAACTAAGCCAGCTAGGGCTCTGGGAATCTAGGAATAAGCGATTATCAACCCACTTGCCCATCTGAAGGTTGGCTGGAGCACGCCTCTGCTTCCTGTCTACTCACTCCCGAGAGAGAGACAATCTTAGGAACCTCACTCACTCCCAGCAGAAAAGCAAAGGAACCCATTGCTTCATGAAGGGCAATCCCTGCTCAAACATGCGTACCTCAGTTCAGACAAAGTCACTGAAGAACCAGCCCCAGAGGGAGGCCCCCCATGCAAAGCAACCCACCAAATGAGCCAATATCTGACACATTTGGCTGTGGGTTCTAAATACAAGTGCAGAGGTTTTGCCTTTTACAAAGGCCAAATGGCATGCTGTTATGGGCAGTGGCTCAGCTGAGAGAAGTTTTTAGGAAGCTGTTGCTGTTGCATAAAAAAAAAAAAGCTGGTGGATTTTGTGCACTTGCAATGAAAATCAAAACTTGAACCTGGATGATGGGTTACCCGATGGCTTGGCATTCCTAAGTACACCAGCACCAACATGGAGATTCCCACACACACGCTTTAGCCCCACACACTCTTTACCGGATCTTGCCCCCAATTTGTTGGGCACATGGGTATAACTGCTGGCAACTTCCCTATTTGGACTGGGCTCCAAACGGTGCTTGATGAGCACGTAAGAGTCTGTTTGGGCCATTTGGCCTGCATCTGGGGTGTCTGAGCGGCAACTGTGATGCAGTTTGAACACAGGAGATGAACCTTCTTCCCTATCTCCCCGCTCAATGTACCTACAAGAGAGGGAGGACCTTCCACCCCCCACGAGGGCTGAGTGCAGGACAGAGAGGACTGGCAGTCTCTACCTCCATGAACTCAGACAGCCCAGGAGCCCCCATGGAGAAATACACCTATTTCAGGGACACAGGAAAGGGATATAAACGAGTATGAGACACAGGCCCTGTCTTAAAGGAACCTGAAGACCACTAGGAAGAAAGACAGGTGAAATAAGAAACAATAATACAATATAATAGCTGCTATAACAGAGCCACCTGAAATGTGCCAGGAAACGTACGAGGTCTTGGTTCATTGTCCATCGGGCTGGGGTCAGGGAAACCTCATTTAAACTGGCTCTTCAAGAACACGTAGGAAGCTGCCAATTGAAGCAAGACAGACATCAGAAACAGAGGAGCAAGAGGGAAAGGTGAATGGAGCTGGGGCTGGGCTGTGTGAAGGGCCGTCTGCTTCCTTCACTCAGCAGACCTCAGGAAGCTACTGACATGATTTAAGGAGCAGAGTGACAATTGGATCTGAGTTTTGAAAAAAATCACTTTCCAGATGGTAAGACAGGATCAGAGAGGCAATGACTAGAAAGAGGAACATCAGTTAGGAGGCTGCTGTTAAGGTTCCAAAGAATGAGGGCATGGACAAGGGCCACTGCTGTGGGGGAGGAAGGAGGGGCCGGAGCAAAAGGGCTTCAGGAGTGAGGTCCGCAAGGCTGCAGGCAGCATGTGAGCGAGGCCTGCCTGGGGCCAGCCTGGCATTGCTGCGGTTAAAAAGCCTGCCAACACACCTTTCTCTGCCATATTTTCTGAACTTACCTGCCCCTCAGATTCCCCTCTGCCAGAATCTGAGCAACCTTCTGGCTTCTAGCTCCACCTTTTATATCCTCTCCAGGTCATGCATCTCGCCCCTCCCCCCACGGCTTCCAAACCTCTCAGCCACCAACTGGCAAACACGGAGCCTCCCTGTCCTTCCCTGCACCTCCTTGGCCTCTAGGAGCAGAAACCGCAACAAGGAAATGGGGGTGTACTCCCCACTGGATCCCATGCATGGGCCCATTTTCAAATATAAACAACAAATAATTTACTAGAGGTGAGGTCACCCTCTGTGTCTACCTGCCCCAGCTGGTATCAGGAATTCGAGGATCCATCTGGTCTACTTTGTCCCCAAGTCCTGGCTGGCCCAATGGAGTAAGACAATGTTGGTCTTCCCAGAAACATTTTTGGTCCATTTTTCTGTGACCAGACAAATCTGGACATGAGATGATAATCCAAATTTCTTTGGTGAAGTCCAAAAGGAATGCATCTAGGGTAAGACCAAGAGAAATCACTGGGGCAGACGAGCCCCAGATGTTTTTCTAATGCATCTAATTCCTAATATCTAAGGCAGGAGTCACACTGGGCCTTGTGTGTGCTGTATAGCATTTATGTTTATAAGAGGGTTTCACAGTATATAATTGCATTGGATCCCCACCAGGACATGGGGGTGGTGGTGGTGGTTACAAAAGCCTAGGGGGAGAGCATGAGAATACAGATCTGTGACCATATGGCTGCATTGGAACCCTGCTCTGCCTTTCACTGCCTATCTGGCCTTGGACAAGTACTCTACTTCTTGGGCCTCAGTTTCTCCAGCTGGAAAATGGGACAAATACTAATGCCTGGCACCTAGTGAGCACTCTGTAAGTATTTATTAAAGAAAGAGCTCTAATTCAGAGGTGACTGAAACACTGTGCTGACGGGCTGAGGAACAGGCCTGATGGTGATTGACTGGAATGTGAGGCGGAAAACTAGAATACCGTGGCTCCTAGGCCATACTCTTCATGCCATGTCAAACCACTCTGGGAAATACCTATTCTTTGGCATGTCCCCACCACCCTGCCTTGGAAAGGGCCTTTACAGGGAAAATAATGTATATCATCATCCTACAGCCATAACCATTAGAGTAAAGTACATCTTTCTTTGAAATTTTGTATTGAGATAAAATGTATATAACATAAAATTCATCATTTAAACCATTTCAAAGGGTACAATTCAGTGTTTTTTAGTATATTTGCAATGTTGTACAACCAGTACCACTACCTGATCCCAGAATATCCACCACCCCAAAAAGAAACCCTGTACTTCCCAATTTCACTTCTTTCCCAGCTCATGGAAATCATTAATCTATTTTCTATCTCTATTCTGGATGTTTCATATAAATGGAATCATACAGTATGTGGTCCTTTGTGTCTGGCTTCTTTCACTTAGCATGTTTTCAAGGCTCATCCACGTCACAGCTGGTATCAGTACTTCATTCCTTTTTATGGCTGAACAGTCTTCCATTGTATGGCTGTACCACATTCTGTTGATCCATTCATAGCTGAGGGACTTTGGGGTTATTTCCACCTTTTGGCTATTGTGAGTTGTGCTTCTATTCACAAAACACTGGTGTACAAGTTTTTATGTGAACTTGGGTATACAGCTAGGAGTGGAATTGCTGGATCACATGGTAACTCTATGTTTAATCTTTTGATGCACTGCCAAAGTGTTTTCCACAGTGGTCGTTCCATTTTACAGTCTCACCAGCATTGTCTAAGGGTTTCAATTTCTCCACATCCTCACCAGGATTTGTAATTTCCCCTCCCCGCCAAATATATATACATACATATATATATATATATATATATATATATATATATATATATATATATATATATATATATTATTGCCAACCTAGTGGATATGAAATGGTATCTTACTGCAGTTTTGACTTGCATTTCCCTAATGACTAATGATCTTGAGCATTTTTTCACATGCAATACAACTTCATGCTCTTGATATGGAAATTGAGATAAAAAGTAAGAAGACTTGGGTCCCTTTTCTTAGGTGAAGAAGTGGGCCTGGTGTATATGGGCAAAGCTGACCTACACAGAGACATACAAATTACAGCAGGGAAACCTACCGTGTTTCCCCGAAAATAAGACCTAGCCGGACCATCAGCTCTAATGTGTCTTTTGGAGCAAAAATTAATATAAGACACGGTCTTATTTTAATATAAGACCAGGTTAATATAATATAATACCGGGTCTCATATTAATTTTGCTCAAAAGACACATTAGAGCTGATTGATGGTCCAGCTAGGTCTTATTTACGGGGAAACACAGTAATACCCAACAGACAGGTTCCTTTGGTAAGTGCCTAAGTGTGGGAAGCAAATGTGGTCGCAAGGTAAAGTGAGATTTGGGAAGGCTGCTCAGGCCCACAAGAGCTTTCAGATCCATCTGAAAAGCCCATCCTGCTTTGTTCCTTTTGCTGGATATTGGGTCACATGTGTTTCTGTGGGCCTTCTTGGCTGCCTCCACCTTTAGAGTGGCAGCCCAACTTGTCCACAGGTGTGAAGGTGGAATTAAGGAGGCTGTGAGATCCTAAGCTGGTAAAGCAACTGCAGGCCTAAGAAAAGCTGGGGAGCTAAGCATAAATGCCACATGACAGATCCATCTTGGAAGCTAAGGGAGCAGATGGCCTGCAATGCCAGCCAATGTCAGAGATGGGCACTTACTGAAGCGAAACCCTCCTGTGGTACTGGGGCAGCAAAGTGATCCCCGGTAGACTGGTGCATGAGCACTGCGAGAGTTTGAGCCATCTGCCAAAAGCAAAGGCAGAGTACACCTGGGCAACCACCTTTCCGAAAATAGATCACTGGCCACCATGGCAAAGGGTGGTTACCTCAAGTGTGAGTGTCCCCGGCCCAACATTGCCTCTTCTTTTCATTACTGTCTTCTAGCTATTTCATCTTTTTTTCAGGGCCTTCCCCAGAAATAGGAGAAGACAAAAACACCTGTGCATGCTCCCACAATCCTTGTGGAAAGGTATGATTGAGTGAGTCAGGCTGAAGCCAATGGATTCCTGCTCTAATACTATGTAATAAACTACTCCCAAAATGTGTGGCTTTAAAGCATAATTTGTTATTAGCTCTCATAGTTCTGTGGATTGACTAGACTCAGCTGCG
The DNA here is from genome assembly GCF_057876585.1 of Rhinolophus sinicus. NCBI lineage: Eukaryota > Metazoa > Chordata > Mammalia > Chiroptera > Rhinolophidae > Rhinolophus > Rhinolophus sinicus. The sequence continues at coordinate 49,177,642 of NC_142504.1, forward strand.
CAGTTTTTCCTTCGGATCAGATGTCAGCTGAGGCTTTAGTCATATGGAGGCTCTACTGGGCTGGATGTTCAAGACAGCCAGTTCACATGGCTGGGATTTGATGCTGGTTCTCAGCTGGAAGTTCAGCTAGGCATGTCCACTGAAGCACCTATACTGCAAAGGGCATGGGCTTCTTATAGCATGACAGCTGTGTTCCAAGAAGGAGACTATCAAGAGAGAATGTTCCAAGAAATTCAGGAAGAAGTTGCAAGGCCCCTAAGACCTAGCCTCAGATGTTACACAGAGTCACTTCTGCCATGTTCTCTTGGTGAAAAGGGAGTCACAGGGAACCCTTCCCAACTCTACGAGGCCAGTATTACCCTACCAGACAAAGATATCATAAGAAAAGAAAACTACAGATCAAATCCTTTATGAACATAATTGTAAAAATCCTCAACAAAATAATAGCAAATTCAGCAACATATAAAAAGAACTATACACCGTGAACAAGTGAAATTTATTGCAGGAATGCAAGGGTGGTTCAACATATGAAAGTCAATTCATGTAAGATTTTATAGAATAAAGGACAAAACCACATGATCATATCAATGTATGCAAAAAAGCATTTGGTGAAATCCAACACCCTGTTCATGATAAAAACACTCAGCAAACTAGGAATAAAAGGGAACTTCCTCAACTTGTTAAGGGTATTTATAAAAAGTCTACTTAATGGCAAAAGATTGAAAGCTTTCTTCCCAAGATCAGGAACAAGAAAAGGATGTCCACTGTTGCCAGTTCTATTCAATATTGTGTTGGAGTTTCTAGCCAGGGAAATTAGGCAAGAAAAAGCAATAAAAGGCATCCATATTGAAAAGGGAAAGTAAAACTCTATTTGCAGATACCATGATCATATATGTAGAAAATCCTAAAGAACACACACACACACACACACACACACACACACACACAACTATTAGAACTAACGAGTCAAGCAAGTTGCAAGATAAAAGAACAGTAACAAGAATGAACAATCTGAAAATGAAATTAAAAAAAAACAATTCCATTTGCAATAGCATCAAAAAAATTTTCTTAAAATAATTTAGCCAGATAGGTGCAAACCTTGTACACTGAAAACTACAAGCATAGTTGACAGAAATTAAGATCTAGTGTTAAGATCTTAAAGACATCCTGTGTTTGTGTACAGGAAAACTTAAAATTGTAAAAACAGTCATACTTCCCAAACTGATCTATAGATTTAATACAATACCTTTAAGAATTCCAGCTGCCGGGCGGCCAGATGGCTCAGTTGGTTAGAGCGCGAGCTCATAACACCAAGTTTGCCAGTTCAATTCCCGCATGGGATGGTGGGCTGTGTCCCCCGCAACTAGATTGAAAACAGTGACTGGGCTTGGAACTGAGTTGTGCCCTCCACAATTAGATTGAAGGACAACGACTTGACTTGGAGCTGATGGGCCCTGGAAAAACACACTGCTCCCCAACATTCCCCAATTAAAAAAAAAAGAATTCCAGCTGTCTTTTTTGCAAAAATTGATCTAACATTCTGATCTAAAACTGATATAAAATTCATAGGGAAATTCAAGGGGCCCATATTGTTTCAAGTTGAAATAATCTTACAAAAGAACAAAGTTGGGGGCTCATATTTCCTGATTTCAAACTTACTATGAAGCTACAATAATCAAGACAGTGTGGAACAGGCATAAGGATAGAGATATAGGTCAATGGGATAGAATTGAAAGTCCAGAAATAAACCCTTATATTCATGGTCAATTGATTTTCAACAGAGTTCCAAGACAATTCAGAGGGAGAAAGAATAGTCTTTTCAACAAATGATACTAAGACCGTGGGATAGGCACATGAAAAAGAATGAATTTGGGCCCCTACTTCACACCATTACAAAAAGTAACTCAAAATGGATCCGAGATCTAAATGTAGGAGCTAAAACTATAAAACTCTTAAAACATAGGAGTCAATCTTTGTGACCTTAGATTAGACAATGGTTTCTTAGATATGACACCAAAAGCACAAGCAACAAAAGAAATAATTGATAAACAGGACATAATAAATATTAAAAGCTTTTCTGCTTCAAAGGAAACCATCAAGAAAGCAAAGAGACAACTTACAAAATGTGGAAAATATTTGCAAATCATGTATCTGATAAGGGACTTATATCTAGAACATATTTAAAAAAAACTCTTACAACTTAAGAAAAATGTTTAAATAACCTGATTAAAAGTTGGGCAAAGAATTTTAAAACTTTTCTCCAAAAAAGATTGTCAATATGTGCCAATAGAGACACTAAAAGATGCTCAACATTATTAGTCATCAGGGAAATGCAAATCAAAACCACAATGTGACACCGCTTCACACCCACTAGCATGGCTATAATAAAAAAGATGGACAATAACAAATGTTGGCAAGGATGTGGAGAAATTGGAACCCTCATACATTGCTACGGGAAGATAAAATGATGCAGCTGCTTTGGAAAATATTTTGGCAGTTCCTCAAAAAAGTTAAGCATAGAAATACCATATAATTCAGTAATTCCACTTGTAGATATATATCCAAGAGAATTGAAAAAAATGTCCACACAAAAACTTGTGGCACACAAATGCTCATAGCAGCACAATTCACAGTAGTCAAAAGGTAGAAATAAACAAATGTCAACTAATGAATGGATAAACAGAATGTGTGGTCTATTCATACAATGGAATATTATTAAGTCATAAAAAGGAATGAAGTAATGATTCATGCTACAACATGGATGAATTTTTAACACATTGTGCTAAATGAAAGAAGCCGGACATAAAAGGCCACATGTTGTATGATTCTATGTATCTGAAATGTCTAGAATAGGTAAGTCCATAGAGACAGAAAGTAGATGAGTGGTTGCCAGCAACTGGGGGTGAGGGGGAGGGAACGGTGGGATTACTAACGGGTATGAAGTTTCTTTTGGGGATAATAACAATGCTCTGGAATTAGGTAGTGGTGTAGTTTGCACAATTTTGTGACTATGTCAAAAATATGGAATTATACACTTTAAAGGGGTGAATTTTTTGGTAAATGAATTATATCTCAATAAAGCTATTATTAAAACATACACACATTTTCCCTCCCTCCCTCCCTCCCTCCCTCCCTCCCTCCCTCCCTCCCTCCCTCCCTCCCTCCCTCCCTCCCTCTGTCGCTCTCATCCCAGAGTCAGCCAAGTATCACACAGAGGAGACTACATTGGAAGGAATGCTCACTGCAAAGCCTTCTTTGCAGACAGTTATCACATGCTCTCCAACTTGCTACTCTTTGTGGAAGTAGCTGAGGAAGACCTGACTTGTAAAATGTGGTTTAGCCTGACAGTGAGAGTAATCTTGGCAGAGTAGAAAGCATGTGGGTAGTAGAGATGGGAAGATCCAGGTTCAAATCCTGGCTCTGCCACTTTTTAGCTGTGTGAGCTCAAGCGAGGTACTTAATTTTTCCCTGTCCCAATTTGCTCAGCTCTTTCAAGGTAATAGGATTAAAAGGCTAATACTACATGTGAAGTGCCAGGTAAATAAATAAGAGTTGTTCAGTAAATGGTAGCTCTAATTCTTAGCTTTGTGTTGTCAGCATAATTATTAATACTAGTGGTCCTGCCAGCATTCAGTAACACCTACAATGTGGCTTGGGAATTATCTGGGAATTCTATTTTCCTAGCTACTTTGGTCCTCCAGTCTAGATCAAAGAGTCACAGAAATTTTGAGCTTTAAGATTTCATAAAAATCATGTGATCCATATATAAATGACAGACATGATAAATTACCTTAATATATACAGAGCTCTTACAAATCAATGAAAAAAAGATTGAGACCAATAGAAAACTAAGCAAAAACCATGAAAAGGCAACCCATACAAGAACGTACAAATATTCACCCTCATTAGTAATCATGCCAATTAAAAGATAATATTTGAACTTACTAAATCATCAAATATTTGAAAATCTTTAGTGAGGTATTGGCCGAAGTTCAGAAAACAGCCACTCTCATACATTCCTGATGGAGTGTTAATTGGTACAATACTTCTAGAGGGCAATTTAGCAATGAGTATCAAAAGCCTCAAAAATAACCTTCCTCTTCTAAATGTTTATACTATGGAAATAATCACGAACATGTGTAAAAATTCAGCTACAAGGATACTCATTTATTGATTGCAATATTATTTTTAATAATGAAAAACGAAAAACAACCAATATATTCAATGACAGGGAATTGGTTAAATAAATTATGGAACACATATACAACAGAAAAGTTAATAACTTGGAAAGATGCTCACTGTAATCAAAATAATACAAAATTATCTCACTTTGGTAAATTATTTTTTAAAAAGGTCAGCACTGGTTAATTCTAGGTGACAGGATTATAGGCCAATTTTTTTTTTTCCTGCTTTTGTTGATATGTCTTTTCTACAGTGATCATTTTTGTATTACAAAATTTTTTAAAATACATTTGCTCATGTATTTATCTTAAAATGTACTCACGGAGGCCCAAAGCCTCCACAAATGCCTGCTCAGTGCGCCCAGCCTAGAGCACACTGCTGTCAGCTCCCTGGATAGCCACTCTTCCACCTTCAAGCCCCTTCCTCCTCTAGATGAGAGTGTCCTCAGAGCCAGGTCACTGCTTTCTGCTTGGCTCTAAATCCCCCCTCCTCTGTCTTAATTATCACACCAGGGAATTACATGGCCTCTCAGCACCTCCATTCCCCCATCTGCAGCCTGAAGAGGTAATGCCTGCCTCCTCTCCAACTCCCAGAACCCAGCACTCTGACAAATAGAAACTTTCCACACAAGCTGGTGTGATTCCACTTCCCTGCCAATGAAGTGGCAGAAGGCTCCATGACAACACCAGGACTGGCCATCGGCTGGCCCCACATGGTCACATGCAGGTGGGAGCAGAAGGGTCCTGGCAGGGAGAAAGAAGCTCCAGAAGATCCCTCTGACCCACCTGAGACACGCCACAAATTTTTAAAGGGCAACAGGGCAAGGCTGGTTGTCCTCCAAAATCTTCACCAAGACATCAAAAGAGCAGGGCTAGGAGCCCACTGGGACATGCGCAGCCTCCAGCCCTTTTGGAGGCATGAATGGGGTTGTGAGCTTGATTTCAGGATCCCTCCCTCCTCCTCAAAGTGCTGTATGTACATTGTCCTCCTAAGTGAGCACAGATGATGGCTCCCTGAGGATGTTCAGGCCCCAGGATGACAAGGGGTGCTCTGGAGTCTGGGGTCACTTCTCCCACCCCAACACTTCCATCGAAACTTACAGGAAGCTCAAACCCAACCGCTTGCCCCTACCCACGCTCAACCCTTTAAATAGAGTCACCCTGATGGTGGAGGCAAATTCACACACACTGTTTCACATTCTGAAGCTACACCAAGAGCTTTCAGTGTTTCTTAAACTTTCTTGTTTTATCTTAAAAATTAATGTAAATTTGCTTCACACTCTATTTTTGCTCTATTATATTTCATTAATTCTAAGCTGTATCCCCCTGCCACCCTCCCCCACACACACACACACATTGTAACATCTTAAAAATCAGGATGGAGTCTTAGACTCAAAAGTGGCTGTAGTTTAATTGGCAGGATTTTTTTTCCCTATGAAATGTAACAATAAAAAATTAATACTTTCCACTAGAAAGAACGCTTGGAGTAGAACCGATATTCTGAACGATGTACCAGGTTTGCACACTGCCAGCTCCCTGCTTAGGGGCCCAGTTTAAGGGCCATTTCTAGATGCTGTTTCCTTAGGAGCTGTTAAGGCCAGTGGCATCCAGAACACAGCGTGACAAGGCACTGTGTCTCCTTCTGAACAATGTCCCCAGTCTCCCCTTCTTAGCGGCAATGAAAGGAAACATTTACTAAGCATTTACTGTGGGCTGTGCATTGAGCTAAGTGTTGTCTGTTCCCTTCATTTACTGTTCCCAGCAACCCTATGGGGTACCTGTGATTATCCCATTTAATAGATGGGCAAAACGAGGCTCTGAGTGGTGATGTGACTTTCCCAGGACGGCACTGAACCCAGGCCGACTCAAGAGGCCTAGCACTGACCCCTGCGCCTCTCGATGAGTAGGCACAGAACAACCACGGGACTTCTGCTGTCAAACAGTCCAGACCCCCTCCGTTCACTGAGTGGGATCCATGACCCAAGCAGCCTGTTTGGAAGTAGGGCCCTTCTCAGGAGCTCTCCAGTGTAGGGTGAACTGGAAAACCAGACAAAGTCAGAGCCCAGAGAGAATGAAAGGTCGTATCAAAAGAGACAGAAAACAGGTCTCTGTCCCCAAGACACTTCAGTTTTTACCCCTTCCTACTGCCCCCTTCCTTTTAACCCATTTCTTCATTTTGGAAGGTAAGCTTCCAAACTCACCTTCCCACAATACCTCCCTCCCTTTGTTCTCAAATTCTGGCCCATTTTTTGCTCCTTCTACAATTTATGCACAACCCAGCAGTTAAACTGCGGAAACCACCTGATTTCTTAGACCTTTCCCCTCTGCCAGGCAATGATAACAGCTGCCATTTCCTGACTATTAACAGAGCGCCAGCTCGAGTCAGCACTAACCCTCCCTAGGACCAACACTGCTGTCAAAATGAGCAAGCTGAGGCACAGAGAGGGGAGGTAATTTGTCCAAAGTCACACAGTGAGCAGGTAGTGGGGTCAAGATGTTAGCTAAGATTTGAGTGCAAAGCCTGTGTTTTTCCTTCTCCTCGAACAAGCTCCTCTCCTATCAGTTATATTCAGGGATGAGATGCAAAGGTGGCTTCTTCAGCTAGCATAAGACATTATCTGTCTCTCTATCTCTATCTCTGTCTCCAGGTAAAAAGCCTGTCATGTCAGCAAATCCTGTCAACAGGGTTAAATTTTAAAGTGGCCCCACTACCCAGGCTTCTCCCCAGCTTTGCACCCCAACCCAGGGAGAACACTTCCTCAAAGGAGATTTAAAAGTGTCATGAACCCTAACATCAAAATTCAACTCTTAAAGCAGCACACACATTCCCTGTTTGCTTGGATCGCATTCCATATAGCTCACTCCATGGTTGTATCTGGGCACATGCATGTCTCCCCCATGGGCACTTTCTTTAAACAAACACTTTTTTTTTTAAAGTGGGCAGGGGGCATGTCTTTGAGGAGGAGCTCAGGAAAGCCACAGAACCCCTCCCCAGAAAGTGTGCACCCTCAACATATACCCTGACGCCTCCATGAGTCTTCATGCAATTGGAGGGTTTCAGCCATCACACGAGTCACTATTCTGAGTCCCTCCCACAGCGCAGCAGGGGGCTCTGTGCACAGTTAGTGCTAAATAATTTTATTAAGGAAAAATGCCACCACTTCTTTCTCCTCCTTCTTCCACCACCATCTTTGGTCAGAAAGGATGTAGCTGTTCACTTTATGACACTTTCAATGAGGCACTTCCACGTTTCTCCCCCCTAAGCTTCCCGTTCCATCCTCCCTTGTTCTCGGTGAAGGTCCACCACTTGTTCCAGGCCCTGAGCCTTTGAACCATCCACACCCTACCCCAGAGGCCTGCCTGCTGTGGTCTGAACATCTGTGTTCCTCCAAGTTCACACGCTGCCATCCTGACACCCAGGGCGATGGTGCAGGCGGTAAGGCCTCTGGGAAGTGATTTGTAGGAGCCCTCAGCTCAAGATTGGGGCTCTTATGAAAGAGAGCCCACAGAGACCCAGCCCCTTCTGCCACGTGAGGACACGAGGAGAAGTCTGTAACCCTAAGAGGAGCCTCACCAGAACCTGACCACGCTGGTGCCCTGATCTCAGACTTGCGGCCTCCAGACTGTGGGAAACACGTCTGTCGGTTAAAAGCCACCCAGTCTGTAGTGTTGTCACAGCAGCCCGAGGGGACTCAGACCCTGCCTGTTCCTCTTCTCTCCCTGACATATTTGGCTGGCTGTCTGCACTGGGGACTTTACAGTCCTACCCTTCTCTGAGAGATGAAGCTCACCAGGCCTTGCCCCTGCAACTGCCCATGGTTGCCCTGCTTTCTGGCAGAGGGAGACCCAGTTCCAGAAATCCTGACCCAGTTAGTTCCAACCTCCGCACCGGCCTCTACCCAGCAAGTGCTTCCCCTTGCCCAGACGTGCAGTCGGGCCTCTCAGAAGCTCAGCCCCAGCAGGGCTCCTCTGGATAGTAAAGCACCCTAGTGCAAGTCACAAAAAGGTGACCCCTCTGGGCAGATGCAGCCCAAAGGGTGCCCAGCTCCTCTGACCCTTGGGCTGGCACACCTGATCAGGGCACTCCTGCACAGAATTCCTGGCAGCTCTGACTGGAGGCAGCTGAGCTGAGTTACCTCAAAAGAGCTGAGGAATAATCCCAGACAAACCCATTCTCCAGGCCTCGACCTGATTCCATCTGACACCCATGACCCTAGCAGCACTATGCACAGCGTCCAAAAGGAGCAGAGAGCCCAAGAGTCCTCAGTGGAAAAAAATGTGGTGTAGACACACAATGGAATATTATTTAGACATGAAAGGAAATTCTGATACATGCTACAAGATGGATGAAATAAGCCAGCCACAAAAGGACAAGTAACTGTATGATTCCACTTATCTGAGGTTCCTAGAATAGACAAATTCATAGAGACAGAAGGTAGAGTAGAGGTTACCAGGGCTGAGATGAGAGAGGAATGGGGTTATTGCTTAATGAGTAGTTTCTGTTTGGGATGACGGAAAACTTCTGGAAATAGATAGTTGTACAATACTGTGCCACTGAATTGAATACTTTAAAACAATTAAAATAGTAAATTTTATGTCATGTATATTTTTAAAAGTTCAAAAATTAAATGTTCTCTATATTATGACTTAAAAAAAAGAAAAATAGCCGCACCTGCCTTTACCTCATTTTGAAAAGATATGAAGATTTATACTTCCCCTAAGAGCTGGACACACCCAGAACATTACCTCAAACCTAATTCCCAGGTGACAACCTCTCCATAGGGGCCTACCACCTTTGAATACGTGGCAATTTATGACTCCGCTTGATGAAAGGTGACACATAAATATAAGCATCCCCTTTTTCCTGCCCATTCCCTCCACCCAGACTCTGTACCCATAGGCAGCTGGTTTCTTCAGCAAGGCAGTAGCAGCCAGGCACATTCTGGGTAGGCATAAACTGCCATCCTGTTATAAATCCTTCCCCACAAAGCACTGGAGATTGGTGCTCTTCCTGTGCCAAGAAGTCTTTTTCTGACCATCTGTAATCCATTCAAAGGCAATCGGCAGGAAATGGCGGCAAGAAAAACCCCTGCACAACTCAACTGGTGGGACCACCTCTCCTCTCCTCATGGCCAGAAACAGGAAGTCGGCCTTTCTCAGGACACAGTACATCTGAGGCAGTTCTGAAAGCTGCTGGGCATCTGTCAGGGGCTAAATAGGCTCGAGACAGATGCTCGCAAAATTTGGTAAGAAACGCGTGTTGTATTGAGTTTTTAAATTAGCTCTGAAGAAAACTCATTTGAAAAACCAAAACAAACCACAGGCCCTAAGAGGGAAAAAAAAAACATTATATGAAAACTAACCTCAAAAATGCTTTCTTCTGATTTCTATGGACAATTAGACCACGATTTCAAGTAGTTCAAATCCTGCTTATTATGGCTCCCCCTCCAATCTGGTATTGTCAGCTGCTTCTTCCTCATAGTGACAGCTTCATTTTTTGGCACTAAAAGCTGAAGCCCTATGAGCCCTCAAAGGTGACCTGGAGGTGGCCCATACAGGCTCGCAGGAGCTGATGGTTAAATTTTCAGAAATTTGGTGAGCCAATTAGTAAATTATTGAAAATTATTTGACATAAGTTAAAATTAAATGTGTTATATTTTTTAAAAAAGAATAAACACTCGAAACTTGTCACTTCCTATTTATCTTGCCACATTTTACTATTATCTATGCTTTGAGCAGGGGTTAACAGCTATTTTTAGAAAGGGAAAGGTAGTAAATATTTTAGGTTTTGAGTGTCTTTGTCTCAGCCACTCCACTCTGCCATTGTGATGCAAACGTAAAAGTGTCACTGCAGGGACACTACGTAAATGAATGAATGTGGCTGTGTTCCAATAAAACTTTATTTACAAAAACAGGTGACAGGCTGGATTTCAAGGATGGGCCAGTTTGCTGACTGCTGTTTTTGAAGTCATTTACATCCACTGTATCTGTATGGTGGAAATCCTATATAACAGTGTTCTAATATACATCTCGTCCCAACTCTGAGTTCAGCAATAGCATATGGACAGCTTGAAATGTGGTGGTAAGAGAGTCTGTATCACAGAAATCACCAAATGCTACAAATCAGGGATAGATTTATTATTATTTTTGATTATCTAGATTTAGAACGTGATAGAAAAAATTTTAGCAATGCAGTTTTAAAAGAGTTTCATTTCTACAGGCGTATTGTGAATATACAAAAAAATGAGGACATATTCTCTTGATACTTAAAAACTATCATCCAATTCAGCAAGGAAGTCATTCTTGTCACCAACAATCGAGCGAAGATTCTAACATACCTCTTTGTTCTTTCACTTTCATCTTACTCACTGACTTAAATGAAAATATCAACCAACACTTATGTCAGATCAACACTTGTTTGTCAATTTCAATCTTAGGTTGGCTGGGAATAGAATTTGGCAAAATTCAACAAAGGCATTCTGCGAGAATCCATTGACTATATGACATTTTACAATAAGGAGTATTAAATATTTTATTATTTTTAAATTGTATGCTAAACAGCCTTTTTAACAGTATAATGTATAATAAACATATATATGTGCAAATTTATATAGAGAGCAAGTTGTTGAACATTCACTAGCATAACATTGATTGTGATAGAATAATTACAGATTAATTGGGCAGCAAGACATAAAAATGTATGTGTGTGTGACAGAGACAAAGAAAAAAATAACCCTACCCCCAGTACACTGAACAGACAGCAAAACACATACAAACATTATCAAACAAAAAAGGAGCCTGTTTCCTGAAAATACTACTTCATTAAAAAAAATGAGTCGTCTCGGGTATCAAGTAGGTGTACAACTGGAATAAATTATGAACTGTTTCTCTTCAATATTAATGGCAGATCCAGGACTCATCCTAACTCCTTTTTCCAAAAGCGACTTTCTGTAGAACTCACAACCCTCACTAGGCCATATGTTGTTCTCTCTCTGTAGAATGTCCAGTGTCAAATCCTAGCCATCCGTGATAAAGCTTGCTGGCTTGCATTCATTCATTCATTCATTCATTCATTCATTCATTCATTCTTCAAAAATTAACTTGTTTCCACTGATACACCTTTCACAGTGCTCCAGATAAAACCACAAACCAAAGAGCCCCTGCCCTCAGGTCAAAGGTCTTGCAGATGGCAAATGAAATCTCTCCCTCCCCTGGGCCCTGGGGCACTCAAGCCACAGTTCACTCTCTAGGCGGCATCAGCTTCTAACCTGCTGCTGGGAGAGTTCCTGGGTTCCGGGAGGGCAGGGGCCAGGGCTACATCACCTCTACATCCAGCACATAGCCCATTCCAGTGCCAGGGTGTGTGTGTGTGTGTGTGTGTGTGTGTCCACTTTCTAGTGAATCGTGATTCAGGAAGCACTGTTCTAGCTTCATGACCCGCAGACAGCATCACTCATCCGGGTTTGTAATTGAACTCCAGCAGTTCACCGAATCCAGCCAGGCTAACTGCAGGGCCCCAGCTGGAAGGTGGAAGAAGGATTATTTTAAGTGTAATTATCTTCTTCCTTTCCCAAATTAAAGAAGAGGGTCGCTTGAATGTGTGGGAAAATGTTTCTTAATGTTTTTAAACTCACGTTCTACCAACCAAGATGTGGTGACACTTTATTTCTGAGGTTGAACTACAAAGCTCCTTCTATCTACCTAGATTTCCCATTATGAGTTTTCACACTATACACACATCTTACTGAAAAGTGCCCAGTTCTTGCCTTTGCCCCTCCTTGGCTTAAATCATGGGGGTTCAGCTCCTTGATTAGAGGGAAAAACTTTACTCTGCCTTTTAAGAGGAACTTAACAGTTGATCCCTGTTGATGAGAAAGAGGTCTTCTTTACAGATGAATGTCAGCCAATAAACGCAGATCAGAATGACAGAATTTGAAAACGACCATTCTACAACCCCACCAAAATAACTGACCCAGGCAAGGATCAAAAGGTGCCAAGACGATTCCATGAAATTTGTTGTTGCACAACAAGGTATTCACCTGGTACCAAAGCATCACCCACAGAATGCCAGGCTAATTGCCGAAGGAAAACATATCTGCAATGGAGAGCGGTCACCCCCTGACCAAGTGATCAATACCTAACGATGGAGTGCCCGGATGTCACGCGCCCCTGATGAGAAGCATAAGGAAGTGCTCAGAATCCCTGGGGACAGCGTGCTTGTTAAAATGTCGCGTCTGAATCTGAGACTGTAGCTCTAACTTCCAGTATGGGGGACAAACGGCATAGAAAAAGAGGGTAAGTGACACCATGAGGAACTGATTAGACAGGTCAGAATGTGAAGCATTTTACACACACACACACACACACACACACACACAGAAATATATGTATACATACATACACACATTCAGAAGGCACTGTTCTAGATTAAAACTGACTAACGAGACATAACAACCAAAATGCAATGCACGAACCTTGATAGGATCCTGGTTATATGTATTTTAGAGAGCAGCTATGAAAAAAGCATTTATAAACTTTTGGGGGGATGGACAATATGGGAAATTTGAATAGGAACTAGATATTACATGCTATTAAGGGACTGCTATTAGTTTCTGAAGTATTAGGGTGGTGCAAAAGTAACTGCGGTTTTTGCAATTATTTTTAACTTTTTAAACCGCAGTTACTTTTGCACCAACCTAATATGATCCTGGTATTATGATTATGTAGGAGAATGCTTTTATTTTTAGGAAATGCATGCTGAAGTATTTAGAGGCAAAGTGTCAGGCTGTCTGCGACTTACTTCCAAATGGTTCATACATACATATTTATATAAGATGAGGCTCTGAGAACTTTAATAGCTCAAGGTTATACAATTAAGATGTGTCAAAATGATAAATATTTAAAGGTGAACTGTCACGATGTCTACAACCTAGTTTCAAATGGTATAAAACATATATCGTTATAAGAAGGCAAATAAGATGAAATGTGGACTAATTTTTAACTCTAAGAGGTACATACGTGAATGACCATGGTACTATTATTTCAACTTTTTTACACATTCGAAAACTTTTACAATTAACATTAAGATGGAGGGGCAAAAAAGAAAATCTGAACTGAAACTTTAGGCTGCTCAAAGGTGTCTGTGGCTCTGGGCCTCAACGGTGGCACTTTTCCACGGACTTTTCATTGCTAACGGAGGAACCGGTGGAGGGTCCCGAGCTGGGCCTGTTTGCCTTGTGGCTGCAAATATCACCTGAGCAGAAACTTTAGGAGTCCTGCCAGTTCTTGGAATCTCAACAACTCTCAAATATCAGGTGATAAATCAAAGAAACGCATAGGTCATTTCCAGACTGCTTTTAAAAATGAAAATACTTATAAATGTAGAGTTGTTTAAAGGATATAGAGTTTCAGTTTTACATGATGAAAAGAATTCTGGGGACTGGCTGTACAACAATGAGAATGTGCTTCACACGGTTGAACTGTACCTCTAAAAATGGCTAAGACGGTATTTATGTGATTTGTATTTTACCATAATCGAAAAAGAAAAAAGAAATTAAAATACAGGTATAGCAAGACATGTACCTGGAAAACAAATTGGATGCCTAGACAAACCGTAATACTCCACTGGTTGAAAATAACTCAGGAAAGAAAGAGGGAAGATATGGTCCCTCATGTCCACTTCTACAAGATTACAAAGCAGTTGTGAAAATAAGACACCAGGTAAACAACGGATTGCTTCTGTAGACAATGAAATGGCCATGAAGGGTAACATTTAGGGGCCAAAGTGCGTGGTGGTACAGCCAGCAGTACGGGGTCCAGAGGAGGTCAGGGTGTGCAGCCTGAGAGGCTGGGGAAGGCTTCCTCAGAGAGAGAATGTGGCCTGGGCCCTGCAGAAGGAGAAGCATTCCTGTGCGGGGAAGGAACTAGAAGCACAGGACCCCCACAGAGGCAAAGACTGGGACAGGGAAAGAACATGGTTCGTCCAAAAGGCTGTCAGAGGCAAACCACCTGTCAGGATTTGAAAGGACTGAGGCATGGCGGGCCTGGAACACTGTATTAACTGTGGTGGATGGGGAAGGGATGAAAGGGTTTCACTCGAGGAACAACCTGATCAAATGTAACTTTTCGGGAGATTGATTTTGAAGTGGGATGTGGGGAAGATGGAGACAGGGAGGCAAAATAAGCAGCTCTTATAAAACTCTAGGTAGGCTGTGAGGTAGGCCAGGCTGGGGTGGGGGCTGAGGAAGTGGAAAGAAATGGAGAGGTGCAGAAAGTGCTCTGAAGACAGAGCGGGAGGGTAGGAGGGAGGGAGAGCCTGCCTAACGACAGTGGATAATGGAAGATGCACAGGGCTCTGGGGTGCAGTAAGGACACTCACAGGGGGCTGTCAGCCTGAGGGCTGAGCCAAGCACGCTGTGGAGACGAGGTCGCACTGGAGGTAGAAGTGCCAGAATCACCACACAGAGGAATGCCCTAGGTGTGAGCAAGAGGAAGGGTGAGCTGACAGAGCAAACTGGAGGGAGGAGCTGGCAGAAGAGGCCTTAAAGGTAGGTGTCAGCAAAACTTTGGTAAAGAAAACATGGTTTTCAAAAAGCTCTAGGGCAGGGGAGTCCAGATGGCTCAGTTGGTTAGAGCCTGAGCTCTGAACAACAGGGTTGCCAGTTTGATTCCCACATGGGCCAGTGAGCTGCGCCGTCCACAACTAGATGGAAGACAACGAGCAGCCGCTGACTTTCCAGAGGGGCAGCTGGATGGCTCAGTTGGTTAGAGCGCGAGCTCTCAACAACAAGATTGCCGATTCAATTCCTGCATGGGATGGTGGGCTGCTCCCCCTGCAACTAAAGATTGAAAATGGCAACTGGACGTGGAGCTGACCTGCGCCCTCCACAACTAGATTGAAGGACAATGACTTGGAGCTGAAGAGAAACACACCGTTCCCTAATAAAGTCCTGGAAATACACACTGTTCCCCTTTCCCAACAAAATCTTAAAAAAAAAAAAAAAAAAAAAAGCTCTAGGGCAGTCTACTATTTAACAAAAACCCCAATAATAGTTCGGCCCCTAATCAAAAGCTGGATTATTATATATAGGATTTGCATAAAACAGGGTAGATCTCTATTTTCAATTGTCTTCTGCCATTAAGTGTTTGGTCTGAGCCTCTGAAAGTGGCAGATCCCGTTTCTGTCAAGGATTTTGAGGTCAAGGTCAAGGTTGTAGCTCAAGGGAGCAGAAGCCTCAGCTAACAGGGCTGTCACGGGTGGGTAGCCAAAGGGGGCCAATCTCACCCAAACATGAGCAGTTTCACTTTCCTCGTGTTTCCTTTCTTCCTGCCAGTCGGGACAGATTCTGCCATGTGTGAAAGGTGCCCCAGCCCACAAGCTCTTGGCCCTTACCAGAAGGATCAAAATACCAGCCAGCAGACCAAGCGGTCTGGGGTCTATCAAAGAAACCCCACACTGATGAGGCCACTGAGTAGGTGAAGGGACAGCGCTGAAGAGGAAACACATGTCAAGGGCTCCCCTGGTCTCTGAAACCACTGGGGAGGGAGGAAGGGGGTGGGGAGAGAGAGAGAGAGAGAGAGAGAGAGAGAGAGAGAGAGAGAGAGAGAGAGAGAGAGAGAAATACCAACTCCTCCAGGATTAGCCAGGTCACTGAGTAGGAAATGCTAAATGTGCTGGTTAATGGAGAGTAGGTAAAGTCCGAAGTCACGAAACGGGCATTACCACATCGCCTTGTCCTCAATGTGAGACGCATTCTGTGCCTTTCTTAGCTGCTCCAGTCAAAAAATTTTCTTTGTCACTGCCCCTCAGAGCCAGTGACAACTAGGGCATCACTGTGGCTGAAGAAGGGAAAGGTCTTTCACACCCACTTAGCAGGACATCCCCATCAAAAGGCCACCTCTAAGTGGCAATACTGAAAAGCTATCTCTGTTCCATCATCCAAAGGAGCGAACCTGGCCGGCTGGTGGCTCAGGTGGTTGGAGCGCTGTGCTTCTAATGCCGAGGTCGCAGGTTTGATTCCCACATGGGCCAGTGAGCTGTGCCCTCTACAGCTAAGATTGTGAACAATGGCTCTCCCTGAAGCTGGGCTGCCGTGGGCTACCGTGTGGTGCCATGAGTGGCCAGTGGCCAGTGTGAGTGGCTGGCAGCTAGTGTAAGGAGCCAGCAGCCATCGTGGGCTGCTGTGGGCTACCTTGTGCTGCCATGAGTGACTGGTGGCCAGCATGAGTGGCCGGCAGCCAGCAAGAGCTGCCGTAAGCTGCTGTGAGCGGATGACCGACAACCAGCGACCGACTGCCTCAGCCGGGGGTGAGCGCAAGGCTCATAACACCAGCATGGGCCGGGGAGCTGTGTCCTACACAACTAGACTGAGAAACAACGGCTTGAAACGGAGTGTGGGGGCGTGGGGGAGATGGAAGAAGGGGGGGAGAAAAAGGAACGAGAACCCTTCATGAAAACACTAACAATCCCAACACCAAGAAGGAAACTGAAAAGTGGCCTAGAAGATGTTCAAAAGAGGAAAAGGAGAGAGAGAAATCATCACTGTAGATAGATGCCCCTGGAGTTGCTTGGCAACCATCTTTGCTAACACCTTCTCCCCAAAAGGAACACTTTGAGTCAGCTCCTGAGATTTCCCTGAGGCTCGGACACTAACCAAAGCAGGGACCTTGGGATGAGAAAGTATTTCACTGAGGGGGAGACCTGGGGCACTCTCAGCAGGCCACTGCTTACAAACACCAGGGAAAAAAACTATTTTGCTTAAAGAATATGCTCTCTGAGGCAGAACTGATACTAGGGTGAGCCGCCCAGGGCGCACCATTTAAGGAGGCCCTCACTCTGCGCTCACAGGAGCCTACACGTGCACCTCCTTAAATGTGTGTCCTGGGTGCCCCACCTACCTGACCTCATCCTCCCCCTGCTCCTAGGACAACAGTATATCACAGTGCTTAAGAATATAGACTCTGGAATCAGCTTGCCTCTGGGTTCAAATCCGAGCTCTATTACTTCCCAGCTGTATCACCTTGGGTAAATCTCTTAACCTCTCTGAGCCTCAGTTTCCTAATCTCTAAAATGGGATTGATAATAGGAACTGCCTTATAGGACGGCCATGAGGATTAAATGAAAAAATGTACATTTAGCCTTGTGCCTGGCTAAATGTGCCTAGCCTTGTGCCTAGTCACTGCCCAGTAAATGGTAGCTAGGACTTTCATTTTTAAAAACACACAAGCGGCTCCCCAGAACCTCTTAAAGTGGACCTGTGGCATCCAAATCTCTAGGGGTTGTCCTAGTGTCTCTGCTTTTAAAAAGCTTCACAAAGGCTTCTCAAGGTGCGAGGGGTTGAGAGCCACTTCTTGTACCCAGTGAACAGTGGTTCTCAAACTCCAATGAACACCAGAGCCACCTGGGGCGTCTGTTTAAAATGCCCCACTCCTGTACCCCACTCCCATTCCTTGTGGTTTAGCATGACTGCAGCCTAGGATGCTGACCACCTAGGCAATTTGAACACAGGGGCCCCCAAATGGCCACACTTTGGAAAACTGAAACTGATTCACTCTTGAAAACTAATAGCACAGAGACTTTAGTCCAACTCCTTTTGCTTTTATTCCTGGCGTCCTTAAAGAACCAGGGACAAATTTTGACCTACGATGCCCAGTGAACCCCAGGCATACTCCTGGAACAGGAAGGAGACATCTGTCCCCTGAAAGTGGCAGCTCTGCTAAGACAAGGAAGACCCAAGTACCTGGTAAAAGTAACAATCATCGTAACAAAAGCTTACATTATTGAGTACTATGGTATGCCAGATAGTATCCCATTTATTTTCACAGCAATTCTGAGAGCTACCATTATTCCTATTCTGAAAATGACGAAATTGAGGCTCAGAAAAGTTATCTTTTCTTCTTACTACACAGCTAGTAAGTGATTGAGTCAAGATTTAAATAATGCTCCACAAAACTTCCAAGTCTGTAATGCCAATGAAACTTTTATGGTAAAATTTACAAAATACAAAATTTACATTTTAACCATTTTTAAGGGTATATAGCTCACTCACCACCACCCATCTCCGGAACTTTTTCATCTGTTCCAACTAGAATCTGTACCCATTAAACATTAGTTCTCCACTTCCTCCTCCCCCCAGCCCCTGGCAACTACCATTCCACTCTCTGTCTCTGTGAATTTAACTATTCCAGGAACCTCATATAAGTGGAATCATACAGTATTTACCTTTTGTGGCCAATATACTCTGGGAAAGAGCTAGACACTACCTTGGTCTGACAGGACCAAACTAGGGATGTGTCTCAGCCAGGTGCATCCCTTGGTTAGTGTAATCATTCTGGGTGTCCTGCCTCTCCCCCTCCCCCCTCAGCACTCCTTGATCTACTGTACTGGTGTACTGGGGTAGGGTCACACAGCTATCCCACTTCTGCCACCCCCCAGCCAAAGGTGTCCTTGCACTGTTAATGTTCAGAGAACCACAACTAGCATCACAGAGCAGGTACCCTAATACCTGCTTCTATGTTCAAAGAGCCCATCACCGCGTCACATTGATCTTCCCCATTCTGGTGATCTGGTGTCACTTTGTTCTGCCCTAGAGAGTATTTATTTGGTTTTCTTTTTTTCTTGAAGCACCTGATTCCTAAAATTGGCAAGCAGAATTATGTTATGAAACCACAGGTACAAGGATAAAGTATCTACATAAAAACAAAAGCTTTCCCACAGCGGAATTTCAGCTTTACTTAGAGGCAACTGGATGAGCCAAGTCTAGCCCTGAATGGCAAGGATCCACAGCCTCGGCCCACTTGCAGAAAGGGATTTCCCGGGCTCTCATCATTAGTTCAAGAGCCTCAGGGTCCAAAACCAGGTCCATTTGGCTGAAGTGCCAATCTGAGTTCTGCTATAGGATACAAGCCAAACAGCATTAGCTGGGAGCCCATCATCGGCAGAACGTTGCACCAAGGGTTTTCAGAGAGAGGCATGGAAGTCAGTCCACGATATTCAGCTTGTACAACTCAGAAAAAAGCCAACCCATTGGTCCACCCACTGTCGCCATCTGGTTCTGCTGGATTACTGCAGTCACCGTCAGACTCCCAGTGTCAAGCCCCACAGACTCCCCCACGGCCCCTCTGAGGCGAGACAGA
Organism: Rhinolophus sinicus; assembly: GCF_057876585.1. Taxonomy (NCBI): domain Eukaryota; kingdom Metazoa; phylum Chordata; class Mammalia; order Chiroptera; family Rhinolophidae; genus Rhinolophus; species Rhinolophus sinicus. Next base: position 49,196,958 of record NC_142504.1, read on the forward strand.
GTGTGGACTCCCAAGAAGCACCCCACACTAGGGGAGCTGGATGTCCCCCCGGGCTCTGTTTTGCCACTGGAGGAACTGCAGGCCCAGGGAGACCTGTCAGTTCAGGGCTATGCGGCTAGGGGGAGGGGCAGCAGTCAGCATGTGGGGGTTCCTCTTACACTTCTAATGGTGTCTGTCTTGGTCTCTGTGGTCCAGGGGGTGCTTCAGCCCCTCCCCTTTATTCCAGAATTTTCTCAGCAGTGTCTTGTCCGTGAGTAGTCATTAGTTGTTCTTCTTGTGAGGAGGAGAGAAGTCAGGAATGACTTCCATTGCCATCTTGGTGACGCCACCTCTACTGCAGTCAGTAAAGGATCATAGTTTCCTTTACTATGAAACTATGTAAAGGACACTATGTATGAGGTAGCCCCCAAGGCTACCTCAGAGCATGGGGTCATTGGACACAAGGGATTTGATGAGGACGAGGTCTCACTGTGTTTACTACTACCATTTATGTCTACTTCAGGATGACACGAGGCGTCCTGAAGGAAAGGTTAGCCCAAAGGATATACACACGACGCACCCAGAATACCATGCAGAAACCGACTCTGCCTAACTTTTCTAATCAATTCTGAAGCAGAGACAACAGGCCCCTGTGGACAACTGGCTAGAGTGAACATGCCAAATAGTCCTAAGTAATGCTGTAGACCACGTGGCACACAGATCAGAAGCCCTCAGGAATGACACCCTCCTCGGCCCTTCCTGTTTTCTAATCCACAACCAGAAATCCTGAAACTAGCCCCTCTGCTTTCCATCATGTGCACCCCTATTTCAGACAAGTCCGATGGATAATCACACTGCACAGAATGCCAGTCGTATTTTCAGCCTGACTTTAAATGTAAACTGAAATCCTTAACGCTCCACTTGACGTCAGGGGCCACTGTGTAACAAATGCCATCATTATCAGAATCGATGCCTTGGGGGCTCCTCCACCCACAGTGAGGGAGGGGAGGCCACCCAGAATTAGAATCTGAATCTCACTACTGTCACCATTTTCTGCAGAGTGGAGCTAAAGATTTGGAGGAGCCCCCTGGAAACCTCTGGAGGCGAGCTCCTTGAGGGAAGAAGTCCTCTCTCTTCAGATCCTTCTCAATGTAGCCCCGTGCCAGGGGCAGTCACAGCTCCATACATGTCTGCTGAGTATTCAGCAATAAGGCCGCCTCACCTGGAATGTAGGACTAAGACATGGACAGAGTAGCAGAGTATTTCTGTGAATATTTTAGTCTATTTTTTTGTGTTCTTGCCTTGCCAGCTTCACCTTACACCAGTGATTCTCTATCAGCATGAGTTTGCCCCTTAGGGAGCCTTGACAATGTCTGGATACATTTTTGGTTGTTTCAACTTGTGGGAGGGGGAAGTACTGCTGGAATCCAGTGGTAGAGGCCAGAGATGCTGCTAAATAGCCTACGATGCAGTGGACAGTCCCCCACCACAAAGAAGTGGTGCCATTGCGAGAAAGTTTATACTAAACTCTGTTTTGCTATCTTCACTCCAGCAACAGACATTTTAGTTTCTAGAATATTCTATATTCTTTCACACTTTGGGCCTTCACAAATGATGTTTCCTTTAATTCCACCATACCCAGCCCTGCACATGGATAACTTTCATTGATCCTCCAGGTTTCAGTGTAAATAAAATTTCCTCAGGAAGGCCTTCCCTGAGCCCCTAACCTAAATTAGGTCCTTCTACCAAGCCTTCCAACAGCACCGCAAATTCCCCTTTCAGAGAACTCACCACAGTAGCCATGACTTTTTTAATGTCTGCCTTTGCTGATAGGGTGGAACCACCATGAGGCAGTGGCTGCGCTTTTTCAACGCTATATCCGCAGGCCTAGCCCAGTGCTGGCACACTATTGAGAGTTCACTCCGTCTCAAATGCACAATGGAGGCCAAGAAAGCAGGAGGGGGTATTAAAACTAAGCAAGACACCCAGAGGCTTAAATTATCATCCTACTATGCAGGCACCAAAAAGAGAATGTGGCAGCGCCTTATGAATTGATATGGACCCCTCTCTAAGATGAAAGGAAATGGCAAGATACTAGGCAATACTTACAGTATGTTATCATCCACACGGGAAAGCAAGAAGAAAAAACTATTTATGTATCTACTTGAACACACATAGAATATCTCTGGAAGGATACACAAGCAGCTGGGGACAGGGGAGGAGGGAGATTTCCTTTCACTGCACACCCTTTTGAATTTTGTAACATGTGAACATTAATTTAAAAAATAAGAATCATAAATGTGTGTGTACATGCACATGTGTGTGTGTGTAACAGTTTACATCTAGAGATAAAAAAGTTATTCTTGTAGAATAACCTCTGATGAGAACCCAGCACAATGTAACTGTGTTTAGAAGGCAGTACCATACACAGTATTTCAAAGTGCACCCACACTGCCTAACTTCCAGCTTTGGAAGGAGCCAGAGCCCTATTTTCTCCACATGAGAACCCAAGTACATGGAAATACACATAATGTGTGTATAAGACATACTCACCTAGAAGCTAGGTGGTTTTGAAAATGCCCTCTCTCAGCTTTGCTGTCTTGGTCATGGCACCCCACCCCCATTCTCCACTGGTTGGATGCAACTGAAAAGCTTATTCATTCTCCAAGCCCTTACTTCTCCTCCTTTTCATCTTCCCTTCGTACCACCTTTAGGCCACTCGGTCTCTCCTGTCCTTTCATCCCAAATTCTGGACAGGAGAAAAGTGATAATAATGAACCATTAAAGTGAACAAATGTTGCTGCTTGTTAGCAAAAGGGGAGGAAGGAAGGCTTAATGGAAAAAGAAGTTGAAATTAATGGTGAAAATGAGGTTTATCTGTGTAATCTGTGGACTCGGTGTCGTCCCATCTCCTATTAGCATAGATAACGGAGTTGTCTGTATAATGATAAAGCGAAGCCCTCCACAGTTTCCCATAAATCTCCACTAGCTTTCGCTGGCTTCCCTGGCTTGGATTCTAGGAACACTTCACTCTTCCCATGTCAGTTGCCATCTTTTCCTCCAATTTGCTCCCATCCAGCCATAACTGCGAGACTCCTAAATTTGAACTGAACATGTTCTCACATTCCCTGCTTCCTCCTGTGTTCCAGCCCAATTCCACCAGCATCTCAGGAGAAAAGCAAACTCTTATAGTCACAGCAAGATCTTACTGGCTCCCGAACAGTTTTCAAATTGGAAGCATTCCATAAGTTTACCTACATCAAGTCAAAACATCTGGGACCATTAAAACACAAATTCCCAAAGTAACTAGCAGGGCTTCCAAAAGACCCAAACAAAGCTCTATTGGGGACTTTCTTTTCCCAGTGATCAGATGAAACAACGTATTGATCATTTTAAAAATTATTTTTTAGACCTCCAGGTCCCCAGAAAGAACTTTGTAAACGCTTCTTAGCCATAGGCCTATAGGAATATTTTCTCTAGCTCTTGATAAAACTTATCAATGACTATGCATTAACTGCATTCTATTAAAAACATGGATATCATATTATCAGTTTTAAAAAAATCATTAGTGTTATAAAATTATAGCACGGTTTACTCTAACAATGAAATTTCTGATACAGTCTATCTTTTCCATTCATCACTAATTACTTAAAAATCCCAGTTAATTATAATAAAGTTTCCTAGCAATAGCTTCATTAATAAATGATGATAATCATAACATTTAAGAAACAATAAAGGCAAACATCCATTAAGTGCTTACTATGTGCTAAACTCTTTTGTATTACCTCAGTTAATCCTCACAACAACCTTGCTATTATCTCCATTTTAAATAGTCCAGGACACTTAGGAGTCGTATGCATGCACCCAGCTCCTTATTCACAAATTGACATTCTTAAAAAAGTTCAGGTGAAGCAATTAGAAAAGGGGAACAGCTTTCTAAATCATAGAGCTTTCCCCCCAATTAGCTTGAATAAAGTCTTCAGGTAAATCTATGAAGCTAGAGAGAAAATTATTTTAAAAGGTTAGCTAGATAAATGGCCTTCCTTGGAATTTTCTATCATAAATGCATTTCATATCTCAGATCAGACTAACAAGGTTTCTGGGACCCCACTTCTTAGGAAAGCTCAGTGCCTGACTGATCCAAGCTGACCGAGGTCAGCGCACTCTCCACATGGGGAACACATCACCCTGGGTTTTGGACTCAAACCCTCAGTCATCTCAGTCTGAAAGGCCATACACCATTCACAACTATGCTTGCGTATGACATGCAGTGATTTTTTTGCCACCACGAGATTATAAAATGCGAAAATAAACCCAGTATGTAGTAGTTTAAGATATTTTTAATGTGAGGCTTTGAGTTTTTTTAAGTTTTTTCAAAAACAGCCTGTCTGGTATGACTGCATGTCAAGTGTAGGTACATTCAATAGAGAAACTGAGGTTCAGAGGTCAGAAAAGGGACCTTGGAGGATATTAAACCCCACTTCCTTACTTCACAAGTGAGAGAATAGGCCCAGAGAAGGGAAGTGACGTTCCAAGGTCACACATGGGAACGTAGGAAGCTGACTCAGAGCCCTCTCTCCTGATTCTTTCACCACACAGGCTGCCCTCGCCATCACCCCATATGACCACATCCATACGTGGAATTAGCAGCACCTTCTACCCAGGTGATAACTTGGCAAGGTTCAAAAGTATTTGCCAAACTCCTCTTGACTGCAATTTTAGCCAACTTTGGACAAAATAATAACATTGGTGTGAAGATGTTATTACCAAGATTTCAAAGCACTCAGTTAACCTTTCCTACTGATATAGGTAGAGAACTGAAGCACCAAAAAGGTTAAAGGAATGAGGAATGGAGAAGGAACAATGATCAGGTTATTTAAAAAGTTTGCATCCTTCTAGTGTCTTCTGAAGCTATGGCCAGAGAGAGACAGAAGGCAAAACGATTCTTTTTTCACATTTCCAGCCTAACTTCCCTCCCTGATCTTAGTCTATAAAAAATAATGCACCACAACAATGTTCACAGCAGCATTATACACTACAGTTAAAAGGTAGACATAATTCAAATGTCCATCAACAGACAGACAGATAAACAAAATATGGTATGTACACACAATGGAATATTATTCAGCTGTAAAAAGGAATGAAATTCTGACTTATGCTGCAACATGGATGAACAGTGAAAACATGCTGAGTGAAATAAGCCTGTCACAAAGGGACAAATATTGCATGATATATACGTATATCTAGAATAGGCGACTTCATAGAGACAGAAAACAGAATAGAGGTTACCAGTGCTGAGGGGGAGAGGGGAATGGGGAGTTTAGTATGATGAGTACAGGATTTTGGGTTGGGAAAATTTAGGAAATGAGTAGTAGTGATGGTTGTACGACATTGTGAATGTACTTAGTACCACTGAATCGTACACTTTAAAATAGTTAAAATGGTAAATTTTACATTATGTTTATTTTATCACAATAAAAATAACATATCAAAATCTGGATCATAGCCCTTCATTTCTCAATTGGAGTTCCTAAGCTTTATTTTATTCATTCATTGCTATTAAAGCCCAGATTTCCTCTCAAGACCTGCTTACCACCAACAGCATCACGGTCATGGTCAATCTATGTATGTTCACACACATAAATAAACACAACCACACCTAAGTCACTTTGTGTCCTGCAAAGACCCCTCACAAACGCGCAGTTATCCATCCTGAGACCTCCCACATGACGCCTCCAACAAGAAGGCCCATGGCAAAACTAATACAGCCAGTGTTTCTGGAGATCCTGGCAATAAACACCATGACACAGAGTCTCAGCTCGATCCTTACATTCCTCACAATGTGTGTGTGTGTGTGTGTGTGTGTGTGTGTGTGTGTATTTAGTATACATGTACTCTATCTGTAAAGAAAGCTGTGTGCATATACCAGGAAGACCTTCCGGAATTGCTAACCCAAGTCTGCTCCACCAGGCCCATGAACAAAGAGATTTCAGCCCATGCATGGGTATTTGGTGAACTCAGCAATTGCGTGTTACACTGAACAGTGGGTGTCCTTAATGCAAATACATATAATTAGGAGCTAAATCTTTGTACCTTTACAGGACAAAGGACATAATAAGCAAAATGTACCACATGTGACTTCTGAGGAAAGGAGAGCTTTTCATTTTTCCTTAAAAGAATCTATTTCTCATGAGGCAAAGAGAATCTGAGAACAAGAGTCTTTTGAAATAGAAGCAGGAAGGAGGGTGCAGAATATGAGTTGTGTGTGTTATAGTTATAACTGATCACCAGGCATGAGAAGTGCCAATTCTGTGTCATACCATGACCTTTACTCAACTTTAATTTAAACATTTTTACAACCTCATCTTCTTTCATGGAAACCTTTTCATTGCCAGTGGTCTGATAACTGAGTCCCATAAGCTTTTAAAGATCTCAAGAGTTTGTGAAGAAAAACAATCTCTAGTATAGTTTCCATTGCCAACACACATGGATATTTAGCACAAATAAGTTGCCACTTGTAAGAAGTCCACTTGACTTCATTCCCTTGTGCATCCTAAAGACACGTCAAGATCACACTAAGATATTTAGAGGCAAACATCTTTAGAGTAAGGTTTCATTCCCAATCAAAGTGCTTAATTAGCAGAATCACTATGCTAGAGAACTGTCCTTGAATATGCATGCATTTTAACCTCCATGTTAGTTTTTCTATGAAGCATAAATTTTGCTCTCACTGGATGGTCAGGAAATGAATGACTGGCACAGAAAACAGACTGTTTTAGGTATCAGTCCACAAAATGAGTTCCATCTTTCCAAGCAGGTTTCAGCTGCCTTATAGGATGATAACCCGTTTTATGGGGAGACCATTTTTTGGAGTCTAATGGCCTTTTCTCCATTCACTTTGGATGAGCAATGCCTCTATGGCCTAGTTATGGATGAATTCTTTCAACACTTCCCACCAACTTCTTCTGCCCCCTCATGCCATCCTCCCTCCCCCAATTTCAACCAATGATGTTTACAAGACATCAGTCAGTAAATCACAATTCAAATGAACCCATCCATTTGTTTAGCAGAAAGTGGCCTCTGGAGTTGCTCCACACGAAGCCCATAGGCCAGAGTTACATATGGTAGGCTTGCAAACACAAACGGGATATGATTTATTTATGACAACCATGTGTATTTGTTGCCCAGTTCCAGCAGGCTGTGGCTTCACTTGCCTGCCTCAGTCTGGGATGACCTCTCTACTCACTGTGTCCTATTTCAGGTACTTTCCATGCTGGGGAAAGAGGGATGGGCAACCGGCTGGGGGGGCTGCACACGCAGATGTCCCTAACCCTGCTGGCCACATAACAATCTGGGACCAAGCACAAAGTGGGCCCAATGTAACTTGCTGCAAAGGTTTGCTATGTACCATGGGTTTCAGTGAAGAATGGAACAGTAACTGCTGGAATGACTGACCATGTGGGGTTCATTAAACTATTGTGTACCCACAGGAAGGCTGGGATGCTTGTGAGGGGAACCCCATTCCTCATTTCATAGTTTCAACTCCCCACCATTTGGCAATGATGCTGCAAAGGTGAATGGCAGATAGGCATCAGAAGGTCCAAATGTGGACTTCAGCTGAAGTGCAGTAAACTTCTGCCTCCAACAGCCTCCCCCTCTTTACCCCCCAGTTGTATTTATACTTTGAAAGAAGTTAACCCAAAGCAGTAGTCACCTGGGCGTGCTCAATTTTTGACAAGCCTTAGTCACTCTGTACCCAGCAGAACAATTCACATTATAGTCGAAATCCTGTGAAGATTCTGCCACACATGCTAACACTAAAATGCCAGTAGCTCCACTTACCTTCTTTATTAAGCCTCATAACCTCCCTGCTTTTTCCACCCTCTTTTCCAGCCTCTTCTAAATCTACATCTGCAGATGAAAAAGAAAAGGAAAAGAGAAAATAAGGGAAAAAAGCAAAAAAAGGGGGGGAGCCAAAGTCAAGGGGGGAAGGGAGAGTGTTTATTTGCACACAGATGGATATAAATACTGTATATGAAAATCTTTCCAAAATTGACAATGCAACGTTTTCTCCCAAGTCCGGATTTCCATCTACCTGGCCCAGATAGGTACCAAAAAAACTATGCAAGCAGCAACAGAGTAGCCTTTTAAACAGATACACCGTGGGGCTGTGAAAGCCCACCCCGCGGGATGCCACGGGGAGCCGGGAACAGACAGACAGACAGACAGCCCTGGCAGCAGGGCCTCTCTCTGTGCATTGATGATCTGTCTCTGTGTGTATTTATTTAGAGAGAGAGGGAGAAGCATGGAGGACACCGGGGGCCACTCTCTCTCTCTCACACACACACTTTTTCCCAGTGGCTCTAGGTGAATGGAAAGGTTACAGGATAATAAAAGGAGGAGGAGGCGGTGGGGTTCTTACTGTCGGAGCAGTGTAATTTGGCGGCGTCGATCCAGGAGGACCAGGGTTTGCCCAGAAACGCCTCCGGACTGGGCACTTTGCGATCCAGTGTCGCCATTGCTCTTCCTTCTTGTTGCTTTTTCCCTGTTCCTTCGGCAGCAGCAGCCGAGAGACACGGGATTCGAGAACGCTCCGACGTCATCTTCGGAACGTTCCGACATTGAGTGTTCTGAAAGGGGGAGGGAGGGAGGGACGGGAGGAGGGAGGCGGGGAGGAGAAGAGAGAGGGAGGAGGAGGAGCCGGCGCCCGAGCGCCCGCAGCCGGCTGGGCTCGGCTCGCTGCGCCCACCGCCGCCAGAGGCAGCAGAGAGGCGCCGGAGCTCCGCGCCCGCCCTCCCGCCCGCCCGCCAGGGAGGGGCCGCGCGGCCACACCAGCGCCGCGTGCCGGGGACCAGAGGCTGCCGCGCGCCGGGGCGCGGAGATGCTGCGCCGCCGCAGCCAACGCCTGCACCCGGCCGCCCCGAGCCCGGGTCGGAGGGGCCGGAGCGGGGCGCGGGGGGCTGAACCAGGAGAAGCGAGACCTGGCACCGTAAGAAGGATGGTCTTTCTCGCAGAGTTGCCGCTGGAGAACGGAAAGTTTTTGCATGCAGCCCTTCCAGCGCGTCTGCCCTTCCCTAGCCAGGTCCCTGTCGCTTAAAGTGAGGCGCCCCTGCGAGCATCCTCGCGGCTTAGTGGGGAGTGGACGAGCAGGTTTGCACCCCCCTCTATAACCCTAAGCCAGAGAAGGGACTCTCGTGACCTCGCCTCCACGCCACCACCCCCTTTACCCTTTCTTCTCTTTCACGGTGGACCTTGGACCGTGGAGGATTCTGCGGAAGCCTTTGGGAGCTGAGACTGGAGGGTAGATGGAAGTGGTTCTAAAAACCAGGTGAGTTTGGGGCGAGAGGATCTGCCTTCCCATCTCAGGCTGCGGGTCATGGAAAGCCCAAACTCCGCGTCCGGTGCCCTGATTCTCTGCGCGGTGCGCGTCAATGGCTCGCAGAGAACCACTGCGTAGACTTTGTTCCGGGATCACAACAGCGGGAGAGCAGTTCACCGGCTCCCGGAACGTGATGCTTAGTGGCCCGAGCCCCTGGAGCAATTTTCAGCGCTCCCTACGGTGAGACGAGGATGGCCGGCACTATCGCAGGAAACCTGCGGCCAGGGATCGGATTCCTGGGGTAATTCACTTTAGGCTGAACTGCTCCAGCCAGAAAGAAAGCGTTAGATTTCCTCTGGATTCTGGACATCTGATGCTTTGAGATTTCCCCCCTCTCCGTAGGGGTAGGCAATAAAGGCCTTAAAAGGTCTTTCGGTATCTCTTTTTATATTTTAAAAAAACCATCCTTTTGTTTACTCGGACTTACCTGAAACATGGACACTCCCCCACAATACTATTTCCTCTATTTCCCCAGCACCCTTTCCGTTCTTACCATTTTTGTTTCTGCCCATGGCTGAAGCGCACCATTTGAAGTTGCTCTGTACTGACTTGGTTCTGCCCTGGCTGTGCCATCTAATTTCCCTGCACTTGGCATCCTGTACCTCAGAGCCAGGGTTAGATGGGCGATGGAGGAGTTATGGATTGGTCTTCAGCTGTGCTGTTTGTGTGAATGGGTTTGTTTTTTGTCAAACCCAGATAAATTTCATTTGCCTTTGCTTCCTTTGGAAGGATTCCTACATAGGAACCACTACGTGGCTAAGGTGCCACTGGGTGAAGAACTGTCACTTTAAGGGTTGGTGGAGTTAACAAATATTTATTACTTATTGACCTCTTACATATGATAGACAATGTGCTTAACATTTCCTTCCTCCCTCCTCTCCTCCCTCGCTCCCTTTCATCTATCTATCTATCCATCTTCTCTTTTGAACAAATATTGCCTGTCATGGACCGGCTTCCCTCAGCAGAGGAAGACAAATGAGACCCAGCCCAGCTCTTGGAGAGATGCATTCTGATAGTCTCTGTGGAAGAAGGAAGGTGTGAAACTTACCAATTTCTTAGGAAAACAAGACTTGTACACAGTGACTGGCCAGGGCAGTAAATGTTATGTCTCTGAGAGCTGTGCCTGTTCAGAGGAGAAACTGAAATCTAGTTTGGACTGATCTGAAAATATGTGACTGAGAAGATGGGATCGATCTGCTTTGCATCTTGGAAATTGAGAAGGATTTATAATAATAAGGTGAAGACTGGTCTTGCTAAGGGAGGGAAGGTGATGGTATTAGCAGAAGCTTCAAGCTGAGCACAAGCCTGATGTGTTTGGATGTTGAGTGTGGTTTACCTGGGTGATGGGTTACTGTTTGGGGTTGGGGGTGATGAGTTTGTGTATTTAGACCTGGGTCAAATTATGGAAGACACTGAACCACAGCCTAAAGAGTTTGGATTTGTTTGACAATGGGGAGTCACTAAAAGGGCTTCCTGCAGCATAAGGATAAGTAGAAAGTGTGACTTAGAAGGATTACTCTGGCCTTGGTGTCCAGGATGTATTGGACCTTGGAAGCTGGTTAGAAAAGTAGTGTTGCACCATTCATACTGTGAAGAAATGAAGGCCTGAACTTTAGTGGTCCCATGCAAGTGGAGAAGAGGGGACAGGTTAAGAGACTTATGGAGAAAACATCGTATCAGAGGGTATGTTGTATGGCTGGATTTGGGGAGATCAAGGGGTGGGGGGGAGAGAGAGGAGAGAAGAGAAGAGAGCTGAGAGTCATACGTAATTAGATCCTGGAACGTTTTCCCTTTCCCACTACTTTCTGATTCCTTCCATTTTGGTGTTTGTTCCTCTATTATTGTGCATGCGAGAGAAGATATGGTTGGCAGCCTCTGAGATGACTCCAATAATCCCCACATCCTGGTATTCATATCCTGGTGTGATCCGCTTCCCTTCAGTGTGAGCTGGGCCTAATGACTTGCTTCTAACATAGAATATGGCAAAAGTGATGGAATGTCACTTCTGAGGTTAGGTTATAGAAAAACAATGCCTTCAATCTTGCTCTCGCTGTCTTGCTTTAAGGAAGCCCCCTGTCATGTGTTGAGCTGCCCTATGGAGTGACACATATGGCAAGAAATTGAGGGAGCCCTCTGGTCAACAGTCATTGAGGAACTAAAGCCCTTAGTCCAAAAGCCCGTGAGGAGCTGAGTAACTGTCACCAGCCGTGGGAGTGAGTTTGGAAGCTTATCCTCCTCCAGTTGAGCCTTGAGATTAGACTACACTGCGGACCCACACCTGTGAGAGACCTTGAGGCAGAGGCACTCAGCTAAGTCAGGTCTGTACTCCTGACCCATGTACACTGTGAGATTATGAGTGTTTGCCATTTTCAGTTGCTAAGTTTTGGGGTAACTTGTTACATAGCAATACATTACTATAGGATGGTTTGAGTATAAAGTAATTGAATAACAAAAAATTTATCAGAAAGTAAGTTTAACAAAGGAAAAGTCTAATACCAAGGTCATGATGTAACTTCGGAGACAAACCTCGTGATAGCAATGTGAATGTAACAACCCTGCCCTCCTCAAGGTGTGTGGATTGTACAGCGATGAAGGGACACGAGCCCAGTGGCTGGGAGTCATTGACTTGAGCTTCCAGAAAATTCTGTTTCCTCTCCTGGGAGCCACTTAAAACCACTCAAAAAATCAAAGGTGGCTTTCTGTTAGATGAAGTCAGGACACCACAGTTGAAGAGAAGGCAATGGTTCGATATTTTAATATTAGCTTACTCCCCCATCTGAGTCTCTCAAGTAGAAGTTATTTCTGCACAGCACCGTGAAAAGTGGTATGGCAGCCTTAATATTATTCTCTTCTGGCTGAGAGGATTTTACTTTGCAACATAGTAAAGAATGGGCTGGAATCTAAACTGTGATTTAGCATCTATACAAAATAAGACTGGTTACAGTGCCATTTTAACTGATTATCAGAACGGGTATACATTATTGCACTTAGAGTTTTGGAGTTAATTGTAGAGTTTCTACTCTAAGCCTTCCACAGTTTCTCCACTGACTACAGAGATAACAGTACCAACTTTGTGAAAATATAACCCACCTATCACTTTGTAAATACAGTAACATGGCTGTCAATTAAATTACACTGCTAGGAGCCAGCGAATGAAGAAAGCGCTCATCAAACTACTAGACTTTCACATTTGACTGTAGATGAAAATTGAGGTCAGTTGGGATTAGTATTCAGGTTAACATGATGCATATATATTATAATATACACGTCTATACTTATACGCGTATGTTAGCGATGTATATTGCAAATTTATTGCAGACTTGAATTCCTTTTGGTAGTAAATAGTTACAAATACTGTTAGTGACAGTAAGAATCTTACACATTCTTAATAGGAATAAATTGACCCAAAAAACAGTAATTTCAGGCATGTTAGCAAAATGTTTATGTGATAAAACTATCTTGCAAAGGTATAACACCTTCTTCCCCTCATGATTAATGTTTAGGAAGATAAAAGGGAGGTAAAGATTTTTATTGTTTTATTATCTTAGAAAAATGACAGTGGTTGGTCTAATTAAAAAGGAGACTCTCCATAGACCAGATAAAGAAATCAGCTCAACGGAGATGACAGTGGGAAATACCTATTTAATTTGAGTAACACCTGGTTCTGTAGAAATGTGCATTGAATACGTAGCCTGCATTCATTTCGTCTGATTCATGTGCTGTTTCACCACATTATTGAAAAGAAGAGAAGAGGGAATATTAGCTCTCTCATTTGAGGATATGAACTCCTGGTGGGGTCGAGGCTCTCTGCACACCCTCCTCCCTTACCTAGACTATTGTTGGGAGTTACCTGGAGGCGCCGAGGAGAAAATGACATGTTCCATTAAAATGAGGCATCCTTGGAATTGTTTAATGTTCTTTGCCTTAATTGAATCCATCTATCCCATCTGCCACTCTTCTCTCTAAATTTATTTCCCTAACCCACTCTCTCTGAGAATTGTAATTCTGGGGGAAATTTGTTACATACGTTGTTCCCTTCTATAAAAGCTCTCCGCATCTGGAGGGCAGGTGTGCTGTCTCCCTGGCCTTGTTAGACAAGGTTGCCTGCCTCTTCTCTGCCCCTGCACATGTTGCTGGATCAAACGGGACTGGGATAAAAGACCCTCAGTAGCAACAGGAGGAGAAAAGAAAATAGGAATTTCAGTCTTTTGAATATAGTGCCTTATCCTTGTGCTGAATAAACATGGGCTCAATAAATATAACTACAAAAATGTGAAATTTGCATTCTGACTGGAGCAGAAAAACACGATTGTGTTATTATTTTGAGGTAAAGCTGCTTGAAACCCCTGGCAGATTCATCTGTGACTTTGATCACCTGGGGTTCCCTTGAACCGCTCTGATGCTGCAAGTTGAAACCTCTGTTCCTCAGAGTAGCAGAGGCAGCCCCATTCCTAACCACTGCTCTTTCTCAGGGGTTAGACAGGAGAAAAAACAAAAGACAGGTTCTCATTAGCATTCTTGTAGAAATCATTTTGGGGTCTTAATCTAAATATAAATAAATACTCATTTAACATTAATGTACACATTAATTGGAGCAAAACCCACATACTCCTCCAAACTGACCATTTAATATAGTTGAGGACAGCTATATTAAATGGCTCTGTGCACACGCACTGCAGGGTGGAGGCCAGAGCACAGGCTTGAGATTGGCAGGTGTAAATTAGAATTGCCCTTCAGTCATTTGCTTGAGAAGCTTTCTTAATCCATCTGAACCTCAGTTTTCTCATCTGTTAAATGGGTACTAAGGCTCTTCAGTTTGTTGTGAAGATTAAGTGAGATTTTGGGTATTGAGGCCCCACCATAAGGCCTGACACACAGTGGACAATTGTAAAATGTCCACTGTGATTATTACTTTAGTGAAAATGCATCGTGTAGACAACAGCCAGTCAGAAGGAGGCTGACCCTCTGATGCTAGGAGGGCTCAGGTGGTTGCTGCTGACAAATGTCCTCCTCCTTCAAAAGGAAATTAAAGCTCTTCTCTTCCTTTTTCACCGGTTTGCTTTTCTGCATCAATTGGTGGAGACCTCTGAAACTTCTTTTGCCTGAAACTTCATCTGGACAAGGACTTCAGGAGAGGGCAAATACCCTTGTTCAGGGAAGACCCTTTAAGACCTTTCAGTCATGTAAAGGAACTGCGAAATCCAAGGTGTTCTTGGAGGCAAAACTTCCTTTGCATGACAATGTAAACAGTTGTCTTCATGATAAGCAGACTGGGGTCTCTGCCAATTACTTTTTTCTGAGAAAAATTTTTATTTCTTAGAGAAACTCAAAATTGGATTCTAAAAATCATGTATGAATGTGTTCTGATGAGATAGTAATAAAACAATAGAGACGGGAAAATTCCCTTTGACTATCCCCTTCAAATGTGGTCACTCCCATAACTCCCAGGTCTAAAGGCATTTTTCATACCATTTTTTATACATTTACTTACTGTATATATTTATCATTACAGATATAGGTGATATTGCTGTGTATTTTTTTAACATGAATAGCATCAATATATGGATACACACACATAAGAGGGTGCCAAAAAAATGTATACACATTTTAAGAAAGGAAAACGCTATTAAAATTATGCAGATGGTAACCACTTTGAGCACCTCTTGTAATTGCAGAAGTCAAATGTGACTTGTGTTCATCTTTTGCTATTAGTACATGTTGAGTATTACAATTTTAATACAGTTTTTACCTTTCTTAAAAAGTGTATACATTCTTTTTGGCACTCTCTTATGTACATTGTATTTTCACTCTGTAAAGTGCAGTTAATATCTTCTGATGAGTTCTTATTGGTATTTTTAGATCTTTTTATTGATTTATAGAAATTATCTATACATTCTAGATTTAGATCCTTTGTCTGTTTGAAAATAATGTAATTTTCCAGCTTGTTGCTTTTCTTCTTTTAACCTTGTTTATGGCATCTTTTCTGTACTTTTTTTTCCAATTGGATGTATCGGACTTTTCCTTCCTTTTGCTTTTTTTGTGTCTTGCTTAAAAACACCTGTTCCTCAAGGCCTTAAAATATTTTCTTGTATTTTCTCTGTATGCATTATAGGTTTTTGGTTGTTGTTTATCTTTTACATTTAGACCTCACACTTTTTTGGTTAATGGTATGAGGTAAAAATTTAATTTTTTGTCTTTTTCCAAACAGTAACCAATTTTCCCCAACCAATATATTGAACACTTTATCCTTTCTGTAGAGAGCATCATATATTCAATTCCCAAATACATGAGTCTGCTTCTGAACTCTCTTTTCGGTTCCATTGCTTTAACTTTTTTTCCAGCACTAATTCTATGGTTACAATTATTCTTGTTTTGTAATATGTCTTGCTGTCTGTTAGAAAAAAATGTTTCTTTTCCATTATGAATGTAGAATACTCTGTCTTAGTCTGTTGGGTTGCTCTAACAAAATATCACAGATGGAGTGGTTTATAAACAAAAGAAATGTCTTTCTCACAGTTCTAGAGGCTGGAAGTCCAGGATCGTGGTGATGCGATTAGGTGTTCAGTGAGGGCTTACAGGTTCACAAATGTCACCTTCTCACTACGTCCCCACATGGTGGAAGGGGTGAGCTAGCTCTCGGGAGTTTCTTTCATAAGAGCACTAGTCCCATTTATGAGGTCTTTACCTGCATTACCTAATCACTTCCCAGAAGCCCGACCCCCTAACACTGTCACCTTGGGGATTAGGATTTTAACATCCAGACTTGGTGGTGGTAGAAGGGAGGAACACAACCATTTAGACCATAGCACTCTAGCTCTAAAACAGTAGTTTTTTCATTCCTGAGAAGTTATATGAGTCATTGCTCAACATTTGTCATAGGACAGACATCTCACGGGCCTTGTCAGGAAGATCATTGGAAACGTGACTTCATTTCATGATCACAGGACACCATAAAGGTGGACCCGGCTTAGACTCTCGATAAAAGGCTCCCCCAAAGTGATTTTCCAAACCAAATAGCTCAGACTTAGGGAAATGAACTATATGTAGAGAGAGATGTCTTTAAGTATCTGAAAAGGCCAACCCCTGTCGGTGGTGGCTGAGACTTTATGTAGATATTTACATGCCAGTCATCCCAAAGGAAAAAGGAGCCATGGGAAGTGAAGGCTGGAGGAGAATGAGGGAGCAGGACTGAGACCAGAACTGGCTCTGGGCTTCCCAGAGAGCAGAGCATTGAAGGTCTTCCCAGGTGGTAGAAGTGAGGCATGTGATAGCCTGTTGTGGGCTGGGAGCCGGACTAGGTAGTATTCAGTTAGGAAACCTGTATGGGACAACCTGGGGATGACTCTGGTGTCCTTCAAACCCAGTATTCAGTTGTGTTGTCATTTCTCTGGCTTCCCCAAGTTTTTAAATGACTCGGTCTTAGATAGCTGTGTGCGGGAGTTTGTGGGCTTACACTTATGTGGGAGCCACAGTAGTGAGATTGAAAGTTGCTAGCTTTACATCATGCCAGCCCTGTGTGTTAATAGCACCAATATTGAAGAGAAGATGGCAGGGGCCGGCCCGGTGGCTCAGGTGGTTGGAGCTCCGTGCTCCTAACTCCGAAGGCTGCCAGTTCGATTCCCACATGGGCCAGTGGGCTCTCAACCACAGGCAGCTGGTTCAACTCCTCAAGTCCCGCAAGGGATGGTGGGCAGCGCCCCCTGCAACTAAGATTGAACAGGCACCTTGAGCTGAGCTGCCTGCCAGATGGCTCAGTTGGTTGGAGCGCGTCCTCTCAACCACAAGGTTGCCAGTTCGATTCCTCGAGTCATGCAAGGGATGGTGGGCTGCGCCCCCTGTAACTAGCAATGGCAACTGGACCTGGAGCTGAGCTGCGCCCTCCACAACTAAGACTGAAAGGACAACAACTTGAAGCTGAACCGCACCCTCCACAACTAAGATTGAAAGGACAACAACTTGACTTGGAAAAAAGTCCTGGCAGTACACACTGTTCCCCAATAAAGTCCTGTTCCCCTTCCCCAGTAAAATCTTAAAAAAGAGAGAGAGAGAGAGAAGATGGCAGACCCTGGACCCTAAGAGATGGCCAGGTACAAAGTGAGCAGGAGGGATACCTCAGGTTAGCCCCAGCAGTCACTAACACCTTTCCTGCAGCCCCAGCCCACTACCCTCCAAAAGAGGAAATCCTGAAAATGAGAGGCCAGAGTTTGGGTTTATTTATATGACAAGAAATGGAAGCCTAGCATCTTTAATGTCTCTGCTGTTTGGAGGCCAAATTGGTCATAGATTACTGCTTCCCAAGAATTACGCTAAGGCGAATTACACTAAGGCTATAAATTTAAATATCTGTGTAGGCCAGTGTTTCTCAACCAGGGATTTTGCAGTCTCCTCCCTTCTCCTCCCCCGTCCCAAGGGTATTGGCAATGTCTAAAGCCATTTTTGATTTTCAGGACAGGGATTGGGGGTGGAGAGATTGGGGAGTACTGCTGGCCTCTGGTGGGTAAAAGCCAGGGGCACCGGTAAACATTCTAGCATGAAATGCACAGGAAGGTCCCCGGCAACGAAGATGTATCGAGTCCCAAAATGAGAGTGAAGGGATCGAGACATCCTGATGTAGGACAATTAATTTCAGGTTTTGTTTTTTTCTTTTTCGTTTCCAGAAGATGAACGCCTGTCTTGTCAACTGTTTTGCCATCATGGGCGTCTTTTATCACACAGAACTGTAGCTAGAGTGTGGTGGGGGCTGCGGGACCCATCATCACTGCAAGACAAATCCAAGGTCTCTTCACTTTCAATATATGAAAGCCAAGTTATGTTATTGGATGAATCCAATTTGTAGAATCAAAGGAAATGTGAGCCGTCTATCTTATGGATATAGTTCTTATGCAATAATCAAGTAATATGATCATCTCTTTCTTATTCTTTGACTCCTTTATGGACCATTGCTTTTCTATTCTACTAGGTAGGTTGATCAATGCTAAGACACCCATGCTAAATAGCTCTTATTATTCCCAATTTATATGTTGAAATTGAGGGGCAGAGGGAGAATAAAATAAAGCGTGGCTCCGTCCCATTAGCTTATCATATTCCAAAGTTATCAAACACCTGGCCAGGGCTACTGCATATGTTGTACACTGCACAGTCTTGACACTTAAGGGAGGACCATGCCCATCACAGACATCATAGATTTATTGTGACAATTTTCCTGGCAGATGGCACTAAAGTGTCTTGTTCTAACAAAATCAGGAATATGAAGATGATTTTCTACCAGATGGAAGTAGTTTCTTGGCCTTTTCCTAATACTCATTAAGGTCTAGATCAGGGGTGTCCAAACTTTTTTCAACGTTTTTCACCAAGGACCATATGTAGTAAAATACATAGCCAGGCCACTCACTCGAGATGAAGTACGTATTGCCTCACCTGGTTTATTTAAGTAAATTAAATATATTTTTGGAATTTGCTGCGGGCCAATTAGTTTGGACACCCCTGGTGTAGATGGAACAGCAAAAGGAATGGGGTTATTGCCGACTCTTTGTATATGAAAACAGTTCTGCTGGAGTTTGACTATTTGATTGACTTGGGGTCACCCTGCCTTGCTGAACACGTGTATGATTTTAAGTATTGTAGAGTGATGCAGGTTACAATGAATGCATTTGAGTTGGCAGATTTCCCAAGAAGACTGTCCTGTGTGAGAAATATGGTGCTTTGGGTGACGGAATAAACCAACCAACAAACAAATAAATAATCTTGGTCCCTAAATTTGGTTGTTCACATCTCAGTTGGGGTTTGTCATCCTAAGCTTAACTTAAAGGAAGAAACATTGACATGTTTGTCAGTTTAATGAATTTGGCAACAGGAGGTGCAAAGTGTGCCATTTCAATTAGGGATTGACCCATGATTGATTTAGCAACAGTGTTGCTTAGGTCGTGATCGATGACCAGTAATATCAGGTGCTGGACCTTCAGGAGGGTGAGGGTGAATGTTGGAGAATTGATCGGCTAATGAGCTCCATGTTGGCCCTATACAGGCAGAATCAAAATACCAGTAAAATACTGTAAGATGGGAGTTATGGTATTGCAAGTGTTAACAGAGCTTGTGCGGGCTTTCATCCTTTGTACCTAATGGAGCCACTTTAACACATGGACACTACTCTCCCTCTGACAGAAATGTTCTGTTCTAACTTTGTTCTGAATCTTTAGTGTGTGACACTTTAGCATGTGACACTTAAAGGGAAAAAGGCCTCACCAATTGCCTCAGTTGAGGTGGCTTTAATTTTTCTACCAATGCAAATACCTTGGCATTCAGGGAATTTGGCTAATTAAAAAAATAGTCTCAGAATGTCTAGTAGCTACCCAAGTTGGGGTGGGAGGTGGAGTATATAAAGGAATTACAACCCCCGTTTTCTTATTGGACTAAGAGAGGTTGATGAGTTTACCTTGCCTGGCCACATGCCAGGTGGCATAAACTGTGAGAAGTTACTTCTCACAAGGAGCTTACAGTTTCGTTTGAGGGAGATGTATATGCAATCAAAAACTGGAGACCAGGATAGCCTGTGAGAAAGTGCTGACCCCAGGTGCAGATAATAAATGCTGTGAGAGGCAGAGCAGACAGGTTGCTGTGGTGGGCAGTGGAGGCTTGGCAGAGGAGAAATTTAAGCTGGCTGTGAAAGACTGGGGGATACAAATAGCCTGTGGGCAGAGTAACCCGGGGAGCCCTGGCCATCTTCACTAAGAGCCCTGGGTCACAGAGATCATAGTTCCCTAAAACAAAGCCCTTATTGGAAAACAGGTAAATCATGAGGGGATCTGGAGTCAGGAAGGGTTTAAAAGAGTTACAGGATGTTTCCAAGATTAAAATCTACAGCATGCAATAACATGGGTAATAATACTGTGTGTTCTTAGTCAAGTGGTACATTTTTTTGAGAAACACTTTTTATCAAGAACAAATCTCTAAAATTGATCTGAATGAGCTAATTAGGTGAGAAACTTAAACTTTTGAACATTCTTTAACCATCTGGCTGGCATGTTTAGAAAGTGTACTCATAAAAGGATAGTTTCTACGTTTGTGTTTCCCCTCTGACCCTCCAACTCTGGGTCATTTCCAAAGACAAGTTAAACAGACGTTTTACTCCAAGTAGGCTGAACAAATGACGGAGTTTGCCTAGGGAGTCCCAGATAATGCAAAATTATTAACAGCTTCCTGTTTCAGTATCAAAAATGTCCTGGTTTGGATAATAAATTGTATAGCTACGTTCATTCTAAGTGATCCACTGTGGACTTTTTTTGCTTATTCTGTGAATCCTCAGTGGCCGAAAGGATGCTTCCAGCTGAAGGGTATTTACTCACATATGCGTTCTATCTTTTTGAAATGGTTGTATTTCTCCCTTGCATATAAAGCAATCATGGCAAAAAACAAAAATAAACAGCATAAATGAGTTATCATAAACGTAGGAATATGTTAATATTTTAATATATGTCTATATATATCTACATCGATCTATTGTATTTTTATATATTTTTAGATCCCCAATCTCCAAACCAAGCCACTTCATTTAGAGTGGCATTTCATATATACATACATAGATATGGCTATACATCCTATATAATGTTATATATTTAGAACTATATAATAACAGTTAATATAGACAGATGTAATCACCTTTTAAAATAATCACTTTTAAAGAGTGCGTAGTATGTATTCTTAAACTATAATATATTTAAATTCTCAATTTGGGGCATTTATGTTATTTTATATATACGAGTATATATACGTACACATATACATACACACACACACATATATATATAAAATTAACAATGCTATAATGAATACTTTATGTAGCCAAATCTTTTCAAACACCCATGATTATTTAGCATGCTTTCTTATGAATGGAATTGATAAGTCAAAGGGGATATGCATTTAAAATTCTGAAAGTGTCAAATTGAGCCAGCAGTGTGAGAACTCCCGTTTCTCATCTGTAGCCTCATCTGCGCTGTAGCTGTCATTCTTTTTCATCTTTCAGTCTGATAGGAAAGAATTTTATCTCCTGGTCATTCCAGTTTTATGTCTGATTATTGATGATTTGGATTTCTTTTTTCATAAATTGATAATTTTACTATCAGTGTTCACTTTTAGCAAATTGTGAAAGCTCTTTATGTATTAAATAAAGTCACTCTTTGTGTTATGTTACAAGATTTTTTCCTAATTTACTATTTGTCTTAACTTTTTTATGCTAGATTTATACGTGTGCGTGTGTATGTGTAGATTCAGAAGTCTTCACTCTTTATAGAGTTAAACCTATCAGTCTTTTCCTTTATGGAGTTATGTACTTCTTTAAAGTACCATATTTTCAACAGAATTAACCTGAGAAATTTTTATAATTGAATCTGATGCCATCAAACCGCTTGAGCTCCTTGTTTCAAACTTTACAGTGTGGGCATTGTAGATATAGATGAGACATAATTTTTGTTTCTGTTTCTATGGTTCAGTATATTTCCCATAAAGGGTTTAGTCACACTACAAATTCATAGATAAGTTACTGCAAGTAAGAACTGGTGATATGCATTCTTTTCCTCAACCACAAAGTATGTATGCCTCCCTTTGTGAAAAGCTATAATGGGAGTTAAAAGAGACTAGTTTGTTTAGATTCTTTGCAGAGTGAATCATTGTCCCATTGATATGCTTTATAATTGCACTGGAGTGTTCACAGGAAAACTGTGGCACCGATCCAAAGTTCTAATATACAGTTAAGGAAAGGCCACAGCCTATCCTAGCTCCCCCAAGGCAAGCAGCTTTTCCTGAGATGGCATCCCTGGGCTTCATGGCAGAGTTACTCTGTGGGAAGCAGGGCACTCCAAGCAAATGCACATCTAGTTCTAGCTGGGACTGTTGTGCGTGTGCTGGGTGGACCCACATGTGAGCCTCAGAGACCCCTCTTCATCTTTCTTAAGTGATCTCCATCTGACACGCTGCCCGACAGTTAGACCTGAGCATCCCGCTTTCTCTCCCATTCTTGTTGGGCCCTCTCAATATGTATTCCAGGGTGTAGGGAGGAAAGAGAATTCTCCCTCACGACAGGGCGAGCTACCTCTCTTCTCAGCTCTCAGAGCTTTTTCCCTGCTGCTTAGCAGTGGGGGTTCCAGGGCCCAACCCAGGTGCAATCTAGGGTATAAAACCTCACCAACTGACTTCTCAAGAGAACCCCATTATGGGTGGGGGCCTGGGGATAGTGACCAAGGTCTCCCACATCAGTCAGTCTTCCCACTCTGGTGTTGCCAAGGAATTATTAAAGACTAATATAAGCAATAAGTGTAGAATAACCTGCTTGTATCAGCAGGGAGTCAGGTTAATGATGTCACTCTGGGGGGGCCAGACCAGGGATTTGAAAATAGTTTTTTACTATGGAATGATGTGATTATGAATTAGTGTGGCCCCTTTCTCAGATACTGTACTTCTATATGAAGTACATCAGGGCTCTCCTCAATTTGGGGAAGATAATCCGATTTCCCTTCTGCCTAGTCAGTGCCATTTCGTCTCTCTCTCCCCATCCTCGTATTCAGTATCACAAAAGCCAAAAAACTAATTTGGCTACAACACAACTCTCCTCATAGTGCTGGAGAGGGAGAGAAATCAAATATGAGCAAAGCCCAAGCCCTCTGAAGTGGGCAAGGCTCGTATGTAAATAATATTCGTTGTGTTACCCATTCAATAATCATATATCTTTCCCAATGCGCATTGGCAACATGTCAGATGGAGATCACTTAGGAAGAGGTTCTGCATTTCCAAACTCATTCTGGCTTCTTGAGAATCTGAACTAAGGAAGCCAGTTATACTAAAGGGATTAGAGGCTCATTCTTTTCTCTTTTTGAGGGCTGGGGTGGGAAATGATAGAGCAGAACATCAACTATGCATTTATTCTCTTAAGAAACATGTGCTGAGCTTTCCTGTGTGGCAGACACTACCAGAGAAATGAGGAAGAGAAATCCTGGGCACATGATGTGTCTCGATTTTGCAAACGCATTTCACAGAGCCCCTGACAGCGTCTACACGGGCTGAATGGTGGCCTCCAAAGTTATCAGCTCCTAATCCCTGAAACTTATGAAAGTGCTACCTCAGGTGGTACATGGTAAAGTCTTTGCAGATGTGATTAAGTTAAGCATCTTGCAGTTAGAGAGATTATCCTGGATTATCCAGTTGGGTCTTAAATGCCGTCATGTATATCCTTTTTTAAGAGAGGGAGATTTTACAATGATACATACAGGGAAGAAGGCCAGTAAAGATGGAACGGAGGAAGGTGTGAAGATGCTAGCCTTGAAGGTTGGAGTGATGTGGCCACAAGCCAAAGAACACTGGCAGCCTCCAGAAGCTGGAAGAGGCCAGGAACGGAGTCTCCCCTAGAGCCTCCAGAGGGAGTGTGGCCTTTCTGACACCTTGATTTCAGCCCAGTGACACTGATGTTGGACTACTGGCCTCTAGACCTGTGAGAGAATAAATTGTTGTTTTAAGCCCCTAAACTTGTGGTAATTTGTCACAGCAGCCTCAGGAAACTAATATAACATCCTCGCAGATAAAACAGACATGGGTCTAGAAGACAGTTCAGATAGGTGGAGTCAAAGATGTCTGACCAACTCTATTTGTTCATTTACTCAGCAAATATTTATTGAGTGACTACAATGTTCCAGGCCCAGGAGACAGAGCATGACACTGACGTGCTCCCCGCTGACAGTGGGTGGGGGGAGGGAGCAGGTAGCAAAGAGGTAAACAAAAAAACATAAACAAGGTAACTTTAGTTATTGATGAGTGCTTTAAAGAAAATCCAACAGGATATTGAGGTGAGGAGGGCATTACTTTAGATGGGGTGGTAGGGAGACCTTTCTGATGAGGTAACTTTAGAGCCGAGTCTTGAGTATCAAGAAAGAGTTAGCGTCTGGAGAAAGCTTTCCAAGCGGAAGGAGGTATAAGTGCAAAGGCCCTGAGGTGAGAAGGAGCTTCATGTGCTGAAGCTTCATGGTGCACAGGGAGATCAGATTGCTCCAAGTCCACGCAGAGAGCCGTCTCTCACAGAGGCCTGCAGCGTTCTGTTGGAGGCCCTGTCCTGTGTGCGTTTGTTTATAACTAAATTGGAAGTAAACATATAAGTCATATTTACCAAGTGTGTGGGTGACGTAAAGTTGGTGGGACTTGCACGTGGTTAGGTGTCAGGGATTGGCTTTTAACATACCTTGGCAGTGTGAACAAAACCACAAAGATGAAATTTGACAGGGACAAAATGTGAGCCCTGATTTAGGACTCAAAGAAATTATTTGTTGAGGTCAGGAGGGAAAACCCAGCTTGCGTACAGTACCTGTGCGGATGCCCTGAAGCTCGACATCAGCAAACAACCTGATGGGAGGGCTGTAAAAAGGCAACGCACTTTTACAATTTTTTAAAGTAATGGAGTACAACTCAACGGAGAAGGCAGCCACAGCTCTGTTCCCAGAGTACTGACTGAGCATCCCATGTTACAGGGTCACAGAAACGGTTCATTCATTCCCTTGTTCATTCAATTAACAAGTGTTCCAGGAGCAGCTACCACATGCCTGGCACTGACTGGACTGTGGGAGACAATACTGCCTAAGAGAAGCATTTGCTGACCTCAGAGAGCTTACATTCCAGGGAGGAGAGAGACACCATAGACTTAATTATATAAATATTATATTTTCCCCTGTATTGGATTTTTTTCAGGTTATAAATTATTTTACAGTAATAAAATAGCAAAATCAAACATTACAGAAATATATAACATAGAAAAGAAAGTGCCCCCGTAAACTCATCCTCCTTTTCCAGAGATAGCCTCTGTGAACAGCATTGTACATTTTTCTCCAACTTTTAAAAATGCACATGTAATATATTTTCAAAGCATACTCTTTAATTTTTTCGCTTAATGTGTCATAGACATCTTTCCACATAAATACAACAAAACCTAGCACGTCCTTTTAGCTGGCCGAGCAATACTCCATTTTATGAATGTACCAGTTTATTTAATTAGTGTCTTATTGATAGACATGTGTACTGTTTCCACTTTTTCACCACTATAAACAATTTTGAAAAGAACATTGTTCTGCATAGCTTTTTACACAACTGGTGGGAGTATTTTCTGAAGGATAATTTCATAGAAGTGGAAAGGCTGGGTCAAAGAATTATGAAAAATTTAAATAATAGATGCTACCATATTTCCTACTATTCAGGTTGTACCTGAATTAGAGTGTTAATCTGTGCATGTTTTCTTGCAGCCTCAGCAACACAGGATTTATCAATAATTTTAATCTTTGCCATCTGATAGGCAGAGGACAATAATACCTTGTTTATATGAACCACTTCTGGCCTACAACTGAGATAACAGTTATGCAGGGATGTACAAATCACCTGTGTAAGTCAGAGAGGCCAGAAGTGCTGAGGCCTGAAATTAACTAGGCAGGGGTGTGGTGAGGGGGTGCCCAAGACTGCTGGATAGTTCACACAGCACCTGCAAAGGTCCTGTGGGCAGCTGGCGTATCAAAAGGACTGAAAAAATGGGGGGTGGGGCACAAAGAGCAGAGCAAGGAGGAGATTGAAACAGGAGGCAAAGGCTAAAACTTGTAAGACCTTGGGGTTCATTTTAAGGGTTTTGGTCCTTATCCCAAGAGAAAAGGAAGCCTATGAGAGTTTTGAACAATCTGACTTGAACTGATCCTTCTGGCTGCTATGTTAAGAAGGGATTCAGAAGAGAGGAGAGTGGAAGCGAAGGGAGCTATTTTCAGAATCCAAGTGAGAGATGGTGGTAGCCTGGTCTAGGGCGGAACCTGGGCTGAGGTGGAGGCTAGCCGTGGAGACAAGTGGGTAGATTTAAGGCTTATTTAGGCCATAGAATTGATAGGAATTGATGCATAAATGGGCTTGCATGGGGAGTGTGGAAGAGGGTAGCCTCATGGAAGGCTCCCAGGTTTGTAGGATGGATTGGATGGGAGTTGTCATTAGGATGATGAGGTATCAAAGGAGCAGGTGATGATTCGCCTGCAAAGTGAAGATCCAGAGGAGATAACTGCTTTGGAGAGCAGCCACTGTGCCCACCGCTCCATCTGAGGCAAGTTGGCTATGTGATTCTCCCCCTGTGGCCACCGCCAGTCGGACTGCGAGAGTGCCCGAGCTGTGGTCCTGATATGGTCTGTAAGAAACCCTTCCTGTGAAGGGGACCATGCCCTCCGGAGCTGATGAGACCTCCTTCAGGGAGAACCTGAGTAAGTGAGAAGATTTAGAACTGGGGGCCAAGAAAGGTCACACAAAAAGGCAGAAAGTGGAACTCATGAGTAAGCTGAGGTCATGAGGAAGGAAGGAAGAGAGAAGAGAGAAACTGGGCAGGACAAGTGGTCAGGGCCATAGAGCACTTGAGGGGGGACTGATGGGCCCCTGACTGAGTGCGACCCAGTGGTTCAGAGGCAGACTTGCATGTTGAGCAGACTTAGATTGGATTCCCCAGCTCTGGTGCTGATTGCTGGAGGGCCTCGAACAAGTCACTGCCTCGATCTCTGTTCTGTTCCCTCAGCTGTAAGAGACACCATCGTATCTATTTCTCAGGCTTGTTGTGAGGATTAAAGAGGTACACGTGAGAATGGGAGAAGATAATTGCAACACATAAAAAGTACCCAGAATTAAAAGTTGAAGAAAAAGCTACAAATCAATAATAAAAAGCCAACACAATAAAAACAAGCAAGAAAACTTGAATAAGCACTTACCAAAAGAGGATATTAACATGGCCAAAAAATATATGAAAATATGATCAATCTCATTAATGATGAGGGAAATACAGTGAAATTCCACCGCATGCCACAACATGGATGAATCTTATAAACGCAATGCTGAGCAAAAGCAGCAAGGTTGAGATGAATGCATGAAGTATGAGTCAATGCATTAAAACTTAAAAAGTTAACAAAATAGACATTTAAACTACAATTAAATACTATACACACACATCAGATTGGCAAAACTTGAAAAATCTGATAATACCAGGTGTTGTTGAGGATGTGAAGCAATAGGAAATCCATGTGCTGATGGGAATGTAGATTAGTATAACTCTTGGAAAACACTTTGGCATTACCTAGTAAAACTGAAAACATACACATTGCACAGCTCAGTGATTCTGGCCTTGGATACATGAGGTCTGAAATTTAAGTTCACAAACTTGTTGCAATGATGTTACTAATCTTTTTTGTTATCAGAGGGATTATTCATTATGAATTTGTACCAACTGGACAAACAGTTAACCAAGTTACTATTTGGAAGTGCTGAAAAGGCTGCATGAGAAAGTTAGACGGCCTGAACTTTTCGCCCACAATTCATGGCTCTTGCATCATGACAATGCACCAGCTCACACGGCACTGTTTGTGAGGGAGTTTTTAGCCAGGAAACAAATAACTGTATTGGATCACCCTCCCTACTCACCTGGCCTCCAATGACTTCTTTCTTTACCTGAAGATAAAGGAGATATTGAAAATAAGACATTTTGATGACATTTAGGACATCAAATATGACAACAGCTCTGATGGTCACTCCAGAAAAAGAGTTCCAAAATTGCTTTGAAGGGTGGACTAGGCACTGGCATTGGTGCATAGCTTCCCAAGGGGAGTACTTCGAAGGTGACCATAGTGATATTCGACAATGAGGTATGTAGCACTTTTTCTAGGATGAGTTCACAAACTTAATTGTCAGATCTTGTATGTATCTAAGGAATTTCTCACGTTCACTGGAACATATATAGAGGCCTATCCATAACTTTATTGTTCATGGCCTCATGCTAGAAACAATGCAAATATACATCAGTTGTAGAATGGGTAGGTTGTGATATATTTATGCAGTGGAGTACTCTACAGCACTGAAAAAGAATGAACTGTGATATAGGGAACACCATGAATGAATCTTATAAACACAATATTGAAAAAAAGAATACATAAGAATATGATTTTATTTTAAAATTCAAAAAACAGGCAAAACTAAACTATAAATATATAATGGAGTTTATATTGTATAGCATATATTGTTAAGCAACCTATAAAGAAAAGTAAGGATGTAACTATTACAAAAAGAATAGTGTTTGCTTCTGGGGGGCAGGGTTATAGGACTAGAAGCAGATACCAGGGCCAGGGGGATTTGAGGATGGTTGGAAGTATTCTGTTTCTTGACCGAGGAGGTAGTTATACAAGTGTTTGCTTTGTGATCGTTCATTATACTGTACATTTGTTTTGAACACTTTAAGAGTATTTTATTCCACCATTTTAAAAAGTTAAAAAAATAGCTAAAACTTGTAAAATGCTTGGCATAGTGCCTGGCCCATATTAAGAGCTCAACAGATGGCAATTTTATTTACTGTTATAACCCAGTTGGTAGAGTCACACTGTATCCTAAGCAACCTTCCAGCCTCTGGACTGAGCGCTAGTCTCCATGAGGTCTGGCTTGGAGGTGGAGATTCTGGACTCCTCTGTTTCCCAGGGTGGCCTCCAAAGAAACCTCATTATTTAAGACAGTGCTTCTTAATTGATGTGTGGTAGTTTTACTGCATTGCCTCAAACTCTTTCCAAGTGTGCTGGCAAATTTGGCAATGTGTAGTTTTTTTTCTTTTTTTTTTCCCCCCAGCATCTCTGTTATACAGTTCCAGAAAGCAAGATTGTGAAACTGAGCTCCATGTGAAGTGGGGCATAGTCAGTCCAGCCTGCTGCAGGTCAGAGGTCAGGGGTCAAAGATAGAACCCGATGCTGGTGCCAAAGAAATGAGAACATATAAGAACTTGGCCTTCTGAGGGTCTATTGGGGTGGTAAAGTCACACCCAAACAGTAGTGATGCAGAAGGGGACCAAGTGAATCACAGGATAACTGGATGCCATTTAAACCCTTCACATGGGTAGCCCCCAAATCTAGCATTCCACAGAATGGTTGACAATCACTAAGGTAATCTGAGAATGTCTCTGTTCTTTGCAAACCTAACAGTGGAATCACCATTCCAGAGTTATTGGAAGGGTTGTTGTGTGCAATAGCTACTAATTATAATAATAGCCACTGATTATGGGGTGCTAACCATAACCAGGCCGTGTGTTAATATTTTGTCCTGGTTTCCACCCTAGGAAGTAAGTGCTGTTATCTCCATTTCTGCAGATACAGCTGAACTCACAGCTGGTAAGAACTAGAGTCAGGAAGAGAGATCATTCTTATTCTCGGGTTCTAGAGGGAGGGTGTAGCCCAGCATCCAGGAGTTAGATGGAGTCAGGTTTTGCTAGTGATAAGCAAAACATCCTAACTGTGCAATGGGGAGTTTTAGAGAATAGCAAATTCTCTCTCCAAGCAGAAGCAGCAAGATGCTTTATCAAATACGCTTTAGAAGGGATTCTGCCTTGGGTGGCAGGTTGGACCAAATGCTTTTCAAGGGCCTTTCAAAGAAACCAAAATTGTAAGTTAGCCTCTTAGTAGGATTTCCAATAGGGGAATGGACTATATGCTTATTTTCTTTTCTTTTTATTTATTTATTTATTTAAAAAAAATTTTATTATTATTTTCTTTTTAAATATGAACCTCCAAATGTCAGTGTATACCCTGACATGTACTCTATTTGAGTAAATTTTCATGTAAATGGTCATGAACTTCCACAGAACTCTTGAGGCACAGTAAAGTGATTTTCCCTATGGGGTTGTTTTCTTTTAGTTTTTTAGCTGACATTAGTTGTAAAGAGCCTTTCTGACCAGCAACGAAACACCTTTTTAAGCTTCAGAAGAGAAATAGTTTGCATAAAGCATTCCCCCACACTCATTTCTTTAATTTTAGACCAGAGGTTCTGATTGTTTCACATGGACCTTCCTGCTACATCTCCCACAAATAGCGTATGTAGTGTGAAGACTACGTGTGTGGCATTAACAATGGCGCTGATAGCATTTTGCTGTTTAGAATCTGCCCTTTAGACTGAAATGATATGTGTGGCTTTGTTTCCAGGGTTACAGAAACTTCTTTGGTCTATTTCCATGACTGTGCCCAGTGGAAACGCACTACTCTGTGCTACTCAGAAAGCAGAGCCTCTGCTACCGCCCAGAAGGATAATGGAGGTGATGGGCCTGAGAAGGAATATACCTGTCAAAAAAGACTCCTCATAGTTAACTGGGCGCAAATTCATAATCAGAGTCTAACAGCTGTTGTTTACAGGGGGACTTCACGTATGCTGCATTCCAGGAAAAAGCCACAGATGTGGCTGCCCAGTCTTCTGCTGTCTGAGCCAAACTTTATAAACGAGCTCCTGGAATTGCATTTCTACCAATGAGTTGAGACCCGCCCTCTCCAATCAAAGCTGTGCAACTATATTCTCATTTGCATCTTTACTGACCAATCACGGTAGCTCCATAATGCACAGTCAGAATATGCAGTTCTGACCAATCAGGACAGTGGAACAATCAAACTGTGCAAATTTGGATTCCTCATTGGCATAAAAATGGACCAATCAGGGACCAGGGCAGGCACTTTCTCTCTGTAAGTGGAGCCTCCCATTTGTCTTGGGAGAGCATATTTTCAGTTTCCTTCAGAGGTTGCATTTCTTGGTTTGCAAACTGTTCAACTGAATGGAGTCTCCTTTTTCTGCACCTCAGATTAGGGACTCCTGTTGGCATTGGATTGGTGGCAATGACCTTTTGGTGACAGAGGCATAAGGTGGCATCTCTAGCTGGAGTTGGCTTTGGTTGAGCCTTTGATATTACTTGACAAAACTGACTTGGTTGTGATTGATTATTTGGCCTGGCGGTGTGAAATAGACCCTGATGTTTCCCATGACAAGGCTATAAAAGCTGAGTTGCATATAGTTGCTTTTCAGGTCTTAGAATCACAACTGGCTTAACCAAATGTATAGAGGCTTAAGGTTGTCATATGTGCAATTTAATTTAATGTTGCATCTACAGTAAAGTAGTTAATTAAATTATGTTAATTAAATTGAGTTCATTGAATGTATACTGTTTTGTAAATCGACTTTATTTTATTTGAGCAGTTTGGGTCGACAGCAAAATTGAGGAGGAAATACAGAATTCCCATGTACCTCTTGCCCCAATATATACATACCCGCCCCCAATATCAGCATGCCTCACCAGAGTGGTATATTTATTACAATCAATGAACCTATATTGGTACACAATTATCACCCAAAGTCCATACTCTACTGTTCGGTCTTGTACATTCTATGGGTTTGGATGAATGTATAACAACATGTATCCACCATTATGGTATCATACAGAAGAGTTTCACTGCCCTAAAAATGCTCTGTCCTCTGCCTATTCATCTCTCCCTCCCCTCATCCCCTGGCAACCACTGATCTCACTCTCTCTGTAGTTTTGTCTTTTCTGCGATGCTGGGTAGTTAGAATCCTATAGTAGGTAGCCATTTCAGCTTCGCTTCTTTTACTTAATAATCTGCATTTAAGGTTCCTCTGTGTCTTTTCATGGCTTAATAGTTCATTTCTTTTTAGTGCTGAATAATATTCCATTATCTGGATGTGCCACAGTTTATTTATCCATTCATCTCCTGAAGAACATTTTGGTTGCTTCCAAGTTTTGGCAATTATGAATACAGCTGCCATAAACATCTGTGTGCAGGATTTTGTGTGGACACAAGTTTTCAGCTCTTTGGATAAATCCCAAGGAGCACAATTACTGGGTCATATGGTAAGAGTGCATTTAGTTTTGTAGTAAGGCCCCAAACTGCCTGCCACAGTGGCTGCACCGTTTTGCACTCCCACCAGCAGTGAGTGCGAGGTCCTGCTCCACATCCTCTCCAGCAAGTGGTGCCATTAGTGCTCTGGATTTGGCCATGCTAATAGGAGTATAGTGGTACCTCAGTGTTTTAATTTGCAATTCCCTAATGACATATAATGCTGAGCATCTTGTCATACACTCATTTGTCGTCTGCATGTCTTCTTTGGTGAGATATCTGTTAATATATTTTGTCCATTTTTAAAATTGGGTAGTTTGATTTCTTATTGCCAAGTTTTAAGAGTTGGTTGTATATTTTGGATAACAATCCTTTATCAAATATATCTTTTGGAAATATTTTCTCCCAGTCGGTGGCTCATCTTCTCATTCTCTTGAACATATACTATTTTAACCGTGCTCTGCTAAATGTTGTATGGGCATATAATATTTAAGACAGAATTTCTACCTTTTAAGTGACTTATTAGGAAATACCTATTTCCTGGATGCAGAAAGACCCCTATTGTTTCTTCTGTTGGCTACCGGTGAGCTCTTAAGTGGGTTGTGGCAGTGGTAAACACTCCAGAGAATTGGTATATTTGGGAAACTTGCTTTAAGAGTGAGAGTTCCATGATAAATCACACTCTGGTAACTTATGTATAGAAATGCTTGAGACTCTGACTTGTCTGGGAAGACAAAATGTCATTAGTATTCTAAGAAATATTACTGATATTTGTATATTTCTTTACAGACCAATGTCACTGATGTTACAGCATTTGAAGATTATGAAGTAGTGATGCCTTACTTAAATAAGAAATCTGGTAATCTGGCTAAGAGAAGTTTTTAGTTTATTTGTCTGTCTTTTCTTTTTACTTTGATATATTTAAAAATATTTAACAGAAGGAGATCATCTCTAAATAGCATGGAGTCCCAGGTTGTATACCTCACATGAGTCAGCATTAGCTTATAACGAATTACACAACATCAGCAAATGGACATAATGTGCTTAAACTTCAATAAATATTAAACAGAACTCTTCAGTGTATCCCTTCATAAGCACAAAACAGGGCCTGAAAACTCAGTGTGAATTGGATGTCAGGTATGGTCAGTTTGGATGCACCAATCAACTGGTGCCAACATCATTTTGGAGCATAATGCCCAACTCTAAATCTTACATGAAAGTAAAATTCAAACACTGAGCTGAGAATAGAAGAACAAACACTAGTGAGCCGGATCCAATATCTAGGACATGTGCTCTCAATACTCTGTCCAATCCCAAAGAAGAAGAAATAGTCACTGTGTCCAAATGTATCATTCCTCTGAGGAAGCCAGAGAGTGAGAGAGGGCAAGAAAGAGAGGGGACAATCATATCTCCAAC
Source organism: Rhinolophus sinicus (assembly GCF_057876585.1). Classification (NCBI taxonomy): domain Eukaryota; kingdom Metazoa; phylum Chordata; class Mammalia; order Chiroptera; family Rhinolophidae; genus Rhinolophus; species Rhinolophus sinicus. Next base: position 49,230,408 of record NC_142504.1, read on the forward strand.
CAGGAAGATAGACTGGGTCACTCAACTGCAGTTCCTTCTTTTTGGTGATACTGATACAAATGTACTTCAAAATTACCCGAGCTGTGAGGTTTCCAAAGGCAAAGATAAAAAACCAGTTGCAGAACATTCAGAAGAAGGAATCTGTGGCTACGGCTCTGTGCAATGCAAAAATCATGGCTATGGGACCCCTGCAACTCGAGCTCCAGTCCTTGCTGTGTCTTTAATAGTTATATGACCTTAGGCAATTTATTTAAACCTCTGGGCCTTGGTTTCTTCATTTGTAAAATGGAATAATAATTTCTGTCGTTCGGTACTACTGCAGGGATGAATGATAATTGATGTCAAATACTTGGCCCATAGTAGGGATTCAATACATGTTAAGTGATTTAAAAGATCATTCAGGCCTTATTCATGTGTTTGATGATTGCACTGTAAGGAAAGCTCAGAGCACTTCATTTTTTGTAATTGTTAAAACTTATTTATTTTTTTCAGTTACAGTTGACCAGATGCACTTTAAATATTCTTCTGCTTGTACTGCTTTCCTTGGAAATGAAATACTAATGTGTTACTTCCTTAACAGGATTGTTAAGCATGTATTTGCTAGGATGCCTTCAGTTGCAAGTGGCAAAACCCCCAACTCAAAGCAGCTGAAAAAAAATGAAGTGAATTTACTGGTTCATGTAATTAGAAAGTCCCATGATAAAGTTAGTTTGAGTCAGCAGCTCCGAGATGGATTGAAAGATCCAGTTTCTTTTTATTTCTTCTCTGCAACCCTTGTTATCAGCTTTATTCCAAGTCTGCCTCCCTTCGTAGTTGCAAGATGGTTGTCAGCAGAAGTCTGGGTCCATCTGTTAAAACTGAATTTACTCTATGTGATGGAAAATCTACTATAATAGTAGCTATATTAAGATAGAAGTATATATCTCCCCTATATAAGGGAAATTCAGAGATAGGCAGCCCAGGGCTGGTGTGGTGGCTCCACTATATCATGGGCTGAGATGTCTAACTTGATGTTCCACATCTTAGGGCACGGCTCCTTTTCTCAAGGTCACGTCAAGGTCCAAAATGACTGCTGAAGCTCTAACTATTACATCTATGTTCTAGGCCAGAGGAAGGAACATAAGAAAGGCTTGCCTCTTCTCTTGTAAGGAGACTCTTTGAAAGTACCACACAACCCTTTTGCTTTCATCTCCTTGGCTGAAACTTAGTCACATAGGGCAGACTCAAATTTGCCCAGCTGGAAATTGAATCATTTTTATTCCCAAGAAAAAAAAGGGACAATGAATATTTGAAGGCAACCTTTTGTTGCTACTCAGGGTCACATGCTTCCTTATGCGGGCCCAGTGGACACAGAATGTCTTTTTTTGAGAGCTTCTGTGGAAGAGAATAAACGTTTCTTTCTTGGAAAACCCCAGAAAACACACTTCATGTCTCATTGACTCAAATTGTGTCTTGTACCCATCCTTTCATCACTCACTGTGGGGGAGTGTGTGTGTGTGTGTGAGATGGTCAATGCTGATAGGCTGAAGCCCATGAGCGCTCTCCCCTGGATGGAGGGTGGGGCACTCAAGGACCCTTGGGGAAAGGGAAGGGACATCAGTACAAAGTTTTCCTCCACTCTACACTTTTCCGCAGCCCCCTGTTCACTATGCTAAACAATTCTAGGACTTTTCACCTCTTGATAAAAGCCTTGAATTTTAGATCCCTTATTTATCTCTATAGATCTTTTCTGAATCTTTTCCAGTCTTTCCTGATTCACACTGGGCACAGCAACCTCTCTAAGCTTCAGTTTTCCTTCCCATCTATTGAGGATCATGGTATCTATCTTTCTCCAAATATCAAATGAGCTGATGCGTGTATGCTTGGCGCACAGTGAGCCAAGGTTAAAGGTTAAAGGTTAAATTATAAATAGAATCATGCTTCCTAATTCTCGGGTCATATTCTTCTATTTGTGTTTTTCTCTACCGTGCATTTTTCTTTACCTGAAGCCTTAGAAAGCACTTTTTGCTTTGCTTCATCTTTTGTTTCTGTAGTTTGTTTTTCACTCCCTAGAAATTCTTCTCAGTAACTACCCCTGTGTGTATTTCTGACCTCATCTCTGATTTGCCAAGGTGACTTTCCGTGCCCAGAGGCATGGCAATGAGGGAGAATGATTCAGGCCGGCAGAGAGGAGAACAGAAGCTGAGGAGCAGGTGGAGGGAAGGCTGGTATGGTCCTATGTTGTGTGACTCTGCCCCCACCCCCCACTACAGCTTCGCCCTTGCCTAACCAGGTGTTGACTTCTTCCCAGGTGGCTGAGTTTCTTAGGAAAGGAAGAAGGATGTACTCTACTTGTTCATGTGGATTTATTATTTAGTTTAGAAATTCAAAGGATGGGCTCTGTCTCTTGAGGAGCTGAGAAAGCCTCTTCTAGTTGTATCTCATATGGTTTGTCTTCTTTCCAGCCTCCCTCCCTTGCTTTTGCAAAGTTAGAGAAGGATTTGCACCCAGTTTCCCATGCAAAGATCTGTTCGTGAATTCCTGCCCTTGCATTTGGTGGAAGAGACCAATGTTTCTCAGAGAGCTGCTTGCAGTTGTCTTAATTGTCAGGGAGGGGATAAGAGCTAACATCAACTGCCAGTCACTCTAAGCACTTTTCAGGTACAGTAATAGTAATAGCTAACAGTTAATAGGGTGCTTACTACGTGTCAAGTGTAGTTTAAATATATATTAATGTATGCTATTCTCCAGTACTCCTCTGCATTAGTAACTACCAGCATCCTCACATTACAGATGGAGAACTGGGCTCTGAAAGGTTAAACAATTTGCTCTGGATTGTTCAGTTAGTGTCAGGGCCTGGATTAAAGCTAAGATCATTTTACTCTGTGTTCTTATCTGGTACACTACTACGTCCCCATGAGGAGGTTTTAGATAAGGAAACTGAGGCACATAGAGAAGAAGTAGTCCTGGATTCAAATGCGGTCAGGAGACTCCAGAGTCTGGGTCTTACATGCTATGTCATGCTACCTTTTCCAGGGACATGTAAGAGCATCTCCCGACCCCACATGTCACACGGGGGGAAGCCAAGGACCACATGCAATGATGAAACTAATGTGGATCAACTAGTGGCCGGGCACAGGATGCAAACCTGTCAGTCCTGGTACTGCTTCTGGGGCCTGCAGGGGAGTGAGGAAGACAGGCCCTGTGATCAACAACACATCCTGTCTCTGGCACCAGGAGCTGAATTCACTTGTGCTTTTGTTGCTTCCTGATCTCCTTTTCCTTTGACCTCAGAGCTGTTGGTCAGGGTGTCCTGGGACCTGCACGGGGCTTTGAAGCCTGAGACACCACCTTCATAGTCACACCGGTTACACATAAGGGAACTAACAAGAGAAGACGTCATTTAAAATGTGATTGATTTGTTCACGCCATGCCATGTTCCCTGAAGGACTTATGACAGTATAGAGAAATGCCTCCCCTTCTGGGGGAGAGCATCGGTTAGGCGTGTGCGACAGTGTAACTGGAATACCAGCTCTTCTCCTCCCCTCCCCAGGGACCTAGACAGAGTCCATCATCTTCCTGCACCTGCATTTCTTTGTCTTTAAATTGGAAATGACGTCTTCCTCATTGAACTGGCTGAACATTAATGACAATTCACGGAAAGTTCCGGCACAAGCCTGGCCCCCAGTAGGTACTCAGTGGATAATGGTGGTGATGGTGGTGGTGATTGTTACAGGCAGAGAATGAAGCAGCATAAAGGAAACAAGCGGCAGGGTCATACAATGGAGGCAAATTTGAGGCCCGTCCAAAAATACCTGCCACGAAGTCACTGGCTCTCGGGGCCGCTGTGAGGAGAGAAGCCTGCTGAGTGAGCTATTCATGATGCTCCCGGGAGGAATAGTGGGCTCAGGAGAGGCAACCGCCCAGGCTGAGGTGGAAAGGAGGACCTCTCCAGAGTCTTTCTGAGGAGGACACTGTCCTCAACAAGTTCTTTAGCATCAACCCAGTGACAGGTGCCACTGGTGTCCCTTCATACAAGTTAATGGCAACCAGCCACCGCATAACCCAATAGAAAGCATTGCAGTGAGAGGCCGTGTGACTTAACTGAGGGCGTGAGAGCGGCTGCTTCTGAGCATTCGGAGAGGCCAGTGAGACGTTTGGGCCCTCTGCATGTATCACCTCATTTAAGTCTTAACACAACCATGTGAGACTGGTAATATGATCACCCCCATTCTGCAGATGAGTCAACCGAGGCCCAGAAATCAGGCCCAGGCCACTGAGCGCCTGATCCCTAGCCAGTTTCTCCCGCAAGCAGGCAGGCTCTGGAGCTGGTGCCACCACTGTCTGGGGCTCTGGAAAACTGGTTGGACTCAACTTCCTGTGGTGGTCCCTGGCAGCTGAGCCTTTGACAAATACTGGGCTGCAAGGAGTTCAAGAAAATGTGTAAATCCCAGTGGGCAGCTATCGTGTGGGGCCAGTTAGTGTGGAGTGGTATTCTTTTCCTGCTGGCCAAGATGGCATGGGACCGACATTCTGTTCAGGGGCTTGAACGGAAGGTGCCCGTGACCTGAGCTCAGAAAAGGGAAGGTCAAACAGGGGAGCAGGGCCGAGATGCACCTTAGAAAGGAATCTTCAGTCTATTCTAACGCACAGACAAGTGGATGATTGAAGACCCAAAGTTCTCCATGTATCATGGCTGCAATCATTTTAGTCTGAAAACGTGTCCAAGCAGTTAAATTCCTGTTTTGGCCATTTCAAAAAATGAATATATGGCACCTATAGAATACTCAGTGCACATTCCTTTTATTGTGATTTTTGCCTCATACCCTGGACCCCCTAAACTATCTGGCAGGAAACGCTTCCAAAGCCTCCCCATGCTGTAACCACCATCACAGTGGAATGTTCCAGAAACGCCAAATATACTATTTATCGTGCTGTTTCTGTGTGGTAGGCACTGCATGGTTATAACTGTAGCACAAACAGGACTCTAAGTGGTGCAGCCTTTGGGCTCCTCCTCTTCTGTTTATCCGTATTAATTGGCAGAGTCCCACGTCCCCTTCTGTGAGAGCTGGGCCCTCCTCAGGATTTCCCGACTGTCTCTGAGGGCTTGTGGTCTCCTGCTCAGCCCACCTCCCCATCCCTGTCCTGTCAGGTCCTGGCAGTGACTGCTTTTTCTCTGCCCATGTCACCTCCTGCTGTGTAGGGCTCACTTGTTCTCACAGTTTGGTGTAACGTGGAGGAACTGGAGCACAGCACAGGCAACAGCAGAAAGCCAATGTCCTGGCCCGTATCAGGATCCTGGGCCATGTTCCCGTAAAGCCCCGGGTAGCCGTCAGCTTCTTGGGTTTGCTCTTCCCCAGGACCTGCTGTCTGTAGCTAATTGCTTCTTCTAATCCCCAAATTATGGTTACTTCCTTCCAGAGCAGTATTTAGCTCATTCTTTGTTTTCCCCTTTCCTTCCAGGCCACGCCCAGAGCTTGCGTATCTTACCCATGAAGTCTCAGCCAGGCTCACAGGGCAGTATGTTTCTTCACTGTAGGATATTTATGCCCTAATATGTGAACGTGGCCACAGTCATGGTTTTAAGTAGCACTCCCGCCACCCCTTCCCCAGCTACATCACGTGTATCAGAGCTTACAGAACCCGTTGGGAATCAAATTTTCAAAAGGAAGGACAAAATAATGGTATAATAAAAATGATCAGAAATGAACTGTTAAGCCACGAAAAGCCATGAAGAAGACTTAAATGCATATTACTAGGTGAAAGAAGCCAATCTGAAAAAGCTATGTGCTCTGTGATTCCAGCTATATGACATTCTGGAGAAGAGACCCTTCAAAGATCAGTGGTTGCCAGGGGTTGGGGGAGAGAGGCATGACTAGGTGAAACCCAGAGGGTTTTTAAGGCAGTGAAACTATTCTGTATGATCTTGTAATGGTGGCTACATGTCACTCCATATTTGTCCAAACCCATAGAATGTACAGCAACAAAAGTGAATGTAGTGAATGTAAACTATGGACTTTGAGTGATAACGATGTGTCAGTGTGGGTTCATCTGTTGTAACAAATGTGCCCCTCTGGTGGGGAATGTTGAGAATGGGAGAGGCTGGGGGCACAGGAGGTGTATGGAAAATCTCTGCACTGTCTGCTCAGTTTTGCTATGAACCTGAAACTGCTCTAAAAAATAGTCAATTTAAAAAAAATGACTCCATACACGAGATGGCCACACAGTATAATTAAGGATCAGTGGTGCCAAAAATAAGGGAGGAGAAGAAGAGATGGCTGTTGGCTAGGGTGGCCCCAGTAGGCTTTCCAGAGAGCAAGTGGAAGGTGGGCTGAGGTTGAGGGATGGGTGGGATTTGTGAGTGAGTAAGAGGTTGTCACATGGAGGAGAAACAGCCTGAGCAAAGGCATGGAGGTGGCATGACCTGTGACCCACAGGACGGAAGTCTAAGCAGGAGTCCAGGCTGGTGGGAAGAGGAGAGGTCCTCTCCCAGGGACTAGGAGAAGCAGGAGCGGTAAGCTGCTCTGGAGCCCCTGCCGGTGGTTTTCTGGTAGCTTTCCTGAAGCGAACGTGTTGATTGCGGTTCCCCGGTAAGAGACACTCAACAATATAAACTGCTAGGGTGCAGCTCTGGAATTAAATCTATTTTCTTACAACATGTGTTTGTTTGTTACAGAGAGCTGTGAAAACTTGAGGGCGTCATGTCAACCTTGTCTCATGCACCAGCTGAACTCAGTGACACTGGCATCTTGGATCCTGCCAGACAGGGTGTTATTACTGAATGGCCGGGGAGGTTGCTCAGGGCTGGGTTGTGCTTCCTGTGCGGGGTGGGCCCACTTGACCTGTGAAGGCAACAGAAACACCGTGAGCTGGAACCCCAGGCTAGTGTCTGTTATGCCAGGGGTTTGCACACTTCAGCCTGTGTCTGAGTCACCTGGGGGGTTGCCAAAACATAGAGTGCTGTGCCCCACCCCCAGAGTTTCTGATTCACTAGGTCTGGGGCACAGACAGAATTTGCATTTCTAGCAAGTTCCTAGGTTGTGCTGATGCTGCTGGTTGGGACATCACACTCTGAGAACCACAAGTCTACTCTTAGGGCTCCACTGCTAACTTCTTAAAACTTTCCCTCTCCGGTTCTGCTTCTGAAAAGGTGTGGTCTAAGGAACTTCAGATTTGGAAGAGTGAATGGAAGCCAAAAGATAGAAACAACCCAACATCCATTAACAGAAGAATGCATTTATAAAACGTGGTGTATATCCATACAATGGAATATCATCTGGCCGTAAAAAGGAACGAAGCACTGAAACCTGCTACAACATGGATGAACCTTGAAAACATGTTAAGAGAACGAAGTCAGTCAAAAAGACCACATGTTGTGCGATTTCATTTATATGAAATGTGTGGAATAGGCCAGTCCATAGAGACAGAAAGCAGATAGTCGGCTGCCAGAAGCTGGGAGTAGGAGGGAATGGGGAGTGACTGCTTCCTGGTTTCTATCTGAATGAGGAAACAGTTCTGGAACCAGACAGTGGTGATGGTTGCACAACACTGTGCCTGTACTTAGTACCACTGAATTGTACTCTTTGAAATGGTTAAAATGGTCAGTTTTATGTCATGTATATTTTACCACAATAATAAATAAAAAGAGTGAATGGAGTGCTTGTTCTAACTCAAACTGGGGCCAGATGAAAGGCTTACAGGATTAAGGTTGGAAGGCCATATACTGGTGGTCCTTAGCCCTATTGCTTGAAAAGTAACCTGGGAGTTTCTGTAGGATACCCTTGTCTTAGGTGTACTAAGATTAATTAAATTGAAATCTCTGGAGATGAGGTCTAGGCATCAAACATTTTAAAATTCAGCCACAGATGATTCTAATGTACAACCAGGATTGAGAACACTGGACTAAAATCTCAAGGGCTAAATGGGCTGATGAACTATGTGCAAACTGACTGGAACTTCACTACAGACAACAAGCCTTTCATCATCTGCCAAATTTGCTTGGAAGTGGTGTATAGAGTAAAAAAGAGTAGGCTGTGGGATCAGTTTGAAATTGTCTCTCTTACAAACTTGCCGTGTGACCTTGAGCAAACTACATAACCTCTCTGAGCCTTTGTTTTTGCCAATGAGCTGTAGGAACCTGTTTTCTCCTATGGAAAAAACCCACTACTTCACAGGGTTATTGTGAGGCTTACATGAAACCAGCCAGGTCCCCACTTATAACAGTGTCAGGCACTGTTTGTCATCATGCATACCTGCGTATCCTTCTAGACCAAAGGGGAGACACAGTGCCTTATTTATGTGAAAACCCTAATACCCTAGTATCTTGTACCTGAGAGGGGACATGTTTAGAATGGGAGGTAGTGAAAGTGGCCTCTCAAATCCGTATCTGGAAGCAGAGGAGATTGTCGGCCTGGTAGAAATACTTTTTGCACTCGTGCTCAGACTTTCTTTTGTGTACCAAGCTTTAGAATGGTATCGATATACTTTAAGATAAAAGCAGATAAAATTCATACACAAATTCCTGACAATAAATAAAATCATCTGGATTTTTTCATGCTTCTGTTCAGTCTTTATTCGTAGGTAAGATGGGTAATATTTAACTACACATATGGCATAGGTACAATTTTATATTCTGCTTTTTTTCACTCAGTACTTTATCTTCTGCATTTGTTATGTTTCTGTAGTTCTTCATTATTGACATTTTTAAATTTTTAAAAACATTTTTATTGAAAATATAGTTAGCGTACAATATTATATTAGTTTCAAGGGTACACCACAGTTATTCAGCATTTATATATCTAAAGGAGTGATCACCGTGGTAAGTCCAGCAACATCAGACACCATCCCACGCTATTACAATATTATTGACTATATTCCCCATGCTGTACATTACATCCCCATGACTTATTTGTTTTATACCTGGAAATTTGGACTTCTTATTGCCCTTCACCTTTTCCCCCTTTTTATTTTTTCAGTTACAATTGACATTTAATATTATTTTATATTAATTTCAGGTGTACCGCATAGTGGTTAGACATTTATATAATTTAAGAAATAATCTCCCTGACTAGTCTAGTACCCACTGGCACTATACATAGTTATTACCATATTATTGACTATATTTCCTGTGCTTTACTTTACATCCCCATGATTATTTTGTTACTCCCAATTTGTACTTCTTAATCCCTTTACCTTTTTCACCCTGCCCTCCATCACCCCTCCCATCACCCCAATAAACCTAGTACCCATCTGACACCATATGCAGTTATTACAATATTATTGACTATATTCCTTCTCTTATACCCTACATCCCCATGACTACTTTGTAACAACAATTAATTTGTACTTCTTAATCCTTTCCCCTTTGTCACCATCCAAACCCCCTTCCATCTGGCAACCATCAACATGTTCTTTGTATCTCTGAAACTGTTTCTGTTTTGTTTGTTTATTTTGTTCTTTAGAGTGCACATATAAGTGAAATCAAATTGCATCTGTCTTTCTCTGTCTGACATATTCCACTCAGCACAATATCCTCCAGGTCCATCCATGCTGCCACAGATGGTAAGAACCCATTCCCTTCCCTGGCTGAGCAATATTCCATCGTATTTCTCTTTGTCTTTAACCTTTGAATTTTAATTATGATATGTCTTGGTGGGAGTCTGTTTGGGTCCATCTTGCTTGGACTTTCTGTGCACTTCCTGGACTTGTATGTCTATTTCTTTCACCAGGTTAGGAAAGTTTTCAGTCATTATTTCTTCAAATAGGTTTTCAATTCCTTGCTCTCTCTCCTCTCCTTCTGGTACCTCTATGATGCGAATGTTGTTACGCTTGATGTTGTCCCAGAGGTCTCTTTACCTATCCTCATTTTTTTGGATTTTTTTTTTCTTTTTGCTGTTATTTCCATTGGGTATTTACTACTTTGTCTTCCAAATCACTGATTCGATCCTCTTCATCTAGTCTGCTGGTGATTCCTTCTAGTGCATTCTTCATTTCAGTTATTGTATTCCTCACTTCTGACTGGTGCTTTTTTATGGTTTCTATGTCCTGTCCTATGCTTGCTATCTCTTTGTTGAAGTTCTCACTAAGTTGCTTGAGCATCCCTATAACCATTGTTTTGAACTCTGTCTCTGGTAGATTGATTGCTCCATTTTGTTTAGCTCTTTTTCTGGAGTTTTCTCTTATTCTTTCATTTGGGATGTATTTCTTAGTTTCCTCATTTTCACTGCCTCTCTGTGTTTGTTTCTATGTATTAGACGGGGCTGCTATGTCTCCCAGTCTTGCTGGGTGGCCTTATGTAGCAGGGACCCTGTGGGGCACAGTGGCAGTCTCCCTGGTCACCTGCTCTGGGTGCTCCAGGAGTGTCCCATGTCTGGGTTATATGTGTCCTCCTGTTTATAGTTGAGCCTTGAATGCTGTTGGCATGTCAGTGGGTGGTAATGACTCTCAGGCTGACTGGCTGTGGGGTTTGGCCATGTCCACAGCCTACAGGCTGCTGTGCAGGGGCTTACCCCAGGAAGTAAAATTCCCCCCAGCAGACTCTGGTGCCTGTGGAGACTGCCTTTTGTGTATGCCACTCGTGGGGCTAAATGGATGGTGCTCTGCTCTGATCTGAAGCCAACCTTCAAGTATGTTGATCTCTTGGGAGGGGCTGTGGTGCAGGCCCAGATCCCCCACTGCCTGTGACTGGCCAGGGATTACCCGGTAGGAGCTACAAAGCAATCCAGGGTTGGTCGCTGCCTGTGCTATACCTGGAGGTGTGTGGGAAAGGCCACGCTATGAACCGTGGACAGCTGCCACCAGTACCAGGTCTGGGGTAGCTCCACAAAAGGCTAGGACGCTTTGGGGCCTGCTGCCACCTGCTGGCTTCTGTAAGTTTCAGCCACTGATGAAGCTTCCTGCAGTTTGCAAGCTGGGTGAGGCTGGGTCTCAGTGAGTCAGCAGGGTGGAGCAGCAGGGCTCACCAGGCCAATCAGATTCAGATTTGGCCTTGGGGGCAGGCTCACTACACCAAAGATGGCACCCACATGCCAGTTGCAAGGAAGGAAGTCTCCACACAAGGAAAATGGGGATTGTCCATCCAGTCCTCGCCCCGTAGTTACACAACTCAGTCTCTCGCCATATGTCTCCGGCACCTCCAGAGTCACCGTCCGTCTGCTGGAGCACAAGGTAAGTGCCTGCAAGGGCCCTTTAAAAGGATGTCTGGGTTTCCCGCAGCCTTCTGTCCCACCTGCATGGTCAGAATCCCCAGTGTTTTCCACAGCTAGAAGTTGTGGGGTTTCTTTTTCCTGTAAGCAGTACTCCAGGAGTGGGGACCCTGATGTAGGTAGCTGAGGTCCCTCACTCCTTCATGGGGAACCTCTGTGGCCAAGATATCTCTCCCAATTTTCAGCTGCCACACATGGGTGTGTGACAAGTCTGTTTCACGTCTCTGCCCCTCCTACCAGTCTCGATGTGGCTTCTTTATATGCTTAGTTATAAAGCTTCTGTTCAGCTAGACTTCAGATGGTTCTCCAGGTGGATTGTTCTATAATTTAGTTGTAATTTTGGTGTTCATGGGACAAGGCAAGCACAGCGTTTATCTATTCCTCCATCATGGATGTCAGCTATTCATTATTGACATTTTAATGGTTTCATAATATTTCATCAAGTTGCCTTACTATAATATAATTTGCTTTAATATTCCTCTATTGTTAAGCCTTTTGATTGTTTCCAAGTTTTCAATATTAGAAATTATGCTCAATGAAAAATTTCTGCATATAACTTTTAACTTCCTTTGGCTTATTTCCTTAAAATAAAATTCTCATAGTTACTGAATCAAGGGGTCTGAACATTTTAAGGCTCTTGAATGCACAATCAAATTGTTTTGAAAAAGAATTGTATCAATTTACGTTGCTATCAGCAAGGTATGGATATATCATTTTCAATAACTTGCCAGCACTGAATTTCATCATTTGGAAAAGGTTTACAAATTGTACAGCTATCATCTAATTTAATAAAAGCTAATAAGTTATTGTGTCCAATTCTTTTGGCAGCGTAACTTTCCTTCTCCAATTCCTTTGCTGGTGGCAACCCATTATTTTGTAAAGTGCTGGGGGGCAGTTTACAAACCCTGCACATTGTAGAAAATCAATGATTACTTTTTTTTTTTTTTTTTTTTAAAGATTTTATTGGGGAAGGGGAACAGGACTTTATTGGGGAACAGTGTGTACTTCCAGGCCTTTTTTCCAAGTCAAGTTGTTGTCCTGAAATTTCAATCTTAGTTGTGGAGGGCGCAGCTCAGCTCCAGGTCCAGTTGCCGTTGTTAGTTGCAGTGGGCACAGCCCACCATCCCTTGCAGAAGTCGAACCAGCAACCTTGTGGTAGAGAGGACGTGCTTCAACCAACTGAGCCATCCGGGAGGCAGCTCAGCTCAAGGTGCCGTGTTCAATCTTAGTTGCAGGGGGCGCTGCCCACCATCCCTTGTGGGACTCGAGGAACTGAACCGGCAACCTTGTGGTTGAGAGCCCACTGGCCCATGTGGGAATCGAACCAGCAGCCTTAGGAGTTAGGAACATGGAGCTCTAACCACCTGAGCCACTGGGTCGGCCCCAAATGATTACTTTTTGAAGCAATGAATAATTCAGGAAATCCCCCTTCCCAATAATATTTTGGATTTCTAATGGCAGAGGTTTTTTTATTTTTATTTTTGATAAATTGAATTACACTTTATTTCACTTGTGTTGGCAGCCTTACAGCTCTGCTTGTTAGAAAAACGTATGGAGATTTTCACTTGGTGGGAAGTAGATCTCCCCACAACACAAAAGGAAAGCAGCTAACTTATTGCTCTTTCCTCCAGCCTCTCTCTGCACTCCCATCTTGTTTCCGGTCTACTCTGGAAGAGTCACCTAGACATGAATAAAGGAAAAGCAATTTATAGAGTGCATATGAGGAAAACGAACCCAAAGAGGACTTTCCTAAACTATGGAGCTTACTTTTCACTCTTTCAAACAGGAGAAAGTTCATGTATGCCCAGATGATAGTATTTGTACTTTAGCACCCATTGATTGGGACATTTCAGTTTGTGGTGATGAAAAGCTGCTGTGAATTCAGTAATGCTTTTAACTAGCTATGTATGTATTTTATTATTTGTAATAGTGTCTATATAAACTTCAAAAATCATAGTAAAGAGCATGCAGGAGACCAATTTATCCAGCTATATGCAGCAGTCGGTGCACATTTGCGTTCTCGAATTCTTTGTGTTCGCCTCTGCACAAAGTTGGGAAATGCTGCTCTGAGAATAAGCCGCTATCTTAATATTATAACTAAGAGGTGCTTAACTAGTTAAGAGGACTGGGGAAGCACTTGTCATTGTCACTTGGACTTGACTAGTATTTCATACTATAACCTGCTTCCCACTAGGCCTAGGCACTCCTCCTTAATTTTTGAAGATGGTTAATTTTAAAAGTTCACTTCCTGCTTGTCCACTTTCTTCTCATCAGTGACAGCAACTAATAATTAGTGGCATTTTTTAAATGTCTTGCTGCCTGAAATAACATCTTCTTCCAATTAAAAAGCAAAAAAGTCTGCACCTCTTCTCTGTTCCCTTCATTGGCTGTAACATCTTGACATCTGCCTCTGTCTCCTGTTTTGTCTAAGCCTTAGCTGACCTCTCAAAACAGTATGTTGTATGTTTCTGTTGGGGAGGGATTGTTTGTCACTATGGATTTCAAAGGAAATTTAAGCTGGTGGTTTGCTGAGTGTTGACATATACCTAAGGGTCCCCATGTCAGAGGGTAACAGGGCGCCCAGGAATCACATCATCTCCTGGGTGAGGGGTGCAGATGTCCTGGCCATGCTGGGTGGTTGCAGGGATGTGTAACCCACTTATTTTCACCCTTTCCCCTTCCCCATTTCCTACAAAGACACAGCTGTACTCTTCAACATTCAACTTAGCACATATCACATCATGGATTCATTTGTTTATTTAATTTTTAAAAACTTTTCAATTATAGTTGACATTTAGTTATATTAGTTTCAGGTGTATAGGCATAATGATTCAACATTTATATAACTTATGAAGTGATCACCCCGATAAATCTAGTACCCATCTGACACCATACATAGATATTACAATATTATTGATTAAATTCCTTATGCTGTACCCTACATCCCCATGGCTACTTTGTGACACCAAATTTGTACTTCTTTTTTAAGATTTTATTGGGGAAGGGGAACAGGACTTTATTGGGGAACAATGTGTACTGCCAGGACTTTTTTCCAAGTCAAGTTGTTGTCCTTTCAATCTTAGTTGTGGAGGGTGCCGTTCAGCTTCAAGTTGTTGTCCTTTCAGTCTTAGTTGTGGAGGGCGCAGCTCAGCTCCAGATCCAGTTGCCATTGCTAGTTGCAGGGGGCGCAGCCCACCATCCCTTGCGGGAGTCGAACCGGCAACCTTGTGGTTGAGAGGACACACTCCAAGTAACTGAGCCATCCAGGAGGCAGCTCAGCTCAAGGTGCCGTGTTCAATCTTAGTTGCAGAGGGTGCTGCCCACCATCCCTTGCAGGACTCAAGGTATTGAACTGGCAACCTTGTGGTTGAGAGCCCACTGGCCCATGAGGGAATAGAACTGGCAGCCTTCAGAGTTAGGAGCACGGAGCTCTAACCTCCTGAGTCACCGGGCTGGCCCCCAAATTTGTCCTTCTTAATCTCTTCTCCTTTTTCACCCACCCCATCCATTCCCTCTCTGCTGGTGACCATCAAAATATATGAGTATTTTGTATATGACTCTGTATATATGAGTCTGTTTTTGTTTTGATTTTGTTTATTTTGTTCTTTAGATTCCACATATAAGTGAAATCATATGGCATCTGCCTTTGTCTGTCTGGCTTACTCCACTCAGCACAATACACTGTAGGTCCATCCATGTTGTTGCAGATGGCAAGATTTCATTCTTTTTTATGGCTGAGTAATATTCCTGTGTGTGTGTGAGAGTGTGTGTGTGTGTGTGTGTGTGTGTGTGTGACCTTTTCTTTATCCATTCATCCATTGATGGACATCCAGATTGCCTCCATATCTTGGCCATTGTAAATACTGCTGCAATGAGTATATGGATGCACATGTCCTTTCGAAGTAGTGTTTTGGGGTTTTTCAGGGAAATACCCAGAAGTGGGATTACTGGGTCCAAATTTCTCATGTCTTTATAGATAAGATTGAACAGTAATACAGTTAGGTGTGTTCACATTTGGTTGCATAACTGTACCCAAGAGTGCTCTTGCACCCTAAGGATACGTCAAGGGGCAGGGAAAGATCAAGAATAGAACAAAGGCAGATGTTCTTTCAGGGAGCAAACCAGCTGGGCAGGGAAAGGCTGGAGGCTGATGTTTGACTGAAACAAAGAAAGCCCAAGGGTCAGGGAGGTGAAGCTGATGTAAGAGTCAGGATTCCTTTTGGAGAAGTGAGCTGCCTCATCGGCCTTGTAATGGGACAACTTCATTCCCTGTCTCAGTGAACGACATTAACTACCCATTGTCCAAACCAGAAACCTGAGTCTCCTTCTAGAATCCTCCTGCTCCCTCAGCCTCCCCATAACCAATTTAATTACCAAGCCCTGTGATTACTACCTCTAATATTTCCTAAAACTGCCTATTTTCCTACATTGCTCTGTCATCACCCTAGCCACTGTCATCTCCCTCTTGAACCACTACACAGCTACCCCACTGGCCCCCTTGCCTCCAGATTTGGCTTCCCATTCAGTCTGTACACCGCAGACTGAGTCCTTATTTTGAAACACAAACTGGATCATATCTCTCCTCTGCTGAAAAGTCCTTCAGTGGTTTTTCAGTTACCTTCAGAATAAAATCAAGCCCTTCGGCAGGAAATAGCTGCCCTTCCCTGGGGAAGCCTCACTTCCCAATCCCTCCTTACCTCATCTTGCATACCTCAGGCTCTGGTGGTTCCAGTTCCGGGTGAGCATATCGTCTTGCTCTCTTTTATGCTATTTACTATGTTGCTGCCAGACATACTTGCCCCCCCCCCATAACCCCCAGCTACCTGACTAATTGCTACTCCACTCAGCACGTGTCCCCTGCCTACACCCTGCTTCTCCTCCCCATTGTGAGGAATATGACCTTCTCTGAGCGCCCTTATTTCTTTCATAGGACATAATTACTTTGTATTGTAAAAACGGATTCATTTGCTTGTCTCTCGCTTGTGAGCTTCTTGAAGGCCAGAGAATATCTTGGGGTCCCTAGTGCTTAGCACAGTGCTCAGCACATGGAGGTGAACAAAAAATGTTTATTGAATCCAATTGTCCATACATTCATACATTCAGCATGAGTGAGAGAAGAGTCCTTTTTGAAGACCAGCCCTTTAAAATGTTCTCTATCTTGAGGCATGATCTTCCCCTATCCAAGGCTCAGTCTGCTGATACATACTACTTACTGGTGACAAAAAGGCATCATTATTTAGAGTTCATTAATGTAGGAATTTTCAATACAAGGTCAAATCTCCTAGTTCACAGGAAACTGAAGCCTTTTTGGCTGAAATCCTTTAGTATCTTTGCTGGGATAAGAGGCAGTGTGGTGCGATGGTTGTGACAGGGCATCAAGCTTGGTGGCCAACAGGAGGGGATGAGGAGGAAAGGGGGTGAATTTTGTAGTCTGGAGGAGGACCTATGGCTCAAGTCCATTGGAAGGGATGACCTAGGCAATGGGAAATAGGACTAGGAAGTGTTATTTGTCTTCTTAGAGTTTTCAGTATGTGGAAGAATTGGGTGCATATCTATACTAGGCTCCTTACATGGAGAATTTCTCCAAAGAGACAGTATGTTCAACTTAATCTTATAGACAGACCTGATCTGGTATAAGATTATGTATAAAATTGCCTGTCAGCAGGACATTTATACTGGTAGTTATTCCTATCCTGATGGCTTTAAGAGACTTGGGGGCTGGCAGGAACTGGGGTAAATGTAGCAGAACGAATGGGTGTTCTAGGGAAAACTTAACTGTAAGAAGCAGTGATCACTTGGTGATGGTGGCAGTAGAGCATAGAGGAAAAGTCACCTTTAAACTTCTGCTTTGCAAAGATTGGGGCATAAACTGAAGCTACAGTATGGAAGCAACCTAGTTGGAGCATTTGTAAAAATGAAACGCATTTCATATGCACATATGGGCAGCTGGGTTTCTTGTGGGTCTGACAGAAATGAGCTGTTAGTGAATGCATTAGTCAATATGATGGATAGTAGTGAAAGGCCCTGCCTTGGGGATCTCAGGATAATACAGGTTACACCCACAACCCAGTTACTGTGTTGAATTACTGGGCACGTGGCAGAGACTGAATGAACAGTTGATGTAGGAACACTCACTGAATATGTCCATTTTTGTTGCATCTCCTAGAACTGCTAGAAGCTCCAACTTACAAAACGTAATGGCAGATGCAAACTGAGAGGTGAGGCATGGCTACCATATCTGGGGGTGAAGGGTTAGATAGAAAGTTTGCCGTGCAGTTGGCACCATGGCCATGTGCCTTTTGCTGCTGCTCTCTACCAAGAGATACAAAGACAGCAAGGCTGAGCTTTGGCAAATTTCTGGGCATCCTTACCCATTAAGCCTGCTGCCTTGAATGGGGCCGGGTAGTCCTGTAGCCCAGAACACAAAACCTGTGGTTCTGGATGCTCCGGACGCTGTGTGCATTGATGTAGAATCAGCAGGTTTGGTGCTTAGTTTCAGCCTCTCAGACTCTGGAAATCCTTGAGCTTGCAGTGACCCATGCATAGTGTAATGGAGTACCCGATCCTATCCCTCTAGATGGGATCAGCAGGGTCAAAATACGACCTAATGGCTGAGTTCTCCTTTTTCCCTGGGTGGTCTACAGGTGACCTGTCCAAAATGGCAGCCAGTAGTTATATGTGGCTGTTATTATTAGATTTAAATTAATTAATCAAAATAAGAAATTCAGTTACCTAGTCACACTAGCTACAATTCAAGTGCTCAGTAACCACAAGTAGCTAGTGGCTACTGTGTTGAAAAGTGCTGATTATAGAATGTTTCTATCACTGAAGAAAGTTCTGTTGGATGGTGCTAGGCTAACTCATTGACGGAGAAGAATTTGTGAAAAGTTGGGCTCCTGTAGGGTCACCATGCTGGTGGTTTTTAGACCAGGTGAGGATAAAAGAGGTTCAGTTGTGATGATGAAGGGGCCCTCCCTGTCCCAGGAAAGGTTCCTGTGAGTCAGAAGAGAGGTAATTCATTTCTTCAGGTCGTCAAAGATCCAGTGGATGACTCTTGAGAGGTATAAAATTTTTGGCAGCTGTTTTTTCTGTGGGAAGTCCTCAAAATATAAACACTGATGACCTTGGAGCTGAAAGGGGAAGGTGTGTTGAGGATGACATTGATCCATCTGAATGTCATGCTTTAAAGTTATTATGGCCCAGAAATTTGACTTCTACCAGTTTGAAGAAAAAAAATGTACTTCTAAAATTTTGTATTTAACCTGTAAATCCAGAGGCATGTCAGAGCCTTCTGGATAAGGGGTGAGAAATTAACATTCACGTAATACCTTTATCTTAAAAGATCAAGCACTAATTACTATGCCCTAGATGATAGTCCTACCTCAGATTATAGGCTTCAGCAAATACTCTTTGACAAATAATTTGTTCTGTGATACTGCTAAGTCTAACAGATGAAAGATGGTCCTTCCCTTAAAAAATTGAGATGTACATACCCATCTCATAAACTTTAATTCACAAACCCAGGGATTATGAGAGGCACTTAAAGTGTGTGTGGCATTAAAATTACCCTTTATCTTTGTGGCAGGCAGATTAATGGCCCCCCAAAGATGTCTGTGTCCTAATCCCCAGAATGTGTGAATATGTTAGCTTACATGGAAAAGGGGCTTTGCAGATGTGATTATGTTAAGGATCTTGTGATTAGGAGATTGTCCTGGGTTATCTGGCAGGGCCCAGTGTAATCACATGAGTCCCTAAAGGTAGAGAACCTTCCCCATTGCTTGGTGAGCATAGGAAGCTCACTTAATGATTTGGCTGAGTATAGAAGGCTGTTATGTCTGTGTCTACCCCTTACTTATCTGGGTAGGTATAAGACCTCTGAAATTGTAATCCGGTAGAGAACATGTCTGCCAAGAGATGGCCTAGTGATTTGGGCAGCAGCCATGCATGACTGTGGCATTTGCAAGCATTCTAGCCATTTCATAGCCTTCGCAAACTAGATTTATTTTTTCATAAAGAGGACCAAAGAAGATGGATGGAAAATAAATAACTTTGAAAACCTTGATCTTGAAGAACTCTTTGTGGGAGCAGCAGGAGGGTACCATGGGATCTGAACCCCAGTGTACACTGGTGTGAGACTGGTGGTCATGCTTGTCATGGGCAAAGAAGTCAAGGTCACAGCTTCTGAGGACTGAACATGTTTTCCGCTCTCAAATATGAAACCATGAATGGCCTTGACATTCAGTGTTAGCCTTGACTCAGAGGAGAATGTCCCTGAGTCTTACCAACCTCTCCATGCTCCCTCAGTAGACCATGGCTAGGACTCTGGGAGATGGAGCTCAGTTAGTGATCCCTGTCTTGCTATAGCACAGCACCTGCTTGACTTCCAGAAAACAGTGCTTTACCTTCATAGAGAAACGATGTAATAGCAGCCATGAGAGACTCTGGAGTTCTGCCCACCAGTTCTAGCTCCCACTGGCTGGCTCACCATTCATCCACTTTTTTTTCCATATAATAACAGCTTTGTTATGAACTTAACTTCACATGCAAAGTTAGAATGGCAATTACACTTAAAATGAACTCATTAAAAAGTTTAAATATCATATCATAGACATGCATTATCCAAAATTCCAGAAGATATTTAAACAGGTAACAGATATTGCTACCCATTTTTGGACAGAGAGAATAACAGAATTGCTAAAACTGGCGTCCAGACAAGCATGGACCATCTGCTCTCGTGTCTTCGGGAAGAGAGGAAGTCATGATATAGGCATTGCTAATGCAGTAATTCATGGGTAGTTTTCCTTATAACAATGCCAAAATTGGGCTCACATTTTTACTTTGTGAGGCAACTGATGACTGTTGCCCTTCTTCTGTTCCTTGAGAGGAACCACTCAAGGTATCGAGGTTGTACCCATTCATTCCAAAAGGCACCAGTGATGGGAATATAAACCTTTTCACAAAGCAAAGCACTTCAAATTCTTAGATGGCATCCAGTGTTGGTCTATAATTGATCATAGACAATAGGACATCACTTTCTGGAGGTGATGAAGACATGGTCTCCTTAGGGAGCAGGAGAAGGGGCCAAGAGTAGTTCCGTTTCATGGATCAAACTGCTGTGATTGGGCCTTGAGCCAGAACAGGGTACTGATTCCTACTGCCGGGCTTGCCTGGGAAAGGTAGGGCTGGCATACAGGTGAGGCTAAAGGTAGAATCAAAGCTGGAGATAGGGGCCAGCCCGGTGGCTCAGGCGGTTGGAGTGCAGGCTCTCAACCACAAGTTGCCAGTTCAATTCCTCGAGTCCCGCAAGGGTTGGTGGGCTGCACCCCCTGCAACTAAGATTGAACAGGCACCTAAAACTGAGCTGCCGCTGAGCTCCCGGATGGCTCAGTTGGTTGGAGCACGTCCTCTCAACCACAAGGTTGCCAGTTCGATTCCTCGAGTCCTGCAAGGGATGGTGGGCTGCGCCCCTTGCAACTAGCAACGGCAACTGGATCTGGAGCTGAGCTGCGCCCTCCACAACTAAGATTGAAAGGACAACAACTTTATTTGGAAAAAAGTCCTGGGAGTACACACTGTTCCCCAATAAAGTCCTGTTCCCCTTCCCCAATAAAATCTTAAAAAAAAAAAAAAAAAGCTGGAGGTAGGACTTGTGCTCGTTAAGGGACTGCCTAGCATCCCTTGAATGAGGTTGGCAAGCATTTGGTCAGCAGTGCTGGGAATTAAGACTGAGAAATGGGCTGTTAGCTCAGGAGTCATGGTTGCAGCACAGGTGGGATGAAGGAAGATGCATACAAAGAAAGGCAGGCTGAGAAAGGTCTGAGAGCCAGCTGAAGCCAGGTTAAGTACACAACAGGTAAGCAGAGGAAACAGTGGGCGACAGTGGGGTGCCATGGTCAAGACATAGGTTTTTCATTCATGTGGAAGACTTGAGTTTAATCCTGTCCTGCCAGTTACTATCAATGTGATGTGGGTCAACTTACTTAAGCCTGTCCCAGTTAAATCATCTCTAAAATTAGAATAATGACATGTATCCTACAGGTGATTTTAAGAATTAGAAATAATGCATATGAAGCACCTCACACACTGTTTCTTCAACTGGGTTCATGGATGTACTTTCAGGGATCTAAATATTCTCTACAAAAATTTATTTTACATTCTTAACTTTCTTTTTTTATTAACATAGTTTTATTTTTTTAAGGACAGTTTTAGGTTCAGAGCAAAATGGTGTGGAAAGTACAGAGTTCCCATACACACCCTGCACAGCCTGCCCCACTATCACCATCCCCACCAGAGCGGTACATTTGTTAGTCAATGACCCTACACGGACACTCTTTATCATCCAAAGCCCATAGTTTACATTAGGATTCACTCTTGGTGTTGTGTATTCTGTGGACAAATGTACAGTGACATATATCTGCCATTCTCGTATCATACAGAACAGTTTCACTGCCCTAAAAATCCTCCGTGCTCTGCCTGTCCATCCCCTTTTCCTACCTCTGCACCCTTGCCAACCACGGATCTTCTTACTGTCTCTATATAGTTTTGCCTTGTCCAGAATGTCATATAGTTGGAATCATATATAGCCTTTTCATATTGGTTTCTTTTACTTAGTAATATGCATCTAAGTTTCCTCCATACTTTCTGTGTGTGTCTTGATAGTTCATTTTCTGAATAAAATTCCATTTCTGGATGTACCACAGTATATTTTACCCATTTACCAGCTTTCAATTTTACCAGCTTTCAATTTCATATCATTTTCAAACTAGGGGTCTTTGGATCTCTGTGGGGCTGACCATGTAGTGTTCGAGTTTTAGAATTGCTCAATAAATGTAATTAATGACAGGATTATTACTCATATAAGAGAAGCTAAAAGTACGTATAGTGAAACAGGGCTGGGCTGAGGCCTGTGTTCGCAGGATTTACCCCAGATAGGAGAGTCTTGTCACTAGGACTTGCAGTCAGAGCTGCTTTTCTGTGGGCAGGGCAGGTATGAGCTTCCTGAACAGCTGCCTGGGGCTGCCCAGCCTTCAAGGGACACAACCTCAGGGCACATGCTGGACACTGCCGGGGCTTGACAGTTTCTGACAGCCCTGTATTTGAAACTTGGAGCGTTTTCTCATCTTGGGTTTTCTGGCACTGTTCCCTTGCTCCGTGGTTTTCAGAAATTACAGCATGATTCCTCAATTACCTCTGCAAGGTCTTCCAGTTCCCAGGCTGTAATTCATGGGCCTGGAGACCTGCAGTCATTTAGAGCTGCTTGGAGCTCTGTCTCTATCTCTCCATCCATCTGCAACCTCTGTTCCCTCTTAACCATCTGTGTTCTGTTTTACTGGGGTTGGGAATTCTACTTCCAGAGGGCAAGGACAAAAGTAAAACTGCAGGTGGGCAGTTCCATTTTCGGTTCCCCTGTCCGTTGTAGGCCATCACCCTTCTCATTCACCTTCTTTCCTCAAACACTTTTGATGAGGTCCATTTTTGCTGACTGTTTCACAGGCCTGAGGCCGAAGCTTTAACAGCACCAAAGCCTCTCTGTCCTGCCCTGTCCTTCTTACGTGCTCCTTGCTCTGCCTCCTCATTGAAACGTTCCCTGTGCAGACGCAGAGGGGTTGTAGGGACCTCCTCAATGTTCATTGGAGTTATGCCTTATTATATTTTCATAACTTCATTTTATAGAGCCCTCTATATGTCAAGTCATGTTTCCTTTTAGTGCTGGGCTTCTCAACTCTGGCTGCACATTGGAAGAACTCAAACAACCTTTATAAATCACCAATGCTTGGCCCCACCACAGACCAATTGAACCAAATCTCTGGGTCAGGCCCCAGACATGAGTTTTTTTTGTTTGTTTGTTTGTTTGTTTTTAGTTTCCCCAGATAACCATAAAAGAAAAAGAAGTGTTAAAATGGACTTTATCAAAATTAAAAACTTTTGGTCATGAAAAGATACTGCTAAGAAAACGAAGAAACAAGTCACAGACTAGGAGAAAATATTTGACATACATCCTTGTATATCCAACAGAGGACTTACCAGCATTATCTTAGCAATTCTGCAACTCAGTAATAAAAAGACAAACAGCCCAATTGAAGATTGGCCCAAAAAGCTTAAATAGGCACTTCACCAAGGAAAATATATAAATGGCCAAGAAACACATGAATGTGTCCAACGTTAAGTCATCAGGGAAATGCAAATTAAAACCCAAATGATATACCCACTAGTGGCTAAAGGAAAAAAAAAAAAGGAAAACAAACAAAATCTCCCTGACCACATGAGGATGCGGCGCAATGAGAGCTCGGATTTGTTTCTGCTGGGAGAACAAAACGGTGTGAGCACTTTGGAAATCAGGCTGGCAGGTTCTCATAAAGTAAACATATACCCACCCAATGACAAAAACACTACTTCTAGGGTTTTATCCAAGAGAAACGAAAACATGTGTACTAAAAGGCTTAGCAGCCTCATTAATAATAGCTCCAAACTGGAAACAATCCAAATGTCTCTCAGCTAAGGAGTGGATGACCAAACTGTGGCACATCCATACAGTAAGAAGCTACTCAGTAAGAGAAAAGGAGACAACCACTGATTCACATGGCAGCATGGCTGGACCTCAAAATCATGATGCTGAGTGAAAGAATCCATGCACAAAAGAGTACCCACTGTGTGATTCATTTATATGAAGTTCTGGAATAGGCAAAACTAAGATGTGGAGAAAGGAATCAGAACAGAGGCTGCCTCTAGGAAGGGGGTCTCTCTGAGTGTGTGGGAAGTTCATGAGGGATCTTTGTGGGGTGACAGATAGGACCTTTATCTTGATAGCAGTGTGGGTTTATGCATTTGTCCAAACTCATTTTCAAAGTGAGGTCTTTAATGTACATTTATATCGGTACATTCAATTTATATAAATTATACCCCAACCAGGGAAATTCAATAAACAAAAGTTCCCTAGATGATTTTGCTGCACAGTAAGGGTTCCGAAGCAACGCTATGGGACCTCAGTTCATAACACATCTTCTATGAAACACCGTCTTTCCTAACACCCAGGCCCCTCGTCTGCCAGACCTCTGCATTCCCTCTCTTGTAATTAGGAAGCCCAGAAGACTACGAGCACCTCACCTAATATGTCTCTCGCTTCTAGCACACCAACTACCGCTCCTTGTTGGTCAAAATGAAATCTGAAACACAGGGTCTCCTTGCCGAGCAAGGGAATTGTCAGTAAGCTAACTGGAAAGAGTACCTGCTCTTCTTGCAGCACCTGAGACTTGCAGCAGGTGTGCGGGGAGTCGAGGCCCTCTGGCTTTGCTCTCTGATCCATGTGCAAAGGTCCCTACTATGTTTTGGGAAGACACCTTTCATTGACTTCATCAGATGGGCATCTTTTTGCTCCTAGACTTACTGATTTTGATGTAGTTGAATGTGTTCTTATTTAAAGTTTTGTGTCTCTTTTGTTAGGTTACTTCTTTTGAATGAAACATACTTTTAAAATGACTGTTTTCATTCTAAACTCTCTCCCACCAAGACCCAGGGACTCAGCTTAACTGCCCAGGACTCAGCTAATAACTAAAAAGTGAGTCACAAAGAGACTCTGAAGACAAAAAATAGATGTCACACAATCCATATACTTTACTCAGAGCTGAGCCCCTTGGATTCCCACACATAGTCAATTTCCTCTTACCTGAGGCACAGATGTGTCAATCCTCAGCCTGGTTTGAAGCACCAAGCTAGAAGCAAACCAGAGGTGACTCTTATGGTAAGGTACATTGGTCGCTGTAAAAAGGGACAGCCAATGGGAGAGAAGAGACAATCTCTTCCGCCTTCACCTTAACCTATTAAAATAAAAATGATAGAAAAACCCGGTGGCCATTTGGTTTAGGACGACATATGAGAAATAATTCTCAGTCTCTGGAGGCACGACTATATTTGAGGTCAACACAGAACTCTCCTTGATGGTAATGCCTTTAAGTCACCAAGAAAAGGCTCAATGTTCCCTGCACTTCCGTACTTGAGGAGGCAGAGGAGTGTGCAATACAGTTTAGAAAGGTTCCTGACAAATTGGGTGGAAATAAACGTTTTGAAAGTTCAAGTGAACAAGTTTTAGTCTGCCAGGCTCTCCTGGCTCTGCGCCCTCCCTGGCAGTTCTTGGGTGATGACGTCACACTGCCCAAGTGGCAATCACTAGGCCCTCCCTGTTCTCCTCCATGACAGCCCTTGTCCCCTTCTGGACATGAGCTAGGGAACTCCCATCCTTGAAAGTGGAGCCCTCATGCATGGCTTTGGACCTCTAACCTGCCATTCTCAGTGTTTACTCAAAACTCCCTGCCTTTCTTCCTCTCAGACTCCACCAGCTGCCGTCCCGTCTCCTAGTTCCTAAAATCCACAAGACTCTGGCTATCTCTGGGCGGACTCTTCACTCTGCAAATCAATGTGAGGCTCATCAAATAAATCTGAATCTGAAATGAATCTGAAATGAAAAGAAGCGATGTATACAGAAATTCTACAGTTGAAATGAAAATGATGCTTGGAATTTGTTTTTAAAGAATTCACCAGGGGTGGGGTAAGGGAAGACACAGACAAAACAGATTGGTTATTGATAACTGCTGGCTTTGGATGTCATGGGAGCATGTCGTATCATGCATTCTCTTTGTTTGTATTAGAAAATGTACGTTAAAAAAAGTTACAAAAGAAAATATGTGATGTCATACGATCTAATTTAAAGTTCTTAAACTCATTTACATGTGATACTAGAGGGGGAGCATGCATTCACTTTATCATCAGCTTAAGATCAGTCAAAATTGTTTCCTCAATAACTTTATCCGAAAAACAAAATACCTGGGAATTATTAAAAATAAAAAGAAACACTCTCACAAGTATGTCTGCCTTTTGCTATCCAATATACTTCATGGTGCAGATTAGTCAGAGCAGCTTTAAAATGTCAGCATTAAGGGCAACTCCATGGAGTCAGGGCCAAAAGCCAAGGTGAAGTGCTATTTACCTTTGAAGACTTCTGGCACCGAAGCTCAAGCCTACAATTCAGCTCCACAACTGGAATGTCAAAGAGGCCAAGTTTGAATCCAAGTGAATTCTTTGCATTTGAGGACTTGAGTCTTCAGAAACTTGGCTCTCTTTGTAACTTCCATTCTCCTCCAATGGCTCAGCTTTCCTTCCCTTCCTTTCCTTTCCCTTTGATTCCTCCCTTCCCCCTCCCTCTCTCCTTTCTTTCCTTCCTTCTTTCCTTCCTTCCTTCCTTCTTTTTCTTCTTTTAAACCACCACAAAAATCCATAATATGTTCATGTCTGCCTGCATAGAGTCATTGTAAAGATTAAGATACAAGTGTGAAATATCAGGGAAAATTTGAATTAAGTAGAATAAAAAACTTTGATGATCATAATTTTAGTGTTTTTATTATGGACACTTTTAAACACATAAATACCTGTCTGACTAATACAATGAACCCTTTGTACCTATCTCCCAGCATCAATAGATGTTTACACATGGCCAATCTCCTTTTATCTGTCCCTCCCACCCCATCCCCCTCAGATTACTTATCAACAAGTTCAAGGCCTCATCATATTATTTCATCTGTAAATACTTCAGTAGTATCTCTAAGAGCTAAGGTCTATCTTTCTCTTTTTAACATAATTACAATACCATCATCACATCTAAGAAATAACAATAATTTAAGACTATAAAGTATTCAAGCAGTGCTCAAATTTCCCTGATTGCCTCATGATTTCTTTTTATTCTTGGTTTGCTCAAATCAGGATCCAAATAAGATCTACACACTGCATTCAGTTGAAATGTCTCTTGTCTTTTCTAATCTATAGACCTTCCTGCCCTCTTTTATAATTCCCCTTGCCATTTATTTATGGAAGAAACTGGGCTCTTTACCTTGTAGAATTTTCACCATTTTTGACTTTACTGATTGTATCGTCCTGGTCCTGTTTAATGTGTTCCTCTATTACCTGTAACTCCTGTCAGCTGATAGTTATACCTGGAGGCTCATTGTTATTAGTAATATCGAAGACATCACTTCCAAGACTGACAATTTCCATGTATGACACCTTGCCACAGTGAGTGTGGTGGGTCCCGAACTTTCCTGAGGCAACAAAGAAAGAGGATAACTATTCTGCAGTAATGTCAAGCCCAGTTCCTGCTGACTTTACAACAAACAAATAAACAAAACCCTGACCAGAATCCATCATTAACTCTGCGATGACGATCAGCTAGAACGCGTTGGGCCTTCCCTGTGTGCTTGAGAATGAGCATGAACAGGCGGAAAGAATGTGAACTTGGGAGTCATACAGCCCTCGATTTGAATTCTGTCTGACTTTGCCCTTTGTTAAGTACATGCCCTTCCTAGTTACTTAATATTTTTTGGTCTCAGATTCTTTATATATGAGAATAATATTTCTCTCTCCAGGCTGCTGAGATGCAATTGCCAAGTCATATGCATTAAATAACTGTTTCTTTTCCAAAGTAAGTTAAAAATGAGAATTTGTGTCTAAAACTACAAACCCATAGAGTTTGTTTGGCTCCAGATGCAAATATGGCTTTCACCAACTTCATAAACAATAGAGAAAGAAGGCCTTAAGAAAGGACATGCAGAAAGGGAAAGGATAAGAGAAGAGGAAATATTGCTCTCCTTCCATCCTTCATGTACTCAGGAAATTCTTCCCAAAAGAAAGCATGACCTGTTTTCGTCTAAAATTTTGCTCTTCTCTGGTCTGTGCTGGCTTGAGAACATATTTCTTTTTACCAAAAGATGAGTTCACAGTAAATTACTCAGAAACATATGGATGAAATTTCCCTTAAGCCACTCAGGGGATTAGAAATTAAGGGAAAGAGTGCTTGGCGAAATGCATTTGGGGTTTTGCCAAACCTAAACCAACTGAGAAATAGTTAAAACACAAGGCAGAGCTCAAATGCTGCCAACTGTACCCATCTTAGCAGGACAAGGATTTATAATTAGGGCTGCTCGGAAAAGCAGTGCCTCACAGGTGGCAAAGGACACAGAAGCCTTTGTCCTTAAGGTCTCAACGGGGCTGCTGTTCCCCAGATGGACCCTTTACAATGTCCACACCCTCTTAATCACCAGTGTCCCAAAGCTACCCCCTCAGCTGCACGGTTGTCTTTCACACCAGGTCTCTGACATTCTCTCCAGGCCTCTTTTGTTTCCAGGCCAGGCTGGATGTTTCTCACAGTGGATTCCTGGATGAGGGGGAACAAATCTTGAATTACAGTGAATAGCTGTAATGGGGAAATATGACAAAGCAATTCCCTACTCTGACATACACTTTTTTTTGTCTTCTGTCTCTTACCTTTGTCACCTTTCCACATTTTTCTGCTTTGCATGCACTTCTTTTTCTGTAAATGAAGGGACTGGATTGGCTGTTTTTCTTTTCTCATCGGTACATAGTGAGTATTACAATTTTAATACATTTTTAAAAAAATTAGTTTCAGGTGTACAAAACAATGTAATAGTTAGACATTTAAATCTCTCACAAAGTGATAACCTCCATCCTCCAATCTACTACCCCTCTGACATCGTATATAGCTGTTACAATTCCAGTGACTCTATTCCCTATGCTGTACTCCACATCCTGTGACTATTATATACATCGCCACGGGGATATGAAAGACAGTTTGGGGAATATAATCAATAATGTTGTAAAGATTTTGTAGGTTGTCAGATGGGCACTTGTCTTATTAGGGGGACCACTTCATGGACAGTGTAGATGCCTGATCACTGCGCTGCACACCTGAAGCTGAATAATATTGAGTGTTAACTATAATTTTATACACACACACACACACACACACACACACATACACACACATATATAGTTATGGATTGGCTGTTTTTCAAACTGTGCTGCTGAGAGCCTTTTAAAGGCTTGGCTGGGCCCAGTGGAGATAGTAAAAGGGGCTCTCTTTAGAAAAGAGGAGGGGGTTCTAGCTTAAGATTTCACATGAAGCAAGGGCTCTGGGGTTAAACAATTTGAGAATCATGAGACTAGACAAAGTCTTGGTCTCTTCTGACGAGACAGTTCTGGTGTCACACGCCACACTTCTCAGTCTTCATTCCTGACACCAAATATTACTAAAGATGTGCACCAGCTTCTCTCTCCAGCATTTGTCAGGGTGTGCCTGTGTGCCGGGCCTTGTGCTAAACACTGGGCATTTAGCAGTGACCAAAACAGACCTGGTCCCCATCCCATGGAGCTAACAGACTAGTTGGGGATACTGGCATTAAACAAGTGGGTACGTAAATCTAAATCAAGATATATTCTCCTTGAAAAACAAAATCATGGTTGAAGTCTGAGTAGACCTGGGGTTTGAGAGATACTACAGAATGCTTCCTGTTCAAAGCATCTCCCCTGCCAGCCTGGCTTGCCACTCTATAGACTGGCTGATCACTGTTAAGTCATTGGAGGTTTCCATTAAAAGTACCTCTTCCATTTGACAGGGCAGGGTCAAGAAACACAGAGTACTAAGGAGCTGATGGGTTGAGCCAGCAGGTACTTCAGAAAGCAAAGAGGACAGACTTGGGAGAACAGACGGGAGGCTTTAGGTGGATGAGGGAGAAATGGTTTACTGCTTGGTGGGCCTGGTGGGGTGTGAGAGGTTCAGAAAGGAGGTGACCCAAAGTTCAAGTGAAGGCCATGCCAATGACTCCCTTCATTGATTTCATGGTTGTATCTAGAACTCTTCTTAATTTCTTTTCCCCATTTCTCAGTGAGTTTAATATGCCATACACAGTGTTAATTCATTACTAAATCTTAATCCTATTAC
Organism: Rhinolophus sinicus; assembly: GCF_057876585.1. NCBI lineage: Eukaryota > Metazoa > Chordata > Mammalia > Chiroptera > Rhinolophidae > Rhinolophus > Rhinolophus sinicus. The sequence continues at coordinate 49,260,372 of NC_142504.1, forward strand.
TATTCCTTTGCCTCTGTCTAGCTCTTTCCCTTTGTACATTTTATAAAGAGAAAAGGGATTTAAAATAATTTCTGGATACATTTGCATGGTTCTTACTGTAGGTAAAGGGGCATTGTCCACCAGTTTTGGTCTGTGGCGTACCTGATTGCTTATCTGGGTGTGGGGGGGAGCTAGGCAGAGGGGACACTGGCTTATTGACTTAAAGAGTTAAGACTCCTGTGGGGCACTAGATAGTAACATTTTTCTAAATCTAAACTCAGCAAAGGCGAGGACCTGTTGTTATTGACAGAAGGTCAACCCTGCACAGTTGCCAATACCAACACATGCTATGAAACCTAAACTTATGGAGAGAGAAGACTGAAGCCAGATCTGGTGGAAGGAGAATCCTCAACAGTTCATCTCTCAGGACCTGTGATCCACAGGTAGGTTGTAGTGGTGTTAGTTGCTATTACTCTACCACCACCATGACCATCACCACCATCACTATTGTAACTGTCACCATCACCACCACCACCATCCCCGTCACCACCATCATCACCATCACCACCATCACCACCAACACCACCATTACCACCCATCACCACCACCACCACCATCACCACCACCACTACTATCCTCACCACTACTAATTGAGTCACACATGCTTCTATTATTTTTGTGGGTGTTGAAAATTAAAACTTTATTCAAACCAATTCTGGGAAGAGATATCTAATTAGAGATACTTTTTTTTTTTTTTTTTGCAAATTTGTGCTACAACTAGATTAGCAAACTGCTGCCTGGTAGAGAAACTTAGCAGAATTGCTTTAATGAAGAATGATTTGTATTTGACATATCAGTTTTTTGGTAGGGAAGTAGTTGTTTCTTATCTACTTAAGCAATATTTGAAAACAGAGTGTCCTTCTGCATTGCCTGAAACTATCCTCCAGAGATTTGTTTGTATTACCAGTTTATTTAGCACACTCTTTCTGCTTAGCAGCCACCCCCACTCCCCAGACCCTGTCCTTTTAATTAACAACCTGTCACTGTATTTCAGTGTTTCTGTAGAGGCACACCAACTGAGCCACGATGAGTCAAAACATATCACTTGACATAGAAACAATATTTGCTGAATTTCACATACAATTGGGCTGGTCAGATGAACTGTTTCTTGGGGACCAGAAATTAAACCTAGGTGAGCTTATGTGAAAGACTGGGAATCAAGGTGTGCAGAGGGTGAGAATGGCAGGGGATGAGGGTGGCAAAGCAGAGTTACAGGATCAAAAGTCGATGGCTGGCCTCTTGTTTTAAACCACCACTTTTGTGCTTCCTAGCTGCCACCTGACAGAGGTAGATTTTTTGCATGGGCCCATTAATGTGTTCAATTAACACCTAATCACTAACTTTTAACATATGCCCCATATGGTTCCATGCTCTAGGGATACAGCAGTGAACAAGGTATCTGCCCTAATGATGCTTACATACTGGTAGAGGAGAAAAACAAAAACACATAAACAAATTGTTAAATGTAATTCAGGTTTGGTAAGTGCCGATAAGAAAAATGAAGCAGGATTTGGACAGAGCGATGATAGATGATGGCGTATATGTGTGTGTTTCCATTGGATAATTTAGTTAGGTTCATCAAGGAAGGCTGCTCAGAAGGGATGACCCTTGAACAGAAAGACCTGAATGAAATGAGGGAGTGAGTCATGTGAATCTTCCTGGGCTAAAATGAAACCACGTATCGCCATTATTATGAACTGACCTAAGTCAATTTGGTCACGATGCACAGCTCGTAGGTTCTTGGTAGTTTGCGATAAGCTATTGAAAGAAAATTGAGGCAAATAAGGGTGAACTATTCCCCTACAGCTTTCTTTTCAGTTTGTAAAGAAAGTAAGTCTTCTGCCAAATTTGGTCTTTCATACAGAAATTTATTAAGCTGATTTTTAGTATCAGGTACAAATAGTTTATACAAACTGTTTGGTAAGCTCATTGGAGACTCAGCACTCTCCTTAGGAGCCCTTTCTGCTGCCTTGCTTGAGAGGGTCCCTTGAAGTAGAGGCAACGACACACTAGAAATAGGATTCTGTGACACTGAGTCTCAGCAACAGGTGCCCAGAACGCCTCCTAACCGGTGCACGTACACTGGACTGTACAGGATCAAGCCTCAGACCCATCCTGAAGGCTACACATTTGTGGTGCTTAATTTTATGTTTCCACTTGGCTAGGCTATGGTGCTCAGATGCTTGGTCAAACACCAGTGTAGATGCTACTGTGAAGGCCTTTTTCAGATGTGATTAACCTTCGGTTAGTAAACTCGGAGTAAAACAGATTATCTCCATAACGTGAGTGGGCCTCATCTAATCCGTTGAAGGCCTGAATGGAACAAAGACTAAGGTATCCCAAACAGGAAGGAATACTGATTCCAGAGTGCAATACAGAGATTCTGCCTGAGTTTCCAGCCTTTGGACTCACCAGTTGACTCAAGAGTTGCAACAATAACTTACTTGAATTACCAGTCTACCACCGTGCATTTTGGGTTTTGAACTTGCTACCCTCTATAATCACGTGAGGCAATTCCTTAAGATAAATCTCTCTCTGTCCCTCTCATTAAATATATATATATATATTTCTTTTTTTTTCTTTTCTTTTTTTTTTTTCTTTTGGTTCTATTTCTCTGGAGAACACTGAATCATACAGATTTTGTGAGATGCAGTTGTAACAAATACCTAAAAATGTGGAAGTAGATTTGGAATTGGGTAAGGGTTGGGGCTGGACAAATTAGAAGCCCATGGTAGAAAATGTCTAGATTGCCTTGAAGAAATTGTTGGTAGAAATATGAATGTTAAAGGAGATTCTGGTGAGAGCTCAGAAAGAAAAGAGCTGTAGAAAAAGTTTCTATTGTCTTAGAGAATACATATATCAACACAAACAGAATGTTGCTGGAAATATGAATGTTAATGGTGACTCTTGTGAGGTCTCAGAATTTGGGACACAGACACAGACAGGCATGGAGGCAAGATGATGTGAAGAGACACAGGGAGAAGAGAACCACTTATGAGCCAAAGAGAGAGGCCCAGAACAGAACCTTTCCTCAGCCCTCAGAAGGAACCAACTCTGCCAACATCTTGATTTTGGACTTCCAGCCTCCACAGAATGGTGTGATGATAAATATCTGTTGTTGAAGCCCCCCAGTCCGTGGTGCTTTGTTACGGCAGCCTCGGCATGCTAATACAGTGCTGTAACCCTCAATGCTTTCCTCCAGCCTATCTGTCACCAGTCAAGTTCTCTGAGCAGGTGCTAAGATAACATATGGGATGTGAAATGTTGACTGAGGATCAAACCCTGTAAAAGGAGGGGAAAGGACCCATCATCAGAAACACATGTAAATGACACGAAACCAGTTAACATATATGGCCAGCTAGTTCTGCTTAAATAAAACAAACTCAAAATAATTGAATATCAGTAAAGTATAAATGATCTTTAAACTTCATTTATCCTTATTGCACTTGTTTCCCCTTATTAGTTTATAGAGAGTATGGCATAATTAGGGGTTTATCTATTTCCATATTGATGGAGCTTTATTATGTTATTTAAAACTTGAAGGGAATTTTAATGCTAATTACAATAGATTATGAATGTTAATAAAATAATATTAATAATATTCAGTTAGAAGAATTTAAGTTAAATAAAATTTAAAGTAAATATTTTTTTTTTAATAAAGGAGGAGGTAGGAATCGAGATTGGGCAGAGGGAAAAGTTGAGTGATAATGCACAACCGAGGAGGCCTCAACAACCCAACGTGAGCTCCAGACTGAATACTGCCCATCAAGGTTGTCGTGCGTTGGGTCAAAATGACTGAGACTTTTTCCCCACCTTGCTCAATCACTGCAAGGGCTGTCCCAGGAAGGGTAGCCTCTGGCAAGGAGGCTCTCTACAACGGAAGCCAACCATGAAGGAGAGGGCAGCGGGATGTGTCTGCCAGTCACACACCCCACATCCGGGCAGTGAGCCCTTCCTGGAAGGGGGAACCTAGCCACACATCTGTGTCTTCCATGCTGCTCATGGAATAGTCAAGAATGAGACCTGGCTGAAATATTTTAGCTAATCTACATATTTTGAATACCTTTATTTCACCACTGAGAATCCATTTCTAATATTCATCATACTTATTAACAATGAACTAATTTCAACCATAAAAATCCATTTCTGACATTTACAATGCTAATTAACAAAGCTCAGGTATTCAGTGAGACCTCAGTCACCAAAGCTCTTGAGGTGGCTGCCTCTGGAGTGTGGCTTTTCTATAAAATACTAGCTAACTACCCTGGAGGGGAATGTCCCATTAGAGCAACAGGCAGCCCTTAGAGCAAAAACTAAAGCTTCAACAAATGAGTACGTATATAATATGACCAACTCTACCTTGCAGAAATATTTTAAAGTAAATCACAGCCATCCCAACAGACAAGATGAGGTGGTCGCTTACCTCAGTTGGTTAGAGCACTGTGCTAATAACACCAAGGTTGCCAGTTCAATCCCTGCATGGGCCACAGTGAGCTGCACCCTCCTTAAAATAAAATAAAAAAATGTCTTCCAACAGACAAGATATGTTTGTCTTTGGGGTCTTTGACACCTACTCTCTCTTCTTGTCCAATCAGACTGTCTTAGGGATTATTCGGTTGCAAAGAACACACACCTACTGGAACTAGTTGAAGTTTAATGGGTTTGCTGTCAGGATACAAGTATTCGACAGGCAACCAGCGGACACTGAGATTGGCAATGAAGCCTCTTTGGACCACTCAGAGTGGAGCTGGGGTGTTGAGATCTCAAACTTTCCCTGTCTCTCATGGGTCTCAGGCTCCTCTTCTCCTCTCTGCTTTTCTCTGTGTGTCTGCTTTTGTCTCCCATTTCTGCCTTTCTACTTACTCACCGGCAGACTTCCCCAGTCTTCATTCTACAGAACCACCATCATTTGACCATCTCCATGTCTCTTAGTTCAATGTCTTGAGAAGGGGGGGAGGGGGCACGAAAGGAGTAAATATAACTGGCACAGCCCTGCGTATGGTCTGCGGTCCCTTGAAGTATTTAAGCACTATGGTCGAGCCGTCTGTGGTCAGGGGTATGGTATGAGCAGGCTAAACGAGGCTCATCCTTCCAGGGGCTGTGGGAGGACAAATTCCCCAAGAAGAGGGTGAAAATGGGGAGGCTCTGTCTGACCAGCATCTCTGGCATGCCACTCCAATCCTACTTAGTGCAGTATCTTGTCAGAAAATTCCCTCACATGCACTCTCCTGTGTGTGTGTGTGTACACACATACATGCATGCACGCCACATGTAGTCAATCAAACCAAGCCAAGAGTTACTGCCATGTGTTCCAATTATAATACTCAAATATGCACATAATGTTTCTTTTTCGATCTGGTTCATAAAGAAATGTCTTCTCATTATCTTTCTCTGAAACCTCATCTGCTACAGATACCAACTTCTTGGATGCAACCCAGGGAAGTCTGAATTGACTCTTCCTCAGTGTAGGCCACTTCTATCAAATCCGGGTGTCACCATGGCTAGAATGGTGCAGTCTCTCCCTCCCAGACCACACATTGTCAAAGTCTGTGAGTCAAGTAGTTCACGACCAGCCCTACTCTAGAGTAGACTCTCCAAGGAAACTCTGGCCTCTGTCCCAGCTCAACAACTAGACCTCAGCATAAGCTATCAACCTGGGGATGTGACTCATGAAAGCAGAGCTGTTCTGTAGCCTGGATGCATGGAAACCTCAGATCGTTTTCACTGTGTTCTTTCATGCATGTTTGCATCATTTGCAATTTCCCAGGGACACTGGTGTGCCAACTAATCTTATCAGCCAGGCATCCTTCAGCAGGCATAGCAAGGAGTCGAGGGGTAGCCTGTGTCCAATTGGCTGGAGTTGCTCACTTCTGCCTAGGGCACAGACAGGAACAGCCCCTGGCCAGGCTCGCAGGCTCTCTCCCTTGCCTCATATCCCTTTAACAGAGGCAGAGCCTTTATCCCCACCCAGTCAGAGGAAATACAGAAAAAGGAGACACATCTCAAGCAGAAAGGACCCTGCCAAATTCAAAACTTCAGAAATACTTAAATAGAAAAGGCATACAGTTCCTTCCCAGACCCCATTTGTTAGGTGGTAGGAATAAGGGAGACCTGAGTAAAAACCTATATTTACCTGTTCTCTTTCCCCTTCCTCTCTCAAGTTCATATGCCCAGAGAACTCCTCAATTTTATGAATAATTAGATGTTTGTTAGAATATTCTCTCCTGAAAGTCTGTTGGAGAAGTGTCTGAAACTGAGGGTACTGAATAATATCTTTCTTCTTTTCAATTTCACCTCAACCTATCCACCATAGCAAGTATTCCCAAGGGCCAAGGGGTCTGGACCTGTGTGCCTAGGCCAGTAGTACTGCCCGTTACGGCCCAGGAGACCTCCACCTGCGATAGGGCAGGACCATGGGGCATTCGGGCTGCTGTCCTTTGCTGCCCCCAGGGGTCTGTGTTTGTGGGCCATTCCACATGCCAACTTTGCCATAGAGCGCCTCACATAGAAAGGGGACCCATGGCTCTTGGATCAGCCATTGTCCTTAGGGGTCCCCTCGCGGCAGACCCCTCGTCTGGCTGGATCAGTCATCTGCCTTCTCAGCCCCCCTTCCCAGGCCTTTGCCTAGGGATCCACAGGGGTTGGGGCTCTTCTTATCTCCCCAAACAAAGCCCACAAAGCATTCATTTATCCTGTCCCTTTTTCCCACAGTCAAGGTGGATGGTTCATTGGTGAGTGCTGATGGCCCATTAGGGAGATCCCTGAGCTTAAAACAGCAAAAGGCCTGTCTGCTCTCTCTGAGAGCCAGGAGCACACCTTCCTGAGGAACCAGAAACCCCTTCTTTCCTTCCTGAGGAACAATTCCTCCCCAACCCATCCGCTTAGTGATTGACAGTGGGTCTTCTTGTTACAGCAGCAAACCACAAACAAAAGAACAAATCCAAACCAAACCAGATTTAATTTTCAGTTCTGTAGGTTCTTTCCCTATACTCCTAAATACAAACACTATTTCCAGTTACTTTTCTTTCCAATGAATCCAGGAGCAGTAATAAGAGAGAAGTGGCAGGAGAGAAGGGCACAATTCTATTAAAAGGACGCATGTGCTACCTACGTATGTGGGTGTTCTGTACGGTTCAATCGTCGGGGGCAGAGGGACTATCAGTGTAGTGACCTGGAACCCAGATTCTGGAGCCCATTCGCCGGGGTCTTGATCCTGGCTCTGTCACTTCCTTAGATGTGTGACCTTGGGATAGTTACTGAACTTCTGTGTGGCTTGGTTTCCACATCTAGTAAAATGGGGGATAATATCAGTACAACTGTCTCATAGGGTTATGGTGCGGACTAGACAAGTTAACACATATTAAGTGTGTAGCACAGTGTCTGGCATATCGAAGAACTGGGTAAAATGATTGCTCTGTTATTACAGATAGCTATGATACAATATTTCTCTTTCTGTCACTATAAACTTGGTTATCACAGCTTTTAAGTGGCAAATCTAATTTATAATTTATTTATAATGAACAGCGGCTACTTCCAAAAAAGATTTAAAGTGGCTGAACAATGGTGTAACTGGAGAATTCATCAATGAGGGTCTTGTTTTTAGTTCTTTTGTAAAGGATAATTTTTGACTGGAGGGGAAAACTGCCTTCTTTTCTGTTTGTTTGTTTGTTTGTTTGTTTGTTTATGATGGTGGTATAGTGGAAAGCCCCCTAACCCTTAAACAGGAGACCTTGATAAAATAATGGGAACGATGCAGTGCTCAGTACCTCTTGGTGGAATGCAGGAATATTGTTTTTGAGCAGCTATGGCGTTCCAGGGCTGGACAATTTACATAGATGGTCCCTTTGAGTTTTGCAATCAGCTCTGCTGTGGAGAAGGCACTGTTATTTCCACTTTGCAGATGAGGAAGCAAAGTCAGGGAGTTTAAGTGACCTGAGCAGTTCATGAAACAGGTAAGTCAGGGAGCAGGGTTCAAGGCAAAGTCTGAGGCCAAAGGCTACCTGCTCTGCCTGCACCCATCTTCTGATTGGGCAAGATGCTTAGCTTCTCCAGATTCTACAGAGGGAAAATGAGGGGAGCTAGTACTCCTGGCTCTTCACATCTGGATGAGGAAGCATAGGTCCCTTGCCTGGGTATCTAACAATCTAAGCTTGTGGAATTCATATCAATTTTTGACATGCAAAAGAGGCTGTAAACAAAGAGCCTGACCTTAATTCAAACACGAAGTGATTATGTTTCACAAAGAAATGTAAACAGGGCTTTAATTGATTCATGTGCTTGCAATTGGTGGTTCATTTATTACTGTCTTCTCTGTAATAGCCTCCATCTGGGATCTAGGGACTGGGATGCTCTACAGAACCGTGACACTGGTTTGAGCTCAGGTCCAACATTTCTTCGTTGATTCATTCATTTGTTTAACAAGTTAATGGTGCTGTGACTGGCACTGGGCTACAATCATGAACAGAGCAGCCATGGCCCTGCTTCATGGCGCTCACAGTCCAATAGGCTGTAATATGACCACACAAAGAAATAGACACAGTGAAAACTCTGGTGAGAACCACGATGAAAGGAACAAAGGTGCTTGGAGGGAGAGTGATCGGCAGTGGGTGATCAAAGAAGGTGTCTTTGAAGAGGAACATTTAATCGGAAATGTGCAAGTTGAAAAGGAGCCAGTCGTGGGGAAGTGGAGAGTGTTTTCTATAAAGTAACATACATGTATTAGTGATTTACTGCTGCTGCTATTATTAACAACATTTTTAGAGTAGGAGAAAGATAGCAAGGCTGAGAATCTAGAGGCCTGCCTCCCTTCCTGGAGCTCTACTAACCAGCTTTGTGAGCTAGGCCGTAGTTTAAATTGTTTTCTTATCTAGAAAATACAATGCTTGCATAACTCAACTAGAACATCTCTGTGGTCATTTCAGCCTCTAAAATTCTATAGTTCTACACAGTTGTTACATTTTCTAGTTGTTTAAGGAAGCCCTGTGAATGTAATTACCTAGATGTCAAGAAAACTTTTCATGAAGGGTAGATATGTCAGAAGCTCAGCAAACAAAGAGTTTTCTTGTTTTTAATATAGTGCAGGCTTTAAATGAAGATTAGAGTGAGTCCAGAGGAACACAGAAGCTGTTCAAAGCCCAATTGCTTGAATTGGAACTTAGTTTTGATTGTAGGTTTATCCACCATCTAAACACACACACACACACACAAAAATCTTATATCAAAGGATAATATGTTTCTGAAAAGATGCATATTAAGTTAAATTTTTGTAAATTGAAATATTTTGATTGCACAGAATAACTAAAATTTTTTTGATTACAAAGGTATTTTTTAAAAAGAAAGAAAATCCTTATAAGTCCTCAAAGCCAAGCAAAACAAATAAATGCAACTCTAAATTTTTATATTGTAAGAATCCACATTATTATTTATTTGTTTTGAAAATCAAGATATTTTTTTCTTTTGGAGATCAGTTTTAATGAGATATACCTAAAAATAATTATGATGAAATAATAAAAATGATTTTCATATGCTATTTGTGAATTTTGTATGTTATTTTAAAATTATGCTTCATGTACAATAAGTCTGGTTATCTGACACTATTAAGCAGGAGTCCTGATTTATAGGTATTTTTATCAAATCTATTTATGCCAATGGTTTTGGAAATACAACATAACAAAACATCTTTGATAATAATACCATCATCTACTCAGTAAATACGTGTGTCACTTGGCAATAGACCATATGAGCTTTACATGGCAGAACTCCTTATAAACAAAATCAAATGGTAAACTGGCAAAATATTTGCAATGCATACTTATTACAGACAAATGCTAATTTCCTTAACATGTCAAGACATCCTACAAACCAGTAAGAAATATACCAATAATCCAATAGAAAAATGATAGAAATGAACAGATAATTTACAAAAATGAAACACTAGTGATTCTTAAATATTGCGAAAAGATGCTCAACTTCACTCATAAAAAGGGAGATGAAAATTGAGGGGCCGGCCCGGTGGCTCAGGCGGTTAGAGCTCCGTGCTCCTAACTCCGAAGGCTGCCGGTTCGATTCCCACATGGGCCAGTGAGCTCTCAACCACAAGGTTGCCAGTTCAATTCCTCGAGTCCCGCAAGGGATGGTGGGTTCTGCCCCCTGCAACTAAGATTGAACACGGCACCTTGAGCTGAGCTGCCTCCCGGATGGCTCAGTTGTTGGTTGGAGCGCGGGCTCTCAACCACAAGGTTGCCAGTTCAATTCCTCCAGTCCCGCAAGGGATGGTGGGCAGCGCCCCCTGCAACTAAAAATTTGAACACGGCACCTTGAGCTGAGCTGCTGCTGAGCTCTCGGATGGCTCAGTTGGTTGGAGCCTGTCCTCTCAACCACAGGTTGCCAGTTCGACTCCCGCAAGGGATGGTGGGCTGTGCCCCCTGCAACTAGCAACGGCAACTGGACCTGGAGCTGAGCTGTGCCCTCCACAACTAAGACTGCAAGAACAACAACTTGAAGCTGAACAGAACCCTCCACAACTAAGATTGAAAGGACAACAATTTGACCATTGTTCCCCAATAAAATCCTGTTCCCCTTCCCCAATAAAATCTTTAAAAAAAAAAAAAAAAATTGAAATGAGACACCATTTTTTACCTAAAAGATTGGCAAAAAGAAAAATGTCTGATAACACTACGTTGGAAAAGATTTCAGGGACTCTCCCACACTCTCCCATGTTATCAGTAGGAGTATAAATTGAAACAACCTCTTTGAAGAATATTTTGGCAACATCTACCAAAAAGTTAAATGCACATTTCCTTCAATTCAGCAATTCCATTTTTAGGAGTTTAATATACAAATATACTCTCACAGGTGTGATGTTATGTATACCCAAGGATGTTTATTACAGCATTATTTGTAACAGAAAAAATTGGAAACAAAGCAAACATCCATTAAAAAGGGACTGGATAAATCATATATGGCACACATACCCAACAGACTACTACTGTGCAGTTATGAAAAAGAATGAGGCTGCTCTACGTGCACGGATATGTTAGAATTTCCAAAATATATTAAGATTAAAAAAAAAAATCCTAGGTAAAGTACTGAGTATATAACTGGCTTCTATTTGTACTAAAGCAAAGACTATGTAGATGAGTATATGTTTGCATATGCACAGACTATCTCCAGAAGGATCAAAAGACTGACAATAACGATTGCCTCTGAGGAGAGAAAGAGCTTCTGGGATACGGTGGGAGCAGCAATATTTACTTTTCATTGATTATTCTCTTGAATACTTGGAATTTTGTATTGTACGCATGTATTACCTATCCAAAAAACATTCTTTTTATAAATTGAGCTTCCCCCAGGATGTCAGCTGGCAGAATACCACAGGATGCGCCACACTATTTCATAGCTCTGCACTGTTTATTCCCTTGTGGAATGGCCTTTACCCCTCATTTCTAGAGCTCACTCCTGCCCTTGGAAACCTTCTGGAGCAGTCACACTACCCGTCTGAATTTGATGCTCTTCCCCGCACTCTGTCATGCCTCTGCAGCCTGCTGCATGGCTGCAGCGTAGCACATGGCCCACCTGATTGTAATGGTGGATTTTCCATTTTGTCGCTGGATTAGGTTTGAGCTCCTTGGTGGGAGGACATGTCATATTAGACCTTACAGTGCCCAGCGAGGCGCCTGACACATAGGAGGCTTCTATAGGAGTGACGGCGGACTGGATGGATGGAGAGAGTGCTGCTTCTAGAGTGTCATTTCCTGTGGGCAGGGAATTTTGTCTGTTTTATTCTGTGCTGTAACCTTAACATGCACAACAAGGTGTGACACACAGTAGGTATTCAATATTTGTTGAATGAATACAAGAATGCCACCTAGACAGAGAAGAGGGAAGAAGTGAGAAACAGGGAGGCCTACAGGTTGGGGCAGGACTCTAGGAAGGCCAACAAAGGACACGAGAGGAGCTGGTGTCAAAGCCAAGTTAGATGTTTGCCTACAAGAATGGTCTGGTAGCTGCTGCCTCAGCAGCCAAGATGGTGGCAAGATTGCATTCCTCAAGAATGCCTGGGCCAAGGAGCCAGTGCTGGTAGTGTCTTTCATCATTGGGCGCCTAGATATAATTCTGCCCCTACTCAGCCCTTCCACCAATCACACTGTCATGATCAATCAGGCCATACTCCAGCTCCCAGCACCCTCTGAGACAATGGGAATGGCTGACGTGCCAGCCACCCCAGACTGCCAACGCCCAAGCTTGGAGTGGCCGAAGAAACTGTGAGCATCTCTGTTGACAGGGAGGAGACCCTCCCTTTTGGGGCCCCCAATAAAAGTGTGAAAACCAACCCCAGTAAAAAAATTATCTTGAAGAGTTACCATATGACTCAGCAATTACACTCCTAGGTATTTATCCAAGAGAAATAAAAACACATGTTCGTGCAAAAACTTGTATAGGAATGTTCACAGCAGCACTATTTGTAATAGGATAAAGGAGAAAAAACCCCAAATGTCCATTACTGATGAATGGACAAATTAAATGTGGGTTATCCATACAATGGAATAACAATATTCAGCAACAAAAATAAGTGATGCACTGATCCATGCTACAACATGAATGAGCCATGATAACATTATGCTGAGTGAAAGAAGTCAGTCAAAAAAACCACAGGTTGTATGATTCCACTTATATGAAACGTCCAATACAGAGAAATCTGTAGAGACAGGAAGTAGATTCGTGGTTGCCAGGGGCTGTGGGAGGGAGTTAGAGGAACATGGGGAGTGACTGGTAAGAGGTGGGGGGTGATGAAAATGTTCTAAAATTGATTATGGTGATGGTTGCTCAACTCTGTGAATATGCTTTAAAAAAACAACAACCCACTGATTGTACACTTTAAGTGGGTGCATTGTATAGTATGTGAATTATACCTCAATACAGCTCTTACTAAACATAAGAATGATGTGGGGTTTCCTGGAGGCGTGAACTGAGCTCAGGCCCATGCTCGCCACCATTTTAGGGCTCCAGAGTTCTGTTCCCTGGAGTCAGGTGGGGGCTACACTAAGCCCCAGGGAAATCATGCTTATTCACATTTCAACCCCTGAAGCCAGGGTCCCTGCCAGTGGGTTCTGAGAGCTGAAGGGTAGCAGAATGTCACCCCAAAATATGACGGTAGAAGTTCAAGACATGACACCCCAGAATATGCTGCTTTGTATATTGATACTTTTGCGCCGAGGGCACCGGAAAAACAGCAAACGCAAGGAGAGGCCTTCTCTGAATTCCTCCACTTGCCTAAAGACAGATTCTCCAAAAAAATTCCATTGTCATTAATCCCCTGTCTGGGAACTTCATCAACCAGGGAAGATTGGCTGTTAGCACAGGAAAGGAGCTTATTAGTGTACACACACAAACTTTGTTACAAGCTATCACATCTCCCATCTAGTCTTTCTTTTAAGGGCTGATTCTTTTTCCTGAAAGTCATTTATTCTCCCCTAAGATTATTTACATCCCTCTTCCCTTTCCCTATTAAGATGGTGTTTAAGCGTGAATTCTAAGACCCAGGAGTTACTCGTTTTTCCCTCAGTCTCTCCCATGTTTGCATGAGGTATACATGTTCATAAACTTCTGTTTGTTTTTCTCTTGTTAATCTGTCCTTTATTACAGGGGTCTCAGCTAAGAACTCAGTCGGGCATAGGGTAGTTACAGGGCCCTGGCTTCAGAGGAGCCCCTTCCTGTGAGCCTCGGGGCTAGTCAAAGAGTGATTGCTCCTGGGGTTCCAGAAATGAGAAGGGCTGTAGAACTTCTTTATTTTGTTCCCCACAAAAGCTGAGGGGCTCTCATTGGATGGGTGTTTGGGGTAGAAAGAGAATGGCACAGAGCAAAGGCATATAAAGTAAAAGTATTAATTCCACAATTTTTTGAACACTAGCTGTGCACCTGGCACGGTGTTACCTGTGAAGCAATTGGGATGCAAAGAAGTATAAGAGCCCCTCTGGCCTGGACGCTTGCTGAGACTGGCTGCAGACATGTGTGAGAGAACGGTGGGAGGGCGGTGCTAACGCAGTGTGCCCGCTAGTACAGTGGCCCACAAAGAAGACACAGGACAGGATTCATTTCCATTCCTACAAGAAGCTTCGTGCCATCAGCGTGGCTGCCACCACTGTGATCGTGGGCCTGGCCTGAAGTGCTCTCTTCCTAAGGGCGACCTGCAATGTAGGGGTGCTTGAATGGTGGAACCTTGGTACTGTGTCCTAGGGTTTGGGTGCCTGAAGCCCATAGTTCCAGTACTGTACAAATGGGAACCATGGGCAGAGCTTCCCCACAGATATAAAGGTGACTGGGTTTGCTGGCCAGCCCCCCAATTCCCATGGACCTGCTAAAGGAGCTGAACATAATTGGACACTCACAGCAATGCTTCTGCTTCTCATCTGAAGTCTATAATGTTTCAAGTACATTATAGATTACATAAGGGTTTGTAGGCCGAGAACATCTATCCGTAGGAAAGTGTATTCCAAGTTCTAAGTCAAAAAGTGTTGAGAATACAACTCCTTTGCTAGTAAGTTAGACACTTGCAGTGGCTAGATTTCAGGAAAGTCCCTTTAAATACTTTAAGGGTCTGAACTACTGCCGGGCCAGACAAGATGTGGGAGAAGGCTCCCCAGGTCTTTCACAGGAAGCTGGAGGAGTGCCTGCCCCACCAGTTCCAGCTCTGCCTTTGAGCCACCCATTCATCTCACCTGGCTAAGGCCCCAGTAGCACCAGAATGCCAGAGTCAGGAAAAGAGAGCAGCTTCTGTGGTTCTGGCCTAGCTGCGTCCTGGGTGCCAGGACCACATGCTTTCAGAAGGAGATTGGAGCTGACAAATGGAAACCAGAGCATCATAATGGCAGAAACAACCTCTGGGCTGGAAACAGAAGCTATAACTACAGGAGAAAAAACCCACAACAAATTCCAGACTGTGACCCTTATGATTTCTGGACCAGGGAGGGGAAGGATGGGGAGACTCACCCTATTCTGCTGAAAACAGGGCAACATAAAGAACACTGTGCAGTCAGGCTGAAAATTAAACAGACGTGACGTTGATTTCTTTAATTCAAAGGCTTAATTATTCTGACGTTTTCCATAACTTAATCTGAGACATCACTTCAGCTTTAATTATGCATAATGAAATGGACTATTTACAGTAACTAGTATGACAGGAAAAACTGAGAGGTGAGAATTGGTAACTTGGCAACTGTTTAGTCATCTTTTTTTTCAGCCAGTGTTTATTGAGTATCTACTACGTTTCAGCCTTTGCCATGGTCCTGCAGATGTCATATTAGAAAAACTAGTATCACTAGAGCCCATACTACGGGCTTCTTGCACTTCATTATCTCATGTACTGTTTGCAATAATGCTCCATGGCAGGTATTATTGTCCTTGATTTATAGGAGCAAACCTGAGATTCTGAAAGGTTAAGTAATTTGTAAAACCTATGCTTTCTGCAATCTAACATACCTCGCACAGAAACCTGCAGACTGACATTGTGAATCTTACTTCCTACTTCATGCAGGAAAAGTCACCTTTTCCTAAGAGAAATGTTGCTTGTTACTTTAAGCAGGCAAGAGAGTGATCAAAATTGTCCTTTGGGAAGTTAACCTGACAGTTTCCTGTAGTGTGCATCGGATGCTACTGAGACAGTCCAGGCCAGAGGCCAGGACCTTAGCCAGAGTGGTGGCAGCAAGACTGGAAAAGGGCTGCAGGTGGCACTGTGGAGGCAAGAAGGGGCCTGCTGAGGGTTTGAATGCGGTGAGACGGGGAGGAAGACAGCTTTGCTGCCCTGGGTTTGGGAAGCAGGAGACACGAGTCCCAACTTGGCCACTCACTAGCAGCTTGACCTGGGGCAAGTCACTCAAGCTCTCTGAGCCTTACTTTTTGTGCCCAGCAGGGGCTATAACCAGCTTATTTAGCAGTCTCAATTCAGAAGCATATAAACTGAAATGGCTTTGTTTTTCCTCCAGTCATTGTTTGTAACGGCTTCTGTTAAATCTCCCTCCATATCTTGTTTCCCAGTCACTTTCAGTTATTCATGGTCCACCATAGTTTTTATGGCTCCCATCTCAAAGTTGACTTAAATCTTATTTCCTGGCCCTCATTGCTGTATCTCTCCATTGGCTGTGGCAGCTCCCCTGGCTCATACTGACTAACTGGCCAGAGGTGACCAAAAGATGGTTCGCTTGTGGGGCACACATGGTCTTCAGAGCTCCTGTGGGGACTCCCACTGCTCATGTCCTTGATGGGGAGGATCTGGCTCAGTGCTCCCTACCCACCTCCTGCCACTAACCTTGAGCTGCTGGGTTTTCCTTCCCCAGCGAGCAGTTCTTGAGCAAAAGAAGTGGGAGACAGGGTCCAAATCCAGCTTCCTTCCACACCGTGTCCAAGACTATTCTTACTGTGCCACCACCATCCTCCCTCTGCGCTGCCATTGCTCCTTCTATGAGTGGAGGCTGGACTCCAGCCCTGCCGTGTTTCACTCACCAGGCCTTGTCACCTGGCATGGAACTGCCTAGGACATGAAAGCACCATATAGGGCAGCACCTGCCTCTGAGGGATAGGCAGAAACCTTCTTCCTGCAGAACTCTTCCTCCATAGACTTTTTTGAGGGCTAGAGTGGCAGTGGTGACGGATCAAATCAAAGGGCAGTGTCTATAGCCAACTTGAGGAGGGGTCTGGTCCCAATTGGGAATCTGACTCATCAATTCAGTGGTCAGAAAAATTCCCACTTCCCTACCCCTGCTTCTGAGAAAGACAAGATGCCCGGTCACAGGGTTACTGAGATCATCGTGGATGCCTATGCTTATGTCCAGCTTTTACTATCATCCCAGTCTCTCTGGTCTTGCTTTGCTCTTTGACTTCTCTTTTGGGGCTCTCTGTCCATACAACAGGTGTGGAATTCTAAGATGGACTCTGAGCTGGCCAGGGCTTGTTGGTGGTTGGCCTCGAGGGTATCCTGCAGTCACAGAAACAGGTAATCAAAGAGCAAACAGTCCTGTGGTGTTTAGAGTCTCCCTTAGTTACCACCAAGCCTCTGTTTGATTTCTTGCATGGCAACAAAACCAGGAGGGGAAGATGAGTGGCATCTGGAATACAATTTAGGTAAAAGGTAGGATTCTGCTCCTGGATGATTTGCTGGAAGTGTGCACAGAGGTCAACTATCAAATATGCAGGAAGCAGTCCTTCTCCTGGTTCTCCTGGGCACCATGTCAGGTAGGAACTTCATTTGCCACCTTGTTTGCCTGACTCAGTTTACATGATATCATTGTTTGATAAAATCCCCAAAGAGGAAATTGTCTCTGGGAGACCTTGATCAACTGTGGGTTAATCTGCACTGATGAACGAGATGATGTAGCAATGGGGAGCTCTGGGAGGCTCCGGTGGGGTAACCTGGAGAACAAAGGTGGCTAAAGAAGCCACAATCTAGTCTATGTTTGTATAGACTTCACTTTCCCTCTTGTGTTAAATGGCCTGAGCTAGAAGTCCTTCTAAGATCCAAAGTTGTGAAGACAATTTTCATAGCAGAGCTTTGTTCCATTCGGGGTCTATTAATTAAATTGACATAAGACAGATTACCAGTAGAAAAGCAAATTTAATTATGTACATGGGGGGCCCCATAAGAGACCTAGAGGTAGTCAGGCAATTGAGCCTCATAATTAAGGGGACACAGAGAGGACTCTGATCTCCAGGCCCTTCTGAGCTCCCCCAAGCCCACCATTCCTCACTCATATTCTTTGTCATTATCTTTGCTGATAGCTTTCTTCCCAAACCAGGCCCTCTATCTAAATTCTTTTAGGCAGTTAAGGGGGAGGTAAGAAACAAAAACAAACAAACAAAAGAAACTATTCCTGAATCTTTCGGGCCTCGATTGTCTTCAGCTCAAAAAAATCCGCACGTCAAATTGGCACATTCTGAGGAGAGTTGTATTAAACCCCTTCTGTGTGCATGTCAAGTCAGTTTGTGGAGCTTCTGGCCTTTCTCTGGAGGCAACTTGAGGTTGGCAAATCATCCAGTGGAAAAATCGAGATATTGAGGGTGTATTATCTTAATCTTGAGCAGAGAGAATGCTCAAGATTCTGGTGGAAGAGCCAAAGATTCAAACTAGTGCTTCTTGCATTCTCTCTTCCTTATTCAAGAGCTTCAAGAATCTGGGATGATCTTTTTAATGTTGTCAGGTTGGATTATTGAAATTGAGATTTTTAAATTAAATTTTATTTTTAAATAGATATATGAATAATATATGGAATTCAATCATACTAAATTTGAAGATTAATTTAGAGATAATTCACATTTTTGATGAGTTATACTTTAGTAAAACACTTAGAGGAGTGTCTGGTGCATAGTAAATGTTAGTTATTATTATGCATGACATTGAGTCTTCCTATCCAAGAACAGGATTCTAGATATTTATTCAAGTCTTCATTTGTTTTCCTCAGGAGTATTTTAAGATTTCCTTCATATAGATCTTGCACATTCTGATTATGTTTATTTCTAATTCTTTCATTTACTTTTTTTTTTTTTTTTTTTGGCATTTGTAGATGGACTATTCCTTCCCTTGTATATTTTAATTGATATTATAATGTATGGAAGTGTAATAATGAATTATTTTATTCAAGGCCCAGCTCAATGGTTTTTCAGTTGATTCTGATGCATTTTCCAGGTTTGAAAATAAACATTTGTGCTTTTCCTCACCTATTTCTCTATCTCCTATTTCTTTCTCTTATCTAATTACTGGGACTGTACCTTCAGGCTTTTGTTAAACAATGATAAGAGTGTACATTCTTGTCTTGTTCCCCATTAAGCATGATGCTAGCTTTTGGTGTGAAGTATTTTATATGCTCTAAATAAAAATAACTCTTATTTTTATTTAGGATACTTATTTCTAAATCAAAATAGATTTTTAAATCAAATGCTTTTTCAAAATCTATGGATATAACCATTTCATTTCCCCCTTGATCTGCTAATGTGATAAATAAATAACTGGGTTTCTTAATACTGAACACTCTTTAATCTTAAGTTTTTAAACTCAGCAAAGGGAAGGAGGAAGCTGGGCCTTGAGCAGCTCAGACTCTCCAATGAAGTAAACATTTGAGGTTTTCCCAGAAACATAGGCTTTTAGGATCATAATCACTTAAGAGGTGACATTTATTGTTATTGGGGGAAGAGTGAGGTTAGAAAGAACCCAATATCTCATACTGAGCACTATCATTTAGAACTTTATCATCAGATGTGTGAAAGGAACTGATCACAAAGGTTTGCAAGAAATACTTGAGATTGCTTATAAAAACCACATTCAAATCTCTCCCTCTCCAAGGACCGTGCACTGTACCAGGCTTTTGCTCCTAGTCAAATCCTATTTTGGAGGGGAAGGTCTGCTGTGATGCAAACTGTTTCTCTCTCACTTTTTTGTGAGTCCAAAAACCTGACCCTTACCATCACTCTGAAAATCAGGGTCACAGAGGATTGGGCGAGGGGGACAGTCACATCAGTACCTGCCTTCAGAGTTTTAGAAGCAGGTATCACCATAATCAATGTCAAACAAAGTAACCAGCTCCGGTATCCTCTTTCTTCTCATTTGATCTAACTCCTGTGCGTCTTCCAAGGCCCAGCTCAAGTCCTTCCTTCCCCGTGGAGTCTTCCCAGATCGCCCTAGTTCTTGGTAAGCATTCTTGCTGTTGCAGCCTGGAGCAGCCTTGCGTGCTCATGGAATGCCTGCCAAGGGTTTAGTACAGTGCCTAACAGAATATGTGCTCAGTGAAAGCTATAGTATGAGTTATCATACTGTAATTCATCTGGTATGTGTCTGTCCTGTCTCCTCAACTGGAATGTCAGCCCAGAAATAATAGGTTTCACATCTCTTATTGTTCTGTGGTCCCCAAATGCCACATTCATATGAGGTACCCAATAAACGTTTTAGTTGATCGTCATCCCTTTTTGGGTCCATTTATTCCCCCCACATTTACTAATACCCCTAAATACAGAAATTTAGATCTTCTGCCTGCTTAATATTGTCATGCAAATTAGCATCTGTCCTTCTCACCTCCTATTATGATGAGGGAAATGAAAGTTTCCCTGTGAGACGTTAATGTCCCATTCCAGCAACGGCTTACAAAGGAAGGCCCCATAGGAACATAAACTAGACAAAACTCCCCACTGAACCTGTGGAAAAGAGTTAAGACAAAACAATCTTCTGGCTCCACAGGGCCATGTGCCATTCCTGGAAGACAGAGGACTTAGCAAAGGTCCCTTGGTATGTTGAAATCCCCTATACACTGAAGTTGTCTATGTTTTGAGAACTCCTCCAGGGAACTAGCTTTTGTATTACTCTCATGGAAATGAAAAATGCCAGTGTTTAATGAAAGAAGGGGTCTATGGTAGCTGGAAGCTTTGCATGAATATGAAAAAGTTACCAGGCCCATTGCCCCGAGTTTTGTCCCCCCAACCACCAGGCATGAGGCTATCTCAGATCCCTCTAGGAAGACACCACCCACCCCAGCCTGCCTTCTGGGCCTGGCCCTCTGCTGAGCAGTGTCAGGCAATTAGAAAGAGGCCCGAGACTCAGTGTCCTGTGCTCCTTGAGGACTAGCTGCAACCCCTTCTTAATTCTGTCATCATTTGAAAAGGCAGGAAAATGCAGTCCATTTCCAGAAAGTCTTTCTGTCGCTGGTTAATCCCATATAATAGGTCTAAAGAACATTGCAAAAGGTGTCTACCTTTTCTATCACGTCCCTTTCCTGTTCAGAGCCGACTCAGAAGAGCAGAAGGCCATCCCTCCTCTCACTCTCCCTCCTCCCTCCCTCTGGTTGGCCCCCTTTCACCTCCAGCTCAAGCACTCGGTCAGTGGAATCCACCTGCTTTTCCACCTCATGGAGTCGGAAGAGATCTAACTCTTGCTGATTATGACCTATGGTAATTTATGGCGTCACTAGTAGAGTCACCATCCTTTGTTCTGTGTTCCATGAAGGGCTCCCTTCTATTAGCCTTGCCTGGAATGGACCAGCCCCCCCAAAGGGGGTGGGTGAACACCCCATCAAGGAAGGTATCCACTGTAGAAATTAAAGGCATAGGAAGATGCTGCATATACTGAAACAACAACATGCTATAATGTTTTAGAATTTATCGAGCGTATGCATTTTCTTACATGGTACCAGCGCTGTGAGAGTGAATTCCAGTAGGCCTGGAATTAGCCTGCGTTGCTTTGCTAATGTTCCTGCACTGGACTGACCCCCAGTCAGGGCACGAAGCATGCTGATTAACAGCGCTGCTTGGTAACCATGGGTCCTGGGATTTCGGGGATGGTTGTGCAGGCTTTTAAGTGTCATTGGTTGATAACAGTGAGATTAATGATTTGCACCTGATCTGGGTGAGACCCTTTGAGGGTTCTGCTGTGGAGGCTGGTTACCTAGCAAGATGCACCTCCATGACCAACAAAATAGAAAAATATCCAGCAGAGACTCTATTTTGGGCTCCCTGGTTCCAAGGTATTTGTAGATAATGTTAGTGGCTCCTGATCTGAGTAAGTGCATTTTGTCACGGCTCTTAGAGAAAAGAGGACAACGGGAGTAGCAGCTGGCCTCCCCAGTCCTCCTCTGTGAGGCGTCTTCAGCTGTGACGCAGATCCGCACTTTAATGTTCTTGTTATACTGCCTTCTTCTTCTGTAATAAATGATAGGTTTGGAAACATTCTCATTTGGGTCCTGTGATTCTTCTTTGGCAATTGAACCCTGTTTAATGGTCACTGTTAGTGTAGCATCACAGTCCTGAGAGAGAGTTGACAAAGGGCCCCAGAGAAGTTAAGGGACAAGCCCAACGTCCCACAGTCAAGTAGATGCAAATTGCTCTCTTCACACTCCCCTCTGATTTCTCTGGCTACCCCTAGAGAGAATAAAGAGGCATTTATTGAGTGTCAATCTCAGATGAGTACGGCCCTGTGTATTGAAACAGCTGTAAATGAGAGCAGCAGCATCCCGGAGGAAGAGAGGGCATCAGCCCACAGCCCTGAACCACATCATTACCTTCAGTGTCTGAGGTGCCGGGTGGGCAGCTTCCTCCCAAAAACTGAGGTTGCGGAGGCCTTAATTACTCTAACACACGCTCCAGGAGGAGGCTTCATTGGTCCGTTTCTGGCAAGGCAGTGATTTTGCTCATTTTGAAACAAGTGACAGCATCAATCCAGATCTCAGCCACAAGCAGGACATTGCAGTGGGCTCAGTGGTTGATAATAAGTCTCTGACAGGCTTTTTCGTTTTCAAAGCTTCAGGCAACTTTAATTTGATTAATTAAAATATATGTGTAAGTCAGATTCCATTAAAGCCTCTTTCTTGTTTTCCAGCATTCAGACCAGCAAAGAAAGTTTGGGTGACCAGCCTTGGAAGGCATGTGTGTGGTGTCTTGGGGAGAGCCACCAGTCCCTGGCTCTTACCCTTTCCTCTGCCCCTGATTAGCTGGATGCCTTTGGGCACATCCTTTAAAGTTTTTTTGCATAACAAATGGGTTAAACATGTTGTAAATTTTTATCTTATTAATGCTCTATTTTTAAGATGTGGACCCTAGCCACTAATTATTATTACTATTGCTATTACTACTGCTGCTACCACTTGTTTTAAATAGCAAGGAAGCTAGAGGAGTTGGGTGCTGAACTAAGAGTTGAGCGATCCCAGCTTAACTCCTGTTCTTATCAGTTTCCCCAGAGTGTCTGCTGCAAAGGCTTCAGAATTCAGTTCCATGGTCCCGGCACACGTGACCTTGCCCTGGGAAGGGAGGCCACCAGGTGAAGAGCAGAGCATCTCCAGCAGGAGTGCCAGCAGAAAGGGCATGTCCAAGGACACAGTCTGGCTTTATCCATCCATGAAACAGGCAGTTCCCAACACAAACTGCCTGATGGGCACTGGATAGATCCACTTCTTCCTCCAAAATACCTCCTTCACTGCCATGAGAAATATGACCATTCAAGGAGGACCACAAAAAGCTATGCTAACGTAAGGAGAAAGCATGGAGCCATACAGAGTCCAGTCCTTGCAGTCAAATGCCTTGGATTGGAAGGCTGGTTCTTCATGGAATTAGTCTCTCAAACCCAGGGCATATCAAAGTTATAATTAATGCAACTCCCAGCAAAGCAAACTGTCAGCTGGGGATATGTACATCTGACCTGGGTGAGACCCTTTGAGGGTTCTGCTGTGGCGGCTGGTTACCAACAAAATAGAAAAATTCCCAGCAGAGACTCTATTTCGGGTGCCCTGGTTCCAAGATATTTGTAGATAACGTTGGTGACTCTTGATCTGAGAAGCACATCTTCTCCAGCTTCCCCAGTTCTCTAAAGGAGACACACCAAGGTTGGTGGCTGCAGTAATCTGCCTGTTCAGAGGGAGGCTGTGGAAAGTCCTGAGTGGGGCTTCGCAAGCCTCTACCACCCATGCCCACATCAAGCTAATATTCCAGCACAATTTCTTATGTTGTTCCCCAAACAGCCTCTTACAGATCACATCACCCAAATCTAACATCCGGGTTGAGGAGCCAAATTCTTATCAGCCCCCAGCGCCATCTTGGTCCAGTTTATGAGTGTGTGATCTCAGGTGTGTGAAATGGCTACAGCAATACCTACAATGTGTTTAGAATGGATGAAATCAGGCAGTAAAGTAGCTACCGTAGCACAATGCCTGATGAGTAGGTGCTTAGTAAATACAAGTGCTTACTTGTTTTGTTCTATTCATTTGGGCTGGGCACTATCTTACCCCAAGCTATTCTTGAGAAAAACCTAATGAGTTATATCTTTGTTTAAATATGAACAGAGGCTTCCCTCCTCCTTGGCTGGAGGGGCATAAGACCCTGGGGTGGGTGGGAGGAGACAACAGAAGGTGGGGGGGATCCTTCAAGATAAATTGCCAATGTTTCATTTTGCTTATGACTGTCCTTATCCTGTCGACCAGTGAGGAAACACTGGTGAACAGTGAGGAAACACCCTCGCGAACAGTTCAGAGGACCCTGGGGACTTCTGTGGGAAAAGAGGGCATGAGGGAATTATGCCTAAAAAAATCCAACCTACCAAAGCAATTGATAATTTTGCTCATTTTGAAAAAACATTTTTGGGAACTTTTTGCCTCTAAGTATTCCAAGTGCACTATTTTGCTCTTGGTTTTTATCACAAGAATGCTATAATACTGAAGTCAATTTTAATAGATTAAAAAAATCTATTCATAGAGTCAGGGGAACTCTAACAGCTATATATGATGTCAGAGGGGTAGGAGATTGGTGGTGGGGGGTTATCACTTTGTGAGGGGTGTAAATGTCTAACTATTACATTGTTTCGTACACCTGAAACTAATAAAAAAAGTTAAAATTTAAATTAAAACAAAAAATCTATTCATATTCACATCACTCTGAACTGCAGCTGGGGGTTTTTTGTTGTTTTTTTTTTTTAGATTTTATTGGGGAAGGAAAACAGGACTTTATTGGGGAACAGTGTGTACTTCTAGGATTTTTTCCAAGTCATGTTGTTGTCCTTTCAATCATAGCTGTGGAGGGCGCAGCTCAGCTCCAGGTCCAGTTGCCGTTTTCTAGTTGCAGGGGGCACAGCCCACCATCCCCTGCGGGAGTTGAACTGGCGACCTTGTGGTTGAGAGCCCACTGGCCCTTGTGGGAATCGAACCGGCAGCCTTCAGCATTAGGAACATGGAGCTCCAACCACCTGAGCCACTGGGCCGGCCCCTGTTTTGGTATTTCTGAGTCCTTGCACAGTCCTTGTCCATAAAACAGGATAATTCTATGAGCAAAAATAACTTAGGCATAATGAATTTTAGTCTCTAATCTAAATAAGATGATTTTAGATTTATGAAAGCTTGTATCAATGAATTTGTTTGTATTTCGATTTTTCCTACATTTCCATTATTCCTCTGGATCCCCTCCCCCAAATTTGAAACAAAAACACTCTCTTACGAAAACCAACATTTTTCCATTGTTTGTGTCTAGAAATTTTACACCTTTCAGTAGGACAGATCTTTCTACTGTCACCCTGCACTTCCTCCCACTACAGGTGGTTTGTCTCTAGTGTCTAATAATGGTGGCCAAGATCTGGAACCTGACTGAGGAGTAGCACCTTGGTGTAAATTGTGGTTTTGTTACCTACTACAGCAGTCTCCCTTTATCCGTGGTTTTGCTTTCTGCAGTTTCCATTACCTGTGGTCGACTGTGGCCTGAAAATATTAAATGGAAAATTCCAGAAATCAACAATTCATACGTTTTAAATTGTGCACCGTTTTGAATAATGTGATGAAATTTCATGTGACCTGTCATCATTGTGCTCTGTCCTGCCAGGACATGAATCATCCCTTTGCCCAGCGTCTTCATCTGTAGATGCTCCCCCACCTATTAGTCACTTAGGAGCCGTCTCTTGAGGTATCACAGTGCTTGTGTTCAAGGAACACTTATTTTACTTAATAGTGGCCCAAACGCACAAGAGTAGTAATGCCAGCAATTCAGATATGCCAAAGAGAAGCCATAAAGTGCTTCCTTTAAGTGAAAAGTTTAACTACAGTACAATAAGATATTTTGAAGGAGAAACCACATTCACATAATTTTTATTACAGTATATTGTTATAATTGTTCTAGTTTATTATTGTTGTCGGTAATCTGTTACTTGCCTAATTTATAAATTAAACTTTGTCATAGGTATGTATGTATAGGAAAAAATATAATACATGAGGTGAGACAATTAAGTTTGTGAATTCATCCTAGAAAAAGTGCTACATACCTCATTGCTGAATATCACTATGGTCACCTTCAAAGTACTCCCCTTGGGAAGCTATGCAGTGATGCCAGCGTCTAGTCTACCCTTCAAAGCAATTTTGGAACTCTTTCTCTGCAATGGCCATCAGAGTTGTCGTCATATTACCCTTGATATCCCGAATGTCATCAAAATGTCTTCCTTTCAATATTTCCTTTATCTTCGGGTAAAGAAGGAAGTCATTGGGGGCCAGATCAGGTGAGTGGGGAGGGTGTTCCAATACAGTTATTTGTTTACTGGCTAAAAACTCCCTCACAGACAGTGCTGTGTGAGCTGAGACATTGTCGTGATGCAAGAGCCATGAATTGTCGGCGAAAAGTTCAGGTCGTCTAACTTTTTCACGCAGCCTTTTCAGCACTTCCAAATAGCAAACTTGGTTAACTCTTTGTCCAGTTGGTACAAATTCATAATGAGTAATCCCTCTGATGTCAAAAGAGGTTAGCAACATCATTGCAACAAGTTTGTGAACTTAATTGTCAGCAGTGTGTAGGGTTCAGTACTATCCGCAGTTTCAGGCATCCACAGGGGGTCTTGGAACGTATCCCTGAGGTGGGGGGGATGCCTGTATTTACTATGTGTCCATTAACTCAGTTTCTTCATCTGTAAAATGATGACATTAATACCTATCTATGAGGACTATTTTGAGGAGTAAATGAAAGAAAGAATTTTACATTATGACCTTATTTAGAACATTGGGTAAAATGGTAATTGTATTAGTTTCCTAGTGTTGTCATTACAATTAGCACAACCTGGATGGCCCAAAACAACAGAAATATATTCTCTCACAGTTTAGGAGATTAGAAGTCTGAAATTAAGGTTTTGGCAGGGTTGGTTTCTTCTAGAAGTTTTGAGGGAGAATGTGTTCCATACCTACCTCCCAGCTTTTGGTGGTTGCTTGCCGTTCCTGGTCTTGTAGCTGTATCACTTCAATTTCTGCCTTTATCATAACCTGGACTTCTTCCTTGTGTGTGTGTCCTCATATGGACAATAGTCATTGGATTTAGTGTCCACCCTGATCCAGGATGACCTCCTCTTAACTAATGACATCTGCAAAGACTCTATTTCCAAGTAAGGTACATCCTGAGATTCTGAGAGGAATGGATTTGGGGTTACTCCTTACAGCAACCATCATTATGGAAACAATACAGAACAACCTGTTGCTGTCCTCTGTACTGACAAAGTCTTGCAGAGTGTCATGGAGAGCTCAGAATGTCCCAAGGCTTTCCTGGAAGAAACACACTTTCTCTTAAATTGTAAAATTCCTGTCTGTAATGCAGTCCAAGGCAGTTCACTTCCCTGAATATCTCATTTCCTTCTCCGTGAAACAGGAGTTAATCTATCAACCAAGAAGTACTAATTGACTCTCTATATGACACTTATGGCACCCAGTAATAACAAATAATTGTTCTTGAGATTTCTTATGGATGTGGGAAGATCTACTATGACTCTGGAACATTCCAGTCATGCACACTCAATTCTCAGATGACCTCATGAATCAAATACTGACACAGAGAAGGAAAATAAACTCTTATAAAATACCTTGTAAGAGAGAGAATGTCATGGCTAGACGAGGTCCTTCAAGTGGGTGTCTATCTGCTCAAGTGTCATGTTTCCCTTTCCCTGGCTCTTCACAAAGACTGGGAGAAAAGAGAAGGGAAGCAGGGAGACAAGAGGAGCACAGCAGCTTTATTTATGGAACGACAGAAGCAGATTTCATGGCTGTTGGTGGTGGTTGTTTTCTTGGCTCCGAGAAGATCTCGCATTCCCATTTCCAGCTCTTGGCAAGAGTATTTGTTCTTGGGGAGTGACCAGGTTCCATCGTTGCTCTGAGCTACAAGTTGAAGCCACAGAACAAGCTGTTAAGTCCCTGTTCCCAGCACAAGGCTTTGTGTTCTTGTCATTTTGCATCCTTTTTAAATCCACAGAGGCAGAGGCGCTACACCTAGTCCATTTACCTGCTACAAGCAACGTGGCAGAGAATTCTCCACCTGAGACTTCAGTGCACGAGTTTTCTGTGAACTTATCAGCATCACTGTCACCTGTGAGCCCAGGGTTTCCCCTGATAATCAACTCGAGTCCCCTCACCAAAGCCTTCAGGGTGAACTGGCTGTCAGGCACCGACTTTGAGGTAAGTACCATCTTGCTCCCAATGGGAGCTGTCTGCAAAGAGGGTTCTGAAGATGAGGAGCAGATGTGATTCTAGATCAGTGGTCATTTCCTTCTCTTTCCCTGGTTTAATCTCCCTTCTTGTAAGATCCAGAAGTCCTGTGTGGGGCACCTTAGAGCCTTCTGTGCTAGCCATTGAACATTTTTGCTCCACTTAATCCAGTCCAACTGAACATTAGGCTCAATTTGTTACAAATACAAAGCTTGTTCCTTATGCCAACCACCCTCACATGGCATCAGGCATTAGGTGTGCTGGCAGCTACTACATTCTCCAGGTGGGCTAGTATGAGTGTTGATCTCCTTAAAATCCAGGCCCTGATGAACTTGTGTCTGGTGATTGTGCTTTTCTAGGATTCTGTGATTTTTCTCAGAAGGAAATCTACAAGGAGACTTGTTTAATATGCAAGAACATAGTAAAAATATAAGTCTAAATGTCCAGCCCTACTGTGTGAATATTCCCTCTTGGGTAATTCAGACCCAATCATTGACATTCGAGAACCATGGCACCACTGCTCTGTTTTCCAGTTTGTCAGTTGAGACTTCCCAAAGTTGTCACTCCTTCTTGTAGGACAAATCTGCTCACTGCATATTTTCCACTGCTAACTTCAGAAGGCTTCTAAGGATGTCTTAGGGTCCTGGTGTCTGGACCTACTTATACTTCAGTGTCCCCCACCCCCTTTCCCCCGGCTGGCTGGTGTAGGAACCTCCTGTTGTTATCATCAGCCCTGCCGCTGGCCCTGCCTGCCGTTGCTGTGGGGTTCTGGTGGGACCCAGTGGCCCAGCCTGCTTGGTCTGGGCACAGTTGCCTCCCTGAGGTACACACTGCATGTGCATGAACCCAGCTGATCATTAGAGTCCCTGTGGAGCCCACAAGTTGAGGGCCAGAGCCTGGGCATCTGATATTTTCACCCCAGGGTTAGGCCCTCAGGTACGTAAGGAGCACACAGTCTGGCAGTCTTCACCTCGGCATCCAGTATACATTCCCAGGCCCCAGATGCTGGTTCTGTGACTTACCTGCCTACCTATCTGCTCCCTTGACATCTGGCTCTTCTTTAACAGCTGTTGTTCGTCTATTCCTAAAAGCCTTGCCAATTGCTTGCAGTTAGAGAGCACGTAATATATGGCAGACACTGTTGAACGTGCTTTACACGTGTGTTATTCTTGATTTTTATTTGCATTATTTTATTTGTATTATTCTATTGTATTATTTGTATTATCACCTCTTTTTACAGATGGGGAAAATGAGCAAAACTTAATAGACAGGTTAAATAACTTGTTCTGGGTTGCACAAGCTTTTAGGTAACTGAGCTGAAACTGGAATCCAGGCAGTATGACTTCCAAGCTCTCATCATGTTTTTAAAATGACTTTATTGAGATATAAATTCACACAGCATACAATTCACCCATGTAAAGTGTACAGTTCAGTGGTTTTTACTATATTCAGAGACCATCACAACAATCTAACTTTAGAACATTTTCATCGCTCCAAACGAAACTCCAAATCCATTGGCAGTCACTGCCCTGCCCCTGTCTATCCCCCAGTGCCTGACAACCACTAATCTACTTTCTGTCTTAATGGATTTGCCTATTCTGGACACTTCATATGAAGGGAATCATATTGTATGTGGTCGTTAACAACTGGCTTCTTTCTTGTAAGCATAAAATTACCCACTTTGTAGCATGGATCAGTACATCATTCCTTTTTATGGCTGAATATTTTTCCAGTATATGGATATACCACATTTTGTCTGTCTAGCCATCAGTTGACAGATATTTGGTTGTTTCCACTTGAGAACTTTTATTCTCAGCCTCCATAGTCTACTGCCTTTAATGCCGTTTCAGATTTGCAAAGGTTCCAAAGCACATTCACAGCCTGATCTCTCAACGGTTCCTACTAACACTGGTATTATCACTATTTAAATTTTTTTATTTCTATTTTAGAAAGAAGATAACAAAAAGGTAGCAAGGTTAATGGATTTGCCCAAGATCACATAACCATGAAGGTTGAAATAAGAACTCAGGTCTTCTGACTCCCAGTTTCAGGCCCTTTCTCCTGCACTGACCTGCACATCTGTTGCTCTTTCGATGAGCCCCTAAGTCCTCTATGGACATGGTCTTCCCACAGGCCATGTGATTCAAGCAGAGCTGTCAGTCAAGGAAGAATTGCAGCCTGTTCTTGAGAAATGGCGTGTTTCTTAGGCTGATGGAGGCTCGAATGTTGACCCTATTACCCCAGTCCTGGTGCCCTCCTGGCACCGCAGCCCGCAGCTGCCCAGATGTACCCTGTGTGGGTACTTGACTGGGCCACAAGTTCACAAGTCCTGTAGCTCTTCTTAAGAATTGGTTGCTTTCTCCAGAAACTACCCGATATCATCAAACATCCCCCTTGAGGAAGATCCTAGTATCCAGCCCAAACTGCTCGCAAGAGCCACTCCTGCTGCCCAAAGCACATGTCAGGGTCCTCTCTGTGGGAGAACCTGGCTCCTCCTTGGGCAGCCTTGATACTCTGCAGGATGACGAGTCTAGTGATGAGGTGTTGAGTCTCTGGCCCAGAGGTCTCCTCAGTGCTGGCCTTGGCACTCAGTCATGCAGAGCTTTCTGAGGGTGACCTCCAAACCATGCCAAAGGCCTGACCTCTCGGCTTTCAAACACAGCTGCTGAGACTTCTGGTGGGGTTGGGTGGAAGGGGAAGAGGATGAATGATGATGATGATGATGATGATGATGGTAACAGCTCACACTTATGAAGCATTTACCATATATTAGGAATTCCCCTGAACATTTTGTAAATTCATTTATTTAATCCTCATAACAACACTATGAAGTGCTGTACTATTAATATTTGCATGTTAAAGGTGGGGGAACTGAGGCATAGAGAAGTCAAGCAACTTGCCCAAGGTTCACATAGCTAATGGTGGCAGACTTGAGATTTGAGATCGGGCAGGCTGGCCCCAAGAACCCCTGCTCAGCCCCCATGCTGCGCTGGCTCACTACTGCCCAGCAAGAGAGACGCGGAGCCTCACTGGCCCATGTGGCTATCACTGGTCAAGGGATTTTCTCCTGGAGCAGCACCAGGAAGGATCGCTCTGAAAAGCCCGGGAGGTGTGATGCAGGCTCGGCCGCTCCAAAGACTGCAGCCCTCTGAGGTCACGTGGAGGCCGCACCTGCCCTCTTCCCTTTGCGCCTCTCTGTGCTTGACTCCTCTGTCCCATCTGCTGTCACGAGCCCTGTGGTTTTGTAAATGCATTCAGCTCTGTCCAGAAATGCCTCCAACTTGACATGCCTTAAACCAAACTTACTGCCTTTCACCACAACTGCAGCCAGATGGCCTGCAACCAAACCAAAGACCACTCCCCTACCCCCCACCGCCCCAGCTTGGGCCTTTGGAATTCCCTCCCTTCCTTGTTCCAGTCTCCATATGTGTGAAATGAGGGGAAGTTCTACCAACCTATGGTTGTTGTGATGATTAAGTAAAATACTCCACAAAATGGCTTGGCAAGAGCCGGGCACACAAACATTGAGTAAATGCTGATAACAACAACAAAAACAACTTTTCCCTTTGTGTTGACAGCAACCCAATTCTTTTGGTTCCAAGATGTAACATGGTTGGAACTTTTCTGACTGTTCTGTTTCCTCCTTCTGGGGTGTTTAGGGCTAGTTCCTGGGGTGGGGGAGCTGTCAGTAAGTTACACTGTGGCAAAGGACTGTCTCGGCTTGGGGTTCAGGAGAGGGCTCCAGGCTCAGCAGGAAGCTAGAGTATAAATCAGGACACAGAGTGGACTGTCCAGACAAAGGGGGCTGCTCTGGGAGACGTACCTTCCCTGGACAGTTTTGACTATCTAATAATAATAATAAAAGCCAACATTTGCTTAGGGTTTGCCCAGTGCCAATGATCTCTAAGTATTCCATGGATTAGCTCAGTTAGCCCTCACAACAACCCTACAAAGTAGATGCTCTTATTATCTTCATTTTACAGATGGGGAAACTGAGGCACAGAAAGATTTTTTGTTGTTGTTGTTGTTTGTTTGTTTGTGTGTGTGTTTTTTTAAGTAATGGGAAGGCTGGGCCTTAAATCCACTCAGTCTTGCTCCAAAGTCTATGCTCTTGAGCCCTATGTTAGGCTGCCTCTTACCTACCATGTGCCAAGTATAGATACAAAGTCCTCCTCATTTGTGTGGATATCGGCTCACCCTGCTTGTGGATGGAGACAAGACTACCTCGTTTTCCTCTCAGCCCTCCTCCATATGTTCTCCCCCCACTGTACACACTCATTCATATCTGTGGCTGTCTTCTGTCCTTTACCCAATCCAGATCTCACAAAGGCAAACACGATACCAACTGCCTCCTCCATGAAGCCCTCCCTGACTAAACACAGCTCACAATGAACTTTCTTCCCTCTGATTTTCCATAGTCCCCTAATCGAGCTCTTCCTTATAATACTTTATATGATAACATAGCCGTTTAACATGGCAACAATTATTTACCTAATTCTAATGAGGGAAAAACAAAACCAGGAAATGGTGACGTGACTTTCCCAAGGGCACATAGCAGTTCAGTGATGGAAATGGGATTGGAGCTAAGTGATCTCCTCACTACAGGATACTGAATGCCTCATTGTCTGGCCCAAGTTGTATTAATAACCAAAAGATTCTCTTAGCATAATTAAGACATTTATAAAATTTCGTCCTTGATGTCCCAAAGAACTCCGTGCCTTCTCAGAGCTCAGCGACAGGGATGCAGATGTCACAGGTTACAGACTGGCCTCCAGGTAGCCTCAGCAGCACACTCCCACCACAGACCCTGGGCTCCTGCTGGCAATGGGCTACACGCTGGGGAAATCTCTCTGGCCCTGCTTCTAGGTAACCCTTCCACATCTCCAAAACACTTGTGGTGCAAAGGACAAGTTTCCAACAGTGGAAGAATGTGTGGGAAGGCACACACACACACACACACACACACACTGAACAGGCTGTTGATGTTAGTAAATATCATTTCCTATTTCTGCAGATGTATCCTTCTTCTCTTCTTGGAAGGGGCCTTAGGAAAATTAGAATGGAGTGATGAGTCAAGATGTAATTTAACAGCAGTCCCAGGAAAGTGTGGTATCTCATTCTTAAAGACGAGAAAATCT
Source organism: Rhinolophus sinicus (assembly GCF_057876585.1). Classification (NCBI taxonomy): domain Eukaryota; kingdom Metazoa; phylum Chordata; class Mammalia; order Chiroptera; family Rhinolophidae; genus Rhinolophus; species Rhinolophus sinicus. The sequence goes on from NC_142504.1 coordinate 49,293,499, forward strand.
AACTATATTTAGGGTTGCTAAAGGGACTTGTGTGGGAGCCTACCCCAAGTAATCATAGGTTTTTTTAAATTATTGAGCTTTCCATCTCCACTCCTTGAAACCAGAATGTCTCCTAAATATTTTTCTTTCCCATGAAAAGCATCGTCACACACAGCAGTCTCTTTAGTGAAGTATTGTGGGGCTTGTGTTGGAAGGACTAAGGCAAACAACCAGTTTCTGTGACAGCAAGTGAAAAATGGTTTCCAGGATGCTTCCTTCATAGTAATATCTCTTCGCAAAATGCATGCATACAAAGCAGATTTTCTTTTACATGATTACTAAGAATTCTGCACTTACTTTTTAGGTTGTCACCACTGGGAAGGAACAAGTAGATTTTGAAACAGGACCAAAGATATTTGAGTTGCAAATTTACGTTCAGGACGATGTTGGTGTCACTGACCTGCAGATCCTAACTGTCCAGGTAGCAGATGTGAATGAGCCGCCTCAATTTCTAGGCAACTTGGCAAAAGGTAAGCTACACCTAGGTGTGCAATGCAGCCCAGACGGTGGCATTAGGGGGGACCCCGGGGAAAAGAGAAAAACAGCAAAGTTAATACACAAGCAGCTGTTTCCCTGCAAAAGGCAGCTGCTTAATGAGCAGGGAACAAATGACATGTCCTCCAGCCTAGGACTCCCAATGATAATGCCCAGCAATGTACAAAGCCCTTCTCAGCCATGGTTTCTCTTGGGTGTCTCCCAGTCCTGGGGAACAAATTGCAGCTTGGCCCCTCACGTGGATCGTTCTGGAGGAAGCTGGGCCAAGCTCGGCAGGCTCATCACTGTGTACTGGTCGGTGACTGACCTGTTCATTCTCCCTGTGGACGCTGACCCCTGGTGTGTCTGGGATCCTGTAGAGCATGGACCAAACGTGTAAGAGTATAGGGTAACTTCCTGTGTGATCTCCCCCAGCCTCATGGCTTTGAACGCTATTCATACTGACAAGCTCCAAGTCTATGGGGTTGGTCCAGGTTTTCCCCTGAACTTCTGACTCAAATATCCAAGTATCTTACCTAACATCTCCTCTTGGATATCTAATAGACAGTTGTGATATTGTGATTTATAATAAGAAATGTATAGTTGGTCTTCCTTTGGTTCCTGACACAAAGCTCCTAAAACCCTTGGATTTCCTGTGATGAGAGTCATAAAGGTATCTTTTGTTATGTTAATGACATGACATTTGGAATGCCCCTAGGTCACCTAAGTATGGCAGTTGTGACCAGTGGAACCAATCATGTGTTTAGAGGGTTGGAAGTTTCAGTCCCCCAACACACACACACTCCAACCCACCCCCACCACTACTGGAGGAGAGAAGGGGTAGAGATTGAGTTCAATTACCAATGGTCAATGATTTAATCAATCACACCCATGTATTGAAGCCTCCATAAAAACCCAAAAGGGCGGGTTTGGTGGAGATTCAGGGAGAGTGGTGTGCCCAGAGAGCATGGAAGCTCGCCACTCTCGCCCTATGTTGTGCGCTGTGCATCTCTTCCATCTCGCTGTTCCTGAGTTATATCCTTTTATGATAAACCAGTGCTCTCAGTAAGTAAAAGGTTTCGCTGAGGTTGGTAATTCCCTCTAGCAAATTAATCGAACCCAAAGAGGGGGTTGTGGGAAACTCAGAGCCGTAGCCGGTAGGTCAAAAGCACAGGTGGCAACCTGGACTTGAATTGAGTTGAATTGTAGAACAGCCAGCCGGTGTCAGAGAATTGCTGGTGGTGTAAGAAAAACCTCCATACGTTGGAGTTGGTGTCAGAACATGGCATCTCATACGTAACGTTCCTAAACCAAACCCTTGCCTCCCACTCCACCGCCCTGACCCCCACCGTCCCCACCCAAAGCTGCTTCTCCTGTCTTTCCCATTTTAATGAATGGTTCCTCCATCCTTCCAGTTGCTGGGATCCAAACTTTGAAGTCAACCTTGACTTCTCGCTGTCTTGCACACCCAACTTCAAATCCATTAGTAAATCGTGCCAACTACTAAATCTACGCAGAGTCCAACTGGTCCCTAGCTTTTCCACCACGACCTCCATGGTGCAAGCCTGGATTGCACCATGTCTCGCCTGTATTACTCCTGTATTAGTCCTGTCTCGCCTGGATTACTGCCATGCCCCACTCATTGGGCTCTCTGCTCTGCCCTTGACCTCTGCTATTGATTCTCCATACAGCAGCCAGAGGGGTCCTGTTCAATATCAGTTAAATTGAGAAATTCCTCTGTTTGAAACCCTACAAGAAACTTCCCATCTCACTCAGAAGGAGAGCCAGAGTCTCCTTAAAGCCCCAGCAGGTCTGGCAAGCCCACACAACTCTGACGCCCCACACACCCCATACCCCACCCCGGCCCCGCCAGGTCGTTTCCCGCACGTCTCCCCACCACCGCTTCTGCTCCAGCAGTCCTGGCCTGCTCACCGATCTGCGAGTGCTCCGGCACAGCCCCAGCTCAGATGTAAGACGGCTTGGGTTCGAATTTTGATTCTGTTACTTACTAGCTGAGACAACCTCATAACTCCTCCTTATTGAGAAAGTGCAGAAAATGACAATACATACTTTCTAGGGCCGCTGTGAAGATTAAAGCAGAAAACATACGCCCAGTCCTCAGCACAATGCCTGAGAAGAGTGAGTTAATGTTAACATTCTCAGCCATGTCTCAGGCACAGATTCTCAGAAGGAAAGATTCCAGAGCAGAGAGCATGGCGGTCCCTCAGGCAGGGCGGGTGGTGCCAAGCGGGGCTGCCTGCTCCTCCCTCCCCCTGACAGCCAAGAACCCTGAGGTAGATGAAATCAATATTTGGTCCCTTCTCAGAGCCTCTGTAGCCCTCTCTCCCCGCTTATTCCTTCTCTCTCTATTTCACTGTCAGGCCTCTCATTTTAGGGACTCATTTCTGCTGAGATGCTAAGTGCACTTCAAGGGACAACCTCATCTCAGCTTAGGAGCAATTTACACTGAAGAGGATCTAGGGCATGGAGCAGCCTCCCCCTGGCGGTTCCTACCTGTGGTTCTGTTCCAACTCTCTGCTCTCATCACTTCCCTCTCTCCCGCTAAACAACAGCACCCTGGGCCACCTCTCATTGGAGGAAACATGGGAAGACTTGGTACCAGCTTGGCCCACCTAGAATTTTATTAATTCCCATAAACGGACCCACTCCTGCAAGTTGGCCCTTATTATTGCTGCCCCCTCTTTCCCACGGTGCTCGGTTTCCTTGGCCATGTTTGGTTTCCTTTGGTTGCCCTGGTTTTGGAAATCTTGTTTGCTTCATTTAACAAAATGTTTCTTATTCCACTATGGCTGTGGCTGTAGGTCTAAGCCTCTACATCGTGGAAGGAGCAAACCCTGGATTCATCTACCAGGTTGAGGCCTTCGATCCAGAAGACACAAGTCGAAACACACCCCTCAGTGTAAGTCTCTGTGTTAAACTAGAGAGGGGCTTCTCCACATTGCTTTCGACTCAGGAGCCTGGTGTCCTGGCAGGGAGAGCTTGGGCACTGGCAATGGGAGGGATATGCTGCCCACTGCCAAAGCATAGAGGACAGGGGAGGCTGGAATGGGCACGAGAGTTCTGGAGAAAGACACCCCAGACTGGACTCTTGGCTCTGTGTGATCTTGGACAAGGTCTTAACCTCTCTGAGCTTCAATTTTTTTCATCTGTCAAATGGAAGAATAACAGCACCTAACAGAGTGGGGGGGGTTGTAAGTATTAGAGAAGGAATGTAAAGCCACTTAGCACAGTGTCTGGTACATTGAAATTGCTCAATATTTCTTAATTCTAAGACGATAAAAATCCAGCTATATTATTTTAAAAACAAGTCATAAAATGTATACTCCAAAGACAGGCATTTACAATTCCTTTTCAGAGATAAAGCCAAGCTGCTTAGAGCCAAGATGAGAGAGAGAGAGAGAGAGAGAGAGAGAGAGAGAGAGAGAGAGAGAGAGAGAGAGAGACCCAGGAATTCCAAAGAAAAAGAGGGATTCCATAGAGAAAGCAGGAGATTGGGTCCTGGAGAGTTTTCTCATGGTTTAGTCTGAGACAGCTGATCTCTCTTCTCTCCCTTTCTAATCGGTTCCCTTGATGGAGCTGCCAGTTGAGCTCTTGCAACCACCAAACCTCAGGCAAAAAAGTCTCTTGGCCTTCCTGGGCAAATCTGCTCCAGCGCCTCCTCTGCCCACTGACGTGGCCTTGTGCACCCACCTTGTGCAGCTGGGCAGCCCAGGGAGGAGAGAAAAGCCACTGGACTAACCTTGGAGCAGGCAATGTTCCTGCAAACTCCACCTTCTAGAGAAGAGAAGACTTGAAATGTAACACTCAGGGGATTGGTAACACCAGGAGGCTGTTTCTGCTGTTTGCTGCATGATTTGCTGCTTCAATGGGATTACTTATTCTAACAGGAGGAAGTGAGCCTTGGGAATAAACTCCAGGACCAATATAATATGGTCTACGGGGTTTGAATAAAAGCTGTTTAAGATTATTGGACACATCTTAAATTAGGGAATACTCCGTTATTATTAGAAGATAATCCTTCTGTCAAAAAACAAAAACAACTGTTAACAAATCCAAAGGCACTGGAGAGAAAAAGGGGAGACTTTATTCAGGTAACAGTTTGCAGACTGGGGAGTCAGCCTCTGGCAGACATTGAAGGCTTGCTTTTTAAAGACAAATGAAAGGCTGCATTTTATAGAGAAAATTTCCGCCCTGGTTCCCAATTGGTCCAATTTTATGCAAATAAGGAATCCAAATTGCATACTTCTGTTGGTCCAAATCACACAGTCCTGATTTGCCATCATTGTGAGCTCTGATTGGTTGTCAGGGAGCTGCTGTGATTGGTCAGTAAAGATGCAAATGAAGAGATAGCTGCATGGTTCTGATTGGATGGGGCAGGTCTCAGTCCATTAATTAAAAGATGAAACTGGGAACTCTCTTATAAGGGTCAACACAGGAGCACAGTGCAGGAGGTTGAAAGCTCAGTCTGAGATTCTTCCCAGTATACAAAGTCTCTGTCAGCAGATGGACACTAGATTCTCATTATTTATAAAATATGGGCCTTCAGTTGGCTGTGGGGTGTCTAACTCAGCAGAGAAATTCCTTCTTGGGATTCACATCAAATCAATCTTTCTTCTTGGGGTACACAACCCCTTTATTCATTGAAGATTCAATTTGCATGAAGAAGTAAATGAATATGCAAACAAAGGATCCCTACTAAGAGCAATCGCCTGCTAAGAGTGATACTAGGTGCTTTAAATTCATACTTATTAATAACATACTTGTTATATCAGTCACTAATGTGTTTGTCTGAAAATAATAGAAAACTCAACCACAGTGGCAAATGTGAGGTTTTGGTTTTGTTTTTTTCAAGAAGTCCAGAGGCAGACAGGCAGGCATTCCAGAGCTGGCACAGCTGCTGCCTTCAGAAACCTGGGCTCTTTCTATCTTTCTGCTTTTCCATCCAGAGCAGTTTGGATTTATCCTCTTTGTCTTCATCTCATTATTACAAGATAGCTGCTACACCTCCAGCCTTTACCTCTAAGTTCCAGGCAGGAAGGACAAGAAGAAAAAGAAAACAGGAAGGGGTACAGGGTGAAGGGGGCAGGCCAACCCAGATTGTCCCTTTTTTGGTAGGAAAACAAAGACCCTCCTAGAAGCCCTACCTAAAGGACTTCTTACTTCTCACTGGCCAGAACTGTTTCCTATGGCCACTGTTGCTTGATAGTGACCAGGGGAAAAGAGATTTTGGATGGAGATTAGGACAGCAACTCAAAGTATGAAACCTCACTTGTACATTTAGTTCATTTCAACATTCATCAAGAATCTACTGTGTGCCAGGTTCTCTATTAGATATTTTGGATACAATGATGAATAAGACACATCTTAGTACCTCAAAAAGTTTAGTCTGGATGGGAGACAGTCATGCATACACCAAATAATTATAATTTAATAAGATAATTACTGTAAAGTTTGTACGAGACCCAATGGGGGCAAAGTGGAAGGAATCTCAGGTGTGAAGAAAAATATTTTTAAATCTCCATTTTTAATATATTTCCAAATTATGCAGAAGGAATAAGGTCATGGACACTTTATCAACGCCTCCTAGATCAGGTTGTTCCTGTCAGATGAAGGGAAGCTGTCCAGGTGGGGAGCCAATGCAGCAGGTGTTGCTCCCTTAAAAGACAGTGTGCCCGTAGTACATAGTTGGAAAGAGGGCTGAGAGCAGCTCCAGGGCTCTGGGATCTGTGGGACCTGCAACGGTGCTGCCACTGTGGCTTCTGCAGTGCCTTTAGGAGGTGTTTGGGGAGGGCACATGTCATGCAGGAGACCCCGCTCACCGCACCATTTGTCGTGCGGAGCGGCCCGCGGGGTCTCTGCTCCCGCTCCCCACATAAGAACGCAGGACATGGTGAGGCCAAAAAGGAACACCCACGGAGCCATAGATGGGGGAGTCATACCACTATATTCTCGCTGGCGGCATCCGCCTCTCTGCAATTCGCTCTTGCTAGCTCAGCCACCATCTTCTTGCTAGCCCCCATTTTTTCTGCTAGCATAGCCACAGCAGTTGTATTAGTGGCCAATGGCTCACTGGTTACAGCTGACGGCCAACTAGCCGCAGCTGATGGCCATCCCATCAGAGTTGATGGCCATTTACTACCTGAGCCAGCACCTGTCTATGTGAGGCCGAGAGCTGGAAACTGCTTTTTGGGGTTCTGTCCCCACAGCACACTTCCAGTTGCAGCAGAAAGTATTAATGAAGTATTTAACACGTGGGGGTGGCCGGTTAGCTCGGTTGGTTAGAGCGCGGTGCTCTTAACAACAAGGTTGCCAGTTCGAACCCGGCATGGGCCACTGTGAGCTGCATCCTCCACAACTAGATTAAAACAACTACTTGACTTGGAGCTGATGGGTCCTGGAAAAACACACTTAAAAAAAAGTATTTAACATGTGTGCTAGAAGTAACAGCTGCAGAGAAAGTCAACAGCCAGCCTGCAGGAGCAGGGAACATAACCTAGAATGAACCTTTCTCAGACTGGAAAAAGGTAATAAGTTTAGGAAGTAACATATGATGGCCTTTGTACTTCCACGTTTTATCCTGGGCCCTTCAGGGTATTAAATGACATGTTTTGCCCTGTACAAGGAGAAAGGAGATGGGTTCATTTGCTATTGACCAAACCTGTTCTTCTCAACCTTGGTTATAAATTGAAAGCACCAGAGGACCTTAAAAAAACACAGATATCTGGGTCCCACCCCCTAAAAGTCTGAAGTGGTCATCTTACCTGGTGGGTTCCTGGAGTCGCCTTGCTGGTGGCAGCAACTAGAGCAGGAAGTATGAATGGAAACTAGTTCTAGGACACTGCCAGAAACCCCAATTCCTTTAACACGACAAATCCTACAACCATTATCCGGCTTAATGGAGTGAAATTGTGTCACAGATAATGTAAAATTGGGGCTAATGCAGAAACCACTGGTATTTGCTTCCTTATTTTTAGAGAAAGTTAAAGAGCATGTGGTACATAGTTGGGACCAGAACTTCCCAATAGACCTGGAGTGCGAGCCAAAAAGCAGTGCTATGTATGTAATTTTAAATGTTCTAGTAGCCACATTAAAAAAAGTAAAATGAAACAGGTGAAATTAATTTGAATATAGTTTATTTAACTCAATATATCCAAACTATTATCATTTCAACATCTATAATCAACATAAAAACGATCCATGCAATATTTTAGATCCTTTTTTTCATAGTAAGTCTCTGACTCATTGTGTATTTCGCACATGCAGCTCGTCTCATCTTTCAGACCAGCCACACTGCGAATGCTCAGTAGTCACAGGTGCTCATGGCTAGTGGCTTCTGTGTTGGCTGTCACAGCTTTAGACCAGCATCAGCTCCCCCTCCCTGTACACCCTCTGTACTGTGATGGGGTGAAGGTGAAGCACAGAGGCAGGCGTCAGTGGGGCTCAGGATACAAATGCGTGCAGGAGGGTCTGTATGTGAACAATTATAGTTACCGTCATTTCTTCCCTGGGCCCTCTTTCCTTGCCTTTCTCCACTTCCTGAAGGAGGCTTCGTGAGACCCAGTCCCCTCCCACCCACTCCCACTCTTCCTCCTCCCCCTCTGCTTGGAAATGGCCACCAGGACTGCCACACAGCCTCCTCCTCAGAGACTCTACACGTTAATCAGTTTTGCAGCTGGAGGCAAAGTGATCTAGTGCAGCCGTTCCTCCATTAAGGGGCTTTCTCTTGGCCTTTCCATTACGGAAGGACTTTTGCATAAAGTGAAATGTGCTTTGTCTTCACCAGGGCAGACAAAGGATTAAATTAAAAGAGCAATGACCTTGCTTGTAGCTGGGCTATCAGGAGGGCAACAGGGAAAGTAATTTTCTCTCTGCCTCCATCTTGGTCATGGCTCAGAGAAATGGCAGCAAGTTGTGCCTTTTAATCTTCCTGGGAATAAAGTAATCGCCATGGGATGGGGTTTTTCAGTCCTTTGAGCACCCCATATTTCTGGGCCTTGCCTGGGCCACGTAACTCTAGTGAGGACCGAGGTCTCTGACCCAATTCCTGCTCATCCCCTTCTACTGTGCTCTGGAAAATTCTGTCGTTGGTGTCCCGCCCCTTTTCTTTCCTGAGTGACAGTGCCCTTTCTCCTCCCCAGGCACCTCCACCCCCCACCCCCACCCCCACACACAAATGTACACCCATTCAGGGCCCCCCCATCCCACCCCACCCCACCCCATCTGCCTTCTAACTCAGGAACTAACTACCACTGGGAGCCTTTGTAAAGTGCATTCTGCTCTAGGTTCTTGTTGAAATGCTCAAGAAAGGAGAAAGCAGTGGTATTGGACAACTCCCATTCCAAATACATCACCACTGACCGTTCATTGGGAGAGACACTTTCTCAAATAGACAGGGATCATTGTCCTTAAGACTAGTGAAGGCTGAATTAAAGAACGGGACCCAGACTGGTTATAAAGAAAGAATGATGGAATAGAAGAGGACAAGATCTGCAGCTTTATCAGTAAAGGATGACATATCTATGGCGTTTTGCGTTTATAAATGTGGCTCTTTTAAAAAACATCAACTACCTACCACCCACTTAGCTCACCCTGTAACAATACAACACAAGCCTGAGCCAAGTTAAGGGCTTGCAGTAGGTTTTTTTGTTTTTGTTTTTCCCCCTAGGCAGCCTTCCTTCTCAGTCCCGTCTCCCATCTCCCATCTCTGAAATGGGATTGGGGTGGGATAGGGGGAAAGAGAGGAATGGAGGCTTTTATCAAATACTCAGGTTACACTGAAAAATATAATGGGAATGTGGCATCACATGTATAACTTATGACTGCCCAGTTGGAAGATGGTGCCTGTGCTGTTGACCTCTGGTGGGTCTGGGGCACATTCTCAGTGGCTCTTAGTCATCGGCACTCCCTGGACCTGGGAGGAAAATAAGGGTTCTTTCTTCACTCTGGAAACTTGGCTGCTCCGTTCTTAGAAGACAGGAGGCTGAATTCTGTTGCTCAATTCCACTGCAGGCCTGAAAGCAACTGACGGCTGCAAACCGGCACAGGTGGAATCATTGTGTGCCTGTGACTCCTACTGCAGTGGGGGAGCTGGCCCGGAGGTGGCGCCCTCCCCAGGGAGCCTGACATTTCAGGAAATTGGGCCAGCTCCCTCTCACCCTCCTTCCTCCCTACACCAATGGCACCATAAAGGGTGAATGGGGCAGGAAGCATGGCTCACCGTCTTCCACACTGAGGCTTTTGTGTCTGTGAGCAAACCGCAGCTGCCAAGGGGCTGCAAACAGAGAAAGCTGGGGTGGTGGTAAAGGAATATTCCCAGCAGGGAAACTGGAGAGCTTGTCTGACAAGCATTTGTTAACCGAATTGATCTGATTACTCAGGACTTTTCTTAGCCAGTGCTGGAGCAGAGAGGGGCTGCAGTCGCTTTTCATTCTATTTAATTTCTGTTTTCCAAGAGTGAATATCAAGGGAGCAGCTTTGATTAAACAAGCCTTTAAAAAGGGGGAGAGAATGCCAGGTTTTACAGAAAGCTTTCTGAGTTGCTGGCAAATGGCCACATGACACAATATTTTTAGTCTATGGATATTATCTCCTTTCTAAGTACAAAACTGCTTTTCCCATTAACACAAGCTCGCAGATTCAGGGATAAAGGAAATTAGCCTGGCTCTAAAAGAAAAACAATCAGGATTCCAGGAAATCAGCCTCTTAACAAAAGCTAAGAAGAAATTCCCCATGTTCCTAGTTCTGCAGTTTTACCCTTTCTATCTGGTGCTGCTTCTTTTTTCTTTCTTGTAGGTAAATTGGAGATTTCAAGACTAACATTACCAAATTCAAACAGATTTTTTTTTTTTTTTTGAAGTTTGGCAAGACTTTGTTGTTGCCTTTTTAAAGATTTTATGATTCTTTAAGGTGGGAATGCTGGTCTCAAATGGGAAATAGGCAAGAAGGAAACCCCACCATTTAACATTTAACAAATATTTATTGAGCATCTATTATGTGTTAGGCAATAGGGATATAGCAGTGAATAAAATGAAGGCCTTTCCCTCATGGATTTACATTCTAACTGGACAATAGTAGCCAACATGCATTGAGGGCTTACCTGTACCAGGTATTCTAGAACTTTACATGATCACCCCATGGGACGTACCGTATTATTATGACTCTTTGTTGCACAAGCTCACACCTGGAAAGTGGGAGAATCAGGATTCAGACTCAGCAGTCTGGCTCCAGAGCCACCGCACTGAACCGCCTGCCCCAGTTGATGACTCTTACGTCCCAGATGGGCCTTATAGCCCTCCCGCTCTCATCACAACCTATGTTTATGCCTCTCAGAGCTCTTCTATCACGTCTTCTTTGTATGTCCCCTCAGTTGACCACAAGCTTTTGGAGAGCGAGGCATGTCTGTCATCTCTGCATTTCAAGATCTTTCAATGTTGGGGACCACCCAGAACAGGGGAATTATCTCCTAGAGCATCTCAAAACACACGTGGAAGGGTATCCCCTCTCAGGAGCACGTGGTAAATGCTGCCCAGGGTCTATAAACTCTGCCATTCCATTGCATCCAACTTGAGCCTCTGATCTACGGCTACGTGGGGATTCTCTACAGGGAAAGCTCTGCTCAATGACGTGGGCTGCTCTGTGTGAAGTTCCCACAGGAGCTGCTCCTCTTGGCCCTCTGGGTGGGTCTGGGGGGACGTTCTGATTGGTCTTTAGAGTCATTGGCACTCCCTGGACTTGGAAGGAAAACAAGGGTCCTTTTTTTTTTTTTAAAGATCTTATTGGGGAAGAGGAACAGACTTTATTGGGGAACAGTGTGTGCTTCCGGGACTTTTCCAAGTCAAGTTGTTGTGCTTTCAGTCTTAGTTATGGAGGGCGCAGCTCAGCTCCAGTTGCCGTTGTTAGTTGCAGGGGGTGCAGCCCACCATCCCTTGCAGGAGTTGAACTGGCAACCTTGTGGTTGAGAGCTGACACTCACTGAGCCACTAACTGAGCCACCCTGGAGCTGAGCGGCAGCTCATTGACTTCATTCTAGTTGCGGAGGGTGCAGCTCGCTGGCCCATGTGGGAATTGAACGGACAGCCCCGTTGCCCAGAGCTCGCGCTCTAACCAACTGAGCCAGCCGTCCGCCCCCAACAAAGGTCCTTTTTTCCCTAGTTCACTGCTGCTCAGGCAGTGAGCTCCACAGTTGATGGAGGCTTGGGATTTAAACATTGCACTCTGAGTGCTGTCAAGGTGCTTATACCATTTGGGGGTGCTGGGAGAAAGGCGCTCTTTGGCATTGCCCAAATATTTCCTCCCAAAAAAGGGTAGGAACGCCAAAATGACCAGCAAGAAAGACTTAGTAAAACAACCGCCTACAGTAGAATGCTGTGCCATCATTAACCAAACAGCCTGTAAAATAAGATTTAAAAATATGGGGAAATGCTCAAGCTATAAATGCAAAGAACAAGATATTATAATTTTGATTAGAACATCATCCCAATTTTTTGGAGGGTGTATGTTTGCCTAGAAAAGAACAGGTTATCCCCCAAAATGATGAGATTTTATAGGTGACTAAATATTGAGTTTCTTTTTTATACTTTTCTGTCTTTCCTGTATTTTGTGTAATACGTATGTTCATTACAACTAGGAAAATGTTATAATAAACAGAAGGTAAACACTTTTAAAAATGATTTAAAGACCTTACCTTGGCCCCAGCGGAGACCTTTCATCTATTTTCAGTGCATCCTCTCTTCTCCGATGCAGAGCTCAGCTGCTATCACAACGTAGCAAATCACTGGGTTGGAAGCCTTGGCTTGTGTTTCCTCCGATTCTAGACTTGAGGGGCTGTGGCTCTGGTTGCAAAACCTCCATTGATAATCTGATCCAGAGATCTAAGGCCTTGAGGAGAGATTGTCCCTCAGCCTAGTAGGACGCAATGACACCTTCTCACCTGAGAGTCCTTTGGAACAAATGTATATACACATGTAAGCCTCGAGTGTGTACTCATTTCACAATGTGCATTTGGATCCAATCCTCACAATAACATGGCTGAGCAGTTGGAGATATCATCCCCAACAGGGGAAGGGACTTGTCCCGGATCCTGTGGTGAGAACCGGAACTTGAACTTAGCTCTTCTGATCCAGGTCCTTCCCCTGCATCGTTGACTCCAACATGGGAGCAAGGACGCAGACCTGATGAGTACAGGGTGGTCCTCCTATGGGCTGGCCCTTCCTGGGCCGGGCCAAAGGGCCTGTGTTCCTGTCACAGCAAACGGTGCTGGGCAGGGGCCCCTCAAGAGAGCTGGGCTGGGCACTACGAGCCAAGGAGGATGAGGACTTTCAAGTCCCCAAGACGTGAAAAGACTGACCAGCGGGCACAAGGCCGAGTTCAAATTTCAAAACAGCCCTCTGTATCTCCAAACCAGATGCCTACTCGGACTCTGCTAAGTCCATTCTCTCTCACTCTTGTCCCTCCCTTTGCCCTTCCATCATTTCAATGAGTGATGCTTGTGCCCCTCTATATCCTCAGTTTTGTTAAGGGTGGGGACCAGGTCTCATTTCCTTTGGTATCATCCTATTACCTAATGCATGGTAGCTGTGTTTAAAAAGTGTTAGTTGAAGCCAAGACAGAATCAAAGCCAGACATCGTCCTGGGAAACAGTGAGAATGCGGTGGCTGGGATATGGCGATGAGACGGACTCAGCAGCAGAATGCCTTGGTAGGGACCCTGTAATCGATGCAGCTTCTCGGGGTGTGGCTGATCAGGTCAGAGGCTCAGACCAACAGATCTGGAAGTTCTTGGCTTAAGAATCAGTAAGTGTGGGGACACAGCCCCAGAGAGCAGTTTCCAGGCTCTCGGCCTCATGTGGAAAGGTGCTGGTTCGGGTAGTAGATGGCCGTCAGCTGTGGCTAGTTGGCCATCAGCTGTAACCATTGAGCCATTGGCCACTAATATAACTGCCACGGCTACGTTGGGGAGTTGAGGAGAGTCGGTCGGTTGGCAGCAAAGCGGACAGCAGGTCGCACGTCGTGTGAACCCAGCCTCCAGTGAGACCATAGTGGTATGACTCCCCTACCTATGGATCCGTGGGTGTTCCTTTTTGGCCTAGCCATATCCTGCGTTCTTATGTGGGGAGCGGGAGCAGAGACCCCGCAGGCTGCCCTGCACGACAGTAAGTCTAAGAACTGCCCATGTGGGCCTCATCCTAAAGCATCAAGAATGTTCCATGGGCTAAGAATATAAAATGGGAAGTGAACAAACTTGTCTCCTGGGGAAAGATGCTTAGTTATGTTCTTCTTTTCCTTGTTTTTTAGTACTTCCTGATTTCTCCCACAAAGAGCTTCATAATGTCTGCTAATGGGACCCTCTCCTCCACAACAGAATTTGACTTTGAAGCAGGAAACAACAGGTAGCCTTTGTCAATGACCTTGCTTGAAGTTCCATTTATCTGAGGGTCAAGGAGTAGACATAGTGCAGCCTGAGGGCAACTAGATAGGTCCCGAGCAGTTTGCTGCCTTCCTGCCAAGTTCAGAGGGCAGTGAACCCCAAAGGGGAAGAGGGAATAAAGCAGTTATCTGAAAGCCCTCTGTCCCCATCCAAAATCTAGCTCCAGATAATAAGAGTGAACGTGTAGGAGAGGGCTCCCAAAGCACCTGGAGGCCTGCCTCAGATGCCCTGCTAGCTCAGTAGAGGCAGCTGTCGGAGCTGTTTGCTAACATGAAAGAAGCAGGATAGAGGTGAGCAGTCCTCTGAGAAAAGACGTGGGCAGAGTCCTTGGTTTGAGGATGAAAACACACAGATCTTGGGGTCAACCCAGGTTTGGCTCTTGGCTCTGCACCAGGTGTGAGAACCTGGGCTAGTTACTTAATCCGTGGCAGCCTCGGTTTCCTCACATGGCCGCAATATACACTTTGGCAGGATGCTGCGAGGAGGACGGTGATAGAGTGTGCAACAGGGTGGGCACGAGCAGTGAATGAGAACTACAGGGTGAGAAATGCGGGAGTGGGTTTCTAGAGATGGGGAAAGAAGGGTAGACATAGCAGTTCTGACTCTGCGGGAGCATCTGCAGGGGATGACCAGAAAGCGACAGACTTCTCCCTCCTCCCACCTCACTTTTCCCCACCCCATTTTGAGGTAGTGTCAGCAAAGCTTAATTCCCTCACTTGGGATGTTTCCTGACAGCTACCATCTCACCGTGGAAGTGAGAGACAGCCAAGGGCTCAGAGCGTCCACATACCTAGAGGTAAACATTGTGAACATCAACGATGAGACCCCGCGCTTTACCAGGTAGGCTTGGCGACGATCAGGGCTCCATGGGCTGCAGGCACGTCTCTCTCAGGTGGCCGAGCCTCCTCAGACACACTTAATACAAGACAGAAGGGTGCCCTGCTCTGGCCTGGAGGAGAGGTTAGAGGCCTGAGATCTTCAGCGTCCTTTACCTGAGCCTCTGGACTTCCATCTTCTATTTTTGCTCCCCTGCCTCTGCACCCCCACATTCACATGCACCACAGGATTGTGGGGACAGTGGGGAGGGGTGGGGCCAGACGTGATGGCCCTGGAGGGAGGCTTGCCAATGGGCTTATGGAGAAGGTAAATACAGTAGTCTTCTCTTAGCCACAGTTTTGCTTTCCGTGGTTTCTGTTACTTGGGTCAACTGCTGTCCAAAAATATTAAATGGAAGATTCCAGAAATAAAGAATTCATAAGTTTTCGATTGCACATGATTCTGAGTAGCATGATGGTCTGCTCCATCCCATCTGTGTGTGAAGCACCCCTGTGTCCAGCGTCTCCGCGCTGTGTGTGATCCCCTCCCCCTTAGTCCCTGAGTAGTCACCTGGGTTATCAGGTCAAGTGTCATGGTATCGCAGTGCTTGTGTTCAAATAACCCTTATTTTACTTAATAATGGCCCCAAAGCACAAGAGTAGTGATGATGGCAGCTTGGATATGCCAAAGAGAAGCAGTAAAGTGCTTTCTCTAAGTGAAAAGGTGAAAGTTCTTGACTTAATAGGAAAGGAAAAAATGGTATGCTAAGGTTGCTAAGATCTATGGTATAAACAAGCCTTCTATCCGTGAAATTGCCTAATTTATAATTACACTTTATCACAGGTATTTGTGTATAGGAAAAACAGTGTATGTAGTAGGGTTGATACTATTTCTGGGGGTCTTGGAATGTACTCCCCATGGATAAGGGGGGACTACTGTATAAGGCAGGTACCTTTATAATAGACTGCTCAACACTAATAATGGCAGAATCCTGGAGCCACATCATCAGTCAAGACTCGGTATAGCCCACTCTTAGAGTGTCACCCTCTCTGTTTCAGTGGTGCCTCAGGGGCCTGCCCTGCTGGGTGCTCTAAGTTCCTTCCTGCCATGGTGCATCCAGTAAAGAGATCTAGCTGTGTCTGGCAGCTCCTGCATCCAGCAGAGGTGAGGAAAGTAAATGAATTTGGTGGAGGCAGCCTGTGGAAATGTGCCTGGGACCCGGCCAGGCACAAAAGGGAGAGCCGAGCCTGTCAGAGATAGGAATTCAGGGGGGAAGATGGGATTTTGAGCTGGCTAGCATATGACCCTGCAAATAGCCTGGCTCACTGAACAAGACTCTGCCTGCCTCAGTGGCTGTGGTGGGAGGAGTCAGCCACAAGGAAACTGGCACAGTTACTTGCCTGGGGTCTTATCTACATTAATGACTCTGAATAAATTCAGCCTAGGAAACTCCACAACAAAAAGCCACCGGGACCCAGAACCATGCAGAATGCTTGCAAAAGTATCCTGAGATTGGGAGGCATGAAGGCCCCCCATTCCCCGGCTAACCTGAGCTATTTGGCAAAACACACCACAGTTGTGAAGCTTCTGTTTTTCACCGTGGTCTGCAGCCCAGCTGTTGGGTGTTGCTGTAGAGCAAACAGCAGCAGATCCACCCCGTGTAATGTTTCCCACCAATGCCTGTGGCACGTTAAGTTCAGAAGGATGATGCAGTGCGTTGCTGCTGACAAGCTCCTCCAGGAGCACAGTCCCAGCCATTCATAAATCGTTGTGACATCTCAGCCTGGATTCAAACAAAAGCCTTGGCCCACTCAGCACTGTGGCCTCATCTGCGGCCCCCAGAGGAAGGTGATGCCTGTGGGGCTGGAGCCGACTGACGTGCTCTGCAGTGCCCTCTCCCACCCCCAGTCTGTGAGGAGGGAAAGCAGGCTAGTGGGGTTGCAAAGGGGAAGATGACTTCTCCCAGGTGGCAGAACTTGTAGACCATCTGGTTTGGACTATATCTTCCAAAATAAAGCAATTGACCTCAGCAGAAAGAGAACGTGGCCTTGGCTGGTTGTTGGGGCCCCAGAGATCAGTCTGGAACTCTGGTTCTCATTTTCAGTTTGAGAGATGAAACGGTTAGGCTCCATTCTAGATAGAGAGCGTGACCTATGTGACCATCCAACCATTTTTTAAAATAACAGTGTGTTCCAAACAGTGTTGTGTGGATGTTGGCAGGGATGGGCCTGAGGGAGCCTGTGTTCTAGAAGGAGGCTTGGGGGCAGCGTGGTTGCCCTGACGTTGCCCAGGCTGCTCAGTCAGAGTCAGCCTAGTCCCTCAGCCACCCACGGTGATTCCAAAGACTTTGCTCAGTCTCTAACTAGGTGTTGACATTGGGGGCTTTCAGGTTCCCTTGAACCGTGATACTTCTTTTTCCCAAATCAGTGCTAGGACTAACCATCAATTGTTTAATTCGGGATTAACAAAATTAAATCCTCCAACTGATCCAAGTACAGTGGTACCTCGGCTTTCGAACGTCTCTGTTGACGAACATTTCAGTTTACGAACACCATAAACCTGGCAGTAATTGCCTCGGTTTTCAAACACGCTTCTGCTGAGTACAAGATCCTGAGGCCTAGCTGTCGGCTGTTTTCAAACGTTTCAGAACTCGAACAGTCTTCCAGAATGGATTACGTTCGAAAGCCGAGGTACCACTGTATACTGAGTTAGAATATAAAGGAGAAATGTAAAATCTGGAAACAACTCTTCTATCTTTACTATTCGTTAAGGTCCACAATTACTACAACCAAAACAAGTACTATTAATATTTTTGTTGTTGAAAATGCCTCACCACTTTATACCTGGGTGGTGACAAACATCTGAATGCTTTATGGTCTCATTATGTGCACTCTAGGATTCTGCTTTTATTCAAGTTGAGTGCTTGATGACAAAAGTACCGGACTTATATTTACTCTCTGGATGGCAAACACAAGGCTTGCTATTTTTTGCAGAGCACATTTTTTAGAATTGAGGAGGTAGGTCTTTCGCTCCTTCTGCCCATTTCTTTTGTATTTACTCACAGTCCCTTTCAACCTGGTGCCTGGCAGTGTATACACACCTTATGCACTTACTGAATACTCATTCATAGTGACAAAGTCACCGAGGTCCCCCAGGTTTCACCTCCTTTCCCATGAATGTGGCCACTGGTCCTTGTCTACCCATCTCCCAAGCTCTGGAGATGCCGTGTTATGGGGAAGGTGCAGGAATGTACCTGGTATGAGAGCATTACCCTGTTGGGTGGTTGCAGGGCCCCTGGCTTCACTGTGCTTTGAATAGATCTTAACTGTGGTCTGAGGGTAACACCTTTACATTAAATTATATTTTATTCATTCTTGGGCGTTGGAACCCCAAAACAAAGATTTTTATCTTCTGCCGGGCTCAATGTCAGGTCAGCCAAGGGGAGAATGCTTTACCTGAGGAGCTGTGCCTTCACCGATAGCCTGTCCAGTCCCCGTTACAGGAACCTGATTTCCTGGACCTTCCAGCATGGACTAGATGAACTGGCAGCACAAGATGTCTTAAACAGCAACACTGACATTTTGAGCTGGATGCTTCCTTGAGATTGGAGGGCTATGCTGTGCATGGCGGGATGTTTAGCAGCGTCCCTGGTCTCTACCCCCTAGATGCCAATAGTAGCCCCCTCCCCTAGTTGTAACAACCAACCTAATCTCCCCCAGCTGAGAACCACTGCCTTAGGGAATGGTAAGGAGGGAGGGGATTCTCCTCCCAAGGTGTCCTGGGTCTGTCCTATGAGAGGTTGGAGCTTGTGGTTGTCACGATTCCTTCTAATTGTCCTGCTCAAACTTTAAAGTGCTATCAGTCCCCCACTTGTGAAAATGCAAATCCTGATTCCTTTGGCTGGAGTGGGCCTGAGGTCTGCACCCCCAGGGAGCCTGTTAGAAATGCACGGACCAAATTTGGAGTAGCAGGGACAAGGCTGTGACAGTGGCACAAGTGTCTTAGAGATTCCCCTTGTTGGCGGTTAACACAGCCCACTCCAAGTAACCAAATAAAAAATATAACAAGTTAGAAACAGGTTCTCTCAGACCACGGATATAAGGACTTTGTCCAGCCTTAGGAGTTGGGGCACCCCCTCTGTCCTCTGGCTCCGGTTTCAGTTCCTGCCACCCCTGCCTCCTTGGCCCCACCCACTTGTCAATTCCTGGACCCATCAGTGGGCACAGCACGATTCCCTGAGAAGGGTGTGTGTGAGGCCAGTAAATGGATTAATAGGCTGCTTCAGTGGGACACTGGGTGGGGACAGGCCCAGGACACCCAAGTGGCCTCCAGCAATGGGATGGACCTATAGCAGTCACTTCACAGGTAGGGGGCAGGCCCAGGGTCCAGGCAGGAGCCCTGGCTGGCGAGGGCCTGGGTCCAGCCTCTGTCTGCTCCTGATGCTAGCTGCAGGTTCCCTCTCCTTTCTCCTGCCTCTGGCCCCTCCTACCCTGCAGGGATGATGACAAGGAACTGCAGGAATGCTCTGAGCTCAGGAATGAATGCCATCACCGGGATCTGAGGGGTGGGCTTCCTTCTTGAAGACCCCACACGGGAAAATCCACACGTAGGGAACTGGCAAATTAGAGGTGACTATTTCCCCCACTAAAATGATTTTCCCTCAGCAACAGGGCTTCCTGCGGAGTTATTTTAAAACAATAAGCTTCCTTTAATGCATTCAAAATTACTCAATTTACCCAAGTTGTGTAGTTAAAACTTCAAACCTGTCTGTCTTATTACTGGAATTTTCCAAATAATAATAAAAACTTCAAACTTATTTGCCTTATTACCGGAATTTTCCAAATTCCAGGAGGTCGAGAAGGATGGTAAATTGGTGATTTGGTGTTGGCGTTATCTTGTAGAAGTCATCCTTGGAGGGCAGTGTGCTGACCTTGGCTTCTGCGTGGCGGGGGTGGGGGTGGGGTGGCTGACCTCATGATTAATGTTACTTGGGAAGGTGCACAAGTTCTGTGCATAAATTCTGCCTCCTCAGGCAAAAAATTAAAAAGACAAGAAGAAATAAAAACTGAGCAGAGGCTCTAGAATAGAGAAGGTTTACAATCTATTTGGCTTTTGGTGGTTGCCGTGGGATGGGAGTCAGGAACCTATAGTTCTGGACATTACGTCAAATGGATTTAAAAAACAATTCAGGGAACTTTTGTAAAAGAAATGGGAGAAAGAGAGAAGGTGACTGGATAGACCAACTCTCCTTATTTTAAAAGATGTCACTGCTGATCTGCAAAGGCCTTGGGCAGGGAGGAGTCTGGCACTATGGCTGATGGAAATCATTGCAGTGAGTGTGGCACTTTCTTTGCATCCACAGGAATATGATCTTTGGAAATACAAATGCCAGTCTCCCCTCCTTTCTGCTGCTAAGTTCTCCTGCTGAGCACGCTGATGCAACTTCAACAGCTCAGAGCTAAATTTAGCATTAACCAAAATACCCATCTTACAGACTCCACCCTCCCATGCCCCTGAAAACCAGCTGTGTCTGCTGTATTTCTGTTCCAGCTCAAAGCGCGTGTATGTGATTCCAGAGGAGCTGGGTCTGGGAACCATCGTGGCCAATATCACAGCCGAGGACCCCGACGATAAAGGTTCTACCAGCTTCCTCCTCTACAGCATTACTACTGGTAACAGCTATTTCAGGATAAATGAGTGTAAGTCTCTTTCAATCTCTCTCTTTCTCTCTCTTTCTTTCTTTCTCTCTGTCTCTCTCTGTCTCTCTCTGTCTCTCTCTCTCTCTCTCTCTCTCTCTCTCTCTCTCTCTCTCTCTCACACACACACACACACACACACCATTTATGTGCATCCTTTATTTCAGCCAAATGGATTATTTTTCAAATATTTTATGTGTCTTCTGATATCAGCATGCCTTTCTGTCTAGAACACTGTAAGTTACCAAGGTAATAGACATAGTAAAAGCAGCTGGCATAGGGTTTAGGGAAACTAAACAGGGACCCATGTCGACAGATGTATCATGGCTTCATCGCTGAGGCAGCTTCTTATGTGAGGATGGGTGAGTTCACCACTGGGTGGGTACCTTGAAGTCCTCTGAAGAGAGGGTCTAGACCAGTGTTGTCCAATAGAAATAGGATGGAAGCCACATAAGTCATTTAAAAGTCTCCAGTAGCCACATTTTTAAAAAGTAAAACTAAACAAGTGAAATTAATAAGGCATTTTATTTAACCCAACAGATCCAAAATATTTTAACAAGTAGTCAATATTTAAAGGTTATTAATGAGATATTTTACATTATTATTTTTTGTAGCAAGTCTTCGAAGTTTGTTATGTATTTTCTATTTACTGTGAATATCAATTTGGACTGGCCACATTGCAAGTGCTAACGAGCCACATGTGGCTTGTGGTTACCAGGCTGGGCCCCATCAACTTAGATCAATCTGCGGGAGTGCTGGGAGTTATTTTCCCATTTAAGTGTCTCAGTGCAGAAAAAGTGCAATAACCATCTCTTTTAGGATCTTGGTACATAGCAGGCTCTATGCTGAGTGATCCACGTGCATTCCATCTTACATACTCAGCACAGCAACCCAATGAACTGTCATAATCAGCATTTGGCATCTGAGGAAACCGAGGCTTAGAGAGACTCAGACAGGTTAAGTGACTTGTCCAAGGTCTCACAGCTTGTAGGTTGTAAGGCAGAGGTGCAAACTGAAGCTGCCTGACTCCCGAGCCGACCCTCTTCACCTCTCCTAGATGGTACCACCTCCTAAGTTCCTGTCACATCACCAAAAAGGACTGCACTTTACATAATGCATTCGCAGAGGCCAGCACTGGAAACTCCCAGAACGATAGTGTGGTATTTGACCCATAGGCTGTAGGGCAAAATGTACCCACTCCCAGGAGAGGCAGGTAAAGGCCATAATCATGCTTTACCTTGGAAACGTCCCAGTGCGCTGCAATCGAGGGTCTCACTCGACGGACAGTGTAGCGATGGACAACCACGGTTTAGAATTCTGTCCACTCTACTATTGAAAAATGGAACTTTCAACAAATGCAGTGGTTTGGCAGGAGCATATTTAAGAATCTTGTTGCAAGTAACAGAAACTGAGGGAGTCAAACCAAGCAAGAGGGGGAGAAATGGTAGGGTCACATAGCAACAGGATACTGGTTATGTCATGGGAATGAGTGTGGAGTCAGGGCCTAGGAAGGGTAGGAACAGCGCTGCTCCAGCAACCTTGGCAGTTAGTGCTCTGGCCTCTTACCTGTAGCTCCAGTGTTAACCTCACTGGTTACCCAACGAGTGCCTCTCAGTTACAAATTCTCCAAGAAGGAAACCCAGTGTGTCAGGCTGGAGTCAGCTGCCTACCAGTCCAGTCAACTAGGCTGCTGCCAGGGGCCCGACCCTGAAGTTTGGGGTGAAAAGTTCTGTTAGGTTTGTGCAAAAGTAATTGTGGTTTTTGCAATTTTTTTTAACCTTTCAAACCGCAATTACTTTTGCACCAAACCTTATAGAAGAGTCAGGCCAGACACCCCAATCAATATCTAATATAGAAACTTACAGGAATTATTAAAAATGTGTTTATATGAGGATATTCTTTGTGTAAGCCAGTTTTTATATCAGAATTTTCTTTTCAACTTACTACAAGTCTCCATTTGCCTTTACTCTTCATTTCTCTCCAAAGAGTCATGTTCTAATCTTTGCCTTCATAGTGACTGGTACCATCCACGTGGCCCACAGGCTAGACCGAGAAGCAGGTGAATTAAGACACAATCCCACCATTTCTCTGGAAGTTCTGGTGAAGGATAGACCCTCTGGGGGTCAGGAGAATCGCATGCAGATAACCTTTATGGTGGAAGACATTAATGACAACTCTGCTACTTGTATCAAGTTCACCTTCAGGTATTCGCATCCTGGGACATGTGCTGGGCATTTCACCTCCTCCATGGTCCTTAGCCCTTTGGCCTCTCTGGTTCTTCACTGGTGAAACTGGAGAATTATGGGTATTGGGACATGGCTCATGAAAATAAGTAGATTTGAACTGTCCATTTTCACTGATAAGTTTTTCCTTACATCATCCTTTTTTCCTTCTTTCATTTTCTTTCCTCTTTGTTGCCTCCCTTCTCCACTTTCTTACTCTGTTAAGAATATTTTTATTTTACTCTTTCCTGTATCTTATTCATCTCCGTTAGTGTGAAGTACCACGGGGACTTGTCAGACCCTCTCTGGGCTATGCCTTCCTGTTTGCTGCCACCGGTGGCAAGATGGTACTGCTGGTTGGCAGTTATAATAGGTACCTGAGATTTAGGATTAGTAACTAGGAGATCCCAGAGAAACATGCCACCAGTAATACGAATAAATCAAACCAAATATTTATTTAAAACAAAACAAAGCATCTAATTTGCCTTACACAACTTAATTGCATGTAAACAAAAGGAAACGGAAAGTAGGGGGAAATGCAGATCCAAGGGGGATGCAAGTTACTTTATATATTTTGACCTGTTCTTTGTTTCACAGTCTATTCACCATTATTTTAAAGTAAAGTCCCCTGAGATTCTGGGTTAATATGACTTTTTGAAAATAGTACTTGTCTTTCTAGCAACTATTTTGTCTAAATGCCACAACTTTAGTAATTCTGTGTTACCTTCATTCATCTCTGTGGTGGCTTCAGATCAGCTAGTGTCCAGTTTCTCGAGAGTCTGAAGGTGGCTTCTCTTGGGCGTGGGAAGGCCATCTCTGCAGTGACCTTTGTGGAAAGAGTGCCCTGTGTCTGGAACAAGGCTGAAGACAAGAACAGGTCTCACTTGTAGATGTCCCCAAGGAGAGAGACTCCTGAGTTTATCTTTGAGTGGTTTTGCAAGTTGACTTTTTAAACTTCAGGTGACTTTGGACAGACCCAGTGCATAGTGTGGCTACGCCAAGGACCCTAGACAAAGATCATCCAAGGCAAGCAATGTAAATTTAATTTAGAAACATAAATTCCTTTATTATGCAGATGAATACTCCCTGTTCTCCTAATTGGCATGCCCTGCACAATGCCAAGTTTCAGTGTGGCCTTGAGTCTGATAATCAAAACCCGTAAAGCCTGTTCTGGACACATCTTATTGCCCCCTCAGATCCAGCCTCCCTACCCTGCTCTGTGCCCCAGGATGCTGACCTGTATGGATCTCAGCTGACTCCTTTGCCTGCAGCTTCTGGTTGGCCAGTGGGGAGCCTGGAAGGAGGGGAAGAGTGAAGTCGAGGTACTTTTCCTCCTATCTCCTTCCTTGTCAGCTGGATGAGTCCCTCCACTTCCTGAAGGTCTCAGTTTCTATGAGGCAGCCCTCTGCACGCAGTCCTTTCTGTCCCTGGCTTCCGGTTTTAGGAACTACTCCCTCCCCTGGCTCCTCCAGGCCTAGAGATGTAAGGAAACTCCACTCTTACCAGCGCTGAGATATGGCACCATCCCTTGAGATGTCCGTGTACTCTGTGTACATTTGTAAGAATCCCTTTACTAAACCTCCCCTAAAATTATCCTAATTTGCCACCTGCTTTCTGCTGAAGCCCCATCAAGTCAGTAGTAGCCTTGACCATGTGATAGGTTCCTATCCCAACCCTAACCTCAGAGTCTATTTGATGGGCAGAGATCGTTGCCATGGGTAGTTAGCATTATAACTTCCACCCCATTACATGCACAAATTGAACCCACCTCTGTTAAGAACAGTCTGGGCCCTGGGGCTAGAGTAGAGAAGATATGCAGAGTCACACTTCTACTTTCTTTGGAAATCTAAATCTATGCTAGCATTTTTGGGTGGCTCCAGGGTACCCTAAGGAATTCCTCTCCTAATATCCTGCCCTCCTAGGCCCTCCTGCTCTTCTTCTGTTTTCCTCCCCTGACAGGCGGGGGATAGGGATTGAGCAGTAAGAACTCTGGGTATCATTAACTGAAGAGACTGTGCTGTCTCCAACCTTCCTTGTCCGCTTTCTCCCTCTGGTGCTGTTCTGCTAAGCACATACTGTGGCTTCCTGCAGTCCAGAGTCCCCTGATGTGTGGAATGACAGTTTGCAGACTGCATTCCAGATTAGCAGGTAAAACCACATTTTGAATATTATAGACTGTCCAGGCAAGCCCATGTGGAATCCTGCTCTTGATAATCTTTTCTCCAAATTAGCTCTGAAGGTCAGGGCCAGCCAGTAACTGGACTAATTGTATTTATTACTGAAGGTAGCTCTAAAAATCATTCAGGTCCCTCCCTTCTCTCAGCTTTTCCAGTGAGAGTAACTTGCAGCCATCTTGTGAAAGCCAAGATGGGAGAAGAGACAGAAAAAGGGCTCTTTCCCTTGCAGTCCTAGAAGTGGAGGTCTTTTCTCTAAAACCCAGACTCATTTGCATAGCCCAGGGGATGGGAAACCCTCACCCTGCATCACCCACCATCCTTCCATCCATACCACCTTCTCTACTCCCGCAATGCCAGAGTGGAGGCACATAGGCAGGTCAAAACCACACCAAACAGTACCG
Organism: Rhinolophus sinicus; assembly: GCF_057876585.1. Classification (NCBI taxonomy): domain Eukaryota; kingdom Metazoa; phylum Chordata; class Mammalia; order Chiroptera; family Rhinolophidae; genus Rhinolophus; species Rhinolophus sinicus. Next base: position 49,318,770 of record NC_142504.1, read on the forward strand.
GTGCTACCACCGTCTCTAATAACACTGTCCCTGAATATTTACTCCTTCTTCAGTGCTCTTGGCGCTGTCCCTGTAAGGGAGTTTGGGAGAGCATATAGAAGAGGGTGGGAGAGAGGCAGCATCACTGGGTGGGAGAGGCAGAGCCCTGTGTGCCTGGCCCCCTGCCGCCCCGTGGGTGCTCTCAGGCTGGACAGGGATGGAAACAACCCTTAGCCTGAGGCCCCTGCGTTTTCCCAGGCTAGTAATGAATGAGCCCATGGCCCTGATGGAGGCATCAAAGACTTGTGACAGCCCCTGCCATGGTTGTAAATTGTCAAGTGCTTGGCTGAAAGTGCTTTGCAAGCTGTGAGCCAGAGGCGGAGAAGGTCAGCTGATTCAGAATGGGGGGATGGGGGGCAGTCACCTTTGCCTGGGGAGGGGACTGTGGTCAGAAGGCTGGAAGCAGGGCAGCCCGCCTTTGAGGCAGGGATTGATGAATGAGGGGGAGTGGTTTTCCAAGTCAGGGATTTGGGGGAAGAATACCAAGTGTCAGGGAAGAATGAAAAGAACATGCCAGAGAGCCCTGAGGGGCTGAGTATGGAGGCCTCTTCTGGGGTGCATGAAATGTCTGGATTCAGGACCCTGGATTCTTTGGATGATGCAACCTTCAGGCCTCTGCAGAGTTGGAATCAAGGCTCAGGTTCCCAAACTATCCGTGAGCCTTGAGATTCATTGATTCTTGGAACTTTAAGCGGAATTTATGGTGACTAACACAGACAGACAATAGGGAATTGTGCCTGGATGCATCCACTTTCTTGGACGGGTCTTGAAACCACTCTGAACCACTCTTTCTTCACCTATAAAGTGAAGACAAGAATACAAATCTCCTGGAGATGAGGGAATTAGAGATAGTGTTTTCAAAGTACTTGGAATGAACAGCATATTGTTGGTGTTTAATAAAAGATATATATTCTAAGTACTTATGAATAAAACCGTGACATTGTACATGCAAGGCAGGAATGGAAATGTTTGGACTCCAGTCTTGTTGAAACCTTTGTCAATGAGGCATCACGAAGATTTAGTTACACCTCTCAGAAAAACTGCTTTCCAAGACGCAGACCCAGTTATCCTAAGCAGCCCAAGACCATTCTTGCTGCCAGACTTTGCTCCATGTTTGCTGAGCCCAGAACCCATTTTAGCTGCCTTTAAGGGATGACATGGAATGTCGAAGGGAACATAATTTGGTTGCAGAGAGAGGTGATAGTACAGAGGATTAAAGAATTTAATACATGTTAGTCTGGGTGCTATGAGAACAAGAGGCCAAGACAGGAATAACTGTGCAAGGTTTTTGTTAAGGAAAATGCCTGCGGGAGACAATGAAGAGAGAACTAGACATGGCTGGGAGAGTCCTCAGACCACGATGCAAGTCTGACCTGAGCGAAGGAAAGGGGGAGGGAGGGTGGGCAGAACTGTTCTCGCCTGCCATGCAATCTATGGAAGGTTTGGCTAGGGCACTGGGGAGTCCTGGAGCCAAAGTCACCTGTAATAGAACAGGAATAAGCCTGCCTTAGTATCTCTCCCACACCCAGTCATTGGCACATAGCCTCACTGCAAACACAGCAATGGATTTCAGAGTACAGCAGCTGGGTCTATGGTCAGTTATATTCCTGTGGTGGCAGGTCTTCCAGGCACATTCTCATGGCAACCACAATATATTTTTTGTAAGAAATTCTGCCCAAGACAAAAAGTGATTGAGGTAGGTGGTAGGAAAAAAAGAAGAAAAGAAAAACCCAAAAGAAACAAACAAACAAAAAACCAAACCAAAACACCATCCACAAATTCCTCCCTGCCTGTATATATGCCCCTGTGAAATGTGATTTTGCCATTCCTCCCATCAAGAGATGGGTTTTTCTTTCTACTTCCTGAATCTGGACTTGACCACATTAATTGCTTTGGCCATTGGGACATTCATAAATGTGGCACAGCAGAGGCCTGAAGGATATGTGTACACTGGGGCTGGCCCTCTTTTACTACTTTTGGAGACCTGAGATTTCGATGTAAAGAGCCTGGACTAGTTTCCTGAAGGATGAGAGACAACACAAAAGAGAGACAAACCACCTTCCCACCACCACACATGTGAATGAGTCCATCCTAGACCATCCAGACCCAGCTAAGCTGCCAGTGACCACAGTGCCCAGCTAAGCTGGACTAGACCCCAAAGAACTAATGGATAACCCTTAGTATTACAAGAAATAATAAATGCCTGTAGTTTTAAGCCATTCAATTTAGGGCTGGTTTGTTAGGTAGCAAAAACTAACTGACATCATTTATACCCATTTTATAGATGGAAAAACTGAAACCTGAGGGCATGATAAAGTCCCTCAATGAATCGAAGCCTTGAGGTGTTAATCACTCTTTCTCAGTCTCCCATACCAGGCTGGGCTTGACCAGATGGCTCCAGGGTGGGGTCAGCTTTACTCATCTGTGCTATTGGCCTCGACCCTGGAGTCAGTGGAGATTTGGACCTCCGATTTTGACTCTTAATAAACCTCTATTGAATGAATGATGCTAAGGTGTTAGGAGGCCCTTCTATGACATCGAAGCCATTGTAACACAAGTGGAGGAATTCCCACTCTTCAAAGCATCGGAGGTGAGGGGTGTAGGGGTACAGACTATAACCTCCTGCAGGCAGGGGCAGAATTTATATTTCTCATATTCTTTTTATGTTCTTCACTACTGTGCTGGTCTCATAAGCTACCAGTCAGTCATTCGACAAATATTTATTAAGCATGCCCAGAACAAAGCAGACAAAGATCCCTGCCCTTGTGGAGCTTACAATCTAGTGGGGAAAAGGTAATACACAGGATAAATAAGTGAGCTATAGTATATTGGAAAATGATAAGTGCCAAGAATGAAAACTAAAGGGGGGAATGAGAGAGAGAGAGAGAGAGAGAGAGAGCGCGCGCAATGGGCAGGGGTTGTTGACATTTTAGATAGGGTTGCCAGGATATACTCCTTAGAGACTAAAGAAGGTGCAAGAGCAAGCCATATGGACATTGGTGGGAAGCGTGTCCCACAGTAAATGGAATTGCCCTGAGCCAGATCCTGGGGAATGTTTAAGGAGCAGCAGAGGGCCAGAGTATTCGGAGTAAACAAGAAGTGTTAGTAGGGTGATAAGTTCAGATGGGTAAGGGTGAAGGGAGTTGGTGCCCATCATAAAAGGTCCTGTAGATCAAAGTGAGGACTTTGAGTAAAATGAGAAGCCATTTGGGATTTAGGAGCCGGGGAGTGACATGACCTGACAACATTTTAAAGGGATGCCTCTGGATGCTGTGCTAGGAACAGTCTGAAATGAGGCCAGGACAGAGCAGAGAGTCCAGTTAGGTGGTTACTGCAATAACCATGGACTTGCTTTAAATTGACATTGAAGTAGAGATGCCTAACCTAGGGCTTATGTCAGAAGGAACACTCAGTCCCCATTTATTGGGGAAAATGTTGAATCTTGTCTCTTCGCCAGCATTAAGGTGCCTGAAAGAGCAGCCAAAGGGACTTTGCTTCTGGACCTGAACATGGTCTGCTTTGATAATGACAGCGAAGCACCAAACAGCCAATTCAACTTCACCGCGCCATCTGGAGTGGGGAGCAGCGGCAGATTTTCACAGGATCCAGCTGGCTCTGGGAAAATTGTGGTCAGTTACTGGTCATTGCATCGTTGAATGGTCATGGGGGAAGCTGGTCTAACGTGCATAGGGCTTTCGCTGCCCCGGAGGGAGAAATTTCCAACGTAGCTCCCTCTCTGAGCAGCTGTAACTGACAAACTTAATAATGACTCTGTTTTCCCCCTTTGCTCTTAATTTGACCCAACTTCCAGGAATCACCTGGTATGCATGGTTGTGCCTGGGGTGCTAACTACTGGACTCCTGCATAGCTGCCGTTCGCGTGCCTGCTTAGCTGCCTCTACAGTGACATTAGAGCCTCTGGGCTCAAGCACGCGTATGCGCTTGAGTGCTCCTTCCCGGCCCACAGAGGAGTGAGGGGAGAGAAAGCAGGCCCAGAGCCATGTGTTCTGCTAAATTCAGCGGAGTAGAACCACTGTAGACCCAAAGGGGACTGAGAAAGTCGGCTGTGTCTGTAGCCCCACTCCACAGCATCTCAGGGGGGCAAAAGCAGAGCTGGAAGCAGGACGGGCATAAAAGACTGGTCTCAATGAGCTGTGTGAGACCTTTACCTATGGGGTCCCTGCTGGAGGGTGTTGGGAAGGAGGAGAGAAAAACGGAAGGTCAGGGGGAGGTGGGGGGAGGGTCTTGGAAGGGAGTGGTCCTGGTTAGGGACTTTGCATCAGAGAGAAAGCCTCAGGGAGGAGAGCCAGCAGCCCACAGGAATCCTCTCCCCCACCTCCTTCTCCACCTCCCATCCTAAACCCTTGTTCTAGCCCCAAGAAAGTCTTTCCAATTTTATTCAGAGTGTCAGCTAAAATTTAGTTTCTATTTTTTTCTGTTTAGGAAATGAATACACGCTCACTGTAGAAATTATAGAAAAACAGGAAAGCATTACCATTCAGTGATAACCACTGTTAACATTTTGATATATTTCCTTCTTGTCTTCTTCCATGTACACAAATTTTGTGTATTTTATACATATATGCATAAGTATTTTGAATGATGGAAATGTCCCTGCCTATAGGAATCTATATCATGTTTCTTTTCAACTAACCTGAAGTCTTGAGCTTATGCTGTTGGACAAGAGTGTTTGATGACCATCTTTAAACATAGATTCTCTTTCCTTGTAAATTATTTCAGATAAATTGTCTAGCAGGGACTACAGGTATGCATGTAACTTTTTAAAGTTCTTCATGTGAGCAAAATGCTTTCCAGAAAGGATTTCCAATTTACATTTCCACTACAGATAGGACAATATCATCAGTTCAATGAAAAGGATTGATTGATATCTCTGTTTTAATCTAGTTGATTGGTGATCTAGATTATGAAAATTCAAGTAATCTAGCAGCCGGCAATAAATATGCTGTGACAATCCAGGTGCAGGATGTTGCCCCTCCTTACTATAAAAGCAAGTATCATTTTGATTTATTTCATGAAGCATCTTCCTTGAGTAGCAATGACTAGAGTCTTGGCAATACTCAGTATTGGGCTAGGTATTTGTGTTCAAAAGGAGACTTCAAAAAACCCAAACACGGGAATCAGCCCAGCCTCCTTCTGTCTTTCATCAGGCGCATGTAATCGTCCGCAAGTCCTTTCCTCTGTCATCTCCGAAAATCTCAAGGATCTGCTGCCTTCTCCCCGCCCTACCCCCATCCCACAGAACTGCTCTAATGCAGACCCTCCTCTTTCTTGGCTGAATCACAACACTGAGAATCTTTAAGAATCAGTCTGCCTGCCTTTCGTCTTGCCCCTTTCCAAGTCATCCTCCACATTTCTGACAGTGATTTTTCAGGAAATGCAAATGCCATCATATTACTTCTTGGCTTAAAGCCCTTGAGTGTCTCCGCATAACTGTCAATCAAGTTCAAGTTCAAACTCTTTGGCTCAGCAAACAAGTGCTCTCCTCATTTGGCCCCTGCCTAACTTTCTAGCTTCAGCTCCAGTCGCTTGCCCCTAACCCCTTTTTGTTTCTAACTAGGCCAACACCTTGCAGTTTTTCTGAGTGAATCATGCTTTTATTCCTTGCTATCCTTGCATATGCCTAGAATCACCCCCATTCCCCACCCCAGCTCTAGTTACCCGTGTAAGGTTCAGCTTGCGTTTCCTCTGATGTCCATAGTGTTTATGTGTTTACCAAAAGGCAGCTACCCTAAGCATCTCGAAGGCAGAAACTGCCAGGTCTTATTCACCTTGTATCCCCAATATTTTGCACGGAACATGTTACACAAAAGATGCTTTTAAAATATCGAATAAACAAGTCAATGAGAATAGAATATTGTGATTTAAATGTTTTTTCTGTCTCCAGATAACATCTACATTTATGTCCTAACAAGCCCAGAAAACGAATTTCCTCTTGTTTTTGATCAGCCATCCTACGTATTTGACTTGTCAGAATTAAGCCCAGGTAAGTAACAGATGAGAAACAGGCCACAGGGCCCTTAGCAGACTCCATTCATTAGGCAGAGAGGAAGCTTCCTTCCAGAGGGCCTGAGTGGTGGTGTGCACAGCGGCTCACAGGCTGAATTGTGTTTATGGCATCTCTTATTTCTCTTTAAATTGTCCTCACTACTGAGGAGCCCTTCAGGTGAAATCTAGATTTTGAAAACTGTTGATTAAACTACATTTCTCTGAACCCCTGATTGTTTCCTTGTCTGTGTCTGATTCCCCTAATCCTTCTTCTTTGTAGACAAAGTTGTCCCTTGGTCTCCACTGTGATTTTTATCCAGCTCATTCAGAGAATTAAAATTTAAAAATAGGAAAAGCTTTTCCATTTCTAGAGTTCCTTCATTTAAAAACAAATAAAGACATTTCCTCTCTCCCTTAATAGGATTCACTGGAAGCCTCTTGTTTGCCCTTTACGACACCTGGATTTCTGCAGGCTCTTCCCACCTTAAAGAAAGGACTCCCCATTTCCAGCTTCAGTTTCTCCCCATCTCTTCCAGTTTGGAGGTGGTCTTTTTAGCTCTAGTATAATCAGACTTCACCACAGTGTTTGATCCTTTTATCATGGATACTTCTATACGTGAAACAAACAAACAAAAAGCCAAAACACTCCCCCTAAAATTACCTCCTCTCCATTTTATTCTTTCATTGTGATGGTTTCCATTTCCTGACATTACAGTTTTGTTTTGTTTTTCCCCTCCCCCCACCTCCAACTCCAATTCCTGACATTACATTTTAAACAAAACACAAAAAGTGGATCTGAAGGAAAGGCTTTTAATTCTTTACCAGTGAATAACAAATGGAATAGGAAGGGGCTTTTTATGAATTCGCAGATCTCCCTATAGTTATTTATCACCTACTTTGGGTCAGGCGCTTCCTTCTAGGGCTATGTAGTTGAATAAGAGAAGGTTTCTACCCTTGAGGAGTCTAATTTATCATAAAGGGCTTCTACAAAACAAACAAGCCAGAATTCCAGCGGCTCCACCAACAAGATTTGTAAAATAAACAAAATGGAACAGTATTTAAAAATCTGTATTCTGCCATACGGTTACAAAACTCTTAAAATTGTTTTTTATCTTGTGTATAAGAACGATTCATGAGTTTTGTTTCTTCATTTGTTTTTCTTGTTCTTTTGTTGTTTTCAGTTTTATATACCACATATCAGTGAAATCATATGGTTCTCGCCTTTTTCTGTCTGACTTACTTTGCTTAGCATAATAATCTCAAGATCCATCCATGTTGTAACTTTGCTAACAATTGTCACCCCAATGAACTTTAATTAAAAAAAATGTTTTTATCACACATACACACACAAAAGAACGATGTATACTCATTATAGAAAATGTGGAAAATACAAAAGACTTTAGGACAACACTGTTGCAAAAAACTGTATATGCGAGGAAGCTCTTCGCAGGGTTGTTTATGATAGCATAATGATTAGCGTGCTTCGAGTCCATATAAAGGCACGAACTGTGTTTAGCACCTCACAGTATGCTTGGGTCATAGGGCCAGTGACCTCGTGGGTGTTCATTCGTATAATTTGAATTTAATAGACTTGAAAATATAAGACACACAGAGTTTGAACAGCAAAGGGGCCTCTGAAAACCTTTCTGCCCGTGGCAATGAGAATGTCTGCTCCTAGATCCTCCCTGTACCCCGTACAGCAGGACTAATCTCAGGTACTTTATTCTTCCAGCTAGAACCCAGGTGGGACAGGTGCGCGCCACTGATAAAGACTTTCCCCAGAGCAGCATCGTGTACTCCATCTCCTCCGGTGGGGCCAGCCTCCAGCGCCCAAACATGTTTTGGATTAATCCCCAAACCGGAGAACTCCAGCTGGTGACTAAAGTGGACTACGAAACAACCCCCATCTATATTCTCAGAATCCAGGCCACCAACAGTGAGAATACAGGCTCAGTCACTGTGAGTGGGGCTATTTGGTGCGTTCACATCAGCCCAAATGGTTGATTTAGGGTCTCTCTTGAACCCTCCAGGGGTGGCTATAGCAACAAGGAATCTCATTAGGGCACATCCTGCAGATGTGACGGGAAATGACTAGTTGAGTCCAGGACAGCACATTGGAAACACAGAGCAGTGCCCGGGAAATAAAGATTGACACTCAAGTGTGGGTGAGTGGGCGGAGTGCTGAGATCGGTGGCCACTCTGTGGGATAAGTATCCTTCTCTTGCCCTTTAAATCTCCCTTCGCTCTGGAGCTGGGCTGGCGGTGAGATCCAGGCTGCCAGAAGTGGGGCGTGGTTTTGTAGCTATGCATTTCCTACCCCCCTCCCAGTAGTTTTGACATCTTCCCACCCCACCCCCATCACACCAGATAGGGTAGATCCTACAGTGATGTGGCTTGACATGGGGCTATACTGCTTCTCAACCTTTGATGTTGAGAATCTGATTAAATACAGAGTCTGAGTCTGCAGGTCTGAGCGGGGCCAGAGAATCTGCGTTCTTAACATGCTTCCAAGTGCTGCTGGTGCAGCTGGCCCAGGGCCCCACTCTGAGTAAACAGGCTCTTCAGGGCTGTGCTGTCAGTGGTTCGGATCATCTGAGGGTAATATGATAGCCACGACGATGAAACTATTTCTTGCTCTTTCCCAGTAGTAAAGTGACAAAGCATAAGGTAAAATGAACACTGAGCTAGCGGCAGGCAGGCCTGTGTGACAGAGCGGATGACTGGTTCGGAGTCAGGAGACGGGGTTCATGTCTCAACTTTGATCCCAGTTTTCCGAGGGAGGTCTGAGCCATGCTTATCATCTTTGTATCCCAATTTCTTGATCTCAAATGGAGAGTCGTGCGGTCATCCGATGCCTGACTAGTTCCGTTCCTCTCATGACTCGCTTTGAATTAACGGGACGTTGGTTTTAATGATGCGTGAGGCTCAGCATTGCATGCTGAGGAAGAGATGGGCTAAACTGGAGATAATTGTAGTGTTTGTCAGGCCGGCTTTTTGAGAAAAATGAATGGATTCCACTTTGGGAGCTAACTAGAGTGAACGTTTCAATTTATTCCCGGACTCAGAAATAGCTGAAATCCCCAAATTTCAAAGGTAGAATAAATACAACTCAAAATGTATAAGCTTTTTAAAAGGGTGCTGATCACATAAGTCCCTTTCAAGCCTGACAGTCTATGATTCTGTGCTGGCAGGCATCCCAGTCCATATTCCAATTCACCGGGCATAAAAGACAGCGTGAAAGAGAATAGGCTGGCCCTGCTTGTGGCAGGTGAGTGCCCCCAGCTTAGTGCAGTGCCACTAGCCCAGGTCACAGAGGAGGGCCCGCTTAGCCCGGTGCACTCGTTCCATCCCAGCGGTTCTTGACCCTGGCTGCCTATTAGAATCAGCTGGGGGACGTAAAAAAAAGTGCCTGGGCCCCACCCTGCAGACTCCATTATTAAGAAAGTAGAGCCAGGGTTAAGAACCATCACTCTATATCCCAAAGTTAAAGATGCAACTTCCGATTCACAAGGACAGTGGGCAAGGAAGTACAGGGGGTCACCATAAATCCATAACCATTACTGGAAAAACAATTCAGCCATTATCTGGGGATGGGCCCCGTGTGTCGTGATGCATGTGTGTGGGGGCATGTGAATGTATACATATAATATGCATTTGTGCATACACACACACACACACACACACACACACACACACACACTGTAGAAGTTAATAGTACCATATAGGACTTGGAGTACAACAGACCTACATTCAAATCCTAGCTCTGGCACTCACCAGCTGAATGGCCTTAGGTCAATTATCTAATTTCTCTAAGTCTCATTTTCCTCATCTGTAAAATGGGAATGATCATATTATCAATCTCAGGAAAGGTCCACAAAAGTGCAGAGCCCAGGGCCTGGTTCCCAGCAGGCACTCAGTAAATTTCAGCTACTGACGATGGCCATGTTTTTGCTGTTCTAGGTTACTGTGAACATCCTGGAGGAAAATGATGAAAAGCCAGTTTGTATCCCAAACTCTTATTTCCTGGCCATCCCAGTGGATTTGAAAGTTGGCACAAATATTCAAAATTTCAAGCTGCAGTGTACTGATCGTGATTCCAGCCCCAGGTCTTTTCGTTATTCTATTGGCCCAGGTACAGTACCGGACATTGACAGTCCTGGCCTGGTTTCTGGGGTCAGAGGCCTTCGCTGCTATTCAGGGAGAATGCAGTGGGGGTGGGGGGGTCTGTGCTCACATGCTGATCTGGGCACAGTGTGTGTGAGTTAGGAGACTGTGAAGGTGGAAAGTAAAACAAGGATGAGGGGTGCAATGGCCCCAGTGCCTCCCAGCCGTCCTCTTGGCTTCCCCTTCTCACCTGGGTCTTCCCGGACTCCCACACAAGGCTGCCCAAAGGGCCAAGGGAGGGTGAATCCCATTGATGGTGACCCATCCTCCCAAGTTCCCAGACTATCGTATGATTCATGAATCATATGATTGTAGTTAACAAAATTTTTTTAGTCCAGCTGCTCAACCACCTCTTTTCCTGCAAGCTGTAGTGGGGGCAGGGAATCCCTGTCCTCTTTCTGGATAATAATAGATTAAATAGATTAATGCATTTTGAAATGTGTCCTCAGGAATTCTCTTCTGCTCCATTCATTTTCTCTTTAAAAATATACCATTGGGGGGAGGGGGCGGGAAAGAGCACCCCTCAGTGGAAATGAGACCAAAATAGCTCATCTAATGAAGTGCTGGGGCCAGAGATTTAAACCCAAACACGCAGAGCAATTCCATGGGAAAGACTGAAAACCCATCTCAGCCACCTGCTGAGCGCTGGCAGAGCGTGAACTCGGAACAGTAGGAAGCCTCTGGAGCAGGCAGTGTCACAAAACCCAGGGGCAGAGACTGCAGTTGCAGAAGATGGAAATAATCCATACTGAGAACCCTCAGGCCTTTATGGAGCACTTTGCTGCTAAGGGAGTAAAAATTGCATCATCTCCTGCTCCATTTACTGGTTTTCAATCGGTAATGAGTCTAGAGCCACCGGAGGAATGAACAGGGGCCTTTTGGGTGGGAAGCCTCCCTGCCCAGCTTCCTGAGCTGTGAGCGCTAAGCCCTGACAGACTGCTGGGGAGGCGAGAATGGGGCAGATTCAGGAGGACCTGGGACTGGAACCCCTGCAAAGCTGGGAGGCACCTTCCTTTAGGGGAACTCCAAGGACATCTGTCACCAGTTTGTGTGACCAGCCAGGCATGGAGTGAGCTTGGCCTATGGCTGGGAATCTGGCCCCCTCTACCCTCTTGCTGCCCACTCGTTGGTCTGAGTGTGAATTACACGTTGTTATCAAATAAATGCTGGATGATAGGACTGGCTAGAGAGGCCAGGATTATGAAATCTTTCTGCCTGATGCTGTAAGATGGTGGCCATCTCCTGCGACAGGTGTGCTGTTGTCCTTTTCTGCTCTTGTTCTTGTTGTAGCCACACTGGTTGTGAACAAGAGTGACCTTTGTACACTCTTGTGCAGTTAATGAAATCTCTGGTGCAACTAAGGCCAATATCATAATCCTGGTGTATCAGAAGCTCAGTCTACACATGAGATCTGGACATTTAGGGAAAGGTTGGCTGCAGTTTTCCTCTAAACCTTCATTTCTCGCTCTCCTTTCTTCCTTTCCCCTAAATCCTTGTCTTAAATCTCATTTAGGCAACATCAACAGCCACTTCACCTTCTCTCCCAATGCTGGGTCCAACGTTACACGCCTGCTCCTTGCAACTCCCTTTGACTATACTGGTGGGCTTGATAAGATCTGGAACTACAAACTACTCGTCTACATAACTGATGACAACTTGCTGTCCAGCAGGAAGAAAGCTGAGGCCCTTGTTGAAACAGGGACAGTGACATTGATTATTAGTGTCATTCCTTACCCAACCACGATTGTCACCACGACCACCAGGGTAAGGGCTTTCGTACCGGGACACCCCAGTTACATCCCTTGTGATTTAACATTAATGGAGCCCTTTGGCCCAGGAGAAATGTGGGAGGGATTGAAAAGAGTTGAGATATTAGGATGTTGTGAGGAATGGCAATCATGGCTGCTGGACTGAAGTCGTCACTGGGTGGTAAAGACCTGGGTGAAACCTGGGACTTATAGAGCCAGTAACTTCTCCTTTTCTGGTAAACAAGGGTGTGCATTGGTGCAGGGACTTGTGATAGATCAGGTACTGACAACCTACAGTGCTTGTGGCACAGGAGACAATTTTCATGGGCATGTGGCCAGTTGCTACCTTCACATCCTGTTCTCCGCTTGCTCTTAAGAGCCATGGCAAGTCCATGTCTATGACAGCAGTAGTCACCAGGTGCTTTCCTCCACTTCTTTTAAAGCATTACCATGCAGCAGTCTGTATCCTACTCCCCACTTCCAACCCATTAAAATTGATTCATTCAATCTACAAATATTGACCTAAGACCTATAGTACGCCGATCACGTTGGTGAACAAGCCCCAATGATCTCTGCTCTCATGGAACTTAGAGTATGGATCAGTGGTGTGGCCGCCAGAGCAGCAGCATCAGCACCACCTGGAAATCTGTTAGAAATGCACATTCTGGGCCCCCCAGAATAGTAGAGTTACATCTCACCCAACCTTGATCATTACCACAACCTCCCGGAAAGGATGTTGGAATCTGGAATCCCCAACTACATCCCCAGACCTAATAGATCAGAAACTCTGGGGGTGGGGTCCAGCAAACTGTTTTTAGTAAGCCTTCCATAGGCTTCTGATGTGTACTAAATTTGAGAGCCACTGAGCTAGAGGGGGTGATAAGCTACAAATAGGTATGCAATTTAATAAAATAACTACCGATGGTGATAAACGGTAGGAAGAAAAATAAGCAGGTGCCATAATAGAACCAGGGTGACAAAGGAAGGGAGAGTCTTGGAATCTGACAACAGGATTATGTCCCTCTGCACCCTGGAGGAACTGGCTTATATTTGTGCTGACTATTTTGTCCCCTTTCCTCCTGTGCCTAATAAAAGTTACGCCCTTGGTTGGCAGCCCCATACTTGTAGTATGCTGGAGGAAAATTAATCGGGACCTTAGAAAACCACCTATGACAGCAGGTCCACTTCTGTTTCTCAGAGTCTTACCAAGAGTGGGTTCATCTCCATGGGCTTGAGTCAATATTACCACAGGGAATGGAGGCATAAGGTAACCTTAAGGACTTTCAGTTGCCGTAGGAGCCAGCAAGCTCCTCTGAGTAAGGAATTGCCCCCTTTCTGGGGCTTACAACATGTCCCATTTGTGGCATCTCTATTCCTGAAAACTCTATAACTTGTTGGTTATCTGTCTCCCACTCTAAGAAGTAAAGGCTGAACTTGAGGTTTCACTGTGATATCAGCCCACTCATCTGGCAGTGCAGCCTGTAGTGAGTGAACACTGACAAACCTACAAAGTGTTACAAAAACAACGTTCATGGCTCATGCCTTCCCAGTGAGAGACAACGGCTATATTAATCCTTGGATTGGGCCCTGATTTGGCAGGGGAAAAAGCCAATGGAATTTTTAGCTTTTGGGAAGGGGAAGAAAGACAGAGAATAAAATCAGGGCTAGAGTTGCTTTTTAGTTCCCTAAATGTTTCGGGTTTTGATCTAATGGAAAGACTATAAATAAGGTGATGGGTTGAAGCAGCAGAACTGTGAGGACATAGATGTCAATTTATAGAACAAGGACAAAGAGCGAAATAAACCCTCAGCCTGTGGGAGCGCTGACGTCAGAAGCGCTCCCACCCTCCTCTCACTCTCCCGCCTGTGTCATTCAAGCCCAAGATCATCTACCAGACCCTGAGGAAAAATGTTTATTCTCCATCGGCATGGTACGTGCCATTTGTCATCACTTTGGGCTCCATATTGCTTCTGGGCCTCCTGGTGTCCCTGGTCGTCCTGTTGGCCAAAGCCGTCCACAGACACTGTCCCTGCAAGACGGCGAAGCACAAGAAGCCTCTGTAAGTTGCCAGTGGGCTGGGCCCTACCACCACTTCCCTTAGGGCACTGTTTCCAGTGACTTCAGGAGAAGGAAAGCTAGAGAATTAGAATTTCTTTACAAGGTATAGCGGGGGACGGAGTGAAGGAAGGAAAAGGACCTATGGCGAAGAAATGCCAGCTCCCCTTGGTCCTGGTGTACCCTCCTCATCACCTGCTGGACCAGGAAACTCTTCCTTTGGTTTTCCTGGCACCTGCCCTGTCCTTGATGTGTTCTCAGTGAAATTGGGGCTACCTCTTGGTGACCTCTCCTGCATAAACGCTTCAGAAAAAGCCCAGTTGTGGGCAGGTTAGAACATGCTGTTCTCTTATTTGTAGAATATTTAAAGGATGAGATGGAATTAGAGGAAGCACAAAAAACTGATAAGGAAATTAAGCTTTTGGCTCCAGTGATTCGATGGGGCTTTTGTGTGACTAAATAGTCATTGTTCTTTCTCATGGCCTTGATCTCTCACTCTAAAGGGCTGTAAACGCAGGCCTGTTTCCTCTCTGGTGACACCCTGTGGAGTCTCTTTTACTGGCTGAAGTGAGGTACAAGAGTGAAGTGATCACTGAATTGTAACAAACTTCCCGGGAGCCAGTTTTCTTGAGTCCCAGTAGCTCTTACAATGGCAGCCTGATGGTTCTGAGCCTGGGCTTTGGGCTTAGACAAGTCCTGGGTTCAGATCTTAGCTCTACCATTTGGCTTTGGGCAAGTGACAACTTTGTGAATCTCAGTTTCCTTATTTAAAAAGCAAACAATTAAATGAGCAAATGCAAAGAAAGCACTTAGCACTGCTCCTGATATAGAGTAAATGCTTAATACAATATTTAAAAAATATGTATTGTTGCATTATTTTTCATGGTTGATTGAGTGCAAGATTCTAGATTCCAAGTTTAGGAAAAAGTCAAAGAATCTTGTGGCATTGGAACTTGAGTTTTGGAATTTCTCATTGGCAAAAAGAAGGGGTGATAAGACTCGTGTGCCTTTTAAAGGTATTTTGAAGATTAATTAGTACTGTCCGATAATTTAAAATCTATGGATGGAAGACTGTATAAAACTACAAGGCATTAGCATAAAGATGTGCTTTGCATTTTGCCATATTTATTGGGGAAGTTTGTTGCTATTGGCAACCTTGACTTCAAGGTAAGAAATCATGGAGCACCTGCTAAAATTTAAAAAGGCATTTTTGTTTGGACTCTACTCACAAATTGATTTGGGGGAAAAAAAATTGGCTCCAAAAGAGTGCTGCTTAAGCTTATAAGGATTGTGGTGTTCTGTAATGGGATTTGGGCAGAAGTTCTTAAAGAAAGTCATCTAATAGATGCCACAACTCACATGCAATTTATGGTTAAATGTTAAATATGCACCTTGAACTTGGTTGTTTTAACTTACATTCTAAATATTAATCATCTTCAACATGGTTGACTTAAGAAAGAAAAACTAGCTAGTAATTCAGACTCAGATCTGGCCTCTCTGAAAATTAGTTGTATCACATGGCCCCCAACATTATCCAATAGCAAAATAGAATAAAATTAGAGTCACAGTATTATAGAATCCAAGGTTATCATGGGAAAGGTCTTAGAGTCTAATTCCAGCTCTTCATGTTAAGGAAATCAGGCTTCAACTGCTAGCCCTCCAACCTTCCTGCTGTGAGCTAAGCTTTCTGCTCCCTACCTACTGGGGAGAAAAACGGGGCAGGAAGAATTGCCAAGCAGTCCGATTGGGGTTGTCACGCCCAGTGTTGTCAGAGAAGAGATGTTCCCTGAAGTTCTACAAAGCAATAGTTTTCAAAATTATCCAACTCTCAGAACCTCCTTAGTCCCAAACCAATAGTGATGGAGCTGCTCTGTCTGGAGCAGAGGTGGGAGCCCAGCCTTCCATTTAGTCCTCCTCCCTGGCCCCTTTCAATCAACTCCAAAGGCCTGTTAGTTGTGGCGTGTGTACCAGCATAGAATGCTCTCAGGTTAATTCTTGTCCATCATTTCCCCCCACACAGGGTGAAGAAAGGAGGTATGTGCGGTGCTTATTCCTTTTGTTTGTCGCTGTGTTATTTATTTATTTATTTATTTATTTATTTATTTATTTATTTATTTATTTATATCATTTATTTATTTATTTATTATTTATTTATTTTTGCTTATTCTGTTGTACAACATGAAAGGGCTTCAACTTGGCAGAGAATCAGTATGCAGTCCTGTTTCGATAGGTTTTCAGCCACATCATCCATGGGTGGACTGAAACAGAGGTCAGGCATAGCTGGAGAAAGGGAAGGGCAGCCTACAGGATGCTGTGGCCCATTGGATCTCTCATTTTGGTCCTGTCTGTTCCCTACCCAGAGTCACCTCCAATCAGCTCACCTTACGCACCTAGAGGTCTGTTTCCCACCCAGTGGGACAGGAAGGAGAAATTCTCTGTGGGTTAAACACGGACAGTGCCTACTTGCTGCTGCTCACAGAAGGGCGTGACCCCTTCTGAGGACAGCTAATGCTCTGTTTGGACAGATGCCTCTTTTTAAAACAAATGATACTTTATTCTCAGATTGTAATGGATTTGATCATTTTCACAAGTTACTTAGGTCAGGCTAGTTAGAAAGGGGGGGCTGGATGCAGTCCAATGGGCTAAGAGAACTGAATGCTTTCGGGGACGTTGCTGAATTGAGTAAGGTCCATCTGACCAACTCTGAGTTTGAGGAGATGTCACCACCTGACCCCAAAAGTTGTTGCCTCAAGGAGAATCCAGGCTATGGGGAGAGATGGGACAAACAATTGCGAAGTGTGTTTTTAAAGAATAATTGCTTTAATCACTCCATCCATAGGCATGTGTCTGACATGCACAAGGCACAAAGCAGGGTTAGAAATTTGATTATAATGGTTATTATATCAAATGAGATGATTTTAATAGATGAGATTTTTCACAAACTGTCTCCCACCCTAGCTACTTTATAAAAAAAGGCATAGGGAATGGATGCAAAAAATCTCCACATTATGAATAAATATATCAATCCAATCTTTCCTTTTTACCCATAACACTATTTAAAAATGAGTGTCCTAGGTCCAATGATAACAATAAGCTGGAAAAAGAGTAGAAAGGACTGTTTTTAGTTCTGTGTATTGTGTGTGTGTGTGTGTGTGTGTGTGTGTGTGTGTGTGTGTGTGTGTTTCTGAGTAGATGGAAAGCCGTCAACAAACATGTCTACAGACAGAAAATATTTTGCCATGTCTGCAATACTGATTTCAAAGCCTGTTTAAGAGATATTCCATTGTAGGGGTAGAATTTTAAGGTCAATTTACTGTTCAAGAAGCTTAACTTCTGCCTATTTCATTCCCTGCAGAAATGAAGAATACAAAGAGAGAAGTGGTGGTGGTAAGTATGGTTGGCTGTGCAGCACGTGGCTTAGTGAAGGGTGGGCTCCGGTCCAGCCCTCGCCCAGGCAGGCGCTGCCACAGCCTCAGGGGCATGTTTATCATTCAGGGAGATGCTTGTATTTGGCCACTGGAACAGATTGCTGTGTGACGAGCTCCTGATAGAATTTGTTCCCTCCACTGAACATGTCTACTGATATATTTGCAAAAGAACTGGATTTCATAAATATTGAACAGTGGTGTTTATTATCTACACCAGTTCTCTAGGAGAGTGGACTGGGGGAGAGCTTAAAGATCAGAATTGAAACTATAACCTTCAATGGGATTTTGCCCTTCCATAACCTTTCAGAAAAAGTGATAAAGGGCAGTGCTTGGGTCTGGGATTGGCTCTGCCCACTTGTCCATATGACCTTGTGGACTTTCTCAACCTCTTTAAGCTTTGGATTTCTCATCTGTGAAATGGGAGTGAGAACACCTACCCTTAGATAATAGGTGGGGAAATATTTTGAAAAATTTTAAGTCACACAAATGCAGTGTTATTGGAGAGCTGGAAGTTACCTTCCACCTTACCTTTTTTTTTTTTTTTTTTTTACTGAACGTAATCTACCCACTGGGAAGTGATGGAACTTAAAAATGACCCCCTCCCCCAGCTCTTCCCTACCCCCTGCTAATAAGACTTTGTTATGATCCAAGACCCATAACTTTGGGGAATGGTACGCGCAATGAGGACAATCCAGTGTGCTGGAATTTTTGTTCCGTGCACATCAGCTAAGTGCTTATATGTATTAATCGGTCTACAAATGGGAGGAAGAGGTAATCTCTTGTCTCCAGGTCTTATTGTCTAAGGCAAGTAGCCTTGGTGATGTCAGTCAGAGACTGACTTAGAAATACATAATATTAAATTAATCGACTAAGTAAAGAAATCCCCATGACCGTAAACAGTGGGGCTGCTAAGCTGATCAAACGGATGAAACCCATATGGCCTCCATTTCCTCTCTCTTCCGTGATGCGCAAGTGAGTAGTGATGGCTTCTGTGATAAAAACTGGGGGTTGAAGGGCCCACTAAACGCCCAACACTGTCCTCATTAGCATACTAAAGAATGGCCCCATTGGAGGGCACTCTGCGAGGGAAGGGAGTGTTTCTATGGGCATAGAGGTCAGGTCCTGGAAGGGGGCACAGAGTACGGATCAAGGGAAGAAACAGATATGGAGCACAGGGCTTAGCTAAGGCAGGCCAGGCCCTGCTGCAGCACTGCACTGGCCTAGGCAAGGGTCCACCGCCAGAACCCGGGGTGGGAGCACATGCGTGTTCATCCGTGCCTGCCTTGCACATCTGCCGGACAGACCCCACACAGGCAATCCAGACCTTAGCCAGTGTTGCGTGGCGTTTCTGCCCTTCCTTCTATGCAGCTTAGCTATCATTTACTCAGCATGCTTTCCTACCCCCGTGTCTGGAATGAGTGTCCTCCTCCCACTCCCACCTGTGCTCCCAAAGCATCCTATATTCCCTCATAGACCTTCTCACTCTATTGAAGAACTTGTTTGTCAGTGGCTCCCACTTGATCGCAAGCTTTGTGCGGGCAGTAACCACGCCTGCCTTGTTCACCACTCTGTCCGCAGCATCTAGCACAGTGCCTATTGCATAAATAAATGTCAAGAAGACCCTGGGTAAGGAACTCGGGCTGTGAGGATGAGCGGCCTTGCCTGGGGGATGGCACGAAGGGCTGTGCTTAAAGATGTCTTTCTTCTCCTCAGGAAACAATCCAGATGAGCATGAGCACTGCTTTTGATGGAGAAGCCGTAGACCCAGGTAGTTAAGTGGCAATGCCACCCATAAGAGTGTTTGTATACACTAGCTCAGTAGAGTCATGGAGGACATTATCCAATTTCCTCTCTTAATTCAGTTTGTTGAGCTGTTCGGCTATGTTGCCTATACATTGCTGACCCTTCTGGGCTGCCATATATCGTGAGATCCCCTCTGAAGAGCTGACCTGCAGATATACATGATCTGGTATGAGGACTCAGAGAGTTTCCACCTCAAAGACCACACCTCTGTCTAGCCTCCCTCCCCAAATCACGAACCAATTCAGGGAATTGGTGAATTCAAGAATCCACATTTTTTTCCTGCTCATTGGGATTCAACCCACACCCCCCCATCCTTTCTGAATGCTTCCAACACCATCCTATTGGTAGTGAGAGATATGAAGAAATGGCAAGCTTGGCTTCTTTTTTCCGAGATGAGGGCCAAGAATTTCTTCTTGGTTGGCTAGATGAACATAAGGTAAAGCTGGCCTCCAGAGCTCTCATCACCCTCCTGAAATCAGCTCCAAATTTAGCTCCTTTACACACATCCCTCCACTTACAAAGGCTCAATTATAGACGTGAATAAAGGGAAGAAAAGCAAATTCAGGAGGCAAGTGTGTTGGCTCCCTGCCACACTCACATGCAAACAGCTCGGTCCTCCTCAGAAGGAGGATGGCTCCTCTCCAGGAGAGGCTGCTGCTGCTGCTGCTGGAATTAAATTTCCCTCTATTATTAGGTACTTGTTACCATAATGTGCCCACATTAGCATAAGTGCTGGTGGGCTCCTCAGCGGAGAGGCCACTCATGCTGCATGGAAATGGCAAGAGAAGGGCGTCGCCTGAAACTCCACACTAAAATCTGGACAGGACCAAGGCCATTACCTTGCATTTGTATGTTTGAGAGAAGAAAAAGGGAAGAAAAAAGCCCACCAGATGAATGGTCCAGACACAACAAAAATGGCTCCCTTGCATCATCTCAATGGGAACCAGATTTGTGTGGCTGTGTCCTCAAATCTCTGCTGACCTAACATAAATAAAAATCAGCCTTTTCCTCCTTACTTGGTCAATTCCTTTTAATAGCAGGGATTCAGGGGACTTCTACAACAAATCAGATGAACTGGGTAGCCCTATTAGAAATTGAGCCTAATTTATCCGAAACTCCCATGATGTTGCAGGTTTATGTGGTCTTCTAATCTTGAAATGGAGATGGCCTTGAGCCTCTCCTACACCTTTCTAACCATGGAGCCATGGTATTTGTTACCTGTGTGGTTGGAGATTTACAGCTCGTGGAGAAGGCAGTGACGATTGCACTGTTCACAAGACTGCTTCCTATCTCAGTAATCCACACCTTTTAGCATGCTTCATCTTTCCCTGAGGATGAGAATAGAGCAGGGTGGAGATGGGGGAGGAGAGAATCATTTGAACTCCTTCGTTTACCTGGTCATATATTTTTTCCCCTAGTTACTGGAGCAAAATATGAATTCAACTCGAAAACTGGAGCTAGAAAGTGGAAAGATTCCTTAACACAAATACCAAAGTGGAAAGCGTCCAGACCCCAGGGAGCTGCTCAGAGCAGAGCTGTCTCTGCAGAAGGGACTGGGCCACCGAGGAGCATCACCAAGGAAGGAGATGGGCTGAATGGCAAAGGACAAGCTGAGGAGTCAGGCCCCGCTGCCAGAAACCAGCA
The DNA here is from genome assembly GCF_057876585.1 of Rhinolophus sinicus. Taxonomy (NCBI): domain Eukaryota; kingdom Metazoa; phylum Chordata; class Mammalia; order Chiroptera; family Rhinolophidae; genus Rhinolophus; species Rhinolophus sinicus. Next base: position 49,339,656 of record NC_142504.1, read on the forward strand.
TGGCAAGCCGGGCACTCCAAAGGACAGAAACCCAGCCCTCACAAGCAGGTCTTCCCCAAAACCCAGGAAAGTAAACCATCTGGGTGCAGGTCTCACAGCAGAGCACAGGGGAGGGACATTGACTGTCTGAGGGTCGCTGCCTCACCCTAAATCTGTGAGGGCATATGAGGTGCCATAGGAGTGAAAATGTGGCCTGAAGGGAGTCAGAGATCCAGGGTCCCAAATGGGATGTTTAAAACAACAGAAAAGGGTTTGACTGCATAGTTACCTTTTTCTGACACAGCACAGGTGAAATTTTTCTCAGGTCTCTGTGCTTCTGATCAGCTGGACTATTAAGTTTTGGATGAGGAATCGTTGTGTTTCTTCTTCTGTTGACTGCTAGGAAGCGCCATTCAGTTCACCCCCAAGAAGTGCACAGGACTTCCTGACATAAATGCTGAGGGTTCCTGACCTTAATGTCTGATTTCATCTTAGTTTGCCGCCCTCATTTCAGTATCACCCAGATTTCTTCACTTATACAGTTCAACACCATACACCTTTGCAAGTCACCTCAAATCTTTTTCAAAAGAAGCAGAGCAGTGAAAACAATGGGTATATAAATAATGAGTTATTCATCTCAGGAGAGGAAAACAATACACACCTTCTTTTATTCTTTGTTTATTGAGGTATAACTTATATTTAATAAAGTACATGCATCTAAGGTATGCAGCTCAGTAATAGACTCCTCCCAGAGGCAACCGCTCTTCTGATCTTTATCATCATAGATTAGTTTTGCTTTTTTGAGTTTTATCTAAATGGAATTACACAGAATGTGCTCTTTTGTGTCTGTTTTTTTTGCTCAGCTCATGTCTGTGAGACTCATCCACGTTGTACTGTAGCTCAGCAGTCCAGCGCAATTTAGTTTCCGTTCTGTACTTGGGTGACTGCTTCAGGTTCTTCACTATTATGTGGTCTGCACTGTGCACTCTCTTGTGCACGTCTTCTGGTGAGCACAAACACGTGCTTCTTCAGAGCATATTCCTAGGACTGGAATTGCTAGAGCCATTGCTGGAATTTGCTGAGAATTCCACAGTTGGTGGCTGCAACCTACACTTGAACCAGCAATACTTAAGCGTTCTCATTGCTTTACTTCCTTGCCAACACTTGTCAGTCCTTTGAATTTTTGCCATCCAGATTAAAGTTTTTCTTGAAATGAAGAAATGCACTTTTTTGTGAATTTTAAAAAGATTTTTATTAAAAATATAGTTAGCATACAATATTATATTAGTTTCAGGTGTACACAATAGTTATTCAACATTTATGTACCTAAAGAAGTGATCACCATGGTAAGTCCAGCAACCATCTGACACTGTACCACGCTATCACAATATTATTGACTATATTCTCTACGCTGTACATTACATCCCCATGACTTATTTGTTTTATACCTGGAAATTTTTTGGATTCTTTTTAATTTTTCGGTTACAGTTGACATTCGGTATTTATATTAATTTCAGGTGTACAGCATATGGTTAGACATTGATATAATTTAAGAAGTGATCCCCCTGACTAGCCTAGTACCCAGCTGGCACTATACATAGTTATTACCATATCATTGACTATATTCCCTGTGCTTTGCTTTATTTACACCCCCATGATTATTTTGTAACTACCAATCTGTACTTCTTAATCCCTTCACCTTTTTTTTCACCCTGCCTCCTAACCCCCTCCCATCTATCACCCCAATAGATCTAGTACCCACCTGACACCATATATAGTTATTACAATATTATTGACTATATTCTTTATGTTATACCCTACATCCCCATGACTTCTGTGTAACAACCAATTGTACTTCTAACTCCCTTCCCCTTTTTTGTCCACACCCTCAACCCCCTCCCATCTGGCAACCAACAAAATGTTCTCTGTATCTATGAGTCTGTTTCTATTTTGTTTTATTTTGTTCTTTAGATTTCACATATAAATGAAACCACATTGCATCTGTCTTTCTCTGCTGACACTCCACTCAGCACAATACCCTCCAGGTCCATCCTTGCCGCCACTGGTGGCAAGAACCCATTCCCTTCCACGGTTGAGCAATATTCCATTGTATATATGTACCACCTCCTCTTTATCCATTTTTCTGTTGACAGACACCCAGGCTGCCTCCACATCTTGGCCATTGTAAACAATGCTGCAATGAACATATGGATGCACAAGTCCCTTGAAGTAGCGTTTTGGGTTTCTTTGGATAAATACCAGGAAGTGGGATTATTGGATACTTCTTCGTCTCTTGTTATAGCCTTAGTTTTAAAGCCATTTTGTCTGGTATAAGTATTGCTACACCAGATTTTTGTTTGTTCAATTTTCATGAAATAACTTTTTCTATCCCTTTACTTTCAGTCTGTTGTGTGTCTTTCAATCTGAAGTGAGTCTCTTGTAGCAGCATTGTAAGGGTTTTGTTTTCTTATCCATTCAGCCACCCTATCTTTTGATTTAATTTTTGATTTAATCCATTTACATTGAAAGTAATTGTTGATAGATATGTAGTTACTGTCATTTTATTATTCACATTTTTAACACTTTTTTCCCCCCAATATAAAGAAACCCCTCTAACATTCCTTGTAGTACTGGCTTGGTGGTGAGGAACTCCTTTAGCTTTTTCTTGTCTGGGAAGCTCTTTATCTGTCCTTTGATTTTAATGGATAGCTTTGCTGGGTAGAGTAATCTTGGTTGTAGGTCCTAGTTTTCATCACTTTGAATATTTCATGCCAATCCCTTCTGTCCTGCTTTTCTCTTGCTGCTTTTAGGACTCTCTCTTTGTCTTTAACCTTTGGCATTTTAATTATGATGTGTCTTGGTGTGGGCCTGTTTGGGTCCATCATTTTTGGGATTCTCTGCACTTCCTGGGCTTGTATGTCTATTTCCTTTGCCAGGTTAGGAAAGTTTTCAGTCATTATTTTTTCAAATAGAGTCTCAATCCCTTGCTTTCTCTCTTCTTCTGGTACCCCTATGATGTGAATGTTGTTACTCTTGATGTTGTCCCAGAGGTCTCTTAAACTATCCTCATTGGGTTTTTTTTGGATTCTTTTTTCTTTTGCTGTTGTGATTGGGTATTTCCTGCTACCCTGTCTTCCAAATCGCTGATTCAACCCTCTGCTTCATGTAGTCTGCTAGTGTTTCCTTCTAGTGCATTCTTCATTTCAGTTATTATATTCTTCACCTCTGACTGGTTCTTTTTTATGGTTTCTATGTCCTTCTTTAGGCTTGCTATCTCTTTGTTGAAGTTCTCACTAAGTTCCTTGAGCATCCTTATAACCATTGTTTTGAACTCTGTCACTGGTAGGTTGCTTGTCTCCATTTTGTTTAGTTCTTTTTCTGGAGTTTTCTCGTGTTCTTTCATTTGGGACATATTTCTTTGTTTCCTCATTTTGGCTGCCTCTCTGTTTGCTTCTATGTGTTAGGTAGAGCTGCTATTAGGTTGGTGCAAAAGTAATTGCAGTTTTTACAATTATTTTTAACCTTTTAAACTGCAATTACTTTTGCACCAACCTAATGTATATCCTGTTCTTAGCAAAGTGGCCTTATGTAATAGGTGTGCTGTGAGTCCCAGTGGCACAGTCTTTCTGGTTACCTGAGCCGGGTGCTCCAGCAGTGCCCTTTGTGTGGGTTGTGTGTGCCCCCTGTTATAGTTGAGCCTTGATTGCTGTTGGCATGTCAGTGGGTTGTAAACCCCTCAGGGTGACTGGCTGTAGGGTGTGGCCCTGTCCACAGTTTATGGGATGCCATGTGGTGGCTTACCCCATGGTGCGGGATTCCCCCCCAGTGGGCTCTGGTGCCTGTAGAGACAGCCCTTTGTGTGTTCCGCTTGTGGGGTTAATTGGGTGGTGCTCTGCTGTGCTCTGATGGCATCCTCCAAGTATGTTGATTCTGGGGCCTCTTGGGAGGGACTCTGGTGCAGGATCAGGTCAACCACTGCCTGTGACTGGCCAGGGAGTACCTGGTAAGAGCTCCAAGTGGTCCATGGTTGGTCATTGCCTGTTCTGTGCCTGAAGGCATATGGGAGAGGCTGCCACCACTACCAGGTCTAGGGTAGCTTCACAAAAAGTCAGGACACTCCAAGGCCTGCTGCCAGCTTCTGTAAGGTTCAGCTACTGATAAAGCCTCCTGCAGTAAGCATGTTGGGTGAGGCAAGTTCTCAGTGAGTCAGCAGGGTGAAGCAGTGGAGCTTACCAAGCCAATCAGATTCAGATTTGGCCTGTGGGGATGGGCTCAACATAGTAAAGATGGCGCCTGCCTGCCAGCTGCATAGGAGAAGGGCTCCACAGAGGGAAAATGGGGACTATCCCTCCAGTCCTCACCATATGTCTCCAATGCCCCCAGAATCACCAACTCTCCACCAGAGCCCAGGGTGAGTACCTGTGTGGGCCCTTTAAGAGGATGTGTGGTTTTCCCAAAGCCTTCTGTCCTACGCAGATGGTCAGAATTCCCAGTGTTTTTCTCAGCTAAAAGTTGGGGAGTGGCTCCTATTCTCAGCAGCAGTACTCCAGGTTGAGGATCTTGGAGTGGGGGGACTGGGGTCCCTCACTCCTTCATGGGGAACCTCTGTGGCTGAGATCTCTCTCCCAATTTTCAACAGCCACACATGGGTATGAGACCAGCCCATTTTGCATCTTGGCACCTCCTACCAGTCTCGATGTGGCTTCTTCTTTATATCCTTAATTATAGGACTTCTGTTCAGCTAGGCTTCAGATGGTTCTCCAGGTTGATTGTTCTATAATTTAGTTGTAATTTTGATGTGTTCATGGGATGGCGCAGGCACAGCATTTATCTACTCCACCATCTTGGATCTCCACTCAGTCACTCTTTTTCTGAAAGCTGAAAAACAGCAACCTTACAACCTCCCTGCTCTGCTCCTCCTGTGATTGGAGGGAACTACTAGACTCAGAGTGAAGACACAATGGGAAGCTCTAATTAACCCTACAAGTGGGACTTTCACTTGTGGATGTGAGCAATGAACTGAAAATGGGATAGGAAACAGAAGTTTTCAGCATGTGGCTAGTGAAGGTTGAGCAATCTTCATTTTACTTTCATGTCCTACTCCTTAACTGCTGAGGCACTCGTTCAAACCTACCGGATAGCACCAGATGAGAGTCTATTAGGACAGTAACCCCTCTCAGTTGGGGAGTGAGGTAAGAACTCCCCACAATGGCCTGAGGGGGGCAGGCAGGATCCATCCTGCAAATGCAGAATTTCAGAGGGAACAGCTGCTAGTTTATAGTGTGTCTGTTCACCAATGTGACTTCTCAAGAAAAGAAACACTTAAAAAATGCCCTGTCCTGGCCTAGAGCAGACATGATTTATTAATAAGGGTTGGTTGCCAGGGAACTCCCTTGAATAGGTTTAAATTTTGCAAAAGAAGGCAGAGCTGTTTATTTGTGGAGGTTAAAGTGGGTGAAGTGGCTGATTACCCATTTAAGACTCTGAAAATCTGTGGAGAGCCGAGTAAAACACCTTCCTCAGGAGCTCTCAGCCTCAATGCAAGTAAAATGAGGCTCAAAGAAGGCTGAAGGGAGACCTAATAACTGTTTATGAGCCCATTAAGGATGATTAACAGCAGAGCAGTGAGTAGCTGTTCTCCCTTCTCTAGTGATGACAGGGTGAGAGGGGATTATGCTTCTCAGCCAAGAAGAGATTTAAGTTAGAAATAGGAGGGACTTCCTGAAGGCTGGGGTCGGCTTGAAGAGCTCACTTTCTTCTCTGGTGATGGTCAGGAGAACTGCTTGTCTTCCCAGCCCCAAGATGTGAACCCTGAGGAACCCCAGACATGGGTTCAGACCAGGAGGCTTTGGCCAAGAGAAACTGTCTTTTCTTTTGCACACTTGGCTATTTTATTAGAAGAATTCAGAAGTCTGAGGTCCAGGGCTGAGGCCATTGGTTTCGCACATTTACCAGGTTTGAAAAAAAACACAAAAACAGTTATCTGAATGAAATGAAGTCAGGGACCATTGTGGAGCTTGTGACAGTTTTCTCTCATTTCTCTCTCAAGGCCTTAAACACATATGAATGTATTTAGCTAATGTTGACCTGTCTGATTCTGAGTTATTACAAAATTGGGGCAAAGATGTTCAGGGATTAGACCATGGAGGGATCCATAATTGTTGAGGGATTTGAAACCGTATGGTGAGTTCTCAAGCTCGAGCTTTCCCTTGTGCTCAGTGGGAGGCAAGCACTGCACGTCCGTCTGCCTGTGTTAAAAGCATGTGTGGCTCAGTGACAGAAACGGGGCAATGACACTTCTGCTCCTCAGTGCCCTCTTTCTCATCTCTAATTCTATCATTTGCCTTTTTATATAATGTGTTTTGTGACGGCTGAGAAAATTAAAGCAACAAAATGAGTGAATATAAAAAATGATCACTATTTAAACTTGGCATTTCTCAATTCAAACTTAATGTGTGTGTTTCTACCACCCATTCATTCAACAAATATTTATGGAGCATCTACTGTGTGCCAGGTGTTGACTCATTAGTGAACACAGCAGCCCCAATCCCCTGCCCTTGAGGAGCTTGCATTCTGTCTGCTACATCTGAATGCAGCCTGCCCATAAGCCATCTCCAGAGGTTCTATTTCCACTTCCATCCTGACCTATTTATTTCTTGGTTCCTTGAGTGTTCTATCCGAAAGGTAAATTAACCCAAATCTGGAATCTCCTTCCTGGAAGAACAGATAATTCAGAACCATTTAAATATTTTTTTAAAAAACTTAATTGGGAGCCCTTGTGAGAAAATGGTTGAGATGCCCAAGTAGGGGCCCCAGCTTCGGGTTATCAGGCATCCTGTCTATACACCGCCCCGCCCCCCCTGGGTGGCAGCTCTAAAGCAGGTGTGCCTTCTGCGTGAGGAAGATGGAGGTATCCTGAGGTCAGTGAGACATTTGATTTGGGGCTCAGGGAAAAGATCAAACATCGGATGGGGGTGGATTGGGGGAACACTCAGATCACTGAGACCCTCCTATGTGTCACTCACCTGTATTGGGGGCAAGATGTGGTTCCTGTTTTAAGGAAATAATCCAACTGAGAAAACAACCAGCTCATTGAAAAGAGAACCAACTACCACACAGGCACTTTATGAGAACTGAATGAGTTTCATAGGTATTGAGAGCTGGAGAAAGCAGATGTGGGCCGGAGCAGTCCCTGAAAGTATAATGGGAGCCTGGGACCTGAGGGGGTCTTAAAGGTAGAAATAAATTCAAAGAAGTAGAGAAGAGAAATTTTGAACAAAGGCTAAAGCATTCAAAATTCTGGTCTTTCAAATAATAACAAGTGTTTGAGAGGCTGTGGAGAAAAAGGAACACTCATACACTGTTGGTGGGAATGCAGATTGGTGCAGCCGCTATGGAAGGCAGTGTGGAGGTTCCTCAAAAAATTACGAATAGAATTGCCATATGACCCAGCAATCCCTCTGTTGGGTACCCAAAAATTCTGCAAACATATATCCATAAAGATATATGTGCTCCAATGTTCATTGCAGCTTTACTTACAGTGGCCAAGACATGGAAACAACCAAAGCGTCTTTCGATAGATGATTGGATAAAGAAGTTGTGGTATATGGGCTGGCCCGGTGGCTCAGGTGGTTGGAGCTCTATGCTCCTAACGCCGAAGACTGCCGGTTCGATTCCCAAATGGGCCAGTGGGATCTCAACCACAAGTTTGCTGGTTTGATTCCTCAACTCCCCCAAGGGATGGTGGGCTGTGTCCCTTGTAACTAACAATGGCAACTGGACCTGGAGCTGAGCTGCGCCCTCCACAACTAAGATTGAAAGGACAACAACTTGACTTGGAAAAAATCCTGGAAGTACACACTGTTCCCCAATAAAATCTTTTAAAAAATAAAAAAGAAGTTGTGGTATATATTCACAATGGAATACTATTCCTCCATAAGGAAAGATGAAATAGTACCATTTAGGACAACATGGATGGATCTTGAGATTATTATGCTGAGAGAAGTAAGTCAGACAGAAAAAACCGAGAACCACATGATTTCACTGATATGTGGTATATAAAACTGAAAACAACAAAAGAACAAGACAAACAAATGAAGAAACGAAACTCATAGACACAGACAATAGTTTAGTGGTTACCAGAGGGTAAGGGGGGAGGGTGTTGGTAGGTGAGGGTAAAAGGTATCAAATATATGGTGATGGAAAGAGAACTGACTCTGGGTGGTGAACACACAGTGTGATATATAGATGATATATTACAGAATTGTACACCTGAAATCTATGTAACTTTAATAACAATTGTCACCCCAATAAACTTTAAAAAAAAAAAGAAAAATTCTGGTCTTTAATCCATTTTCCGCCAATACTTGTCCTGTGTAACCTGGAGTGAATAACTACAATCTAATACGGAGTCTCCTGGGTATGTAACAAGTACTCAACAAACATTTGTAGAATTGGATTGGATTAAGCAGCTTGTAGTTGGTTTTCTACTCAGGTCATATAGCCAAGTCACAACTTTTCTAACAGATCTAGACAAACATTATAATCAACAACAATATGTACTGAGTGCCCGCTAGGTACCAGGCATTGTTCTAGGCTCTGGGGATCCAGCAGTAAATAAAGCAATGTTTTTAGTGTTTATGTCGTAGCGAGGGATGAGACTAAATAAATAACTGGACGATGGCCAGACTGTATATAAAAATAGAACTCTGACCTACAACCTGCAGCAACCTGCCCAGGAAACCAATCTCCTTTCCAGGAAGTTGAGCAATCACTTCTGTAACAACCAGCCCTGAGTGGCCAGGATTTTATTAATATAACAAAGAGCTTCCCTAATTTTTGTCCCCACTTCCATCTTAGGACCAACCAGAGAGAGCTAAATATACACCCCTAACCAATCACACGGGGTCTCCCCCTCCTAATTAGCATGCCTACACCTTCCCTGTGCCAACAGCCTCCAATCCAGGCACACCTGAAGTCTTCCCTTTTTCCATTATAAAGATTTCCAACCTCTCTGCCCGCCTTTGAGTCTGCGAAATGCAAGGGATGGTGGCTGACTCCCTTGCTATAGTAAGCTATGAATACATAGTCTTTGCTTTTTTCCTATGATTGGTCCTTGTTTATTTTCACAGGGATGATATATACAAATATGTATTATTTTGTGTTAATGGTGATAAATGCTACTGAGAAAACTCAGCAGGGTCAGGGTTACGGAAGGTAGGGATGCCCATGTTAAATAGGGGGGTCAGGGAAGGAAGGCCCCCATGGTAATGTGAGAGTGAAGCAGTGGAAGTGGGGAAAGAGCCATGCAGAGAGCGTGAAAGCAAAGGTGAGTTGAGAATCAGCAGGAGCAACAAAGTGATGAGCCTGTGGACCAGAGGCGACGACTCCAGACGGGAGTGGAGAAGTGGCCGTGTACCTGGTGGGATAGGGCGGGGATGTGTGGTCCGTGGGGCATGTATGGTCAGGGGTTAGGAGATGGTATGCTCATCACGTAGGGCCTTGTGGGCCATCGTAAGGACTGGCTTTTACTGAGTGTGATAGGGAGTCACTGCAGGATTTTGAGAAGAGGAGTGACATACATAATTTGATTTATGTTTTAAAAGCATCTCTCTGATTGCTGACTTGAGAATAAACTTCAGGGAGGCAGAGAACAGGAGTGGAAGTAGAGAGACCAATTAGACGGCTATTGGATTAATCCAGATAGGACATGGCAGGGGCTTGGTCCAGGGAGGCAGAGGTGGAGGATGGTGGAAGACGGTGCATGAAAACCTTGCACCCTTTCTGAAGGAGTGTCCCAGCTATGAAAGGAGTCCCGAGTTTTCCTGGGCCCTACGCCCATATTAGATCAAATGGCCCCAGCATGTTTGGCCCCTCCTTCAGTAGAAGCTACCAGATCCAGCTATTTCAGATCACACTGAGCAGTTCTTCCTGAATGTGACCGCTCCATGCCTTGTCTGTGAAATCCACTGCATTTGGGGGATGGTGGTCGTGTGTGTTGGGGGAGTAAAGAGTCAAGTTTTTGCCACACTGAACTTCCTGTCAGGACTCCAAATCAGCTTCAGGGGAACAGGCCTGGAAAGTGTTTTCTAGGTTTGGATTCCATAACTTGCTGTGGAAAAGGTGGCAGACACCTCATTCAACCTGAATGGTGCAGTAGATAAGCTCTCAGGCTGAAAAAGTACAGTTCTGATTAAATGCCTTTCACCAGGAGACCTGGGTTGTATGAAAAAAATTATTGCCTGTGACTCCCAAGAAAGTCCTTGTTCTTAGGCAACTCGTTTAGAGGGGAAAAGAAGGAGATGAGTATGTCCTGGAAAATTGGAGCATTATGATCAGACTTTTGGAGACAGTCCCTACTTAAAATAGTGCATCCTACCATTCCCATGAGTACAAACCGTAGTTATCAGTCCTGATTTTTGGTTTGAAAAACATGATCCTTGTAAGTGTTCAGACCAAGGCAAACCGTGCTTATGAGCTTGTCTTCCTCCTGCGTGGTGCCTGCTTGGAGGCGAGCACCCTACTGCCCTCGACTGCGCCCCAGTATACTCAGGAGCCCTTTAATTTCTGGGTATTCGGAACCAGTCTGTGGCTGCTGCAGCCCCTCAGAACCAGGCGGGGCTGGGGCGGGAGGCCGGGTACTCTGATTGATGCGCGCAGCTTGCCAGAGCTCCAGTCCCCGCTCTGCCCATTGCACTTGTTCATCCACAGTCAGAGCACACTCCAGCTGGCACGCTAAGTGGTCTGTTTCTTTCTTTCTTTTTTTTTTTTTTGTAACAATTTTATTATTTGTGTTGTGATTTAATTCACATACCATAAAACTCAGTGGTCTTTAGTGTATTCACAGAGTTGGGCAACCATCATCACTGTCTAATTCTGAAATATTTTATCAACCCCCAAAATAAACTCTGTACCCATTAATAGTCATTCTCCATCCCTAAGCCCTGGCTCCCAGTAATCTACTGTCTGTCTCTATGGATTTGCCTATTCTGGACATTTCATATAAATAGAATCAGGCATTATTTGCATCTGGCTTATTTCACGTAGCATAACGTTTCAAGGATTCATCTGTGTTATAGCAGGTGTCAGTACTTCATTCCTTTTCATGGCTAAATAATGTTCTATTGCATGGATACACTCATTTTATTTATCTGTTCATCAGTTGATAGATATTTGTGTTGTTTCTACCTTTTGGCTATTATGAATAATGCTGCAATGAAGTTCATATACAAGTTCTTACACAAACACATGTTCTGATTCTTCTTGGAGCCTCTCTAGGAGTAGAATTGTTGGGTTATATGGTAATTCTGTGCCTATCTTTTTGAGAAACTGCCAGACTGCTTTCCAAAATGGCTGCACCATTTTACGTTCTCAGCAATGCATGACGGTTTGGGAAACTTTTAAAACAGGCAAGTGAGGTTCCCTCAGCCCAGGCTGCAGTGCGGAGCATTCAGACCTGTCAGCTCTGGCAGGGCCGTCTGGGCGTGGTCTGAATGCTGGGCCACCCACCTCCCTGAGCTTCACAGTAGCCGTTTCCTCTGTACCTGAGTCCTTGCAGGTAGGTCTCTACAAACCTCAGAGTTGCAATTATGTCTCTAACCTGTGCTGGACGTATTACCTACATGATCTCTAATCCTCACAATACTCTCTTGAAGATGGTCTGGTTACCTGCATTTTACAAATGAGAAAGCTGAGGGGTGGAGAGATAAGTGAACTTACCAGTGGTCACAGAGCCAGGACACCAATGTGGGTGTATCATCTCCAGCCTATGTGGGAAGGGCTCAGCTATGGCCTTTGATTGTGTTCTGGTATGGAAGGATATTGGACAAATGAACCCTCCGATGGATCTTCTCCAAATAACTCTCTTCCCTGAAAGTCCGAGACTTCTCATGGCTACAGAAATCAAACCTTCACACGTGCAGCATCAATACTAGCTTCTGGACGAGCAGATATGCTCTGAGCGTGTCGTCTTCCACTTGGGTTGGGATCTGAAATAGCTACTGTCCTCCCACATCCCTGCCAAGCCAAGCTCTGGGCTGTGAAAAGGCAAAGTATATTCTTCTTTCTGTTCTATACACATTCCTCACCTGTCTGTTTCTCAACAAAAGCAGGCGTTTCTCAGCTATGAGTATTCATGTGCCTTCCAGAGATGTAAAATCAAGATCTGGGCCACTCAGAAGCAGCTTCCTCTTCCCAAAAGGGGAAGGGGCTGCGGTTACTAATGTTGGCCAGCAGGGGCTTCTTTGCCATTTAGCTTCCACCAGGTGGTTCAGAAAGTCCTCTGGTAAAAGACCAGCTCCTTCTTCCCACCTTTCCCGGAGCTTTCCAGGGCCTGTGGTCTCAGGGCCTGCAGAGAGCAGCTGCAGGGCACCCCCGCGTAGGATTCTGCTTTGTGGGCACCCACAACAACTCACCGCAGCCATGTGGTAGTAGTTGGACACCAGGGAGTGCCATCCCAAACCTGGGGAAGGGAGTGAGCACCGGCACCACCCACAAGTGGCCTTTCCTCCCTCCCCCCACACCCCGAAAGGCCCCAAGACAGCTATCAGGGCATTTTGCCAAGCAAGCTATGGCTATTGACCAAGACACCTCCCAGCTGGGCTCAGAACAACTTTATCGCTGTTGACATAAGTAGAGAGGGTTAGACTCTGCGGTGGTGCTTGGCATCTCTGAAGACATACTCGTAGCTTTTTTTTTTTTTTAAAGATTTTATTGGGGAAGGGGAACAGGACTTTATTGGGGAACAATGGTCAAATTGTTGTCCTTTCAATCTTAGTTGTGGGGGGTTCTGTTCAGCTTCAAGTTGTTGTTCTTTCAGTCTTAGTTGTGGAGGGCGCAGCTCAGCTCCAGGTCCAGTTGCCGTTGCTAGTTGCAGGGGGCACAGCCCACCATCCCTTGCGGGAGTCGAACCGGCAACCTTGTGGTTCAGAGGATGCGCTCCAACCAACTGAGCCATCTGGGAGCTCAGCGGCAGCTCAGCTCAAGGTGCCGTGTTCAATTTTAGTTGCAGAGGGTGCTGCCCACCATCCCTTGCGGGAGTCGAGGAATTGAACTGGCAACCTTGTGGTTGAGAGCCCACTGGCCCCTGTGGGAATTGAACCAGCAGCCTTCGGAGTTAGGAGCACGGAGCTCTAACTGCCTGAGCCACCGGGCCGGCCCAGCTTTTGTTTTCTTAACACACCATCTTGCCACAGATTCAGGAGAATGAGACTCCCTAACGCTAAGCCTTTGTTTGGGTGCGTGTGGCTGATGTGTCTGTAATAATAATTAAAATCATTTTACATTTATAGAATGCTTGCAGAGAGCAAGATCCTTTGTATTTATAATTTTATTTAATATAAGCATCTGGAGGTACTACCTAATTTACTCATGAAGAATTGAGGCTCAAAAAGGGTGAGTGACCTGCCAAAGGTCTCACAGCTAGTAAGTGGCAGAGGGAGGTGGGGTCTGAAAGCAGGTGTGGCGTCTAGGCCCCTTTATGCCAGGACTAGGGTCTGGGATTCCTGCTAAGAAGCTTAGCCGCTTGTTGCTCCACCCCAACACTAACTTAACCTTGCCCAGCTGCTTGGGGAAGAAAGAGGAAGCAAGGCTGGTTGTAGAACCAGAAGGAGAAGGTGAGGATGGAATTTGCTACATGTGAAAGCAGATTTGGGCGTCTTGAAATTGACCAGGGCTTGGACAAGCCTTCTGGGACACCAAGCCCGTGACACCGAGCAGCTGGGAGCTGATTAGTGTCACTGGGCACCGGGAGAGAAAGACAAAAAGCGGAGTGAAGAGGCAAAAAGAGAGGGGGAGGGGAAGGTAGAGGCAAGGGATGTTCCTAGGAGGAGAAGGGAGAGAGGTGGCGCTGTGGCTGGTGGCCTGAAGAGCCTTGCGGGGGAGCCCGCTGCCTGGGGGGCTGGTAGAGCAAGCACAGGCTTCATTCTCTGAGCAGGGCCAACAAAGGGCAGCTGAATCACAGGATTTCTCAAGAAATAAAAATTCCCAGTACATCCCTAGGGCCTCGGGGAAAAAAACTGACAACGTGTTGATTGAAAACAGACCAAGCTGGTGTTTGTGCCCGAAGCGTAGCCTCGCTCTCGCAGATTCACAGCGACATCTAGTGGTCTCCATGGGCACTTGCCACCTCCGTGGAAATGATCTGGCCTGGGATCTGTTGAAGAGAGTATTTGGGGTCTAGAGCAGACGTTTCCTCTTTTCCCTTGCTGTCAGAGCCCATATTTTGCTTTGTGGAACATGTCAGTATTCTGAGGGGAGTTCCGCACATCCCCGGTGGTGGGAATGGGAGGCCACTGGTCAAAGACTGGACTTCCTAGTGTAACCATTTATGTGTATCCAATGGACTGCACTGGTTAGATTTTCTGAAGTCGTCATTATTTCCTCTGATTTTATTCTTTTCACTTATTAAGTATAACTAAATGTATTTAATGACGATTCCTTTAGAAGAGTTTTACGCAGATTAATTCTCCCATCCAAGACATTTCTTTGTTAGACTACGTGTTCCGAAAATATAATGACTATACTTCTATATTAGGTCAAAGACTTTGGCTTCAATAGAGCAGTGACCCTGATCAATAAATCTGCTTAAAAATGCAAACTAGGCATCTCTTTATGAATAATGACCCTTGAACATTTTTCTTCCCGTCCTTGCCTCCCCTTGTTCCATTTAAACTTGGCTAATTTACTTGTCTGAAGGCTCCCTAGGGGCAGAGTATATTCTGTGTTAGTACAATGCCTGGGATATAGATGATACTCAAAAACTCTTTCTTAATTGAATGACTTCAGCTCCTGAAAGAGCAGTGGGGAGCAACGGGAGGGAGGTCAGATAATCCAAGCTCCTCGCGCATGCTGCTATAAGATTCTAGACTCTGAAGAAAACTTATCAGACTTGCAAGACATTTGCCATGGAACCCCATCTAGCAACTGAGCTTCTTGTCAATGGCTAAGGATAATCTGTGGTTAAATAGTAGCGCAGTGTGGCATTTGTAGAGCTGTGTGAAAAGGCCTCTTAAATGTCTGTGGGTTGGCACTCCTGGGAGGGCTCCCTGTGGCCATGCTTTATAGGCCCCCCTCAAAAGACCCACTGAAGGTTTTCCTTTTGAAGAAGAAACCATGAACTTCAATATGGAAGAATGAAAAGCAAGGATTCCAAGCTAAATTTTATCCAAATTACATTGGCCAAATTACTTGTATTAACTGGGTTCTATTGATTGCAAAAGTCAGAGACTCATAGGTTTATCGGGAAGCCACATGTGGAAATGAAGAGACTTGGCCTGATTACTTGATCTCTCCAGAACCCAAAAGATGCAGACGACTCGACTAATATTGGATGTGGGTCATATTGGTGCCAGCCCAGCATCATTTGAATAGCCTTCCTAAATTAGGAAAATAGGCCATGTTAGGGGCATTACCTCACCAGAGTAGAGATCAGAACTCAGTGTCCCTGACGAACTCTGCAGTTAGGACACAGGCAGGAGGACTGGGCTCTGCTGATTGGATGCAGCAACATAAAACTTCAATGCGACAGAATGAAAAGCAAGGAAGCAACTGCTGTGTGGGGTTGCATCTTGGTGATGGGGGCAGAGCATGGCAGGGGACATGGAGTCCCTGGAGGCAGCAGGAACAGAGATGTGCCCATTAGTATGCTCCAAAGGTGGTGGGATCAAGCCTGTGAACAGACCAGTGTGGATTTGGGTATGTTCATGGCTGCAGAGCCTCTAGCCCCATTCTCTAACTCTGCCAGGCATTCTGTGAGCCATGAATAGCTTTTAATACATTCTGTTTCTGTTTAAACAAAGTAGAGTGGGTATTGTTGTTTGTAAATAAGAACGCTGATTAATAAAAGTATAGTTAGACCTCATGGAGATTGGGATCAGAAAGTCATTTGGTGGGCTGGCCTGGTGGCTCAGGTGGTTGGAGCTCCGTGCTCCTAACGCTGAAGGCTGCTGGTTCGATTCCCACATGGGCCAGTGCCAGATGGCTCAGTTGGTTGGAGCGCAGGCTCTCAACCACAAGGTTGCTGGTTTGACTCCTCAAATCCCACAAGGGATGGTGGGCTGCGCCCCCTGCAACTAATAACGGCAACTGGACCTGGAGCTGAGCTGCGCCCTCCACAAGTAAGATGGAAAGGACAACAACATGACTTGGAAAAAGTCCCGGAAGTACACACTGTTCCCCTGTACCCCGATAAAGTCCTGGTCCCCTTCGCCCCCCCAAAAAAAGAATCCATGATCTTAGTTAAAAAACAAAAGAAGAAAGTCATTTGGCACTCCAGACAACTATCGGACATTAATGTCAGGAATTCAAGGACCATCACTCCAGAGAGGGTGTACTCAACTGCTTTCTTTGGGACCGAAGTGGAGATCTGCTGTGCTCTACATCTCTCCGGTAACGACCGTTTCCCACTGTTAGGCCCTGGGTTCTGGTGCTTGACATCATTCCTAGATCCAGAGCTGAGCGTACAACCCAGGCCAGACCAATCAGATTGCCACTTCTCCCTGGTCCCAGTGATTGGTTCAGGGACAGATACATGTCCCAAGGGGACCAATGAGAGCTGTCCCTGGGACTTGTGCTGTATGCCTAGGGGATTTCTTTTTTTTTTTTTTTTTTTTTTTTCCTGAAGCTGCTAAGCTGGAAGGAGGTAAGCATGAAACATGAAGCCCATGTTAGCCATCATGTCAAAGGTGGGAACAGCCTGCCAATGAAAAATAAAGCCAAGGGAGGAAAGAAGAGTAAGAGATAGAGAAGTACTAATTCCTGATGATATGGCACCTTTGGATCCAGCCAGGATTGAATTTATCCTTAGATTTTTCAATTATGTGAGTCATCAAATTCCTTCGTAAATTAATTTGAGTTGAGTTCCCGTCACTTGAAACCAAAAACATCCTAACTGATACAATGGTGCATATTCAAGTACTAGAAATATTAGTACACATTAAAGGGATTAAATTACATCCCTACTTATCATACCATTCACTTGGTTACTCTTGAAGCCCATGTCTTCATTTGTGGATAGCTGTTATGGCTCCAACTGTGCTCTCTGCTATACTCACAAGCCCAAGTGTTCACACATCCTGGGAAACCTGTTCTATCGCACATGCTTGCCGTTATACTCTACGTCTGCCCTCCTGTGTGCCAGTTTGGGATTCTCCCATTCTATGTGAAGCATTCCTCTCAACGTTCTGTCTGAGGAACACTGTTGTAACAATACATATCTGCAGTTGAAACAAAGGTGCATCTTCCACCTTGAACACAAGGTGATACCCATCTGTGAGGGTACGCTGCCAGCCCATGTACAGAGACATTTGGGTTCAGAACCCCTGGTCAGTGTGACTCAGTGACTGCACTCTTCACTCACCTCATCTAAGTATATCTTCATGGCTTGGTTTCTCTTTATTTCCAGAATCAATTCCCTGAGAGAGAAAGATATAATTTGTTTGATCTAATTGCTAATTCTCATTTGGACAGAGTTGACTGAGCTGTCCACATCAGACAACACCAGCCAGTCCGTGGGTAGGAAGCCCTGGGCAGAGAATCCACCCCGTCCAATCACATGTGTCTAAGACAGAGTGTGGGTCACGTGGTGTAAACCCAGCAAAGTCAGGACGAGGAACAGCTTGGGGACACTTCTCTCTTTGGGGGCTATGACTGGGGCCGTTTTTCTTAGCCAGGAAGGGTGGGTATAATGGTTTCCATGATTGATGTGTCTATTATTAGAAGAAAATCATGATGATGATGATAGGGATGGGGATGCTAACATTCGCTTGGTGCAAAAGTACTTGTGGTTTAAAAGGTTAAAGAGAATTGCAAAAACCGCAATTGCTTTTGCACCAAGCTAATAACAAGTGTGAAAGGCTGGTTTCACCTCCAACACTGCTATTCTTCCTGCATCAAACTTACTGGCTGTGTCTGTGAAAGTTGTCAACTTTTATTTTCCTATAAGCCAAAGGGCTGACTGGGTTCACGCCCTTTGAAGGACTGTGAGGAGAAAGGAACTGCTGAGCATCAATTTAAATCCTCCTTTTCCCTGACACAGAGCAAACACCCAGCTGCAGCCCTCACTGTGGGTTGAGTGGCCTCAGAGACCTGAACTTCTCAACTTCTTTCCCTAAGCTGGACCAGGGCACATTTCCCTTACAACATTCCCCTGTAACTGGGAGAGGGCTATGAATATTGATATACTGACATCTGGCTTGTTCCTACTTTATTCTGCAGTGTTGTCTCAACCCCCTAAGGCCAACTCCAGAAGCTCCAGCTTCAAGCCAAAGTGCTTTCCCAATAACTAGGAGGTTCATACCTAGGAGGCCTGTCTCAGACCAGTCACACATGTGCCGTGTTAGAAGCTGTGCCACTAATTCACTGTGTGATTTTTTTTTTTTTAGTGAATTGAAAGACATCAGAATGCCTCCTTTCTTCATAAAATAACTATAACCACCAGGGTTGGCAGCGGGAGGGAATTTGGTGAGGAGGGCGAGCTGGACCAGAAGCCCCATTTCAACTTGGAGTTTCCCTTGGGCTGGTATTGTCCCTGGCTGGGCCAGCTTATTAAACTGTGGAAGCAACCTCTCCGCCTGGGCCAACTTCTGCAGGGGCCTGGGGCGTCTTCCCTCATATCTAATCCCTTTTGTATTTGATGACTCCTAGAATGCTAGAGATATAACTTCTCAAACTAAAAAGCAATGTTGTAGGGTCTTTGTTTGAGGTTTATTTATTTAATCCACCAAATTCTGGTGACTCTCTTGACTTTTGCTGTGATCATAGTGTCTCAAGACAAAAAATGGTCTCTAGTTCACATGAACACCAAGGTGGTCTGTTCCCACTTTGGAGAAGAGGTGACTTAATGGTTAAGGGTGTGGATTCTACCATTAGAAACACTGGCTCGTGGTGACCTTGAGTAAGATTTTAACATCTGTGTTTCTGTTTCCTACTGTGTAAAATGCGGGTGATGACGAACTGCCTGCCCCGAGGCAGAGTGTGTGTATTAAATGAGGTCATGTACAGAGTAAGCAGTAAACATTCACTGTTTCTTTCTAGCTAGGTAAGATTTCCCTGGGGAGCCACTAGACCTTTTCCCTAGAGACCTGCCCGGGCTGCCTACACGTTGGAACCATTCCAGGCGAGGGGGACAGAAATATAGCCAGGCACCATGGGGTCCTTCTCTCAGCTCTGTTCCTTCTGCCTCTTCAGGGGTCTCGGGCCAAATATCGCTGGTTCCAGAGGAGACAGTCAAGGCAACAGCTGACGAGTAATGTGCGAGTCTAGACGTGGGCCATTCACCCGGTGGAAAGTGTGTTGAGCACTGGTGGACGTGAGTGACCCACCACTCTCAGTTTAGGGGGTTCTTTTAGGGCCTCTTGGTGCCTGATTACTGAGCACAGGACTTTCAGTGCAGAGGAGGGACATGGGAAGGAGCCCCCAAGTCTGCCACGGCCCCGATCTGTGACTGTCCCTGCCTCTGAGAAACTGGCTCACCAAGACAGGCCCCCAGAGTCCAGGCTCTGAGAAACCTAAACCGGGCTCAGCAGGCTTTTGTTAAAACCGCTGATCTAAGGAAGTGGCAAATCCAGTCAGAGCAGTATCTGGGAGGGGCCGGCCCAGACTGGTCCAGGGCTCACAGACTCAGCATCATTAGAAGGGCTGACATGCAGAGTGATTTTCAGTTTGCCAGGGGGTTTTCACACACCTCCTACCAATCTGGGAACAATCTTGTGGGTTGGGCGGAGTTTAGAGAAAACTCCCCATGGAGTTTTAAATCTGCAAACTTTTGAGGTCATCTACCTCAACCCTTTTGTTATACAGATAAGAAGAGGAAAGCCCAGAGAGGGCAAGGTGACAGCGCTAATTAGGAGCAGTGCTAGAGCCAGCACGGGAGCTCCTTCCTTTTACCAGACCACGCTGTACCTGCGGCGGGGGAGCCGCATGCTTGGTTGGGAAGACAGCCACCCTGACAGCCCAGACAGAGAGCAGTTCTTGGCAGGGGGAAAGGGGGATAAGGGCCCCTGGGTCACTGCTTCAGCCTTCAGCTACCCTAGGGAGCCTGTCGGAGTCTTTGCAAATCCCAAACTGGGGATATCAGACTTCATACAAGAATTCTGCAACCCTGAGGCTGAGTCAGCCAGGCTCAGTGAGCGTTCCTTGGCCTGTACTGATTTTCCCACAATCCCCTAAAGTATTGGAACTTAGTTAGTATGCAACTTGAACGATTTATCCCTGGTTTTAATCCATCAAAACTGTTGAGCACAGACTATTTTCCCAGCACTGGACTGATCTGTGCCCCTTGAGATCATGGGCATGGGCTGTCCCTTCCTCGTTGAAAGATCCCAGAGTCCTTAGCGTAGTGAGGAAGGGAGGGGAGGGGAGGAAGAAAGAAACTTTGTGGGGAGAGATGGGAAGGCTTTTACATTTTCACTTCCCCCAGACAGGCGGCACCACGGGAGGCTGGCCGTGCCTGTGGTTTGTCTGGGTAGCAGGGCACTGACTAGAGGTGCCTTTCGGGTGACGTTGCCTACACAAGCACATTTCCTCAGAAACACATCTGCTCAATCGTACTAAAAACAGCATCTTTGCTGACTAATTTAGCATCCATTACGTTCATATTCAAATAATCATGTAGGAGGCGGCTGGATGGCTCAGTTGGTTAGAACACAGGGCCCTGAACAACAGGGGTGCCAGTTCGATTCCCACATGGGCCAGTGAGCTGCGCCCTCCACAACTGGATTGAAGACAAGGAGCTGCGGGTGAGCTTCTGGAGGGGTGGCCAGATGGCTCAGTTTGGTAAAGCGCAAGCTCTCAACAATAAGGTTGCTGGTTCAATTCCCGCTTGGGATGGTGGGCTGTACCCCCTGCAACTAAGATTGAAAACAGTGACTGGACTTGGAGCTGAGCTGCACTCTCCACAACTAAATCGAAGGACAATGACTTGGAGCTGTGGGCCCTGGAGAAACACACTGTTCCCCAATATTCCCCAATAAAAAAATCATGCAGGTAGGAGAGGGGAGGGGTTACAGCAGGAGGGGTTACAACACCCACATAGGTTGGGAGAGGCATTTAAAAGTATGAAGATCTGTATACAAGATGTTTGTTTCACCTAAAGAAAATAAGAAAATAAAATAATAAAACAACGCAGAACAAAACACTGCAACCAAGCACTGACTCTAAGAGTAGGAAGGGAAAGTTTGGTGTGTTAAAAAACAAAATTCAACCAAGTAAATTCAAAGATCTAATTGGCTTTATTAAATGATTCATGAATCAGGGAGCATTCCGTCTAGCAACTAGGAAGGTGTTCCAAGGGGATGTACAAAATGGAAGGTTTACTTAGAAAGAAGGGTGGAACAAGGGAGCTATTAACAAAAGAAAAGAAAGGATTATTTGGGGCCCGATATCTTCTTTTGGAGTAGGGGGAGGAGAAAACAGGAAGGGCTTTTATCATGCAGATTTCCTCTTCTTTCTGTGAGGGGTGGAGTCGGGCCTTGTGACAGAACACCTCATTGGGGTTAACGAGAAAATTCCAGACTGGTTTATTAAGATTATGATTCTGGGAGACGTTGAAACTGCAATTTGATCAGTTATTAAATCTAGGTTTGTATTATGGGCTTTTAGCATGAATGATGCCATTTTGGGCCTGTGGTTTCCTCTTCAACAGGTTCACAGTGGGAGGCCACCGCAGGTCTGTGTGTGTGTGTGTGGGGGGGGCCTCTAGTCAGTCCTGGGGTCCCAGCTCTTTGTGTGATTTATACAGTCATGGCTGAGGCAACCAGGGCACATGCAACAGCCCCTCCAGACTCTCGAATGACTCAGGGGCCTTGCACAGGGCTGTTCAGAGGCCTGTGCCAGAGGCAGACCTGAATTCTGAGGAGCGCACAGCTTCCCCCTGGGTCAGCAGGGCAAAGGGCAGGGCATGGGAATGA
This sequence comes from Rhinolophus sinicus, assembly GCF_057876585.1. NCBI lineage: Eukaryota > Metazoa > Chordata > Mammalia > Chiroptera > Rhinolophidae > Rhinolophus > Rhinolophus sinicus. The sequence continues at coordinate 49,361,540 of NC_142504.1, forward strand.
GGCTGGGGAGCTCTCTCCACACTAGCTGGGCCCAGGCCCCCTCTCCCAGTGGCAGGGGCAGCACACAAGCTCAGTTTCTGCAGACCAGAGGTTTCCTCTCTACCCCCACCAGTGCCCAGGGAACACTGTGACACTACAAAATGCCTGTCTATATTCTGTGTCAAGTAGCCATGATTCCCCAGGGACTTGGGGGAAGGGTCCAGCTCTGCAACTCAGACCTCTCCTGGAGGCCCAGCTTATTCCGCCCCCAAGAAGGATGACAGGACGGGGGACACTTGCCTGCTTGTTCCTTCGTGCTCTCCTTTGGCCTTGTGAGTCCCCCCTCCCCTCTCCAGCGTATTTCTTAACCCATGCTGTGTGATATTATGGAATTGCCTCAAACCTGTTGCAGCAGGGGAGGAACCCAAGTAGAACCCCTGGGGCAGGACATCTGGACATGGTTATCTAGTCACTCAGCAGTGATGTTTCCGGCCATCGCACTTAGAAGCCAGAGACCCAGTGACCATGAGCCTCTAATGCCACCTCTAAAGCCGGACCTTTAATGCCACCACCAATCCTGGAGGCCCAAAGCCAAGGGAAGAGCGGGGCTCTCTAATGAGCTCCAGAGGAGGACTGTAAGTGGTGGCTGCACAAGGAGGAGGACGGGCTGCTTCTGCCAGTGCTCCTGGAACAGTGCTCCTCATCTCTCCCTGCTAAGAGCCCCTGCCCACCCCAGCCCACCCTGCCCATGACCTCAGCACTCAGCTGTCACTGCCTGCTTGACCACTCTCAGAGTTTCCCGGAAATGGACAATTCTGCTGGTTTACCCAGACACAGTTCTGTATCTTCCTGAAGCCTTTGCGATAAGTAGTATTTCTCACTGAGAAATGTAGATGGCCTTCCCTTCCCGCCAAGGTGGGCTCTTCCAAACATATCCCTGTAGCTTGTGTCCCTGGGAAAATCAGCCCCTTTGCTCTCTGACAAAGCAAAGGAGGAGAGTGGTCTGCCTGAAAACATACCAGGCAGTGAGGTGTGGCCTGTGCCTTCTTCAGCTCTGGTACCCATATGCCAGAGCATCACGGAGAGGACATCTGACCAGTGGGTCTTAGGGTTGATCAGCAAAGAAACTCACGGGTGGAGAGAGAAATATCCAACTTAGAGGGCAATCCAAGAGGACTGGAAATTCACTCCTGCGCTTTCCCCAGTGTTCATCAGAGCAGTGGCTCTCCAACCTTTTAACCATGATTTACTAAAAGAAATAGGTCTGACATTACAATCCAGTACACACAGGCATGTAAGCATACACATATGAATATAGAAACAGCTGGCAAAATTTTATAAGATATTACCAACCTTTACTATAGGTGATGAACTCTGATATATTTTTTATTCTATTCTATTCTATTCTAGTCTAGTCTAGTCTAGTCTAGTCTAGTCTAGTCTAGTCTAGTCTATCCTATCCTATCCTATCCTATCCTATCCTATCCTATCCTATCCTATCCTATCCTATCCTATCCTATCCAAAATGCTGTTCATGAATTTTGCAGCCCACTAATGGAAGGCAAATGTCAGTTTGAAAAACACCTAAGTAAGGAAAGCAAGAAAGGTGACACTGTGTGTGGCAGGAAGAAGTTACAATCAAATCTTATTTAAAATGCATTCAATGAACCCTATACTTAGATTCTTCAATAAATCAAATCAGTCTACTCTTAATTTGCATTTATGAAGATCCAACCGTCTGCTTTTGTGTTTGCTTGAAGCCACGTATGGCCTACTGGCCAATCCAGCCCTCTGCCTGTTTGTGTAGACCTGTGAGCTAAGCATGATTTTAAACGGAAAAAACTAAAAAGAAGAATAATTTCACAACACATGAAAATTATATGAAATTCAATTTTTGGTGTCTCTATGTATTGGCGCACAGACACACTCATTTATTTGCATATCATCTGTGCTGCTTTTGCGCTATAATGGCAGACTTGAACATGGCCCAAAAAGCCTAAATATCTACCATGACCCTTTACAGAAAGACTTTGTCATCCTCTGGCTTAATGCGTGGTATTTCTTATGCTAGGGATGGGATGACATTCCCCCCTGCCCAAAAAAAGTGTTTCTGCCGGTGTGGTGCCTTTGAAGGACTGGTTGAATGAGAACATCTGGCTTTGCCAAGGCTTCCTTCTCAGACCCTTCGCCTTGGCCAGCAGCAGCATCCCACTGGTGTGGTGACTCATCTGTCACCTGACTGGCTGGGCGAGCAGCCATCCAGCAGTTGCCAGAGACTGGCAGCTCTCAGGCACGGGGTGGCCTGGCCCAGGGGGCTGGGTTGCGGGTGGGGCTCAGAGCGTGCAGCCTTTGAAAAATTAGCCAGCACTACACTCTGACCTCTCCACTTGACCTTTCTCTCCTTCCTATCTTGCCAGCAACACTTTTCTGTGGTCTTTTTCTATTTTTTCCTTGGGCGTATATGGTCTTCAGGTCACAATTTCCCCACAAAGTTGTGGCAAAGTCAATTTTTTTGAAATATCAATAAACATCTTTTCCCCTTGTCTTTTTTTTTTTTTTTTTTTTTTTTTAACCCCTCCTCTCCTCAAACTCTCTGCCACCCCCACTAGCCAGGCTGTTTTGTGCCCTTGTCTCAAAGGAGGTGGGATGTGGGGACAGGAAACCTCTTGGCTTTAACTTCAAGGACAGGGAGGTCCTGAGAACTCTCAGCAAACACTGGTTCAGGGGGCTGTTAAAGGTAGACAGCAAGGCCCCCCACCTCTGTTCTCTGGGCTGAAGAAGGGCGGGGAGCAGGAGGGGGAGTAGAGGCAAATGCTATGTGCAGAGAAATCAGTGAAGTGAAGGAGGGAGAAACACCCTGAAGACACAGACTCTAGCACTCAGAACTTGTCAGCAGGCCACCCTGATGGTCAGCTTTCACTGAAACAGTGCTACTTAAAGCCACTTGCTGGCCTTCATCTTGGTGGGAATTTTCTTCTCTAGCAGCCAGCACATCCTTACAGGGCATGACACCTCCTAGCCTCTGGCTGTGGCCCTATCCCCATCTGACCTGCCCTAAGAATTCACTACCTTTCTTGCAATTTCCCTAGATCTGAGCCAAATGGAGAGAGAGGGGCCTAGATATTTAGCAGATTGTAGCCAATCTGAGATTCCTCTCCAACCTGGGACAATCTTGGTGACTGACATAGGCTAGGTTCTATTGCTAGAGTTGGGATTGGACAAACCAGGCTGGTGGTATCCCCACCAGGGTGTGTGTATGTCTGTTCCTGTGCATTCACATACATCTGTGTCTCTGTGAGTGTGTGATGATGGGATTGGGATTTGGTGGAGGATGAGAATAAATAAATGGAGAGCTAAGTAGCCAGACAAATATAGGGGTGGGGCAGAAACACCAGCTCCCCACATATGTCCAGTCTGTGGGGCCTGGAGGGAGCTGGGCCGGATGCAAGTCACCCTGACTTTGGGATAGAGTCCTGCTTTTTCTGCACCATTCCTAATTTTGGTTCTTCCCATGAAGGCCCCACGGTGGAAGGAGAACAGCAGAGGAGAGATTAAATTTCCTCATCTCCCCACACCTTTGGACTGGACCCATAGTAACTTTTTCTAATTGTTACTGTGGTGGAGAGAGGCTTTCTCCAGCCCCTGCACCCCCACCAATGGACAATGGCCAAACTTCTTTCTTCTCATCTGCCAGGTTTAAAAGCTTGACCTGCATTTCACAGAAGTCAGCTTGAGTTCAATTACAGTAAATTGCCTGATCTCATTTATTTTCTCCTGTATACTTGAAGTTAGGACAGCTATAATTTGAAATGGAAATTTATGCAAATACTATGTAAATCAGGTCATTCCCAGATTAACTGGGGGAAAAAATCTGGTTGCCTTAACAGGCACCATCTGTTCTCTCCTCATTCTTTCCATATCTGAACCGCAACCCCCTTTCCCCAGTCCACTTCCAAACTTGTTCTCCTGTGGCTGTGAAAAGAGATCTTTCAAGGGAAACAAATCACCCATCAGTTTTCCAGGTGAGCCATCCTAATGTCCATTCTGCTGTGCGAAGAGGCTCAGCTGAGGAGCTGGGAAGAGGTTCAGGGGTCACTACAGGCTAGTGGCACTTCCAGAGAGCCACTGGGGCTGGCTGTGCTGGCCTGACGTGTTCTGAGCTGAAGAATCTTGGAGTGATAGTCTTGCCAAAGACTGAACCTAAAGCTAATCAAACCTCTACCTCTAGCTAGCATTTAGAGGAAATGCAGGGGAAAGAGGAACAGTTAAATGATACCACAAAGAAGCAATCAGTCAAGTCTAAAATGCGATAAACCCTAAGGAAAATTGACCTGGTTCCTCCAACAAATTAATGGTATTTTTTAAAAAAAGAGTGGGGCTATTCTTAACACTTAGGCTTACTACCTAAATACAATGTATGGATTTATCTAGATCTTAATTTGAATAACTTAAAAGAAATATTTTTGAGACAATCAGGGAAATTTGAATATAGACTGGGTATTAGAGGATATTGGGAAATTGTTGCTAATGTTTTTAGGTGTGAAAACTTGTATTGTGGTAATGTTTTAAAAAAAGAAAAATGTACATTAAAGTATTTACCAGGAAAATGGTATGATATATCGGGATTCTTTAAAATAGTTCAGCTTATTTAAAAAGTGGAAGAGGCAAATAAAACAAGATTGGCAAAATACCACTGATTGCTGAAGGAAGCTGTACATTAGTTTTCATTACTATTCTATGTATACTTGAAATTTTCTATAAATATAATTTTAATTTTTAAAAAAATTAGGTTTCCCAAGTGATATAAGATAAAATTTGTGTTTCACTGGAAAACTATGCATTGAGTAAACTCTAAATGACACGCTCTGGAATATCTAACTCTGATTCCATCTGGGCTACTTCATAATGTAAATTTTAGATAACAGAGCAACGTCAAACAAGTCTTGTCTAAGAGCGTGCGAATTCTGTCTTACCTGGTTGAGTTTCGAATGACCTTGGTCTCTCCTTACGGAAGTTACTTTTGCCTGCATTTGCACATTCATTTCAACAGCCCTTGCTCCGTATAAATATGTGTTGTTTTGATTTCCTCTTTGATCCTCTATGACATCTGCCTGGTTCCTTGCTTACATGTTCAAAAAAAAAGAATCTTTGAGTGAGCTGCCACACCCACACATCTACGGTGCCCCCTCTCTCCTCTTGGCCCCTATTTCCCTTATAATTCTTCCTTTCCTCCTTCTCTTGGCCTTTTTCTGAAGCCCTCTCATGGCATCCAGAAGTTCTCTAACCCCCTATTGCGGTAGTTGGAGTAGAAAGGTTAGGGGGTTGTGCCATCTTGGGAACTTTTGGGTGCAGGTGTATGTTGGTTGAGGGGCTCCAGTGCCCAGACCCCCAGCTCTCCCCCGGGGCTGTAGCCCTTTCCTGTTTTGGGGGCAGTGACAGCTTCAGTCCTGCTCTGCGTCGGCAGAGCCTAGTATCCTTATTGCTGGAGGAAGTTTCAAGTCCACAACACTTTAGCCTTCCTTTTCTCATAAAGGCTGTTAATGTGCGGGAAGAAGGGTGCTCCTGGCTCCTTCATTCAGTGTCACATTCTCCTTGAAGGGGGTGAAAGTAAGGAGATTACCCAGCAGTTCATTAGCTCCTCCATCCTACAATGCAGAGGCCTCATGGAACAGAGCCACAGCTCATTCACAGCAAGCCACTGAGATTTTGAGGTTGTTTGTTATAGCAGCATAACTTAATGAGAGCTAACTAATATACTTTCTACAATCGTCGTTAACCTTTCCCCAAAGCCACCTCAAATTTCAAAAAATTCTTCAGTGTACTCGTGTGATATTTTCTCCGTCTGAGGCCAAATGAGAATAAAAGCATCTTTATGAAAATTTCCTTTTGACAGTACAAATTCATATACGACAGTACAAACTGTACTTGTGTAAATGGCTTCAAAAGCCGACCTCCAGGCAGTGGGAATACTCCATGCAAAGGCCCTGAGGCAGGATGTAAGGGGTCTAGTATGGCTGGATCAGAGTAAGCAAGTGGTAATGAGGTTAGAGACATGGCAGGTGGAGAGTGGTGGGCTTGCACTTGGCCCCAGAGAAGGTGCAATTTCAGAACAGAAGCACAAGATGGCACCATGACACTCTTCACTGTCACACTTGACCACACACACTGGTGGTAGAGGAGAAGGTACAGACACATTCCCAAGAGGGCTCTGCCAGGAATTAAAGCCCAGCCGGCTCTAAGCAAATCATAAGCCATAGGCTCTGAACTCGGAGAAGTTCTGAGATCTCCCAATCCAGTCGGTTGCCATGTGGGGTCTGTGAAGCGTATGGAGGGACTCCAGGTTTCTGGGAATTGCAAAACGCATTTTTCAGGGGAAACCTCCAAAGCTTTCACTCCAAGAGGTTTATGACCCAAAAAGGGTAACGAACTTCTGACTCCAACCAGTCTTCCACCCAAGGCCAGACTTGATGAGAACTGCTCAGCAGTAGGCAGCCTGGGCCAAATCCATTATACAGGTGCCCTGGAGACATGGGTTTGTAAGACCTGTCCTCTCCCAGTGGAGGAACCCAGAGAATTCTCTGAACCTCCCGGCCTGAGGACACTGGGGCATCCTTCAAAAACTGGAGCTTTTGTGATGGGCCTGCAAACTCCCATGCACACTCTCTACTGTCTATAGACTGAACAAACAACCTTGCACATCAATGCACTGCTGGTTTTCAAAGATGCTTAGATGCTCCTTTGATAAATAAAATATCATTGCACTTAATGCAGTTACTGAATTCACAGTCACTTTGATCACTATATAGTTTCTTACCTACTGGATGCTCTATGTAAGCTTAATATATAATTAGTCTAATATAAGTCTAATATATATTGGACTCCTCTTACGTTTATTATAATGGGGGGTGTCTGCCAAATATTTTTAGCTAAATGGGAACCTTTATACTCAAAATGGTTGGAACCGTGGTCTGTTGTGAGAAAGGAGGGAGAGTGTGGTGTGAAGTCTGATACCCGACAGGTGGACAGGGATGGACGTATGGGTGGGAAGTGAGACTCAAGCCTGCTCATGAGCGGACTGCTCAAGTGGAACCAGAGACGGAAACCAAGGCTCACTCCTCTGACAGGAAAGATGCAAATTTTTAATTCAGCATCTTGTTAAAAAAAAAAAAAAGAAGAAGCCCATGATACTACTGTACTTATTACTGGTGTTTTAAATATCAATTAAATACCATATTTACCAGTGTCACTTCTAGAAGCCCAAATTTCCCCTCCTCCTTCCCTGAGAGCAGGCTCAGAGAGCCCAAACATTGACCTCAGGTGGTTAAACCTGCAGGTGGGTGGTTCCCCCGGGACTCTTTCAAGTTGAACCATGAGCAGAAAGCAGAGGCTCAGGATTGGGGTACCTCTCAGCTTTTCCTCACTTCATTGCCTAAGCATGTCCTCCAGACATGGGCTCAGGGGCCAGAGGTACTGAATATTTATCAGGCGCCCCCTGGGAGACTGAGATCAGGAAAATCAGGCCCAGGTGGGTGTCTGTGGAGCCTGCCTTGGTGTTATCCAGACTTTGCAAGATTCAAGTCGCCCGACTTGCTGGCTGAAACACGCCCTGCCTGCCCTGCCCTGCCCTGCCCTGCTCTGCTCCCCTCCTCAGGAGGCAGGTGTGGATCTGACCCCTGCCCAGAGTTGCCTCCTTGTTGCCATTTGCTGCACTGACTTCCACTGCCCACTCAAACCCAACTGTGGCTCCATTGTCCACGGTGGCCTGGGCTGACCAGCTCGGCCTGGAGCCCTGCCCTGAGAGGATGCAGGCTACCACAACATCACAAAGCGCTACTTTGTGGCCCTGACAGGAGGGTTTGTCATTAGCTGTGAGATGGTCCCTGGCAGAGCCTGACATGTGGGGAGCAGACAGCTCTGTGCTGGTCACAATATTTCGAGTCCCCAGCTGGTTGCAGCACCCAGTCTGTCTGGGATGTGTTGCCTCCACCTCCACGTGGATCCCTAAGGCCTCAGGTTCACTGGCAGCTTTTGTGCTGACCCGGAGCAGGGATAGAGGTGGCCCAGGAGCAGTAGTTGGAGCCTGGAGCCCCTCCCTGTGCAGGGTGACAGCGATGGCAGCATGAAGGCTGTGCAGGGCCCTTATGTGGTGGTCAAGAGGGCTCGGAGTTTGTGCATCCCCGCCTTGGGCCGAGGGTCCCTACACAGCAGCCGCCTCCTGTGGGCGTGATAGCCTACCAGGAGGAAATGGAAGTGAGTACCGTGGGGTAGGGAAGGATTTCTTAAACAGCACACACACACACACACACACACACATGCGCACACACACTCACAAACCATAAAATAAAAGATCAATAATTTCAACTACATTAAATTTGAGAACCTCGGTTCAGCACAGGTACTTTAAAGAAACTCAAAAAATAAGCTACAAACTGGGAAAAGATATGTGTAACACATAAGTGACAAAGAATTAGAATCAAAAATATATCAAGAGTTCCTGGGGCGTGGAGAGAGTGAGATAGAAGATAAATGGTTCAGTAGAAAAATGGGCAAAAACTATGAACAGACATTTTATAGAAGAGGAAACTCACAGGGCCAGGTGAACACGTGGAGATGCCACCCTTGTCAGCATCCAGGACAGCGCAAACCAAGCCACAATGGGACGTGATTCCTTTAGTGCAAGCGTCCTGGACCCTCGTGGCCGAGGAAGCCCTACTCAGATGGTTTTCAGTAACCTGGGAGGCCTGGCCCACTGGACTCTGTGGGGCCTCTGGTTTGTCTTTCCCCAGCTACCTTCCCACCTAAAGCCAGAGTGGTACTCCTGTTCTCTCCCTTCCTATCTCCACCGTGGGGGGGGACCTGGGGGTAGACATCAGATCACCCTGTCTCAGGCAGATCCCCCCCATCTGCTCCCATTCTCAGCATCTCCCCTCAGTTCGTCTACCAGGTCTCAGCCTAGCCAATGGGGCTACGAGGATATCTTCAAACAGAAAATCAGGCCACTTCATCTTATAAGCTCATGGGGATCTCAAAGGAAGCTATTTATAACAAGGGAAATATGCTGACAGTTAGCACCTTCTAGGCCAAATCCAGGTAGTAAGAGAGAATCCCTCAGCTGACTCTACAGTCCCTCTCCTTCCAGCAGCAGTGTTGCCACGTGTGACAAGGAGGCCCCACTCCTGACAGCTGCTCCCTTGGGCTGCTCACCAGAATCTTGCTTGCACTTTTCCTTTGGAGACCCTTTCTGATCAGCCTTGAAGAACCAAAACAGGCAACTAAAAGAATTTCCTGAAATGGCTGAACCTATGCTTGGAATGACAACCAATACAGCTTAGCCTATGGCGAACTTTTGCATAATTATGTGTCCGACAAATAACAAAACACTGAGCAGTGGGGTCTGGTGCTCTTAGGAGTGGGTGAGACCCTTGGTCAGCTGGGCCCACTTCCCTTGCTGCTCTGCTCTCAGAAATCTGGATCACAGCTCCTCTGTCTCCCTTGGGCCCACCTGTGTGTGTGCCAAGCCAGCCCAGGCACCGTGGTTGCCATCCTTTATCATGGCCTTTAGAAAAACAGCAGGCAGGGTAGGTTTTTGATCTGCAGTGGCTCCCTCTGGACAGTCCTGTCAACAGCATTATTCCTAAGGAGATTTACTTCTTTCTTTCTCAGTCCCTTTCTCTTTATTTCGGTCTTTCTTTCACTCAACAAGCCGAGCTTTCAGTTACACACCAGAGAGTTTTCTAGGCACTAATGATACAAGCATAACCAAAACAGTCACAAATCCCTGCCCTCATGGAAACGACATTCTGATGGGGGACATGGGACATCAAATAACAAGTGAGATCTATGACAGTGAAGCGTGATGGGCAGTTGTCCTGGTAACCACTTCTATTTGCACGGCACTGACCACTGAGTGGTGGTGAGCATGGATTGCGCAGTCACTGTAAGCCAGGCGTTGCATTCAGTGCTTAGGGGCATTGTCTCGTTTAAATCATGTGGTAGGGCCTATTGTTATCCTCAGTTTCCAGATGAGGAAACTGGCACACAGGGACTTCCTAAGATCACCCAGGTGCTAAGAAAGGGAGTTGGATTTGAATCTAAACCATAGGACTCTGATGTCTTTGTTCTTATGCCTCCCAGCTCTGCCTTGACTCTCCTCAACACTCACGCAGCAGCCTTCAGGCTGCACCCCAGTGAGCAGGTCGCCTCTCAGCCACACCGAGGTGAGGAGGTCAGCTCTGGGCCACACTGAGGTGAGGAGGTCACCTCTAGATCTCACGACACTAAGGAGGGGGTGTGTAGCCTCTGAATATTTGGGTGCTGAAAGGAGTTTTCAGGTGGGTCTAAAATGACCAGTGCTCTCTGGTGCAGAAGGCCTCTGGTCCTGTATGCCACCCTCTAACCTGGTCCTGGCAACAGCTGCCTGGTGGTGCCTTTTAGTCCCTGCCAGGTGCACAGCTCAGATCCCAACACGCAGCAGCCTGAAACAGAGCACAGATCAGAGGGGCTTCCATGGCTTTGTTGCCTAGGAGCTCAACAAAGCAGGGACTAAGCGGGAGCCTGGCTGTGGGGACAGCCTGAATGTGCCTGGGGTAAGACTGAAGGTGATCTCAGGCTCCAGAGAGGCCCCCACCGGGCCCCCTTCATATTGTTTTCCCAGAGTGGGGTCTGTAGTGTGGGGGGGAATCTCCACGTCACATCCCTGACCATAGTGACAGGGAGCTGAACCCTGAACCCAGGAAAGTAACAGAGCGTGTGTGTGTGTGTGTGTGTGTGTGTGTGTGTGTGTGTGTGTGTACATGTCTGCGTATATGCAAAATGTCTTATCAAAGCTCAATCCATGAAGCTGAACAATGACACTCCCTCCTTCCTGGCCTATAGTGAGGAGAGCACCAAGTCTGTGCTAAGGGAATGAATTCCAGTCCTTCCAGTAATAAGCTGTGTTGCCTTGGGCAAATTGCTCAACCTCTCTGGGATTCAGTGCCTTTGCCTATAACATGGGGCTACAAACTCCTTTCCTGCCAGCCTTCCAGATTTGCGGTGAGGGTCACAGGAAATAACTTACCCAGTGTGCTGGTAGACTGTAAAGTGATATGCACATCCATCATCCTCACAGCAACTCAAATGCGGGAATCCCACCAGAAGGAATCACCATTAGGCTTGTTTAGATTTAGGGCAACCAGCGGTTAAAATTCCCGCTCATCCTGCACAGTAGCACAGGCCACAAGTATTGAAAACCTTCCACTCTGTTCCAGAAACATTATTCTAAGACCTGTCCTTCCTCTTCCTTCACTGCTGCCAACAGGTAAGATGCCAGTTGGCAGGAAAATGTGTGGGCTGCGTAGGGCAGATGCCTTAAGGATTGGGTTGTGGGGAGGTCCTTCTACAGGGTGAGGCTCACCCACATTGCACTTCAACAGGGCCATGCTGCACATGGCACCCCAATCCGAGCAACAGCCACAGCATAAGGCCTCTCCCCAAGCTAAGTATGAGCCCAGCAGATGTGCCATCTGCGCTCCATAGTGACAGATGTGACCCTAAAACCATTAAGTCTTTGCCCCAGCAGGTTCAACCGGCTTGGCTTCTCATTCTCTCTAGAGGGAAGTTGGTTGGAAAAAGAGGACTCTCATGTACTGGCCCCCTCCTGCTTGCCATATGTTACTTGGTTTAACCCACCCATCAGCTCTGCAAGTATTAGCCACATTTTATATCAGAGAAAGCTGAGCTTAGACAGGTGGAGGCATTGATCTCCGCTCTGCAGCACCAGTGGGAACTTGAATTTGTTGGACTCCAAATCATGGGTTCTGACGGGGCTCATTATTACCCAGGTAATACATCCTTCCTCAGTACCTGTGGGTGCGGGGCTGCTGGGTATATGGACCTCTCAGGAGGCAAGGTCTGTCTCAAGGTGTTGGGACAAACCTACAGTGCTGCAAGGCAGGGGTTCCGGGGCCATTCACTCTGCACTCACACTCTGAGCCAGAAGAGGGTCGAATGGGACAGCCGACAGAGCTCTGATGACCTGCAGTTGCTCAGGCTGGGGAGACAGCTATTAGGGCGAGAAGGACTGCTGAGTCCTCCTGACCAAACCCTCAGTGGGTTAGAGGCTCCTCCTGGGCCCTGGGGACCACAATCAATGGCTCATGGTGACACTGGTTAGGAGTTCAGCCAGGACTTAGACTGCCAGCCCAGTGCTCCTCCGCCCACCCTGTGCGAGCTGAGGCTTGAAGGGGTGAGGTGGGCGTGGCTGTGGCTGCTAAGGGCCAGGCCCGAGGGACCAGAGCCTGGAGTCAGCGCTGATCTGAGCTTCTGAGCCCACGGGGCAGGGTGAGCAGCTGTTTCCACTTTCTCAGCAGCCTGAGTTCTGGGAGCCAGGCCAGCATTCATAGCCTTTCCCCCCCTTTTCCTTTCTGTGAGAGGGAAACTGCTTGGGGCTGCCAGGGCCAGCAGCTTGCTCTTGGGTGCACTACCTACCCTTTGGCCGGACTGGAGGGCAAGCCCTCTTGGGAGCCCGTTCTTTCTGGGTCTGGCCATTTGGGGCCTTCCCCTCCTACAGCAGCTGGAACCCACTCTCCTGTAGCCCCCTCTCCTCATGGGGCTCCCTCTTCCCAGTCTCAGCCGCCATGACCTTTGTCCCTTAAAGCAAGCAGCTTGTTGTCAGTGCAATGTTTCCAGGCGATGGGCTTCCTCCTGGTGAAATGTTCCCAGACAAGGTCCGCTGTCCATGGTGACATGGGTCACTGAAGACAACTTTACCTGAGACCCTTTGAGGTGTGTCTCAGAGAAAGAAAGCCACCTTCACCCTGTCCCTAGGCCTCAGCCTCCAGAGCTCGCTGTTCCTGTTTGAAATCCAGTGTCCTGGGATGAGAGGGATATCCTCCCAGTATGCTCTGTGGCCTGTTTGCTCATGACTCTGGAAGGCTTCTCCTAACCTCAGAGTGCCCCATGCCAACTGCAAATTATTCCACACAACATGCACAGAACATTCGTTTACAAGCCTCTTGTTTTGTAAAGTGATTTTCTGTGACTTTCCCTGGAGGCTTTTATCTAAATAAGCTCTTCTTCTAGGCAAACAGGAGGGGAGATTGATTCACTCTCCTCAGAAATTAGGAAGCATGAAATTATGCAGGCTGTGCTGCTGGAGGACAATGAGCAGAGGCTCCTGGGAGCAGGGCTGGCTCCAATCACAGCCCTCGAGGCTGGCAGTCTCAGCAGAGTCAGCGGGTGCCCTGGCTTTGAGCTGGGCTGTGCCCCTCAGCACTTTCCTGGAGGACGGGGGGGCTCCCTTGACGCTCCTCCAGGCCCCGAGGACCCGGGTTCCCTCATCTGTGAACAGGGTACCACCCTGTGTCCCCGGACCCCTTTGAGAGTTTAGTGTGCAAGAAATCCCAGGGCAGCCAGTTCTCGGCATTTCCACACATTTGGTAGTTACTCTTGGGTCTGCAGAGTTTTGGAAGTCCCCCACCCCCACCCCCCAGACACTGGTGTCACCTTAAGCTTTTTAACATTGGGCCATAGGTGATTCTGGGTTAGTGTTAATTTAGCCTCAAGACCTGTGATTATTTTCCAAACAATAAAGTTATAAAACAACAGTGAATTCCACACTCATTTGAACACATTTTTTAGACCCTAGAAAGAGTGTAAGCCAGGCTGGGAGGTCTGGTCCTACTTACTTCGTCTCTGAAGGGCAGTGTGCAGGAGTGAAAGAGCAAAACATATCTGAGATCAAATCCTGTCTCTGCTGTAAGACTGTGGGCATATTAATTAACCTCTGCACTTCTGTTTCCTCGCCTGTCAAAGGGGATGATAATACCTGTCTCACTGTGTTGCTGTGAAGATTAAAAAAAGGAAACGATGTTAACTTCCTCACGTAACAGCTGACACATAGCAAGCGCTTAATAATGAAAATTCCCTTTCTCTTCTATAATCTGGAATGCCTGAGGAGTCTACTAGGAATCTCTCAACGTTTACTGATGGAGCTGCCTGCGAGATCAGAAATGTTTGGAAAGGAGCTTAGAAAGGAAATGGGGGTCTACGATCATGTTTTGTGGTCACCAGGAACCAAGGATATGAGAAGTTCTTTAGCAAAAATCAGGAGTCTCTTTCATTTGAATCCTAGCGATGGATGCTTTACAGTGTGAGTATGAATACACAGAAATGAAAACATTGCCATTTGTGATATAGGAAAACCATCCCTTTCACCTAGGGCTACAAGCTGTGGTTAGCTCAGTGCCACTCTCCAGGTCCATGGATTCCATCTCCTTCCCCAGACTTGGGCATTGGGAAGTGTATAAAATTCTTCGTAGGTGCATGAGAATAATTGCTCAAGGCCACTGGTGTGCTTCCCCCCCGCCCCCAATCCTTCTGCTCTTTAACAAAACAGAAACAATCGAGGTAAAGTGACATTACCCTGGGTCACTGGGACTTGAGTTCGTGTCCAGTGCTCCTTGGATCTGCCAGTCCCCAAGGCTGCCTTGGGCAGAGACCAGCAGCAAATTCCAGGCCTTGTCAGGATAGTTTTCCTTTAATAACACCTAACCACACCCACAAAACATGGGCTTCCTGGAATTATCAAAACAGACCAGAGACAAAAAAACTTCAACAAAAAAGAACCTTGCAGTTATATCCCAAACAACCCAAATGCCCATCAACAGGGGAATGGAAAACAAATTGTGGTACTTTTATGCAATGGAATATTACACAGCTATAAAAAAGAGCGAATGTCTGGAACACGCAAGAGTGTGAAACTCAGTCATTATGCTGAGAGAAACAAGTTACACACTAAAAAGTACATACACGTATGACTCTATTTACATTAAGTTCAAGAATTGGCAAAACTAAACTAAGATGACAGAAGTGAGAACAATGATTACCTTGGTGTGGGGATGGTTCCCTTGGACTTGGAAGGGGCACAGGGAACTTTCTGGAGAGATGGGGATGTTCTGTGTCTTGGTTTTAGTGGTGGTTATATATGTATGCACAGATAAAAATTCATAGAGATGTGCACTCAAAAACTGCATTTTACCTCATGTAAATATAAAAAATTAAAAATTTTGTGTCAATAAAAATACTGAGAAAAAAAAGAAATTGGAGAAGTATGAAAAAGTCAAGTTAAATGGGGGCTGTCCATCTCAGAGCTGGCCTCAGTCATCAGAAATCCCTGTAACCTGCTTCTCCTTCGGGTCTGTGAGCCATAGGACTGAGTCACGCCCCTGCTACATTCTCCAACAACAGACCACTTGCCATTGGATTTATGTCAAGCAATGCTTCCAGGCTTTTCCCACAGTTTTGCAGATAATATTAAGCCAAAATTTTGCCCCTTTTGAGTCCCCTCCTATGTATCCCCCCTTTCCCCTGAACTTCTGAAGCATTCACCTAGCCACCTCAATAGCTATCTGTGACTCACTTGTACCCCACATTCAATTACCAAGGGCTATCAGTTCTACATCCTTAATAGCTTTAACACTCATCCATTTCTCTCTACCCCTAATGTCCTAAATCCAGAAAAGCATCCTCTTCCTAGATTACACAATAACCTTCTACCTGGTCGTCCAGCCTCCTGTGGTCTTGCTGTCCTTCAATAAACTCCCCACACTGCTAAAGGGATCATTGCCCTAAAATGCAAATCACAAAATGCTTTAAGCAATTTCCATACCTCCCAGACAGATAGAGTGGTCATAGATAGGATGGTCAGGGAAGGCCATTGTTATGAGGTAATATTTGAGCAGAAGCCTGAGGATGAGATGGCCTGCTACCTCACGCCCAAGTGTGTGCCATAGTCATTCTGATCTTCCAGCAATTCCTAGAATAGGCTGTGATTCTTGGGCCCCAGGAACTTTGCACACACTTCTTCCTGTACCTGCAATTCTCCATGCTGTCAAGAACTGTGCATGAGATTTTACCCTACATGTAGGCTAATACATTAGCCTATCACAATTTTATGGATGTTGGTAGGAGACATGAGTCTTTTGGGTCAGAGAAGGATGATTTTATTACTCCTAGAAATAGTAGTAGCCAGAGTAAGTAATTTTACCCTTGTTTTCTGACCCCAGACTACCCAACACCACAATTCAGTAAGATAGATGAGGTCTAAATAAGTTAGTAAACTGTTGTGGAAGGAAATGGAACCACAAAAAGCAAGATGAGAATAGTTGAGAAAAGAGTATGTGGAACTGAATGTAACATTCACAGAACTAGGGGATTGGTAGAGGCCTTGGTATTAGACGACGGAAGCCCCACAGCGAACGGATCCTGCTCTTGGGAATCTGCTCAGGGCCTGCTGGGGAGATGGATACACCCGCAGATAAAGTACAGGCTGTGGTCTTAAGCTCTGGTAGAGAAGCGCACAAGGGAGTATGGAAGCCCAGAGGACCTACAAGAGGAGGCCACTGAGGCTAAATCTCGACAGATGGGCAGGAATTCCTCAGAAGGACTTAAATATGGGACTTGAAAACAGTACTGCATACAGAAAGAGAAATGCATTTCTGAGGCAGGAGTTCCGTAAGTTTCACATTTACACGAAATGGCACGTTTTTGGGGGGGAGGGGAACGGAGGAGTATGTGAAATTCCCTACAGATGCTCAGTGCCCAGATGAGGTGAAATTCCTTTCAAGTATTGCAACACAAAGAATGGAAAGAGAGGGCTGCCGGGCTGGGGGCATGCTCTCTAGGGTGGGTTGGCTGAGGTACTCATCATTCCAGAACACATGGTCAGGACCTTTGCCACAGCCAGAATTGATTCTGGTTCCTCCGGTGAGAACATGCCCTGGATTCCACCAGGCCTGCTCGTCATGCACAGTTGGCAGGATTTCAGAACCAAGGCTGCCAACAGACTACTCCCCACACACAAGGCAATTTAGGACACCCTGGGCCAGCAGTGGCTATCTTTGGTTCCTGGAGTCAGGATGAGCCTGGCACATCCCAACTCCACCATCCCCTACCAGCACTGCCCTGTCTTTTGAGAACAAAAAGTTCTGCAGAGGTGTGTGTGCGGGGAGCCACACACATACCCAGCCAGCAAGGTTTAGAGTTGATCCTCAGGCTCCTCTGACTACTTTGTCTGGCAGGGAAAGAAATGGATGCCCTGGAAAGGGCAGAGGACCTGGCCAGGATAATGTAACAGCTTAGGAGAGAGCTCTCTCCTCACCCAAGCCGGGGATCTACTACGTCTTTCTGGCTTTCTCTGAGGTCCCCTGATACTCCCTGAGGCCCAGGTCAGAGCCCCAGCCTTTCGTTTCATATTGAAGGCATCCATGAACTTGTCTTCTTCTGTCCAGACTACAAACCCCCCTGAGAGAAGAACTGCCCCTTTTTCATCTGGCACATAGTAGGAGCTCAGCGAGTGCCTCATGAATGGTGACTAAATGGATGGGTGCCGTAAGGCTGGGCAGGAAAGGCTTGCACTATTTGGGGTTGTTGCTTCTTAAACACAAGCGATGGGGCTTAGTTTGACGCAACTGTAGAAAAAAAAAAGTCTGTCTTTATTTAAAAAGTAATGTTACAAGTTAAAACAAAACAAAAAACTTAACATTTTCTTTCCAAATCTTTGAGGAGAATTGAAGAGATTATGCCCTTTGATTCTGTGGCTCCTCTTATCCTTTCCACAGCACCTCAGCCCCAGCGCCACAGCCGCGTCCTCCTAGATACCCATCCCCTCATCTGAGAAGCAGTGCTGTGGGAGCTGGGCCGAGCCAGTGATTTAATTCCCGGCTGTCCCTCTCTGCCTCTCTTTCACTGCCTGGACTCAGCCTGTCCACTTGGCCTCGAACAGGAAGGAGGAAATAAGAAGCTTGGAGGCAGGGTGGGGAACAGGAAGGAAATCTCCACATGTGCCCAGTCTTCCATGAAGCATTGTCTTGTAAGGTTCCCAAAGGAGCTAGGACCTCCTGCTTACCAACCCTGAGAACACAGCTTTCCCAGGGTGAGAGAGAAGTGAAGATAAAAAAGGGACCACAGACTAAACCTGACAAGCTCAGGGGAGGCCTGCATGGCTGTCTTACAAACCCAGAGACCAAAGTAAGCACAAGTGGGGTGTGAATGGAAAAATTCCTAACTAAAAGCAGGTCATGGTGGGTAGTCCCGTCCTAGGCCTGTAGCTTCCTTAGCAAAGGTCAGTCTTTAACTTTGATATTGTCCATTGTCTTTGTGCATCTGAGATAACATACCTTTGAAATGTCAGAGTATTTTCTTTTCAGGACCCCTAAATGCACAACCACTGGCACCAGAAACCGAGACCACATTGTTATCTTGTTGTAAATGTTAACTATCCTGTACCCACCAAAGGAAAAGAAGTGTGTGTCTCTCTGTTGTACTTTTTATCCAATCCCAGAGATTTCCTCACTTTGCTTTCTCCCACCCCTTTAATCTACCACCAATGGATTTCATGTAACCCTCCTTATGTCTCCTCCTTTGATTCTAGTGTGTAAAATAAGCTGCAAAACTGCCATTCTCCGGAGCATTTTCTCAATCCTGTGAGATTCTGCTTCCCTGAAATTGTCATCCGTTTGGCTCAGATAAAGTCTTGTAAGATTTTTCTTAGACTGGATGTTCTTTCGCGGACAGAAAGCAGACAAGGGCAAGAAGAAGGGGTCAACCCCCTGTCATGTTGCCAGTACTCTCCCTTTTCACACCTTAACCCTCTGCTCTGAGCTCTGATCTTCCGCACTGCTCTGGTAGATTCTACAGGAAATAGGAAACATGGTTTAGCAGACATTCCCGTGAGACTCAGTGGAGTAGCCCGGCTGTACTGCTGCAGCTACACGTTTGAACAAAGATTTGCATAATGCGTGAACCCCAGATTCCACCAGGGTTCTTACCCCAGAGACTCTCGGTGGTTGGCCGCCATTCGTACCTTGTGGGCATGTATACATTCTTCTGACCTGTTAGGAAATGATCTTTGCAGGGATTAAAAAGCAAGAGTACTTCAAGTTCCCTTCCTGAGCCTCTTGGGTGGCACGAAAAGCGGAAAATCAATTCTAGGCACAGATGCTGGTTTAGAATTTCACCCCCCAAAATGAGGACCCTGCATTGTTCACCCAATGGAAGGCACGAAGGTTTGGAAAGAGGAAAAGGGTCATCTCTGAGCAGCTCTGGGTTTGTGGCAAGCAGAGTGCTCAAGCTAGAGCTCAGAGGTAAACAGCAGAGTGGGGGGGAAAGGACAGTATCAGCTTCCTGTTGGTGACAGACTCCACCTTTGGCCTAAGGCCCAAAGTTCTTATCCTTGAAAAACACATTTTACAGATTGCTGGCAATAACAACCAACCCATATTAAGCTACCAGACCTAACTATTTTTTATTTCCTCCTACACCTCTTGAAAAAATACGAGATAAAGATTTCCTAGGATGCTTCTTCTCTTGTCTTCCCTGAAAGAGATAAGAACAACTACAGAAAAGGGTGTGGCTGGCTCCTTTACTCTGCAGCCTCCAGAAAGCCCAGTGTCAAACTTCAGGCCAGTTTAACAACCAGGAAAGTATTTGCATTTCAGAAGGATTCTTCAGTTTCTAATAGGGTTCCTTCAAATGGCAGATTCCTGAGGACATTTCAGGATTTGTTTACAGATCCTTAACATTCCTCAGAGAAGCTAAAGGGCAGAGAAATTCTGAGCTGACATTTTGGGGGTGCCTCCCTCAAAGGGTGATCAAGCAGAAAGAAAGATAAAATGCTTTTGAAATGATAATGTGAAGTAATGGGGACAGGTATTTGTTTCATAAGCACCATTTTACCATCTCCAGTGTAAAATGAAGCCCAGATGTGTCACTCTACACTGATTATATGATTACTATTTCAATGACTGGTGATCCTCGGTTCTCCCTATGCAATTCTTTTCTAGAAACCACCACGTGAATCAGATCATCACAGGTTTCTGCAAAGTGGAACATATTCTTTATCATTAGAACAAGGTTATAAACTTCGAGTTACATTCCTGATTAGGGACTTGACATCAAACACACCAGATATAATTGGATGATTTTGTCAGAAACGCAAAAATGAAATAACTCTAAAATTCGTGGTCATCATAAATAGTAAAATCATGCTCCAGGACTACCAAGTGGGTGTGAAGGCACGCGTCCCAGTGGTCTCCTGTCACCACCCCCTGATCTGCTGGCTCTTGCTTGACTATTGACTCTTGACATATATTATATCATCACACTAACCGTGAGGTGCTAAAAGCAGGCATTGCTCCCCAAGTTCTACAGATGAGGAAACAGGTTTATAAGAGCACAGCTAGCTGGAACCACAGCAGGGACCTCTGGTATGGGTTTCCTTTTTTCTTTCTACTCCTAAGTCCAGTCACTTCTACCATACCATCGTATCCCCTTTGAAGCTCGGCTCACGAGATGGTGGACATTGTGTATTTGCTTGTCAGGCTTCTGGAGGAATGCTGCTTTAAATGCACCTACATTCTGAATTAGAATCCTGTGGTATTTTCCCGGGAACGTGAATGTAAACGCGGATCAGAGAGGGCAGGTTTAAACAGAAGCAGTTTTATTGGAAAAGCGTAAGACAAAAAGCGCAAGAGGACAGCTATCCGCGGAGAGGGGAGAATCGAACTAAACGTCCCGTGGGCTAGGCTGTGCTGGGCACTATAAGAGCTCTGAGTCAAAGCTGATTGGTCTTCTATACCTGCAGTCAATCTTGGCGGGCTTGGCAAGCTGATTGGCTCCCTTCCCTGTACCTGGGCAGTTAATCTTGGCGGGTTTTTCCTCTTGAATGGCTTTGTTACAAGCTGAATGGCCCTCCTCTCCCTACACCTGAGTTTTGGCGGGCTGGTCCTGCAGCTTGAATCTATTAGCTAGCTATTAAAGTTATTTCCTCCTTTCTTATGGTCTCGGCCTTAATCCCCTCTACCTCGACCATTTTCCTGACTGCCTATAATTTTTCTATCTCAATTCTTGTCTCCCCAACTCTTTCCACCTTTCTACATTTTTATGTGGAAACTCAGGGCTATATAAAGTTATAAAGAAAATTTTAATAATGAATCACGCAGAAGGAAAGTGTTAAGTATGTTACAATATAAATGTGACCTAAAACGTTGACACTTACAATAAATATTTACTTAATCTTATTTGTTTTTTCTAGAATTTAAATGAGTCTTTTGGAATCAGATTTTTAAAACAAACTAAAAACTGTCCCTAAGGAGCCTTCGTTGACACCTTTTTTGTTTCTTTCCTAAAGTTCCCAGCCAAAGTTTTCAAAACCATCCCCCTGACCTTAGAGCTGCTGGAAGTGGCAAAGTCTGGCCCCACGGTTTGTTCACAAGAACAGCAACACTTCACACTCTATTGGAAAGCCACAGAAACATGTTCCAGGTCATTAACTGACACTTTTTTTTTTTAACTTTTATTTCTTTAAGTGTGTTTTTCTAGGACCCATCAGCTCCAAGTCAAGTAGTCATCTCAATCTAGTTGTTGAGGGCACAGCTCCCAATGGCCCATGTGGGGATTGAACCGGCAACCTTGTTGTTAAGAGAAACGTGCTCTAACCAACTGAGCTAACCGGCCGCCCATTAATTGAGACTTTTAAAAGGAGTTGCTAGCAGCATTGGGTTTGTGGAATTAAGAAAATTTTCTTTTACAGTTTTCACAAACCTTTAAAAAATTGTGGGGGAGCAAGAAATTTTTATCTTCCCTTCCAGGTTCTTCTGACTGTTCTAATAATCCAATTGACATGAGACAGATTAACAAGAGAAAACAATCAAATTTAATTACATACATATGTATGGGAACCCCACATACACATGCGTCAGAGACCATACATATATGAGAAGTTTAGAAACAGAAAGGTAAAATAAGGCATATATGACATGGGGCTTCAGAGGGGAGAAAGATCATTGCAGGTCAATAAGAGCAGATGTTCAGTAACTAGACGTTTGCCCTGCCATACAGAGAGGTCATAAAGAGTTATCTCTGGTAATATCTCTTACTATAGGCAAGGCCCGTAATTTGGATTCTTTAAGGAAGAGGTAGAAGTTTCTCTTAGGGCTGCAGGGTCTCAATTGCCTTCAGCTCAAAATAATCCACACACCAAAATACCACATCTTAGGGAGGCCTGTTCTGAACCCCTTCAATATTAAAAATGGATTTCAAATGCACAGAAAGCAGTTAATTAAAATTCTCGATTCATGGCACACTCTCATCATTGGTCCATGAATGCTCTTATTTTACTTTATGTTATTTTTATTTGCTAATGAACATTCACTGAAACCAATGTCCAACCAAAAACTAGGTCAAGTGAAAACGGTAGTGTTATCATCCCAGTTCTCTGCCTCTCACATAAGTTACTCCTCTCCTAAACTTGGTGTTTAACATTCCTTTGCTTTTTAAAAATTAATTTTACCAAATATGCTTGTACACCTAAATAATACATAATTACTTACGGTTTGCTAGGTTAATAGCATTAGTGTCAAACAATGTTTAGTCTTCTGTAGTCTGTTCTTCTTACTCAACATTGTTTCTGAGACACCCGTGTAGTTAGTAAAACAGTAGTTCATGAGTTTTCACCTCTGCATTATAATCCATTGTGCAACTCTACCAAATTTTATTTATATTTTCTCCTGCCAGTAGGTATTTGGGTTGTTTCTATTTCTTTTTCTAATACTAACTTTCCTGTTCTCATACGTATGAATACTCTCATACGTATTTCATGTTACAGAGGTGCTAATGTTTTGGGGGTATCTAGATATGGAATTACTGGGTCTTAAAGCATGAACAACTTTACAATATAATGACAAATTATTTTCCAAAATGCTTCTATTAATTTACACTCCTACCAGTAATGTGATCACATTAATTCACATTCCCTTCAAACTTAATGTTGTCAGGCTCCTTAATTTTTATCAACAGTTGTAAAATGGTATCTCTGGTTTTAATTTACATTTCCCCAATTATGAGGTTGAACAGTATTTTGTATTTACTAGTTGTATCTATTTCCTCTTCTGTGAAATGCCTGTTTGAATCTTTTACATAGTTTTCTATTAGGGTATTTTTCCTTTTTCTTATATGTTTGTAGGAATCTTTATAAAGTCCTCATGGTAATTCTTTGTGTTGTAATAACTTCTCCCAGGTGCAACTTTTATTTTCTTTAAAGTATCTTTTTTTATTTTCTTTTTTCCCCCTTCTTCCACCTCCCCCCGTCACTCTGGTTCAAGCTGTTGTTTCTCAATCTAGTTGTGTAGGACACAGCTCCCTGGCCCATGCTGGTATTATGAGCCTTGCGCTGAGGCAGTCGGTTGCCAGTCGTCGGTCGGCCACTCACAGCAGCTCACGACAGCTCTTGCTGGCTGCCGGCACTTCATGGCAGCACACAGTAGCCCATGGCAGCACTCAACAGACCACGGCGGCACTCGGCAGCTCATGGCAGCCCAGCTCCAGGGAGAGCATGGCGCTCACACCACCTGAGTCACCGGGCCGGTCCTAAAGTATCTTTTGATGACTCATTTTAATGTGTCTGAATTGTTAATAGCACTTTTTTTTTTTTTTTTTTTTAAAGATTTTTATTGGGGAAGGGAACAGGACTTTATTGGGGAACAGTGTGTACTTCTAGGACTTTTTTCCAAGTCAAGTTGTTGTCCTTTCAGTCCTAGTTGTGGAGGGCGTAGCTCAGCTCCAGGGCCAGTTGCCATTGCTAGTTGCAGGGGGCGCTGCCCACCATCCCTTGCGGGAGTCGAACCGGCAACCTTGTGGTTGAGAGGATGCACCCCAACCAACTGAGCCATCTGGGAGCTCAGCGGCAGCTCAGCTCAAGGTGCCGTGTTCAATCTTAGTTGCAGGGGGCAGAGCCCACCATCCCTTGCGGGACTCGAGGAGTTGAACCGGCAACCTTGTGGTTGAGAGCCCACTGGCCCATGTGGGAATTGAACCTACAGCCTTCGGAGTCAGGAGCGTGGAGCTCTAACCGCAAGAGCCACAGGGCTGGCCCAAACAGCACCTTTTATGATTAGCATATTTTTGTGTCTTGTTTAGAAAATTATTCCTTACCTTAAGATCAGAAATATATTTATTCACTTATATTTCCTTCTGAAAGTTAAAGTTTGCTTTTGACATTTAAGCTCTTTAATGCTTCTAGGTTTGATTTTTGTATACAGTGTGAAATAAAATCTGATTTCATTTTCCCAGCTTTATTTGTTATTTATGGTTTCCTTATCCCACTTCTCTACTTTCAGTATGTCTTAAAATTTCAAATGTACATGGGTCTGATTCTGGGCTCTTTATTCTTTCCATTGGTTGGTTCATTTATTCCTGCATCACTGCCACACTATCTTAATTACTGTAACTTTATAATAAATTATTATATCTGCTATGATAATTCCCCCTTGTTATTTTTTTCTTCAGAAATATCTTGGCTATCCTTGGCCTTTTGCTCCTCCATATATACTAGAATCAACTTTCTCATGTTTTATGAAAAACCTTGTTGAGATTTTGACTGTTGATTTGCAATTGATTGCAATACATCTATAGATCAATTTGGAGAGAATCGACATGTTTATAATAAAGTCTTCCTAGCCGTAAAGATTGTTATTTCTCCATAGATGCTCTTTAATGTTTGTTTGCTTTTGCTAAAATTTTATAATTTTCTATGTATAGATTTTGCACATCTTTTGTTCCCATAGAATTTTTATAGTTTTATGTATTGTAAGTCAATAATATTGACATTTAAAAATAAATTGTTTTTAAATTGCTTGTGTCTGAAATATGAAAATAAAATTGGATTTTTTTTATATTGACTGAATCAAAATATTGTTATGTCTAATAATTTATTTTTAGATCTTTTGGGAGATTTCTATGTAGACCATATCATTTCCAAATAATGACAGTTTTATTTCCTCCTTTTTAATCCTTATGTGGTTAATTTCTTTTTCTTGACTTTGTGGGGCATAGGATTTCTATACAGTGATGAATAGAAGTGATGAGAGCAGACATCTTTACTTTGTTCCTGATTTTCAAAGGCAAACTTTCAATGTTTTCCTACTTAGCATAATTTTTGTTGTAGTGGTTTTATTTAAGATTGATTTTAATGAGACTTTTGAAGGGTCACACAACATTCTGTTTTTATTCCACTGACCAGAACTTAGCCAGCAAGCTACACATAGCTGAAAGAGAAGCTGGGAACTGGTCTTTTAGCTGAGTGGCAAAGGGCAAATAGAGTTCTGTTCATTTGAGAAAGGAAGAATGGATATTTGGTTGGAAATGAGTAGGCTTTGCCTTATCTTGGGGATGTTGCCCAGAAACTAAGAGGGGCAGTTAGGCTAGTATCACATGGATACCTTGCAAGATATAAAAACTGCACGGGGGGCAGGGGGGTGGCCTGTTGGTCAGGCGGTTAGAGTTCCATGCTCCTAACTCCGAAGGCTGCCGGTTCAATTCCCACATGGGCCAGTGGGCTCTCAACCACTGGTTGCCAGTTCAATTCCTTGAGTCCCGCAAGGGATGGTGGGCAGGGCCCCCTGCAACTAAGATTGAACATGGCACCTTGAGCTGAGCTGCCCTGAGCTCCCGCATGGCTCAGTTGGTTGGAGCACGTCCTCTCAACCACAAGGTTGCCAGTTCAACTCCTGCAAGGGATGGTGGGCAGTGCCCCCTGCAACTAGCAACAGCAACTGGACCTGGGGCTGAGCTGCGCCCTCCACAACTAAGACTGAAAAGACAACAACTTGACTTGGAAAAAAGTCCTGGAAGTACACACTGTTCCCCAATAAAGTCCTGTTCCCCTGCCCCAATAAAATCTTTAAAAAAAAAAAAAAAAAAAAGCTGCAAGGGACTTCCTTAACCTGGAAGTCAAATTTACCTGCTCCCTGATCTCAGAGCTCCATCCTGGGTCAAACCTAGGACTCTCCTCTTGTCAGGGAGGAAAGAGTAGAAACCATTTCACTAATCGTTTCTTTTATGATGCTTGAAGTGGAATTGTCAGGATCAAAGGTATGAAAATCTTCACGGTAGAATGAAAATTTGAAACTTTGAAGTCTTAACCAGCTTTTTTTTTTTTTTTAATTTTTTAATGGAGAATATTGGGGAACAGTGTGTTTCTCTAGGGCCCATCACCTCCAAGTCATTGTCCTTCAATCTAGTTGTGGAGGGTGCAGCTCAGCTCCAAGTCCAGTTGCTTCACTCTTTGCAGGGGGCAAAGCCCACCATCCCATGGATGGGAATTGAACCGGCAACCTTGTTGTTGAGAGCTCATGCTCTAACCAACATAGCCATCTGGCCGCCCCTCCAGAAGCTCAGTGGCAGTTCATTTTCTTCAATCTTGTTGGGGAGGGTACAGCTCACTGGCCCATGTGGGAATCGAACCAGCAACCCTGTTGTTCAGAGCTCACACTCTAACCAACTGAACCATCCAGCTGCCCTTAACCAGTTTTAATTACCAGTACCATTTGCTACCCTACCACCGCTGCTTCCTTATACTTTGAAGGCATCCCATCAGCCCAAGAAGCTAAGACACTACACTTGGTAGGTTGTTTCCAGAGAAATGTAGAGGGAATCAAATGAGTTAATGCTCAGGTCCCATATATTCAAAATATATTTTTGCAGTTTCTGGTAGAGAAAAGGCTTAAAGAGCTTGGGTTTTTCTTAGCATACTGGGTCTAGATCCTGGCATTAAAAAAAAAAAAAAAAAAAATAGCCATAGGAAAATAAACCAGAATAAGATTTCCAGGGCTGGGGCAGGGAGAAGAGAAAGTCAGACGCTCCTGGGAGTCTCCAGGAAGCAGTGGGAGCCTTGGTTGACGCCGCTGGTGAGGACATGTAGGTGAGAAACGATAGAGCTCCAGACAATTTTGAGGATCTGAAGGCAGAGAACACTTGTGTCTGCTCCTTGGGTGCGGCAGTGGGTTGGAAATGCTGGTAAGATAGTTTCGTCTCTCATGCTTCCGAGCAGTGCAGAAACATCCAGAAGAAAGTAGGAAAATGACAGAGAGCAGGCGAACAGATCTGAAGGGGCTTTGGGAGTTGAGGAAGACTCAGTTCACAGGACCATTTGCTGGCCCCAGGAACATGTTAGTGTATTGGGTACGAGGGTGAGTGTGGCCTCATCTGAGACCACATGGGGGACGAGGCCATCAGGGGCAGATGGCATCTTTCAGAGCTATGATGAATGTAAGCTCCCCAGAACCTAAATGCCACTTTGCAGAGGAAGAGGGGGAAATTTAAAAATTGAATTAACTGAGTTTAATCGAAAACAATTACATTTACCAGAAATTTTTCTAAGATTATATTAATAAAGCTTCAAAATGAATAAGAGTCATAGAAAATAAACAGGAAGTTACATTTTTATATACCTGACTATATAGTAAGAAAATATTTTACCTTTTGCAATTTTAAGAGTCTAGGTATATATTGCAAAATAGCCCAGCAGAATATGGGCTCCTGAATTGCAGGAATAGTACACGCATCATATCTCTCTGTCTTGCATCTAACAGAGTGCCTAGCACTTAGCAGATATTTAATCAATGTTTGTTGGATGAAATTGTTTTCCAGAAAGGTTATTAGCTATTTGTGTTTCTGCTTTAAATGTTATGCATTTACTTGTTTAATAAGTCTGAAATTTATTTTGAGAAATTGTATGAGTCTCACATGTTTTTCCCTAAGTATCTAGTTTTCTCAATACCAGTTATAGAATGATGCTTCCATTATCCATTGACTTCTGACATTTCCTTTTATTCTAAGTCATTATTTTTAAATGGTATATTTCAAGGCTAGTTACTGTATAATATGTCATAAATAAACTGCTTTTATTTTTTATTTACTTATTTTTTTAAAGATTTCTTTTGTTGGGGGAAGGGGAACAGGACTTTATTGGGGAATGGTGTGTACTTCCAGGACTTTTTTTTTCCAAGTCAAGTTGTTGTCCTTTCAGTCTTAGTTGTGGAGGGCGCAGCTCAGCTCCAGGTCCAGTTGCTGTTGCTAGCTACAGGGGGCACAGCCCATCATCCCTTGCGGGAGTCGAGGAATCGAACTGGCAACCTTGTGGTTGAGAGCCCACTGGCCCATGTGGGAATCAAACCAGCAGCCTTCAGAGTTAGGAGCACGGAGCTCTAACCGCCTGAGCCACCGGGCCGGCCCTAGTTATTTCTTTTAAAAGTAACAATTACTCCTCAGCTCAAAACTCTGCAAAGGGTTCTTATTTCACTAAGAGTAAAAGCACAGTCCTGACAATGGCCTTATATAAGACACCTTATGACCTGGACTCCAACATACATCTCTGATCTCATCTCTTACTACTTTCCCCCATGCTCACCCAGCCTGGCCACATTGGCTTTCTTGCTCTTCGTCGTTGTGATTTTTAGTGTCAACTTAGTAAAATTTGAACTACATGCCTCAGAATTCCCTTCTCTTCCGCTTGGCAATGGCCTCAAGGGAACTTAGTATGGTATCTGCAAGGCAGCAGTGAAACAGCCACCAGGATGCTGTGAAGGGAGGTGTAGGGTGCCAAGCCCCGCTGCAGCTCATGCGTGTTGTTGCTGACCAGCTGGCTCACTTTGTTGATGTGGGCCAGCTCCTCCACCTGCTGCCAGATTTCCTTCATCTTCTCTGAGTCCTGAGTCAGGTGTGTGCAGCTCTGCAGTGAAGGCCAAGGCTGCCTCTGCAGCTCACCTGTGCAGCTGAGGTAGGAAGAGAAAGATGGGGTTCTGGTTTGGCTTTAGATTCCAGTTGTTCTACTGTTTCCTATTTCTTCTGTTTCATTTCTTCAGCTTTCCTTCCCGACTACTGGTCCTGCTGTTCTACCATGACTTCATATCTACCGCCAGATGCAGAGGCAACCTCATTCCACACGTTTTCATCAGCTCTCAAGATTGCAAGAGGCCCAATTCTTTTAATAAATCCCGTATTCCATATCACTCATAGTGGTTCTGTGTTTCTGACTGAACTCTGATACTTATACACGTGAGACATGTTTCCACCTCAGCATCTTTGTTCTGGCTCTTCCCTCTCCTTGGACGCTTTTCTCTAAGACAACATTGTCACCAACAGCGTCACTTCCTTCAAGTATTCACTCTCCCTTTCCAATGATGCCTGTCTTAATCATCTACTCAAAATTTCAGTCTCTCTTCTCCAAACCTTCCTCAAACTCTCGAACCTTCTTTTTTCCTCCTCTTTTGTTCCTGTCATAAAATATTACACTTTTTTTTTTTTTTTTTTTTTAAGATTTTATTGGGGAAGGGGAACAGGACTTTATTGGGGGAACAATGGTCAAATTGTTGTCCTTTCAATCTTAGTTGTGGAGGGTTCTGTTCAGCTTCAAGTTGTTGTTCTTTCAGTCTTAGTTGTGGAGGGCGCAGCTCAGCTCCAGGTCCAGTTGCTGTTGCTAGTTGCAGGGGGCGCAGCCCACCATCCCTTGCGGGAGTCGAACCGGCAACCTTGTGGTTCAGAGGACAGGCTCCAACCAACTGAGCCATCTGGGAGCTCAGCGGCAGCTCAGCTCAAGGTGCCGTGTTCAATTTTAGTTGCAGGGGGCGCTGCCCACCATCCCTTGCGGGACTCGAGGAGTTGAACCAGCAACCTTGTGCTTGAGAGCCCACTGGCCCATGTGGGAATCGAACCGGCAGCCTTCGGAGTTAGGAGCACGGAGCTCTAACCGCCTGAGCCACCGGGCCGGCCCTATTACACTTTTTTTTTAACTTACTGAGATTATGTGTGTTCTTTGTTGTTTGTCTTTCCCTCTAGAATGTAAGCACCATGAGGCACTTTATCGGTTTTGCTTATGGATGTATCCCTGGCACAAAGCAAATATTTAATCAATATTTGAATATATTATTATAGTATATTTACATTTTAAATAATTATGGGGGGCATAAAAAACATGTCCATTACTTAAAAAACAAAAAGCCACAACATTTTAAAGAAGACAATGATTGGTTGAACAAATCAGTACAGGACTTTTTCCTCTCTGTTCCGTATTTCTTCTGATAAATCATCTAATCACCACAGCCAGGTAGCATAATTAACTACAACTAAAACCTCACCCATATGTATAAGTAATTTTTCTTTTTTTCTCTTCAGTAAATTACAATGTATATGAGTATCTTTTGCAGGGGGGAGGGGTGGGAAAGGAGTGATTGTGATTTTTTTGCCCCTGAAGGCAGAATTCGACCCATAGAGAACGGAATAATATGTGTATATGTGATGGAGGAGAAGGCAGAACTAAGTTCCTGCTATGTCTAGGCAGTCAGAGAAAACACTGTAACTCAATCCAAATGGCAGGGACAAGAGTGGTTTGGGTAGTTACAGGGAGGGGGACAGAGTAGAGGCAGGAAGGCCATTGGAGGATGGCCAGTACCTTGTCTTGAACAAGGCGATGGACGTAGAAAAGAAGCAGAATGGTCTGCATGAGCAGGACAATGTTAAGTAGATAGTAAACAATGAGGTAAGATTTGTGATTACTGTAAACAATGAGTTAAGCTGAGAAAAGCCATAGGTGGGCATTGCCTCCATTCATGGCAGTTGTCTACAAGTCTCATTGGGCATATGTTAACCACGTATTTTAATTTTGCTTTTCTCCCCTGAAATGTTTTTATTATGTAATATTTGATACATCCCAAAGAGTTTATGTAACATCTTTCATTATGAAGTATAACAATAAATCAAACACAGATGAACCCACCCCCAATTTATGAACGAGAGCAGTACCAGAGCTTTTGAAACCCCCATGTGGTCCTTCTAGGTCCCAATCCTTTTCTCCCTCCAAGGTGAGCATGCTTTCAATTTTATGTTTATTATTCCCTTGCTTTTTTAGAAAAAAAGTTTTTAACCAAATATCAACATGTATCTACACAATAGTTTGCTTTGCTTCTTCTTGAGCTTAATAAAAACAGAATTATATTATATTTAGTTTTTTGTAATTTGCTCTTTTCACTTAGCATTTTTTATGAGATATATGTGTTGTTGCATGTAGATGTAACTTCTTCATTTTCACTGCAGTGAAGACCTTAACTTTCATCTAGTTGATATAGTTGAATTTGACAATTATCTCATTTGTCCCAAACAAGGTGAACTCAAAAAGGCCCACACCAAGACACATCATAATTAAAATGTCAAAGGTTAAAGACAAAGAGAATCTTAAAAGCAGCAAGAGAAAAGCATTTAGTTACCCACAAGGGAGCTATCCACTGATTTCTCAACAAAAACAGAAATCCTTCCTTACCCTAAAGTCTGAAAGATACTGTTACATAGTCTGTTTAAAAATTTTTTAAGTTTTATCTTTCACATTTAGGTTTCTAATTTATCCGAAACTGATTTTAATTATGGTTTGATGGAGGAATCTAATTTTTTTAATACGCATAACCAATTGTCCAAGCATCAAGTATTAAAGAGCTTATTCTTTTACTACTCATGCATTTATCCCAACATTAATTCAAAAAAATGTATACCGAACACCTAGTATGTACTAGGCACATTTTAGGCACTGAAACTGCAATATCACCTGTGTCATGTATCAAATTTACATATTTACATAGGTTTCTTTCTTAAATATTTCTCTTATTTCACTGGTCAGTTTGTCTCTCCTTCACATTATACCATATTAATTGTATTATAGTTTTAGTGTTGCCATTTATTAGGGCAAATCCCTCTACGACCTTCTTCTCTAGGATTGTCTTGGTTATTTGGGGTTTTTTACTATTCTATAACATAAGAATCCATAACATAAGAATTAGCTTGTCAAGGTTTTCCAAAAACTTTGGAATTTTGATTGTAATTCAGTTAAACCTGTAAACCAGATAGAGGAATTTTATAGTATTTTTAGTAACAAACTTGTGTATTTTATTAGCTTTATTTCTTGCTTCCTAATCATTTTTGTTCCTTTAGATGATATATTTTCTTAAATTGCGCTTAATAACTGTTCTTATATAGTATATTGATCATATCTTCAGCTATCTTTCTAAATCATTAATTTTAGTACTTGGTATATCATTTTCGATTGTCTATGTGAACACATACTATGTGTTAATAACAATTTAGTTTCTTGCTTTCTATTATTTATGACATATTTTGGTCTTACTGTGTCGGTTAAGATCGCCAGTACAATCTTACTAATTTTCATGAGGTCTGACAAGTTAGCAAACTTGTTGCAATGATGTTGCTAACGTTTTTTGATATCAGAGGTATTATTCATTATGAATTTGTATCAACTGGACAGTTAACCAAGTTTACTATTTGGAAGTGCTGAAAAGGCTGCGTGAAAAAGTTAGACAACCTGAACTTTTTGCCAACAATTTATGGCTCTTGCATCATGACAGTACACCAGCTCACACGGCACTATGAGGGCATTTTTAGCCAGTAAACAAATAACTGTATTGGAACACCCTCCCTACTCACCTGATCTGGCCCCCAATGACTTCTTTCTTTACCCAAAGATAAAGGAAATATTGAAAGGAAAACATTTTGATGACATTCAGGACATCAAGGGTGATATAACGATAGCTCTGATGGCCATTCCAGAAAGAGTGCCAAAATTGCTTTGAAGGGTGGAGTAAGTGCTGGCACTGGTGCATAGCTTCCCAAGGAGAGTACTTCAGAGGTGACCTTAGTGATATTCAGCAATGAGGTATGCAGCACTTTTTCTAGGATGAGTTCGTGAACTTAATTGTCAGACCAAATGGAAATGCATTCCATTTTATTTGTTCTCTTCTATTCAAAAATCTACACTTTCTCTTTACTTATCCTCAGTTGATGACCTTGCTTATTTTGCAAAGAAAACAGATGCAAAGAGAACTTTCTTAGTCTGATTACCACCACATCTGCAAACAAACCTTTAAAAGTTCTGCTTTTCTCTCCTTAAAAACATGCTATCGTAGCTTAAATCTTAAAAGCACATGGAAAATGCCTCCCTTGACCCCAACCCACATCCTCCTTCAACCCTTCAATTCTCTGCTTCACTTTACAGCAAAATACCTCAAAAGTCATTCATACCTGTGTTTTTTCAATTTCTCACCTCAAATCATTTTGTTGGACTTCTTTAATTAGGCTGTTGTTCCCAGAATTCCACTGAAATAGCCCTTGTCAAAGACAATACATTCCACATTATCAAATGCAATGGTTGATTCTCAGTACTTAATCTCTCAGCAGCATTTGACAGAGTTGATCACACGTGCATGTAGGAGAGGTAAATACATTGGGTTTGTACATTAATTCATAATACATTTTTTCAGAGGTACAGGTAAAGCATTTCATTGCATAATACAGATAAACCTCTGTAAACTACTAAAGTATTTTTTCTGTTATTTGCAACATAATGCATTCCCTACTGATTTACCATTTCCCCGAAAATAAGACCTAGCCGGACAATCAGCTCTAATGCATCTTTTGGAGCAAAAATTAACATAAGACCTGGTATTATATTATACTATATTACATTATATTATATTAAGACCCGATCTTATAGTAAAATAAGACCAGGTCTTACATTAATTTTTGCTCCAAAAGACGCATTAGAGCTGATTGTCTGGCTAGGTCTTATTTTCGGGGAAACACAGTATAAGTTTATATTATCTTCCTAGAAGTTCCAACAAAAGAAACCCTGTTATTAAAGCATCATGGTACATCAGGGGGGAAAACTGAATTGAAAGTCCAGGTTTACTTCCCATTTGGGACTAGACTGAGTGTTATTTCCACTCAAGCTTGCTGTACTTCAGATCCCATTTGTAAACTGAGAAAGTTATAGCTCTAATAAAATAATTTTTTAATTTTTCAATTACAATTGACATACAATATTAGTTTCAGGTGTACAACCTAGTGATTAGACATTTTATATAACTTCCGAAGTGATCACCCTGATAAATCTAGTACACATCTGACACCATAGTTATTACAATATTAATGACTATATTCCCTATGCTGTACTCTACATCCCCATGACTATTTTCTAACTACTAATTTGTACTTCTTAATTCCTTTTCCTTTTACACTCATTCCCCCAAACCTCCTCCCATTTGGCAACCCTCAAAATGTTCTCTGTATCTATGAGTTTATTTCTGTTTTGTTAATTTATTTTGTTCTTTAGATTCCACATGTAAGTGAAATCATATGGCATTTGTCTTTCTCTGTCAGACTTACTCCACTCAGCACAATATTTTCTAGGTCCATCCATGTGGTTGCAGATGGCAAGATTTCATTCTTTTGCATAGCTGAGTAATATTCTATTTATATATGCACCACCTCTTCTTTATCCATTCATCCATTGATGGAGACCCTGGTTGCCTCCACATATTGGCTATTGTAAATAATGCTGGAATGAACATATGGATGCACATGTCCCTTCAAAGTAAGGACATATACCGAGAAGGGGGATTACTGGGTCCTTCTTTGTCTCTTGTTATAGGCTTTGTTTGGTAGAAGTATTGCTACCTCAACATTTTGCTTATTTTCATTTTCATGAAATATCTTTTCACCCCTTTACTTTCAGTCTGTGCATGTCCTTCGATCTCAGGTGAGTCTCTTGTAGGCAGCATATGTAAGGGTCTTGTTTCCTATCCATTGAGTCACCCTATCTTTTGATTGGTGAATTTAATGCATCTACATTGAAAGTAATTATTGATAGACATGTAGTTATTGCCACTTTATTAATATTTTGTTTTTTCTTCTTAAAGAAGTCCCTTTTGGGCCGCCGGTTGGCTCAGCAGTTAGAGCGCAGTGCTCATAACACCAAGGTCGCCAGTTCAATTCCCACATGGGCCAGTGAGCTGTGCTCTCCACAACTAGATTGAAAACAATGACTTGACCTGGAGCTGCACTGCGCCCTCCACAACTAGATTGAAAAACGACTTGACTTGGAGCTGATGGGTCCTGGAAGACACACTGTTCCCCAATATTCCCCCCACCCCCCACCAAAAAAAACTAAAAGAAAAAAAAGTCCCTTTAACATTTCTTGTAATACTGGTTTGATGGTGATGAACTCCTTTAGCTTTTTCTTGTCTGGGAAGCTCTTCACCTGTCCTTCAATTCTAAATGACACCTTTGTTGGGTAATTTTGTTTGTAGGTCCTTGTTTTTCAGCACTGTGAATATTTCGTGCCAATCCCTTCTGGCCTGCAAAGTTTCTGTTGAGAAATCAGCTGACATACAGCTCCTTTGTAGGTAACTGCTTTTCTTTTGCTGCTTTTAAGACTCTTTGTCTTTAACATTTGGAATTTTAATTATGATGTGTCTTGGTGTGGGCCTCTTTGGGTTCATCTTATTTGGGATTCTCTGTGCTTCCTGGGCTTGTATGTCTATTTCCTTCACCAGGTTAGGGAGTTTTCAGTCATTATTTCTTCAAATAGGTTTTCAATTTATTGCTTTTTTCTCCTTTCCTTATGATGCAAATGTTGGTATGCTTGATGTTGTTCCAGAAGCCCCTTAAACTATCCTCATTTTTTTAATTCCATTTTTTTGTTTTCATTCAGTGTTTTCTGGTACCTTATCTTCTAAATCACTGATTCGATCCTCTGCTTCATCTAATCTACTGTTGAAACCCTTTAATGTATTCATTTTTGTATTCTTCATTTCTGACTGGTTCTTTTTTTTGTTTTGTTTTCTATCTCCATTTTTATGTTTCCTATCTCTTTGGTGAAGTTCTTACTGAGGTCACTGAGTAGCCTTATAACCAGTGTTCTCAACTCTGTATCTGGTAGATTGCTTGTCTCCATTTTGTTTAGATCTTTTTTCTGGAGCTTTGTTCTGTTCTTTCATTTGGGATGTTTGTCTATTTTGGCTGCCTGTTTGTTTCTATGTATTAGGTAGAGCTGCTATATCTCCTGTTCTTAGTAGAGTGGCCTTATGTAGTAGTACATGTCCTGTGGGGCTCAGTGGCAGTCTCCCTGGTCACCTGAGCCAGGTGCTCCAGGTGTGTCCCTTGTGTGGGTTGTGTGTCCTCCTACTGTAGTTGAACCTTGGTTGCTGTTTGCATGTCAACAAGAGGGACTGACCCTCAGGCTGACTGGTTGTGAGGAGTGGCTGTGATTAGTGGAGGGTCTGACCCTACAGGGAAGGATTTGCTTTATCAGGTCTCTTGTGCCTGGCCAGTCTGCCCTTTGGGTGTTTTTCTGTGGAGGCTGCTGGATGGGGCCAACTTTAGCTGCATCCAGTGCCCTGACTTGGGACACCTACTGTATTTTGCCATGATGTGCTCCCACGTATAATGCACATCAAACCATGTTTTTGGCCCAAACTTTCGTTTTGGAAAAAAAATTTTCGTTTTAAGTTTTTTTTGGGGGGGTACTTTTCACTTTATTTTACTTTTTCTTAGCCATTGCAGTGTATTGAATTGAGAATCCCAGTTGTGCAAAATCCCTGTGTGAGAAACGCAATGTGTCAATCTGGCTAGTGGGGGGGCTGGCCAGTCTGAAGCGAGCAGACTTGGAGGGGCTGGGAAATTCAAATGAGTTTTAGCATATCAAGTATTCAAAAAACCCTCGTTTCCCAAACCAGCTCCTTGGATGCTTTTCTCGAACAGGGCGTTTTAAGTTTTTAATTCAAATTTTTGTTTATATGTCGGTACTTGTTTTTTGTATTGTAAAGGAATTTTAGCATTATTTTACTTTTAACTCATAAGCATATATAAAAGAATTAAAAACATCTATATAGATATGGAATTAGTACTACCCATGTATAATGCACATCCTTATTTTCCCTGACACACAAATTTGGGCAAAAAATGTGCATTATACATGGCAAAGTATGGTAGCATGAGCCACAAAGCAATCCGCAGATGGCTGCTACCTGCGTTGGGCTTGGAGGTCAAGACTCAAACTGGCGGCTCACCAAGAGATATGGGGCAAACTGAGGCCAGATGCTGCTTGTTTGGGGTTTGTGAGCCTCTGAGAGAGTTTAGTAAAATTTGCAGCATAAGCCAAAACAGGCAGTTTGTATGTAAAAGCTACTGGAAGCAACTTGTGTGGGACGCAAGTTGGGTGGGTGGGGTCTCAGGAAACCACCAGGGCGGGCCAACATGTGTGAGCCACATTGATGATATGGTGGCCACCTGCGTTTGCACACTGGGTTGGGGGAGGGTTCAACAAAGAAACAATAGCTTCTGCTAGCACTT
The DNA here is from genome assembly GCF_057876585.1 of Rhinolophus sinicus. Classification (NCBI taxonomy): domain Eukaryota; kingdom Metazoa; phylum Chordata; class Mammalia; order Chiroptera; family Rhinolophidae; genus Rhinolophus; species Rhinolophus sinicus. The sequence goes on from NC_142504.1 coordinate 49,398,524, forward strand.
CTGTCTGGGAGAAGGGATCTCATGCAGGAATTGAACCGGCAATCTTGTTGTTGAGAGCTCGTGCTCTAACCAACTGAGCCATCTAGCTGCCCCTCCAGAAGCTCAGTGGCAACTCATTGTCCACAATCTAGTTGTGGAGGGACAATCAGTGGCCCATGTGGGAATCGAACTGGCAACCCTGTTGTTCAGACTGCGCTCTAACCAACTGCGCCATTTGGCCACCCAGTTTTTAGTTATAATTTTGATGTGTTTGTGAAAGGAGGAAAGCACAACATTTACCTATTCCACAATCTTGACTGGAAATGTAATAAAATGATTTAGATCTCCAATTATCTCCTTTCAGATCATGGCTAACATCAGGAGCATGGACACAACCTCTAATTTAAAATGAAATTATAAATGATTATTTTGGCTTGAGCTCCTGGAAAAGGAAAAATTTGTGTTAAAACAATTTCCACACTTTAATTACTATTCTAGTACTTCTGACCATTGTACTAAGCAGGAGGAGTACGATGATTGAGAGCGAGAGAACAGTACATTTTCTCTACTAAGTCTTCCCTTCCCTCACTGACTAAAAATGTAGTTGGGCAAATAACAAAATGCTGAATTCTGCTTCCTAACATGTGGAATAGATGTACTTTTCCTTATTTCTCTCTTTACAAGAAAAACCTGAGCATTATTTATAAAACAAACGTAAGGCGTTTCTGAAAGGTGGAAAGATGAAGCAAGACTGGTTAGGGAACTTAAGACCCAAGGGATACACAGCATGGTGGTGAGTTCTCTGGATTAATTTTTCACCTCATAAATCTCAGAGTTGGAGCTGAAGAAGTTGGAATCTGGAAACACCAATTGGTGGGGGGAAAAAACAAAACCCAACAAAACAAAGCTGCACACCTGTCAGAATGGCTATCATCAATAAATTAACAAACAAGGTTGGCGAGGATGTGGAGAAAAGGGAACCCTCGTGCACTGCTGGGATTGCAAATTGATACAACCACTATGGAAAACAGTATGGAGGTCCCTCAAAAATTAAAAATAGAACTAGCTTATGACCCAACAATTCCACTTTTGGATATTTTTCCAAAAATTCCAAACACTCATTTGAAAAGATATATGCACCCCTATGTTCATTTCAGCATTACTTACAATAGCCAAGATATGGAGGCAACCCAAATACCCATCAATAGATGACTTGATAAAGAAGACATGGTACACATATACAATGGAGTATCACTCGGTCACAAAAAAAGAATGAAGTCTTACCATTTGGATGGACCTTGAGGGTGTTATGCTAAGTGAAATAAGTCAGACTGAGAAACACAAATGCCGGTATGATCTCACTACGTGGAATCTAAAGAACAATATAAACGAACAAACAGAAACACTCATACATACAAAGAACAAACTGATGGTTGCCAGATAGGAAAGGGGTTGGAAGACTGGGTGAAAAAGGGATTAAGTATAAATTAGTAGTTAAAAAATAGTTATAGGGATATAAACTGTATCACAGGGAATGTAGTCAATAATATTATTGTAATAACTATGTATGGCGCCAGGTGGGTACTACATCAGGGGGATCAGTTCATAAGTTATATAAATGTCTAACCACTATGCTGTACGCCTGAAATTAACACGTTGCGTACGGCGGGGTTTAAATCCCTTGTGAAGATTCTCGTGATCCACACGCAACGTGCTAATATAACATTGAATGGCAACTGTAACTGAAAATAAAAGCAAAACAAAACTGGCTCTCTCTAGTCACAAAACAAGAGACAGCCTAGCCAAGACAGAAAACTATTAGAAAATAACTACTCCATTCAAAACACCATTTTCTAACACCACAGAAAAAAGTGGCCCCTACTAATACCCACACCAATAAATGCCAATGAAGAGAGTGGAGTTCCCACCATGTGAGGCTATAAAGAGGCGGCCTTCCCCCTCTCAACTGGAGTGGAATCAGAGATGACCTGCTAAAACAGAAGGGTTAAGTCCCAGAGTCTCATAATACCCCAAATTTGCAGTTTTCAAGTAAATAATCACTCATCATACCAACAGCTAGCTTCATACTGTGGATTTCTCCCTTTGTATACTCAGGTGTTCCTATGTTGGATATGTAGTAGATACAGTTGTTATATCCTTTGGTGTTGATCTCTTTATAATTATGTAATATCCTTTTTAATTTAGTTTGTTGTTTTAGTCTATTTTGTCTGATATGTTTTTAGGTAATTTTTATAGCTGTCCTTTCTTTCTTCTTTTCTTGATCTCTTCCCTTGCTATTTTGACCACTGCCAGATATTTTTCAATAGAAACTGATTTACACGTCTGTCTTTTGACAGCATGTACTGATCTTTATCATCAGAAGCTGAGGCGGAGGCTATCTGACCCTAGCAGAGATCTGATCACAATATCATCCTGAAAAACCTGGGGAGTACTCTGCTTTTCCTTATCTCCATTACACTTCATTCACTACCTGCGTAACCACACCTTACGCCTTCTTACCCTAATTGCCCCTCTGAACTCTTTCTGACCACAAGTCATTCTGGTAGTTCCCATGTATCTGTTCTTTGAATTTACCAGCATTGCTGGTCAGTCTCCTTCCTGTCTCCCCATCTCGTCTGGTTTCACTTTCCTCCCTACCTAGCTACTCTACTTCCATGTCAATATTCTCTACTTCCTTCCTTGCCTAGCAGAAACCAAACTTTGTTTTCTCAGTTCCTACATTCATTGGCTTAAAGACCTAAAAGTGAAAAACAAAACTAACATATTCAGAAGAAAACAGAGATGCATATCTTTATGACACTGAGAAGGACTTCTTAAGACACAGAAAGCACAAACCATGAAGGAAGATGAATGGGCAATACAGAGTATGGGAAACCTATGTGGCCAATAAATACAGAAAAGATCACTAACCTCAGTAGCCATCAGAAGCATACAAATTAAAAAACATCAAAACACGATTTCAAACCCATCAGATTGGCAATAGTCCAATAACATCAAGTATTGGCAAGGATATGGGGACCAAAGAGACCTTTACATGTTGGTGGAAGACTAAATTGGTAAAGCGCTTCATTGAAGAATTTTCTAATACCTACATTACAACTGAAATGTGAATATCTCACATTCCAACAGTTCCACTTCTAGTGATAGTCCTAGAGAAGCCTTCACATAGTTCACCACAATATTTCAGTGCTATTTGCAATAGTGAAAGGTGAGAAAAATCTAGCTGTACTTCAGTAAGGAAAAGGCTGGATCTATGTTTCATTTTCTGAAAAAGACAAAACCAAAGCAAATCTGACACACAGAGAACAAAATGTTAACATCTGTTCAACTCAGTGGTGAGAACTTGGTTATGTATTATTGTTTATACTTATCTCTCTGAAATACCACGTAATTAAAAATTTAGAAATTAAGTGTGAAACAAAGTACATAACAAGCAGCACTGTCCTTAACATTTACAGCAGGTTAATAATTACTTTAAGTATCTTTATCCAAGTGACTTCAACTAACAAAAATATTAATAATGATGCTGTTTATAAATAACCTGTCACCTAGTAAGTTCAAAGCTTCTATTGCTCCTGTGCTGCAAACTAGCCTATAAATTGCTTAACCTTGTAATGTTGACTCAAAATCAGGGAGTGAAAAGGCAACAAAATAAACTTTTCTAAATCTACTGTAAGCTCATTAATATTAACTTAATGTCATTAACTTTATGTACATTTACCACCAACAGAAAATTAAATCCAGAAACATCCCGGACTCTCTGAGGAATATAAAGGGAGACCCATGTAATCGAGCCACCCACCCTGCCTCTCTGCCCAAGACCCTTCCCCTTTCCAGCCCCATGGACTCCAGGTTAAGAGTCTCTGTATTACATGCTATCAAAAGTTAGTATTCAATCAACATTTATAAAGTGCCTACTATATTCTGAACACTGTTTCTAAGGACTTTATATTAACTCACTTCAGCCTCATAAATACTGAGGTCAGTAGTATTCTTAGTCAGATTTTTCAGATAAGCAAATTGAGGCATACAGAGGGTAATTTGCCTAAAGTTAATTAGCTAGTTAAGTGGTGAAGCCAAGATTCAAATTCAGACAGTTTGGCTCCAGAGCACACACCCTTAATCAAGAATCTGTGTGCCCAATTGAATGGACAGTCAATTAGAAAAGGTTTACAGGAAAACCACCTGAAAGTTACAAACAAGAATTTTAAAAATGAGATTGAAAGAAAAAAAGGATAGAAACACAACCTCCAAAGCATTTTCTGTCTCTTTTATTCCTTGCCAAGCATTTAAAAGAACTATTGTGATATTCTATTTCTTGCTTTGGAAATTAATTCCATTTTGCATTGCTCCTGCCTTTAAGATGAAGATTTCTTTGTAATATAACAATCAATGCACTCTTTCTTTTAACTTCTTTATTAAGTTGGTTGCATAAAAGATATACATTCTCATACTGACAATTCTTGTCATAAACAAAATCAACAAAAATAAGGCACTAGCAAGATGTGCTTCACATATGAACAATCATGTGGTTAAGAGTAGGATATCTGGCTCTGTACAACCAAAACATTAGAAAGCAAATGTGAATAAGCTCTGTATTCAGAACATACCTAATGTGTATGCAAAGACAGTACATCCATAATAAAGCTACTTAGGCTCCTTGTTTATGATGCATAATTCCTTAATCCATTTGTGAAATAAGAATGAACATTAAGAAACATGAAATCCGAATCTCATTTATTTTCACACTATCAATGTTCAACTCAAAATAGCAACTTCATTGAATCTAAGTCTTAAATGTTTCAAAAGTAAAGCGCAATCTTAATTTTTTTAACTTTCTGAATACGGTCTGCAAAAAAAATGGTGGGTTATATTTTACTCTACTTGCAAGGACACGAGGTCTCAGCTGGCACTTAAGTGGTAAGACCAACAGAGGACAGCAAACAACTATTACTAAGAATAATGCCCATACATATCAAAAATCTAGTTGAACCATGTTCTTTCTACTTATATAGCAAGTCTATTAAACAACCAGCATAATGGAAGCTTACATCTCATGAGCTGGAATTACTAAATTACCTATACATCTATCAGAAATTTTTAACCCCACTCCCCAAACAACTTTAAGCACACCTATTAAGTACTGTAGGTCATTTAGAAAAACAGAAATAAAACATACACCCAGTCTTTGCCATTAAAAATTTTTCATAACATATAAACAATGTTCAGATATAAATTCTGAATTAAACGTTTCTTCTAAATATGACTTATGTAATCAAGGCTTTCTTTAAGACAGGTCTTAGGTATATGATCTGTACAAACTTACAGAAGTGTATATATTCCAAATACGGATTTTCTTCCTATTATATGACAATATAACTCTTTTCTGAGTGAAGATATATGTTAAGGCTTAAGGTGTAAACATTTTGGAAGGCAAACAACTTAGTGAAGAAATTATCATTCATTTAAAAATGTGCATCATCTCATAATAGGCCCCTGAATTTTCAAACTTACATGTGAGAATACATTTACATCTTCAATTTCCAGGAGAGGCACAGGCTTTATGTAAAAAAGCAGCAAAATTTTAAACCCACCAATTTACTGAAACTGCCATTACTTTTATTAGAAACAAATAATGCTTCTCAAGATGTTGGCAAAGTATAAACATATTTCATACAGTGTACTTCTCCCTTCAGTTACATTCCGGTAGGAGGTGAAATACCTCCTTGGGTATGGGAAGCAGAAGTATTTGATGGACTGTGTAAGCTGGTCTCCTTGTACACAAACCATGCATTTCCTCCCCAAAGTATCATATTCAGAAAGCCAAAGATCTAAGAAAGAGAAAAACAAACATGACAATCTAGTATCTACTTAAAAATTCTGGCGCATTTTAGTTTTTATTTAAACATTTAATATTTCCAGGAACTATAGTATTATTTTGTTTCAAGTTTAAACTACATGTGAAGTGGAATAAAAAGACTTTACATTTCAATGCCAAATTTGGATATATAATGACTTATTCACAATGAAATAAAGCTAAATGTCTAAATTTGTAACATAAAATTATGACGAAAAGAAATCTTATTTTTACATGCTTATTGTTACCAAAAAGATGGTATTAAATTTGAGAAAAGTAACTAAAACCCACATTTTAAACTGCCTTGTATATCTTTTCCTATTTCCCTACTTCATCACTCCACTACCTTTTTTCCTACTCCAATAGCTTCAGCCAGAAAAGAAAAGGAGTCAGAAGAACTTTATTTCACATCTTGCATTAGTTAACCTAAAAGAAACCAGTCTTCTCAGGTATAAATCTGACAAGATGAAAGTCTCAGAGATGAATTAACTGCAGCTACACTACTTCACAGTTTTGTATAAGAAATATAAATATATTCTTCTAAGAAAGATAGTAACAATAAAGTAAGAGCGGGATAAGAAGCTTGAGAATACTATCGTATTACTGAAGGCCAAATGCCTGACAGCTCTTTGTATATTTGCATACGATAACATTTCTGAAACTGTCCATCTCAGACATTTTCAACATAAATACAAAAAAAGGGTGACTTTTAAATTATAATTACAAAGTTATAAAGCAAAAACTTGACCAAGTCACTTTATAAGGTAGTGCTGACTTCATTCATGCACAGGAAAAATAACTTTCTTGAAAAGACACGAGACCTCCCTAAACATAATATCCTCAGTATATTGTTATATATTTAATATATTTATCTGTAGTTTGGTAAAATAGTGGACTAATAGATAATTTATATAGACCTGATTTTTTTTTGTTATTTAAGAAACCACAAAAGTATTATGGAAAGAAAGACTCAGAGAAAGTCGGATTAGAGAATGGGCTCTAAAGTCAGATCTGGTTCAAACCTTGGCTTGCCAACTTACTAGTTGAGTCAACTTAGGCAAATTAATACAAAGTACATTTTTTCCCAATTGTAAAATGAAGATGATAATACCACTTCCCATACTTCTCTTAGGATTGTCAGATAACATATGAGTGCAATGGCTTTAGTGTAATGCCTGGCATATAAATGTTAGTGACTACTATTAGTGTCTTCCAGGTAAAAGTCTGGACCAGTCAATTTTAATAAAAAGAAAAGACTCAATTACGATCTTGTTCAAACTTGTTTCCTAATTTTCTTAATAAATTTTTCTTCATTGGTATAAAGGTAAAGACTATATGGTAACTAGGATTCTGACAGTGCAGTAAAAATAAAAACCAACATATTCATCTAGAGATTATTAAAAGTGATTGTTTTCTTAAATTACTAGTAAGGTTTTTCTAATAAGTGAAATAAAATATTTTATAAATACGGCATACGTACCACAGATACATTTAGGGATCCCATACTAGTCACAGAGCCAAAAGAACACGTCGCCGCCTGTTTACAAGGCGCGAGCTCCTGGATGATATTGTGACCTGTGGCTACTTTAATGTCCGTAAGAGCTTTGGCCCAGGCTGAAGTGCTCACCAGCCACAAGAAAGTGGCCACGAGAGTAACAACGAAGTCCTAGAGCAAAAGAAAGTATGAGTTAATAACGAACAGTTGAATGACTTTGGGTGCTGAGCACACAATGTGACAGATAGATGATGTATTATAGAAATGTAAACTTGACACCTATGTAATTTTGCTAACCATTGTCACCCCAATAAATTTAATTAAAAAAATATCATTGGCACCAAATAATAATAATAATAATAAACAGTTAATTTAAAAATACTAATTTTAAATCCATGATGAAGGAATTGAGATCACACTGGACCCTATAGTACTAAGAAAGAGCCTTCATGGTATACTTTATTAAAAAAGCCAGGGTCAACACAGTAAACTTGCTGTTGAGTATTACTAGCTCAGTGATAATAAATAGCTATAATACTAAACAAGTCACAGTCATTTCTTTAGGAGTCAAAGATATTTACAATAGAAATCAAGGATTTACATGGCCCTTTCCACAATCACACCTAAGCCATCCACTCCTGGGATTATACCTTACATGCTGCTATCACGGATAACTGTATCCCTCCACAATCTCTATTTCAATCATCCCACTCCCCAATATCACTTCTCTTTCCAGCTCCCTCCCTCTGGCACCCCAACCTCAAAAATCTGACCGTACCACTTTTTTTTTACTGTCTCTCAACCTCACACTCTCATTTCCCTCAATTTATATTCTAAGGTTCTTCATTATAATCCCTCACATATACTCTCAACTCCCTTACCCTTTTACTTCTTCATATTGTTCTGGCAAACTCTAACTTTAATTAAATCTAGTTCTCTGTAATACGGATAATGAAATGGTGAAAAGCATACATCCAGCAAGACTTGTCTTTTTAAATTCATGATGAAAGAATTTTAAGAATGCTCATTATAAGAACAAAAGAAATCTCTCTGATATCTTATCACTAATTTTCTACTAAAGTCTTTTCTACTTATTACATGTTCAAGAATAGAACTGTTTTTTATTATTTTAGATAGTTTCTTATTGAACTAGTAAGATGAAGAAAGGAAAAAAAAATATTCTCCTTAATCTATTCTACTGGGAAACTAAAATTCTGTCAACTAGTATTGTTACAAAGATCTAAAGAACACATTTTTAAGGTATGCATTTGTATAATATAAAGTGTAAGTCCCACCTTGCTTGGTCCTCCTTTAAATTAATGACCAACGTGGGAAAAGTGTAAAATTTGTATCTTTTAATGTTATGTATTGAGTATCTGGGTATAATCAAGGTTATGAGTTTGTACACAACTGCAGAAAAACTCTGTCCAAGCTCAGAAATGGTTCTGGAGCTTACCACTGAAGTGTTTTGTTTTTAAAATAAATTTAATTGGTTTTTAATTACTTTTGCCAATGAGCTTTTCTTTTAGTTCTTTATTTAGGATAAACACCAGTGACCACTTATGAGATATAGAAACTGTGCTATATATAGCTTGTCTACCTATTTGAATAAATATCTTGAATAAATATCTTGTGATTTCAGAACCAAAAAACATGATTAATTCTATTCTATAACATGGAGGTATTTGCATTTTGCACTTGAGCTCTCCACTGTTACTGGTCCTCTTAAAAAAAAAAAAAAAAGTAAATCAAAGAGAAAAGGACAGAAACAAGTTTAAATTTTTGCACTGAGGGAGTACTCTCCTTTTTGCTCTTGTACTCCGCTATACTTTTTTGCTGCAGTAGACACTTCCTGAACACTTGCTAGAAATACAATGCTTTTTGGAGAGCTGATAAATAGTATGAAGTTATCACATGTTAAACAAGTTTTCTCTGGGCTAAAATTCACAGCTTTGACCAATGTATGTCAAATCCTTTTAATTTTCAGGTTTCTTCCTTCCAAATTCTTAAAGAACATCCTGCTTTTTTTTGATTATTCTCTTTAAATCTACTTTGCTTAAGAAATGACATTCTTGTATTTCAAATGCAGGTTCTTTTCCGAAAATGAGGTACAGGGTAGCCTTAGGGAGAGGGGGAAACATGGACCTCTGAAGACAGCCTTTGTCCTACTCGGGACGCTAGGTAACTGTACCGCGCACACCCGGAGTTCTGCACTGTGCAACCTGCAGTGGCCTATGGCAGCTCTGCTCCTACCAATAATCAAAATATGATCTATAACAGAGTTTTAAGATATGGTACTTCTGATTATCCACATGACCTAGGACCCTTAAGCTCCTGCTAGTTACCACAAAAAAGTGGTACATTTACTTACAAAAGAACTAAAGTCGATTTAAAATATCAAAATCGCAATGTTCCTAGAAATACCTTACCAGACAACTGAGAACACTGCAAAAATAAAAGCATGTCCTCACTAACAAATAGTACGCTAAACAATCTCTGTATCATATTTGGCTATACTTAAAAATTTGGGTATCTCAAGAAAACTTTTTATATTTTATATTTATATGGCTAAAGGCAGAATTCACAATTTAATTTAGAAGCGGGACTTTCACAGAAAAGTGTCCATTATATATTACAGCAATAAAAAAAACCACTTAAACTAATTCTGGATTTTCTCTCTGAATGACCACTAATTGATCACTCTTGAGGTGGAAAATCACTTTTGACTATATCAAATAATAATGCAACTATATCAATTTTATAGTTTTATTAGACAAGAAAAACCCTCTACAAAAAAAAAAAAGATTTGACTGTTGCTTTTTTAAAAAAGTGTGGTAATTTTAAAGCTTACTAAATAAAATGAGAAATAAAAAGCTCACTAAACTTAACTTAAAAATTTGTTGATATAATGACAAAATGGTAAGAAATGTCTTCATTTAGAATTTATAAATTAACTTTAACAAAATATAGCATCTGATCATCACAGTTCCTTTCAAAATAAGGCTTGAAAAGTCTGCAGAAGTTATAGATTCCTAATGTCACTTCTGTTGATTAAGCATTGAAAATTAAATAATGTCTGTTTTTTTGAAAGGTACCTAACAACCAAGAAATATTTTACAAAAACGTCAGGATTAAAAATCTCTTCTCAGATATAAGAAACGAAATATGAAGACAAAAGACTGTTTTATTCCTTACTTACCATTTGCATTCTTATGATCCACGCAGCAAAATTAAAAATAAATAAATAAATAAAACCTGTTATCTTGCTAATTTTTTCACTTAAATAACCTTCCCTTTAAAGTAATTTCACAAATAATTAGCATATATCAGTATTTTCTCAAGATAATAAATGACCAGTATCCCAAAAACACCCCTGTTCTCCCTTCAAGTCAGTAAGACTACCGCTGACTCTGTCCTTTTGTGGTGGAGGGAGGTCCATCTTCAAACCAGGACTTATCTTTGGATCTGCTGCCAAGAATCCCAGGCAGATTCTACTAACTAAATATCAGAAATTATTTTTATTTTTAGCTCAGTAGACTGAAGCCAAAAGGTGTAAGAATTCAAATCCAAATCCTTTGTTGCCATCTCTAAGTTTCAAAAATAGCTCATGAATGGTACTATTGCTGAAATCTTTAATTGTTATAGAATTATCTGGGTCAGATTTTAAACTAAAAAAATAATGAAGACCAGGAGTTAGCAAACTTTTCCTGGAAAGGGCCAAATGTAAATATTTGTGATATTTGTCACAAATAACTCTGCCACTACAGCATGACAGCAGTCTTAGACAATACGTAAATGATTAGGTATGGTTGCCTTCCCAAAAAACTTTATTTAGAAAATCACAGAATGAATTAGATTTGGCCTATGGACTATAGTTTGCTGATTCCTGATATAGACTACTCAGCTCAGTAAGACAATGCAGAGGTATAAAGCGGGCCTTTGAGAAAAGAGGAAAAAGGTAAGAAGTAGAAACACAAGTTATGAGACTACTAGCATGATCAGTAATTCCTCAAATCAAAGGCAGTAATTAATTTCTACTTCAGTTCTCTGCTACTTGCAACCTACTACAGTCTATCACATATTTGAGTTTTTCCCAGGTTAAAATAGTTAGAAACAAACCTCTGCACTCACTAGAGTGCAGAAAAAGTGCTGCAAACAAGCTAAAAGAATTGGCTTAAACATGACAACAGGACAAGGCTCAACCTTATGGCAAACACAGGTCACGATATATTGAACTGGCTTATGCTAAGAATTTTTATTTCCAGTGTATGAAAATCTACGTTTAACTTCAAATATAATGTACACTTATACAAATTATTTTTTATAAAAAGAAAGTGATTACTTACAACCATGGTAAGTTTGCGACTATCCCGATACAGGTTTGTGTAACCAACATAGAGCAGAAGAGCAGCAATGCAGTACAGGAAGACAAAGACTGCAAACGTGACGAAGAATTGCGCAGAAGAAGAGTAATCTCCAATAAGGACTTGCGTTTTCCAGTCTATACCACACACATTTACATCTGGTAATGCCTTAAACGATGCTTGATTCAACCTATTAAAAAAAAAAAGGCTCAAATAAATTTATGAATTACCTGGACTCTCTCAAAAGAGACATACAGTCAGAATACTTAAATGACATTTCAAAAAATACTCCCCAAATGTATTAAAAACGTTTTCCTTTTGGGGAAAAAAAATGGGAAATTCAAATTATTTGAGTAAATTTAAAATTTCCTAAGATATATACATAAATTATACCTGGTAACTGATTTGTGATAGATTGAATATAGACTGAATTAAACACTTTCAAGACCAGATACTATCTTCCTGCAATAAAAATTTAGCAAATTAAGAGGGCCGATACAAAACAGTTTACAATTTGAGACCTGATAATCCATTCTAGGAGACAGTCTGTGACTAGCACCACAAAAGCAATTATAATGATTCACATTTTAACCCTGGATTAATTAGCTACTAACTTCACATTGTCTTTAATTTTCCCTATCCATAAATCACACGAGCATTTATCACTACGATGCAGTAACAGTTTCTTGTACTGGAACTTTATAGAGGGGGTGGGAGATGGGAGCAATGATACCAAGCACTACCTATCTGACATAGCTTTAATGTGTAAGATTTTACTTAATCATAAAAACAACCTTAAAAGGTAGTATTTCCAATTTACTGAACAGAAAAATTGAGTCCTAGAGAGCTCAAGGAAGTAGTAAGTGGAAGATTCATACCCTGGCTTAATTAAACACAGGACACATTCAATAAACTGTTCAATAAATACTAAAGTCAAACAGAAAAACTGACAAACAAAATATTCATTTTAGTTTGAATATTTTGTTTGAGAGTAAAAAAAATAAAGTTTTATGCTAGTGAAAGAAGCACAGGAACTCTTCATATAAATACATGTCCTAAAACTATATAAATAATACTACTATTTAGTAATGGCAAACACATGAGAAATTTAGATTTTTCATAAGTTGCATTTGCTCCCACATCATGGCTTCTCACACTGCGGTGATGGAGCAGCCTCTGTATTGTTTTCAAAATTTCTAACGCACTGTGGGATGACAGAATAAAGATGTCAAATAAAAGTTTCTAAATGCTTACTCTCATTTTCTATCCTATTTCATCACAGATCAGGAAAACAGTTTGTAGACAGACACTGGTCTATGTACGACAGTCTGAGGAGCAGTGATCACCATTTACAAATGAGGATGCAATTTAAAATTTTCTACCCCCCAAGATTAATAAATTCCTGGAAATCTTAATGGCTCATTATGAAAGTAAAAAGAGTTGTTAAACCATAAAAACAAGTAACTCACCTGAACGGATAACCAAAAGAAGCTGTAATCGTTTTATTTTCAGGACCTTCTTTAGGACAACCCACTAGAATTTCTGTTTTGCCCTTAAAACCTCCACAGGTGGCAAAAGCAAAGATAGAAGCAATCTACACAAAGTGAAACCAAAAAAAGGGAAGAAGTATTACTATACCCAAAACATGGGTTCTTAAAACCTTAAATATTGGTTATTAAAAACTGGCTCACTAACTATAGAAATACATGTTATAGAAAATATACATTCTTGACCAATGATGTGAATGGAATGCATCTGAATAAAAATTATGATCAATCACTGTTTGAACCACTGAGGTCCATTGCAAAAAAAAAAAAAATAGACACATATATATAAATTCTTAATTACAAATTAAACATAGATGGTGAAAAACATTTAAAAGCTTACTTGCAACTCTCAACAAATGTGGTTTTATTTTCCCTTGAATATAGAAATTGGTATACCAGCCAATATGAAAATTCTTTGCTCACAGTACCTACTAAACATTAGCATGAAACTCAAAGGAAGTCTTATTTATTACTATTAAAATCAAAAGGGGTGAATTGGAGGAATATTTATTTAAAACACAAGAGTAACTGTAAAGCCAAAAGATGCTATTTCATGAGCTTAGCAAAGGCCTCATTGAGGGTACTCCAGGTCTCAAAAAGTAGTTGGAAATTTGTTTTTCTGATCAGGTAATATGTTTAAGAAAATGTGATGATGCTCTCAAATGCTATCCATAACAGGAAAAAACTGGAAACATCCTAAATGTTGCCAGGGAACCAAATAAACTATAATTCATTCATACAACGAAGCATTATGCAGTCATTACAATGTTAGGGACTATCCAATGATATAGAAAAAAGTTCATTAAATATAAAGTTTGTTTAAACAATCCATTGTGTATGTGTCTACATCTATGCATTCACACATAACAAAAACTAGAAATGTTATGCATCAACATTTTAACAGTGGTCACCTGTGAACAGAAGACAAAAGATAATTCCTTTTTCTATTTATATATTATACATTTTCTACAAAAACAAAACAAAACAAAACAAACAACAACCCAGATATGGTGTAGTGACCAAGAGATCAATCCTTCAGCAAATGCTGATGGCTCTATTTAAAAATGTATTTGGATCAAATATATGGTGATGGAAGGAGAACTGACTCTGGAGGGTGAACACACAATGGAATTTATAGATGATGTAATACAGAATTGTTCACCTGAAATCTATGTAACTTTACTAACAATTGTCACCCCAATAAATTAAAAATGTATTTGGAATTGTGATCACTTCTCACCACCACCATCACAACATCCTGACCTAAACCACCATTAACCTCTTGCCTGAATTATACATTAACCAAAGAAACCAAAGTTCATACCATGGTCTTCAAGATCCCTTCCTCCCTTTATTTCTGACCTCATGTTGCTACTTTTTCCTTGCCAAATCTCTTTACACAAAATGGTCTCCTTGGTATTCCTTAAAGACACTGGATAAACTCCTCTTTCAGAGCCTTTGCAATGGCTATTCCCTCTGCCTGGAATAAAGTAGTCTACCCTTATCCATGGTTTCAGTTACCCATGGTCAACCATGGTCTGGAAATATTAAATGGAAAATTCCAGAAATATTAAATGAAAAATTCCAGAAATAAGCAATTCATAAATTTTAAATTGCGTGGCATCTGAGTAGTGTGATGAAATCTCGAGTCGTCTCATTCCACCTGGGATGTGAGTCCTCACCTCTCTGTTCAGGGTATCTTCACTGTATCCACTACCCACTGTATCAGTCACTTAATAGCCTTCTTGGTTATCAGATCGACTGTCATGGAATCACAGGGACGGTGTTCAAGTCACCCTTATTTTACTTAATAATGAAGAGTGATGCTGCTGGGCAATTTGGATATGCCAAAGAGAAGCCTTCAAGTGCTTGTTCCACAGTCAGAAGGTCAATAGTAGCCTAAGGCTCCATTACACACCCAAGTCACTCGCCTCACTTCATCTCATCACACAGGCACTGCATCATCTCACATCACCACAAGAACGGTGAGCACAGTACAACAGATTTCGAGAGAGACCATATTCACATCTTTTATTATAGTATACTGTCATAATTGTTTATTAGTTATTGTTGTTAATCTCTTACTATGCCTAATTTATAAATTAAACCTTATCATAGGTATATACATATAAGGAAAAACAGCATTTGTAAGGTTCAATACTGTCTGTGCTTTCAGGCATCTACTGTGGGTCCTGGATTGTATCCCTGTGAATTGTATCCCTGTGAACGGTTGAAACTACTGCACTGGTTCACTTCCGACTTCACAGCTCCCTGTTACAACATGGCCTGACCACAGAGGCCTTTCCTTAACCACAGCACATTGAGTAACAGTGTCCCCAAACCCACACTACCTATATTCCCTTTATCCTGCTCTATTTTTCCTCCATTGTAACTACCATTGTCTGACAGTATTATTTGTCTTGTTTTTCCCTAGAATGTAAACTCAAAGAGGTCAGGGACTTTGTTTTGCTCAAGGTCACGCATATCCAGCAAATAGATAACATTCAATGCAGGTCTGATATCAAAGCCTATACTGCTGAACAGTGTTATAATGCTGTCCATGGACTAACCCAGGGCCTTGAATCCAGCCATAACCAGGATCATAACTATCAAGGGATATTTTGTCCATGAAGAAGAGATACATGAAACACAATCTGGTTACAGATATGAAGAGTCTGAGATAATGTCCAGCACATAGTTTGGAGTCTTCAGTTAAGAGTTAATAGGTTAAGATAGAAGAATGGATACTCTCTCAGCATGAATGTGTAAGGATACGCAGAAGGATAAACAGAAGACCAGGAAATAAATCTTGGGTGTGTACCCACATTTAAGATTAGAAAAAAGCAGAATATACAAATTAAGCCAATGGAACAGAAGAGTTCAGAAACAGATTTGTGTGTATAGACAAATTGTATCTCAGAGTTAGCACTGCAGATAGCCAAGGAAAGGCATGTGGTGGTTTTAAAGACATGTCTACAAATTCTTTGATACTCCTCCCCTCAAGAGGTGGAGATTAGTTTTCCACCCATTAAGTGTAGACAAGACATAGTGACTACTTCTATTGAATAGAACACGGTTGAAGAAATGGAATGTTGTTTCTGAGAGTAGGTAATAAAGAGATTACAACTTCAGTCTTCCTTTCTCACTCTCTTGAGCCATTGGCTCTGGGGGAAGCCAGCTGCCATGTTGGGAGGATAACTCAGGCAACTTATAGAGAGACTCACGTGGTGAGGAGCCCAGTACTATTAGAAAGCATGTGAGTGACCTTGGAAGCTTAAGGTCTGAGGCTTGCCAACAGCCATGTGAGCAAGCTGGAGGGCGTGGGATGACTGCAGCCTCATGGGAGACCCTCAGCTAGAACCACTCAGCTAAGCTGCAGCCAGAAACTGAGATAATAAATGTCTATTATTTTACAGGCTAAGCGTGGGGCAATTTGTTACGTAATAATAGATAATACAAGAAAGAACTGTTCAATAAATGGTTCAGATGAACTAAATATTTAAATGTAAAAAAGTGAATCTTTAAAAATTTATTTAAAGACAATATAAAAGAAAATCAGTGACCATAGAGAAGGGAAGAATCTCTAAGATTTTTTTAAAAAACCACAAACCATAAGAAATTGTTAATTAGGTGAAAGTATTTGCAATAATGTCACAAAGGATTAGTGTCTGCTATTAGGTTGGTGCAAAACTAATTAGTTTAAAAGGTAAAAACAATTGCAAGAACCGCAATTACTTTTGCACCAACCTAATAGTATATAATCTAAGAGAAACTCTTGCTCATGTGTCCTGCAGGACAGACACAACCATGTTCATTGTGACATTGTTTACAGTATCAAAATATGGGGAGGGAGGAAGCAATAGGAAAATGGACAAAATATAGTGGTATATATTCACAAAGGGAAGTTATATAGCAATAAAGATATATGAACTACAGCTACTCATGTCAACATGGATTAATCACAGAAACCTAATGCTAAGTGAAAAGAAGTTACCTAAGATTACATTGAGTATGATGTAGTCTTTTCAAAGATCTGTTTACTTGTCTATATCACTCCTGCCACTACTTTTGTTCAGACCCTCACCATTCTTCACTGTGACTAATCCAACAATCTTCCTCCCATTTCTAATTTCATTCCCATCACCATTCATCTTCTATACTGTGGGTTCTAAAGTTGCAGTGTCCAGTGAGGTAGTCACAAGTAACATGGCTATTGAGTACTTTAAAAATGGATAGTCTGAATTGAGGTGGCTGTAAGTGTAAAACATGCAATGGATTACAAAAACTGCATGAAAAAAATGTAAAATATCTCATCAATAATTGTTTATATTGATTACTTGTTGAAGCAATATTTTGGATGTGTTGGATTAAGTAAAATATATTATTAAAATGAATCTCACCTGTTTCTTTTCACCTTTTCAGTGTGGCTAGTAGAACACTTAAAATTACTATGTTGCTTGCATTTGCAGTTTGTATTGTGTATCTATTGGACAGAGCTACTTTAGTGATGTCACACTGATCTGAAATAAAAATTTGGTTATATCACCCCCATTTAAAGACATTTCCTCAATGGCTTCCTTAGGTCTGGCTTTCCAGACTTAAATTTAAGAAAAAAACCCTAAACTTCTTAATTTGGCACAGAGGTATGGTCGAGGTAGCTTCAACTTTGTCTTTCTAGATTTATGTGCACTATACTCCCTACCATGTACTGTGCGACTGTTCCACCCTGTACTACCTACAGTTCCTGAAACACACCATGTATTTATGTCTTGGATGTATAGTTTCTTCTGCCAGGAATTGCTCACCTCCCACCCCCATTTTCTAACAAGCTCATCCATTAAGACCCTACCCATTCCTTGTGGTAGAACTATTCTGTCTCCTGGGCTGCCACAGACTTGGGCCATTAATTCTATCATAGGCATTTCCCTTGTGTATCTTGCTTTGTTTAAAACAAAAAAACAAAAAACTCCAAAACAAAAATAAAATCTAGGGCCAGCCGGTGGCTCACGTGGTTAGAGCTCCATGCTTCTAACTCCGAAGGCTGCCGGTTCGATTCCCACACGAGCCAGTAGGCTCTCAACCACAAGGTTGCCAGTTCAACTCCTCGAGTCCCGCAAGGGATGGTGGGCTCTCTCCTCTGCAACTAAGATTGAACACAGCACCTTCAGCTGAGCTGCCGTTGAGCTCCCAGATGGCTCAGTTGGTTGGAGCACGTCCTCTCAACCACAAGGTTGCCGGTTCGACTCCCACAAGGGATGGTGGGCTGTGCCCCCTTCAACTAACAACGGTAACTGGACCTGGAGCTGAGCTGCGCCCTCCACAACTAAGACTGAAAGGACAACAATTTGACTTGGAAAAAAGGCCTGCAAGTACACACTGTTCCCCAATAAAGTCCTGTTCCGCTTCCCCAATAAAAAATCTTTAAAAAAAATAAAAAAATAAAACCTAGTTTCCCACTTAATATAAAAATTAGTAAATAAATGGCATCCTGTACTTTAGCTTATTGCTTTTTGAGCACTATGCCTTTGTCTTTGCACTTGGTCTTACACAGGATTTTTAGTGCCTAATTATCAGGCCTGGCACATACCAAATTTGCACTAAGTAACTATTTAATAAAAGAAAAAAGTCAATTTCCAATAATCTACAAATAAAGCCATATTTTAACTTTTACATAACCATCATTTAAAAGCTGCCTTTTTGTTACGAGGATAAATAAATGTCATGTTTGTGATTCTGGTCTTTACTTATGAAAAAAAGGACAAGGACACACTTTTACTAAATGGAGTACAAAACAGTCTGAAGGTAAATTATCCAATCATCTCACCTCTCCCATTCTACTACTATTTTGATTTAGATTAGTAGTTATATACTGGTAGCCCATGGGTGAAACCTGGCCTGCAGATATATTTGTGCGGCCTTCCCAGTATTCATAAAAAATGTGAATTTGTTATCAGTATTTTGTTACCATCATACTGTACATAAAAATGTGGATTTCCCGCTTTTCCTGAGTGGGTGTGCGGAAACTGAAGATTTGGCAACATCGGGCCCACATTCTCATAAAGCAACAATCACATGGAATTGAGTGACATCACCCTTAAGTTAGGGCATATGCTTTCCAGATTGTCACCACTCTCTAGTGTCTCAACAATCGTCAGGATGTGTGTTAGGGTTTACAAGTTAACAATGAACTTATAATATTGTTTTTCTTCTGAACAGCTTGTTTCAGTCATTTACTTTATGAGAGTGGTTCCTATGAGCACGTCAGTGTGTACTCCTCATCTAAAATGAGGAGTACTGGAATGCTAATTTATGTTTCTTGTCATTTGTGAAATTCATTTTCCATCCCTCTCTACCCCATAAAGAATGACTGAAACTGCTGACATGAAATTCTTGTCTATAGAGTAACAGTAAGAATCCAGGGACAGAATGACAACAAGCTTCTCTTCAGATCAGAAAGGCTCCATATTCATTATGACAGCCTCAAGTTACCAGACAGACAGTTTCACTTATCTCCTTGTCTACCAGGCCCATACCAGAGACACGACAGATCCCTCACTAATTAAGAGATCTGTAACTCTGGGTTCTTCAGACCACTACTCTCCAAAACAGACTGCAGAACTCAGTTAACTGGTGTACAAGAAGAAAATATTGGCCCAGCCTGGTGGCTCAGGTGGTTAGAGCTCCATGCTCCTAACTCCGAAGGCTGCCGGTTCGATTCCCACATGGGCCAGTGGGCTCTCAACCCCAAGGCTGCCAGTTCAATTCCTGGAGTCCCGCAAGGGATGGTGGGCTGCGCCCCCTGCAACTAGCAACGGCAACTGGACCTGGAGCTGAGCTGCGCCCTCCACAACTAAGATTGAAAGGACAACAACTTGAAGCGGAACGGCACCCTCCACAACTAAGATTGAAAGGACAACTTGACTTGGAAAAAAGTCCTGGAAGTACACACTGTTCCCCAATAAAGTCCTGTTCCCCTTCCCCAATAAATAAATAAATAAGATCAGTAACCCCCCCCCCAAAAAAAGAAGAAAATATTTGCCCTTCTATTTATATCTACTTTTAGACCTACACAAAGAATCAAAGCTTTACTGAAATGAATACACCACTGAAACCAATGCTGGACGTGCATGTCAGAGAATCACGTGTCAGCATGCGGGTGTCCTGAAGGTTAAGGGGAGTCCCACCACATGGAAGCACAATGACACCTTCACCTCTTCTTTCACTTGTAGTGTTCAGGTGCTACAGCGAAAATGCGCCTGGCCAAGTGACTTTATGGAATAAATTACCTACTTTTAAATAAAATTTCACAAAATAGACCAGTGGCTTAAAAACGTCTTCACAGAAAACTAGACCAATAACACAAAAACTCACAGCCAAAACAGAAGTATTAATACCCTTATGAGCTATATTCATCAGCCACATTACAAGGCAAAAAGACTATTCAGATCACACAAAGGGGGAGGGGAATTAGGTATTATAAGAAGAGTATCTGAAGTAAAATTTAAAAATATGAATGAAATTTACCCTCAATGTATAATATGCCCTAAGATACTGACATAGTAAAATATGTATCTAAGTTATGTAGATGCGTATTGGAGCTCTGTGCATAAAATTTTATACTGCTAGGGATTCATGATTGTTAAAAAGGTTTGACGCCCTCTAGTATTTTCAATAAGTTATTTATCCTACAGCCAGTGTCCCAGGCTTCACTCCTATTCCTAGAGCCTGCTCAGCTCAGAGGGTTCTATTGGGGAACACTGGTACTCATCTAATTTATGGGTGTCTCTTAACATGTCTCCAGTTGCAAGATCCTCACTGCTATTTAGTTTCATTATTAATCTGACATCATCTATTTAAATTTCTTTCTGTCCAAGGTTTAGCTTAGGAAAATGATATTATAGGATAGTTTAGGAAAATGAAATATATAATTAAAATCTTCAGAAACAAAGTATACTGTGCATGTTTATGTGCAAATCCAAATGTACGCTTTTACTAAATCAAGTCATCATTTAGTATTTAACATGAACTATCACATCATGTTTGCCTTTATAATTAATAAGATTAGAGCCTAGAGCCAAGATATTTATTTTTGAGTCAAAGTCTGAAGCATTTAGTAAACACATTTATTTTTAAAAACATTTTGTTATTGATGCTAACATTTCAGTTAATTTCCACTGAGCAGTGAAGTCAGTTACCAGGGCTTCAGTTTCCCCCTTCTACCATCTCCCATGTATAGCTTAAATCTCCCTCTGCTAAAATACAATCACAAAGTTCTAAATAGTACAGTTCCTGCTAGTACAGTTCCACAATCCTTAAGAATTTGGATCAGGCAAGTAAACTTGAATTCCTGCTGAAATAAACAGCTAGAAGTTTTCTGCTAACTCTTAATAATTGTATCTTGAAAACACCTATGTCACCTTTATTAAATTATTAACCTGAGTATGGTACTAGAAATCTCCAAGGAACCTATCCTTATTTTAAAATCATTTCAGACTACTCTATTATTTTTATGTCTTTTGGAGTGAATCAATATCCTTATTGTTGAGCTGGCTGGCTGTCTTAAAGTAAGTCTGTCATTTGTTGCCAGTCATATAATTTGAGCTTTTAAGTGAAAATTTTCTTCATGTGTTTTAGGATATATGATGTAGGCTCAACTTGAAAATTTGTTTTTCCCCCCTTTCCTATCCCTGTCAAGTAGTTTTATAGTCATTTCCTTGTCTGCTAGTTTTATGGCTGTTTCTACCTGGCCTTCTGAGTCACCTAGCCCACAAACACATCTTAGGATGGGACCCCCAAATTACCAACATATGAAAATAATATTTATCAGAAATCCAGACCTTAAGTGGGCAGGTAGATTGATTCAGGTCTTGGTTCAGAGGCTGTATCTCTTTCTACTTCTTTCAATACTCAACTCTATGTAAGTCATAAATCCAGACAACAGGTTAAAATCTTTTTCCAGATTTCCCAGAGCTGGGAACCATCCTTCTCCCACCCATATTTTCTGTCCCATTCCTGGTCCCCAATGACGTCACCCTATACGACAACAACAATTTTCAACGTGTGGTCTGTGGACCCTGGGAGTACCCAAGACTTTCAGGGAGTCTATGAGGTCAAAAATATTTTCATGATTTTTTTTTAACTTTTTGTTTTTTAATTTTATTGGGGAATACTGGGGAACAGTGTGTTTCTCCAGGGCCCATCAGCTCCAAGTTGTCCTTCAATCTAGTTGTGGAGGGTGCAGCTCAGCTCCAAGTCCCGTTGCTGTTTTCAATCTTTAGTTGCAGGGGGCGCAGCCCACCATCCTATGTGGGAATTGAACAGGCAACCTTGTTGAGAGCTTGCCCTCTAACCAACTGAGCCATCCGGCCGCCATCATAATATTATTAACACATTATTTGCCTTTTACACTGTGTTGACATTTGCACTGATTTGAGCAAAAGCATTGGTGGGCTAAACTGCTGGGCTTTAGTAAGAATCAGCAATAACACCCAACTGTCACGCACTTCCAGTTAAAAACTAAAACCAGTTTCACTTAAGAATGCCTTTGATGAAACAGTAAAAATTATTATTTTATTAAATCCTGACACCTGAGTCTTCTTAATATTCTGTGATGAAATAGGATGTACAAATAAAAACTTTCACTGCATACCAAAATACAGTGGTTGTCTCCAGGGAAAGCATTTAAACAATTGAATTATACGCTGAACTAGTTACTTTTTTTCTGGAACACCAATTTTACTTGTATGAATAAGTCACAAAATACAGTTATTTAGACTTGGATATTTGACAGACACTTTTCTCAAAAACAAATGAAGTGAGCCTTTCACATAAGGAAAACTGGCAGGATTTGTTGCCACTGATGTAATTCAAGCTTTCAAATGATTTATTATTTTAAAATAAATGTTTTTACAATGTATAGCTTAAATTTTCCAATATGGTAAATATCGATATACAATCCACATAAACAAAAGCTCCTTGAAGTCCTCAATATTTAAGAGCATCAAGGAGTTCTGAGACCAAAGTGTTAGAACCATTGTATGAGAGCATCGCTCTGTTATCTTTGATGTTTTCCCTTTCATATTTTATCAGAGATTGCTATTTGTATGTGTGTGTGTATCTGTATGTGTTTGTGTGTTCTGAAAGCACTCACAACACATATATTTTGTCTATGAAAATTATATCTGATCCACCCCATGAAAGTGAGAGGACTCCAGGTAGAAAAAAACAAAGCAAAGGCATAGAGGTGTTGTCTATAAGCCTATTAACAAGCGTTAAGTGTATAGAAGAGTCCTGGCAGGCACCAAATGCTACTTGAAATCCTTTTCCTCTTTCCTAATAGGGGGAAAAAATGAACACAAATGGCAGGGTTTCCTAAAAAGTAGTCTGTGTTACAGGCTGACAGCCTAAAAATGTAAAAACTAAGCAAATGGATGAGACAAACATCAGTCTACATATGCTCCATCACCCACACTCCGTAGTACAATTTTTATTATCTGTGGTGTTCCTCTGTGCTATACTGTAAACCACAAAATTAGGATAAAACATGGTCCCTGTTTGCAGAAATCTTGAAATCTACTTGGGATGACTAAACTTTAAGTATTTTACGTAAACTAATATATTTCTGAAAGTTTGTGGTTTAAAGAAATTGATATATGTAATGCTCAAAGGCTTACAGGTTTTCTTAATTTTTTAACACTAATTTTCCTGAATAATAATTTACTCCAAAGTAATGTTTTTAAAATCAGAAAAAAACTTCAAACTTGATAAATGAATCAAGACCCTAACTGTTTTTAACTGAAGATCTTATAAACATGCCATCTAACAAACAAGAAAGAAATTACTTCAGATACCTTGCTTTGTTTTTTAAGCTTGAAATTTTTGGTGATCTTTCCAACGACTTATTAAAAGACCAATTAGAAACATAAAAGTAAATTATCAAAACGACTAAGAACAGACAGTTAAGAGTCCTTGATGTAGTAACAATCATAGGATATTGGGTAAATTACTTAAATTTCTCTAAATTGCAGTATCATTGAGATGATAACCCTCACAGGTTTTAAAGAGGATTAAATGAAAAAAATACAGGTAAAGACCTAGCACATATAATGTATTTAATAAATATCTCTTATTAACAAATAAACGTGACCAGCAGACAAAATTATTCAGACATGATTAATAATTCTAAAATTCAGCTTAATTAGTCTGTAATTCCTTATGTACTCCCCAAACAGTGTCTCTTCCATAATTTTGTGTGTGGAATCAGAAAAGCATTATTACTCAGATTCAGTGTCTACTCAATGCAAGATAGCAACATGAAAGCCCAAAACACAGTGTTCAATATTAAAAGGCAATAAAATCATTTTAATGAAAAATTGTGATCTAAATAGTAGCGATAACTGACTATAGAGAACCAAATTAAAATTTACCAGAGAAATATTAAATACTTTAAAAAGCTGCTTTGGTAAAATTAATCCTTGACTTTTACTTCCGTGTTCAACTCCTACACGTGGGTCATCTACTCTTATGTAAATTTTATATTGTCACCTTGATAGGTGACACCTTGATGAGGCTGCTAAAGGCAGGAAAACATGCAGACAAATGAGAAGCATACAATATATCATTTCTAAAGTTTAAACTATCTAACAGAGAATTTAGTAATCTTGAAGGACCAGGAGACATGTCAGTCATAGTGCTGAATTCTACCTGCCCTCTGGGTCTAGTCTTCTATGAACACAGGATTTCAGTCCTGAAGAACCAACTAAGAACTGTTCAAGTACATTATCAGTGACATATTTATATGCTAACTTAATCATTCCAACAGCACTGATATTCCCACATAAACGCAACAAAAATTCAACCTTTACTGAATTACATAAAGAGAACTAAAGCAATGCCACTGCTAGGCACTGTAACTAGGGACCAGGAATAGATTTTTAAAAATATTACACACACACTCAATATGGTGGCTGCAGTTTAGAAGCAACATAAAAATGCTTCTGCTTCAGCAACTGTATTTTTATTCTGTCAATAAATATTTACTGGGCATCTTGCCTTCATGTCTGTGAGGCATTCAGATTTGTAATCCATTGCAAGTTACATATTATCAGGTTATATCTCTTAGTCTAACATCATTGAGAGCCTTGCTAGAGATAAGCTGATTTGGGGAATTATTAGGTTTGTTTATAACCTTATTTATTGACTATTTCTAGAAGTAACCCTCCCAACACACCTCAATCAATGCCTTATGAAATTTGAACTAGTCATTCAAAACATTTTAAAATTCCTACAATGGGCCTTTCTCCCCTAAACCTTCTTTTATCACTCATCCCCTCTGCCTGTTTTTAACCTCTAACAATTCTATTCATAAGTCTCTTCTCTACAGCCCACAAATGGGTTACCACCAAAGTGCTCCCATTTTCAACCAAGTAATGGCTTACTCTCACTGTCTTCACTTTCTTACATCTGTTTAGCCTACCACCATCTGGTTTCTGATTTTACTGAAACTGCCCTTATTAAAACCACCAATAGCCTCTTAATTACCAAAACCAAAGTATGCATTTTAGTCCTTATTTTACTTACCCTCTCTTGCACCTGATACTGCTGAGTACTCTCTTCTTGAAATTCTAATAGCGACGCCAAGGTGTTTTTTCTCTCCATATTATAAACCACTCCTCTTTGCTGGCAGTTATCTGTTGAATCTACCCAACCCATATTTATCTTTTAAATTCTAGATCCATGTATCTAAATGCCTATATACCTCCACTTATATCATCTAAAGAGACAAACTCAATACATCCAAAACATTATTTACCCTCCACTAAAAATTTGCTTCTTCTCCTTAGTGATCTATCTTTGATAGAGCTGTCACTACCAACCCGTCAGAAATATAGCAGCCATGTTAGAGTCCTCCCTCTTCTTCAAATATATTCTAATTTCTAAACCTCTCTTCTCTATTACCACTGCAATTAATTCTAGGCCTTCATAATTTCTCAAGCAACAAGTCTCCCTTCCTTCAATTATGACCTAATCCATCCCCTACATGGTTGACAAAACACAGTATTTTAAAGGCAAATCTAATCATATCATTCACTTGTTAAAACCCTTGAATGAGTGAGTCCTCACCCTATGGTAGGAATTCTGGGTATAAATGGAAGCTCTCCAATAAATTACCCAAAATTCTGTACCCAGCACATAAGCATTTTCCTAAGGAAAGGGCCCAGAGGGTTTAAAACCATAAAAACCACTGGCCCATAGAATAAACTCCGAACTACAGAGGGTGCCAACAAAATGTATATACATTTTAAGAAAGGTAGAAACTGTATTAAAATTTAATACTCAATATATACCGGTAACTATACATTTTTTTGGCCAAATTCTACAAGTTCTCAAATAGGGCTATGCTGCTTCAACTTTTCACACCACTGAACATATGATTCCCTTTGCCTGGCAAGCCACTCCCAAGTCAACAAATACTCATCTTTCAAGTGTTCTTTCATCTATGAAATCCTCCCTAGTTCCTCTAAGCAATTGAGTTCTCCTTCCTTTCCCCTACTACACTTTGCCTCTACCTTCATTATAGTATTCATCATATGCATTTTCATATTTGTTTTCTATCTCTCTTAATAGTTCATGAGGAAAAGTCCATGTTGTATTCATGTTTGTATGCTAGTGCTTACTTAGCTCACCACCTGTATATAATACATACTCAAATACTAGTTGAATATTCATATCATTAACAATTAATCTTTTATCAAATGATTCTCCTGTGTAATAAGTTGTTCAAACAGTATTTTCTTAAAAAGATTATTCAAAATATATGGAAAGTACAATCACTAATAAATGTAGTTATTTCAAAATAGTAACAAAAAAGTGAAGTCTGTCTTTTAAAAAAAAGACAATTATCAACTGCCTCTTTGTTTAAGTGAAAATTTAAATTATAAATTTAATTATAATCCTAAATGAGATTAAATCTAGTAGGTATAAAATTTCTTAACTTTTACATTAAAGAAAATTTCTCTCCTGTAATTTTACATACTCAATAATTTTCTTTATGGTTAAATGCGTACCTAGGTTTACAGAACCCTTAGTATATATATTTATGTGTCTTTAAAGTAGTAATTTGTGTGAAATTAGTACGATTTCAGTTTTCAGAAAACAAGTGAAATTTTGAGCGAAAGGTAGGAAACTATGTAGGTAGGAGATCAGATTGAGTACCCATTAGAGAATTTGAGTTTGTGTTACTTTAAAAAACATCCTGGGTGGGTTATTTAAAACAGGAAATAGTAAGTTCTTACTCTTCACCGCTACATCACTAAAATATAAAGAGTACGGATGTAAATTTTGCTCGCTATAAAAACAACTGGCCTGCACACGCTGGACGGATGCCAGCTGCCTATTAATGAGACCTTGGAAATCAACACTAAAATATGTACTAGGCGATGAAGTCTGAAGGAAATCTGCAGTGCCTGGTGTGAATACACTAACTCCTCCAAGTGACTGATCATTGCCAAGGTCGAATTAATAAATCTCCTTTGATGTTAATGAGTGTTCCCAGGAAAGGACTGAAAGCTGACTGTAGGTTGTTGCTTGGAAATACCTAAAACAAAAGTGATGGCGATTCCTCGCATGTGTTTAAGTGGATCCGGCTGACCAGATCCCCCTCCCTCGCCACCATCCCCGCCCGCTACCCTGACCCACAGTTTATTTTTACCCACTTTTAGCTTGGAGCCAATCTTAAAAGCAAATTAAGAAGTGAATGCCCGTCAAATCACTTGGAAAAGGCACAACCAGCTTTCGAGGGAGCGGCCTCGAGTCGGCACAAGACAGAAAAGCTCGGGCGGGCCCTT
The DNA here is from genome assembly GCF_057876585.1 of Rhinolophus sinicus. NCBI lineage: Eukaryota > Metazoa > Chordata > Mammalia > Chiroptera > Rhinolophidae > Rhinolophus > Rhinolophus sinicus. The sequence goes on from NC_142504.1 coordinate 49,426,633, forward strand.
GCCACACCACGCGCCGGCCGGGGCGCGACTCGGGCCCTCCTGGTTTCGGTTAGACCGCAACAGGAAGTTTTCTCTTCACTTGCGGGGAGCAGTGAAGCCAAGGAGAAATCTGAACTCCCACCGGGGCACCGAGAGGTGAGCTTCGGTGTGGGAGGGCGGCTCCGCCTGCGATCCGGCAGCGGAGGGACTAGTGAGTCAATGCCGACCGCGGCGTCCTCGCCCAGCGCAGGCCCAGGCCGCGGCCTCTCGTGCCCTCCCTGCCCACCCCGTCCCGTCCCGCCCCGGGGAAAAGCGACAACCTCGGGGCCCGCGCGAGCCCGGCCGCGCCCCCGCTTCCGGGGCTCCCGGCTCCCTCGCCGAGGGCGCTGGCCCGGCCGGAGAACGAGCCGGCGCTGCGTCGCGGTTCCCGGCCTCGCCGGTGCGGGCTGCACTCACCCACTCGAGGACCTTGATGAAGCCGAGCGGCTCCTTGAGAGGGTTGAGGTTGAGCTGGAAGGAGGACATCCTCTGAGGGAAGGAGGGAGAGACAATCAGGACAGCAGGGCGAAGGAGGAGGGGGACCGACGAGACCGTGCAGCCCAGCGGCGTGGAAGGGCAGGAGGGGCGGGCTTCGGGAGGCGGGCCCCGGAGGCCGCGGGGCGGGGCGGTGGCGGTTGAGCCGCTTGCCCAAGCGTTGGGGCGGAGACGGAAAGGAGCGGCCACGGGAGGTGAGGGGTGAACAGGAGGTGTGAAGGGGAGGAGCCTCCCAAGGCCGCACCTGGCCGAGCCGGCTAATCCTCTGGCGAAACAAATATACATTGGACGCCATGCTTCGTGCACCGCTCCCCCTTCCCTGAAGTCCGGCCCTCGGCGCTCCGTCTCCTCCCACGCATGCGCGCGTCTACCTCCGCGTCTGCGCAGTGAAGATCGGTGTCCAGCGCAAACCTCACGCACGGGGTTTGTTTGGCTCCCACGGGGTGGGGCAACTATCCTATTCCACCGGGTTCCGTTCACAATTCTCAGTTTTTAGATAGATTTGTACAATATTGATACAGGTGAAGCCGCGTTTCAAGGCTGTTGGAGGCCTTTTATTAAAATGGTGGAGAGTTATTGCACAACAACGGATTTGGACGACCACGATACGATGTAGGTATTTCAGCGTGTTTCACCAGTCTTACGGAAATTAAAGTTATTGTCAGTTATCATTGGAGTCAGGGCTGAAGGGTGTAGGAGAAAGGTTATACATAATGGAAAAAGGCTTGTCCCGACAGGTTCCTCCTGATCCCCCACCCACCTTTCCTACCCTCTTTTTTGGGGGGGTAGTATTGGGGAACAGTGTGTTTCTGGAGGATTCATCAGCTCCAAGTCGACCTTCAATCTAGCTGTGGAGGGCGCAGCTCAGCTCCAAGTCCAGTCGCCATTTTCTATCTTTAGTTGCAGGGGGCGCAGCCCACCATCCTATGTGGGACAAGCCGGCAGCCCTGTTTTTGAGATCTGCTGCTGGAGCCATCAGGCCTCCCCTCGCCTACCCTTTTGTACCTGTCCTCTACTTGGGGCGCTCTTAGTGTCTTTCTATAGAAGACTAATTCCTGCTCTCCCTTAAAGATTTAGCTTAGGTGACACTTTCCTCCTGGCACCCAGTTATCGGAGACCCAAGGTAGTGATCACCTTATAGATTTCCCCAATATCTTAGAAGTTCTTGGAGAGCTGGAATGGTGGCTGTTGGCACGTATGGTAAATAAGGTGGTTAACACCATGTAACACTTAGTAAATAAGGAGGAAAGGAATTTAGCACAGTAAGATCTCAATACCATGTTCCAAGTAATTGCCTATTATACTAACTGATTTTCCAAGCACTTACCTATGAATTAGCAGGTTCCTTGCCATTGAAGTTATTCTAGGAGGGTTTGATAACTGTTATTGAAGGTCGTTTTGGAAGCTAACCCTTTCTCTTTTGAGACCTATTTACCTCCTTATCTGCTTGCCAGAGAGTGCAAAGAACACATTTTAGTTTCCTTGTTGACAGAGACAATCTTTTTCTTTTTTATCCTGACTCCCACTCCTCAGTCCCTAGCACAATGCTCTCTGTCATTGGGCGCCTTGTGGATGATTGCACATTCCTCTTACTAAACAAAAAGGCATCAGAGATGCCACTCAGGGCTACATCAGTGGAAAGTGACCATGCATTTGATATCCAGTGCACCTGAGACCACTATAAGGAATACTCCAGGTCTTCCTACTTTCTTTCTTTCTTTCTACTTTGTTTTTGCACCTTTTCTCCCAGTTATCAGAGTCCCAAGATACTGATCTCCTTATAGCTTTCTTGCTACTCTTCTCTTTGTATTCTCTTTAGCCTATTTTTTCCTAAACTTTTATTCCCATTCTGTTAAGGATTTGGGGCTGGGCACCTGGAGGTGAGTTGTGGGTACTAGTGCTATTTGATTCACAAAGAATCAAATTAGACTAATGTTACTTCCAAATGAGACATACACTGCCAGATTAGAATGAGGTTCACTTTGCAATTTACAAACTAAAAATCTAATTCTGAATCTATTTATAACTTAAAATCTAAATTCTGTGATTTAGTAACCCAGTTTTGGCATTTCTCCATTTTTTCATGTTTTGAAGGTCTCAGAAATTGGAATTGGCCAAGCCCTTTCTCACATTCTGAGATTAACTTTCTATTTCCTCTGTTCTGACTCTCCTGGCTTTCTCTCCTGTTGTGCTTGTTCATGCCAGCCAGTGGAAGGCATGGTTGTTTCTCCTCTGAAAACCTTTAGTGCTAGAGTACACGCCTTGAACTTTATAAAAAGTTCCCGTTCTTGATCATGTGCCAGTAGTTTTTAAAAGATAGAGACCACTTGCAGTGAACAGAAGAATAGTATCTGGTCACCTGTCAGACTCATGCACAGGATCTGATTGGGCAGAACAAAGTAGGAGTAAGCTACAGCTGTTACCTTCAGTTACATGTAGCCCAGCATGTAACTGTCAGCTGAGCTGGGAGGAACTCCTACTTTCCTGAGGAGCTGGTAGTGGCTGGCAGAGCAAGTGAGATCTGATTAGGCAACCAGAGGGTTGTGAATCTTTTTCATCCTAAAAAAACAAGGGTGTTTAAACAATAGCATCTCATTGAAGGCACAACTGTTCAAAATCTGGGAAGAATGTTCAGATGACTGTATCACATTGACTACAATACTGATTATTTTCTATTTGTTTTTCAAATCTGAGGAAAGAGCCAGAAGCTTTGGGCACAACATGTTCCACTCTCTCCCAGGGCTGTTATAGAAAATAATATTTGTAATGCAAAATTATCCTATCTGAGGTATTATAATTCAGTCCTATGTGGTAGTATAATTATAACTAAGTTACCTACCTAATTTGTCATTGTTTTACTTTCTCTTTGCAGTTTATAAAGCATATGCCAGGTTAAGATACTTGGCACTTAAAGATGTGCAAGAGGTCAGAAGGAAGCTGTGTATAGGGAAATCGTATCATTGGCTAACTACAACATTCTTTTGTGTTTCTCAGTAGTAATACAAGGTTCTATTCATTTTGTTGGGAAGATAAGACTTTAGAACACATTCCTAACCAATATTTGTCTTTTTTTCCCCCCCTGGAAAGATAGTATTTAACACCAATGAGTACAAAACTTGAGTTTTGCCTATAAACAATTCTTTTCATCGATGAATGCAATAGTCATTTTAGAAATATCTAAAAATGACTCTAAATTTAGGTTTACAGAAAAGTTGCAAAGTACAAAGAATTTCTATATACACTTCACCCAGTTTCCCCTTTTGCTAACATCCTCTATAACCAACATATACACGTATTTGTCAAAACAAAGATATTCACATTAGTATATTACTATTAACTAAACTACAGAATTTTTCAAACGTCACCAGTTGTCCACTAGTGTCTTTTTACTGCTTCAGGATCCAATTCAGAATACCACATTTAATCTAATGAGGTCTTTTCTGAAGGCATGTTCAGGAGTGGAGGGAAATGAGTAAGACAAAGTCATGTTCCATTCTGGTGAAAACTGAACAAAATGCATGAAAAGGATTGAGTATGTGGTAAATTGTTTTGACGCCCGTAGCCCCCTCCTCTGTGGTTGCTGCCTGGGTGTCAGCACCTGCTCCACCTTGGTTCCCTTAGGTCTTGGTGTCCCAATTTGGGACAGAGGCCTACACATGATTGTTTCACCCAAATCCTGGTGTCTGCTCACACAGCCCTGGGACCCTACCACCTGCACTAAGCGTAAGTTTTCTGGAGAGCAGGGGAGCCCTGTCATTGCTACACAGTCCCTTAGAGCTGGGGTACACTTCAGTGGGTAACAGTGGGAATATGTTGCCAACTTTGGGTAAATCCTGCCTCTACTTTGTGACCTGCAGCAAGAGGTTTACCCTCCTAAGTTTCCATTTTTTTCATGCCCATTTTTCAGAGAAGTTTGAGAGTTGTAGTGAGGTTTAAATTTCATTATCTTCAGAGATCATACAGAAGAGTGCCTGGTACAGAGTTAAACACTTAGTAAAAGTTAAACCTGTTATTATCACTTTGTTCCAGAAACAGTGCGTGGATCAAGCTCTGGATTGGGTAGTCAAGAAGTAACAAAGACTCAATGCTACAGCAAAATTCATTTAAGGAAGTCAAACTTAAGGAAGACGAGTCTGTTGATAGAAGGAAAGAAATATGAAACTTGGAAATAGAATTCTAGAAAGCAAATAAAATGCAGTTTTTCACTACTGAAAACTCATGTGGGGCAAAAGGTTATTCTAATCCCCTCTGTATGCGTCCAATTTTAATCTATTTTTGGCTGAAGTGAGCATCGTTCTCATCACCATTTTAGCTCACATTTAACCAATGAGTGAACAAGGAAAAATGTTTTAATTGGTAGAAGTTAATTTTATAATAATTTTGTTGATGAATAAAACATCCAGCCTAAGAGAAAACTTACAAGAGTTTATTTGAGACAAACTGATGACAATTGCCGGGAAGCAAAATCTCAGTGGATTGAGAAAATGCTCCGGAAAATGGCAGTTTTGCAACTTATTTTATACTTTAGAATCAAAGGAGGAAGGTTACATGAAATCCATTGGTGGTAGATTAAGGGGGTGGGAGAAAACAAAGTGGCGCAATCTCTGGGATTGGATAAAAAATAAATTGGGGAGACAGAGACTTCTTTTACATTGGTGGGTACAGGATAGTTAACAGCATTTTACAGCACATAGAGATGAAATCAAGGGACAAGAACAAAAATGAGGGATTCTGGGGGTGGCCGATTAGCTCAGTTGGTTAGAGCGTGGTCCTAATAACACAAAGGTTGCAGGTTCAATCCCCACATGGGCCACTGTGAGCTGTGCCCTCCTTAAAAATAAATAAATAAATAAACAAACAAATAAATAAATAAATGCTGGATTCTGTAGTTTCCTGCTCTGGTGCGGTGGGTTGTGCCCTGAGGGGTCTGGAAAAAGGACTCTGACATTCCAAGGGTATGTTACCTTAGATGCACAAAGACAATAGAGGGGCTCACTTAAGGTAAAGATTGACCTTTGTCAAGGAAGCTACAGGCCAAGGAGTTGACTACGGGCCATGACCTATTAGTTAGCAATTTTTGTGTTCAGACCATCCTATGTGGTTACTTTCAGTCTCTGAGTTTGTAGGGCCTCTCATGTGGCCTCCCCTGAGCTTGTCAGGTTTAGTATGCAGCACTTTTTTGTCCACAAGCTTTGCAAGTACTGTAATTAGGTTTCTAAAGAAATAAGGTTCATTGTATAATTACTTTTATAATAGCATAACTTGGAGTTGTATAGCTACTGGCATTTTTTTCAGAGACCTGTCATAGTTTTCTCATGTGACCCTTGGGTTAAGAGAGGCTGTATGAATTATTTTCCACATTTTGCTGCGAAGAAAGCTCAGTGGGAAGAAAGCATCAGGAAGGGCCTCCTAGAGGAAGTGACACAGCAGTGACACATAAGAGATGTGAAGGGGGTGCCCCACGTGGATGGGGGGTTGCTGGCAGAGATGCAGCAGAAAGTAGGGCATGGTGATAGAGGAGACGGGAGTTCTTTCGTGGGGCCAAAATCAGTATGTCTGATGCTTTGGGTAAGGGGAGCAGTATAGAGGCAGAACTTTATATGCCAGACTAGGAGTTTGCACTGGAGTCTCTGCCAGTGAGTTGCTTTGAGACAAGAGAGCAGTAACATGATCAGATTTCAGTTTAGGAAGATCATTATGGCAGTAGTATAGAAGATGAACTCGGAAAATCTTTAGTAGATAGGGTCAAGCTGGTTGATATTTTCAAAACCTGTTGGACATGAGACCTCAGGTCCCAGATGTGGCAAGGAGCAAGAGGGGACAGCCAGTTTGGCACTCACTAGCAGCACAATACTGCCTGCAACAGAGCACGAGATTTAGATGCAGAAACCCGGGTTCCTGCCCTGGCTTTATCACATCTACATTTGTCTTGGAGCATTATCACTTAATTTCCTTTGGCCGCCTCGGAGTCGGAGTGTTTGTGTAGCACCAGCTTTACATATGTTAATTAACATGATGGAGTACTTCCGGCAACAAATCAGGATTTGGGGATTAAGACAAATGTGAAGAAGTTACAAGATGGTCCCAGAATCATATCCAGGGGTAGAGGGTTCAGCAGGCTGCCTAAACTTATGTAGCAGGGTGGATATGGGGATTTTAGAATCCAATTTTGAATTGCTTCTATCATAAGTAATTATTCCAAGGACTTCCAGGTTTTATTGTCTCCCTGGAAAGCAGAGTGTCCCTAAAGATTTATACAGAGATTTCAAGTTTATTTTATTATACTCAGGACTCTCTCTTGAAGTCAGGTGGGAAGCAAAAAAAAATGTTCACTATTTCTGTCCGAGTGGTTTGTTTATTCTATTTGCTGGTATGGAGACTTGACTTCCTGCCAGGAAGAGAACAGGGTGTGATAGATCTGGGATCTTTGACTGAGTGTTGAAGTGCTTTGTTTTTAGCAGGCAGTACAGGATCTCCCCAGGATCTGAACTTCCTGTATTTAACATAGGAAGCCAAAGAAAGGCACAGTAGCCCTTCCCTCCTGATTCTGTAGATTTTGTGTCAGGACCCCTATGATCTGGGTGACAGTATAGCATTTATTAACAGAAAATAGATCACTGAAGATGAACATTTTTAATGTTGACGAGTCACATGTCCAGGAAGTCTATAATCTTATCGAAAATACAAATCAATCTTCTAACATGATAGGAAGAGAGGAAATAAAGAAATGCCTGAGTAGGAGCTGGCCAAGAAAATGCTGATGCTGATAAAATGATGGCAATGAAGTTTGTTGTTAATTTCTCTAGCAGACGAACGTTTATACAGTAGCTTGGTCTCTAGAAAGTTAACTGTAAAGGTAATTTTTGCAAATGGAATTTCATTTTAATACTTTTTAGGAATTGGCCATTCATTTAAAGGATTCTTTTGGAGAACCTCTTTGTGATCATTCTTTAAGCTTCGTAGGTTTGTATTTTTTATATCTCCACCCATCCCAATTTGTTTACCACAACAATCATTTCTAATTTTTTCACAAGCTAACTAAATTGGTTTTTGCTTTCTGAAACAATTTCTTCGATTATTTTTGTTTTTTCTACACAAAAGCAAGTTTTTATTTGTTGTTGTTCATTTGTATTTAAACTCCTCTGCTTTCTTTTTTCTCTTCATTGTTTTTCTTTTTTTCATTTCTTAGAATGACCAAATGACAAGAAGGCGGGCAATTTGTTGACTTTGACTTTGTTGTCAAGGTATAACCTTGAGAGGACAGGGAAAGCCCCAACCATTCCACCACCTGCCTCTGGAAATACACATACATCCCACTGCACTGTCACATGAATCCTGAAATGCCATCATACTGCGTTCCTTGTCTTAGGTGAAGAGCTTCATGTTTTAAAATACAAACATACTGGAAAATTATTGCATCCAATGGTCTATTACAGTATAACATTTAATGGAAAATTATCTTACTTTTTTCAACTGGCAGTGAGAAAAATGGGAGTTTTAATGGAAGTGTAGGAAAAAAGGAATAATCTTGGAACCTGGGGTACCATTGCAGGAGGACAGCCTTAAGTAAAGGAAAAAGTTCTGGGCTGCCAAAAAGTTGCAATAAGGATAATGAATGCTTGGGAAATACTGCGAAGAAGCCTCTCAGGACTGAAGAAAAGGGAAATGGGAAGCAGAAATAAAGCAAACTTGGATTCTTGCACAATTTAGGGAAGACTGAAATTTCTTAGCATATTTAATCAATGATTGCCAATAATCTGAGAAGAGAGACCTGAATACAGCCCTATTCCTTCCAGTATTAATCGATCACCCATATGGACCAGGTATTTTGCTAAGTGCTAAGCATACAAAGTGGAACAAGATATTCGTCCTCAAAGAGTTTACATTCTAAGATAGACCAAAGGAAAAAAAAGATAAATGAAAATATATTTTCAAGTTGTAATATGTATAATGAAGAACACAAAACATACACTTTTTATATTTTTGTTTTCTGTGCTACTCTGCAAAAACAGGTAAGTTGGCAACGACTGCAGTCTTCATAATCTACAGAATCAAGTACTGTTGACTTAGGTCTTATGTAAACAAATGAATTACACTAATTCAACAATGTGGATAAATCCTACTAATGAAACAATAAAACATTAAATGAAGAAAGTAAATGCCCACAATATGTACAAAATGATATAATTTTATAGAGTTGAAAACAACTAATATAAGAATATACTTTATAGAAATTATATATATATATATATATATATATATATATATGCAATTAAAGTATATATTTTAAAAAGCAAAGGACTTCTGGATGTTGGTTATATTGTGTGGAGAGAGGTAAGAAATGGGTGGGAAATGGGTGGGGATCACTTGTTTAGATGAAGGTTGTGTCAAGGTTCTAGCTTTTGTTTTGGGTGGTAGTCTTGCAGATACTTATCACATTGTTAAGAATAATGAAATAAGTAAAAACAAAACTAGAAAGCCTGGGTTCCCTAGGAAAGAGCCTGAGGCTGGTGCTTCATTTGGAAAGTACAATCTCCGAGCAATGGTGATGAGGAGGTCCTAAGTTAGGAGGTTCTGTGTAAGAAACTATGTAGGATTTCCAGGGATAATCTTTCAACATTCTCAGAACCCTTTGAAATTCTCAACATCATAAACACCGAGGGGCTCCTCAGAGCCAATTCTACTTAAATAGGTGAGGTTAATCGCTGCCTGTGAATTTTGGTTTTAAGACATACTTTCTATTTGCTATCTCCTTCCCAACACAATGCCCACCATCTGGCTACTTTTCCAGAAATTCCAGGATTGAGAATTCTAATACTGTGTTTCCCTGAAAATCAGACCTAGCCGGACAATCAACTCTAATGCATCTTTTGGAGCAAAAATTAATATAAGACCCGGTATTATATTATAAAGACCTGGTCTTATTTTACTATAAGTCTTATATTAATGTTTGCTCCAAAAGACGTATTAGAGCTGATTGTCCGGCTAGGTCTTATTTTGGGGGAAATAGGGTATACTGGTCTAAAGAGACGAAAACAGAGAAAGGTGATTAGTCATGGAATTGCTGGTGATAGAGGAAAAAGGGATATATCCAGAGCTCCAGAAAACTAACAAGAGTACTGACTGCAACTAGTCCACATACCCAGGAGAGTGAACTCACAACAGTTTCAGATCAATTACGCAGGAAAAGCGAGGAGGCAGAGTGGGGAACAATTCCTCCTGAACTTAACAGTGGAGAGTGGGGAGCCACTTGAGGTCCCTGCTTGCTCGGTTTTTGGGGAGACTGTAAATATATACTGCACACAGTCCTAAATATCCTTTTCTGCCTGTGATCACTAAGGCCACTAGAAGCAGGAAGTCAGGTATATGACTTACGTTATTTTTATATTACAAGGATAATTGTGCTGTAGTTGATAGAATCCTGAGGGGCAATGTAAAATGTATTTACGCCTTGTTCTCACATACCCACTGTCGTGCGGGGTCTCAGCTCCTGCTCCCCACATAAGAACGCAGGACATGGTAAGGCCAAAAAGGAACACCCACGGAGCCATAGATAGGGGAGTCACACCACTATAGTCTCACTGGCGGCTGGGTTGGAGACACAGGAAGCAGGAGCCACACTATCTGCAACCTGCCGTCCACTTCTCTGCAATCCGCAACCCACACTCCGCCGCCTGCTAGCTTAGCCACGGCAGTTATATCAGTGGCTAATAGCTAACCGGTAACAGCTGATGGCCAACTAGTCACAGCTAATGACCATCTACTTCCCGAGCCAGCACCTTTCCATGTGAGGCCGAGAGCCTGGAAACTGCTCTCTGGGACTCTGTCTCCACAGCCACTAGTGAAAGAGGTAATAAGAGAAACATGAACTAGAGCAATCAAGTAAAACTATCTTCTTGAGCCTTTTTTGTGTGTGTGCCCAGCATTGTTTTGGGGGAACACATCCCCCACCCTCATTTCAAAGTATTCCTGTTCCAGCGGTTTGGCCCCAGGATGGGTATGTGATCCAGAATCTGTCAGAGTATTTTATCTTCCTAGTGACAGTGATTGGTTCATGAAAGAGTATGTGATATAAGTTTAACCAGTCAGACGTCTCTCTGGGCATTTTATCAGCTCTCCAGAAAAATACCCTTTCTCTAGGATCATAGGCTCTAAGAACTCTAGCGGTCTGGGGCAGCCAAAGTCCATCTTGCTGCCACATGGCGTCAACTGGAAGATGCAGACAAGCAGAGACAAATAATGGGTAAGGAGTGTGGAAGAGAGGTCCCAAATAATACTATATCTGTTCTAAGAGATCCTTGTGTCGATGCAGCTGAGTGGGACAGGTTTCTACCAGTCTCTGAGAATGGGGCAATCAGGGTTGTGACTCATTAGAAACAATCGTCCTTGTCAGGAGGAGCCAAGCTTTCCCAGGAAATTCACAGTGGAAAGGGACTGATCATAGCAAATAACCATACTGGGACTTCTTGAAGTTATTTGCCTTTGGGTAACTTCAAGGTTATAGCATCCCACGCTCCCTGAAGCCCTCCTGTGTGCCCTGCTGCTTATATTGACCTGAATCGCCCAATTCACCTGGGAGAAAGAGTGAAGAAGAAATAGCATCCAAGTTCAATATAATTAGTCTTCTTGTCTTTCTCATGCATCAGACTTTCAGATGTTTGAAGGCAGGTCCCGTATCTCCTACTAACTACTGGATTTTCAGGTGTAGCACAGTCCCAGAGCTCAGTAAGCCTTTAAATGAAGCACTGAATAGTGAATCTGATATGGCATGTAGGTATGGAGGCCTGAAATATTCAGTCTGAGAAATTCATTGTTTTGGATTAAAGCACTGCCTCTCCAAGCATCCTCTTAAAAAATGCAAATACTCAGAGGAGACATAAGGCATTTTTTGTCACCCAGCAATTCTTATGTTTGGCAGCTATCAGAACAAGGGCAACTATAAAAATTTGATTTTAGAGAATAATCTTAGTGTGATAGAAAGGATACAACTTGGTGTAACTATTTTGGAAAACAGTGTGGCATTACCTCCTAAAATTGAACATTCATATACATAAGACCCAACAATTCACTTTTGAGAAATTGATCCAAGGGAGACGTGCAGGTATACAACAGGAGATGAGTAAGAATGTTCATAGCTGCAATGATCACAATGCAAAAACCCGGAAACAAGTCAAATGCCCATCAGGAGAGTGGATGGATGAATTGTGATATGTTCACACAATGGAATATCATGGCAATAAAAACAAATGAACTACACTAAGTCACAACAATGTGGATAAATCCTAGTAATAAAACAATAAAACATTAAGTGAAAAAAGTAAATGTCCAGAATATATACAATATATAATTTTTATAGAGTTGAAAACAACTAAATAAGAATATACTTTATAGAAATATATAGATATATATGCAATTAAAGTATATATTTTAAAAAGCAAAGGAGTTCTTGATGACAGTTATATTGTGTGGAAAGAGGCGGGCAATGGGGTGGGGATCACATGTTTAGATGAAGGTTGTGTCAAGGTTCTAGCTTTTGTATTGGGTGGTAGTCTTGCAGGTATTTATCACATTATTAAGAATAACGAAATAAGTAAAAACAAAACTAGAAAGCCTGGGTTCCCTTGGAAAGAGCCTGAGGCTGGTGCTTCATTTGGAAAGTACAATCTCAGAGCAATCATGGTGAGAAAAAAGTGAAGGAAGGCAGGGAAGGATGGGAATCAATTCCAGGGGACACCTTAACGTTGCTTCACGAGGAGCTCTGAAGACACGGCCAGTATGTGGGCAGTTGTGTCTCTTCAGCTACATGGAAAGTCTTCATGGAGGATGTCCAGAGCGACCGTGCTTTGGAGCAGTCCTTGGGAGGGAGGAGGAAGAGGAAAATTGTGGTCTCTCCAATGGGAAGTGACTTTCCCTGGGAACCACTTCTGGGTTGCTTCTCTGGCTTGCCTCTAGGTGGCAGAAGCAGATCCCACAGCCTGTTTTAGGTAAATCCAGAATGGTGGGAGGAGCCAAAATTTCAGGGCCTGTAGCTTTATCAGGCCAGCTGTCCCGTGGCAGCAAGGGGAGGGTCCTGACCCTCCCAGGCAAGACTCTGGTTGGCCCGCCATGCAACAAGTTCCTGGGCTGTGGAAGCAACTGAGCCAGAGCTGGTGGCCAAGGGTCCAGGCCAGAATGGCACGGAGAGAATGTAAAAGGTGCATAAGATGTGTCCCGTGTGAGTAGGGGCTTGGGAGTCGAAGCCAGGTTTAAAACCCTTTGTGAATCTGGATAAATTCCTTAACTTCCCTTAAGCCTCATGGAATATGAGAATAATGATAACTGTTGTGAGAATTCAAAAGAGATCATGTGTATAAGGCAATATGCAGAGTCTTTGGCACCTAAGCAGTTCTCAGAAATGGTATTCCCGTTTGTCCTACCCCATGCCATGAAGCATAATTAGACAGTACTGGGATGGGGGAGCAGGTCTGACTTCTTTCCCCTTCTCCTCATTCCACCCCACCCTCTACCTGACCCTGGGCAGCCTAAGGGCACTGGCACCGGTGTTATCAGATGAAAGAGAAAAGACAATTTTTACCCCCTTCCCAACATTGATGGCCATGGGCTTCTACCTTTCCTCCGCACTCTCGGTTTGAAAAACTATTGGATTTAAAGAGGCATCCCAAACACAGATGGGTATTTCAAGCAGGCAGATAATTTGCCACCCACTCCAAATGATATTCTTCAAATATTTGTCCAATATTTATTTTGCTTGGCGACAGAGTTGGCTCCAACATGACAAAGGCCCCTTTCATGAGTGTGGTGGGAGCGAGCATGGGACCTGAGGTCACCAACGGCAGATTTCCAATTTATTTCAGGGATGTGTTCGCCATCCCCTTTATGACTTGCTACTGTGGCCACCTGTCCACTTGGTCATTCCTTTATATTTTTAGAACTTCTCAAAAGGGCAACTATGTCAGCCAGAACTTTTGGTAGCTGATAAATATCATTTTAATTCAAGACCCCCCTTTTTTTGGTCATTTAAAAATATCCATTTTCTGATTTGCCTGCCTTATACAATTAAGTGCCAGTGCCGTTCATAACACCTCCATAGGCCCTTATGTTTGCATACATGCCAGGAACTAAAATAAATGCATACGGCTATTTTGCTGATGAAATGTAGTATTGTGTACAAGGTCTGCCAATTAAGTTTGCGAACTTGCCACTGTGCACTTACATTGGCTGCACTGTACAAACAGCTCGGTAAGGTTTCATAACCTTGATATATCAGTGTCTCACAGCTGTGTTCATGTTGATGTGTGGCGGTGTCTTGCGGAGAGGCGTTCATTATTGTGTGTTTTCGTGTGCCGTCGTGAGAATATTTGAGCTTGAATTAGAGCAGCAAACTAACATTAAATTTCTTGTTAAACTTGGCAAGAGTGGAAATGAAATCAGGGACATGTTATCCCAAGTTTATGGGGATAATGCCATGAAGAAAATGGCAGTGTACAAATGGATTAAACGTTTTCCTGTGGGGAGAGAACGCTTCACTGATGAAGCCAGGGCAGCCACTAATGAGCAGAACTGATGAAAACATCACAAAAATTCTGTGAATTGTGCGTCAAAATCATCGGCTGACTGTGAGAAGCATACCAGACCAGTTAAACATTGACAGAGAAATAGTTAGGAAAATCTTAACTGAAAATCTTGGCATGAGAAAGGTGTGTGCAAAAATGGTCCTGAAGGAGCTCACCAATGAACAAAAGCAAAGGAGAGTCGAAGTTTGCCAAGACCTTTTGGAGAGTCAAGATGATGCTTTGGGCTGTGTTATCATTGGTGATGAAACATGGGTGTACCAATATGACGCTGAAACAAAGCATCAAAGTACACAATAGAAGTCAGCCAATTCTCCACCACCAAAAAAGTTCTGTCAGTTCAAATCAAGAGTCAAAACAATGTTGCTAACCTTCTTTGATATCAGAGGGATTATTCATTATGAATTTGTACCAACTAGACAAACAGTTAACCAAGTTTACTATTTGGAAGTGCTGAAAAGACTGCATGAAAAAGTTAGACAAAAACGACCTGAACTTTTCTCCAAGAATTCATGGTTCTTGCATCACGACAATGCACCAGCTCACACAGCACTGTCTGTAAGGGAGTTTTTAGCCAGTACATAACTGTATTGGAACATCCACCCTTCTCACCTGATCTGGCCCCCAATGACTTTTTCTTTACCGGAAGATAAAATATTGAAAGGAAGACATTTTGATGACATTCAGCACCTCGAGGGTAATAGGACGACAGGTCTGATGGCCATTCCAGAAAAAGAGTTCCAAAATTGCTTTGAAAGGTGGACTAGGCGCTGGCGTCAGTGCATAGCTTTCCAAGGGGTGTACTTGGAAGGTGACCATAGTGATATTCAGCAATGAGGTATGTAGCACTTTTTCTAGGATGGGTTCGCGAACTTAATTGTCAGACCTCATAAGTGTGGGTTTTAATTTTGTAGTTTTAGATGAGTGACTTAAAATTTTCTTTTCTTGTTCGTAATTTGTTTTCTAATGGGGATAAAATGAAGTTATGTGGGGGCTGGAAGAAACTCTCAAAGTCGGCTCTCCTTATCATTAACGCATATTTTCCTCATGCCCCAGCTCCAAGTTACTCCTCCTCAGAGCCTTTTTGGGGACAGAGTACATTCCTAATCCCTAGGTTTCCTCTCTTTCCTTTGAGCTCATTGCATGGCCTTCACAAACATGTAAAAAATTCTGAAGGAGTGACACTCCTGCACACTCTTGGCACATTTCCTTTGGCTTCCCCCTTCTGGCTCACTTCCTATATCCACGGATCCAGCTGGCCCCAATTTCTTTCTAGTGGGCAGTGGGCAAGAGAGTAAGAAGTCATTTAAAGACTTCACACCCCTGACTCAAGTATTACTGGTGGAATGATTTTCTGCCTGTCCCCCAGGTGCAAAGCCTGGAATTCTACTACTGGAACTTCTTTCCTTTGGCTAAATGTTGACTGTCCCTAAAAGATCAATGTACTGGAGGACTGGCGTTGAAGGTCCTAAGTCACCCTTGTCTTTGTTGTGACTGGAGAGCTGGTTGGGTCAGAGGAGGCTCTGAGGACAGCTGGGGGGTGGAGGAGGACGAGATGCTGTAATTAGGTGGCTCAGGACGCAGGGAGAGCTGCCACTTTGATAGGAGCCACCTGGGCTTGCTTACAGGTGGCACATATCATTTTGTCCTTGATTTCTCCCTCTTGCTGGCATAGCTGCTCCCTGCCTTTAACTTTCAAATTCGAGATGTTTATTTATGGTAGCAAGGGAAAATACTGTAGGTTACCGAAATCAGCAGAGGTTAGAAAATCCATAAAAAATAAATAGCAGAAAAGTGTCACCCAAAACTCAATATTTTTTTTAAAAAGTTAAATATTAAAAAAAACGTGAGACCCAAGAAAAAAAAGGCTTCTCAAAGGAAGAAAACATGTGTTTTCAAAAGAAACATATTTTCTACCCTGTCTTTTTAATTTTTTTTCTTGCTCTGTGACATTAGGCCATCTTTTATGAAGGTCATCTGTTATGAAAATCAATAACTTTAACTAATGTTAGTATGTCTCCTGAGGCGATGTGAGATAATATGGTAAGTAAATAGCGGAGTTGCTGAATCAAAGGAAGGGATCATTCAGGACCGCAATTAGCCCAGCATGGTGTTCCCTTTTAATCAGATTCCTCACTCTGTGGGGCTTGCCCTTTGGCCTGAACTTCATTGAGCTGCTGGATTAAAGGCGTGAGAGTTGAGCTTCATTTCCTTCCATTTCTACTCTTAGAGCATCCATTGCTCCTTTTATCGATTGTCAGGACCAGTCCTAGAAAATGCTGAGAATTGGGTGTGAATAATAATTACTATTATACGGTTCTCTGTAGTTTGCAAAGCACTTTACATGCTGTGGGGGCAGAGCCTCAGAAAGTAGTTCCCAGGCTTGCGGCCTCACATAGACAGGTGCTGGCTCAGGTAGTAAATGGCCAACTGTGATTGCATGGCCATCAGCTGTGGCTAGTTGGCCGTCAGCTGTAACCAGTGAGCCATTGGCCACTAATATAACTGCTGTGGCTACGCCAGCAAGAGAAGAGAGAGAAAAAAGAATGGGGGCTAGCAAGAAGATGGCGGCTGGGCTGGCAAGCGTGGATGGTGGTTTGCGGACAGTGTGGATCCAGCCTCCAGTGAGAGTATAGTGCCGCCAGAGAGAATATAGTGATATGACTCCCCTACCTATGGCTCCGTGGGTGTTCCTTTTTGGCCTCACCATATCCTGCGTTCTTGTGTGGGGAGCGGGAGCAGAGACCCCGCAGGCCGCCCTGCACGACAAATGGCGCAGCGAGCAGGGTCTCCCGCATGACAAATGGCGCAGCGAGCAGGGTATGGTGCCAGCCAAAGCTCTCCAAAGGACGGTGGAGCAGTTTGTGTGTATGGACACTCAGTCTCAGGAAGACCAGGAGGAGCAGCTGCCGGAGAGCTGGACCCCCGTGGAGGGGTGGGAGGACGTGGACGGTTCTCCCACCAGCACAGGAAAAGCCATGCAGCTGCTGGAGAGATGGAGCCCCTTGGAGAGGCGGAAAGATGTGGACGGTTCCCCAACCAGCACAGGCCGGAGAAAGCGAAGGTCGTTGCAGCCCTGTGGGCCGGGGAAGTTCCTGCTCAGGCAGCCCGGATGCAGGACTTATAGTCCCAGGAGGTAACGCTTGCTGAGTCCTCCGTGGGAGATGAGGGTGAGGTCAAGGTCGTCACTCACCCCCAGGACAGCCCTGGTGAATGACTATGGACTATGGGGAATTGCCTTCCATCCCTAATTTAATGGACCGCTTGACTGTTTGTTTGGGAACTGTTGTTAGTGGAACTGGGGGATATTTGCTTTTGTCTCTTGACTGGCCACCATTGAGAATATGTAAGCACCTTGATTGTGAGTCGCTGTTGTTCCAGCAGGGTACCCTGAGAGGCACAGAGAGAGTGGCAGTGCCTTGAGAGCCCTGGCTGAGTCCAGGAAGTCTGGCTGAGCCCTGAAGATACCCTGGCTGTGCCCAGGAAGTCGGGCTGTTCCCAGAGAGAGTGGCAGTGCCCTGAGAGCCCTGGCTGAGTCCAGGAAGTCTGGCTGAGCCCTGAAGATACCCTGGCTGTGCCCAGGAAGTCGGGCTGTTCCCAGAGAGAGTGGCAGTGCCCTGAGAGCCCTGGCTGTGTCCAGGAAGTGTGGCTGTGCCCACAGAGAGTGGCAGTGCCCTGAGAAATCCTAGCTGTGCCCGGGGAAACTAGTGGTACCCTAAGAAGTCCAGGAAGTCTGGCCGTGCCCAGAAGTACTGGTGGTGCCCTGAGAAACCCTGGCTGTGTCCGGGAAGACAGGTGGTACCCTAAGAAGTCCAGGAAGTCTGGCCGTGCCCAGAAGCACTGGTGGTGCCCTGAGAAACCCTGGCTGTGTCCGGGAAGACAGGTGGTACCCTAAGAAGTCCAGGAAGTCTGGCCGTGCCCAGAAGCACTGGTGGTGCCCTGAGAAACCCTGGCTGTGCCCAGAGAGCCTGGCTGTGTCCAGGATATTGCATTGACCCCCAGGCTCCTCGCACAGGGCCCCTCGCGGAAGACGCTTGTCGCGTAGATTGTGAGGCGAGAGCCTGTAGGGGTGGAGTGTGGGGGCAGAGCCTCAGAAAGTAGTTCCCAGGCTCTCGGCCTCACATAGACAGGTGCTGGCTCAGGTAGTAAATGGCCAACTGTGATTGCATGGCCATCAGCTGTGGCTAGTTGGCCGTCAGCTGTAACCAGTGAGCCATTGGCCACTAATATAACTGCTGTGGCTACGCCAGCAAGAGAAGAGAGAGAAAAAAGAATGGGGGCTAGCAAGAAGATGGCGGCTGGGCTGGCAAGCGTGGATGGTGGTTTGCGGACAGTGTGGATCCAGCCTCCAGTGAGAGTCTAGTGCCGCCAGATATGACTCCCCTACCTATGGCTCCGTGGGTGTTCCTTTTTGGCCTCACCATATCCTGCGTTATGAGGGGAGCGGGAGCAGAGACCCCGCAGGCCGCCCCGCACGACAAATGGCGCAGCGAGCAGGGTCTCCCGCACGACACATGCTTTATTGCATTTAGTCCTACCAATCACCCTGTGAAGTAGGCATTATTATTTAATTATTATTATCACAATTTTGCAATTGGGTAAACTGAAGCTTAAAGAAGTGATATGACTTGTCTAAAATCATAGAGAAAGGGAATGGCTCTAAACTCAGGTTTTCTTGCCCAAGTCCTGTTGCTCCACAATTCACAGTGATTCTGAGGAGATGTCAGTTTTCCACCATGCTCCCCTCATTCTTTATTAATAATGACAGTGGTAATAGTGGCTAACATTTGGGGTTAGCCACATGATGCCAGGCACATCTCATTTAATCCTCATGCCAATCCCATGATATAGAGTTTATAACTAAACTTATTTTACAGTTGAGTAGACTGAAGCACAGAGAGGTTAGGTGTGTTATCCCAGGGTGCACAGCTAGTAAGTGACAGAGACAGGATTCAAACCCAGGCCTGTTTGGTTCCCCAGCTCTTAATCACTCCACTCTATGACCCTGTTGTGTCCTTTGGTTTTTCTCTCAAGGCTTCCAGTTCCTTCCAAATGTCTGATTCAAAACAGCAGAAATACATAGGGTGCTTTCAAGAGCAAAAACCAACGTACAGGCTGTGGGAGGACACAGGATGAACAACGGGTCCTCCCAGACTTACCCCAGCGGGAAACACAGCTGACCAGCAGAGCAAAGCGATAACACATGTGTTAGTGAGGATGGGCATGGAGCCGGTGGAGAAAACGGGACTGACCAGCTGTCGTGCAGGGCGGCCTGCAGGGTCTCTGGTCCCGCTCCCCACATAAGAACGCAGGATATGGCTAGGCCAAAAAGGAACACCCACGGAGCCATAGGTAGGGGAGTCATACCACTATAGTCTTGCTGGCAGCTGGGTTGGAGATTTAGGAAGCAGGAGCCACACGATCCACAACCTGCCATCCGCTTCTCTGCCAACCAACAAACCCCACTTGCTAGCTGCAATCTGCTGTGCAAACTGCAATCCGCTCTTGCTAGCTCAGCCACCATCTTCTTGCTAGCCCCCATTTTCTGCTAGCGTAGCCATGGCAGTTATATTAGTGGCCAATGGCTCACTGGTTACAGCTGACGGCCAACTAGACACAGCTGATGGTCATCCAATCACAGTTGATGGCCATTTACTATCTGAGCCAGCACCTTTCCATGTGAGGCTGAGAACCTGGAAACTGCACTCCTGGCTCTGTCCCCATACCAGCCCACATTGAGGCATTAGGTTCCTCACTAAGGGACTCAGTACAGACCCTCTGCTCTAAATCACTCACATTTTATAGGAGGATGGAGGCTTAACACCAAGGCATCTGAGGGGACAGAGCCAGGAGTACAGTTTCCAGACTCTCGGCCTCATGTGGAAAGGTGTTGGCTCAGGTGGTAAATGGCCATCAACTGTGATTGGATGGCCATCAGCTGTGGCTATTGGCCATCAGCTGTAACCAGTGAGCCATTGGGCACTAATATAACTGCTGTGGCTATGCTAGCAGAAAAGGGGGGTTAGCAAGAAGATGGTGGCTGAGCTAACATAACAAGAGCAGATTGCGGGTTGCGGTTAGCACGGCGGATTGCAGCTAGCAAGGCGGATTGCAGCTAGCAAGTGAGGTGGGTTGGCAGAGAGAAGTGGACAGCAGTTTGCGGATAATGTGGCTCCTGCCTCCTGTGTCTCCAACCCAGCCGCCAGTGAGACTATAGTGGTATGACTCCCCTACCTATGGCTCCATGGATGTTCCTTTTTGGCTTCACCGTGTTCTGCGTTCTTATGTGGGGAGCGGGACCAGAGACCCCGCAGGCCGCCTTGCATGACAGCCTCACTGTGTCCTGCGTTCTTATGTGGGGAGCGGGACCAGAGACCTCACATGACACCCCGCGTGACACCATCCCTTACTACTGAGGACCTAAGGCACAGCAGAGGGTGCAGTGTCACCAGGTGGGTGTGGAGGCAGCACACACTGAGGATTATAAGACCTTCTGGTTAGTTGCAAATGTTCCCGTTCTGAGTAAATCCTAAAAGATAAATTTCTTTGAGGTAAAGGCTATAATACACTTAAGAGCTACTTCAAGTTTTGCTTCCATTAAAAACAATAAAAATTCCCTAGCCATGTTTCTGAGCTATTGAGCTGATTCCTGTGCTGGCAGAGAGATGGGGGAAGTTGGTGAAGGAATGTCTGGAACGAGATAATTTGTCCAACCCCATGAAAGGAAACCCTTTGAAGATCTGGAGGAGGCAGGTGGGAGAATCCACGTGTCTTTCATCTGCCACCCTTCCCTGGGGAAACAGTAGAGAGATCATTCTCCTTGTCATGGCTCATGGTTCTCAGTCCTGGTTGCATATTAGAACCACCTGGGAGAGCTTTTTAACTCTACCCCTTCCTGGGACCCCCCACCCACGAATCTCTGGGGGTGCAGCCCAGGTACTGTAATTTCTATAAGCTCCCCAGGTGATTGTAGAGCACAGAGGGTATTATTGTTCTAGAATTTCAGAACCAGAAACAATGAACTCACGCAAGTATCCAATTAAACTTTCCACTATTTTGGTGAGTTTGGAAGGGAAATAGGCATTGCAGACCGAGTTTAAAGAGAAGAGAGGCAGAGGGAGGAGAAGCGATTTGCCAGGCCAGAGGGCTGGTGAGGGCAGGGTTGGGGTAGGAGGGAGCCTCCTTTGCTTTATGTTCTCCACACCCTTTTTTTCTGGTAGTATATTACAGAACCAATAGTTCTGGAGGCTTAGCTTTATAGGTACACAGGCATGAGATTCCCTCTTATCTGGGACAGCCTTTCCAGTTAGATCTATACTATGTTTTAATGTGTTTTCTGGTATGGAAACCTGAATCTTTCACTTGGAATTCTTAGCTCTTTGCAAGCCAGAGAGATGGGTCATGAGATTC
The DNA here is from genome assembly GCF_057876585.1 of Rhinolophus sinicus. Classification (NCBI taxonomy): domain Eukaryota; kingdom Metazoa; phylum Chordata; class Mammalia; order Chiroptera; family Rhinolophidae; genus Rhinolophus; species Rhinolophus sinicus. The sequence continues at coordinate 49,448,127 of NC_142504.1, forward strand.
TCGCGTGCATTTAGAAGGAGCCAGGACCCTGTTTGGTGCTTTCTGGATAGAGCATAACACGTGCAGGTGCAGTGAAAACGCATCAGTGGGGGTAGAATTCAGACCTAACTCAGTCTCGGATTTCAATCCAACTGTAAACCCAGCATGTCCGCCACTGGATCTACAACAGTTAATTCTTTCAGAACACAGAGCTAAATCCCCATGGAGGCCTGACCTGGAAAGGCCACCTGAATTGCTGCCTGTTTAAAGGTGCACTCATGTTTCTAGATTTAACTGGGTCAGTTAGGCTGTTGAGTTTTGCCATTTGATTTCAGGGCAAGGCTGGCTTCAGTGTACTGGCAATTCCCGGAGACTGCAGGCTCTGAGTGACTGGGGCAGGTGTTCAGAAACCCCCAGTGACTTATTTAATTTTGTTCCTCCCCCAGCCTCACAGTGTATGTCTGAGTTGTTATGTGACCGAGTTCTATTTTTAACTGCAAACATGCTCTGTTCAAGTGGAATCATGTTCTTTAGACACTGCATTATGCAAGCTGGCTCCAAAGTTTGCCAGGAGTGCTAAACTAAACTGTGACAATTCCCAGTCATAGCCATTGAAACCCCCACAGAGAGCAAACAGCATGCTTACTTGCTGCAAGACAGAGTTTCAGTTGTGTTAAATAAATGTCTGGTGCTACCTGATGAGAAAGCCCTGTCTGGCCACTTGCATCAGCTTCTCTCATCTTGTCTCCAATCTAATCCCAGAATAAATCCAGTGGGCCTTGGGGGGGTGCGGGGCGGGGGTGGGGGGAGATGTGCATTAAAAAGGCTTCTGGGGTGACGATTAACTTGAAACAAGTCATAATGAGGTGAAAGCAATGTAATGCTCATTGTACTGTATCTTCTCAGGTCATAAGCAGGAGAGGAGAAAAGCTGGTTTAGATTGAGGGCATCCAGTTGAGAAATCACTCTTCTGCAGGTTCGTATTCCATTGAACCATTCGTTCTCCTAAAGTGAATACATTAGAGAAGTCCACTGGTGGGTCTCAGGTTTTCACTTGAGGTAATCATAGAGAAGTGGCTTTCAAGAATTGCACGGGGTCTTTTCCTCTGGCGTCTTCTGGGGGACTGGCATCTGGCTTATCCAAGATGAGGCAGCGAAGGCGCAGAGCTAGCTGTCTCTGAGGGGAGAAGGTTAGTATCAGTCAGGACTCTTTGGTGGCGAGCAACAGAAATCAACTCTTTTATAGGAGTTAACCTACTTAAGAGGGACTTTTTAGAAAATAAGGGCCATGAAAGCAGGGCTAGTTTGTTCACTGCCATTTCCCCAGTAGAACACTACCTTGTGTATAGTCGGCTCTTAGTAAATGTTTGTAACTGAAAGAAGATATAGGGTGGATCAAAGAATTGTTAGGAGGGCTGAGAACCAGTTTCAGAAAAGAGTAAGAATGAGAGTATCTCTGGAGGTGGTTTAGGTACCAGGATCTGGCTTCCTGACTGTCTCATCAGGGATGCTGGAATGAATACTCAGTTATTCTTGTATTCTTGTGTTTATATTCACGCATCAAAATCCAGAGGAGGAGCTTCCCTTTGGGCATAAGTATCCTCACGTTATTCTTCTTCCCTGGGCTATGTTCTCGGAAGTGACTTACCTAACTTCCCAGTGGGTATATTAGGGTTCTCCAGAGAAAAACAGAATCAGTAGGAGATATATTTACATCTGTATCTGTATCTATATCTGTATCTGGGTCTGTATCTCTATATGTATTTAGAGAGACATAGAGATATTGATTTACTATAAGGAATTGTCTCACACGAATATGGAGGCTGACGAGCCCAACCTGCAGGATGGGATGCAGGTTGGAGCTGGAGACCCAGAAAGAGCTGATGTTTAAGTTCAAGGGCTGTCAGGCAGGAAAGGCTGATGTTGCAGACGAAGCCGAAAGGCAGTGTGCGGCAGAACTCTCTTCCTTGGGAGGGTCTTTTTGTTCTATTCTGTCCTGTTCAGGTGAAGACCCACCCACATATGGAGAGCAATCTGCTTTACGCCGTTGATTAAAATGTTAATCTCATCCAAAAATACTCTTGCAGAAACACCCAGAATAATGTTTGACCAAATACGTGGACACCCTGTGTCCCAGTCAAGTTGACACATAAAATTGATTGTCACAGAGAGGGAGAAGGAGAGCACGTCTGGCTGGGCTTGAGTCACGTGACATCTCTTTAACCAGTAGAAGGCAGCGTGTTTTGTTTGGAAATTCCAGAAACTTTCCCCATGGGGAGCTGTTACCAGGAGAAAGGGGAATGGGCAGCCTCACGACTACAACTGGCTCTTGTGCCAGGAGAGCCATACTTCCTCACTTGCTTCTGTGTGGGTTGACATCACAGCTTTGACTGCCTCTTCCGGCTCCTCTTCTCTGTGTGAAAGGGAGAGCAGCCGGGATGGGGAAAGACATAATTTCTGCTCCTTTGTCCCTTCACCTCCAGTCATGAGTAAAAGTGACTGTTCGAAGGTACACCATCAGCTCTGGGCCCTTTCTCTTAGAGAGGTTTGTGTTAACGATTCAGCACTCAAACTCTGGCTCCCTCTGGAATGTCCCCCTGCACTGTACAGGGCATTCACAAGACCTCTCCTCCCCGGAAGAGTTTGAATCTATTGTACTTTGTGCATTTTCTTCTTTTCCATTCTTTACCTACTAGACGTGTCATGTAGCTGTGGCTGCTGCTAGCCCGCAATGCCTTTGTGGAATGAAAAAGGCACCCCTTCCTCAAGACACTTTACATTGGTCCGAAATTGTCATAATGTACTGATTTTGTTAGAACGGGATGCTACTATATACCAGACAGTTGTCACAATAAGTCTACCACATTTACAATGTGAATGATGTCTCCTTAGGTATGGTATCTTGTGCAGTGTACAATCTGTCTACCTGTACATGGCAGGCCTGAACTACCAAGAGAGAGGGAGCCCACCAGAGGCCAGGAAAGCACAACTTGTTCAGTGTGATGGGGTGATGGTGTGTATGTGCAGGAGTGTGTGGGGGGTTCCTGTCTTTTGGTTTTGACCAATACCTGGGCTGCTGATCAGACTGAAGACAGAACTGCGAGTCCAAGACTCCTCTAGTATGGAAAATCCACCAAACTCCCTGAAGAAATTGCCTGCAAGGAATTACAGACCACTACTCTCTGCTTGGGGGAATTCCTGGGAGACACCCATAGCTCAGACCAGACCAGCAAGGAGAGATAGTGGGGAGATGTTGCCACTTCAGGGTACATCTGCTGTTGTCTTCAGAGGTTTGTGCCCTGACTTCTGATTAGCACATTGTATAGAACTGACTCACTGCAGATTCCATGGATCCGTGACGGGGAGACGTGATCACAATGGGGTAGTCGAAAATGAAAACAGACATGATAAAAATAAATAGAAATTCTTTTGTTTTTTTTTCATATATCTCAGTGGATCATGTAAGACACATCTGGAGCAGGCAAAGCCCACTTTGTCGGCCACTGTACTTAGGGCTGAAGACTTGATTAATTTACGTTTTAATTTACGTGCTGGATTTCTAAGGAGACTAAGCACCGTTTTGTTTGTTGGCCACCTGATTTCTTCACTTTTGATGTGCCTATTCAAGGCCTTGCCTATTTTTGTACTCTATTGTCTCTCTTTTTCTTACTGGCAAAATAGCATATTCCTTTTGCATTTCTGAGGTGCTGAGGGGGAACATAGTTTATGTTCAGTTTATTGGGGAAACAAAATGAAAGAGCCCAGTGGGATGAAGCAATGAGGGTATACCTCTAACAGACTGGAAAGCAGCTAGGGTGTAGGAGTTATTCTTCTAATAACACTGATGTGTAGAAGTTATTTATTCCAATATGTGTTGAATATCTTCTCCCATTCCGTGGTTTGACTTTTTACTTTTGTAAGGATATCTTTTGATGAGCTGAAGTTCTTAACTTTAATATCCAATATATCAGTATTTCTGTGACTTTTCTAAGGAAACTGCCCTACCCTGGGGTCAAGGAGATATTGGTTTTGTCCTCAGTTGCCTTCATAATTGGATCCAGAGTACCCCTGGGAGAGTTTTTGTGCATGGGGTGAGTTCCAGGGCAGACTTCATCTCCTCCCCCTAGGACCCCACAGTGCTGCCTTCATCAGAAGCCAAGGGTCCCTGTGTGTGGAGGGGATCTCTTCTATCCACTGGTCTATCTTCTATCCTTGCACCAACATATTCTCTTGGTTACTATAGCTTCATAATAAGTCTTGACATACAACTATGCAAGTTCTTCCTCTGCACTACGAGAATGACTTGGCTAAGATTTTGACATGTTACATAAGAACAGACTCTAACCTGGAGCTTCCCTTTTGGAATAAGTATGCTAGGGTAATTATTCTTTCCTGGGCTATGTTCTTGGAAGTGACTTATCTAACTTCCCAGTTAGTTCTTTCCAGGGGCTTTCCCATCCATGGCTTAAATAAAAATCTGATTTGAGCCCATGCAAGTCTGATGGAATCCCCATATTTATTACGTTCTACTTTTGGAACAGGCTAAAGTATAGAAATTGAATCTGAAATAGCCGGTGACCTTTTTAAGACAAATTATCTGATTTTTGGAAATGGGTGGCTGACTGAGTGATTAACCCTTCTCTGGGGGCTGCACCCTGAGGAGAGAATGAGCTCTGCAGTTAGATTTCAGGTTCAATTCCCAGATATATCAACCAGTAGCCATGTGACAATGGGCAAGTTAGTTAACCTCCCCTTCCTCAATTTCTTCGTCAGTAAAATGGGATAATAAGAGTATCTGCAACATGGGTGTTTGTGAGGATTAAGTGCAATAATATATGAACTGGGCTTGGCATGGAATATGTACTTGATAAATGTTAACCATTATTGGAAGAATTCCTCTTCCTTCTAAGGGTTTGGAGACTCATCTAGGAGAATGGCAAAATAGCATATTCCTTTTGCATTTCTGAGGTGCTGAGGGGGAACATAGTTTATGTTCAATTTATTGGGGAACCAAAATGAAATAGCCCAGTGGGGTGAAGCAATGAGGTTATACCTCTAACAGACTGGAAAGCAGCTAGTACCCTAGAGTGTACTGGGTGGGCTGAAGGTTGGAGAGGAGTGGAGAGTTGGATCCTATGAGAGTTGAGGGGCTGGGGTGGGGGAACCGCATGGGGTAGTTGGTGTCAGCCAGAAAAGTCTGCATGCCCAGGGGCAGCCAGCCAGTCCACCACTGTCCCAAGCCATGCCAGCTGATTACAGTGCAGAGAAGACACTGTGACTGCCCTGGCCTCAGTGCCGTTCTCTGAAGATCCCTTGAAAGCCCTTCTAGAAACAGAGAGAGAGGTGGCGTATGGGAAAAACAGTCCCAGGTCCAGTACCTGGGTGGAGCTGGGCAGGGGAAAGATGCACTTGTTACACTGAAATGGAAAGATGTTTGCATGCACTATAAAGGGGTGGCAATACCACAATTACAATACCACAATTGTACCTATAGTATGATCTCATCTAATAATAAATGCGTATATGTATAGATATCTGTCTAAAAGGATCTGAGAGGTTATTTCCATGGCATTAAAGTTGTCTCTGGGTGGGATTATTGGTACTTTTTCATGTCTTTGTGTTCCCTGTATTTGTATTATGGATCTACAGAGTTTTCTGGTTAAATGAGTTTTAATGTGACTTTTGTAATTAGAATAAAAAGAGAAGGAACATTAATATGTTTCCTTTAGCAAGTCAGGGATGGGAGAATGGAGGTGGATTTGTGGATTCCCATGGGAAGAGTCTGCTCAACAAGACGGTTCTTTAGCTGCAGTTGGTCAGCAGGGATCTTCTCCAGTTCACCTTAAGGGCTCAGGGGTGCCCACCTGCTGCTGGGTTGGCATCTGTCAGTGGTGTGCAATGATCTCAATGCGGATGACCAAAGCAAATTTAGTACAAGAGCAGAGGGTTCTAATGTGTCACCCCCCGGATTTCTCTCTATGCCCATACGGTAGGGCCCACTGGTGGTTTTTTGACAGTTACTAAAGTCGCAGACATGGTTGGCCTTGCAGTTTTTAGAGGGAATCCTACACCCTTCTGGGGGTAGGAGGTCCTGGAGCAGTGAGACCCAAAGACTCCCAATGGCCAGAGTTGGGCTTCTTGTAAGAAAAATGCTTAGAGTAAAAGTCGTGGAATTTCCTTTTTAAACATGTGCTCCTTAAAGTTTGGAATAAAATATGTTTTCTAGCCTGAAACAAAGATGGTCTCTTTCCAAACCTTAGTGGGTCTGCTTTAACTAGAAAGAAACTGCTGACTGGAATTAGGTAAGGCAGACGAAGTAAGTCCACAGAAGAAAACAAGGCTGCCTCAAAAATCGGCGCCACTTTCAGAACGGAGAGCAAGTTCTCCTCGGAGAACTCCCAGAGAGAAACATTATTAAGAAGGAAGGTGCTTTTCTTAGGAGGCCGATTTTGAGTTAGGAGGAAGGTTGCCATAGGATATTTCATAAAAGAAAATGGAGGCCTCTGACCCCCCCCCCCCCCCCCCCCCGGCCCCTACAGTCTGAACTTTGAACAAGTGCAGATCCCATCAGGGCTATGGCCGCTTTGAGATCCCAGAGGCGTGTGGAGCATTCTAGCTCTGCTTATTTTCTAACTCTGGAAACGTTCTGCCCTAAAACGTGCGATTTCCCTGGGTCCACCCACTCTGACTCAGCTCCTAAAAGCCTCCTGCGGCCCGAGCAGGTTGCCGCCCTTCCCTCGGCCCTCTGCTGCCCTCTGCTGGAAGGGTGCTGCCAGCACCACTAGAGTTTATCCTCAAAGCTTTCTGGGGCTCTTGGCCAATTCTTGATACTCCTTTTTGGTCGGTAACAGAGAAGCTGACAAGCAAATGACAGATTTTTGCGACTTATAACCGAATAGTAAGTAAAATCAATGCTTTATTATCACAGACTGAGCAACGTTATTGTTAAAAAAAGCAACGGATGGAAAGAATTAATTACCAACCAAGAAAGGCAAGACAAATTTCTTCTTAAAAACAACTTATCAATGACTATACTGTCCAAGATATTGTGCTCATCCTTAAAGCCATAAAATGAGTTATACAGTTTCTCTTTGCAGTGAGTTTATAATCGTATCATTCAGGAGGAGGGGAAGTCATTATAAATTGAAATGGATCAAGATAAATCCCATGGAGCAAGTACCCAATAGTGATGGGACTCCGATAAGAAAGAGCTCCGATTCAGGTGGAGATCAGGGTGGGTCTCGGAAAAGCACAATGCAGCTTTGCTGTGAGGAGTTCTGTCTCTGAGGGAATCCTGTTTGGAATCAGGGAGTTTTCAATTGTGTCCCGAGCTTAGAGTGCATATGGAGTGACAGGGAGAAGCTGGGGAAGGCAGGGAGAAATTTACTTCTCTTTTCCCCCTTTGTTCTATGTTCTGATATTGTTTTAAATTTATGGTTAGGAAACGAAATTTACTTACTATCATGCTAACTATCTACATATATATATACACAAATGTGAAAGACCTATATGTATTTGTACCTATATGTTTGTAAAAGAGTGGTATGAAGTTTCCTTGGGTTTCTTAGAAACTAATCCTGAGAGCTATTAAATGTGCCATGTGGGATTGAACCAATAAGACTATACATGAGATAATATTTTGATATATGAATAATTTTCCCTGCCTTTGTCATTTTTTTATTGTAAAATTCAACCAGATAAGAAAATAATGCAAAAGTATACCTTAGTGAATTATTATGAGGTGAACATCCATCTTGTGTGAACATCCAAACACAACTGCTTCCCTCTCCCCAAAAGTAACCACTATTCTTTTGCAGCAATTACTTTCTTGAGTTTCTTTCATTTCTTTCTAGGTGGTCTCTAAGTGTGCAATTCTAGACACTGTAATTAAAAGTGTTCCCCCTTATAAAAATGATTTGATATATCCCTCAGGTAATTTTTAATCTACAGACCCCCTGCCATCCCTTTCTTTTCTTTAAAATGTATTGGTTGCCGAGCCTGGGCCACTTGACCTGGAGTTTGGATCTTGTGATTGCATGCACTGTAAGAGACTGTTAGCATGAGAACTGCTACTTTAAGGTTAAAGTAGGGTTAAAGTAGGGTTAACAGCCCTGAGCTTAAGTTAGCATGAGAACTGCTACTTTAAGGTCAAGGTAGGGTTAACAGCCCTGAGCTTAAAATAACCTAATGGCCTAATTGTTAATTCCAGGATGTGGGCATAGAGACCAGATGTCTAATAGCTTATCTCCTGCTCTCTGAAGCTATGGAGGCTTTTGTAGCTTATCTGTAATCTCTTTGAAGCATAGCTCAACTTGTACTCCCTAAGCATAGCTCAACCTGTACTCCCTAAGACTATGAAAAATTACTAAATGCCTTAGCTATGTGAGAATTGTAGTTTAACTTGTACTCCCTAAAACTATGGAAAATTACTGAGTGCCTTAGAAACGATATGAAAACCCTTAGCTTTAAGGGCTAGGGGTCCTTGTTAAAACCCGCTGCGTCGGGCAGAAACGGGGACCCCAGCTAGCTGGAAATAAACCTCGCTGTGTGACTTGCATTATTGTGTGTGTCCTCTGTCTGTCTGAGGGGGGGACGATTCCAGGATTTAACAGCACCTGTCATCTCTTGTGTTCCTCTGACCTCCATGTTCCCTGCAGATTGGAAGCTGGATCCAGAGGCTGGACCACACTTGGGTTTGAGCCCTTCGGTAAGATGTTAGGTGATGAGACTTCTTTTATCTCAAAACCTCTGACTATGCGATGTCAGCAGCCATTGATTCTCAGTGTCTAAATCTATTAATTAATTGGGCATTGAGAAATGGTCATATTCTGAAACTATCATTTCTTTTTCATTTCATTTATTAGTTAGACCGCATCTATAAGGAGATGCTTTCCCATGGCAGTGTTTCTTTATAGAAAGGTAATGCTAATATCTTACGCAGTCCTGGGATTCTCAAAGCCTCCTAAGCATCACCCCTTAGTAGTCAGTTCTCACAGGACTTGGCTAAGCACAAGCTGGCCCCAGAAACACTGGCCTGCTTATGCTGGCACTGGCCACCTGTGGACCAAGAATCAAAGGACCTTTGCTCATTGGTGACCCATTCTCCATGGGGTGAGATAGTTGTTTTTGTTCATATGGCAGATTAGATATTCTAAATGATCTTCCAGTTGAAAAACACCAAAATGCTAGCTAAGTATTTAAAAAATATATCATCGAGCTTCCCTAAAATAAATATGCAGATGTTGACAAAAAGAAAAGAAAGGAACACCTGTAACTAATCTAAAATAATATCTATCTATCTATCTATCTATCTATCTATCTATCTATCTATCTATCTATCTATCTATCTATCTGGTCACAGATGTAAAGTACAGCATAGGGAATATAGTCAATGTATTGTAATAGGTATGTACGATGTCAGATGGGTAATAGACTTGTTGGGGTTATCACTTTGTGAGGGGTGTAAATGTCTAATCATTATGTCATTTTGTATACCTGAAACTAAAAAAATGAAAGAAAGAAAGAAAGAAAGAAAGAAAGAAAGAAAGAAAGAAAGAAAGAGAAAGAGAAAGAAAAGCAGGAATCTTGTAAGATAATTGAATGACAAAGCTGGCTTTTGCACAGAGGGTTTCTGCTAAAGTGTGGAGACTGAACTACCTCTTTGCTAGTTGCTAGGGACTCAGTGATAAGGGATGAGGGTAGGGCATTCCCAATGGGGAAGTTTATGTTTGGAGACCCTTCCGCTGAGGATGGGAATCCAATAGGTTACAATCTGAGGGTTGGCATGAGCGAGCAATGAATCTGACATGCTGCAGAGGGCAGCAAGGAGTTCATTGTTTCAACCTTGACACCAGATGGAAGCGAATAAAAAAATCTCCCTGAAGAATTTGTAAGGACAAGCTGGCTGTCTTAGAGTTGTGGTCCAAATTTATGTAATGTGTGTGTTGAAAAAGACCTCAAACAGATAATTAAATTTAGGATGGTTCTCAGTTGATAATGCCTCCAGGAAAATGGCAGAATCAAACATAAACCTTTTCTGGAGGAATGCAACCTCAGCAACAGCTTCAGAGATTGTCTACAGAGAATGTTTTCACTTCCAAGGAAGTGAACAGTTCAAGGTAAAAAAAAAGTTTGAAAGGGAAGAGGAAGCACATGACTGAGGTCCAGTTGAAAAAATAGGTATCAGAAACAGACCCTAAAGACTTTGGATATTGGAATTTGCAGATGCAAACTATAAAACAGACATAGTTCATGTATTTAAATAAAAGCAACTTGAAAATATGATTGGAATAGAGACTGTAAGGAATGTCCAAGTAAATTTGAAAAAAATAGAATTTCAACTAATAAAAAAGTAATACTTGAAAATAAAAATTACAAGCATGATTTAAATATCACATTTTAGATGAAACTTCAGGGAGAACTAATCAACTGGGAAATAAATTCGAAGAAATTATTTATAATGCAGATCAGAGGGACGAAAACATGAGAAATGAGAGCGGTAACAAGAATGGAAAGAGACGGGATCTACCAGATGACCAGCTAGGGTTCTAGAAGGCGGTGTCAATGAGGCAACATTCAAAGAGACAGTGGCTGAGAATTTTTCAAATCTGGTGAAAGCAACCGTTTCTTATATTCAGGAAGCTCAAGAAATCCCAATATAGATGGAAAGAAATCTACTGAGATACATCTTAACCAAACCACAGAACACTAATTTAAAGAAAATATCTTAAAAATAGCCATATTAGAAAGGAACAGTAATTAGAAAAGCCTGATTTTTAACAACAAACATGGAAGACAGAACACAGTGTCATAATAGCTTCAATTTGCTAAAAGAAAAATTTCGCACTAGAATTATATACTCACGAAATTTTTCTCAAGTATTAGGACAAAATAAAGATATTTTCAGAGAAACAAAATTTGAGAGTTTACCAGCAGAACTCCACTAGAAGCAAATTAAAGATGAACTTCAGGAAGAAAGGAAAGTTTCTAGAAATGCAAAAAAGAACAATGAACAAAGATTATGGTTAATGTGTGGGTATATATGAACTAATATTGACCCTTTAAAATAATGATATTAATAAGTGTATATTTGTGGAGGTAAAACAAAATAGTCAAAATACTGAACACCAATAACATAGGTTATAATTGTGTGATTGAAGTTAAAACAGTCTGTTCTTGTATTATTTGGGAGGTTAAAGGTGTTGATTAAGTTCAGTCTTTGTAAAAATATGCATATTAAAATGCATCTTAAATATCTAGGGGTTTTCATTAAAGGAAGACAGGGAGAGAGAAAGAGAGAGAAGTAAATGGACTACAATCTAGTTAAAAGATAAAGAACGTCAGACTAGATTTAAAATAAAATCATGCTGTTAAATGAGACATGAGGATGCAAAAAGTCAAAGGATAGAAAAGCTGGTTAATGCATAATGATTAAAAATCTACTTCACTGGGAAGTTATAATAATTCTAAGCTTGTATGTACCTGGTAGAACAGCATCACAATATTTAAAGCAAAATGATAAATCTACCAGGAGAAAGTGACAAATCCATCTTTATAGTATAGAATTTTCACACATCACTTTCAGTCAGTTTTGGGTAAAGCATACAACAATCAGTGAGAGATGTAAGATTTGAACAGCACAATTAGCAAGCATTGTATAAAGAACATACACGAACAATTGGAGAGTACACATTTTTGTTCTTAGAACATATAGAATTTAATAAAATTGCCCACATGCTAGATCACTAATCTAGCTTTTATAGATTTCAAAGATTCAGTATCATACAGAACATATTCTCTAACAATCCAATTGTGAGACACACGAGTAAATAGTGAACACCAAAAACAATCTTCTGTATCATTCAGCATGCAGTGACTCAAAAAATCTCGAGTAATTTTAGGCAAAAAAGGAATTAATACTGGGAACTAGGCAATTACAAAATTGTTGGAAGAGACAGAGAAGTGAACTTCTTAGGTGAGGCTTCCAGAGATTTCCAGAACAAATGTCCTGAGTGTAACTGCTTTGACCTCCACCACAGGCAGTAAGATGGGAACCAGAGGCTGTGGGGGGAGTGGGGGTGTGTGTCTTGTGGCAGTCTTTGGTGGCACTGGGGCTTTTGAGTTGAAGACAGACCACCAGGCTACAATCCAGGGATCAGGAAGCAGCCTTCCTCACCACACCCCTGTCTCACTACACCCCTGAAGCCAGGGACCGGACTTAAGTTTCTGGAGATTAGTGCTACCACTCTCAAAACTAACTCTCAACATTCGAAAAGATGGCGATGAGACACTGCAACGCTGCTGAAGAAAAGCCGCAGTTCTATGACCTTGTTTTTCAGCAGGATTATGATGTTTACTTCTTTTTAAAAATGTAATTGACATATAACACTGTGGAAGTTTAAGGTGTACAGTGTGTTGATGTGTATATTGCAAAATGATTACCACGATGGCCTTAGCTGACGCCTCCATCACCTCACGTAACTACCTTTCTTCGTTGTGGTGAGAACATCTAAGATCTACTCTTAGCAACTTTCAAGTATATAATACAATGTTATTAACTATAATCACCATGCTGTACGTTACATTCCCAGAACTTATTCATCTTTGAAATGGAAATTTGTACCCTTGGACCAATGTCTCCCCATTACCACTCCCCGGCCCCCAACCTCTGGTAACTGCCATTCTGCTCTCTGTTTCTACGAGTTCAGGTCTTTTAGATTCCACATATAAGTGAGATTATGCAATATTTGTCTTTCTCTGACTTATTTCATTTAGCATAATGCCCTCAAGGTCTATCTATATGGTTGCAAATGGCAGGATTCCCTTCTTTCTTGTGGCTGAGAAATATTCCATTGTATATACATACATATATACACCACATCTTATCCACTCATCTGAAGGCAGACACTTAGGTTGTTTCTATATCTTGGCTACTGTGAATAATGCTGTAATGAACATGGGGGTGCGGATATTTCTTCAAGATCCTGTTTTCATTGTTATTTTGCACTCTTTATCAGGTAAATCACTTATCTCTACTTCATTAAGATCTGTTTCAGGAGTTTTGTTCTTTTGTTTGGAACATATTCCTCTATTCCTTCTTTCTTCTGGACTCTGTGTCGTGTCTGCATTAGATACAACAGTCACCTTTCCCAATCTCGACTGAGTGGTCTGTGTAAGAGATGAATCTCGTCAGGCAGCCTGGCTTTGCTCCCGGTGGCCTCTCAAACCTTTGTGATTGTCCAAGCTGCGTTCTTTGTGGCTCTCAGGACTTGGGGGTGTGTCAAGACCCATAAGTGCCCCAAAGGGGAGGGTCGCAGTCAGGACCTAGACGCAGGCCTGTTGGAAGCTGGACCCAGGCAGCAGCTGGGCAATTAGGCTCATTCCAGGGAGGAACCATGAGCCTGGATGTACAACCAAGGGAGGGTGCTTTGAACCCTGTTAAGAACTTCTTGCTTGACAGTCTTGTGGGGCTCCTGAATAAAAGCCCTGTTGGCTCTCAGAAACAAGTGATCTGGGGTTGGGGGGACTGCTCCTCAGGCAGCCGCAGCAGCAAAAACTTGGGCACCAGATACTATGTGTATTAGCTCCTTCCGGGGAGCTCCTGGCGACTTGGAGTGGGCTAGAGAGGAAGGGCGGGGGAGGTGCCTGCAGGCCTCCACTGTCTCTGCGGAGAACCACAGCCAGCCTCTAGATGTGTGCAAAATTAGAAGTCTGACCCTCAGGCAGCAGCTTTGGAAGTATACAAACAGACCCTTTCAGGAAAAGATGGGAGGTGAGTGTTTTTGCCTGCTGCTTTGCCTGAGTCCTGGCGGGATGGCTGTGGCGAGTGCTTGCTCCTGTTAATAATTTCTTCTTTACTTGCTATAGCTTTGTGGGTCTCATGGATTCAAGCCCTGTTGTCTTTCAGAGTTAGGTATTTTGGGGGACCATCTCTCAGGAGGGATTCTTTTTTTAAATTAAAATATAGTTGACATATAATATTATATTAATTTCAGGTGTACAAGTCTACATTTATATACTTTATGATGTGATCACTCTGATAGGTCTAGTAACCATCTATCACTGTGCAAAGTTATTACAATATTATTGACTATATTTCCTGTGCAAAAATATGGATTGCTTCACAAATTTGCATGACATCCTTGCACAGGGCCATGCTAATCTCCTCTGCATTATTCTAATTTTAATGTATGTATGGTTGAAACGAGCACTCAGGTGGGAGTCTTATTATAAGTTAAGGCTGTAAATGTAGGGTCCAACCTTCTCACTCCTCAAGGAGAATCTGGGAGTTGGGGGTTCCTCCGATCATATGCTGTGGCAGGGTTTATGGCAAGAGTGTATATCAGCCTTTTAAACTTGTTTTGATGTGGGTATTTTTTGGTGTGTCCAATGTATATGAGTTAATCAGGTAGCTTCTGGATTTCTTTCAGAGGGAATTGCTCCTTATGTAGCTATTCATCCTGGGTGTCTGTCAGAGGAGGGGAGCTCAGGAGCCTCCTATGGCGCCATCTTTAAGGATTGTCCCAGTGGTTTAGTTTTGTCCCTCCTTTCAAACCATGTGTTGGTGCATTCAGTGAAAGAATTTAAGTCACGTCTAGAATTGTAGTGCAAGGGAGTCTGACATGAAGCTTTTATCTTCCCAGGTTCTGAAGGATTGAAAGGCAGTTAGAAAGAGGTTTGACACTGATGATAAATGTCGATTTACCAAATCCACCACAACTCATGGATCAAGGAAAAAAATCATAATGAAAATTTAAAATTACTTAGAATTGAACAATACAACACTAAATGTCAAAACTTGTGAGGTGCAGTTAAAAAGCTACTCAGAATTCAATAGCTTGTATGTTTACATCAGAAAACAAAGGATCAACCTTAATGAGCTGATTCCAACTTCAAAAATTGAATAACAAACCTAGCATATCAAACCCAAAGAAAGACAGCAGTTTAGAAATAAAAAAAAAAGCAGAATTATTGACATAAACATACAATCAAGAAGAGAAACAAGGGGCAGCTGCTTAGCTCAGTGGTTAGAGCGCAGTGCTCTTAACAAGGTTGCCGGTTCGATCCCCACGTGGGCCACTGTGAGCTGCACCCTCCACAACTAGATTGAAACAACTACTTGACTTGGAGCTAATGGGTCCTGGAAAAACACACTTAAAATAAATAAAAAGTTTAAAGAAAAAACAGAAGAGAAACAAAACCAAGAATTGGTTTACAGCAATAAAATAGACTTCAGGTAAAATTATTCCATACAAAAAAATGAAAAGATATAAATAAACAATAATAGGAATGAAAAGGGAAATAGAAATACAGATGCTATAGATTATGATAATAAAAGGATTTTATGAACAACTTTTGTCAATATATTTGAAGACTTAGTTTAAATGACTAAATTTGTAGAAAAACATAACTTAGTTAACTTGATCCAAGAATAAATAGAAGAACAAATAGTCTTATGATCCTTAAATAACTTGAATCAGATAACATCATCCCTTAAAGAAAACACCAAATTTAGAAGGTTTTATAGGTGACTTTCATCAAAATTTCAAAGACGAGATAATTCTGATTATAAGTAAATTCTTTCAGGGGACTTACTGCAATAAGAGCTGGATTTTTAGTAAAAGTATCCCTATTTTTAACTGTTGGCAACTATGGAAACACTTTTGTCAGTGCAGACAAAACAAAATATATCTGTAGGCTGGTTTGGGCCCACAGGCGGTTAGAGCTCCATGCTCCTAACTCCGAAGGCTGCTGGTTCGATTCCCACATGGGCCAGTGGGCTCTCAACTACAAGGTTGCCAGTTCAATTCCTTGAGTCCTGCAAGGAATGGTAGGCTGTGCCCCCTGAAACTAAAATTGAACACGGCACCTTGAGCTGAGCTGCTGCTGAGCTCCCGGATGGCTCAGTTGGTTGGAGTGCGTCCTCTCAACCACAAGGTTGCCAGTTCGATTCCTTGACTCCCGCAAGGGATGGTGGGCTGTGCCCCCTGCAACTAGCAATGGCAACTGGACCTGGAGCTGAGCTGCACCCTCCACAACTAAGGTTGTAAAGGACAACAACTTGACTTGGAAAAAAGTCCTGGAAGTACACACTGTTCCCCAATAAAAGTCCTGTTCTGCTTCCCCAATTAAATCTTTAAAAAAACAAACAAAAATCTATTTTTCCTCATTCGGGGGCCTTGGAGATACAGATAATACCCCAGAGAGATTACCAGTCCCAACCAAAGAGGCCAGCACGGTCTTGCAGGCGGATCTCGAGATCCCTTCCTCTCATCTAAGATCAGATAGGGCAAGAGTTCCATGAATCCCCAATAGGTAGGAAGAGCTCTATGCCCCTGCCCAGCAGGAAGCAGATACAGAAGAAAAGACCTCCTGTCCCTCAACTTCCCATAGAGATTTTATGGGGATCATGTCTCTCAGGGGAAAACAAGGCAGGCAGTTAGAGACAGGTATCGGGTCTCTGCATTCCTGCACAACCCACAGAATGCGACAGCCCAAAAGACCTCCCCTCTCTGCCCCAAACTTCCCATTCTCACTGTAATAATCTGCCCCTCTGAGGAAACATATGGGTACAAAGTACCCAACTAGGTTAAACCAGTCACTCACACCTGCACAGTAAAGGCCACAATAACATTCGTTTCACCTGGGCCTCATTCTACCATCATTATAATATGCATATGCCTGGAAGTTTGTTGATATCACGATAACAGACTGAATTCTGGGAAGAAACATGCGCAGTCTAAAAAGATGAGGTAATAGCCTCTTGTCAATCACAGGTGTCAATCAAGTGGTCCCACACCCCGAAAGGAACAGCTCATTCTAGAGGAAAAAAGGGATAAAAACTCCAAGTCCTTACCAGTCAGCGCCTCATGAGCCTTGCCTTTGCTTGGGGCCCACTCCTATTTCTTTGGAGTGTACTATCTCTTCTAATAAACTGCTCTTTCACCACTTTATTTTCGTGTCTCGTTCAATACTTGGCTCAAGACCCAAGAACCTGGACACCGTGCGGAGGAGGACTCACTCTCCGGTAACACCCTGTTTCCCCAAAAATAAGACCAAGCCGGTCTTACATTATATTATATAAGACCCGGTCTTATTTTAATATAAGACCGGGTCTTATATTAATTTTTGCTCCAAAAGACGCATTAGAGCTGATTGTCTGGCTAGGTCTTATTTTCTGGGAAACACGGTAGCTAGCCACAGAATTGCCCAACCAAGCCTGGCCTATATTAGCCAACTCCCCAGCTGACTAGCAGATAAGTGAGAATTAACAAATTATTGTTATTTTAAGCCATTGAGTTTTGGGTGTTTTGTTAAACAGCAATAGCTGACAGATAAAAATATCAAGGTCTGCTCTAGGTCCTTTGTGCCCATCTAATTTAATTAATTTAAATAAAACTTATTTAACGGAAATTTGATGTGTAATAAAAATATTAACAGAGTCTCAGTTTATGTGAAAATCTTGAAATAAAACAAGTATCTACATCTCTGTCTTCCAGCCAAATTTTGTCAAGAATCATGTAACTTACAAGGTTGGCTTGTAAACTGTGCCAACTTGACAATGGAAATGCCTGATATTCTTTGTCAGGGTTGGCCTTAAATTATTGAGTCTTCCCTAATGTGAAGTCCTTTTTGAATTCTTCATATAAAATGCACTCCCTTGGACTATCATTCTCTCCATTTAATTGATGAGGAAACTGAGATGTAGAGATGTTGAGATCACACAGTAAGTGGCTACTACTCTCTAGGATGACAAATAATACAGGAAGTTAGAGGAATCCCAGTTGCCTAAAGTGATTTTCTTTACCACAGGACTCAGTTCCGAAATGTACATTCACTGTAGGTGATTTGAGTCAGTTCTTTGCGCAGGCCGAGAGGGGCAGCGCAGGTTTACTGGTCCACGTCCCCTTTGCTTTCTGTACTCAGAATCTTGAATTTCTAGTGATTTATGACCTTGGTTTTACATATTCTCCATGGTCCTTGATGTTTTCAACCCTACATATAACATTTCTAGTAACACTGATCCCTGCATTTATGACTTTTAAGTGTTACCTACCTTATCTATTTTCTTTGCTGCTTTGGATTAAATTTTTAAGTTTCTCAGCTCTCTCTTCATCGGTTCTTTGGAAGAATGTCCTCACTTCTGTCCTTTGGTTCATACAAACTGGGCCTTAATAGGAATCATGTTATTCCTACCCCCTCACTAGACTTCCTTGACTCTGCAATGAATTCCTGCCCTTTGTTGCCCTCTAGTGGCCTCCTGATTCACTGCTTCATATGGATGAGATGATTAACCCTCAGTATGCTGGAAACAGTTTTGGGATCAACAGTTTTAAAGGACATGGTTAATGACTTCATTTCATCTCTGACTGGATTCAGCCTCTTTTATAATACTAAGTGTTGTGTTTAAAGAATGTACAGTCATTTAAATTAAATATTGGAAGCAAATTAATGAAAATTATGTCAGAGAACTCAAGGAAAGGTCTACTCTAACATTTTGACTTCCAGTTGACCCCTGTTTTAACAGATACTTTTCCTCTTAGTGTTAATGAGAAGTCAACGAATAAGTCAGTCAACAAACATTTACTGAAGATCTACTAATTACCGCACACTCTTCTAGATACTAGGACCCAGCTGAAAGAAAATGTCCTCCACTGTATTTCAAAAACAATTCTGCTGTTATCATCATTAAAAACAAAACACAAAAAAGTTACATGACTTATGTGAAAAGGAGAAGTTCACATTGCTCTTTCTAATCCCAAGTGAATATATGTCACTTTTTATAGTGTTGGCTTGGCTATAATAAGATCAAAGAATCATAGACAATGGGATAAACAATACAAGGTTTACGGTAAACCAAAATTTCCATAACAAATGGACAATGAGTAAATTAAATTTTTACAGTGAAAAGTAAAACAAGTGTCATAGTAGTCTCTAGGTTAAGGGTTATGTAACAGTAAATCATTGCAGCTAAAACAGACTTTCAGAAGAATGCTTATGGCAAGCTAAGAACCCAATTTTATGATTTGGCTTGAAAGGGCCTGCACTGCAACTTGGTCAATTTTTATATTTTTGGTGTCTTCAAGATTAGCTCTGGGCTTGGCATTTTCAAAGCATTTGTGATAATATAATAGTATTTTCATCTTCTTAAAGTTCCTTAACCATTTTTGGAGTGAGTAGCCTCTGATTTCAACTATAATCTCAACCAAGGTCAAGTCAAGTTTCTGAAGTTCATAATTTTCTGTTTTTTCACTGACATAACACTGATGGCTAAATTTGCTGTGAAGAGCTTACATCCTTGTAAGGGAGAGAGCCAATGAGCATGTTTATACATACGTAAGCCCAGGGGAGCATGCCTGTGTCAAACCCCACGTGTTTCTTTGCCCCCATTCTTAGGCCCTTCTACTTCCAAGGAGAATATTGAAAATACTACTTGACTTAACACCTGCTGCAATATTTCTTACAGGCATCTATTGACCCTGGCCAGGTTTCACCTGACCCTGGGTTCTGGAGGGACTGGAAATCTGGTGACCAGTGTTAGTGGGGAGGTCACTTTCTTCTGTCATGCCTGAGGCCATGAAACCTTCTCCTAGGAGCTCAGTGCTTGTAACACTTTCTAGAAGGTCAGAGAATTACAGTGAGTTTCCCTCTGCCCATTTGGGAGAGGGAGGAGTTTCCAGGACATGCTGGACCCTCAGCCTTCTTTCCTTGTCTCAAGGCCACTCCCATGAAGGCTGACACATGGGGGATCTAGACTTCCTGAGGCCTGAGCTGATATTATGTGTGTGTGCACATGCATGCGCTAAGGAAAAGAACACAAAATCAGGAATAAAAATTAGACATGAAAATGATTATTTATTTAGAATGAGAAAAAAAGTCATAACAAATTAAAAATATTTTAAGGTAACAAATACCAGAATGTCACAAAAATACAGCAAAGTAAAAAAAATACATTAACTGCGCAACATCCCACTGCAGTGCTTTTTCCCTAATTTGTGGCTGCATACTCTTTGAACACATCATCACATGTAAAAGATTGTATAATATCATTTTGTAAGAAATGACAGAGGGTGATGCTATGGATTGGATGTTTATGTCCCTCCCACCCCAATTTCAGTGTTGAAGCCTCATCCCCACGTGATGAGGTCATGAGGGCAGACCCCTCATGAATGGGATTAGTGCTCTTATAAAAGAGACCCAGAGAGCTCTCTTTCCTTTCTGCCATGTGAGGACACAGCAGGAAGACAGGTGCCTGTGAACCAGGAAGTGGGCTCTCACCAGCCCTGAATCTGCCAGTGCCTTGATCTAGGACTTCCCAGACTCCAGAGCTGTGAGAAATAAATGTTTGTTGTTTAAGCCACCCAGTCTGTGGGATTTTTGTTATAGTAGCCTGAATGGATTAAGACAGATAAATATATATTTTTCCTTTTAGCATGGTTTGATCAAAATTCGTTTTAAGAGTTTACTTCTAAGAGTTTAGAAAAGTTTTGAAAAGTCTCAGCTTCACAATACGTTATTGATAGTGTTATTTAGAAGTCTAGAATGAACTTGGAAAATTTGGGAAATCCTCTAACACATTTTTTCATGGTGAGTTATGAAAGTTGGAAGAATTTTCCATAGTCTAGCTTCTGGTTCTACATATTTCAAACTTGGTTTCTCCCTAACTGCCCTCATACTTCCAGAGCTGGGTACCATAAGACATGCTCACCTGGTTAAAAAAAACCTCTGACATGGCCCCCAGGTCGAGACCCTGGATAAGTAGTCACAGTGGGTGGCAGGATTATTCCTGGTAGACATTCTTGCACTGGGACAGCTAACAACACTTAGTTCTATATGGAAGTAACTGTAAGCCGCATAAGTATATCCCACTAAACTCAAACCAAATATATCCCCAATTTCTCTTTAGTTGGATCCTCCAAAGCCTGTGTTCACTCCAACATAACTGTCAGGAGGAGAACTAGGAAGGAGGTGAAGTGACATTGGAGACAATGCTCTTAACCAATTGCAGCTCAAATATCTTACTTTTGCAAATTTTACAAAATGTGTGACCATGTAATAATAAATTACTTACAGCCCTTTTCAGGGCTTGGCAGGGGTCCATGCAGGTGCCAGGCCTGAAGTTTAAGATTCACTTGATTCATGATAAATATTCCGCTGCCCTTCCCTATCAGTGAGAAACATTTCCTCAAACCTCAAAAGCTTTTTCATTACCATCTCTTTAGTATGGGAAAAATTCTTCTCGGCTCCTTTACGTCATCTTATATCTGCTCCTCACCTCTGGCATCAAGCTTCCCTCCACCTGTCTGCTGACAGCTCCTCTGCTGAGGCTGCCAGCAAACTGGGGATCCCAACAATTTTTTTCAGGCCTTATTTCCCTAGGCCTCCCCACTGCATTTTACACTGTTGAGCATTATCCCTCCTTGAAAAGATTCCTTTGATTTTTATGACATAGCCCCTGCCCCTCACCTTGCAAGTTTTGTTCCTCTCTTGCTAAATGTTGGCATTCCTCCATGCTCCATCCTTTCCCAACTTCTCAGTCTACACACAGCCCCGGAGTGAAAGCCTCCACTCCCATGATGGTGGCCAGTACCCACGTGCTCTGGCTGCCAAGTCCAGGTCTTCAGCCTGGACCCTTGTAACCACCCATTTGTAGCTCTTTCACTAGCCTGTGACTAGACTGAGGCAGGGACCATGTATTATTCACGTTTATACCCCCAGTACCTAGCAGGTGCTTAGTAAATGTCTAAATGAAGGAATACATTAATTAATGAGTGCTTGTTAGTGAGATTCAAGTTATGTATTAATAAGTTGGAATGCTCAACCCTGTATGAGGTACTATATACAGAGTGGAAAATACAGCAGTTCCCGCCAGGGTGAATTTTAGTCATCTATTTACATATCGGAGAAAGGAATTCCTAAACATGAGAAGAAATCAAAACAAAACAAAAATACCAACAGATCAATTCCATTTCAAATGGAGCTCAGAGTAAACGCTGCAGTATTTTCATCAGAAACCCTCTGAAACCACAGCCTCTACCATTTTCCATTTTGGGTAGTTCTGAAAATTGTGCTGTAGCAGTTTGGTGAAATAAGAAATACAGAATTTCTTTGAACATTTTTTTCTGTTCATTCTGCTGCGGTTGATGACAACTTCAAATTTTCTTAGACTGACATATACAAAATTGGATGGCATATCTTTGTTGTGCAACTAATAAAACAAACCATTTCATCTGTTTTGAATATGTTTTCCCCTTGAAGTCTGACGACACGCCTAGGCTCTGTCTAAACATAAATTGGTTGCACAAAGAGGAAAAAGATTTAAGAAATTATTGTCTCTGAATGGCATTGAAATCTAATTTGAATTTTTTGACTTGTTTTTTTTTGAACAATTGTTTACTACAATAAAAAATTGTTAATTAAATTAATGCAATATCATTTAGGTAATAAAATTCTCATAGGCAAATCAATTAAAATTCTACTGTTCCTCATATTTTAAGCTCTATAAGTATTCTGGTTCCAGTTTTGTTATTCTTTAAGCAAGAGGAGACGTCATACCCACACTCACCACTTTTTAAAGAGGAACTGTGGAAATCCTGCAGTGACTGGGAAATCTGAAATTCTTTGAGGAAGTTAGCAACATGAATGGGTTGCCTTTCTTCGAGGCTAGGAGAAATTTCAGAAGTGAAAAAAAGGGTATTGGTCGGAGAAGCAGCAATGCCTGAGAGAGATGAGCGTTCTAGAGGCCACAGGAATGAGCAAGGGCCAGAAGTGGCAGTGAGAGGAATTAGTTCATTTAGACTTTGGAGCACTGTTCTCGGGTATGGCCCCCAACCACCAGTAGCAGCATCACCTGGGAACTTGGCAGAAATGCAGATTCTAGGCCCTTACCCCAAACCAACTTTATCAGAAACTCTAGGGATAGGGCCCAGCCATCTGTGTTTTAATAAGTACCCCCAGACGATTTAGAAGCTCACTCACATTTGACAACTTGATTTAGAGGGAAGTGGAATACCACTGTGCATGTGAAAATGTTATATTAAAAACATAATTACTGGCATTTTTCTTTAAAAATTATGTATTTTAGGCAATGCTACACAGATTATATATTTTCTAAAGCAAATCAATTTATCTGGATTTTTCTCGTGGTGGAGTGTCTGGGAGACAACTGATATTGCCTACCATGTTTGGGTGCTAAATAGAATACATTTTAAAGATGGGTATAGAAAGGAAAATTTTGAAGTCTCAGTATTGTCTAGTATAGTTTACTAGCCAGAGAAACATGATAGGTTATCTTTCTGCTAAAATTATGTAACTGATTGTCAAATTTTCACATCATTCATATACCGATATTCTTTTCATTTAATTGGCATTGAAAAAAAAAAATCAAATTTTAGGTAGTCATTTTA
The DNA here is from genome assembly GCF_057876585.1 of Rhinolophus sinicus. Taxonomy (NCBI): domain Eukaryota; kingdom Metazoa; phylum Chordata; class Mammalia; order Chiroptera; family Rhinolophidae; genus Rhinolophus; species Rhinolophus sinicus. The sequence goes on from NC_142504.1 coordinate 49,471,511, forward strand.
TTTTACTGTTTGCCACTAACTGAGCTAAACTTATTTTTATTTTAAATTTCCTTTTTCCCCCTTACACTTTTCCTTCTGTGTTCATGGTTGGGGTGTAATAACATGTGAAACTAATTGCACTCCTGATGGTCTAATTTTTTCACTGTCAATTTTGGCACTAAAATTCTGAGTTTGGCATGCTCTCACACTGACACAGGCATGCTAAATCAGCTGGGAAGAATCTCAGAATGCTAGGATAAATCCAGGCAGAATAAATCCAAAAATATCATCAAGGAGCATGTAGGATGTTTAAGAATTCTGGTTGGCTTACGCATTCACGCCAAGAAAAGCTTGATGTCCTCACCGTTGTCACTCTGGTTTTATTGATGATGGTGTTTGCTTTCAGTGTGTGTGTTAATGTTTAATGAAGGACTCCTTGGGCTCCACGAGATATGACAGAAACTGATTTCAGCAAAGAGACACTGTTACTTCTCATAACTGAAAAGACCAGGAAGTGTCTGGTCTTTGGGCATGGCTGGCTCCAGTGGCTCAAATGGTGGTGTGTTAGTCTCTAAAGTGATTCCCAACGATCCTTGCTTCCTGGTGTTCATGCCCTATGTAGTCCCTTCCCTTGCGTACAAGTTGGACCTAAAGACTTGCTACTAACAGATAGAATATGGCAAAAGTGACGGGATGTCATTTCTGAGATTATGTCGCAAATGGACTGTGACTTCAGTCTTTCTTGCCGTTGCTCTCTCATGCTCTCATAGGCTCTCGATCTGGGGAAATCTAGCTGTCCTGTTGTGAGGAGCCCTGTGGAGAGGACCAGGTGGCAAGAAACTGATGTTTCCAGTCAACAGCCAGCAAGAACTTGAGGCCAGCCATCAGCAAAATGAATGAGTTTGGAAGTAGGTTCTCTGAGACCTGCAGACAGCCATTTGAGTGCAGCGCTTCCCGCAGTGGAACCTTGGTCAGTATTTCGTAGTCCTGGCCAGTATTTTGACTGTAGCCTTGTGAGAGACCCTGAGTCAGAACCACACAGCTAAGCTTCCCTGAGTTTCTGATCCACAGCTGCTGTGAGATGATAGATGTGTATTGCTTTAAGCTATGTTTCGGGTAATTCATTACATAGCAATACATAACAAGTACAGATAGCATCACCCTAAGATTCACTTTCTGGCTCCCAGCAGTGCTTTCCTCTGTGTGGCCTTTATTTAATCAAGCAGACCTTCCTCATGAGGTGGCAAAATGGCGGCTGGAAACTCCAGGCTCACAGCCCCGCTCCCTCAAGGTGTAAGTAGCCTTCTCCTTTGCAATAAGGATAAAGATTCCTGGGATTCAGCCTCATGAAACTGACTTGGGTTGCTCTCTGCTGGAGGAGCATTTAGTGTTAAGTTTTCCTTGTGCTGCTCGCTCTGGTGGCTGGGAAACATCTGAGTGATTCTAACTGGAGAGTCCAAGGATAGTATACATGGCCTCCCACTCTGAGCCTCTCTGAGTTCTAGCTTAGGCCAAAAGTGAGCCTGGAGTTCTGTGTCCTTGTTTTCTTGCCATAGGTGAAGCTTAACTAAAATCTCGGTGGTAAGACAGAGAGGGCACAGATGGCTCAGAGGAGGCAATGGTAGGTGTCTCCACAAGATGTCAGTTTATTATTGACTATTATTTACTAATAGTCACTATATGATTATTAAAGTGTTCATGATTTTCGTTATCATTTCCTATCTTCATGACCAATTGCTGATTAGTTGATATCATGGGCCCAGTGATTGGTTAAATCCTGAACTCATAGCACATAGGCATGTACCAAATGTTGAGAATGTCTGCCACAAGAGTTCTGTTCCCAGGAGTCCTCGCTGCTGGAACATTCCTCTCTAGTTTGGACTTTCTCTGGCCACCCTCCAGTTGGGAGTGTTAGAATGTCACGGGCAAAGGCCAGGGCTTTATATTTAGAGACCCTGCCTTGGCCTCTCTGAGCTGCAGTTTCTTATTGCATAAAATGGGGGTTTTCATATCTGCCTCACGGTGTACCTATTAAACGGCACAAAACCTATGGTATAGCTTAGTTTGCAATAGATCTTTTTTTGGTGGGCGGCGGGGGTGGATGTGGATAGCCGCATCTTTTTGTTGACTTGAATTGATCTTAAATGAACAAAAACCCCTTCCAGTTCTTTTTTTACATGAACTACTGATAAGCCACATTCCTCCTAGTCTGCATTCATCCTGTTGAAATTTTGCACCTAAACACTTGGCTTCACATCGATGCCTATGACATTCTGCTTTGTTGTTTGTGGACACATCCATTTTATCTGCCTAGCCTTTCTGAATCTTTCCCTTTGCCCAACAAGTCAGTTGGATGTGCACTATGGGATGAAGAAGGTGCCCACTGGATGGGCAGTCCATTCATCTTGTCACTCAAGACTTTGACAGAGCCCAGCCTAGACCCCCTTTGACTGGCATTAGCTGATTAACCAATCTGACCTCTGCTTAGTTAGCCAGCTACGGATGCTCCGAATTGTTCTATTTGTCAGCCCACATAGCTTCATATTTTCCACTAGGATGCCATGAAAGCCTTTTTCAAGTCCTTTGTTGAAATTCATAGCCTATGTGTGATCTACAGTGTTATAACTTTATCAGAAAAGAAAATGAAAGGTATTATTTCCTCTTTATCATCAGCTGTCTGTTGGGCAGAAGTCCCAAGAGGCAGGTCCCTTCACTACTTGCGAATGTACAATTGCTAATATTGTACATTCCACGTTTTTGCTAACACTTGGTATTATCAGACATAATTTTTGTCAGTTTTCTGAGTTTGGGTTTTCTTTGCCTGTGTATTCTTTGATCATTTTTCTGAACTTTGGTTTTTAAAATTTAATAATATATGTTGGAGGTCTTTCTATACCTGTACACATGTAGAGTGTTTGCATTTTGTTTTTCTAACAATTGCAGAATGTCCCATTTTGTGGATGTAAAATTTATTTATTTAATCACGTTCTTCTGATATTTTGAATATTTCCCATTTTTATTTCCTACTATAAACACTCTTTACTTGATGTAATTTCGTTAGCATATTCACAGACATTGCATTCTAGGAGAGAGATTGTTGACCAAACAGTATGTGCATTTTATATGTCAATAAATATTGTTAAATAACTCTCCAAAAATGTTGCATCAATTTATATTCTTCCTCTAACAATCTCTCTTCTTACCGTTTCTTCTGTCCCCCTCTTTATTACCATGTTAGTGCTCTCCAAGATGAGATTATCCTTTCCACATGACTCAGGGGGAGATGATATTTTTATTTAGCAAGTATTACTCTCCCTTCATTCCTACCTCCCTCCCCCGCCCACATATAGCTTCATGTGCAGAGTATATTTTCTTATCCCACTGATGTTGGGTTGGCCATGTGACTTGCCTTGGACAATGGAATGTGAGTGAATGGAACACAAGCAGAGATTTTTTTTCCTATTTCTGTTTTTCTTTTATGGAAATAGAATTGACACATAACATTGTGTAAGTTTAAGGTATACAACATTTATTGATACATTTATATTTTGCAATACAATTACCACTGTAGCTTAGGTAACAATTCCATCATGTGATATAATTTTCATTTCATTTTTGTGGTAGAACAATTAAGATCTAGTCTCTTAGCAACTTTAAAGTTTATAATACAGTATTGACTATAATCACCATACTGTGCACTAGATCTCCAGAACTTATCCACTACTTGCAAGTTCGTACCCTTAAACAGCATCTCCCCAATTCTTCCACCCCTCAGCCCTTGGTACTACCATTCTACTCTGTTTCTATGAGTTGAGTGTATTTTAGATTCCACATATAAATGAAATCATGCAGTATTTGTCTTTCTCTGTCTGACTTATTTCACTTAGCATAATACCCTCAAGGTCCATCCATGTTGTCACAGATGGCAGGATTTCTTTCTTTCACATGAGTGCATAATATTCCATTATATATATTTTACATCTCCTTTATTTATTCATCCATCGATGGACACTTAGGTTGTTTCCATATCTTGGCTATTGTGAGTAATGCTTCAATGAACGTGGGGGTGCAGATAATCTTTTCGACATCCTGTTTTCATTTTCTTTGATACCACGAAGTGAGATTGTTGTATCATATGGAAGTTCTATTTTTAATTTTTTAGGAAACTTAATATTGTTTTCCATAGTAGCTGAACCAATTTACATTCCCAACAACTGTGCACAAGATTTTTTTTTTCCTTCACATCCTTGCCAACACTTATCTTGTCTTCTTGATGATGGCCATTCTAACAGGTGTGAGGTTATATCTCATTGTGGTCTAGATTTGCATTTCCCTGATGATTAGTGTTGTTGAACACCTTTTCATGGACCTGTTGGCCGTTTGTATGTCTTTTTTGGAAAAATGTCTATTAAGATCCTCTGCCCATTTCTTAATAGCATTGTGGGGTTTATTTTTTGGTTATTGTTATTGAGTTGTATGAGTTATTTACATTTTTGCACTCTAACTCCTTATCCAATGTATGATTTGCAAATATTTTCCCCCATTTCATAGGTTGATTTTTCATTTTGTTGATTGTTTCTTTTGCTGTACAGAAACTTTTTGGTTTGATGTAGTCCCAGTTGTTTACTTTTGCTTTTGGTTTTTGTGCTTTTGGTGTTCCATTCCAAACAAATTAATTGCCAAGACCAATGTCAAGGAGTTTCTTCCCTGTGTTTTCTTCTGGGAGTTTTGAGGTATCAGGTCTTATATATAAGTCTTTAACCCATTTTGGGTTAATTTTTGTGTGGTGTAAGATAGGGGTCCAATTTCATTTTTCTGCTTGTGGTTATCCAGTTTTCCAAACACCATTTGTTGAAAAGACCATCCTTTTTTTCATTGAATGTTCTTGGCTCCCTTGTCAAATATTAGTTGACTGTATATATGAGGTTTATTTCTGGGCTCTCTATTCTGTTCCACACATCTATATGTCTATTTTTATACAAGTACCATACTGTTTTAATTACTCTAGCTTTGTATTATATTTTGAAGTCAGGAAGTGTGGTGCCTTCAGCTTGTTCTTTTTGTCATGGGATTGTTTTGCTATTCAAAGTTTTGTGGTTCCATACAAATTTAGGTGTTTTTTTTTTTTTCTTATACTTCTGTGAAAAATGCCATTGGACTTTTCATAGGGATTGCATTGAATCAATCTATAGATGACTTTGGGTAGTATGGACATTTGAACAATATTAATTCTTCTAGTCTGTGAACATGAGATATCTTTCCATTTGTTTGTGTCATTTTCAATTTCTTTTATGCAAGTTTTGTAATTTTCATTATACAGTTCTCTCACCTCTTTGGTTAAATTTATTCCTAAGTATTTTACTACTTATGATGCTATTGTGAATGGGATAGTTTTCTTCATATCTTCTTAAGATATTTCATTGTTAGTATATAGAAACACAGCTGATTTCTGTATGCTGATTTTATATCCAACTTTACTGAATTCAACTTTTGTTTGTCTGGAAAAGTCTATTTCTTCATTTCTGAGAAATGACTTTGCTGGGTAGAGTATTCTTGGCTGGCAACTTTTTTCTTTCAACACTTTGAATGTGTCACCCTGCTTCTGGCCTGTATGGTTTCCGCCGAGAAACTGCTGATAACATGATGGGACTTCTTTGTAGGTTACAATCTTTTTTTTTCTTTTTTCTTTTTTTCTTTTTTCTGGCTGCTTTTAGGATTCTCTCTTTATCTTTGATTTTTGACAGTTTCATTATAATGTGTCTTGGAGAAGGTCTTTCTTGCACTGACATAATAGGGTGATTTATTTGCTTAGTGAAATTGGTTGTCCAAGTCTCTTCCCAGGTTTGGGAAGTTCTCAGCTCTTATTTATTTAAATAAACTTTCTGCCCCCTTCTCCCTCTCTGCTCCTCCAAGAATCCCAATTATTATAATAGTTGTATGTTTTATGAAATCTTATAATTCATATGGGCTTTTGGGGGCTCTTTTTCATTCTTTGTTCTCCTCTGGTTGGGTTATTTCAAAGTTCCTATTCTCTAGCTTACTTATTTTATCTTATTTGGTCTTCTCTGCTTTAGATTGTATTTTTGTAATTTTTTATATTGTATTTCTTTTTCATTTCATTCATTGACTTCTTCAGCTTCAGAATTTCTGTTTGGTTCTTTTTATTATTTCTATCCTTGTTAATTTTCTCATTTTGTTCATGTATTTTTTTTCCCATCTAATTGAATTATCTTTCTGTTTTCTGGCAGCTTGTTGAGTTTTCTCAAAACAACGTTTTTTAATTCTTTATCAGCTAGATCACAAAATTCCATGCCTTTGAGTTTGCTTGTTGGAGGATTATTGTCATCTTTGGTCATGACCTGCTTTCTTGATTCTTCACATTCCTTGTAGTTGTTTTTTATTTTTTAAAAGACTTTATTGGGGGAATATTGGGGAACAGTGTGTTTCTCCAGGGCCCATCGGCTCCAAGTTGTTGTCCTTCAATCTAGTTGTGGAGGGTACAGCTCAGCTCCAAGTCCAGTCGCCATTTTCAATCTTTAGTTGCAGGGGGAGCAGCCCACCATCCCATGTGGGAATTGAACCGGCAACTTTGTTGTTGAGAGCTCCTGATCTAACCAACTGAGCCATCCGGCTGCCCCTCTGGAAGCTCAGCGGCAGCTTGTTGTCTTCAGTCTAGTTGTGGAGGGTACAGCTCAGCTCCAAGTCCAGTCACCATTTTCAATCTTTAGTTGCAGGGGGAGCAGCCCACCATCCCATGTGGGAATCGAACTGGCAACCCTGTCATTCAAAGCTCACACTCTAACCAACTGAGCCGTCCGGCTGCCCCAGTGTTCCTTGCAGTTTTGTGTTGTTGCTTTTGCATTTGAAGTAGTAGATACCTCCTCAAATCTTTACTAGTTGCTTTCAGGTGGAATATATTATTTGTGGTCCTGTTATATCTGAGGTTTTCTTCAACCTTGTGTGGATAGATGTGCTCCACACTTCTTACTCCCTTTTGTGGAAGAATTCTTGAGCTTGTATATGTTCTCTCGTTCTTACGACTCACTAGGCTGGCTGCTGGAAACCTCTTTTGTCTTCTAGAATGTGGCATTACAGCCCAAGTTTTTGGTTTTTCCCTTGCCCACAGACCCTGGTACCTTGGTCTGTTTTTCTGAGAACACTCCATTTACTTGACTCACTCTTGCTGCCACACTTGGGAGCAGATACAAGGAGACAGCTGCAGAGGTAAAGGGTGGGTTTAGCACTTGGGCTGTTGGGGGTACCAGTGGGCAGGTCCTTGGGTGAGGTTCTCCCAGAGGCCTGGGGTAGGCTTTGTGCTGGAGTCCTAAGTGCAATAAGCAGGAACAGCATTCCTTTAATGGCCTTTGGTATTCTCATCTGTTTCTTTCCTGAGCTTCTCGCTCCCCCCAGTCATGAGGGCCCACTGCAGTACTCTGGTGCTGCTGGACAGCTGCAGAGCTGAAAGGCCAAGTACTGACTCATCACTCTCCCTTTCCCCCATAAAAGAGGTTGTCCCTGTATGCGTACGTTTTTTTCTTAATCTATGATTTGTCCATTGATTTGGTTTAGGTTATCTCTTGCCACACCAAAATGTCATGGTCATGAGAATGTGCCTTTCTTCTTCTTCTTCTTCTCTCTCTCTCTGTTTCTCTCTCTCTTCCACATCTTTCTCCTTTCTCTCTCACTGTGTGTCTGTGTGTGCCTGTTTCTGACTTTCTATGTCTTTCTTGGTGTCTCTCTTTTTGCTGTCTCTTGCTCTTTAATGCCTCTCACCAGGCTCTCACAACTTGTTTTTCTAGCTCCACAAGAGTACTAGCCCTGCACAGTGTTGCCTTGTGGGAGGTGTGGCCCCAGCAAAATTGCTCTTATCTTACCCTCTCAATGCATCCAAATATATATATATATATATATATATATATATATATATATATATATATAAATATATATATATAAATAATATATATATGTATATATCAGATATATACATATTATATCCATATTATATATACTCATATATAATATATATGAGTATTTGCTCCAATGGCATGCTGGAATTCCCTTGGGAAGGCTGGACTTCTACAAAGTCTGTCTTGTCTGAATGTTTCTGCCCAACTCAGCACTTTACAGGTTTTCCCCAACCACAGCTGAAAGCTGTTAGGACAGTCTCACTGGCTCCTGCTGGTTTTACAGCCTGTATCGAGGTCTGCATGCCTACTACTGTATGCACAGGTGGGCGAAACTCCTCTAGGGTCCCTTGGCATATGGTGCTTGATCCCACAACTCCCAAAAAAGCTCTTTTCTTTGTGGATGAATGCCTAATTAGTTATTTAAAAAGGGGGACAAAAAGGAGGGACATCTTATGCCACCATGATGCTGACATCACTCTACGAGCAGAGGTTTTAAATGTGCTTTCATCGCTTAGCTTGATTTCTTGTGCCTCTGCCATTCTCCATGAGAAGAACATGTCCCAGGTAGTTCTGATTTCAGAATGAAAGTCACAGTGAGCTGACCTGAACCCGACCTATAGCCTGAAATAGTCATACCTGCCAGTCCATAGATGTATGAGTGAAAAAAAAGTACCTTCTTTTATATGTCACTGAGATTTTTGGGTTTGGTTGTTACACAGCATTACTGCAGCAATAGCTGACTAATATAAGCTCTAAACTATTATATTTTAAGAACTCTTGTATACATAAAGATATATATATATATATATATATATATATATATATATATATAATTTTACATAAGTACACAGTGTAATTATTTTTACACGTTTTTTACAGCTGTTTTTTTCTCTTTTCCTTATTAGTTGTCTACCCCTCTGTCACCTCACCAACAGAAACTTCCTTTTCCTTCCTAAGTAACCCATGTTAACAACCCAGTATCTACCTATTTCTATTTTTCTGCATTTTCTTATGTATTCATGAATACATACATGTAAGTACATGATGGAAAGTTCACAAATTTAATTGTCAGACCTCATATATGCAGGAGTGCCATTCAAAATATGTTGCAACCAGTATGGCACAGTACAAGGACTCAGAATGAACACTAGCTGAAATATATAGTATGGCTCTCTCATCGTATACTGATTGAATGTCAACCCTGTACATACACACACACACACATACACACACACACACACACACACACGCACATGCAAAAGTTACTGTCATTGTTTATGTTTTACAAAAATGGAACAATATTATAAAATATTTTGCATTATTATTATTATTTCTTATACAACACCACCCAGCCCCTTAAATTCCAACTGTGATATGGCTTTTATTCATTCTTAACTGCTGTATAAAATCCTATTAAGTGGGCCAGATGTATCATTATTCATTCAGCAGTATCCTATTAACAATTTTCCCTTCGTTACCATGAATAATTCTGCAGTTACCATTCTTGAACATATATTGTTATGTACTGGTAGTTTTATCTCTAGGGCATCAAGTCCCAGGAATGGAACAGGTAGATTGAATGAGGTGTGGTAAATTTTGTTAGATGATATCAGATAGCTTTTCAAAGTTCTGTGACAGTCTACATTTTTACCTTCAAGATTTAAAGAAATCATTTCTCCTACAACCTACCTAGCAATAAGTAAGTGGTTTTAAGATTTCTGCCAATCTCATAGTTACAAACTAATAAGATGTGTTTCCCAAACCTCATACACAATTTCATGTATTGGTTATTTGGATTTTCTCTTTGTATCTTTGCTCGTTTCTCTGTTGTATTATTTGTATCCTTGTCAATATGTAAGAGGTTTTTGCATATTGCAGATATTAACCCTATGCCTACGTTTTTTTTCTTAATCTATGATTTGTCCATTGATTTGGTTAGGTTATCTCTCGCCACACCAAAATGTCATGGTCATGAGAATGTGCCTTTCTTTCTTCTCTCTCTCTCTCTCTCTCTCTCTCTCTCTTTCTCTCTCTCTCTCTCTCTCTCTCTCTCTCTCTCTCTCTCTCTCTCTCTCTCACACACACACACACACACACACACACACACACACACGTCTTTCTCTCTCTCTGTGTGTCTGTGTGTGCCTGTTTCTGCCTTTCTATGTCTTTCTTGGTGTCTCTCTTTTTTCTCTCTCTTGCTCTTTAACGCCTCTCACCAGTCTCTCACAACTTGTTTTTCTAGCTCCACGAGAGTATTAATTTTCAGTGCAAGTAACACTGTCCTTTGCTTACATGTGTTGCTTGCAAAGCCAACGCAGACCCAAGAGACAACTGGGGGCAGCCCAGTAAGCAGTTACAGCAATGTGTCTTCAATTGCCTGAATTTGAGATTCCCTTCAGGAGTGTTTTCTTTTTTAAATGGATTTTCCAGCCCAGCCTCAGAGATTCTGGTTCCGTGGGTCTGGAGAGAGGTAGTCCTAATGTACAGAAGGATATCTATTTAAAATCTCCCCTGGGGATTCCAGTACACCATCGGGGCTGGCAATCTGCGTTAACGCTGGATCAGGGAGGCTCGGCAAACGCTCCCCAGTGTGGGCAGATTGCTTGGGGCATTGGACAAACGAGGCCGTTACAGTTTCAGATAAATACCTTCAACAACCACCCAGCTCAGCACACGACTGCATAAGGGTCTCACATAGAGTAGACACGGTGGTGAAATAGGTCTGCAGACCCGATTCATAGATACTCTATCTCAAATGACAAAAGAAAAAAAAGGTGAGGCGCAATTCAGCCCAAGTGCGGTTGCAATGCGGCAAATGGGCACAGGGGGGCAGTGTGGCCCACGTGGCGCAGAAGCCCTTGACTAAATGAGGCCTGACTCAGGTTCCAGGAAAGCACTAGCTGGGCAAAGGGCTCACTGGCTCACCACTTCCTTCCTCCCCTCTCACTCTTAGCTTCTGTGCTACAGAACCTGGCTCTCAGATGATTAAAGTTCATACAACATTTATTGAGCATGAATTATCTCATGTCAAACACTGTCCTTGGTTACTTCATTTAATCTTCATAGCCGTCCAAGGTAGGCCTATTATTTCCATTCTACCAAAAAGGAAGCTGCAGTTTAGGGAAGTTAATTTCCTAGCAGGTGGCAGAGCCAGGATTTAGACTCAAGCCTGTCTGAGTCCAAGCCCAGTGTTATTTGCATTCAACAACTGCTACTTTATAAGGTAACATTATATGATTCTGAACATATTAATAAATGCTAATTTATCAATTAATTTAGTCATGCATGCTGCTTATTATTTTTATTTTATTTTCTTCTTTCTTTCTTAAACAAAGGCATCAGTAAGAATAACTGAGTTAACTAAAATCTTAAAGCCCAGGGTGTGTTTGCATTTTAACAGGTGCCTGAAGAAACAGAATGAGTGGCTGATGTTGAAATAGCAGCTGTGGGATTGCCTACTCTGCACAGCCAGGCCCAAATGTCACACTGAAAGTCTGCAGACCTAATGCAGGATTTTATTTGGCTACCATGGTTTTATTTAAAAATAGAAATTTCAATAGTTTTAGATGGGACATTTACCCTGCAGTTCATCCCAGTCCCCAAAGTTCCCTTTTCTTTCCATCTTTATGCTTTACTGTCATGCAGGGTCTCTAGTCCTGCTCCACACATAAGAACGCAGGACATGGTGAGGCCAAAAAGGAACACCCACGGAGCCATAGATAGGGGAGTCACACCACTATAGTCTCGCTGGCGGCTGGGTTGGAGACACAGGAAGTAGGAGCCACATGATCTATAATCTGCCGTCCACTTCTCTGCCAACCAACCAACCAACGTAGCCATGGCAGTTGTATTAGTGGCTAATGGCTCACTGGTTACAGCTGACGGCCAACTAGTCACAGCTGATGGCCATCTACTACCCGAGCCAGCACCTTTCCACGTGAGGCCGAGAGCTGGAAACTGCTCTCTGGGACTCTGTCCCCACATTTACGCATCTATGTTATCTGCCTGGCCTCTGCTGATGACAGCCCTGGGCTGATGGGTGCCGGCAATGCTTCCAGATGAGACCTGCCTTTGGGCCTTGAATCTCACTGCCCTCCATCTCCTTTCCCTTGCTCTACTTCCCTCGTCGTCATCACTCTGCTGTTATCACGCTGCCTGTTGTATGTAGCTTCAAGCCCTTACACCTGGAGTGGGTGCATCTGTGGGTTCACTCTGCTGCTTCCAGCACCCAGACCAGCTCCAGGTCTGCCAGGGCTAAATTTAAGTGCAGCTGCTTTCTCAGATGCTCGGGTGTTTTCAGCCCTAGAAGTAGGGGGTGGCTGAGCTGCAAGTGGCCGAGGCCTGCTGGCCAGGTCACACCCAGTGTTTTGGATTGAAACTAGCCTCCAGCTTGTTCCAAGGGCTTGGGCCCTCTCCTTTTTTCTTAATTAGAGTTCAAGAGACAGGAGAAGACAAGAAGTGGTAGAGAGTAAGGTAACACAGGATGGAGCCTGGGGACCCTCTGAATTTGCTGTCATTTCTCCCTTTTCCATAGTCAGTGTCCCTTATGGCATGTGAGTGCTGGAAGATCGTGAGCTCAGACCATTCTGTCCAGCTAAGCTTGGCGAAGGCAAGGTCTGCAGAGCACAGTGATGGGCTGCCTGCTGGCCTGTTCTCTCCTGGCCTCTGAGTCATCGTCCAGGGAGCCGCCGGCCTTTCTCCAAGCTCCAGCGTTCCTCGTGTGTCACCCAGTGTCCTTTTCTAAGCTGAGCGTTCATGGACAGGGCTATGTTCCCGAAAGCCTTGGCCCACAGCCCTCTGAAAGTTCCCAGCTGGCGTGTGCTGCAAGGTTGGTAGTTCCTCTGGCCAAGAGAGCAGATGTATGTGCAAAATCACAGGCTCTTTCTGGCAGTTACGAACTGAAGAGGAAAATGGGCCCAGAGATGGAGTGGGTGGGGAGGAGGGGAGGTGCACAGAAAAGGAGGATGTAGCCCCTGGGTCCTGGGGGCGCGTGGCTAGAAGAGGCGCCTGCCCAAGCAGGGGAACTCAGGCCAGGGCTGTGGGATGTAATCAAAGCTGTGGTGAATCCAAGTGGAACAGGATCTTCCCTCTCTCCCTAACTCCTGCATATCCAAGGCAGGAGAAATTCTCCTGAATACTTCCTGTGCCCAGTACCTGGCTCTCAGGATGCCCACTGGATGGCACCTCCAGACCACAGCTCTCACTAGAAGTGGCCTTGGGATCCTCCGGCTCTGCTCCTATTACAGAAGTCAAGCTGCAGCTCTGAGCGGTTGTTAGTTTTCTGTCTGGGTCCCTGACTTCTCCCCTGATGTCCTCTCATGGTTCCTTTTGTCATGCTAACATTGACAAGATTTAGCAACCAGTTTACACCAGGCATGTTTTAAACACTTTGCGTGTATCAACTGATTTAGACTTTACATCGACCTGTCCACGAGGGACATACTGGTATCATCCCCATTCTACAGACATAAGGACATGGGGACCCAGAGGTTAAGGGACTTGCCCAAGGCCACACAGGATTTGGGGCTGGGTGTTCTGACTCCAGAGCTCTTAACCACGGTGTACGCCGCCTCTTATGGCGCTTCCTTGCGACTGCCTGTTTCTTGTCCATCTCTTACCCCAGACTGTGAAGGTCTTCATGAAAGGGATTGAGTTTTAACCGTCTTTAGATCCCAAGACCTAACCCAGAGTCCAACACAGAAGCTCAAACAAATGTTTGTTGAATGAAAAAACAAGAGGGTCAGTGTAACCATTGTTCCTTGCCCCGCATTTCTTAGACCAGATGTCTCTGAGGGGGTTGGGAGTATCCGGTGGAGCATTCTGGCCTCTGACGGTAACCGGTAACCGGCAGGTTGATCCCAGCAACTCTTACCTGGTGGGGGACCCCTAGTCTCCTGTTTCCTCCCCGCACTGCAGAGCAAATGCATAAGTAGAGGCTTGTCCCCAGGCTGACAAGCACCTGGGCATCCAGCCGAGTCCCATGGAGGTGGCAGCAGTGTCAGCCTCATGATGAGCCAGAGGCTGGGAAAACAAACCCTCTCCGTGCCTCACTGCTGCCTAGGAAGATTATCTGTGGGTGTTCCTGGTGCTCTTGATGCCCAGGGCCTCGTAGGAGGTCTCCGAGCATCCAGTTTTCTGAGGCTATTGCAGGAGGAAATGCGGCTGGGGAGTGCCAGGGCTAAAAGAGGGCCTGGGGGGCACCACAGCATGTGCTACCAGACACATTCACCCCGAAGATGACAAGAGAAAAGACCAAAGACTGCAGCTGTGTCTGAGAAGTGGAAACAGTGAAACAGAAAGAATGGTTCTCAAAGTGTGGTCCCCAGACAGCAGCAGCAGTGGCAGCCCCTGGGACTTGTTAGAAACACACATTCTCAGCCACTCCGCCCACCCCAAACCTCCTGAGTCAGCAACTTGGGGAAGGAGCCCAGAAATCTCTTTCAACAAGTCTCCAGTGATTCTGAGGCAAACTAAAGTGTGAGAACCACCATTCCAGACTGTTCCACTGGCAGGACTGATTACAGACTTAAGTACTTACTGAGTCCTTGGTAGATGGTCATTCAGGGCACATCATAGATTGGACATAGTCCCTGTCTCTCTCTTTCCCACCCTGATGGAAACTCTGAACCAAGAAGAGAGCATTAAGGAACAGCAACATACGATGAGCTGATCATTACATTGCCCCCAAATCCTATTTCACAAGAAAGGGAAATCATGAGATATGTTTCTTATTCAAGATTTGTCACATCTGTTGGCCACCAATGGTTAGCAACTGAACAACACATTAAACTAATATCCTTCAGTCTTTTCTTCTGAAAGATAAAATGCTAACAAACTCATAAATTAAATTACAAATCATGGTTTGTTCCCCAAATACTCTCAAGACACATAGCTACTTAGATACAATTTAGAAGCCTTGAGAATAAAAGATTAAAGACCAGCATGATGTATCAATGAACCAGACCCTCAACGCAAGTGGTCTTATTCCAAGAACCTCCAAGAAGGGCAACAGACTTGTGAAAAAATAGTTAATTTAGATAGGTTGTTAATTTAAAATTCAACGCAGGCCACTCTCTTAGATCATTGTTTATGTAAAATCAAGTTAGTAAGTATTCTGTTCTAATTCGTATCTATTGAAGACAAATCATTAATTTACTAAAATTAAAATTTTTCAGATCAGGAAAGTTTGCACCCAGTAGATTGTCTTTTTTGTTTTAATCGATATGCTGCTTCTCCTTTCCTTTTCTTTGCTTTTGCCTGGTATCCCTTGCCCACTTCTTTATTTTAAACTTTTCTTTATCACTTTCTTTTGCATCTGTTTATTTGTATATAGTATACAGCAGGTTTTGTTTTTATGCCAATCTGGCAGTTTCCGACTTTTAATGGGTTAATTCAATTTATTTACATTTAATGACAATTGGTAATGCTCACTTTACCTCTACCAAATTACATTATGTTTATTGTTTATTTTACTTTGCTGGTTCCTCTTTACCCCTTTTCTTTTACTGGTTTGATCAAGTTAGCCTTTATTTTCTTTTTACCTTTGTTAATTTTTTTTTTACCAGCTCTGATGAGGTGTAATTGACATACAATAGATTGCACGTTTTAAAGTATGCAATTTGATAAATTTTGACATATGCATATGTCTATGAAACTATCACCAAAATCAAGATAGTGAACATGTCCACACCCCCAAAAGTTTCTGATTGCCCTTTGTAACCTCTACCTCCCTTTCCTCCCCTCCCAGCACCTTAATCCCCAGGAGACCACTGATCAACTTCCTGTTGATACAGATTAGTTTGTGCTTTAAAGAATCTTATAGAAATGGAATCATACAGTTTGTATGTGTTTTTGTTTGATGTCTTTCAGTCAACTTATTTTGAGATGCATCAATGTTGTATGTGTCAATAGCTCATTCCTTTTTATTGCTGAGTAATATTCCATTTGGTGGATTTTCCACAGTTAGTTTATCCATCACCTGTTGATGGACATTTGGGTTGTTTCTAGTTTTTGGCTGTTACAAATCAAGCTGCTCTAAACACTCATGTGCAAGTCTTTGTGTGGATGTATGCTCTCATTTCTTGGCTAAATACTTAGGAGTGGAATGGCTGCATCATATGGTCAGAATATGTTATAACATTTTGAGAAACTTTCAGTTTTCTAAAGTAGTTGTTCCATTTGACATTCCTGCTATCAGTGTATGAGAGTGCCCGTTCTTTCACATCCACCAACTTTAGTATGTTTAGTTTTTAAAATTTTAGCCATTCTAATAGGCGTATAATGTTATCTCATTGTGACTTTAATTTGAATTTCCCTAATGCCTAACGGTATTGCACATCTTTTTAAAAAATGTAGTTATTTGCTATCTTAATATCTTCTTTGGTGAAGAGTTCAAATCTTTTGCCCATTTCTTTATGTTGGTTGGTTTTTGTTTTGTTTTTTTGTTACTGGGTTTTGAGAGTTTATTATATATTCTGGATATAAGTCCTTTATTGGAAGAGTGATTTATAAGTATTTTCTCTGCATCTGTGGCTTGACTTTTTATTCTTAAGAGTATCTTTCAAAGAGCAGAAGGTTTTATTTTCAATGAAGTCTGATTTATCAAATTTTTCCATTTATGCATCATGGACTTAAATTTATAGCTAATAAATCTTTGCTCAACACAAGGTCATAAAGATTTTCTTTTAGGTTTCCTTCTAGAAATTTTATAGTTCTAGGTTTACATTTAGGTATATGATCTGTTTTGAGTTAGTGCTTGAATATGGTGTGATGTATGGATCAAAGTCCTTTTTTTTGCATGTAGATATACAGTTGTTTCAATATCGTTTATTGAGAAGTCCATCCTTTCTCCTTTGAATCGTTTTTACACCTTTGTCAAAAATCAGTTGTCCATACATGTGCGGATCTATTTCTGGACTCTATGTTGTTCCATTGACCTATTTATCTGTCTTTACACTAATACCACACTATCTTGATATCATTAGCTTTATAATAAATGTTGAAATCAGGTGGTGTTAATCCTTCAAATTTTCTTTTTCTTTTTCAAAGTTGTCTATTCTATGTCCTTTGCATTTCTGCATGAATTCAATCTTCCCCCATTACGTATGATGTTAGTGATAGGTTTTTCATAGTGCCTTTTATCTGATCAAGAAAGTTCCCTTCTGGAGCTGGCCCGGTGGCTCAGGCAGTTGGAGCTCTGTGCTTCTAATGCCTAAGGCTGCCGGTTTGATTCCCACATGGGACAGTTGGCTCTCAACCACAAGGTTGCAGATTCGACTCCTCGACTCCCACAAGGGATGGTGGGCTGCGCCCCCTGCAACGAAGATTGAGCACAGCACCTTGAGCTGAGCTGCCGCTGAGCTCCTGGATGGCTCAGTTGGTTGGAGCGCGTCCTCTCATCCACAAGATTGCCCGTTTGACTCCCACAAAGGATGGTGGGCAGCGCCCCCTGCAATTAACAACAGCAACTGGACCTGGAGCTGAACTGCGCCCTCCACAACTAAGATTGAAAGGACAACAACTTGAAGCTGAACAGCACCCTCCACAACTAAGATTGAAAGGACAACAACTTGACTTGGAAAAAGACCTGGAAGCACACACTGTTCCCCAATAAAGTCCTGTTCCTATGTCCCAATTAAAAAAAGAAAAAAGTTCCCTTCTACTTCTAATTTGCTTTTTTTTAAAAATCAGAAATAATGTTGGATTTTGTTAAATTTTTTCTGCATCTATTAAGATGATTATGTGTTTTTTCATTTTAGTTTGTTAATATGGTGAATTATATTTATAAAACATTGATTCTTAATATTAAATTAACCTTGCATTCTTAACATTACTCTACCCCCCCCATCATGATGTATCATCCATTTTAAACAGGCAGTTGTCTTTTAAAGAGTTAAATAATAAGAATAAAATTTTAACAACGTAGTTATCATTTCCAGTGATGCTCAATCTTTTGTATGGATCCCCATTTCCGTTTGGCATCATTTCCATTCCTTCCTTTTCTCATTCTTATCTTCCTGAAGAACTTCTTTTATGTTTTGTTTGTTTGTTTTTGTTTTATTTTGTAGTGTGGGTCTGCTGATGAGAAGTTCTTTCCACTTTTATATATTTCAATCTTTATTTCACATACAATTTTAAAGAAATTTTCACAGGGTATAAGCAATTGTTTTTTTCAGTACTTTAAAGATATTCCTTCATTGATGGCTCTCTTATATTGTTTCTAACAAAAATCTGCCATCATGCTTATCTTTGTTCCTATGAATATAAAGTGTCTTTTTTCACTGTCTAGTTTTAAGATTTTCCCTTTAACACTGGCTTTCAAAATTTGATACATCATGTGCCTTGGTATAGTTTCCTGTTTTCTGTTGTGCAAGGAGTTTGTTATACTTCTTGAAACTGTTTATAATTTTTATAAAATTTAAAAAATTACAGCTATGATTTATCAAATGTTTTTTTGTTTCTCCCTCTCTTTTCTCTCCTTTGGAGACTCTAATTACATGTACATTAGGTTGCCTGATATTTTACCACCATTCAATGATGCTCTGTTTGTTTATATTTGAGTCTTCTTCCTGTGTTTTATGTTGAATCATTTCTATTGCTATGTCTTCAAATTCACTAATCTTTTATTTTCTTTTTTGTAATGTTTAATCTGCTTTTAATTTCATCTAGGGTGTTTTTTTATCATAAATATTGTAATTTTCATCTCTGGAAGTTGGGCCTTTTAAAAATATTTCTCAGGTCTCTACTTAGCATGCTCAATATTTCTTTCAGCTTTCTGAACATAAAGAACATAGTTATAATAACTGTTTCAATGTCCTTTTCTGCAAATTCTAGCATCTGTATCCATTCTTGGTTACCTTCAATTGATTGGTTTTTTTCCTTATAAATGGACTGTAGTTTTCTTTTCTTTGCATATCTAGTGATTTTTGATGGGATACTAGACATTACAAGTTTTACTTTTCTTTTTAAAGATTTTTATTGGGGAAGGGAAACAGTGTGTTTTTCCCAGGACCCATCAGCTCCAAGTCAAGTTGTTGTCCTTCAATCTTAGTTGTGGAGGGCGCAGCTCAGCTCCAAATCCAGTCATCGTTTTTCCAATTGCAGGGGGCACAGCCCACCATCCCATGTGGGAATTGAATTGGCAAGCTCCGCTCTAACCAACTGAGCCATCCAGCCACCCACTGGGAGCTCAGCGGCAGCTAAGAACAAGTTGTCTTCAATCTAGTTGCGGAGTGCTCAGCTCACTGGCCCATGTGGGAATTGAACCAGCAACCCTGTTGTTCAGAGCTCGTGCACTAACCAACTGAGCCATCTGGCCGCCCCACAAGTTTTATTTTTTTGGATACTATACATATTCTTGAGCTTTATTCTGGGATGCAGTTAATTGACTTGGAACAGTTTGATCCGTCAAGGCTTGCTTTTAAGATTTATTAGGCAGAGCCAGAACTGTTTTTAGTTCAGGGTTAATTTATTAGGCAGAGCCAGAACTGTTTTTAGTTCAGGGTTAATTATTCCTCACTACTGATGCACGGCACATTTGAGTATCTACCACATATCCATGAAGTATAATGTTTTCTGGTCTGTTTGGTAGAACAGGCAACAATCCTGGCTCTGCGTGTGTTCTAGATACTGTTTCCTTTAACCTTTTCAGGTAGTTCCTTGCACACATGCTCTGATCAGTACTCGATGAATTCTCAAGGGGAGTTCTCTGCAGAACCTTGATCTCTCTCCCCCCCCCTCCCTATCTCTCTCTCTCTTTCTCTCTCCAATTCTCTCTTTTATGGTACTCTGCCCTGCACAGTCTTCTTGGCCCTTTAGCTGCATTTCCTTAACTCAGAGAATCCATCAAGTTCCTCTGGGTTCATTCCTTGTTTGATTCCTGTCTCTAAGGGATGACTTTATTTGGTGTACAGTGTCTTGTAAACCATAGTTTTGTATATATTTTTTTTAAGTTCTTTCAGGAGTGAGGGTAAATACAGGTCCTGTTACTCCATCTTGGTTAGAAGCACAAGTTCCCAGATTCTGCCTTTAGTCAGGCCTTGATGAAAGAAATTTTGGGAAAAATTACTTCTTACATTCAACCTTAGTTGGAGGGTCTTCTTGCTATGCTCCCTTCTAGCTGAGTTGGAGGAGGGGCTGAGGCTTTGGCTCAGGCTGAGGTCTGGGGAATTGGGCAGGAGCTGAGGGGTTGAAGAGCCCAACCCTTCCTCTGGGGGTAGAAAAGGGAAAGTGTTATCTATATTCCAGATAAGAGCATTTCAGAGACAGATTTTTTCTTTAAAAAAGATTTTCTACATTTTCTTACTCAATCTAAGATATTTTTGGGCCCTGGCTTTTTGATTCAGTTCCTGCAAGTGAAATCCTGCTTCTCAACTAGAAGGTTCGATACAGAAGGATCTCTGGATAGATTAGAGGTAGGAGATGCAGATGCGGAAGGGATGGCGTGCTGACCAGTAAGGCTAATCAGGAGAAACTTTTTAGATAAACTTGGAAACAGAAAAGACTTACCAGGATGAAGGCCTGGTCTGTATTTTGAAATTATAACATATCTTTGTGAGTAAAACAATTCTTTTGATTCAATTAGATTTCAAGCATTTATCTCCTGTGTAAATATAGCTTTTAAAAGTCTCTGAAGACCTCTTATGCTAATTAGTCTTCAGGGGTAGTGGTATTCAAATTTAGAACTGTTACTTTAAAAGTTATATAAATGGTCATTTTTCTTCATCAGACAGAAAATCCTTAACTCCATGTTTATGCCTTCTTTCTTTATGCCTCAAGGCAAATACATCAATAAATGTGATAAATTCCTTGACTTCCAGAATGTCGCTAGGGATTTATTACTGGCAGGAATAAAAATGGCTCTGAAGCATCAAATTCCAGGGTATAAGTCTACACACAGAAGAAACTAAATAGAGCAAGAGGATTTGAGTTATAGGACCCAGAGAGGTTCCTGGAACTAGAGGGATATGTACCTCTTGAAGGTACACATCAGTGTCAGAGAGGCTAGAAGCCACAGGATAAACAAAACATATTGTGAAACGTCAGTTTTACCTGTTAGTAAAAATTTAAAACATTGTTTAAAAGCAAACATATATATATTATGATAAAATGCAAATTTTGTTGAATTTTAAGATAAAAATCAGACTGAGAAAATATATTCAGCCTGGGTTACCTTAGGCCATGTCTTCAGACTCTAGGAGGCAGGGGAGGTTCTGACAATTCTCCTGCATGGATAAGGATACTTCAGCAGAAAATATTGAGAAGCCTTGCTCTAAAACTACAGTGTCCCTGAAAGGGAAGGTGAGAAGAGCTCTTTATGGAAGGCCTGTAAGAGGGCAGTGGGCTTGGAGAGAGATGCAGACACCCTTAAGAGCCACCAAAATGGGGATGAGACCATCCCACTGCTCCCTCACTCGCCCATCATCCATCCATCCATCCATCCATCCATCCATCCATTCATCCATCCATCCGTCTTATAAGCCTTTATTAAATGCCTCTGATGTATCTAGGATAGTCATAGGTGATGAGGACAAAAGTGGGTAAGAAATAGACTGTGATCTCAAAGAATTTATGTCTAGTGCAGAAATTCTTGAAGTTCTTCCTTCCCCAACATATAAAGTTACAAAAATATTTGGTAAATCTATTGAGCAGTGCCAGACACTGTTCAAAGTGATTGGTAGGAAATAAATCACTTCATGTTTACAATAACTCTGTGGTGGAGGAGCTGTTATCATTTCCATTACACAGCTGAGGAGCAGGTAGACTATGTTCTCCAGGCCCAAGAGTCATTGTCTAGAGGAGCAGATATGTTTATAAGCCGTCATAATGCCGTAAGTATAATTAGAACACACGAATAGTGAGACTAATTATTTCTAAGGAAGTGGAGACTCCTGATTTCAACTGAAAGACCAACTGATCATGAAAATCCCTTCTCTTTCCTGCTAATTATCACAGAATCATAGAATCTTGGGCCTGATATGTGACTTTTCACAGCATCTGGCCTGTTCTGAACAACTTCAGTGGCAAAGCGCTCCCAACCTCGCTGGGCTGCCTTTTCTGTCATTGATCAACCTGAATGATGGGAAATAGTATATATTGCATCAAAATCTAAAAAATTCTGAAAACTAGCCATAGTTCTTTTTCTTAGGACAGCTTTTTTCTAACATTCAGTATATGGGATGTTAATAGGCATTATGTGAGGAAATGAAAGAAATGTGGTAGATATGGTAAATAAACTTTAACAAAGGTTTCTTTATTAGAGGGTTTTTTCAGAATCTTTTGTGTGCTAATGTGCTTTCTGAATCTCAGAAAGAGATTGCCTTTGTGGCATTTTCCAAATTTACTCATCCACCCAACTCTTTTCTTGATAGCCATGTATTAACCTACTGTTGGAATTGGCTGCAGAGGTAGACTTCTGGTGTCCCTCAGATAAAACAAGCATGATCCTCCTTTCCCAAGGCCAGCTTTCCAAATGCTTGAGCATGTGCTTGAAGTACAGTCTTCACACTAAACATCTTTGCATCTTTCAGTCTTCTTCTTGGTTGGGTTTTCAGACCCGTCTCCCGCTGGTCACTCTCCCCTGGGCAGCCCCAGTTTGCTAATGCCCCTCCTGATGTGTGGGGTTCAGAACCGAAAGGAGGTCTTTGGGCTGGTTCTGTTGGACGCAGTTAGAACCCTTGGCACACAATCATTCTGCCCTTTTATTTCCAGCCTTACAGCCCAGAAATGATGGATGCCAGAGGCAAGTAAAACTTGTGGAACTTGGAGTAGTTCAAAGAACAAATGGAACAATTTTTACTTTTGAAGGTTTTAAATATCTTAAGTAAGCAAACATGTGAGAGCGTACTCTGTGTAAGGTGCTATAGAGGGTAGGAGAGATGTCAGCCATTAGTCTTTCATGCAAAGAGCTGATCCCTGGACTAGGGAGACGGCTAAAAGAAAAGGCCAAAAATACACGATGGCATCAACAGATGCCCAAGTATGCAGATGAGCTAGGGTGGTAGGAATTCACGGCCAATTCACTGCCAGCTGTTTTTGTATTTCCTCCATTGTGTCCCATACATCCACTGAGAATGAATAAACATTGCTGATGGGCTCATAGAGGTGTGCCTTTCTTTGGACAGCTTCTGTGCTCCCAAATAGTTCGGCGGTGAAATGAATTTTTGATTACGGAATCCCTTTTCCCAATGATATTTTAATAATATTAGAAATGTGTTTTCTGGAAGACAGTAATGTTTACTCTAAGTCAATCACGTCCTGAACTCGAGTCAATTTCTAAAAAACTCCTATGCTTAAATGCCAAAACAGAATGGAAATTTCTTAGAGTAGAAAGTATTATTCAGAACAAGTTAAGAAATACAAATACTTTCTTCTCAGGGCAACTCCCACACCCAAGGCAGGGCAGTGTGGTGGCTAAGAGCTCAGGGTTGGAGCCAGATCAACTTATTTCTACCCCTGCTCTTTTGCTTGTTAAGTGAGTGGCCCTGGGTAAATAATAATTAACTTCTCAGTGCCTTTTATTTTTTCTTTTCTTTTTCTTTTCTTTCTGTTTTTTTAATATGGGGCTACTAAATAATGCTTACCTCGTGATTGGCACGAGAGTTAATGAGTTTTTATATGAAAGGCAGTGAGAACACTCAGAATATCCCTTTTTATTATTTATTTATTGCTGTGTGTAGCAAATCACCCAAACACATAACTTAAAACAAGACTCATCACTTATCATCTTTCACAGTTTCTGAGGGTCTGGCATTCAGGAACACTAAGGTGGGTGATTTTGGCTGGAGATTTCTCAGAAGTTGCAGTCAGATGAGTGCTGGGGCTGAGGTCATTTGAAGGCCTAATTTGGGCTGGAGGATCCACTTCCACTCACACGGCTGGCAAGCTGGTGCCGGTTGTGGGCGAGAGGACTCAGTCACCTTCACACGGGCCCCTCCACGGGACCTTTTAGGTGTTCTCATGGAATGGCTTCCGGCTTCCGACGCAGTGAGATATCTAAGAGACCAAGGTGGAACTACAGTGCCTCATTTGACTTGGCCTGGAAGTCACACATTGTCACGTCTCCTTTATTTCATTCTTTTTCAGTGAGGGAGGGGATCACACGAAGGCGTGATTACTGGGAGGTGACCATCAGTGGCGGACATCTTGGAGGCTGGCAACCACACCTTTCAAGGAAGCATTACGTTCTGTTGTGTGAAGGATACTAAGTACAGGACACTTAAATACAGACTATTTTAAAATCATATAGTTTGTAGAGATCCTCAGCATTGTTTTCTCAAAAGAGGCTTTTGTTAAGATGACTCCATGTACCTCGCATATCTGGTATTTTGGTTTGGATTTGCCTGAAAGCAGAGTCTGAGAAAAAGACTTGGGTGGAGGGAGTTCATTAGACAGGTTATCCTAGGAAGCAGGAGGGAGGGAGTGGGGAAAGTGAGGCAGGGAAGAAGGGAAGCCAATAGAAGGGTGTGTTATGGAGGTTGCTGCTATGGTTACCATGGACCTGACTCCTCTGGGACCTTCCAAGAAGGGCACACATGCCTCTCAGGGTTACTACCTGAAGAATGGGAGGCGGGGCAGTTGAGTACAATGCCTCTCAGGGTTATCCACCTGAAGAATGGGAGGTGGGCAGGTAAGTACTGGCTCCCAACTCCCATTGACTGAGGAGGTGAACATCCCCTGCGTGTCAGATTGCATGTCAGATCTGCACTTGCATTCAGGCTGAGGTATCCCTGTGGGGTTGGAGAAGGCTTTGAAATAAAGTGAAACCTTGGCTCTTGCTGGAGGTGGGATGTGGTCAGCACAGGTGAGTGTGAGCTCACACAGGTGGGCCAAGGGATGTGATGTGAACATCAGAGGCTTTTGATATGTTGGGTTTGCAGGGGATTGGGATTAGGTGAATGTGTTAGTTCAAGCTCCTCTCAAAAGCAGATGGCAACACCGGATTAAGTGTGCAAGGAATTTAATGGGGTGCATGCCTTGAGAAAAATGGGGAAGGAGCTGGGGAGGCTGGACAAACTGTCAGACAGTGATGCAAGTCTGACCCCTGGGGAAGAGAAGAGAAGTAAGAAAGTTTAAATAGAAGGAGTCTTAGGTTGTGGTGCAGGTGTAAGGAAGGTTCAGCCAGGTTGATGGGGAGACTATAAGCTGAAATCTCCCATTGAAAGGGATCCTCTTTATCTCTCTTGACTCCTTTTTCATAGCACTTAGCATATTCTAATATACTAGATAATTTATTTATTATGTTTATTACCTATGTCACCCCACTGAAAAGCAAACTCTGTACAGGCAGGCATTTTTGCTTGTTTTGTTCCCTGTTGGATTCCCAGGATCAAGAACAGTGCCTGTCACATGGGAGACAGTAAATATTTGTGAAATGAGCAAGTGAATGGCACAGAGAGAGATGAGAGAAGGCATGTGTTTTTATAAAATGATCCCCTATATTGAATTTGCCATATTCAGATAGAAAAAGGCCTACTAGTTTAGGCCAACCACAGAAACATGCAAATCATGTAAAAATAGCTGACAATAGCTTTTATTCAGTGTGTGCTATGTGCTAAGAACTATACTAAGCATTTTTTTTTACCAACATTCTCTCTTTAAATCACAGAAAGTTGAGGGCCAGAGAGGTTAAGGAACTTGCCCAAGGTCACACAGCTCTCAAGTGGCAGAAACAGAATTTGAACGAAAGCTATGTGATTCCCCAGACTGTGTTTAGCTGATACACTGTTGCCTCTGTGTAGACCTTCCTAATGATTCTTAACCTCTGTTCCTTTAAAAAACAGTTTAAGAGCTTAAAGCTGTGGCTCACATGTTAGTTGTTGTTAAAAAGGTTTATCTTGATTATGCTAATATTACATCATTGTTTATTTAGCTAAGAGCTTCTGTTGGCACTTGTAGGAGCATGTGCTCTCATCCTTGTGCATTTCTGAGATCTCAGAATCTATTGATTTGTTGGCTTTGCAAGTTCTTAAAGGCAGGTTGAAAGACCCCTATAATGTCAAAGACGATTTCCTCTCTCCTTCACTGGACTTTGAAAGCACTTTGGGATCCCTTTGAAGACACCACAGGCTACCTTATAGTAATCTGTTTAATTCAAGTCAACAGATTTGTCAGCTCTGAGGGCACAGAGGGTAAAGACACAGTCCTTGCCTTCTCGGGCTCTGGGAGGAGCCAGGGAGAACTATGGGAAACGACACAGCCAAAGGGACAGAGATGGCTTTTCTGGGCAAGCACAGAAGCACAACCAGGTTGCAGGGGGAGGGGGGATGATTTTGCCCTGGGGGAGGAGAAGTTCAAGGTGGGCTTGACCAAATACGGGTTTGGAGGTAGAGAAAGGAAAGGCAATTCTAGCTGCAAAAAGAGCTTCAGGGACGGGCAGGGCGAAGCCACAAGTCCTCGTGTGTGTGTGTGTGTGGGGGGGGGGGGGGGCGGGGCGGGGGGGGCGGGGGGGGGCGGGGCGGGGGGGGCGGGGCGGGGGGGGGAAGGTGGGGACTGGCTTTGCTGGGCAAACGGTGGAAGTGCAGTGATTGGATTCAAATAGCGAAGAGGCGGGATGAGTGCGGAGGACTCTAGAACCCTTATGGAAGGTTTTGAAGGAGTGGATGCGTGACCCACTTCAGATTAGGGTCTGCAGGAGTGGGCGGGGGGCGGGAATCACAGTCCATTGTCCGGTCTAATCTGCTTTCTCAGAGGAAATCTGCACAGAGGACCATTTGCACTTAGCTTTGTGTGCCCCGCACTTCTCTGCTTAGAGTAGACAGTAAATAAACTTGCAGTAAATGTGTGTTTACACACACCGATTTATTATTTCCCTAACTTTTTTTCTTGGAGGTTTTAAGTAGGGCAGTTAGGAACAGATTCAGGTACCAGGAGGTGTCTCTGATCTCACAATGACTGCAGGCCGGCATGTAGTTGTGGGTGACGTGCTTCAGTTCCTTTGTACGTGGATTTGCTCATCGTAAGATGAAAGCATTTCTTCCTTTTCCTCTTTCATGGGTTTCATCAAAGCTTTGACTGCTCCAAGCATCTTCTTGGTCAGAACAAATGTACAGGACTAACAATGGGACATGTGAAAGTGGATTAACACAGAGATCAAAATGGCCAGATATATAAGTGCCAGGGCTACTGCCTGCAAAGAGGTAAAAGGTAAAACAGATGAATTTTCTTTTGATTTCTGGATCTCTTTTAATTTTCTCAGCCATAAATTCATAAACTCAAACAGAAAAAAAAAGCATATTCTTTAAAGAAAAATGAAGTGAAAAAAAAGAAAAGAAAAATGCCTACCAACTATAATTTTGAGAGATGGAAATAATTATGATTCCTTGTTTGTTTGTTTGACTTAACAACAATTCACTTTTAGCAGAAGTGTGAACACTTGCCTCTCACATTCTGTTGATATTTACGGATTTATTTTCAGAGAGAGAGAGAGAGAGGGAGAGAGAGAGAGAGAGAGAGAGAGAGAGACCGAGAGACCTTCAGATACTTAGCTACTTGTCTGTGTTAGACAGTTTATTGAGACATAGAATAAAATTAGCAAGAAGAAAATATTATCCACCAAATGCCAAAGCATAATCCATGGCCAAATTGACTTGACATGTCACTTGAAATCAAGTTTAGCCCCTTTCTCTACATGCTGAAGGGTAATCTATTTTCCCATTCTTCTGGAATCATTTCCCCAAAGCACATATACTACTTATCTGATGGTTGTAGATGGAATTCGGTCCTATCCAGCTTCAACCCAAGAGGTTCTTAACCATTTTAAACTTGTTAAGAAATAAAACACCACTCCCGTCAATGCAGAAACCACATTGTAGGTTCACACTATGTTCTATCTGTATTTATTCTAAGTTTTCATTTATCCTGGGAGAATATATTTTTGTGTGGTTTTATAGTTTACAAGGCGTGTTTTGTTTATCACCTCATGAAAATCTTACTACTCTGTAAGGGAAGACATTTTTCTCTGATCTGACAGTTAAGAATCCCAAGCTTCTGGAATTTCTTGAGATCACTTGGCAGAGTCATGTCCAGTATCTTTATAGTCTGATTCCTATAACCAGGATTTGCTCCCCAAAGATGGAAATTAAGTAAACTTGCAAATCTTAGTAGGGAAATCAATTGTGTTCTAATTTCTAACTACTTAAGCAGAAATTGAAATAAGTATAAAATTAAAATAAGAAGTCACTCACATTTATTGAACACTTATTATGTGTCAGGCATTGATAAATACATAATCTCATTTCATCCTCCCAATAACCCTAAGAAGTGGGTCACTAGAGTCATTTCCATTTGTATAGATGAAGAAAAGACTTATAAAGGTTAAGAGAAAAAGCCAGAAGTCACATGGCTAGTGAGTAGCAGAACTATATTTGAACACAAGTCTGCCAGATGCCAAAACTAAGGGCCTAACCACGCTTCCAACTGTCAAGGAGGACCCATCAAAGGGTCCTGCTACAGATGTTTACTGAGTGTTTCCTCTGTGCAACCATAGTGTGTGTTTTCCATGCAATTTTTTGTAACTGCTCTTTACAACAAACCTGTGGAGGAGGATGAGTAGCTGGTCCCATTTTATGATGGTACAACTGAGGCAGAGAACCTGGCAGAGGAATGGTGATTGTGTGGATTCTCAGAGCACTGGAAACATGGCCTTGATTTTCCTGGTTCACATACTTAGTAAACGCAGAGCTGGAATCCGAACCCACATAATGTTCTGCCCCAAAGCTGGGTACTTCCCATCTACCTAGTGTTTTTCTCGTTCCCAGGGTTTTCTCTTTCTGTTTTGGTCAAAGGCTGGGAAGATTATGTGATTGTTTAGTGTGCGCAGGGCTCTTAGGTCAAAGGCTGGGAAGATTGTGTGATTGTTTAGGGTGCGCAGGGCTCTTAGGTCAAAGGCTGGGAAGATTGTGTGATTGTTTAGGGTGCGCAGGGCTCTTAGGTCAAAGGCTGGGAAGATTGTGTGATTGTTTAGGGTGCGCAGGGCTCTTAGGTCAAAGGCTGGGAAGATTGTGTGATTGTTTAGGGTGCGCAGGACTCTTAGGCATGTCAAAGGAGCAACGTCATACCACCTTGGACAAGCTGGCAATGAGCAAACATTTCCTACAAGAAAAGGAATAATTTAATAGGAACTTCCTACAAGCACTTTGGTGCGGAGAGTCATCTGGAAATAGTATGTTACTGGGCTTGAGAGCAGTAAATATGCCTCAAAGATTTTCACTGTAAGGCAGGGCTTTAGACAGGTTAGCAGTGTGTTTACTCCCATGAATCTGGAGAGAAAACAAGGTTATTTAAGGAGTTCTTAATAACAATTGATGATAAGAAAGAACAATGCTGGACTGTGGTTCTTATATGTGGTTAAATAGACTATGAGACGATACTTGTTTATTTTACATTATTGGTTTCAGGCACACAGAAGTAGATTAATCATAATCCTTGCTTTATAACACACTGTCTGCATTGCTCCTTGTGACTAGTTTATACTGATTATTGTTTTCAATAATTCTATTTTAAAGCATAATTAAGTGAGAACATGTTTTAATATATGCTCCTGGGTACTCTGGACCCAGAGCTACAGCTGTGGTTTATCTGTGGAATCTTTTTCTGCATTCTGGACATAAAACCTAGGAGGAAATGGCTTTGGAGAGTCAACCCTGAACCCCAGAACCTGGTGACTCTGCTATTGATAAGAAGCATCTCTCCTTTCCACCAGGGGTTAAGTTTTTAGGGCAGAGCCAGCCAGGTGCTTGGTGAGAATACAGTATGCATGACACCCTCTCCAAATTCTAAGGATATAAAACAAACAAGTGGTCATTTTCCAGGGAAATCGAGGCCATGTTTCCACTGCTCTGAGAATCTGCACAATCACCATTCCTCTGCCGATTAAAAAAGCTGCTCACACCCTCAAACCTTTGCCTTGGGAGGGCCAGTGGGTGGGGCCAGCAGAGCTGCATTGGGTGGTGACCTTGGACGACCTACGCCTTGGCTTGGCCTGGTTAGATATCCTCTACCCAGGCATTTACAGGGAGAAGCTGAGGTTGCGTTGGAGAGAAATCTCTTCCTAAACCACTCACCCAGCAAAGACTTTCCTACTTGTCTCCTTCTTCCTCATCACAACTTCTTGTTTCTGTTTCTATGGAAAACATAATATTTGCTCTGTCTCCCTTACCCCCAAAATGGATTTTAATTGTGAAACCGAAGTGGGTCTGGGCATTTTGTATTTCTAGTGGTTGAGGTCATTGTAAAGACTATTCCTCTGTCAAAGGCATTTGGGTTAGTTGTCTATTTTGGTTATTTGTCTTTAGTTTGTTTGGCAGCATATTGCAGTGGCTCAGAGCATGAACTCTGCCGTTTACTCATCAGTTTCAAGTTCCAACTCCACATACTAGCACATTTAAAACAAACCATATTTATCCTTGCTATGTTTTAGCTCTTATCTATGAGAGAATGGTAACTACCTCATAAAATTGTTATGAGGATTAATTCAGACATCCTTCTTAATGCATTTAGCACAGCTCTTGGTGCACAGTAAGCATTCAGTAAATGTTAGTTAATGATATCATTATGAAACATATATCTTCCCCCCCCCCTTTCTTCCACCTCCCCACCCCATTCCGGTTCAAGTCGTTTCTCAGTCTAGTTGTGTAGGACACAGCTCCCTGGCCCATGCTGGTATGATGAGCCTTGCACTCCCCTCTGCTGAGGCAGTCGGTCATCTGTCGTCGGTTGGCGGCTCACAGCAGCACACAGCAGCCCTCGGCAGCTCAAGGCAGCCCAACTTCAGGGAAAGCCATTGTTCACAATCTTAGCTGTAGAGGGCGCAGCTCACTAGCCCATGTGGGAATCGAACTGGCGATCTTGGTGTTAGGAGCACGGCACTCCAACCACCTGAATCACCAGGCTGGCCCTGAAACATATATTTTAATATACTTGTACTTTTATTTCTCCTGGCTGGATACCCTGAAGTAGGATTTTTGGGTCCACGTGTGTGTGCATTATATATTTTAATACATGGTGCCTGATTACTATCTAAAAAGTCTGCAATAATTTACTGTCCTACTATTAATGAATGGGAGTTCACTTCGTCCCTAAACCTTACCAACACAGGAGATTAGAAAGCATTTCAATTTTGACTAGTATGATGGGTAGAAATGGTTTTTTATCATTTTAATTTTCATTTTCCTGACTTCTAAAGAGACTGAGAATCTATACATAGGTTGGTCATTTTCAGATTCTCTTCTAAGTCTGAACACCCTATGCCTCTTCATAGCCTTTGTCTAAGAGATTTTACACATATTGCTATTTTAAGTAAATATTACTAATTTATAAGAATCCTCTATGATTTAAAGATATTATCTATGTTGAAAATATTTTCTCTCATTATATATTTGTAATCCTTTTCCTTTGTGATTTTTTGCTATACTGCCATTTATATTTTTTATATAGACCTATGTAACCATTTTTCCTTTATGTTTTCTGAGTATCTTTTTATTTATCAAATACTTTTGAGTGCCATATAAGTGCTAGAATCACACTCTTGTTCTCACTTCACTACAGCAGTAGGTCTCAATTTTCTGTGGGCATCAGAATCACTTGTGAAGCTTTTGAAAATTATGATTTTTGGTGGCTCGATCACAGAATTTCTGGAGGTGGGGCTTAGACACATGTTTATGAAAAGGGAGCATTTCACTTTGAAAAACGAGAGTTGCTTAAAAGTAGGTTCTTAAACTGACAAAATGTTGATATAGTTGTTGAAGCTAGGTGCTATAGATGGAATGTTTGTATCTACTCCAAGCTCACAGGTTGAAATCTTAGCCCCCAGGGTGATGGTTTTAGGAGAATGGGCCTTTGGGAGGTGATTAGGTCATGGGAGTGAATCCCTCCTGAATGAGATTAGTGCCCTTATAAAAAAGACTCCAGCAAGCTCCATCGCCCCTTCCCCAAGTGAGGTTATTTCTAGAAGCTGGCTGCCTATGAACCAAGAAGAGGGCTCTCACCAGAACCCAATCATGCTGCCATCCTGATCTTGACCTCCAGCCTCTGGAACTATGAGAAATAAATGTCTTTGTTTATAAGCCGCCCAATGTGTGGTATTCGGTTATGGCAGTCCACATAGACTAAGCCACTGGGTCATGGGCACATAAGGATTCATTATACTGTTCTTATTTTTGAACATGTTTGAAGATTCCCATAAGTGGTAGCTTTAAAAGAAAAACTTCTGATAGCATATAAAGCTCATCAAGGTTGCTGCCCTAATCAGAGCTGGCTAAGCAGCAGAGCTGTTGCATGTTAAATTGACCTGGTAGGTCAACCAGGAAGGGACATGGCCTCAACACAGTGGCATTGAGCAATAAGGCAAGACGCCAAAAGTGGGAACTGACCCAGTGCCTGAGCAGCCTGCCCGGACTGTGCTGGACCCTTGGACTCTGAATAACAGGATCTCTTCTCTTCCCCATTGCCTCCTGGCTTCTCTCTCAGAGGTGTCTCAGAGGATGGAAAGGGAACACAGAGCAAGGACATCACTTTTTTTTCAAAATAGAGAAATGACTTGGGTTTTCAGATTGAAAAGGCCAATCTAGAAGCATATTGGTGAAATTTCTGCCCTGAAAGAATAAAAAGAATATCGTTAAAGTTTTCAGAAAGAAAACCGGTGAAGGAACTCAAGACAAACTGGATTGGACTCCCATTACTAACACTGGATGTTCAAAGACGGGAGTGGTGATTTCCAGATTGAGGGAAATGATCTGAATGTAGAAATAAATCCTAGCTAGACTAAACATAAAAATATCTTTAGACATAGGCAAAGATTCAGACATATTGAAGTACTACATATTTTCTTTCTAGAAGAGTAAGTCAGAGCTGTCCTAGAGCCAAGCAGAAAAGAAACCAAAGAGAAAAACATAGACTCTAAGAAACCAATCTAGGAGGACAATGACAAGAACTGCTAGGACGATGACGTTACTCTGTGCGCCTAGACAGCTGAGAATCCAAATCAGAGCAGGAAGTCAGAGGGCTCCACGGAATGAGTCTTCAGGAAGAAAGTGGGTAACATTACACAAGTTATGTAATTAGGATCTAGAAGAGTCACTACAGCCTGCTATCAATGAGATGGTGGCATAATTCTTTTTTTCATTCAAAGAAAAGAATGACCACTAGATATTCTGGGAAATAAAATGAAATACTCTATAAGAAAGTCATGGTCTAAATATGAAGCAAGTTAGATTTTGAGCAGTTGGTAGTGTATAAGAAAGACTGATGGACCCTCTAAATTAAATAAAATCTGTTTGAATTTGTAATGGGTACTTGGTATTAACACTGCTCTGTGTTGAATGTGGTTTTTTATTTCTGAAAGTGGTTTGCCATTTTATAACATATATTTCTTTACAGATCAGGCTTTCCCTAATAATTTTTTGAAGAATCAGCCAGAGAATAAATTTAGGTATAAAGTTTTGAAAGATGTCCTCTCTCTCTCTGTCTCTTAAAAAAGATGATTTTGTTGTTTTTAACATAGCAATGATGACTTTGGATTGTGATTAGATCTAAAGCTCAGCATCTGGAAATTTAAACTTATGGCCATAAAGAAGCATAAACTTTAAAAAATATCCATTAACGCTAACATCAAAGCCTCGTGCTTTTATAATCTATTTGAAGAATTCTGTAGTAACTAATATCTCTTGTTTTAAAGAAATATATGTATAAAATTCAGCAACTCCTTTAGTTTTACTTCACTTTTTTTCTGTTAAATTCAAGTAAAATTGAATAATTCTTAAAGAAATATTTACAGCAGTTATCTCTAGGTTGTGGGGTTGGAATGATTTGTATTTTATATATATATGATTTTCCTAATTTTTCTCTTAAGAATATGTATTTGACTTTATAATAAGTAAAAACTCTATGAAATTTAAAAAGAAAAATGATTTCTACTGAAACTGCCTCTCCAGGAAGTCCGTCTTGATGCCCCCACATTCCACTAATCATTGCTCTCACACTTGCAAACTCATTTTTTAAAGGAGCTCAGCTTTTTGCTGGCAGCTGGTATAGCTTTGCTGATATAGCTTGGACAAGGCCTGGACATCTACCCCATTCCTGTTCTCCGGGCCAGGGTCAGCACAGCCTCACGCTGCTCCCCACTAGGTCCTGGGGGGCATCCTGGGAAGATGCAGAGCTGCTTGGCCCTGAGCTCCCCTCGCTCCCTACACTCTCACGGACACCCTGTGTGGAGGGAGGGAGGAGGGAAGGCAGCAGATTCAGGTTCGTGGTGACCCACATTGCAATAGCTTCACGTTCTTTACATCAATCATTAGACTTTCAAAGTTCCACAATATAAATTGGACACCCAAATGCTTGCTTATGTATCGAATCAGCACAATACACGAAATAATCAAATGTCAAGAACAAACTAAACTTAGAGCCTCTTCCCATGAATAGTATTTGTGGGGACAAAGCATTTTTTGGAGAAGTGCATTAGCTAATTTATTTGTAGAGATTCGGAGAATGGTCACGAAGGACTGAAATAATGAACACAGGAAACTCTTAAATGTTGGAATTATCATGAAAAAGCCTTTCATGGAAAGGAAAGAGAATTGGACCAAATTTGTTTTCCTCCTCTTAACCACAGGACCTTTGTAATACAGTGAAATGTTCTCTCTTTCTCTCTGACGCAGGCTACTAGCTCTTGCTATAGATAAGTAACTAGAGAGATTCTGCTTGAGTATTTTGCACAAACAGCCCCTTGTCAGAAGGGGTCTCTCTGAGGAGGTGGGAAGTGTGTACAGAACAATGACTGTTTATTGTTCCCATAAAAGATGTATGGGAACCTCAGGACCAGACTCAGATCCACAGGAGTCAAGAGACCAAGCAAAGAGAACAACGAGATCTGGAGATTCTGTGCTCTTCCTTGGAGTCCATCTTTTGCCCCACCCCTGCTCCTTCCCTTGACATAAAAGATGTTTGAGCTTGAGGTGCTCTTAAGATGGGTTTGAGGAACTGTTGAGAATTCCCATCTTCTCGGTGGGCTTCTTCTCAATCCATAAACCTTTCCTTACTCCAAATTCAATATACTGAGTATTGGCCTTCTGAAGCAACAGGCGCACGAACCTTGAATCGGTTACACCTTCTCTGTGCCATGCTTACCTGCAGACAGGGAAAGCGTCTAGAAGAGAGAGTGAGAGTAGAAAGAAGGAAAGGAGAGAATAGAGAAAGGAACTAGAAGCTTGAGAGGAGGAGGAAACCCGGAGAGACAGGCAATACTTCAAACTGGAAAATGAGTCATGCAGAGTAAAGTAGGTCTGTGCCTTGGTTTCCTTTCTTTGTCCCCAAACCTTGGCATTATCTTGACTTTTGTCTCTAGGTTTTGCTCGTAGCATCCTTATTGCAAAAAGGCAAGGCCATTTTAAACATTTTCATAGCCCCTATCATGCTTACTGTAAAAGGCAAACACATTAGAATGCATCTACATCCCAAAATATAATATTAATATATATATTTTAGTATATATAAATATAATATATTTGGTATATATAAATATAATATATATAATTTAATATATATAATATATATAATTTTTTGGTAATATTAAATATAATATTTTGGTAAAAAAATTAAAAAAAAATTTTTATTGGGTAACAGTGTGTCTTTTCCAGGACCCATCAGCTCCAAGTCAGGTCGTTGTTTTCAATGTAGTTGTGGAGGGCGCAGCTCAGCTCCAAGTCCAGTGGCCATTTTCAATCTAGTTGCAGGGGGGTGCAGCCCACCATCCCATGTGGGAATTGAACTGGCAACCTTGTTAAGAGCTCGTGCTCTAACCAACTGAGCTAATGGGCTGCCCGGTAAATATTTTTGACAGGATATTATGTTGAACCATACAGAATGCCATTTTTAAGACCCAAAAAAGTCACATACTAACAACTTCATACTATTCAATCTAATAATTTTGTTTTTAAAATTATTTGGCCACAAGTGCGGCATTTCACTTATAATTAGCTATGATTTCTCAGCAGCCATTACATGTAGGCTGGGAATTTACATAAAATAAGAAATTTTAATCTACAGATTGTTATTAGAGGTAATGACACTTAAAGTGTTTATGAATACTAAAATGAATAATTAATAGAGTTGACATAACGTGGCATCTGTAAAAACTCCATTTATGTTTACTAAAAAAACCTCGTTTTTATTTTGGAGCTGTGGCAGGTCAGTTTCCCAGGAAGCAGTCTCTGAGGGGCGATTAATGTGCATGAGTTTTATTAGGGGAGCAACTGGGTTGGCAACTGTGGAGGAGGGAAAAAGGCCAAACTGGGCAGAGGGAGGAGCTGGATGCAGGCTTGTCCTAACTGGCCTCAGCAACCCCGCAGAGAGCTTGGAGCAAGGACAGCCCTTCATGGTGTCTAGCACTGGGGTACCAGCTGGCTGCCCTGGGAAAGGGCCATCCAGAGAGGGCTGACAGCTGCGGGATGTTAGCCAACAACATTCCCAGCGGCTGGGGAGCAAACCCTGCAGTTCTGCAGTGGGGATTTGTGTGGCAAAGCACGGCATCTATGGCAGCACTGAATTTTTTAAATTTTATTTTATTAAATTTATTGGGGTGACAATTGTTAGTAAAATTACATAGATTTCAGGTGTACAATTCTGTATTACATCATCTATAAATCCCATTGTGTATTCATCACCCAGAGTCAGTTCTCCTTCCATCACCATATATTCGATCCCCCTTACCCTCATCTCCCACCCCCCACCCTCCACCCCCCTTACCCTCTGGCAACCACCAAACCATTGTCTGTCTATGAGTTTCTGTTTCACTGATATGTGGTATATAAACCAAAAGCAACAAAAGAACAAGACAAGCACTGAATTTTTAAAGGTCTTCTGGTAGGCCCCAGCCCTGGGCCTATAGGACACAAAGGATCAAATGGCCCTGCTGTGAGTTGCTGATGGGGCCTGAGGCTGTAAAGCAGACTTTGAAAAGGCTGTAAGGGAGAGGAGGGCTTTTCAGTAAACTTAAGAGGCAGCTGGAGGGTACTGGGCAAGCCTCAGCCAGCAGATGCCCAGGTGGAGAGCGCTGGGGGCCGCTGGGGGCGGGCAGGATTCCTGCCTGACTGGGGCCTCAGGGGTCTCATCTGGAACCCGAGCTGCTGACTCCCACCTCCTTCCGGCCCTCACCCTGCTGCTGCTCTGCGTCTCACCTCAATGGCCCCAAATTAGAGCAAATCAGAGTCACTAACTCACCATTTGAAGGGCTAAGAAATTTCAACATGGTTCAGATTTGAATTAGGCTGTTTGTGAATTTTCTCCGGTTTTCTTTCTCAGACTTTTGGGAATGGGTGGGGCAGAGAACGAAGATCCAAGCCAGGACATTTGATAAAGAACCATGTTTATTTCTCCTTCCTTTCGCTCTTGACTCTGAACAGGCCCACCCATGAGTAGGACACTCTATTTCATTACAAAGTGGCAGACAGCAGGTCATGGAAGAAGAAAGAAAAGGGGGAGAGGAGACAAGAATTAGGAAACCAATGACTTAAACCCCTGGTCCCCTGCACTCATTCAGGCAGCACGTTTACTAAAATTGGAACAATACAGAGATTAGCATGTCCCCTGTGCAAGGATGACACAGACTTGTGAAGTGTCCCATATTTTCTCAGGGATGATGAAAAAGTTCTGGAGAATGAATAGTGGTGAATGACTGTATGACAATGCAAATGCACTTAGTGCCACTGAAATGTACACTTAAAAATAGCTAAATGGTAAATTTTATGTGATAAATATTTTACCACAATTTATTAAAAAAACAAAAAGAAACCTGGCCCTAAGGGATGGAGGTTGGATAAAGATGTCATAAAGAAAGATCAGCAAGCTATGAAGAAAAGTCATACAATTACGTGAATGACATCAATTATAGGCAAAAGGAAAACAAATCCAAAAACCAAAATGCAAGCCCTCAGTCATTGGGCATTCCACGGTGTAAGTACAGAGTAGCAGAAGGAGCAAAGGGGAATATCTCCTGGATTCAAAGTCTAACTTTCTCACTAGCTGTGTGACCTTGGACAAGACACCTAACCTCTCTGAACCTGTTTCTTATTTATAAAATCAAAACAATGACATTGGACTTACAGATTTATCTGAACCTGTTTCTTATTTATAAAATCAAAACAATGACATTGGACTTACAGATTTTTTGGGAGATTTATATTAGAGGGCAAAATAATATTATAGGCAAGGCATTTACCATAGTAACTGGCTCCAAGTAGGCATTCACTAAATGTGTTTCCTTTCCCTTCTGCAAATTAAAGTTGCAAATGTACTATGTTGACGGACATAGAAACTAACTTGAAAAACAGTAAGGATGAAATAAAAAAAGGAAAAATGTGGCGGTAGTAGCTCGGTAGCAGTTCCTGGCAGAAGCAGATCGGGTGCAACAAGAACACTCTAAAGTGCTGAAAAAGACTTAGAAGCTTGTTATTAGTCAGAGTACTGACCTAGCTGTTGGAACTGAGAACCCCCCCAATACAATGGCTTAAACAAAATGGAGGCTTGAGGTAAGCTGTCTAAGGCTGGCGAGGCAGCTCTGTCGTTATCAACATGTGATTTGGGTCCGAAATGGCTGCTTTACATCCTTACATCATCTAAATAGTGGGAAGGGGGAATGGGCCGGGGCACATCTACATTTAAGGGCGTGACTCAGAAAGGGCATGCCTTGTTTTTTCACCCACACCCCTTTGACCAAATCCATTGTAAAGGATGCTGGGAGAAGAAAATTCCAGCTTGAGTTCTATTACTAAAGAAGAGGAGACTGGATGTAGCTGTACACCTAGCTATCTCAACCACACAACTCACATTACATTTTCTCTAGTTTATAGCTACAAGCTTCCAAAAGAAACAAAGCTGACATATTCCCTAAAACGGAAGCACAATTTCTTGCTTATTTATTTGATAAGTATTTGTAGACGACTTGCTATGTGTGAGGCACGATTCAAAACACTGTGAATCCAGCAGACTATAAAACAGCTGCGGTTCCTGATCTCATGAAGCTAAAGTCAATAAGGGGAGGAAGTAAACAAAAATTGGAAAAAACGTTAGATACCAATAAGTGCAAAAATGAAAAATAAGGTGACTTGGGAACCAGTGACTAAATGGCTACTTGGATGGGGTGGTTAGGGACGCCCTTGCAGAGGAAATGATGTATAAGCTGAACCATTTGAAGAGCGAGAAGCAGAAAATACCAGGAATGGGGAACTGCAGGTGCAAAGGTCCTAATGGGGGAAAGATCTTGGAGGGTTTGTGGTGCAGAAGGGCCAGTGTGGCTGGATTTAGCAAGAGAGGGAGAGAAGATACAAGATGTGAAAGGCCCGGGAGCAGTTTGTTCTCTGGCATTTCCCAGCACTGAGCACAGTGTTCACAGGGCAGGCACCCAATGAGTGTTTGATGAATGAATAAGCTAAAAATAAAGATGGGAGGGTGCTGACAGCCAGCTGTTTTACTCAGGCAAAGACTAGGATTGCCCGCTGCTCTCCGACACACACCTCTCAGCTCCTGTCTCTCAGAATCTCAGAACCTCTTTCACTTTGCAGTTGCTCTCAGTGTCCTTGGTAGGCCAACATCCTTTCTTGAAAATGGAGTCAGGAAAGGAATTTAGGAAGGAGACAGATATCTGAAGAAAATGATCACATCTCCTCTTTGGCTTTCTCTACTCTTTGATAAACAGCTCTAGTTCTCTTAGTTTTTCTCTACGTAGTTTTCCAGATCTGGGACCAGCCTGATACCCTCTAGTAGCATCAAGTTTGGAGAGGCAACACAGCAACAGAGTGCCGGGGTGGGGCAGTAGTTAAGCTGTAGCCTTTGGAGCCAGACTGCCTGGGTTTGATTCCCAGTTTGGCCCAATGTTATCTGGGTCACCCTGTGTAAAGTATTTAAGTAAACCAATGATCATACCTATTAAATGTCGGGGAGGTTAGTAATGGCCCATGACTACAGTGTATCTAACCTCTGAATCTAAGGTTTTTAGTAACTCATTTGAGGGCAAAATCTGGCCTGAGGTCATCTGAACCTATTTGGCAGGAAAATTTGACATGAAACTATTATCTTGATTTAACCCACTTTAAAAAATATTAGTACATTTTTGCCACAGAAATATTAATGTGTTTGATTAGGGGAGAGTCCCAGACTCTGCTGGGGGAGTTATGAAATTTATAATGTATGGGTCATACTTTTCAAAACCTAAAAAATTCTGAATTCTAAAAACATTGAGCCCCGAGAATTTCAGATAAGGGACTATGACCCATTACTCTCCTTCTTAAAACATGACAGCTAGAAAGAATGCAAGACTTTGGTTGTGGTCAGTGAACCAGGTCAAAGTATAACGGGGTGAGAAGAATGTCTGGATATCATCAAATCATCTCTAAAACTTAAATTACACCCTCATAGGGTGTGATGGTAAAATGTGGCTTGAAAGATAGTTAGGTGACTTTGCAAGGCCTCCTGGGAGGTGCTTTCAGGGCAGTCCCAAGGTGCTCTGGCTTTGGCCATTCCCCAGCCAAGGGTAAGCAATAGAAGCATACATGAGCTAGCTCAAGCCAAAGTATTCTCAAGGAATGCAAGGGCTTTAGGAATATTCTGGAACCAGGGATAAAAGGCCCATGGAAACTTAAGGGTTCCCTTATTCTGTCTTTTTTCCTCCTTCTCTATAAGTCTACTTCATCCATCTATCTGGCTGAAGGAGCAGTTTTCTATACTTTCTCATCCATTTGGCAGGAAATGGCCATTCCCAAAAGCTCCTGTGCCATATCTCCTCCATTTACAAGAGCAGCCTGATTGAGACTGAACTTCTGAGTCCAAATTCCCCGAGAAGGGGACACTGGATGGTCCTGTGGGCTAATGGGGTACGGTGGCATAGAGGGCTAGGGACACCTATTAACATCTGAGAGGCAGATTTCTCTGGGTCCACTAGTCACCAGTCAGCTGCAAGGTCTGCAACGAATTAGTTGAGATAACTTTGGCAGGTGATATAATGTCTTTGAACATTAGGGTCCACATCCTTGAACTGAGTTGTAGTTAAAA
Organism: Rhinolophus sinicus; assembly: GCF_057876585.1. Lineage (NCBI taxonomy): Eukaryota > Metazoa > Chordata > Mammalia > Chiroptera > Rhinolophidae > Rhinolophus > Rhinolophus sinicus. The sequence goes on from NC_142504.1 coordinate 49,512,433, forward strand.
GACTTGAATTTCAAGGGCCTGCTCTCTCAACTTCCAACTTAACTCTTCTGCATCTCAGTCTGAATCCAGAGAAAGAAGATGATAGTACTTGCCTTCCCTCACAAGACTGCTGTGAAATCAAATGTGATAATGTTTGTCAAATTGGTTTGTTGCCTATTACTGCTACTGCTGCTACTGCTTTATTAAGGGCCTTGGCAGGAGGTCCTCTTTTGAGACTAGATTAAGATAGAAAATGAATAAAAAGCTTTTGCTATAAGTCATTTAAGCTTCTAGGAAGTGGTTGGGGACAGAATGTGTAGGAAAGCCTGGATGGTTATTCAAAGAATTATCTTTTAATCTGTGACCCAAGTTCTGATTTTTAGCCAGCTTCTATAGCTGCCTGGGAAATGGCCAAGTTCAGTTCGTAGAAAACAAATCAAGGAGAAGTACATGGACTGTTTTGGAACAAGTTAAGCAAAACACAGGATGATAGGCATCATTTTGATTCCCTCTCTCACGCAAACCAAGAACTAGCTCCTTTGGATTTCAGACTTTCACTTGGTGGCACTGATGGGCAGTTGTGTCCTTTCACAAAACCAGTGAGCAATCTGTTTCATCCTTGGGGCTTGCAAGGTGAGTCTGTAGCCATCCTGGGCCTCTCGTTGCCCCATTGTAGTAGCTAAGAGAGCATTTGGTGTTCCTTTCAGCCACTCTAATGAAGAGAGAAAGGAGGACGCTTTCAAGAACCTGAGGGCTTGGCATCTGTTATGCTCACACACACATGATTTTAGTATCCAGAGAATCACATCAGGAGCTAACTGAAGCCAGTCCTAAATTATTTATCTGGGTCAGATTTTTGTTCACTCTCTTATTCAAGATAAAGAAGACTGTTATTCTAATAGTATCATAAAACATCTTAATTAATCTTTTTTTTAAATAACTGTTTTTGTTTACTTGTTTTTTAAATGTGTTTTTCCAGGACCTATTAGCTCCCAGTCAAGTTGTTATTTCAATCTAGTTGTGGAGGGTGCAGCTCACAGTGGCCCATGTGGGAATTGAACCGGCAACCTTGTTGTTAAGAGCTCTAACCATTGAACCGGCAACCTTGTTGTTAAGAGCTCTAACCAACTGAGTTAACTGGCCCCCCCCATCTTAATGAATCTTAAATGTTTGTTCTGTGGCTTCCTGATTCCCTAATCATTGTTAATTTTTGCTGTGGACCTGTCCTTGGTGTAAAAGATCTACAAAATTTCCCCAGATCCTTGCTACCACTAGGTGTAAACACCTGAAAAATTATGTAGCATTAGTGAAATCATCTGGTGGTGGTATAAATGGATATTTAGAGATGACAGAAATAAGGACTCTGAACCTTTATCATTTAAAAACACAAAAGTAAGCAAAATACAAAACACACATAATTTTTAAAAGGTTAATGTGTTGCCCATATTAGAACAGTGGTTCTCAAGCTTTTCTTTTCTTTTCTTTTTCTTTTTTTTTAAAAAAAAGATTTTATTGGGGAAAGAGAACAGGACTTTATTGGGGAACAGTGTGTACTTCCAGGACTTTTTTCCAAGTCAAGTTGTTATCCTTTTAATCTTAGTTGTGGAGGGTGCCATTCAGCTTCAAGTTGTTGACCTTTCGGTCTTAGTTGTGGAGGGCGCAGCTCAGCTCCAGGTCCAGTTGCCGTTGCTAGTTGCAGGGGGCGCAGCTCACCATCCCTTGCGGGAGTCGAAACCGGCAACCTTGTGGTTGAGAGGATGCGCCAACCAACTGAGCCATCCAGGAGCTCAGTGGCAGCTCAGCTCAAGGTGCCGTGTTCAATTTTAGTTGCAGGGGGTGCTGCCCACCATCCCTTGCGGGAATCGAGGAATTGAACTGGCAACCTTGTGGTTGAGAGCCCCGCACTCCAACCAACTGAGACATCCGGGAGGCAGCTGAGCTCAAGGTGCCATGTTCAATCTTAGTTGCAGGGGGCAGAGCCCACCGTCCCTTGCGGGACTCGAGGAATTGAACTGGCAACCTTGTGGTTGAGAGCCCACTGGCCCATGTGGGAATCGAACCGGCAGCCTTCGGAGTTAGGAGCATGGAGCTCTAACCGCCTGAGCCACCGGGCTGGCCCCTCAAGCTTTTCTATTTATCAGTTTTACCACAGCAGGTTCTTGGTGCAGCCTTTTCAAAATCTGGTTTTTGAAAAAGCTCCACTGGTGATTCTGATAGGCTCCATTCTACAAAAAAATCTTTTATATTATTTAATTCAAACTCTACCAGCATCGGCCCATGTGATGTTAGTTGTCTCACTAATCCAATTACCTCCCTTCATTTAGTTATAAAGCATAAGCTGAACTTATTTAATACACACCTTTAAAAAATTTAGACTAATTTATGAAATCTTAGCTATGGTATTCTCTTGCTCACAAAGTAATTTCTGTTACATCCCTTGTTAAGCTTTTATTTCTTTTACTAGTCTTTAATCCTCCTATAGCTAAAAAAGTAGACTTAGTAGAGAATAATTTGAGAAAAACCCTTTAAATGGCCACGTGCATGTGTTTTTATGTCTACAATTGTGTGAGGCAGGGTTTTTGGGTTGCCATATCAGAATCTACCTCAAATGAGTTCAAACAGGAAAATGAATTTATTGACTCATGTAACTGAAAAGGCCAAGGATTCAGCTGCTTCGGCTTGACTCAGAGATTCCATTAATCACCCCAGTTTCTTTTATAACCTAAGCCTCCTTTTCTCTCATTGGAAACAGGCCTCCTCATGTGGCTAAGAGCAGTGGCCACCAGTAGCCTGAGATTCCACAAATCCATAAGGAAGCACTCTAATAGAAAGACTTCTCTCCTAGTACATGCGTGTCAATGCCAGAAAAGACTTCAGTAACTATCTCTTACTTAGGTCCCAGCTCACTGCTATGATGGTGTGCAGTGATTGACAGCACTACCTACCATGTTTCCCTGAAAATAAGACCTAGCTGGATCATCAGCTCTAATGCATCTTTTGGAGCAAAAATTAATATAAGACCGGATATAATATAATGATTGGGTCTTATATTAATTTTTGCTCCAAAAGACGCATTAGAGCTGATGGTCCGGCTAGGTCTTATTTTCGGGGAAACACAGAAGACCACATGGAATGGGGAGGAACTCTTCAGAGAAAATGTAAAGTTGCTCTAGGACAGGGAATGGCAAACTTTTCTGTAAAGGGCCAGAAGATAAATATAGTAGGTTTTATGGCCTACATATGATCACTGCTTCATTTTGTTTGGTTCTGTTAAGCTTTGTTAGTACCACAGTGAGGAGAAAGTACTGAGATTAGAATCAAAATTGAGCAGAAAAGGACAATGGGGACAAAGGGAATGAAGAAAAATGGGTAAGGATAAATTGGAGCATATTTCAGAAAGTATTTAAGGCCATATTTCTTATCACAAAAAAATAAAACAGAAGGCGCTCTAGTGATGTGAAGCTAGGAAAAATTATTATTGGCTATCCATCCTTCACAAAAGTAAAAGGAAAATTCCTTTCACTTAAACATGAGCAACAGGAAAAGACAAGGGTCAAAGTTCATACAAAGTTCTTATAAGAAAAATATAGTAACTTTCTGAAGAACTGGCAAGATGGAGGAAATGGAACCGAAGAATCGGACCCCCCGCAAATTCACCTGCCACGGCGTGGACCTCGACCAGCTGCTGGACACGTCCTATGAGCAGCTGATACAGCTGTACAGCGCCAGACAGCGGCAGCGACCCAACCGGGCCTGCGGAGGAAGCAGCACTGACTGCTGAAGCGCCTGCACAAGGCCTAGAAGGCGGGGCTGCCCGTGGAGAAGACGGAGGTGGTGAAGACGCACCTGCGGGACATGATCATCCTGCTGGAGATGGTCGGCGTCTACAACGGCAAGACGGTCCACCAGGAGGAAATCAAGCCTGAAATGATCGGCCACCACCTGGGCAAGTTTTCCATCACCTACAAGCCTGTGTAGCAAGGCCGGCCTGGCGTCGCGGGCACCCACGCCTCCCGCTTCATTCCTCTCCAGTAGCCTGCCGGGCGATAAAGGCACAGATTTTCTATATATATACAAAGGAGGAGAACAACTACTTCGAACAGTGGAAGTACATGTTCCAAAAAGAGAAGAAAACTGTGACCTAATATTTAAAATAAGCTAAAATGAAACAAAATGATAAAAGGTACGAAAGAAAAACATATATAAAAGGTAGAGAAACTCAACAAATGAGGTGTTTGGAAAATAGGAATATTTGAAAATAAAGTGATAGAACTACGTCGGACAAGAATTAGAAAATTTAAAAATCATTTCAGAACTGAAGATTAAGCTATATTGAATACAAGAGCAAATAAACATATATAATTTCTTTTTTAAAAGATTAAAAGGAGGAAATTTTTGAAAATCAAGAAGAAATGAAGAGGTAAGATTTGAGAGAAAATAATAGGCTTGGAAAACATATAAAGAAGATCAAGTATATGTATAATAGGAGGTCCTAAAAAAGAAAACCAATCAATGGAAAAGAGCAAATGCTAAAAACTATAATGCAAGAAAGCCTACCTTAAAAAATAAATCTCAAAATTATAACTTGAAAGGATACAGTATATCTGGGGAAATGACTCACAACAGATTTCACTGAGACATACTCTTGTAAAATTATTGGAATTTATAAAACAAAAAAAGTTTTGATATTCAAGTAAAAGTACTAAGACACTTAGAGAAAAAAATTAAATCGCCATTATTTTTTTTACAGCAATGATTTATGGCAGGAGAGGAAATAAAACATGAACCAAAGACTCTATAATATATCCAATCAAAGTGACTTTCAGTTATAAAGTCTTCAGGCAAATTATTTTGAAGATGTGAGAATTCAGGAAATATTATTTCAAAGACCTTTGCTGAGGATCATATTAAAAAAAGATTTTCAGACAACAAAATGACTGGAGAGATTGACATAAAGACCAGTAGTAAGTATTAAATATCTGTCTGTGGAACTAGATCTAAATGAAGACTGTGAAGGTATATGTGTAAGTATGGTGTGTGATAGCTATGAGGTGTGATAAAAAAATACAGTGAATGTTTAAATTAAAAAATATATATTACAGTAAAAGACACAGTGTCATTAATACCCCTCAAATACTCCCCCTCACTTCAAACACACTTACCCCGTCGTTCTTGCCACTTTCTGAAGCAGTTCTGGAAATCCTCTTTCATAAGTATCTTTATTTAGTTGCACTGTCGTGGCTGCCTCGATGTCCTGAATCATTTTGACTTTGGGGAAGAGCCAGAAGTCACACAGTGCCAAATTTGGTGAATAAGGTGGATGAAGACACACAGTTATGTTTTTATTTGACAGAAATTGCCATATACCAGAAGGTATATGTGACACGGATTGTTGTCACGATGGAGGATGATTTATGGCACACTTTAAAACATACCTTCTCTCAACCGTAGCTCGCACCTGACTGTACAAAACAAGTTGAAACTTGTCACACATTGTTACTAATGTTTGACGCACCACTTCCTGTATTGAAGATCCCTGCCTAGTCATTGGATGGCACTCGGCAGCAGCATTCACCCTATGTGTTCTGATGGTATAACAGAGTAAAACTATCAAAAACTGGGAAAGAAACAGAATATGAAAAATAGATTAAGCTCACTGATTGCCTTATAGGTATTACTTGGAAATAAAACAATATTACTTCAAATTAGATGCTGAAGGAAAAGAAAAGAGAGAGAAGAGCTTATTAGCTAATTTCAGCATTGTTCATGGTAGAAACCAATAGACAGTGGTCAAAAACTGAGAGGTCTAGGGGGGTTAAGTAAAGGTATTAGTATAAAAGTAATGATTACAACAAAAATACAAACTTTCCTAAATGCCAAAAGATATAAACATATTTTCTTATATTAATGATAAAACATAACAATGTAGGAATAAACTATAACATTAAAAAAAAAGGTTATGCTTGGACATTGACCAAATAAGGTACAGGGGACAGGGATGGTAGTTATAGTTCTTTGAATATACCAAACCTATTTTGTAGATTTGACTTTGGAACCATATAAATATTTTACATAATTATAAAGTAAAATTAAACTTAAAAAATCAGTTCTTAAAAAAAGTGAAAGTAAAATTAAACAAATAAACTTCATTACCTATCCACACAGAAGCAAATTCATATAGAGAGAAACTTTTCACACTGAATTTAAAATACAGTAATTTGACTATACCCCCAGTGGGATAAACTTTAAGGACAGAAAGAGTTGCAAAATAGTATAAACTATTATTTCCAGTAATCATATTGTGAGCAGTAATATTGGTATTGTTATTCTGAGTCTGTTGTGTGTGAAAAATAGTATAAAGCAAAATAATACTTTTTTTACAAGAAAAGAAAGTATATTGGAATACTGTTTGTGTTTTTTTAATTATTTAGTTTTCAGTTACAGTTGATATACAATATTTGATATACAATATTATACTAGTTTCAGGTCTACCACGTAGTGATTAGGCATTTATATAACTTATGAAGTGATCACCCCGATAAATCTGGTATCCACATGACACCATACATAGTTATTACGATATTATTGACTGTATTTCCTATGTTGTACTTTACATCTCCATGACTATTTTGTAACTACAAATTTGTACTTCTTAATCTCTTCTTCTTTTTCACTCTACCCCCAAAACCCCTCCCAGCTGACAGCCATCAAAATGTTCTCTGCATCTATGAGTTTGTTTCTGTTTTGTTTGTTTTGTTCTTTAGATTCCACATATAAGTGAAAGTATATGAAATTTGTCTTTCTCTGCTTGACTTAACTCCACCCACCACAATACCCTCTAGGTCCATCCATGTTGTTGCAGATGGCAAAATTTCATTCTTTTCTATGGCTGATATGTGTGTGTGTGTGTGTGTGTGTGTGTGTGTGTGTGTGTATGTGTAGTGCCAAAAAGTGTATACACGTTTTAAGAAAAGAAAAAACTATATTAGAATTGTGATACTCAATATATACTGATAATGAAAGATGAACACAAGTCACGTTTGACTTCTGCAATTACAAGAGGTGCTCAAAGTGGTAACCATCAGCATAGTTTAATACAGTTTTTTCCTTTCTTAAAATGTGTATATTTTTTTTGGCACCATCTGTATGTGTATATCTATACAAGAGGTCGGACAATTCAGTTCACAAACTCATCCTAGTAACAGTGCTAGTAACAGTAATACCTCATTGCTGAATATCACCATGGTCACCTTCAAAGTACTACCCTTGGGAAACTATGCATAGATGTCAGTGCCTAGTGCACCCTTCAAAGTAATTTCGGAACTCTTTTTCTGGAATGGCCATCAGAGCTGTCATCATATTACCCTTGATGTGCTGAATATCATCAAAATGTCTTCCTTTCAATATTTCGTTTATCTTTGGTAAAGAAAGAAGTCATTGGGGGCCAGATCAGGTGAGTAGGGAGGGTATTCCAATACAGTTATTTGTTTACTGGCTAAAAACTCCCTCACAGACAGTGCCGTGTGAGCTGGTGCATTGTCGTGATGCAAGAGCCATGAATTGTTGGCGAAAAGTTCAGGTCGTTTTCATCTAATCTTTTCATGCAGCCTTTCATCACTTCCATATAGTAAACTTGGTTAACTGTCCAGTTGGTACAAATTCATAATGAATAATCCCTCTGATATCAAAAAAAGGTTAGCAAACTCATTTCGATTCTTGATTAGGACTGAGAATTTTTTTGGCTGACTTCTATTGTGCACTTTGATGCATTGTTTCAGGGTTGTGTTGGTACACCAAGGTGTTTCATCACCTTGCCTCTGCAAAAGGTCTTGGCAAACTTCGACTCTCATCAAGTGAAGACTTTGGTACCATTTTTGCACACACCTTTCTCATGACAAGATTTCAGTTAAGATTTTCCTATCTCTATCGATGTTTACTTGGTCTGCTATGCTTTTCTCAGTCACTCAATTTTGACACACAATTTGATGAGTTTTTGCAATGTTTTCATCAGTCCTGCTCGTTACTGGCCATCCTGACCTCTCTTCATCAGTGACGCGTTCTCTCCCTTCAGAAAAACGTTTAATCCATGTGTACACTGCTGTTTTCTTCATGGCATTATCCCATAAACTTGGACTAACATGTCCCTGATTTCACTTCCAGTCTTGCCAAGTTTAACAAGAAACTTAATGTTTGTTCATTGTTCTAATTCAGGCTGAGACATTCTCACGATGGCACACAAGAACGTGCAATAAATGAACGTCACTCAGCGAGACACCGTCACACGTGGACGTGAACACAACTATGAGACCAATGTTATGAAAACTTACTGAGCTATTTGTACAGTGCTGTTAATGTAAGTGCATGGTGGCAAGTTCGTAAAATTAATTGTCAGACCTTGTATATCTTCTTTGGAAAAATATCTTTTCAGATCTTCTGCCTATTTTTTAATTGGATTTTTTTTTTTTTTTTTTTTTTTTTTTTTAGCTGTTGAGTTGTATGAGTTCCTTATATGTTTTGGGTATTGACCCCTTATCCGGTATATTTTTTGCAAATATTGTCTCCCATTCTGTAGGTTACCTTTTCATTTTGTTGGTAGTTTCCTTTGCTGTGCAGAAGCTTTCAGTTTGATGCAGTCCCACTTGTTGATTTTTGCCTTTGTTGCCTTTTTGCTTTTGCTTTTTGGTGTCAAATCCAAGAAATCATTGCTAAGACCAATGTCAAGGAGCTTATGTTTTCTTCCAGGAGTTTTATGGTTTCAGGATAGTCAAGTCTTTAATCCATTTGAGTTGATTTTTGTGTATTGGTGTAAGGTACTGGTCCAGCTTCATTCTTTTGCATGTGGCTGTCCAGTTTACCCACTACCACTTATTAAAGAGAATATCCATTCCCCATTGAGTGTTTTTGGCTCTTACGTCACAAATTAATTTGCCATATATGTGTGAATTTATATCTGGGCTCTGCACTCTATTCCATTGATCTGTGTGTCTGTTTTAATGCCAGTACCATGCTGTTTTGATTATTATAGTTTCATAATATAGTTTGAAATCAGGATGCGTGAAGCCTTCACCTTTGTTTTTCTGTCTCTGGGTTCCTCTGACTATTCATAATTGTTTGTAGTGCCATACAAATTGAATTCCTTCTCACTTCTGATATTTTATCATATAAATCAGCTCATTGTTAATGCTAAAAATTTTTTGGAATAGATGCTGCTACCCTCTTGAAGAAATGTAGTCATAGATAGAAAGGTTATTTAAATGTCAAAAACTTGATAAGGAACTAGCTCTGAACACAGATACATCAATATTCAGATCAGTGATAAGCTCAGAAAACAAAACAGGAACCATTGACTATACCGTAAAACGTTGATATTTTTCTCATATTACTTTGAAAAATATGAGTAAAATGATTGAGAAACTAGTTCCTTTTTGTTTACTTAAATCAAGACAAATATACCAGTTCAAATGATTTGAAAAGGCCTGATTTGTTCTTCTGGCAAGAGCTCCTTTGAGTAAATGTGTGAATTTGTACAAATAGAAGAATTGAAAGACAATTCTTTTTTTTAACATACTAATTGTCATCCTTAATGTGGGTCTTTTAGAGTGAAAATGTCAATTATAATCTCTCTTTAGCTCTCTGAATATCTTACATTCCGTATATCTCTATATAGCTACACTCTCTCTACATGTATACTTAAACCAATGGATATAGAAAAGTTTTAAAAAGTGATATTGGATCAGGATAGATGCTGAATTGGCACCTGGGTAGTCAGATAGCTTAGGGTATTCTGGTCTGAAGAAGGATACATCCCAAACAAAGGAATTTGCCTTGGGTCTATTAGACTGAGTCCCCTTTACCTGGGTGTGAGTGCAGAATGCGTCCCAGGGTACAGCATAGGCAAGGTGCTCCCCATTTCCCATGGACCACACACCCCAGGAAACCTATGAGGAAAGCTCAGGAGGACATGAGGGAGGGGAGCCACTCTCTGGCTCTTTTCATGGTTTTGCTCTTAGCGGTTGGTTGGTTGCAGATTTGTTAGGGTGCCCTTACCTCCCTCCTTAGTCCTTTATTCTCTTTTCTCCCTCAGCCTCTGCTGCCTGGGGTGGCAGTCTGGATTGTCTGCTCTTTAATTCCCCACCTGGAAAGCTGCATACGTATGATTTCTTATTTTCAGCCCTTGTCCCGAAACTGCAGGCAGTCAGCTGCCTGAGAAGTTGTTTTGGTGAAGCTGATAGAGCCCTTCCCAGCTCTGGCCTCTTCAGTGAACAGCTTATGCCAGCTTCAGAAGGAACTAAAAATAGCTGGCAATGCTCTGGCGAGTCATTCTCAAGTAGCTGGGTCAGATGAGGCACCATAAAAGAGAATCATAGAGCCTGATATACAGCTTCAAGAACTGCAAGCGCCTGTTTACTGAAAACCTGTGTGTGATCTTGGGAGCAGAAGAGCAATAGACACACACACATTTACACGCACTCATATTGCACACCTACCACACATGCAATGACCAAGCAAGGCAGAACCTCGTGGGAAAATAAGGTGTGAGTTGTATATGTAGAGGTAGACAAGCAGTGGCTTCATGGAAGGGCCTTCCCGGAGGAAGTGATAGAAGCTCAGATCTGGCGTGAGATGCTGCCTGTGGACCGACACAAGTGAAAAGGGTAAGAGGGAAGGGCTCTTCCTTGTGCCTAATGCGATACAGTCAGGAAGATGGGTATGGTGGCTGTGGCGTCACACAGCCCCCGCTGGAAATCCCACATTTCCCTCCGAGATTGTTACTTTCTATCTGTACTCATCAGTGTTTTTCACCTCTGAAGCAAGGATGATGCCCACCATAAATGGCTGAGATTCAGAAAGGTCATTCATGCAGGAGCTGGTATGCCTAGTACAGAGTGGGCGAGCATAGCTGTTCATTTCTTTCCCTTCCAGTCTCCTTCTTACACAGGAAATGGCACAGTGAGCAAATCAGTTACTCGCTACATTCCTGAAGCTCATCTAGCTATAGTTGGAGCTCCCAAGTTTGCCGAGGAGCCTGCTTGATGTGGGCCTTCCTGGGGAGCTTTATCTTGAGACTGTGAGAGAAGGGTGGATGTGCTGTCCTGAGGTCAGTTTAGGCCAGTGTTGTTCAACGGCAGGTCAGGACCATTAGTGCTTCAAGACACCAATTCTGTGGGCTAGCGCCAGCAGTAACAAACCGACAGACAATAGAGTAGAATAGAACCAGACCTACCAGTTGTGCCAGTATCAGAGTGCGCAGCACAAAGTTAAGGGTTCTGGTAACAAACGCGCATGTGTGTGACAGGGTTGCAATGTGAAACGCACTTTTTACCGAGGGTTGTGGTCTAAAAGTAAAAACAAACAAGCCCAAATTATGGTCTGGAGGACTGGAGGTTTTGTTTAGGGAGTTCCTACTATGGGAGTTCTGGCCTCTGAACAGTAAATTCCTGAGGAAAGCTTCCTAATACTAGTAGTAGTTCTGGGGGTGTGGTGGGGAGAGAGTTCATTGGATCTTTTCTGGGAGAAGCAGAAAGAAATGTGGAGCTGGAATTCCCCACAACATGCAGATGAGTGGGGGCTACCTGAATGGCTGAGCAGTTCCACTGATCATTCGAAAGCCATTGAAAGCGCTGCCATTTGAGTCCGGGTAACGAGGATCTGGCAAGTATGGAGTAGGAGATGCAGGTGGAGAAGGAGATGTGGCTACACAGTGGGGGAAGGGTGAGGCAGAAGTGACAGTTGTACGATGACGAAACTTCGCTTGCTCAACACGTAATGTTGAATGTCTCCTATGGGCCAGGCCTAGGTTAGGCCTTGGGATGCACAGTTCAAAGGTCCGGCATTGCTCCTGCCCCACAGAGCATGGTATCTAGTGGTGGAAACACGTAAGCACCTGCCGAAGGAACAGTTTTATCCAATGAGTTATATTTTTTACCTATCAAGATTTAAAGTGTCCTTGGGCATAATATGGGATTTAAATAGCTTTTTAACTATTTGTGATACATATATTAATTTGTTCTCTGTTCCCAGTTTCAAAACTACCTGAGAAGGAAAGCAGTGAAGTATCTATCTCTCTATCTATCCATCTTTCATCTATCTACACACACAAACACACACACACACAAACCGTGTTAAGTTCCTTTCAATCACGTGGCTCTCAGATTTTTTTCAGCAGGCCAGTGGTCCTCAATAGCAGAAGGCTTCCCTAGCTAACCCACTGGAACAGTGGGAAAAACTCATCTCCAGAGGCGTCCTGGGCACACCACTCTTTCGACTTATGGAGCCAGCACTTGTAATTCCATTTATCAAAAATGCTTGTCATTGTTTTTGTAACAATAGTAATAATATGTGCCCCTTGTAGAGAATATGGATAACACAATAAAGTATACACCTGGAACTCTTTGATATATGGAAATTGTTGCTAGAAGCCTCCTTAGAGATTTGTTTTTCCAGGTTATCATATGTGAAGAGGAGAGGAAAGGATATGTTTCACCACGTGAATAGATTTGCAGAGCTTGGAAACAATACAAAATGTGTCTTTTCCTCAGAGCTAAATCATTCTCCTCTTGGCTCCTTATAGGAAAAAATACAGAGAGCTTTCCTCCCTCAGGCAGGCAGGCCAGGGTGATGACAAGTTGTATAAGCCTCACAGAACCATTCCTGGCCGCCTCTGGCTGTGCCTTGCTCTCTAAGCAGATGGGAGAACCCTGCTGCTGCTGTTTTAGCTTGGAGGCACTGTGGTTTATATAGGGTCAGGGATAGAGTCCTGCATCAGGTTTGGGTAGTGGTTTATACAGTGCCGTGCTTCTCAACCAGAGATGACGGGTGTTCAAGAATTATCTGATGGTTTATCCAAACTGCATGGGCCTTTCTGCTGTCACATCCTGGCAAGTACAGAGATGTTCAGCAGTAAATGCATGTAGTTCAGAAAAGCTCCCCAGATCATTCTCATCCTCTCCCTCCCCTTCTCCGCCTACTGATACAAAGGGGGATGGATCTAAACCCTCCTCAGAGATACAGAGAATGAATGTGAAAAATATAATCATTGGAGGCTAGAGAGAGTCTAGAAAAAGGATTGACAGCAGGCATTGTTTCTCAGAATGCATCTTTTCCTGCACGAAAGTGTCCTCTGATATTCCTAAATGTGGCTTCTTAGGTATCACCACAATGAGAGGAGACAGAGGGAGAGAGCTCTTTGCCAAGGCACATATTACCCCAAAGCGTGGTGAATAAAGCTCCGAGCACGTGGCTGCAATGCCCTTTACCTCCTGAGTAACACACACTGTTGGCTCCGGTCTGGAACCCAGTGATGCAACATGTTGTTTCAGCCTGCCCTGGTCGGAACCCTGAGCAAAGAAGTCATCCAGTTTAAAGGAAAATAGCAGCAATTATTTTCAGTAAATTGTTACCTTAAAAAATTTTTCAACCTTTTTGCATCTTATATTTTAGACATGTCTCTTGTAAGCAGCAGATAGTTGGATTTAAAAAAACCCCAAACCAGTCTATCTTTTAACTGATTTTATGTACATATATGTAGGATATATGTATGTATTATTCACATATAGAATATATCATTTATCTTATTATTTTTGGTATTTGTCCCACTCGTTTTTTTCTCTCATTTTTGGCCTTTTGAAAAATTTTAACCTTTTCCTGTTAGTTTGTAAGTAATACACTTTGTTCCCATGCCTGTTAGTTCAACATACATACTTACCAAAGTCTAAAGTTGATCAGTAAGTTTAACCTCCTCCTGACAATTCAAGTGACTTAGAACACTTTTAATTCCTTTTACCTTGCTTCTGACTTATGCTGTACTGGGAGATTTTAAATATTAATTTAAGTCCATAAGACACCATCATTATTGTTATACAGTCAATTTTGTTTCATTTCCCCATACTTGTTCACTTTAATTGCTGCACATTCTTTCATCTCAGAACTTCCTTTAGTGCAGGTATGCTAGTGGCAAATTTCCAGTGTTTGGTGATCTGAAAATGTCATTTTATACTAATTCTTTTTTTTTTTTTAAAGACAATCTTTTCTTTCTTTTTTAAAAAAATTTTTATTGGGGAATATTGGGGAACAGTGTGTTTCTCCAGGGCCCATCAGCTCCAAGTCGTTGTCCTTTAAGCTAGTTGTGGAGGGCACAGCTCAGCTCCAAGCCATTTTCAATCTTCAGTTGCAGGGGGCGCAGCCCACCATCCCATGCAGGAATTGAACTGGCAACCTTGTTGTTGAGAGGTCGCGCTGTAACCGACTGAGCCATCTGGCTACCCCTATTCTCATTCTTGAGAAGTATTTTTAGTGGGAATAGGATTCTGTTTTAGCAGGTACTTCCTTTTAGGACTTTGTCCTTTTAGAATGTAGCATTGTCTTCTGGCTACCGTTGTTGAGAATTCAGCTGCCAACCACTATCTTTAGAATGCAATCTTCTTTCCTCTGCCTGCTTTTTGAAGAGACTTTTTGCTATTGTTGACTTTCACTATAATGTGCCCGGGTGTGGATTTTTAAATTTATCTTGCTTGGGATTCATTGAGCTTTCTTAATCTTTTGATTGTTGTTTCTTATCAGTTCAGGTAAATCCGGAGCCCTTATCTCTTAAAATATAGTTTCTACCCCATTTTCTCTTTCCTTTTCCTCTGTAGCTCTGATTAGACATACATTAGACCCTTTTACTCTTCCGTGTTGCTTAACTTCTGTTTGAATTTGTCCATTTGTTTTGTGCTGTATTCTGAATAATTACTTCTGACCTCTCTTCCGTCTGGTTCCCCTACGACTGTGTAGTCTGTTAATCTCAGTTCCTGTATTTTTTTTATTTCCACAAACTCTATGAATCCTTTTTTCAAATCTGTTAGGTCATTTAAAAATTTTCCTATTCTTCGTAGATATTTTCAAACTATTTTTAAAAAATATATTAAGCATAGTTATTTTATAATGCCTCATACTGTCAATATCAGCACTTTTTGGTGGATTCTTTCTGCTGCCCTCATTCATGGTGTCTTGTTTCTTTGTGTGGTTTACTTTGTGAGTTGCTCATTTTCCTTATGAAGTTGTTTTGGGAATTCTTTGAGACTCAGGATGACAGTATCCTTTCAGAGAGGATGTACATTCTGTCAGGCATTTAGAGAACTTTAACAGTCCACTTTAAATTTATAGCTTGAGGTTTTTGTAATGTAGGGGGTGTGAATTTGGACAGCAAATAGGTATAAGGGCTTGTTTGCAATGATAACTCCTTGGAGATTTTTCTTAACTTGATCTGCCAAGAGCTAAAGCAACTGTTCTTGCAGTGCCCTAGTGGTGTGGCGGTGGGTTTACTACTGGTTCATCCACATCCCGAAGTGTAGCCCTTGGGGGTAGGGTGTGTTTTTGATTTCTGTTCACCAAGTCCTGTCAGGCCCTAAAAATTGAAGCTCAGGGTCCTCAGGTTTGGTAAATGCCCCAGAACAGAAGCACCTTCAGTGACAGGTTCTCTCTTCAGGGTCCAATTTTCACTTGGATTTTGACCTGGTAATTTCTTAATGTCCTTTTAGTTCAATATATATTTAAAATTAAATTTATTGGGGTGACAAAATTACATAGGTTTCAAGTGTACAATTCTAAAATATATCTTCTGTATATCACATTGTATGTTCACCACCCAGAGTCAGCTCTCCTTCCGTCACCATATATATTTGACCCCCTTTACCCTCATCTACCACCCTCCTCCCCCTTACCCTCTGGTAACCCACTAGACTATTGTCTGTGTCTATGAGTTTTTGTTTCTTTGTTGCTTTCAGTTTTATATCCCCCATATGAGTGAAATCATATGGTTCTTGACTTTTCCTGTCTGACTTATTTTGCTTAGCACAATAATCTCAAGATCCATCCATGTTGTCAAAAATGGCACTATTTCATCTTTTCTTATGGCAGAATAGTATCCCATTGTGTATATGTACCACATCTTCTTTATCCAATCATCCATTGAAGGACCTTTGGTTGTTTCCATGTCTTGGCCACCGTAAATAAAGCTGCAATGAACAGTGGAGTACATGTATCTTTATAGAGAAATGTTTTCAGGTTTTTTTGGCTCTAGATATTCTGTTCTTTAATCTGAAACTGGTAGTGTTTTTTCTGGAACCTTCTTCTAACACTGGGAGGGTCGAGGTAGGGAAAGCTCTGGGAAGTTGGGGGGAGTTGGCCAGGCTGTGTGTCTTTGTGTTGTTTTCTGCCTGGCAGTGAGTGCTTGAACCACATGTGGGGACAGAGTCCCAGAGAGCAGTTTCCAGGCTCTCAGCCTCTTGTGGGGAGGTGCTGGCTCGGGTAGTGAATGACCATCAACTGTGATTGGTTGGCTATCAGCTGTAACCAGTTGGCCAATTGGCTACTGATGTAACTGCTGGGCTGCGTTGATTGGTTGGTTGGTTGGTTGGTAGGCAGAGAAGTGAATGGCGGACTGCAGATCGTGTGGCTACTACTGCGTGTGTCTCACCCAGCCGCCAGAGAGAATATAGTGGTATGACTCCCCTACCTATGGCTTCGTGGGTGTTCCTTTTTGGCCTAGCCACATCCTGCACTCTTATGTGGGGAGCGGGACCAGAGGCCCCGCAGGCCGACCCGAACGACACCACAGTTCTCACCCTTCTGTATTTGGTCTTTGCTCTGAGGCCCCAAGCACTATGTTCAGCCGTATTATATGCTGATCCTTCAGGCAGGACTGTAGGCCACAGGGAGTGAGTGTGCCTGCACTCCGGATTCTTCCCTCTCCCAAGAC
Source organism: Rhinolophus sinicus (assembly GCF_057876585.1). Taxonomy (NCBI): domain Eukaryota; kingdom Metazoa; phylum Chordata; class Mammalia; order Chiroptera; family Rhinolophidae; genus Rhinolophus; species Rhinolophus sinicus. The sequence goes on from NC_142504.1 coordinate 49,529,150, forward strand.
TGCAGTTAGCTCCAGACTGTGTCCTGCAGACCCCGGCCCGCATCTCTGCACTTCCCCCTTCCCTTCTCCCCTGCTTGTCTGATTTTTCCACCTTTTGGTGATTCCATGTGCGGATCTCTCAGATGTGATTGTGTGTTGTTTGAGTTATCCTTTGCTGAATTATAGTTGTTCAATTTGTTGTAACTTCCAGAGGAGATTTCAAGCAGCACTCCTCATGCCGCCATTTCTGTGACATAATCAGACAGAGTTTTTCAAAAACCCCTCCAATATTTTAAAATAAAAAAAGTTACCCATTAGTTTTTGTTGTTTTCAGTGGGAATGTGGTCAGAATCACCTAGCCTGGTTACATGTATGGAAACAGAACCTTCCAGTCATAAAAATACAAAAAAAGCTTTTATGAAAAGTTTGGTGTTTCTAGTTTGCATAGAAGACTCCTGGGATTTCTTCTTAATCTTCCCACAGCACTTGGTCAGATTTCTTAATTTTATTTCCTAAGCTTCTGTGTCTCCATCTGTATAGAAGGCATTAAAAATAGCCACCAATTTTGGAATCTGCATCAATGAAGTTCATAGAACACCTTGAAAGTTGAATTAAAATTATATTGATTTACTTTGCCTTGTTCCAAAAATAATTTATGGTGATTATAATCTTAAAATTCTCAAGAGCACCACTAGAAGTTCAAATAGAGCGGTGAGGGCATTTGTGAGCAAGCCGCTGATTTCTAATCTCTGCTCTGCAGCTGACTTGAGGAGTTCTCAATGTGGTCTGAAGAACAGCCTCCTTAAGTTATCTGCACGTTGTTTTAGTTACAAATGAGAATTTTTCTGTGGAGAGGGTCCAAAGCTTTAAGCAAATTCTCAGAGGTCTAAGACCCAAGGAAAGTTACAAAATATTGTACTACATACAAGGTAATCTTAGGCAGGTAATTTATCTTTTTTGCCTTAGTTTTGTGCTTAGTTTTTATGCTTTAAAGAAACAATCTTACTTCATGCATTTATTGTAAGGGTTTTTCAAAAACACTTTATGTGAAAATGCTTTGAAAGTTATCCATCTTTTTAAAAAACTTAGTAAAATGTTCCACTCTTTTGAAACACTTATAAAAATGCTTGGGGTATTAGTATTCAGAGGTTATCAAAACACGGTAGAAAAGTGTGTATCTTAATGATGTTTGTTCAACAAACATTTGACTGTCTACTCTGGGCTGAATGCAGGAGACACAGATGAATAAAACACCATCCTATGCTGCCTTGTATAGGACAGCTAGGTCCATGGAGTGTGAGTACTGTTTACAAATAATACCTGTGGAGGCTAGAGGGGAAGGGCATGTGAGGAGATGGCAGCGCCCACTGAATGCTTCTGACAGGCTTCATCACCTAATCACCTACAATGAATTAGCCAAAGGTAGGCATTCCTGGCTGAGGGGTCAGCATAACCAAAGGCAGAGAAAAAGGAAATGGTGTAAGGTGTCTGTGTGCATATATGTGTGAGGCAGAGCAAGTCAGTGTGGCTTGATGATGGCAGAGAAAACAAAGGACAAGACCTGAGGTTATCTGCGTAGCATGGGCCAGATCAGGGAGGGTTTTGTGGGTTAGGCTGCATTCTGAGCATTAGCCTGCAGGCTTAAGGCAGCACCAAATGCTTTAAGCAGGGAACTGAAACTATTAGATTTTGTTAGAATACTCCAGTAGCAGAGTGGGAGGGAGAGGGGACTAAGGATAGAAAATCTAGTCAGATACTTTTTATATTGTTTCAGGAAGAGATTTGTGAGTTTGAAATGGGAGTTGGAGAGAAGCCAGATTATAGCAATATTTAGGTAGTACGTAAATCAACAGGACTGTGACATTGATTACATGTGTGGGATAACGGAGAGGAAGTCTCACTTCAGTGGGTTTGTTGAACCTGCAAATGAGGCAGACAGTGAGGAGGAATATAAGTTTGGACTCTGCGTTTAAGTAGGTATCTGGGTGGAAATGCATCCTAGACAGGTAGGGAAATTCAGAGGTGTGGGCTACAGACATGAATGTATGGAGGCTTTAGTAGATAGGTGATAGCTGAGACCATGTGAATGGCTGAGATCAGCCAAGATAAATATGGAGATAAATGGGAAAAGCCAACATTTAAAAGGTAAGTGAAAAAGAGCCCAGAAAGAGGAGGGACTCAAGACGTTTCAACATAGAAGACAAAGTAGTTTCACGGAATGGATTATTAGCAGTGGCAAATACAGGAAAGATCCTCTGGTAAGATAACTCAACATTCTCATTTGGCAATCGAGAGGTCACTGGTTTTAATGAGGGATGAGAACCAGATTGGAGAAGTGAGGCAGTAAATGGAGAGGAAATGTACACAGCTCGTGAAGTCTGGATATGAATGAGATGGAACAGAGCTGGTGTTATCAAGGGAGGTACTTTTTTTTTTTTTTTTTAAAGGATGGAAGAGGAAGAAGGAATAGTAAGGGAGAGGTTGAAGGTAAGAGTTGGCTTTTCCCAGACTCAGAAATCTGGTAGAAATCTTCAGCTATTCAGGAAGACCTAATCAGAATTAAACTTGTGGCCAATTCATCAGGAGAGCTCAGAAGTATAAGAGTTAATCCATTTTAATAAAAACTACAGAATGTCATCACTAGTTTAAGTCAAAGAAGTAACATTTCAGTAGCCAATTACAAAATTAAATAAAAAAAATAAAGCTGGTCAGGATAACTGTATTTTTAATTGAATTTTGTTTCCAACCAAAGAATGATGCCTCTTTCCTCCATGATGAACATAAATCAATATAAACCAAAACTGTATTTTTCTGCAGAGATCATGCTATAAACTTGTAGAAAAGTCAATTGGCAGGCTATCCTTCTCACCAAGAGAGTGACATGAGCCCTGAAAAGTGGTAACAGCTTCAGGTCCCTTGTGAACATACCAATTAAGTCACCAAGAGTCCACCTATACCAATGAGGTGATGGGTCCATCAGGCCATGTAATGGCATACTGGCAAATTCCTGATTATCTAGGACCCATTTTCACGTTAATTAAAAAAAAAATTTGGTGACGTTTTTAACTTGAATGATTCTAAAATTCCTTTTAAGAACATACTTCCCTTTGCTGGAATAACTTAAATATTTTAATAAGTTTTAATGGAATGAAGAACTGTGAATCAAATATAGAGTTGTCTCTGGGGAACAGAACAATTAGGGAAACTTTTGAATAAAACCATAATTTAAAATTAGGTGGTAAGAACCTGAATACATGGGGAGGTGACTGATTTTAACTGGCTGCAGAATACTTTGGCTGGTCTCTTTAAAAAATAAAATGTAAATCTTAAAACATTTGAAACAAAACAAAATTTTAAATGTATTTAAAGGCTTACACACTTGGGCCTGTATCAGTGAAAGGGGGTTTGGAGCAAGCTAATAAAACCAAGGAATTTTTTATCTAGATTATTCCTTTCCTCCATCAAGTCAACAAATATGGTCTGAGTGCCCGGTAAAGGACATGAAACTGTTGGTAACTGAACACAACACTTTTTAATCAGTTTGCACTTGTTATGCATGCTTGGACCCTCCATCTCTTTGAGGTTCACATCCCTCCTGGTCGCTGCCTCCTGCTGTCCTGGTCCCTTTCCTTCAGTCACGGATCACTGTGGCACCTGATTTAGCGTTCCTCTCCACTACAACTTCTGCCATCTTCCAGGAGGATTTTATGGTCCACCTACACAACCTATTCGTCCTGTCCGATTTCTTGACCTTGTCTTGTCTCCAATGATCTTTCCTTCATTCAGCCACTGCAAAGTCACACCTTGGATCGTACTACACCATGAGCTGGCTCCTCTCTAATCGCTAAATCCAAGCATCCTGGTCTCAGACTACCGTTTCTTGGCCTTTGAAACCTGCTTGTTCAACAACTCCCAACAGATCAGAGCTGTCATCAGATTGTCCATCGGATTCTGTCTTCCCAATGCTCTGTGATGCCTTCATGTCCTTACCTATTCTAGTTTAGATACTGTAGGACCATTATTTCAACAACTCAATTATTTCAGTAACTGTTCAATTGTTGTACTTTTCTTTCAAAATTATCTAGTTAAACCCCAAGTATCTCCCCTTTTCTGTCTGTACCCAGGCATCAGGGTGCTACTAGGGAGGGAAATAAAAAAATCTTAATAGGCAAATTTTCACTGTAAGTTCTCAATCACCAGTGAGTTGGGTCCTCCACACTGTTCTATGGTCCTCTACCTCTGGTCACTTTACTCTCCATAATAACTATTTTAAAACCTCCATTTAAAAAACTCCTACTCCAAAAACTTCACAGAGAAAACCAAAGCCTGCATACGCACCTCTCCTCTCCTCCTTTCTTCCAGAACAAAAGCAACCCCTCCCATCTAAGAGCTAATCCCTGCACCAGGGCTTTGGACCCCACCCTCCTCCACCTTCTTTAGAACCCAACATCATCACCCTCTCTGTGGACTCTATCAACTTCTCCCTCTTTCCTGGGTCTTTTGCAGAGATAAAGCATAGCTAAAAAGGGAAGACACACTATCGCCTCATTTTCTCTTCAGACCCAAAATTCAGAGTTATGTAAAGTAGCTTCTTTCTGCCATCTGCCTCCTCTACTACCTGGATGGGAATGTCTCTAAGCCACTGATGATTTCCAGGTTAAGTCCAATAGATGCTTTTAATTCCTCTTTCTATTTGATCTCTTAGCAGCATTCAACATTTGTGCAGAAAAACTCCATTCCTTTGGCTTTTGTGACTTTATTTCTCCTGGTTTTCCTTCCATCTACACTTGTTCAGTCTCCTCTGCCTCTCATCTTTTGCCACTTAACTTTTGCGAGTTCCTATGGTTTTGCCCTATGTCCTCTTTATAGTAGCAATTGGCTTTTTTTTTTTTTAAGGAACATATAGTAAAATATTTTAGGCTTCGCAAGCCGTAAGGTTTCTCACAACTACTCAAGTCTGTGACTGTAGTATGGAAGCAGCGACAGACAATAATTAAACTATGGGCATGGCTGTGTTTCAATAAAACCTGACAAAAATATACAGTGGGCTGGATTTGACCTGTGGTTTGCCAGGCCGTACTCCATGCTCTTCCTAGAGAAGGATCCTTTCCTGTGTCTCCAGTGACCATGTATATATCAAATCCATACCTTGGGACCCTTCTGTCCCCAAATCTGTATATCCAACTTCCCTTCCCCTGCTAAATCTGGTCCCCTTCTAGTGTTCTTAGTAAGAGGCACTGCCAATCATACAGCTGCACAAAGTAGAAAATAGGAGTCATCTTTGATACCTCTCCTTCTCTTATTCTCTAATTCTTTGAACTGGAGAAATATCTAAAAAAGACAAGTCTCTAAATGCCATTATTTGAAGCACACAGTCAAATTTAACATTTCACTAATAGAGCTAAACTTTATTTCCATGTTTATTACATGTTTATCTTTGATGTTGAATACATATTAGAATTGATTTAACATACAACTTTGGAGAAAAGCTGACATTCTCCACTGAATGGGTTAAAAAGGAATGTAAAGCTACAAAATACTTGTTTGAAGTGTTGAATTCTAAATTATGGCAAACAGAACAATACCGTGCCATTTTTCTCTTTCTAGTTTTCCAAGATGGATTTCATTATAAAATATTTTTCATAACAATTTACTTCAAGAAAGGAAATAAGTGATAATCATTAAAACCATTTTACTTTAAGTATAGAGTACAAATGAAGAGTCAACACAGAACTCCTATTTCCTATTTAAAATACAAATACTTCATGATATGAATTGAAGGGGATAAACTGGTATCGGTTGTAAATCTAGTGACTTAAGCAAACCCAACACATGCCATTTGCTTTTGTCTGGACTAGTTAGGCTGAGTTAAGGGTGACACACAGCAGAGTTCTATTTGATGTCTATGGTGACCACTGCTACTCAGAATGCGGATGGCTTAGTACTAAGTGCTTAGTGATGGAAATTCAGGATTCATCAGTTCCAACTGGCTAAGAGCTAACAGAATTAATCATTCCACCCCCAATCTATGGCCATGTACAAACGTACAGATTTTAGCATTCACTGAAAGCTTTAAAATAAAACTCCTCTAAATACTCTGCAACTGCTGAAATTCACAGTATACAAAGAATATTGTCTGTAGTGAATTTCAATGTTTAAACAAAATCAAAATTATAAGTGGTTATCAAAGTTACTGGCAATAAATATAGTTTCTTTTAATTCTCTGTAAGCCCCTTAGCACATTTTGTAAAGGTATTCTTTTTAATACTATTAATCTTTACTTAGATACATTAAAAAAAAAAGCTTAAAATTTTCTACCAGAAATTACAGGATGAAAATTTTTACTAAAAGTGAATAATGCTTATTGTTCTCATTAAAGTGTTTAGAATCATCTGCGAAAACCTATATTGTTTTTAATGATGCTTATAAAAGACATTTAATAAAGGTAACTCACCTCTCATTAGATTATTTTACTGATAAAATACTTTCTCAAGTAACTGTTTAGGACAGAGGATTTATGGCTTTTCCATTTTTAAAAATTCACATTTAATGTCATGTTGTTAAAGCTTTTCTAAATCAGTCTTCCAGTATCAGATTCTTAAATGAGAAAAGAAGTGACAAAAGAGACAAACTCTGTATCAACTTAGCCTCCTCCCTTCCCTGGAAATCAACATTTCTCTTAAAATTCAAGGCACACTCCTTTTTTTAGAACGGGATGGAGAAACTTTCTGGAAAGGGCAAGATAATAAACATTTCAGGCTATGTGGACTGCCATGTGGCCACTATTGTAACCACCCAGTTTCTGCTGTTGTCCTGAGAAAGCAGCTGTAGGTAAGATTTATGACAAACAAGGGCAGTCCAAATTTGGCCTGTGGGCCACAGCTGTCCAACCCCTGCCTTAGAAGAACAGACCTAAATATAAAAGAATCATCTAAAAAAACATAAAACTGGTCTCTAGTCACATGTGATGACTGACTCAGAATCTAGCAGTTAATCACTCTAGGATATTTTGATGTTGAACACCTCGAAGTTAGCCAACTTTCTGCTTTTGGTTAAGATTCTTCTATTCAAACCCATGTTGTCATGCTTTTCATTGGGGATAACTTATCTTCATTTAAGAACATGCTGGAGTATTATTTATTGAGGGATTCAGTTTAAAATTAATAAATGATGTCCATACAATTTAATATCCAATTTAATTTTTAAAAAACTTAATGAAAAATATAACAGAATCAAAAAATTTAAAATAAGTACACTCACTACCCATTCCAGTAATTCATTTAAGTCATATCAACTATAGAATAGGAAAAATAAATCCAGAAGTGTTAATTACTTTAAAATACACTACTTCCACTTTTGTCAGTATTTTACATTTATGTATATATTCTATAGTGGAAGCAGAAATTCTCTCTAAAAACATTATCTCCTTAAAATCTTGAGGTGCATATTACAGCCACAGGCAATATCTGACATACAAAATTGCAGTACAGGCCTTTTAAATTTGGCATTTCACTGGTACAATACAATGACCAACGTACAGAATCACTGTACAGTGCCTAGACATTCCAGTAAGAACCATTATTTTCCTTAATGTAGAATGAATAATACATATTCTACAAGGGGCAGTGAAGTTAGTAATTCTCTATAGGGTATGTCCCAACATAATTTTCAAATTGTACAATAACACAAACCACTTTGTTAAGGCCATGTTTTATTTGCTGATTAATGGACAAAAGGCAATGTAATTTATTTTCAAGTATTTTCTTGAAAGTCTGTGCTCATAAAAATTATGAAAAGTTGGAAAGACTGTTAAATCATTGAAACTTTAAATATATCTTACACAATCTTGTTTGTACAAAAATACAAGTTAAATATAAACATAAAGCAATTATGATAATTTTATGCAAATCTGTTTTATGTGATCTTTAGTTATATATAAAAGTTTCTTGGTTCTGTTATTTGTGAAAAGATCAATACCGGATTGAATTACTATCTATTGGCAAAGGGCCCTAAAAAGCTTACTTTAGCATTAATCTTTTACATGATTAAGTGCATTTCCCAATTTGAGATCACCTAAACACTGGAAAAAAATAAAAAAATGAAAGGGCGGTATGTCCATAAACCAACAAATAATTTGGCTGTAATGTATCATAAAACGCAAAGAAACCCCACACATCTGTACAGTAAACATCACGTATTACATACACACACAGGTGTATTATGTGCGTGCATGCACATAAACACATACGCACACAAACACCGCCAAGCACACAGACCCACTCATAAAACAAAGCCTAATGAGGTGCTGCTTCCAGTTCCATATTCAGCCTCGCATTTTTTCTTACTTCATCAAATGAATAGCTTTTTGTCACCTTCCCATTCTTGAAGACAGTGTGGAGAAGATCCTGCACAAAGATAAAAGAATTTAATAATTAGACTAACAAGGAAAATACTTAAGTAATGCTATGATGGATTAGACTGGTTAGTCAAATACACAGAGATGTTGATGGGGTTCAAATTATAAAGTGATTTTATACACAAAGGATGCTGGTGGAGCAGGCAGAGAGCAAATGGCTATGCAGAAATATTTAACATTTATGAATAGGAATGATCTAATTACATCATTAAAGGTAAAACAAAAAAACTTAACAGACTCATCTCCTTTTTCCCGATGGAATATGCTTACTGTTTGGTTGCCCAGAACTATGGCTGTCGCTGATAAACATGACAGGCATCAAGGAAAACCTGCCAGAACTTCCCATTCCTAGCCAACAGACTCAACACCAGTTAAACTCATCAACCTGGAATTTAATTAAATTTCCTAGTCACTGAGTTTTGGCCTTAAAACAAGCACCCCTGAAAAACAAGAAACCAAACCCAAACAGAAACAAAAATAACTATTGATTTCTTGACTAATGCATAGTGACTGATTTAAAGAGACTTTGTGGATATTACAAAAGTCACTGGTACATGTAGTCCATTTGATCCATGCAAGGGTAACAAAGATGAATTAAGAAATTAGGACTAAATTCCCTTTTGGGTCTGGTAAAGCTATTCCTGTCTCATTAAAGAATTATCTGCCTCTAATTATCTATCTAATATATGTAAGTAATCTATCATGTATAAGTTTTTCCACCTAGTCGGAAGATTGTGATACATGACATTATTTAATATTTTTGTCATTGTGTTGTTTCAAATCACACTGCTCTAGCTGTAGCATTTTCTTTCATGAAGTTAAATAAAACCTATCAAGGAATGGTGGTTTCTATTCAAAATGCTTAGATGATTATAAATTCATTACTGCCTCATATACTCTAGAATATCATTCACATACTCTTAAAATCAATGCCTTTTTAAAAGTAATAGTTATGACTATGTCTAACATAACTTTAGTCCATCTGGGATAAACTAATTCAGCAAAGTCTTGATAACTATAAGGGCTAAGTGAAGACCACTCAAAGAACTGTATTAACAGGCTAAATAAAGGAATGTAATTTTATTTATTTATTATTATTTTTCACATTGATTGTGTTTAATTGTCTTTTTTTTGGCCTATTAGATTATTAGCTTGAGTCAGTTGAGGAAAGGAACCTAGTTTATCTTTGCAAGCCTGATATTTAATACAGAGAAGGTATTCTACGAACCTGTTGGGTGAATTGGAGGAGTGAATGAAAATAGTTTCCATTTTTGGGGGAGGGGACAATCAAGTGTAATTATTCATGGGCAGGCAGTGAAATGTGCAGTAAGAATAGCTCCCCTCGTTATGTTCCAGGAGCCTTAGTGTCCACCTTCCTGATGTATGAGAGATTTTAGTAGGTGGACTCCACTCTTACTTCACTTTCTTATACAATGCATGAAGGGGGACAAACTGATTTGAAATTAATTTCTGTATCGGTCATTTTATTCTCTTTCTCTTTAATCTTTAATTCACTTGTTGCCCTCTTCAGTATTTGTGCATCATTCTTGTAAATGTTGCTTTTCATCATTATTAGTGATCAAGATAATGTTCTTCTCTATAATATGGGTTAGATTGTCCTCAAAATCATGAATAACAAGTACCAAGATAAGGAAGGAGGAGGTTTTAGTAATATGAACACAGCTGGAAATGAAAACTGCCAGACTGAGGAACAACCTCCCAGCCCCTGTGGAAGCCTAATGGAAATCAGAATTTGGAACCTGAAAATAAAGAGCTCTTGGGTACTTCAGTCGTTCCTAAAATGCTATAAAAAAGAAACAGATTACTTTTCCCCCTGGGAATGGACTCCTTTCAGTGGAAGATATTGTACCCCTTTTTTGTGGGAGACGATAAATAAGTTGTAAAGCAAGCCCTCCATTATTTGGTAAAGAAATGAGCCCCTTTTCATCCTAAAGGGATCTAATTTTAAAAGTTTGTTTAGGAACTTATGTATTTTTCAGTAAATACAATAGGAAAATGTTATTTCATTAATTTTGGCTCAAAATCTTAAAAGAATATAATAAAAGTAACAAATAGAATATTTGATATGGTACGAAGAATCTAAAGTAACAAATTAATGTGTTTATGTTTAATGTAAACTTCTCTGAGAATATGAATATTCATGAGTAGTTTCCCTCCAAAAATGAGTATTTTTTCCAATCCAGTGGCTTAAAAAAGAGAAATTTATAACTTTTAAATATAAATGTACTTTTATATGTTAAAGACCATAGCTCATATAGACTACTTTAGCATACTAAAAATCTTTCCAGATTGGTTGACTTGAATTAGAAAACTTGGTTAGTCTAGGTGTCACCTTTTATTGTTATATAATCTGAGTGAAGTCATGTAGCTTCTCACGTTACACTACTAAAATAACGTAATTTGCCTTTTTAACCCATAGAGTTGTTGTGAGAATCAAACCATCTAAAGAAAACCATCTGAACCGGATTCTAGTAAGTTTTTAAAAATGGAATTATCTTTTAACAACATTCTAGAAGTTGGATAGCCCTTCATTTATCTATTAAAATTACCCAAGTTTACTATAATATAAACAGTTATGAGAAGTCGAATAGCACCCTTTAAGTATGCTTAACTACTCCTCTTCAGAACAGACTCACTGCTGACTGGCAGTGAGAGACCAAACCCACAGTTTGCTGACGCTCCTCAGTCACTACCTGCTGGTCAGTAGAAACACTTCCTTTTTGTTTTGACTGTTACAAAGTATTTCACCCAATTTATGATCTAGCCACTTAGGTTTTTTATTTTATTTTGGTAGGCTAGGTCAACTATTGTATATTTTATAATAAAACTGTTTTGTTTTCCAAGAAAAAATATTGTTCTGAAAATAATTTAAAATTAAAATAGAACATAAAAGCCTCCTTTCTTGGCTGTGGGAGCCAAGTTACTACTGTTAAAAAACAACAACAAAAACCAAACCCAAGAGCAGATACATACATGACCATATTCCTCAAGGTCTCCTTTTCCTTCCTCAAGTGTAACAAAATTCCCTGCTGGTGTCCTATGTAAAGATAATCGACCCTTTTTGGACCTTTTGTTGGGATCAGCAACTGGGTCCTTGAAGACATTAACCTGGAATCCAAATTAAGAAAGAGAAAAAGAATCATCAGAAAGAGTCACTCAACTCCATTAAAAAAAAAAGTATATACATAACTTACATATAAATTTTAAGGCACTTTATAAGTATAATGAAGCCAATCCACACTGGGCTTTTAGAAACATAATTCTAGCTTGTTTTGCAGGACAGAGTCCTCTGTCAGGAAAAAAGATATGAATAAAATACAAATCTTGGCTATCCTTTCTTACCACTGCAGAATACCTAATACTCCATTTGTAGGTAGTGTCTGAGGTTAACACGTGAGCCTTCAAGTATCTCCTTTTATGTTACAAACTGCTTTTAAACTGATCTAATCATGCTATTAAAAAAAAAAAATCTACGTCAATTCAATTATATAACCTGTGGCAAGGGAACTAGGATTTTACTAAGGTATAAAGGCTTTCCTACTCCATAACCTTTCCCTTTGGTTACTTTTTTCTATTATCCTTGTCACTGTCAGAAGCAAAAAAGACCTAGAGAACCTGGAGAGAGCAGAACTTTTGTTTTAGGATCAGAAAAGTAGGAGGCAAAACATAATAGGAGCAACTAGTGATGGGTTTGAAAGAAGAAAACAGATGAGTCAATCCCAGAACTCTCCAAAGAAAGATGGACGTGAAGTAAAGCTGGGGACCAACCCAGGTATTTTTAAGAGAGTTGTTAGTATCCCCCACCCTTACCCTTCGACCCAGACTCTCAAGAGTTAATGGAGATCTAGTGGGATTGTTGTTCAGCGGCCTAGTAGCTTGGCCTCTCCTGTTCTCAGGCTACTAGAACGTGATTCTGGCATCACAACTCCAACCTCGTACTCCACCTTCCTAAAACACTGTTTTGATAGTGTTTACACTCGTACTTGCCCATCTTTAATATATGATGGCTAGGTTAGCTCACATTCCCATTCAAATATGGCCAACTTTTTGATTCAAAGTTACGTACTGAAGTAGTGGGAAATGCCTGACTTGCATTATGTCACTTAAATAATCTCGCATCTTATTTTTCCCCCTAAGTCATATTATTTATTACCTAATGTCTCTTTTCTTTCCTTGTTTCTGAGTCAAGGTCAGTGGTATCTGACAATATTAGGAATATTAGGGCTGGGTGGCTCAGGTGGTTAGAGCGCCGTGCTCTTAATGCCAAGGTCGCCAGTTGAATTCCCACATGAGCCAGTGAATTACGCCCTCTACAGCTAAGATTGTGAACAATAGCTCTTCCTGGAGCAGGGCTGCTGTGAGCAGCTGGAGGTTGGCGTGAGTTGAAGTGTGCTGCTGTGGACTGCCGTGGGCTACTGTGTGCTGCCGCTGAGTGGCAGTGTGCGTGGCCAGCAGCCAGTGAGAGCTGCTATGTGCTGCTGTGTGCTGCCATGAGGGGCTGGGGGCCAGCGTGAGCTGCCGTGAGCGGCCGACTGCCGACCGATGGCCTCGGCCGGGAGGAGCGCAAGGCTCATAATACCAGCATGGGCCAGGGAGCTGTGTCCTACACAACTAGACAGAGAAACAACGGCTTGAACCGGAGTGGGGGGAGGTGGAAGAAAGGGGGAGGAAAAAAAAAAATTATAGTTCAGAACCATATTATCCTTTAACTATTGCATTCAATAACTACATTCTACCAAGATACATAAAGAAGGTAAAAGTTAAAGGACATACCCCAAGGCCATTGGTTACAACATAACTACACTTGAAGGAACAATTCAAGAGATCTCTTGTTAACTTCTGTAGCAAAGCTCCACCAGAACCAAAGGAAATGTTTTCAATACTCCATTTTTTTTGCTTCATGCCTTCTACAATCTAGAAGATTAAAAAATAAAAAAAGAACAAAAACTATTATTAAGTAACCTGGAAGGAGGAGGAGATAATCTTCCACGGGCCATACTGATGAATAAACAATTTCGAGCCATTTTATAACAATAAATGATAAGAATAAGGCCTATATAAAGTTATATCCCACCATTTCCTCTTTTAAAAGATTCACCCACCCCAAAAAGGTCAGCCTGAGGGATAAGTGTGGAAGGAAGGGATTTCATTGAAAGTTACTGAACTTGTGCTGTTGTGTCATCATTGTGGTTACGGTTGGGGAAAAGAAGGAAATGAGAGGGAGTGAGAAAACACTGGCAATAAATATTCAAGGTACTTGAGTAAACTCCTATGTCTCTTGAAGTTATTGTCCAGATGCCAGTAGCACAAGCAATGGGACCTAGACATTTGCCCTGAATTACTACACTCTGGGAATGATAAATCATCCCTAATAAATTTCAATATATGTGATCACATGTCATAATACATGCCATATGTAATGGGGCATTTAAAAATCAACAGATATTGGTGGCGAAACAATATAAAATACTCCCTCCTACATAATAGTTGAAACATTGGAAGAGTCATTTTACTGTGGCTGGTACTCCACTACCATAAGCAAAATTAAGAAAAGACTGGGTGCTAACATTTATCACTGGATCATTTTTGGCAGAACGATTATCTACCTATAAGCCAGCTAGAGAAACCTGTATGAGCATACAGCTTTGGCAGCTAAAATAGTTTTTTCAAGGAATACATAATTTAAAAGTTATGTTAATTTATTCAGCTACATTATTATCAATGTCATTTATATTTCTTTTTCCTACGCAGGACTTATTAACACAGAATCTGTCTTATTTAACACATTCAATCACTTTTATGACAGAAGATGGCACATAAAATTTAGTAATCATTCCTTTAATTTCATGAGAATAGTCAAAAGGAAGTAACTGGAAAGTCTTGCTCTATTTTATTGAAACAGAACTTTTAGAAGTGATTAGAAAATTATAAGCAAATTTAATAGTCCTATGTGAATCATTAATAATATATATTCACCATATTCCCCTCAAATACTAAGAGTCTCAACCTGAATTATCTATTATTTTCAACACTGCAAGATAAAAATATATGAACTCCAAGGACCTTCACCTTCTTTTTTTTTTCAATTAGTTTCAGGTACACAAGACAAAGTAATACTTAGACGATTATCATTTATATCCCTCACACTGTGTGAACACCCCCCCATTCACTATCCCTCTGACATCGCACAGAGCCGTTACATTTCCTTTGTCTCTATCCCTAATGCTGTACTCAGCTTCTTGTAAGTATATACTTACATTTTATATATATAAAATTTATATATCAAATTTTATATATATAAAATTATAGTTGGCATTCATTATGGTTCAGCTTCAGGTGTACAGTGCAGAGATCAGGCATCTACATCATCCCTGATGAAGTCTCCCAAATGGGACAAGTGTCCATCGGATACCCTACAAAATCTTTACATTATTGATTACATTCTCCAAATTAATTTTCAAAACCCCATGGCAATCTTGTGAATACCGACTGTTTTCTAATCCCCTCACCTCCCGCCTTATCCCCACCACCCCGCCCATCTAGCAACCCTCAGTTTTTCCTCTATGCCTCCAAAACTGTTTCTGATTAGTTCATTCACTTATTCTTTTCTTTAGATTCCACATATAAGTGAGATATGGTATTTGTCTTTCTCTGTCTGACTTATTTCACTTAACATAATGTTCTCTAGGTACATCATGTTGTTGCAATGGTAAGATTTCTTTCTTCTTTATGGCTGAGTAATACTCCATTGTATAAATGTACCACAGTTTCTTAATCCAGTCATCTACTGATGGGCATTTTGGTTGTTTCCATGTCTTGGCTATTGTGTATAGTGCTGCAACAAACAGGAGTGCATAGAGATTTTTGAAATAGAGTTTTGGATTTCTCCGGATAGATACCTAGGAGTGGGATTGCTGGATCATAAGGTAGTTCCATTTTCAGATTTTTGAGATACCTCCATACTGTTTTCCACAGTGGCTGCACCAATCTGCATTCCCACCAACAGTGCACAAGCGTTCCCTTTTCTCCACATCCGCGCCAGCACTTGTTGTTTGTTGATTTATTGATGATAGCCATTTTGACTGGGGTGAGGTGGTATCTCATTGTGGTTTTTATTTGCATTTCTCTGATGGTTAGTGAGATTGAGCATTTCTTCATATGTGTTTGCCATCTGTATGTCCTTTTTAGAAAAATGTCTCTTCATGTCCTCAGCCCATTTATTAATTGGGTTTGTTTTTTTGGAGTTGAGTGAGTCTTTTATAAATTTGTGATATTAACCCCTTATCAGATATATCATTGGCAAATATCTTTTTCCATTCAGTAGGATCCCTTTTTGTTTTATTGATGGTTTTCTTTGCTGTGAAAAAACTTTTTAGTTTGATGTAATCCCACGTTTATTTTTTCTCTTACTTCCCGTGCGCGAGAGGATATATCAGTAAAAATTTTACTCCGGGTAATGTCTGTGAAGTTTCTTCCTATATTTTCTTCTAGGAATTTTATGGTTTCAGATCTTACATTTAAGTCTTTAAGCCATTTCGAATTTATTTTTGTGTATGGTGTAAGGAGGTGGTACAGCTTCATTTTTTAGCATGTGTCTGTCCAGGTTTCCCAGCACCATTTATTGAATAGACTGTCTTTACCCCACCGTACATTCTTGCATCCATTGTCGTAGATTAAATGGCCATATAGGCATGGATTTATTTCTGGGCTCTGTATTCTGTTCCATTGATCTATGTGTCTGTTTTTATGCCAGTACCATGCTGTTTTGATTACTGTAGCCTTGTAGTATAATTTGATGTCAGGTATTGTTATACCTCCCACTTTGTTCTTATTTCTCAAGATTGCTGAGGCTATCTGGGGTCTTTTATGGTTCCATATAAATTTTAGGATTATATGTTCTATTTCTGTGAAAAACGTCCTTGGTAGTTTGATAGGAATTGCGTTGAATATGTATACTGCCTTAGGCAGTATGGACATTTTAACTATATTAATTCTTCCTATCCATGAACATGGTATGTGTTTCCATCTATTTGTATCTTCTTTCATTTCTTTCTTCAGTGTCTTATAATTTTCTGAGTACAGATCTTTTACTTCTTTGGTTAAATTTATTCCCAGGTATTTTATAGTAAATTGTAAATGGGAGTTTTTTTTAAAATTTCTCCTTCTGATGTTTTATTATTGGTATATACAAATGCAACTGATTTCTGAATATTAATTTTGTATCCTGCTACTTTACTAAATTCATCTATCAGCTCTAATAGTTTCTTGGTGGAGTCTTTAGGGTTCTCTATATACAGTATCATGTCATCTGCATATAATGACAATATTACTTCCTCCTTACCGATTTGGATGCCTTTTATTTCTTTTTCTTGTCTGGTTGCTGTGGCTAGAACTTCCAGCACTATGTTGAATAGAAGTGGAGAAAGTGGGCAACATTGCCTTGTTCCTGATCTTAAGGGATCTTAATGGTTTTAGCTTTTCCCCATTGACTATGATGTTAGCTGTGGGTTTATTATATATGGCCTTTATTATGTTGAGATATGATCCCTCTATTCCCACTTTCTTAAGGGTTTTTATCACAAATGGCTGCTGGATTTTATCAAATACTTTTTCTGCATCTATTGATATGATCATGTGATTTTTATTTTTCATTTTGTTAATGTGGTGTATCACATTAATTGATGTGCGGATGTTGAATCACCCTTGCATACAAGGGATGAATCCCACTTGATCATGGTGTATCTTTTTAATGCATTGCTGAATTCTGTTCACTAATATTTTGTTGAGGATTTTTGCATCTATATTCATTGTAGATATCAGCCTGTAGTTTCCTTTTTTTGTGGTGTCTTTGTCTGATTTTGGGGTCAGGGTGATAGTGGCCTCGTAAAAAGTGTTTGGGAGTCTTCCCTCCTTCTGGATTTTTTGGAAGAGCTTGAGGAGAATAGGTGATAATTCTTTTTTGAACGTTTTGTAAAATTCACCTGTAAAGCCATGTGGTCCAGGGCTTTTGTTTGTTGGGAGATTGTTGATTACTGATTCAATTTCCCTGGTGGTGATCAGTCTATTCAAGTTTTCTGTTTCTTCTTGAGTTAGCCTTGGAAGGTTGTACACCTCTAGAAAATTGTCCATTTCTTCCAGATTGTCAAATTTGTTGGCATATAGTTGCTCATAGTAATTTCTTAAAATTTTTTGTATTTCTGCGATGTCTGTTGTCACTCCTCTTTCATTTCTGATTTTATTAATTTGGGTCCTCTCTTTTTTTAATGAGTCTGGCTAAAGGTTTGTCAATTTTGTTTATCTTCTCTAAGAACCAACTCTTGGATTCATTGATCTTTTGTATTGTTTTTCTGGTTTCTATTTCATTTATTTCCGCTCTGATCTTTATTATCTCCTTCCTTGTACACCCTTTGGGCTTATTTTGCTGTTCTTTGTCCAGATCCCTTAAGTGTGAAGATAAACTGTTGATTAGGGATGTTTCTTGTTTCTTTAGGTAGGCCTGCAATGCTATGAATTTCCCTCTTAGGACTGCTTTCGCGGCATCCCATAGATTTTGGGTCATCGTGTTTTCATTTTCGTTTGTCTCGAGATATCGTTTGATTTCTTCCTTGATCTCCTGTTTGACCCATTCATTATTTAGTAACATATTATTCAGCCTCCATGAATTTGTGTGTCTTCCAGTTTTTTTCCTGTAGTTCATTTCTAATTTCATAGCACTGTGGTCAGAGAAGACAATTGGTATGACTTCAATTTTCTTAAATTTATCCAGACTTGCTTTGTGGCCTAACATATGGTCTATCTTGGAGAATGTTCCATGTGCGCTTGAGAAGAACGTGTATTCTGCAGCATTGGGGTGGAATGCTCTGAAAATATCGATTAAATCCAAGTGGTCCAATGTGTCATTTAAGGCTGTTGTTTCTGTATTGATTTTCTGTCTGGAAGACCTGTCCCTTGTTGTCAGAGGTATGTTGAAGTCCCCTACTATGATAGTGTTACTGTTGATCTCTGTCTTTATGTCAGTCAATATCTGTTTTATATATTTAGGTGCTCCTATGTTGGGTGCATAGATGTTTACTAGGGTTATGTCTTCTTGTCGGATCGATACCTTTATTATTACATAGTGCCCATCTTTGTCTTTTAATATGTTCTTCATTTTAAAGTCTATTTTGTCAGAGATAAGTATTGCAACTCCAGCTTTTTTCTCATTTCCTTTTGCATGAAATATCTTACTCCAACCTTTCACTTTCAGCCTGTGTGTGTCTTTTGATCTCAGGTGAGTCTCTTGTATACAGCATATACAAGGGTCTTGCTTTCTTATCCACTCAGCCACCCTATGTCTCTTGATTGGAGCATTTAATCCGTTTACATTTAAAGTGATTATTGATAGGTACATAGTTATTTCCATTTTTAAATTTGTAGTTAGATTGTTTTCATCTTTCTTCTATTTACAGAAGTCCTTTTAGTATTTCTTGCAATGCTGGCTTGGTGGTAATAAATTCCTTTAGCTTGTTCTTTTCTGGGAAGCTCTTTATCTCTCCGTCAACTTTAAATGATAGCCTTGCTGGATAAAGCAATCTAGGTTGTAGGCCTTTGTTTCCATCACTTTGAGTATCTCCTGCCACTCCCTCCTGGCCTTCAATGTTTCTGTAGAAAAGTCATTTGATAGTCTTATGGGAGTTCCCTTGTATGTAACCCTCTGTCTTTCTCTTGCTGCTTTTAGGATTCTTTGTCTTTAACCTTTGCCATTTTAACTATAATGTATCTTGGTGTGGGCCTGATTGGGTTTATCCTGGTTGGAACTCTCTGCATTTCCTGGGCTTGTATGTTGGTTTCCTTCATCAGGTTAGGGAAGTTTTCGGACATTAATACTTCAAATATGTTCTCAATCCCTTGCTTCCTCTCTTCACCTTCTGATATTCCTATGATGAGCACGTTGTTGCGCTTGATGTTATCCCAGAGGTCTCTTAAACCATCTTCATTGTTTTTTATTCTGTTTTCTTTTTGTTGTTCTGTTTGGGTGATCTCTGCTAACTTGTCTTCTAAGTCGCTGATTCGATCCTCTGCTTCATCTAACCTGCTGTTAATTCCTTCAAGTGAGTTCTTTATTTCAGTAATTGTGTTCTTTAGTTCTAACTGGTTGTTCATTACGATTTCTACATCCTTCTTTATGTTGTCTCTAAGCTCCTTAAACATTCTTATCATCAGTGTTCTGAACTCTGTCTCTGACAGGTTGGTTACCTCTGTTTCATTTGGTTCCATTTCTGGAGGTTTCTTCTGTTCTTTTATTTGGGACATGTTTCTTTGTTTCCCCATTCTGGCTGACTCTCTGTGTTTGCTTCGATGTATTAGGTAGATCCCCTAGAGTTCTTTGTTCTTGCTGGGTTATCTTATGTAGCATGTGTCCTTTATTTTTGACTTGCACTACTTTGTTCTTCTTTGGACCTTCACCTTTTAACAAACCCACATTGAGAAAGGCAATCTTCTTAAATCCCAACCATCTAATTCTAGTGCTACATGTAAGGAATCAAGATGGAAACACACACAATTTATTTTAAAGTGATTCCTTAGACTTTACATAAATCCAGTCTCATGTCTTTATTATTATACCTGAACCTGAAAGTACCCAAGGGCCTCGAATTCAGATTTATTTTTCATTGAAATAACTGTGAACAAAATATAACTAAAACAATAATAAACCTTGTAAAATATGAAATTAAGGCATGTTCCAAAAGAGTGAATTTCAACATGGAAAAAATGAAAAGAATAGAACAGAAAAACAGAGGAAAAGAAAGGGACACAGATAAATGGACGGTAAGGTAGTTTGATTAAAAAAACAGAAAAAATAGTTTCAGACCTGTCACCTGATTTTAGATATGCCTCAGAAGCATAAGAATGAGAAAATTACAAAGAACAGTAATCACCTAGTGTCCTATCTCTATATTTCTGGCCCTGTTTCTTTAAGAGAGTCTTCCCATATAGCTATATAGCTTTATAATGAAATTATATAGCTTTATAAAATTTAGATAATTTAAAGTTTTAGTGAATTGTTCTGTTAAGAGTACATTTAGGGCCGGCCCGGTGGCTCAGGCGGTTAGAGCTCCATGCTCCTAACTCCGAAGGCTGCCGGTTCGATTCCCACATGGGCCAGTGGGCTCTCAACCACAATGTTGCCGGTTCAACTCCTCGAGTCCCGCAACGGATGGTGGGCTCTGCCCCCTGCAACTAAGGTTGAACACGGCACCTTGAGCTGAGCTGCCTCCCGGATGGCTCAGTTGGTTGGCGCATCCTCTCAACCACAAGGTTGCCGGTTTCGACTCCCGCAAGGGATGGTGGGCTGTGCCCCCTGCAACTAGCAACGGCAACTGGACCTGGAGCTGAGCTGTGCCCTCTACAACTAAGACTGAAAGAACAACAACTTGAAGCTGAACAGCACCCTGTACAACTGAGATTGAAAGGACAACAAATTGACTTGGAAAAAAGGCCTGGAAGTATACACTGTTCTCCAATAAAGTCCTGTTCCCCTTCCCCGATAAAATTAAAAAAAAGAGTACATTTAGATAAAAAAATTAATGTGTTCGTATCATTAAGATTTACATAAAACCAATGTCTTCTATTAAGATCCTCACAAGGATCAGGGGAAATTCCCCAGCAAAGTAGAGAAAAGGGTTCTAGGAAAATAACAGGATAATTAAAGGGGAAGAAGAAAAGTATTTAAAATATGTGGAACTTCACTTGCAAAGAGATCTTGCCAATCTTGAGAATCTGGTGCCATTTTTGTCGTTAATGACTAAATCCCTAATGGAGACACAAACAGAAAGAGAAGACAGACATTTCTGTGTTTTGTCCAACACAAGAGATTTTTGCCTTTTTTCCTAACTAAGCAGACTGATTTTGGCACACACAAACCTAGAGCAGGCTTACACCGTATGTAAACTTCACGGGATGCTACAAGAAGACTGACTGAGAGAAGCAATCCAACAGTGAGGCTGACTGTCACTTGTTTGAAATTAAATACATTTTTCATTTTGTCAAAAGTAAGGCATTTAATTTGGTATATATACAAAGCAAAACCACTCACTATATGTATTATTCCTGCTTCTAAAAACTTATTTGACCCACTTCCAATATGAAGAAAGCAGGTATCACCCCATCAGCCTTTAGGTAAACCAACACTTGAGTACATCTGCATTACACAAATGATTCATTCTCTGATTGTTCTGTTTAAGGTTTGACCAATGCCAGAATATTTGTCTCAATATTTAACTTTGTATTCATAGTTAAAAAAAAAAAAAGTTGAAGTTTTGAACTGAGTCTCAACTTTTAAAATGCACATACATTCTCAAAGTTTATTTAAAAACAAAAAGAAAAGAAAGAAAAGCTGAGAACTCAGGTTTTTTTTAAAGGCAAGTTCAAATACCTGTTTGAACAGCTCAACTTAAAGAGCTCAGCACTGGAACCAGGAAGGGCAGGTCTAGCAGTGAAGAGAATGGGGCTAATGGGTTTTCTGAAATTGGTAGAGTACCCTGCTCATGTTTCTTCATCAGACAGGGGGATTAAGTGTGTGTGAGGGTACCCGCCAAACTGCCTAAAATGAAGGAATGGGTAATAATGCTTAACTGATGCCAAGATAAGAAACTTTTAACTCAGCTGAGCTAAGGAGACAACAGCAATTCCATATGCCAGCTGAGGTTTCCACACTCAGGCCCTGCTTCTCACAGCAGGTTTTTCTTCTATTCTTTCCTTTTTACACGAAAGCCCCTAACCAATACCAAATGCCTTAGAGGAGTTTGGGGGAGTTTCCACTTTTATCAGGCAAAGCAGTTTGGGAGGGTTGGTGGAAGAAACCTCACTTCTCTTATTCCAAGAAAGCTATTCCAGACACCACCTTTAGGAGCTCCAACTGCACAGAACCACAGAAGTCATGTCTGTTACATGTAGGAGTTCCTACTTTTAAACAAATCTTTGGAAAACAAACTATTTATAATTTGGGTACTGAACTTACTCTAACCACACCAAACTTTCACACAGAAAATCCTTTGATAACTTGTGTTATCCAAGTGGATACCATTGGAGACAATATACATTACAATGTCAGTGGCTTACAATAGCAGATGGTCCATGTTCTGACACCAGTGAGATCCTTAGTTTTTATGGAGTATTTAGGTATTAGTTAAAATGAAATTATAGCTCATCAGAAGCTTATTTGAAAACAAAAGAGGCAGAAGCTGTAGTGTAACGCACTATTTGGTTAAATCTAACAATAGTGATAATAGTGTTTAATTTAGAAGAGCTGACAAACCATTTTATAATTTTTGAAAAAGCACATATTAAAACCATTTGAGTTTCACACTTAAGAGTATGTAAAGTTCCATTCTATTAAAACTGAGACCTATTTGGGCAGCATCAAGATTTTTTGTTTCATATACAAGGAACATTCCTTGACTGGCATTTTCTTGTGTCATAGTGATATTTCTTTAGGCTCATCATCTAGGGTGGCCAGTGAGGACTGGGAATATAGTAAGTGTGGTTTGGCGGGTACTTCTATACTTTAACTAACTACTATTTACAAAGTTTAAGCAATTAACAGAAAAGACATGTACATTATAAACTTATGAAATGAATCACAACTGTACTCAAATTATTAATGTGTTTATCAAACTAATAAAAAGGAGCTTAATTATGATTACATTATTGGAACATTTACTATAAAACACATACCTCTTGTAAGGTATTAATATCTACTCCATCCCCTTGAATAACTCGAAGATAAGGTGGCAGCAACTTGTAGCCCTTTGAGTTCTCAGTCACAGGGAACTTCTTACCTAAAATATCCAAAACCTGTACAGAAAAATACACACCCAACACAAAATAACTAAAACTGAAAAAAAGTGTAAAAATGACTTTGCTTTGCTAGACAATCTTGAGAATATAAAATTAATGAAATTACTTAAAAAATTTTACAACAATATGTATAAGCCTTCTAAAATTTAGTCTCAATTCCTTTGATTATGACAGAAACAGGCATGCTATTTTCTATCAAGTCAATTTACATGGTAAGTGGCTCAAAACATAAAGATTTTTCCCTTGTATCTTTCAAATTATACAGATTCAGGAAAAAACCTCTAACTTTAGAAACTTAAAACAGTAAATATAATAGTTTTAAAAGGTATAGAAAGCATCATTTAATAAACTCATAATTATACTTTTGACTTGGATTTATTCTGCTTGTGTCCAATAGTTTTTGTTTGGTTTAATTTTGATATCACAAATATAAATCCATTTGAATTACAAAATTCAGAGAAATGATGGTATGTAGACAAAGCTGGAAATAAGTATATATAACCCCCAGTTTCTCTGAAGTTCTCTTCATTTAAAGATGACACCCATTTTTTGACACCCAAGCCAAATTGCATAATATGCAAATTGTACCACTCATCCATTAACTACTGGAAGTTTTATAGCAGCTGAAATACCTAAATATTGATTTAAAATTTCTGAGAAAGCTGGTCAGAGATACAAAGACCTATCAGACAAATTTTCTCCCCAACAATCAGTCCCTTTTCCTAAATAAATTGGTTTAAGATTACAACAATGAGAAAATTCCATATTGATGCCTCAGTTTATTCTTAAAACTAGGTCTACACATTTTTATTAGGTAACAGGAAAAAACATGAAACCTGTTAAGTTAGCGAAAACCAAATCTGTTAATACTTCAGGTTAAGATAAGACCTTCAGATCGGCCTATTAGTTAATAGGAAAAGAGCTCCTTGATTCTATATTCCCTTCCCCCCTTATTGGCTCTTTTCTGAATTACTGAAAGAAAAGACTTATTTCTAGCTTTTCCCAACATTTAATATATCAGTAAATACATTCCTTCAATTCCTTGGAAATGATCTCCCCACCTTTCTTAAGGGGTAAGTAATGTATCATCTAATCATTAGTTAGGAAACAGTGTGGTAACGTGAGAAGGCCATAGTCAGAAAGACCTGCAATAGGGACTTAGCTTATTCTCTATGTTGTCTTGTGTGACCTTGAACAAGTTACTTTAACCTCTCTAAGTCTGTTTCTTAGTCTATAAAAAAGAGATAACATTTATTATAGGGTTTTCATAGAGATTAAATGACACAGCTTAAGTAAAGCCCCTAATACAATGTTTTTCTAGTAGTGAGGTCAAATAACCTGCTCATATTGGTGTTTTTCAAAGAAGGCAAAGCCCTGAACACTAAAAAAATGCAGCATTGCTACACTGAGGATCAACAGTATCTCTAAAGAATCACTACTTGAAAAGCATTTTCAAATTTTTTTTATTCCACACCACCATGTACTTATTTCTTTTGCACTAAAAACTTCCAAGGTATAGCAATGATTTGTGATAAAGGAAAAGAAAGAAACCATAAACTTGGTAACCAATTCACAAGATTGGTTAAAACGGTAATGCTATTAATTTTGAAAGTAGAAAAGAAAATATCTGCAACAGTACTTAACTGTCTATTTGACAGTATAAATAAATAACCCATAACTCTGGGTATCCTGTTATTAATGTGTGACCTTGGGCAAATCTATTACTCTCTCTGGGCTGCAACTCTGAAATAAGGGGACTGGTCCAGATAGCTCTGTAATGGTGTGTGTATAAATGAAAAGTAGTGTTGATGCAGCTGGTGTGTAGGCATTTTAATAATCAAGTTACGTATTAAAATTTACCTTTAATACAGTGTCAAGAGGATTTCCAGAATCAGGTCTGATTATTAGTGGTGCCTCTGTACTTCTTGATACTATTAAATGTCTTAGATCTTCACCCCATATTTTCTCACACGCATTATAAATATCATAGCTATCGCTGACCACAGATACAGGCACTGATGAAAACTGTGTTACTATATGTTCAAAAGCATCTTTTTCATGGTCTTTCCCCCAAGCTGTTATGGTACTAGAAAACAAAATGAAAATAAAGATTTACTTAGGCAGACACATTAGCTGTTCCTGAATCATATTTCATGTTTACTACACCGCCAACACTGCAGAGAAGGTGAGTGATTTAGTTTAATGAATGCAGACCAGGTTACTTGAATACCTGGGCCCCTTGGCCAATTTTTTTGTATACCTCTCTAATAGTTGTTTTAGTTTTTAAGTCAAACAGAACCAACTACAGTTCTTTTTTTTTTTTTTTTGGTATTCCTGAACCTACTCATTTAAAATCAGTGAGCTACAAAAGTACCCGCTGAATGTACTCTATTTATTATGCCAAGATGTTAGAAAGAATGAACATGCTCCCATTATTGGCTAGTACTTGACTCCCTTCTGTGAATTTTCAAAACCATATACCAATAATAGTAGGGACATGTATTTGATCTTTTTTACTTTTCAAACCTTACACTTAAAGACAATTACTCATATACTATACTATATACATATAGTCAACTCTTTACCTGTAATATCTTCAAATGGCCAGTAATAGGTAGTCATTTATTTCATTTATAGATTCTCCACTACTAATTAATACATGCCCAAGGAATAAGAATTCTTAGTCTGAGCAAAACACAATTAAGATGGGCAATAAACTGTGAGTTTCTATAAGGCAAGAATGGTTATAGTGATTTTTACAATGTCCTCAGTATGGTTCTTCTTATTGAATAGATTAATATACGTATGTAACTTAAGTACTTGTTGGTTAACTAATACATAATTTTTAAAATTCTTAAACAGAATAATGAATTTGAAAATTGCTGCCATTTCCTCATGCCAAGCAAGTTTTCTCCCTAATTTTCTTGTCTTTGCCTCTAACTTATTTTCCTAAGTAAAATAATGGAAAGTAAGACAATCCACTCATTCATGATAGAACTCCATGTAGATATAAATTTATTTCAAGATTGACTGAAGAGCCATACTAATTTATGTTTGAAATTGTCATTTCGTCTTAATTTATTTTCTAAAAGATTGGAGTAAACTTTTCTCGTGCTGTCAATGGTACGCTGAGGATAAAGGGAGCACGTACAATTCAGGATTATAAAGACTTAGCCTACCCCAGAGACCTCTCTCATCTGAAATGGACAGATAGCCAGCCTGTTTACATAAAACTCATTTTATGGTGAACACTCTTCTAAACAGTTACAGAGACTGCCAGTAGCTATGATGCCAACTCTATTTCATGCAAGCATCTGCAGGCTAAGGGAAAATTACGATATGAAGAGAAGCCTCTTCTTCATATCAAGAATTGCTATTGTCTTCTTTATAAGGGAGAGAATTAAGCTCAAAGAATACCAGTACTGGATAGCTTTGTAATGGAAGAACAAACTTCTATTGTTAGAGGTCATGCCAATTGTTACTCCTATTCTAGTGCCATATTTGGTATATGGAAATCATAAATATTTGTTCAATGAATTCTACTCATTCTATAACTCCAATTTCCAGCAAATTAAATTTGGTATCTTTCCAAAGTTTGAGGGAAAAGTTATGACACTGCATACTTCTAGTCGATTCATATATTCCTTAAGAAAATATTTATAACAATAATGGCAGTGCTCTAAATTTTAGAGTTCTATTTTAAAGTTATTTTAGATGTTAGTCATTTATCCTCAATGACCTTCTGATGTTAGAGATGTAAAATTTTAGCTCCTCCTGTTGTTTGGTTGGATGGAGGAACTGGAGAACAGAGAGTTAAGTGACTTGCCCAAGGCCACCCAGAATGTCAGCTGTAAAGGTTCCTATGGTTTCCCAACTTTCAGTCCAAAGTTCTATTCACTATACCTATGCTGTCGTTTAAGATTTTGCTGTTTAAGAACATCTGAAATAATCTTATGTATTAAGGAACTGAAAATTTACAAGTAAATATCATGTGACTATGTAGATTTTCAGTGTTTTACCACGAAAGCCCTAAAGATATTATCTTTATTCTCAGATTTATACTACCATACTCATATTACTTTAAACAAAACCAGTCACGAGTCTAATATATGGATACTACATTAAGTTTTAAAAAGATGCATATATATCTAGTCCAAAATAAATATACTGTAACCCCAAAACTTTTACCTGTTGATAAATTTTCCGTTTCACTAGTCTTAAATGTGAAAGTATTCAAAAGGCCCTACTAATACAGCAATGCTCATAAATGTTAGCTGAATCTACTCTCTACTGAGCCCCAATTCAAATCATCGAGTTCTAGCAATTTCATCTCCCAAGCTACTGCTCATGTTTACCCACTTCTTTCCATAGATTTAGCCACTTGGCTCTGGTGCAGTATCTTTCTATAAAGCCCCCTACCGTCTCTTTTCTCACTCTCTTTTTTTTTTTCAATTCAGAGGATATCCTATCAAAATAATCTTCCTGAAATATTTCTTTGACATCACTTCTTTGCTCAAAAACTGTAATGCCCACTCCCATTTGAAAATGGAATTAGAATAACCCAGCACAAATTTGAGGGCCTTTGCTAAACCTGTCTTCCCAGTCTACCCTACGTTGCCTACAAAATCTCTGTTTCATCCCTAATTCCCTAAACACACTTGCACTCTCCTCTTTCAGTCTTGCTCTTTCAGGACAATGCCTGACACATGGTAGGCATGCAATCCACATTTACTTAGCTAATCAGTGATTCCACCATGACTGCCATTAAATTTTACCATTCCTTCAAGAAGGCAAGATTTCATACCATCTCTATAAATTTTTTTAAAAATTGTTTATTTTTTGTTTATTTCTTTGTCTTTTATCTATAAAATCTTTCTGGATCCTGCCAGTGGAATATACCTTCCCCACCTTGCACCACTAGAACACTTTAATTGTAACTCTTTAAAAGTACTTAATCAACAGAGCAGAATGTCGCTAGTGTATTATTTTTATCCCAAATATAGGGTCATTTTTTTCTCTTTAATCTTTCTATCCCTTGTAGCACTTAGTAGATTGCCTTGAATAAAAGCTCAGCTTTATTCTAAACTCAGTGCTAGCTTTGGCACGCTGCAGTATTAAAATATGAGTTGAACTTAATAAACCTCCTCAAATAGTAAATACCTTTTGTTAAGAACCAGAAATAAGGTTTGCCATAGATTTTTAAAACTCCACTGACTTTCATAAAGTTACCTCTAGGACTAGAACAGCTGCTGCCTAGAATTATAACTGCCTTCTAGTTTAACGAGATGGTTTAGTAAGATCAGATAAGGAAGCGAAGAAGAATCTGAACTCTCTTCCTTCCATCAAAAGGGCTTAGGTGATCATCTACAAATGAGAGTACTGGGTCCAGATGACAATTTCTAGGGCAAAGATAGGTGAGGTCATGCAGAAGAGCAGGGAAAGGGGAAAAAGTGACCAGATCTCAACAGTGATGTGTCCAGACTTAATTTAACAAATAAAATATATCTGATATGGCAATAGAGTCGTTGAAAAAGTTTTACCATAAAATCCATACAGCAATGTAAGAGTTGAAAAAGATCTTAATTTGTTTCTATTAGGATAGTTCTCGGCCTCTGATACTAATCTTTATATAAGGTATAAATACTGCATTTGTATTGCTTAAATTCAGGAAGATTTACTGAAGTACATGGCTCTGTAGTTAAGCAAAACATCACTCAATTACAAACACAAGAGTGAAAAAACTTAGTTTTAGAAAACAAATGTTTGGATAATGGGAGGATGAAACCAGAATTTTACCTGTGTTCTGCTGCTGGAACAGAATAGCCTGGAACAGGATCTTTTGTTCCATAGTATTTTTTAATTAAAGCAATTCCTGCTACTGTATCTGTTCCTTTGAAGTTAACCAAATGAGCAGAAGCTCCGATGCCAGCAGTCTGGAAAATAAACCATAAATCAAAATCCAAAAAGGAAAAGAAAAACTCATACTTGAGGTACACAGCATAGCTCACAAGGAATTATTATTCTCGTTTTCTTAGAGATAGTTAACTATTATCAGATAATAACTCCTTACAACAAAGATCCAGTTTTTCCCAAATATTTAATTCAATTATCTCCTCAGAGAGAACTACTTAATACTGATCCCCCCCATTTCTCATCACCCTCTTTTCCCTTACTTTGCCTTGTGTTTCTCTGTGGCATTATCTGACATCTGCTATATTTATTATGTCTGCCTGTCTGTCCATTTGTCTGTCAGCCCATCCATCCATCCAATATATAAAGGATATGGACATTTGTTGAAGGCTATAGTCCATGTGCTTTGAACAGAGGCTGATGTATGTAGATAGTTAATATATATCTGTTCACCGAATCTCTGGAATTTCAAAATATGGCCGACATAGAACCAACATCAATCTCATAACTTCCCAGAAAATTTATAATGGTAATCTATCGACAATCCACATTTTATTCAATGAGGTTCATTTCAAAGCTTCTTACCTCTTGGGAAGAGACTCCTCTGTAGCCAAAATCATGCAACTTGTACTCCAGACCATCTAAGTTACCAGATGTTTCTAACAAATACTTGGCCAATATTTTCTTCTGCTCTCTAGAATTTGTGGCTACGGTGATTGGATACCAGGACTGAACAAGAATAGTCTGTAGCAATAAAATTAACCATATATATTAATACATAAAATATGGGGTTCTTTCTGAGGAAAATCCTAGCTTTCTCTGGAGATATGTCCTGGGCTTCCATACTATTTCAATTGTATAACAGGATGCCTACACATGTATTCCAGATATGGTGCATAGCTCAGCTCTCAAATCAGCAACACGAAGGTAAAGCATACTGGGCCCTTACCAGTAGAGAATGTCAAATTACCTAATTCTACCCAAAGCTCCAAAGCAGCAAATAATGTTGAGAAAGATTATCTGTGATGAAAGACCAACTTTTAAAATGATTTTCAATCTGTCATAGGTCAATAGTTTTATAAAATATACTCACTCTTGGATGGTGAAGCAATTCCCATAAGTTTCTAAATGCTTATCCTTGATTTCTCTATTTAATGTGAACCTGCATCAAATAGTTCATGGACCAACACTGGCCCATGGACTACACCTGGAATAGGATGGGTCTAAAGTTAATCATTTCTCCAGGTAGTCTTCGATCTAATTTTTCCTTGGATTTAATATGACCATTGGTAGGTTATTTACTTGAGATACTTTTGCTTAGCACTAGAGAATTCTATTCACTGAGTTTGCTTTAAGTCCTTGGCTTTTATCAGAAGTCATTATAAGGCCACATGAAACATTTCTGCGTATGTTGTAAAATTGCAAGGCCACTGTCTATTTTAAAACTTAGTACCTATTATATAAGTTCCCAAACGAGGCAATGGAAGAACTGCTACGTTCCTACTTTCTGATAAGAACTGCCCTTTGGGGGCCGCCAGATGGCTTAGTTGGTTAGAGCACGGGCTCTGAACAGTGGGGTTGCCGGTTCAATTCCCACATGGGCCAGTGAGCTGAGCCCTCCACAACTAGATTGAAGACAACGACCTACCACTGAACTGCTGAAGGGGCGGCTGGAATGGCTCAGCTGGATAGAGGGCGAGCTCTCAACAAGGTTGCCAGTTCAATTCCTGCATGGGATGGTGGGCTGCGCCCCTGCAACTCTGAAACGGCAACTGGATTTGGAGCTGCATCCTCCACAACTAGATTGAAGGACAATGACTTGGAGCTGACGGACCCTGGAAAAACACACTGTTCCCCAATATTCCCCAATTAAAACAAATAAACAAAAACCTGTCCCTTGGTTTCCTTTTTTTTTCTTGGGTGTTGGAAACGCCAAAGTCAGTCTGATGTTTAATCATGGCAACCGTATTAATTATTATGGCTTGGGAATTCATTCTTTCTCCATTCTAGGATCATAATTTTCTATCTTTATTTTATAAACCAGATAACCTATTATTAGAAGCAACCTCAAATTTGTTTTGGAAAGAGCAGCTAAGATGACAACAATGTCTGAGCTCAATCAAAAAGCTATTTAATGGCTTAAATTTTACAAAACCAGCTTTTACTGAATGCCAGATCAATAAATAAGTTAAAAAAAACAGAGAGACTATTTAACCTTGGACTCCCCAACTTGGTCACTTAAAAAAAACACTGTAGCATTACACTCCTATGATTGATAAAATATGGCCACAAATCTTTGCAGCTCCTCTCATCAAGAGATGGAATCTGTTTCTTCATTTCTTGATTCTGGACTATTCTTATGATTTGCTTTTAACCAACAGAATGTGGCAGAGGCCATGTTGTATGACTTTCAAGCTTCTGTTTCAAGAGGTTTTGCAGTTTCTACTCTCATTGTCCTAGAATCTCGAGACTACCATGCTGTGAATCCTAAATTATGGAGAGGCCGGTAAGCCCGGCCATCTGAGTGAGGCCCCAGGCATGGATGTGAGGCCATTTTAGCCGGTCCTGTCCTTGCTGAACCCTCAGCTGAATGAAGACACACAATCCAAGCAAGACCACAAGGGAAGCAGCCTGTCAACCACAGAATCATGAGAAATAATAGCTGTTTGGTTTTAGGAGAGTTTAACATAATAGGAAACTGATGCAACTCCTAACTTAACCTCTATAACCAATCACATCTAATCTCTGTTTCTGAAATTACTCCTTTGATTCCCTACCTCTAATCTTAGGTTCTCTGACTTACTCTTCATACCATCACTGGTTATCATTCTAAAGCCAGAGTTTTATTCAGGTTGTGTCATTCCTTAAAACCCTTTAATGACTATTTACTGCCCGTAGGGGAAAAGGCCAATTCATGCAGAAGTTTGAGGCCTTCTATAATCTTGCTTTGTTTAACATCTAAAGGTTTATCTTCTACTATATTTTCCACTTTGATGCTGCAATTTCCTTTGGGCTATTTGCCATTCTAAGACTATTGTGCCATTTCCTCAGCTCTTCCACGCCCTTATTAAATCTTATTTATTTTTTCTATTTCATGATTTCTTAGACAAAATTACCTATTTTTCTGCTACCAATTTAGCACTTACTGTTGGCAAGAATGTTAGTGGTTAGTTAAGGATGAACTGCTCCTCCCCAAAGGCCCTCATATCAAAGACATCTTACTTTAATTTTTGTGCCCAGCATTTTTTTGTAGCTGGTACTCATGTTCATTTGTTGAATTTAATTCAATTAGTTCTCACATTTTAACTTAGATTGATATTATCTCGGCGTACAGAAAGCTAAAACATAATGTGAACAACTCTAGTTGAGTTATAAAGGTAGAAGATTGACCTTACCCCTTGAAAAATGCCAGGGAAGGAGAGAAATAACTATCAGACACAGTGATCCTTCACATCACCATTTCCTTTCCATAGTCCAACAAAATCAGCTTAAATTATACTCTTAATAAAATCAGTCCCCTTTAAAAAAGATCACTGTAGGTGTAAGCAAGGGAAAAGAAAGGCAAGTTAGTTTGGGTTAATCCGAGGTCTAAATAAAGTAGGCCTTGTTGGAATATTTTCCAAAACAGCAATTTGCCCACATAAATCAAGATTTAAGTTTTTTGCTGAAAATCTAAGACTGAAAAATTAAAACTAAGACTGAAGTAAATGAACCTGCAAATTTTATTTAAGACGTATTTACTGTAATGTTACTGAGCGGAACAAAGAATTTTAACGCATAAGAAATGGTGTGGGATATAGAAAGGGGACTGGACCTATTCTGTTAACTAATCTGCTCACCTCTCAGGGCTTCATTTCCCCTGTGAAAGGAGGGCGTTGGATTATGTAATGCTTTTTAGAGTCAACTTTTCTTTTTAACAGGACGAGGTTTTGTTTCTGGTTGGAAGAGACAGTTAAATTTAGCCCAATATGCTCGTACCTTAGCCTCTCATAAGTCTGAGACACCTCTGTAGAACCCTTAGGCTCTTTTAAATATATTCTGAAATCTGATTTGAGGACTAAAATTTCTTCTAGCACTGATATTGAAATTGATAAAGCAATTTAATAATTTTAGTGGGTTTTAAAATTCAGCATATTGAAAATAACATATGATGAATAACAAGGAAAAAATGTGATTAATAACTTTGAACATACACTGGGAAAGAGAACTAGAAGGAGCACTATTTAGTACTATACTTAAAATGTTTTAAATCAAGGATTGCCTGAAGAATATCTTCACGTTTGTAAATAACAAGTTTATTGGATATGGTAATAGATTTCACACATAAGGTGGTGAATGGGAGTTTGGGATGAGTAAGAATAAGATGAACCTCCTGTAACCACACATAAATACTCACAAAGGATGCAAAGTTACTATGAAGATGTCTCTTCTGGAGACCTGGTATTGAAAGAGTCAACGCATTGTTTTATAAAACATGGATCTGTCAGAAACTATCATACTAGTTTGTGGCAGACCATAAATTTCTTTTCAGGTAAAAATACCTGAAATTATTAAAAAAAATATATTAATAGAATAAAAGGTAAATTTGATATAAATTGTTTCAGATTATAAGCAAATAAAAATAAGGAACTACGTACTTTCTCTTTTCTTCAAAATCTAACAGTCTCATATTGGATTTTACATTTAATAACTTTTAAATTAAAATATTTATATATTTGTTAAGAAACTACTGCTGTAATATAGCTCTATATAAAATTTACTTTATGATTTTCTAGTGAAATAAACCAAAATAATAATGATATTAAAAAGGTTTTTTTCTCTTTCTTTTCTTTTCCTTTTTTTTAGAGGCTAGTGTTTTTTTTCACTTTCTGAAGAGGATAAATAAAAATGCACATGAAGTAAGGCAGACTGGGAACTAGTTCTCTATGTCCATAAATAACTGCTTCATGGAAATTCGATTAGACACAAGGGAAGAGTACTTATTGACTAAATCCTCAAAACAGAAATCTAAACTAAGTGAAAAAAGGTTATGCACTGATGATGACTTTATAAGATATACTTATTTAGGCTCTTCTGGCTTTGAAGGTAAAAGGATAGACAAGATGACGTGGTTAAGAACTCCTCTACTTTTGTGTTTTTATAATACCATCCCCTCAAAATCAAATATTTGTCAGTACAAATACTATAACAATTGTACAAAAACTAATAAAATATGTTTTCTTTTACTTTGAGTTCATAATTAATTCAAAGTTTTAAGACAGCAATTAACTACTGAAAATCTTTATTTTAGCTAATTGTACACATTTTCTGAGCCTATTAGCTGATGGCCCATTAAGAGTCTAATTAGAAAATTTTAAATTTCCTGTCAACTTGGCAAAAATGAATTTCAAACATATTCTTGGACCTCTTGATTTTTCTAAATTTTATCCACCCTTTATAAATGAACCTCAAATATATTATTTTAAAATATAACAACAAATTAGTTTAACCAATAAACTAATAAGATAGAGTCAGTTCTAGGCACTAATACCTCTCAAATAGAAAGATGGTATTTCTATGGTCACCTTTGAGAATATTTCCTGTTATAAAATCTAAACTGCAGATTATAAATATCAAAACTGTGATCATGAAAAAACAGGATTGTGTAGGTATAGATGCAAGGAAAACAAACAAAAAGGCTTTAATACAAACTCAGAATTAGTAATATAGCCTTCTTTTGGGCTTAGAAATTGAACAAAATAATCAACAAATCTTGAATGTATAGAGCCTAAGTCCTTAACTTATTAGATAAAAATGAAGAAAGCAATTACTAAAAATTTGAATAAAATTCCTTCAGCCTAATTGGAACATAACAGCCATAAAATATCTTAAGTAACCAAGAATAGGAGGTCTGACAATTAAGCTCGTGAACTTGCCACTGTGCGCTTACATTGGCAGCACTGTACAGATAGCTCGGGAAGGTTTCATAACTTTGGTATATCAGTAGCTCATAGCTGTGTTCATGTGGATGTGTGGCGGTGTCTTGCTGAGTGGCGTTCATTATTGTCGTTGTGTGTTTTTGTGAGCCACTGTGAGGATGTCTGAGCTTAAATTAGAGCAACAAAAAAACATCAAATTTCTTGTTAAACTTGGCAAGAGTGGAAGTGAAATCAGGGACATGGCAATCCAAGTATATGGGGATAATGCCATGAAGACTAAATGGATTGTACACATGGATTAAATGTTTTTCTGAGGCGAGAGAATGCACCACTGATGAAGAGGTCAGGGTGGTCAGTAATGAGCCGAAATGACAAAAACAACGCAAAAATTCTTTGAATTGTGCGTCCAAATCATCGGCTGACTGTGAGAAGCATAGCAGACCAAGTAAATATCGAAAGAAAAAGTTAGGAAAGTCTTAACTGAAAATCTTGGCATGAGAAAGGTGTGTGCAAAAATGGTCCTGAAGGAGCTCACTGGTGAACAAAAGCAAAGGAGAGTCAGTTTGCCAAGAAATTTTGGAGAGGCAAGACGATGTTTTGGGCCTTGTTATTACTGGTGATGAAACATGGGTGTACCAATACGACGCTGAAACAAAGATTCGAAGTGTGTAATAGAAGGCAACCATTTCTCCACATCCAAAAAAGTTCCGTCACTCCAAGTCAAGAGTCAAAACGATGTTGCTAACCGTCTTTGATATCAGAGGAAGTATTCATCATGAATTTGTACCAATTGGACAGTTAACCAAGTTTACTATTTGGAAGTGCTGAAAAGGCTGCATGAAAAAGTTAGACGAAAACGACCTGAACTTTTCTCCAACATTTCATGGCTCTTGTATCATGACAATGCACCAGCTCACACAGCACTGTCTGTGAGGGAGGTTTTAGCCAGTAAACGAATAACTGTATTGGAACACCCTCTGTACTCACCTGATCTGGCCCCCAATGACTTTTATTTACCCAAAGATAAAGAAAATAATGAAATGAAGACATTTTGATGACATTCAGGACATTAAGGGTAATATGACGAAAGCTGATGGCCATTCCAGAAAAAGAGTTGCAAAATTGCTTTGAAGGGTGGACTAGGCACTGGTGTCAGTGTATAGCTTCCCAGAGGGAGTACTTCAAAGGTGACCGTAGTGATATTCAGCAATGAGGTATATAGCACTTTTCCTAGGGTGAGTTCGCAAACTTAATCGTCAGACCTTATACATCTGTGCTGTTTTTCTAATTTTTCACTATGATAATAGTGAAATTTATTTAGGATTGAAACAAATAAGATGGAAGCCAACTGAGCTTTAACAGCAATAATTCTTAATAATTTGATTTAGATAAAATCTCAGAACATTAGATTTCATTGGAAGGAAACTTAGATTATTTAGTTCACCTGTCATTTATAGATGAGGAAACTGAGGACTGGAAAAATTTTTTAAATTGTAGGAAATTACATAGCTTTATTAGTAGCAATGTTTAAACTAGAATCCAGTTGAATATTTTTTACACCTTCAATTAACATTAAATAAGAATTAAAAACAAAACAAAACAATTCACCTCAATCCAATTTGTAAGCCAGTAACACTCTGGATCTGTGTTTTCCACTGTGAAGAGAACATTTCCTCTGGGAATGACAAAGCCCTCAGGAACAGCTTTTACTTCTATTGGAAGATGCCCATCATATTTCTGGTAAGAGAGTCATGAATTTATTAATTCACCAAATGATATACAGTTACCTGTTTTAATAAGGTTCTTTATATTTTATAGAATCTAAACTTATTTGATAGAAACTGTCACTACAGATGTCATTATATTGTTAGTCATCCATCTAGTCAGAATATCCTCATCCTGATATAAAATTACTTAACAGCTTAGGCACTGACATTAATTTTTAAATTTCATGTTGTCAAAGTGCTTCTGCTACAAACATTTATCACTAGAAGATACAGATAATTTTAAACAGATCAAAAAAAGGTTGATTCCCCTCACTTTTTCAAAAGAAAAAGAGTGTATTCTTTCAAAAAAAAGTTTATTCCAAGAACATGATCTTTCTTCTAAGTTGGTCATTTTCATCAAAGAAAGGCTAAAGACTGAAAGAGAAAATAAGGGATTACTATTAAAGAGCAAAACAAAATAAAATAACAAACAAAAGAGAGAGAGAGGGGGAGAAAGTGAGCGAGTTCCCTGCCAGTAAAAGAATCTTAAATAGGTTTTTTCTTTATTCTGATAGTAGATCTGAAACCATTTGGTAGTAGATAGACCAAACATTAAGTATACTTTCTAGAGCTTCAGCAATCAATACCCAGTGCCACAATTCTCGTAGGCGAAGAATATATTTGCTACATGGTATGTTACTGGAAATTTAATTATGCCTCCCCTCTTTTAATGTAAAAGCTGTGGCTAACTTTTGGCTAGGAAGGCAAGTTGTATCAAAAATTCTCATAATTTATTTCTGTGATTTCGGACAAGGTAACTAGATAAAAGAACAATCTGTTTAATGAGAAGCTCTGAAGGCCTCAAGATATAGCAGAAAGAATACTACTTAGAAGTCCTGGAGGGTCCTCAAAGGAAGTAGGCGACCTTGGGCAAGTCATTTAATATCTCTAGGTCTCAGACTCTGTGCTTGTAAACTGGGGTTATACAAGATTATCTTTAGAGAACCTATGAATCCCTAAGATTCTCTGAACATAAAATCAAAAGGTTTATCACCCTGGCCACTGGGAATTATATTAACAAGCCTAGCACCTAACTTATGCATTACTATTATTTTCACAACATACCAAATGGGATAAGTGCAGGAGTTACCCAGCAGACTTTACTAACCTTACTTAAGACATGGGAAAACTACAACACAGAGTACTCACCTGACTTCTTCAAAGACCCATAAGTACCAAATAGTAAAACTCAGTATTACAATATAGGCATGAAAAATTTCTAATTATTTTGTGTTTAATAGTCTACAATTGGAAAGACATTTGTTTTTAGAAGTAAATTAATACTTAACATGGAAAGATGCCAATAGATCCCATTCCCAATCTATCTTTGTAATAAAGAGGACATTCAATTCTTATAACTTAATGTTCATGTCTTTGCATGCCCAAAAGTTTAAGCAATAGATCCAAACATGCTAAATATGAATATTACAGTACAAAAGAATAAAAAGCAACTTCATGGATCTGTACCAAACCATTCTAACTATTCAGTAAGGGAAATTACATAGATTTATTGTGTAGTGGTAGACACACAGCATCTGTTTTCTTAGATGTCTACAGTCAAGAAAATAGACCTAAATTTTGAAATTAACAAAAAACCCTGCCCTTTTCTTAATTAGTATATTTTGAAAGGACTAACTTGCCTTCCTAAAAACGTGCTAGTTATTTAAATTATAATTCATTATAACAAATCACTTAGACCTGCTGTAGATTCGAGATACTAATGATTTGCCACTAGAAAAAAATTTTTTTATGTTACCCTTAACTTTTCACAAGAGTGTCTAAAACAGCCATGATATTTGGGTCACTGGCAGAAAAGAATTGTAATTATACATCTAATCTAACAAAACAATAGAGCAAAACATGAAACCATTTTTTACCTCAAGAATGTAGTTCCATCCCTTTTCATTAAACACATCATCTTGAAAATGCTCTTTGTATACCTCTTTGGCTTCCTGGATTTTCTCTTTGGTCACTACTTTACCTAAAAGGATAAACTTTGGTTTACATTTTGAAAAGCATTCTGTCAGTTGCTGAGTTGTCACAGGATTAATGCCTTTAGCTATTTCACCCATTCATGGATAGTAAAACAAGAACTGAGAGGTTAAATAACTCACTGAGTCAAAAACAGAGCCAGCAAAGGAATTTGCACTTTCAATCACTCTCTCAAAGAACGTTAATTTCTTATTTGAAAAGTAAATGTGCAATATAAGAAATTATTACAGGTATGTTTTACAAATCACAGTAAATTAACTTCTAAGATATCTTTTCTATCTCTATTAATTGCTATGCTCCTTAAGTGTGAGTAAGCCTTTGATACAGATGATTTTCCAGGTGAACCTTCTCACTTTATTCATGAAGCATGTCTTCAGGGCTGATGATCCAAAAATTTTCAAAATTATTATATTTTTGCCCCCCAAATATACTTTTATTTAACTTTGGTCATCTGTAAAATGAGGATAATAATAGTAGAGTACCTACTTATTGAGCGGTTGGGAGGACTAAGTGACAACCACTCAATAAGTAAAGACATTTATGAAACACTTAGAATAAGGCTGGCCAATCAATATATTTTAGCTGTAAATAATAATAACTGATATCTTATGAAGCTTTTAAGCTGTAGAATTGAAGCGTGACATGTTTGGAAACTTTATATAAAATCACCAGTGAACTCATTTAAAATATCTTAGGTAGTCTTGCTGTAAAGAAGTATTTTTGCTATCCAAGGAGGTTTTCAAGTCTATAATGTAACTGAATTACCTGATTTTAAAATTGCCAAGATTATGGAAAAAGATTATTATCTGCATAAAATTTAATTTAATCTGTATTCAATTCTGATTATTTTTATTTAAAAAGGTCAAAGATGAAATTTTCCAAAATATATAAAACCCGTGGGAACTGGTTTCCCCCTAGAAACAATATTACAATACTGATTAGAAATAGACTTTCAAGTAAGAAAGTAAAGAAATTATTTTGGGGATTTTTTTGCTTTAATATGCATTTGAGACTAACTTCAGTTACAGGTAGTTGGGAAAAAATAGGGCTTTAAGGTAAAACTGACTAGCATAAAAATATTCTAGTTATAATTGCTACCTAATTCAAAATGAGTTCCCAAGTCAGTAACGACAAATCCTTTTTTTGTTGAATTAATGACTAAAGTCTATTAAAAAACCATATTAGCCCCAGAAAATTAGTGCCTTTTCTAAACTTATTCCCAAACTTGTTTCAGAAAATCTTTTTCATATTTAGAATACAAAGCACATACACCAATTTATAAGATTTAATGATTTAAAATTAACAGATTTTTTTAAAATTCAAGAACCCCTAAAGTAATTAAATAAATATCAAAAATTAGACTATTCAAAAAGTTACTTGAAATAATAAAATATAAAAAATAGAGGGAAAATTATGAAGTTATATAAAAGCAGTGTTTTAAATGTACTAGGACAAATAATACCTTTTAAGTACTTATTAAGAATGTACTGCAGCCCATAAAACACTGTTTCCTCATATTTCACCTTCCTTATTTTGGAGTTTTCTGTCTTCTTTTCACGGCATTCAAAGTAGGAATAAACTTTGCTTGTATTGGGTGGGTATTGTTTATAGTGAGTAACCTATATAAAAGAGAGATACTTGAGTTAGAAAACACCAATAAACTATAAATCACAAAAGAAAGGGCTTCAAATTATTTAAAACCAGAGAACTACACTTATTTGCTATTGATCAGCTTCTTTCCCTGGCTTATAAAAAATAAAAAAATAACTATCATACTTACTAAGATACTTTTAACAGTTCAGTACCTTAAATTCAAAACTACAAGAGAGTATTAAATTTTATAAATAAGCAGACTGAACTTAAGGAAGTACAGGCCTGTAGGCTGCACTTGGAACAAAAGTAAGATGACAGGTATCTCATTAGATCTTGAGGAACAGTCTTCTTTCAGGGGAAGGAGATGCAGCTGCACATACACAATATAAAAGAATGAGCTGAAAGGAGAATTTGGTACTGTTACTATCTACATGTGGTGTGTATGTTAAGTCCATAGTCAGTGACTTCCCATTGCTCTACTTCTTCATCTGTATAATGAAGGGGTGAGAATGCTCTCTTCTAAGTCTTCATAGTGACACTGAAAACCTGAATGAAAGCAAAAGCAGCAGTAGTGAAGAAAAAAAAAGAATCTTGTTTGTAATCTTTCTTTTGCTCAAATTATCTGAGTTAGGAAATAAATGCCTATACAATGCAATATCAAATTCTTATAAGTTTAAAGGTATGAAGAGGTATTATCACAAATTTCTTTTCCATGAATTTGGGTAAGAGTCACTGTTGAAAATTTATGTTTTTGTTTTAAGAAAAGAAAGTGAGTATTCATTATAATTTTAATTTTATTATATTTTAATGTGTTTAAAAAATTTTACCAATAAAAAAATAACTGTATGAATAATGTGTATTTGCCCAATTGAAAGAGTAGGAATAATAACACCATAAAGCTTAGAAGCATTGGATGGTTAATTGGAGTAATGGTGGAATAAATCTCTGCAGATCAATTTTCATGGACTACCACTGTGAACATAAACCATTTTCCTGTTTAGCTCTGATCTCAAGTTTAGGAAAAAAACAACAACATTTTCCTTGTTTGGTTGTATAATCTTAGTCCCAGTAAAACTTGGGTTTTAATAAAAAATTTTTGTACTTCAGCACAAAAATATAAAATGAATATATCACAAAAGCTTAGAATACTTTAGTTGCCTCTCCAATAGAAGGAACTAGCAACTCTATAAAAATAGCACCCTTGTGTTGCTGACAGGCAACCCTGGAGGTGAATCTTTACGTTAATATGTGGTTTGACTGCCTAAGTCAGCCAACAGAGTTAAGAACTTTCTGTTTTGCTCAGGTACAACAGGTATCCATCCATACACTACAAGGTATAGGGAGGCCTCATCAAAACCAGTTTCTTTTAGGTTAGAACCCAGAGACTTACATCACTGTTAAGTTTAAGAAGATTTAAGAAGTAGGCAAGTGAAATAGCTAATACAAAATCCAGAGCAATTAGATCTATTAGGCAATTCACTACAATGCAAAAATAATGTAAATCTACATATGAATGATACCCTAGTAATAAATGATTACTATTCCAACTACTTAAAAAACTGATTAGAAAAAGATACCACCACTTAAAAACGTACCATGTATATAAAAATGAAAATGTCCAGTTTACCATCTAAATAACTCCAACTCTTTTAGTGGGAATAAGCAGTGAGGCAGAATAAAAGTCAATTATGATGAAGTAAAATTTGAAGAAGGGTCTGGATCACATTACACAAGTTTATAAAAAGTCAGATTCATAGTTGTTACTATCAAGTTTGACTGTCTTTACAGTGCAGATACTTAATGGTGCATCTTTATAAATTTACTTTTTCTACATCAGGTTTAAAAGTATTAGAAGGCAACTGAATTATTTTTATTTTCTGAGTAGACCAAGCAGTCAAAATCTAAATGGTAATGTCCCTAAACTATTTAACTCCATGTTGGTCTAAAAGTATACTAAAGTTTCCATCTTACAAATACTTCTGGACAATAATTAAATATGTTTATAATTTTAAAGCTTTACTTTAGCTATGTCCTTTAATTATGATATTTAAAACCTGTGGATAAATATTCAGAATGCCTCCTCTGAAAATAAATGTCATTAAAAACACAAAATTGTCCAGGCTGCTAAATTAGAAATGAAGTATGACTTCTAACATCTTCTTTGAAGAAACTTAAGAGAACTGTTTCAGAATTTAGCTAAAGAATCTAAGTCGTCTAGGCAAACTCTCAGGCAATTAACCATGAAACATAATTTACTATTATAATAACAACCTACTTACTAACACCCAATACTTGTATAGAAGAATAAAATGGTACGTTCATATCTATTTATATTGGCATATAACATTGTTTTAAGAGAAAAAAAATTTAAACAGAGCTTCTTAGCAAATAGTAATATAAAAATACAGTCAATAGATGACATAGTAATTCTAATTTTGCTAGGTTTCCTGTCCTCGTCATTTTACTTTCTGCTAAACTTGTCATTCTGAACTCCTCGGAACCTTAACCAGTAATTGAGATGATGTAGCAGAAATTGAAATTAATAAATTATTTTATAAATAGTTCATGCATTCACAAATATATACTCAGCACCTATCAGACAATGAGTACTTGGAAGTAAATAGACTGAAATGGCTTCTATTTTCACAGGGATGAAAGGTCAGAGAATACTACATAAATGAAAAAATAATTTCAGATCGAAATGGAAGCTATGAAAAATTAAAAGAAAATGATGGACTAGAGAGGGCCTGGGAGACTAACTAGAAGGCCAGAAAAGCTTCTATGAAAGGGTCACATGTAAGCAAGACCTAAATGACAAGGTTACAGGAAATAAGGGACAAAACAGAATGAAGGTCAGAGTAGTTGGTGCTTAGAGAATGGGGAGCAGGAGGTACATGGTGCAAGTCAGAGAGAGATGCAGAGACAAGAACATGTAAGGCTCACAAGCTACAACAAGAAGTTAGAATTTTATATCAAGTGCAATGGGAAGCCATTAGTATGTTTTAAGCTGGAGTATGATCTGATTCACATTTTACAAGGATCACCCTGGCAGTGAGCTGAAGAATGGATTACAGGGTGACCAAAGTGGAAGCAGGAGCATCAGGTAAGAGGATACCTCCAAAGACTAGGTTAGGTGAGAGAACTGGCTCAGGATCTTTGGAGGTGAGGAGAATTAGGCTGATAAACTAGATCTGGAGGACAAGGAGGGGAAGGAATTAAGGATGTCTCCTAGATTTTTGGCTTGAGCAACTGCGTGAATAATGATGCCATATACTGAGATGGGGAAAGCCTTAGAAGAAATGGGTAGGGAAATCAAGAGCTCAGATTCAAATATGTTAATAACGACAGAAAGTTTCATAGTATTCAAAATTAAAGTGAACTACATAAAGGGAGCTCTTAAATTATGTTGTTTAGCACTGCTTTGACTTCTATCACTCTAGAAAATGGTTCTATAAGAAATTTAAAATTTACAAGATGAAGAGAAAATAGCAAATTTCTCACAATATCCTCAGCAAACCTTACTCCGGAAAATGTTTCCTAAACTGGCACGACCTTCCTGCAGCTAATAGAGCACGGCCAGTAAATACTTGTAAATATATGTGTGGTAAAGAATATAGGCACACAGGAAAATGTAGCTCTTTTAATAAAACTTAATTTCAGTTATGTGATTGATTTACT
Organism: Rhinolophus sinicus; assembly: GCF_057876585.1. NCBI lineage: Eukaryota > Metazoa > Chordata > Mammalia > Chiroptera > Rhinolophidae > Rhinolophus > Rhinolophus sinicus. The sequence continues at coordinate 49,573,261 of NC_142504.1, forward strand.
TTATGAAAAGATAAACTTCTAGAAACTGTAATCCCAAGACTAAATATCCTTGGCCCAGGTATGACATTTAAAAAGAAGCATGAGCAATATTTAAGTTGTATAAAACTGTTCTGTGAGAGCAGTCTAACTTTCTCCTGAGCTTCTCTGGATTTCCCATACGGTTGATTTGATCATTCCAAGAGCATTCCTCCCACAATGGGATCACATAATCCAAGAATACCACTAACCCTACTATTCCAGTTACAATTTTATTTTTTATTACTAAGAAATAATTACAAGACAATATTTTAACAATATCTAAGGGCATTCAGAAGAGGATCCTCTCATCCTTACTCTAAAACTTTCTACTTCTTCAAAGCTAATGTGCTAGAAACAGCAAAAAACACAACTGAATTCTTCCTTTTTTTCTGTATTAAGATTTCTCAAGCTCTGGAAATACTTCTGTTTCCCCATTGTTGTGTGGCTTTTGAAGCAATAACAACTTCACAAATACAGCTTAAGGATTTTTGAATTACATTGTTTTGGGGAAGGGTAGAAACTGTAAAACCAGCTATACTCATTATATTGCCTCTTCTCTAAAATCTCCTGACACAGAGTTCCTGGAAACTTACACCTTTTCCCCTACACTTTGAAAAGAGATTTCATCAACCGACAAAGAGGACACCAGCTTCTGCTATTTTTGTTTTGCAAGATATTATACAATCATTACTGACCTAAATTAATTTTCCTATGAAGTATATTCATTATATATGTATTTTTTTATTTCTATTGCCTGAATTTTTCCTATAACTTAAAATAAAATGGAAAAATTGCATCGTAAGAATGCACAGGTAGTCTCTGACATACAAACCATAGCATACCCCACTCCTCACAGGCTCAGGCTGTCATGAGAGCCACTATGACAATACTTAAGTGTCCATTTAGAAAGTGAAAGGGAAGCAACAATGACAAATAGGAACAGCTCAGAGGAAGGCAGTGGGTAGCTGAAGTTCAAGGCAGGACAAACTTGGCCGTAAGAGATCGTCATCTATCCCCAAATCCTTCCCTCCAAAAAGCCCAAACTTTTCAGATTTGTTATTCTGCCATTAAAAAGGAAGCAATATCTTCCTTTTAAAAAAAGCTGCTGGAGGCCGGCCCGGTGGCTCAGGTGGTTGGAGTGCCGTGCTCCTAACGCTGAGGTCACCAGTTCGATTCCCACATGGGCCAGTGACCTCTGCCCTCTACAACTAAGATTGTGAACAACGGCTCTCCCTGGAGCTGAGCAGCCAAAGGTTGGCGTGAGCTGCTGAGTGCTGCCATGAGTGGCCAGTGGCCAGTGTGAGTGGCCGGCAGCCAGCGTTGAATGGCCAGCAGGTGGCGAGAGCTGCCGTGGGCTGCTGTGCGTGGTGGACCAACGATTGCCGATGGACTGCCTCAGCTGGGGGGGAGCGCAAGGCTCATAACACCAGCATGGGCCAGGGAGCTGTGTCCTACAAACTAGACTGAGAAACAACGGCTTGGAGTGGAGGGGGGGAGGCAAAAGAAGGGAGAAGGGGAAGCTGCTTTGGGTGCCTAATCACCATACACAAATCATATAGCCTTTCATAAATTCTCTAAAATCAACTTTCACCCATCCTGGATTGTAAGAGACATCTCGTGTCTTTAGAATACCTAATAGGTCTCTGATATTTATTAAACCAATGATGAAAATATGCTGAATTCTAGATAACCAGTTTACAAATGACCTTTTGTGAAGCAACCCACACTGGACAGCACAGTTCAAAATTAATGTGTGATGTGGTTTAAACTGTTAAGTTCTTTAAGGATTACTATTTGTGCAAAATATTCATAAATAATATAAAATAATGTATTTTATATTAGGTTCAGGATAATATAAATAATAAATAATGTAAAATAATATAAAAATATTTCTATATTTTTTTCAACTACAGCTCAATCAGCAACATCTTCCATTTTAATCTGCTATTAGGTAAAATGTTCAGAAATGTTAAAACTATTCTCTGCTGTAGTTTGTTACAAACATTATCTACATAGAAGGGAAAGGAAGACTGGAACAGAAATACATCTTTTAATGATCCACTGTTATTTGGAAACTGATTAATAGTTATCCCAGAGATAAGTGAAAAGAATGACTTCTCTCATCTGAAAAATTCCAAGTGCTTAAATTTTTAAGCACCACAATGGTTAAGGCCAATCCAAATACACCTTTCCCTAGCTAGCTCAGCACAATGTAAATACAACCCAGTACATAATTTTACTTTAAGCCATTTTGAAAATGATTGAAGATATTAACATTTAAGATTAATTGTCCTTTTTATTTGTACCAAGAACCCAGGATGAAAACAGAACAACCACATTTACCTGTTGTCCTAGTTCCTTATTATGTATAATAAAGTATGAGATTACAGAAAGGGATATATATTTTAAAGGCTCTTCCTTTGGTCCAAATTGCCCTGAACCCTTTGGAGAGGATAAGAGTAAAAACAAAACACCCACATGTTGTCATGCACTTGGACACTATCCCATGTACTTGCAAAAATCCTTTTTATAGTCCTTAGACAACCAACGATCCTTTCTTCAATTTTAGAAAGACATCAACAATATTCTGCTCTCTTCCATCAACACATCTAAAGCCACTAGTTCTCTACTTTAATTGGTCAATAGTTTGTTAAGTACTGATAAGGATATGTAATAACATTCTCGTGTAATTTCCAAATAAAAGTTTCATTCCTTCTAACCTCAAGATGATCATTTGTCCCTTCTATACCCAAGAAGATAAAAAGGCAAAAATGGAATACAGGACATAAGGCCCACTAAAAATGTAAGGAAAATGAAACTTAATGACTAAAATGTCAGTGTGGGATACACAATCCACTTTACTGTACAGCTGTAAATCACCGGTATAAAGACACATCAACCTGACTGAATCCTCTTGAGGGGATTTTTTTGGGGAAAAACGAAAAATCCTACTAAGATGAAAGTCTTCTAAAAAGGTTTCATATTAGAAAGGGGATAAATATACCAGTCTGACTTGAAAATGGACAGGAATAAACATTATTAAACAGATGCGAATTCTAATGGTGAATGAAGTATGTCCTGCTAGGAGATTAGAAAACTTGAAGGTAACTCACTCTCCTAATTAAAGCATCCTAGGAAACAGATGTTAAAGCAATTTTACATTCTTTATGTATAATGGCTAGAGAAACTACAAACTAAAGGAACTTGTATTCCGTTTTGTTTTTAAAAGTTAGACCAGTCAACATACATTTACACTTCCCATTTCAATTAAATCATAAGTTACTACATAAAATTTTTTTTGAAAATTATTTTAAAGATTTTAGTTGAGAAAAGAAATTTAGTTAAGAAAAAACTATGAATGAAACCATTTTAAAATCACTATTTAAAGATATTTAATCACTATTGAAACACCATGATTAAACTAAGAAAACAGAATGGAAGTTTTAGGGTCAAGTAAACCACACGTGATAATACCATGAACTTGCAATAGTGTAGATTTCCACTTTAAAATTCCATTTATAAGACCACTCATTAATGACACTTGGTTCTACTTTAAATAATAACCCATCTAAATTATTCTAAGTAGAATCTTAAGCCAATTGGGAAGAAATGGACAAAACAAAACTTAAGTTAACCGAGATTCTCCAAAATACTTGCAATAGTTAAGGAAAGAAAAAGCAAATAAACAAACAAAAAACCAAAAAACAAATCACAAAAACATGAGAACATTATGCTTTACCACTGTATTTCAAACCATCGTGCTGCTGAAGTAAAACCTAAAATTTACTTCGCACAAGTGGGGTTTTTGGTTTGACATTTCATCTTTTGGCTAACAAAGCTTAGCAAAGTATAATCATATAATTCATATGCCATATAATTTGGAAACTAGGGGAACGAACTGCCATCTTTTTTCTAATCATTCTTTCTTTTACTAATGTGTGTGTTTCAAATAAAATTAATGGGGCAGCTATACATGCAAGTATCCAGTGCGCATGTGAACACAATGTTGTGGCATTTCTCTCTCGCTAAGTTCTCCAGGGTTAAAACTACAGTTCATTTAACTCCTCGTTTCACTTTCCTTTTCACAGAAATCCTGTAGCGGCCCTAAACGGCGTAAGGGCAGATTGGCCTTTGCAACAAGGAGCAAGAGATCACCAGGAGCAAAGCAGTTTGAAACAGAGCCCAGTGGAGTGGGACAGGGGTATCCAGCACCGCTACCGGGGACAGATGTGTCCTCCGTACCCGGGCTACAGGCAGGGCGGAACGTAGCTGGTTACTCCGGCACCCTTACTAGGACCTCGCCCACACCTTCCTGGAGAAGGAGCATTATCTGCCCAGCAAGAGCTGAGCACACCCCACTTCTCAAACCCAGGTCTGTCCCTCCACAGCGGAGCCCTAGGGGCAATTACCTAACTGACCCGCTCCTCGGGCGAGCCCTCGCGTAGGCCAGTTCAGCCCAGCCAGTGACGCCCAAGCCAGCCCGACCCTGGGCCCGCTGCCCCCGCCGAAAGCTGGACCCCCGACTGCAGGCGCACCAGCGGGCAGGCGGCGCCGGCTTGGCCCGCCTCGCCTCAGCCCCTCTCCGTGTCCCCCCACCACGCACTGCCAGGCCCCGCCTCCTGCCGTCCATCCCTCCATCCCTCCTCCATCCACCTCCTCTCCACTGCGGCGCCAGCTTCACCTGCCCAGCGCCGCCACCCGCGCCTTCCCTCCGGGACGCCCCGCGCTACAACCCTAGACCCGCCACCCCCAGCCCCGCAACCTCGCGCTCGCCCCGAAAGCGCCCTCGCCTCCTCCCTCACCTGCCCCCACCCCAAGCCTCTACCTTGTAGGAGTCAGTAGCCAGGAGGATGTTGAACTCGGCTTCTGCCGCAGCATTCATCTCGGACCGGAGTGTGGGGGCTGCGTGCCAGGGGCTGCCAGCCGCCACTGCGAGGAAGGAGAAAAATGGGCTTCACCGCGCTCCGTTGCTCAAGTCCACGCTCGGTCAGAGCAGGGAGGAGGGGCCTGAGGAGGGGCCTGAGGAGGGAGCCGTGACGCGACGCGGAGCTCGTAGTCTGGAGACTCGGCGAGCCTTCTCACCTCGGCCCCCCGCCCCATCACGGGGCCGCGGGGGCGGGGCCGTGAGGGGGCGGAGCGAGCTCGCGCGTGCGCAGAGTGCAGGAGGCGGGGCTGGCGGGGAGGACGTGAGGCACGCGCTCTCAGGGACGCTCACCCCGGGAAGCCGGAGGCTGCGGGGCCGTCCCGGATTGTGACCCGGGCCCCAGACTCGGTTTCATTTCTCTGGCCGGCGGGGCGGGGCCGAGAGGGGGCGTTTCCATCCTCGCTACTCATGCAATCTGTTCGCCAGCCCCGCGGGCACCTTCCCGACCTACCCAGTCCTGGCCCGTTTTCTAAGTGCTTAAGTCACGCCACCCGGTTGGGGCCTGAGGAGCCTCTCCCTCTCTCCGTCTCCCTGTACCCCTCGCGCAGTTACTTACCTTTGTCTCCAGCTTGGATTAAGGCTGGAGCTGTTTGACTCCATTCCTCTTGTCCCTCCTGAGGAATAAGGGCTAAAGGGCCCCTTTAATCTGACACGTCGACTCCCCTTTCCTCCAGCTCTTTGATCCTTTGAGGGATACTTTGGCTTTCCAGGAGAAAACAGCCTGCGTCGAAAGGCAGGGACTGAATTTAGTCCTCACAGATGAGAGGACAAGACCTAATTGAAGCTAATATTGCCGAGAAGTAAACGGCAACAGGCCGAGTCTTTGACAGTGCGGAACTGACTTACCATGATTATAATCGTTAAATTTTGGGAACCGAGTTGGCAGTCTCAAAGAAAAAAGTGAAACGACGTCCGATAACTTCACTGAAATGCTGACGGTGCAATTGCGAAGTTCTCACACAGTGGTTGCGTTTTTGCATAAAACTAAGATTCCCTTTGTCCACGTGGTCAATACCCTGTTTCCCGGAAAATAAGACCTAGCCGGACAATCAGCTCTAATGAGTCTTTTGGAGCAAAAATTACAAGACCGGGTCTTCTATAATAGTAGTAAAATATGACCGGGCATTATAGTAATTTTTGCTCTGAAAGAAGCATTAGAGCTGATTGTCCGGTCAGGTCCTATTTTCAGGGAAACAGGGTAGCTTCTTTTTTTAAATTTTAAGATTTAGGTTTTACAAGATTCAAGTGGCCGGAGAAAAAGCGGTTTAATGAAAACTGGTACAGGAACTTTATATAGACTGTCCTCCAAGTTATTGGAAGTCTCATTTATTGGGGGGTGGGGGCTGTGACTTGAGAGACATTCATCCCAAGAAAACTGACACTTGTTCAATTAAAAGTAACTTTGATCCAGACTATGTTTTGGAGTCAGTACAGATTCGTGATAATCGCCTCCATCCATATATAGATTCAATACAGTCAAAATTCACAGAGGTGTCAAGATAGCTCTAGCACTCACTAAGGTAGTAATAATACATTTAGAATTATTTTTAGCAACAAGGTTTAAGAGAAAGGCTTTTTTTTTTGGGGGGGGGGTGTTGACCCTGTGTTTACTGGGGGAAATTACTTTTAAAGACAAATAACTTTAAAATTTTATTTTGGGAGATTTTGTTAATTTAGTTCAGAAAGGCTAATGATCCTTTTTGCTCCTCTTAATTTGGTGTTTTTCTTCTTCATTATTTAAAATTTCCATAACCTATTTTACTTAAGTGATAAATTATTTTTGCTTAGCTTCCTGGAATCCACGTATGTATAACTGACCATTGTTCTATGCTGCCTTATACAGAGGGGAAAAAAAGGATTCTGATTACAAAGTAGGCTTTGTTTATGGTTGCATTTTTGTTTTTAAAAAGCAAAGTAAACTTTGATCTTGCAGTATTTGAGTCAAATTTGAAGTTTGAAGGTGAGAAATTTAATATTAGTGCAAGTAAAAATATTAATATTATATTGACATGGCCTGTTAAATGTAGAAATAGTCCTAAGACCTGTACACATATTAATGACTTAAACCCTTACCGCAATCTCCAGAGGAAAAGAGAAAAACGCAGTAGAAAAATCACCATTTGCCTAAGATTTTGGCACACTCTATATGTAACTACATGCTTAAGCAGGACCAATATTGAATTTGCATTTAGAACTATAAAGTTATCACCAAATACCAAGTCAAGATTTCATTTTGAAATGACCTCCCTTGAAAGACAATTTAAAAGCTAGGATGTAGTATATCTAGTACAATGTAAAAAATCTGCAAACTGTTTCTCATGAGTCCCCACAACATGACAAATAATGACTAGCCCCAGCCTTTTAGTCAAAGCCCTGGATTAATCTATCATTCCTACCAAACAGCCAGTCAAGAAGGGCGAGCTGCGCATCCAGCTCCTTGTTTACATCCCACAGAGTGCTGTGAAAGACCTGCAACCCATACACTTGATCAGGCATAGTGGGTGTTACTGCACTATTCCTGTTTCCAAACATGCTTCCAGATAGCCTTTGGCACAGTTTTATATTTCTAAATTGCCTTAGAATTCCAGTCTGACCTGATTTCACCTAAAAAAACACACAAAAAACACACACACACACACAAACAAACAAACAAAAAACACTAGAGAAATAGGTGTGGGACTCACCCATCTGCAGCACCTGACCATGGTCCTATCCATCACCCTTCATAACTTCTAGCCTTACCAAGCAACAACAATTGTCACAAAGACAAACATAAGAGGGGAACTACTTAATTTAGACCTTTTTCTTATTCAAACTTCCATGGCCCTTTGCGGACCTCCCAGAGTTCTAATTTCCTATGGAAAAGGCCTCATCTACAGCAAGACATGGGTCTTCATGGATCTGATTATCGGTGCTCCCCCTATGTGAAGCACTCTTTAATGACTTAGTCTGCTGAGTCCTCTACAATCACACAGACACAGAAAACTGCCGAGTCTTAGTCTAAAAGTATGAAAGTGACCGAATAACTGTAACCCACATACAGGAAGAATTAGTGCATGTACACAGATTGTTCACAGGCATTGCACTGCAAAATGTTCTTTTATACTTTGTATGGTGTCCTTATGGTCTGACTGGGCTACACTCTCCTAACTATTTGCCTGGGCAGTGCTGGTGGTTGATCGTCTATCTGATGTTAAATTCTCTTCAAATCTTATATGTTGCAGGAAGTCTTCCCAATATATGTATGCTGCATGACAAGTCTCAATTTTCCCACTTTTATTAGTTGTATTTTTGGTTTCCATTATATCTAAACATAATTTTTTCTAATTTCAACCAAATAAAATGGGAAATAAAGGTAGAAAGCAAAAAGAAAAGGTTTGAATTTATCTTTAAAAGTAAGGTAAATGTGGATATACATGTTATGATGCTATGTGTGGGGATTTGGTTGTTATAATTACTTATAAATTTTGCTGATGGCCACTTTGTTTAAGACTCAAAATCAGTGACTGAGAGAATGAGAGTGTTAGGAGAGTAAAAGATTGTTAAGATCTTTTAATGCAGGGTTTTCCTTAGTGAGGCTTGCTTATCACTGATGGCATATGACATGCGTATTAGAGGCACTCAGATAAACATTTTTAACTTCAATAATTATTTTTAATGAGTTTTAGAAAAACATAACTAGCACATAAAACTTGATTTTTTTTGGTGGGGGGGGAATTATTACTTAAGATGAAGCTAAAGTAGGTGGGCTCTCAGATTGATGAACCTTACTACTTTCCTTACTTTTCCTAACCTATAAGCTATTTTCATGTCCTTGACATAAGACTGGTTTTCTTTTTTTTTATTAAATTTATTGGGGTGACAATTGTTAGTAAAATTACATAGATTTCAGGTGTACAATTCTGTATTACATCATCTATAAATCCCATTGTGTGTTCATCACCCAGAGTCAGTTCTCCTTCCATCACCATATATTCGATCCCCCTTACCCTCATCTCCCACCCCCCACCCCCCACCCCCCTTACCCTCTGGCAACCACCAAACCATTGTCTGTAAGACTGGTTTTCTTGAAGAAGTCAAACATGAAAGGCTATATATTGTATGATTTCATTTATATAAAATTCTAGAAATTCTAGAAGGAAAGAAAGCAAATCAGTGATTGTCAGAGGCTGGGGTTAAGGCAAGCAGATTGACTGCAAAGGGGCATGACGAAACTTTTTGGGTGATGGAAATGATATATGTGGTATTGATTATACAACTGCATACATTTGTCAAAATTCATGGAATTCTGTTCTTAAAATTGGTAAATTTTATTGTATATAAGTTATGTTTCCATAAGACTGAATAATAAAAGACTGGTTTTATTAAAATCATTTAAGATATTCCCCCCTCTTTTCCCATTCTTTTTTCTTATGTTTCCATTTCCATGTTTTGTTGTTCCCATCTTGCTTTGCATGATTTGGAGATGAGCACAATTTTACCCTCGTCAGAGAAAGGAGAGTTGTTGAAGTAGCTGAACACTTACAGAACCCTGATGCCAGAAGGAGTTTCTTGCTATTGGGTAGGGAGCAGGAAAAAGAATCAATCCCAATATGATTCAATTCGATAAGAATGTATAAACAACTAGTAAATACATATGAGGTCAGACAATTAAGTTCGCGAATTCATCCTAGAAAAAGAGCTACATACCTCATTGCTGAATATCACTATGATCACCTTCAAAGTACTCCCCTTGGGAAGCTATGCACCAACACCAGGGCAGTGTGAGCTGGTGCATTGTCGTGATGCAAGAGCCATGAATTGTTGGCGAAAAGTTAGGTCGTCTAACTTTTTCATGCAGCCTTTTCAGCACTTCCAAATAGTAAACTTGGTTAACTGTTGTCCAGTTGGTACAAATTCATAATGAATAATCCCTCTGATATAAAAAAAAGGTTGGCAATGTTGTTGGAACAAGTTCGTGAACTTAATTGTCAGGCCTCCTAGTATTGTGCAAAGAAGCATTAGAGAACTTCAAAAAGAAATATCATATTTATCCTTAGTTCTTTTCCAAAGTAGCTATGAAATAACTAGGATCTGGAGTGGGGGGAGACAAAACAATATAGTCAATTCATTATCCCCAGTAATTTCAGCATTGGATTGAGAGAGCAATACAAAGTTGCATGTGGATATAATCCTTAACTGCAGGGACAGCTTCTGAGGAGCAATCAGGTCTGATTAAAGATCAACTAGCCCCCACCCAGTATCCACGCCCTGGACTTTTTCCATACCAAGAACTACTCCACCTGTGAAACCTTAAATTGCACTTGTTGGGCAGTACACCTGTCTTTCTAGTTCACTCACTTTCCTCTTAAACTTTGCTCTCAAGACCTTTGTCTGCTGCCCAACATTTGCCCATGACTTTATTTTCTTCTTTATCTAGACCTAAACCCCATTGCTTCATATTGCCAACATCATCTCTGGCTCCCTCATCTCTTAGCTGGTCCCCAGATTCTTAACTTTTTTTCTCAGAGTAGGCAGGCCACTGAGCACTGATACTGTTTTTCCCCCAAAATAAGACCTGGCCAGACCATCAGCTCTAATGCATCTTTTGGACCAAAAATTAATCTAAGACCCGGTCTTATTTTACTATAAGACCTTATATAAGACCGGGTCTTATATAATAATATAATATAATATAATATAATAATGTCTTATTTTACTATAAGACTGGGTGTAATATAATATAATATAATGTCTTATTGCACTATAATATAAGACCAGGTATAATATAATATAATATAATATAATATAACATAATATAATATCTTATTTTACTGTAAGACCAGGTATAATATAATATATATAATATAATGTCTTATTTTACTATAAGACCGGGTATAATATAATTAATATAATATAATACTGGGTCTTATATTAATTTTTGCTCCAAAAGACGCATTAGAGCTGATTTTCTGGCTAGATCTTATTTTCGGGGAAACACGGTAGGAAATATCACCAGCCATACCTGCCATCCATAGCAGGACATGCAATGCTGCCTGGCCGTTCTTTTATTCTTCCCGTTCAGTATTCTTTCCCATTATGTTCAGCAGTTATTACAAAGATTTACCTCTCTCCTCAAACTCCTTACTTCCAAATAACTCCCTCACTCTCAGCAGATGATAGAATCCCCTATGTCAGTAAGAAAAATCAAGCTGTCAGTGGGAACTCCTAAACCATAAGAGCTATGAGAGCAGAAGTCTATTCTCAGAGCCAAGTATAGGGCCAAGCACATAGAAGGGGCTTAGTAAATACTTATTGAATGAACAAGGAGCAAATTCTATCACCAACAAAAGCAGGATGGGCCTTGCAGACTGAATTATTTGCCCATATTCAAAGCCCCTCTCTGTTGTATTGTTCACCCATATTCATCATCCCTCTCTACTGTACTGTGCAGTCATATTCAACGTCACTCTCCATTGTTTCATTCTCCCATATTCATCGTTCCTCTCCTACATCCCTGTTCTATTGAACTTAGGCATGATCATGGGAGTTGTTTTAGCTATGAAATGTGAAGTGAGGTGATGTGCATCACTTTCCAGCTTTAAGAGCTTCATGCATGGTTTTCTGTTCTCTCTTCTTCTGCCACAAAGACTGCAGTATTCCAGATAAGGGCTGATCTACACGCCTAAATCCTGAAATGTGGACAACACAGAACTGAATCAGAGCCAGCTGGCACTGGACATGTAGTGTGAGTAAAAAACAAACCTTTCTTGTTGTAAGCGATGGAAATTTTGGAGGTTGTTACCACAGCATAACCAGGTTTGTCCTGACAGATACAGGCCCCCACACACGTCTTATCTTTTTCTCCAGACTCACAGAAAGAGGTAGCCCTCCTTCTGCCCCAGCTTAATCTCTCTTACCTGTGCTTTGATTCATCCCACAGCCTCCCTCCCCCTCCCCCACCAATCTCCTTAGGTTTCATTCATTAATCATCATGCCTTCCCTCTTCTGAACCTTCAAACATCCTTTTTCTCTTGACTTCTCCTTGGCATATAAATATATCTGAATCTCTTTCATCTTAAAGAACAAAACCAAAAAACTCCCTTTTCTAGTTATCACATTTCACAGATATTGGCTAGTTACACCAGTAAAAAGAAAAATTGTTTCTTTTCTTCATTTAACCATTATCCTTCTTGTTTTTCCCTCTGAAAACAGGATGAGAGAGAGTTTTCTCCAAAGGAAGTCTGAACCACAGTCCATCTTGCCATGGAACTTGGCTGTAGGTCCCAGAAGAAATCACATGTTATCTACCTTAAAATTTATCTGGGCCTGGGTTACGTACCTCTATCTTTTCCAGTGGGGGATTTCCTATTCCCCTATAGCATCTCTTAATCAGAGGTGAGGAAACACTTTGGATCCCATCTTGTCCAGAGTTGTTAATCTTACCATCCTGAAGCCAACTATCTGTCCCAAAGAGCTTTTCCCCACTTTTCATAAGAGGCCAAGGGGCTCCTCATGCATAGAAGAATCCCTGTGGCGTGAACTGAATGACCTACAGATAATGGTCCACAAATAGTTCCATCAGGTGACTCAAAGCTGATCAAACTATAGAGGACTGTGAAACACTAACTAAACCTAAAAGCAACACATTGGTTTCTTTGAGGGAAAATTTAAGAAATTGCAATGTGAAATAAACCTGCTTTGGCAATAAGATCCTGTTATCAGTACAGCAGTTTCCCTCTGAAAACCAGTTTACATACCAACAATTTTTTTGGCAGATACAGAATTCGACATTGTGTGTTAGATGTTCTGTTTTTTTTTTTGTTTTTTGTGTTTTTTTTTAAGGTTTTTATTGGGGAAGGGAAACAGGACTTTATTGGGGAACAGTGTGTACTTCCAGGACTTTTTTACAAGTTAAGTTGTTTGTCCTTTCAGTCTTAGTTGTGGAGGGCGCAGCTCAGCTCCAGCTCCAGTTGCAGTTGCTAGTTTCAGGGGGTGCATCCCCCCATCTCTTGTGGGACTCGAGGAATCGAACGTGGCAACCTTGTGGTTGAGAGGACACGCTCCAACCAACTGAGCCATCGGGAGGAAGCTCAGCTCAAGGTACCATGTTCAATCTTAGTTGCAGGGGGCAGAGCCCACCATCCCTTGCGGGAGTCGAAGAGTTGAACTGGCAACCTTGTGGAAATCGAACCGGCAGCCTTTGGAGTTAGGAGCACAGAGCTCCGACCGTCTGATCCCCGCGCCGGCCCCAAGTGTTAGATATTCTGAAACCTATCTCCATGAAGCCATCTAAGTCTTGATAATTAGCTTTCTTTATTCTGGGGATATTTCTGTCAAGGTTAGGGCTGTTGGTCTCCTAGAATCAAAGCTACCCTCCTCTTAGGTAGTATCAGAAAACAGTGACAAATTCCACAGGGACCATTTCAATGTGCCAGGCAAGTTACAGTGCAGTGTCATTTCACATTAGTGACATTTGAGCCATATTCTTGACATGGGCATTGGTCACCTTCCAAATCTATCAACAACACATTTGTCAGCTGTCTCTTTAGCTTTTGGTGTTACGATTACACTGTTTTCTGTTTTCACTTTCAGAAGATGATGATCTTTTCCCTATTCTACCCCCACATGCTGGATATTCTAGTGCAGTCCTTCATGTGACAACAATATTCAAGTTTTAAGAATAACTTTAAAACTCTATGCCAGAACCATCACATTTACGAAGAATTCACAAGGTTCTTCACAATGAAATTGTTCAAACTAACTATTCGTGTGTGTGAATGTACTGAAATGTGATGACTTACACAATTTGGGAGGACATAAGTTCTCCATGGGCCCTGAATTTCAATTAGTATAGGAATACGTGTCAAAAATCATAGAAGAAATAAGTTTATACAGATCATACTTACTCATTGCCATTCTTTTTGCACATTTAGAAGTTTGTATTATCTTTGATCTTGTGACAAAGTCTGTACTGACAGAGATATAAAAATGGAGAGCTGGAAAATTATTCAATAAATTTAGTCATATAACTTATTGAGCATTTGTTCATGACTTGTTAATTTTTGTTAATTAAACAGGTACTGAACACGTAAGTTATCTTGAATATTTATAGAATTTAGAAGTACATATACAATTAAAAGTATATTTTGCTGTGCTACGAATTTCTGGTTTTTTAACATGAATGCGTATTGACTTTTCTAAAATACTATTTTGTTATCTACTGAAATAATCACATGCCTTTTCTCCTTTAACCTTTCAGTGCAATAAATTACATGTAATAATTTATTAATATTGAATAGTCTTTGTTTTCCTGGAATAAACCCTACTTTGTTATGTTATGCTACTCTTTAATATATTGCTATATTCAATTTATTTATATTTGAAGCTCATGTGGTTGTTGGCAGCAGCCCATTTTCATGGACTGACTGTTGGACTGAGGATCTGTTTGTTGCTGGCTATTGGCTGGAGGCCCTGCTTACTCCTTGTCACATGGACCTTCCCAGTATGGCTGCTTGCTTCCTCAAAACCAGCAAGAAAGAGCATCTCCTATTCAGATGGGTTGTAATCTTGTGAAATTTAAGCAAGGACTTGTAATTTTGTTTATTTTTGTCACATTTGCAATATTCAATTAGTTGGAAGCAAACCTGGTTCCCACCCACACTCCAGGGATGAGGATCACACAATTCCCAGCTAAGCTTTGCTCAATCTTGCCTCAGGGTATTTGCATAAATTATTTCTCTTTCCCAAATACCCTTTTCTTCTCCCCAAATTTACCTAGTTAATTCCTACTCCTGCAGATTTCGACTCTATCCTAGTTGGTCTGTGTCTTGGGAGGAATTTGGGGAAATTTAAAACTGCTGCCACCATGATCTTCCCCCAGACAATTTTTTAGTGGCAGGTTTTTGGATACCTTCTCAATTTCTTCTGTGGTTTTTCATCTTCTCAAGTTCTCTCACTGTCTGTCTCTCTTTAAAAGTTTTGTCAGGTATGCTTTCCAACAAGATCATTCATTTCATAGAAATATTGGTCTTTTGTAATCTTCAAAAATTAAAACAAATCTCCATCTATATGAGGTCTGACAAATTCGAGAACTTGTTGTGATGATGTTGCTAACTGTTTTTGATATCAGAGGGATTATTCATTATGAATTTGTACCAACTGGACAAACAGTTAACCATGTTTACTATTTGGAAGTGCTGAAAAGGCTGCATGAAAAAGGTAGATGACCTGAACTTTTTGCCAACAATTTATGGCTCTTGCATCACAACAATGTACCAGCTCACACGGTGTTGTCTGTGAGGGAGTTTTTAGCCAGTAAACAAATCACTGTATTGGAACACCCTCTCTATTCACCTGATCTGGCCCCCAATGACTTCTTTCTTTACTGGAAGGTAAAGGAAATATTGAAAGGAAGACATTTTGATGACAGTCAGGAGGACATCAAGGGTAATACGACAACAGCTCTGATGACCATTCCAGAAAAAGAGTTCCAAAATTGCTTCAAAGGGTGGACTAGGCGCAGCTGTCAGTGTCTACCATGTTTCCCTGAAAATAAGACCCAGCTGGACAATCATCTCTAATGTGTCTTTTGGAGCAAAAATTAATATAAGACCCGGTCTTGTTTTACTATAATATAAGACCAGGTCTTATCTAAGACCCGGTCATATAGTAAGTTTTGCTCCAAAATATGCATTAAAGCTGATTGTCCAGCTAGGTCTTATTTTTGGGGAAACAGGGTAGTTTCCCAAGGGGAGTACTTCGAAGGTGACCCTAGTGGTATTCAGCAATGAGATATATAGCACTTTTTCTAGGATGAGTTTGCAAACTTAATTGTCTGAACTGTATAATTGCCTCCTTTCCTAATGTGGTTTATTTGTTGTTTCTTTTTTACCATAATCAGACTTGCCAAAGATCTATTTCATTGCTCCTTTCAAGGAAATAACTTGTAATATTACTGAACAAGTCATATTATCTATTTAATAAATTTTTGATATTAATGTTTTATTAATTACTTGCTTTTACTTTCTTTGAGTTATTTGTTTTTCTCTTTCTAGTTTCTTGAGTTAATTTGGTTTTAATTTTCTTTGATTTTTAATATATTAAGTCAATACATTATTCCCTGAGTACTACTTTGAATATATTACTTAAGTTTAGATAATTATTTCTCATTTTCAGTTTATTTAAAAAGTTTGTAATTTTAGTTTCAATTTCCTCTTTAAGAGTTGTTCAGAAATATTTAAAAATGTTTAGTTACCTTGTTAATTTCTAATTTCATTTCATTGAGATCAGAGAATCAAACTATAATTTCTGCTTTTAATAATTTCTTGAATTTGAGGTATTTCTTTTGGCTTATGTTCAATTTTTGTAGGTATTCCATTAGTTTTTGTAAACAATGTGCATGTTCTCTTTTTTTTTTTTTTTGAGGGGCATTAAATACATATTAAATCAAGTTTGTTAATTATATTATTTAAATTCTTTAAGTTCTGTTTACATAATCTATCAATTTCTGATGTATATGTAAAACTCTCATACTGTATTTGTGCATCTGTCAATTTCTTTTTGTTTTAATAATATTTTCAAATTTATACTTTAGAAGTTACATTAGGTAAAAGTTTTTGACTGTTCAGACTTTTTTGTAGATTGCTTTTTTCAGCAACATAAAAATATTCCTCTTTTTAATCCTGAAATTCATTGCATGTGACATTAATAGTGTTACAGTAGGCAGAAAGAATGGAGCCACAGGGAGAAAGGAGGAGGAAGGGAAGGAAGAGATGAGGGGAGACAAAGGAGGGAAGAGATGAGGTCATCCTTAAGGTGCGGCTAGCAGACTGTCCAGTGCTAGTTTTAGGTGGAAGAGAGCATATCCAAGATGTCATCTTGCCCCTCAATGTGAACTTTAGCTAATTATAATGGATTATAATGTTATTAGCATTGTGGTTGGGGAAATTCTCCACTCCCTGTGCTGCCAAGACAGTTCTGATAAGAGCCAAATAAGGACAAAAATCCTTCTTTCTGATGGGAAGTAGTGGTCAGCAAGGACCCACCTCGGTAGTAGGAACACCTATAACACCACCCCTAAGTCTTGAATATTTTGAACCTTCAATTTTAATGAAATAAATTCCCCAGTCTCATTGTTCTTCAGGGCAGCTGCTCTTCTCAGGGCCTGCCCGCTCTCACCTTCTTGAGAGTGTTCTGTCCTCCTTTTAGTAAATCTGCTGCTTGCTTGGCTTATTAGGTATGTCATTGAATTATTTCTTGTGGCATACACCAAGAACCTGTTTTCTGAGAACGATACCACCATATTTGCTTTCTTCTTATTAACATTTACCTTGGATATCATTTTTCCAAAACTTTATTTCAATTATTCAGGGTCATTTTGTTTTAGATATATCTCTTATAAAAAGCATGACTGGATTTAAATATATATATTTAAAACATTTGAACGCAGTCACATATGGCTGACTGTAGAATTCTAGTATAAAAACAATTTCCCCTAAGAACTACAGATACTCTTCTGTTGTCTTTTAGTATACTGCATTGATGATGCAAAGTCCATTGACAATCTAGTTCTTATTTTTTTGTAAGTAACCTCTCTTTTTCTCTGGGGAATTTTGAGATTTTCTCTTGGTCTTCAGACAGATGAGAAAAAATCAACAATAAAAAATAGTGGGTGGAAAAATATAACAGAAAACGGCAGGATATAATCCAATCATATGAATGGATTAAGTTCTTCTATCAATGGACAAAATAAAACTTATATATGTATATATATATATACATATATACATATATATACATATATACATATATATACATATATACACTTTTTATATATGTATATGTATATGTATATATACATATACTATATATATATATATATATATATATATACACATATATACACTTTTTTTAGGTATTTTGGGTATTTTGGGTAGGAGGGAGGTAGATCTATTTTACAGGGAAATCTAATGACAATTCAGTCTAAAATGTAGCATTTTAATATAAATTGCTGTCCTTCTCTTGCACCTTTTTTTTTCCGGTTTTCTTATAGAACCTAAGTTTCTATAAGAAACTAAACTTATTGGGAAGTTTATCTTTTCAGATTAAATCTGACAGCACTGCAGAGGGCATAGCATAAAGTTGTGTATCCTTTGCAAATCACCTTTTGGTCCAGGTCCTAAAAGGTTCCTAAAAATGTGTCACTGGAAATTTTATTCATATTGATTTTTTTTCTCCTCTGAGCCTTTTTATATTTATTATCTGAGGAATAGAATTAATATCTTTCTTTACCTCTTAATGCGTGTTTTGTACAGCAAAACACCATTACTGACATGTGTATTTAGTTAGCATCTACTTTGTGCCAACTGCTAGGGCTGGGGCTAACGGAGATGGAAAACTGATGCTGTTTCTGCTCTCATGGAGTTTATAGTCTAGTTGGGGAGACAGAGGTTGATCAAATATTGAATTATGAAGGAGGTAGTCTAGAGAGTCTGCAAAAGAGCCTTGAGGAACTTACAGGCAGTGTAGAAAAGGATGACTGTTGCTTAGTGCTGTTAACAAAGAAGTCGATGAAGTAGCAGCCACAAACAAAAGAGGAAAACCGGAAGAGCATGGTTTCATGGAAGCCAAAGGATAAGCATGTTTAAAGAAGGGATTGGCCATCAGTGAGGCTGCTGATTTAAGAAGATTAAAATAATTAATCTGGTGGCAAGAAAATTATTAGTTTGGTAAGAGAAGAATACAGATAGGATTATGTTGAGAAATTGGTGGGAGGTGAGGAAACTGTTGACAAATATAACGAGTTTGATGGTGAAGGGGAGTCTCCTGTAAGGGAAGTGAATTTAATATATTTCCTTCCCTTCCCTTCCCTTCCCTTCCCTTCCCTTCCCTTCCCTTCCCTTCCCTTCCCTTCCCTTCCCTTCCCTTCCCTTTCCTTTCCTTTCCTTTCCTTTTTTTTCCCTCTTCTTTTCTTGCTTTCATTCTTTATTCTCAATGCAAGAAAATGGGGTATGTTTAAAAGGGATAGAAAGATTTAGGAGAGACATTGGGCAATAAGTTAAAGATCCTGAGGAGAAAAGAAATAAATACAAAGTTAAAGCTCCTCAAACAGACAGGGAAGTGTGGGATCCAGCACACTGGGAGCCTGGAGGCCTTGGAAAGTCATTAACCTCACAGTCTCAGGTCCCCCCAGTGCTTAGGCCAGTTACGTCTTCTGAAGTGTTATTGAGGTGGACATATGTTGATGACTGCTTTTTCATTTATTGTTTTTGTCCCAGTGAATGATAATGAAATAGAGCATTTAGGTCATTTGCGCTTGACATCATTCTAACTTTATGCACCCAGTCTTTTTCCTTTTCAAATACATTTGCAGCATGTGCTTTTTAGGGCATGAGGTCCTGCATATCAACGACTCTTTGCCAATGTTTCCAGAGTTTGCCAACTCTTAGCTCTCTTTGTGGGATTCAGTGTTTCACCTAAAGTCTGGTTCAATCCCACATAAGTGGGGCAAATGAGGGACAGGCCGTTCTCACTTCTTATCATTGCTGCTGACTCATCTGACACCACCTGTACTTCATATTTCTCTGCTGTCCTGCAGGGTTTTTGTAGGTCCAAATGGTGAAAACCAACCACATGTGAGCAGCTGGAGTAACGCAGATGACAATCAAGCATTTATCTTACCTTAAGGCAATTACATATGTGGTTTTCAGGATACATTACATCTAAAGATGAGCTAATCCATATCAGAAGGTTGGCATCCCATCTTTTATTGTCCAGCAAGAAATATGAAAGCGCAAACCACATTACTCAGATAAGCCATTCTAGAATTAAGTAGAAAAATTTAGCACTTAAAAAAAAGATGTCACTCTTGCATCTTTTTTTTTTTTTTTTTTTTTGCATATTGCTTAGTGCTGTTATTCAGTTAAAAAAAGTGTGAAAAACTAAGAGAAAGACAGTGCAGGATAAAAGAAAAGATAGAACTAACCTAGTAATACAATTACTTACACGTCTTATAATTCTTTGTTACAAAAGAAATCTCAAAATGACATTTTTTTTCAACAGGCTTAGAAAGCAATAATCCAAATTAAAAGCGGAAGTCAATGTTGTTCAAGGAGGAGAGAAATGGAATGACTTACATGTAATAGCTAGCATGGATAAGGAGCTGGAATCCATTTGTAACATGGAAAAAAAGGAAGTATTTCTTCTCTATAAGATAAAGTCAAAGCAATCAAAAAGACTGGATAAACAAAAAGGTACAGAAAAAAGCCAGAGTCCAAATATGCAATCTAAAATGTGTAATGCTTTCCCAAAATTGGTAGATAGGAGGTAGGAAGAATCCATTTAACTTTGATTCTAGAACATTCTTCATTGAGCAGCACAGGGGTTATGATATTGGTACTATACAGAAGGAAGGCACACCTGACAATGACTGTACTTCTTCTCTACCAAAGGTCACTGCTCCCGAAGAGCACATCATCCTGTCAGCCACAGATCTCCTTGGAAATTCTGGTAATTACTCTTTCCCTGGGATTGCCAACCAAGGGAATCACCATCCCTTGTTGTTTTCCCTTAACCCTGCCCACATTTTTGTAAAAAGTCCGTTCATTAAATTCTCTTCACTCACCTCTTTTGATAGTGTCTACTAGTACCCTGACATCAAGAGAAAGAGAGTAAGACAATACTTTAAGTTCCATTTAAGTTCCACCCAGTGATGATTTCAGACCATGAGGTACCTGTGAGATGAGCTGAGACACACAAATCTCCTTCCCTCCGTCAGTCTCAGTCCCATGTCCATATGCCTCTCATGTGCTCCTCTTGTGGCAAGTATGATTCTAGTGTGTTTGTGAGGTACAAGTGGCTCCTAATGCAAACGTATTACCTTGGACTTAGATGAATAAACACAAATCAATTCCCATAGTTACTATTAACTCATTAGAACTGCTGTGCAAGTTACTTAAAATTTCCTCTTCCTCATCTTGGTGAACAGATGAGGCTAAATCTGTCCCCACTCAACCCTCTGGAATCCTTGGGTGGACAAGGCACAGCTTCAAGTACCACATGAAGTGGCCTTGCCTGCCCGTATGCCAGAGGACGAACTGGTTATGTTGGACTTACTGAGAGACAATTCAGTCTTGAGTTTTATAAGTCAATAAAATAAAATACTGAATTGTCAATAGCCCTCAAACCACAGCATAACCTTCCAAATCATCTGGTCTTTCCATGTTGGGTTATGAAAAGGCACTTGTCAGGTGTTTCAATGTGAGAGCAACACAGCTCAACAGAATCCCAAGTCTAGGCGTAAGTCTCATTGACTGATGGCTGAACTTTCCATTTTCATGAAAATACCTGTCTTGGTGTTCAGGTCAGCTCACATAGTAAAAAGCACTGCCTCTCCCTCCTCCCTGCTTCAGATCCACTTCCATTTTGGTATCCTTTCTCTTTCTTGCCTTTCTCTTTCTATGTCTGCCTCACTTAGTTGCCCATGGCAACCACACCACACACATTAAAATTTCTCCCCACCCTGCTTCCAAATGCCCATGTGAATTGTGACTCAATTGTGAAACAGGCAACATGTACTTAAAATCTCCCCATTCTGCATCCTTTTCTCCCACCTTGGTGCCTCTTCCCCCATCGCAAAGTTCCAAGATCTTTTTTCTTAGAAGTAAATGCACTCCCCTAAAAGGATTTTTCTTAATTATTTATATTTGATCTGAATCTCCATTCTAATAACAATAAATCTTTGCATTAAGTACATAGGGTTTGCTTTGTGGTACTTTGATGTGGTGATGGTACTATAGTGTGATTACCATTTTTAACCCAGTGTGGGTATGGCCAGACTCCACTGCTGGTTGGATATAGAGCTATCACCTTTCTCTACTTAGAGAAATTAAAAGGTCATTTCTACCAAGCACTAACGTAGTGTTTGCCATTAATACCCGGGGGTGCCAAAAGAATGTATACACATGACGTATATTCATCTTTTGTTATCGGTATATATTGAGCATTACAATTTTAGTACAGTTTTTTCCTCTCTTTAACTGTCCATACATTTTTTTGTCACCCCTGATATACTGACCAGTCGAGTACCAAACATTGTGTTGGATACTTTATGCTGTTCACAACCACTTTGGGGTTTTTATAATCCCCGCTTTAAAATAAGAGACTAAGCCTGTTCCTTCTTAATGCTACTGTGTATTTCCTTCCTTCTCTTTTGTACATAGGCTTTTTTTGGGTTTGTTTTTAGGTCAAGAGTTATTCCAAAAAAATAATAAGAAGAACAATAACTACTGTTTATTGAGCGCTTAACTATATATAGAAGGCATTCTGACAAACATTCTACAACAACTACCTAATTTGTTGTTTACGCCAATCCTTTGGGGTAGGATTACCTTAAAGAACAGAAAGGTGAGATATTTTGTCCTAAATTACACATCTAGCAAGGGGTGGAGTGGGCTTTGAAGCTGAACCATCTGCCTCTAGCTCCTTGACACTAGAGTCGCCCTAGTTTCTCTGTGGATACTCAACACAGTGAGGAGCAGCTTCACTGAAACTGTAACACGAAATAAAATGCTGTTATCAAGCACGTCAGGAAAATCACTCCATGGTGGCTAATTGCGTAATAAAACATCTGTGAAACTGGAAAATAAAAATTTCAAATTTTGCAAATAGTACCTAGTAAAAATTGGAAAACACAGCACTCACAATTTTATCTGAGTTGAAAGTACACAAAGTGCACACAAAAATTCAGCATTTGATCTATGTCGTGTTCCCTTCCTGTTTGTCACTTCCCTCAGGGAAATACTATATTAACAAAGTCTCTTTCAGCATCTCCTTCCAAAGTGGTCTACCCAGTAGGTGTTTGAAATTGTGTCTAGGAGCACTGGAGGCTAAGTAATTGGTTGCTTGTCTTATTTACTCTTATTCTCCCTGCCAGGCACAACGCTGGTGTTCATAAACCTAACTGTGCTCCCTCCACTAAAGCGAGGCTGGCTTCATACACTCGGAAGCAGCGTGTCTTAAATTCAAAGGGCCTTCCATTCCATACATTTTCTTTTCTTTCTAATATTTTCTTTCAATTTCTTTCTCCAAAGTTTCTTTTCTCTTTTTAAAAAGTTTCTTAAACTCGCTACTCAATTCTTCTTTTCTACTTTTTGAATCCTTTTTCACTTCCTCAAAAATAAAATTAGAGCCATTCCCCAAGGGTTCTTCCCTGTATCTGTAATTCCATTTTAAGTCAGCAGCCTCTTGCGTAAATTCCCTTATCCTGACTCTGACTTCCTAGAACAAGCTCTTTACTTTTTTTCTTATTTTCAAAATTTAAAAAATTTATAGTTGACATATAATATTATTACTTTCTCTTTTCTCTCTCTTTCCTCTCTCCCTCCCTTCTTATTTTTCACATCATTTTTTCTGTTGTATATCAATTTCTCTTTTTCAATCCTTTCCTCCATTCTTTATGGTCCTTTTATTGCTTCTGCTCATTTGTTGGCAAGACTGCGTAACCCATTTCTGCTTCTCATTTTCTGTTTGATCCTAATTAAATAAAGTATTGATTTTAAGCCCAATCCCCTTTCTCTCCTTTTCTTCTCCTCCTAAGGTTAAAGGTGTGGCTCCTACTGGCTTATGGACCACTGATTGTTTCCTGAGTCATTGTAGAACAGTGGTTATCAGATTGATCTGGGTATTTTCTCAAATAAAGATATTTGACCTTACCATTTCTTCTACCCTTATTTTGATATTCCCAGAGTGGAGCAATATGGGAATAAAGACCAGACACGAGTTTTTTTTTTTTTTTTTTTTTTTAATTTATTGGGGTGACAATTGTTAGTAAAATTACATAGATTTCAGGTGTACAATTCTGTATTACATCATCTATAAATCCCATTGTGTGTTCACCACCCAGAGTCAGTTCTCCTTCCATCACCATATATTTGATCCCCCTTACCCTCATCTCCCACTCCCCACCCCCCCTTACCCTCTGGTAACCACTAAACTATTGTCTGTGTCTATGAGTTTCTGTTTCTCATTTGTTTTTGACAAAGCTCCTCATGTGATTTTCCTGCTGTGACCTTCTTCTTCTCCAGTCCTGCTTCTGATTGAGCTCCTCCATTCTGGAAGTTTTCACTTCCTGGGTCAGAACTAGGTACATTTGTTTAAGGCAGTATCCTGCCAGTTGATGAATTATCCATCAGTTTAGTAAATGATGAATGGACTGCTTCTGGGGGGGAAGATGTGAGTGGCACATGGAAAGGATCAAAAGCTCCTTTTCCATCTGCTGCAGAGTAACTTACTTGCTTGATGAAAGGGTTAGGGTTGAGCCAAGATTTATTTTATTGTGATTAAGAGTAATTCCACACACGGCAATGAAATTTGCTTTGTGTTTGAAGAACTTTTTTTAAAAAATTGCTGTTCTGAGTTTACATTAGACCAAGCCTTTGGCTCACATATAGAGTCTGCCCCAAATTCTCTAAAAAATGGAAATCTACTGAGTCCAAAGAAAAATACTGAAACAAGTCCTCTTTAAGCAATGTCTAGAGGTTGTCTTCTGGTTTGGCTGACCTGGACTAAGAGCTTTGGATAGAAGTAAAAAACAAACAAACAAAACAAAACAAAACAAAAACCATTGTTCATCTTTAGTGAAATTGAGGGAATCATTGTAACTGATGAGATTGATCAAATCAACTGCATCCTCCAGAGGAACAAGAACAAGAACAACTTGATTTTTAATTTGATAAGGAAATGCAAGAAATAGACGGTTGAAAAAAACACATTTACTGATTGGTCTGATGATTCAGATTGTGAAATTGATGACTAGGATTTAATAATATTTTAATTATAACTGAGAAAATATCCTGGATGAGATTAAACAGGCAACAACAAGTCTCAGAAAAAAATTACATCTGAACTTGCTGAAGTTATCCATGATGGTATATATTACTATGAACAGGATTTATGCATGAGAGAGGATGAAGACAAACATACAGCCATAAATAAACTGACAAGGTGATCAAGAATTCAGATGGAAATTCAAGGGGCCCAGAACAGCCAAAATAATCTTGGAAAAGAAAACACGTCCTGATTTTAAAACATACCACAAGGCTACAATAATCAAGACAGTGTGGTGCTAGCATAGGGATAGATATTTAGATCAATGGACTAGAATTGAGAGTCCAGAAATAAACTGTGTGCTCAGCTGATTTTTGAAAAGGGCTCCAAGTCCACTCAATGGGAAAAGAATAAGATTTTCAACAAATGATGTTAGAATAGTTGAATAGCCATATGCAAAAGATTGAAGTTGGACCCTTACCTCACACCATATACAACTATTAACTAAAAATGGATTGAACACTTAAATGTAATAGCCTAAAACTATTAAACTCTTTAAAGAAAACAGGCATAAATTGTTGTGAACTTGGATTAGGTGATTGTTTTTTATATGACAAAAGCATAAGTGACAAAAGAGAAAATAATATATTGGAGTTTATCAAACACTAAAAGTTTTGCATTTCAAAGAACACTATCAAGAGAATGCAAAGACAGGGCGGCCAGATGGCTCAGTTGGTTAGAGCACGAGCTCTGAACAACTGGGTTGCCGGTTCGATTCCTACATGGGCCAGTGAACTGCGCCCCCCCCCCCCCCAACTAGATTGAAGACAATGAGCTGCCGCTGAACTTCTGGAGGGGCGGCTGGATGGCTCAGTTGGTTAGAGCGTGAACTCTCAACAACAAGGATGCCGGTTCAATTCCCACATAGGATGGTGGGCTGTGTCCCCTGCAGCTAAAGATTGAAAATGGTGACTGACTTGGAGCTGAGCTGTGCCCTCCACAACTAGATTGAAGGACAATGACTTGGAGCTGATGAGCCCCAGAGAAACACTGTTCACCCACATAAGAAAATCTTTAAAAAAAAAAAAGAAAGAAAGAAAAAGAAAGTGCAAAGACAACCCACAGAATGAGAGAAAATATTTGCAAATCATATATCTGAAAAAGGACTTGTAATTAGAATACAAAGAAAACTCTTACAACTCAATAATAAGAAAGACAAGCCAATTAAAAATGGGCAAAGAATATGAATAGATATTTCTCAACAGAAGATACACAAATGGCTAATAGCATATGAAAAGATGACTGACATCATTACCCACCAAGGAAATGTAAAAAAACCCCACAGTGAGAAATAATACCTCATACCCATTAGGATGTTTATAATCAAAATGACAGTAACAAGTGATGAAAAAGATGGGGAGAAAGTAGAACCCTCATACTCTGTTGATGGGAACGTAAAACGGCACAACCACTTTGGAAAACTGTTTAGCAGTTTCTCAAAAGGTTAAATAATGATTTTTCCATATGACCCGCCATTCCAGCGTTAGGTATGTACCCAAAAGAAATGAAAGCATATGTCCAAACAAAAACTTATACATGAGTATTCATAGCAGTATTGCAAAAGTTAAAAGAACTCAAATGTTCATTAACCAATAAATGGATAAATAAAATGTGGTATATCCATATAACACAATGTTATTTGGCAATAGAAAAATGAAGTACTGAGATAAAGGGAAAGACCACCTGAGAATGGGATCAGCACAGAGGGAAGTAAGCAAAGCGAAGAGGTCAGGAGAGATGATTCCTGCTGACATTATTAGCATCCAGGATGGAAAATCTCTCACAGAAGCCCCCATGGACTTCCTCTAATATCTCTTTGGCCCCAACTGGGTCATGAGCCCTTGCCCCAACCAATCACTACTGTGTGTGGAAGGGAATGGTTGTCATTACCTGCTTAGACCAACTGCGATTCCTTCAAATTGAGCATCCACAGGTAGAAGGCAGTGGGCTATGTGAGCAACCATTCTATCATATGGAGAGCTGGACAAGGTAGCTGAGTTCAGAGATGGCTGCAAGGTCACGTGACATGGTGACTTAACTAACTCACAATAGTAACTAACAATGCTAAGAAACAATAATAACTATACTAACTGTGCTAACTAAGTATACTAACTATAGCAGCAATACTAACTATACTAACTGTACTAACAATGCTAAAATATTAACTAAAAACATTTAAAGAAAAAAATGAGGAAAAGGCGAAAAGAATAAAGAAAGAAAAATGAGAAAAGAGAGCAAAGAAAAATAAGAAAAAGAAAAATAATAACCCCCCCCTCCAAAAAAAAAGACGAAAAGAAAACAAGTGTAAAGATGAAAAATGGGGGAAAAAAAGGAGAAAACAAGCTAAGAGATCCAAGTCTGACAGGTCACCACAAATCATCCTCCTGGGCTATAAGGATAAAACTTCAGCCCAGCCAGGGCCTTATATAGGAATTTTTTGCAATTTTGTCACAATGGTGCTTTATGATGTCAGAGCAAGAAATGGACCAATCATGGCTAAGGGTAAACCACAATGTTTTTCTCACTTTTTGGTCTTAAGATTGCTTTACTCTGAAAAAAAAAAAAAAAAAAAAAAAAAAGACCCCAAAGAGCTTTCTGTTCATGTAGATACCCTAAAGATTGATATTTACTATGGTAGAAATTTAAAAAAGAAGTACTGATACATGCTGCAACATGAAAACATTATGCTAAGTAAATGAAGCCAGTCACAAGGGCCACATATTGTATGATTTCATTTATATTAAATGTCCAAAATAAGGAAAGCCATAGAAACATAGGGCTGGTGAGGGGAAATTGGAAGTAGCTGCTAATTGATACCAGCTTTTTTTTTTTTTTTTAAATTGGGGAGTATTGGGGAACAGTATGTTTTTCCAGGACGTCAAGTTGTTTTTTCAATCTAGTTGTGGGGGGCACATCTCAGCTGCAATGCAAGTCATTGTTTTCATCTAGTTGTGGAACGCGTAGTTCACAAGCCCATGTGGGACTCGAACCTGCAACCCTGGTGTTATGAGCACCGTGCTCCAAACACTGAGGCCAACCTGCCGTCCACCAGCGGCTCAGCTCCAAGGTCAAGCCGTTGCTTCTCACTGGACCATGTGGGAATTGAACTGGCAACCTTGTTGTTAAGAGCTTGCGCTCTAACCAACTGAGCCATCCAGCCGCCCCCTTTTTTTTCTTTTATGGTAATGAAAATGTTCTAAAATTGATTGTGGTACTGGTTGCAGAGATCTGTTTATATATTAAAATCATTGAATTGTATACTTAAATGGGTGAACTATATCATATATAAATTATATCTTAATAAAGCTGTTATAAAACGAGAAAGAAATTGCTGCTCTGTTATAGAATTAATTCCTTAAAAACTAGTTCTGAAGACATTTTCCAGCATAGAATCTCAAGCCACTAATATTTCAATGTCAAGCAGGCTGACAGTGACATACTAGTGGATATTATATTAGGATGCTGGAGAAAGCTTTAAAAAAGAGGTAAATTGAACAGAATATAATTGAAAACTAGCTCTCTGATGTCACAAAATGTTTCTATTGCAGCAAGATTTTCTGTCTCAATTTTCTACTTATGTTATGTAAAGTATAAGAAATCAGAAGAAAAGAGAGGAAGGAGAGTAGAAATGCTATTCCATCATGGTTTGGGGCAAAGAAAATGAACTTTTGGATTAGACAGACCTGTGTTTAAATCTTGACTCAGCTCATTGTAGGGCAAAAAATGACAATATTACTCAGTTAATTGTAGGGCCACAATGGAAAAAAAAAACTTGAAATCTGTTTTATTATACATAGTCTGGGTGTAATCAACTGGGCATTTGTTTTTGTTTGGCTAGCTAGTATCCATTGACCCTTCCTTTGATATTGGTATAGAGAAATTTCTTTGGGGGAAATGTTTTCCTCAATTCCTGTATTTTTGATGTATTTGAATTCATTACTGGTTTTCCATATATGTTCCTCTAGTCTGGCTGATCAGCACATTCCACAGTTCAGGAATGGGGACAAATCAAATTTAGCCACTGGGATAAGGCTTAAGACCTTTGTTTGAATTGTTGAAGTGGAGTTCTCTTTGCTGCTGCTGCTGAATTGAATCTGACAGGGTAAATGTCTGGAGCTACTCATCCTTTTTGCTCATACAAAACCTGAGAGTGGCCAGCATGGTGATAATAGAGATGCAGAGGGTCTGAGTCTTGGGGACATCATATAGAGCCCTTGTTAAAAGCGTGTCCACATCAGCCCTGGACCTTGCAGTTACTTAAGTTGATACATTTGCTTTTAAGCTTAAACAAATACAGAGGATGCCAAAAAAATGTATACACATTTTAAAAAGGAAAAAACTGTATTAAAATTGTAATACAATGAATGACGCTAGAATTCATTTGATTAACACCATCTTTTGAGTGAACGTCATACTACACATTGCTACCATAATTCAATTCAACTTTGAAAAGTAATATATACTTTTTAAAAAAATGTGTACATTTTTTGGCACCCCTGGTATAAATTGGCTTTTCAATTACCTGTACCCAAATGAATCCTAAAAGTAACATTACCTTCTGTTCTAGTTACTATGGCTGTGTAACAAATGACCCCAAAACTTCATGCTTTAAAACAAGAAAATTTCATGGCTTAATACAAGAAAACATTTATTTTGCCACAGTCTGGGCAGGAATTGAGAGGGTAGCTTATTTCTGCTGTGTTTGGTGTTAGCTGTGGTGGTGAGGCTGGAATCCTCTGGAGGCTTTCTCAGTCACATGTCTGGTGCTTAGGCTGTAATGACTCAAACAGCTGGGACTGGTGAAGGTAGGGCTCCTTAGATCTCTCTCTGTCTCATTTCTCTGTGTTATCCCTCTAGCATGGCTGTTTCAGGAGAGCTGAAGTTCTCACATGATACATACATATCAGCCAAGGGCTCCCAAAGCACTTTTCAAGGGAGAGGTAGTTGGGGAGATGCTCCATCATCTTTTGTGTCCTAGTCGCAGAAGTCAGAGTCACATCCACCATAGTTCCACTCCTACCCAGGTTCAAGAGGAGCAAACATAGATCTCACCCCTTAATTGAGAAGTGTCAACATCACATTAGAAGAAGAACATATGACTTGGACATATTGGTGTGGCCCTCTTTGAAAATACAATCAGCCACACTCTGTGGGGATGTTTGTCAAGGTCAAATGAGAAAATTTTGAAAAGACCGTATGACAAAAATATAATATAGAGCTGAAGACCTGAATGGGCTGAGGGATCCTGAGGAGACCAATGTGAACTGAAAATAATTCTCTGGCCAAGTCAGAAATATGTTAGCAAGGAGAGATCACATAGGAAGATGAGTGGAGAAATTGATTACCCAAGTTTTACAATGTTGAGCTTTAAGGGCAATAGACATAGAAGCTTGATAAAGGAAATATAAAAATAACATTTGTCATAAATCTCTTTTTTCTACATATGCTAGTATTTCTTTTTTTCTTTTTTTTTTCTTTTTTTTTAATTGGGGAAGGGGAACAGGACTCCACTAGGGAACAGTGTGTATTTTCCAGGACATTTTGTTTTTCCCCATGTCAAGTTGTTGTCCCTTCAATCCCAGTTGTGGAGGGTGCAGCCCAGCTCCAGACCCAGCTGCCGCTGTCAGTTGCAGGGGTCACAGCCCACCATCCCTTGCGGAAGTCGAGGAGTCCAACTGGCAACCTTGTGGTTGAGAGCTCACTGGCCCATGTGGGAATCAAACCGGCAGCCTTCGGCATTAGGAGCACGGAGCTCCAACTGCCTGAGTCACTGGGCTGGCCCCTATGCTATTATTTCTGATTAAAATTATTTATTTACTTATTTTGGCAGTCACAATTCAGTAATAAGAGAAGGTGAGAAATTGTGCAGTCTCTTCTCTTGGTTCAAAATTCCCATGACTGAAATTTTGCTCTATTAATCCCACAACTGAGCAGACTGCTACCATCAGTGTTTCTAAAACGTATGTTTAAGGTGACGTCATAGGAATGGCGGCAGCGGGGCGCACTTTTTGAGTTCTCCGTCCGATCTTATCAGAAACGGGAAGCTTATAACCCATCAAAGGACTCTCTGCTCATCACGCAGAACAGCGAAGAGACTTGCGCAGGGATTACTTGCAGTGCCCAGTTTAAGAGGCACAAGATTCAACATACCCAGCGGCCAACTCCAGACCAAGCCAGAGTACTACCGGGTTTGACCTACAAGTGACACACCCAGAGGGGATTCTTTACAGGCACATAGAGGTTAAACCACATCTAAGCGGTCAACCCTCACGCAGCAGAACACCCTGCGTGGGCAGAGCCAAGTCTCACAACTAGTCAGCCTAGGAGTTAACCCCACCTACTCACAAGCGAAAAGCAATTAAGGATCTTCTTTAACAGGACAATATACACAACACAAGAGTCACTTTTGGAGCACACGCTGGGGAGAAGAACGAAGTAGTGCAAGTGAAATATAAAGGACATTTATTACATACTAATCCAGCAAGAACTAAGAACTCCAGGGCATCTACCTAATACATCGAAGCAAACACAGAGAGTCAGCCAGAATGGGGAAACAAAGAAACATGTCCCAAATAAAAGAACAGAAGAAACCTCCAGAAATGGAACTAAATGAAGCAGAAGTAACAAAACTATCAGAGACAGAGTTCAAAATACTGATGATAAGAATGTTTAAGGAGCTTAGAGAGGACATCAAGAAGGATGTAGAAATCATAACGAACTACCAGTTAGAACTAAAGAACACAGTTACCGAAATAAAGAACTC
Source organism: Rhinolophus sinicus (assembly GCF_057876585.1). Taxonomy (NCBI): domain Eukaryota; kingdom Metazoa; phylum Chordata; class Mammalia; order Chiroptera; family Rhinolophidae; genus Rhinolophus; species Rhinolophus sinicus. Next base: position 49,604,832 of record NC_142504.1, read on the forward strand.
ACTTGAAGGAATTAACAGCAGGTTAGATGAAGCAGAGGATCGAATCAGCGACTTAGAAGACAAGTTAGCAGAGATCACCCAAACAGAACAACAGAAAGAAAAAAGAATAAAAAACAATGAAGCTGGTTTAAGAGACCTATGGGATAACATCAAGCGCAACAACATGCGCATCATAGGAATACCAGAAGGTGAAGAGAAGAAACAAGGGATTGAGAACATATTTGAAGTAATAATGTCTGAAAATTTCCCTAACCTGATGAAGGAAACCAACATACAAGCCCAGGAAGTGCAGAGAGTTCCAACCAGGATAAACCCAAACAGGTCCACTCCAAGACACATTATAGTTAAAATGGCAAAGATTAAAGACAAAGAGAGAATCCTAAAAGCAGCAAGAGAAAGACAGAGGGTTACATACAAGGGAACTCCCATAAGACTATCAAATGACTTTTCTGCAGAAACATTGAAGGCCAGGAGGGAGTGGCAGGAGATACTCAAAGTGATGGAAAACAAAGGCCTACAACCTAGGTTGCTTTATCCAGCAAGGCTATCATTTAAAATTGACGGAGAGATAAAGAGCTTCCCAGAAAAGAATAAGCTAAAGGAATTCATTACCACCAGGCCAGCATTGCAAGAAATACTAAAAGGACTTCTGTAAATAGAAGAAAGATGAAAACAATCTAACCACAAATTTAAAAATGGCAATAACTATGTACTTATCAATAATCACTTTAAATGTAAATGGTTTAAATGCTCCAATCAAGAGACATAGGGTGGCTGAGTGGATAAGAAAGCAAGACGCTTGTATATGCTGTATACAAGAGACTCACCTCAGATCAAAAGACACACACAGGCTGAAAATGAAGGGTTAGAGTAAGATATTCCATGCAAATGGAAATGAGAAAAAAGCTGGAGTTGCAATACTTATCTCTGACAAAATAGACTTTAAAATGAAGAAAATATTAAAAGACAAAGATGGGCACTATGTAATAATAAAGGGATCGATTCGACAAGAAGACATAACCCTAGTAAACATCTATGCACCCAACATAGGAGCACCTAAATATATAAAACAGATATTGACTGACATAAAGACAGAGATCATCAGTAACACTATCATAGTAGGGGACTTCAACACACCTCTGACAACAAGGGACAGGTCTTCCAGACAGAAAATCAATACAGAAACAACAGCCTTAAATGACACACTGGACCACTTGGATTTAATCAATATTTTCAGAGCATTTCACCCCAATGCTGCAGAATACACGTTCTTCTCAAGCGCACATGGAACATTCTCCAAGATAGACCATATGTTAGGCCACAAAGCAAGTCTGGATAAATTTAAGAAAATTGAAGTCATATCAATTGTCTTCTCTGACCACAGTGCTATGAAATTAGAAATGAACTACAGGAAAAAAACTGGAAGACACACAAATTCATGGAGGCTGAATAATATGTTACTAAATAATGAATGGGTCAAGCAGGAGATCAAGGAAGAAATCAAAAGATATCTCGAGACAAACGAAAATGAAAATACAACGACCCAAAATCTATGGGATGCCGCGAAAGCAGTCCTAAGAGGGAAGTTCATAGCACTGCAGGCCTACCTAAAGAAACAAGAAACATCCCTAATCAACAGTTTATCTTCACACTTAAGGGATCTGGAAAAAGAACAACAAAATAAGCCCAAAGGGAGTACAAGGAAGGAGATAATAAAGATCAGAGCGGAAATAAATGAACTAGAAACCAGAAAAACAATACAAAAGATCAATGAATCCAAGAGTTGGTTCTTAGAGAAGATAAACAAAATTGACAAACCTTTAGCCAGACTCATTAAAAATAAGAGAGAGAGGACCCAAATTAATAAAATCAGTAATGAAAGAGGAGAAGTGACAACAGACACCGCAGAGATACAAAAAATTTTAAAATTACTATGAGCAACTGTATGCCAACAAATTTGACAACCTGGAAGAAATGTACAATTACCTAGATGCATACAACCTTCCAAGGCTAACTCAAGAAGAGACAGAAAACCTGAATAGACTGATTACCACCAAGGAAATTGAATCAGTAATCAACAATCTCCCAACAAACAAAAGCCCTGGACCAGATGGCTTTACAGGTGAATTTTACAGAACGTTCAAAAAAGAATGGTCACCTATTCTCCTCAAACTCTTCCAAAAAATCCAGAGGGAGGGAAGACTCCCAAACACTTTTTATGAAGCCACTATCACCCTGATCCCAAAGTCAGACAAAGACACCACAAAAAAAGAAAACTACAGGCCGATATCGCTAATGAACATAGATGCAAAAATCCTCAACAAAATACTAGCGAACAGAATTCAGCAATACATTAAAAAGATCATACACCATGATCAAGTGGGATTCATCCCTGGTATGCAAGGGTGGTTCAACATCCGCAAATCAATTAATGTGATACACCACATTAACAAAAATAAAAATAAAAATCATATGATCATATCAATTGACGCAGAAAAAGCATTTGATAAAATTCAGCAGCCATTCATGATAAAAACCCTTAAGAAAGTGGGAATAGAGGGATCATATCTCAACATATTAAAGGCCATATATGATAGACCCACAGCTAACATCATACTCAATGGGGAAAAGCTAAAACCATTCCCCTTAAAATCAGGAACAAGGCAAGGTTGCCCACTTTCTCCACTTCTATTCAACATAGTGCTGGAAGTTCTAGCCACAGCAATCAGACAAGAAAAAGAAATAAAAGGCATCCAAATAGGTAAGGAGGAAGTAAAACTGTCATTATATGCAGATGATATGATACTATATTTAGAGAACCCTAAAGACTCCACCAAGAAACTATTAGAGCTGATAGATGAATTTAGTAAAGTAGCAGGATACAAAATTAATATTCAGAAATCAGTTGCATTTGTATATACCAATAATAAAACATCAGAAGGAGAAATTAAAAAAGTAATTCCATTTACAATTGCTCCAAAGACTATAAAATACCTGGGAATAAATTTAACCAAAGAAGTAAAAGATCTGTACTCAGAAAATTATAAGACACTGAAGAAAGAAATGAAAGAAGATACAAATAGATGGAAACACATACCATGTTCATGGATAGGAAGAATTAATATAGTTAAAATGTCCATACTGCCTAAGGCAATATACATATTCAACGCAATTCCTATCAAACTACCAAGGACGTTTTTCACGGAAATAGAACATATAATCCTAAAATTTATATGGGATAAAAAAAGACCCCGGATATCCTCAACAATCTTGAGAAATAAGAACAAAGTGGGAGGTATAACAATACCTGACTTCAAATTATACTACAAGGCTACAGTAATCAAAACAGCATGGTACTGGCATAAAAACAGACCCATAGATCAATGGAACAGAATAGAGAGTCCAGAAATAAATCCATGCCTATATGGCCATTTAATCTATGACAATGGAAGCAAGAATGTACGGTGGGGTAAAGACAGTCTATTCAATAAATGGTGCTGGGAAACTTGGACAGACACATGCAAAAAGATGAAGCTGGATCACCTCCTTACACCACATACAAAAATAAATTCAAAATGGCTTAAAGATTTAAATGTAAGATCTGAAACCATAAAATTCCTAGAAGAAAATATAGGAAGAAACTTCACAGACATTACCTGGAGTAAGATTTTTACTGATATATCCCCTTGCGCGAGGGAAGTAAGAGAAAAAATAAACATGTGGGATTACATCAAACTAAAAAGCTTTTTCACAGCAAAGGAAACCATCAATAAAACAAAACGGGATCCTACTGAATGGGAAAAGATATTTGCCAATGATATATCTGATAAGGGGTTAATATCACAAATTTATAAAAAACTCACTCAACTCAACTCCAAAAAAACAAACAACCCAATTAAAAAATGGGCAGAGGACATGAAGAGACATTTTTCTAAAAAGGACATACAGATGGCAAACAGACATATGAAGAAATGCTCAACCTCACTAACCATCAGAGAAATGCAAATAAAAACCACAATGAGATACCACCTCACCCCAGTCAAGATGGCTATCATCAATAAATCAACAAACAACAAGTGCTGGCGTGGATGTGGAGAAAAGGGAACGCTGGTGCACTGTTGGTGGGAATGCAGATTGGTGCAGCCACTATGGAAAACAGTTTGGAGGTATCTCAAAAATCTGAAAATGGAACTACCTTATGATCCAGGAATCCCACTCCTAGGTATCTATCCGGAGAAATCCAAAACTCCAATTCAAAAATCTTTATGCACTCCTATGTTTATTGCAGCACTATACACAATAGCCAAGACCTGGAAACAACCGAAATGCCCATCAGTAAATGATTGGATTAAGAAACTGTGGTACATTTATACAATGGAGTATTACACAGCCATAAAAAAGAAAGAAATCTTACCATTTGCAACAACATGGATGGACCTAGAGAACATTATGTTAAGTGAAATAAGTCAGAAAGAGAAAGACAAATACCATATGATCTCACTTATATGCGGAATCTAAAGAAAAGAATAAGTGAATGAAGTAATCAGAGACAGTTTTGGAAACATGGAGGAAAAACAGAGGGTTGCTAGAGGGGCGGGGGGGTGGGGATTAAGGGGAAGGTGAGAGGTTTTGAAAAATAGTCGGTAACCACAAGATGGTCATGGGGATTTGAAAATTAATTTGGGGAACGTACAGAGGGATAGTGGATGGGGGGAGGAGGGTTCACACAGTGTGAGGGATATAAATGATAAACATCTAAGTTTTGCTTTGTCTTGTGCACCTGAAACAAATAAAAAAAATGTACGTTTAATACTTATTTGAGAAGTCAATGCCATGAAATTAGAGTTAAAAAATGTCCTCTGGTTTCAGGTCAAGATGGTGGAGTAAGTAAACACTGTGCCTCCTCCCAAGACCACTAAACTACAGAATAACCATCATTGAGAACTGTCTGAAATCTAGCTGAACACAAGTCCTATGAGGACGTGCAAAAGAAGCCACCTTGAGATTGGTAGGAGGGCGGAAATGTGAAATGGGCTGTCCCACACCGATGTGTGGTGATTAAAAATCAGGAGAGATATCTCAGGTGTGGAGGTACCCCCTGAGGAGTGAAGGGTCCCAGCCCCACACCAGGCTCCGCAGCCCAGGGTTCCAGTGCTGGGAAGAGACATCCCTATAACTTCTCACTGTGAAAACCAACAGAAATTGTGGCTGAGTGAGACAGAGGGCTGCTGGAGTCCCAGGTGCTCCTCTTAAAGGGCCCATGCATGAACTTACTCATTGACGGACTTAATTGCTCTAAGCTCCAATGCTTGGGCAATAGCTTGAAAGGACCAGGGACTTATGGGGAAGAACTGAGTTGTCTAGCTTTAGGGCGAGGGCCAGAGGGGCAGCTTTCTCCCAGACAGAAGTGATGGCAGAAGCCATTGTTCACTTGTGGAGAACTGTCCCCACCCAGGTGGCTGCCATATCTAAGTCTCCATCAACCTGGCTAACACCATTCACCCTGCCCTGGAGATTCCCTGAGACCCCACCCCACCCAACTTGTGGCTCCACCCAAGCCACTTTGTGGGGACAGAGCCAGGAGTGCAGTTTCCAGGCTCTTGCCCTCACGGGGAAAGATGCTCTCTCGGGTAGTAAGTGGCCATCAACTGTGATTGGATGGACATCAGCTGTGGCTAGTTGGCTGTCAGCTGTAACCAGTGAGCCATTGGCCACTAATATAACTGCCATGGCTATGCTAGCAGCAAATGGGGGGCTAGCAAGAAGATGGTGGCTGAGCTAGCAAGAGCGGATTGCAGCTAGCAAGTGAGGTTGGTTGGCAGAGAGAAGTGGATGGCAGGTTGCGGATAGTGTGGCTGCTTCCTGTGTCTCCAACCCAGCCGCTAGCAAGAATATAGTGGTATGACTCTCCTATCTATGGCTCTGTGGGTGTTCCTTTTTGGCCTCACCATATCCTGCATTCTTATGTGGGGAGAGGGAGCTGAGACCCTGCATGACACCCTGCATGACACACTTCCAGTGGCTTTTCCATATAAATGGCCTGTCTTGGCTCATGCTGCAAACTTTCCTAAAATCTTTCACAGTTTCACAAATCCAAATAAGTAGCATCTGGCCTCGTGTGGCCCTTACCTCTTGTTAAGAAGCCCCAAGCCCAGCATTAGTTGCAGCCAATCTCAATTCACAGCTTAATCTATCTCAGGCACCTCCAAGCCCAGAACAAGTGGCAATCATTGGCAGATCACTTTGTAGCTCATACCAATTGGCAGCAGTTGACCTTGGTATGCACCAGAGCCGCTCCCAAAAGGTCCCAGAAACAGCAAACTTGGTCGACAGCTTGAGACCACACCAGAGCACCACCCAACTACCTCCACAAATGACATATCCAAAGGGCAGAATCAGCAGGCACAAGAGCCCCACTAAAGGGAATCCGGTTCCATAGAGTCAGACCCTGCACAACAGCTCCTCCACTGTAGTCATGGCCAGTCCTCACAGACAATCAACCTGAGGGTCAATCCCTCCCATTGATATGCAAACAGCAACCAAGGCTCAACTACAACAGGAGGGCACACACAGTCCACACAAAGGACACAGCTGGAGCACCTGGCTCAGGTGACTAGAGAGGCTGTGTCACTGGGTCTCACAGGACACCTTCTACATAAGGTAACTCTACTAAGACTGGGAGGCACAGCATCCCAACCTAATACATAAAAACAAACACAGGGAGGCAGCCAAAATGGGGAGACAAAGAAACATGTCCCAAGTGAAAGAAGAGAGCAAAACTCCAGAAAAATAACCAACAATATGGAGACAATATAGAGACAAGCAATCTACCAGACACGGAGTCCCAAACACAGGTTATAAGGATGATGCTCAGTGATCTCAAAGAGAACTTCAACAAAGATATAGAAAACATAAAAATGGAGATAGAAAACATAAAAAAGAACCAGTCAGAAATGAAGAATGCAATAACTGAAATGAAGAATACATTAGAGGGAATCAACAGTAGATTGGATGAAGCAGAGCATCAAATCAGCAATTAGGAAAATAAGGTAGCAGAAAACACCTAATCAGAACAGCAAAAGGAAAAAAGAATCCCAAAAAAATGAGGAGAGTTTAAGGGGTATCTGGGACAACATCAAGTGTACCAGCATTTGCATAATAGGGATACCAGGAGAAGAGAAAGAGCAAGGAATTGAAAACCTATTATAAGAAATAATGATGGTAAACTACTCTAATGTGGTGAAGGAAATAGACTTATGTTGTCACGTAACTGCCTAACCATCTGTCCCCTCGTGCCTACCCCTAAAAAGAAAGAAGAGTCTGTGAGACTGTTCCTTTCAGGGACTTGGTTCACCTTTGTGCTTACACCTCATGTCTCTCTGTTTGGCCCCCAAGAGATGGTTGGTCAGCCAACGATGGGTGAGACTCCCCACGGGGGGAGCAACCCAAGCCAGGCACAGCTGCATGGGAACCACCAGAAGAATTCACGGGGTCGACAAAGGTGGGCACAGCCTCCCACCTTCCCCCAGCAAAGGAGAGCTTTTGCCTATGTGGCTGTATTCTTTCCCACAACCTGCTTGGGAAGTGATTCTAGATGTGATAACATCAGTTCTCCATCTCAGCAAGTTTCAGCATAAAGGTTTTGTCCCCTGGGGAGGTACAAACAACAATTACTAATACATCATGGGACTTTCGGCAGGAAAGGGTGATTAGTTTGAACCACTTTTCTGGTATGGTGTATGAGACTCACAGACCCTAGAAAAAGCAATGCTACTTCCTTGTATGTGCATCAATAAAAGCCACAAGGTGGCCCGATTTGGGGCTCTCAGTCCTTTGAGCCTGTGAGACCCTTGGATTCTGTTTCAAAACTTTCTTGATTTCTGTTTCTTTCTTAACCATTCGCCGCCCCTTCTCATTCTCTCACTGCCCCTGTTGTGCTGGACACGACAGACTTACAAACCCAGGAAGCGCAGAGAATTCCAAACAAGATAAGCCCAAAGAAACCTACACCAAGACACATCACAATTAAAATACCAAAGGTTAATGACAAAGAGGGAATTTTAAAAGCAGCAAGAGAAAAGCGGTTAGTTACCTACAAGGGAGCTCCCATAAAATTGTCAGATGATTTCTCAACAGAAACTTTGCAGGTTAGAGGGATTGGCATGAAATATTCAAAGTGATGAAAAGCAAGGACCTACAATACTCCACCTAGAAAAGCTATCATTTAGAATTGAAGGACAGATAAAGAGCTTCCAGACAAGAAAAAGGTAAAGGAGTTCATCACCACCAAACCAGTATTGCAAGAAATGTTAGAGAGACTACTTTAAGAAGAAGAAGAAGAAAAAAAAAAGATAAAAAATATGAATAATAAAAAAGCAATAACTACACATTTATTGACAATTACTTTAAATGTAAATGAATTAAATACTACAATCAAGACATAGGGTGGCTGAATGGATAAGAAAACAAGGTTCCTACATGTGCTGCCTACAAGAGATTAATTTTAGATTGAAAGACACTCACAGACTGAAAGTATAGGAATGGGAAAAGGTATTTTATGAAAATGGAAATAAGAAAAAAAACCTGGGGTAGTAAAACTTATACCACACAAAATAGATTTTAAAACAAAGGCTATAGTAAGAGACAAAGAAGGACCTAGTAATCCCATTTCTGGGTATTTATCAGAAAAAACCCAAAATACTAATTCAAAAAGGCACATGCATTCATATGTTCATTGCAGCATTATTTACAATAGTCAAAATATGGAAGCAATCTAAGTGTCCATCAATAGATGAATGGATAAAGAAGTGGTACATATACACAATGGAATATTACTTAGCTATAAAAATGAATAAAATCTTCCCATCTGCAACAACATGAATGGACCTAGAGGGTATTATGCTAAGTGAAATAAGTCAGACAGAGACAGACAAATACCATATCATTTCACTAACATGTGGAATCTAAAAAAGTAATAAATGAACAAACAAAACAGAAACAAACTAATAAATACAAAGAATATTTTGATGGTTGCAAGATGGGAAAGGGATTGAGGAATTGGGTGAAAAGGTGAAGGGATTAAGAAGTACAAATCGGTAGTTACAAAATAATCATGAAGATGTAAAGTAGACCATTTGGCATATAGTTAATAATATTGTAATAATCATGTATGATGTCAGATGGGTATTACATTTATCGGGATGATCACTTTGTAAATTATATAAATGTCTAATCACTAGGTTGTACACCTGAAACTAATATAATATTGTATATCACCTGTAATGGAAAAATAAAAAAAAATTATTTAAAAATGTTAAAAAGTGTCTGCCAATGTCATACACTCATATAAAATACGAATCAGATTATTGCTCAATATTAAAATAGAATTATAAAATGGATAAAGCCAAAGCTAACGTAAAATTTATTGGTTAGGCAATTTTAATTAATTTATTCAACTAAATTATAGTAATAAAAGCCCCTTTTAGATTTGAAGTATAAAACAATCCAAAGGAACTAGCTCTCCATCTCTGTAAAAGTTATTTTGCCTTCTTTATACTTTAATTTCCTCATGGACAAAATGAGGGAGTTGGGTTGGAAGTTCTCGGCTTTTTCAGGGAGGGTGTCAGATTTCTTTCATAATCAGATTTGAGTTCCAGACACTCTTTCTAGAGAAAATGCACAGACACAAACAATTTCCATATGATATCAGGGTTTCAAGATTGAGGACATGTCTGGTCTCTGAGTCCATGTTTAAAGCTACTGGATCCCTCACTCTTTCTATCTTTTTATTCTAAATTCTGTGAATGAGGATAGTTGATTTTGGCACAAGTTTCATACCTTCTCAGCTTTGGCAGGAATCTAAGCTCTCCTTGAGCTCACCATCTATCTATTCCTTGACCCAGGGTCAGCTTCATGAGGTGTTACCTGGGCAGTAGCACACGGTCCCATGCTCAGAAGAGCCTCCCACTTAGTTTAATGCTCTATTGCTGCCATCTTGATAGTCTTAATAATTTTTTAACAAGGAGCCTCACATTGTCATTTTGCACTGTGCCCCATCAAGGGTGTAACTGGCCCTGTTCTGGCTACCCTCTGAGCCTCAACTCTCCCTTTTCATAATCCTGAGAAATGCTCATCCAGTCTCTGTGTGGACTCATGGAATACAGAGAAACTTGACACATTTTGAGGCAGCTGATGCCACTCCTAAGCAGACCAAATGGCTAGATAATTTGTTTTTATGTTGGGCTGGAATCTACCTCTCTATAGCCGCACTTATTGATCACAGTCTTCTGTGCCTTGTATGAAAAGTTTCAACATAAGGATGTTTTGCTTATTGAAGATGGCCACCATTTCCTACCACCACAGAAAAAATCTAATAAATTAATGAATTGAATCTTTCCTTATTTGGTTGACCCATGGAAAGAGAAAGGCTGTTGAAGGCTCACATGATATGAAAGATAATCCAAAAGGGCCAAATATGAAAAGGGTATAAAATGATTAGTATTGACTCCCTAATAACTTTTTTTTCTGAAAAACCAGGAAAAAAAATTAAAGAGGAACAGCAGGGTTTGTGCTTCTGATATAGAAACAAGCCTTAGGGTTTTTTGGTTGTTTTTTTATCATAAAAAATTTCCCAAAGAATAACTATGTCAATGCAATTTGCTCTCATTTTGAAAATGGAGGTGTTAAGGAATATATTTCTTTTTTGTAAGGAAATAACCAAGCTTTTGGTATTTCTGAGGGTTTTGCTTTTAAATAAGTATCTTAAGCAAATAACACAAATAAATATGAGGTATGATGAAAACTATGGTGAATGTTTAAATTTTAAAAATGTATTACAGTAAAAGACACATTGCCATTAATCTCCCTCAAAATTGTCCCTCTTGCTTCACACATAGTTATCCCATTTTTCTTGCCACTTTCTGAAGCAGTTCTGGAAGTCCTCTTTCATGAGTGTCTTTACTTCCTCCTCCATCATGACAAATGCTCCATGTCATACATCATTTCTGGTACAGCAATTTCTGTCAAATAAAAACATTACGGTGTGTCCTCATCCACCTTATTCACCAAATCTGGCACCATGTGACTTCTTGCTCTTCCCCAAAGTCAAAATGACCATGAAAGGTAAACATTTTGAATCGATTTAGGATATCAAGGCAGCCATGACAGTGCAACAAAAGACACTCATGAAAGAGGACTTTCAGAACTGCTTCAGAAAGTGGTAAGAATGATGAGATAAGTTTGTTCGAAATGAGGGGTTTTTGAGGGGGATTAAAGGCAATGTGTGTTTTACTGTAATTAATTTCTTTTTAAATTTAAACATTCACTGTAAATTTTGATCACACCTTATAGGCTTTACCATCACCATGAGATAATGTGTGTATTTATTATGTGCCCTGACAGGGTATGACCTTCTCAGGCACAGACTTACATTTTGTTCACCTGTGTTTTGCTCTTCTGCATACTCTGGTACATAGTATCGTGCCTGGCACATAGATGGCTGCCAATAAATGTTTGCTTCTGTGTTTGTAGAGAGAGGGTGGCCCTCCTGCAGGCACTGGTGCACAAAGATGATTCTCTGTATTGTGAGGATGGAGGTGCAACCTGCACTATCACACACCCAGTGACTCTTTACTGGGTATCAGTGCTGACAAAGTGGGAAGTGGCAGGGCTCAGAAGCTCACAGAACAGCTGGGGACAGTGTTAAGGATGACTCTTTCCTTTTTATATGGTCCTTATTACAAAGAGAAAGGCAGAACCTACTGCTAATATGTCTGGTGTTTCTGGGAACATAAATTCAGATTAGTGTTTTAAATTGTACCATCCTTACATCTAAATTCTGCATTTTCAAAATAACCCCCTTATTATAAAATTTATACATCAAGTTTGTCTAGGAACTTGTTCCCATTCATTATTTTTTCCAGGTATTTATTAATGATTTTATAATTTTAAAATGTTTTAATGCATTCTACTTTTTATGACATATCCTATGGGTCAAAGGGTACAAAATATAAAAGAGTAAGCAATGAAAAGTCCCCCTCTCACCACCAAAGCCTGACCATCCAGTTTCCCCACAGGCGACCGGAATTATTAGTTTCTCCTCTACACTTAATTTTTTGTGTAAGCATGAACAATTAAGTCTCAATTCATTTTGATTTTACTAAGAATGGGGCTATTACCAACTTCTTTTGTGTGTGTGTGGGAGGATGGGGGTGGTGGTGGGGTGGGAGTGTAGGGACTTAGCCTTGTTTTTCCTTTTATGATTTTCTGCTTTGATCTCCCATCTTTAGACTTATAAAATTAGCCCTGAGCTGCCAGTGGTCGGTTCATTACCACTGAACTCTCTAGCCCTCTGTCCCAAGAGTGCATAGCTAACAATGTAACAAAGTCTTTTCATGAAGCCACAATAAAGCAAATATTACTTTCCTGGGGCAGGAGCTTTCCCAGTTATTTTCCGTCCTTCTCTAAATACCATCAATCTTCAAAGTTTCTGTGGTAAAAGGTTTCTCTGGCAAGATATCAAGAGATGAAAATCTTAGCTTGTCCTTTACTCACATGAGTGGGATTAAGTCTCTTTATTGTTTCCTTCTCTTTGTAATATGAAAGAATATTACTTTTTAAAGTTTCCATGAAACAATGGTTCAGAGCTCCTAAACCTTCTTATAAAGAGAATTTTCTGTTTCATTTTTTCCTACACTTGCCCTCATCAGGGTTGGAGGGAAATTTTTTAGTGGGTTTGAGGGTAGATTGGATTTAGAGAAGGATTTTACCACTGGGTTATTGACTAGATTCCATTATTTTGTGTGCCCAGAACTTACCCACTTCCTTTTCTATGTATTGCCTCCTCCTTCTAAGAACTACCCCTCTTTCCTGCTTATCCACATGGTTAATTTGGGAGTGGCCATGTTAGTTCAAATGTAGATTAGACCCTGACTAGAATTTATTGGTCTAGGGGTGGACACCAAATCCAATCTGGGTCAATAGAGTGCCTTCCTAGGGAATTTAGATTTGGGTCTGAGATAAATCAGTCTCTATCCAGATGGCTGAACCCACCAGTAACATGTGAAATTCAGAATCTTTGAATCATGTTTGCTATTATGAGCATGGAAGAAGTAGAGGCAGACAGTCAGAAGATATGGAGAAAAGAAAGAGGCAGAGATGAGGTGGAAAGCTATGACAGCATTCCTTTTCCTGGCTCGACTTCGTGCTGCCCTTGCTTTTCATGAGCCACCTCAATCTTCTTTCGATATAAGCTATTTTGGGTTGCTTTTCTGTTACTCGCAATCAGAGTCTAGTAAATACAGAGGGGCATGGCGGCAACAACCAGCCCTGTGATCTACCCGGTGAGGCTCTGAGACCTAGCAGGGTTCCCTGCAGCATTTCATCTCTTCTGCCAGTTAGAAGCCTATACTCTTAAAAACTTAACCTCACTTCATGTTTCTAACTGAAATACATACCCGAAATGCTTTTTCTTTCATAAATATTGAATTGCAGTAGACTAGCACTGACACTTATGTCAATGTTGTTTGAGGTTTTAACTTGTATGTGTTTCCTCTAAGCATTTCCCTTTCTCTTATTCAAGCAAACCTTCATCAGTATTCAGAAAAAAGCAACAGTTTCCTGACTCCTGCATGTGCAAAAACCTGAGCTCAGAAAGGAGATGATGCTAAGTGCTTCTGGGGAAATTCATCAAAGCTAAGTGGGAACTCCCCACACAAGGGATCCAGGAACAGAGGAAACATTTACCAGGCAGAGCTCCTGGGAAGTGGCAAGACTCGAGGAAAAATTGTGTCTCAACAGATAGCCATAGACAGCTTTGCTGAGATTTACATGTGCCAGTGAGGCAAGGAAGCAGCAGAAAGATGACCCCATTCATATCATGAAGTCAGACAATAGAGGGCAGGACTGAAGACCCTGGGAGGACAGGAATGGCCTGTCCTCGACCTGGGAGAACCTTGTTCAAGACCATAACTATAGATATCTTAGTGGACACTTGTGGAGACAGAGGCCTGGAGGACAGGACATCACCACCTCTACCATCCCACCCGAGTCCTTAGCACCACTGGGGCCTCCTGGAATGTAAAGCAAACCTTGGGAAAAGGAGACTCTAAATTGGTAAGAGTATATTTCCACCACCTTAGCAGAATGTAAGCCAGAAAAAGAAATTAAGTGAAATGATTAAAAAATAAAGTGATATTTTGTGCTTACTTGAATTTCTGGACTGAGATTCATACATGGATACCTGTTATTACATTATACTTTACATTTAGGACAAACAATGTATCCCAGACATAACTACATTTGGTTAAAAGCTGTAATGATAATCTGAGAAACTGTTTGTTCTGTTCATAATAACTCTTGAACACTTCCATTGTGCTAAGGACTTTGAATTCATTATCATATTCAGTATTTATAACTTCAAAGGGTAGAAATTCTTGTATCAGTATTTTATAGGTGAGAAAAGTGATTCATTGAGAGGGTTAAAAACTTGCCCATTTAGGCATTATAGAAGATTCCATTCTATTTGTGGTGATTGCTTCTTTCAAGGGACTATTTAGATGGGATGAATAGCTCTGCCATAATAAGAGTTCTCTAGGGATTCCAAGGTAACTATACAGTGTATGAGGCCAAGCTCATTATTAAGTAGCTTTTATAAATTTTCATTAGCATGGAAAGTCATTCATTGAGGGCCAATTTGAACCAGAAACTGTGCCAGGAACTTGGGTTAACAATATCATTCACTCCTTCAAACAAACCTGGCCGTGTTGGAGTTGTTCAAAGGCTTGTCAGGAGACCATCTAGATTTAATTTCTCAAGCACATCTGCCATTAAGTCAGAAAAACCACAGCTTTAAGAAATTGAAAGGATCACCAGTCATCAGTTCAGCAAGTCATTGCTTCAGACAAGCAGGGTACCATTATCCTACTTCTATTCGTGACACAACCAGGTCCCTGAGTGATCAAGGGGGGAGATGGGGACTAATTATCTTGTCTTTTAATGCAGTACTCTTTTCACACTACCGTACTGTCCCTCATTTCCTCCAGAAGAGAATTCTTTCTTTTATGAAAAACTCTCAAGAGGTTCATATTACATGAGAAGACAAAAAGCAGATAATGGAGATTTATACTACTTCATATAGATATTTGGTGAAATCACCACAATACCAGTGTATTTAGTTAGTCAGTGTTCTCCAGGAAAACAGAACCAATAAGGATATATCTATATCTATGTCTATGTCTATGTCCATATCTATATCTATATCTATAATCTATATCTACCTATGTCATCTATTGAAAAATGGATTTATTTTTAAAAATTGGCTCATGTGATTGTGGGAGTTGGCAAGTCTGAAATCTGTAGGGCAGATTGGCAGCATGGAAATTCAGTTAGGAATTGAAGCAATTTTGAGATCAAAATACACAGGGCAGGCTATGCAGGCTGGAAACTCATGAAGGGTTTCTATGCTGCAGTCCTGAGGCCAAATCCCTTCTTCTTCTGGAAATCATCACAACTTGCTCTTAAGGCTTTCAACTGATTGGATGAGACCCACATATTATGGGAGGGTGATCTGCTGTATTCAAAGTCTACTGGTTTAAATGTTAATCACATCTAAAAACCACCTTGCCAACAACATCTACATTCTTGTTTGACCAGGCCAATTACAATTACTGACTCATAAATCTGGAAACACTCCTTCAGTTCAGGGTTCCACCAAAGACAGAATTGGAAGTTTTAGGAAGTATGCCATCCAAAAAATTTCCATGGCTAATATTTTTTGATTCAAATAATGTCAAATTCACTTATTTATTATAGAAAGGCTTTCTTATGTTCAATATAGTGGGAATCCCCCAAGGAAGATCTATAGTTTGTAGTGATCTTTGGTTTATATAATCATATATATAATCATATATTCATTTTTTTGTGTGAAATCATCTCTCTGAACCAGTGTTTCTGAATGCAGACACACTGATCAAAATCAATCTCTCTCTTTTTTGCAGCCAAGGAAACAAGCACAGAGAGGTGTGAGCCCTGGGTCACAGAGAGTTGGTAGCAATTACAGACCTAAGTTTGTTGACTGCAGTTTTTTTGCCAAATGCAGTATATGAAAAGCTGTGCTGGTAGTAAGGTTGAGGAGTAGGGCCATTCCTAGGGAGGTGTTTTACCTGGGGCAGGCAATTGTGATTGATCCTGTACCTCCCTAGCATTTCCTATAGCTGAAGTTAGGCCTGATTAATGAGTAGACAGGAGATTGGTAAATGGTAGGAGTGGCAGACCAGCTGTCTCTGTTTTGATGATGATTGTGTGTGTAGGTTAACAACTGGTAGAACCCTCTCTTTTCTCTCTGGGAGAAATTTTCCCAATTTCTCTAGTGACAGCCCAGTTGTCAGCAAGGGGTAGTAGGAGGAGGGGTTTAGTGGATTAATCTTGGAGTTTGAGGCAATTGCCTCCATTTGCCATATTTTGAGCATGAAGACGGTAGGAATTCCCACCTAGTTAAAAAAATGGTAAGAATGGTTATGAATCAATGATGGTATGTCACTCAATAGGAAGCTGTCAGAGTTAAAATTAATAGAGGAATATCTCCAAAAGATCTCTCCCAGGAGAGTAAAAGAATCCTTATATTGATTCTTTTTCCTTGGCTATTGGCTTGGACAGAGGATTTAAAGCTATAATTTCAAATTTATTATATTCCCTCCAGGAATAGACATCATGCAATGTATGAATTTCTTAGATTTATTTTAATCTTCACATTAAAGCTTCCTGGAAACTCTTTGGTGATCCCATGTCAGATAATAGCGTATAACCCTGTTCTTATTTTCTTTTATGTTAGAAGCATCAATGTAATTTATATCATGTGCCATAATGCTCTCAAAAACTGTGGATAGGACTGAGATATATACTAAAACCATAAAATTATCCCATAGGGTCAGACTAGTGATGTCAAAACTAGTTTTGTGGTAGTTCTTCAGAAACTAACCTTGAAAATTAGGAGATAATCACTTATGCATCTCATTTTCTCTTTACAATTGTTATGGACCCAGTCATTACTTGCCTTTTAATCCTCTTAATTCTCCTTAAAATTGTCTCTTAAATTGAGAGGATTTACATATTTAAGATCCATGGTATAAACCAGTTCTTGCTGTAAATCTTACCTCTGCACTTGACTTGAGGCAATCATGGTTTCTGAAAAATAGATGCCGTAGCACAATACAGGACATAGGCATATGCACTTTATTTAATCTCAGTCCCTTAGGTTGGGTTTCCTCACAGCAAAGACTGCAGCAGGGATTCTTGCACAAGTGATTTACTGAGGGACTGATCTCTGGTGAATTCTGTAAGGGAGTGAGGGGAGGAGGATAGAGCAGAGGAGGAAGCTGAGTAAGATATGGCTTCAGGTGAAGTCTAGCCTCAGTCCGATTCCATAGGGAACTCTAAAGCTAGAGTAGCATCACAGAATTGATAAGCATTGAGGCTAGAGGGGGCTTTCGTATTCTTGTATTTCTCAGTTAATGGCTGGAGGTTGCCCTGGGGGAAAGTATAACCTCTCCATCATTTCTGGGTGGGGTGTACCACAGCAGTTCTCTGAAGAAGGATGCAGCAGCTGGGGAATGGTGCACTGGTCCAGTAAAGGGGATCTGATAGGTCACCAAGAACATCTATTATTCCTAGACAGACTCATTGCCCTGAATCCCTACTTCTCTCTTATTCTGCTGACCTTAGCTTAACTACCTAGAAAGAACCATAAAGGCATCATATGTTGTACTTCCTTGACTTTAGAAGAAAGAGCCGACTCTTGGTATTCAGCTCCCTCCTATACCCTGACTCATGTGACCCATGAGCTCCTAACTTTGAAGCCCCAAATTTACCCTTACATCTTCAACCCTTTCATCTTCTTTGGTTTTATCAACTCTTTATTCCATTGACAAGAGTTTCTACATATCAACCAGTGTTGGTTCTGGGAGGGCAGTGTATTAGTTATCTATGGCCGTATAATAAATTACCCTAAAAACTTAGTGGCTTAAAACAACAATAAACACTTATTTTCTGATAGTTTCAGTGGGAGTGGTTGGGTTTTTTGGGTCAGGATTTTTTTTTTCTTTTGATGAGTTTTACTCATGTGTTGGCTGGAGCTGTAATCATCTGAAAGCCTGATTTGGGGTAGAGTATTACTTCAAAGGTGGCCTGGTTACAGGGCTGGCAGGTTGGTGCTGGCTGTTGGTAGGAGGCCTTCATTACTCCTCATGTGGTCCTCTTTACAGGGCTGCTTGAGTGTCGTCACAACATGGCAGTTAACTTCCCCAGAAAGAGTGGTCCAAGAGAACAAGGCAAAAGCCACAATGACTTTCATGGCCTATTCTGAGAATTTTCATATAGTCATTGTTGTCAACTGACCACACAGTCCAGCTCTGATTCAGTGTGGGAGGAGACTGCACAGGGTGTGAGTAGAGAGAGGCAAGGGTTACTGAGGGCCATTTTGAAAGCTGGCCACCACAGGGTAGTTAGTATATTCTTATAATCCTGCTCAATATTTCCCTGCCTTCTTACTCTGTCTGTTTGGCAAGAATATGATGACTACTTATAATTTATGGTGACTACTCTACACATAATTTCTTCATTTCGTATCCTTGATATTTCTCAAGACTTTTGCTTGAATCTAGTCATGTAGGATGTGAAAAGAAAAGTATATTTAATGAATTTCAGCAGTTTCTAAGCTTTCAGAACTGTCTACTAACTTCGTTAAGAGTTGTTGGCAAAGCCCGTACTCTTTTTATCTCTAATCTTTCTAGTTATATAATCTTCAGTTATGGCTACTTCCAGCCTTCATCTTTTCCTGGACAGTCCTGACTTAGAAAGCATACCTGTCTTCCTACAGCTATCCTTCTGTTCTCTGCTTGGGTCTTGAACTATCTACTTTAGTGCTTTGTCTACTCAACCACAAAGATTCCAAAATGAAATCTCCTTACCCCAAGGTGGCAACCCTGAGTGAGGCACCATTGTATTTTAGCTCAAGTTGTAATTACAAAATTAGGCAGTTTGTCAGGAGAAAGCTAGAGCTATGCACCAGAGGGGACTTATCTTTAAAGAAATCAAGGCTTTTGACCAAAACTATGTTCTGCAATGTCAGATATCAAGGTAGTGAGATTTTTGCTTTCACAGTGCTTGATTTCTTAGATCTCCCCCACCCCCATTGACTGTACAGAAGTACCACACAAAGGTTATATAACTTAGACTCTGCTTATCCATGTTGGCTTTGGCTAAGCCTGACCACTCTGCCATCTGTGGGCCTCATTCTCTTCCCAGTTCTGTGATTCTGTTCATCTGTTCTGAGACAGAAATCTCTGTTTCACTGACATAAGCAATACTCCTAGGCCTGCCAGCTGTTTTACAAGGTGTATGTCATTGGTCATTAGAGAAAATGGGAGAAAGAGTATATACTCTTTCTATGGTTCAAAACAAATCTAAACAGAGATAGTAAATAATGTAGGCTTTGCAGACCACATACGGTCTCTATCACATATTCTTCTTTGTTTTTGTTTCTTTGTTTACAATTCTTTAAATATGTAAAAACCAATTTTAGTTCTGAGGGTTGTATAAACACAGGCCTCTGGTGGGATTGGGCCCATGGACTGTAGTTTGCCAACTACACCATGTCAAACAACTTGTAAATGTAGCAATGGCTCCAACAAAATTGAAAAACAAAAACCCTTAAACACAAGTTACAGCCATTTAAGAAGTAAAGATGCTGATTACTTTAAACAGGATTAGAATGTCAAAATAAACAGTAAAAGTCTTACTAAAAACAGGCACATTCAGTAAAAAGGACCAGGAAGCATGTTATCAATATTTAGTGGCAGATCTGATTGCCCCAAACAGGAAAAGTCACACAGTTGTTAGGATCATAATAATGTGAACATGTACAATTATTGTCAACAAAATGCTAGAACAAGATCTAGTACAAGAAATTGGAAAGGTTCCACACACTCAAGCAGTGTGATAAATTGAAATATCAATGACATATTACATGATCTTGAAAAGGTTTTGTGAAATAAACTGAAAGATCTCATAGCTTTTTATCTAGATTGATGAGTCAGCAGATTTCACTGAAAATGCCAGGCTGCAGCATTAGTAAGATTTGCCAAGTAATT
This sequence comes from Rhinolophus sinicus, assembly GCF_057876585.1. Lineage (NCBI taxonomy): Eukaryota > Metazoa > Chordata > Mammalia > Chiroptera > Rhinolophidae > Rhinolophus > Rhinolophus sinicus. The sequence continues at coordinate 49,624,976 of NC_142504.1, forward strand.
GTGAAATTCAGGAACACAAAAAATTGCCCACAACAAGTAAAGTCCAAGATAGAATAAATATTTGGCCTTCATATCTGTAAACAAAGGGTCTGTCATGGGAGAATTATGTTGATTTCCATACTAATGGTGCCTCCTCAATGGTTTCTGAATTGAGAATGGTTTCTGTGAGAACTTCTGATTCTTACAAAAGGAAAAATTTACTCAGATTGTCACAACACATGGTCTTCTTCATGGAGAAGTGCTGTTGTCAAACACTCTTGGAGATGAAATGAAAGAAAGCTTTGGATGATGCTACAAAACGGCTAACTTTGCTATATAAAGACTAATTAACTTGAGACTATTTTAAACCTGTGGGAAAGCCTGGACAAAGACCTGCTATACACAGAAATTTGGTGACTTAACAGAAGAAGAGTTTTTAAGAGGGTTTTTGAGCTGAAAGGTGAAATTTAGAAGTACTTTCAAAATAATATTGGCCAGATTTAGCTAAGTGCTTTGAAGATGAATAATTACTGCAGAAAGTAGCCTTTTTAGCAGATACTTTTCAACATATAAGCTAGTTGAACAAGTTTCTGCAAGGTCCTGGAGAAAGTGTTTTGATTTCAAGTGACAAGATTCTTGAATTTAAAACATAACTGAGAGTGATTTCTGATTTAGGTGATGATTGAATAAGACCTTACTGGAAAACTCCCCTGAAGTAAACAACTATAAAACCTTGACATAGAGCAAAAAGCAATGACCCAAAGACATTGTAGAGAGAACAGAAGAAGACACACACTGGTGAGGAATGACTACTCAGAGGAGGGGAGCTGTATGAAGTAAGCTACCTGTATCTGTGGTTTGTAGCCTGGGTGTGTGGCCATTGCACAGTGGGGCAGGTGTCAGTAGAAAATCCCCAGTCTCCTGGTAGGGAAATCCACAGCTGACAAAGAGAGTTGGAGAATTCCAGAAGAGAAAGAGACGGAGGACATTCTTAAATTCTTTCTACCAGTTTCTCTGACTGATTACTGAACCACACATGCATGAAACAGACTCAAAATATCCTAGCTAAAGATAGATGATCTGAACTGAGATCGGAATTGCCACACAAGAAAGAGTTGCATAAGCAAAAGAAAACGACTTGTTAGAGAAAAACAATAAAATCAAGACTTTAAACAACATACATTCATAAGTCAAGGATAAATCCCAAATTTCCCAACATAAAAACTCCAAGAAAATGGAGCACATCCTCAAGAGAAAACAAAATCAACTGAGTCAGAACTTGACATAAACTACGATGTTGGACAACTAAGATCGTGAACTCACCCTAGAAAAAGTGCTACATACCTCGTTGCTGAATATCACTACGGTCACCTTCGAAGTACTCCCCTTGGGAAGGTATGCACTGACGTGAGCATCTAGTCCACCCTTCAAAGCAATTTTGGAACTTTTTTTGGAATGGCCATCAGAGCTGTCATCGTATTACCCCTGATGTCTTGAATGTCATCAAAATGTCTTCATTTCAATATTTCCTTTATCTTTGGGTGAAGAAGGAAGTCATTGGGGGCCAGATCAGATGAGCAGGGAGGATGTTCCAATACAGTTATTTGCTTATTGGCTAAAAACTCCCTCACAGACAGTGTTGTATGAGCTGGTGCATTGTCGTGATGCAAGAGCCATGAATTGTTGGTGAAAAGTTCAGGTCGTTTTTGTCCTTTTTTTTTTTTTTTAACAGGACTTTATTGGGGAACAGTGTGTACTTCCAGGATGTTTTCCAAGTCAAGTTGTTGTCCTTTCAATAGTAGTTGTGGAGGGCGCAGCTCAGCTCCAGGTCCAGCTGCCGTTGCTAGTTGCAGGGGGCACAGCCCACCATCCCTTGTGGGATTCAAACCGGCAACCTTGTGGTTGAGAGGACGCGCTCCAACAAACTGAGCCACCTGGGAACTCAGCGGCAGCTCAGTTCAAGGTACCGTGTTCAATCTTAGTTGCAGGGGGCGGAGCCCACCATCCCTTGTGGGAGTCGAGGAGTCGAACTGGCAGCCTTGTGGTTGAGAACCCACTGGCCCATGTGGGAATCAAACCGGCAGCCTTCGGAGTTAGGAGCACTGAGCTCCAATCGCCTGAGCCACCAGGCCGGCCCTTGTCTAACTTTTCCATGCAGCCTTTTCAGCACTTCCAAATAGTAAACTTGGTTTGTCTAGTTGGTACAAATTCATAATGAATAATCCCTCTGATATAAAAAAAGTTTAGCAACATCGTTGTAACAAGTTCCTGAACTTAATTGGCAGATTTTGTAGCTATTAGGGGTAGCAGACAAGGACTTTTAAATAGTTATTATAATGATTATCAAGGAAATAAAACAAAATATGAGCTCAATTGAAAGATAGAAAACTTCAGAAGAGAAATAAAAACAAACAAAACCAAATGGAAATTCCAGGACTGAAAAGTACAATATCTGAAATAAAAAAAAATTCATTAAATGGACTGAAGAGCTGAATAGAGATGACAGAGTAAGTGAACTCAAAGGTCAATAGTAATTATCCAATGTGAAGAACAGAGAGAAAAAAGATTGGGAAAAAAGAACAGAACTTTTTACATAAATATCAAGTGTTCCAACACATGTGTAATTGGAATCCCAGAAGAAGAGAGAAAAAAGTTTAATAAAAATTTTCCAAAAATATTTCCCCTAATTAGATTTATAAAACCCAGAAATTTATAGAGAAAATGTGGTCAATGTACATCAAGGAGAATAAGCATAAATAATCCCACATCAAGGTACATCTTGGTCAAACTGTTGAAAGCCAAAGACGGAGAGCATCAAAGCATCAAGAAAAAAACAATAACGTATTATATAAAAATGGGAACAATAATTTAATTAATGACTGAGTTTTCATCAGAAACTATGGAGGATGGGAGAGAGTAAACCACATTTTTAAAGTGTTGAAAGAAAAAAATCATCAATCTGGATTCTATATTCAGAAAAAATGTCCTTCAAGAATGAAGGTAAAATAAAGATATTTTCAGATGAATAAGACTGAAAGTATCATCACCAGCAAACCTAAACAAAAGAAAGCTAAAGGAAGTTCCTCAAGCTGAAGGTAAATAATACTAGGTAGATATTTGTGTTTCTATCAAAAAATGAATAACATAAAAATTGTAAATACAAAAAAAATAGTTTTATTCTTTGCCTTTTCCCTCTTAATTTCTTTATATAAATTACATAAATATTTAAAGAAAAATTATAGTGGTGCTGTGTGATTTATAACAAATGTAGATGTGTTACATATAATAATTATAACAAATCATGGTGCATATAGAACAAATGGCTCTAAGGTTTGTATATTTTATTTGAGTGGTACAATATTAAATGTAAGTGGACTATGAGAAATTAAAGTATATTGCAATCCTAGAGCAATTTATGAAACAATAATACAAAGAAGCATAGCCAATTCTTGTAAGATGGAGTAACAGGAACAGAATATACTCTCTTTCTTGAAACAACCAAAAAGCTAGAAAAATATATGAACATCAAAACATTGGGTATCAAGAAATAAAAGACAGTGATCTTTAAGAGATGGGAAACGAATGAAATAAACCCTACGATTATCCCACCTAACTGTCTGAAGAGAGTTTCAGGCAATGGTTCAGGGAAGGGGAAGCCAGGAAGAACCTAGATGCTCCTTGATTTGAAGACACAGAGCTGGGAGGGTGGAGAGACCAAGGCAGGACAGGGTACCAGACAGGCATCTCTAGAGAGAGCACTGTGGAGATTAGCGGAGGGTACCCTTTAGTCTTTAGCTGTGTACTGCTCAGTGATTGCATATTTCTGAGATCCCCAATGTTGGAGAAAAAACTACCCAAAGAATTAGAGGGAAAAATATCTGGAGCTAACACAGGGCCTGGAAAAGTTCCTGTTCCCAACAGCCAGAGTGGAAAAATCTCATCATTTGTGGAGAATTAGGTAAGATATTTGCCTCAGTAGTCAGGAAAAAATTAGTCCTTGACTAAACACTGCTCTACTTCCACCTAAGAAAGCTTAAAAACAACTCTGAAAGGATGAAATTGTTGCCAAGTAACTGCACTGCATCTAAGGACAAAGATCAACAATATTTATAGGAATACAGATTTAAAACATTAAAATTAAGAATTCCCAGAATACAATAAAATATTACCAGGTGTATTAATTTTCTATTGTTGCGTAGCAAATTACCACAAATTTTCTGGCTGTAGCCAACACCCATTTATCATTTCACAGTTATGTAGGTCAGAAGTCTCGGTAAGGCTCATTTGGGTTCTCTGCTCAGGGACAAGTTTGTAAGTAAGGTGTTGGCCAGAGCTGTGGTCTCATCTGAGGTGCAAGGTCCTCTTTCAAGTTCATTTGACTGATGGCAGAATTTAGTTCCTTGCAGCTATAGAAATCATGGAGATTGTGTCTTTTTTGAGGCCACCATAAACATATTTCTCTGACTTCCCTTGTCTTTGCCTTCTAGATTCCTTGTTAATAGGTTAGAACCACCAAAGACAATTTACCCCTTTTATATTAATTCAATTGATTGCGGACTTACATTTCACCTGCAAAATTTTGTCTCCCTTTTGATATATAATGTAATATAATCATGAGAATGATATCCCTTCATCAAGGCTAAAGAATTATAAAAGGACATTGGTCATTGCGTCATCTCACAATTGTGTCAGTTATACTAGGAATGAAAAGAAGCAGAAAAGTATGACCCATAATGATGAAAAAAATTCAACGGACTGAAATCAACTTAGAAATGTTACAGATGATATAACTTGTTGACAGGTATATTTGAACAATTACTATAGTTACATTCTGTAAATTCAAGAAGCTAGAGGAAAGAAGTATTACCCTCATAATAAAATAAGATAAAGACATCACAATGGAAGAAAACTGCAGACCAATATCTCTCATGAGGATAGAAGCAAAAATTTTAAACTAAAATTTACAAATCTAATAATGTATTAACAGGGTAATATGAGCAGTGGAATTTATCCTAGAAATGCAAGATTGGTTTAACTTAAAAAAAAAAAAAATCAAGCAGTGTAATTCACTATACTAACAAACTAAAAAGGAAAAACTATGATCATTAGAACAGATGGAGAACAAACATTTGGCAAAATTACAAATCCATTTCTGTGTCGGATGGGTGGCTCAGTTGGTTAGAGCGCGAGCTCTGGGCAACGGGGCTGCCAGTTCGATTCCCACATGGGTCAGCGATCTGTGCCCGCTGCAACTAGAATGAAGTCAATAAGCTGCCACTCAGCTCCCGGGTGGCCAGATGGCTCAGTTGGTTGGAGCGTGGGCTCCCAACCACAAGGTTGCCAGTTCAATTCCTTGACTCCCGCAAGGGATGGTGGGCAGTGCCCCCTGCAACTAAAAATTGAACACGGCACCTTGAGCAGAGCTGCCACTGAGCTCCCGGATGGCTCAGTTGGTTGGAGCGCCTGCTCTGAACCACAAGGTTGTCGGTTGGATTCCCACAAGGGATGGTGGGCTGCGCACCCTGCAACTAGCAATGGCAACTGGACCTGGAGCTGAGCTGTGCCCTCCATAACTAAGATTGAAAGGACAATAACTTGAGTTGGAAAAGCCCTGGAAGTACACACCGTTCCCCAAAAAATCCTGTTCCCCTTCCCCAATAAAGTCTTTTTTTTTTTTTTAAAGATCTGTTTCTGATAAAAACTCTGAACAAAATAGGTATTATAAGAAGATTCCTGCAACCTGCTAAAGGGCATCATAAAAAACCTACAGCTAATGTCATACTTAATGGTGAAAGACTGAATGCTTTCTCCCTAAAATCAGGAATAAGGCAAAGATATTCTTTTTCATCACTGCTATTGAACATGGTACAAGAGATTTTAGATCTTGCAAATGACATTGAAAAAGTGACCTGGAAAGAATAGAACATCATGCTGTGGGTGGAGGCTATAACCACAGTTGGAGTGAAATTTGGGAATATGTGAGTTTTCCCTGTGGTTTCCCAGAAGAACTTGAGTTTGAGAGGGGGGAAATGATAAATAACAGACTTCATGTGGTCAAGCAGGAGGAGGATTCAGACTACTGTTAATAGAGTGTTAAAGAAGGTAAACCCTGAAGAAGAACTTCAATATATCTAGGTAACATTTGTAGGTATCAACTAATTGCTCTTGAGAAAAAATTCTTCATGATCAAGGAGCTTGCTTCTGTCTATTTCCTTGGCCACTAATCTTGAATAGAGTAGATGTTTACTAGATATTTGTTGAATGAATGAATGAATGATGATATAAATAGCAACACAGACCCTTGACAGAAATATTATCAAAATTTCTTCAAATGCTCTTATTATAAAGCACTTTATAATTGGAATGATTTCTATATTTCTCTGTTTTGGGTACACCACAAAGTATTTTCATTACCTCTAGCACTGAAAATTATTGACAAAATACAGTATTTATGGCCAACATCTCTGATATCTGATTGGCTTCAGAAGGCCGATCTCAAAAAACCAGGTTCAAGACCTGCCAAGAAGAGCAAAGCAAGAGAAATACTTTTCTATAATTAGGGGACTTTTACTGGAAAGAATGCTCTACTGAGGCATGACATTGCCAGTCTTGTGTACATATTCCAATTCTTAGAACAGTGCCTAGATAAATAAATAATAAATATTTTTTGAGTGAATGAGCAAGTGGTTGCCCACTAAGTTAGTAGGAGGATTTGTTGACCTGCAGCCGCACATCCAAAACCTGTCTTCTCATTGCTGCACATGTACCACACAAGATAAATCCTCTTGCTACAAGAATGATTTCTAAGCTAACCTCCCATCTGGAGGTAGGGCTTGTGGAAATGTGGAACAGGAAATTTTGTTGAAATATAATTGGAATTTATTCAGATTACTTTTGAAAATGATTCCAAAAGCAATATGTATTTATTGTAAGAATTCAAACATAATAAAATTGTATAAAGTAAAAGGTGAAAGAAAGGTTGTGGGGTCTTAAGATATTTGGGGGAATTATTGCAGAAGTAACACATACTTATTGTAAAACTTCGAATATTACAGAATTACATAAAGTAAAAGGTGAAAGTTTCCTGTCTCTCTTTTGAAGTCTGTTCCCTTGAGAAATCACTGTTACTGGTTTGAAGTATATCTTAGGCTTTCCTCCATGCTAGATTATGACTACAATAATAATTTTTAAAGTGAATCATGCAACTTAAAAAAAAATCTTAATATATCTTGGATACATTTCCATGTCAGTATATGTAGATCTACTGCGTTATTTTAATGGCTGGTTACAAATCCACTGCACAAATAGTCCTTTATTTATTTATTTATTTTTAAAAATTTAGTTGTTACCTCAGACAGTGACCCCATTCTCTGAGCCTTCAGTTTTCTTTTCTTTTTTCTAAATTAAATTTATTGCAGTGACAAGGGTTAGTAAAATCATAGGTTTCAAGTGTACAATTCTATAATACATTATGTGTATATCACATTGTGTGTTCACCACCATCACCATGTATTTTATCCCTTTACCCTCACCTACCACTCCCTTTTCCCCTTACCCTTTGGTAACCACTAAACTGTTGTCTGTGTCTATGAGTTTTGTTTCTTCATTTGGTTGTCTTGTTCCTTTGTTGCTTTCAGTTTTATATCCCACATATGGTTTTCCACTTTTTCTGTCTGACTTACTTCACTTAGCATAATAATCTGAAGATCCATCTGTGTCGTCGAAAATGGCAGTACTTCATCTTTTCTTATGACAGAGTAGTATTCCATTGTGCATATATACCACATCTTTATCCAATCATCTATCAAACATATAGTCTTCCTAGAATGAATCATGAAGAACTGGAAAATCTAAATAGACCAATCAACAGTAAGGAAAATCAGTCATCCAAAACCTTCCCAAAAGCAAAAGTCCGGGATCTGATGGCTTCACTAGTGAATTATATCAACCATTCAAAGAGGATCTAACACCTGTCATCCTCAAACTCTTCCAAAAAATTGAAGAAAAGGCAATAATACCTAATTCATTTTATGAGGCCAACGTTATGCTGATACAAAAACCTGGTAAGGATAACACACACACACACACACACACACACACACACACACACACACACACACACAATTACAGACTAATATCTCTGACGAATACAGATGCAAAAATCCTAAACAAAATTCTAGCAAATCAAATACAACCATGCATTAAAAAGATTATACATCATCATCAAATGGGTTTCATCCCAGGGGCACAAGAATGGTTCAACATATGGAAATCAATCAATGTGATACACCACATAAACAAAATAAAAGATAAAAATTATGATTATATCAATAGACGTAGAAAAAGTATTTGACAAAATACACCGATTTATGATTAAATCAATTAATAAAATGGGTATAGAAGGAGAATGCCTTAACATAATAGAGTCCATTTTTTTTTTTTGCTATGATTAACTACACTCTAACGAAATTTTCTTACACATACATATTTTTACAGTTTTGTGTGTATTCCTGTAGGATACATTTTAAAAGTGCTGTTTCTGGCTCAGTTAAAAATAAGGTAAGGAAGGGTAAGATCTCTAAGCAAAAGACAAGCAGTCCCCAAGTTCTGGCTATTTGCCAGAGAGGGTCCTGATTTTTCTAGCAGCCAGAGCAAAGAAAGAAACTGAATTGCTCCAGGATTCACTGTGTCCTCAAGAAGAAACATTGAGAGGAAAAGCTGTCCTTGGGAAGAATCAGTGGAATAAGCACCAAAGAGAAGTAGAGCTCAGTCAGTTCAGGTGAGAGTCAACCTGTTATATAGAGCAGACCTGACTCCTTTCCTTTCTTTCTGGAACAATAGTTGCGGTTTTCTGGAAAGAGCCTTTGTTGGACTGCAGTGTGGGAGGTGTCTGCTAGTCACCAGTCTGGCAGTGTAAATTTTATTGAAAAACTTTGGAATCACACAGCTTTCCTACATATAAGGGAGGTCTGAGAAGTGTGGCTACGGGAGAACAAAGATAGAAATTAGTCAAACCACTGAATAGAAACTGGTCATGGGAGGTGTGGACCCAACTTACCATTATCAAAAATAATAATAGTGAGGTCTGACCTGTGTTATGTTCTTTTCATAAATGATGATATTGAATTTCGTACCACACCTCCAGAAGGAGGTATCATTATGCTTATTTTATAGATGAGGAACCAGAGGAATAGAAAAGTGAAGTAACTTGCCCATAGTCACACAGCTAGGAAATGGGTAATCTGGGATTTAAATCTAGATCTGGCACTGAAAGCACCTGCTAAGTGTGTTCTGAATGAGACATTGAGACTTGCAGACTAGGGGAAGACAGGGACTTTGACAGTGGGAGGGGTTTCGAGTACACTACAACGACCTAACAGGGGCAGGAAGTCCTCACCAGCATTCACAGAGTAAGAGCAGGTGTCCATGGTGTGCCTGTCCAGGTACCTGAAGTCTGAAAAGGTGCTACATGAACTCTCATCACCTGTCAGGAGCCAGGAACTAAGAGTCCAGTGAATAAATTGGGCTTGTTTTCCATCAATGAAAAGAAAGAGGACTTGCTCTTTGATTTACCCTCCTTCTGCTGCTTTGCACATCTGGATCCTGGAGGGTATACACTCTGTAGGGTTTATGACAAGAGCACCGCTCTTGTATATAGCCACAGGGAGAACTCACTGTCTTTTGAAATGTTGCAGCTCCCATTGTTCATTTCTTAAAAGTCGTGGAGAGGCTCAACACAGGCAAGATTGCGCCCACCTGGGGCTGCACAGGAGAAGGACCCTTCATAGGGAAAATGGTGACTGTCCTCCAGCTCTCACCCTGACTCCACATACCTCAGTCTTCCTTCCATATGCATCTAACGCCCCCCAAGTTACCATCCTTCCATTGGAGCCCAGGGCCTGATTCTTTCATCTTGACCCTGCCTCTCCTCATTACCAGCTGTGGCCACTGCTGTGAGCCGTTGTGCAGCTACTGACCTAGAAGACTGGAAGACTGCCTAGGGGATACCCACCTTTTTAATAGGACTAAAGGTGATCTCAGAAATTATACTTCTGTGGGTTTCATATTGACTCTTAGAAAGATATCTTTACAATTAAAATCATCTCCCATAAAAAAAAATAAAATAAAAGTCATGGCTATGCCAAATCATCCTAAGTTTATTGAATGAGTACAATTCCCAAAGAGAAGACAATGGCAGCAGATGAAGCTCTGCTTTCAGACTACAATAAAGTGCACTCCCCCAATGTTTTTTCTGTTTTGGAGAGACCTGTGATGGTATTAAGAGTCACTTTTAAAAATATCACTGAAGGCAAAATATACAGTATGTAATCATAGCAGTCATTGCCTTATCACTTCTTTGTTAATTTAAAAGAAAGAAGAGTGTTAATATAAGTTGGGTTTTTTTCACTTTTAATTTGATGATTTACTTATTAATTTCACAAGGGTTTATTGGGTGAAGGCCAGGCTCTTTGCTAAGTGTTGCAGATACAGAAATGAGAACCGATGCCCTAAATTTTACACAAAAGAGCTGGCAAGACTGTGAATTCAACTGGCAGGGTAATTTGGCAATCTGAAGGGATCAAGTTATGCTTTGAGTTTTCAGCTCCCTCTACTCTGTAGTTGCAGGGAATAAGAATTTCTTTTTTCACAGTCATAGAAAGTCTCTAATTTCAGTTCAAGTCATGAGTCCGTAGTTTAGTCATTTAAGTTTGTCATTCCCCTCTTTTAAGCTGCTCAATCCTTAAAGAAAGAATTTCATCATCCTCAAATTTCCCATGTCCTTCAAACAATTTTATGGTGGCAGCATTCACTTTCCCCAAAGCCAGGCCTTTAGTGGATACTTGATGCGTGGTGACCACAGAAATTATTTTAGTTGGCAGCTCCTCTCTTGTCTGCCATAGTCTGCCAGTCACCCATCTCTGATTAGTGATAAGATTTATATTTACCTTCAACAATTTAGATAACTGATTTTAAATTCCACATGATTGTTGTTGGTTGCAGCCCACTCCTGGAACCAAGTATTTTTTGTCAGAGTTCTTAGTTGCAAAAAACAACCAAATTCTGATTCATTTAAAAAGAAAAAGGCTATATTAGTTGGATTTTTGGTAGCTCCTAGAGTTCATGAGAACACCAGGGAACTGGGTTTAGAAAATGGGTAAGAATGGAGGCTGGCAGCTTAGATAAGCAAAAATTGTTTATCATGCTAACATAAGTACAACTATGACCCATCCTGGTTCCTGGCCGCCACTGCCACCACAGGTAGAAATCCTAAACCTTCCCTTCTTTTTTGTATCATTCAGACTCAGTTTCAGGCAGGAGCAGCAGACTGGCCAAATCCAGGTCTCGGACCCCTGCCCTACCTCCCATGGAGTCAAGAGAACAAGTGAGTGGACCCTTGCCAAGACTCAATGGCAGATTCTTCAACAAGAAGGGGGTTCAAATACAGCCCCAGAGTGACACATTTCCTTTATAGTTAATAAGACAGAAAGTAAGATGACCCATATGAATTTTAGAAAGCAGCTTGGATGATGGATTATAATGATATGAGACTAGATGGGGACTGATAGGAAGTGGTTTTTGAACCCAGAATGGTGGAGCTTAATGATTTATTAGATGTGAAGGGTGAGGAAGAGAGTAGGGGAGAATGAACTCTAGGACCACTCTCAGGTTTCTGGCTGTGCTGTTGATCTCAGAAAAAATATTAAGAAGCAAGGTTTGGATCCCAGGTCCCCAATCTAGGACAGGTAGTATGGTGTAGCAGTTTAGAGACTCTGAATATAGTCTTCTTGGGTTCAGCTCCTAGCTGACTACCTCACAGCTGTGTGATTTTTGGATGCGTGAGTTAACCACTCCATGCTTCAGTTTCCTCATCTTAACATGGGGGCAGTCTGTCTCAAAGAGTGCTTGTCAGGTGTAATGAGCATTTATATAAAGCACTTAGAAGAGTGCCTGACACTATTAAATGCTCGATAAATGTTAGTTACTTTTGTTAGCTATTATCAAGCCAGCCTTCACTTTAATTAATCCGATGAGTTTAGGGGGTTCTCCATATGCCTATGAAAAGGTTGATCTGAAAAAAACTGTGGTCTTTAGCAGTTAGGTTCTATTGGTCATACATCCACCACAGAGAAATGTAAACCAACCTGAGGACCGCCACTTATAGCCATCCATACAGGTCAGACAGGGCAGCTGCTTGTGGGAGACAGTATTCCACAGACCATGTTGGTCAGAAACCAAGAAAATGTTTTCTGCAGATCTGCTTGAAACCATGTCTTCTGCATGTTCTGATTTCACATTCAGAAACTACTGAATTACAAGTCACTTATACCAGGAAAAGGACAGCATTATGAAACCTCCACTGTAGCACAGGGAGTCAAACAGGTTTTTTACATAACAAGAACTTTGGCATCTCACCCAGGGTTTGGCTCCTTGCCAGCTCCTGCCCCCTCCCCTCGAAAAAGGTAACAGAGCTATTTGGACAGCTGGGTCTGATCCAAGCTTAGGGCATGGAGCAAAGTGCAGGTCAAGGTAGTGGGTAGGCTGCTTCTACTCTGGCTTAGAGAGGCACTTGAATATGTGAGGTTAGATGTAAGTGAGAGGCAAATATTATACTTAGAGGTTTCTGGTGTTTCTCACTCCATCAAGGCATGCTTGGGGGAGTTTTGGGTCTAGACCTATCTGGATCCAATGGAACGCTCGGAACTCACAAATCTCCAGGAGTTTTCTGAGGGTCTTCAATTCTATATCAGGTCATAAATGTTGGAACTACCCTTAAGAGCTTTTCCTGATGCTCACAACCAAGAGAAACTGCATGTAGCACTTTCACCCACATTGAACAGCTTGCATAACAGAGCAAGTCTAAATATTCTAAGGGAAGGAAGAACCCACGGCCAAGAAAGATAAAGATCAGCTTTCAAGCTGGAAAAGAAATATCTTTTTCTGTCAGACTAATATAAAAGCAAACTAAAAATTTACCAAAGCTTTCAGCACAAACATCCCATTCATTTTTTATTCTAATCTGCTGGGATAATCATGGGACACTCATATTGCACAAGATCTGGGTGGAAAGAGCTAAGAGTTCTCTTACTCAGACAAATTGGCTTTGAGATTGGGAGGGTCCCCACTTCTGGTGTATTATCTAAATTTTTTGGTGTTTTAATGTTAGGGAAATTAATTTATCAGGATAAACTTATTTTTGATATTGCATTGCAAAAAGCAGACAGAATTTAAACCACATATTAAGAGGACATATACTCCATTTTATAAAGTTTGTTCTTATAATTTTGGTGAAAGGAGTCTTGTTGAACAGGTAGGATATTTCTACCTTCATAATGAGGATTGCTGCTACTTATTATTAGGTATTGTCCTTGATACGTTGCATGTATTATTTCTAATTCTCATGATAAACCTACAAGGCAGAAATAATTGTTCCATTGCAGCGATGAGGAAACTTGGGTTCAGAGACATTATTTTGGCTAGTAAGAGGCAGTCTTGCTATCCCAAAGCATCAACTCTTTTCATTGTACCATTCAATCTCCATAAAAAGAAAGGTAATTGTCCTAGAGTAAGGGTGTCTTCTGGTTTAGATAATAATTCACAGCAGATCCAAACCTCCACTGGAAACTTGAAGGTGGAATCACACTTCCTTTAAGGATAAAGGGATTTTTTTTTTCCCCGCTCTCACTTCAGTGTAAACAATCAGAACAGGTCATGATGGAAGTACCTGCAATTTGTGAGCAGCTCACAGGGAAACGCTGTTGAGAGTAGTACCCAGCTCTTAGTTCTCAAGAAGCTGATATTTTAATGGGGTCATATAGTACCATTAAAAAAAAATCTAGATAGTATTTGAACTGGGTCTCTATGTTACTTGTAAAGATCACAAGTGCAGCGGGAAGCTAGAATGGTCTAGAGTCCTCAGGGATGTTTCATGCAAGAGAAGAAAGTTAGAGGATTGATAGGACTGGGGTAGGTGGAGAGGCATTGTGGGTGATGGAAGCAAACACAAGAAGTGGGGAAGGAGGGAGAGGAAAAGCATATTAGGTGGAGAAAACAGCAGTTTTCTCATGTTGCTGCTGCTTTCTTATCCCAGCACTCCTTATTGTAGCTATTCAAGGTGGGCCTCTCCACAAGCTTTGCTGTACTCCCTCGATACTATACAGAAGCTCCAATGATGTGGTCGTGAGGTGTTGCGGGAGGGGAAGCATACCATAGTCCTATGATTAGGTCTCAGTCGCTTTCTGAGTCTGTGTCCCTGGGCTGTGACCTTTATAAGTGCTTCTCAGTTTTTTCCCCCCTGAGGTGAGACAGATGGCTAGACTAGGCTGGAACTGGGAATTTTCTTTACCCTAGGTCACTTAGGCTCTAATAAAACCCTTGATTAGAATCTGAAATATAGTTTCCCTTAGGGCAGGCATTATTAAAAAGAACAGAGATTTCCAGTCAAGATGGAAGAGTAGCTAAATGACATGGTTGCTTCCTCTAAAGACTACATCAAAATTACAAATAAACTACAGAACAACCATCACTGAGAATCACCTGAAGTCTAGCTGAACTGAAGTCCTACAACTAAGGACATACCAAAAAAAGCCACCTTGAGACTAGTAGGATGGGCAGAGATGAGGAAAGGGCTGGTCCCACACCTACATGTGATCATTAAAAGTCAAAAAATATACCTTGGCTGCAGAGGTCCCCCTGAAGTAGCAAGGTGTCCCAGCCCCACACCAGGCTTCCCAACTCAGGGTACCAGTGCCATGTATGGTGTGGTATCCTTTTTTACGGTGGGGTATTTTTTCGATAAGACTAACATTTAAATCAGTAGACTTTGAGTAAAAAATACCTTCACAGCAACATCCAATCTGATGTTTGACCAAATATCTGACCAAATATTGCCTCGCTAGGCCGCACATAAAATTAACCATCACACATATGTATGTGTGCGTACTAGGTAGTGGAATAACATATTTCTTGTTCAGACATACCTTGGAGATATTGTGGATTCGGTTCCAGACCTCTGCAATAAAGCAAGTATTGCAATAAACCTAATTGCAATCTTTTTGCTGGTGGAAGGTCTTGCCTTCAATTTGTACAAAAACACAATATGTCAAGGACGATAAAACAAGATATGCCTGTAGTGGGCTGTGTCCAAGAAGGCTGAAATCTCTGTGAGTCCGCAAAACCATTCTTAACACTGCTTCTAAGACAGTACTGTCCCCACCGTAAAAAAGGATACCACACCTCCAAATGTAAAAGTGTCCTTACCACATCCTGGCTCTTGTCTAACTAAGGCAGGCCTAGACACTGTAGCCTGCTACACGACACCATCTCAGACCTCCATGCTGCTCATTTTTCTCCAGGAATACTGGCTCCTATTTCTTCCTTCATGGCTGCTCCTGTGTTCCCACCCCAGTACCTTTGCATTGCTCTTCTTTCTACCTGGAGGGCTCTTTCCCAAGGTCTCCACAGTGGCTGACTCCTCTTCCCTCAGATCTCTACCCAACTCTGCCACCTCCTGAGAGGTCTTCCTTGATCATCCCATTTAAAACAATCCCTGCTCCCACATACCCTCACACATTCCCCAGCGACCCTCTATCCTCGTATACAATTTTATATTCTCCGCTGCACTATCATTATCTGCACTCTTATTTGTTTCTTTATTTTTTATAATTTTCCCCAACACAAAAGTAACCTCCACGTCTTTCCTGTTCACATTTTATTCTCAGTGCCTAGAACAGGGCTGGCACGCTAGTCTCCATAGATAGTTATGAACGACTGAGGGGTTATAGAGCGGACTTTGCCCATGATTTTGTTCTCCATCGTCTGAACCCCCTTCCTCTTTTAGGGAACACCCACTTTATGAATCCTGATGGGAGATAGCAGCTGACAATGATACTTACTCTCCCAGCCTCCCTTTGCAGTGGGACTTGGACATGTGACCCAGGCTCAGCCAGTCAGATGCACCCTCCCTGGAAATAGTGCTAAGAAGCAGACACAGCAAATGACCAATGTGGTGGTGGGTGGCGGCAACTACAGCAGTCACTACCAGGTTCGGGGGGCGCCATACGTAGCAGTGGCGTGGGCAGCCACCATGGAAGCCATGGCATCCGGTGAACAGAAGCACTGGCACAAGTTCTCTCCGGACTACTTCTGTGGTATGGTTTGGCTCTATTCTGGTTGCACTCCTGCCCTCCTGTCTCCCAGTGATCCTGTGGGTCTCCACATATCCTTTCTATAAAGTCTGTCTGCTCAATTCAGAGTGGTTTCCAGTGCTGAAACCACTCTTGTCCCTTCCCTTCTCTTCTCTTCTTCACCTTCTGTCTCCTCACTCTCCTTGATCTTTCATGTCCTTCCCCTGACTAGATTTTATACTCATCTGAGACCTCCACAAGTCTTGGCAGTTACCTTTTTCTACTAATAAAAGGAATTAAGGCCTCTGTGATGCAATTTTGTTATATAGTACTACCAGCAAGGATGGGAAGGGCTGGAGAATATTGTATGGCTCAGACCAATCATTGGAACTTCTTTGACTCATCAATTAAAGAGCTGAACTATAAGCCTTTGAGTTGGTTGAGTCTTAACTGAGGGACCACTATTTTGAACACCTCACACAGTGTATTTAGGGCTCTTCATAAGTACAACACATGTGGTTGAATCTCAAAGAATCTCTATAAAGTAGAGAGAAATGTCACACCATTGCTTTTTAAAAAGGGAGGTGGCAGATTGTGCTTCCTAAAGATGGCCATGACATTACTGTCTATATGCTCTTCTACAGTGCTGTCTTGCCAAGCGCCATCAAGACTCTCACCTCCTTTGAGTCTGGATGAGTCCTGTGACTACTCTGACCAATAGAATCAGCATAAGTGATGCTGTGCCAGCTCCAGGCATGGCACTTAAATGACCTGACAGCTTCTGCTTTCTGCCTCTTGGAAGCCAGCCACCACATAAGAAATAGGACACATTGAGACCACGATGCTGTGAGAAGCCCAAGCCATGCAGAGAGGCCCTAGTGAATGAAGAATTATGTGGAGAGAGAGAGAGGCCAAGGTGCCAGACTCATGAGTAAGGAAGTCATGTTGAAGGTGGATCCCTCAGCCCTCTCTGCCCTGGCTGATTCTGCGTGGACCACAGACGAAGCACCTTGCTGAGCTCATCCTGAGTTCTTGAGCCACACAACCGTGAGTGAGGTAAAATGGTGTTTTAAGCCACTGCATTTTGGAATGGTTTGTTATGTAGCAATAGAGACCTGGAAGAAAGGACAGGACACATACACATGTAATGCTTCTAAGCATCTGGTTGGGCCATGCAGAGGGCTTTATGTAAATGCAGGAAGTCTTCAGTAAGAACCCCAGAGCAGATGTCCAGTCTCCTGGGCATCTCAGCCCCTTTGGAAAAGCCAGCCTTCAAATACAAGGAAACTTAAACCTATTCAAGATTGAAAAGGATCTTGCAGTCAGGTATGAGTGGTTTCTAGCATCACTAGGAGGAGTCTGACACGGAGAAAGAAGACCCAGGATCATTATCAAAACTGGTAAAAACCCTTCATCATCTGGACAGGTACGTTTAACGCTCATCAGCTCTCAGCTCCCTACAACTAAAGAATCAATTCTTGGAATCCTTCTACTTCCTGGCAGTGGAGGAACCAAGGAGATTTTTTTCCCCTGACTCTTTCATTCCCCTCTAAAACTGTATTTACCTCAAACCCTGGGGAAAATCAGACTGCAATCAAACATCACTATAATAAGCACAAACACTCTTAGCATTTTACATAAGAAAGTTAAAATGCTATAGCATTGTATGTTAAAACATTCAGGAAGCACAGTTCAAATAACCTCTTGTGTACTTATGCCCTGCTTATATTTCTCCCAGAAACACATTCTAGAGCTTGCACTAAAAGGAAAAAGAAAAGATTGTTGTTCTGTTTTGCCTCATCTATGGAATCCTTTGTGTTGGGTTGGTAGCCACGTCCAGTTGAAATCTGAGTATTTCTGAGTTAACCTAGAGGCTGGTAACTCCACATTGCTTTGTGGTATGTGTGCAGATACTCCTGGACTTGTGCTTTCTTCTGGAATCCTCTACATATGGTAGGTTCTGTCTGTTGCCTATCCAGGATTCATTCCCACATTAGTTCTTTGATAATAGACTCTGATTTTTTTAAATGTAACCAGTGACCATCTCCTTTACTGACAGTAGATCAGGCAGTTCTCTAGCCCAATGAAGTATATTTTAAATCAAATTCTATTCTCTTGGTCAGTATTTGGTTAAGGAATGGACATGTCACACAATTCTGGCTTATGAGAGCTGGAGTCTGATGTGGGACTTCTGATTTTATCTTCTCAACAGACATCCAGGGAAAGGATGTTCTCCATTCCTGACTCCTGTCTTTGTATGTGAGGTGTGATGTCTGGAGCTGCCATCTTGTCCATCATGAAGGAAGCCAGCCCAAAGGAAATGTCAACGTGCTGACCAGGCTGAAGAGAGAAAAGAGTCTGTGTCCTTAATTGTATGATGAACTGCTAAGTAAAGCTATCTTGGAACTGTCCTAGCTCTGGGCTTCTCGTTATGTAAAAAAATAAGTTTTTCCCTTGTTTTAAGCCACTTTTAATTGAATTTTCTGTTATTTGCAACTGATAGCGTCCTGATACAGTAATTAAAAATAAGAAATAAATGATTATTTGTGCACTAAAGAAAAACACACACACCTTTAGCATTGGGGAGGCAAAAATATTGCATGCTTTTGGATAACAAGGATACAGGAACATATGTTGGGTTGAGAGTTGCCTTTAGGGCTCCATGTTGGTTAGAATAGCAAAGGAAGACACTTTAAGGAGCACCTGAACTGAGATCAGTTTTGAAGAGATCAAAATAAGGGAGTCAAGAGCAAAAAGCCATTGTTATTCAATGTTTCTCCAAGGCTTCATTAGCCCACAAAGAAAATGCAGAGTGTCCAAAAGGTCTGACAGTGTAGAATGAGGTTGTCATCGCATCTGTGAAGAAGATGCGTATGTGTGCCTAGGCAAGGATGGAATAAAATGGGGAAAATACGGTTTTAATTATTGCAGCACCTAGTCATGATGTCTCAGAGTGAATGCACATTTACCGTAGTTCAGATACAACTTGAAAAACGTTGAAGTCATAGTACACCAAGCATCCCCCTCTCCTGGCTTAGAGGAGTGGTTGCTGCTTCTTTGGAGATACTGTTTTAGTTTCCTAGGGCTGCCTTAACAAATGGCCACAAACTAGGTAGCTTAAAACAACAGACATTTATTCTCCCACAGTTCTGGAGTCTGGAAGTCTGAAATCAAGGTGTTGGCAGGATTGGTTCCTTCTGGAGGCTCTGAGAGAGAATCAGCTTCATGCCTACCTCCTAGCTTCTAGTGGCTGCCGGTTATTCTTGGTGTTCCTTGGCTTGCAGGCACATCACTCCAATGTCTATCTTTGTCTCATGTCACATTTTCCCCTGTGTTTCTCTTGTTGTCTCATGTCTTCTCTTCTTATAAGGGTTCTTGTCATTAGATTTAGGGCCTACCTGGTTATTCCAGGATGGTCTCATCTCTACAGCCTTTGTTCTGCAACGACTCTTTTTCTAAATCAGGCCACATGCACAGGTACTGGGGATTAGGACTTGGATGTATCTTTTGGGGTGCAACAATTTAATCCACTCCAGATCTCTAACTGCAGAACAACCCCAGATTCCTGACAGCACCCAACCCAGAGCAAACCCTCTCCAAATCACCTAACACAAACTCAGATTTTATCGTGTCTTTTCTAACACTCTTACTGAGATGGCCCATAGTTCACCCTGTTGTATGTTCTCCCTCGCTGCAGTGGGTAAGGAACTCAACTTGTTCAATTATCAGGATATTCCTGGTGGTCTTTGACTGGAGGGCACTGCCACTTCCTAATACTTAACATTTACTGAGTACCCTAATGTGTCAGGTACCATGTCAATGTTCAGATGCAAGAATTCATCAAATCTTCATAGTAACTCTGTGAGTAGGTGCTATCAGCCTTCATGTTACAGGTAATAAAAATGAGGCTTAGAAACATTAACATCTGTATTAGGGTTCTCCAGAGAAAGAGAACCAATAGGATGAACATATATGTTATACAATATATAGCCCACATAATATATGATTATGGAGGCTAAGGCCCAAGATCAGTTGGCAAGTTAGAGACCCTGAAGAGCCAATGGTTTAATTCCAGTCTGAGTCTGAAGAACTGAGAACCAGGAGAGCCAATGGTTCCAGTCTTAAGGCTGTCAGGTTTGAGATCCAGGAAAAGGTGATGTTTCAGTTCAAGTCCAAAGGCAGGAAAAAAAGTTGATGTCCCAGTTCTAAGGCAGTCAGGTGGGAAGAAGCCTCTCTTAGTGCAGGGTCAGCCTATTTGTTCTATTCAGGCCTTCAACTGATTGGATGAGGCCCACCTGCATTAGGGCAATCTGCTTTACTCACTCTATTAGGGCAATCTATTTAACTCATGCTACTGATTTAAATGTTAATCTCATCCAAAAGCACCCTCACAAAAACACCCTGAATAACTATTGAACAATCAAGTTGACACATAAAATTAACCATCATAGCATGTTCCAAGATCCCACAGCTGGCAGTTGGTGGAGCCAGAACTCAAACCCTGGGCTGTCTGACTCTCAAGTTCATGCTCTGCCATAATGCCCCTCACCCCCTACTATTTTGCTTTTCACAACTGGGTTTCAACCAGAGTCAATTTATAAGGGATTCTATGTTAATTCTCACTGATCTTAGAATCCGAACCACATAGTTTGGAACCAAATAACGTATTGTTTCATGTTTTTGCTGTTGTTTCATGTGTGATTTTTCTTATCTCTCCCATTAGATTGTAAGGAATTTGGGAATAAGAACTCTATCTTAGGCTTTAAAAATATCTAACATCATTAAATACTGTCAATGAAAGGAAGCTGAGTCTTTGTAAATTTAGGAAAATAAATTTATTTGGGCCAAACTGAGGACATGCCCACGAGCAGTGCCCCAAGAAGCTTTTAACAATGCTCTAACTTTAGGAAAGTGAGGGGATGTTTATACAGGCGGGATGACAAAGCAAAATCCAGCTATGCAGCATTAGTGTTAGTTAGTTACATGCATTCAAGGATTAATAGCTTTAAATCAGGTGGAGAAAATGTACAGATAAGGTAGGGTCATCAAGCACCTGGAGTCAGGGAGTTGTGGGAAAGAGTCTGGAAGCAGTTACTGTATTTTGAAACTTTTATCAGGATGTAGAAAGAACAGGCACTGCTTTCTATAGTTGTTTGTCTTCATAATTGGGACTGTTAGAAAGTATAGATGGCTATCCCACGGAAGGCCTTGGTTAAGAATTTACTGTGTTCCCTTGGTTACTAATTAAGTTGGAGCAGCTTACACACCCTTTCCTTTCTCAATGCTTGTTATGGACCAGGCACTTTACATGCACTTATCCATTTAATACTGACATAAGGTAGCTACCTCTGTTATCCCCATTTTGCAGATGAGAAGACAATAGCTCAGATACTGACCCACCCATTGTCATGCAGGGACTCAGCTCCCGCTCCCCGCACAAGAATGCAGAATATGGTGAGGCCAAAAAGGAACACCAACGGAGCCATAGGTAGGGGAGTCGTAGAACTATATTCTCGCTGGCGGCTTGTTGAGACACAAAAGCAAACAGCTGTCAGTACCCCAACAGGGGGTCTTCCTGTACCCCAGTCTCGCTGGTGGCCGGGCGAGACACAGGACATAGGATCCACACATCCCCAATCCACCATCCATGCTTGCTAACCCCACTTGCTAGCCACAATCCGCCATCCGCTTCTGTGCCAACCCACCAACCAACTCCCTAGCATAGCCATGGCAGTCATATTAGTGGTTAATGGTCAAACGGCAACTGCCGTTGGCCATCTAATAATCGAGCCAGCACTTTTCCACGTGAGGCCAAGAGCCTGGAAACTGCTTTCTGGGACTCTGTCCCCACACCCATACAAGGTTACTGGAGAAGGAAGCAGAGCCAGGGTTGGAACTCAGGCAGTCTGGCTCCAAAGCCTGTGCTCTTAACCCGCTCTGCCTTGCTTCTTGTTTCATTTCCCCAGGCTTCATTCTCAGTTTCCATCTCAGTAGGTGTCCCATGCAGGCACCAAGGGCACTCTCTTTCAGCAGTTAATTTCAGGGAACAAGAGCTCCTTGGGAGGCTGAATGGCTTTGAGACTGGCTGACTAGGTGTATGGGGTGGAGTCCCTTCGGCAGTGTACCTGGCTTGTGCTTTGGCGAGTGCTTCTCTCTAAGACTCCCCTGCCCAGACTCCTGCTCCTCCATTGGCCTCAGTTCAAGAACACGCCTCCTGGGAAGCCTTGGTTGAGGGTACCCTCTGGCAAGGCACTCAGGCTGTCCTTACCTGCCTGTGTCCCTGCCAAGGCTTGGCCTTGAAAATGCAGTGTCACCTTACTAAGCATGAACTGGCTCTTGCTATTATGAGATGCCCCATTAGGAGCTGTACAAACAGGTTCTGTGTAGGAGACGAGATCTGCAGGCTCACCCACGGTGGCACAGTGCCTGGGTGTGGGTCACAGGTCTGTGCACACCTCGTCCTCCTGGGCTGCTGGGACACACACTGTCAGCAGTCCAGGGAGTCGGTGCCATCAGATCCACCCCTAACTCCCAGCACACTCACTTCCACATTACCTGAACAAGCAGGTGGTGTTTACACTTCCCTAAAGCTATCTGATTCCTTACGTATTCTAAGAAGGCTTAAACAATCTGGATGTTGTCAAAATCAGGATGGGAACACAGTTTTCAGCTTGGGAAGCTGCCTCTTCTTGGTGGCCCTAAATTACCTAGATGGCCTCTCATAAAAATTTGAGGAGATGTTTATTATTGAGTCATCATCTTCTTCCTCAAAGACTAGACTGTGAGCTCTTTAAGAGCAGTACCATATTTTTATCGATCTTCGTGTTCCCAGTACCTAGTAATGGCCTGCAGCATAGGAGTCACTTAGGAACTTTTTTTTTTTTTAAGTAAGAAAAGGTTTGTTGATGGAGTAGGCGCCAAGTGAGAAGATGGAGCCCTAGTGTACCTCAAATCCATCTTAAGAAAGTACAGAGTTTAGGCTTCTTTTACGTCAAGGGAAGGGGGACTGGGAGGGGAGAAGTGGTTGACCACCGCAGACATCTCGGCGCCCATGGGAGTCCGAGGAAAAATGTGTTAGTTGCTGTGAGTCTAGTCACGAGGTTCCTGCAGATCTTTGGTAAACAATATATACTTCCCTTACCTCCTCTAGTCACAAGCTGAATTCCTCTAATGGTTAGCATGTCTATATGCAAGACTAAGGAGACACTATTAGTCCGAAGGACATGGGAACAAAGCAGGCTTGACAAGATGGAGTCCGAGAGACTGAGCATTTCACTCAGTTACAATTCTCCCCCTTGTTTTGTTGTTTATTCCTTAATCTTGAGGGAAATGGGGCAATTGGGTCCAAGTTCAATTAAGAGGGAGAATTAGCTTTTAAGATGGAGTCAGATTTGTCTGCCCATTGTGCCCCTCTTATTTGTCTCATACAATCTCATATTCCCACCTCTTCCACGCTTGTCCCTGAGCCTTAGAAAGGCATTTTGGTTGTTCAATTTACAAATACAGCAACAGTAGAAGTAGCAGCAGGCCAGGACATAATCCTAATATAAGACAAAGAATAAATAGTAATTTTTGTTATTATGTCCTTCAGAACCCAAACCATAATGAGTTGGCCACTGTACATACACTTCCTTGTTCAGCTGACAAGTAACCTGAAGCAAACCTGTTGTCTAAGGACCCACATGCCAATGACTCCAAGGTGGTCTCTTGGCATCTTAGAACCTGAGCAGGAGAATGGGTCAAAGGACCGACTATATGGGTTAAATTCCATAACATTAGTATGTGAAAAGATTTAGAAAAACAAAAGAAAAACAAATTATGAACCAGCTTCTGAGTTTGTAGGCTGGAAGCATCTTTTGTAATTTGAAATGTTTTCGATGATGTCATCAGGTGCTCAGGTAAACTTTTGTGAGCCACTGATATGTTGATGAGTTGTTGTGGCAATTTCTCTGGAATTTATATCATGTCGTCTAGCTGCAGTCTGTAATTGCAAGGTTCAGGAAAAGAGCAGTTTTAGTTCTTAGATTCCAAGTCACTAGAAGAATTCAGGATCCAGTCCAGTTTATAAGTAGAAAACAAAACAAAGCTCCAAAGAAAATGGAATCTAATATCCACAAAGGTATATTATAGTTCCTATTGAAACATAATTTTCTCTCTATGCTCACCCCCATTTATACCAAAGATAGCCCAATTAAGACTAATTTACCAGTAAAGTAAGTCTAGTTTCAATAAACTCGGCTTGATTATTTGTGTAAGTCCAGCAAGAATAGTAATTAACCACATAGGCACCTTTAAGTCTGCTTTGTGGGATAAAGAATCTTCGTACTGAAGTTTAAAAAGCCTCTTGAGGCCAGAAAAGCCAACACAAGGACTTGCCATCAGACTCCACCCACCTGCAGTATCTATGGATCTGGGTGAGTTCCTCAATTCTTGAGGTCCCCAATATATCCTGAGTTTCTTTCCTCTAATTATAACAGTGCAGTAGCATTCTCTCTATCCATTGACATGTGTGCAGCTTGTGGGTTCTGTGCAGTCGGTGAATGTCAGGCACGTTGTCCTAGGGTGAAGGCGCCGGGATCATTTGCAATGTGAGTGGGGTGGCAGCACCGTGGAGAGCGGTCTATGTTAGGGCTCTCGGATTTGGTTCCTGTCCACAGGGTATTTGTGCCCGGACACGATCAATGGGGACCACTATGGCTGGCTGGGACACACCTCACTCTCTGGAAAGATGTATCCTGTCAAAGTAGGGAGAATTTGCCAGTCCAAGCCCCATTCAAGTGTCCTCTTCCCCTGGTTCATTATCACAGTAGCTGACGCTGACTTTTTGTCAGCTCAGGCCGTAGCCTTTAACACACATGATCAAGGAACTTCCATTGTAGCAGTTCCTCAGCCTCAGTAGGGGGCCAGCCCCATGCTATTATCAACCAAGTTCATTTTTCTAATAGCCTCAGCAATAAACTTCACCCAACCATGCAAGGTGGAGGATTGTTAAAGAACCAAGCTGCTGGTTAGGGATGTAACCCTAGCGGCTTAAGGAATAGAACTGCATATATTTACAGTTCCTAACTTTGAACCTAACTGCATATATTTACATGTGCCTGCTTGGGCATTGCTGTCCTGCATTACTAGTATTTTGTTGCCTTGGTCTACATTTCTTGAGCAACAGTTGACCAGTGCACAGATACCACCCTGTTCAGCAGAATATTATCCAAAGCAATTCGATTATCTGGTACAACTTTGCCCAGAGTCTAAGTCCTCCTTTTGAGATGCTACGGCTTGAGCAGTCTTATTGGCTATAATTCCTAAAGTTATTGAAAGATTTCTGATCATGTGTTCATGGGCTCCCTTTCTCCACTAGGGAGATAAGGTCCTGCCAAACATTGGCTAAAAACCATCTTCCTGATAGCCAGATAGATAAGTCAGAATATTGGGGAAATTCCCTTTTGAGTCAGTTGGATAAATTTAAAGAAAGTTAAGTAAATTTTATATGTACAAAGGAGATGGTTTAAGGCAAGTGGAATATTAGAAATACAGGCAAGTAAAGTGAAGAGAAAGATGCATAGAAATGAGTTGTGCATTACTTATATCTTGTTAGTTGGCTTCTAAACAGTAAATTGAGATGTGTTAAAGGTTTGCATGAGTATATTTTGACTGTTGGGGCGTATGTATGGCCCAAACAGGAGCACATCCCCCTCTGATTTCTGGAAGCCTTCTGAATGAATTTTTGTTGGCAGGGTGGCTGTCCTGGGTATTCTTAAGAAGAGCTAGATCAATTTAACAAAAGAATGGGTTATTAAAAGCACCTGGTTGGGCCCCACCCATTTGGGCTCAAGCTGATCATCAGGATGTTTGTTCTTCCATGAGTTTATAATACCCAATCTCTGGGACTGATGTGATGGAGAGGTACCTCAGTCAGGTTCATCATCTTGCTAGAAGCCAGCGTATGAATAGCTGTTAAAGTTAGACTTAAGGATTGCCTGTAAGTAACAAAAATCTTAAGACTCATGGTTATAGATCTGATTATAGTGCAATTGACCAAGGAATTTGCTTTTTCTCTGTAACATAACATTTTAAGATAACAAATGAAAATATTATATCAGGACATTGTAGACTCTTGGAGATTATAATTTCTAGGACATTTATTCAGTAATAATATAGGCACACAGATACAACATAATTATTTCTTTTTTTGACAAAGCTTCCCATGTAATTTTAACAGGCCAAAATAAGTTTAATTAGTTTACTATTTCTCTTTTGTAAGGAGAGAAGACAAATCTTTTAAGGTGTTCCAGGGGCTGATCTGAAATACCTCAGTTATTCCCAGGTCAAGACTCTATTTGTAATTAAAATTTTGGGAAGTTTGTCAAAATTTATTAAAAGGTTTGGACATTTAATTAAATAGGATCATAAGTTATTACAAAGCAATACTTAATTACCCATTTAACCAAAGTGGCAATAGAAAATTTCAAATACAAATACAGAAGTTTACATAATTATTAATAAGACTTAGTTCTTACTATTGAGGAGATTCAGTGTTCTTAAGTAATCAAGGACCTGATTAAAGCAACATAAAAGCAGAAAGTTATTAATTTTTTTATTGTGTTTTTTTTTTCCAGTCAACTATATTTCACACTTACCATCTTTTTTATTATTTTTATTTTCCAATTACAGTTGATACTCAATATTATTTTATATTACTTTCAGGTATATAGCATAGTGTTTAGACATTTATATAATTTATGAAGTGATTCCCCCCAATTAGTCTAGTACCCACTTGGCACTATACATAGTTATTGCAATGGCACTATACATATATTCCCTATGCTATACTTTACATTCCCAGAAAATTATTTTGATAAAATACAGAATCTTTGCTTTCTAGGTAGAAAACTTTTTCACAATATCAGTAGCAGACCAGTAGTCCAAGAAACTTTGTCCTTTTTAGCAGACAGAAAACCTAACTCTAAGTTTTGCCTTTTTTTTTTTTTTTTTTTTTTTAAGGAGGGCACAGCTCACATTAGCCCATGTGGGGATCAAATCTGTAAACTTGCTGTTATCAACCTCCCTCTAATTTTGCATCAGCTTACTTTTGATATTTAAATTCACATACTTGATTAAGTTTATTTTAATCTTAATAAGCTTGACTACACATAAAACTTTCTCAGGATTCTTATTTGGTAATGACTTAGTCAATACATTTAATTTAGCTACAAAACTTTAAATTTTCAAGTTACTAAAGGAAACCATTTGAAGTACACTTATACAATATAATTTTTGCTAAAGAATTAACATAAAATAAACTTTTTATCTCATTTACATTTATCTAATTTACTTGCTCCTAACAAATAAATTTAGATTAGTTATGAAAATTTTATCATACCAAGTTATTTTTCTTACTGACAAATTTTGCAGCAGAGATAACATGAACCAATTTGACTAATAAACCCAGGTAAAATTCAAGTATTATTTAATGCTGATGATTCTAAAAATATGCCTATTTAACCAAACCAAACTTAAAACCAGCTTTAATATCAAATATATTCCCAGATCACATGATTCTGAAAAGCATTAGGGTTAGTTTCTGTTATATTTTTGAGAATTCTCATATAAGTGCTTGTTTATTTAAGCCAATTTAATGTAACAAATTAGCAATACCATTAGCAGTAGAAATATGCTATGTACATATATACAGATAAACATAGGGATCTTATAGTTTTCATTTTAAAGTGCTAGGTTTTGTGTCCTAGGTACAACGCAAAACTCTGGTGTGTTGCTCAGATGACCAAAACTTTGCATGTTGTAAGAATTCCTTTAAAGCCATTTCACAATTAATCTGTAATCCCCACCTATCCTTGGTGGGAAGAAGGGAACTGGGAGAGCTGTGATAAGCACACAGAGAGGGCAAGATGGGACAGCTGTAATGATGAGATCATTCTCATCATATGTGCACCGAGAAAATTAAAAGCAGTTTTGTTTTTGAGAGCAGGCATCAAGGTGTAGTAGAGAGAGCATCAGAGACAGGTGTCTTGTCCTAACTTTGCTACAAACGGGGTACAGTCACTTATCTTTCTCTAGACTTCACTTTTCTCATAGTGAGCGATTTGACTTAGGATGCTTCCGGGGCTCCCCACCCCCACCAGGTTCCCCTTCTCAGCAAATCTGCCACCATCATGCAGTGGTTTACCATCCCTCCTCTCTGGTCTTTACTTCCTTTTTAGGTCATTCCAGGGACTCTGCTTGGAGCAACTCTGATCACAGCATCTAATGATAAAAATAGGCAAGTGCCTCTACAGAGCTGTGCTCCTCCGTCTGGTTACCCAAATCCGATTTGACGGTACAGGGAGAAAAATGCTCAAAGGGCTTCATTAAGATGGTGGGTCTGAACAGTTACTGCAGTGGGAATTGTGGACTTTGCCACTTCAGATGCCTGTTCCAATTTTGGAAGAAAGGCATTTATGTATTAGAACCTCAGTTAGATGTTACAGACATGTCTGTAACTACCCACTCTAAGCCCTCGGCCCTGTTCTCCTTGCATCTTCAGTGACAGTATTAGCTTGGCACACATTGGCACTTAATATATGTGTTTTGGATAAACGAGTTAATGGAATCTACAAATAGTTACGGGAATCATATTTTCCAAGCCAATCATCAAGCCATATTGTCTGCAAGGGGTTTTATGTTGCTTCCAGATGCACAAGACAGTTTGAGAGGTGTCATTTAGATGCTGAAACATTGGAATTTAGAGACCATTTTGGAGGTTTCTGGGGACTGGGCAGAATTTAACATCCTTAAAAAAATAGCTGAATAATCACTACACAGTACTTTAATGTCCTCCTTGCCCGTAAAAGGAAGGTCCCAGGTAAAAGCCTGAAGCCAGTGAGTATTACCCTCAGTGACCTCAGTTCTCCTCTTAGAATGCTCTTTCCCCAAAGGCTGGTGACTTTCCTTTCCCCGAGGCGGTCTGGGCCCCCTCTGCTGGTACTCTACTTCCAGGTCCCTAGAATTTCCTTACATCCCTCCTTGCCTTTCCTCTCAACTGATCTGAAAGGTATTCACCCTGTTCTTATTCTACCTGTGGTTCTCCTTAAGTGTCTGTGGTCTTGCTTTGAATGAGAAGGAGGAGAGAGAAGTCCCTGTGCATCATCAAACCAGTTTGGAGCCCTACAAATGTCCTCTGGTACAGTTAAATGCTTACCTCACCCAGAAATCTAACCATGTGCTCTGACCTAGCTTTGAGCCCAAGCTTACTTTGTCACTTCATTCTTCATTATTTTATAAGATGTGTACATCTTTCCAGAGAAGCCTGGAGAATCTGCTGAAGACAAATGTTTGTTTCCTAAATCTGGTAATACGGGAGTCTGAAAGAGTATTCAAATAGGTTTGAGGGTAGAGAGCTGCCTTCGCAAATGTTTGGGCTCCTGTAAATGGGGCCTGAAGCTTTTTCCCCCCACTCTGATAAAAAAAGCTATGCATCCCACCTTCCCATTCTATACCTGATAGATTAGTTAGCATCCTGCAGCAGGGTTTTCAGGTAAATGCAAGTAGGTCTGGTAGAGCAAGAGCTGGGGAGGCAAAGGAGGGTGCCATGTCAGGAATGCTGATTTGGAAATTGACTGCCTGGCTTCAAATTCTGGCCCAGGTACACAAAAACCCAGTGCTCTTAGGCAGGTAACTTATTAAATTCAGTTTCCTCATCTGTAAAATACTTACCTCATAGAGCCATTGTTACTATAGGTACTATAACAAATAATATTTAAAATGATTGCTATTATTCTAGGCAATCCTTGAGTCTATGCTTTTCCAGAATATTTACGTGATCTTAGGACAAACCCCCAGTGGCTTCCGGTCAATGTCCTAAGGCTTATGGGGAGAAAGGGAAATTGATTGATATTCTCTGGACACTTACGAAGTAGGCCTAGTTCTCAGAATTATTTGTGCCTTCCAAAAAGTTCAGCCAGGGAAGTGTCTACTGGCACCCAAGTTGGTGCTGTGTGGGGTCAAGGAAACTGGTACACGACCGGCCCTAGTGTCGGCCCAAGCTGACATTCTCCATTCCCATTGAGACTCCTATATTTGCGTGGCTACCATTATGCTTGGAGTTGGGGCCTTTTCTAGGTTCAAGGACTATACTTCTTCTTGTCCTAATATGAAAGTGAAAAGTCTACAGACCTTTACATTGTGAATCCCCTATCTTAAACAGGTGAACCCATTTGCACCATCTACCATCTGATGGATGCTTCTCCTAATTTATGGGGGTTGTGCTGAACACAGTTACTAAAAACTCCCAATTGTTTTAGTGTCATGTGCCTCTCCAAAGCCCCTGAAACTCACAGAAGAAAATAACTATTAAAATTGTACATCAGATTTACATGTGCCATCAAAAATTAGCTGAAATCCTCTCTGGTTCTACATATTTGAAGATTAAAAAGGAATTTCCTTCAAATAATGATTGGTTCACCAACTTACCAGTTCTACTTCAGTGTCTTGTTTTAGGAGACTTATTCCGTGATCTTGGTGAGGGATCTACAACAGAAACTACTGAAAGTAAAAGTCAAAATTTTGTGTTAGGTTCATCCCTAATGTAAAAGTTGGTGTCTTATCAAATGAATTGTCTAACAATAGTTGTTAAGAATGTCTTCCGTTAAACAAAGCTATACACATCAAAATGCTTGTGATCAGGTTGTGGATGAAAACAAGAGGTTCTGTGGAAAGTAAGCTCACAGGGTGATCTGATCCTAAATTCCTAACTGGGCAGGTCATGGTAGGTAGCCACACCCCTGGCATATAATTTTTTAGTAAAGGTTTATCTTTGCCTTAAGCAGGTCCTGTCCATTGTTTCTGTATATCTAGGTTAACACACCTTTGAAAGAAGTAACCACCCTCAAGATTACCGTGTAATCTACACCCTGCCTTACTTTCTGCCACCTCCATGTAATCTTACTTAAGTTCCTATCCTTATTTTCAAATGCATAAAAGAAGCTACAAAAACTTATTCTCAGGAGCATTTGAGATCTTGCTCCCTGGCTTATGTAATCAGTTTGGCTCAGATAAACTCTTACAAGAATTCTCTAATGGTTTCGGTGTTTCTTGTAGACAAAATTAAAAAATAAATGCCAGAAATATCAGGCAGCATAACCTGGGAATTCAAGTCTGTGAAGGAGCAGCACAGGGCACCCTCGTCCACTCGTGCACTCAGTAGCGTCTACCTCACACAGAGCCGGCCCAACCCCCAGGAGGAGTAGAACGTGCAGTAGAAGCAAAGACAGACGTTTGGGGCTGTAAGAGCCTGAGTCAGGTCGAAGTGAAAGAACTCACATTGACTTAGAAATTCTGTTTTTCCAAAGAATACTCAGGGACTACAAAAGCAATGCTCATTCCTCTAATCTGCTCATTCTTCCACCTTCCACATCTCAGATTAAACAAACAGTAAATGAATCATATGACTTTAAAAATACACGAAGTGCACAAATGGACACGCCACACTGTGTGGCCCTCAGCAGATGCCCATGTTGTTTTCAGCTATTTGATTCTCACATCAACCCTATGGAGTGATGTGGTGAACAAAATCATGTCATTTAAAAGTCGGCATAGGCTTGCTTTAGTCCTACCCTCTATCTTCACTGATGGGGGAAAATCACTGTTTGTCTCATTTAACAAATTTTCCTCATTCACCTATTACCTGTTAGGCACAGGGCAAGGCGGGAGCTCACAACTGTGAATAATTCCAAGCTGATTTCTGCCCTCATACTGCAGTCTCGTGGGAGAGGAAGAGAAGCAATAAAAATATACTATGATGAGTTCCATGATGAGAGAAGCCCAAGATGTTTGAGACACATAAAAGGAAACGTGACACACAAAGGTGGGGAAGCATCAGGGTACACCTTGGATAGAAGGTGAAGGATGAGGAGGAAGAAGGCAGGCAGGCAAGCAGTGGGGGCAGAGGGCAGAGAACTCCAGACTGAGGAAATGGTGTGGGCACAGGGTGTGAAATGAGGGACAACGGCCCTTCGGGGGAAACAAGTGACTGAGTGTCACATAGTCAGTGGATACCCACAGAGCCGAGTCTTGTCAAAGAATGAGGCTTTGATTGTATTCAGACTTAAAATTTATAAAATCAATTTTATTTGACTCAAGCTTACTGTAAACAACTGTGGCAGGGAGAGTGCCAATAGGAAGAGCAATACCAAATCCTGAAGTTGCAATAAGGATTTTTTATATTGTATAAAATGAAGGTATGAGCTCTGGGCAAGAAAGAGCTGCCCAACTCTTTAATATAATAATATATATAATAAATGATATAATAAAATATAAAATTAAGGATAAACTTTCATGATTTCACTGAAAGTATCTTTATTTTTGAAGTGATTAATAACACGTACAATCTATGAAATTTTGCTCTCTTCCTCTCTAGACATTTTTACTTTCAACAATTATCTAATATATGTTTTTCTAAGTCTTTCTGGCCAGGTGTTTATGTTTTAGATAGATAAAAATAGGTTCTGTAATAAAACTTGATAAAATTTTTCTTTGTGTTTGTATTGAATGTCAGCTATTCAACAAGTATTTCTTGAGCAGCTACTGTGTACCAAGCAGTATTCTAGGCACTGGGGGGGATACAGCAATGATCAAAATATATGCAGTACCTGCTCTTGGGGAGCTTATATTCTAGTTGGGGGACAGATGATACACCGGCCAACCAACCAACCAACCAATAAAAATATTTCAGGTGGAATTGGAGTTATGAAAAAAAAAAAGCAAGATGATGGGGTGTAGGGAGAAAGAGGGGTGCTATGTGTAGGGAGGTCAGGAAACTGAAAATGTGTGGTCAGAATAGAGTGTAATAGTGAATGTGGTGAGAAGTGTGTGGATACTTGATATATGTAGAATGTAGCGCCTATAGATTTGTGGAGGATTGGAAGAGGGCTGCAACAGACATGTAAGTTGGGCCAAGAAGGTGAGAATATAGAGAATTCTGCTAATGACAGAGGTAGACCAGAAGACAATGGTCTGGGAGGTTGGGATTGGGTGTGACATTGGGTCAGGTTAAGGAATTTATAAAGCCATACGACCATGATTGTCAGGATGATGGTGATGACTTGGAATTTCTAGGCTGCTTGTGGTGAACGAGGGAGTCAGGGATGTTGGATATGACAGGATTGTTCCTGGTGGTCTCCAGCACAAGTTGTGATGAGACTGTTAAGTGATGGCAGGGGATGATGATAAGATTCCCAGGAGCACACAGGGCTCTGTGGGACCCCACCTCAATCATATCTAGGTGGTGTCAGTTTTGGTGGAGGGGTGGTAGCACTGCAGTAAGCCAAGCTCTATGGGTGCTTTCTGTCACCAGGACTACCCCTATGATCTGTGGGACCCAGGCAAATATGTGTTGTTAGGCCCGTATCTATGTAAACAATTTGATATAAAAATGTTGCACAAAATTCATGGTCCCATGGGAGGTATGGTGATCTATTCATGAAGATTTAGAATAACGGACAGGGAAGTGGTACTTACGAGGTATGATTAAACAATACAGTGAATGTTTAAATAAAAAAAAAGTATTACAGTAAAAGACAGATTGCTATTAATCCCCCTCAAAATACTCCCCCTAGCTTCAAACACACCTATCCCATCGTTCTTGCCACTTTCTGAAGCAGTTCTGGAAGTCCTCTTTCATGAGTATCTTTAGTTGGGTTGTTGTGGCTGCCTTGATGTTCTAAATCAATTAAAAATGTTTAACTTTCTTGGTCATTTTGACTTTGGGGAAGAGCCAGAAGTTGCACCGTGCCAGATCCAGTAAATAAGGTGGATGAGGACACACCATAATGTTTTTGACAGAAATTGCCGTATACCAGAAGCGATGTGTGACACGAAGTGTTGTCATGATGGAGGATGACTTACAGCACACTTTAAAACACACCTTCTTTCAACTGTAGCTCACACCTGACTGACTGCACTGAACAAGTTGAAACTTGTCACACACTGTTACAACTCGTTCAAATGGTTACACGCGCCACTTCCTGCACCGAAGATCCCTGCTTTTCCTTTGGCTGACACTTGGCAGCAGCATTCACTGTATTTTGTGATCACAACGGAAAGGCTCCATGTCACACATCGCTTCTGGTACAGCAATTTCTGTCAGATAAAAACATTACGGTGTGTCATCATCCACTTTATTCACCAGCTGGCACTGTATGACTTCTAGCTCTTCCCCAAAGTCAAAAATGGCCATGAAAGGTTAACGTTTTGAATGAATTCAGGGCATTGAAGCAGCCTAAAGACACTCATGAAAGAGAACTTCCAGAACTGCTTCAGAAAGTGGGAAGAATGGTGGGATAAGTGTGTTTGAAGCAAGGGGGAGTATTTTGAGAGGGATTAACGGCATTGTGTCTTTTACTGTAATAATTTTTTTTAAATTTAAGCACTCACCATATTTTTTGATCATACCACATAAGTATTTTAAAATTTGCCAATCAGAGGATGTAATGATTCTTCATAGTGTCCAGGAAACACTTTATCCTATTCAGGTCCAGGAACCATGTTCATCATCTTTTTTGTCAAATATGCTAATTTCATATCTTCTACCATGAAAAAAAGGTAGTAACAGTTATTATTCATAATGCCATGACTCTTTGGAAACTGTTTGTATTGAAACAATAAGAATCTTCTTGGTTCTGCAGTTCTCTCATACCATCTATTTAATGCTGATTATGTCATAACTTATGTGTGACATCAACTCTCATGCCACCTGTGAATATTGGTTTCCAATGACTCTCACTGTGCTTCATTGATGATGACCACAAATGCAAATCTTAACCAGGGTGTGAAGAAAAATGAATGATATTTGCTTCTTGGTCACGTTGTGTTTATTTTTCAGAATTTTGTAAGGTAAACATAGGAAAACACATTTTACACAATTCTTTTGAACTCTTTAGGCTGCAATCACTGCATTCCCAGAATCTGACCTCTTTCATTGGTGGCTGCACCCTGCCTTCCACGTGGCAATCAGTGAAGTGCATAGGCCAGTTAACTAGAGTAGGTCCATTAGCCAATGAAAAGAATCCTTAATCCTTCTGTGGGGGATCGGATAGATCTGGGAGAGTGCAAGGTCATGATATCAGTCATAGGTAAAAGAGGACTTCAGTCGGAAGGGTCTGTTGGCATTACTGAGCATGGTTTCAAAAGCTCCCAGGAAAACAGGTGTGGCCACCCGCAGAGCTGTGCTGACAGACATGGGGAGAGCTTTCGAGGCTATGGGGTGACCTTTGGTGATAGCAACAGAGAAAGCCCACTGCCTGCTGCCATCCCTGCTGTCTTTATGTACTGTAGACTGGGAACAGCACCATGGCAGAGAACAAATAGGCAAGACCTAACCAATGGGCTCACATCGGTGGCTCAGACCCATGGGTCAGCAGTGGATAGTTAGTAGTGCAGAGTCCTGAACGTGTTCTCTATCCAACACAAATTAAAGCCATCCAAAATTAGTATGTCAGTACCACTCTGGTGGCCCAATCTCAAAAGAAATTCTTGCTGGTCAGCAGGAGTGGTCGGCTCACCTGTCTACCCACCTGGGACAGCTCTAAGTAATGGGACCCCAGATCACTTTACAGGTGCCAGTCCCAGAGCTACTCCAAGCATCTGATCAACCCCAAACAGGGTTGGAGAGCTACTGAAGAGGAGAAACAAAACCCAGGCCATCCCATTTGGACAAGGGGTCAGGGATCTCGCCTAGACGGTAAGCTTGGTGGGAGTGGGTGGGGGTGTGAGAGACTCATTCTACACAGTGTGCCTCCTTCCCCTCCCCCTCCTCTCCCTCTGCAATGCTTGCCTAGGCGTAGGGGTGGTACTGCCTGGTACAATAGCTCAGAGCCTAGCAAAATCAAATTTAGTTTCACTTTAGACTTTGGCCTCAAACTTATTAGTCAGCAAATCAGACCTCTGCTTAGTCCCTGGGTTATAAATATTCTGTATCTTTCCATACTTTTATCAGCACAGAGAAGGTTCTTATAGAAAAGTACCTGGCTAAACAAAACACTTTTTAAATCCAGGTGATTTACCTCTCAGTATTTTTAAAAATTAAATCCAATTCCCTTTTTAAAGGGAGACTTGCATTTCTGATATCATATTTCCTTTCCCAAAGTGAGGGCTTATTTACACAATTCCTTTCTGCAGCCTAGAAGGCAGCTCTGTTTGTGCTAAGGCCAAGGTCACCCAGGACATACCAAACCCGTCTGTGTGCTCTTGGAGGTCCTGGAAGCCACAGGCAACAAGGCAGGAGTGAGCTCTGGCCCATGTCACCTCTGCTGCCCCCCGATTCTGGCTTCCTCTCTGTCTACTGGTGAACAGCTTTGCTGAGACCCCTGCTTGAGTTTAGAATTTTTGGCCTACTTTATGGTTTTGTATTTTGCTCCTCTCCCACCTTTATTCGCTCTAATTGTTCTTGCTACTGGGGCAGAGTCCAAGTGTAAACTTTCAGGGAAAGAAAGCATACTCACAAAGTTGTGTGAAAAATAAATTTTCTGAAAGTACGAGGTCAAACAATTAAGTTCGCGCACTCATCCTAGACAAAGTGCTACATACCTCTTTGCTGAATATCACTATGGTCAACTTTGAAGTACTCCCCTTGGGAAGCTATGCACTGACGCAAGCGTCTAGTCTACCCTTCAAAGCAATTTTGGAACTTTTTTTCTGGAATGGCCATCAGAGCTGTTGTCGTACTACCCTTGATGTCCTGGATGTCATCAAAATGTCTTCCTTTCAATATTTCCTTTATTTTGGGGTAAAGAAAGAAGTCATTGGGGGCCAGATCAGGTGAGTAGGGAGGGTGTTCCAATACAGTTATTTGTTTACTGGCTAAAAACTCCCTCACAGACAGTGCCCTGTGAGCTGGTGCATTGTCATGATGCAAGAGCTGTGAATTGGTGAAAAGTTCAGGTCGTCTATCTTTTTCACCCAGCCTTTTCAGCACTTCCCAATGGTAAACTTGGTTAACTGTTTTTCCAGTCGGTAAAAATTCATAATGAATAATCCCTCTGATATAAAAAAAGGTTAGCAACATCCCTGCAACAAGTTCGCGAACTTAATTGTCAAACCTCGTATATTCCCATAAATGATGCTACAATGTCTGTAATGTTTTGTCTTCGAGTTAATCTTGATCTCAGCAGTGTTATTCTTCAAAGAGTTTTAGGCAGTCCTTGACTTTGACACACTTTTACATGGTCTCACCACTATCATATGTTGAATCTCCAGAATGCTGCTGATCAGAGCATTTATGCTCCAGCTAACAATGTTAAGCCATGTCACAGTGGTTCTGTCTGCCTGCCATCATTCTAATTTTGGCAATCCTTATTTGTAGATGTTTATGAAACTATTTGAATATCAATAGCATTTTGCTTTTATTATCTTGTAAAAATGACCAGAAGGTGGCAAAACGAAAGGGCTAATACTAGTGATAATGTAGTTAGGAATGCTGAGGGCAGGTTGTCACAACCTTCAGTAAGACGTTCCATGGACCTCAAACGGTTGACTGTAAGTTTTGTTGCAGAGGAAAAGAACCAACTAGAGAGCACAGATGACATTCAGAAATATCATCGAAGGCCAGGTGTCTTGATGGAGGAAGTTGGATACTTGCATAAATACTGACTGAAAATGGGCAGTGACCCAAAGGCAGGGGGACACGCACCAGGCTGTGGAGACACTACTTCCCACCAACGTCTTCTCAGGGAAGATGATGGCTTGCATTCCACTTGCTTTTGAAAACAATTTTAAGAAGATTTACCTGACACCATTAAATAGAATCAGCTAGCTCTTAACATAGCTTTAAATAAGTTTCTTCTCTAGGCTGAGATAACTGACAGCTGAGGTAAGAGATTATTTCAAAACATATCTTTTTTAAATCTATGCTTTATGTTTATTGTTTTTAATGTATTAAATAATATGTACACATTGTATATGCAAGCAAAAATGATTTGTTAAATTACAATTATGGATTTTATAATGTTCTGGGCTTTCTAGAAGCAGAGCCCTCTGCCTACTGTTTGATTTCCATACTTTCAAGTACATCTTCAGGAATTCATTATATACAAATGTAAGGGATTTCAATTATATATGATTTATTGGGGGATTATCCCTCTCTCTCATTAAGATCACTGTGGTGTTCTTTTGAAGAAGGATATTCCCTCTTATAATGCGAATGTTGAATATGTTTTCTGTATGTTTCCCTAAGTAAATGAAGCAGAAGTGCCCTTTGGTGTTGGGTCACTTGCTCCCTGGATTTCAGGCTGGTGACTGCTGCCTGGAGACATTCAAAAGGCAACAAGCGAATAACACTCTAAAGCCACTGACAGTTATGGATCTGACCATGTGCTAGAAATAATTGTCACCATGATTCAAGTAGAACTGATCATTTTATGTTGAAGAAACTAAGAATCAAGGGAACACTGTTTAATCTTCACAGGATAAAAGGAGGCAGACCCTACTCCCATCCCACGGCTTGCCTTCACCTGGAGTCTCAGGATCAAATAGAATAAAAACTTTAAAACAATGCTCAATTGGCCTTCTAAGTGGATCAAATATAGAGTCCTTTGCCAACAGAGCTGTTTTTATTTTTCTCATATATTTTACAGTGGAATCGCTCACCGCATCATGCTCAGAATGGTTTGAAGTTTGTGGGGATCTATTTTTTTTAAACAGTTCTAAAAATAGATTTCTAAACATATTTTTTCTTATGTAGTTTATATTTTGAAGTAATAATCCCTAGTCCATGACTAAATGTTTAGAGATATCAAAAGAAAACTCTTTAGTATAAAGCTATACCTTATTTGCATTTTGAAGAAAGTAAAACATAAATTTTAAAATCTAAATATTTAATAATTGTGCTCACTTGATTTTCTGGGTTAGGTTGTATTTGAAAGTATTTGGTGCCTATTGAACCAGATTACTAGTGGAAGACAAGGCAATTGAAACATTACTAAAGATGATGGTGGGGCCGGCCCGGTGTCCCAGGCTATTGGAGCTCCGTACTTCTAATGCCGAGGGCTACCTGTCCGATTCCCACATGGGCCAGCGGGTTCTCAACCACAAGGTTGCCGGTTTGACTCCTTGACTCCCGCAAGGGATGGTGGGCTCTGCCCCCTGCATCTAAGATTAAACACGGCACCTTGAGCTGAGCTGCCTCCCGGATGGCTCAGTTGGTTGGAGCACATCCTCTCAACCACAGGGTGCCGGTTCAACTCCTGAAAGGGATGGTGGGCTGTGCCCCCTGCAACTAATAACAGCAACTGGACCTGGAGCTGAGCTGCACCCTCCACAACTACGATCGAAAGGACAGCAACTTGACTTGGAAAAAATCCTGGAAGTACACACTGTTCCCCAATAAAGTCTTGTTTCCCTTCCCCAATAAAATC
This sequence comes from Rhinolophus sinicus, assembly GCF_057876585.1. Classification (NCBI taxonomy): domain Eukaryota; kingdom Metazoa; phylum Chordata; class Mammalia; order Chiroptera; family Rhinolophidae; genus Rhinolophus; species Rhinolophus sinicus. Next base: position 49,664,481 of record NC_142504.1, read on the forward strand.
TTTTTTTAAAAAAAATGATGGTGGATGGGGATTTATGTATTAAATAATATGTATACACTGCATATTCAAGCAGAAAAGTATGTCTTAAATCACAATTGGATTTTTATAATGTTCTGAGCTCTCTAGAAGCATAACCCTCTATATGTCTACCTTTTGACTCTCAAGACACTTGGCTTTGGGTCAGAAATTTGAGAAGGTGCAATAGACTTTACATGAAATCAATTTTGAAAATATACTTATATAAATGCACAGGAAAGAAAAATCTGGAAAGTTATATACTAAATTGTTAACAGTGGTTATACCTGGTTGATGGGATTGTAGGTTTTATTTCATCCTCTGTCTTTCCCAAAATTTCTATAATAAAAATGTATGTTTAAGTAAAACCAAACAATACTTTTTAAAAACAGAAAGGACAAATTTTGGAAGGGGAGGTAGTGGTGTTAAGGCCTTGCTATTCTTCTGGTTTCAGTAGTTCTTGAATTGAAATAGGCCTACTACAGGTTTAAGGAGCAAAGGATTTTAAGCATTGCATTTTCCATCAACATGTAATAATCTCGCTTTGTATTTCATCTGTGAAGATTTAATGCTTTCTTTACACCTACTAATAGAGCATAAAGTCACTAAGTAGCTCAAGTCTCAAACCTCGAATACAACCTTTCTAAATCTGGCAGTTTTAAAATTTATAAAACAAACAAACTCAGAGCCAACACTAAGGAAGAGGTGCTCACATTCAGGCCTAAGTAGATATTTGTAGATATTTATTGAAAATGAAATACTTACTAAAGCCAAAGACCCTATCTTAAAAGATCAATTAATTGATTAACTAACTATGATGAAATGGTTGTGACCAAAGACAGATATATATATTTTTTATAGCACTTGCCCAGGGAGTGAGAAGATGTGAGTTGCTGTTCTTCACATTGTTTTCTCCTCTTGGTGAACACAGGCAAGTCGGTTTTTAACCCAAGTTTTTTCAGCTTGATTTTCTATAAAGCAAAGTTGCTTTTCTGGTGGAGGTGGATGGAAAAGAAGTTGCTAGTGAGTGCCAACTCCCCTTGGTTCGGGGACTACCGGAGGTATTTTAAAAGGTTATGCTAGTCCACACTAGGCCTTTAAAAATTTAGTTACTTTTTAACTGATTTCTTCTGAACTATTTTTATGCTGGCCATCTCATCCTACATTGCTTTGCCAAAGGTGAAGCAGTTTATGTGTTCTGTCTCTCCTAAGAGAGCTTCACTCTATAGAATTCAGTTTATTTGGCTGTCTTGTTACCCATCCAAAGTCCGTGTGACCAACGCTTTGAAAGGCAAAAACTCAGAATGTCAGAGTTTGGAGTAAGAAAATGTTTATTGATCGAATTGGTGACAAGCAAGAAGATGGTAGCCCTAGTGGTACCTCAAATCCCTATTCGGAAAGTACAGACTTCAGGCTTCTTCTATGTCAAGGGAAGGGGAAATGGGAAGGGCAAGAGGTGATTGAGGACCAAAGACATCTGGGTGCCGCAGGGGTCCCAGGAAGATGGTGAAACTTCATAGTTTCCAGTCCGTAGACTCTTTAGATTTGAGTCTGGTCTCAAGGTTCCTGCAAATCTTTGATAAACAATCATTATTTTTGTGCATACTTCTCTTATCTCCTTAGGAGAGGCATTTTCTGCTTTGGGGCTGTTTTTATACAACTTAAGCGGCAAGCAGAATTCTTCTAATGATTAGCTTGTGTGTATGCCAGACTAAGCAGAAGCTATTAACCTGAAGACCATGGGGACAAAGCCGGCTCGAACAAGGTGGAGTCAGAGAGACTGAGCATTTCACTCTCTTACTTTGCAATCTCAGTTTTTGACGGATTCAAGAAAATTTATGATTTTGCGAATCACCCAGTTTTTTCTTATTAGTGTGGGAGCAAAGTTCTCTTGAAGCTTTCTACCTCCTAAATTCTAAGTGAAAACAGAACCCAAATCTTTTCCATTCTGTTTCTTACAGTTGGGATCCAGAAAAAACCAGCTTTTTCAATTCTATCAGATTCTGGATTTCTGAACACTCTCTATTTACTTTCATTTTTGCCTGCCGTTTCTTTCCTGTGCTCATCTATTTCTTGTAATACTTAGCCAAAGGCAGCCGAAATACACTATTTACATTTTTTTCTACCATCTTCCTCCAGAGCTGCTGGCATACTATGCTTATGCTCTACCTCCCCAAGTTATTGCAGGTGGAAGCTTTAGAAAATGTTTTGCTGCTACATAACAGATCAACAGCTTTTTAATCACCAACATTCGTGTCTTCACTACTTTCCTGTAAAAAAAAAAAAAAAAGAAAAAAATCCTAAGAAAATGCTTCAGTTTTCTGTTATATAGTATCCACAGGGACTGATTTCTGATCAAGATAAATTATGCTATGCTGTGCAAATCTCAGTGGTTTAATAACACAGGTTTGTCTCTCACATAAAGTTTGATGCAGTTGGGTAGCCCTCCTCTATCTGGTAGCCCCACCATTTGGGACACATGGCTTTAAAAGTTGTTATGTCAAGGGAAGGATGGAAAAACACATTGATTTTTAATCTCCTTGGTCTAAAAGTTACTCAGGTCACTTCAACTCACAGTCCAATGGCCAGAATTACTCATGGCCCCAAACTAAGTGCCATGATGGTCGGACACAAGGGAGAAAACGGACATTTGGTCAGCACTACCTCTGTTACCCCGTACTCTATTATTCCAATATATGATAAAAAAAAAGATTGCCCTTTCTCTTGTTATTATATTTGAGACAGAGTTAGTAAATATATGTCAGATAGTAGCATTGTCTAGTAATGCACAAGGCAGGGGTCAGGTCACTGGAGGCTATCTGTTAGCTTCTACCCTCCCCTCTTTCCACAGTTTCTCATGAGGCTCAGATGGAACTAACACTAAAAGACCTTTGAGCTCTCAGCACTTTCATGCCTAGTAAACACTGATAATCAGGGGTGACGTTAGACTGGCACACATCAGTGTGGCACACTGCCCTTTATAGCTGAGAGCCATTCTGATTGGTTGAGTACACATTCTAATGTGTCAGTACTCATGCCTATGATTATTCATTATATGGACTATTATGCCTGCTTACTAGTCAAATATACCAAATTACTTCTACATCCTGCTGGTGCTGAGTGTTTTGTTTTTGTTTTTAGGAAACAGCAATCTAAATGCAACAACCTAAAAATACCGTAAATATTTATGCTAAGGTACTTTGAAAAGGCAGCTCATAAGGCTCGCTTAGAACAGATCACCAGAGCCTTTCTGTATATCCTCTTAAGCATCTTTTCCTCATCTAGAATTTTTCACTCATAGCAGTTGCCAAAATTTCCTTTCTCTTGCTCTGTTCCCAGAGTCCTCTTTCTATGAGGTGGCTTTTTGAGTTCCTATTCTTTCCCTGCGTTGCTGCTTCCCCCACTTTACACCTTTTAGGTATGTGACCCTCCCTGCTGCACAGGGCCACATGGATAATGCAGCCTAATCCCACTTGAACTGCTTTACCCGTGCCTAGAAATCTGGTGAATATACTTATTAGTCACTATTTTATCTAAGACCATACTAATTCTTCCATCAATGATACTCAAATTTTTGTCACAAGAAAAAAAAAAGGGGGGGAAGATACTGCTCTTAAGATACTAACATTTTTGTCATAAATAGAAGCTGAGTAGCTGGCTCACCATATTGCACCAGGCAGGTTTTCAGGAGTAGAGTGTCTCTGTGTCACTTATGGCTGATGAAACCCTCCCTAAGAACAGAATCTGCCAACTTCATCACAAATGTGTGTGAATGACAGATTTCCCCTGCCTTAGATATTAACAAACTGCAGATGGAAAATAGTTCTGCCTTCTAAAAAGTGGATTTATTTCTCAGTCTGTTAAAATGCAAATGCCCCCAAAAGTGAACTCAGCTCCCTGCCACTGCAGGTTTGCCAAAGTCTTTGTTCTTAAATAATATTAAATATAACTGTCCTTTGAGAAGTTATAAGCAACATTTAATGCTTGGATAATTAAATTGATTTTGTACATGATGCTGTCTTTATAATTTCTAAGAAAAATAGTATCAATCTATCTTGATAGGAATTGCTCTTCTCAAACTGATGGTTTGGAGCTGCAATCTTTTGCCTCAGATAGATAGATAGGTAGATAGATAGATAGATAGATAGATAGATAGATAGATAGATAGATAGATAGATAGATAGATGATACTTTGATCAACAGACAATTATATAATGGACATAGGGGATACATGAAAATGGAGTAACAACTGACATCACATAGTACCACAGTGGGTAGGCAAATGGGGGCTGATGCATCTGTGTGACACAAAAGAATCAATAAGAAGAGAAACAGTAGTTAAATTACTCTTAGAAGTGGTGGGAAGAACAGCTTGAGGAAGGTAGCTTGCCTGTGTGTCTTGATAAAAGGAACACTTGAACCAAAGTCTGGACAGAGGGGTTAACCAACCTGTAAGGTCTGAGCATTTCAAAGGAAAGCAAGTCTGATTCCAGGGATTGAGCCTGGAAAGGATTTGTTTTCTTGAGGATCTATTGTTGTGAGAGACTGCTTGCCCACAATTATACACAATAATGTGGCAAAGCTAAGAATTAAAGATCCTTCAGATCCCACAGTTGCTGTTTTTCATCATATCAGATGATCACATATTAAATCAAGAGGCAAGGAATGGAAGGAGGAGGAAGAAAAGGGAGGGAGAGAGATTAAAATCAATAAAGGATGGTAGTGCTGGTGATCACGAAATGTAATATGAACAGAAAAATAACTAGCATGAACTCATGACTTTTGATATAGAGAGATAGATATGTTTATAAATATATGTATTTAGAATCAACACCCCAACATTGATGAACACAACTTGTGTCCAAATCTTGATTTCTAAATACCATTTTCCTATAAAAGGAACTAACAATTTTTTGGAAAATGGCTGATTCTGGACTAGGGCAGGGAAAGTACAAGATGAGCCTAGAACATCTTGTGGTTCCAAATAGTAAGAAAGTGCTCAAAAAATGAGGACATGTCAGGGGATACAGAAGCCAGATTAAATGGGCTTCCACTAGCTAAACTGAGAACAATTTGAGAAAAAAGAAATTAAAAATGGTAGCAAGGGATTATAAACCATAGTGTCGTGCGGGGCGCCAGGCGGGGTCTATGCTCCCGCTCCCCACATAAGAATGCAGGGCATGGTAGGGCCAAAAAGGAACACCCACGGAGCCATAGGTAGGGGAGTCATACCACTATACTCTCGCTGGTGGCTGGGTTGGAGAAACAGGAAACAGGAGCCACACAATTCTCAAGCCTCACTGCACCGCTTGCAGGCTCAGCCACCATCTTCTTGCTAACCCCCATTTTTCTGCTAGCGTAGCCACGGCAGTTATATTAGTGGCCAATGGCTCACTGGTTACAGCTGACGGCCAACTAGTCACAGCTGATGGCCATGCAATCACAGTTGATGGCCATTTACTACCTGAGCCAGCACCCTTCTATGTGAGGCCAAGAGCCTGGAAACTACTTTCTGGGGCTCTGTCCCCACACATAGCATAAAATAAGAATCCACAGGTTTATACCTATAAAAATAATTTTAAAAATAAATAAATGGCAGAGATGGGAAAGCTCTTCTTTACAGGAGAATTCCAGCTGATAAATACAGAAAGAATGAAGGAAATTGAAATCACCATTTGACCAAATACCACAATAATTGTTTCAAGTAAGAATCAAGAATGGATGTAAAATTAGTGTGTGAAAATGTGATGAGGTACAGGATATTTACAGTATCAAAGGATCTCCCAACATACCTATTTAATTACAAAGGGAAAAAGAATGCTGGAAGACAGCACCTTAACCAACAGACCATGGTAGCATCATGACTAGTAGTGGGATAAATTCAAATTTTTTGCCTCATGATATGATGCCCTGAGGAGGTTACATCACTTCTGTGATATTCTTGCCCCAAATTCACCACATGAATTTAATCCTGAGGAAACATAGGAAAAAATCCAAATTGAGGGACATTTTACAAAATAACTGGCCAATACTCTCTAAATGTTTCAAGGTCATGAAAGACAATGAAAGACATGAGAACTAAATGCAATCTATCATGCTGGATTGGATCCCAGGCCAGAAAAAAGGACATTAGTGGGAACAACAGCAAAGTTTGAATATGGTCTGTAGATTAATAGTACTTTACCAATCTTAATTTTCTGATTTACATCATTGTACTATGCTTAAGTGAGAAAAAACATTTAGGGAATCTTGGTGAAGGATATACAGGGATTCTTTGTAGTATTTTTGCAACACTTTTGTAAGTTAAATATTAAAAAAATTATATTTCAAAATTAAAAGTTAAATATTAAAAAAATTATCTTCAATGAAGCAAGTGACATTTCCTGTGTTGTGCCCCATGGTTTCTTCTGTCCAGGGTAGAAGAAACGACCAGGCTTCTCAGATGGAGGTTGAGGTAGATTGAGTTATTCTTAGTCACAGAATGTAGAATTGGAGGTGACCCTTGCTACTCAAAGCACTGCTCATGGACCAGCAGCGGTGGTATCACACGGGACGTATTAAAAATGCAGGCTCTCAGGCCTACACCTACCACTACTGCTATGACTGAATTACAATCTGCACTTTAACAGGATCTTCAGGTTCTTTATATGTTGAAAATTCCTCATTTATCTCAGGGATTCTTAACCATGGCAGTCCATTGGGACCATCTGGGGGGTTAAAAAATTCCTGAAGCCTAAGTCCCTAGAAATACTGATTTTGAAGAAATGGAGACTCAGAGCCTAGGGGAGGGGGTGAAGGATGAAATACAAGAAGGTATTTTAAAGGTATCATTTATTAATTGCTTTATTTGACAACTACTTTTGAGCACCCATTATGGCCAGGCACTCTTCAAAATCTTGAAAACACAGCTGTGAGCAAGACGAACTCCTTGCTTTCATGAGCTTTCCTTCTAGATGGGGAGATGGAAGACAAATATGTTGTCACGCAGCAGCCTAGCCCATTGTCCCCGCATGCCTTTCCCTAAAGAAAGAAGAGTCTGTGAGACTGTCCCTTTCAGGGACCTTGCTTTACCATTATACTTACACTTCATGCCTCTCTGTTTGGCCCCCAAAAGATGGTTCGTCAGCCAATGACGGGTAAGATTTCTCACAGGAGAAACAACCCAAGCCAGGCAGAACCATGTGGGGACCACCAGGAGAACTTATGGGGTCAAAAAAGGTGGGTACAGTCCCCACCTTCTCCCGCCTAAAGAGAGCTTCTGCCTATGTGGCTAGATTCCTTCCCACAACCTGCTTGGGAAGTGAGTCAGTGAGGTGATAACATCAGCTCTCCTTCCATTCTTAGCAACAAGTTTCAGTATATAGGATTTGTCCCTGGGAAGGCACATACCATCATTATTAAAACATCATGGGACTTTCTGTTCTGGCTGTTTGCAGGCAAGGGTGATTGGTTTGAATCAGTTTTCTGGTATGATGTATGAGACTCACAGACCGTGGAAAAAACAATGCTACTTCCTCATATGTTTATCAATAAAAGCCACGAGACGGCCCAGTTTGGGGCTCACAGTTCTTTGAAGCTGCGAAACCCTTGGCCCTCTGATTCAAAACTTTCTTGATTCCTGTTTTCTTTTTTAACCCAACGCCACCCCTTCTCATTCCCTCACTGCCCGTGTTGCGCTGGATGCGACACAAATACATAAAGAAAATATATACCATATATATAATTTGAGACTGTGATAAGAACTACAAAGAAAAATAAACCCAGGTAATGGAACAGAGAATGATAGAAATAAGGGCAGGGAAGGCCTCTTTAAGCTGGTCACATCTGGGTGAAGAGAAGGAGTTAAGAATGTGCTAGTCAGAAGGCACAGATGGAGAAGAGAACAAGTCTGGGCGGCGAGGAGGACGGCAAGAAGGCCAGTGTGCCTACAGTGGAGTGAAGAAGAAGAGAGTGGCAGAAAACTTGTCAGAGACTTCACTGCTGGGCCTTGTGGGCTGAGATACAGAATTTGATTTTTATTCCGAGTATAATAGGAAACTATTAGAAGGTTTTGAACGGGGGACTAAAATTACCCCTTACATGTTTTAAAGATTTCTCTGGAACCTGGGTGAAAAACTGACTAGAGATACCGGAACAGGGATTGAAAACCAAGGAGAGGCTGTGGCTTAGGTGAGAGGCGACAGTGGAGGTGGAAGAAGGAATCAGATTTAGGGTGTATTTTGAAAGCAGAGCTGATAGAAATTGGTGCTACACTAGATTCAGGATATGAAGGAAAGAGGAAAGACATGTATGGCTAGTAGGTTTTGACCTCAGCAACAGGGTGAATGGTGAAATCAGTGACTAAGATGGGACTACCTAATGTTACTTTCACTGGAGGGGCTCACTTATCTGTGGCAAGAGAACAAAACAAAACAAACTAAACCAACAAAGCACTGCCTTGGAGTCTCTCCCAGTTGAATCTTTACTATTTCCTTCTAATGAACTTCCCACATCCTCATGCCCTGATGAGATGCTAGCCCCTTACTCTCCTCTCCAGTAAAAGTCTGGACTGAGCTGGTCAGACCTGGATGAGGAGAAGGCATCAGTGAGTAGGAGAGCTCAGGGCCCAAGGAGCTTGTCCGTCCTCCTGTTCCCAGACAAGTCAGTGCAGTGACTGACTAGAATTTCCTTTTTTTTTTCAAGACACTGCAAGCAACAAATGGTAAAGAAAGAGCACATATGAACTGAAATTAATCCGATGATCAAATGACACTTCTAAAAAAAATCAGACATATTTTGTGTTATGCATAATTACTGTGCAACATGGTGAATTGGCATACATGTCATAAATTTCTGTAGTTAGGATTGCTTTCATATAGCTAGTCCAACCAATTATAGAATCAATTCTGGCCTGAGGTCTGAGATGCCCAGGAAAACTTCTGAATCTTAGAAGTTCTATCTTGTAGGGAAGTAGACAAGAGGAACTGTAGAGAATATAATACTGTTTTTCCTCTCTTAATTTTCTTCTGTGGGTAGAGAGTGTTTAAATGAGGGTCAATTTCAGAGAAGTGGTGTGACCTAGAGAGAAGAGAGAGGCAGAATAGACTAATTACAAGGGCGTTACTACTTACGAAGCATCCCCTAAGCGCCAGGCACTAGACTAGCTGCTTTGCATATATTTTGTTTAGTAAGGATAACAACCTTTCAAAGAGAATATTACCATCCCATTTTATGTATAAGAAAACTGAAGCTTAGATAAAATCCAGTATTGTTTCCTACAGGCACTTGGACCACAGATAAAGTACTCATGACCTCATACCAGATGACCATGAGCCACTCTGAATGGACCAAAGAACCCAGTAGAACTGGAATGATTCTGCAGAGGGAGAATGACAGATGAATTTCTTACTTGAAGAAGATATACATAGACAATGGGTTGCATAGTACTTTCATGTGGGGTTCCCTGTGCATACAGAAGCTGTTAACTTTACCTCTAAAGTCTCCTATTTCTGGAGAGATGAATACATACTAGGCCTTTCCCCTTTTCCATGAGGTCTGTGATCTGCTGAGTCATCCAGCCTCCAACTCCTTTACTCCTAAGTCCTTCATTCAAAGGGTAATACCACCCACACTGAGAAAATCCAGGTGTGATGATCTTTAGGGAGAAAAAGACGAGTATTTAGGAGTAAGCAGGGGATCCTCCTAACTGAGAGCATTTGAAGAATTCCCATGATGCTGAGCACCAGGTGGCGTCCATGGACAGGAGGCCTGGCTGAGCCCCAGCAAAGAATTCTGGGAAATCTCTCTGACCAGCCTTCAATGTTAAGATATCAAGAGCAAAGCTGGGAGGTTTGAGCACTGAGTTTTACAGTGAGTGTCTGTGTAAAGGGGACATGATGGAAGAGCAGTTTCTACCAGACAGGAAGGTGCATAGAGTTATTTCATCATGGAAAGAGGATCCAAGGAATTACAGAACAATATTCTAGGGGATAAGACTGAAATAGAAGGTATTTTGTATACTCATCCCTTGGAGAGAGGTGGTGCTGGATGTGGACACCAAATGCAAACCTCAGGCTGGTTAAGGAGAGTCCGAGAACAGGTGGGCCTGTGCTCTAGTTAGGCCCTCCATGTTGTGGGCTGACTTGTGTCCTCTAAAAATATAGTGTGGTGTCCTTACCCCCAGTTTCTGTGAATGTGATCTTGTTTGGAAATAGGGGCTTTGCAGATATGATCAAATTAAAATGAGGTTGTACTGGATTAAGGTGGGCCCTAGTCCAATGACTGGTGTCCTTATAAGAAAAGGGAAACTTAGGCACAGAGACACACAAGGAGAACACCATGTGATGACGGAGGCAGATACAGCTGCAAGCCAAAGAATGCAAACGGTTGCTGCCAACCACCAGAATCTAGGACAGAGATATGGAACATATTTTCCCTTTAAGCCTCCAGAAGAACCAACCTTGCTGACACATTGGTTTTGAACTTTTAGTTTCCGGAACTATGAAAGAACAATTCCTGTTGTTTTAAGCTACACAGTTTGTGGTAATTTGTCATAGAAACCCTAGGAAACTAATTCACTCCTGCTACACCCAACACAAGTGGATGTGGTAGGAGACCAACGGTGCAGGTGGGTCAGTGGTAGGATGGAAAAGATAGAGAAGTTCCTCTCATCTCTTGCTTTGTCTCTCACAGGGTCACACAGGAATCTCTATATCTCTTCTTCAACGCGTGTTGACAAGTTTGAAACCATCTCCAAATTGGCAACAATGCAAGACAGCCTAGCTGAAGACAAGTAGGCTGTCAGAACCATTGTATAGCTACGAGAAATAAAACCCTGGCAAGTAACAGCTCGAGATGAGTGAAGATTCACGCAATTCACAATAAAGTGAAAATGGCATGGGGACAAGGACCCAAGAATAATCTTAAATGACTTTTTAGTACCCTAAAATTAACCAGATGACATTCTTTTATAAAGCACCACTTTATTCAAATTCTTGATTGAAGATTTTGCCTCTTAAAAGGAAATGTGCATTTCATCAAAAGGCTAGAACCCAATATTTTGACTTACTTAGAAAAACGTGTTCTTCAGCTTATAAGATAAATATAGATTATGACAAGTCTATTTTAGGCATGGCAAATAGAAGCATTCCATATATATCAAGCAAAAGCATGAGACACACAAAATTTTGACTATACTGTGGAAATAATATGAGCTAATATTTCAAAACTCTGTTTCATCAATCACAGATCCGATGGGATTAAAATCAGTGAAATGAGAATAAACACTGATAACATTAAATTTTGTGGGGAATGAAGGGTTAGGTCATGACTTACCATTTCTTGGATTCCTGCTTTGGCAAACACAGCATATAACCCAGGGAAGACAGAAACTATAACAAAGGAAAAGGAGATTTATCCCAAAAATCTCATTCCAAACAGAGAACTTTATAATAAGCAATAACAACCACATTGTGAAGAAGCTTATTAATGATGAAAAAAAGTTGACACTTTTAAATTCTGATGGACAGAATTTAGATAAAAAGCTGCCTTGGATGCCCAGCCATATTCTAGATAGGTCAAGCTTTCTCAGATTAACTAGCTTTTGTGTGTGAAAAATTTTCTCTGATCATTAGTAAGAGGGATTACATTTATTCAATCTAGAGGTCAAAATAGGATCCAAAATTTCAATTAAAAAAAGAAAAAAAAGAGCGGATTAAGTGGCCCTACAATGCTGTAGGTAGCTTTTTAAGTTAGTGAGCTCCTGGTCCCTTGAAATGTTCAGATACTCTTTGTATAAAATGTATAAGTCATCTTATGGTCATACAAATGTGTGGCAAAGCTTTGATCATGTCTTAGAAGTAGCACCTTCCCTCTAGAAGACTGTGTGATCATTAGTATGAAATAGGTTGTCAAAGTGACATGGACATTGCTGTCGAGTAACTGACTGCACAGAATTATTTAAATGTGTCAGATTTGGCCTTTTCTCTTAAACAGTATTTTAAGAATTCTGTATTTTAAGAAAAAGGATTTACCCTTTTTCTTCAGGGTAAAAGCAGCCCTGCATGACACTATTTCCTGGTTTTGAACTCTTCAGCTAATGACCAGGAAAGAGGACAATTGTCTTGTTAGAATCTGTGTCAAGTTTTATTCCATGATAAAAGGACTCCATAAGGTCACTGCTTCTCAGGGAAAAACTGCAAGAAGAGCCATCAGAGAACACGACATGTGTGTCGCCAGTCTATTAAACTTGAATTTTTTTAATAATTAAAAAATCCAAATGGAAGGATAGGGAAGACATGGATTTGAGAAAAGGATTGAGAAAAGTTCTGAAGCTATTAGAAACCTTTAGAGTATTTGTAATGCACTCTCCCAGAGGGACTGGACTGGGCAGAGAAGAGAAGAGTTGAGGATGAATTTGCCCAGTGACTTAGTTTTGCATTTTTCCTTGCCACAAAGGTAAGGAGACAGAAGCTGAATTTAATCTGGTGGAAAGGAACAACATTTTCTTCAGTAGGTGCCAAGCCTGTGCTAGGTGCTCTAGCCACATCACTTCATTTAATCCTCACTGTAATCCAACCATGTATTGTTCTCTTTCCCACTGAATAGTTAGGAAAGGCTAGTAATCAGGAAGGCGAACTGCTGTTAACAAGCAACCCCCCAATATCAGAAACTTAATATGAATACAGATTTATTTCTTGCTCAGGCAAAAATCCAGTGTGGATGTTGAATGGCTATCCTGGGGGTTTTCCTGCAATTCATAACTCAGGGATCCAGCTGCTCCCATCACGAGGCACCACTGATGGGGGTGGGGACAGTGAAAAGAGTGAGCAAGGAGAATCATGGGCATGATTACTGCCACACCTGCAATTTGTGTATATCACTTAGATCCACACTCAGTTAGATAGAACTCAGTTTCAACTGCCCATCCAGATTTAAGGGCGGATTGGAAATGCACACTATATACTCGTGTGTGCCCAGATAAAGAGGAAAGCTGAGAATGGTAAGAAGTTTCTGCCACAGACACTAACAAATGAGAGGTTAAATATTTGTTGTTGATTGTCTGTCATCTTTCAACAAGATGTAAAGCAGAGCATTCAAGGTACATGCCCAAAGTCACACAGCTGTTCAGAGGCTCAGCAAGGATTTCAAGTCATGTTCACTTGGCTCCAAATCCTGTGGTCTGAACCATACCATATGGCTTCTCGGGCTGTACTACACCAAGCAGGAACTCTGTGGTATACCTTTTCAGACGCGTGATAGCCTAAAGCACCTTTTGCAGGCTGGCACAGGACACATTCCCTTCAAAAGCGTATTAGAGAAGACCAAAGACAAATGTGGTGAACGCCACGTAATTGCTGTGTTTTTTCAGGACATGGGGAGGAACAAATTTAAAAGGGCAGAAATATGGTCTGTTTTATTGCCTTCATTTTGATTTTTTGTTTTGTTTTTTGAGAGGTTAATCTCCTCTTTACACACACCACTTAGACGTGTGCGGTTGTCACCTCTCTCCCTTTTCATCTGGGTATAGAGATGAGAGTGCTTCTGGAGGGTGTTTCACCCCTTAATGTTTTATTCTTGATATAATTACAGGCTTAATTCCAGCTCCAAGGTCAGCCATACACAACACCGTTTTTCCCACACACCTGGGAATAAAAGTCTACCATCAAAGCAAACACTTCTCTCTCATCTTAGTTCCAAATGAGTCATTCAGGGAACATACATCCTGAGGCTAGAGAAGGATGCTGTTCTTTCTTTCTTTTTCCCAGGGGACAGAGGTAATTAATTCAAGGTCAAGTGGAGACATTTGGGTTTAATAGGTGCCTTTTTTTTCTAAATAACTCTTTATTTAGAACTAAATAAAAGAACTGAAAATTCTCCTCACATTTCTGCCAATTCTTTGGCAAAAGAAAGTTGGTCAAGTCAATTAGTTTCCCTATAAAAGGAGAGTAAAACGATTAGTTTTTGTAGAGGAAGTCAGATGGCTGAGAGTATTTCAACGCTGATATTCATAAGAAATTATGGAGACCAAAAGCAAGTAGAGCATCTTTAAAGGCCTGAAAAAAACCCCCACAAAAAAAAGCTTTAAAAACTCAGAATTCTACATCCAATAAGAATAGCCTACCAGATTGGAAATGCAGTACAGAAATTTTCAAATAAAACTAAAATAAGAATTTGTTGCAAGCAGAACTGCATTACAAGAAATGCTAAAAAAGTACTTCGGGCTGGAGGAAAATGATGTCATACAAAATCCAAGATCCTAAGAAAAGAATGAAGAACTCAGAAATAGTAACTAGCTGGATAAATGCTAAGTCATTTGGTTTTTACCATGTTCCTCTTAATTTCTTTATTATACATATAACTTTAAAACAACAAAAAATGTTGTGGAGTTTAAAGTGTATAGATGTAGTACATATAGTTATGGCATAAGGAGTGGGGTGGGAATAGATGGACCTATATGATTGTAAGATTTCTATATTTATTACATGAAGTGATACAATATTAACTATTATTAAATTATGAAAAATTAAAGATGTATGTTGTAATTTTTAGAGCAATCATTAAATACATGTCATGCAAAGAATTATGGCCAAAAGTCAGTAGAAAATATAAATAAAAATTTAAAAAATCATTCTAATAACCCAAAAAGACAGGAAAGGAAACAGAAGAATAGAAAACAGAAGTGATGAATGCAAAACAAATAATAAAACAACAGACCCAAACTCAACTATATCAATAATTGTGTTAAATAATAATGGGCTAAACAGCCCATCTATAAGGTAGAAATTGTTAGAATAGATAAAAATACCTGACTTGGGGCAGCTGGATGGCTCAGTTGGTTAGAATGCTAGCTCTGAACAACAGGGTTGCCAGTTCGATTCCCACATGGGCCAGTGAGAAGCGCCATCCACAACTAGATTGAAGGACAACGACTTGGAGCTGATGGGCCCTGGAGAAGCACACTGTTCCCCAATAAAATAAATAAATAAATAAAAATACATGACTCAACTCTATAATGTCTACAAGGTATGCACTTTAAGTATAAAGACCCAGATATGCTGAAACGCTGAAACTAAATGAATGGGAAAAGACAAAACATGCAAACATTAAGCATAAAAAGAATGGATTGGTTATACTAATATCAGAACAAATGGATTTTTATACTATAAGATTACCAGATATAAAGATGTACATTTCATAATATAAAAATGTCAGCTTATTAGGAAGAAAATAAACAATCAATGTACATATGCCTAATAAAAACTTCAAAATACATGAAAAAAAATTGACAAAATTAAGAGAAAAAATAGACACATTTCAAATCATAGTTGCAGATTTTAATATTTTTTTCTCAGTAAAAATCTGAACAACGCTATTAATCACCTTGATGTAATTGATATTTATTGAAAAGCACACAAAAAATGAAAAATACACATTTCTCAAGTTCACATGGTATATTTACCAAAATAGAACATATGCTGGGCAATAAAAGAAGTCTTAATATACCC
Source organism: Rhinolophus sinicus (assembly GCF_057876585.1). Lineage (NCBI taxonomy): Eukaryota > Metazoa > Chordata > Mammalia > Chiroptera > Rhinolophidae > Rhinolophus > Rhinolophus sinicus. The sequence continues at coordinate 49,679,981 of NC_142504.1, forward strand.
ATTTTAAAAAATAGTTCTCGTTTATCTTGAAGTAGAAATAAATTCCTCAACCTGATTAAGGATATCTACAAAAACAAAAAGCCTATAGCTAAATTCATACTCAAAACTAAATGTCTCATTGTTTTCTACTTAATCAGTAGCAAGGCAAGAATGTCCACTTTCAGTACTTCTATTCAACATTGTATTGGAGATTCTAGTCAGTGCAATAAGATAAGAAAAAAAGAAGGTAAGAAGAAAAATACACATAGAGCTTAGAAAGAAAGAAGTAAAACAGTCTCTATTTGCCATTGACATGATAATGTATGTTGAAAATTCTAAGGAGTCTATTAAAAAGCTCCCAGAATTATAAGTAAATTTAAAAGTCACAGAACACAAGGTAGATACATAAGAATCAATTGTATTTCTATATATTAGCAATGAATGATTTAAAAAATGAAATTTCAAAATTCCATTTACAATAGCATCAAAAATAAAATGTTAATACTTAGGAATAAAGTTATCAAAAGATGTGTGAGATATGGACATTGAAAACTATAAAACATTGCAAAGGGTAATTAAGGAAGACCTAAATAAATGGAGAGATATATCATGTTTATGGATTGGAAGACTTGATATTGTTAAGATAATTTCCCCCAAATGCATGTATAGATTTCATGCAAGCTGAATAAAAATATAAGCAAATTAAACAAAATAAATTGACAAACAGAAGCTAAAAAATTTTATGTGAAGGCACAGGCCTTGTATTAGCTAACATATTTTGAAAAAGAAGAATAAAGTAGAAGGACTTATGCTATTAAATTTCAAGAGTCATTATAAAGCTATAGTAATCAGACAGTGTGGTATTGTAAAAATAAACATATAGATCAATAGAACATATTAGAAAGGCTGGAAATAGAAAGAGCCATACTTATATATATGGTCATTTGGTTTTCCACAAAGGTGCCAACATAATTTAATAACAACTGGATGTCTGTATGGGAAAAGAAAATAAAAACAAGAAAAAAACAAAAATCCCTCACCTCATCCCTTAGCTCTTGCTATGCTACAAATTAACCCAAAGTAGATCATAGACCTAAAGGTGAGAGCTAAAACAATTAAGCTTAGAGAAGAAAACATAGGTGACAATCTTTGTGACCATTTATTGGGGAGCTAGGCAAAAGTTCTTAAACAAAACACAAAATGCACAAACCATGAAAGAAAATTAATAAAATGGACTTTATTAAAATGAAAAGCCTCTTTTTTCCCAAAAGATATGGTTAAGAAAATGTGAAAACAAGCCACAAACATGGAGAAAATGTTTGTACAACATATATCCGACAAGGGCTTATATCCAGAATATATAAAACACTTTTATGACTCAATAATAAGATAAATAGCCCATTAAAAAAATGGGTACAAAATTTCGACAGACACAGAAAAGATATGCAAATGGTCAGTAATTACATTAAAAGAGTTTCATCCTCACTAGTGATCAGGGAACTGTAAATTTAAAACCATAATGAGATATTATGAGATAAACAACCTCTAGAATAGCTATTAAATTATTAAAAGACTACTAACTATAAACTATTAAAAGACTAAAATATCGATTATTGGTGAGGATGTGGAGTAACTGCAATTTTAACACACTGCTTATGAAAATGTAAAATGGTACAGTCACTTTGGAAAATAGTATTACAGTATCTCATAAAGTTCACAGAGCTATGATATGATCTCTCATTCTCACTTGTAGGTATTTGTCCAAGTGGAATGGAAATATATATTCACACAAAAACTTGCATGCACATGTTCATAGCAGCATTATTCATAAGAGTCCTAAACTGGAAACAACTGGTAAGTGGAAAAAAAAAGTGGTATAATGGAATATTACTCAGTAATAAAAAGAAAGAAATAGACACAACATGATGAATCTAAAATACATTATTCTAAGTGAAAGAAGTCACACATAAAGCTACATATTGCATGATTCCATTTATATGAAATTCTAGAATAGAAAAAATTATAATGACAGAAAGCAGAGCAGAGGTTGCTTGGAGCTATGGGTTGGGGGCAGGAATCAATGAGATTCTAGGTGAATGAAAATGCTCTGTATATTGATTAGAGTGGTGGTAGTTACATAGCTATATATATTTGTCAAAAATCATCAAACTTTACGCTTACAAAAGGGTAAATTTTATTGTATATATATTACACATCAATAAGACTGAAAAAAAATCACCTCTGGCTTTATTTATTTATTTTAGTTAAAGTTTATTGGTTAGTAAAGACAATGGTTAGTAAAGTTACATAGGTTTCAGGTGTACAATTATGTAATATATCATCTATATATCACATTGTGTGTTCACCACCCAGAGTCAGTTCTCCTTCTGTCACCATATATTTGATCCCTATTACCCTCATCTACCACTCCCTTCCCCCCTTACCCTCTGGTAACCACTAAACTGTTGTCCATATCTATGAGTTTTTCTTTCTTTGTTTGCTTGTTTTGTTCCTTTGTTGCTTTCAGTTTTATATTCCACACATCAGTGCAATCATATGGTTCTCGACTTTTCTGTCTGATTTATTTCGCTTAGTATAATAATCTCAAGATCCATCCATATCGTCACAAATGGCACTATTTCATCTTTTCTTATGGCAGAGTATTATTCCATTGTGTATATATACCACATCTTCTTTATCCAATCATCTATTGAAAGACACTTTGGTTGTTTCCATATCGTGGCCACTCTAAATAAAACCTGCAATGAACATCGGAGCACATATCTATTTATGGATATATGTTTTCAGATTTTTTTGGTAGATACCCAGGAGAGGGATTGATGGGTTATACCTGACCTCTGGTTTTAGATAAACAATTTTAGAAAAAGAAAGAAATAATAGCAATGAGGGTACTACACTTCAAAACCAGTGTGTGTTAGTCCTGGTTCTCCAAGAAACACATGCGACAATGGGAAAACTTGCAAGGATTTTATTAGGGAAAATACCTGCATGAAACAAAAGAGGGAAGAAAACAGGGAAGTCTAGGAGAGCCCTCAGACCAAGCTTCAAGGCACAGTCAGATACCCAATCAACATTTACTGAACTTAGAAGTTAGGGGTCGAATAATAAAGCTATAGTCACGTAACTTATTATAGATAATGACATTAAAGAGTTTTAGGGTAGAAAAATATCTTAGATACAATCCTGGATCACAGCTGTGAGAGCCAAAGACTTGACAGGGATGTCGGCTTCCCAGGGTCTGTGTTGGGAACGGGACTGGAGCAGGCAGCTAGCTTACCTGGGTGGCCAGAAGCAGACAAATGCAAAGAGGGTGAATGGAACATGGAGATGAGGAGAAAAGCCATGTCAAAACAGCTCGATTCATCAAGCCCCGTAGTTATAAATAGGAGATAAGTCAAGTAATCAGTAACCCAGAAAATCAGGAGCAAAGAAGTGCAAGCTGGAGTGAAACAAAACAATTCAATCTCCAGTAATAAATAAGGCAAGGGTCTTTTATTTATTTATTTTTTAAGTTGGTTTCATGGTACAGGAATAGGCCAGCAGGCTTCACGTTATTGATGAAGCCTAGAAAGATGAAAAAGATGCTTAATTCCACACAAATAGATGCCTTTTGGATAGCTGGTGTCATAAGCAGCAGCCACAATGACAGCTTTATTAATGATTGGAAAGTAGGAACTACAATCAAGTCTATGAAATGTGTTCAGAATAATAAGTATGCTCTATGCCATATATTTAAAGATTTTCAAGGGCTGCTCTGAGTAATGCATTTCAATGTGAGTGAAAAGATTAAGATGAAGGAAAAGAAGACGTAACCTTTAAGGGCTGGCACAAAACACAAGGAGATTAAAAATTAAGGCTTAAAACTATTTTTATAATATTGATTTGGTGCATTGAAGAGTAGAGCGTTAATGGTAACTCAATAGAAGGGTAATTAGGGATAATGGTACATCCATCAGTTTAAGAATTTAAACATGTTCTGGCAGTATTTTCTCATTATTTGAGGTTTTCTGAAAAATAAAATGTACCTTCTCCCAAGAATTTTCTATTATTGGTCAGATTTTTAAAATAGATGATTCTGTCTGAAATGTAGAGAACGGAATGGAGCAGGAGACAACTGGAGGGAGGGGAAAATCAAGTAGGAAGTTTTCTAAATTTCCAAGAGATTATGGTGGTCTAAAAAGGAGATATTAAACAGTGTCAGTGAGATGGAAAGGAGTGGGTGACTGGAAGATATGTAGGTGGAAGGATGACCAGGACTTGGCGGTTTCTTGGATGGGAGGTGAAAGGGTTGAGTTAGTGACTACACACAGGTAAATGGTTTGGGTCGCCATGAGGGTGGTACACCTGTAGAGCATCTGCATGGTTACTAGAGGGCAGCTGACTACAAGGGTCTGGAGCTTCTGTTTTCCTATGGAAATTTGCATATTTAGGCTCTCTGTCAGAACCCTTTTCTTCCAAACTCACATCATTGGGACCCACCCTATCTAACATGTTCCACTACCCCTCCTAATGCTTCATTATCACACTCTGTTCATTTCTGTTTCAACGTTTCGGAAGCATCCATGGCTCATGGTCCTCTCCAAGTCCTCACAAAAATCATTCCTTTTGGATTTTCTCTTTTCTCCTAATTTTCAACAGGCCAACTAAAATGAGCCACATGCAAACAGCTCCCTGTACAGGAACAAGCCACAATGCAGACACAGCCCTGCCTCCATTCGTTTCACCCTGGAAGCATTCCTCTCTTCCTTTTCCAATCCCACTATCGCCTAAACCCACAACAATAACAACCCAAAACAAAAACAGAAGTCTGAAGACATTGGTTTAATTGTATATGACAAATTTCATTTTCAAACTAGAACATCACAATTTCCACACAAACAATGGGTGGGTTCTTATATTTTTACTTTTGTGTACCTTAAGGACCTTTGTATGTGACCTTTTTGTAAAACAAAGTTACGGTCTTCCACAAAAGTGAATTGATATGTCAGTCTTTAAATGGAGACACTGCTGCAACTTTGAGAAGACAGCTCCCATTTCCAAACTCCAATTTGATTATATCAAAATATATCTCAATGAATTGTAGTAAACATATTTTAACAAATAGTCATCATATTATACATAGAAAAGCAGAAAAAAAGATTAAAGCATTGGAAGAAAAATCTCTGGCTTACATCAGTTGGGATTAGATTTGGCTATAATAACAGAGACCCAAATAACTGGCTTGAACATGACGGAAGCTTACTTTTCTTTTGCCTCCAATGTGGACGTGTGCATGGGGTCTGTGCTCGTTGGTTTCTAGAGACCCTTGGCTCTGTACAGCTCATCACTCTGTCATCTCTAGGCTGTGGCCTTCGTTCTCATGGTCCAAAATGACATCAAAAGGTCTAGATTTCACATCCACATTCTGGCAAAAGGATGGAGGAAGAGTCCAAAAAGAAAGGAGAAAGTGTACTTTTAGGAGTTGAATTTAGGAACTGTTACAGGAATTTCACTAGCCAGAACTTAGTCTTATACCATGCCTAGTTGTAAGAGGGGCTGAGAAAGATAGCCTTTTTTTCCAAATGGCCATGTACTTGCAAAAATGTTTCTACTACTAAGGAAAAAGGGAACATAGATTTTGGTGGACGACTAGTAGGTCTGCTGCAAACTGAAGTCCTGAATATGTCCTTAAAACAGATTCCTAGATTAAATATATATATATATATATATATATATATATATATATATATATATATATATATATATATATATATAAGTTTTTAGCTGAAATAGCTAGCTAGTCATCAAAGCTGACATTCTCTGCTTTCTGGGCACACAGACTATATTTTCCAGTCTCCTTTCCAATTAGATATGGTCAGTGACTGAATTTTGGTTAACAGAATTGAAGCAGGAGTGATGTGTGCCATCTCCTGGCCTGGTCCTGGACAGTGCTCCATGTTTCGCACCTTTTCAGCTGGTCAGAATGGAGACGTGCCCCACACTAACTTGGAAACCATGTATTAAAGATGGCAGAGCTGGCAGCATCTGTTCTCCCATCTAGTATTTATTATGTGTGAAAGAAATAAACTTCTACTGTTTGAGTAATTATCCTTTTGGGTATATTTTTGTTACAAGAGTTAACCTTTCTTAACTAAGACAAGGCTCTTGACAAATACTGTGACACAATTTCTAGAAAGTCTGTCAATTTTCATCCCACCCAAAGGAGATTTACAGGTCTCTTTTCCTTAGCACAGTGATTATTATGGTTTTTAAAATATTTGCCAATATAATAGGGAAAGACTCATTGTTTGATGAGCATTTCTTTGTTTTTTTGTGAGGTTCAGAATTTTGAAATGTTTGTTAGCCTTTGTGTAACTTTGCTCCTCTCTTTTTGCTTGCTATTACAAAGTTAGTATTTTTTAAATGACTGATTTTTTTTTGCAAGGTTAAGATTATTAACACTAGTTGTCAGAGTCAATAGCTCATTAGACAGAGTTAGCATATGAAAATTCCTATTAATATAAAAGATAAACTAAAGAGTTGATAGTTTATTTATGTTATAAAGCAGAGAGAAACTCTCAGCCTAGAGACAGGAGTTAAGCCAGTGATCAAGAGAATTACTTTCAAGTGAAACAGTTAATGGCCAGGAGCCCAAACTCATATGCTTCCAGAAGTACAGATTTTAAAATCCTTTACTCCCTTAAGTAATAAAAAAGATTATTTTCTCATCCCATGCTTAGTCACAGGTCTTGAAGTTAATCTGAAGATCTGTCTATTACTGTTCCTTACCTATCAGCTGTTAATAGTTCAAAGAAAAACTTTTAGTAAAATCCTTGTTTCTGGAATTCTCTATATAGATGCAAGACTTTTTTAAATCTCTTCTCATCTCTCAGTCTCCTGTTTTTTCCACATACCACAGCCTGTCCAAGAGCAGGTATTACGTGGCCCTACCTAGAGATTTCTGTGGTGATTTACTCCCATCCAGAACATCCGCCACTGTTGGTTCTTGCTGCATTTCACAACAACTGCCCAGGGATGGGGGAATTGGGGACATGAACTAAAATGGTTGTGGGGTGGGACGTGGCCAGATAACTTAAATATGATGTAGTAGGTTGTATTTCTGTTGGATAGGGTTTATGTTCAGAGCTTGCAGTTCCTTTGCTGGTCTGTTTGCCTTGAGCTCTATCTTCTGATATTAGATGTGTGTAGGGAAGAGCACTCAAAAAATAAAAAAAGCAGCAAATTTATAAATTTACCCAGTGCAATTCTGTCTTAATTACTTAGTTAATTAATTAATTAATTTTAAACTACAGTCCCTGGGGTTTTCCCTATACATGTGAGGTTCACCAGTCACTAGGGATTTGGGCAGAATTTTCACTCAGATTTTGGGTCTTGCCCTGTAGCTCATCACCTTTAGATTTTCCTCCTTTCCATCACAAATTTCCAGCTTTTCTATCAGCCCCGAACTTCTTTTTCTGGCGCTTCAATACATTAAGACTATGGCTTTCTGCCGCTGGAGGTGTGGCGGTGGGGAATGTCTTCAGGCAAACAAAACAAAACAAAACCACTAACTAATGATCTTTGATTCTAGTATCAGTCCCATAATCATCAGATGTGGTAGAGAGAGATCCTATGAGATGAAATCTACACTTGCCTAATCCTGAGACAGCATAGGGACTTGGAATTCTGGATAAGCCGACCATAAGAATGCCACCATCCCATCATCCCTTAAACAAAAATGCAGAAATAGCACATCATTATCTTTTCCTTCTAACCATTTACTTCCATAAAGATATGGAAACCACTGCTCCACAAGCCCAGTTGATCAAGGTTTGACTGCTATGTGACCTTTTTTGAGTGGTGATAATGAGTAGTCTGTCATCTTGCCCCCACAGTGCAGGCGCAAACATAGTTACCAGACAACATAGCTGGGTAAAGAAAGCCCCTCTTTTTCAAAAAGCTTGCCACTTCCAAAAAGCTTGGCTTTTTGCACAAGCCCATTTTGCCCACAGCTTATAAAAGCAGCCAAGCAGAGCTGGCTCCCAAGTCAGTTCAAAGGACCTTCCTCTCTGTGCTGCCTCCCTTGTGCTTAAGCCCAAGCTTAATAAAACTTGTCTGGAAATTTTTCTGAGGTGTCTTCTTGACTTCTATCTCGGGAAACCCAAGAACCCCAATCCGGTAAGAATCCTACCTATCTACGACACTTGGTGAGCTCCCCATGTTACTGTGGCTGTAGGCAGAAAGAATAGGGCTGTGGGGAGAGGGGAGGAGGAAGGGAAGACGGATATGAGGGGAGACAAAGGAAGGAGGAGACCAGATTATTCTTAAGAAAAGATGCAGCTACATTTTGGTGACTCAGAATACCATCTTGCCCCTCAAGGTGAACTTTAGATCATTGTGATGGATTATAATACTACTAGCACTGTGGGCAGGGAAAAATCTCCATTCCCTATGTTACCATGACAGTTCTAACAAGGGCCACATAAGGTCAAGGCAATCCCACTTCCTGATGGGAAGGAATAGTCAACAAGGACCCATGTGGGAACACCTATAATGCCACCCCTAAATCTTGAATATTTTGTACTCTCATTCTAATAATGTCCTAAGCCTCTTTGTTCTTTGGGGCAGTTGCTGTTCTCCTAGCCTGCCCACTCCCACTATTTTGGGAGCGTGCTATCTTCTTTTCTTTTAATAAATACTCTGCTTGCTTGGCTTTGCTTACTTGGCTTATTTGATGTGACCTTGAATTCTTTCCTGTGATGTTCACCAAGAACATGTTTTTGGCAACACCCATGCAAGATATTGTTGTGTGGGATGATTATAAGATAGAAAAGTACTTGTTTCTATATGTTCTATATGTTAGTCTATATGTTTGTATAAATAAATGAAATAAGAATAACTTCATCCTTATAGATCTTCCAAGATAGCAAAGACAACATCAGCAAAATAACATTCTGAAAGGTCAAAGATCTGAACTTGAAGGATCTTGAACTTGAAAAATCTGAACCTAGATTTTCCAGTCCACATGGTGGAGTAGGTAAATGTAGTTCTCACCTCCTCTCAGGACCACCACATCAATTACAATTAAACCATAGAGCAACAATTACTGAGAATTGTTTGAAGTGTAACTGAACCAAAGCCCTAAAACTACAGACATACAGATGAAGCCAGCTTGAGACTGGTAGGAGGGGCAGAGACATGGAATGGGCTGGCCCCACACTTGCCTGTGACTATTAAAAATTGAGAGGGATGTTTTGGCTACAGAGGTCTCCCCCTGAGGAGTGAGGGGTCTCAGCCCCTCCCCTGTCCAGGGTTTCAGTGCCAGGGAGAGAAATCCTCATAATGTAGCAGCCCTACTTAATATATAGAAACGAACACAAGGAGGCAGCCAAAATGGGGAGACAAAGAAACATGTCCCAAATAAAAGAACAGAACAAAGCTCCAGAAAAAGAACTAAGTGAAATGGAGATAAGCAATCTATCAGACACTGGTTATAACAATGCTCAGTGATCTCCGGGAGAACTTCAACAGAGTGATGAAAACCATAAAAAAGAACCTGTCAGAAATAAAGGATACAATAATGAAAATGAAGACTATATTACAGGGAATCAACAGTAGATTAGATGAAGCAGAGGATTCAACCAGAGATGGTCGGATATATCTTCTACAGAGATATAGAAGATAGAGTAGCAGAAAACACCCAACGAGAACAGTAAAAAGAAAAAAGAATCCAAAAAATTGAGGAGAGTTTAAGGGGCCTCTGGGACAATATCAAGCATACCAACATTCGCATTATAGGGGTACCAGAAGGAAAAGAAAGAAAGCAAGGAATTGAAAACCTATTTGAAGATATAATGACAGAAAACTTCCCTAACCTGGTGAAGGAAATAGACATACAAGCCCAGGAAGCACAGAGAGTCCCAAACAAGATAAGCCCAAAGAGGCCAACTCCAAGACACATCATAATTAAAATGCCAAAGGTTAAAGACAAACAGAGAATCTTAAAAGCAGCAAGAGAAAAGCAGTTAGTTACCTACAAGGGAGCCCCCATAAGACTGTCAGCTGATTTCTCAACGGAAAATTTGCAGGCAAGAAGGGATTAATAGGAAATATTCCAAGCGATGAAAAGCAACGACATTCAACCAAGACTGCTCTACCCAGCAAGGCTGTCATTTAAAATTGAAGGACAGATAAGGAGCTTCCCAGACAAGAAAAAGCTGAAAGGAGTTCATCACCACCAAACAAGTATTACAAGAAATCTTAGTACCCTCTTTAATATGGGTGGAGGGTAAAGGATAGATGAAAGGGCAAGGAATTAAAAAGGTCAAATTGGTTGTTATACAGTAGTTGTGGGGGTGTAGGCTATAGCATAAAGAATATAGTCAATAATATTGTAATGACTAGGTATGGTGTCAGACAGGTACTAGAGCTATCAGGGTGATAGATGGGAATGGGGTTGGGGGCAGGGTGAAAAAGGTGAAGGCATTAAGAAATACAAATTGTAGTTAATACAGTGTAGGGTATATAATCAACAATGCTGTAAAGATCATGTAAGTTGCCAGATGGGCACTGGACTTATCAGGGGAGTCACGTCATAAACTGTATAGATGCCTGACCAATGCACTATATACCTGAAGAATTGAAGTAGAATAATATTGAATGTCAACTATAACTAAATATATAGGTATATATAGTCACGGCATGTGGAGTACAACATAGGGAAGACAGTCGATGGTATTGTAACAGCTATAGAAGATGTCAAAGTGGTAGTGGCGTGGGGGGTGGGTTATCACTTTATGAGGGGTATAAATGTCTAACTATTACATTGCTTTGTACACCTGAAACTAATAAAAAATATTAAAAAAAGAAGTACAAATTGGTAGTTACAAAATAGTCACGGGGATGTAAATAAAGCATAGGGAATACAGTCAACAATATGGTAAATACTATATATAGTGCCAGGTGAATACCAGACTAGTCAGGGGGATTACTTCTTCGATTATATAAATGTCTAACCATTAGGCTGTACACCTGAAACTAATATAAAATAATATTGAATGTTAACTGTAATTAAATAATTTAAAAAAGGAGGGGAAGGTGAAGGGAAATAAGAGGTTCAAATTTTTAGGTATAAAATAAATAAGCCATGGGGACATAATGTACAGCATAGGGAATATAGTTTATAGTATTGTGATAACATGGTACAGTGTCAGATGGTTGCTGGACTTATGGTGATCGCATCTTTAGATTTATAAATGTTGAATAACTATGGTGTACACCTGAAACTAATATAATATTGTATGTTAGCTATATTTTAATAAAAATATTTAAAAAATAAAAATCATTAAAGGCAAAAAAAAAAAAAAAGAGTAAGATCTGAACCTGAATATTCTGAAGAATTATCCCTAATAGTATATAAGACTTGTGGAGGAGGAACAAATTTTCCTCTACTCTCAAGGTTTTTCTGGCTGGTCTAATAATCAAATAGACATGAGACAGATTAGGAAGAGAAGATAACCAATCTTAATAATATAGATGTATTAATAATACATGAGAGAGTCAGAGACCCCACATGCAGGAGAGGTTCAGAGATAGAAAGGGAACATTGGTATATAAGACATCCTGACCTATGGATGAGGTGAGCTGTCTTGGGGGTTTCAAACGGTCATTGCAGGATGAAAAGAATAGGCATTTAATAAATGGAAGCTTGCCCTGCCCTATAGATAGCTCAAAAGATAGTTCTGATAACCTCTTCTGGGCAAGTTCTCTGATTCAAGTTCTTCTAGGCAGTTAAAGTGAGGGGCAGAAGTTTCTCTGGAGCCTGAAGATAAAAATGCCTTTAGCTCAAAGTAATCGCTATACCACTGAAACACATATTGGGGTGGCTTATTCTGAGCCCCCACAGACTCATCTGTCAAGGCAGGGGCCCCAAGTAGAGAGAAGGTAAACAGGTGTCCCATAGGTAAATAGGAAAGCTGGGACCCAGGGTTGGGGGGGTCAGATAGTTCTCATCATCACTGCTCCACCTGGGGCCACATCCAGTGAGGTAGATAAACTTGGAATAAGCACCCAAAGATGAATCAGCTCCCCAGGTAACTTCTGATTCAATGTGGCATGAAGACCAAGAATGGTGCTCTCTCATTCAAAGACCTCAGGGTTTTCTAGACCTTCTACTATTTGCAAGAAACTTCTTTCTTTTGCCCAACACCAGGCAACAAGATGTAAATTAATCTCCCCCCTCCTTCCTTCCTTCTTCCAGTGCAAAGAGTGGCAGGAGGAGGGAGAAACAATGAAACACTGAGAGTCACAACCACAAGCTTGTGTCTCTTAGATTTTCAACTTTGTCCTGACTAGCCTCCAGGTAAGAGCAAATTACTAATGAGAAATTTAGAAAACACAGATTAGCAGACTGCAATTCCATTCAGACAGTCTTAACCAGGTATGCTATGTGCACAGAGCTCAGAAGCCTGGACGCGGTTGCAAAGGTTGAGGGGTGGGGATTTACTGAGCTGTTCACTTTTGCCAGGCTCCCGATGGGTGGTTCTTGGCTGAATCGCAACCTGACCACCAGAAAACACCCATCTGTCAGCTCCCTCACATTTTGACCAAACAGCGTTTAAAGTGCCTCTGCCGAGGATGCTTTAAAGGAGGCCAAGCTCACACTGGCTCTGATAACCTACCTGCAGCTTGAAATCTCTAGTGTTTCCATCTCTGGGGTAGGAACACTAGCCATGAAGGAAGAAGGAAGAAGGAACTGGATAACCTGAGGCTATTCTTATTCCTATGCAGTGGTTGTTTGCTTTATTCCTTGGGTGTGGCTAATTGGAACTCTTCTGCTGTGGTTTTCTAGGAGGCTGGGTCTGAATCTCAACTATAACTCTGATATCTTAAGTTTGTGTTCTCAAAAGATGCTCCATTTAAATTATTCAGGCTGCTGCAACTTTAAGTTGTTGTTTGGAAACTTAGAGAAAACTGGGAGAAGCAGAAATTTATCTTTCTAAAAATGTAACAAAATTGCAGTTGCTTTATTTTATACTTTTGGTTAAACATTTATACTAGAGCTATTTTTTTTTGCAATGATATTACTGAGAAAATGCTCTGATACGGCGTATCACTATGTACAGTGAACTTATGTACATAGGATTTTGTTGACATTATATATTGTGTCTTAATGTTTGTTTTATAAATATTCACATGCTTCAGTCCCTGAGACAGTCTAAGATAATTGAAAAAAATTTTTAAAAAGTTGTTCTATCTAGTTGGTTCACATCATAAACATGCAATGAATTATTTGCCTGAATTTCCCTTCCACCTGGTGACTTTTGCATCATATTTACAAAGCTTCAGTTTCCTGATTTATCAATGTAGAACATTCATTCGACAACACTGAGCTCCTGCCAGGCCAGGCACTACCAGGATCCCGGGGACTTTGCTTTGCATAAACATAAAGTTTCTGCTCTCAGGCACATGAGACCAACACTAGATAAGTAAAGAAGCAAATTAGAAAAGAAAATGTCAAATAATGATACATGCTTCAGGGAAAATGAAGTAAAGTGATGTGGTGGAGAGTTCCTGGTAGGTAATTCAGGAATTCAGCCATGTGAAGAAGTGTGGGAGCAGAATTCCAGACGAGTGAACAGACTGAGCCATGGTCCTGAGGCAGGAATACAAGTGGCTGAACCAAGCTTCCAGTGAAGGTCTAGTGGCATCATTCATTCATTCATTCATTCATTCAAAGAGAACAACAAAGAGCCCCTGTCCTGGAGCCAGACGTATCTCTGAAAATTCAGGAGAGTCACTCTTCTCCAACTCAGCCTTCAGCCATAAAATGCCTGGGATCACACCCACTTCCCCATCTGTGGGTCTTCTAGTTCCTCAATGGAAATCTCTATATAATTAGGCCTTACTTGGCTCAGTTACTCTGCATTTTTCTCCTTGCTTTCCAAGTAGGCCTCTGTTTATACACTTCAATGCCTGGCACCAGTTGGTTGTTGGGTTCATTCCCTGGACCCTCAGCCAAGCTCTCCATTTAGCTTTCTCACTCTTTCCTCATAAATCTGTTACTGCCAGTTCCATTTACTTTGACATGGATTAGAGTAAAATGCTGGAAATAGAACAGGTTAAAAGCACTGACCTTCCGAATTGGGGGAGGAGTTGGCATTGTCCTTCGTAAGACACGTGACGTCTGTAGCCAAGGCCTCTGATGCTCTGCACGTAGAATGCTGAGCAGGGAAGGGATCTGGAAGCTGCTGGGTTCTCAAACCTTCCAGCCTAACTCTTTTCCAAGGGCTTCAAGTTGTGCAATAGTTCTTAGTTGCTCACTGCCTAGACTACATGTCTGACATAACTGGAAGTTTGCAAATAAAGCACCACACCTTTTCTAATAACTCTTGACGAGCTTCAAGATTTGTTATTTGGCCAACACAGGATCTGAGATTTCTTCCTTTGTCTTGACTGTGTGGCATTTGAATACTTTTTTTGTTTTCTGGAAAACTTGTTGAAAAGGAGATGTACTTATTTTCCAGGACCCCCTGAAGTGTAAGCAGGCCCTGGTCTTTCAAATATCTCTGGAATCCATTTACTTCATTCCATCACCACCACCTGAGTTTACCATTTCCTCTCACCTGGACGACTGCATTAGACTCAAAACTCATCTCCTTTCATTTAATTCATTCGCTACTCAGCAGCCAGAGTGTCCTCTTCAAAATGTAACACTGATTTTGCTCTGCCCGTGCTTAAAACCTTTTAATGGATACTCCTTTGCTTCACAATAAAGATAAAATGGAAAAGCTCCTACATGTTCTGGCCCTCCCCACCTCTCTGGCCGCCTTTCCAGACCTGTTTCCTTGCTGTGCCATCCTGGGCAATTTACTAAACATCTTTGGGCCATAGTTTCTTCATCTGTAAAACAGGGAGAATAATGCCTATTAGCAAAGGAGATAGTGTGTACAAAAGCTCAGCAAGAGTGTCGGAGGAAAAAAAAAAAAAAAAAAAAAGAGTGTCGGAGGCACAGTGAGGCAAAGAGAAACACTGAAGATGGAGATGATTATGATAATGGAAGTGCCCCAGCCTTGTTCTTTGACACGTATTCAGAGCGAAGCAGCCATTCCCCCTGAGGCTGAGGACCCAGCTTATGTGGAGCAGTTCTGGCCCACACATTCTGACCCCACCAGGTGAATCCCCAGGGCCTCAAGCTTTCTATAATGGAGGAGGTGGGTCAGATTGCAGAGAAGGTGGAGGAGTGAGCGCCCAGCCTGGTTATGACCGTGGGACATAAGGCCGCTGCTTATGGGCCCCCGCTCCCTTTGGGCTTCCTGCCTCCTGGTTGCCAGGGGGGACTCCTCAAGCATCATCCTTGACGTTGGGGCCAAACAGTTGTCTCGGTATCGCAGTCATTTGTTATTTCTTGCCATGTCAAACAGCCTTGAAATTTTGATTAATTGCTAGGCAGCCAAGTCTCAGTTTCAAGGATGGCAGAGCCTCAGCTACTTATCAAGGATAAGCTCTCTGGTCCTGGCATCCTGCAGCCTCCTACTTACTCATAGTTTCCCCTTTTCAGCTTATTTCTTGGGTTAGAGCCAATCCATCTCTTCAGTTTAAAATATCAATGGCCAGCCAGTGCCCTGGTGAGGCATGACATGCTAAAGGACAGCACCCACCAGCAGCCAATCCTGGAGCTGGTGTGACCCTGAGGGGATGTAAGTCAAGGCCACAGTACCGTGTAGACACTGACCTTTGGGAGCCAGCTGTAGGATTGCACTAGGACACCCTCACAATCCTGTGCATTAAGTGCAAGCTCCTTGCTTGCCAAAAAAATACCCCAAAAACCAAACCAAAACCAAAACAAACAAAAACCCTCCAGCACTTTCTACTTGCCAGACACTATGCAAAGCACTTTATGCATAATAATTAATCTTTACCACAAATCCATGAAGTAGAAACAATTATGACTCGCACTTTACAGATGTGGAAATAGCCACTGAGAGATTAAATGATTTACCCACGGTCATTTAACTACTAAATGGCAGGGACTGACTCCAGAGCCCACACTTACAATTTAGCCACCATGCTCCATGGCCTTAGAGGCTTTCAGTATCTGGACTCCCTGAGCACATGAACTGAACAAGTTAATAAATTTAAAGCACTCAAAACAGTACCAACAGTGCCTGGCACAGAGTAAGTGCTCAGTACACGCGCTTCCATTCATGTAGCAGCAGCACAGAGCAATCAGGAAAGAATGGGCTCTTCACCAGGCAGTCAGCTCTGCCACCAGATATGGAACCTTGAAAAGCTGCATAATCTCTCTTTCCTTCAATTATTACCTCATCTGTGGACTGGAAATAAGAGGTCATTTACTTTCTAGGGTCATTATGAGTATTAAATGAGTTAGTACTTGTCAAGCACTTAGGGCAGAGCCTGGAACTTAGAAACTGCATTTGCTAGACTACACATAGGTACACATGCATATGTATGCAATGGGATGGCACTTTGTGTCCTTATAGACCTGGATTTCAAGACCTGGTTCTTTACGACTGAATGGGTCACCCTGGATAAATGACCTGCCCTGTTTAAGCCTCGGTAAAATAGAATGGAAATATTTACCTATAGAGCTATTTGAGTCTGAAATGAGACAAGATATACATGAAAGCACAGAATTAAGCACATGTTAGATGCTTAATAAATGTTATTTCTTCTTTTTTCCCTAGCAGGGCTTTCTTTGTACTTTCAAAGGCAGAAGCTCATTTCTTTTTTTAAAATTAGTTTCAAGTGTACAAAACAATGCAATAGTTAGACATTTATCATTTATATCCCTCACAAAGTGATAACCCCTCTTCCCAATCTACTATACCTCTGACATTGCACAGAGCCATTACATTTCCACTGTCTCTATTCCTACTGCTGTACTCCACTTCTATCTATCTATCTATTTATCTATCTATCTATCTATCTATCTATCTATCTATCTATCTATCTATCTATCTATCTATCTATCTATCTATAATTATAGTTGACTCAGAAACTCATTTCTGCCCTCAAAGCTTTGCTACTGTCTCACCTACAATGCTCTCTTATTTCCTGTTCCCCTCATCACCCTCTGCTTTGTCACCTTGGGAATGCTTCTAGTTCTAACTTCCTATATAATACTCTGGGGACCTTAGAGAATCTCGGAGATGTTTAATTCTGGTAATTTTGAATTTCTAAAGGACCAAAGGGGACTGCAGGTCATTTGGTATTTTGTTTGGCCTTTCCTGCTGCCAGGAGCACAAGATTGTGTGTGTGTGTGTGTGTGTGTGTGTGTGTGTGTGTGTGTGTGCATGTGTGTATGTATATATGTGTGTGTGTACCGAACTCGTGTGTGCGTACCGAGCCTGTGTGTGTGTGTGTGTGTGTGTGTGCACGCATGTGTGTACCTCCCAGATAGGCACGGGCCCTGTCTGCTCTGACCACTCTGGGCATTTGAGTTCCAACTACAGTTGTCAGTGGGATCCATGTGGGAGCCATTTTTGCCAGTCCTACCCTTGCTACTGTTTGCAGAAATGGTTTTATCGTGAGCATATAACAACATCTAAAAGGATTAAGTAACAGGAACTGCTATTTCTTTGATACCTGCCTCAATTTGCCAGCATGCTCTACACTCCTTGTTTAGGGACTGTGTCTTCTTATTCTCCTATCACATTTAGCAATTAGATTTCTATATTATTGTCCCCATTTAACCTGAGATGGTTCACCCATTGAGACTTCTGGCTGAGACCTCTGGTTTAGGGGTGTAAATTTCCAAAAAATACACAAGCATCAGAATCATTTGGAGTACTTATAGATAAACCCAGGTGAGTCACCATTCCAGACCTATGGCCTGGCAGGGGCCTATGCAGCAGGGGCCTATAGAATTGGAGAGCTGTGCTCAAACACTGGCCCTGCATGTAAGTGTGGTCTTGGACAAATCACGGTCCTCTCTGCCTTTTGGTTTCTTTACCTGAGCAATGGAGATAATTATACCTGCCTTCCCAGCTCCCTGCACCACTGAAGATGAAAGGCGACAGGGGTTAAAGCACTGGTCACAAATATTGGGCCCTTGCAGTTCCCTCAGTCATTTGTATGACCCCCGGTCTGGCACCTAGTCTGCTGCATTTTGGAGCTGTTTGTGGCACTGGAGCAGAGAAGTAATAACCATAACTTTATAAGAATGTACTCAAACTAAATTCAATAACTCCAGGTAGCGCTCTAAACATGAAGAATTATAGAACTTTCCTATTTGGGCACAGTCATATACTCAGGCATCTCTGCCTGAGTAACTGCATTTTCATCTTTTTTGGCTCTTGATTAGGCATAGAATTTGCATTCTTAGGAATTAGTTCCAAAAGAGACAGGAGTTTCAAGTCTATCACGAACATTTGCTTTGCTTGACTGGGCTTTCTAGTGCAACGGACCTTTCCTTCCCTTCCTTCCAGTCTTTATTTCTTGATTATGGTCCTTTGTCCTTTTAAAAAAATATTGGCCCTTTGATATCTGAGGCTTTCATGTAAAGTTTCTGCAAATCCTTAATGGAACTAAGTTGGAATTAAGGATGTGTAACAATCCATGTCCCCCAAAGTCAGCTGCCTGGAGTGAATCAGGATTTTAATTAGTAAGGGACATACAGCAATGTTTTCTGGATTTACCCAAATGCACTGTGTGGATGCTCCAACCATCCATCCTCACATCAAATTTATCCCCCGAAGTCTGGGAGTCTTCAGTGATTGTCCTACAGATACTGAGTACCACAGCCTTGCCGCTACACGTGGCACCTGCCCCTTCCATCCTCACCTGCTTGTTCTTACTGGGCTGTGGTCTCCATTGCTGCTGACACCAAAAGTGGCCTTTTGAGGCATCGCCTCCTTGCTTGTGTCACCACTGTTCATGTCAGAGCTGTGTCTGCCCAGGGTCAAGGACACTGACATCTGCCTGGCTCCAGGTTGCTGCTGCTGCTGCTTTCTGTAACCCAGGGACGTTTGAGTGAAGAGCTGTTTTAGTGTTTACATGCCCTTTTATTCCAACACCCTCACCTTAGGAGGCAGGCACAAGTCCCTGGGTGCTAGGCCAGAAGACATCTGAGTGACAGGCACTGTGCTGTTTCCAAAATCCCATCAGGACTACCCCAACCCCCACCCCAATCCTGGGTCATGGCGATTGAACCTAGTAGGTGTCCTCAACCTCTTTCCCTTTGGACTGGGTCTTTCTTAGGAGGCTCCTATCCCTCAGGTATACAGACCCATGGCAGGCCCACACCACAAGTCATCCAGGCATTCCCAGACTTAAATCTAAATCCTAATGGGAAAGAGGTTCTAGCTGGCTTAAGCTAGGACCCCAGATACAATGTAATAAATGAATAATTGGATAAATTATTAAATATAAGGGGGAGAAAAGAACAGAAGGAAGAGAAAAATGGAAGAAAAGAAGCTAAGTAAAAAGAAAAACATAGAAAATTTTGGAAAGCAGATCTTAATCTAAGTTCTAAACTCTCACTGTCTCTCTCATTCTATCATGATTGGTAGGGAAGGCAGAGGAAAAGTTTGGGGGAGATCCCAGCACTTCAGTACAAATATCAACAGACAGGTGTAGAAAAGATAAGTAAACTAGAGGGCTAAAGCTCTCTAAGGCTGAGTAAGGCCCTTTGCTCACTCCTGGTTCTCAGGAAATTGGAAACCCCTTGGGAAGGCCAGGAAACGAGCAAGCTTTGACCTCTTGTCAATTTATGGCTCTGGTGAGAGAGCATTGATACTTGGGATTTCCCCAGAACATTGAAGTACAGTAGTACCTCGGTTTTCGAATGTCTCCATTGGCGAACATTTTGGTTTACGAATACCATAAACCCGGAAGTAGATGCTTCGGTTTTTGAACACGCCTCAGAAGTCAAACATGTCACGTGGCTTCCGCTGAGGGCAAGATCCTGAGGCCTAGTTGTCGGCTGTTTTCGAACTCGACCTTTCAGAACTCGAAAGGTCTTCCAGAATGGAGTACGTTCGAAAACCGAGGTACCATTGTACAATGACTTTTTTTTTCAAACTTAACTTTGTATATCCTGCTTGGAAGCTATGTAACTTCCTGGAATAAAGATTCTAGATGTTTGAGCAATGAATTAGAGATGCCACAGCCTCTTTAAACACTGATCTATAATTCCGCACAGCACCACATACCACAGCTGGGAAAGCGTCAGAGGAAGAATATAAGTTAATGGGTTGCTTTTTCTCAGTCTTGGCTGTGAGATAAGTCATCTCCTTGTTCCCGACTACAGAAAGGACTGGGGGAATAGCTCATGGGCTCCTTAGCTCCTTTGACCTTGGCTTTATGTTTGGGAGAACAAAGGCTTTCATAAAGGCATGAATGTGGTACCATGTAGGCCACTAGCACAGCCCACTCCACGCATGCAGAGCTGTCCGTGTAAGGGCACAAAGTGCACATGAACATGGAGTGAGAGCAGGAGGCTGCCCAGGGTCATCTTAACTATGGGCCTATACCTGGCTGCAGTCAAGGGAAAGGTCGGCTGTAGGCCCGCCTTACCTCTCCTTCTGTCCTTTACTTAGGCTGGCTTCTATCAGCTCATCTTTCTGTAGCCCTTGCATGCCTCATCCCTCTTCCTTTAGGAATAGATGAGGGGCCACATGAGAAAGGATACAGTGGTCCGGTCTAAGGTGGAATTTGATAGCATTCTGATAAATGAATAAATGAATGAATGAATAACTGGATCTAAATACGCTTATAACACATACATTTAAAAATATGCATTAAAAATAATTTCTCTACCTCTATAGCAGGGGGGAGTAGAGATCAATGACTCTTATAATATCATGTTAAACCAGAGAGTTTAAGGAAGATATTCTCTTGTGCCTGATTCCAGGGTTAAATTATAGAAAATTCGGAGTAGTTTTACTTGGTAGGGGGAGGGAGCAGGGGGAGAGAAGCTTAAAGAAGAGGATAAGTCCACCTTCGTAGAGTGGGGGTTGGCATCTGCCATTATACTCCCACTCAAACAATTCCCAAGTGTCACCTCTCAATTCTCAAGGAAGGCTTGATGGGTCAATATTGACACCTGACACTGACACGCCCACAGCACTTCTCCCCAGGCTCCCTGACTCTGAATATCTTTCTCATTCCCACTGCTATACTTTGACTATTTGGGCCCTCCCAAAATTCTCATGCTGAATTCCTAACCCCCAAGGTGATGGTATTAGAAGCTGGGGTCTTTGGGATTTGCTTAGTCATGAGGGGGGAGCCCTCCTGAATGAAATTAGTGCCCTTATACAAGAGGCCTCACAAAGACCTTGAGTGCCTTCCAGCAGGTGAGACTTTGCTGGCTATAACTGGGAAGAGGGTCCTCCCAAGGAGGTGACCATGCTGAAGTTTTGATCTTGGACTTCCAGCCTTTGGAACTGTGAGAAATGAATGTCTGCTGTTTGTAAGCCACCCAATCTGTGGTACTTTGTTGTAGTAGCCCAATCAGACTCAGATAATGACTCTCTTCCCTCCTCTCTTCTAACTCAAACTTTAGGTCAGACTGCAAAGCTAGTCTGGCACCCACTTTACAAATGGATTAAGGCTGCCTGAGTTTCAGAATTTATAGGGCCCTTTTGCTAATACAGCAACTTTGTAAGAATTAGAAAAAGGGGTCCCTATGACCCACACAGCTCCACAGGTGCATAGTTAAATGAATGGAGATGTTGCTTTGTGTTAATTAGAAAAATATTCTGAATCAGTCCTGGTCCTGGCAGGAAACAGAGGACAACCTCAAACTGGATAATTGAGGAGAATGTAAAGAGGGCATGACTTACAAAGGTGTGGGCAGGATTTAGGGAAACCCATAAGGAATGGCACACAACACCCTGGGACTAGCAACAGTGGGAAGTCGTTATCACTTATCCTCAGTATATACTCAAAACCCAACAGGAACTATAGCTATGGGAGCTATGACCCTCAGTAAAGGCAGAAAGAAACAATGGATGGCCACCCAGTAGTTGCGGGCAGGAGGCGCCAAGAGAAACAAAATCTCTTCCATTTGTTCTCCTATCAGCACCTCCCACTGGTGGAACCCAGCCAGAAGTTGGGAGGGAGGGATGCAGTTCATACAGGCCAGTCATCCATAACACAGAGGAGGATAAATTGTAGGGAGTGGATCTGGAGATGGAAAATATCCGGCATGAGGCATCCCTTCCTCCAGGCCACTGCAGCCCTGGCCAGGCACACTTACGGAGTGAGTGTGGACTGCGTTTCAGCCCCATTGACTCTCCATGGCCAAATGCCCTTCTCCAGGGCATGACCTGCACAATCATATGTGGGAAACCTGAGAGCTCTGAGGACTGTACCCCTTTTCCTGTGCAAAAATATTACAAAAGGATACTGTACCCCAAAGGTAAATAGAGAAAAATAACACATTCCAAGCGGATGTTTCCTCCTACCATGTTTCTACTCTTCTTCCAATTCTGCTTTACTTTCTCCATGAACCTCTTTCTTCTTTTCACCAAATGTCATCACCATCCACCTGGTCACCTGAAGCAGGAACCTGGGATTCACTCTGACCATCTCCTCCCTTGTCTTCCAAACAAGTAATCACCAGTGTGCTGGTTCCCCTTCGGAAACCGATGACCTCCTCTCTGTCCCCACTACGCTGCCACAGGTCATTATCATCTCTCCCCAGTCTGACTACTATAATCATTTCTAAACCGAGCTCCCTGCTGCCACACATATCCACGCTGTCCTCCACTCTGTCACACCATGGCCAGAGGGATCCTTCTAAAGAGCACTAATGGGATCGCTTTATCCCACTGCTTAAAACCCTTCTGTGGCTTGCCTTTTACTTTTGACAAGTGTAAATGCATTAGTCTGACATGGAAGCCTCCTTATGCTCCTGCCCTCACTGTGTCCTGCAGCTGCAGCCTCATCTCCCACCACGTCCTGGACACTGACCTTTCTGCAGTTTCTCCAAACCCCATGCTCCCTCCCACCTCCAGGGCTTTGCCCAGCTCTTTTCTCTGCTTGACATGCAATGTCTCCTTCACAGCATCCAACTAACGTCAACTTCTCCATTTTGGAAAATTGCCTTGGCCCTTCCTCTCTTCTCCTGCAACCTGACTTACCGTGTTTCCCCGAAAATAAGACTGGGTCTTATATTAATTTTTGCTCCAAAAGATGCATTAGGGCTTATGTTTAGAGGATGTCATCCTGAAAAATCATGCTAGGGCTTATTTTCCAGTTAGGTCTTATTTTCGAGGAAACATGGTAGGTGCCTTTCATTTGTACCTATTCTCTACACACCATTAACACCTCTGTGCACTTCTCCTGATAGCATTTATGACACTTGCTCTCACTGTTAATTTTCTCATCTGCCACCCTTACCAACCCTGCAGCCCACTGCCTGGCTCAGCCTGGTTCTGCCTATCACGGATCCTGCAAGTTCTAATTGAAATGAAGTTTTAATGAAATGAAACCTTCCCAGGTTGGTGCTGCCTGACTTCAGCCCAGTGAAACCATGATCACGTGTGACTACTGACTGTGTCAACACGCTATGCCTACGTTGTTGTTTATGACTGAGTGTAATTTGCTTTGCTCTGCTTTCCCCATGGTTTGTAAGCTTTTAAGACAGAGAGAGCCCCATTTTCTAGTTTTGAATGATTTCTCACCGAGCTGTTTGAGTATTTTGTTAGACACTGGAAAAAAAGCCAAAGAAAATTAAGCCCATTAATGGGGTCACATTTCATAGGCAAAGAAACCCTTTCCCAGCTCTCGTCTCTCAAGGGCATGGCCTCAATGAATTTTTTAAGTGAGCTATTTTAAAAGCACCTCGTCTGCCACATTTTACTTCATTCAAATCTAATTGAATGTGGAAGGAACCTGGACTGAGTGTAATGTATTTGTTCATCTTACGTTGGTAGGAAGCTTGCATAAAGAGCCTGAAGTCCCTCTGTATTTGCTCCCTCACTCCCCTTACTTACTCACCCAACTCTCACTTGAGTTTTGTTTACTTGTCTGCCAGGTACATTCCTAGGAGTAGAAACTGGAAGATGGTCATAATGGTCATAGTGGTGGTTTTTGCACAGTGTCGGCAGTTTCCAGATTCTTCCACGTAGAGCACCGCATTGAACTCTCACCTGCATAAGAGGTAGGCAGTATCATTACTGCGTCTGTTTCATAGATGAGAGGACCAGATGCCTCAACATGAAGCCCTCTTATCCCACCTCTTACTCCAATCACTGCCTCACGAACCGCTTCTCTGCAGGGATTACCCAGTTTCACTCAGGTGCAACTGGACAGCATCTGGCCTTGGGCCTGCACGCTTGCTTCCTGCCATGGGTGTCTCTGACACCTCAGATAGAGGGCCGGCTATATCTATTGGAAGCTCATATATTGTGAAACTTCAGGATAGAGAGGGGTCTGTGCTCATGTGGGCTCCCTTCATCAGTGGGAGATGGGCCAACAGATAAATGCTCCCCTCAGTCATTTGAGACCCATTTCATAGGGCTCCTCGCAAGGTCCATGGGTCCGTTGCCTGTAGTGATGGCCAACTCATAATACATCCTCGTGTTGGCTCGTCTCCCTTCCCCATCTCACTTTCCTTTCTTCACTTCTACTCCTGAATGTCTTTTCCCAAATAAAATACCTGTACACAAGCCTTTACACCTCCAGCTCTGCTTCTGGGGAACCTGCATTAAATCATGAGATCTGATAACTCACCAAGTATCCAAAGTTTACACTGAAAACTGGAATTCATTGTCAGGTCTCCTGACTCCAAATTCTGTGTGCTTTCCCATCTATCCTCCTTGCATTGAAAGAACTAATAATCTGAGGGTGAGGGGCTTGGACATAGAACCAATTAACTAGAATATGGAGGTACCAAGTCAAAAGTAGAAGCAAATGACTTGAGAGCGCAGAGAAAAGTGACTGATTGAATGAGGCTTTGTGTGTGTGCTGGTGAGGAAACGCTTCACAGGGCAGGTAACGGGCAGGCCTCTCCTAACCACAGTCTATGAGTTCGTTTTGGTATTTTCTCTCCTGGTATAGTAATTTTCTTAGAATTTATCACATTGTGTAAGTAAATACTTATTTCTATTTCTTTATTGTCTCTCTCCTAAGAAACGGATGTCTGTTTTGTTCACCACAATATAAGGTCAGACAATTAAATTTGAACTCATCCTAGAAAAAGTGCTACATACCTCATTGCTGAATATCACTATGGTCACCTTCAAAGTACTTCCCTTGGGAAGCTATGCACTGATGCCAGTGCCTAATCCACCCATCAAAGAAATTTTGGAACTCCTTTTCTGGAATGGCCATCAGCGCTGTCGTCGTATTACACTTGATGTCATGAATGTCATCAAAATGTCTTCCTTTCAATATTTCCTTTATCTTTGGGTAAAGAAAGGAATCATTGGGGGCCAGATCAGGTGAGTACACAGGGTGTTCCAATCCAATTATTTGTTTACTGGCTAAAAACTCCCTGACAGACAGTGCCATGTGAGCTGGTGCATTGTGATGCAAGAGCCATGAATTGTTGGCGAAAAGTTTAGGTCATCTAACTTTTTCACGCGGCCTTTTCAGCACTTCCAAATAGTAAACTTGGTTAACTACTTGTCCAGTTGGTACAAGTTCATAATGAATAACCCTTTGATATAAAAAAAAGTCAGCAACATCGTTGCAAGAAGTTCGTAATCTAAATTGTCAGACCTTGTATTCCCAGCACCTAGCACCATACCCAGGACATAACTGGCAATTAATAAATTGGCAAATCAAGAAAAGCAATCATAACTGGTGAACATACCAATACATTTGTTCCTGAATGAACAAATGAATAATAAATGAATGGTATCACAGGGAAAGTGAATAACATAAACAAAGGTATGGAAAAGGATGAGAATTTGACCTGTTCAGATAATGTCTGTGGGTGGTTACATAGAATGCATTTGTTTGCAGGAGTAGGGAGGCTGGGAGTTGCTGGGAAAATGATTTCTTACAATAATATTGAGGCCATATAAGTATTCTGGCTATCTTCTTTGTATTGGAAATGCCTCTGTCTGAAAACTGGTTGTGTAACTTGGGTTTTTAAGTGTCTGCTATTGCCTGCAGGAAGTGTGCTTTCTTCTCCATTAGGCAGTTGGGGTAGGCATTGGCAAGGTCCAACCTCGTTTGCAGGTGTGGGCCCTTCCATTACAGGTATGTCTTGGGTTATCTGCTCCTGTTGTCACCTGCTGTATTTTGTGTGCTTGGATATTGGCAAGTCCTATCCTAAGTCTCAACCACTGGCTGTACTTCTAGTTCTGCCCACCTCAGAGTATCTGTTTAGGAGTCTTGCTGCCCTTCATTCTCTTGTTCCCTTCTCATCTGAACTCTTACAGCATTTCACATCAGCCTGCAGATCCTTAGTAATAATACAAGGTGGTGTAGGATATCTTTCTATTCATTTATTCAAACACATATTAATGGCTTACTGTGGGACAGACACTATGTCAGGCTCACATCTCTGCTGATGGATTTGTGATTCTGTGCACTCTGCACTGTTCAAATGCCCCAGCCATCACCTGATGATTCAAAGATTCATCAGGGATTCTCTCAGCCCTAGTTGGCCATGGTGGGGGTCGCCAAGCCTCAGTTCTTTTCCTGTAGATTATGTGTGCTTAAAGAACTTGCTACAAAAATATTAGACAATGGAAAAACTCTCTCTGTGGTCCTGCCTTCAGCATAACTTCAGAAAAAAAAAATCAAGATTCTCTAGCTATTCAGCAACCCTCAGACAGTTTCTCTTCTCATCTGCAAAGGCCCAGTTAGAAGTGGATAGCCACCTGTTTCTTTCTGGCTCCTTGAGAGCTAATTTTATACTCTTGGTGTACTGACATTTTAGGAAGCAATAAAAGTCACCTTTATCACTGTTTATTTTTAGTATCTCTGCATTTATATTTAGAAGAGAAGTCCTGACAGGTTTCCAGGAGAACCATTCCTACAATTTTTGCTGGAGCATGAAAAGGCCATGAGGAAGGAAAATAAGTCTATGTGTAACTCTCCACTTATTTCCTGGAACCAGTGACACTGCACAGACACTTGCGCCAAAAGACATGAGGAAAGAGCGGGAGTCAGGACTCACCTTCAGTTGCTCAGACCCAGCTATTCACTAAGCCTCCTAGTAGGCACACGTCTGCTTCGCTTGGAGGGTTCCTAAGAGAAAGGCAAGTCGAAATCATGAGAACCAACAGAGCTGCTCACTAAAAACTGAAGTGAAATCACTCCCTTCCTGAAATTTGCCATCTTTTTACTTCTTTTCAGTACCTACAAAACATGTTCCTGTGTATTTTTTTAAATTTCAAAAATAAGTAAATATTTATGTAGGATAAAATTCAAAAGGAAGACTTGTAACATATATCACAGGAGAAGGGTTAATATTTCTAATATTAAAAAAACCCTTAGACATTGAGGGACAAAGGACCAAAAACTTGATAGAAAAATGAACAGAAGACATGAACAAACAGTGATAGGACATGTTAACAGGACACACTGGCCAAATTCAAGGGGCTCTTCCTAAATGTCAGTAGATTATAGCATACAGAATACAATAAATATCCTTGAATCCTTGGTGACATAAATAATTAAGAAAATAAGTAATTAAGGGGAGGGAGGGAAAGCTCTTCCTCACAGCAGAAATCCAGTTTATAAGTGTAGAAGGGATGGTGAAAATAGAAATTACTAATTGGTAAGCACCTAATCATTGTAGACAAGAATCACCAATAGATGCTGAAGTTACTAGAGTAAATATGTTGAGAAAAAATATTTGCATATCCTCAAAGTATATCCCCACAAAGTATGGAAAAAAGAATACCTTCATAGGGGAGAAACCTGAGAACTGTGTGATCAGTTAATATCACAAGTGACAAGACACATTGACGTCATGTGCCTTCTGATATGATGAACTGAGAAGAGCACACACAGCTTCTGTGATATTCTTACAAAAATGCATTACCTGAATTTCATCAGGAGAAACATGAGAAAAATTGAAATTGAGTACATCTTACACAATAACTGGACAGTGTTGGGTAAAGAAAGACAAATCAAGACTGAGGAACTACTAATATTGTAGTCTAGATTGGAGGCAACATGAAAACCTGACCCTGGAACAGAAAAGGACATTAGTAGAACACTTACTGAAATCTGAAGAAGGTCTGTAAATAGTTAATAGTATTATATTCAGATTAATATCCTATGTGATGGTTTTAGAAGATATTAACATTTGTAAAGTAAAATACAAGAATTCTCTGATATTTTTTGCAACATTTTTCTAAGTTTGAAAAATTTTCAAAACGAAAAGTTAAAAAGTAAAAGTAAATAAACAAAATTTAAAAGAGAGGAAAGGGCATATAATGTTTCCATCAACCTATTTTCTAGGAATAAATTTCTTCCCAACAGATAGCTACTATTAACTATTAAGTGCTTGTATATCCTTTCAGAAATTTTGAATAAGTACATGTATATTGATCATATGTGTTTATGCATATACATATTAGAAATCCTTCCATACATGCCATTTAATAATTGCATATTACATAGATAATATAAATTACATACATTAATTTAATTATTGATGGTCATTTATGATGTTTCTAACATTTTGGTATTAGAAACAATGCTACAATAATCTTCATTCCTTATTATTACTAGTACTTATAGTACAAACTTCTAGAAGTGGAATTTCTGGTTGTAAGGATATAAA
The DNA here is from genome assembly GCF_057876585.1 of Rhinolophus sinicus. Taxonomy (NCBI): domain Eukaryota; kingdom Metazoa; phylum Chordata; class Mammalia; order Chiroptera; family Rhinolophidae; genus Rhinolophus; species Rhinolophus sinicus. Next base: position 49,708,680 of record NC_142504.1, read on the forward strand.
GATTTTAATTTTTACTGATATGGCCGAATGGGCTTTACAGGTATTTTGACAATTTATATTCTAACCATCAGTGTAGTAGAGTGCCTATTTCTTTTTAACTGAACAAAAAATAATTTCTTTAATCTATCAATAGATACCTAAATGCAATATGGTTTTAAAAATGAAATCATGTGCATATAGTTGTATTCATAAAGGTAATGGCACCAATCAAAAGCTGTACAACATTAACAGCAAATCCAAATACAAAGATATTCCTCTGAATTCCATGTTCACTGAGTATCAAAACCCACCAATCTTTTAGTCCTTTTCTTGTACATTATTCTGTATCCACATTCTGTGTATCTGATTAGATCCCTGAATTGATTTTATTTCATTTTCTGTGTGACATTCTCCACAGATATATATCATTGGCTGCTGCTTTGGGGGTTGAACTTCCTTCTGGGTGTTCATTGTTAGTCCTTAGCATGGAGACACTCGTCGCACTCTGCCCTTCCGGATTGCAGCTCATCGCTGTCTCTCTCTCTCTCTCTTTATTTTTTTAAAATTATTTTTAAAAATTAGTTTCAGGTGTACAAAACAACATAGTGATTAGACATTTATATTCCTGACAAAGTGATAACCCCAATAAGTGTATTACCCATCTGACACTGTACATAGTTATGACAATATTACTATATTCACTATGCTGTACCTTACATCCCCATGGAGGTATCACACTGCCTGATATCAAAATAGGCCATCGTAATCAAAACAGCATAATATTGGCATAAAAACAGAGACATCGATCAATGGAAAAGAATAGACAGCCTAGAAATAAACCCATGCCTATATGGTCAATTAACCTATGACAAAGGAGGCAAGAATTTACATTGGGGTAAAACAGTTTATTCAATAAATCCCCGTGACTATTTTGTAACTACCAATTTGTACTTAATCCCCTTCACTTTTCTCACCCAGGCCCCCAATGCCTCTCTCATCTGGTAACCATCAGTTTGTTGTATACCTATGGGTTTGTTTCTGTTTTGTTTGTTCATTTATTTTGTTCTTTACATTCCACACATCAGTGAGATCATATAGTATTTGTCTTTCTCAGTCTGACTTATTTCACTTAGCATAATACCCTCTAGGTCCATCCATGGTGTCACAAATGGTAAGATTTCATTCTTTTTTATGGCAGAGTACATTATACATACATACCACTTCTTCTTTATCCAATTGTCTATTGATGGTGATTTTGGTAGTTTCCCCATCTTGGCTGTTGTCAATAGCGCTGGAATGAACATGGGAGTGCATATGAGGTCTGACAATTAAGTTCATGAACTTGTTGCAACAATGTTGCTAAACTTTTTTGATATCAGAGGGATGATTCATTATGAATTTGTACCAACTGGACAAACAGTTAACCGAGTTTACTGTTTGGAAGTGCTGAAAAAGCTGTGTGAAAAAGTTAGACAAAAACGACCTGAACTTTTTGCCAATTCATGGCTCTTGCATCACGACAACTCACACAGCACTGTCTGTGAGGGAGTTTTTAGCCAGTAAACAAATCACTGGATTGGAACATCTTCCCTACTCACCTGATCTGGCTCCTAATGACTTCTTTCTTTACTCGAAGAGAAAGGAAATACTGAAAGGAAGACATTTTGATGACATTCAGAACATCAAGGGTAATACGATGACAGCTCTGATGGCTGTTCCAGAAAAGAGTTCCAAAATTGCTTTGAAAGGTGGACTAGGCACTGGCGTCAGTGCATAGCTTCCCAAGGGGAGGACTTCAAAGGTGGCTGTAATGATGATATTCAGCAGTGAGGTTTGTAGCACTTTTTCTAGGAGGATGAGTTTGCAAACTTAATTGCCAGTCGTTGTATATCTTTCAAATTAGTGTTTTGGATTTTTTGGGATAAATACCCTGGAGTGGAATTGCTGGGTCATATGGCAGTTCTTTTTTAATTTTTTGAGGAACGTCTATCTATATTGTTTTCCATAGTGGTTGCACCAATTTGCAATCCCACCAACAGTGCACAAGGGTTCCCTTTTCTCCACATCCTCGCCAACACTTATTGTTTGTTGATTTATTGATGATGGCCATTCTGACAGGTATGAGGTGATATCTCATTGTGGTTTTAATTTGCACTTTTCTGATAATTAGTGACACTAAATATATTTTCATATGTCTATTGGCCATGTGTATGTTCTCTTTGGAGAAATATCTATTCAGGTCGTCTGCCCATTCGCTAATTGGATTTTTTTGGTGTTGAGTTCTTGTATGAGTTCTTTATAAATTTTGGATATTAATCCCTTATCAGATGTCTCATTGGGGAATATCTTCTCCCATTCAGTAGGATGTCTTTTCGTTTTGTTGATGGTTTCCTTTGTTGTGCAAAAACTTTTTAGCTTGATGTAGTCCCATTTTTTAATTTTTTTATTTTATGTCCCTTGCCCAAGTACATTTATTAGTAAAAATATTACTGAGGGTAATGACTGAGAGTTTACTGCCTATGTTTTCTTTTAGGATTCTTATGGTTTCGGGCCTTACATGTATGTCTTTAATCCATTTTTAGTTTATTCTTGTATATGGAGTAAGAAAGTGGTTCAGTTTCATTTTTTTTTGCATGTGGATGTCCAGTTTTCCCACCACCATTTATTGAAGAGACTGTCTTTACCCCACTGTATGTTCTTGCTTCATATGTCACAGATTAAATGACCATATAGGCATGAGTTTATTTCTGGACTCTCTATTTTGTTTTGTTGATCTATGTGTCTATTTTTATGCCAATATTATGCTGTTTTGATTACTATGGCCTTGTAGTATAGTTAGATATCAGGTAGCATGATACCTCCAGCTTTGTTCTTTTTTCTCAAGTTTGCCATGGCTGTTCAGGGTCTTTTATGGTTCTGTACAAATTCAACCTGAGTTTTTCTATAGCCATGTTGCCCAAATTAAAGTGAATAAAGGAAGAAGGAGGCCTTTCTCAAGTGTTACCTGAAGACTGGCAAATTCATTATAGGTATAGGTGGACCTTTTCCCCAGATGTTAAATTACCTCCCTTCTTCCTGGTAGAATGACCTCTGGACTTTCACCTGCTCACTGGTTCCAGTTTCACACTGTGTTTTCATTTTTTTGTTAAAATGTTATTAATTTCATCTGGGTCACCAAATCTACTTACTTCATGTAAACAAAAGATGAGAAGAAAAGTTTAGAAGGAAGACTTGGAAGTATTTAAATAATGTCTAGAAATCTGCAAGTTATTTACTATGTTAGAGAACATAGCCAAGTTAGTTTTCCTGTAAGCCTTTGGTTAATGTTTTCCCAGGTGTGGTCAGCAGCTATCAGAGCAGCAAAGGCATTGAGGGTGTTGTGAAAAGAGTACTCCCAGGCTCCACCACAGGCCTGTGGAGGCCTCATCCCTGAGTACAAATTACCTGCAAGTTCCTAAAGCTCCCCAGGTGATTCTTATATACACTAAAGTTGATGAACCAGTGCACCCTCCATCCAAAGTGTGACCCACACAAGCAGGAATGGCACCACCTGGGTGTTTGTTAGAAATGCAGAATCACATCTTACCTCTTCAAGTGGATCAGAATCTGCATTTTAATCTGATCCTCAGGACATTTCTGTGCACGTGAAAGTGTGAGAAACATTGCTCTAGAAACACCGCTCTAGAGGCATAGACTTTCTTATTGGGGTGAAATAGACATACTGTAAACTGCACATATTGAAACTGCACATATTGAAACTGCACAATTGGATAAAGTTTGACATGTCTTCAGCTATGAAATCACCATCACAATCAAGAGAGTGAATATATCTATCATCCCCCGAAGTCTGTCTTTTTTATAGTCCCTCTCTTCTGCACCTCTCCCAAACCTCTCCATCCCCAGGCAACCACTGTCAGCTTTCTGTCATTACAGATTAGTTTACATTTTCTAGAATTTTATACAAATGGACTCATATAGTATATATTGTGTCGGCTTCTTTCACTCAGCATAATAATTTAGAGATTCATACATATTGTGCACATATTAATAGTTCATTACTTATTATTGCTGAATAGTATTCCTCTGTTTGTTTTTATCCATGTATTCATAGACATTTTGTGTTGTTTTTAGTTTTGAGCTGTTAGAACTAAAGGTGCTATGAACACATGTGTATGAGTCTTGTATGAATACATGGTTACATTTCTCTTGGGTAAATACTGGAGCAGAATGGCTAGGTCATATGGTAGGTGTATGTTTAATTGCTCAGTTACCTAAGTAACTTTGGAAATGAGTGGCATCTGCAAGAGTAAAGGCAAAAGCAATTGTAAATAAGCACTGTATTCTAGTTAGTAAAGTTGTTTCCTTATGTTAACAATTCTGATACTGCCACACATGTACAGGCAAACCTCATTTTATTGTGCTTCACTTTACTGCACTTCACAGATGTTGCATTTTTACAGGTTGTAGACAAAAGCTTCCACCAGTAAAAAGATCACGACTCACTTTATTGCAATACTCACTTTATTGCAGTAGTCTGGAACCAAACCTACATCTCTAAGGTATGCCTATATTTTGGAACTGAACAATTAAGTGAATGGATGATGGATGGTAGGAGCCAGGTTTCTCTGTTGAAGTGGGAATTTACAGATAAATAAGGGAAGGAAGCCAGAATGATCCTTGTGGTAATGGATCAAAGTTGGAAACATCAGTATGAACTCATGTTTAGCTTCACATAGAGACAGTTACAAATATAAATATGTGTTCATATGCATATGTGCACACAGATGTATTTCCTTACTCTATCAAGTAAAAGGGCCTAGAACAATGAGCATTCCTAAAGCCCAAGTTTCGGTTTCTAATACTATTCTCCAATAAAAGGAACCAGGGCTCCATAGAGAAATGGCTAATCTTAGGGCTGAGTAGAAAATATAAAAAATGAACCTGGGATGTCTTGTAGTCTCAGAAAGTAAGGAAGTGCTGCTCAGAAATAACACAAAAAACACCAAGAACCCACTTCAATGGTGGGGATATATAAAAGGGACATTCAAGTTCATCATGTTGTTATATATATCAGTAATTCATTCTTTTTTATTGTAGAGTCGTATTTCACAAGTTTGTTTATCCATTCACCAGCTGAAGTTTATCTGGATTGTTTCCAGTTTGTGATGAGCATGAATAAAATTGCTCTACACATCTGTGAACAGGTTTTTGTTTGACCATAACTCTTTGTTTATCTTGGAGTGAGTTTGCTTGGTTTATGGTATTATATTTAACTTTGTAAGAAACAACCAATCTGTTTTCCATTGTGCCTTCCCAACAGCAACTAAGGAGAGTCCCAGTTGCTCTGTGTCCTAACTGACTCTTTGTATCCTCAATTTCCCCCCATTCTAACAAGTGCATTTTTATATCTTATTGTGATTTGAATTTGCAGTTCCCTGATGACTGATGATATTGAACATCTCCATGAGTTTACTTACTATATACACATCTCCTTTGGTGAAGTGTCTGTTCAAATCTTTTGCCCAATTTTTAATTGGATTGTTTGTTTTCTTTCTAAGAGTTCTTTTATATATTCTGGACACAAGTCCTTTACCAGGTGTGTATTCTGCAAATGTTTTCCATTCTAATTATGACTTGTGTTTTCATTTCCTTATGAGTTCCTAGATGTTTAATTTTATGTATCAACTTAACTGGCCAAGGAGTGCTTAGATTAAACATTATTTCTGGGCGTGTCTGAGAGTGTATCCAGGTGAGGTTAGCATTTGAGTTGGTGGACTCAGCAAGGTAGATTGCCCTCTCCAATGCTGGGGGTATCACCCAATCCATGGAGGGGTGAGTAGGAGAAAAGTCAGAAAATGGAGGAATTCTTTCCCCTTTGTTTACTACTTGATTGCTTGAGCTGAGACATAGATCATTTCCTGCCCTTGGTGCCCTTGATCGTCAGGCCTTCAGACCTGGACTGCAGCCCGATCAGCTCCACTGGTTCTCAGGCCTCCCCACTCAGGACTGAGCCACACCACGGCTTTCCTGGGCCTCCAGCTGGCAGGCAGAAGGTTGTGGCTTAACCTCCAATTTCTTATGGGCCAATTTTTTATACAAAATCTCTCTCTCTCTCTCTCTCTCTCTCTCTCTCTCTCTCTCTCTCTCTCTCCCTAATACACTGGCTTTCAAATAGAATATTTTAATTTTGATAAAGTTGAATTTAGCAATTTTTAAATGTCATGGTTTGTATTTTGTGTCCTCTTCAAAAAAGTTTTGTCTAAGACAAAATCATAAATATATTCTTCTGTTTTCTCTTCTAGAAGTTGCATAGTTTTAGGTTACATTTAGGTCTATGATTTGATTTAATTTTTTGCTATTGTGTGAAGTAAGGGCAGAGTGTCATTTTATCTATATCTATCTATCTACCTACCTACTTATCTATGGATGTCCGTTGTCCCAGAACAATTTGTTGAAAAGATTATTCCTTATCCATTAAATTATCTTGTCACAATAGTCAAAATCAATAGTCAAAATCAATAGTCAAAATCAATGCACAACGGACTATATTTGTGAAGGTCTATTTCTGGCCCCTCTATTCTGCTCCAATGAACTACAGAATTATCCTTAGGCCAGGACCACGCTGTATTTATTACTGTAGCTGTATAGCAAGTCTTGAAATCAAGTAGTGTGAGCCCTCCAACTTAGCACTTCCTTTTCAAAATTATTTGGCTGTTCTAGAACTGTTGGCCTTCCATATACATTTTAGAATCAGTTTGTCAATATCTTCAAAAAAAGCCTGCTGGGATTTTGATTGGGATTGCAATCTATAAATCAACTTGGGAAAAATTAACAACTTAATTCTATCGAGTCTTCTGATTCATGAATAAGGATATCACACCATTCATGTAGTTCTTTTTTCTCACCAAGGTTTTATAGTTACTAACATATAAGACCTGTATATGTTTTGTCAAATTGATCACTAAACACTTTGTTTAGTGATAATTCTGTGGGTTTTAATTTAATTTCTCATTATTCATTGCTCATATTTGGATATACAATTTGTTTTTGTGTATTACTTTGCATCTTGAGAAATTATTACAGGATAAGTAGGGGTTGGTTAAACTGGGCGGGGTGAGTCTGAAAAAGAGGGAACGTCTGATGTGAAGGTACTGAGGTGTAAACCAGGCAAGGTGGGGAGGAAGGTAATCCTAAACATTCCATCCTGATCCAAGTGTTGGGAGGGGCCAGCAGATGACATCACATAATGTAGCAGAGGGTAAATTATGGAGGGCACTGTGGGGACAGACCCAGGAGTGCAGTTTCCATGCTCCCGGCCTCACATGGAAAGGTGCTGGCTCAGGTAGTAAATGGCCATCAAATGTGATTGGATGGCCATCAGCTGTGGCTAGTTGGCCGTCAGCTGTAACCAGTGAGCCATTGCTTTGGCCCCTAATATAACGGCCGTGCCTACACTAGCAGAAATGGGGGCTAGCAAGAGCTAGCAAGCGCAGATTGCAGAGAGGCGCGGAGTATAGTGGTATGACTCCCCTATCTATGGCTCCGTGGGTGTTCCTTTTTGGCTTCACCATGTCCTGCGTTCTTATGTGGGGAGCAGGAGCTGAGACCCTGCATGACACCTTTCATGACAGGCACATAAGCCCAAATTAAGGAGTTAAGAGGTTTGAACTTCATTCTATAGAGAAAGGTTTTAAACCATCGAATTCCTTATCAGAGTGTGTTTTAGAGAGAATACACTGATGGCTATGAAGAGCATGGAGTTGCCTCGGGGGAGGAAAAAGAGTGATGAGTGATGAGAAAATATTTGAGTCAGGGAGGTTGGTTAGGGAGCTGTTAACATAATTCAAGGCAAAGATAGTAAGGCAGGGACTAAGGAGGATGAGGGTTGGGGTAGATTTCTAACACATTTGAGGGAGTGTCAGCTGGTTTGGGTGCCTCCGCACGCAGGTGCCAGTCTCTCCTCCAAGAGGACCCCTTCCATACATGCACAATAATGCCACGTCTCTAGGAAATTTTTATAATTCTCTGTGTTATGTGGTCTGTAATTTAGTTTTAAATATTGCATCATAGGCACTGTGTTATGTATAGGTGAGTAGATGAGTTTATATTCAAATCCAAGGGATGGTTAGTGATCTTTTGAAGAGCTTTAATCAGAAATAAACACCACAAAGGGTTAGTTAGCATTTGAAGTCAGCTTTGCAAAGAAGATGGTTACTCTCCTGGTGAATATGCACTAGGGCGAGGGTTGGCTAACATAAACGGAATTCGAAATCCTGTTTGCTGGTGAAACTTTAATACATATGGATTGACTAGAAATCCCCACACTTGCATGAATTAGGAGTAAGAAGCTATTGAGTGCAGTAGCCCTACTCTCTTTGGAGGGCATGCCAGACTTTGGGGTCTGAAAAGGGAAACCTACAGTTCTCCTCTAATGTAGGGCAGAACCGTGTTCTTCCCTCCTCCTGTGTGTCTCCTTTACTACTCACACTACACACTTCATTTCTGACAATTCTGCTCACCAAATGTGTGGAGGTTCCCCCCATATCAAGCAATTCTCCACAACACCAGTGTATGCCCTACAATTTAACTGAAATCAACACTATCTGCCTGGAGAGTGTCAGATCCCACAGGTGAAAGGCTCAGTCCCACAAGACTCCCCCCCTTCCCCCCCCCATGTTTCAGATGCCAATCACAGGTAGTGAGTTTCCAAGTCACCCACAACTTCTGTCTGACTCGGTTGCAAATCGAAACTTCTCATGCCCGCGTCCCCCTTTGGGTTGGATCCATTTGCTAGGGTGGCTCACAGAACTCAAGGACACATTTACTTACATTTATTAATACCTGTTTATTAAAAGATATGAGAAAGGATGCAGATCAATAGGCAGGTGAAGAGATATATAAGGTGAGGTCCGGGAAGTCTGGGAGGGTCCTGAGCGTAGGAGCATGTGGCCCCGAGAATTTAGGGTGTGTCGTCACCTTCCTTGTTTGACTACATTCACCAACCTGGAAGTTCTCTAAATACTGTACTATTTGGAATTCATGGAGGCTTTATGAAGGCATGATCAATTATAACTCCACTTTCAGCCCATCTCTTGTCTCTGGAGAAGGTAGGAGCGCGGGAGCTGAAAATTCCAAGCTTGTAATTGTGGCTCGGTCTTTCTGGTGACCATCCCCCATCCAGGAGCCGCCCAGAGTCACCTCAGAACAAGAGATGGTCCTAATGCTCTTATCACTTAGGAAAGTGCAGGGTTTCAAGAGCTCTATGCCAGGAATCGGGGACAAAGATCAATAATATTTTCTATTATCTCAGTTTCCCTTTGGGTTTGTATTTTATCCGTTAGAGGATTCTGTCTCCTAATCCAACTGGAAGTCTAGTGGATTCTCCTGACACTGAAATGCTATAATGTCGGTTTTGAGTGAACCTTTCATGCAAAGCACTTATCATATGCCCAAAGATCAGAGAGCTGGAGTGAGTTTAGCAGACAAGGTGCCAGTATTATTGACTTGCCTGCTAAGACAGGCTTGTCTAGGAAGTCAAATTTCACCTACTATCATGGTACTCAGCTCCAGGCAGTGAGGTAGAAGAAAGGGACATAGTATTTTCACTTACCTCTAATCATTCCATTCAATGTCTATAACCTAAGTCCAATTGTCTTAGATCAGTGAGCAGCACTTCCCTTCCTTTCAAATTCTCTGAACTCCTAATACTGTCCCCATCAAACTTTGTTCACATAGTAACCTCCTGGCCAGTCTTCCCTGAGGCAGAGCGCTCTGGCTTTCTCAGTCTCCAGGCAATCCATCTCCACCTTGCCCCATCTCTCCTTCCCTTGGCAGCTTGCATCCTCTGAATGTTATAGCTATGAGTTTAGCTGCTTGTCGTTTATAGATTATTCCATGTGTGTTAATCTGACCTCCCCAACTAGAAGACAAAGTCTTAGAGGATCAGAATACCCTGTTTCTCCATCCCTTCCATATTTTAAATCCTTGTGGTCTGGCACTATCCGTGGTACCAGGATACACAGTCCTGGCGAACAAGGCAGACATGTCCTCCTCTAATACAACAACCAGCTTAGTGGGGGAGACAGACTAGAAAGTGGGCAATTACAATAGCTCATTCATTTTTTCATTCACTCCTTTGGCTCATTTTGCAAATGTATATTGAGCTCATAGAGTATTGTGTTAGCCACTGGGGGAGATAAGTGCTCAAGATAGAGCCTGTCCTCATCAACTCATAGTCCAGGAAAGGAGAACTAGAGGTGGGTCAACTACCCTCATTCAGAAGGTGAGAGGAAGATTGAATCCTGAAGGATGGATAGTTGTGTGTAAGGTTGATAAGCACCAATTAGTTGGTGTTGAGTGGTACTAGAAACTGCTGGGAATTTTCAGTTCCCTCTTCCCTTCACATACCTCCAATCCAGGCTTTCTTCCTGGGGAAAATAAAACCAAGAAACAAAGTACACAGGATTGCACGTGTGGCATGTTGCATAGTGAGGGACACTGCTCTCTCCAGGCTGAGGTTCTCCCAGGAAGCAGCTTCTGTTGGTGGAAATCCCCAGAGAATGCACTAGTTTGGGGAGGGGGATATCCACTGAACACTTGGATGTTTTTTTTTCCCTGAAACCTGCTAAGAATCCCAAACTACATTTATAGTCAACCCACAGGAATCCTTTTCTCTCTGAAGTAAGTAATAGCCTATTTGATGAAACAGATTTCTCAATGGGGATGAACAAAGTAACAAGACCGGTAGAGTCACCCCTCAATTCTTTATTTCCAAGCTAAATGGTTTCAAGCTCCTCTCTTTGCTCTAAGGTGGAGGAGGGGGGCTGGAACAAAGCCTGCATTCAGGCCAGAGCTGGAGCTCTGCTCGGCCATCTACCAAGATCCTACTCTGTGTCACAGTCTAGGGTGTTCCCAGCCTGCGGTAAGAATTCCACTGTGTCAGGATGAACTGGCAGAATTCTGCCAAAGCCTGAGGTGGGAGGAACGGCCCCTGTCGCCTCTGAGTCATGGCTGAGAAGCTGCAGACTCATCTCTCTGCTTGGCTGGCTCTCAAGGTCCCTGCCCAGGAATTGCCGTCCTGAGGGGCATGAAGGTTCAGTCTCAAGGTGACTTGGTCCAAGTCATCCTTCAGCTCTGTCCCAACTGCAGGCATCACTCAGGATGAGGCGGGGCAAGCTCTAAATCCCCAGAGATCGTCCTTGGGCCTCCCAACATGACTCTATAGATCTACTCATAAAATTACAGACATGAGAACATGCAACCTCTCAACACGGAATGAACAGATAATACTAGTTTACATTTTCTATAGAATAAAATGAATTTTTAGAGGTGGTGAAACTATTTAGAGAGGGGGAAACCAGTCTGAGTATAGAATGGCCTAGTTTTACAAATAGTTTCTTACTCTGTGTCTGATCTCACCTATCTCGACACAAAGGCTTTTTTCTTCCTTTGGTTTTAGAAATGTGCCTTCTGTTTTTGCTTTGCATTAAATACATTTGAAAATACATTTCATAGGCAAAGGAAAGCAACTGATAATCCCAAAATCTCATTGGAGACAGTAATTTTGATTTTCTCTTGTCAAGGGGAACTACCAAGTTAGAAATTTTGTTTCCACCCCTATCATTTTTTCTGTCTCCTCCTGTTGGTAGTTTTCATAAGCCAGCAAATTATTATTTTTTTAAGGACAGTTCTTAAAGCATTTAAAAAACTGTGTTTCTCATTATAAGCCTCACAGCTTCCCCCTGTGTAGTGAGCAATTCAGGTCTTACCCCGATTTTGGGGGTGAGGCACTGAGGCTCAGACATGGTGCACAACTTAGCCAAAGTCACACAAGTTGAAAGTGGCAGAGTCAGGTGCGAAATACTTTTTTCTGTTTTTTACTCCATGCTCAAGATTTGTTCTGTTAAAATGAGTGACAAAAAGGAAAAACTAAGGATGTGGATAATTCACAGTGGGATGACCAGTCCACTAAATGGGTTAAAAGTCTGTTATATTTTCAGTTTTGGATGTTTTTTTTCTATTAAAATTGTGATGGGCGTAGAACCAATCATATTCCCCACTAATGGTCACACTCACATAGGATTACTTGCACTAAAATGAATGAATAGCTTTAATCGCAGACATTTCTGAAAATACTACAGATCCATGGAAGTGCGAAATGGATCCAGTGTAGGATATGTTTTAATGTTTTAATGACTACTCAGCTTAACTCAGCATATGTGTCTAGGTTTTGCCCTCAGACATTTCAAAACATTCTGCAATTAGCTCAAATGACCATGAATGATAGCTGTTAAAAACTCTCAGTGCTAAAAGACCTCAGGAAAAGTCTATCTAATTAAGATGAAAGACTGCATCTTGAAGACAAGGCAGCTGAAGAAGTTTCTCTATTGCTTCTGTAGTACAATAGTTTGTTTCTCATGCAATTAATCTGCCACCTTGTGGCCTAATGAGAAATTTCAGCTTTCAGAGATTGGAGAAGGCGGATCGATGAAGTAAGAATCCATATTCCTTTGGCTAATACAGCATCCACACACTACTGACTGCCAAGAATAGTGCATCAATACAAATGTGCCTTCCTCTAACTATATAATACTCCTCTTATCTGCAATCCAAAGGGCATTTTGTAATTTCCCAAGAATCCATGGGATAATTAGGAAGTGCTTAAATCATAGGTACTTCTCACTTCTCTATGCTCTTGACTTCTGGAATACGGTTCTTGTATTCTAACGGGAAGAGAAATTGCCCTAACATGGGGATGTGAAATACAGTATGGGGAATATAATCAACAATGTTGTAAACATTACGTAAGGTGCCACATGGGCACTGGATTTATCAGGGGGATCACTTCATAGACTGTGTAGGTACCTGACCAATGCACTACACACCTGAAGCTGAAGTAGAATAATATTGTATGTCAACTGTAATTAAATATATATATTTATGTAGTCACGGGAGGTGGAGTGCAGCATAAGGAAGATGGTCAATAGTATTGTAACAGCTATGTAAGATGTCAGAGGGGTAGTAGCTTGGGGGGTGGGCTATCACTTTATGAGGGGTTTAAATGTCTATTATATTACTTTGTACACCTGAAACTAATAAATAAATAAATAAACAGAAATAAAAAAAAGAAATTGCCCTAAAAGTTATTGAGCCCTTAAGATTAATTTCAACGTACAAAATATTGCTTAAAATAAGGTGAATTTACAAACGTGCAATCTAGATACTGAGCAAACATCCATTAAACTAAAATAAAAAGTGAACACACGCAGATAAATGGAATCTCTTTTCTCTGGCAGAGTCGTGAGGCCAGGATAAAATAATTGATCTTCCTGAGAAACTGGGAGGACTACTTCTGTGGGAGATGGGTGGTCCTTGAATGGATCACTTCTTAGATTCTACCCTTGTCAGAAGTACAGAGCAGCAAGACCTGGAAAGGTCCCAGCCAGGGGTTCTGTGGGTCCCTGCAGTGTAGACTTTTAACCTTTTAGTTGCTGGAAAATAGTGAGGCCAGGAGAGGAGTCCCAGAAAAAGGATTTGGGTTGGGGGGAGAGGGAAACTGGAGAGCCAAACTAGTGCAGACTGGTTGAATTTCAGCCTTGCCGTTAGTTTGACCTATTTTCAACCTCAGAAATGATGCCTAATGAAAGATGTCTTTTTAAAAATTGAGATATAATTGACATGTTACTTTATATTATTTTCAGGTGTACAAGATAATGATTTAGTACTTGTATATATTGCAAAATGATGAAGGATGTCATTTAATAGTTACATTCTTCTAGTACAATATTTACAATGTAAAATCATTACATGGATGTGATAAAGCTTATTTTTGCTCTATTGTGAAGCAAGGGTGTGTAAAGCCAATTAAAAAGCATAAATAAGGTTTTTTTTTTTATAAATAAGACTTTTAAAGGATGTTTAAACCATCTAGGTGCTAGTGATTGTCTTAAATTTCTATTTATTTATCTTTATTTTAATCTGACTACACAACTGTCATTAATTCTAAAAACAATTTCAGTCAAGCCTTTTGTTTTCTAAGTCTAAGCATACTGTTCACAGATAGTGATAATTTAGTGTCTTCCTTCCTAATAATTATACTTCAAATTTCTAATACTATATCTTAAGGAATTGGCACATAAAATTTTTTCTGAATTTGGTAATTATTAGCAGTGAGTCTCAATTACTCTTTCATACATAAACGAAATGCAGTTTGGGAATATTTTATGCTTCTGATGTCTTTCTCTCTTCTTCTTCTTCTTCTTTTTTTTTTCTTTTTTTCTTTTTTACTAATTTAGAATACTGGCTTCCTTTTCAGTCCAGATGATGATGATGATGATTTTATTTTATTTGTGATGTATCAAAGAATGTGAGAGCTGGAAGGAAACTGAAAGGTAATTGAGTCCACTCAACTACTGTTTGAGTTAACTCATGTCTATTCTGAAAACTCGGTTTGGTTTTAATTTGGTCTGCCCTGCAAATTGAAGGAGAGGAAAGGACTATTGTGTATAGAGTCATGGAGAATATTATGCACATGGAAACAAAAGTGATCACTCTAAGACCTTCCCAGAGAAAGCAGCTGGGCAGCAGGCATGGCTGGTGTTGGATCCTGGAGGCTGAGACAGAAGGAGGTGCGAGTAACAGGGTCAGATCAGCGTGTAACCAGGAGAAAGAGATAAAAGTCAAACAGACTTGGGAAAGACACAAGGTAAGTACATAACTCAATGACTTCTCTTAGAGTTTACAGTGTGTTGGGAGGAGTACGCAGGTGAGGGAGGAGGTCTCACAGATTCTGCTGTAGGCAGGGTGTAGTGACCTGGTAACATTGGGTGGTGACCTGGAGAGAGGAATAGAACAGTAGTCCTCAATCTTGTACACATGAGAGTCAGCTGGAGAGCTTTGAAAAATCCTGACTTTAGCTTGTACTACAGGGCTACAATAATCAAAACAGCATGGTATTGGCAGAAAAATAGACACATAGACCAATGGAATAGAATTGAGAACCCAGAAATAAAACCACATAAATATGGACAGATAATTCTTGACAAAGAAGCTAAAAACATACAATGGAGCAAAGACAGCCTCTTCAATAAATGGTGCTGGCAGAATTGGATAGCCACGTGCAAAAGAATGAAACTGAACTGCTATCTGTCACCATGTACCAAAATTAATTCAAAATGTATCAAAGACTTAAGCATAAGACCTGACACAATAAACTGCATAGAAGAAAACATAGGTACTAAACTTATGGACCTTGGGTTCAAAGAACATTTTATGAATTTGACTCCAAAGGCAATGGAAGTAAAAGCTAAAATAAATGAATGGGACTATATAAAACTTAAAAGCTTCTGCACAGCAAAAGAAACCATTGACAAAATAAAGAGGCCACCAACTGAATGGGAGAAGATTTTTGCAAACAGTGCCTCCGATAAGGGGCTAGTATCCAAAATATACAAGGAACTCATGCAACTCAACAACAAAAAAACAAAGAACCCAATTGAAAAATGGGCAGAGGACCTGAAGAGACATTTCTCCAAAGAGGACATACAAATGGTAAATAGACATATGAAAAAATGCTCAACATCACTAATCATCAGAGAAATGCAAATCAAAACCACAATGAGATATCACCTCACCCCAGTCAGAATGGCTATCATCAACAAGACAAACAGTAACAAATGTTGGAGAGGCTGTGGAGAAAAAGGAACCCTCATACACTGTTGATGGGAATGCAGACTGGTGCAGCCGTTATGGAAGGCAGTGTGGAGGTTCCTCAAAAAATTACGAATAGAATTGCCATATGACCCAGCAATCCCTCTCCTGGGTATCTACCCAAAAAATCTGAAAACATTTAGAGATAAAGACACGTGTGCTCCAATGTTCACTGCAGCTTTGTTTACGGTAGCCAAGACATGGAAACAATGAAAATGTCCTTCGATAGATGAATGGATAAAGAAGTTGTGGTATATATACACAATGGAATACTATTCGGCGGTAAGAAAAGATGATATAGGAACATTTGTGATAACATGGATGGATCTTGAGAGAGTAATGCTGAGCGAAATAAGTCAGACAGAAAAAGCAGAGAACCATGTGATTTCACTGATATGTGGTATATAAACCAAAAACAACAAAAGAACAAGACAAACAAATGAGAAACAAAAACTCATAGACACAGACAATAGTTTAGTGGTTACCAGAAGGTAAGGGGGATGGGGGGTGGTAGATGAGGGTAAGGGGGATGAAATATATGGTGAACTGACTCTGGGTGGTGAGCACACAATGGGATTTATAGATGATGTAATACAGAATTGTACACCTGAAATCTACGTAATTTTACTAACAATTGTCACCCCAATAAATTAAAAAAATAAATTAAAAAAAAAGAAAAAGAAAAATCCTAATGCCCAGGTCCCATACCCCGCTGGAGTGAGACCCAGGCATCATAGTTTTTAAAGTTCTTCAGGTGAGTCCAATGCGCATAGCCAAGGTCGAGAAGCACCAGTGTAGAAAACATACGTATGAGACTTCAACCCCGCAGCAGGTACAAAGGCTATGTCATCTCAGAAAATTAGATGTGACATAGCTGTTGGTGTGCCTTTTGCAGCCCCCTGAGAAGAGGTACTCTAACCTGCAAGCTCAGCTTTAAGTAGCACTTGATGTAGTTCTGACCAAGTCCGGGACTGTATTAGGTGGGAGAGCTGGAATTAATATTCCCACCCTCCACATCCAAGTCATCCCCAGGGTACCCTATTCTCAGAGAGCTACAACATTTCTTCCTCTCCCAGTGTCCTCCTGACTGATGTTTCTGGGTTTCATTCCTGTATCTGCTGGAACTAGAATCATGCCCAGCACACCAGCCAGCTTTACTGGGACTCCCTTCTCCCTAGAGCTGTATTGTGACCCCTTGTCACCAGCTGCTAGCTGATGGCTTGCTGAAGGCTACTAGATCTCACCATTGACTCATCAGGTTGGACACCTCTGGTATCAATTCTAGGATGGAAAGAGCTGAGGTCCCAGAATCCTCTGGGACAATGGGATCTCCCATTGGGGCCATCCTGGTCTGGGTAATTTTCTAGAGACTGAACATCCCACTTCTCGTCTGCCTCCTTTTTCTCACTTGCCTACAGCTGCCTCAACGCTGGGCCAAATGGTCAGAACTCAATATCACGCCACCCATCTGGTGGGAGGCTAAAACTTAAGCCTTCCTCAGGGGGTTCAGATGTTTTGGTGGTTGTTAAGTCTGAAGAACACATGGTATTCTCCATGAACTCATCATCTGGAGTCACCATAAAGCCTTCTGAAGGAAAGGAAAGGATGGGGCAACGAGATAAGAGCTGTAAAGGTAATAGATTGGAAAGGAAAGTGGTGCAGTACTTAGAGAGCTGTTGAAAGCAAAAGTATGGCAATCAAAGCAATGATGGATCTTCCCATATCTACAGTAGACATCACTCATTGATTTCAACATTCTTGCCTGTTCTCTCCAGACCTGGACTTGAAATTGATCTTGAGATAGCATTCCAGGTATTTGCTCTGAATCAGAGTTGTCATGCAAGTTGAAAACTATCAGCCATCCTGGATCTCAGTGAAGAAACACCTTTCTTCTTCCTAAGCCTCCAACACAATATAGGTCTGCATGGATGAGGGGAAGTCAAAACGGGAAACCAGAGTGGAATTCTGTGCTATGGAGAAGCAAACTAATTTTTTTAAGTCTTGTGGTATTAGATTTTAATACTTTTCTATATAATTATGGCCAGTTTACAAAATTCTTTCTTTTTTTCTAATTCCCTTTTTATACTCAATGCCACTTCCTCTCAGCACAGTCTCTCCCATAATCCCATCCCCCTCTTTTTTTCTTCTTCAAATTAGCATTGCTGTTGAACTGAAAAAGGAACGTGGCTGCCTGAAGTCCCTCCTGACTCCCAGGCAACCTGCCAAGTTGAGGCTGTAGAGAAAAACGGTGCCTCCAGAGCAGTCACGAGGTTCAGGAGTGCCTCTCCAGGCTGAGTGGCCGTTCGTCCCTCTTAGACTTTAATTTGCAATCCTGCCTCGCCCCCTGCAAATGCTTTAGGTTTTGCTTGTACCAAATGTTCCCTGAGCATGTCCTTTTTCTCAAAGTCAAACAAAACCACAAGACAAGAACAGGAGGTTGTTTCAGCCCCATGGAAGGGAAAGGAAAAATACTAGAAGCTGAAAGACTGCTTTCAATGCAGTTTGGGGTGGGGGTGGGAGATAGAGGGTTAGATTAAATTAAATGCTCTTACCATCCCATTCGGAGTCTACCGAGTACAGCCTGGCAGCTATTCCTGATGAAAGCTGTTTTCGTATCTCTAACTGTTGGCAAAATGTATCTGCTTGGATGTCCCACTGTCACCTATGAATGTTATCACCATTCTCCTAGTCACCCCAAATTGAAACCTCAGAGTCATCACTGATGCTCTCCTTTCTCCTTAATCTCTAGCACCTAACTGCCTCAATGTCTACCAGATTCTCCTCTGAGACTGGCTCTGGATCTAGTCCTTTCTCTCTTGACACTGACTGCCCTGTTCTTGTCCTCATGGCTTCCTCCTGGGATTACTACAGCCACTTGGTCTCACCCACTTTCCAGCTTCAAACCCTTCACCACCAGACCAATATTCCTAATCTCAAATTCTATGGTTTCACCACCCTCCTCAATAATCTCCAATGGAGTCCCATGCTGACATTCAAAGCCTAAAGCTCTCTGGGCTGCTATGCAAATCTTCAATACAGGTCCCCTTTATCCTCCGGGATACATTCCAAGACCTCCTATGGATGCCTGAAACCGCGGGTGGTTCCAAAACCTATATATACTATGTTTTTTTTTGTACCTACATACCTATGATAAAGTTTAATTTATAAATTAGACACATTATGACATTAACAATAATAACTATTAATGATAATAAAATAGAACAATTATAACAATGTACTGTAATAAAAGTTATGCCAATGGCTTTGGGGCCATTAAGTAAAACAAGGGTCACCTGAACACAGGCACTGGGATACCTGCAGAGTCCGTCTGATAACTGAGATGACTACTAAGTGACTCACGGGTGGGGAGCGTACACAGTGTGGATGTGCTGGACAAAGGGGTGATTCGCATCCCTTTGGAGCGGTACAGCGCAAGATTTCATCATGCTACTCAGGGCAGTGTGCAATTTAAAACTTACGTGTTATTAATTTCTGTAATTATCCATTTAATGTTTTCAGACGAAGGTTCACCATGGATAACTGAAACTGTGGAAAGTAAAATGGCAGAAAACGGGGGACTACTGTAATAAGTCACCACATTTCCTATCTACATCATTTCTAATTATTTCCTAGTGGTATACATGTGCTCCAGAAATCATGTTTCTACACACAGTAAACCCCTTGCTCGTTGTACAAGTGGGCTTCTGCTTGCCTTTTAGCATCAAGCAGGGGTTTAACATCAGAGGAGACCCATACAGCTTTGTGTGTTTCTAGCAAGATGTCCCCACCCTTACTTCACCACTGCCGTCAAGGCTTTTTTTTTTTTTTTTTTTTTTTAATTTTATTTTATTAAATTTATTGGGGTGACAATTGTTAGTAAAATTACATAGATTTCAGGTGTACAATTCTGTATTACATCATCTATAAATCCCATTGTGTGTTCATCACCCAGAGTCGGTTCTCCTTCCGTCACCATATATTTGATCCCCCTTACCCTCATCTCCCACCCCCACCCCCCTTACCATCTGGAAACCACTAAACTATTGTCTGTGTCTATGCGTTTCTGTTTCTCATTTGTTTGTCTTGTTCTTTTGTTGTTTTTGGTTTATATACCACATATCATTGAAATCACATGGTTCTCTGCTTTTTCTGTCTGACTTATTTCGCTCAGCATTACACTCTCAAGATCCATCCATGTTGTCACGAATGTTCCTATATCATCTTTTCTTACCGCCGAATAGTATTCCATTGTGTAAATATACCACAACTTCTTTATCCATTCATCTATCGAAGGACATTTTCGTTGTTTCCATGTCTTGGCCACCGTAAACAAAGCTGCAATGAACATTGGAGCACATGTGTCTTTATCTCTAAATGTTTTCAGATTTTTTGGGTAGATACCCAGGAGAGGGATTGCTGGGTCATATGGCAATTCTATTCGTAATTTTTTGAGGAACCTCCACACTGCCTTCCATAACGGCTGCACCAGTCTGCATTCCCACCAACAGTGTATGAGGGTTCCTTTTTCTCCACAGCCTCTCCAACATTTGTTACTGTTTGTCTTGTTGATGATAGCCATTCTGACTGGGGTGAGGTGATATCTCATTGTGGTTTTGATTTGCATTTCTCTGATGATTAGTGATGTTGAACATTTTTTCATATGTCTATTTGCCATTTGTATGTCCTCTTTGGAGAAATGTCTCTTCAAGTCCTCTGCCCATTTTTCAATTGGGTTGTTTTCTTGTTGTTGAGTTGCATGAGTTCCTTGTATATTCTGAATACTAGCCCCTTATCGGAGGCACTGTTTGCAAAAATCTTCTCCCATTCAGTTGGTGGCCTCTTTATTTTGTCAATGGTTTCTTTTGCTGTGCAGAAGCTTTTAAGTTTCATATAGTCCCATTCATTTATTTTAGCTTTTACTTCCATTGCCTTTGGAGTCAAGTTCATAAAATGCTCTTTGAACCCAAGGTCCATAAGTTTAGTACCTATGTTTTCTTCTATGCAGTTTATTGTGTCAGGTCTTATGCTTAAGTCTTTGATACATTTTGAATTAACTTTGGTACATGGTGACAAATAGCAGTCCAGTTTCATTCTTTTGCACGTGGCTATCCAATTCTCCCAACACCATTTATTGAAGAGGCTGTCTTTGCTCCATTGTATGTTTTTAGCTTCTTTGTCAAAAATTATCTGTCCCTATTTATGTGGCTTTATTTCTGGGTTCTCAATTCTATTCCATTGGTCTATGTGTCTGTTTTTCTGCCAATACCATGCTGTTTTGATTATCGTAGCCCTGTAGTACAAGCCAAAGTCAGGAAGTGTGATACCTCCATTATTGTTCTTTTTTCTTAAGATTGCTTTGGCTATTCGGGGTCTTTTGTGGTTCCAAACAAATCTGATGGTTTTTTGTTCTATTTCTTTAAAATATGTCATTGGGATTTTGATGGGGATTGCATTGAATCTGTATATTGCTTTGGGTAATATGGCCATTTTAACTATGTTGATTCTTCCAATCCATGAGCACGGAATGTCTTTCCATTTCTTTGTGTCTTCTTCAATTTCTTTCAAAATGTCTTATAGTTTTCAGCATATAGGTCTTTCACATCCTTGGTTAAGTTTATTCCTAGGTATTTTATTCTTTTTGCTGCAATTGCAAAAGGAATTATTTTTTGTATTTCTTTTTCTGAGATTTCATTGTTAGTATATAGGAAGGCAATGGACTTTTGTGCGTTGATTTTGTAGCCGGCAACTTTACTGTATTCGTTGATTGTTTCTAATAGCTTTTTGGTGGAGTCTTTAGGGTTTTCTATATATAGCACCATGTCATCTGC
This sequence comes from Rhinolophus sinicus, assembly GCF_057876585.1. Taxonomy (NCBI): domain Eukaryota; kingdom Metazoa; phylum Chordata; class Mammalia; order Chiroptera; family Rhinolophidae; genus Rhinolophus; species Rhinolophus sinicus. Next base: position 49,730,195 of record NC_142504.1, read on the forward strand.
AAAGAGTGATAATTTAACTTCTTCATTCCCAATTTGGATGCCTTTTATTTCTTTCTCTTGCCTGATTGCTCTGGCAAGGACTTCCAACACAATGTTGAAAAGCAGAGGTGATAGGGGACATCCCTGTCGTGTTCCTGAACGTAGAGCAAAGGGCTTCAGTTTTTCACCATTAATTATGAGATTAGCAGAGGGCTTGTCATATATGGCCTTTATTATGTTAAGGTATTTTCCTTCTATACCCATTTTATTAAGTGTTTTAATCATAAATGGATGTTGTATCTTGTCAAATGCTTTTTCTGCATCAATTGATATAATCATATGATTTTTGTCCTTTATTTTGTTTATGTGATGTATCACATTGATGGATTTGCATATGTTGAACCATCCTTGTGCCCCAGGGATGAACCCCACTTGGTCGTGATGAATAATCTTTTTAATGCATTGTTGTATTCGATTTGCTAGAATTTTGTTTAGGATTTTTGCATCGGTATTCATCAGAGATATTGGTCTGTAGTTTTCTTTTTTTGTGCTGTCCTCACCAGGTTTTGGTATCAGGGTAATGTTGGCCTCATAAAATGAGTTAGGGAGTAACTGTCTCTTCTTCAATTTTTTGGAAGAGTTTGTGCAGGATTGGTATTAGATCCTCTTTGAAGGTTTGTTAGAATTCACTAGTGAAGCCATCTGGTCCCGGACTTTTGCTTTTGGGAAGGTTTTGGATGACTGATTCAATTTCGTTACTGGTGATCGGTCTGTTTAGATTTTCCAGTTCTTCATGGTTCAGCCTTGGAAGGCTATATGTTTCTAAGAACCTGTCCATTTCTTCTAGGTTGTTGGATTTGGTGGCATATAGTCCTTCATAGTATTCTTGGATGATCCTTTGTATTTCTGTGGTGTCCGTGATAACTTCCCCTTTTACGTTTCTGATTTTGTTAATCAGTGTCGTCTCTCTTTTTATCTTAGTAAGTCTAGCCAAGGGTTTGTCAATTTTGTTAATCTTTTCAAAGAACCAGCTCTTTGTCACATTAATTTTTTCTATTGTCTTTTTGTTCTCTATTTCATTTAGTTCTGCTCTAATTTTTGTTATTTCCTTTCTTCTGCTGACCTTGGGTTTTACTTGTTCTTCTTTTTCTAGTTCTTTAAGGTGTAACATGAGGTTATTTATTTGGGAGTTTTCTTGTTTCTTGAGATAGGCCTGTAATGAGATAAATTTCCCTCTTAAAACTGCTTTCGCTGCATCCCAAAACTTTTGGTAGGATGTATTTTCATTGTCATTTGTTTCTATGTATCTTTTGATCTCTCCTCTAATTTCTTCTTTGACCCAGTCCTTCTTTAAAAGTATGTTATTTAATCTCCATGTATTTGTGTTTTTCCCCGCTTTCTTTTTACAGTTGATATCCAATTTCAAAGCCTTGTGATCAGAGAATATGCATGGTATGATTTCAATCTTCTTAAATTTGTTGAGACTGATTTTATGTCCCAATATATGGTCTATCCTTGAGAATGTTCCATGTACACTAGAAAAGAATGTATAGTCTGATGTTTTAGGATGAAGTGCTCTATAAATGTCAATTATGTTCATTTCATCTAATGTGTCATTTAGGGCTACTATTTCGTTATTTATTTTCTGTTTGGATGATCTATCCATAGCTGTCAATGATGTATTTAAGTCCCCTAGTATAATTGTGTTTTGGTCAATTTCTCCCTTTAGTTCTGTTAGTAGTTGCTTGGTGTATTTCGGTGCTCCCTGATTGGGGGCATAAATATTGATTACTGTTATGTCTTGTTGTTGTATAGTCCCCTTCACCATTATGAAATGTCCATCTTTGTCTCTTGTTATCTTTTTCACCTTGAAGTCTGTTCCATCTGATATCATTATGGCTACACCTGATTTTCTCTGGGTACCATTTGCTTGGAGTGTCAATTTCCACCTTTTTATTTTATTTTTTTATTTTTTTTATTAAATTTATTGAGGTGACAATTGTTAGTAAAATTACATAGATTTCAGGTGTACAATTCTGTATTACATCATCTATAAATCCCGTTGTGTGTTCATCACCCAGAAATTTCCACCCTTTCACTTTGAGTCTATGCTTGTCCTTGTAGCTGAGATGTGTCTCTTGGAGACAGCATATGGTTGGGTTTAGTTTTTTGATCCAATCTGCTACTCTGTGCCTTTTTATTGGTGAGTTCAGTCCATTTACATTTAGGGTGATTATTGATATGTGAGGATTTCCTGTCATTCTATCTTTAGTTTTCTGGTAAGGCTGTGTCTCCATTGTTTCTTTGCCTTTTTGTTGTTGTCTGTTATTTCTGTGTGGTGGTATTCTATGATGTTTCCCTCTGTTTCTTCTTTTATTTCAGTATATATTTTAGTTCTGGATTTATTTTGAGTGGTTACCCTTAAGTTTATGTAAAAGAAAGTTTGATATTTAGAGTATTCCATTTTCTTCAGCACGTTTACTTTCTCCATTCCCATATTCCATCAAGGCTATTTTTATTCTGCTATTTGGCATTGTTTGTGTTTGTCTCCTCAAAAAGCCCAGGTCTCCCTGCTTATCTCCACCCCTCAGACTCTAATACTCATATGACCCTACACATTCCTTTTTCTCACCTCATCTCCCACTGTTCCTTACCTCCTGAAAGCATTTCAATATGCCTTTTGGAGCTCACTGTCCATCAGAAGCAAAACTTCCCATATGTTCAATGTCTGTGAATGGAGAAGATGAATCTCCTTCTTCCTCTTTTTCTCACAGAAAGTTGACTCTCCTGAGGATATAGCTTAGATAAAGCTGCTCCTGCGGTTTTCTCCAACAGGGGCTGCTTTTTCTTCCACGTGTCTCTGGCCAGTAGGTCTGGGTGGGAGGGGTTTGTGTCCTCCTTGCTCCTCTTGGTTACTTCTAGATCATTCTCCCTTCTCCTCTCTAAAAGCATCTAGCTTTTTAAAATATGTATTATGTCATTATATAATGCGGCCTACCGATCTTCTTTGTGACAGTCACCTATCAACCCACTGGTTACAGTCCATTATTCCTTGAAGATTTGAACTCCCGACTTGCTGTCACCCTCCCCAATGTATTCCTGTTATGACTCTTGATAATGTCAATATCATCGATCCTCCCAATAAACTGACTGCTCAGTTCCTTGAACTCAACTCCTCCAGAGGTTGTATTATAGATTTCATTTTTAGCAATAACTGTAACCTTCCATATGATCAATTTCCAATCATCACTATCTGTCTTTCTAGTTTACTCTCTCTAGTGCCTGGCCTCTGAGAATCTTCAACCACACTGAACCTATACTGTATTGTTTCTCCACCTTTTCACTGATTCTTGCTACACTGTTATCCTCATTTACCTCCTTTCTCAGATTAAATTCTGTGGTCAATCAGTATATTTACTCCCTTGCATACAGCCTCAGTTCCCTTGCCTCTCTCTCATTTTGTTGTACTCCTTTGTGTTAAAGAACAATTTTTAAAACATTTTAAAACTGAACTCTGATGCAGATCAAATATTTTATTCAACTAATTAATTAATGGGCGACTTAAGAAGAAGTTATGACCAGTTCAGAAAGCAAGAAGCTAAGTATAGGATTACTAGATGAGATACAAAAGCCGTTAACATTCAATAAAGGTCATAAACGACGTGTTTCACTAAGTAGAAATTACTTGCCTCTCTACTGGACAAAAAAACCTACAGCTTAATATGCAACTTCACACATTACCTGGGACCTTTAACCCATAGTTTACAGTGAGTTTAATTCAATTCATTCCACGAGACCATTCTTGGGTGGCCTTCATCACCATATGACAAAGAAATACATTGAACTCACAGTTTTGCCTTATTTCCAAGTCTCAGGAAATTTTTTTGACAATTGGTAAAATCCCAAATGTAGTTAAATCCCACTATTCTGCACTTGTACTATACAGCTAAACATGTCTGGAAAAAAACCAAACCAATGCTTTGACTTGAAATTCATCATACTATCTTCGAGAAGACTTTTACTGCTGAATAGCAACCATGTTCTAGTTACGTTGTCTATTACTATCCCACTCTCCTAGGTTACAATGTCATACTTTCTCTCCCTTTAAACCTCCAACTCCGCCTTTCATATCCTCACTCTAAGCCGATAATTTTGCAAGTATTTCACTAAAAATAAATAAATAAATATATATATATATATATATATATATATATATATATATATATATATGCAATAAACAAAAATCCTAAACTGTCACCATCACATTTACCTATCTATGTCCATATATTTCACTTTCTCTTTTATTACTATGGGTGAACTCTCCTCACTCTAGGAAAGGTCAAGGACTCAACTTTAGGCTTCCAGCCTTAATGGGGTAATAGGCCTGAACTTAACCTTTTACAGTAAACAATATGAACATGAAACAAAATACATGAAAGAGCAGATTTCAGGTATTTGACAACAGCTAGCACTGGACGGCAATCTCCACGAGAAGGAAAACAGGAGATGAGATCTAGTACTGCCCCAGTTTACTGAAACCCCAGAGGAGTTTCAGACCGCACTGCCAGGAGTTAAACCCAACTAAAACCTAGTAGTCTTGCTGAGTTGTGGAGATGCATACTGGAGTTTGGGGAGGCCAAAACATCTAGAAAAATAATAGGAGGGAGATGCAAAAAGAAAGAGCTGTGTGATCTGCCGAGAAGTTCCCTTGAGTCTTGGACTGAGTACTGGTCTGTACATTTGCACGAAGAAATTATCCAAAGCTGAGAAAGAACCACAGGAAAAGGATAGGTAGAACAATCCACAGGGATCACACAGAGCTGATTATAACTTGTTTGCACCAGCCAGAGTAGGAAGATATACTAATATGTAGGACATTGGGTAATGTCCTCAGAAGTGTATTGCCTTAGCAGTGGGGTTAAATTAACCCTGAATCAAAACCTTGAAAGGATGAAACTAACTCAAAAAAGTAATTCAACATGTCCCAGACAAAGCCCAAAATATTAAAAGCAATACATTAATTCTTGCACCCAATAATGTAAAAGTCAGAATGTCTGACATCTAATAATAATAATAATAGTAATAATAACAATAATAAATACCAGTAACACAAAGAAGCTGGAAAATGTGACCCATAGCCAGGAAAAAAAAAAAGCTGTCAATAGAAACAGACTCAGAAATGACACAGATAATAGAATTAGCTGACAATGAAATTAAAACAGCTATTACAAATATACTCCACATGCTCGAGAACAAAAGTAAAACATGAACATGATGAGGAGATGAAAGATATTTAAAAAGACCCATGTTGAAATGGTAGAAATAAAAAATACACTGGATGGCAATAATAGCAGATTACATACTGTGGAAAAAATGTAAGTATATTTGAAGACAGCATTAGAAACTACCTAAATTAAATACAGAGAGAAAAAAACCTGAAAAAATAAAAATAAAAAACAGAATATCAATGACCTGTGGGATAATAGCGAACAGTCTAATATATACGTGTAACTGGAGCCCCAGAAGGAGAGGACATGGGGAGAGACAGAAATAATATTTGAATAATTAACAGTCAAAAAATTTCCAAGTTTGAGGTAAACTTAAAACCTACAGTCCCAAGTAAATAAATTCCAAACATGAAGAAAAACCATACACGCTACATCATAATCAAATTTCTAAACCCAATGAAAAAAAAAAAAAAAAATTAAATCAACCAGGGGGTGAAAAAGACATATTACATATATAGGAACAAAGATAAGAATTACAGACTTGCCTCAGGTTTCTAAGCCAGATGGTATCCTCAAGATACTGAAGGGAAAAAGCTGTCAACCTAAAATTCTGCACTGACCAAACCCAAGAGAAATGAACACATATTTTCATACAAAGACATGTACACAATGGCTCACAGCACCTTTATTTGTAATAGCTAAAACCTGGAAAAAACCCATATGTCCATTAACAGGTAAATGGATAAACAAATTGTGGTACATGAACTGTCAATACATGCAACAACATGAGTGAAACTCAAATAATTATGTTAAGTGAAAGAAGCCAAATACAAATACACACTGTATGATCCATTTACATAAAATTCCAAAGAAATGCAAATAAATCTGTACTCACAGGAAGTAAATGAGTCCTTGTCTAGGGAAGCAGAGGCTAGGAAGAGTGAGAAGGAGTTACAAAGGGAAATGAGGAATCTTTGGGGGGCGACAGATATGTTCATTATTTTGATTGTAGTAATGGTGTCACAGGTATGTACACATGCCAAACCTTATCAAATTGAACGCTTTAAATTTGTGCATTTTATTGTAGGATAGTTATACCTCAACAGAGCTGTTTTAAAAAGTTAAAACAAAGACATTTTCAGAGAAAAACAGATAATTCATTGCCAGCAGATTTGTGCTACAAGAAATGGTAAAGGAAGTTCTTGCAGTAGAAGAAAAATAACACCAGTTGGGAATCTGGACCTGCCCAAAGGAGTAATGAGCAACAAAAATGATAAGTATATAAACAAATATAACAGGTCTTTTTTCATTTTAAAAATATCCTGAAAAAATAATTGTCTAAAGTAAAAACAATGACAATATATTGAGAAGTTTATATATATGCAGAAGTAAAATGTATGACAATTACACAAAAGATGAGGGGAGAATGAAGGTGTACTTCTGTAAGGTTCTTATCATACATGTGAAGTAGTAAAATATTTGAAGGTAGACTTTGATAATGTAAAGAACTATATTTGAAAGCCTAGAGAAATGACTCAAAACAAATAAACCAATGCAGTTAATAAGCCTACAAATAGAATAATTTGTTTTTTAAAACCACTCAGTCCAAGGAAGACAGGTAAAGAGGGGGAAAGAAACAAAGAACACGTTAGACAAATAGAAAAAAATTGTAAGATGGTATATTAGTACTCAATTATATTGAAAATTACCTTAATTATAAATGTTCTACATATTCCAGTTAAAAGGCAGATTGTCAGATTGGATGAGAAGGCAAGATCCAACTTTATGCTGTCTATAAGAAACATATTTTAAATATAATGGCATTTAGAGACTAAATTTAAAAAAGATAAAAAGTGGCGCCGGCCCAGTGGCTCAGGTGGTTAGAGCTCCATGCTCCTAACTCCGAAGGCTGCCGGTTCGATTCCCACATGGGCCAGTGGGCTCTCAACCACAAGGTTGCCAGTTCAATTCCTTGAGTCCCGCAAGGGATGGTGGGCTCTGACCCCTGCAACTAAGATTGAACACAGCACCTTGAGCTGAGCTGCCTCCTGGATGGCTCAGTTGTTGGTTGCAGCGCGGGCTCTGAACCACAAGGTTGCCAGTTCAATTCCTCGAGTCCCGCAAGGGATGGTGGGCAGCGCCCCCGCAACTAAGATTGAACACAGCACCTTGAGCTGAGCTGCCGCTGAGCTCCGGGATGGCTCAGTTGGTTGGAGCGAGTCCTCTCAACCACAAGGTTGCCGGTTTGACTCCCGCAAGGGATGGTGGGTTGTGCTCCCTGCAACTAGCAACGGCAACTGGACCTGGAGCTGAGCTGTGCCCTCCACAACTAAGATTGAAAGGACAACAACTTGAAGCTGACCGCACCCTCCACAACTAAGATTGAAAGGACAACTTGACTTGGAAAAAAAAAGTCCTGGAAGTACACACTGTTCCCCAATAAAGTCCCGTTTCCCTTCCCCAATAAAAAATCTTTTAAAAAAATAGATATACCATGCTAATATTAATAAAAACAAAACCGGAGTAGCTAAATGATCTTTAGAAAGTAGACTTCAGAACAAGGAAAATTACCAGAAATAAAGAGAATATTTCATAATGATAAATGGGTGACTTCAAGAGGATGTAACAATCCTAGTAAATGCCAACTGCCTTCTATAAATTAGATCACATCCCTGTTAACCTACTCAAGGACAACACTTGAACAAATACGAGTATTACCTCTCCTGTAGCACCAAATTTTCTTCCTTACTAGAATTTTTGCATTAGTACATAAAGAAGCTGTCATTTCTCCTATTAAATTAAGAAAACAAAAAAGTCCATCCTCTCTTAACCCCAGATGCTCCTCCAGCTAATGTTCAAGTCATTTTTTTCATATAAATTTCTATTAAATGTTGTTTATAATTGGTCTTTCTAAATTTTTTTCTTTTCCCCAACTCACTCTTTTTTTCAATTTAACTATAGTTGATATACAATATTATATTAGTTGTATAACTTTTAGGTGTACAATATAATGACTTGGAATTTTTATGTCTTACAATGTGATCACCCCATTAATTCTAGTTATCCTCTGTCACTGTGCAAACTTATCACAATGTTATTGACTACACTCCCCTTTACCTTTTCACCCATCCTCTATTCCCATCCCCTCCGACAACCATCCCTTTTTTCTCTTTTTCCATGAGTCTGTTTTTGTTTTGTTTGTTTTGTTTATTCAGATTCCACATATAAGTGAAACCACTGTTTGTCTTTCTCTGTCTGACTTACTTCACTTAGCATAAAAATACAATGGTTATATGCCACAAAGTAGGTGGCAGTATCTTAACTGGATGCATGTAGTCAGGTTCAAGGCCCTCTTCCATACTTGTCAAGACTAGAGTGCTAACCTCTCCTTTAACACAACACTCCCCCATTCACTCTTATATCCACTCCAATCAGACTTGTGCCTAACATCTCTACTAAAACTTTTTTGTCAAGGTCACCAATGATTTTCACCTCATTAAATCCAATAGTCCATTCTCAGGCCTTACTTAATTGATATAACAATAGGATTTGACACAGGTGTTCACTTCCTTCTCTTTTATAAGCTTTTTTCTTTTTCTTGATTTCCAAGACTCTACACTCTCTTGATTTTCTGCCTGACTCCTTCTCAGTCTCATTTCCTTTCCTGGTTATTCTTGGCTTTGTAATATTGCAGTGCTCTAGGAATAAGACCTTAGTCCTCTTCTCTTTTATATCTACACTCACTTCCTTGGTGATTTCACTGAGTCTTACAGCTTTAAATGCCTTATGTAAGCTTACTAATAACTTGTAAATTTATATCTCTAGCCTAAACTTCTCACTTGTTATAGGGACTTGAATATTCAATTACCTATTCATCATCTCTAACCAGATGTTTAATGACAATCTCAAACTTAACAAAAACTGGAAAAAATCTACTCCCTCCCAGTCATCTCCATGTAAGTAGTGACACTTTGGTTCTGTTTAACGTTTTCTCCAAAACTTTAGTGTCCTCCTTTAAGTCTGTCTTTTTCTTATATGCCTCAGCCAATCTGGCAGCAAATTCTGTCAGTTCTACTTCCAAAATATACCTAGAAGCCAATCATATTTTACCTTCTCCACTGTTACCACTTGGTACAAGTCACAATTATCTCTTACCTAGATTATTGCAATAGCTTCTAACGGATGTCACTGAGTCCACCCATGACTCCCATCTGTTTTAACACCAGCAGCCAAAATGATTCTTTCAAAATCTAAGTTATTCCATTCATTCCCATTTACTCAACTCACTACCACATCCCCATATCACTTGGAGTAAAGCCATTAAATCACTTTCACTTAAAAATCTCTATTTTTGGTTCTACTTTTGAGGAACGAGCAATATAAGAAAAGCAGATGATATATGTGAGGCACCAAAAGAAAAAAGCTTTCAGTGTAGATGTGGGGACAGAGTCCCAGAGAGCAGTTTCCAGGCTCTCAGCCTCACGTGGAAAGGTGCTAAATCAGGTAGCAGATGGCCATCAGCTATGGCTGATTGACCATTAGCTGTAACCAGTTAACCAATTAGCCACTGATATAACTGCCGCAGCTGTGTTGGTTGGTCAGTTGGTCGGCTGGCAGGCAGAGAAGCAGACAGCAGGTTGCAGGTCATATGGATCCAGCCTCCAGTGAGACTATAGAGGTGCCAGTGAGACTATAGTGGTATGACTCCCTTATCTATGGCCCTGTGGGTGTTCCTTTTTGGCCTCACCATATCTTGCATTCTTATGTGGGGAGTGGGACCAGAGACCCTGCAGGCTGCCTCGCACAACAAATGGTGCAGCTAGCAGGGTCTCCTGCACGACAAATGGCACAGTGAGCAGGGTCTCTCGCACGACAGTAGAATTATACACTAGGGTAAGGAGCTATTCAGAGGAGGTGATGTCAGTATTATACGAGCATAAGGCATCCTTCATTTTTGTCTCACTCTGTAACAACAAAAATTCAATGTCCACCCACAGAAAAAAGTGCGTTTGAGGGAGCTGTTGGTCCAGCAGCATATGCCAGGTGACCTGGGAGGAGTCTCACCGACCTGTGGGCAGACAGACCTGGGTCCCAGCTCTGGACTCTGTTGTGGCCGTGAACTGGTTCCTCTTGGTCACGACATGGGAGCCCCTGGTGAACACTGACTTAAAACAATCACTCATGGAGGACAGAGCCTTTGTCCAAGTTTCCATAAAGGTTCCAATACTTTGTTGGAGCAAAAACTACAAGTTTGAATGCACTGGAGAGGGTAAGAAAAACTATGTGATTTTACCTACATCACCTCTCCCTCAAGGTGGCGCAGCTTAGGGCCAAGAAAGACCTTCCCTGGCCCTGATTTATCCCGCAGGTGAAAGAGAGAGCATGGGGGTGAGCACCCTACCCCCAAGCTGTACAGGACTCTGCCGAGTGGGCTCATCTCTCTCTCTTATCCTTCAGAGTATTAAAGTGGGATCTCTATAATTTGGAGGGTGGGAGAGTGGCAGTTAGAACTCTTTGAGGACATTAAAAGGACATGGATCCTCACTGCCTTGCGGATTCCATCATGAAGACTGCCCACAAGCTTCCGGGAGTTGCTCACCACACATCAGCTCCAGCTGCTCCCTGGGCAACCAGTGCTCCCCATGCCTCACCCCCACACACCAGCACCCTGTGGCCTGCCCCCTGTGCATACTTCTGACCATGGCACTAGTGGGTTGTGGCAGATGTCCAGTGAACACATGCAGAAATTTGGCTGAATCTACAGGCAGAGAGAGACCACAAACTTGAGCTTTAGGGTCATGTGTGGGAAAACAAAAGGAAGGCTGTGAGCCTGGGCCTGGCGCCTTTCAGGATCCAGAGAAGGCACGCAGGCTTAAGAATTCTGCCACAAGAGGGAGCAAGATAAATGGAACAGGTGTATTCATAGAAGGCCTGAGAAAGCCTCAGAACCTCTAGCAGGGCTGATGGAAGGAAGGGATCTCTCTTCCAAATGCAGTTAGTAGAGACTACAGGAGGTGACTGCAAAGACCCCAATGCAAAACTTCAAGGAACATGAAAAAACAAAGTAACATGACACCAACCAAAAATCACAATAAACTCCTGGTAACTGAACGCCAAAACAAGATGTTTTAAGGAAACACAATGAGCTACAAGAAAACAGAAAAATAATTCAACAGGAAATCAGGAAAACCATAAATGAGAAGTTTATCAAAGAGATAAGAATCATAAAAAAGAACAAAGCAGAGATTGTGGAGCTGAAGAATTCTTCTCACACTGTGGGGACAGAGCCAGGAGTGCAGTTTCCAGGCTCTCGCCCTCACGTGGAAAGGTGCTCACTCGGGTAGTAAATGCCCATCAACTGTGATTGGATGGCCATCAGCTGTAACCAGTGAGTCATTGGCCACTAATATAACTGCCATGGCTATGCTAGCAGCAAATGGGGGCTAGTAAGAAGATGGTGGCTGAGCTAGCAAGTGGCGGAGTGTGGATTGCAGATTACAGCTAGCAAGTGAGGTTGTCTGCCAGAGAAGTGGATGGCAGGTTGTGGATCATGAGGCTCCTGCCTCCTGTGTCTCCAACCCAGCTGCCAGCGAGAATATAGTGGTATGACTCCCCTACCTATGGTTCTGTGGGTGTTCCTTTTTGGCTTCACCATATCCTGTGTTCTTATGTGGGGAGCGGGAGCTGAGACCCCACATGCCACCCTGCATGACACATACTCTTCCAAAAATTGAGGAGGAGAGAATATTCCCAAACTCATTTTATGAGGCCAGCATTACCTTGATACTAAAGTCAGATAAGGACAGTACAAGAACCCTAAACACCAATATCCCTGATAAATATAAATGCACAAATTCTCAATAAAATATTAGCAAATCCAATTCAACATACACTATGACCAAGCAAGATTTATTTCAGAGATGAAAAGATGGTTCAACATATGCAATAAACACCATATTTATAGAATGAAAGATAAAAATTGTATGATTATCTCAATAGATGTTCCCCCAAATTTGACAAAATACAACGTTCCTTTATAATAAAACCTCTCAACAAATTTGGCATAGAAGGAACATACCTCAGCATAATGAACCCCATATGTGAAAAGCCCACAGCTTTTTTTAAATGCAATGGTTAAAAGTTGAAAGCTTTCCCTCTAAGATCAGAAACAAGACAAAGGGTGTCCACTGTCACCACTCTTCATTTAACATCATACTGGAAGTCCTCGCCAGAGCAACAAGGGTAGAAAAAGAAATAAAAGGCATCCAAATTGGAAAGGAAGAAGTAAAATTGTCTTTGTTTGCAGATGATATGATATTTTATATTGAAAATCCTAAAGACTCCACCAAAAACCGTTAGAACTAATCAACAAACTCAGTCAAGTCGCAGGACACAAAATCATTATATAGAAATCAGTTGCATTTCTATACAATAGCAATGAAATATCTGAAAAAGATTTTTTTTTTCTGCCTCTTTTTCTCTTTCCTCTCCTTCTGGGATTCCAAGTACATATGCATTGGTATGCGTGATGTTATCCCACAGGTCTCTAAAGCTCTGTTCTTTTTTTCTTCAATCTTTTTGTCTCTCTGTTCTTCAGATTAGATAATTTCTATTGATCTATCCTCAGGTTTAGTTTCTTACTTCCACAGTCTCAAATTTATTGTTGAGACCATATAGTGACTATTTTATTTTGGTTATTATAATTTTAGATACTAGAATTTCCATTTGGCTCGCTTTTTATAGTTTCAGTTTCTTTATTGAGATTTCCTGTTTGTGAGTCATATCATATTTTCCTTTAAAATTATTTAAACATGGTTTCATTTAATTCTTTGAACATATTTATAAGAGCAGCTTTAAAGTCTTTGTTGCTAAGTTCAACATCAGAGTCAACTTCTATTGACTGTTTTTTTCCCCTGACTATGATCACATTTTCTGTTTCATTGCCTGTCTCAGAATTTTTTGTTGGAAATTAGACATTGTAAATAAAATATTGCAGCAACTCTGGATTCTGATATATATATATATATATATATATATATATATATATATATATATATGCACACATATATGTGTATATATATATCTGAATATATATATTTATATCTGAATATGTATATCTGAAGGTTGCTGTTGTTTTAGTAACTTGCCTGGATTTAATATTAAGACTCTCTCTCCTCTGCAATGCGTCGCAGCTGTTAATGTCTCTGCTCAGTTTTTTTTTTTTTTTTTTTTTTTTACCCTTTTGTTTATTATTTTATTCTGACTTCCTGGGAATACTTAGTGGTTAGCCAACAACTAACTGGTCAGAAGGTTGTGTTCAAACAGCCCCAGCCCATAAAGCTTTCACTCTCTGCCAATGGAGCTGCATGTAGAATAAAATAGTACATTGACAATTTAGGCATTTTCAAGTTTGCTTCAACTTTTACTTTCTAATGGACTCTGTTGAACTTCCTGAATGCAGGCACCCAACACCCCAGTCTGCAAGGATGTGCAGAGAGTTTGTCTACTACTTCTTTGGTGCTTTCATCTCCAGTATCTCTCTGTACATTTTTGGCTGGTTTGCTACTCATTCTAACCAGACCACACCTTAGTCTCACAGAGCTATGAATTTTTCTTGTTTCCTACCAAATTTACTACTTACACTGAAAATGACTCTGGTCACTTTTGCTCTCTGTTCCCAATCCAATCAGTCCCCTCTGGGTGTGAAGCTGCTGAGCTGGAGGGTATGGGAGCAGCCCCAGGCAAAAGAGCTGCAAACTCTCTCTTTTCTTACTCAGAGGGCTAGCAGTTTTCATGCATACATGCTTTTTAATTTGTTGATTGCCTTTGATTACCTTCCTGAGCTCCTAAGTGATTGTTTTTTTTGATAATTTTGTCCAGTTTCATACTTGTGTTTTGGAGAGAAAATTTTCTAATCTCATCACTCCACCATAGTTGGAAGTCCAGCCTCAAAATATATTTTTACCACAGTTTTTGGTTAAATCAATATTCAGCATATACATACTATAAATATGTAAATGATTTTATTTCTGAAGTAGATGGTAAATTATGCTTGTTTTATTGTTCACTTTAGTTTTTCCTGGAGTTCAAAAATTGTTCATGATTTCATTTACTTAGATTTAATCTTCCCAGGCCATCATCTTAATAAAGTTTTACTGTGATCAAACATACCAGATAAACAATTCCTTTTCTCTCTGGATATATTCTTCTTAGAGTCCTTCATTCTTCTATTCCAATCTTGACTATTTTTCTTTGTGTGTGCTGTACAGCTATTATTCTGAGAATTTCCTTTGTCTTCTTTGACTGTGTTGAGCACAGTTTTCTGGGTTAAATGTCTGTGTGGGAGGTCTTGTAAAATAGTGACCTATTCACGGGCTCTGGAATCAGACCACCAGAGTTCAGATTCCAGCTCTATATTATTATTATTATTTTTTTTTTTTCTGCAGTCATAAGTATAATTGTTTCTTTGATGCAGGAGAGATAAAAGCATAAGTGCTATGGCCCACAGAAGTCACAGTAAGGCCCTGCTTGACTCTTTTTTTTTTCTGGTTGTCATTAGCATTTTTATTTTGAAGACCTTTTTTTTCAGTTTGTTTGTTTGTTTCAGGTGTACAAAACAATGTAATAGTTAGACATTTATCATTTATATCCCTCACACAGTGATAACCTCCCTCCCCCAATCTACTACCCCTCTGACATAGCATACAGTCGTTACATTTCCACTGTCTCTATTCCTTATGCGTACTCCACTTCTTGTGACTATGTATAATAGATGTATATATACATATATACACATATATATAATTATAGTTGACATTCATTATTATTCAGCTTCAGCTTCAGGTGTACAGTGCAGTGATCAAGCATCTACATCTTCCCTGAAGTGGTCTCCCTAATGAGACAAGTGTCCATCGGATAACCTACAAAATCTTTACAACATTATTGAGTACATTCCCCAAACTGACTTTTGTATCCCCGTGGCAATCTTGTGGTTACCTATTGTGCCTTCTAATCCCCTCACCTTCTCCCTCATCCCACCCCCCTCCCATCTAGCAACCCTCAGTTTTTCTTCTATATCTCTGAGACTGTTTCTGATTAGTTCGTTCATCGATTCTATTCTTTAGATTCCACATATAAGTGAGATCATATGGTATTTGTCTTTCTCTGTCTGACTTACTTCACTTAGCATAATATTATTACCTTGGAGAGACTGCCTGTCTATAACTCAATATTCCCATCTGTAAAATAATGATGAAAAGAATACTACTTACCTCATCCAGTTTGTTGAAGATTAAATGAGCAAATATATAAATACTAACTACTATTATCTTAGTGGAGTAGGTTTGGGTGGAGCACATGTTTTTAGAGAAATGTATTGTGTAACTTAATATATATGTATAACACACACACACACACACACACACACACACACACACACACGACCTTGCAGGTAGGCTAGCATAGATTAACTTTAATTTAGAATTCATAACTTTGCTTAACCGTTAAACCCACGTAGATCACCCTAATTGTTATAAGGTGTGCTAACCACATCCTGTGATTTGCTAACAGTTTAACAGAAGGGTTAAACTTTCTTCCTTACCTATGCCACCCCTACCTTGACAATTGTCAGACCTATCTTTTCAGGGAGATGTGGGGAATGATACACAGAGTCAGGGGCTAATCAGGTTCAAACTGCCCAGGGTTGGCTGAAGCAGCCTGGTGGGCCTTCAACTCGCCTCCTCGTGAACATTTCTCATTATACCTTTATTATTAATCTAACAATAAAGGGGGAGATTTTCTGCCATTTTTTAACATGGGATGTATGTACAGGTATGTTTGCTAACTGAGCAGGTGCAGGAATGTCCCCTCCTATGCATGTAATGACAAAATTCACCTTCATGTTTATGCATGATTTCCCTGAATAAAGACATACCCATTCCTTTCTTGTGGACACACTGCCCTGGGAGTGATCCCTAGTGTGTTCCTTGCTTGCCAGCTCCCAGTGAAATTCCTTCTCATGAAAGCACCTGAGTTGTGTTTTGGCTGGCAACTACCCTGCTTCCCCGAAAATAAGACCTAGCCGGACAAGCAGCTGTAATGTGTCTTTTGGAGCAAAAATTAACATAAAGACTGGGTCTTATATAATATAATATTACATAAGACCTGGTATAATATAATATAATATAATACCAGGTCTTATATAAGACCGGATCTTATGTAATACAATATAATATAATATAATAAAATATAATATAAACCGGGTCTTATACTAAATTTTGCTCCAAAAGATGCATTAGAGCTAATTGGCTAGGTCTTATTTTCGGGGAAACATGGTACCAAGTAATTGGACTTGGTTTGGTCTGGTAACAGTAGGAGTATAAGTTTTCAGACTTTGCATAGCTAATAATTCTACCAACACTTGGTTATCTGGGTGTAGAATTTTAGATTGAAAATTGTTTGTCCTTAGAATGCTAAAGGCATTGCACTGTTGTCATGTAGCTTCCAGCACTGCTGTTAAGTCTGATGACATTTTGACTGCCATCATTTTAATTTTTTTTCCGGAAGTTTTTACGATGTCTTATTCTTGGTATTTTGAAGTTTCATTCTGATATGTGTTGGAGTGTTTCTTCTTTTATTAATTGTGCTGGCTACTTTACTGACCCATTTCTCTGAGAATTTTTATTCTGTGTATTTCTTTGATAATTTCCTCCTCTGTTCTCTCTCTCTGTTCAAGCTTCCTGTAACATATATTAATTAGAGATTGGAGCCCAGGGATTGAAACTCTAATCAGATTAAATTGAGACAATAGGAGTAAAAAGATAAACTGTTCATCATCCTAGGAGAGTTCTCTTCCAATCTTTCTATTGGATTATTTAAAAATTTCTGCTATCATATCTTTCACCTATAAGAGCTCTTTTTAATTTATTTTTTATTATATGTAACTTTGTTTTGTTTCATGGATGTAATATAGCTCTTTTCTTTCTGATGATGTTCTTTTCTTCCTCCTGCTTCATTAATCACCTGTGTTTTTTTCTTGTTTTTGTTTTCCCTGTTGGCTTTGTACTTGGCCTCTCAAATTTGAGGCTTTATCAAATATTTGGTGATCTTTAGCTCTCCTTTGTCATATAAGAGTGAGGCACAAAAATTTCAGAGAGGAAAAGACTTGCTGACTGAATAGCAAAAATACTTTTTTAGCATGTGATCCCAAAATATCAGTGGAGATCTTTTCTTTGGGCATGATCAGTGTCACAATAGTTCAGCTAGGACGTGCTAAGTTAGCTGCAGTAATAAGAAAAGAAAGTCTCTATGGCTTAACACAATAAATACTTATCATTTCTCCTACATGTGCAATGGTGACTGGTGGTGAGTTTGGCTCCAGGTATAGAATTAGTCCAAATCACCTTATGATGCCACTATTTCATCATGATATTTCAAGTGTTTGTCACAGCAGGAAAAGAGAGCATGGAAAATTATATATTGGCTCTTGAATGCTTCCACCCAGAAGTTACACACATGGCTTCTTCTTATTAGTCATTGACTAAAGCAAATCACGTGGTCACAAACTTCAAGCAGTCCTCCCAAGTGTCCAGGAGGAGAGAAGAACCAGCAACACTGGAAAGCAGCACTAATGTTTACCACACTGAATGAGTCACTCCCTTAACAATCTTCTTCTTGATTTCCTCATTCTTCCTTAGAAGATTATCCAGAGACCAAATATCCTCTTGCTCTAGTATTTGGAAGTAAGTTGCTTCGTTTTTTTTCCCTGATGAATAAAGTATGTTGACTAAATTAAACAGAACTCAAGAAAAGCTAGATGTAAACAAAAGAAGGATTCCTCTGCTTACTAAACTTCTTGCAGAAGTTAGAAAGAAACAAAAAGCCTTTGTTTTTTTTTCTTTTTCCATCATCCTGTGTCTTCCTAAAGTGACTCTTGATCTCATCACAGCCCCAATTAAGAGATGAAACCAGGTGGAAATGAAGGTAGCAGCAAATAGAGTTATAGTTTGGATCTGGTTTTGGCCAGCTTCCGAGTGACGAGTTTTGCAATTTATCATTCACTTTATGCAGCTACACATGAAAGGGAGTGAAGTTGGCAGAAAAGACTCTCTCAAAGAAAAGGTAGGATCCAGAGCCATGAACGACAAGACACTTTATCTGCAGTGATGGTAGAATTCGGGTTTCCTGGGCAGAAACAATTTAGATTCTTCAGTGATAGAGGACAGTTCAAATCTGAAGGCATGACCCTTTCAAAGCCTGCAACAACCTGGAGAGTTGAACAAGTACCAAGCATTACTGTTTCGGGATACTAGACACAATAGTGATTGCAAACCAGACAAAACTGTCTCCACAAGCTCATGAGAAGACTTTAAAACCAACCTGATTCTCTGCCTCTAATTTCAAAGAAACTAATTGCTCAGGATGCACATAAATGGTGTCTGACTCACTGTTTCTTTCCTTAACACTAGTGAGTGTTAAATTAATAACGAACAACCACATATATTTACAGAGCAAATATATGAACCTAAAATTAGCATCCTTGTCATAAAACATTGCCTTGTTAACAAAGTTTGGACCTAGATTGGCCAACAAATAAATGAATGCCTTAGCTTTGTTACCCTAAATCAGCTCTCTGAGCCCTCTGAGAATAGGCCACCTCAGACTCATCCCCAAGATGAGTGGAGAGTCATAAGAAAGCTCCTGGCCCACAGCTGGGCCTCCAGATGTGACCGTCTGGCATGCATTCTCCTCCTCAGATTCAAACAACCCAGACCCACTGCCCTGTGCACTTGCCACTGTGCAGAGGTCCTAAAACACCTCTGGAATGCACTGTAAAAGTGCCATTTATACCTTTAAGGCCCTATATAGTATGGCAGTTCATTTGGAACAAAAGGGTTAAACTTTCTTCCATACCTATACCAGCTCTAGCTTTGACAATTCCCAGACCTATGTTTTCAGGGAGACATGGAGAATGATACATAGAGTCAGAGGCTGATCAGGTTCAAACCTCTCAGGGTTGACTGGGTCCCCACATTGATCAGTCATTGCATGTGGGCCACCTTGGCAAGGGGCATACCCTTGGAGAAGGCGGCTCTTTGAGGATGGGACAACACCTAAAGGAGCTGACCATTGAAGGCTGCTGGCCCACCACACTCTGAGGAGCTGAGACAACAAGTCTTCTTCGAAGGGGCACCTGGGTAACACATGCCAGCGCCCATTACACTGATATTTCAAGTCATTTCTCCCTGCAGACTCTCCAAGCAGACTTCAAACTTCTTCAAATTTCTGCTCTAGATTCACTTTGTCCAGTTTCTAAACTGTCACTCATCCCCGAACTCTCCATCCTTTCTAAGACCCACCTCATTATTTCCCCACTTTATCTCTGATTTGTCATATTCTCTCATGTATTTCTGTCCCTATGGGTAAGCTTAGTTCTACATTTATGTTTATTACGTTTGCTTAGTAACTTTGCTCCATTGTTTACAATAGCCAGCTCTTCGTCTATTAAAACAAAAATCAGGCTCCAAATAATGAAATATTTGCTGAACACATCCAACCTTTCATCTTTTGAACATGCTTTCATTGTGTAACTAGGATGCAGAGGGTGAAAGTTAACAGACTTTCAACTCTAGGTTCCAAACAGTTGTTTGCTCCCACAAAGTTGGCTTTCTTTTTGATTTTTCATGACCCAAACTCAATCTAATTTACTGAAAAAAGTATATTCCTGTGAATTCCTTTCAGTCACATGAGAAATGTACTAGGGGAGAAGAAGATTCATTTCCCCAAAATGATAAGAGAAACTAGGCAAGCTTGAATTAGAAAAAGCTCCTTTTAATCTCCTTCTGTGGCCATTAAGCTGAGAAGATGAGATGATAAACTCCCCACCATCTACAGAGCAGCCTCAGCAATATTAAGCTTGTTGGGTGAAAGAGCTTGTGAGTCTCAGTTTTTACCAAATTGCATCAGAGTGTATTCTGAAAGTTCAATAATTAATCATTTTAGTACTCTGTGGCTGCTTCCCTTGGCACTCCATGTACAATAGGACAAATTAGGTTATACATTTTCTGGCTTTGATTCCATTCAGTTGAATGCCTCCCTGTATTTAGTTGTAATCTGTACTGTCCAGTGTAATTGGTCTATGTGAGTATTGTGAATGTTTTTTCCCCAACATTGTCTCTTTTTCAAGCATAATTTCATCCTAGATCTAAAGGCTCACCCACTCCTCACCAGGGCACTAGACAAGATCTGGCCTCGATTTTCTCATCTTTGGCCAATTCTCCTATCACCTCCAATTGCTGGTAAAATCTCCCTGCTGTCTTAAACAAGGCTTCCAAAGTATACATGAACAGAAAACGCATGGAGAGACTCCAGAAAAGTGAGATTCAAAGTGGTGCCATGAAAGCAACACTTGGAGGTAGGGGAAAGAAGGGATATTTACAAAGTTAAGTGAGACAGAAGATGTATGTATGCTACCCAAATTATCTATTATCTCTGTTTCCATGTGCTCCATAAGGAGAGAACATCACTTTGAACTTTCCATCCTTAAGAAGATATTACCACTGACACATCATCAAAGACACATCTTTTTGGAATTCTTGTCTGGTTGTAGGGATTGGTTAACATGAAAACCATGAGACACTTTCTATTTGTCTCTTGTAATCAAAAGCACACTTGATCCGTACGTCTGGCTAGGGCTGAAGGTGAGCTGTTAAACGGGAAAGCAGTTTCTCTCTGGGATGTTACTTCACACATGGAACAAAAAACAGCATAATCACTTTGGTACCATGAGCTGTTTGCTTAGGAGGCGATAATAATGAAAAGAAAGGGTTTTGTTGTTTTTGTTGTAGCTGTTTATTTATTTAGTCACTATCCGTTATCATGTAAGGATTTAAAATTTATTGAGAATCTATGGACAATGGAAAAGATATTGAAAATATAAAGTATTTAGGACCTGTTCCCTGTCCTTGAGGAATACAGCATCTACATGGGCAAACTTGAGGTTGAAAGAAGATTTAATTCCTTTTTGGGGTACGAAGGGACTTTAGAGATTTCCTGGTTCAAATTTCTCATTTCAGATAAGGAGAATGCAGCACTGAGAGCTAAAGTGATTTGTGATTTATTTAGAGTCACTCACCTAATTAGTGGCAGAACTGGGACCAGAGCTTGGGTCTTCATATTGCTACTTCAATGAATTTTTTTTATTACCAAAATTGCTTCCGTGGTCTGCAATAATTCAAGATTAATCCATGAGTCAGTTCATCCTAAAACATCTTTTCATCTATCTATATTTTGTTAAGAAAAATATTTCAGATATACAGAAAGTACCAAGAATAATATATTGAGGCTCCTACCCACTACCCAGATTAGGAAATAAAATATTATAGTCATAACAGAATCTTTCTGTATCCCTTTTTAATCTCTTTCTGATATATCCCTCCGAAGAGGTAACCAGTACTCTGAATGTTTGTCACTTCCATGACTATTTTAAACTTCACTATATATATATATATATATATATATATATATATATATATATATGTATGTGTATATATATATATGTATGTATGTATATATATATATATATATATATATATGTATATATATATATAATATCCACAAACAATATGTAGTCTTTAAAGTTTTATAAATGGTATCAACTGTATATGTTATTCTGAAGCCTATTTTTCACTCAACACATTTTTGAGATTTATGGATATTTATATATGTAATTCTAGTTCATTTTTGCTGCTATATATACCATAACTTACTTATCCATTCTTATTTTTCTTATTCATAGATAAATAGAATTCCAATTTTTTGTCATTTCATGAACATTTGTATACTGTTCCCTTCGGCACACTAAGGCTTTGTACTAGGAGTCAAATTGCTAGATCATGTAGTATGCACATTTCCAAATTTACTGGAATTTTAGCTCTAGACTGCTCTACTTGACTAGGTTTGGTTTTCTAAACCAACCTGCTTACTTTCACATTGCTGACTTTTCAGGTGAGTGAAAATTTGAGATTTTAATGATGGAAAAGCTTAACACAAGCAGCTATCTCTTGAAGACTGAAGATGCAGGGTTGATATGTATTGGTAACCTCTTTGAAAATGCAAGTAGAAAGAAGTCTCAGAATTTATCCAGTTAGCTCCAAAGGGAGAATCTACATATGTGCCTTCAAATTGAGAGATTGTTCCTTTGTGTCACACTGGGAACATAGGAACGAAGTACGAGGTCTGACAATTAAGCTTGTGAACTTGCCATGTGTTTACATGGGAAGCACTGTACAAAGAGCTTGGTAAGGTTTTATAACGTTAGTATATCAGTGTCTCACAGCTGTGTTTGTGTGGATGTGTGGCGGTGGCTTGCTGAGTGGTGTTCATTATTGTTGCATGTTTTTGTGTGCCGTTGTGAGAATGCCTGAGCTTGAATTAGAGCAACAAACAAACATTAAATTTCTTATTAAACTTGGCAAAAGTAGAAGTGAAATCAGGGACATGTTAGTTCAAGTTTGTGGGGATAATGCCATGAAGAAAACGGCAGTGTACAAATGGATTAAACGTTTTTCTGAGGGGAGAGAACGCGTCACTGATGAGGAGAGGTTGGGGCGGCCAGTAACGAACAAAACTGATGAAAACATTGCAAAAATTCTTCTAATTGTGTGTCAAAATCATCAGCTGACTGTGAGAAGCATAGCAGACCAAATAAACGTTGATAGAGAAATGGTTAGGAAAATCTTAACTGAAAATCTTGGCATGAGAAAGGTGTGTGCAAAAACAGTCCTGAAGGATCTTACCGATGAACGAAAGCAAAGGAGAGTTGAAGTTTGCCAAGATCTTTTGGAGAGGCAAGACGATGTTTTGGGTCATGTTATCGCTGGTGATGAAACATGGATGTACCAATACGACCCTGAAACAAAGCATCAACATGCACAATGGAAGTAAGCCAATTCTCCATGACCAAAAAAGTTCTGTCAGTTCAAATCAAGAGTCAAAACTATGTTGCTAATCTTCTTTGATACCAGAGGGATTATTCATTATGAACTTGTAGCAACTGGACAAACAGTTAACCGAGTTTACTATTTGGAAGTGCTGAAAAAGCTGCATAAACGCTGCATAGATGAAAGCAGCCTGAACTTTTAACCAACAATTCATGGCTCTTGTATCACGACAATGCAGCAGCTCACATGGCACTGTCTGTGAGGGAGTTTTTAGCCAGTAGACAAATAACTGTATTGGAATACCCTCCCTACTCACCTGATCTGGCCCCCAATGACTTCTTTCTTTACCCCAAAATAAAGGAAATATTGAAAGGAAGACATTTTGAGGACATTCAGGACATCAAGGGTAATATGACGACAGCTCTGATGGCCATTCCAGAAAAAGAGTTCCAAAATTGCTTTGAAGGGTGGACTAGGCACTTGTGTCAGTGCATAGCTTCCCAAGGGGAGTACTTCGAAGGTGACCATAGTGATATTCAGCAATGACGTATGTAGTACTTTTCTAGGATGAGTTCACGAACTGAATTGTCAGACCTTGTACGCTTTTATCAATACAAGTAAATCCAGCCTTGGTATAAGGATAGTAAAGAGTAACTGATACAAGCCAGTTGATGCTATAAGTTCTTCCTCCCAGAGCACTTTCCCTTTGCTTATTCTTTCATCTAATGTAGTCCTCCATTAAAGTGCAAAGGATGACCAGAGGGTTCAAGTAAATTACTAAGAGGTAATATTTATTTAAATCTTAATATAAAGGACATTTTTGTGGTGGGGTTGTGGTGGTGCAGGTGGGGTGGAATGTAAAATCTCCTGAATGTAATAGATGCCTAGAAATTAATAGTGATTAGAGAACAACTGGGCTGAGTCTTTAAAGCCCATCATTTATCATCTCCTCCATGAAGCATTCCTTAGTACTTTTGGCTGAAAGTAATCTTTCTGCTCTGATCTCCCACAGTACTTTGTACCACTATTATAATGATTATCACACACTGAACTTTATTACAAATGTGCAATGTCGCGGGATCAGACATCTGTTGTTTCATAAGAAACCACCCCCGAGGGTAGTGGCTTAAAGCAACTATTTGTTCGTTTACAATTCTGCTATTTAGTCAGGGCTCAGCTGGGTCAGTTTATTTCAGCTCCATGTGGTACTACCGGCTAGGTTTCTCCTGTGGCTGCATTCTGCTGACCACTCAGCTAGGGAAGGAATGTTCTAAGTGCCCTGTCATTTTCTGGATTTCTCTCCATGTGTTCTCTCCAGTAGGATAGCCAAGACCTCCTTACATGGTGACTGGCTTCCAAGACAGCAAAATGCAGAGGCTGCGAGGCCTGGTAAGTGGTAGGCCCAAGTGGCACAGTGTCACCCCTGCCTCATTCTACTGGTTAAACCAATCCACAAAACAAGCCCAGTTGTGAGGAGAGGAGAAATGGACCCTAGGTCTAGATGGAAGAACATACAGAGATGGGAGGACTTGTTGGAGGACATATTTTAAGGCAATATACCAGGTGTAGTGTCTTAGATAAAGTATTTGATGAATAAGTGAACAAAAGTGTTGCTTCTAGAGTGCTGGTCAAAGGGGTGCTGAAAGAAAACATCCTTTTGAGGCCACCAGTAGAGCACAAAGTCAGTCCATACCGTCTCAGGTAGAATGGAACCCAGAAATAGAACAAACCTTTGATGGACCTGCCCACGAAGTGCTGCTCATCCAGTTGCCTGGTGGGGGCCTCGTGGCCACTCTAGCACAGTGTGGTAGTCATGAATCATTTCACATTTGCCTCCTTGCACAATGGTACTTTCCTAAAATTAGATGAGGCATGTGATTTGCTTTGGCCAGTAAAATGTAAGCAGATAGGACATTTGTCACATCTAGAGAGAAACATTAGGCACCAGTGTACAAGTTACCACATTTTCCTTTTTTTGCCCTTGTGAGATGCGCATCTATCAGTCTGGGTCCCAGAATCACTACAGTGAGAAGAGCTCTCATGGTTGTGCCCACACAATCACCCCAGGAACTAGAGAAGCAAGATGATGGCCAGACGGCCAGGACCGACGTCAATGCCTCACGGCACAAAATAACCTTTTGTTTTGTTAAGTCACCACCATTTTTAGGTTATTATAGCATAATTATATTATTTTCTATTGTTGCACAACAAATCACTGCAGATTTATTATTTAAAACAACATTTACTATTCAGTTTCCAACGGTTAGGATTGGGCATGGTTGAGCTGGGTCCTCTGCTCACTGCCTCGCAGACAGAAATCAAGGTATCAGCTGGCTGTGTCCTTATTTGGAGAACTGACTGGGGAACTATCTGCTTCCAAGCTCCCTCAGGTTGTTGGTGAAATTTAGTTCTTTGCAGTAGTAGAACTAAGGTCACTATGTCATTGCAGGTTGTCATCTGGGGCTGTTCTCAATTCCTCAGGCTGCCTGGCCATGTAGCCTCTTCCATTTCCAGAGACAGCTATGGAAAAACTTCCTCATGTCAAATCCATTTCACACTTCAAATCGCCCTGACGTTTCCTGTCTGTGACCACTAGACTCAGATTTAAAGGGTTTAGGTGATTAGGTCAAGCCCACCAGGATAATTGCCCTTTTTAAGAGTCAGCTGTGCACATAAATCTGTTATATTTATAGTCCTGGGGTTTATACAAAGAGGGTACACCAGGACGTGGGAATCTTAAAAGACATCTTAGAATTCTGCCTAAAACACCAACCTAGTCGAAACTGGCTGACACACATGGTTCACATACACCAAGAAGACCAGAAAAAGCAGCAGAATGAATCTCATTCTTTTTTTAATCTCAATCCAATTCCTTTCCCAGTTCACATTTTCCCAGCGTGTTTATCTTGGAACATTTCCACCACAGAGAACAACAGCTCAGGAAATCTATGTGGATTACGAATGTCATGCAGGGTGTCATGCGGGGTCTCTGGTCCCGCTCCCCACATAAGAACGCAGGACATGGTGAGGCCAAAAAGGAACACTCACGGAGCCATAGATAGGGGAGTCATACCACTATATTCTTGCAGGCGGCTGCATTGGAGACACAGAAAGCAGGAGCCACACTATCCACAAACTGCCGTCCGCTTCTCTGTCAACCAACCTCATGTGCTAACTGCAATCCACTCTTGCTAGCTCAGCCACCATCTTCTTACTAGCCCCCATTTGCTGCTAGTGTAGCCACGGCAGTTATATTAGTGGCCAATGACTCACTGGTTACAGCTGATGGCCATCTGATCATAGTTGATGGCCATTTACTACCTGAGCCAGCACCTTTCCACGTGAGGGCAAGAGCCTGGAAACTGCACTCCTGACTCTGTCCCCACAAGGAAACACCTGGGAGTCAACCTAAGGTATCTCATGCAGGGTGTCAGGCGGGGTCTAAGCTCCTGCTCCCCACATAAGAACGCAGGATATGGTGAGGCCAAAAAGGAACACCCATGGAGCCATAAATAGGGGAGTCATACCTATATTCTCATTGGAGGCTGGGTTGGAGACACAGGAAGCAGCCACACTATCCGCAACCTGCCGTCCACTTCTCTCTGCGAACCAACCTCACTTACTAGCTGCAACCCTCCGTGCTAAGCGCAATCCGCTCTTGCTAGCTCAGCCACCATCCTCTTGCTAGCCCCCATTTTTCTGCTAGTGTAGCCATAGCAGTTATATTAGTGGCCAATGGCTCATTGGTTACAGCTGTTGGCCAAATAGCCACAGCTGATGGCCAACCAATCACAGTTGATGGCCATTTACTACCTGAGCCAGCACCTTTCCACGTGAGGCCAAGAGCCTGGAAACTGCACTCCTGGCTCTGTCCCCACAGTATCCCAGGGCTACACTGCTCCTTGTAAGCTCTAAGGTGTATCTCACACCACACCATTGCCACATAAGACCCTCACATCCTTTGTAAACATATTTATGAATCACATATTAATTATTATAATTTTTCTTGAAAATTTGATACAGATTTGGAAATTTATATCAATGAGCCTCAAATTGTTCATTATGGTGAACTTAGTAAATCCAATTCCTGGTAATCAAAATAAACGCTCAGATTTATATGCAGGGGGAAGAATTGCAAAGTTACTTATCATTAAATGAAAATACGCTCAGCATTCAACCTTAGAGGACTAGAATAATAAATAAATTAAACCATATGATCCAGCAATTCCACATCTGGATATTTACCTGAATATAAAACAAAACACTAAAAAAAATATGTGCACCCCCATGTTCATTACAGCGTTATTTTCAATAGCCAAGATACAGCAACACCATTAATGGATGAATGGATTAAGAATATGTGATATATACAGAGGGTGCCAAAAAAATGTATACACATGTTAACAGATGGTCAACATTGCTCAAGCAGTAGCTTTCCATTATCAGAAGTGTCTGAACGCTGATGGTAACCACTTTGAGCACCTTTTGTAATTGCAGAAGTCAAACATGACTTGTATTCCTCTTTTGTTATCAGTATATATTGTGTATTACAATTTTAATAGTTTTTTCCTTTCTTAAAATGTGTATATGTATATATATTGGCACCCTCTGTTTACACACATACACACACACACACACACACACACACACACACGCGCGCGCGATGTCTGACAATTAAGTTCGCGAACTCTCCACCCGCTTGCATTGGCAGCACTGTAGAAACAGCTCAGTAAGGTTTCATAACTTGGTATATCAGGGTCTCACAGCTGTGTTCATGTTGACATGTGGTGGTGTCTTGCTGAATGGAATTCATTATTGTTGTTGAGTGCTATTGTGTGCTGTCGCGAGAATGTGTGAGCTTGAATTAGAGCAATGAACAAACATTAAATTTCTTGTTAATCTTGGCAAGAGTGGAAATGAAATCAGAGACATGTTAGTCCAAGTTTATAGGGAAAATGCCATGAAGAAAATGGCAGTGTACAAATGGATTGAATGTTTTCCTGAGGGGAGAGAACATGTCACTGATGAAGAGCAGCCAGTAACGAGCAGAACTGATGAAACATTGCAAAAATTCATCGAATTGTCAAATCATTGACTGACTGTGAGAACCAAGTAAACATGGCAGAGAAACAGTTAGGAAAATCTTAACTGAAAATCTTGGCATGAGAAAGGTGTGGGCAAAAATGGTCCCGAAGGAGCTCTCACATCATGACAATGCACCAGCTCACACGGCACTGTCTGTGAGGGAGTTTTTAGCCAGTAAACAAATAACTGTATTGGAACACCCTCTCTATTCACCTGATCTGGCCCCCAATGACTTCTTTCTTTACCCAAAGATAAATGAAATACTGAAAGGAAGACATTTTGATGACATTCAGGACATCAAGGGTAATACGATGCAGCTCTGATGCCCATTCCAGAAAATGAGTTCCAAAATTGCTTTGAAGGGTGGACTAGGCACTGGAGTTGGCATAGCTTCCCAAGGAGAGTACTTTGAAGGTAACTGTAGTGATATTCAGCAATGAGGTATGTAGCTCTTTTTCTAGGATGAGTTCGTGAACTTAATTGTCCTACCTGGTGTGTGTGTATGTGTGTGTATTAGAGTACTATTCAGCCATAATAAAGAATGAAATCTTTCCATTTGTGACAACATGGATGGACCTTGAGGACATTGTGCTAAGTGAAATAGGCCAGACAGAAAAAGACAAATGTCATATAATCTCACTTATATAGAGAATTTAAAAATAACAACAATAAAACAAACTCATAGATACAAAGAACAGATTGGTGGTTGTCAGAAGAGGGGGACTGTGGGTGAAAAAAATGGGTAAAGGGGGTCAAAAGGTATAAACTTCCAGTTGTAAAATTATTAAGTCATGGGGATATAATGTACAACTTAATGACTATAGTTACTAATACTGTATTGAATATTTAAAAGTTACTAAGAGAGTAGATCTTAGAAGTTCTCAACATAAGAAAACAATGTATAACAATGGTGATGAATATTAACTAGACTTATTGTGGTGATCACTTCACAATATATACAAATATTGAATCATTATGTGCAGCCCTGAAACTAATATGTCAATTATACTTCAATTTAAAAAAAGAAAAAAAAAAGTTTCCTAGACATTGTTTGGATCCTGACTCAATTAAATGAATGCCATTTTTGAGAAAATTATGGAATATGACCTTGTACTGGGTAATATGTGATGTTAAGGAATTATTATTTTGTTAAATATGAAAATGGCATTTTGGATAGTTTCTCTTAAGGACTGCTTTCTGAAGAATTTACAGATGTTATCATGTAATGTAAGGTAGAAGATTAAACATGATTGGAATAATGTTGATAATTGGTATGTCAGTATGTGGAGTTCATGCTATACTTGCTCAATTTCTGTGCATGATTAAAATTTCCTATAATAAAAATTAAAAAGCTTACTGAATGTTACCAGCAAGAAATCTAAAAACCAGACCTCACTGGGTTTGGATTTCAATCAATCTGGTGCACTGAAGGTGGGCAAAAAGAGAAGGGGCCTGCATGGAGGGAGCAAGAAGAAAGCAAGGTAGGAAAACCAGCAGAGTATATTGCCCATTTGCTGAAAATATATCCTGTCAGTCCCAGGCCCACTTCTTCCATGGCCCATAAAAGTTTATTTTTAAGAATCCTCAACAAGCTGCCTCAAATTTGGGATTTGGAAGAACAATGTTGGCCCATTAGTGTAGAAAGCAATTTCTATTCTTGGTGTATAGCTTTCCCCCCCATCATCCAAGGCATCTCTGCCTGAGCTTATGGCCCCTGGAGTTGCTGCCTTATTTGCCTGTGAAGCAAGCAGATGAACAAATCGAGCCTAATTAAACCTATCATCATTGATATGTCAGCAAAATCTGGAGGAGGCTTGAAAAATGGGACTACCTATTGTTCAGGTACATGCTTTTGAAGTCCAACATATAGATGGAGAAAATCACACAGGCTGATCTTAGAGGAAAAGTGGGGGATCTGCCTAATGAATGTGGTCTTCTTTCATGTTACAACAAGGGTAGACTCCCTACAATTGTTTATTTGCAGGTTTGTTTGTTTGTTTGTTTTGAAAAAGAGTGACTTCAGAAATTAATAAGTTAAAATACAGGAAGTGGTAGAATTACTTTTTAAAAAGCTTGTTCTTTGCAAAAATCAACAAAATAGGCAAACTGTTAGCTAGTTACTCAAAATAAATAAATGGAAAAAGCACAATTACACAAATCAGAAATTGTAAAAATATATTTATTTTTGGAAGAAAATAAATCTTAAAAGCCATAAAAATTATTTTGAGCAATTCTATGGAAATAAATTGGAAAACCTAGTTGAAATGAATAATTTTCTAGGAAAACAAGGTTTATCAATTCTGAATGCAGTAAAGGTCTAAGAGAAAAAGTTATCAAGGAGCAACTAGCAAAGAAATAAAATTATCAAGGAGCCACAACCCTCAAAAAGCACCAGGCCAATCTATATGGTTTCAAAGATGTTCTACCAAAACTCCAGAGTAGATACACTCAATGCTGTTTGAACTCTCCAGAGCAGAGATCAAGAAGGAAAACTTCAAACACTTTTTATCAAATGAGTGTAATGCTAAGCAATAAACTTGAAAAATATTGCATTAAAAAAGAACATGTAGAAATTTAGCATTTGATAACGGTGACATATTCAATCATTTGGAAAAATAGACATTTTCATAATAAGTACTGGGACAA
The DNA here is from genome assembly GCF_057876585.1 of Rhinolophus sinicus. Lineage (NCBI taxonomy): Eukaryota > Metazoa > Chordata > Mammalia > Chiroptera > Rhinolophidae > Rhinolophus > Rhinolophus sinicus. Next base: position 49,761,072 of record NC_142504.1, read on the forward strand.
TTAACTGACCATTTGGAAAAGGGTAAGATTGAGTCCATAATTCACCCTATATATCAAGATAAACTCCAAGTGGATCAGAGATCTAACTGTAAAAAAAACAACAGAAAAACCATACAGGTACTTGGAGGAAACATGGGTGAATTTATCTATTACCTGGGAGTGGGAACAATTCAGAAACAATAAAGGAAAATATTTTAAAACTCAAATATATTAAAATAAAATAATAATTTGCATAGCAAGAAAAAGTTCAACTTGCAGTAAATATTTACTATTTATGTTACAAAAAAAGAACTAATCTCTTCAATATATAAAGAGCTCTTAAAAGTCCAGAAGAAAAAGAACTGAAATCTATGAAAATTTTAGACAAAAGACCTGAACAAATATGTCAGAGAAAAATAAATATAAATAGCAATTAAATGCACAAAAATATCCACAAATCTCATCCAGATAAGAAATACAAGTAAAAACTTCATTGATAGAACATCTCTCATATTGGCAAAAAATCCAAAAGTTTGAAAACAAACTCTATTGGTGAAGGAATAGAGAGGCATACATTGTTGTTTGGAAGTGGAATATAGCACAACTCTACATCAACAGGAATTTGGCAGTATCTAACAAAATATTACATGAATTTACCCTTTGACTCAGCAATCCCACTTTTAGGCTCTGTCAGGAAGATATAACCCCAGAAAGACAAAATAATATATGCTATTCATTGTTATTCATTATGGTACTACCGTGTTTCCCTGAAAATAAGACCTCGCCGGAACATCAGCTCTAATGCGTCTTTTGGAGCAAAAATTAATATAAGTATTATTATATTATATTATACTATATTATATTATACTATACCCAGTATTATATTATATTATATTATATTATATTATATTATATTATATTATACCCAGTATATAATATTATATTACACCCCGTCTTATATTATATTAAAATAAGACCGGGTTTTATAGTAATTTTTGCTCCAAAACATGCATTAGAGCTGATGGTCCGTCCAGCTAGGTCTTATTTTCAGGGGAACATGGTATTTGTAATATCAAAAGACTGTAAACATCTCAAAGGTCTACTAAAATAAAGGACTGATTGAATAAACTATGGTTACTTCCACACAGTAGTGTACTAGGTAGTCATTAAAAAAGGAACAGAATGGACTAATATGGAGTGTTCTTGCTGAAAACAGCAAGATGCAGAACAATGTACATGTTTCTTTTGTGTTAGAAAGGAAGTAAAAAGATGATAGATGATAGATAAATAGATAGAATGGTAGATAGATATAGAGAGATAGATGGTAAACAGTAGAAAGGGAGAGATTTACTTATTTGTTATTTTCAAAATGAAACACTAGAAAAATAAATCAGAAACTAAGAAAATAGGCTATTTATGTGAGTAATAGAATGGAAGGTATAAGAACAGAAACACTAATAATAAAAATTAGAGCAGAACTAAATGAAATAGAGAACAAAAAGAGAATAGAAAAAATTAACGCAAGAGCTGGTTCTTTGAAAAGATTAATAAAATTAACAAACCCTTGTCTAGACTCACTAAGATAAAAAGAGAAAAGAAACAAATAAACAAAGTCAGACATGAAATAAGTTACCATAGTTACCATAGAAATACAAAGGATCATACAAGAATATTTGTATGAAGGACTATGTTCTACCAAATTCAATAACCTAGAAGAAATGGGCAACTTCTTAGAAACATATAGGCTTCCTAGGCTGAATCACAAACAACTGGAAAATCTAAATAGACTGATCAACAGTAAAGAAATTGAATCAGTCATCCAAAACCTTCTCAGAAGCAAAACTCCAGGACCAGATGGCTTCACTAGTGAATTCCACCAAATGTTCAAAGAGGATCTAACACCTGTCTTCCTCAAACTCTTTAAAAAAATTGAAGAGGCAATACTTCCTAACTCATTTTATGAGGCCAACATTACCCTGATACCAAAACTTGGTAAGGATAACACACAAACAAAAAGAAAATTACAGACCAATATCTCTGATGAATACAGATGCAAAAATCCTAAACAAAATTCTAGCAAATCGAATACAACAGTACATTAAAAAGATTATATGTCACGATCAAATGGGGTTCATCTCAGTGGCACAAGGATGGTTCAACATAGGTGTATGTGTATCAATCAATGTGATACATCACATAAACAAAATAAAAGATAAAAATGATAGGATTGTATCAATAGATGCAGCAAATGCATTTGACAAGATAAAACATCCATTCATGATTAAAACACTTAATAAAATGGGAATAAAGGAAAATACCTTAACATAATAAAGACCATATGTGACAAACCCTCAGCTAATATCATAATTAACAGTGAAACACTGAAGCCTTTTGTTCTACATTCAAGAACAAGACAGGGTTGCGCCCTGTCACCACTGTTTTTATTTTTTATTTTTTTTTATGGGGGAATATGGGGGAAGAGTGTGTTTTCCCAGGATGTCAAGTCATTGTTTTTCAATCTAGTTGTGAGTGGTGCAGCTCAACTCCAAGGCAAGTCGCTGTTCTCAATCTAGCTGTGGAGGGCGTACCCACTGTTCCATGTGGGACTTGAACCAGTCACTTGGTGTTATGAGCAACGTGCTCTAACCATTGCTCAATGCCGCCCACTGGTGGCTCAGCTGCAAGCTCAAGCCGTTGTCAGTCTAGTTGTGGAGGGCGCAGTTCACTGGCCTATGTGGGAATTGAACTGGCAACCTTGTTGTTAAGAACTTGCACTCTAACCAACTGAGCCATCCTGCTGCCCCACCACTGTTATTCAACATAGTATTGGAAGTTCTAGCCAGAGCAATCAGGCAAGAGAAAGAAATAAAAGGCATCTAAATTCGGAATGAAGAAGTTAAATTGTCACTTTTTGCAGATGACATGATTTTTTATATAGAAAACCCTAAAGATTCTATCAAAAAGCTATTAGAAACAATAAACAATTACAGTTAAGTTGCTGGCAACAAAATTGATGCACAAAAATCAATTGCATTCCTATATACTAACACTGAAATTTCAGAAAAAGAAATAAAAAGAAAACTACTTCCTTATCCAATTGCAACAAAAATAAATAAATAAATAAAATACCTAGGAATAAACTTAAGAAAGGATGTGAAGGAACTATACACTGAAAACTATAAAACATTTTTTAAAATAAATTGAAGAAGACACAAAGAAATCAAAGACATTCCATGTTCACAGATTGAAAGAATCAACATAGTTAAAATGGCTATATTACTCAAAACAATATACAGATTTAATGCAATCCCCATCAAATTCCAATGGCATTTTTAAAAGAAATAGAAAAAAAAAATCAGCACATTTGTGTGGAATCACAAAAGACCCCTAATAGCCAAAGCAATCCTAAGAGAAAAGAATAAGGCTGGGGTGTCACACTCCCTGACTTCAACTTGTAGTACAAAGTAACAATAATCAAAATAGCATGGTATTGGCAGAAAAAACAGATATACAGACCAATGGAATAGAATTGAAAACCCAGAAATAAACCTGCATATATATGAGCAGACAATTTTTGATATATGGGCAGATAATTTTCAACAAAAGATTCAAAAACATACAATGGAAAAAAGACAGCCTCTTCAATAAATGGTGCTGGGAAAATTGGAAAGCCACATGTAAAACACTGAAACTAGATTTGGGGAATATAATCAATAATGTTGTAAATATTACGTAGGGTATCAGATGGGCACTTGTCTTATTAAGGAGAGCACTTCATGGATGGTGTAGATGCCTGACCACTGCACTGTACACCTGAAGCTGAATAATACTGAATGTCAACTATAATTTAATATATAGTCACAGGATGTGGAGTACAGCATTGGGAATAGAGTCAATGGAATTATAACAGCTATATACAATGTCAGAGGGGTAGTAGTTTAGGGTTATCACTTCATGAGGGATGTAAATGTCTAACTATTACATTATTTTGTACACCTGAAACTAATAAAACAAAAATTAAAGACACATCCTTAGCAAGGTCAAAAAAAAAAAAAAAAAAAAAAAAAAAGAATGAAACTAGACTGCTATCTGTCACCGTGTACCAAAATTAACTCAAAATGGATCAAAGACCTAAACATAAAACCTGAAACAATAAACTGCATAGAAGAAAACATAGGTACTAAATTTATGGACCTTGGATTCAAAGAGGATTTTATAAATTTGACCTCAAAGGCAAGGGAAGTAAAAGCTGAAATAAATGAGTGGGACTATATCAAACTAAAAAGCTTCTGCACAGCAAAAGAAACCATCAACAAAACAAAGAGGCAACCAACCAAATGGGAGAAGATATTTGCAAACAATGCCTCAGGTAAGGGGCTAATATCCAAAATATGCAAAGAACTCATACAAGTCAACAACCTAAAAACAAACAATCCAATTAAAAAATGGGCAGAGAACATGAACAGAAACTTCTCCCCAGAAGACATATAAATGGCCAACAGATACATGAAAAAATGCTCAACTTCACTAGCTATTAGGGAAATGTAAATCAAAACCACAATGAGATATTACCTCATACCTGTGAGGATGGCTACCATCAACAAGACAAATAATAGCATGTGTTGGAGAGGCTGTGGAGAAAAAGGAACCCTCATATGCTGTTGGTGGGAATGTCAATTGGTACAGCCACTATGGAAAACAGTTTGGAGTTTCCTCAAAAAAAATTAAGAATAGAATTATCATACAACCCAGCAATCCCTCTCCTGGGTGTCTAACCAAAAATTCTGAAAACATTTATCCATAAAGATATATGAGCTGTGATAAAAAATACACGGAGTATGTTTAAATTTAAAAAAATTATTACAGTAAAACACATTACCATTATTCCCCCTCAAAATACTCCCCCTCACGTCGAACACACTTATCCCATCATTCTTGCCACTTTCTGAAGCAGTTCTGGAAGTTCTCTTTTGTGAGTGTCTTTAGTTGCACTGTCATGGCTGCCTTGATGTCCTGAATAATTTTGACTTTGGGGAAGAGCCAGAAGGTGCACAGTGCCAGATCTGGTGAATAAGGTGGATGAGGACACACTGTAATGTTTTTATTTGACAGAAATTGCCGTACCAGAAGCTATGTGTGACATGGAGTCTTGCTGTTGTGATCAAGAAATATGGTGAATGCTGCTGCCGAGTGCCATCTAATGGAAAGGCAGGATCTTCAATACAGGAAGTGGCGCATTCAACTTTAGTAACAGTGTGTGACAATTTTCAACTTGTTCAGTGCAGTCAGTCGGGTCTGAGCCACAGTTGAGAAAAGGTGTGTTTTAAAGTGTGCCGTAAATCATCCTACATCATGACAATGTTCCATATCACACATCACTTCTGATATATGGAATTTCTGTCAAATAAAAACATTACGGTGTGTCCTCATCCACCTTATTCACCGGATCTGGCACTGTGCACCTTCTGGCTCTTCCCCAAAGTCAAAATGATTCAGGACATCGAGGCAGCCATGACAGTGCAACTAAAGACACTCACGAAAGAGGACTTCCAGAACTGCTTCAGAAAGTGGCAAGAATGATGGGATAAGTGTGTTGGAAGCGAGGGGGGAGTGTTTTGAGGGGGATTAATGGCAATGTGTTTTACTGTAATAATTTTTTAAATTTATACATTCACTGTATTGTTTGATCACATCTCAAATGTACTCCGATGTCCATCGCAGCATTATTTACGGTGATCAAGACAGGGAACAAAATGGGGTCTAATATATGGTGATGGAAAGAGAACTGATTCTGGGTGGTGAACACACAATGTGAGCTATAGATGATGTAATACAGAATTGTACACCTGAAATCTATGTAACTTTACTAACAATTGTCACCCCAATAAACTTTATTTTAAAAGAAAATAAAAACTAAAAATAAATTTAAAAAAAGACTAAGTTCACTTGTCACCATAAAAAAAAAAGCCATGGAAACAATCAAAGTGTCCTTCGATAGATGATTGAATAAAGAAGTGTGGTATATATACACAATGGAATACTACTCTGTTATAAGATGAAATACTGCCATTTGCAACATGGATGGATCTCAAGATGATTATGCTAAGCGGAATAAGTGAGACAGAAAAAGTTGAGAACCGTATGACTTCACTCATAAGTGGGATGTAAAACTGAAAGCAACAAAGGAACAAGACAAGCAAAAAAAGAAGGAAAAACTCATAGACACAAACAACAGTTTAGCGGTTACCAGAGGGTAAGGGTGTGGAGGCCTGGTAGAAGAGGGTAAATGGGGTCAAATATATGGTGATGAAGGAGAACTGACTCTGGGTGGTGAGTGCACAATGTGATATATATAGATGGTGTATTATAGAATTGTACACTTGAAACCTATGTAATTTTATTAACCAATGTCACCCCAATAAATTTAATTTTTAAAAAAGAAGAGAAACACTACTTCTCTGAGGATTCCATTTTATGTAGTTTCAACTTTTTAGCCACTGAAATGTTTTACTGTGGTATAAGACCTAAATTAAGGCTTGATATGATATGCTGCCTTGACATCTGATAAAATCAGTAGGGCCTTGAACTGCGAGTTCCCCTCCCCACTCTGCTCCAGTAGGAAAGGTCCTCCAGCCAAACAACCCTCCTTATTAAAGACTCGGCTCAGTCCCTGCTTATTCTGAGCAGAGAGAAGGTTTCAGTCCCCTGCCAGCCCATAGAATTATTCAAATAAGCCCATCACCTCCTCCCATAGGAACCAGGGGCACCCCACCCTCCGGATACCACAAAGCCTGCCTCCCACAGCTCCTGGTTGTTCAGGCTATTCCTGAGTACAATCCCTGCGTGGCCCTGCATGAAGTACAGTGTCCTCCCCCAGGGTTTTGAGTATATGTGACTAAGAAACTCCTGTCTATCTTATTATCTGTCCACTGTCAAGTATTGTGTGTCCAGCTGTTTCCTAATCTTAAGCCTAGAATCTTTCTTCCCTCACCAATGGGTGAATAGGAGTAAATTGAAACATTTACATATTTAAAAACAAAATAAAATTAAAAAAAAATCCCATAACCTAAGAATATATCAAATTGGTAGTATAATCATTCAAATCATTCAGAAAAAAGAATTATTACAATTGACTTTTGACTGTTCATTTTCAGTGGAATACATCCCAAGATTTAATGGTAACAGTACTATAATCTTGAAGTTATTTTATGTATTTGTAAGACAGAGAAAATTGGGAAATAGATTAGTAAGGAGCAAGATTTTCAGTGGAAACAAAAAAAGATACAAATATAACATCAAAGAAGTTAAGAAAAATTGTAATGTTAAATATTAACTGGAACTATCAACGAAAATTCATGATTTTTAATATATATGTTATATATGTATACTATATACTATATGTATACTGTATTTCTGTCCATTGAAAGGGTCTTGATGCAATGTCATCCTTGTAGTAATGAGTATCACTAGCCCAATTCCATATTCTTTTCCCCAGTTAAAGGAACCAGGACTTGGAGAAATGGCTTGAGTAATTACAAGGTGAGAATAAAACATATAATTGTTCCAGAAAGCACAGAAGTGCTCAAATATGACATGCAAGCCAATTGAGAGGAGCTACCACTGGTAATATGTGATATAATTTAAACATCAAAAATAATTACTATAATTCATTGAACACATTGAATAAATAAAAATCCACAGGTCTATGCTTATACTCAAACAAACAAATGAACGAACAAACAAACAAAGAAATTTCCTAGCCCCAAAGGTGACATATCATCTCTGTATTCAGAAAACTGGTAATTAAAAGGTAACTAGAATTAATCCTCCATAATTGGGAGGAACTATAATTCATCATCTGCTGATGAATGAAATTTAAAAAAATTCTTTTCAAGCAGAAAGGAAAGCCAGATAATAAATGAAGGAAGAAAGATAGAATTAGAAAGTTACCCACACTGCAATCTTTAATAAAGTAATTTTTTTCAGGCAAGAGTAATCAGTAAATATTCAATCTAGTAAGTGAAAGGTTGGTGGGGAAGAGGACATTAGATGCACAGTGCCAGATGACTTGGCAATGACAAAAGGAAAATGTATTTCTACAGTGGAAAGATCTGACTGTCAGCACTTTAACCTAGTGATCAAATTAGCATCACAAATAGAGAAGCAATGAGACAACATGTGCCTGCTGAGATGATGTAACATGAACTATGCAGATCATCTAATGCAGTGTTCTTACCAAAATATGTAATCTGAATCTACTGGTCTAGCATCTTCACATTGTTAATGTCACGGAAAAAAAATGTAAGAGTCTAGATTAAAAGAAACATAATGATCAATGCATGATTTTATCTTAGAACAAACTGCTATAGCTGATATTTTGGGGACAATGGAAAATTTTATTATGGACTAGTTAGCAGGTGATATAAAGAAATTATTGTAATTTTTAGGGGCAATATGGTATCATGGTATAAGGATATAGTTTTAGAAGATACTTGCTGAATTAATTGTGATGTGTCGTAAGATTGCAAATTTCTTTAAAATGGTTCAGCAAAAGTTAGTAGAGCAAATATAGCAAAATGCTAACGATATTTCTGAGTGGTGGGTATATGACAGACTTGTTAGTCTTTCAACTTTTCTGTATAACCGAAAATGTTTATAATAAAAAGAATTATAAGAAACAATTGTCATTTTACATCATCTGCCTTATATTAAATGCAACAGAATCACTTCTACTTCTGAGTAAGACACGGGCAAGCTTGCAGCTGACCAATGCTCTTCACTGAAAAACAAAACAAAACACTAAACAAACGATGTAAAATTCAAAAATCCTCTAATGTTTAAAGGTTACAAAAAGATGCTGACACAGTAGGGACTAAAGGGACCAAGATTCTAGAGCAAGAACTGTGGAGACATGTGATGGTTTCTGCAGCCTTTTTTGTTTTGGGGGTATTTGCCAAATCTGGACTCAGGGCAAGAGGCTGAGCACCTGCACTTTGCCTGAGCGTGGGGTCACGGCTGGGTACAGAGAAACCAGAGCCCTTTGGTGGTCTCATGGAGAGGCAAAACTAGAGACTTGAAGGGCTGATGTCCAGAGAGTAACAGAAGGGCAGAGAACTGAGACTAATGCACAAGCTATTTTCTTCTCTCATTTTGGAGCTGTATAGGGCATTAGGCTAAACTGTTAAGAAAACTGCTGAAAAGCTGAATAAGGTTTTCTGTGGTCTCACTGTGAAGTGGATGAGGTTTGAGTTCAAGACTACCATGTGAGGGTGTCCCAGCGAAAATGCCAGCCTCTCAGTCAAAAGATCTTGAAAACTATTCTTAGGAACATAAGAAATTCAGAAGTAGACAGACTCTTTCAAAACTGCAACCAACCAACCTCAACTCTGCCTACTCCCTGATTAGTTTAGAGGGATCAGCTATCACTCTATCTGCTCATCAGAGGAAAAGCTAACGCCTTTTGAGGAAATTTTACATTATCTGTATTCTTATAATGCTTACCACACATCTAAGTGCCACATGAAGATGATAATGTCCAGAGCATTAAAAAAACAAAATCCTTTTTGTGCTCCTATTTAATAACAAAGAAAAACTTTCCCATCCCTAATCCTCTGAGTCTCTTCTCACACGTCCTTGCCCATGCCTAAACCAACCCTTTGGCAAGGACAATGATATGATCATGATGGACTTACACCAGTTAAGGTTCATCACCCCCCTTACTCCCAATGGGCCTGGAGAGGGACCCAGCATGTTTAGAAAGACGTGGTCTCTTAGAAGAGGATGAACCCAATCAGAGCTCTATTAGCAAGGAAAGAGGAAGCAGCCATTGAGTAGGCAATCAACAGAGCTGCCAAGACATCTACCAGCTATTAGCATGGCACCTTCGGCAAGCTATCCAATGTCTTTGAGCCACAATTTTCTCATCTGTAAAATTTAGATGATAATAATACCTCAAAAGGCTGCTGTATGTATTCAATAAAACTTTATATATGTATATATATATAGTCACTTACCAAATGTCTAGCTTATTTTTAATGCTCCAATAGTGTTGGCTATTATTGTTCCATCATGGTTTTGAGTTCCTTCTTTGGATATGTTTCAGTTGTTAGTGGTCCTTTTAAGCATGACAACCCAACTCCAACCCCAACCCATATGTCAGGTGTGTGCTGAACAGCCCAGACAGTGGGACTCGTACCCGTCTTGCTCTCGCTTTTCAACATGCCACTGACACCTGGAGACACATCTCCAGCAGAGTGTAAATTGAGGCCCACAGGGAAGATATTCTTTCCCCATCATTCACTCCCTCTGGTGCCCAATTCTGCCCTTAAGAATTTATTTATTTATTACTTTTCAATTAGTAAAAGTATTCAGAGGTGAGCCACTGGGATACAAGAAACACAGCATAGATATGACACATGTTCCAAGAGCTCCAATTTTACTAAGAGATTTGGGTGGGTGGGGATGTAGAGTTAAATAATTTAATAAGATGTATACTCAAATCAAGTTTAATGAAAGTAATTTTTATTTTATTTTAACACCGACACAAACATTAGCTGCAGAAGAATGCAAAATCTCCATGGATTTTACAAATAATATGAAGACTTGAAAACTTCCATTAGGAGTGGCAGATTGACTACCTTCTTCTGCCATTGGGGTTTCCTGTAGGAAAGGTTTAGAAGCAGTTCGCTTCAGACTAAATAAATATTCTGGGCTCTTTTTTTTTTTTTTTTAAAGTGCAAATACTAGGAATAGCTACTGAGTTTAGCTGAGAATAACCTTGAATAACAGGAGTGATGGGGAAGCATACTGGCAATGGATACCTGTGGGAGAGGTAGCAATCCCTAAAGAACTAGGAAAAATGTGTTAAATGGGGGAGAAAGGGGAAAGTAGACACTATTTTCTCTAGGGCCACTCTGGGAGCTTTGGTGAAATCTCACACTGATGAAGCAGTAGAGAGCAGAGGCTAAGAGTGGACAAATGCTCTTGACTGTGTCACATGCAATTTGTATCACCCTGGTCGATGTAATCTAAGCCTTAGTTCTTTCTATTGCCCAATGGGCACAATGGCACCTCTTTTATTGTGTTCATGGGGAGAATCAAGTTAAGGAAGTTGTAGACAAAGTACTTAGTGCAGTTCTTGACACAAAGTTAAGTGTTTAATAAATGTGATATAACCCACAAGCCTACTTTACCAACTCAAGAGCCCAAACAGCCTCTTTTTGTAATTATTGAAATTAATATCTATCAGTGGCTGTCACCAGAATGTTATTTCTCCCTTATCTGGGGTCATGCCCAGCTGTGATAATCCTAACACCAGGGGCGTGTTTTGTGCAAGGAGTTATTCCAATAAGTGGGCAGTTCAGTCTTATCTTTGGTCATGTAATTACTTACTCTTGGTAACTGCTTCAGAACAGGAGAGAACACGATCCCTTTGCTAGTCAGTTGGCATAACAAACTGAGCTGGTTATAAGCAGGTTGTGAGGCAACAAAGATAAATCAGACAGAGAACTGTTTCTAAAACAACTTACCCTCTGCGTAGGGGGGAGATAAGAGATCTCAGTAACCATCCTACCGTGTTTCCCCTAAAATAAGATCTAGCCAGACAATCAGCTCTAATGCGTCTTTTGGAGAAAAAATAATGTAAGACCCGGTCTTATAATATTATATAAGACCCAGTATCATATCATATCGTATCATATCATATCATATCATATCATATCATATCATATCATATCATATCATATCATATCATATCATATCATAGACCCAGTCTTATACTATAGTAAAATAAGACCAGGTCTTATATTAATTTTTGTTCCAAAAGATGCATTAGAGCTGATTGTCTGGCTAGGTCTTATTTTCGGGGAAACATGGTAGCAAGATAGAAAGTGCTTAGTGCCTCAAGGTTACAAATAAATGACCATGGGAGTTAAAAAGAAACCCCATTTTGTCCCCATTTCAAAATCAGATTAGTTACTAATGAAGGGGATCAAGATTTAATGGAGGAATGTTTTAGTCAAATTATTATAATTGCAAAGAATAGAGACTCATTTGGTTTACTACAAGTAAGGCTGTCGTCTTGACACTTTTAATTTTTGAACACGGAACTTTCCAGTTTCATTTTTCACTGGGCCTTGCAAATTATGTAGCTGGTCCTTGGTTGAGCCGTAGGGAAGTAGGTTGGGATCGGCTCAGGGTCAGGATGTCAGCGCACAGGTGACAAGGCAGCTGTTCTCAGGGCCCTGGGTTCCTCCCTGTGTGCCTACTATTCCCAACTAATTATCTCATCTTTTACTGCACTTATCATTTGGGTTTGCTTAATTAGGGCTTGTGTTTGCTGACTTCTCAATGGCCTATTGTCTCATGGTCTCTTTGCTGGCCTAAGAGAAAATATGCTTGGTCCAGTGTGGTCAGATCCTTGTTGGGCAAAGTTCTCATCTGCACACCTCAGAATCTGCTGGCCTGGACTCCACCCCTGGTTAGCAGTGGTAAAGGAGAAGGGGGTCACAGGTTACCCAACCAGTTAAGTTACTTCCTTCAGAAGTAGAACTATAGGTGGGAATTCCCATAGAAGGGACTATAGATGTGGTGGGTGTCCGAAAATTTTGCCTGTCTGGTAAAGGGAGCCCACATTTTAGATGACCTGGAAAGATGGGTAAGTTATGTGCACATGCAGATAGGGGAGAGGGTTTTGCAAGGATGGTTTGAGGCATGGAGACAGGAAAGCGCAGTCCTGGGGAACAGGGTAGCTAGAGCCAAGGGTATATGAGTGGAGGAGGGCTTGACCACACAGCTGAGGATTTATATTTCACTGCCCCTGGATAAAGTCTCTACAAAGCGATTAGACAATCCCCACGGAGTTAGTTCACCAGGCTGAGGGTTCATCTAGCCCTGCCTCTCCTAGCTTCCCCATCAGTGTCAACAACACAAGTTGCCCATCAACTGAGGGGACAGAGGCTCAATTTGGCCACCTCCTCTTTCCAGATACTGAAGTAGGACAAGTCCAGGACACTGGGAGCCTTCTAAGCACAGGTCCCCAAGCGTCCCAGGGCCTCTTTGTTGACATGTTAGCCGGCAACTGACCACAAGGGTACAAGCTAACTGGTGTCGGTTTCATAGCATCTTGGGGTTTCTTATATTCTGTTAGATTTATTCCCACCCAACCACCTGTCAAAACACTTTTCTGTAGCAGGAAAAAGTCTCCTGAATTTCAGCCTATTTTCTGCTCCCTCAGACATCTTTGTACATAAGGTGGCAGAGTGAGGGAATCAAATATTGCAGTTCAATTCCATACACAGCTGCTGGGCTGGGTCCTGGCCATATGTGGGCAAATAAGACCTGCCCTGACCCTATTCTCACTAATGTCACAGTCTGAGTGGGGACAACCACAGTGCTCATAACCATTATTAACATGTGGTATAACGAACTATGGACTGGTCACTGCTTTCATTGATATATATATATATATATATATATATATACATATATATACATACATACATATATATTGACTCCTTTAATCCTCACCACAACCCTATGAGGTAAGTACTACCATCATCTCCATTTCACAGATGGAAACCATTGAGTTATTATACAATAACAATAAAAGCTACACCAGACATATGGACAAAGTACTCTGAGAGCAAAGACAAGCACTTGAATAATTATAAATTTGGTGGCCAAGTTTATGATTTCAAGAAGTAATAACTGAGCTGAGGCTTGAGAGACCAAAGGGTTTTTCAGGCTAAGAAGGAGAAGGGATTATTCCAGACAAAGGGAAAAGCACAGAGTAATGGAATATGTTCCTCTGGACCAGGCACATCTATCTGGGCTGAACCTCAAGTGACTATGGTTAGTCTATGAGGAAGAAGTGGCGTGGATGAAGAGGTGGGGATATAACCTTGGGCCATGTATGGGTTATCGTGTAGATAATTTGGATTTTCCTATAGAGTATCATAAAGTATGAGATATTGGGAGCATGAGTGATAAGAGCAGTTGCTGTAAAAGAAAACTTCAGCATAAGAATGGACAACAGAGGAGAAGTGGGGCTGGTGGCAAAGGAGTGAGGGATAAAGGGAGAGGCAGTAATGGTTTCAGTGGTTTGCATTGGTGCAGTGAGGAAGCAGACACCATGCACTCCCAGGGTATCCCTGATAGGACTTATTGAGCCTTTGCGGAGGTTTGAGGAAGACGGAATTCAAAATGTACAGGATGGCGGGGAGGCCCCGTGATGAAACAGGGAGGGGCAAGGGTCACGGACCATTGGAAAAGAGAAATTATCATCAGTGTTTCTTCACGTTGGCAACAGCAAAAGAACTCTAATCAAGACGTCTCCTTTGACTGATGGGACAGGAGAATGGGGAGCAGTGAAAAGCCTGGGGGGCAGAACGAGGCCAAGGGGAATGAGGAAATGGGAGAGGTGGAAGAGAAAACCGTGAGGTTTGAACTTCAAGAGTGGAACAGGACAAATCCAAGCTGCTGAGAAGTGCAGGCGAAGGTCCTGACATGGCTCACCCAGCCCCTGTGACTCCTTGTGCCAGTGGCACCATTGTGTCTTCAGAGCATCGAGAGTAAGGAAGGAAAAGGAATAGGTAGGGAAAATCATAATCTTTTGATGCTTTTGGACCAAGAAAACTGGAAAGATCTCTCTATTTAGCAAAACACGTCAGCTAGCATCCCATTTCATTTTACCTCTCCAACCTTAGCTTAATGCTTTGTTATTATCATAAAATGATTATGGGGAAAGGAGAAAATGAGGAAAGGATCTTCATTTTTATTGTTTTTGCAAGTGGCCGATGTGGTTCATTTTTAAGGGTCAAAATTCTAAAAAAATAAACATTTTTAAATAGCAATACTTGAAAACAATACAGGTATCCCCTGCTTTTCGAAAGTTCACTACACCACTTCTCTTTTACAAAAGGCCTACATCCATACATGTTTTCACTAACAGAAAGAAATCAAAAGAGGATTTTCGCCTTTATGAAAAAAGGCGAAAAGCGAGAATGTTCAGCATTTGTGTTATAGAGGCAACGTGCACCCCCAGCCAAGAGTGACCCCAACAACTCCCTTCCATGGGAAACAATGCCAGTATCTCAGCATCAAGCCACTGCCATAGCTTTGAACTGCATCTGTGAGCATTTGCGCTTTATCCTGATTTCTCGTGCGCATCATTAGCAAGATGTGTCCTAAGGTAATAGGACACCTCAGCTTATGAAACTTTTCACAGGAAGGCTCTGCTTTCCTATAGCGGAGGAAACCTATACATGGCTCCCTGCCTTCTTAAACAGAATATATATATATATATATATATATATATATATATATATATATATACTCATATTAACTGAGATGGGAAAATACATATATATCCCTGATAATTATTCTGACAAATGGAAGGTTTTTCAATAAATTGGCTAATATTATTAACAGCATTTTAACTTTTCTTGATCACTCAGATGAAGTCAATGAAGACAAATATTTCTATCCTAGCGCAATGACTTCTGTTAAGGTATGGAGAATCCTGACACACAGCAGGCACTGAAAAACATCAGTCAGGCTAAATGGCCTCACATTACTGGGCTGCTACACGTCTTGATTCTAAAAAAAAATACTCATTCTGCTTTCTCCTTCCTGTTAGCTCTCACGGTGCTTGTTCTCAGCACAGCATAATGGGGAAGAAGTGCAGTGTGGCTGGAAAGTGGATGCTACAAGAGATTCTAGGTGCTAGACAGAGGGGGAACTGGAGAGAATGTTGTTGACAACCATACTCTCTTCCCCACTCTGCCTCTTTCCTAGATCTGACAGAACTAGAAGAATTAAATTCCTTTTTAGCTTTGATTTTGCCCACAGCAGACTACAGTGTGCAAAGCACAAAGTCAGCAGGTCTGACTTACAAGAGGCTGGGACACCCTGTTCTATAAACATCTGTCCTGAGACCAAAATAACCCATGTATCTGGTGGCCAAATTTTAACAGCTATAAACTACTTCCCGTTTTTAGTATAGAATTACTAACAAAATTCTCATTTTTTCAGGTTCCACTATTTAAAAATATTAAAAACATAAACAATATCAACGTATTATACAAATACAAATATACACAAAGAAGAAATTAAGTCACCCATAATCTCATCACCCCATGAAAACCACCAATACCATATTATGAATATGTATATATTTTTTCCTTATATTTGGCAGTTGTACACTCTATATTATTTTGCAACTTCTTTCTTACCAATATTTTGTGTCTGCATTAACAATATAATGAATATTATTTTACATTATTCTTGTTAATTACATAACATCCTTTGGTATGAATGGTAAAAGTGACTATTTTAATATGATTGTATTCATTTATACTCTTCCCACTTCCCATTTGATTTTCTATATTCTCACCCTCTTAGTCCTCCATGTCAATCCTGTGCTTTTATTTGCCCAGGCCAATAGGGCCTATATGTTTCATATATGGCCCAGCACTTCCTTCTCATTAGGAAAACCCAGTCTCACAGTAACCTAGTCTGTGATGTTCCCTTCCCCAGACCTCCTGTCACCTGGCCCACTTCCCAAGACTCTCTTAGTTTCTGTCCATAGAACAGATTCACATTCAATCAGTCACCTAGCTCTTTTAGGAAGGGTAGCTTGCTAATGAGATCATAAGGTCCTATTCACAAAGGCCCAAGAGACAGGGAAAACTTTCTTACTTAGCCCATGCCTTCAAGCCTAGTCTTTCCCAACCACCTCACAAATACATGCTTCTGGAGAAAGAGAAAAAGAGAGGGGAAGGAGGAAGACAGAAAGAATGACTGGCTAGTTCACTGTAAGTCTGTTGCTACTGTGAAACAGAACATACAGACCATGGCCTACTGGTGCTCAACCTGTAATATCAGCCTTATTTTGTATCAAACTCACCTCTATTTATCTTTAGCTTCAAGCTTTTAATCTTGGGGAAAGCAAGAGCATAAAAGCCTGTGAGGTTAGGTGCTGCTGACTAGCTGGCACTGATGTCTCAGGATTGATGCCAGTAGGTAAGGAGAGGCACTAGAGAAGAAAGCTATTGGACATCTCCAAGTGGTGGACGAGACAGATAAGGAAAGATGTATAATCTCGGGTGAGTTATATAACTCCTCTACACATACATTGCTGGAGCTGTGAGAGTGGTACACAGTAAGTGCTCAATAAATGGTAGCTTTTTCTCCCTCAGCACCTTATACAGTGTTGGGTTCATAACACTCACGTGATAAATTTTGTAGAGTGGACATTGATTGAATGTAATCATTGCTGCTATAGCAGAAGTATGCACACTTGACCCTTGAACAACATGGGTTTGAACTGCATGGGTCCACTCGTATGCAGATTTTTTTCAATAAATACTGTAAATGTATTGTCTCTTCTTTATGATTTCATTAATATTTTCTTTTCCTTGTAAGAAAACAGTGTATAATACATATAACATACAAAATATATGTTAATCAACTATTTCTGTTATCAGTTAGGCTTCTAGTCAACAGCAGGCTATTAGTAGTTAAATTTGGGGGGAGTAAAAAGTCATACTGTGTTTCCCTGAAAATAAGACCTAGCCGGACAATCAGCTCTAATGCGTATTGTTGAGCAAAAATTAATAGAAGACCCAGTCTTATTTTACTATAATATGAGACTGAGTCTTTAATATAACAATATAATATAATATATAATACCGGGACTTACATTAATTTTTGCTCCAAAAGATACATTAGAGCTGATTGCCCGGCTAGGTCTTAGTTTCAGGGAAACAGGGTACATTGATTTTTACACTGTGCAGGGGATTGGTGCTCCTAGCCCTTCTGTTGTTCAAGGGCAACTGTATTGAAACTATTCCTAATGAAAGAAAGAAACAAACAAAATAGACAAAAATCATTGTTCTGATTCCACATTCTCCAAGCAACCTTCTGACAAGTTTGGGTTGTCTCAGAGCAGGCATGTCCAAGTATTCTGATTATTAGAAAAGAGAATGCTCATTTAAAAACGAATCAACATCATCCAATTATAATAATCCCCTGCTTATCTGCGGTTTTGCTTCCCGTAGTTTCAGTTACCCATAGTCAACCAGGGTCGGAAAATATTAAATAAAAAATTCCAGAAACATACAACTCATAAATTTAAAATTGAGTACCATTCTGAATAGTGTAAAAAGTCTCCAACAGTCCCTGCGGAGACGTGAATCATCCCTTCTTCCAGTGTATCCATGCTGTATACGCTCCCCACTCATTAGTCACTTAGCAACCTGGGTTATCAGATCGACTGTTGTGGTATCATAGTACTCATATTCAAGTAACCCTTATTTTACTTAATAGTGGCTCCAGAGTGCAAGAGTAGTAATGCTGGCAATTCAGATATGCCAAAGAGAAGCCAGAAAATGCTTCCCTTAAGTAAAAAGGTGAAAGTTCTGGACTTAATAAGATTAAAAAAAAAAAAAATGTATGCTGAGGTTGCTAAGATCTATGGGAAGAATGAATCTTCTGTTCATGAAATTGCCTAATTTATAAATTAAACTTTATTATAAGTATGTATGTATAGGAAAAAACATAGTATATATATATATAGGGTTTGGTACTAGCCGTGGTTTTAGGCATCCACTGCGGGGCTTGGAACATAACCCCCATAGATAAGGGGGGGACTACTGTACAAAGTTGAAAGGAATAATGAAGTAATTCTGAACAATAATTTATCCCCATCCTCATGAAATTTAAAATCTAAAGTCACTTTCACATGGCTTTCAGTATTATTCCCCTTCCCCCACACATACATATCTTCTGTCTCTACTTCCAAGCACTTAAACCAGCTTTTATCCTAACCTTAATAAAGAGCTCCCATAATAGAGCTTTATATAACTTTGGATACAGTTACAACCTTAAAGAGGTTCAGAATCTATAGGAATAGTGAGTAACCTAAATTTTAGGACAATTGATACCAGAAAATTGTCGCTGCTTTTAACGCACCTTACCTCACGTGGAAACTTTTTGTAATATAGAACTCTACATACAGGTGAACCAACACTCTTACTATTGCTATTCTCTATAGGTCAATGATAACTGGACTAACATTTCTAAACCCAGACAGCTGTTGGCTTGATGGAATTGGCAGAGACAGAATTACTGGCTATTCAGAAAAGGCAAAAAATTTGCATGCAGGATAAATCATGTTGTCATGATGTCATGCTCGAATGATGCTAGTTGTTTGGAGTAGAACTTAAAATCATAAACCTTCATCCACACCCCTCAACTCACATCCTGCCCAACGACTGGATGACATGATTTCTAAAGAAACTGTAGACTCTGAAATTTGATGATCACATATTTACATTTTTACCTAAAGTGGCCTTGGGTAATACAATACACTTACATATTTATATATAGGGAATGTGGGGAAGGGGCCAGTGAGGACAGTCACTAAGGGGAGCTGCTTTTAGGTATGGGTAGAGAATAAGAGGAATAAATTGAGTTTAAGAAGTCTAGAAACTATGTATACCCTTAATGATCTTCAAAAACTAAGGGGAAAAAGTAGGCTAAAAATAATGTTTGAAATTATATTTGATGAGCGGCTATCCCTAATGCAGTTCCAATACTGAAGAATATGGGTCAAGGCTTTATAAGCATTACATTTATGGGCATGTTAGGAAGATATTTGACAACAAAATGAGCAGTTTAGTGGAAAACCCTAGACAGACTCCCAAGGACTGAGATATAAAAAGAATAAAATGATAATAATAAAAATAGCTACTCTTTACTGAGCATTTACTAAGTGCAAGATACTATGCTAAAACATATATCTCATTTAATCTTTACAACAATCCAAATTACCCTCTTTTACAGATGAGAGCCCTGAGGCTTAGAGAGATTTAGTAAACTACCCAAGATCTCACAGCTGATAAGAACTGATGCAAGAATTGTAACACACATTTATCTTCTTCAAAAAACCCGTGACTTTTTCCATCATAGATGCCTGTGTTTGAGTTTTTGCTTGGTGACTTCCTGGCTTTTACCTGGAGCAAGTAACATAAACTGTTCTTACCTATAAAATGATCAAGATATTAGTATCTACTTCATAAGATTGTTGGGAGAATTAAATTACCTTGTGTATTTAAAGTACTTAAAATATGACCCTGTTGCAACGATGTTAGCTGTTACCATGTTGATACCACTAGCTTCCTGTGTGGGTAGGATAACCACTGAAACTTCATCAGCACTATTTTTTTCTCATGCAGAAAATGAAGAAGTTGGGTTATGTGATCTTACAAATCATTTCAGTTCTAACTTTCTACGACCATTTTTTCTCTGATAAAGCAACTGTAGGTAGCCAGGAATAACCCTAGCGGCAGATGGAATAAAGGATGCCTGACACATGACTCCTGCTTCAGAAGAGTGGGTCAGATTTGGACAATAAGACTGAAATTCATGGACATTGCCCTTAGCTTCCAGGGCAGATTCTGTGAGCGGTAAAGGAGACCTCTATCATAATTTCTGTTTAATTTCATCTTCATACTGGCTTGAGAGCTATTCTTATTTTCTTTCCCAGAATTATAAAACACAAAAACTTTCTTCCTTAATTTTTTATCTCCTTGCTCTTGATATTGAAAAAGAAAAAAAAAAAAAAAAGATACCAATAGTTCTACATTTATTGCGGCTAACTCCGCAAGAATATATATCCTGCAAGCAGATTGATTTGTCTGATTTGAATGTCAGCTCTGGATATGTGGACCATCCCTCCTTGCTGAAACTTGACTTTGATTTTCCAAGAGTTGGAGAATTATATGGGATCATAGACTCTCTTAGGTATAGTTTCCAGCTCCAATAATTTATTCACCTATTCAATAGATAAATTTGAGTGTCTGTTTTATCAGGCATCTTACATAAGCTTAAATATACTCTATACTTATAAATCAGTCATTTATCTACAATTTGTCTGTCATTTATCAAGCATGTATTTAGCTATGTTGACCACTTCCAAGGCTGAAGAACCCATTACCCCTTAAGGCAGCCTGTTACAACTTTCAAAGACTTTGCTAGAAATTGCTTATTTATATTGAGGCAAATGTATCTCCCTGAAGTTTCTGTCCTTTAGTATTCTTTTCCTTCCTTTTTCATGAGGGGTAAATCTTCAAATACTTGAAAATGGATACCATGCTCCCTTCAAGTCATCCCTGTACCAAATGAATCATTCTAAATTCCATCTACCATTTTCTGTGTGACAAGACTATGAATCCTTTTATCTTCATCTGAACATGCTCTAAGTTCCTCTTAAAATGTAGTGCCAGAGAAGCCTTCAGATATGGCTAAAAACAATCCTTCAGATATGGCCATGGTGCCCATTAAGGGTAAGATTATCTCTTATCTTATTCAATTATTGCATCTTCACAACTGCTCTCTTCTTACCCCGTTTTCCTGAAAATAAGACCTACCCAGACAATCAGCTCTAATGCATCTTTTGGAGCAAAAATTTTATATTAATTTTTGCTCCAAAAGATTATAGTAAAATAAGACTCGGTCTTTATAATATAATAAATATAATATAATATAATATAATATAATATAATATAATATAATATAAATACTGGGTCTTATATATGCTGTTTTTTTCCTATACTTACATACATTTTCTTTTTTTTTTTTTAAAGGAAATTTAGTTTTTGATAGTGTGAAAGAGAGATTGAGTATTTTTTTATTTTATTATTATTGGGGAAAGGGTACAGGACTTTATTGGGGAACAGTGTGTACTTCCAGGCCTTTTATCCAAGTCAAGTTGTTGTCCTTTCAGTCTTAGTTGTGGAGGGCGGAGCTCAGCTCCAGGTCCAGTTGCCGTTTTCTAGTTGCAGGGGGCTCAGCCCACCATCCCTTGTGGGAGTCGAGGAATCGAACTGGCAACCTGGTTGAGAGGATGCGCTCCAACCAACTGAGCCATCCAGGAGGCAGCTCAGCTCAAGGTGCCGTGTTCAATCTTAGTTGCAGGGGGCACTGCTCACCATCTCGAGGAATTGAACTGGCAACCTTGTGGTTGAGAGCCCACTGGCCCATGTGGGAATCGAACCGGCAGCCTTCGGAGTTAGGAGCATGGAGCTCTAACCGCCTGAGCCACCGGGCTGGCCCTACATACATTTTCAAAGTACTTTACAGCTTTTCTTTGGCATATTCAAATTGTCAACATCACCACTCTTGTGCTTTGGGGCCACTATTAAGAAAAATAGGTGTTACTTGAAGATAAACACTGCAATACCAGGGCAGTTGATCTTATAACCAAAATGGCTCCTAAGTGACTAAGGGGCGTGTAGGGTCTACAGTATAGATATGCTGGACAAAGGGATGATTCACATCCTGGGTGGGACAGAATGGGACAGTGTGAGATTTCATCAAGTTACTCCGAACAGTGGGAAATTTAAGATGTATAAATTGTTTATTTCTAAAATTTTCCATTTAATAGTTTTGGACCGTGATTGACCACAGGTAACTGAAACCACGGATAAGTGAAACCACAGAAAGCAAAATCACAGATGGGGGACTTCTGTACAGGCATAAACATTCTTCCACTTGCACAAGATAGAAACCCAAGAATCTTCTGTGATATTCATTCACTATCTGCAATCCATCAGCAACCTCCAAAGTGTGCCCAGAATCTGTTTTCTTCTCACCATTTCTGTGTCCCTACCCTGGTCTCAGCTACCATCAAATCTCATTCACATCACTGCAAAATCTTCCCAACTGTTATTTGCATCTACTTTGGCCACCCTACTACTACTATCTGTCCACATTGATTAAACACACACACACACACACACACACGGTTTGTAGACACAATATGTTTTTGAGTGTGTGATGATTTTAGGCCAAAGATCAACATCATTACACAAAGGCCCAGAGGGTCCTGACCCCTTGCTAGTCTTTTTAGCATTTTTACCTAAAATGTGCTAGTAGCATCTTGCCTAGCCATAAAGCAACAAACTTCTCAATAATCTCAATTTTGACATTTGAATAAATAATGGAAACTTTCTGTTTGAAGGGCATGCATCCCTTCAGTTGGAATTAGTACCTTAAAAAAAGGCAGCTCTTCAATGGAATTAATAGTGATATAAAATATTTGATATAGGCAATACTTCTATAAAATAAGATACGCTGGGAATTGTCCCCTGTAATTGTTAAAAATAAAATAAAATAAAAAATAAAAGGTCAATTTTTTCCCTTCAACATCTCTGCTACTGCCGCACCGGCCTTCTTTTCATTTCCCGTCCAGAGTGGCAGCTCTACCTCCTTAGACCTTTGTGCGTACGATCCTCTTGGAAGGCTTTTGGTCCCAGACATGAACCCCAGTCTGTCAATCACACATCACTGAGACAATTCATTTCAGATCTCAGTCCAAGTAGCACCTCCTCAGGAAAGCGTCCCCTACTGCCCACCCCAACCCTAGTCTGCCTCAGTTTCCTTTTCCATACACTTTCAGTGAATGTTATACTTTTTCTTCAGAGCACTTACCTCAATTTGTGATTTCTTTTTCGTTTAGCATTTTTGATTAACATCTGCCTCTCCATTGGCTGAACATAAACTTTGAGAGGAATGGTGTCTAACCATTGTGTCCTTCTGTTTCAATGAGTGCCTGTCTCAAGGTAGGAGCTCAAATGATATTATTTGTTGAGGAGATAAATGAATCTCTTTCTTCTACTTTAAGTCTGCTTTTCAATGTACACCAGCGTTCTAGGTACTCTTTGTAAATCTACCCTCAATATTATTTTCTCTCCACTCAGAACTTTTATTTTAATACTTTTCACCCAAAATGTTTGGTATTTCTGTCCATTGTGGGTGAAACTATTTTTAGAGCCTGCTTCTCAGTCTGTCTGTATCACCTGGGCGCTTTCCACAGATGCTCTGTGGGACTACATCTCTGGGTGGTGTCTAGGAGTCGTCTTCTTTTAAACAAGCACCACTACACGATTCTTCCATTCACTAAAGTTTGAGAACAAATGCCTTAGTGGTTTAGCCTAGAAATCAAGGAGAAAATGTACTGAACCCTAAACAACGTCTGTCCAGACTTCCAGACTAAAGCCCACTTTTGTTCTGCAAAAAGGTCACATTTTTTGCTTCTATAAATAAATAGGAACAAAAGTGATGAAACCCAAAATATTTTTGGCTTTTTGTAGGCTTGACCCCACCAAATCATACGTAACAACAAGCGAAAGGAATTCCAACATGATATATGACAATGAGCGAAGGATTTGGCCAGAAGTAACTCCTGAATATAAATTTGCATTAAAAAGTCAAGGTAATTCAACCTTTTTTTTTTTTGCAACTTGGTGTTCAAAACTTGTTTTTCTGTTAGCTTAAAAAGACCGACAAGTAGGTTTAGTTTCTAGTAGTCAGGAAGGTGGGTTGCTACACACTTCTCTTTAGTATATTTTCAAGATCCTTATTACAAAAAACACATTTTGAAGACTGTCTCTGGCAGAGCCAGACATACTGTTTCACACCTTGTTATGGAATGCAGATAGCAGACATTTTCTAATTGTATAAGCAGAAAGAGAAAACTTGAAAAGTGTTTGTCCCCTACTTGTCAGTAGTTGAGTGTCTGCCTAGTGGGCACCTGTAACTAAGTGCAAACACCTGGGGATATAAAACAGGAAGGAGCAAACCATTCACCGCAGGCTTTGAGATGATCTGAGGTGGGTCCTTTTCTCCTCCTTTATGTTGGAGTTACTTATGGGAGACCCGAGTGAATTTGCATTACACATCCCAACCACTCTATCTGTTCTCCAGGATCACCAGTCATTTATTTATTTATTTACTTATTTGTCTGTTTACCTATGAACCCAAGCTAAAAACCAAGGCAAGGCCATGTGGACAAGAATCAAGCAATTGGGGTCACAGTTATAATGGTGACCTACAACCAGAAGCAGAGGTAATGACATGGCGAGTGTTTAGGTTACCAAATCCTGGTGGATGATTCACAGATGAGCTATTAGGAATTGTAAGGAAAATGTCCATGGATAAAGACCCAAGACCAGAGATCTCCAGTTTATTATAATCCTTGTCAGAGAAACATTTTTGAGAAGTTGCCCGTGATAGAGAAATATTTACTTTTTAATAAATTATATGTGTGTGTCACTCTAGTTTTACATTATGAACATTGTAAGATGTATATAGAAATAGACAGTGAATTAATCTACTAGAATATTCAAATAGTAATTCCAAAGTTTTTTCCATACCCCAAATATTGTCATATTACACTCAAATGTGGATGCTGCTAGTTTACACAGTTCCTTCTATACATATGCTAAGGAACTAGACTGAGGGTGGCTTTTATTACTTGTACTCCTTAGAAGTTTTGTATTCCATTAAGTTTTAGTTGGAATAAAACAACTCATTCATGTTGGGGTGGAAGGGATCCCATTATGAATCATCAAAAGGTTCACAGCAGCGTTAATTATAATAGAAAAATAAAAGCAACAAGTCAAATGTTAAACACTACAGGATTGGTTAAATAAATGATACTATATTAGACAATGAAATATTTTATTTCCAATAAAAATTAAAATCTCAAATATGCTTTAATGCTATGGGATGCTGTATGGGTTGAACTGTATCCCCCCCAAATCCACATGTTAAAGTCCTAAGCCCCAGACCTCAGAATGCGATCTTATTTGGAAATAGGGTCATTGCAGATGCAATTAGTTAAGATGTGGTAATGCTGGAGTAGGGTGGACGCCTAATCCAATATGATGAGTGTCCTTATAAAAAGTGGAACTTTGCACAGAGGGAGAACACCATGGGGAAGATTGGAGTTAAGTTGTTATTAATACAAGCTAATGAATGCCATGTATTGCTGGCAAACCACCAGAAGCCAGGAGAGAGACATGAAACATTCTCCCTCACAGCCCTCAGAGGGGATCAACCCTGCTGACACCTTGATCTTGGACTTCTAGCTTCCAGAACTGTGAGAAAATAGACTTCTGTTTTTCAAGCCATCCTCTCTGTGGTACTTTGTTGTTGCAGCCCTACCAGAATAATACAGGTGCCATGTTATGACATGACATTAAATTGAAAAGATTTGACATAAAATGCTGACATAATGTGATCCCAATTGTGTACACAAACATACACACACATATGTGGATGAAACCCTGGACGTTTTATTGTTTATCTTTGAGTTGTAGGTACTTTTTATGTTCGTTTCTTCATTTCCCCCTATATTTTCTAAGTATTCTGCAAAGGGGTACATGTTTGTGCAGATATTTACACTTTCTAAGTTTCCAATTAATTTTATAATAAAAAAGTTCTGAAAAAATTTTATTCAGTAAAAAATTAATTACTCCAGAGAGGCTGTTTCTGCTGCTCCTAAGTCGGGTAATGGTGACAACATCATCCAGTACAGAAATCACTAGGACGTGTGTGCCATCTGACGTTCTCAGTGGAGAGACACGGTTCAGCCACCATCTCTGATACTCAGTCCTGCTCAGTCAGCTTCGCCTCCCTGTTCTTCTCTGGCCCATGAACACCTTCATGGTGAAGAAAGGCTCTGCTCCTCAAGACTGGAAGCCTTGGATCTCCCTTCCAGGGTGAGCTGGAAAGAAAGGCAAAGATCCCTCTTCTTCCTTTATCCTTCTATATCAGTCAGAACATAACACACATCAATATCTCAGCAAGTCACCTTGCCAATTTTAAAAAAATGAAGGGTTAAAGGCACAGGTGTTTTTAGAAAGGCAAGCAAGGAACTTAATCCTGAAGAGACCCAGACAGCCATCAGGCCATGAGTATCAGTGTGAAGTGCCTACCTTCACTGAGATTGGCACCAATGTTTACCAAAGCATTAAAATCACACCCTCCTTTTATCACCCAGTGAAGGTCCATGCAGGGCAGACCACCAGAGAAGGAGCACAATGCAACCGGCACAGAGACAA
The DNA here is from genome assembly GCF_057876585.1 of Rhinolophus sinicus. Lineage (NCBI taxonomy): Eukaryota > Metazoa > Chordata > Mammalia > Chiroptera > Rhinolophidae > Rhinolophus > Rhinolophus sinicus. The sequence goes on from NC_142504.1 coordinate 49,787,960, forward strand.
ACTAGACTCTGGAAATTCTGCTAGCTCACAATCATCTGGCCTGCCATAGCCTGTCTGGTTGCTTCGTTTGCCTATTTCAACCAAGGGTATCGCCTAGGAGTTCCTGGCATGGCTGAAGGAACTAAAGGGATTTGGGGGTCCTCAGGAAGCCTGTGTTGTGATACAAATCACAACCAGGGGACCCAGAGTCCCAGAAGTGAAGGCTTTAGTGGGTGATGCTAAACAAATTAACTAGATTCAGGGATCAGTGATTCAGGCATGGTGACGTGGGGTGGCACTTTGCCAAGCATGACACAGCACCCTGTCAGGTCAATACAATTGCAGCACCATCAGGGATTGAAATGGGGAGCCAGGAGGCCTTCCCAGAGCTCAAGCAAATATAATTAGCCTAGGAGCTTACTCAGCAAATGTTTCTGGCCAAGGAGTCCTCCTGTGTAGTACATGCCTTTTTTCACCCTTTCTCTACTTTCCACGTGGGAACCCATAAAATGTTTTTTGGTTTTTTTCTTTTTGTTTTTGCTTCTTACAGGAAAATAACTGTGTTTTTGACTGAATATGCAAATTATACTTGTTTTCTGTAAAATGTTCAAGCAACTTGAAAGAATATCCTGACAGTAACGGAAATCCTGCCCTGATTTTATCTAAGCCAGACCAGGACATACAGGCACCTGAACAGGCCATGAGCAGGCCTCCTGTGTGTGGATCACCGTGACCCGTTACTCACCGTTTCTTGACAGGGGCAGCTTGGTGCAAGTGACAAGTGTTTACGGTGTTCCTTGTTTTATCCCCAAGGATATAATTCCATCTGATGGGATGAACACAGGGCATCATGAGATATCCATCTGGTGGGATGGACAATGGACATCTCTATTTACTTAATGAGTTCTGTGTGGAAAAGTGAGTTAACTGAGACCACATTTCTGGATGATTCCAACAATTTTTTAGTGGTCCTACCTGGTTTGTTCCTTAATCCAGCTACCCTGTTTCCCCGAAAATAAGACCTCGTTGGACAATCAGCTCTAATGTGTCTTTTGGAGCAAAAATTAATATAAGACCCGGTATTATATTATATTATATTATATTATATTATATTATATTATATTATATTATATTATATTATAAAGACCCGGACTTATAGTAAAATAAAACTGGGTCTTATATTAATTTTTGCTCCAAAAGACGCATTAGAGCTGATTGTCCGTCTAGGTCTTATTTTTGGGGAATCATTAGACCACAGTGATACCCATTTAAAAATATTTGGAATATATTCTTTCATATTTTGTTTTGTGTATATATACATTTACACACACACACACACACACACACACATAAAGGGCTAATACTATACTGGTCTGGCTTTTACATACATACTAGCCTGGCTTTTTCTCTCTTCAACTCCTCTAAGAGAAGGGAATATTAATCCAATTGGGCCAAATTCTGTGACCCTGACAGGGTCAAAGTCAATGGTCACGCACACAGGTGTAACTGTCTAGATACTCTTTCTGTGCTTCTTCCCTTTGTGTAGTAAGGCCACCCTAAGGTTGGACCCTTGCCTGCCCTTTCTTCGCTTTCTCTTCTTGTTTGCTCCAATGTTTGTTGTTTCATCACAGGTGGTAAGACATAGGCTTCTTAGGAGGGAGAGACCCCACCTAACCTTGAATCTAAACCTCATAATCCAGCCCAGTTTACCAGAAAGTTCTTCATTAGAAGATTGACCAAGAGCAGTGATGACAGAGTGGTATCTTATGTGAGGTTTATGTTTGTTCTTTGAGGTCCTTCCTACTTCATGAACTTCAAAGTGAGAATGAATGGCAGGGCTAAAACAGGAGTTTAGCATTCCTGGGTCCCATGGTCACTATTGTCAAACCTCATGGACCTTCTTTACTGTTTTATTTATATCATGCTATTTGTGGATGTTTTCCCATAGATAGAATAGAAAAATGCTGGGGTTGAAGCATGAGGGTGTGTGATTCACAATGGGGATGAAAAAAAAGGGGGGCGGGGGAGAGTACTCTAATCCGTAAGCCAAAAAGCCGGAGGCTAGACTCTGGGAGAGCTTCAGACAGTGGCAGATCAAATTTCAGGAGCCAGGCAGGAATAGTAAGTCAGAACTTCCAGGGCTCAGAAGTTTATAAGACAAGTTTATAAGAATTATCCTGAAAAAATGCCTAGGAGTAAGAAGACTCTTTTGAGACAAGAAATAATTATTTTCAATCTTATGATTTCTGATCTTGAAGATTTCTCACCCTTTCTGACCTGGGGAGGCAGGGAAGTCTCTGGCAGATTTTTGAAATGTTAGAGCTCAAAATACAAGTCAAGTAGTTATAGTGCATTGTCTGGCAGAGAGCACACATTCATTTAAAGTTAGTCTAACATTAATTTATCCTAGATGAATGGCACTCCACAGAGGGACACCATCCATGGAGAAAACCGCAGGAGTAGGACCCTTTGGAGCTGTGTGACGCAGAGGCATCTGCGGGCCAGGGACCAGGCGTTGTTCTGGTCTCCGGGGATAAAACACTGAAACAGTAAAAGGCCCTGCCCTTACAAGACTTATATTTCAATGGCATAATGACAAGTAAGCCAACAGAGAATAAACTCCAGACAGTGAGAGTCCAATGCGGAAAACGAAGCAGGAGCATGCTGAGGGAGGAGATGTTGACTAACTTTTGCAGGCAAATCAGGAAAAGACTTGTTTGAAGGATGTGAGCAAGCTGTATGAATCTCTGAAGGAAAAGCATTCCAGGCAAAAGGAATAACAAGTGCACAGTTGCTAAGGAAACAGTGTTGTTTTTGGTGGGTCTGAGGACCCAGCAAGAAGGCCTGTGTGGCTGGAGAGGATTGGGCTAGGAGAAGAATGTTTAGGAGGTGAAATTTGAGAGAGGTGAAGTTTGGAATCAGGCTAAGCACAGGGGGAGGAGCAAGTTATCAGATGTATGCTTTTCAAAGATCACTCTGGCTGCAATGTGGGCAATCATTGACTGCCGGGTCTGAGAGAGGAAGTAGTGGTGCGCTGCAGCCACAAGTGCCGACTGCCAAATTTTCAGGAATTTTGTGAACCATTTGTTAAACACAATCATTATTTAAAAATAGAATTATATAAACCCATAATTAAGTTATATTAAAAGCAAAGCTCATAAACCATGAAAACTCATTGCTACCTACTTATTTGACTACATTTCACCTTTATCTATGCTCTTGAGGGTATTCATATCTTTTTATCTCTATGGTGGAAATTCAAATGGGGTGCTACTGTGCATCTCTTTCCAACTCCACATTCAATGAGGTTATGTTGGTAGCTTGAAATTGGCCATGGTGGGAGTACTTATACCACAGAAACTGTCAAAGGCTACAGAGGAGGGCTCCCCCACACCACCCAGAAAGGTGGCTGTTAAACATTTCCCAGTACACTGCTGAAGGCCAGTGACCAGAGGCATGTGACAGCAACTTAAATGAGGGTGGTAGGGAAGAAGGTAGTAACATGGAGGGGTTTCACATGGCTCTAAAGGTGGGTTAATAGAATTTACTGATGTACTGGATGTGAAAAATGAACGAAAGAGAGGTATAAATAGTGACCTCTAAGATTCTGAATGTGAGTTTGGCTATAAGTTTTTGAATTTGAGAACAGGATAAAAATCACCTCCTACTGTAATGCAGTAATAATAAATAAAGAAAAGTGTCTTGCCAAAATTTTCTCTTCTAGGGCTTTTTGTCAAGACCTCTACGATAGTTATCCTTTCTGTAAGACAACAATAATCACATACTAAGGATTGATGGAAAATCTGAATGTGGTAACTACATAAAATCAAGACTCGTCTTTATTTTTGCAGCCTTTAGCACAGTTCCTGGTACATAGTAGATGGGCAGTCATATCCTTAGAATAGGATTCTATTCTATGTATTTGAGGATCCCCATGTATTTGGGTATCTACAAGAAAAGCCACAGTCATTTCATGGGGACCTAGCTATTACGTCAATTTACTAGAAAGCTGTAGCTGAAAAAAACAACAACTGTCAATTTGAAACATAGGAGTCTCTAATCTCCAACTAACTAGTTCTACATACTTGGTGGGTTATATTTATTGGTATTGAAGACTGCCTTTTGAGAGATTATACACTGTAACATGGACAACTTAGTTTTAAAGAAAATTTGGCCAAGATGTGTTTGTGAATTAACTTTCCCATTATAATGCCTCATTTGGTGGGAATGGAAACAACAGATTTATTGACTAAAATTCAAGTTTTACTTTAAATGTCCACTAGCTGCCTTCTATAACCATCCTTCCAAAGTTGATGTCTCCTCTATATGTAGTTGTACTCCATCACTCAGTTTTGTTTTTCATTAAAACACTTACCTCATTTTAAATCAGCTTCATTATTGGTTTATGCCTCCTCCATTTGACTGTAAACTGTAAGAGGACAGAGATCTTTTCTATATTAGGCACTGCTATAGTTACAGCATCTATTACAGTGATTGGCACTGTGGACCCTGAGAAAAAAGATGCCTACCAAGAAGGGCTTCCGATGGCTAACTAGCCTCAAATTTAAAAACAGAGCCTAGCAGCCATGTCTAAACAGGGGCTTCTCATGCAAACCACACTTCAGGGAGAAGCCTATGCTGAACTGCCTGCCTGTAATGTGTTCCTGACATCTGAGCCAGTCCTTATAAAGGAGTTCCTGGAACTGTACTTCAACCAATAGGACTGAGGCTTTCCCTGTCCAATCGGAGCTGCACAAATATATACCCCTCATTAGCATTTTCACCGACCAATCAGAGCAGTGCATTTCTGACCAATCAGGACAGTGCCTTTTGGACCAATCAAACTGTGAAGATTTGGTGTCCTCATTTGCAGGAGGATGGACTGATCAGGAGCCAGGGGTGGAGATTTCTGTCTATATAAGTCAGTTCCCCTCTGGCTCAAAGAGTGCAGTTTCCATTTCCACTGGCTGGAGCTGAAACACCAAAGATGGCACACCAGAGTAGAGTGGAGCAGACCAGTGCAAGGCAGAGTGGATTGGGTTGGACCAGACTGCCCAATCTGGACCACAGAAGGTAGAGCCGACCAGAGCAGAGCAGAGCTGTCTAGCCAGAGAGAGGCCTGGACCCAGGGCCACCTCACAGCCATGCTGTTTCACAGCTGTGCTATATCTTGATTGAGCCTGTGACACTATTGAGCTGTTCCACAGCCATGTTGTTCCCAGAGTCATGCTGTATCATAGTGGAGCTGTTTGCACTGAACAAAGTTTCCTTCTTCACTGTACTCCAGATTGCGGATTTCTGTTCGTGTTGCACTAGTGGCAATGACCATTGGTTGAAAGTACATAATAGGACCTCAACAAGTATTTACTGAAGGAGTTATTTAACTAATAAGCATAGAAAGGGACAGTCAGCCTGAAAGGTCTAGTCATTTAGTAATTTATCAAGTTATCAATACCTGACATTTTATCAAATAAATGCTTCCCCTACTGAGGTCTACTAAACAGAGCTTTGTAAATGAAATATATAAATAGCTCCTATATGACATAGTGAAGAAAATTTTCTTGTGTGAGAGGTAGGAGACAACATGCTTCTATAAAGTTTTGGAAAGTCTTATTTGTTGCAAATAGCAGAATCCACTCTAGTTAGGTTAGTGAATTTATTAATAGATATTAGAGAGCTCATAGACACTCCAGTAGAGCTAGAGAATCAGACTGGAGGCTATCCAGCTATAAAAACCCAGAACATACCACAGGACAGCACCCTAAAGTCCCCTGTTCCTGTGTCCAAACAAAAAAAGCAGTTTGCCCCAATGATACTGCACTGGCTGCCATACAGTCTGCTGATGCTGTCCCCCTACAGCAGGATGCAAGCACAGATACCACCTCCAAAACATGGCTTCTAGATGGTGACTGCTTCTTTACATCACTTTCTTCTAAAACAAAGTCTAGGTCACATGTAGGTCTCACATAAAGGAGGCAGAGATTCCTTCCTTGGAAAGGCTGGACTCATAATGTGGAAAACTACCCAACTAGGAATGATGGGCAAATAAGCTGGGTAGATGAAAACATGACATATGTCCGCTACAGTCTACTCTTTCTTCCATATTATAACTGTGCTACCGCCACTTAACAATAAAATGACCATGTCAACATAACTCAACTCTCCATTGCACAAACAAAAGCATACTCATCCTCTCCTCAAAAGCAGAGAAGAGAAAATCTTAGCAATTACTGTGGCCAGCTAAAGTCTAGGGTGTCCAGGTGATATACCTTCTCTAATTCTGTCATGACTGTAGTATTCTCATTCCAGTAAGCTAAATCATAAATTTAACCAATATACTCTATATGAGAAAATAGAACAAGGAAGGGAAAAACAGAAAATTATTTTTAATGTATACATATTTCAATGATACGGTAAGAAAGAAAATATGTGTAGACACTGTAATCTTCATTTCTGCTTCCATTCACAAAGCCCCAGTGGATATTTATGACTTCCACCCTCCACTATATTACATGTTCTCTGTCCTCAGTCAGCACTTAAGGTACTTGGGGCTCTTCTCTTAGTAGGTTGACTTACACCATCTTTCCTAAAGGATTAAGCTCTAGGTAGTCCTATGTGAGATTGCTATAGTCTTGCAATAACTTTTACTACAAGCTATACTGTACTAAATGGTACCACAGGAGAGCCAACATAATATTCCCTGCTCCTGTTGTGTCCTAAATACCCTATTTTCCCTTAGTAATCACGAGCAATCTCCTCAGCCAATCCCTTTTTATTTTTTGCTGACTTATCCAATGGAATTCGCCTGCTTATCCAAAATGTCTGGGCAGCTGTCTCAGCTCTAATTTAGTGAAACTGTTGTTGGATGCCCTTAGTGGAAGCATTCCTTTCTTGGGTATTCAGGCCACTAAACTAGCAGAGGCCAGTGTCATAGGGCTAGGAAGCAAATATTTTGTGAGTCTCTCATTAGGAGTAATAATTAAAGGTGCTATTTCCACTTCCACACTTGGTTCCTGACACTTGCTTTGGCCAAGGGAGAAATTGGTTGAGTATTGTAGAGGAGTAGAAGAGGCCTTTGCCAAATTTGTTTTCTCAAAGTCTTACCAACAGGTTATTGTTTATAAAGTCAGAGTAAATGCTCAAACATCATTAACTATCAAAATTAAATACTTTCCCAGATGGATTTGTGTTGCCTTTAGGATTTTTTAATAAAAAGCTATCTAGAATTCCATGGCATCATATTTGTATGATATCCTAATTATGGAATCAACAGAGAATGAATCTATGGAAATAATGAAAGGCCTTACTGCCTGTACAAATCAGACATCTAGGTGAAGAAGTGGAAATGGGACATTTGAACTTTCACTCCTACCATTTTAGAATAATGCTCTGTATTGGTCAGTTTAGCCTAGGTGGATAACAAAAAGCCCCACATCTCAAACATTTACAGCAATATATTATTTTTTAATCAAATTACATGTTAGCTTCAGTTTAGCTGTGACTCGGCTCCACATCTTCAATCCAGGACCAATTGGGACGTGAAACTTAGGTGGCAGAGGAAAAAAGAAATGAGAAATGGCATAACCTCAGGAAGGCTCTTAATGTTTTGTTCAAAAATGCCATGTGTCAGTTTCATTTACATTGGCCAAAGCAAATTAGATGGCCTGATGTGTGGATGGGAGCATCTTGATAACAATGGGGTGGGGAAGTATACATCTCACAAATAATTGGGAACAATAACACAATACACCATATGCCCTACCACTAGTATTTACTCCAGTCAAGACAGAAGAGTGCAACCTAAACTGAAACTCCTTTTTAAAAAGTTTTTAATTTGACTGCATTATTTTAAAATAGATTTAAAATAATCAAATATTTTCTTGGGCTGTTCAATTTCTTGATATTTTTCTTCCGTAAAAGGTAGCAATCAGTAAGCTCTTTTAGCATCATTTTTTGAGTGGTATTAGAATTTCAGTATGAAAGTGCTCTCCAGAGCATCAGGAAGATGTTGACTTCTTGGTCTCTACTGATACAGCATAAAGAACCCTAGAATTTAGGCAAGAGAGTTATTACATTAGTGTTCTGGGAGGTTAAGTAAATTTCCTAAGGTCATGGTCAAGGTCATATTAAATGGCGTATGCTGGGTTAAAACCAAAGATTCCGATATTTAATACATTCACTATTCTTTCTATTTTGTAGTGATAAAGAAATCCTTGCTATTTCCTTGTTACTGTGTGAGTTAAGAAGCTCCATGATTTCTCTATGCCTTCAATGGTCTTAAACCTCCTTTACTTAAGGATAAGTAAGGGACTCTACTTAAGGATAAGCCTCTGTCCTTAATTATGTCACCATGGATGTTGCCTTGGCATATTCTGCTTCATGCTTGTGATTACATATTTGACTACAAGCATGAAAGAGAAAGACCTAATGTGATGCTTAAACCAGCTGCTACTACAGATACCAGAATATGTTATATTATTTCCATCAGAGATTTTGATATTGTATTTCATTGATTCACTGCTGTAAGTTGATCAAAGAACACAACAAGATTCCATAACAGATCTATATTTATTGAATATGTGTGAAAGGTATGATCAGCAAGGAAAATGCTCAAATAAATCAAATTGTTCTCCAGCTACCAACATGAATTATTTTCCTATAAAGGATACAGGTGATAAGAAAATTTTTTCCTTTAAATTTCAGCAGGCTCTTGGTAATTCACCTTAGCCACGTTTCATAAAGCTCAGTGGGGAATAGTATGCATGAAGGCATTGACTAGAAGTTGCACCTGGAATTGATTTTTATATTTTAAAATACTCTAAAGGAATAACTTTTATAGACTTTACTACTCAACATAATCCACTAAAGGAATTTTTTTTCTCCATGAGGAATAATCAGAATTGTAGTTTAACTATCTATCTATCTATCTATCTATCTATCTATCTATCTATCTATCTATCTAATTTCTAGAATTATTTTAATGGAAAAACATTGGCAGTAGACACTTTGTCAATAGGACTTAAAGTAGCCCATGCAGCCCCCAGTATGTTTTGTTTTTTTAAAGGAATTTGTGGGGAGTTGGGGGACTTGAAAAAATTTTAAATGCCATCTAGAAAAAATACATGTATGGAAATGACCTGGAAAGATAGAGGGTAAGAAAAGGAGGAAGAAAGTAAAGAAGGAAGATTTGCCTACCAACTAGTAAAACATATTATAAAGTTACAGAAATTAAAAACCAGTGCTGAGCCAAAAACCAGGAGACAGATCAATGGATCAGAATGGAATACTGAAATAGCCCATGAATATATGAGAATTCAGTATTTGACAAAGATGTCACCTCAAATCTGTGGAGAAAACATTGTCCACTTAATAAATGACATTGTGAAAACTGACTAGTGTTTTGGGGGCAAATATTTGGGTTTCTGCATCACTCCTGGACCTCTGACTTTTCCGTATTTGCCATTAACATGTATGTTTCATCAAGAGAAGGACTATCTTCACTTCAGTCCTCACTGCATCTCTAATACCTAGCGTAATATCAAGAACACTCAGAATATAGTTGTCAAATATATTAATTATTTGCCACTTATGATTGATTAGTAGGTATTACTGTTTCTAAGAGTGGGACTCTAATTTGCAAGTAATTTCTCCCGTTTAAAACACATATGGCTAGGAAGGAATCTAGGGGTTCACCTCCATCACTTGTGGGCACGATCAATCCAAAGACTAAGTATATCCTGAGGAGGACTAGACGTGGGTGGGCTTCTTACCACTAAGCCAGTTACTCTGATGAATTACTAAAGTGTTGACATACTGAGACTTTTGCCTTTTCTATCCCCATCAGATTAACTGATGACTTATAAGAAATCATTTTAGATGCTGATATATGTATATCTGAGCATCTCTCTTGTTTTTAATCACAAACGTTGGTCTTTGCAAGGTATTGAGTCCTAAAGTTGCCACCACTCCCCTTGTCAAAGGAGACCTATGTCTTAAATAATCTATGATGAGATTGTACAGCGTGGCATTCTCTTGCTGATGACCAAGTGCTGTGGAGTTCCTTCCATATGCTAGGGCAGAACATATTGATTACTGTTGTTATTATTATTGGCTAAACTCCCTAAACACGTGTCAGAGTATCAGATGGAGAAAGCAGCGGTTCCTCTCATACCAAGACTGCTAAAGCAGAGTCACCAGGTGTTTCAACACCATTAGTTGCAGTGGGTAGAGCATGAGCTTTGGGCCAAGACACACCCAGTTCCAAACCTGATTTAGATACACACTACAGCTACATGAGGTTTTCCCCTATTGGGGAAGGTTTGTCCCTCCTGTCTAGTTCACTGCTAAGCCAGGACACCGGGAAGCACAGAGCCATGAAGACTACCTCCTGGTGTGGTCTCCACCCACTTGTGTGGAACCTTCCTCCCTTGAGCCAGATAATGGTAGGTTTTGTAGTAGCTCCAGCCTTTATCATTATGCCTTGCACAAAGCAGGCTTTTTTTTTTAATTAAAGTTTGTTGGGGTGACAATTGTTACAAAGCAGGCTCTTGATAAATATGAGATAATTCAAAAAGACCCCACCCTCAGCTGATCCCTAACTTGCTATCTCTGCCTGTTTTACTACATTCTGCAATTAAATCACACAACGTACGTGGAGTCTGAACCCCAAGTTTCCTTTCTGCCCTAAAGTTAAAGGATTTCTTTGTGTTTTTGTGGATCCATGGGTTCTAGAGAGTAAAGACACAATTCAAATGGTAGTATTTCAGGTCCTTTATGGAAAACATATTTTTGAACATTTAGAGCTTTCTGTGTCCCTTACTTAATTCTTGCTACTTAAAGTGTGGTTCTCAGACCAACAGCCCTGTCACCAGTTGGGAGCTCGTTAGAAATGCAGAGTTTCAGGCCCCAACCCAGACCCACTGATTCAAAATATTCCCTTTATCAAGATCTTCAGGAAATTCCTGGGCATGGTCAACTTGAGAAGAAGTGCCTTAATCATGCCTCACGTGTGCTCCTGTGAGCTGACCGTGGTTAGAGCTGACTTCTTCCTGGTGTCCTTCTGAGTAATGACCCTGTTTTATCTACGTTTCTTCTAGAAATTTATGCAGAATCCAGCATAAAACAGTGAGAATGCATAAACTTGGAAAGCATCCCCAGGCCAGGGACTGGTTTGTTCTCTCAGATCTTCCCAAGTCTGAGGCAGCCCCTCCAACCAGGTCTTAGGATTTGGTGGGGTAGGCCGCCATTTACAACATACCCACTTTAACCACTATGGACCATACTCAGAAACACCTGGAGGGAAATTCAAGTGTTCTCCCCACCTCAAGCCCGTTATTGCAGCCTGCAGCGTTTTGTGCTCCTCTCCTGACCCGCTGACCTCCCTGCAGGTCCTGCAGCATTCTTTATTGCATCCAGGTTCCTAACTGAATTTAGGACCCCTGAGACTTCCAGTTCATACTGACACACAGCTAGACACTGGACTGCTGAGAAAACCACTAAAAATGTGACAATTTCTTATCTGAAATGCAATAGTTATTATCTGGAGTTCTTTGACAGCTGAAGGAAGATAAAAATCAAATAGACACAAGCACAAACTCGCTTATTTTAGGCAGGACCTCTGTGATAAGTACAGTTGCTGAAGTGACACATATCAATTAAAGAAGGCAGCCAGACCTGTGGTGCTCACAAGAGGATGCGGAAAGTATAAAATCCTTTTTCTATAATCATGGAAAGAAAAAAATCACCAATAGACAAAAGCAAAATAATAGTTGTGGCAGACAAAAGCCATCTGTGGATACTAAAATTAGTGGGCAAAGTATGTTAAGAAACAAAATATTTACATAGCTTCAATGTGTCTTTGCACAAAACACTTATTAATTACAAAAGGAGAAAAGAGCCATTTGACAGTAGAGACATTGGGCTGACATAACCTTAACTGAGGGATGAAAGTTAGCATCATTTATGAAGTACTTACATGCGCATTGTCCTCTGGCATGAGGCATAGAGGAGGGCACGTCTTTTCTGTTGTATTTTTTTCCAAAAATGTGTAACTTCAACCTAATTATGTGTGATATTGTGACATAATAAGAAATATATATTTTGTCTTCATCCTGGTTTCTGGCACAGAGCTTCTTGTAATTTCTTCAGTGATAGGAGTGCGAGAGGCATCTTTTGTTATTCACAATAGGCCTCTTTCAACCCTACCTGAGTTTATGCTAATGAGGTGACTCTTTGTGGGCTCCTAGATAGCCTCAGTATGGAGCTGGTTGCCAGAGAAACCAACCTCATGATTAAAAGGTTGAAACTTTCAGCTCCATACTGGGACTTCCAGGCAAAAAAGGGAGGGGAGAAGGGGTGGAGATTGAGTTCAGTCAGCAATGGCCAATCATTTAATCAATCATGCCTACATTAGGGAACCTCCATGAAAACCCTAAACAATGAGGTTTGGGGAACCTCTAGGTTGTTGAGCACATCAAAGGGCTCATGCTGGAAAATAAAACAACAGTGACATGCTGGAAAAGGACATGGAAGCTGTGCACCTCCCCCACCCCCACCAATATTTTGCCCTATGAATCTCTTCCATATGATTCGCATATTTTATAATAAACTAGGAATAGTAATAAACCAGGAATAGTAAGTAAAGTGCCTTCCTGGTTCAGTGAGACATTCTAGCAAATTATCAAACCCAAGGATGGACTTATGAGAACCCCCAATTTATAGCCATGTTAAATAGAAGTGTGGATACCCTGGGCACCCAATACTTGTGACTAGTTTCTGAAATGGAGGCAGTCTTGTGGGACAGATTAACTGGTGTGGTCTGACTCTAACTACCCAGAGTTAAACTGAGTCATTGCACTCCCACACAGTTGGTGTCCAGAGAATTGAGGAATTTGTTGGTGTGGGGAAAAATTCCCATATATTTTGTGTCAGAAATGTTCTGTGGATAGAAACAAATCTTAGGGATATGACAAGCCCAAATTGAGAGACATTCTACAAAATAACTGGCCAGTACTTTTTGATAGCATCAAGGTCATAAGACACAAAGGTTGAGGGACTGTCTCAGATTGGAGGACATGAAGGAGGGTATTAGGAGATATGAAAACTAAATGCACTTGGGATCCTACTTTGATCCTGGACCAATAAAACGGACACTAGTGGAAAAACTGGTGAAATTCAAATAAGGCATTTGGATTAGTTAAGAATATTATGTTAATTTCCTCATTTTTATATTTGTACCATGGTTATATACAATGAATGAATATAAGGAGAACCTGAGTGAAGGGTAGATAGGAACTCAGTACTATTTTGTTTTACAACTTTTTTGTAAGCTGAAAATTATTAAAAAAAACAAACATGAAACAAAAACGTTTCTTCAAACATCTCCCAAACATGCTGGTGTCATATCGTGAAAACTGTGTGGACTTCAGAGCCAGAAAAACCTGGATTTGAATTCAGGCTCTGCCAGTTGTAGATTCTGTGATTCCATCAAGGTACTTAGCCTTTTGGAGCTTCAGTTCCCTCATCCACCAAATGGGAGAAACAATCCTGACTTTATAGCATTGTTGTGATAATGTATATAAATCATAGAGCACAGTGGCTGTCACAGAATTTGGTGTTCAAAAAATGTTAAATTGTTAGTTCTTCATAAATATCTTTTAATGGTGCCCTAATGCTTACCAAATGGAGTTCATATTTCTAAACATGACTTTCCAGCCCCTCCACAGCAATCCCAAACTGGCTTAGCTTCATCTTTCCAAGGAACCCCTGGCCCAGCCATCCTAGCTGACTGCTCATACTGTGATACACCCTGGGTTCACTCCTTTTTATGCTCACTCTATTCCCCTCGGATGCATTATTTTCTCCAGGAGGGTCACAGGTACAAAATAGGCAATGAGGTCAGCCAGTGACCTGGGTTTCAGCTTCAAGGACCTAGGGACCTTCAACAAATCCTCACCTTTCTCTGTCTCCACGTCAAAATGGAAACCTCCATAAAGTGGGATAACAGTAATAATACCTACCTCAAAGCATGGGAAGATCAATGGAACCTATGAAAGTGCCTTGTAAAAGAGCAGCCTGAACATAAATGTTCTCAACCTTGGCTGCCTGTGGAAATAACCTAAGGAGTTATTTTTCTTTTAATACTGTTTGTGTATATGTGTGTGTGTGTGTGTGTGTGTGTGTGTGTGTGTGTGTGTTTAAGTTGTTGAGGGGATTCTAGAGCGAAGTGAAGCACTACTGATCTTAGCTTAGTGCTTCTCAAACTGTGGTCCCCAGGAACAGAACCATCAGCAACTCTTGGAAAATTGTTAAATATGCAAATGTAAATGTTTAAGCCCCACCCAGACCCACTGACTTAGAATCTCTGTGGGTGGAGCCCAGCACTCTGTGTTTTAACATGTCCCAGATGATTCCAATGATAAAGGTTGAGGATGTGTTTTAAACAATTTTTACTTCCCCACTTGACAAAATCTTACACTTAAGAGCCCAGTCCAAATGTCACCCCTCTACAAGGCCTTCTTACCTTCTAGTGAGAATATTTTGACCAGCCTCAAGGAGTCTAACTTACTGGGGTACTATTTCTCTTACAATGCTTACCACAGTGTAACGATTCTTATCAATTGTTTACATCATAATCTTTCCTTGGGAGCTCTTTAAGGGCAGAGTCCATATTCCTCAAAGTACAGGCGACACTGTGTTGTACAAGGGAGCTGCTTAAAAAAATGTTGAATTGAAAAGACCTCTTTAAATCTTACTGAGGAAAGAGTTATAATAGTGTGAGGACTAGCTGAAATAGAGATAAAGAAAAAGAAGAAAGCTAAGTATATAAAAGAAAAAAATTTTAATGTCTAAAATACCTTCCTTCATGTAATAGCTAGTTTGTAGCACTTGCTATACTCCAAGGCCTGATCTAAGTACTTTATATGGATTACCTCATTTAAGTCTCACAATAACTCCATGTGGAAGCTATTATTATTATCATTATTTTACTGACATGGCAACAAAACACAAAGAGGTTAAGTAAATTGCTCAAGGTCACACAGCTGTAAATGGCTCACCACCTGGGCTCCTAACTACTCCATGCCACTGCCATTTGCATGGCAATATAATGTTATTTATTCATGTTAGTATCAACAGGCATGTCTTCTGTTTACCTATAGAAACTGTAGATAATACTCAACTGTCAACCTTTCCTTATCCAGTCCTCCCTAAAATGATGATATTAATGGCAGACATTTACATGATGCTTTCTGTGTACTAGCTCTGTTCTAAGTGCTTTAGAAATAAAGTTATTTAATTCTTCAACAATCCTATGAGAAAGGCACTGTTATCACCTACCCCCCCACCCCCCATTTCACATATGAATGAAGCACAGAGAGGCTAAGGAACCTGCCCACAAATAGTGAATGGTGGAGCAGGATCTGAACTCAAGCAGCCTGGTTTCCAGGTCTGTCTTTTTACTATAGAGCCTTTCTATGTAGGGTGTTTGGGAGACATGGTCATAGAACTAAATTTTGTTGTTTTTATTATATTGTAGTATTCTTCATAGGGTTGGGGTGAGAAATATATTGTCAATAAATAGAAGCACTCAGAACAGAGCCTAACATGTAGTAAGGATTGTGTTAACTTATAGTAATTATTGTTTTGCAATTTTATTAGGTTGGTGCAAAAGTAATTGCAGTTAAAAAGGTTAAAAATAATTGTAAAAACCGCAATTATTTTTGCACCAACTTAACAGCTAGCTTGTACCATCACATCGTAAGGCTGGTCTCCTAAGACCTGTTTGAAAATCAGGATATTATGACCTTTCCCTTGTGGGATCCCAAGTAACAAAGGCCATGGCTGGCTCTGCATGGGGGTGGGAGGCAAATCAACTTTTGGTTTTCTTCCAAAATGTCCTGTTGGGAGTGACATGAAGTCACATGCTCAGGATTTGAGCCAGGACTTATGTAACGCCAAAGTATAGTCATGGGAAGCACAGTGTGTGCTTGAAGCACATTGTAAACAGTGATTTGAACAACAGACATAAATCAGAGTATGCCAATTCTCATGTGGTCAACTGCTTTCCAAGTAAAATATCCCATTGCAATCTATGGCTATAACACTCTGCCCCATGGCTGATTGACTAAGACCAAGAAGTCAAGGCCATCTAAGCAGCAATAATACCAGAGGGCTCAGTTCTCTACAGAGCATGATTCCACCTTCAGACCAAGCTTGAGGGATGCTAGTTAGCCTGATTTTATTCATATGGAGTATGGCCACCAAACCTCAGCCCCAATGCTTTCTTAATTTCATCAACTTTGTGATGTATCTGCTGACATAATAACCATATGTCCCTCCCTAACCTCCAATCATTATGCCTCTCAGCCAACAATGGTTGACCTTCAGCAGCCAAAGAGAGTCCCAAACTTCTATGATTCCACTGGTGTTAACTGAACTTTCCAACTTCTCAGGTTGGTTCTTAATCTTCCCTAGGCTGAAAGGACCCCCTCAGCTTCTTGTCTCATGCCCGGCTTTCCATGCCCGTTTATCTAGCTTCCAAATTTGTATGTCTACGTGTAAAGTGTTTCACCTACAGGAATGTGGCTTTCTAAATAAAAGGATGAACCTTCCTTTCCCCGGTCCATTGAAAAGACTCCTGGGAAACAGGTCACAGGTTATAGACACTATAGGAAACTTTCCATCCAAACTCTTTAGATGAGAATTTAGAACAATGATTCTCAACCATGGCAGAAAATTTGACTTACCTGGGGTGACTTTAAAAAAATACAGATGTTCTAGGGTCCCAGTTCAAGATGGCAACACAGGAGGCTCCTGAACTCGCCTTCTACCATGGACACACCAAATCTATAGCTACATATGGAACAATGCCCTCTGGAAGAAATCTGGAAATAAGCTGAGCAACTCCTACACATTGGGTGAATTAGAAAAAATACACATCAAAATGGGTAGGAGAGATTGAGACACAATCTCACCATAAACCCAACCCCTGGCACTACAACAAACAATTGGGAGTGAATACACAACTCCCAGCTTCTCCCTGAGGAGTCGTGTTTGGACCCACCCAATATCTAGCATCCCAATTTTTAAGATTTCCACCCAAGGAATGGGTCCTCAAAACAATGTGCTCTGAAAGGCAACAGGGCTTATGTCCACAAGACCCACAAGGCAAACAAATGGGCTCCCGAGCACTCCTAGTCGTTATACACCTAGGGCTCAGCACAGAGGTGGTAGACTAAAATGTTCACCTCTCAGTCTTTCCCTGAAAGAGGTCTATTTGTTTGTCTTAAAAGCTGAAGCTTGAGAGTCATGCTCCTAATGTAATACAAATCTAGGGTCCAGCTGTAATCCTCTCTAGAGACTTGGGCAGGCTGGAGGGTGCCAACTTTGGGCTCTTCCTCTGCTCAGCTTGTGTACACATCTGGTGCTCTGGCTTTTGTATTTGCTGCTCAGGTGATGAACCACTTGATCACCTGGTTCTGGTGGCCAGTTGGCTTGTGTTCACATGTTCAACAGAAATGTAGCAAACAGAGAAAGAGTTCTTAACTGGCTACTACCCCAAGACTCAGCACAGAGACAGCAGTCAGAATGGCCAATTTCCAATCTTTCCCTTTACAAGAACTATTTGCGTATATTAAAAGCTGCAGCCTGGGAATCAGGCTTCTAATTTAACATACATCTAGGGGCCAACTACAAATCTCTCCTGAGGCCAACAGGACCACTTTGGGCTCTCCCTCTGCCAGCATCAGGTCATCAAGTATCTCCCTAAAAGGAGCTTGCACACATCTGGTACCCTGGCTTCTACAGTTGCCAACCAGGACATACTCCTTGATCTCCTGGCTCTGATGGCCAGTGGAGCTTGCATTCACCAGTCCTACAGAACTGTAACAAACAGTTCTTAGTTGGCTGTTTCTCAAGGGCTCAACAAGAGGTACCAAAGAAATGTTCATCTCCCAGTCTTTCCCTGAGAGATGTCTATTTGCATACTTTAAAAGATGCTGTCTGAGGGTCTGGCTTCCAAATGGCCTGCATGTAGGTGCTGACTGAGGTCTTCCCCTTTGGGACACTGACAAATCTTGGCATACCTGCAACTCCTGGGAGCCACTAAGAATAAATAAGCTGCTTGGATAGTCACAAAAGTTTGACAGACAATCATAAAGGTTTTAGAGTCAGGGACAGGGTGAACAATAAGGTTTTTGTCCTATGGGAGACCACTCCTTCAAGACTTGGAGAGGTGGGTATTTTATCTAATAAACTGAAATGAACACAGAGTCAAGTAAAATGAAGAAATAGAGAAATATTTTCCAAGCAAAAGAACAAGATAAAAGTCCAGAAACAGACTTTAATGAAATGGAGGTAAGTGATTTACCTCATAAAGAGTTCAAAATAACGGTGATAAGAATACTCACCAAGGTCAGGAGAAAATTTGTGAACAAAGTAATAGTTTCAGCAAAGTAAAAATATAAAATAGTACCAAATAGAAATCACAGAGCTGAAAAATACACAACTGAGATAAACATTTCAACAGAGGGGTTCAACAGCAGAATAGATGAAGCAGAAGAAACGACTGGTGAACTCAAAGACAGGGCAGTGGAATTCATTTATACTAGGAGCAAAAAAGACAAAGAAGAATGAAAAAGAGTGAAGGTAACTTAAGAGACTTATGGGACACTATCAAGCAGCCCAATATTTACATTTTAAGGATCCCATAAGGAGAAGAGAAAGGGGCAGAAAGCTTTTTAAAGAAATAATGGCTGAAAACTTCTTTAAATTTAGGAAAGGAAGACATCCAGATCCAGAAATCTGACAGAATTTCAAATAAGATGAATCTAAAGAGACCTATACCAAGACATGTTATAATTAAAATGTCAAAAGTTAAAGACAAGGAGAGAATCTTAAAATTAGTGAGAAAAAAATAACAACTTGTTACATGCAAGGGAACGCCTATAAGATTACTGGTAGGTTTTTTTCAGCAGAAACTTTGTAGGCTAGAAGAGAGTGGCATGATATATTCAAAGCACTGAAAGAAAAACAACTGCCAACCAAGAATACTCTACCTAGCAAAATTGTCCTTCAGAATTGAAGGAGAAAGTTTTCCAGGCAAGCAAAAGCTAAAGACGTTCATCACTGAAAGACTGACCCTACAAGAAAATACTAAAGGGATTTTTTTTCAAGCTGAAATGAAAGGTTGCTAAGTAGTAACAGGGAAACATATGGAAGTACAAATCTCACCAGCAAAGGATAATATAGAGTAAAATTCAGAATACCCTAAGGTTGTAATGGTGGTGAATAAATCACATACAAAGCTAATATGAAGGTAAAAGTATTTAAAATAATTATAAGTATGTAATTTGCTAAGGAATACACAAGATAAAAATATGTAGGGGTGGCCCGGTGGCTCAGGTGGTTGGAGCACTGTGCTCCAACACCAAAGTCGCCGGTTTGATTCTTACATGGGCCAGTCAGCTGTGCCCTCTACAGCTAGATTGAGAACAATGGCTTGACTTGGAGTTGGGCTGCTATGGGCTGCCGTGGGCTGCCACGAGCTGCCGTGAGCTGCTGTGTGCAGCTGGTGGCCAGTGCAAGTTGCCATGAGCTGATGTGAATGGCCGGCAAGTGGCCGGTGACAAACTGGCTCAGCTGGGTAGAGTGCAATGCTAATAATACAAACATGGGCCAGTGAGCTGCATCCTCCATAACTAGACTGAGAACAACAGCTTGACTCAGAGTTGGTGGGGAGGGGAAAAGGGAAAAAATATGTAAATTGTGACATCAAAGATAAAATGTGGGGAGAGACTAAAAATGTAGTGCTTTTGTATACATTCAATCTTAAGTTGTTATCAGCTTAAAATAGGTTATTATAAATATATTTTAAATAAGCTTCATGGTAACCACAAAGAAAAAACCTATAGTAAATACACAGAAGAAGAAGAAGCTAAGCAAATCACAACAGAAAGTCATCAAATCAGAAAGGAAGAAAGCAAGGGAAGAAGAACAAAGGAATTACAAAACAGCCAGAAAACAATTTAAATGGCAATAGTAAATCCGCACCCATCAATAATTACTCTAAATGTAAATGGAACAAATTTCTCCAATTGAAAGACATCAAGTGGCTAAATGGATAAAAAACAAAACCCAACTGTATGCTGCCTGTAAGAAACTTAGGCTTTAAGGATACACATAGTCTGAGAGTAAAGGGATAGATAAAGATATTACATGCAAATAAAAACCAAAGAGATTAGGCTATACTTATATCAGACAAAATAGACTTTAACACAAAGTTTCAGAAACAGACAAACAAGGTAATTATATAAAGATAAAGGGGTAAATCAAAAAAGAGGACATAACATTTGTAAATATTGTTCATTCTATATACAAGCACTTAAACTTAATAATAAAAATATTAACAGACCTAAGGGAGAAATAGACAGAAATACAAGAATAGTAGGGGACTTCAATACCCATTTTTTAAAAATTTCTTTATTTTTCAGTTGGAGTTGACATACAATATTATATCAGTTTCAGGTGTAAAACAGTGACTAGACATTTATATAATTTAGGAGCTGATAATCCCAATAAAACTAGTACCCATCTAACACCATACACAGTTATTACAATATTATTGACTATATTCCTTATCCTATATTTTACATCCCCATGACTATTTTGTAACTACCAACTTGTACTTCTTAATTCCTTCCCTTTTTAAACCCACCCCCCAACTCCCATCCTATCTGGCAACCAACAAAGTGTTCCCTGTATCTTTAGTTTGCTTTTTTATTTTGATCTTTAGATTCCACATATAAGGAAAATCACATTGCATTTATATTTTTCTGTCTGAATCACTCCACTCAGCACAATATCATGTAGAACCATCGATGTTGTTGCAGATGGCAAGATTTCATTCTTTTATATGGCTGAGTAATATTTCATTGTATAGGTGTACCACTTATTTATCCATTCATCCATTGATGGACAACCAAGTTCCCTTCATAGCTTGGCTATTGTAAACAATGCTACAATGAACATATGGATGTACATGTCCCCTTGAAGTAGTATTTTGGGTTTCTTTGGATAAATACCCAGAAGTGGGATTACTGCGTCATTCTTTGTCTCTTGTTATAGCCTTTCTTTTAAAGCCGATTTTGTCTGGTATAAGTATTACTACCACAGCTTTTTGTTTGTTTCCATTTTCATAAAATATCTTTTTCCATCCTTTTACTTTCAGTCTGTGTGTGTCTTCTTATCTGAAGTGAGTCTCTTGTAGGCAGCATATGTAAAGGTCTTGTTTTCTTATCCGTTCAGCCACCCCAGCTTTTTTATTTTCTTTCTCTTTAAATTAAAGTTTATTGGGGAGACAATTGTTAGTAAAGTTACATAAATTTCAGATGTATAACTCTGTAATACATTATTTATATCTCACATTCTGTGTTCACCACCCAGAGTCAGTTCTCTTTTCATCACCATATATTAGAACCCATTTTCCCTCTTCTAGAGCCCTGCTCCCCGCTACCCCCTACCCTCTGGTAATCCCTAAACTATTGTCTATGTCTATGAGTTTTTGTTCTTTCAGTTGTTTGTCTTGTTCTTTTGTTGTTTTCGGTTTATAGACCACATATCAGTGAATCATATGGTTCTCTACTTTTTCTGTCTGACTTATTTCACTTAGCATTATAATCTCAAGATCCATCCATGTTGTCACAAAGGTCCTATTTCATCTTTTCTTACCGCTGAATAGTATTCCATTGTGTATATATACCACAACTTCTTTATCCATTCATCTGTCGAAGGACATTTTGGTTGTTTCCATGTCTTGGCCACAGTAAATAAAGTTGCAGTGAACATTGGAGCACACTTGTCTTTATGGATATTTTGAGATTTTTTGGGTAGATACCCAGGAGAGGGATTGCTGGGTCATATGGTAATTCTATTCATAATTGTTTGAGGAACCTCCACACTGCCCTCCATAGTGGTTGCACCAATCTGCATTCCAACTGTGTATGAGGGCTCCTTTTTCGGCACAGCCTCTCCAACACTTGTTACTATTTGTCTTGTTGACGGTAGCCATTCTGACTGGGGAGAGGTGATATCTCATTGTGGTTTTTATTTGCATTTCTTTGATGATTAGTGATGTTGAGCATTTTTTCATATGTCTTTTGCCATTTGTATGCGCTCTTTGGAGAAATGTCTCTTCAGGTTCTCTGCCCATTTTTCAATTGGGTTGTTTGTTTTTTCGTTGTTGAGTTATATGAGTTCCTGTATATTTTGGATATTAACCCCTTATTGGAGGCACTGTTTGCAAAAATCTTCTCCCATTCACTTGGTTGCCTCTTTATTTTGTTGATGGTTTCTTTTGCTGTGCAGAAGCTTCTAAGTTTGATATAGTCCCATTCATTTATTTTTGCTTTTACTTCCATTGCCTTTGGAGTCAAATTCATAAAATGTTCTTTGAACCAAGGTCCATAAGTTTAGTACCTATGTTTTCTTCTATGCAGTTTATTGTGTCAGGTCTTATGCTTAAGTCTTTGACCCATTTTGAATTAATTTTGGTACATGGTGACAGATAGCAGTCCAGTTTCATTCTTTTGCACATGGCTTTCCAATTCTCCCAGCACCATTTATTGAAGAGGCTGTCTTTTCTCCTCTGTATGTTTTTAGCTTCTTTGTCAAAAATTATCTGTCCATATTTATGTGGTTTTATTTCTGTGTTCTCAATTCTATTCCATTGGTCTATGTGTCTGTTTTTCTGCCAATAGTATGGTGTTTTGATTATTGTTGCCCTATAGTACAAGCTAAAGTCAGGGAATGTGATACCTCCAGCATTGTTCTTTTTTCATAGGATTGCTTTTGCTATTCAGGGTCTTATGTGGTTCCATACAAATCTGACGATTTTTTTGTTCTATTCCTTGATTACATGCCTTTGGAATTTTGATGAGGATTGCATTAAATCTTTATAGTCCTTTGGGTAATATGGCCATTTTAACTATGTTGATTCTTCCAATACATAAGCACAGAATGTCTTTCCATTTCTTCATATCTTCTTCAAATTCTTTTAAAAATGTCTTATAGTTTTCAGCATATAGGCTTTCACTTCCTTGGTTAAGTTTATTCCTATGTATTTTATTCTTTTTGTTGTAATTTCAAAAGGAATTGTTTGTTTTTATTTCTTTTTCTGAGATCTCATTGTTAGTATATAGGAATGCAATGGACTTTTGTATGCTGATTTTGTAGCTGGCAACTTTACTGTATTCGTTGATTGTTTCTAATAGCTTTTTGGTGGAGTCTTTAGGGTTTTCTATATCATGTCATCTGCAAAGACTGACAATTTAACTTCTTCATTCCCAACTTGGATTCCTTTTATTTATTTCTCTTGCCTGATTGCTCTGGCAAGGACTTCCAACACTATGTTGAAAAGCAGAGGTGATAGGGGACAGCCCTGTCGTGTTCCTGAATGTAGAGCAAAGGACTTCAGTTTTTCACCATTAATTATGATATTAGCTGAGGGTTTGTCATATATGGCCGTTATTATTTTAAAGTATTTTCCTTCTATACCTATTTTATTGTTTTAATCATAAATGGATGTTGTATCTTGTCAAACTTTTTTTCTGCATCAATTGATATAATCATGATTTTTGTCCTTTGTTTTGTTTATGTGATGTATCACATTGATGGATTTGCGTATGTTGAACCATCCTTGTGCCTCTGGGATGAACCCCACTTGGTCATGATGAATAATCTTTAAATGTATTGTTGCATTTGATTTGCTAGAATTCTGCTTAGGATTTTTGCATCTGTATTCATCAGAGATATTGGTCTGTAGTTTTCTTTTTTTTGTGTATCCTTACTAGGTTTTGGTATCAGGGTAATGCTGGCCTCATAAAATGAGTTAGGGAGTATTTTCTCTTGCTTGGTATAGTTCTGTGCTCCCTGATTGGGGGCATAAATATTGCTGCCTGTTATGTCTTCTTGTTGTATAGTCCCCTTTATCATTATGAAATGTCCATCTTTGTCTCTTGTTACCTTCTTTATCCTGAAGTCTGTTTCATCTGATATCAGTATGCTACATCTGATTTTCTCTGGATACCATTTGCTTGGAGTGTCAATTTCCACTCTTTCACTTTGAGTTTATGTTTGTCCTTGTAGTTGAGATGCGTCTCTTGGAGACAGCATATGGTTGGGTTAAGTTTTTTGATCCAATCTGCTACTGTGTGCCTTTTTATTGGTGAGTTCAGTCCATTTACATTTAGGGTGATTATTGATATGTGAGGATTTCCTGTCGTTCTATCTTTAGTTTTCTGGTAAGACTGTGTCTCCATTGTTTTTTTTGCCTTTTTGTTGTTGTTTATTATTTCTGTGTGGTGGTATTCTATGATTTTTGCCTCTGTTTCTTCTTTTATTATGTTATATATTTCAGTTCTGGATTTTTCTTTTGAGTGGTTACCATTAAGTTTACGTAAAAGAAAGTTTGATATTTAGAGTATTCCATTTTCTTCAGCACGCTTACTTTCTCCATTCCCATATTCCGGTTCAAGCCTTTAGTCTTCCCCCTTTTATGTTTTGGTTGCTACAAATTGTCCCTGTTGATGGTGGTTGAATAGCCTCCTTCAGTATTTCTTGTAGCGCAGGTTGTGTGTTAGACAATTCCCTCAGCTTCTGTATGTCTGGAAAGGTCTTTATTCCTCCTTCATATCTAAAGGATATCTTTGCTGGATATATTATTCTTGGCTCATAATTTCCTTCTTTCAACAGTTTGAATATTTGGTTCCACTCTCTCCTGGCTTGTAGAGTTTCTGTGGAAAATTCTGATGATATTCTAATGGGCTTTCCATTGTAGGTTACCGTCTTCTTTTCCCTGGCTGCCTTGAGGATTCTTTCTTTGTCATTGATTTTTGACAGCTTCAATACAAGGTGCCTTGGAGAAGGCCTCTTTGGGTTGAGGTAATTAAGTGTTCTATTTCCTTCTTGGATTCGATGATCCGGTTCTTTCTACGAATTTGGAGAGTTCTCATTGACTATTTGTTTGAATATATTCTCTGTTCCCTTCTGTGTTTCTTCTCCTTCTTTTATGCCCATTATTCTTATATTGCTCTTTCTGATGGAGTCAGAAAGTTCTTGTAGAGTTCTTTCATTTCTTTTAAGTATCAAGTCTCTTTTTTCTTCCATCTGTATCATTTCCAGGTTTCTATCTTCGATGTCACTGATTCTTTCCTCCATCTGGTCAACTCTACTACCTCAGCTGGCTATTTCATTCTTCATTTCTTTTATTGAGTTCTTAATCTCCAGAAATTCTATTTGGTTCTTTTTTAAAATTTTAATCTCTTTGATAAAATGTTCATTTTGTTCTTTGATTATGTTTCTGAGTTCATTAAACTATTTGTCTGTGTTTTCTTGCATCTCGTTGAGTTTTTTAAGAACTGCAACCTTGAATTCTCTGTCATTTAAGTCACATATTACCATATCTTTAAGTTCATTTTCTAGAGACTTTTAATTTTCTTTCTGAGCTGTCTTGTTGCCTTGGTTATTCATGACAATTAATGATTTATTATTTCTCTTCCTAGATATCTACAGGAGTGGGTTCTGCAACAGGTTGATAGAGGTCTTTCTTTTGTTTTCCAGTAGGTGTTGGTAGAATGTTTTGTTTTCTCTCCAACTGCAGCCTTTTATTCTCTCTCACACTGTAGTGTTGTTTTCTCTGCACTATTCTGGCTTCTCACACAATGGGGGGATTCCCTGGAAGGCAGGCTTCTCCTTTGTTAACAGTTCGCCTCAGTCATACGGCACTGCCTCTGTGGTGGGATGCAGAGAGCTTCTGAAGTTCCAAAGCTCTTCCTGCACCAGATTCAGAACCCATGTGTTTCAGCAGCTATGTTTACTCCTGCAGGAATCTGCCCAGATAGGTGAGGACAGGAGCATGGTGGGTTGTTGGAGGTGGCCCAGAGCAATGGCGGCGACCACCACCACAGCCGGTCCTGCTTCCACAGCTCCCTCCCCTTTGCCGGAACTAGTTGGGCTGAGAGTCCATGTCTGCGGACCACAGTTCTCAGAACTGCAAATATTATTTTATTTTTATCTGACACTGCTACTGTTCCACTTGTAGCACCGGGCAGGTGGAGGCGGGGTGAGATCTGAGAGGGTAGGGAGGGGGTGGCTAGTCTCAGTGCCTAAGACTTCCATCCTCTACGGCAGCGAGGGCTTAAACCACCGTTTTCAGCCTTCTTTCCTCAGTCTTTGCTCCAAGGTCTCTGCTGTGAGCATTGGGTTCAGCTGTGTTATATGCTTTCCCCTCAGCCATGTGGGCCACAAGCAGAGCCCTAGCAGATCGAATTCTTCCTTCTCCCGCAGCTGCAGTTGTTCAGGAATGCAGCGAGCTTGGAGCACTGAGCTCAGTCTGTGTCCTGCGCCCACATGGCCTCATCACCGCACTTCTCCTTTCCCTCCTCCCCCGCTCGTGCAACTTGCCCACGTTTAGGTGATTTCAGTAGTGCCCATCTTAGTCTTGCCTGTCTGCTGTGCGTGGAGTCCTTTGTGGAGTTATATTTGTTCAATTTGTTGTAAATTCCAGGGGGAGATTTCAAGAGGCTCACCTCACACTGCCATTTTTATGATGTCACTCTATTAAATGTTCACCCTATCTTTTGATTGGAGCATTTAATCCATTTACATTGAAAGTAATTATTGATAGATATGTAGTTATTGTCATTTTATTGCTCATATTTCTTCTTTTTCTTCTTCTTCTCCTTCTTCTTCTTCTTCTTCTTCTTCTTCTTCTTCTTCTTCTTCTTCTTCTTCTTCTCCTTCTCCTTCTCCTTCTCCTTCTCCTTCTCCTCCTCCTCCTCCTCCTCCTCCTCCTCCTCCTCCTCCTCCTCCTCCTCCTCCTTCTCCTTCTTCTTCTTCTTCTTCTTCCTGAACTTTCTTTAACACTTCTTGTACTACTGGTTTGGTGGTGATGAACTCCTTTAGCTTTTTCTTCTTTGGGAAGTTCTTTAACTGTCCTTCAATTTTAAATGATAGCTTACTGGGTAGAGTAATCTTGGTTATAGGTCCTTTATTTTCATCACTTTCAATATTTCATGCCAATCCCTTCTGGCCTTCAAACTTTCTACTGAGAAATCAGCTGACAGTCTTATGGGGGCTCCCTTGTAGGTAACTACCTTTTTCTTGCTGCTTTTAAGACTCTTTGTCTTTAAGTTTTGGCATTTTAATTATGATGTGTCTTGGTGTGGGCCTCCTTGGGTTCATCTTGTTTGGGATCCTGCACTTCCTGGACTTGTATATCTATTTCTTTTTCCAGGTTGGGGAAGTTCTATCATTATTTCCTCAAATAGGTTTTCAATTCCTTGCTTTCTCACTTCTCCTTCTGGTAACCCAATGATGTGAATGTTGGTACACTTGATGTCCTTATGTTTCATGTAGTCACAATCTCCACTGGTTTTCACAGCCAGAAGTTGTGGGAACTTCTCAGCACTGGATCCTGCGCTAGGGATCTGGTGTGGGGCTGGGACCCATTGCTCCTCCAGCTGAGATATCCTTCCCAATTTTTAACAGCTACACATGGGTGTGGGACCTGCTCATTCAACATCTCCAGCCCCCTACCAGTCTTGAGGTGGCTTCTTCTGCATGTCCTTAGTTAATGGCTGTTCTGTAGTTTACTTGTAATTTTGATGTGGTCATGACAAGAGGCAAGCACACTGTTTACATACTCTGCCATCTTGACTGAAAACCTTCAATACCCATTTTCAACAATAGACAGATATCCAGACCAAAAATCAATAAGGAAACATTGGACTTAAGAAACATATATGATCAGCTGGACTTAACAAACATTTATAAAACATTCCACCCAAAAGCAGCAGAATATATATTCTTCTCAATTGCACATGGAACATTCTCCAGGGTAGAGCATATGTTAGGCCACAAAATAAGTCTTAATAAATTTAAGAGGACTGAAATCATATGAAACATCTTTTTTAACCACAATGGTATAAAACTAGAAATCAATTACAAGAAGAAAACTGGAAATTTACAAACATGTGGAGATAAAACAACATGCTTCTGAACAACCATGGGTCAAAGGGGAAATAAAAAAATATCTGAAGACAAATGAAAATGGAAATATAAAATACCAACACTTATGGAATATAGCAGATGCAGTGCTAAGAGGGAAGTTTATAGCAATAAGTGCCAACATTAAGAAATAAGTAAGACATCAAATAAAAAACCTAACTTTACACCCTAAGGAACTAGAAAAATAAGAACAAGTAAGTCCAAAGTTATTAGTAGGAAAGAAATAACAAAGATTGCAGCAGAAATAAATTAAATAGAGACTAAAAAGACAATAGAAAAGATCAAAGAAGTGAAGAGCTGGGATTTGTTTTTAAAGATAAACAAAATAGACAAACTTTTAGACTCATGAAATAAATAAGTAAGTAAGTAAATAAATAAATAAATAAATAAATAAATAAATAAATAAATGACTCAAATACATAAAATTAGAAATGAAAGAGTAGACAGTATAATTGATACCACACAAATACAGACTCATAGAGACTATTCTGAACAATTATACGTCAATAAATTGGACAACCTAGAAGACATGAATAAAGTCCTGGAAACACAGTCTACTTAAACTGAATCATGAAGGAATAGAAGATCTAAACACACCAATTGCTACTAAGGAGATTAAATCAGCCATCAAAAACCTCCCCAAAACCAAAAGTTCAGAACCATATGCCTTTACTGTGAATTCTACCGAACATTTAAAGAGGAATTAATACCAATCCCTTTCAAACTCCTCAAAAATAGAAAAGAAGGGAACACTTCCAAACTCATTTTATGAAGTCAACATTACCCTGAAACTGAAACCAGATGGGACACCACACAAAAACAGAAAATTGTAGGCCAATAATGATGAATATAGATGCAATTATTCAACAAAATACTACCAAGTTGAATTCAACACTACGTTAAAAGGATCATACAGCACCATCAAGTGAGATTTATTCTAGGGATGCAAGGATGATTCAACATCTACAAATTAATTAATATGATATACCATGTTAACAAAACAAAGGGTAAAAATCATAGGATCATCTCAATAGATGTAGAGAAAGTATTTGACAAAATCAATATCCATTCATGATAAAAACTCCCAAGAAATTGGGTATAGAAAAGGATACCTCAACATAATGAAGGCCATATATGGTAAGTCCACATTTAACATTATACTAAACAATGAAAAGCTAAAAGCTTTTCCCTTAAGACTAGGAACAAGACAAGGATGTCCACTCTCACCACTTTTATTCAACATAGTATTGGAAGTCCTCACCAGAACAACGAGGCAAGAAAAAATAAATAAAAGGTATCCAAATTGTCAAGAAACAAGTAAAACTGTCACCGTTTGCAGATGGCCTGACATTATATAGAGAATACCCTAAAGACTTCCCCCTAAAAATGTTAGAACTAATAAAGTTGCAGCATACAAAAAAATCAATGTACAAAAATCTATGCACTAATAGCAAATTACCAGAAAGAGAAATTAAGAACACAATCCCATTTACAATCACACCAAAAAGAATAAAATGCTTATGAATAAATTTAACCAAGAAGGTGAAAGATCTGTACACTGAAAACTACTAGACATTGATGAAAGAAACTGAAGAAACCACAGATAGTCTGTACTTATGAATAGGAAAAACTAATATTGTTAAAATGTCCATACTATCCAAAGTGATCTACAGATTAAATGTAATCCTTACCAAAATTCCAATGGCATTTTTCACAGAAACACAAATTTTTTAAAAAAAATTTTATGGAGCCACAAAAACCCTGAACAGCCAAAGCAATCTCAAGAAAGAACAAAGCTAGAGGTTTCACACATCTTGATTTCAAACTATAGTCAGCCCTTGGCATCCACAAGGGATTGGTTCCAGGACCCCCCGCGGATATCAAAATCCATGGATGCTCAAGCATCTATGTGGGAAAAGGGACATCTCTACCTCCTCCACCAGGCAGCACTTTTACCAAGAGCATGTTGTGTAGGCTGCGGAGGTCCTATCTAGTACCTTTTAGCTTTTTGAGCCCTACCCTATTTACCAAGTGTCCTGAGACATTTCTCCATCCTGTCACAGCTTCTCTATACCCAGGTTCTACCTGGTCTAAATCAGTGCAGAGGACCCATTATAGTTCACCACCAGGGTAACAGATTCATTATTTTCCCTGTAGAATGGTATTAGCACTTAGAATAGAAGGAGAACATACATCTCACATTGGTCCTGCTTCAATTTTAGAGAGCTACCATTTTCTTTTCCTGCAATAAAGTGTGATCCAGCATTATTCCCTATAGTCATTCTTGCTGTGTTTATTTTAAACATTCTCTTTCAAAGGATTAA
This sequence comes from Rhinolophus sinicus, assembly GCF_057876585.1. Lineage (NCBI taxonomy): Eukaryota > Metazoa > Chordata > Mammalia > Chiroptera > Rhinolophidae > Rhinolophus > Rhinolophus sinicus. The sequence goes on from NC_142504.1 coordinate 49,818,325, forward strand.
TCATAAATTAATCAAATTAAAGAAAAAAGATATGAGTAAAATCAACAGTCATGCAACCTCTCTAGACAAGTCTCAGAAAGTTGGGACTAAGTAACTTATACCATTATACCATTATACCACAAGCGTTAAGGCACTTTCTCTCTTTAATCTTTCAGATTACATCAAAACCCCAGCTTCAGACCAGAATAGCAGAATGTTTATATGTTAGTGAGCTTGAAACTTATTACAAGTAAATTACATCACTATCTATTAAATGTCAAAACAGTGAGAACAACATTTCCTCAGCCCATAGAGACTTACTACCAAGATGAAGGCTTTCCAGATAAGATTAAGGTTTGGATCTAATTTGAACACTTGCCAGACCATTTTCACCAGAGCTCTTAAACCCACCTTCCTCTAGGTCCTTTGAGGAGGACATGGGGCCTCATATTGGGATCCAACATATTTGGACCAGAAGAATGGTGGTTGCTGCCCTGTAATCCCTAAGAGAAGCAAGACCAGAAACTATAAAGGAAAGTATAGTTATATTTGATTTAAAAATTATAAGTCAAATAAATACTAGATAAGGAAAGTACATTTGTAATGCAAGTGACAGAATGTGTGTATCATCTGTCTATCTATCTATCTATCTATCTATCTATCTATCTATCTATCTATCTATCTGTATGTATATACATTCTCACAAACTCTTAACTTTGATGAGAAAAAGATGAAAGATGCTCAAAGGATACAAATGAACAATTCACTGAAGGATAAATTCAAATGCCAACAAACTAACAAACATGAGAAGATGCTTAAATTCACTAGTTGTCAGAGAAAGGCAAGTGAAAGTTAATAGTAAAATACCATGTTACACTCGGACTGGCAGAAAGAGCCATAATACCATAAGCTGGTGGGGGAAAAGGGGACTGAACTCTAATACTCTGCTTCTTCATTGTTGTATTATTTACATTTAAATGTTTAATCTATTTGAAATTTTACCATGTAGTATAAAATAGGTGTCCAAATGGAGAGCCAATACTATCTGCTATATATTACCTCTTTTCTCCATTGTTATATATTAAATCTCATTTATATTGGGATATATATCTGGCTCTGGCCCTTTATAGCAGCCAATTCAAAGAGGAAACACAAAAGACTGGAAGAATAAGTGACATTTTAGCCTTGGTAGCTTTCGGGTGAGGAGAATTTAGGTAACAATTATTCTTCATTTTGCTTAGCTGTACATTCTGAATTCTCCTATAATGAGCATGCATTACTGGTGTAATAAAAATAAAACAAATAAAGGAAGAAAAAAGTAAATACAACTAGTTTCATCATCCATAGTGTCCTAGTACAAAAACAAACTGCAACTAGGGAGTGGCACTGCTCTATTCCTGGAATAGAGACCTGAGAAGCTTTACTCCCTGGTGGGGGGCGGGGTGGGGGAGGAAGACACTTAATAGGGTTGCTTCTGGGAGACCCTGGAAAATCTCTTTAAAGGCCAGATTGCCCCGAGGTGGGGACTGATTAAGTTTGGGGAAGTCATTTCATTCTGGCCAGCTCATTGTGGAATAGGTTGGGAGGTGGAGATTTCAAGTGTAATTGGCAGGCATGTGTTGAAGTTGGATGAGTTTAATTGATTGGAAGGGCAGGTTGCTCTGAGCTGATGCAATAACTACTAGGGCTGAGAGTTCTGTTTGAATGTGTGAAATGATGCAATAATTGCCTGCGTTTAAACAGCAGCTGAATTACAGGCAGGAACTTAAATGCTTAAAATAGTACTTTGAATTGACGATTAGAGAGCACATTCAAATTATGAATAAGTGTCCAGATCCCCATAACCCCAGGGCACAGCATCTGTCCCTAAATGATAAGGATCAGTTAAAGCCCTAAAGTCTCCGTAAAATAGTCCTGTGGTGCTAGCGAAACCCCTGCAGGAAGTAAATTGGCAGCTTCACGGTTATCCAGTGCCTAAAGTAATAGCTGATGGGGACCCCTCTCAGCAAACAGATCATGAGCTGCACAACCCCAGGTAACCTGGACAGACTTCCCATCACCCTGGGGAAGGTCCAAGTGTGCTGGCTGGGACAACACCTTCAACACCTCCCTGCAATCCCGGGACTGGTGGTGGGGTGGGGTGGGGCGTTTGCAAATAAAATTGCATACAGGAATTCTAGTTCATGCAGGAGCAACCCTAAAACAGTCGTGAATAGTTTTTCCAAACTGCTTACAGTAAGTGCGGCATCATGTTTCTTGGCACTGCTTCTTCCACGCCTCTCAGGGTGTGCCCATGGCAGAATGCCAAAGCTGGGCTGGGTAGAGCTAACTAGGTGGGAGGCTGGAACTTAGTGGTCCAGGTAGGCTGTTCTCTGAGGGTCTGCTAACCCAAGGATAACTCTTACTTGAGCGTCGAGAGTGCATCTCCTTTAGGTAATCCTCCTTAAAACAGTGCTTCTCACAACTGAGTCCTTGATAATTATGGACCCTCCTGAAAATATCTTTGGAATAGATCTATTCTATGAGATAGAAATACAAAACTATATGTTTTGGCAGTCAGCCATGCATACAGAAGGTGGCATAAGGACAGAGCAATTTTAGTCTTCTACGTTACGAAACTGATCTTGAGGACCCAGAGTATTTTTCACTTGACCACAGTCCTAATAACTTCAGTCTCAAACATTTCAAAGCAGGTGTTCTCATATATCCACCCTGGCCACTAAACAAACAATAAAATATCTCAATAAGCCCCCAGAGGTCTTTTAACTTAGAGAAATAGAAGAGACCTTCCTGGTGTACCTCCCACGACAGAGTGGACAGGAGACAAGCGCCCTGTTCAATCCTGGGGGTGTCTTCCAAAAGCTGTAACTTTGAGTTTGGAGTCATCTGTATTGAATTCATTCTTTATCTCAGAAATGGATGATAAGACTTTCAGCGCTTTCAGTTCACTTCTAGGTGGCTGCTTCTGAATTATTTTTACTTTCAGTCACTTAAAGAGGCTGGCCAGGTTTTTGCATTTGTTTGTTATTGGCCTTTGTTTGGTTTTTGATTTTGACTATTTTTCCCATCAGGGTTGTTTATATGCTACTGGGCTGTCCTTATCAAGTTTGGCACTTGAAACTTGAGTCCCAGACATACCAGACCATGATGCAGATAAAACTAGCTTTAAATTGTTAGCAACAAGCTTGATAGCAGGTGAGGCGAGAAATTTCCTCTTCAAGACACAGGAAGTGGACTTGTACAAAGTTTGAATGTGACAGCAGGGCACAGAGGAATTGTGTAAACCTTGGGGTCCCTAATATCCTTGAGCACAGCTCATCCTCCAGGATTGGGAACTCAGTTGTCTTGTAAGGCAGATCTTCCAACTTGAGAACATTCAGATATTCCTGATGTGATGGGATGAGGCAATGAAGGTGCCAGTCTCAGCTCCCCCACCCCACCCCCACTCCACATGCAGACCTGCCCGGTCCCCTCCGTGGTTCTACCGGTCAGACCAGTTCTCCAGTTTTGTGTAAGAGAATAGGGTGGAAAGGCAGGGGAGGAGGAGGGGGAGACTTTAAATTGGGCAGCATGGTGTTGAGGGCGGTTGTGGTATGTGAGAGAATGGAACTGGATAGAATAACAGGGATCTTTAAGAAGTGTTGTTAAAGAATTCTGCATGGCCCTGGTGTGGAACTAGAAAAACAAGTGAAGGACTTCATTTATTCTGACCTGTCTGGGAGACACAGACAGCATCTGTTCTTTGCACCTGTTTATCACCCAGCCCTGCCTTTTCAGATAAGCAGCCTGATTTTATTTGGGGTAGAGGTGGGGGGCAAGAGGCATCTCATTCTCAGACTAGGAGATTTGGGTTTAGGGGCAGCACGTGACTGGCTCAGCCAATCAAAACCCTCTCCAGGAGTTCGGTTCAGTGAAATGAGACTGTGAATGAGACTTGTTCCCACGTAGCTAACCTGTGTGAACTGGGACAGCAGCAGCTCGCTTCTCCCCCATGTGGCCCTCAGAGCCTGACGGGGCGAGGCCCAGCAGCCTGGGCAGGGAAGTCACGGATGAGGACAGACTTCTAACAGCATGTGGACTGAAGTCACTCTATCCCTGCTGGCTTCTTCAGGCCTTGTTATGTTCCCCTTTTATTGTCTTTTTTTGGGGGATTCTTTTTTTAAAAATTTTATTGGGGAATATTGGGGAACAGTGTGTTTCTCCAGGGCCCATCAGCTCCAAGTCATTGTCCTTCAATCTAGTTGTGGAGGGTGCAGCTCAGCTCCAAATCCAGTTGCCGTTTTCAATCGTTAGTTGCAGGGGCGCAGCCCGCCATCCCATGCAGGAATCCAAACGGCAACCCTGTTGTTCAGAGCTCGCACTCTAACCAACGGAGCCATGTGGCCGCCCCTTATTGTCTTAATTAGCTCATTTGTACCTGGGTTCTGTCCCTTGCAACCAAATTTCTAATTCAGTGCTGTTTTGACCACATTGTCTTGGGGACTGAATGAAATACACCTCTTGCAGCTTCCTCTCATGGATGCTATTCCCTTGGAACGAACAGAATAAGTCTCTTGCCTCAGACAGGTGGCAGTTTCTTTTTAGCATTCTCTTGTTCAGGCTAACACTCCCAGTTCCTTTATAATTTTATGGTGTTTACTCAAAGAACATGAGGGTAAAAGATCAGATGTCAAATTCTCTCTTCAAAAGGGAATGGGGTTCCTTATCTCTGTGTTGCTTTTCCTCTCTTTGGGAAAATGAAAACTAGTTGAAACTCCTCAGTGTTCACTTAAAAAAAAAGAAAGAAAAAAGGAGGGTGGGCATTCCAAGCAAGCAGGGCCACATAAGCCCCTAAATCAGAGGTTCCTACTTGCAAGTCACATCAGCATAACCAAGTCATTTATCACTTATATATAAGTTTGCAAACAGTATATGTTAAAAGTAATTTTCTGTAACTTAGAAAAGACTAAAACTTTCTCTTGAATAATAGTGCTCTCACCCACTGGCCTTCTGCTCTTCTCTCAAGAGGGGAAAGAAGGAGAGAGTGGACCCAGGACTATAGCCTGTAGGCCGACAAATGCGTGCCACGACATAACCTGTGTAGGGACTGCCGTCCTAGACTAGCAGCCCCTCCATGAAGTGGTTGGCTCTCGTTTGCCATTGTGTTTGCAAAGCTTGGTTCAGTGCCTAATAAAGGTAGGTGATCAATACACAAGTAATTAACGAATGGTGAGCACACGGATGAATGATTAAGTGTGTGCATTTAAGCAGCAACAAGGAGAGTAACCTGATGACAGCAAGGTCACTTTGGCTCATAGGAGGAGGTGATAGCGGAGTCAGATAATGAAGGGCCCTGAATGTCAGGCAAAAAAAGCATTGCAGAGAACGGCCCTACGGTGGCAGAAGGAATGAGCTGAGGTATTAGGATACCAGAACCCTAACCCAAATCCAGTTCAAGCACTCACTGTCGCTTCTCCTTGAAAGTCATCAGTTTTCTCTTAGATGAGACGAGTAAGTCATAACGTGGCTTTTTCCCCCCATCTAAAATTGCCATCTGAGACTTATAGGCATCTAGGACATGGAGAGCCACTGGCAGCACCACAGCCCCCATGCCAGATGGTGCTTCCCTATACACTTTTTGGCACACTGGTACCCCGTGGCTTTGTGTGTCGGTCTTCATTCTCCAACATGACCATTCTCAAAGTTAAAGACTTTATCATGTTTCTTATGTGCCTCCATGACACCTAGCATAGCAATAAATTGAGGATTACAAAGTGGCAGCCGATGGACTCCATCTAGCCTGCAAACATATTTAGTTTGGCTGTTTTTAATAAGGGGTGTAGCTGGCAGAATAATGGCTTCCCACAGACATTCACATCCTCATCCCCAGAATCTGTAATATAATACCTTATAAGGCAAAAAAGATTTTGCCCGTGTGATTAAGTTAAACATTTTTAGATAGTAAGAATAGTCTGGATTATTTGGATGGGCACAGTGTAATTACCAGGATCCTTAGAAAATGGAAGAGGAAGGCAGAAGAGTCAGAGCCAGAAGAATGGCAAGTTCCTAGAGCTACAACTCACAGCTTTAAAAGGAGGGACAAGCGGTCTTCTTCTCTTGTGCCCCTACATAATTATATACTGAGAATGGGGAAAACTTGGAGGAAAGAAGAGGAGTTCATGGCCCAAAACTTGTTAATCACCATTACAGTGAAGGGTGGGGAGAAATCTTCCATCCATAAAAACAGATTGTGAAATAAGCATCACTGCCTTTGTCTGATTTGAATTAATTTCTGACTAAACCCCACATTCCACTGAACTCGTAGAAAATGTAATCTTAGTGTTCCGTCCCTTACCTCTGTGGTGTGCCATAGTTCTGGCATCCTACAAAGTGTCAACCTGTCTAGAGTGGGCGTGTCCAGGTGGCCACTGAGACATGCACAGTCCAGGTCCATGCGGGGCCATGGTCTGCTGGGTCTGTGCTCCTTGTATCCCACACTTGCACAGAATTCTTTGAGCAGGCTGCCCATGGCCCTTCTGCCTTTGTGCACCATTCCTCTGGGGTCCTGCTGACCCTCAAGGTATTTCTACCAGCCTCCTTCCTGCGGTGCCTGGATCCATAGTTCTGTCTTCTCCCTCCTAACGCTCGAGGGGACAGGATTTCTCCAGTGTGACAGTGAAGCTCCAAACTAACTGTTGCTTCTTCTAGATATTCTATCCATATCAGCAAATCCTGTTATCCCTCCTAACTCTTCCCAGACCCATAGGACTCAGACTTTTGGAAAATAAAACCTAGAAAGACTTGCAGATCACTTCTGCTTTCCAGCCTGTTTTATACGCTTTGGGGCAAGGAGTGTGGAATAGACTGTCAGCTTGAAGGGAGGAGAAACTATATGGAGAAAATAAGTTAATACCTCAAAATATTATCTAGCCACACTAGGCACTCTTTATAAACAGTGGCCCGGAAAAGGCTGCCACTTCTCATCTCTTGAAAGGGGAATGTGCTGTGAACACACCTCCTTAGTGCTTCTCATTGCTTTCCCAGCACCAATTAGGGTTTCCAGGCGGGAATTCCTGCCCATTCTCAGAAATTTTTTTTTGCTTTCCTATTCCCGAATCCCAAGAAAAGTTGGTTGGGAAATCGGGAAAATCAGCTCCTTGAACCCAGTAATACCCACAATGGGAAATAAATGTACTACTCACAATTTATCTCTTAGACATTTTTCCTATTTATCACTAGGGGTTCCTGGTGGGAATTCCTGTCATTCTTGGGAATATTTTTCACTTTTCCATTCCTGAATCCCAAGAAAAGTTGGTCGGGAAATTGGGAAAATCGGCTCCTTGAACCCTGGTGGTTGGTAGTATCATCAGTCACTTTGTGGAAACGACTCATTGTGGAGAACAGAAAACAGTTTATATCTCAGGATTCAGGAAGAGGAAAGAGAAAAAATTTCCTGAGAACAGGCAGGAGTTCCGGCCTGGAAACTCTAGCACCAAGAATACAAATGAGGAATTCAATAAATGTTTGTGCCTTCCTGTCTTCTCTTGGGATTAGAACCCAAAGGTTGAATTTAAAAGTTCTCTGCTCAAAGAACTAAATACCTCCTCTCCTGGATCTTACTGTTTTACTGTATAACCCAAAGACCCCTCTTCAGCTCTTTTGTCAAGGTCCCAAATTCTGTACAGTATGTCAAGAATTTACCCTCACTGGTCTTGAACTACAAATATCTGCTCACTGTGTTCAATTTTTTCTATTTTAATGATGTTTTTATTTAACCCAACATTTAAAAGGTTATCATGCAACATATAATCAATGTAAAATTATTAATCGGATATTTTACATTCTTTTTTTCTTTTTGGGTAGTACGTCTTTGTAATGTGATGTGTATTCTAATTTACAACACATCACAATGTGGAATTGCTGCATGTAGTGGCACTTAAATGATTTTAGCACTGGCAATTTGAGAAATTGATCTTGTGCTATCTTGCTTAATCTAACGTAAAAAGTACAGTGCTTTGAATTTAACCAGAATGGCTCAGAAATAAAAATAGTATAAACTACTTGGCACAACCACCTCAGTGGGGCTCCTGTTACAGGATTTCTAGGATAGAGGAGGGGTACAGTAAGCAAAAATAAGAATTTCTAACTAGGATGCCTTCATTTGTATTTTACATAGAGAATACAGAATATCAAGTGGGAGGTATCAGGGAATTCATAGTTCAGTCAGAGAGAAAGTCCAAATTCTACAATACTCTGCATAGAAAGATTTTTCAAATGAATTGTTTCAAAACTGTATTGGTCAGTTAATTGTTTGGAATTTGAAATGTATTTTTCTTTTCATAAAAACATTACAAACTATAGTATGCTTCCCAGGCAAGCCCAGAGATACTATGGCTAAAATAAAACAGGAAATCACCAAAACTTTTATTTCTCTTAATGCCATTTTAATGGAGAAGAAACGCTAGGAAAGTGGTAGTTTCAGTCATGTTTGTCTCGTTACATGTGCGAGTTGAAGTGATACATTGGATTTTTCAAAGGTTTTAGATGTTTGAGGAATTAGCTTCTTTTATGGTATCCGTTTTACTTCCTTTTTTGTCCTTAATGTTATAGTATTATTGCCACATCTTAGGGGATATCAGCTACAATCATATCCAATGGAGATAAGGCTAAAACGCAGAAGAAAAAAATGAGAAAAATTTGAGAGAAACTGAGGTAACTTGGTAGGAAATTTTTTTTAAATGGGAAAGAGAAAAGGAGTAAAAGTAAGGGGTGTGCTTGTGATGAAGAGGTCACTGGAGATGCAGTTAATGGAACGAAGGAGGAAGGTGTGCAACATTATCCCAAGAAGGAGGCAGGATACAAATGCGCAGAAGTCAAAATCCAAATGCCTTCAGAGGCCAGAAAGGTAAACGAAAGAAACAGGGTAGGTATGAAAAAACAGGAAATAGCGGGAACTGTTGCAAACTGGAAAGTTTCATGAAATTCAAATATAAATTTTTGTAAAATATCAGTGTGAGCCAAAGCAAATATATCTGCAAGCTGAGGTTTTTTTTTTAATGTTTTTTTAAATTTTATTAAATTTATTGGGGTGACAATTGTTAGTAAAATTACATAGATTTCAGGTGTACAATTCTGTATTACATCATCTATAAATCCCATTGTGTGTTCATCACCCAGAGTCAGTTCTCCTTCCATCACCATATATTCGATCCCCCTTACCCTCATCTCCCACCCCCCACCTCCCACCCCCCTTACCCTCTGGCAACCACCAAACCATTGTCTGTGTCTATGAGTTTCTGTTTCTCATTTGTTTGTCTTGTTCTTTTGTTACTTTTGGTTTATATACCACATATCAGTGAAATCACATGGTTCTCTGCTTTTTCTGTCTGACTTATTTCGCTCAGCATTACACTCTCAAGATCCATCCATGCAAGCTGAGTTTTGTCTGCTGACCACCTTTCAGCATCTTTGGCAAAGAAATTAAAAGCAGGAGATCGGAACAGACCACATGAGTCCATATCCCTGCTTCATCACTTAATGGTTCTGTGACTGCAGTTTCTTTGTCTGTATGATTGGTCCTACCTCATAGAATTGTTGTGAAGACTAAGTAAAATGACATTGGTAAGGCGCTTTGCACAGGGCCCAGCAGGCCGGTAACGTGCTCAAAAAGCATCCACTAGAATGTAACCCTCTGGTCAGTCTGTTGCTACATCCCGAGAGCCTACCACAGTGTCTGGTGCATAGTAGGTACTAACTATAGAGTACCTGGATGAACAAAAGGAAGAGAAATAATTACGGGGAAGAGATGTAGGGTCATAAAGTTCTCCACATTGACTATGAGGCAGCTCGAGCTAGGGTGGTTGTTAGGCTACGTTTTAAGGAGTGTAGATTATCATGATTTCACAAAGTCAAAAGTGTTTAGATCTAGACTGCAATGAGTTTTGCTTCCGCTCTCTGATGGCTAATTGTATGTGTCAACTTGATCAAGCCATGGGATGCCTAAATATTTGATTAAATATTATTTCTTGGTGTGTCTGTAGAAGGTATTTCTGGAGAGATTAGCATTTGAATCACTGGACTGAGTAAAGTAGATTGCCCTCCCCAATGTGAGGGGGCATCATTCAAATCTGTTGAGGGCCTGAATAGAAGAAAAAGGTAGAGAAAGGTTGAACTCACTCTCTTCTTGACTGGAAGAGCTGGGACATCAATTTTCTCCTGCCTTCAGAGCTCCTGGTTCTCAGGCTTTTAGACTCAGACTGGAATCTACACCATTCATTCTCTGGCTCTTAAGTCTTTGAACCACACCACAGCTTTCCTGGGGCTCCAGCTTGAGGATGGCAGATCATGAAACTTCTTAGCATTCATAATTACATAAACCAATACCTTATAATATGAGGTTGAACAATTAAGTTCACAAACTCATCCTAGAAAAAGTGCTACATACCTCATTGCTGAATATCCCTATGGTCACCTTTGAAGTACTCCCCTTGGGGAGCTATGCACCGATGCCAGTGCCTAGTCCACCCTTCAAAGCAGTTTTGGAACTTTTTTTCTGGAATGGCCATCAGAGCTGTTGTCGTATTACCCTTGATGTCCTGAATGTCATCAAAACGTCTTCCTTTAATTATTTTCTTTATCTTTGAGTAAAGAAAGAAGTCATTGGGGGCCAGATCAGGTGAGTATGGAGGGTGTTCCAATACAGTTATTTGTTTACTGGCTAAAAAATCCCTCACAGACAGTGTTGTATGAGCTGGTGCATTGTCATGATGCAAGAGCCATGAATTATTGGCAAAAAGTTCAGGTCATTTAACTTTTTCACGCAGCCTTTTCAGCACTTCCAAATAATAAACTTGGCTAACTGCCCAGTTGGTACAAATTCATAATGCATAATCCCTCTGATATCAAAAAAGTTAGCAACATCATTGCAACAAGTTCGCAAACTTAATTGTCAGACCTGGTAACTTAACTGTCATACATCTCAAATATATATAATTTCCTATTGGTCCTGTTTTTCTAGAGTACCCTGACTAATCATTGACCTAACCTTTCCATTTTACAAATAAGGAAATCAAGATCCAAAGAGACTAAGCCAGGAGTGCAAACCAGGTAGCCAGTAATGAGGAAGTAACTATTTTTTGTATGTTTCACAATGCTATTACAGGAACTTTGGTCTCTGAACAATGTGGAGCAACATGGACCAGACTTATCTCCCATTTGAAACAATTAAAAACAAAATGGACGAAATATGTGAAACAATGGTTTCTAAGACTTGGACATCAGGCAACTAAGGACAGTGACCTAAAGAGATGAGGGAGGATAGGTGAGCCCTACAATTGCCCCTGCTTACTTCCTTGAGTTTACAGATCATGGCACAGGAACAGGGAACCCAGACAGAGTCCAATACCTTCCCTCAGTTGAGAAGACAGAATTGAGTCTGGGGGAAACCAAGGCAGCTTGAGTTTGGACAGAGAAATAGAGAGAAGAATGCTACAAGAGAGAGAATTCTGGAGGTCTGCAAGGTGTCCCCCCTTGAATATTCAGCAGACTACTCACATATATGAGAGGAAACAGCTGGGGAATGGGGATAGAACCACCTGAAAGCATTAGAGGGACTCACAGAAAGCTTGAAATAGTGCCTATTCCTAGACGCCAGACTGGAAAAGCTCAAAATTCATGGGGCACTGTGTAGAATACTCAAAAAGTTTTGCCTCAGTAATGGGAAATAATTAGCTCTAGACAAAATGCTGTTTTGGTCCTGCTTTAAAAAGCTGAAGAGCCATGGATAGCCCTTGAAGGCACTGTGCTAAATGAAATAAGACAAAGACAGATAGTGAATGGTATCACCATTTTTTTTTTCTTTTTCTTTTTCTTTCTTTCTTTTTTCTTTTTTTGATTCCACATACAGTAGAAAAGTGGTTGCCAGGGATTGGGGGGTAGGGGAAAATGGTACAAACTTTCCATTATAAGATCAATAAGGTCTGGGGATATAATATACAGCAGGTGACTATTTGGTTGATAACACTATATTATATAATTAAAATTTGCTAAGAGAATAGAACTTAAATATTCTCACACACACACACAAAAGATATATATGAGGTGATGGATGTGTTAACTAACTCGATGGTAGGAATCCTTTCACAATGTATATGTATATCAAATCACCACGATGCACACTTTAAATATCTTACAATTTCATTTGTCAATTATACCTCAATAAAACTGAAAAAATGAGCTTAAGAGAAAGATCTGAAAGGCCAAAGTTGTTTCCCAATAGCATTACATCCCAGAACAAATATAAAATGTATTTATAGAAACACAAAACTATCTAGCACCCAACAAGGTAAAATTCATGTGTTATCCAATAAAAAATTACCAGGCATGCAAATGAGTAGGAAAATCTGACCCATAATGAGAAGAAAAAAATTAATCAATCAAAACCAACCCAGAACTGCCACAGGTATTAGATTACCACACAGGAACATTAAAATAGTTATCATTGTATTCCATATGTTCAAAAAACCAGATGAAAGATTGAATATGTTAAGGGGAGACATAGATGATATTTTTAAAAAGATTCAAACTGCACTTCTGAAGAAGAAAAATAAATGTGTGAGAAAAAATACACTTTATGGGATTCATGGCAGCTTAGACATTGCAGAAGAATAATAAATTTGAAGACACAACAATAGAAATTATCCAAATGAAATGCAGAGAAAAAAATACTGCAAAAATAAAATCAGTGGGATTTATCCCAGGCATGCAATGATGGTTAAACATTTGAAAATCAATTAATGTAATTCATTCCATCAATAAGCTAAAGAAGAAAAATCATATGATCATATCAATAGTTGCAAGAAAAACATCTGACAAAATCTGACATCCATTTATAATAGAAATTCTCAGCAAACTAGAAATAGAGGGAAATTTTCTCAACTTGATAAAGACTATCTACAAAAAACCATCAGCTAACGTCATACTTAATGGTTAATGGTAAGTTTTCCCATTGAAATCAGGTACAAGGGAAGGGTGACCCTCTCACCACTCCTTTTCATCATAGTACTGGAAAGTCTAGCTAATGCAGTGAGACAAGGAAATAAAATAAAAGGTATATAGGTTGGGAAGGAAGAATAAAACTGTCTTCCTTTACAGGTGACTGATTTTTCTGTGTAGAAAATCCAAAAGAATTGGCAAAAACAAACAAACAAACAAACAAACAAAACCTCCTGGAACTAATAAGTGATTATGGTAAGATTGTAGGATACAAGGTCATATACAAAAGTCAATCACTTTCCTATATACCAGCAATGAACAAGTGAAATTTGAAATTAAAAACACAATACCGATTACATTAACCCTCCCCTATGAAATACACAGGTATACATCTAACAAAATATGTACATGATCTATATAAAGAAAACTATAAAACTCTAATGAATAAAAATCAAAGAAGAATTAAATTAATGGAGAAATATTTCACATTCATGGATAAAAATACTCAATATTGTCAAAATGTCAGTTCTTCCCAACCTGATTTGCAGATTAAATCCAATCTCAATCAAAATCCCAGCGAGCTATTTTGTAAATATCAACAAACTGATTCTAAAGTTTATAATGGAGAGGCAAAAGACTCAGAATAGCCAACAAAATATTGAAGAACTAAGTTGGAATACTCATACTATAATACCTTACTTTAAGATTTACTGTAAAGCTATAATAATTAAGACAGTATGGTGTTGGTGGAAGAATAGAACAGAACAGAGAGCCCAGAAATAGACCCGTGTAAATATAGTCAAGTGATCTTTAACAAAGGAGCAGAGGCGATACAAAGGAGCAAATATAATCTTTTCAACAAGCGTTGCTGGAATAACTGGACATCCACATGCAAAATAATGAATCTAGACACAGACCTCACACCCTTCACAAAAATTAACTCAAAATGATTGCAGACTTAAATGTAAAAGGCAAAACTATAAAACTCCTAGAAGATAAGATAGGAAAAAACCTCGATGATCTCAGGTATGGCACTGACTTTTTAGTTACGACACCAAAGGCATGATCCATGAAAGAAATGTTTGATAACTGGATCTACAATTATACAAAGGAATAAAGAGCACAGTTCCTTCTCTGTAATTTGGGTTTGGCATTTGTGGATTTGAAGTTTTCATTATTATTACCAGGACAAACATGCTCATACATTTGCCTAGGGGGTACATTGTACAAATATATGATTCAACCCCACCAATCCTTCCAGAGTTCAAACACTCTTTTTTTGGGTGGTAATCTCAAGGAAAGTCCCTGGGAAGTTTGGACAGTTCAGAAGGTGGTTCTTTGATCTCTTGCTCTAGTACAAATAGTCTATTGGCTGAATCAATTCATAAGCTCAGCTTATGAGCTTTTTCTAAACAGAGGTAGGCTTGAACAGGTTTGGGAAGATTTCACCTTGGAATAATACGAGTCTGACCAGCCATTGGATCAAGTCAGCATATTATTAAGTATTTATTACAGTCATGGTACCATGCCCAATATTGTAAATGCTGTCATTCTTTATTCACACTGAAACATAGTAAATGGGCAACTGAAAACCCCTGCACTCCAATTTCCTCATCTCTCAAATGGGGATAATGTTGCCTATCTTACAGGGTCATGACCAGAATTAGACAAAATACTGCACAGAAAGCCCTTGGCACAGTTCCTGACACAGAGTAGGTATTTTACAAATAAGAGCTTTTCTAATACCACCTCACTGGTCTACCATTCAGCCAAACTTTTCTCCAGGGGAATGGTGGTGAAAGGGGAGACAGATCCCAATCTAGAATTTTGCTATGCATACTGTGGTGCCAAGGCCAGCAGCAGCAGCTCTTGGGAGCTTTTTAGAAATTCAGATTTCAAAACTCAACCCAACCTATTGAATCAGAATCAGATGATTTGTGTACATATTCAAATTTGAGCATTGTTCCAGAAAACTGTGCCTTCTAGCACCTACCTCTCCAGCTTGGACAACATCTCTAAAATTCCAAAGCAAGTCGACCTAGATAATCTGCCATCCACCTTCATCCTTCGTCTCAGGTCTTTGTACTCCTTCCCAGTCATTTTCTCCAGCAGACAAGAGGAGGAACCATTTACTCAAGAAGACAAGCCTCAGTGCTGAAGTCTAACTCCTGCACCTTGTAACCCGTCTGTCAGGAGGGGAATAAAGTGTCACATACCTGATTTTCATATGGTTCAGGGCTTCCTTGCCTGTTCTTCAGTAGGTCACAAGGACCAGTTCTTGGTGTTTTTGTAGCAGAAAAGCAAAACTACAATGATGGTTCACTATCAAGCATCAAATATGGTATGGGTGAGAAACCATGGTCCACATAATGCTTTAAAGCTATTAAGAAAAAATGTCTAATTAATGCCATCCTTTAACACTCTCCTGAAAAGCTTTGTACACAAGAGAAAACTGCATTAGCAGTTCTTAGAATCTCCGTGCTACCGGCTTTAACCTCAGTCTGTAGAGTCTGTGGACACTGACTCCAAGCAGATACCACTACGGGCAAAGTGTATTCAGCTTTGGCCATAGGAAGGCGAGAGTTTGTGGCTCAAAGAGACTGCATTTTAAAAATTGCAATGATATAAACAACTAGCAATCTACCATGTTTCCCCGAAAATAAGACTGGGCCTTAAGTTTTGCTCCAAAAGACGCATTAGAGCTTATGTTCAGGGGATGTCATCCTGAAAAATTATGCTAGGGCTTATTTTCTGGTTAGGTCTTATTATTGGGGAAACATGGTAATATATGAGAAGTGTGATGAGAGCCCCAAGGGGCCATCTAATCACTATTCCCACCCAGAAGGTATGACCGCAAGTCATAAGTTGCATTGCACAAGAATCTGGGGTTCTCTGGAAGAAATGAGAACAAAGGATCCAGAGAAGACTGTTAGGCCAACAAGAAGTCTTTAAAAAATTAATGACAAAGGACACTACCAGCCTGGAGAGATCTCAGCTTGAGGCTGATATTTGTCTTCATCCTGAGTCACCAAGTACATGTTAAGAAGAAGAGTTACTTTGGGGAGTGGCATTGTTCAGTGTCCCTAAAATGTCCTTCATTCTCAGAGGAGCTTCCTCCGCCCTACCCCATATTTCTTAAGAGAGAAGGGGAATGTGAAAGCACTGAGGGCCTGAAAGACTTGACTCATCATGGCTGCTGTAAGACATTCCAAAGACTAGCCCATCTGGTAGTAGCCTTTGTAAATAACTCTGATCAGAGAGGACCCTCCACCATCTGAGAGCTAACAGCTATAGGAGTTCCGAGAGTGGCCCAGAGAAAGATGCCTGATGGTTTGATCTCAATAGCAACTCAGAAAAACAATGTGGTCTAGGTTGAGAAAATTACTGGAGGCCACAAGGACTAAGGAAAGCAAGCACAGCAGTGGTGGTCCCTGAGAATGTCAACACTAATCTGGCCCTAGAGAGAAACCTCCTGTGTCATCTTTGCCCCTAGAGTGTGCCTCTGGTGTCTGTACCTACCATACTGAATTACTCTAGGTTGTTTCTATGTTTCTGATTACACTGTGGCTCTATGCAGAATTGGCCTGAGTCTGAGTCTTACTAATTTTGCATGCCTATCCCCTGGCAAAGAGACAAGAACATAAATTTTAGTTGAATGAATAGTGAGGTTCAGAGGCAACAGCACCTTTAGTTACCACTTATACTGGTACACAGACCCCTTCACTGTAATCACCTGGCTGCTGTGGTTTTGGGTAAAAAGAGATTAGATTAGAAACTCAGTTACAACATGATTATGGTGATTTGGTTGAGAACCTGAGAGCTAAAGCTGTAATTCCCTGATACTCAATTAAGAGCTCACAACCACACTACTGCTGTGGACGAAACGTTTGCATTCCTAAAAGGCAGAGCTTTTAGGAGGTGATTAGGTCATGAGGGTTGTAAGACTAGTGTCTTTACAAAAGAGACTCCAGAGAGCTCCCATGCCGCTTTCATCATGTGGGGTTACACTGGAAAGATGCCATCTATGAACCAGGAAGTGGGCTCTCAACAGACACCAAACCTGCTGGTGTCCTGATCATGGACTTCCAGCCTCCAGAACGGATGAATAAGTTTCTGTTATTTATAAGTCTATACTACTCTGTTAAAGCAGCCCAAACGGACTAAGACAACTACTTTATTTGTCTATCCATGAAGGAAGTGGTCTGCTTTTTGGGAGTGTTCTGTGCTGTTGGTCAGCACAATTGAAGGGTTTTTATGCAAACAAATCAGTGTGCTAGATTGGGTGTAAAAATGGATGCAATTCTTTTTTTCTTTTTTCTTTTTTTTAAACATTTTTTTTATTAGTTTCAGGTGTACAAAACAATGTAATAGTTAAACATTTATCATTTATATCCCTCACACAGTATGGCTGCAATTCTTCACCCCTCCCTGCATCTATATTTGTTGCAGTGTGACTCTGTCTCCTCCCATCAAGAAGTAGAGTCTATTTCCCTGACTCCTTGAATCTGGACTGGACTTGTGACTTGCTTTGACATAGAATATGATGGAAGTGATGGTATGCTGTTTCTGAGCTTAGGTCTCTAGAGACCTTGCACATTTCCTCTCTCTTGGAAACCTGCCATCACTAAGTAAACAAACCCAGGCTAGCCTGATAGATAATGAAAGACATGTGGCCTGGTCACCCGTTGACTCAGCTAACAGCCAGCCAACTGCCAGATGTGTGAGGCCAACCTAGACCAGCAGTTGCAGAAATAGCTAATAGATACATGTAGAAAATTTTAAAGCTGGTTTTCACTTTGGTCAAGAACTCTGATGTTTACATTGTACCTTCAATCAGACCAGACCTTCAATTACTTTCATATTTTAGAAGGGTCAGTGGGGAAAATGATCAAGTCCTCATATTTTTCTTGACACAGACCATGGGAATTAGTTCAAAAGAATTGATCCACTTGCAAAATTGATTCTTTTCAGGTTTATTGGCAATTGGAAGCAACTGATAATAGACATGTTGGTGTTAGAACTGCATGCCAATCAGAGACCTTACTAGCCTGAGTTGCTGCATAGAGCTGCTGCTAAAGAGTATGCATGCTTGCAAGCAGATTTACAAAAGCAACTTAATCTAGGTGCTGAGCTAATATCAAACTGGCAGAATCAAGTGTGTCACTATTGAGTTATGATCATGTTTATTAGTTAGAATTATGTTCAGCTGTGACAGGAAGCTGCAAATGACAATCATTTAAACAGGATTGCAGATTACTTATCTTACATAAACATCCAGGAAGGAAGATCAAGACTTGATACTTCATGGTGCCAGGGGCCCAGGCTTCTACTCTCTGGTTGCACTGCCATGGGTGGCCTTGACTGCATGAACCAACATGGCAGCATGTACATTCCAAGCAGCAAGATGAAGAAAGGGAAGAAAAGGCAAAGGGCCCCACGTTCATATCCCCTATAATATATATTTCATACTCATGCCATTAAGCAACACTAATACCACCATCTTATGAGTCTATTAGTCACCAGGCACCTCACTGCAAGGAAGGCTCAGAACGGGAATCTCTGAGAGGCTGTGTGCTCAGCTAAAAATCGGATTACTATGGAAATGGAAGACAGTCTCCGCCGCAGAATGCTTAAATTAATATCGTTACAAATTTCTACTCTGTCGCTAAGAGCACCCTTTAACTCTCAGATGAGTTGGATTCACAATTATGTTTATATATGAGTTGTTTGTAACCTGAAAAGCAATCCTTCACAGAAAGAATGTTATTTCTGAGGGTTATGTTCCCAGTCCAATAAACAAAAATCATTTGAGCCTACAACATCTTTGAAATATGGTTTTTCATCTATATTCCATAATCCCTTATTTCATGATTTCAAGGGGAAAAAAATACATGACTAATGGCTGCAGATTGTTTGTCTCTAAGAAACAGGAAGAGACCTCCTGAAACAGCAAAGGCCGAAGGGAAAGGAGGCCCCTTGGGCCAGGCGGGTTCCTTACATTTACATCAGAGAATGTAAATCTTCCTGTGTAGGGCAGTAGTCATACACTGAGGTTCTGGCTTGGAACACAGGGACTGGTGTGGGATGACCCACTCTGTCCAGTTTTAACCGATTCATCCTTTATTTTGTGTGTGTGGCGGGGGACTGTTTCTGGAGACCACGTGGCTCTAGATATGCTTACAAGATACATGAAGATGGGTGCCATGTTGAGCTAGCCTGGAGCCCGAGACAGTTCTTTGCCTCCACTCTGTCCCAGTTCTAGGTTTCTCCAAATGCAACTGAAAAAACATTCAGCCTCCCATGAAAGCCAGTCTTTGACCAAGTCCACAACTGGTCTTGTCTGAAAAGTCCCTGATTGTGTGTGTGTGTGTGTGTGTGTATGTATGTGTGTGTGTTTGTGTGTTACACATATTCACACCTCCAGACACACAGAGACCAAGAAACAGAACAGGGCAAGAGAAAGAGACAGAGATAGAGCAAAATTTGAAAGTCAAGCAGTTAAATTCTGTCATTTTATAGACATCTAAATTGTGGAGGACATGGACGGTGAGGCATTTCCAACATAGATCTCCGGAATGATTTAATTTGGCAGTTTATGTTGTTTTCTGCTTCCATCAAGTAGTTCACCATTGCTGACAGATGTCTTTGTTGATTATCGCTGGGAACCTTGCTACTTTGAAAGATACTGATTAATGCTTCGAATCTTCCCAGTCTTGGAAACCTTTTCACTCAGCTCCTTGGGAGAGTTGATTAATGAGCCTTCTTCATATTTTCAAGCCTCCTGAAAATCCTTGTTAGGCAATATAGACCATGGAAAAAGAAATCAAGGTTTCCAGAGACAAGTTTTAAATAGGCTTAACTTCTCTATTGGTCTACTCTTCAGAAATTTGCTTTGCCTATTGGCCAAAGGACATGCCTAATGATAACATAGCTTCCTTTTAATTCACTTTCCAACAGGGAAGGCCTGGATGGCCTTTTGGTTTTTTAATTTCGTAAGCAGTCTAAGTTTCTTTCAAGAGGTTGAATTTTCACTTGACTTGGATCACAAGGAAAGTCCCAGAACTTTCCTATGGCTATGTATAAAACTACCGATTCTATTGCGTTTCACTGAATTGGTGGTCAGTAGCATAAGTATGCTCATACCTCTTCCTGCCACTTCCTGTGGGGAGGCTGGAACACTGCAGACACTACCACAAGGTTCAAGAATGGGAACAATTTGCATAGACCCAGGATGACTAAGCTACACAGAGGGCTCATAGCTACTGAGATACACTGTGAAATCAGGCTGCTTCCAGCAGAGCTAGAGCAGCCTTTTCTTTTAGTAACTAAACAAACACTAAGACCATGTTCAAGATATTTCTTAACTTCCCTCTTTTCCCTGGGCAGTGAATACCATCCAAAATGTCCTGCCTTTAGATTTTGGTGTCTAATTTTCCTTTCCTCCCAAGGATTTAGGGATATTCAAAAACATGTTTTCCATTGAGTAACTAAGCATTCTGAATGTACATATTCTTGTGTAGCACTTCTCACACCAACAAAATAGGTTAGTTGATTTGGGCCCTCATGCTGATAATGGAATTCCATATGGTTACGGTGAACAAGTCCCACCTATCCCCACTTCCACTAGCACTCTTTTTTGATAATTTGCCTGATACCTCATTTCTAGAGGTGAGGGCCCACCTATCTCCCACCAGCCCTCCCAAGGACCACGGACTCCATCCTAAAACCCAACCCAAACTAAAGAGCTCTCTGCTGTATGACATGGTATAGCGTTGGGAGAGGTTGGTATTCACTGCTGGAGCCAGGAGAAAAGTGGTCACAGAGAAGGGACAATGGAAGAGAAAAAGGCACAGAAGAGGAAAGCGTGAAGAAGAACATCCAGGAAAAAAGAAGAGGGGAGAGCTGGAGAGAAACCAAATGGCACAGCTCTTGGGAATTCAGTACTTAGCTCTTGTGCCTCAAATAGTTTTGGGGAACTGAATATAACTTGATTTTGCCCACCTGAATCATCAGCGGAATCCCGGGGCTTTGAGAGCAAGCAATATCAGTAGGAAACAAACAGAAAGCTACACTAAACATCCCTTCCCAGCTATTAATTGATTTTTAGCATAGGACATACACCTGTGAGGCAGCGAGGACACTTCTAATTACTGCCTTAAAAAGTGTCAAGTTTACATATTCTTGCTTCCTTTTTAACTTTGCCAAAATGCAAACCTTGGAGGAGTGTGTTTTTAGTCTGGTCACAGCCACTGTGACATCGTGGTCTATGAATGGTGCTGTTGGACTTGTGCCCGCTGAGCCCCAGCAGCTGTATATAGGAGCCCTGAATTTGATTCCAGGATTTCTCCCTCTGTATAAGATTGTCTCTTTTTTTTTTTTTTTTTTTTTTTTAAGATTTTATTGGGGAAGGAGAACAGGACTTTATTGGGGAACAGTGTATACTTCCAGGTCTTTTTTTCTAAGTCAAGTTGTTGTCCTTTCAGTCTTAGTTGTGGAGAGCACAGCTCAGCTCCAGGTCCAGTTGCTGTTGCTAGTTGCAGGGGGCACAGCCCACCATCACTTGCGGGAGTCAAGGAATCGAACTGGCAACTGGGTGGTTGAGAGCCTGCGCTCCAACCAACTGAGCCATCTGGGAGGCAGCTCAGCTCAAGGTGCCATGTTCAATCTTAGTTGCAGGAGGTGGAGCCCACCATCCCTTGCGGGACTCGAGTTGAACCAGCAACCTTGTGGTTGACAGCCCACGGGCCCATGTGGGAAATGAATCGGCAGCCTTCGGGGCTGGGGGCATGGAGCTCTAACCGCCTGAGCCACCGGGCCGGCCCAAGAATTGTCTCTTGATTGGATCAGTTTTCTGGGTCTATTCAGAAAGCATACACTATATATCCTCAATCAGTTATCAAAATCATGTTAAAATTTGAATTTACCATTATCCCTCTTCTTTCTAAGGAAGAAGAGCTGAAGGTCAGGGTGGTCAGCAAGCCCTAATGGCCTTGATTTTCCTGGGGTGTTGGCTGGTCTTCCCAACCAAGGGATTTGGATTTTAATAGCCACTTGGAAAAGGAAGACAAAGCCTTGAATTCTCTCCAAGTAGAAAGTTGGAACTTAAATGCCCATATTATAGTAGAAAAAAAGCAAGGCTGAAAATTAATTATCTAAGTGTCCATGTTGAAAATTAAACTACAAATGAAATCTTAACAAAGTTGAATGAAAATTGTAATAAGAACAGAAATGAACACAAAACAAAACACATGCCTGCCACCTAAAGCTGGAGCCCTTGAAAATATCACTTCAGTGCAAAGAGGGCACTAGAAAAAATTCAGTTTGATCTCAGCTACAAGGACAAGCATAGACTCAAAGTGAAAGGGTGGAAATTGACACTCCAAGCAAATGGTACCCAGAGAAAATCAGGTGTAGCCATAATGATATCAGATGAAACAGACTTCAAGGTGAAAAAGATAACAAGAGACAAAGATGGACATTTCATAATGGTGAAGGGGACTGTACAACAAGAAGACATAACAGTCATCAATATTTATGCCCCCAATCAGGGAGCACCGAAATACACCAAGCAACTACTAACAGAACTAAAGGGAGAAATTGACCAAAACACAATTATACTAGGGGACTTAAATACATCATTGACAGCTATGGATAGATCATCCAAACAGAAAATAAATAACGAAATAGTAGCCCTAAATGACACATTAGATGAAATGAACATAATTGATATTTATAGAGCACTTCATCCTAAAACATCAGACTATACATTCTTTTCTAGTGTACATGGAACATTCTCAAGGATAGACCATATATTGGGACATAAAATCAGTCTCAACAAATTTAAGAAGATTGAAATCATACCATGCATATTCTCTGATCACAAGGCTTTGAAATTGGATATCAACTGTAAAAAGAAAGCGGGGAAAAACACAAATACATGGAGATTGAACAACATACTTTTAAAGAAGGACTGGGTCAAAGAAGAAATTAGAGGAGAGATCAAAAGATACATAGAAACAAGTGACAATGAAAATACATCCTACCAAAATTTTTGGGATGCAGCGAAAGCAGTTTTAAGAGGGAAATTTATCTCATTGCAGGCCTATCTCAAGAAACAAGAAAATTCCCAAATAAATAACCTCATGTTACACCTTAAAGAACTAGAAAAAGAAGAACAAGTAAAACCCAAGGTCAGCAGAAGAAAGGAAATAACAAAAATTAAAGCAGAACTAAATGAAATAGAGAACAAAAAGACAATAGAAAAAATTAATGTGACAAAGAGCTGGTTCTTTGAAAAGATTAACAAAATCGACAAACCCTTGGCTAGACTTACTAAGATAAAAAGAGAGAAGACACTGATTAATAAAATCAGAAACGTAAAAGGGGAAGTTATCACGGACACCACAGAAATACAAAGGATCATCCAAGAATAGTATGAAGGACTATATGCCACCAAATTCAACAACCTAGAAGAAATGGACAGGTTCTTAGAAACATATAGCCTTCCAAGGCTGAACCATGAAAAACTGGAAAATCTAAACAGACCGATCACCAGTAACGAAATTGAATCAGTCATCCAAAACCTTCCCAAATGCAAAAGTCCGGGACCAGATGGCTTCACTAGTGAATTCTACCAAACCTTCAAAGAGGATCTAATACCAATCCTGCACAAACTCTTCCAAAAAATTGAAGAAGAGACAGTACTCCCCAACTCATTTTATGAGGCCAACATTACCCTGATACCAAAACCTGGTAAGGACAGCACAAAAAAAGAAAACTACAGACCAATATCTCTGATGAATACCGATGCAAAAATCCTAAATAAAATTCTAGCAAATCGAATACAACAATGCATTAAAAAGATTATTCATCACGACCAAGTGGGGTTCATCCCCGGGGCACAAGGATGGTTCAACATCTGCAAATCCATCAATGTGATACATCGCATAAACAAAATAAAGGACAAAAATCATATGATTATATCAATTGATGCAGAAAAAGCATTTGACAAGATACAACATCCATTTATGATTAAAACACTTAATAAAATGGGTATAGAAGGAAAATACCTTAACATAATAAAGGCCATATATGACAAGCCCTCTGCTAATCTCATAATTAATGGTGAAAAACTGAAGCCCTTTGCTCTATGTTTAGGAACACGACAGGGATGTCCCCTATCACCTCTGCTTTACAACATAGTGTTGGAAGTCCTTGCCAGAGCAATCAGGCAAGAGAAAGAAATAAAAGGCATCCAAATTGGGAATGAAGAAGTTGAATTATCACTCTTTGCAGATGACATGATGCTATATATAGAAAACCCTAAAGACTCCACCAAAAAGCTATTAGAAACAATCAACTAATACAGTAAAGTTGCCGGCTACAAAATCAACGCACAAAAGTCCATTGCCTTCCCATATACTAACAATGAAATCTCAGAAAAAGAAATACAAAAAACAATTCCTTTTGCAATTGCAGCAAAAAGAAAAAATACCTAGGAATAAACTTAACCAAGGATGTGAAAGACCTATATGCTGAAAACTATAAGACATTTTTGAAAGAAATTGAAGAAGACGCAAAGAAATGGAAAGACATTCCATGCTCATGGATTGGAAGAATCAACATAGTTAAAATGGCCATATTACCCAAAGCAATATACAGATTCAATGCAATCCCCATCAAAATCCCAATGGCGTATTTTAAAGAAATAGAACAAAAAACCATCAGATTTGTTTGGAACCACAAAAGACCCCGAATAGCCAAAGCAATCTTAAGAAAAAAGAACTATAATGGAGGTATCACACTTCCTGACTTTGGCTTGTACTACAGGGCTACGATACTCAAAACAGCATGGCACTGGCAGAAAAACAGACACATAGACCAATGGAATAGAATTGAGAACACAGAAATAAAACCACATAAATATGGACAGATAATTCTTGACAAAGAAGCTAAAAACATACAATGGAGCAAAGACAGCCTCTTCAATAAATGGTGCTGGCAGAATTGGATAGCCACGTGCAAAAGAATGAAACTGGACTGCTATTTGTCACCATGTACCAAAGTTAATTCAAAATGGATCAAAGACTTAAGTATAAGACCTGATACAATAAACTGCATAGAAGAAAACATAGGTACTAAACTTATGGACCTTGGGTTCAAAGAGCATTTTATGAACTTGACTCCAAAGGCAATGGAAGTAAAAGCTAAAATAAACGAATGGGACTATATGAAACTTAAAAGCTTCTGCACAGCAAAAGAAACCATCGACAAAATAAAGAGACAACCAACTGAATGGGAGAAGATTTTTGCAAACAGTGCCTCCGATAAGGGGCTAATATCCAGGATATACAAGGAACTCATGCAACTCAACAACAAAAAAACAAACAACCCAATTGAAAAATGGGCAGAGGACTTGAAGAGACATTTCTCCAAAGAGGACATACAAATGGCAAATAGACATATGAAAAAGTGCTCAACATCACTAATCATCAGAGAAATGCAAATCAAAACCACAATGAGATATCACCTCACCCCAGTCAGAATGGCTATCATCAACAAGACAAATAATAACAAATGTTGGAGAGGCTGTGGAGAAAAAGGAACCCTCATACACTGTTGGTGGGAATGCAGACTGGTGCAGCCGTTATGGAAGGCAGTGTGGAGGTTCCTCAAAAAATTACGAATAGAATTGCCATATGACCCAGCAATCCCTCTCCTGGGTATCTACCCAAAAAATCTGAAAACATTTAGAGATGACACGTGTGCTCCAATGTTCATTGCCGCTTTGTTTACCGTGGCCAAGACATGGAAACAACCAAAATGTCCTTCGATAGATGAATGGATAAAGAAGTTGTGGTATATATACACAATGGAATACTATTCGGCGGTAAGAAAAGATGATATAGGAACATTTGTGACAACATGGATGGATCTTGAGAGAGTAATGCTGAGCGAAATAAGTCAGACAGAAAAAGCAGAGAACCATGTGATTTCACTGATATGTGGTATATAAACCAAAAACAACAAAAGAACAAGACAAACAAATGAGAAACAGAAACTCATAGACACAGACAATAGTTTAGTGGTTGCCAGAGGGTAAGGGGGGTGGGGGGTGGGGGGTGGGAGATGAGGGTAAGGGGGATCGAATATATGGTGATGGAAGGAGAACTGACTCTGGGTGATGAACACACAATGGGATTTATAGATGATGTAATACAGAATTGTGCACCTGAAATCTATGTAATTTTACTAACAATTGTCACCCCAATAAATTTAATAAAATAAAATTAAAAACAAAAATTCAGTTTGCTGGTTTAGGGAAAGTGTGAGAAACTTGCCCACCTTGACCTGGTTCTGGATGGAGGACCCAAATAGCTCTTTTTTAAAAAAATTAAAGTTAATTGGGATAACAATTGTTAGTAAAGTTACATAGATTTCAGGTGTACAATTCTGTAATACATTATCTATATCTCACATTGTGTGTTCACCACCCAGAGTCAGTTCTCTTTCCATCAACATATATTAGACCTCGTTTACCCTCTTCTAGAGTCCCCCACCTCCTTACCTTCTGGTAACCCCTAAACTATTGTCTATGTCTATGAATTTTTGTTTCTTCATTTGTTTGTCTTGTTCTTTTGTTGTTTTTAGTTTTATATACCACACATTGTCAATGAAATCATATGGTTCTCTGCTTTTTTGTCTGACTTATTTCGCTTAGCATTATAATCTCAAGATCCTTCCATGCTGTCACAAATTGTCCTATTACATCTTTTCTTACTGCTGAATAGTATTCCATTGTGTATATATGCCACAACTTCTTTATCCATTCTTCTATCGAAGAACATTTTGGTTGTTTCCAAAAAGCTCTTAGAATGCATAAACATGGGCTTCCACTGGCTCAAGTTGGCGTAGGCAAACAATAAGCAAATAAATAAGCATAAAAGGAGTCCCTGGTTGGCAAGGTCTCAGGAGGAAAGGCAAGGCCTCTGACAGAGGACATACTTTCCATATAGGCTGCATCTACTCACCGTTAGGAGAGGAGAGGCCTGAAATGCCGCTGAGTTCAGTCACTTCTCTGGTCCTCAGGCTGCGAGTCCATATCCATCCTTTAAAGTCCACATCCACCTGATTCTCACAGTGCGGTCCTGCACCCAACTGCATCAGCATCACCTGGACCTTGTTAGAACCAGGAACTCTTCGGGTGCAGCCCAGCACTTGGTGTTTAACAAGCCATCCAGGTGATTTTGATGCACTCAATTTAAGAACTTTCTACCCATTCTTCCTCCCAAGTACTGCCACCAAGACAAACATATCCAAAACTTCCCAAAAAGTTGGGAATTATTGCTCTAGCTCTTAAATTTATCTTATGCCTATCAAAACCTAAGAAATATAATTTTAGAGCCCCAAACAATTTTTATTTTTAAAGGATTTGAATACGAGTCATCCTTTCCAGGTTTTATATAATAAAACCGTAGACCCTTTAAATAAGTAAGGTTTCTGTTTTAAAAAATGAAATCCTCTCACATGATTATTTATAATCTATTTATGTTATAATTAGCATACGACAGAGATACAAATTACATTCAAATGAATAGAGCACCATTTACATAAATTATAATGCTAATAACCTTCATATTCAGTCCAGAATTTGGGTGTATGTACTGCTTTTTTTTTTTTTTACTTGGCTAGAAAGAACCACTACCTTTTAAATGGAATAAGCATTTATTCTGTTGCTTTGAATACATGAATAATTTTGAAATTAGGACATCTTGCTTGATTATCTTGTCACCTCTGATTCTTTCCAGTTTGAGCTGTTAATTTTTACTTACAGTTGTTCATAGTATTTATTTCAACTTCATGCAGGTCTGAAATGGTGACAGATCTCATTAACAATAAGAACTTTTGACTCACGTTTTCTATTATTGTTGCTTCATCAGAAAATGTGGCCCATAAATTTCCCTGTGTCTTATTGTAGTAAAGACAGAGGGGACTTGTTGCATTAAGCTAGATCTTAGGATCCTCAGGGGTCCTCTGCATTGGTAGAGCTACTACAAACTGGAGTTTATTTGCTGAGTTCTATGAATCTAGAATTTAAGTGAATAGCTTATTTTAAAATGAGCAGGCCCTGGCAGAAAGCTGTGTGCCAGTACTTATTTACAACAAAAGCACTATTCGAGTGACAAGAACCTTGGTGTCTGCAATGCAAAGCATGTCTTGCCCAAGTTCAAGATTTCCGACTAACACAGTCAGTCATCAGGATGGCCTTTTATACCATCTGCTTCCATTCCTTGTATTTATGCCCTGAGGCAGGATCTACTGGCGCATGTGCCGTAGATGCAAAGTACTTCTGAGCACTGCCGTAGGTGGAGAAAGTGCTTCTCGCATGCTACCTGCCCTGCCCACGCAGTCTTGGCTGGTGACTCAGTTCCAACCTGCATCCCCTCACCCCACATCTCCTGTCCTTGACCTTGAAAACCACTCCTTCAGTTACCTCACACGCTTTGCTACTCTCTAGACCCAGCGGGCCATCCATCTTCTCTTCTTGCCAGAAGGTATTTGACCCAGGTGGTGCACGCAAATTCTGGACCCTGTCATTCCATCTGAACTGACAGAAGGATTAGTCCGCATGGAGAACACCCCACCAGAATCATGCATCCCATGCCCAGCGCCCCCACCACACCCACGTCTTCTTAATCTACTTCTCCACACTCTTCACATCGACATCCCCGTTGGTATTTCAGTGGGTCGCAAACATCCACACAAGCCTTGTCATTATTTCAAATTCCATCACTATTTCCTACATGCTAAGAAATGCTGTGATATGTCAGAAAAAGAAAAGGAGCTCTGAAGTTAGGCTGAAATGCTTTCAAATTACAGCTGTAGCTCTCACCATTTAGGAGCGCTTGGGTGAGTTTCTTATCTTGAATATTTTTCCTCATCTGTAAATAATGGGGATGTTTGCAAAGATTAAATGAAATTTCATAAAGCATGTAACATAGTAGTAGCTCCTAGTAAGTGCTTAACAACTGTTGCTAATTCTTGTATATTATGGGTACTCAGTAAACACAGAATAAGTGACTGGATGAGTAAATAAACGAACAATTTTTCCTTGGAGAGCAACAGGAACAGGATGTTCTTAAAGAACATTTTATCTAGCCTAGAGGTTTTCAAACATTTTGCATTGTTAATGGCAAAACAAAACAAAACACCTTTCTTCAAGTAAAATCTTATGCAGACGGTCAGTATTGAAAACAAGGAGCTGCTTCGGTTAAAGCAGGAGTGGGGTTACTGTGTTCCCCTTATCAGACCCTTCTGTCCCTTTCATTGCACACCAGGTTACTTTTGCTCTGAGACTCTAAAAAGTGCAGTTTGAAAACCACAGATCAAAGTTATATTCTCAAAACTAAATTTTATTATATCCTCTGTCTAGGTTCCACATATTTTTGTTACTTCTGTTTTCTCTTTATTAATAATCTCAATGAAATCTTTAGCATTATATCCTCTAGTTTATGTTGTTGTTGATTCATAGGTAAGCTGCCTTTAAAGATAAGTAAATTCTCTTAAAAATTTTTCAAATGTTTCAGTTTATTTTCCTGGGGTTTTCAAAGTGCTTAATCACACTGGTTATAAATGATGATTTTATTTCCTCCTGGCTAATATTTTTATTTCGTTTCATGCTTTAGTGTATATACCAGAACCTCCAAAATAATGTTATATAAAAATTCTCATGGTATGCATCCTAGTTTAACTCTTGATTTTTAATTGGGTTTCTTATAGACCAGTTATTCTCTATTTTGTTGCCCAAGTCCCAGCCAACCTCCTGAGATGCTGATTTAATTGGTCAGGGGTAGGTATCAGGCATCAGTAGGTCTTAAAAACTTCCCAGGTTATTCTTATGTTCAGAGAAGTGAGACCCTCAGCTCCAGGTAATTTACCATGGAATATGATGTTGGCTGCTTATTTAATATAGATATTTCTTATGTTTATGAAGGATTTGCTATTCTTAGATGTCTGACATTTGTCTGTTTGTGTTTTAGAAATAATGTTGTGATTATCTATTGTGGTGATACATGTATTCTTATTGGATATATTAAAGTGATGAATAAAATTTCCTTGTATTCTTCGTTTAAATTCAACTTGGCCCTGGTGGGTAATTCTTTTACTGTTTTGAGTTCAGTTTGCATTTATAATTTAGAGTGATGTCTTTTTTCCCCCTTTGTGTGTACATGTACATGAATTATTTTGGGTAGCGTTCTAGGAGTAGAGTTGTTAGGTCGTATGAAAGTCTATGTTTCACTTTTTAAAAAAAATTTCCATGTTGTTTTCCAAACAAACTTGTTTTAAGAGAGAAAGTAAATTTGTGTAAGGTTGATACAAAAGTAATTGCGGTTTAAAAGGTTAAAAATAATTGCAAAAACTGCAATTACTTTTGCACCAACCTAACACATGTATGTTCTCGGCTTGTACTTATTTTTCTCTAAAATAAAAATCTCTCAGAAATTGTTTGATTAAAAACTTAGGTCTCATCAAAATGATGGCGTGAGGTGATCCTCTGTAAACCTCCCCTGGAATTTACAACTAATCGAACAACAATAAATCCACAAAGGACTCCCTGCACAGCAGACAGCAAGACAAAGAGGCCCACTACTGAATTCAACTAAAGGTGGGCGAATCGCGCGAGCGGGAAAGGAGGGAAGGGAGAAGTGCGGAGACGGAGCCGCGCTGCGCAGGACACAGACCTAGCTCAGTGCTCCGAGCTCGCTGCAGCCCAGAGGTACTGCAGCTATGGGACAGGGAAGAACTCGGATTGCTAGGGCTCTGCTTATGGCCCACAGGGCTGTGGGGGCAGCATATAACACGGCTGAACCCTACGCTCACGGCAGAGACCTCAGAGCAAAGACTGAGGGAAGAAGACTGAAAACAGTGGTTTAAGCCCTACTGCCCAGCAGAGAATGGAAGCCTTAGGCACTGAGACTAGCCGCCCCCTTCCTTACCCTCTCAGAGCCGACCCCGCCCCCACCGGCCCAGTGCTAGAAGCAGAACAGTAGCAGTGTCAGATCAAAAGAACAGAATATTTGCTGTTCTGAGAACTATGGACCGCAGACACAGATTCACAGCCCAAATAGTTCTGGGAAAGGGGAGGGAGCTGTGGAAGCAGGACCGGCTGTGGTGGTGGTCACCACCATTGCTCTGGGCCACCTCTCACAACTCACCCCGCCCCTGGCCCCACCTATCTGGGCAGATCCCTGCAGGAGTAAACAGAACTGCTGAAACATACGGGCTCTGAATCTGGTACAGGAAGAGCTTTGGAACTTGAAAGGCTCTCTGCGTACCCACATGGACACTGCACCCTGTGACCCAGGTGAACTATTAACAGAGGAGAAGTCCATTTCCCAGGGAATCCCCCCCGTTGTGT
The DNA here is from genome assembly GCF_057876585.1 of Rhinolophus sinicus. Lineage (NCBI taxonomy): Eukaryota > Metazoa > Chordata > Mammalia > Chiroptera > Rhinolophidae > Rhinolophus > Rhinolophus sinicus. Next base: position 49,849,694 of record NC_142504.1, read on the forward strand.
GAGAAGCTGGAATAGTACAGAGAAAACATACCAGTATGGTGTGAGAGAGAAAAAAAAGGCTGCAGTCAGAGAGAAAATCAAACATTCTACCAACAAGTACTGGAAAACAAAAGAAAAACCTCTTCCTATCAACCTGTTGCAGAAGCCACTCCTGTAGATGTCTAGGAAGAGAAATAATAAATTAATAATTGCCATGAATAACCAAGGCAATGAGACAGCTCAGAAAAAAAGTGAAAAGTCTCCAGAAAAGGAACTTAAAGTATGGAAATATGTGACTTAAATGACAGAGAATTCAAGATTGCAGTTCTGAAAAAACTCAACGAGATGCAAGAAAACACAGAAATGCAGTTTAATGAACTCAGAAACACAATCAAAGAAAAACATGAGCATTTTACGAAAGAGATTGAAATTAAAAAAAAAAAAAACTAAATAGAATTTCTGGTGATTAAACTCAATAGAAGAAATTAAGAATGAAATGACCAGCTTAGGTAGTAGAGTTGACCAGATGGAGGAAAGAATCAGTGACATCAAAGATAGAAACCTGGAAATTACAAAGATGGAAGAAGAAAGAGACTTCAGACTTAAAAGAAATGAAAGAACTCTACAAGAACTTTCTGACTCCATCAGAAAGAGCAATATAAGAATAATGGGCATACCAGAAGGAAAAGAAAGAGCAAAGGGAACAGAGAATATATTCAAACAAATTGTCGATGAGAACTTCCCAAACTTGTGGACAGAACTGGATCCTCAAATCCAAGAAGCAAATAGAACACCTAATTACCTCAATCCCAACAGGCTTTCTCCAAGGCACATTGTATTGAAGCTGTCTAAAATCAACGACAAAGAAAGAATCCTCAAGGCAGCCAGGGAAAAGAAGACAATAACCTACAAAGGAAAGCCCATTAGATTATCATCAGATTTTTCAGCAGAAGCTCTACAAGCCAGGAGGGAGTGGAACCAAATATTCAAACTATTGAAAGAGAGAAATTATGAGCCAAGAATACTATATCCAGCAAAGATATCCTTTAGATATGAAGGAGGAATAAAGACTTTTCCAGATATATAGAAGCTGAGGGTATTTTCTAATACATGACCTGCACTACAATAAATACTGAAGGAGGCTATTACCACAATCAACAGGGACAATTTGTGGCAACCAAAACATAAAAAGGGGGAGAGTAAAGGCCTGAACCGGAATATGGGAATGGAGAAAGTAAGCGTGCTGAAGAAAATGGAATACTCTAAATATCAAACTCTCTTTTATATAAACTTAAGGGTAACCACTCAAAAAAAAATCCAGAACTGAAATATATACTGTAATAAAAGAAGAAACAGAGGGAAACATCATAGAATACCACCACACAGAAATAATAGACAACAACAAAAAGGCAGAGAAACAATGGAGACAGAGCCTTACCAGAAAACTAAAGATAGAATGACAGGAAATCCTCACATATCAATAATCACCCAAAATGTAAATATACTGAACTCACCCAAAAAAAAGCACAGAGTAGCAGATTGGATCAAAAAACTAAACCCAACCATAAGCATAGACTCAAAGTGAAAGGGTGGAAATTGACACTCCAAGCAAATGGTACCCAGAGAAAATCGGTTGTAGCCATAATGATATCAGGTGAAACAGACTTCAAAGTGAAAAAGATAACAAGACACAAAGATGGACATTTCATAATGGTGAAGGGGACTGTACAACAAGAAGACATAACAGTCATCAATATTTATGCCCCCAATCAGGGAGCACCAAAATACACCAAGCAACTACTAACAGAACTAAAGGGAGAAATTGACCAAAACACAATTATACTAGGGGACTTAAATACATCATTGACAGCTATGGATAGATCATTCAAACAGAAAATAAATAACAAAATAGCAGCCCTAAATGACACATTAGATGAAATGGACATAATTGACATTTATAGAGCACTTCATCCTAAAACATCAGACTATACATTCTTTTCTAGTGTACATAGAACACTCTCAAGGATAGACCATATATTGGGACATAAAATCAGCCTCAGCAAATTTAAGAAGACTGAAATCATACCAAGCATATTCTCTGATCACAAGGCTTTGAAACTGGATATCAACTGCAAAACGAAAGCAGGAAAAAACACAAATACATGGAGATTAAACAACATACTTTTAAAGAACGACCGGGTCAAAGAAGCAATTAGAGGAGAGATCAAAAGATACATAGAAACAAATGACAAGGAAAATATATCCTACCAAAATTTTTGGGATGCAGCGAAAGCAGTTTTAAGAGGGAAATTTATTTCATTACAGGCCTATCTCAAGAAACAAGAAAACTCCCAAATAAATAACCTCATGTTATACCCTAAAGAACTAGAAAAAGGAGAACAAATGGAACCCAAGGTCAGCAGAAGAAAGCAAATAACAAAAATCAGAGTAGAACTAAATGAAATAGAGAACAAAAAGACAATAGAAAAAATTAATGTGACAAAGAGCTGGTTCTTTGATAAGATTAGCAAAATTGACAAACCCTTGGCTAGACTCACTAAGATAAAAAGAGAGGAGACACTAATTAACAAAATCGGAAATGAAAAAGGGGAAGTTATCACGGACACCACAGAAATACAAAGGATCATCCAAGAATACTATGAAGGACTATATGCCACCAAATTCAACAACCTAGAAGAAATGGACTAGTTCTTAGAAACATATAGCCTGCCAAGGCTGTACTATGAAGAACTGGAAAATCTAAACAGACCGATCACCAGTAACGAAATTGAATCAGTCATTCAAAACCTTCCCAAACGCAAAAGTCCGGGACCAGATGGCTTCACTAGTGAATTCTACCAAACCTTCAAAGAGGATCTAGTACCAATCCTGCTCAAACTCCTCCAAAAAATTGAAGAAGGGACAGTACTCCCTAACTCATTTTATGAGGCCAACATGACCCTGGTACCAAAACCTGGTAAGGACAGCACAAAAAAAGAAAACTACAGACCAATATCTCTGATGAATACAGATGCAAAAATCCTAAACAAAATTCTAGCAAATCGAATACAACAATGCATTAAAAAGATTATTCATCACGACCAAGTGGGGTTCATCCCCGGGGCACAAGGATGGTTCAACATCTGCAAATCCATCAATGTGATACATCGCATAAACAAAATAAAGGATAAAAATCATATGATTATATCAATTGATGCAGAAAAAGCATTTGACAAGATACAACATCCATTTATGATTAAAACACTTAATAAAATGGGTATAGAAGGAAAATACCTTACAATAATAAAGGCCATATATGACAAACCCTCAGCTAATCTCATAATTAATGGTGAAAAACTGAAGCCCTTTGCTCTATGTTTAGGAACACGACAGGGATGTCTCCTATCACCTCTGCTTTTCAACATAGTGTTGGAAATCCTTGCCACAGCAATCAGGCAAGAGAAAGAAATAAAAGGCGTCCAAATTGGGAATGAAGAAGTTAAATTCTCACTCTTTGCAGATGACATGATGCTATATATAGAAAACCCTAAAGACTCCACCAAAAAACTATTAGAAACAATCAACGAATACAGTAAAGTTGCTGGCTACAAAATCAACGTACAAAAGTCCATTGCATTCCTATATACTAACAGTGAAATCTCAGAAAAAGAAATACACAAAACAATTCCTTTTGGAATTGCAGCAAAAAGAAAAAATACCTAGGAATAAACTTAACCAAGGATGTGAAAGACCTATATGCTGAAAACTATAAGACATTTTTGAAAGAAATTGAAGGAGACACAAAGAAATGGAAAGACATTCCGTGCTCATGGATTGCAAGAATCAACATAGTTAAAATGGCCATATTACCCAAAGCAATATACAGATTTAATGCAATCCCCATCAAAATCCCAATGGCATTTATAAAAGAAATAGAACAAAAAATCATCAGATTTGTTTGGAACCACAAAAGACCCCGAATAGCCAAAGCAATCTTAAGAAAAAAGAACATTGCTGGAGGTATCACACTCCCTGACTTTAGCTTGCACTACAGGGTTACAATCATCAAAACAGCATGGTATTGGCAGAGAAACAGACACATAGACCAATGGAATAGAATTGAGAACCCAGAAATAAAACCACATGAATATGGACAGATAATTTTTGACAAAGAAGTAAAACATACAATGGAGGAAAGACAGCCTCTTCAATAAATGGTGCTGGGAGAATTGGATAGCCACGTGCAAAAAAATGAAACTGGACTGCTATCTGTCACCATGTACCAAAATTAATTCAAAATGGATCAAAGACTTAAGCATAAGATTTGACACAATAAACTGTATAGAAAAAAACATAGGTATTAAACTTATGGACCTTGAGTTCAAAGAGCATTTTATGAATTTGACTCCAAAGGCAATGGAAGTAAAAGCTAAAATAAACAAATGGGACTATATGAAACTTAAAAGCTTCTGCACAGTAAAAGAAACCATCGACAAAATAAAGAGACAACCAACTGAATGGGAGAAGATTTTTGCAAACAGTGCCTCCAATAAGGGGCTAATATCCAAAATATACAAGGAACTCATGAAACTCAACAACAAAAATACAAGCCACCCAATTGAAAAATGGGCAAACTACCTGAAGAGACATTTCTCTAAAGAGGACATACAAATGGCAAATAGACATATGAAAAAAATGCTCAACATCACTAATCATCAGAGAAATGCAAATAAAAACCACAATGAGATATCACCTCACCCCAGTCAGAATGGCTATCGTCAACAAGACAAACAGTAACAAGTGTTGGAGAGGCTGTGGAGAAAAAGGAACCCTCATACACTGTTGGTGGTAATGCAGACTTGTGTAGCTGTTATGGAAGGCAGTGTGGAGGTTCCTCAAAAAATTACGAATAGAATTACCACATGACCCAGCAATCCCTCTCCTGGGTATCTACCCAAAAAATCTGAAAACATTTATACATAAAGACACGTGTGCTCCAATGTTCATTGCAGCTTTGTTTACGGTGGCCAAGATATGGAAACAACCAAAATGTCCTTCGATAGATGAATGGATAAAGAATTTGTAGTATATATACACAATGGAATACTATTCGGCAGTAAGAAAAGATGATATAGGAACATTTGTGACAACATGGATGAATCTTGAGAGTATGATGCTAAGCGAAATAAGTCAGACAGAAAAAGCAGAGAACCATATGATTTCACTGATATGTGGTATATAAACCAAAAACAACAAAAGAACAAGACAAACAAATGAGAAACAAAAACTCATAGACACAGACAATAGTTTAGTGGTTACCAGAGGGTAAGGGGGGTGGGGGGTTGGAGATGAGGGTAAGGGGGATCAGATATATGGTGATGGAAGGAGAACTGACTCTGGGTGGTGAACACACAATGGGATTTACAGATGATGTAATACAGAATTGTACACCTGAAATCTATGTAATTTCACTAACGATTGTCACCCCAATAAATAAAAAAAATGAAAAAAAATAAAAAAACACAGCAGCTATGTGTTTTCTAGAGCTTCTTCTTTTATGCATTTAAATCTCACATGAGCACATAGCCCAAAGGCAATGCTGTAAATTATTTGAAATTAGGGAGTGAAAGGAAGATAAACTGCCATAAAGGTATTTTAAATTGTCGGGAAGATGGGTAGAATAACAGTGTCCTAAACCCACAGTCAGTCATGCAGGACATCCTATGTTCTCAGGATTTCAGTTTGAGCAATGTGTGGTTTATATAGTAGCAAAAGCTCCATCCCTGCCTTCCTCTTTATGCTCTGTCTGTACCTGGTCACCATGAAAGCTGCCTGACACCTACTAAAACAAGCCAGTCAGTAACAGATGGTAATTAAGTACCCATAAAATACTGTGGTAGGCATGTGTGGGCAGAGGAGATGAAGTATAAAACATGGTCCCTGCCCTTAAGAAACTTGAAACTATCGGGAAAGCTAAGACAAGTAGACAAGAACAATTAACTAACAAAGCAGAACCTGTGTTAAAGTAATACTACTTCCTGTCAGCATCAAGGATCAGACACTTTATTGCTTTGGAATTGTTAACATTGCCATTGTGTTAGAAAGTTCCCTTGAGTGTTGGAATTTTGTGGAAGGTCGGCCTTTTCTGAGCACAGACATTTCCTAAACCTGTGCATTGTGACAGCAGCACATAGGTCAGCTGGCTCCTCATCCTGTGCTCCTGCAGAATACACTGGCACTTGTGTTTGTCTACAATACCACCTGGCTTACCAAAGTAGGTCACATCAGAGCTCTTGGCTCAGAGGCAATGAGAGGCACTGGAACATGTTGTAACTGAAAGAGATCACAATGATATCTTCCGCAGAGGCTTTTAGGAGTAGAAAGACCAATAAGAAGGTTATAGTTACAATTATTCGTTTTGTCTTTAACCCTTCCTCTTCTTCCTTTGTTATACAGTCTATACTCTAGTAAACTAAACAAATTCAACACATTTCTATCATCTTGCCATAGAGTATTATAAGAAATAATATCTTACACTGGGTAGGACATTTTCATTTATAAAATTCTTCCACGTATATGAACTCTTTTGATCCTCAAGGTGAACTCTGTAGAAGTGAGTATTACTGACCTAGTTTAAATGGACTACATTTCAGGGTCAGGCCCCATTTCACTCCACCAGTAGAACTGAATAAGCATTTATTTACCCACCCCCATAGGCAGGAGCTCCCCTCTTTGTAGAGCTGTCGAGCCTGGTTCTAAACCACCATCTTTCTTTATCTAAACTCTACCTCTCCTACCCACCAATTCTTTCTGCTGAGTCTCTCTGTACAATTCAATAGACAATTAATGAATGCCAACCAAGGGCCAAACTGCATACCAGACATTGAGATGACCAAATTAACACCTTCAAGGAGTGGCTAAACTAACTGTGGAAACAGGGAAGCAAATTATAATATGGCAACTATTACAATGGAAGGATGCATATGGTACCATGATAGTTCCAAGAAGGGAGTAATTAACTCTGCCAGATAAACTTAAGTAAGTGGCAGTTAGGCCAGAAGTTGAAAGATGAGTAAATAGGGCAGAGAGGGCATTCTAGGCAGATGGAACAGCCTGTACAAGGGTGAAGGAATGGGGAACTGCAAGAAGTTCAATTTAACTCACCTCTCATCCATATTGACATCCAGTTAGATTGGAGAAAAATACACAACAGTTACTTCAGGGACACTGACCTCAAAGGCTACTCACATACTCCCCTAGATTAGTACTTCACAGTTTCTTTCTCCGCATACTTCCAATTGTTCCCAACCCCTCCATCACTTTCATCTTCTAACTTTGCTTATTATTGCATGGAGAAAATTGAATTGTGAGAAGAGAATTTGCAAAATCACCTGCCGTCACATCTACCATCATACCTACATCTATTCCCATTTACCTGCTCTCACCAGCATTAGTGTGATGATCTGTTCATCCCTCTCTGAGCCAATTCTTCACTGGACACGAGACTTGAGACACTCTTGCCTTCTCAAGGACATTGCTATAATGTTGTCCCCCACTCTCCTATGATATCATTTCTATCTGTAAAACGGAAAATACAAAAATGATATAATTTCTCAAAGCTTAAAAAGAAAAAAACAAAAGCCTTTTCTTGACCCCACTTCACTCCTCCCTACCACTGCCTCATTTTTCTCCTTCACTTTGCCACAAAATTCCTTGAAAGAATTACCTTACCTACTGTTCCTCTCCTCCAATTCTCTGTTGAACCCACTCCAACTAGGCTTTCCCCCAATGCTACTGAAACTGCTCTCATCATGAGTCAACGATCTCCACAGTGCAGTATCCAATGATCATTTCTTTGACCTCATCCTACGTGACCTGCCATCAGCATTTGACCCATTTCATCCCTCCATCCTAGGCTTCCAGTACTTGATGTCCTCCTGATAGCTCTCCTCCTCCTTCAGTGGCCATTCCCTCCAGTTTCCTTTCCTGGTTCCTCTACCAGAATTTTAAGAGCTGGAGCCCCTAGGACTAATCTTTTTATTTCTTCTCTTCCTCATCTACTCTCACTCCCTAGGTGATCTGATCCGATCTCATAGCTTTAACTACCAAGTAAACCACATAGGAGTCCCACCTGAACCTCTTCTCTAACTCCAAATGCCTGTATATAATTGTATACTCAAAATGCAGTTTTGATGTCTGATAGGCATCTCAAAATCACCGTGTTAAAAAAATAACTCCTGATATTTCCCCTAAAGCCCACATTTACCATGATTTCTAACACACAAATTGAAACTATCCCCATCATGTGGCCCAGGACAAAAACCTTGGTGTCATCCTTGATTCCTCTTTTATCTCGTAGCCCACATTCCATCCACCAGCAAATCCTATTATCTCCACCTTTAAAACATATACAGAATCATTATCCTCACCATCTCCATCAGTTACATCCTGGCCCAAGCCACGGTTATTTCTGGGTTATCACAATAACCTCATTATTTGTCTCTTATACTCTTGTTTCCCACCCCATTCTATTTCCCAGACAATAGTTAGGATGATTCTTTTAAAATGTAAATTATATCAGGCCATTCAACTGACTTTCTATTACCTCGAATAAAAGCCAAATTCCTTTCAATGACCTGCACATGCTACATGCTACATGCTATACCCACCGCACCTCTCTGACTAAATAAATGAATGAGTGAATGCATGGATGGGGAGAAGAAACTGGGATGAGTGTGACACTAGAGTTAGGTGATAAACAACTTGTTTAACCAAGCTAAGGAGTTCAGACTTTATTTGAATATAATGGGTACTCATCAAAGGTTAAGAATTTTAACAAGATAACAATTTCCAATAAACGCTGTCTATTTCTAGAATCCACCCCACATGTGACCCTCTATACAAATCCTAACTTGATCTCTCTGTCAATATCCCATCTTCACCCAGAAACCCAGCCACAGCAAACTCTGTGCTGCTACTTTAATATGTCACATTTCCAAACTGCCGTGCCTTTGCCCTCTCTGTTCTTTCTGCCTGGAATGCCTTCCTTCCTTTGTCTGAAACATGTCTACTCATCCCTCTTGACTCACCTCAAGTGCCATTACCTTGTGAAGTACTCCCAAATGCCTCAGAGAGTTCTGTGTTTTCCTCTTTGGGCTTCCAGAGTACATTTTACTCACCTCTATTTTAGATGTTATTACCTCACTGTAGTTATTTATTTACATATTGGCAAGTCCCTGGAGGCCAACATCCATAATCAGGTCTTGGTGAGGCCCCTGGACTTTGCACATACAGTGTCTTCAGCCTAGTAGATGCTCAATACATGTTTGTTGAATGAAAAGGAATCAGCAAAACAATTAAAATTAGTAGAAGAAATGTGTAAGAGAAACCAGGTAAGTGAGATTCCTCAAAACCAAAGTAAGAGGAATTTTCAAGAAGTAAGGAGTGGTCCGTACTTCAGAGACTTAAATAAGTTGCTTGTCATTATATTTCACAAGTAGGAGAGATTTGGAGATATAACGGTCAAGGTTCAGTAAGATAACAGAAATTATCTTATATTTAAGCAGTGATTTAATATGAAGAATTGGTGCTCAAAACATCATTAGAATGGCGGCGGAAGTGGGGTCTAGTCTGCACTCCTGGGATCGCAATCCCAAGATAACACTGTAGGATTGTCCTGCAGAGTAACCCCAGCCTCTGCCACATGGGAAAGCTGGACACAGAAGGCTGCCACTGGGACTGTTGGCTCCACAGCCACTACATCTGCTGGGTCTGCACCAGCCAAAACACGTGTCCTCCCTCCTGCCTCTGGATACCAATGACTGGCCCTTAAATCTCTAAGGCTTCCCCAGGAAAACACATCTCCATGACTGTGTGCATGAGTGTTCTACTGCTGTGGAACAAATCATCACACACTTGTAAAATAATACCAGCTTATTACCCCAATTCTGTAGGTCCAAAGTCCAGGCAGACTCTACTGGGTTCTCTGCTTAGGGTCTCACCAGGTAGAAGTCAGGGTTCAGCAGGCTGGGTCCCTATCAGGAGGCTCTGGGGACGAATCTACTTCCAAGTTCATTGGGGTTTGTCAGAATTCAGTTCCTTGTAGTTATAAGACTGAGTTCTTCGTTACCTAACTATCAGTTTTTAGAGGCCATTCATAGTTCTTTTCTCCAGCCTTCCTAGGTATAGGCCCTATCCCAGTATCACAGCTGGCTCAAAATCCCTCAGGTGGAACCCCCCTCACCACTTTCTCTGTACTCCATCACTGTCTCCAGCCAGAGAAAACTGTTTTTAGATGGCCTTGTGTGATGAGAGTAGGCCCACCCAGGTCATCTCCCTATTTGAAGATCAACTGTGCCAGATAATATAACAGTATCTCATGATATTCACAGTTCCCAGGATTAGGGTATGGAAACTTGGGGCTAGTTTTAGAATTCTGCCTACTACTTTGTGTTTGCCAGAAAAAAGCAGTAGAACAAACAGACACACCTTTACCTTCTAAGTCAGTTAAGATTCTCCAGAGAAACTGAACCAATAAGTTACATACCTATGTAGAAAGAGTTTTATTATAAGGAATTGGCTCACATGGTTGTAGAGGCTGACAAGTCCCAAGATATGCAGTGTGAGCTGGCAAGCTGGAGACCCAGAAGAGCTGATGGTGTAGTTATAGCCCAGAGGCTGGTAGGCTTGACTCCCAGGTACAGCTGACGTTTCAGTTTGAAGGTAGGAGGAATTCCTGCTTACTCCTGGGAGAGTCAGTCTTTTTATTCTATTCAGGCCTTCAACTGATTGGATGAGGCCCACCTACATTAGGGAGGGTAATCTGCTTTACTCAGTCTACTGATTCAAATGTTAATCTCAACCAAAAAAATCCTCACAGAACACCCAGAATAATATTTAACCAAATATTTGGGCGCCCTATATCTCAGTCAAGTAGACACATAAAATTAACCATCATACCTTCCAAATCTCAGGCGAGTACATCTGATTGGCTGAACATAAGTTCTATGCAGAACCCCAGGTGCAGAGGAGTCATAGTTCAGGAAGGTACATCAGAACAGTATCTTTCAAAGATTTTCACTGCAATCTACTATAAGAAACAAATATTTTACCACAACCCAGGGTAAGCATACACACATACATATAAATAAATGAAACAAAATTTCATGAAACATTACTTATCCTTACTAACTGTAATATACTCTGATGTTTTCTTTATGGTTCTATTTGATTTTAAACCATGCTGATTTTAATTCACTAAATGATTTCATGACCTTTCAAAACCAATTGACCAACCAAACAAACAAAAACAAGGCATCAGTAGGTAAGCGGATTGATTTTGAGGGTCAACCTATTTTGTTCATTACAAGTGATTTTGGGGAGCAATTTTCCTTCAGTTATATGTCTCACAATGTCTAGTATGTAATACCATGTTTGTTTAGTTGAACTGAACATAGACAATGGGCTTTCAATTAAATCTGAAGACAGACTGAAAAAAGTTTGAGTCCTTTTACAGGGTTAGGTTCATAACTTTCGAACAAAATCAAACAACAGACATCAGGGATGTTCTTTTTCTGTCCCCCACCCCCATTCAGGAATACAAAATTTGAAAATCCACTGGAATTTATGGGATCCATTTTTTCAGGGGGAGAAATGACTACAAAGGGAATGTTCATGTGAAAATGCAGACATGACTAAATACTGTAAGTAAGTGTTGAAGCATGTAGAAATTGTCAACTTCTGTGCCAATAATCTTCTGTGCCATAAGTATCAACTTCTGTGCCATAAGCTCTTAATGACGCCCTCGGATTATTATGCCAATGTGTAAGGCACAATTTAGAGAATGTTGTGACTCAGACAAACCTGCCCTTTCAACAATTACTCAGTTTCATATTTGTGTTACACACGCCCCAGATGGTGAACTAGGCCTCTGCACTAGGAAAGGCCCAAAAGAAGAATTCACCAATTTTCCACCGTGCAATCTCTCCTGCAAAACTGTTCTTCAGTGAAATGACTCACTTGTGTAAATGCTTGATTTTTGTTATTTGGATAAGCAGTAGACATATTTCTGAGTGCAGCATTTCCATTTAGCTGTACTCATGCCCTAGGCAGCCCAGAAGGATCAGCCCAGAGAGTTCAACTCGAACTATTTCTTGATCCTCTTCCTTTTTCTCTGTTGCCACATCACTGGCAGAGTTACACAGGGTCAGATTCAATTCTGCCTGATTGAGAAAAAATTAGGAATTTGGCCTCCTTAAACAAGGATCATATTATAGAGTTTTCCTTATTCAGTTGCTCAAGAGCGTGAATGAGGGGGAAAGGGAGGCATTGTATGAGCCAGGAAGTGAAGTTTTAGGGCTTGCATGTGGTGGTTGTAACAAAACCTAAACATTGCTCGAAGACTAGAAAACCTTGAAACCAGTGAAATTGTGATGGTTTGAGGGCTTTTTACCATTAAGATTGTCAAATATCTGGATATATGCTCTATACAGAAGCAATAAAACTCATTCATTTACTAAGGCTATAATGAGCACCTACTATGTGATATTTATAGCTCTCCTATAAACACAGAAGTGGTCAAAACAGACCAAGTCCCTATTTATTATATAGTAGGAGAAGGCAGAAGACAGCTAACTGGTAAACGAGTAATTAATGAATGGACAAGGTAACAGGTACACTGGGACTCAGGGTCTGGGACCTACCACCAACCCCAACTTGCCTACAGCACACACTGTGTTACCCATCCTATCTATGACCGTAATTCCAAGAGCTGTGACATATCTCTAATTGCTACTCACTATAGATGCCAAGGTGTTTCCCCTTTCTCCCAGTTGCATTTATTTTTAAGAAATGGTGTGATTTGTTGAATGATACTGAGAATTCAGAGAATAGTGGATGCTGGAGGAACAGGTTTGAAACAGCAGCTCAGAGGTTGAGAGACAAGAAATCTAATCATGCTTTCTTTATAAACAGCTTTATTGAGATATAAGTGATATACAACAAACTGCATATATTTAAAGTATATAATTTGATAAATTTTGATGTATGTATATACTCATGTACATATCATCACATCAAGGCAAATAATGTATCTGTCACCTCTAAAAATTTTGTGTGTCCCTTGGTTATCCCTCCATCCCACACCTTCCCAATTCCCATCTCTAGGTAATCACTGGTCTGTTTTCTGCCACTATAGATTATCATGCATTTTCTAGAATATTATATGAATTAAGTCATATAGGTCATACTCTTTCTTTTTAGGTGTTTGGGGTACATAAGGCTTCTTTCACTCAGCATAACTAATTTGAATTTTATCCATGTTGTGTTTATCAATAGTTCATTACTTTTCTGTTTATCCATTAACATGTCAGTGGACATTGAGGTTGTTTCCACATTTGGCCTATTCTAAACAAAGTTTCTATGAACATTCAGGTAAAATTCTTTGTATGGACATATACTTTGATCTCTTTTGGGAAAACACCTGAGAGTGGGTTGGCTGAGTCATATGCTAGGTGAATGTTTAACTTTTTAAGACACTCTCAAACTCTTTTCCAAAATGGTTGCACTGTTTTTACCTTGCCATTAGCAGCATATGAAAGTTCCAGTTGTTACATATCCTAGCTAACACTTGATAGGCCAGTCTTTTAATTTTAGACATAATAATAGCTGTGTGGTGTTATCTCATTGTAGTTTTTATTTGCATTTCCCCTTATGATGTTGAACAACTTTTTGTGTACTTATTTGCTATTCACATATCTTCTTTGGTAATGTGTCTTTTCAAATCTTTTGCCCAATTTTTATTGGGTTGTTTATCTTCACAATATTGAGTCTTGAGGGTTCTTTATATGTTCTAGACACAAGTCCTATGTCACATATATGATTTGCAAATATTGTCTCCCACTCTCTGTCTTATCATCTCATACTCTTAACATTTTTTCAATAAGCAAAACAGTTTTTCAACAAGCAAAAGTTCTTAGTTTGATGAAGTGCAATTATTTTTATTTCTTTTAATGAATCATGCTTTTGGTGTTGTAGCGATGAAATCTTTGCCTAATCCAAGATCATAACAACTTTTTCTTTAGGTATTTTTAAAATCCTGTTCCACTGTATTCTAGATTACATTGGTTCTGATGAGAAATCTGTTTTCATTTTTATCCTTTCACTCTGGCTTCTTTTAAGATTTTTTTCTTTATTTCTGGATTGAGGCCATTTGATTACTATGTTGTGTCTTGGTATAATTTTCCACATGTTTCCTGTGCTTGGGTTCATTGAGCTTATTGGACTTATGTATTGACAGTTTTTATCAACTTTGAAAATTCTTATCCTTTATTTATTCAATTAGTTTTCCTCCCTGCTCTTCCACTTGGGGATCCAATTACATGTATACTGAGCTACTTGAAGTTTTCCTTTCTCTGTGTGTTTCATTTTGTTTTTTTAAATTTTTTAAAATTTAAATTTTTCTTTTTTCCCCCTTCTTCGTCTCCCCACCCACTCTGGTTCAAGCCGTTGTTTCTCAGTCTGGTTGTGTAGGACACAACTCCCTTGCCTATGCTGGTATCATGAGCCTTGCGCTCCCCACAGCTGAGGCAGTCGGTCGCCAGTCGCCGGTCGGCTGCTCACAGCAGCTCACAGCAGCTCTTGCTGGCTGGCGGCTGCTCACGCTGGCCACTGGCTGCTCCTGGCAGCACATGGTAGCCCACAGCAGCACACAGCAGCCCACACCGACCTCCAGCTGCTCACGGTAATCCAGTTGCAGGGAGAGCTGTTGTTCACAATTTTAGCTGTAGAGGGCACAGCTCTCTGGCCCATATGGGAATTGAATCTGCAACCTCAGCATTAGGAGCACGACGCTCCAACCACCTGAGCCACCGGGCCAGCTCTGTGTTTCATTTCAGATAGTTTCTATTGCTATGTCTTCAAGTTCACTAATCTTTTTTTCCGCAATGTCTATATGCCATTAATTTCATTCAGTAATCATAGACTTGATTTTTCATTTTTGTCATTATAGTTTTCATCTATAGAAGTTTGATTTAGGTCTTATTTATTACTTGCACATCTCTAAATGCTCACTCTGTCCTCTAATTTCTTGAACAAATGGGATACAGTTATAATAACTATTTTAATGTTCTCATCATCTAATGTTTAATTATATCAACTGTATACATGTAATTTCTAGGTCAGTTTCAACTGATTGATTTTCTCTCTCATTATGGGTTTTATTTTCCTGCTTCTTTGCATGCCCAGTAATTTTTGACTAGATGACAAACATTGTGAATTTTATCCTGTTGGTTCTGGATATTTTTATATTCCTATAAATATGCTTTGTCTTGGTTCTGGGAACAAAGATACTTGGAAGTAGTTTGATCCTTTCAAGTCTTTCTTTAAGCTTTTTTTAGGCAGGATAAGAACAACATTTATTTGAAGGATAATTTTTCCCCAGTACTGACACAAGACTCTTCAGTATTCTTCTAAATAGCATGTAAATTATGAGGTCTTCCACACTGGCTAATGGGAACAGGCATTATTCTAGGGCCTGTGTGAACTTGAGTGTTTTTCCTTCTAATCCTTTTGAGTGTTTCTTCCCCTGGCTTCAGATAGCTTTCGTATACACGTGAGCTGATCAATACTCAATTGAATATTCAAGGCAGATACTTCATCTCTGGAATCCTCTCTCTCTGCAACTTTCTCCTCTCTGACACTCTGCCCTATGAAGTCTAGAAGCCTCCTTGAACTAGAGACTCCATTTCCATAATGCAGGGAAACTGTTGGGCTCTGCTTGGTTTCCTTCTCTGTATACCACACCCCAGAAACTCTGTCCAATCAGTAAGCTGAGGCACTATAGGGATCTCTTCATTCATTTCCCAACCTCCGGGACCCTTGTCCTTCATTGACTTACAGCTGATGTCTTTGAAAACAGTTGTTTCATACATGTTGTCCATTTTTTAATTGTTTCCAGAAGGAGTATAAATTCAGTCCCTGTTATTATATTTTGGCTGGTAGTAGAAATGTTAACTTCAAATTACATTTTAAAGTTGAATCTTACTTTTCTGATATTTTTCTTCTTAGATGGCAGATTTATTGTGGACATATGGGGAATGGCAATTGTTAGACATGGGGAGAAATTAGAGGGATGAGCTGACATATGGGAAGTATAGTTAAAAAAGAAAAAAGGGAAAGAATTAGGCATGGAATGAAAACAAGCAGTCAAATGTCAAGTCCCAGAGAAAGGAAATGATGGTGATTATCAAAATCTCACCTCTAACAGACCTAATATGTGGTTGAAGAAGGATTCAAGCTATTTTCTTCAACTTGGAAACTTCAATCTGTCAGTGATACTACTAATTTTTACTGGTTCTCATAGCAGACCAAAAAGGCAAAGCTTAGAAAATTGTCATCTCTGTTTCCTAGTGACAAAAAAACACCAAAACTATTGAGTGAATGACCAAATTCAAAGTCACCCAGAGAATAATGCCTGGGTGAAACTAAAAGCCTTAGATATATATTTTTATTACTTTGTTCTAAATGATTATCGAGCATCATTCACCTTGGGGGAGAATTAGTTTTGGCACAGAGGAAAACACACTGGACTTAGAGTAGAAGTATAAGGTTGTTGTCCAACACTGTCACTAATGAGCTATGTGACCTTGAGGAAGTTACTTCACTTTTCTAAGTTTCAGTTTTCTCAATTGGGAACTGGAATAAGAACACAGTGCCTGACACTTAATATTACATGTAAGATTCTGTGTATTATTGCTTCTAGAGGGATTTTCATTTTTTTTTACTGAAAGGATATCTTAAATATAAAGAGATGAATCTGCAACTATTAAATGTCAGTTGAACAGAGCTGGACAGAGGACTGGCATACTGACCTTCTTACTTCTACTCATCAGGCCATCCCGGCCCTTGGCTCCCTCCAAATCAAAGAATCAAAATCAGAAGACCTGAGATTTGCCCCCTAGGTATCTGAGCTCAGAGAGATTATTTAGCCCTTCTTAACTGTTAAGTGAAGTTAATTATAGCTAACATTTATTGAGCACTTGTTCTGTGTTGTCAGGTATTACATTTAGCACTTTGCACATATTGTCATTTAATCCTCACAACCCTTTGTTATTGTCTTCATTTTATAGATGAGGCAACTGAGACTCAGAGATGGCAAGTAACTTGTCCAAGATAACACATGACACAAATGGTATGGCTGGGATGGGCATCAACTCTGCTTCTATGTCAACGCGCATACTCTCATTCACAATGTTATACTGCCTTCTCATCTGCATGTTAAGGATTCAGTGGACCAAGGGCTGTAAGTATTAAGGTCGTATGTGGCATATTGATGCCCTTGCTAAGTTCTTCTTCCCTTCCCTTCCCCAAAACATTCTCACATTAACTGAAACCTAACTCCCTATACAACACAACTTCCCTCAAATCACTCTCAAAGTAAAAGCTCTCTCATATAACTTACTTAATCTTGCATTCCTTAGAAGGTGAAGTGGGCCTTCACATAGGACTCTGCTGCCACATCTAGACTATAGCTATACCACTTGGAATTACTTTGAACAACTCCTCTCGTGAGCCTTGTATACCCACTTCCTCCCTGTCATCTCCTTCTACCCAAGCCACTCACCTTTACTCATTAAAACTTTGGCACCTGACTCCCAGGCGTTCTCCACCAATATTCCTGTCATCATCTAGATAATTTCAACATCTTCACTGATGCTCTATTTAACACTCAAGTCTCATGGTTCCTAGACTTCCTTCCATTTCAGTCCACTTCAGAAACCTACCTCAGCCTTCTGGGGGGCCAAAATGGAGTAAGTTCACTGCAACCTATTTCTCCCACTGATTGCAAACACACTGGTCAAAATATAAAGAACAACTACCTGAGAAATTTAAAAACTAACAATAGCAAGCAAATTGGGAAAGAAAACCAAAACTCGAAGGATGATCCTGTGATGGTTATTATGTGTCAACTTGAGTGGGCCCTGGGGTGCCCATATTAGACATTATTTTGGAGTGGGTCTGTAAGAGTATTTCTGGATGCGATTAGCATTTGATTCAGTGAACTCAGTAAAACAGATGACCCTCCTAAATATGGGTGGGCATCATCTAATCCACTGAGGGTCTGAATGGAACAAAAGGCCGGGGAAGGAGGAATTTGCCACTTTTTTCTGCCTCACTGCTTGAACCAAAACATCAGTCTTCTCCCACCATCTTGGATTTACACCATCAGCTCTCCTGCTTCTCAGGCCTTTCAACTCAGATTGAACTATACCACTGGCTTTCTTGGGTCTCCAGCTTACAGATGGCAGTTCATGGGGCTTCTCAGCCTCCATAATTGCATATATATATGGGAGTGCTAAAAAAATGGGCACATATTTTAAGAGATGTTAACACTTTGGTCAACATTGCTCAAGCAGTAGTTCGATGTAATCAGAAGTGTCTGGATGCTGATGGTAACCACTTTGAGCACCTCTTGCAATCGCAGAAGTCAAATGTGACTTGTATTCATCTTTTGTTATTGGTATATATTAAGTGTTACAGTTAATATAGTTTTTTTCTCCTTTCTTAAAATGTGTATACATTTTTGTCGCATCCTCTGTATATGACTAATACAGACCCTTATGTGAAAAGTTTGTGTTTTTCCCTCTTTTGTGTCTTGTGGTTTACCTAAGGGTGGCACTAACATGAGACTCTGAAATGGGAATGGACAACAAAATGCAGAGAAACCCTGTCTTACAGCCAGAGAACTGGAAAAGGAGCTCCTATTAACCAGAGAATGTGGAGGAAATCTCCTGGGTCATTTTTCCTTATTTTTTCCCCCTCTTTTGTCTTTTTCCTGTCCTGCCCCAAGAATAGTCTCAGTTGCAGAGCTATCTAGTAGTGGAAGGGGCACCTATAATAATAACCCCATGGCAAAACCCATGCTTCTGGCCTAGAGAACCAAGAACGAAAATCCTGTGGCTCAGAGCACGAGAGGGATCTCCACTATGTTTTCACTCTCTTCTTGCCGCTTTGCCCCAAGGGCAGCTGAGGCCAGTGGAAAAGTGCTACAGCAGGCCAGCCAAAACTCCAAAAGAAATCCTAGCTGTCTAGGCAGAGGACCAAGAATAGGGAGAGGCCCTTTGAATGTGGAGACTGTGAGAGAAATGAAAAAGCAAATCTCTCAATTCTGTATATGAACCAACCCAAATTCTAGTACCTCCCCCTGAACATGCGCATGGTATTGACACAAGGCAACACAGAAAAGGCTTACAGATTGCAAAGAAAAACAATAAAGCTATCTCAACTCCCAAATGACACAATTATCTACAGGAAAAAGGAATCTACGTAAAAAGTTCCTAGAACTAATAAACAGTTTAATAAGGCCTCTGCATACAAGGTCAATATACAAAAGTCTATCTTATTTTTATATATAATACTAGAAATGAATAGTTAGAATATGAAAAAAATTTTAAAGTACCATTTAAAGTCACATCAAAAAAGGAAATACTTAGATTTTAATCTAACAAAATATGTGCAGGATCTACATGCTGAAAGATAGAGAAGACTAATGAAGAAAGAAATCAAGGAAGACCTAAATAAATGAAGATATATGTCATGTTTATAGGTGGAAGCCTCAATATTGTTAACATATCAATTCTCCTCCAATTGATCTATAGGCTCAACATAATCCCAATCAAAATTCCAGAATTTTTTTTTATAGATATAAACAAGCTCATTCTAAAATATGTGTGGAAAGACAAAGGAACTAAAATAGCTAAAAGTTTTGAGAAAGAACAAAGTTGGACAACTCACACTACCCAAAATTAGGACTTACTTTAAAGCTACAATAATCCAGGCAGTGTGGTATTGACACATAGATCAAAGAGACATAAGAGAGAATCCAAAACCTGAGCCTGATACACGTGTAGCCAGTTGATTTCTGACAAAGGTACAGGGCCAATTTAATGGGAAAAGGATAGTCTTTCAACAAATGTTACTGGAACAATTGAATAGTTACAGGCAGAAAAATTAAACCTCGACCTAAATTCATACCTTATACAAAAATTAACTAGGATTATAGATGTGAATGTAAAGTATAAAACAATAAGTCTTTTAGAAGGAAATATTCAAAAAGTAGAGTTAGGCAAAAAGTTCACAGACATGACACAAAAATGCATGATCATACATTTTTTAAAAATACTAAATTAGACTAATTAAAAGCTTCTGCTCTGCAAAATACACTGAGAATGAAAGACAAGCCACAAATTGGGAGAAAATATTTGCAAATCACATATCTGACAAAAGGTTTTCATCCAGAATCTATTAAGAACTCTCTAAACTCAACAGTAAAAAAAAATAAGCAAACAAAAAAACCCAAACACTCCAAATAGAAAATGGGCAAGAGTTGAAGAGATACTTCAGCAAAGAAAATGTACAGATGGTAAATAAGCACACGAAAAGTTGCTTTACGGCATTAGTTGTTATGGAAATAAAAACCAAACCACAAATTCACACCCATAAGGATGGATATAATAATACAAAATAAGACAATAACAAGTGTTGGCAGCAATGTGGAGATTTTAGAACCTTTGTGCACTGCTGGTGGAAATGTAAAATGGTGTAGTCACTTTAAAAAACAGTTTGGCAGTTCCTCAAAATGTTAAACATAGAATTACTCTATGACTCAGCAATTCCACTTCTATGTACATACCCCAGAGAAATGACAACATATGTCTGCACAAAAACTTGTACACGGATGTTCAAACAGCATTATTCATAATAATAAAAAACTGGAAACAATCCAAATATCCATCACTGATGAGTGGATAAACAAAATGTAATATATCCATAAAGTGGAATAGTATTTGTAAGCAAAAAGTACTGACACCTGCTACAACAGGGAAGAACCTTGAAATCATTTGCTAAACGAAAGAAGCCAGTCATGTATTATATGATTCTATTCATAGGAAATATCCAGAATAGGAAAATCCATATATACGAGAAGTAAATTAATGGTTGCCTAGGGCTAGGAGGAGGGGCGAATGGGAAATGACTGTTTAATGACGACAGGATTTCCTTTTCAGTGATGAAATATCTTGGAACTACACAGAGGTGGTGGTTGCACAACACTGGGAATGTGCTAAATGCCACTGAACCATACACTTTAAAATAGTTCATGATTAATTTTGTTATGCAAATTTCACCTCAATAAATTAAAAACAAAAGCCTGGAATCCAGGACCAATCATTTTAACCATGATCTCATGAGTACCCATAGTAGACTTACCCTTTTTGTCAGCTGCTCCACTAGCTCTGACAATTCCCAACTGTGGATTAGTCCAACCACTGCCTAACCCCTGGTGGTTCTTTGACAGTCTGTCTTTGTGAAGCCCTCAACAATGCCCAGCTCCAGGTTGTTTCAAACCCTTACTGCTCATCTAAACTATAACCACATCCCTCTTCCCTTCACGCTCAACAAATGGCATTCATCTCATAATACAAAGTAAGTAGGAACTATCAATTATCTGGTACTTAGTAGCAGCTCAATAAATATGTGTTGAACAGATGAATGAGCACTGTCCACTCCCCTCTACGTCACTACTACCAATATTGGTATCTGCAGCCTTTTCTCCCTTTCCTCTTGTCCTAAAGAAGTGTCGCTCAATATTCCTCCTTCCCGAGCTAGCCTCCCTGTCACCTTCCATGGCTTCTTAATGCCGCAGAAGGTGTCCAGGCTCCTTACTAGGTCACTTCCAGCCTCATTTCCCCTCACCCCATCACAGGGACTGTTTGCCCCGAATTCTCACCTGTCTCTGCTCTTTCTTTTATCTTGACTTGGCAAATTCAGTCAATCTTCAATAGTTACCTCAAGCCCATGGAACCTTCCCAATCCTTCCAGTCACTGAAACTTAGCATTGCATTTGTCAATAGTTAGGATGTTACTGGTAACACAAACAAAAATCATCAGGCACCTTTGGGAAGACAGATTCAGTGCACATGACAAATTAAAGTAGAGTGAAGGATAAATTACATAATAATAAGACATTATTTATGTTTTCACTCATTCTCTCATGAGTAGACAGTAGTTTTCCAGAAGCTACATGGAACATGTATCTCAACAAATTGAATGCAGAAGCAGATATGAGAATCCAGCTCTCTTTTATTAAACCAATCATTGAAGAGACTGGCAAAATGGAAAATAATGCTCCTCTTATCACTGATTTTTTTTGGGGGGGAAATATTGTTATTTTTCATAAAAATATGTTATTTGTGTTAATGCATTGGTTTTATTATTGCTATTTTTAAATGACTTAAATATTTACATATTTTTGAAATTTTTTGTTTTAATTTCGAATACAATACACATCAATAGGTATGATGCACATAAACAAAAGCCCTTGGGGGTCCTCATTAATTTAGTAAAAAAGGGGTCCTGAGGCCAAAAATTTTAAGAACCACTCCATTCCAGGATTTCTAAGCAGAGCTGTGGGCCTGCCTGAGGCTGGGTATCACATATTTGCCTGGAGCTGGTTACCCAGTCTTCTTCGACAGCATCTAATGATCTTGGATCAAAAGGATAAACAAAGACAATGTGTTGTTGAATTGAGCCACTATTGGGGTTTGGTTGAGTTGCTGTACCTGGACTAGTTGCTATACCCGGCTGTCTTGTTCTTCTAGATAAGGAGGATAATAAGCCCGTCGTCTTAATAAATTACTCTTCAGGGAAGTTCGCTCAGCTGCGACAGTGGCAGTGGGTGGATGTGTGGCTGGTGACGTTCTCCTCAGAGCTGAGGGACCTGCATCCCTGGAGGCTGTTGCCAAGACTGTGCCTTGTGAAGCAATATCTATTTTGTAAAGAATTTGCAGGCTCCAGAATTCCGATCACTTTTCACAGAAGGATTGAAGGGTCTGACAGCTAATGAAAGAAAGGCCTACCGTGTGTAATCTGAAACTATAGCCGAATCACAAGAGGCAAGTAAAGACTGCAGTAAAAAGCCTGGCTTTTCTGTATGCTAAGTGCTTACATGCTGTACAGGATGGGGCCTACTAACTTAGTGAGTAGAATTATTCGTTAAAGAAAGACATGAATTACGAATAGCAGGAGCAGTGCGGGATTTGATAAAGGGAGTGAAGGCGCAGGATGTGGATTTTGCCACAACTGCCACCCCCACTCAGGTGAAGGGGATGTCTCAGTCTAATGGTGTTCACATGATAAACAAGGGAGAGAAGCGCCGGATGGTTACTGCCAGGCTTCAAGAAAAAAAATTGAAATTACCAACTACGGATTGATGTCGTCACTGATGGAAGACATGCTGAGGTGGAATTCACAACTGACTGGCAAAAAGAGGCTGAACGCAGAGATCTCACTATAAATTTTATATTTTTAGGTTTTGATGGTACTTTATTTGACTACTTTGATGGTTATGAAAATTTGAACAATAAGAAAGTGAAATTTGTTGGACATGCTACACAGAAGATACAAGAAGAGCGTCATCAAATTTTAAGATATTTCAGGTTTTTTGGGAGAATTGTACACAAACCTGTTGACCATGTTCCTGAGACTTTGGAAGCAATTGCCGAAAATGCAAAAGGCTTGGCTAGAATATCAGGAGAGAAGATTTGGATAGAAATGAAAAAACTCTTATTGGTAACCATGTAAATAATTTGATTCACCTTATCTACGATTTTGGTGAGGCTTCTTACATAGGCTTACCTACTAATGCAAGTTTGGAAGAATTTAACAAAGTCAATAAAAATGTTGAAGGTTTTTCACCAAAGTCAATGACTCTCTTGGCCTCATCATTCAAAACACAAAATTGGATTTTAAATTGAAGATTTCAAAAGAAGAGAAAAAGCTTGGTTTGTCTGTAGTTAGAAACAGGAAAGATTTAAAGCAGTAGATATAGATTGTAGGGACTCTGATGCTAACACTTGAGTATGTGAGCTCATGAAGTACCTATCAAGGTGAGCTGGCCTTCTCAAGGACATGCAGCAGTGGTCCATCCCCGTTTCCTGTGAGTGGCTATGACTTCAGAAAAGTGGGCTTTTCTTCAGGAAAAGAAATCAGGGCTCTACAGCAACAGTTGCAAGAACAGCGGAAGAAAAGCAGTTACCACGTGGAAAAAGATGAACTTCTGAGTTACGTAAAGAAGACCCAAACACCATGAGAACTGACCACCATAGACAGTGGTAGCAGTCCTAACAGTGATTTCATAAAGTGGCAACTGTTTGAAGAAAAAATTGTTCTTGGTGTTTGCAGTTGAAATCACTGGATTCTTTTATATAAGGATTATCTATGATAAGTGTCAGTTCTTACCTGAATTCCAGAATAAACTTATACTTGAAAACAAAACAAAACAAAAAAACAACAAAAATAAATTACTCTTCATATTTTGCAAGGATTAGGTAGATTAAGAGGTTTCTTAATCCTGACTGCCTCTTACCTTTACAAATCTTCCTTGGATCATTTCAGTCTGGTTAATTATGTACTTAGAGTAGTATTTCCAGCATTATATTTTATAGCTATTATATTCAGTGACATAAACAAAGACCGTCTATTCAACTTCATGGTTTGATCTGTCTCTGATATACCCACTCGTGAGTCACTTCAAATAATGGAGTCTGTTAAATTATGTATCCAATTGCTCTGACCAGATTATATATTTCCGTACAGCTTGGATATTCAATAAAGGATTCCTGATAGAGATGGGCTGTTGATGATGATTATGATTAGGATGACAGTGACACTAATTCATTGATTCATCCCCATGCTCAAAGAACAAGATAGTCACAGTCCAGACACCAAGGATTCAGCAGTGAACAGGAGGCAAAGATCCCTGCACTCTTGGTGCTTACAGTCCAATGGGGAAGACCAACAAGTAACTGAAGTAGAAACTATGGTAGATCATATTAAATGCTAGAAGGAAATAAATAAATCTTGAGAGATGATAGAAGAATTGGGGTTATGTGTGTGAAATGCTAGATAGGGTGACCAGAAAATGTCTCACTGAAAAAGTGACATATAATTGAGGACCTCAAGGAAGTGAAGAATGAAAAGTGATCCAGGCAGAAGGAGCCACAAATTCCCAAAGACAGGAGAGTAACTGGTGTACAGATGGACAGCAAGGAGGCCGGAGTGGATGGCTGGAGAAGAGGAGGACGAGGAGGTGCGGTGAGAGGGAGTGGAAGTGGGGCAGGTCAGGGGAGTAGAAAGAAGAGGAAGAGGAGAGAAGGGTGCAAACACTGCCAGCAATAGATAAGGCATAGCTATGCCAGCTCCCCCCACACACTCATTTTCTTTTTTTAAAGATATATAATTGACATTTTAAAATCTGTTTTCTCCACCATACAAGGTTCATTCCATGTTACGCACCTAACAGAAGCAAGATAATGGAAAAACCTAAATGCTCAACAATAGAGTTTAAATAAATTATGACATGCCATGTTACCTTTAAAATTCATAGCTCTGCAGAACATCTATGACTTAAGAAAATGCTTATATTATATCACTAGATGAAAAAGGTGGGACTCAAAGATACATATCTAATTTTGTTTAAGTGTCTCCATATATACATGCTTCCTCCTTCCCAGATAATTAAACCACAGGGTTAAAACTGCTTACCTTTAGGTGGTTGAATTATGATGTTTTTATTTCGTCTTTTTTAAAAAAAACCTATTTTTTCAGTAACAGTTGACATTCAATATTATTTTATATTAGTTTCCGGAGTACAGCGTAGTGGTTAGATATTTACATAATTTATGCAGTGATCCCCTGGATTAGTCTAGTGCCCACCCGGCACTATACACAGTTGTTGCAACATTACTGACTATATTCTCTATGCTGTACTTCACATCCCCGTGACTATTTGTAACTACCAATTTGTATTTCTTAATCCCTTCATCTTTTTAACCCAACTCCCCAACCCCTCACCCCCCCACCACCTGGCAATAATGTTTGTTCTCTGTGTCTATGCACCTGTTTCTGTTTTGTTTGTTGGTTTATCTTCTTTAGATTCCACATACAAGTGAAATCATATGATGTTTGTCTTTCTCAGTCTGACATATTTCACTTAACATAATACCTCTAGTTCTATCCATATTGTTTCAAATGGTAAAATTTCATTCTTTTTTATGGTGGAGTTATATTCCACTGTATATATGTACTACTACTTCTTTATCCAATTGTCTGTTGATGGGCAATTGGGTTGCTTCCATACCATGGCTATTGTAAATAATGCTGCAGTGAACATAGAAATACATACGTCTTTTCAAATTAGTGTTTTTTGATTTCTTCAGATAAATATGCAGAAGTGGAATTGCTGGGTCATAAGGTAGTTCCATTTTTAACTTTTTAAGGAACCTCCAAGCCATTTTCCATAGTGGCTGCACCAATTTGCAATCCCACCAACAGTACACAAGGGTTCCCTTTTCTACACATCCTCGCCAACACTTGTTTGTTGACTTATTAATGATAGCAATTCTGACAGGAATGAAGTGATATCTCATTTTGGCTTTAATTTGCATTTCTCTAATGATTACTGTCATTAAACATCTTTTCATATGTCTATTGGCCATGTGTATGTCCTCTTTGGAGAAATGTCTATTCAGGTCCTCTGCCCATTTGCTAATTGGATTGTTGTGTTTTTGATGTTGAGTTGTATGAGTTTTCTATAAATTTGATAGTAATCCCTTATCAGATGTATCATTCGTGAATATCTTCTCCCATTCAGTAGCCTAGCTTTTCATTTTGTTGATGGCTTTCTTTGCTGTGCAAAAACTTTTTAGTTTGATGTAGTCCCACTTATTTATTTTTCTTTTGTTTCTCTTGCCTGAGGAGATAGATCAGAAAAAATATCACTAAGAGCACTGTCAGATCGTTTGCTGCCCATGTTCCCTTCTAGGAGTTTTATGGTTTTGGGTCTTACTCATACGTTTAAATTTTTAATCCATTTTGAGTTTATTCTTGTATATGGTGTAAGCTGGTGGTCCAGTTTCTTTTTTTTTTTTTCCGCATGTATCTGTCCAGTTTTCCCAGCACTATTTATTGAATAGACTGTCTTTACCCCACTGTGTGTTCTTGCCTCCTTTGTCATAGATTAAATGACCATATAGGATGCATTTATTTCTGGGCTCTCTATTCTGTTCCATTGATCTATGTGTTTGTTTTTATGCCAGTACCATGCTGTTTTGAATACTATAGCCCTGTAGTATAATTTGATATTAGGTATCATGATACCTCCAATTTTGTTCTTTTTTCTAAAGATTTCTGTGGCTTTTGGGGTCTTTCGTGTTTCTATATAAAATTTAAGATTATTTGTTCTGGTTCTGTGAAGAATGTCATTGGTATTTTGATAGGGATTACATTGAATCTATACATTGCTTTGGTAGTATGGACATTTTAACAATGTTATTCTTCCTAACCGTAAGCATGGTATGTGTGTCCATTTATTTGTACCTTCTTCAATTTCTTTCTTCAGTGCCTGATAGTTTTCTGAGTACAGGTCTTTTACCTCCTTGGTTAGACTTATCCCCAGGTATTTTTCTTTTTTATGCAATTGTGAATGTGATTGTTTTCTTAATTTCTCTTTCTGACAGTTCATTATTGTTGTATAAAAATGCAACTGATTTCTGAATATTAATTTTGTATCCCGCTACTTTTCTGAATTAATTTTTCACTTCTAATAGTTTGTTTGTTTTTTAAGAACCTTTAGGGTTCTCCATATAGTATCATGTCATCTATATATGATGGCAGTTTTACTTTCTCCTTTCCAATTTGGATGCCTTTTATTTCTTTTTCTGGTCTGATTGTTGTGGCTAAAACTTACAATACTATGTTGAATAAAAGTGGTGAAAGTGGGCATCCTTGTCTTGTTCTTGATCTTAAGGAAAAATCTTTCAGCTTTTCCCTGTTTCCAGAAAGAGGACAATAAAATGCAATGTAAAAATTAGATGCTGTCCATATCGATGTTTTTCTTTGTTTTACTTTGAGTTCCTAAACCAAAAGACCACATATCTGGCTTTATAACACTATAAGTGGTTCATATTATTTTTTAAATTCCCCAAATTCTCAAGATAAAGTTACTTTGGATATGTTTTGAAGATACATGTGTCATTATTTGGCATACTTTGGGTGGAGGATTAGGCTATCAAAAATTTAGACAGATGCTAAGTTTGTGTCCCAGTTCCATAAATATTGAAAAAGGCAAGAGTTAATTTTCTGTGGTCCAGATCATAGTTTAGAGTTAAATGAGATCTGCTTAATAATTATCATTGCAACTGAAAATTTGGTTGGTGCTTTTAATTCCCTGGTATTTTTTAAACCGTTATTTGGACCCATGGCCAAGAACTGTCTTGATGCATATATTTCAGAGAATGAAAAACAAAAATGAACAACATGGCTCTAGAAAGTACAACAACAGATTAGAGATGTCACAAATCTCTAAAAATATGTTCTTCCAGTTCAATCTCCAATATGCATTGGTAGATAGGAAAGAACAGAGGGCATAAATACAATTCTTTTGTGATATGTGTGGAATATGCTAAAACTTAATATTGTTTATATGAAGTCAGATAGTTGAATACCTTCAGTTTTCAGTGTGATTTGTTTTAAGGTCCTACCTAACCCTGAATAACTCCTTCCCTGACTTGACATGAACTCAACCACTTAACCAAAAAACATTACATGAACTTTGACCATGTGTCAGGAAGATTCTGTAGGCATATAAAAAGCCCATTCTTACCTTCAAGGAACTTACAATATTTGGGGTGGGGAAGGCCTACCTACACTCATACAAGAAAACTAAGATTGCAAGAGTAAGGATGATGTGTCAGAAGAAGCCCAGGGAACTGAGTGTTAAGTAAACCTCCTTGGAGGCAATAGGCATGAACTGAATCTGAAAGGATGATTAGACTGCTAGTTGGCTGGCAGGAAGGAGGAGGGCATTTCAGACAAGAGCAAAGGTGTAGGGAAAGAAAGGGGCACATGTTCAGAGGACAATGAGAACAATCCTGTTGGAGTTTGAGATTCTTCTAAAGCAGTGGTTATTAAAGGTCTGTGACTGTTGACTAAGGTAGAGAAGATGATGTATATATGTAACCCAACAGTTCCATATTCCTGTGTAAGAAGACTTTGGTGACATAAAAGAATTGTGGACAACCAACTAGACAATCAAGATGGTAACAGCTAAGCAACTTGATAGAAGCAACATAATCAAGAAATAAAATCCTAAGCAAAATTTCCAAAATATGTGCTTTAATACCCAAAACAGCAGCAATTGAAATCCTTAACCAACTTAAGACAACTCTGATGATGCTGTTAACATTCTTCCCAGGTACTCAAGCAGGAAACCTGGAACTCATCGTCTGTGCCTCCCTGATCGACCTCCCACCTGTGATCCATCCAGCAGCAGACGCTGTCAGCTCTGCCTCCTTCCCAGGCCACGCCAGCTGGCCTCTCGCCACCTTCCAGCTGCTTAACCTCCATGTCCTCTTCGTTTTTCTCACTCTGATCCCAATTCATTCTTTACACAGCAGCTAGAATGTCATCTAAATATCTTGAATCTCATCAGACCATTCCCCTGCTTAATACACTCCAATATTCCCCATTCTACCAGGATAACATTTAAAATCTGTAACATGACCACAAGATCATGGAGGGTCCTTCCCGGTCCCTTCTCTAATGCCATCTTTCACCACGCTCCCCTTCATTAGTTGATTGGGACCCAAACTACATCCTGGTTCCTCAAACCTGATCCACTTTACCAGCCTCCACACAGAATACACTTTATATTCATTCTTTTCCTGGCTAGCACCTATCACATATAAAAGATTAGAGGCCATTTCCCCCACAGAGGCCTGCGTTTACCATTCCCCCAATCTGAATTGTGTCCCTCTTGTCCTTCTGTCTCATAGTCCTTAGTCTTTCATTTCATGGCACATGTATAATTATATATGTAAATTTGTGTTTGTTTAAGGCTTGAAGCATCAGGAAAATGTGGACCATGTGTGTTTGATTCATCACACATGGATGTGTGATGTGTACCTGAACCTCACATCCTGACACCTACGGTTTGTAATAAATACATCCACAAAGCATGAAATGGAGGGAATGCCAACTACCTCTCTGTGCTGCATTACAATATTGATTCAAATCCTCAAAAATCTCTACCACCAAATTTAGTAATTCATTTGATTGATTACTTGTAAGAAGTCATTCATATACAAATAAGGGAAGAATTACATCCCTCCAGTATTGAAGAAAAATTTTGCATTTTGGATAGCATTAGCCTCATATGGATGCCATTTTGACCTACATAAGGTCCCACCCTTGACCTACAGTGCAAATGGAGGTAGTGGGAAGTATGAGGAAATTATAATAACAACACAGTGTTTATTTAGTGTGATGTACCAGGCTTCCTGCCACACCTTTTACAGGCATTATCTGTAATCTTACAACTATCCTGAGTACATGTATTATAGCTCCCATTTACAAATGAGAAAAGTAAACTCAGAGATGATCTGACTATACTCACAGAGCTAGTTGGCAGGAGAGATTTATGGAGCAAAGGTGTTTTGTTTTGTTTTAATCCACAATTTGTATGATATACTCTCTGTGAAATTAGCAAGCCATTGTGGAATTTCCTCCTTTATTGCTATTCCCCATATTGGTTGAATGACATTTACCAATACTCATTTTATTTTTCTTAAGGACTTCTTTATTTTGAATAATAAACAATATCATTCAGAAATGAACATTTTCTGTTTCCAAAGTTATGGTTGGAGAGACTTTAGGATTAAAAAGAAAACTAAAATCAAATTAAGATGTTTATAACCAGTGCATATCTGACCCAAAGGATAGAAAATAGCCTTTGACCTATATACTTGGGAAATGTATGTGGCTCCCTATGGGAGTCCATAGGCTGGGTGAGCAAATATTTACTCATGTGTAAGAGCAATAATGGCTTCTTTGGAAATTCTCAATGCCCTAGCATGCACTAAAACTATAAATATTCAAGGAGATGCAGAACTTTGGGGGAGAGAAATCCAAGTTGACTTGGCATGAAGGAGACTGCTTGAAAGCTTTAAAACGTCTTCAAATTGGATATTCTAAGAATCCTGGAAGGGAGACATTGTGGAAAAATCTAGGAGAAATGCCAGGTAATCCTGATTTGGGGTATAGTTAAATTCCTTTCTTTATGGGCCTTAAAGCAAAGTTTTAAACACCACAGACTGTTTTAGAGAGAAATGCCACATTCCTGTTAGAGGGAAAAGCATTCCTGTAAGAATTATGAAAAAGATAACTACTATATGCAGCAGTTTTATGTATTTTATTTATTCCATATAACTCCTTGAAAATTGGAATATTTGTCACTTATAGATGAGGAAACTATGGTCCAGAGAGTTTAATTAAATTAACTCATAATCACACAACTTGTGATGGGGTTGGGATTTGAACCTACACTTTTTTGACTCCAGATATCTCTTTCTCTGGTGGTAAACTATTTAGCATGGCTCAAGGAAGATGGGTGGACTTACAATCTAATGGGGAAAATTACAGAATCACAGGATACTGTGGTTGCAAGATATGCAATTTCAGCACATACTCATCTTTGCATTCCTTACACTGTGCAATGCATCATAGGTACTCAATGTATCTGTAGGAGGATGGATGGATGGATGGATGCATGATGGATGGATAGATGAATTCCCTTTTCCTGGGCTATGCCAATTGGCTGTGTTTTCCATATTTATACCATTTTTCAAAATACAGCAGGCAGTAGCCAATAGTGTGATATTGTGTCTCCTTCCTCTGGGCAAACTCAGGCAGACAAATGAAAAAATAAAAAAGCTCTTTAATAGTTTGTCACTAATTTTTTTAATTTATTGGGGTGACAATTGTTAGTAAAATTACATAGATTTCAGGTGTACAATTCTGTATTACATCATCTATAAATCCCATTGTGTGTTCACCACCCAGAGTCAATTCTCCTTCCATCACCATATATTTGATCCCCCTTATCCTCATCTCCCACCCCCCACCTCCCTTACCCTCTGGTAATTTGTCACTAATTTTTAAATCTACTTTTCTGGGAAGTTAAATACATGTGTAGGTTTCAGTCCCAAGAAAATAAGGATCATCTCACCACCTTAATTTAAGGAAGCAAGATGCACCTTATTTGCAGCTGCTTCAGTCCAGTGCATGTAGGAACACTGCACCTTTTTATTTTAAGGTGTGCCTCCTCCCTTTGTTTGCAAAGTCCTACATTTTGCAGTAGTCCTGGGAAGCTAGTTCTCATCTCTATTTCACTGAATCTCAAAGATATAATTCTTGTCAAAGCCAAGGCCAAGATTTCCAACCAATTCTGAAGGTATCTAAAGTAAACTTCACATTAGTTTCACCACTGAAGTTAAGGGACCCTTCAAGGAGATTCAAACACTATTTTTTCCCTAGTCTTTAACATTGTCTAACACAGAGTGAGTACAGTGCTAGGGGAGGGAGACAGACACTCAGGCCATCGTGGAACTTTGTACTGGCCTTAGCTCCCTTGTGGTAGGGAGGGCAGATGCTCTTAGGACAGGCTGGCATCATCTCTCTCTCTCTCTCTCTCTCTCTCTCTCTCTCTCTCTCTCTCTCTCTCTCCCCCTCTCTCCCTCTCTCCCTCTCTCCCTCTCTCCCTCTCTCCCTCTCTCCCTCTCTCCCTCTCTCCCTCTCTCCCTCTCTCTCTCTTTTTAGACTTTAGAGCATTCTTTCTTGGCCAGGACAGCCTCATTTCAGTCTTTTCCAGGAGTGTTTGATTCTTCTCAGGAAGAGCTTGAAAACGGCAATAAATCTCATCTCAAGTCTTTTTTGTTAAAAGTTTCCAAGTCATCAATCTGGGATGGTGTATGTCAGTAATAATTCTTCTTAGTTATTAAGTGGAAACTGATATTTGCAACCAATGTGTTATAAGTTCATCAAATGGCAAATCCTGTGGGACAAGTGACATGAGAACTAATTACACCACTCTAAATAGCTCTAGTGTCCCAGTTGCCATTTCCTGCTGGCCTCTGAGCAGAAGGAGTAAGTGGCCATAGCTGGATTTGGTGGGGGTGGTCAGGGCTCCTTTCACCATCAAATTCAAGGAAGGAACATGTTGAGAAGATACATTCTATATGCTGCCAGAGCTTCCTGGGCCATATGGAATACAGGTAGGAGACACTCTTTAGAAATGTAAATCACTTGTCCAATTCTGGGTGAAAGTAGAGGATGTAATATCTTGTGGAAAATTGAGAGGGGAATTCACCCCAGAAAATTGGAGCATTATTTAAAGTAGAAAATTGCAATAAAATTGTTTTCAGTGTGTGTGTGTGTGTGTGTGTGTGTGTGTGTGTGTGTGTGTATGTGTGATTCTAAACCCCCATAAATAATAAATACTCTTCAGAGCACCAAACATGATCTTCTTAAACTTAAGTATGGAAGGGAGCCAGTTCCCAGTTTGTTCCAGACAGCCAATTATCTTATCAACTTTTTTTCTAAGTCACCACCTTGGTGGAACAACTGGTACAGAAGTAACATTGGGCCCTATAGTGGGTTGAAAAGTGGCCCCAAAATGATATATCTAAGCCTTAACCTCCTATACCTATGAACATGACCTTCATTGGAAATAGTCTTGCAGACATAATTAATTAAGGAACTGAGATCATCCTGGGTTTAATTGAACCCAAATCTAATGGCTGGTGTCTTTATAAGAGAAAGAAAAGAGAGATTTAATACACAGACACAGGAAGAAGAACATGTGAAGATGGAGGCAGACACTGAAGCTATGCTGCCAAAAGGCAACAATCGCCAAAGGTTGCTGGCAGTCACCAGAACCTAGAAAACAAGCATGGAACAGACATTTCCTCAGAGTCTCCAGAAGGGACTAACCCTGCTGACACTGTGATTTTGGACTTCTGGCTTATAGAATTGTAAGAGAAATAAATGCCACCTAGTTTTAAGCCACCCAGTTTGTGGTAATTTGTGGAAGCCACTCTGACACACTACCACAGTCCCCAAGCCTCAGGTCTGAGTGCAGAAATGAGTAGCAAATGACGTACAGAAAGTATTACTTTGACCTACTGCAAAAACCTGTTTTGCCAGGATTTATACAATACTTAAACATGGATAATTTCTATATTACACTGAAATCTATGTTTAAATTCTAGCAATCTTCCCTGAAACTCCATGCCATTCAAGCAAGAAGGCAATGGAAAGACCTATGCTCATACCCTTGTTGAATTCAGGATGCCCGATTAGGCTTACCAGGGTTTTATTTACAGGAAAAGCCCATAAGCCTCATGTAGACAATATTTGGGTTCTGTGGGTCCGGTAGCCATCCTGTAGGAATAAAGCTCCAAGTGGGTTGATAATGGTGGCTGCTCTTCATCTCCAGGACAATATCCAGGCTGGGGAGGAGGAGGGAGTGACAGGGAATAGTCTTCGCCTGCTAAGGGGGACAATGTCGGTATGCAACCCAACATTGTTTTGTATCTTCCACCTAATTTTCTGGCCCTTCCCTTGTGTTAGATAGTTAGAGAGGGGGCAGGAATGGGCTGAAATGCAAGTCAAATGATTGGTTCAGGGCATTAGTGGAAAAGAGGCCATGAGTGCAAGGCTCTGTTGGGACTGTTGAGCAGTGGGAGGAGGGCAGGTACCCTACTCAGCTTGATGGCTTTTGGAGCAGAGCAAGAAGAGGCCATTTGCTAGTATGGGGCCATCATGAGGGATGGAAGAAGTAGCCATTTTTTATATTGGCTGAGTAATAGAATGACATCCACGTCTAAGAGGGATATCACAACAGTGATCAGGAAAAAGCAAGAGCAAGAACAATAGTAAAAGCCACATCAGAAAACCCAACGGACCCCCCTCAACTATAAGGGATGATTTGAGGCTGAAGCTATAGCTGCTTTAGCTAATGGAAGCTGGAACTAAAGCCCATTGCTAAATCACAATGATATCCCACCTCATACCCATTAGGGTGGCTACTATTGGAAACACACACACACACACACACACACACACACACACACACACACACACACACAGAGAGAGAAAGCAATAAGTATTGATGAGGATGTGAGAAATTCGAACCCTGGTGCACTGTTGGTGAGATGAAAAATGATACAGTCACTGTGGAAAACAGTATGGTGGTTCCTCAAAAAATTGAAAGTAGAACTGCCACATGATCCAAGCAATAGTACTTCTGTGTATATATCCCAAAGAATTGAAAGCTAGGTGTTGAAGAGATATTTGTACACGCATGTTCATGGCAACATATTCTCAATAGCCAAAAGGTGGAAGCAACCCATGTATCCATCGGTAGATGACTGGATAAACCAAATATGGTACATAATGCAACAGAATATTACCCAGCCATAAAATGAAGGAAATTCTAACATATGTTATAACATGATGACCTTTGAGGACATTATGCTAAGTGAAATAAGCCAGTCACAAAAAGACAAATACTATATGATTCCACATATATGAGGTCCCTGGAGCAGTCAAATTCATAGAGACAAAGCAGAATAATGGTGCTTGCCAGGACCTGGGGCCAATAGAAATGAGGAATTTTTATTTAATAGGTACAGAGTTTCACTTTTGCAAGATAAAAAGAGTTATGGAGATGGATGGTGGTAATAGTTGCAAAACAAGGTAAGTATACTTAATACCAAGGAAATGTACATTTAAAAATAGCTAAGATAATAAATATCATGTTGTTGTATTTTACCACAATTAAACAAAACAAAGCAAAAGCCATTACTTCATTCCCATATTCTACCCTGAATGCCTACACACACACACACACACACACACACACTCCACACCCTCAGCCCTACATCCATACATTTGAGTCTAGGGTGACCTGCAGAAACACAGTTCATTTCTATGCCACCAAGCTAAGCCTGAAGATATCTGTTCCTGTATGACTGATTCTTTCAAACAAACTGTGCTTCAATGTTTAATGCCTGATGGGTAGCATAAGCTATCTGACTGGTCAAATAAAAACCCTGGAAGTCACTTTAACTTCTGATGTCCTTTGTACCTATCACCCATTGGCCAGGTCTTGTTTATTCTGCTTCCCTGATATATTTTACATCTATCCCTTCCTTAGTTCAAGTCTTCCGTTTGGGTATGACAACAGCCTCCTTCATCTCCCAACTTCCACTCTCATTCCTCTTAGACTCATCCTTCTCAGGACTGCCAGAGAGAGCCTGCAAAAAAAGCATGTCTGATCATGTCCCAGCACTGAGAACCCTCCAATTGTTGTCCATCTGCTTCAGGATGTGCTTTCCAAGACTTGAAAGGTTGAAAGGTCCCCCACTATCCCTGGGGCCAGACTGACTCCGTAGCCTTACTTCTTACCTTCTGCCAGTTCCCAATTCCTGCTATATCTCCAAAATGTTACCCTTCGGCAATATTAATGATCATCTTCTGAACATGCTGTCTCATGTCTGTGTTTTTTTTGTATGCTTTCTCTGAGTCTAGAAATGCCCTCTATGCTTGCCAATCTTGCAAATTCTAGTTAGCTTTCCAAACTCACCTAAGACCAGCCTTCTCATCTCTACATTACTCCCTGCCACCCCAATCTGAATAACTCAAACTTCTCTCTCTGCTACCTCTTTAATATAAACATAATTCTATAGTGGCACAAGTCACATGGAATGAGAATTCTTACTTTTATTACTTGTGGCACTTAATATGTGATAAATGTTTGCTAAATAAAATTTGTTAAAGAATTCAGTCCACTACAGTGGTCATAATGATAAGATTTCTACCATAATTATAAAATTAAATAATAGTTTTATTAAAATTAAAGTGATCGTAAATATAATCACTTTATTAAAATTAAGTGATCATAATTATAAAATTTCTGTCAATCAAGAAATTTTTGTATTCTCAAGGAAGTGCAGACCCCATCTAGTCCCATTTCTCAGCCAACTATATCAGAATATTAGGATTTGGGGCCTGGTCATCAGTATTTTTTAAAGCTCTAAATTGGAGAAAGGGACTTCAAAACCACTGTCAGCCAAGTTTAAAAAGCTCTGATCTCACTTGTCCATCTATAAGTGAGTAGCAACTTCCTATGTGTATCCCAGGAAGATATTATTTTTAAAATTTATATTTTAAAGAATTTCTGGGGACATAAATCTAGTCTCCCTTGCCTTATAAAAACATTCTCTTTAAAATGCATAAATAAAATCAAGTGTTAGAAGAAACTTGTAGCTAACATAATTTATTTTTCAAACAAAAGATTGTTTTTATAATTTTTAAACAGTTTTGAAGTCCTTTTCTAGGTATCTGATCTTTTATCCCCAGTTTGACATGATGTTCTCTTAATTTACTATGTCTTTGAAAAATATTTCCAACATTACCATTTTCTCAGAAGTCTGGGGTCATGACAGAATGAGTTGGCTAGCAGAGAGTTTATTTTTAGCTAAGAGACTCTGATCCAAGCTTGATAGCTAGTTGTTAATGCTCAGGTTTTTTTTTTTTTTTTCCCCCAGCCCTGACACTTTTCTATGATTATGGGCAAATTGTCTTTTTCAGGGAACGTCCTACATATAAAATGTTTGCTTGGCTACAAATATTTCTGAGCTTCTCAAGCAAGAGTGGAGACTTAAATACCCCTAGATACAAAACTTTGAAGGTCCTTTCAACATTCTTGTGTTTTGTAAAGTGAACAAGGGCATCTGGGGAAGTTCATCTGGAAGGAACAATGATTATGAAAAGCACTTGGGAGTGTTTTGAATCTGAAAAATTCCATGTACATCCCAAGATCTGTAATTAATTTAAAAAACCCACTTTTCTACAAACTTAAATCATTTTTATTTAAAATTTCAGAACAGAAACAGAATTTGCCTATCTTTTTAAATCATCTTCTGGACCCCACCTCACACAACTCAAGTACTACCTGAGGCTCTTTCAGTGGCTGAGCCTTATGGGCAGCTGGCAGGCAGCAGCAGGCCTCAGGGTGCCTTGAGAACTTTGCTGAGCTACCCAGGCCTGGTACTGGTGGCAGCTGGCCTCGGTTCACAGCACAGCCTCTCCCACGTGCCTCCATGTCCAACAAAGTCAGCTACCAAATGTGGATTTCTTTGTAGTTACTACCAGGTAGCTCCCAGCTAGTGACAGGCAGTGGTTGACCTTGGCCTGCACTGGAGCACCTCCAAAGAGGCCCCAGAACTGACATACTTGCTGGACGGCTTCAGACCACAACAGAGCATGACCCAATTAGCCCCACAAGTAGCATGACCAAAAGGTGGTCTGAGCAGGCACCAGATTTCACTGTGGTGAATCTCATTCCATGGAGACAGACTTGCACAGTAGTTCCTACATTGTGGTCATGGCCAATCCTCACAGCCAGTCACCCTGAGGGCCAACCCATGCACTAACATACCAACAGCAATCCAGGCTCAACTATAAGAGGAGGGCACACACAACCCCACAAGAGACATACCTGAAGTACCTGGCTCAGATGATCAGGGAGACTGTACCACTGGGTTCCATAGAACTCCTGCTACATAAGGCGACTCTACTAAGAACAGAAGACATAGCAGCCCTACCTAATATATAAAAACAAACAGAGGCAGTGAAAATGAAGAAACAAAGAAATATGTCCCAAATGAAAGAACAGGGAAAACATCTCCAGAAAAAAGAACTAAATGAAATAGAGGTAAGCAACCTACTAGATACAGAATTCAAAACACCGGTATAAGGATGCTCAAGAAACTTACTGAAAACTTCAACAAAAAGATAGCAAGAATAAAGAAGCACATAGAAACCATTAAAAAAGAATCATTCAGAAGTGAAGAATACAATGACTGAAATGAAGAATGCACTAGAAGCAATCACCAGCTGACTAGTTGAAGCAGAGGATTGAATCAGTGATTTGGAAGACAAGATAGCAGAAAACACCAAATCAGAACAACAAAAAGAAAAAATAATTTTTAAAAATGAGGATAGCTTAAGGGGCCTCTGGGACAACCAACATCAAGTATATCATAGGGGTACCAGAAGGAGAAGGGAGAAAGCAAGGGATTGAGAACCTATTTAAAGAAATAATGATGAAATCTTCGCTAAGTAATGGAAATAGACATCAAGGCCAAGAAGTGCAGAGAGTCCCAAACAAGATGAACACAAAGAGGACCACACCAAGACACTTCATATGTAAAATGGCAAAGGTCAAAGACAAAGAGAGAATCTTAAAAGCAGCAAGAGAAGGGCAGTTAGTTACCTACAAGGGAGTGCCCATAAGACTGTCAGTTGATTTCTCAACAGAAATTTGCAGACCAGAATGGATTGGCAGAAAATATTCAAAATGATGAAAAATAAAGGCCTACAACCAAGATTACCCAGCAAAGCTATCATTTAAAATTGAAGGAGAGAAATAGAGCTTCCCAGACAAGAAAAAGCTAAAGGAGTTCATTACTACAAAACCAGTATTACAAGAAATGTTGAAGGGACTTCTTTAAGAAGAAGAAGGGGGAAAAACATAAATGTAAATAATAAAATGACAATAACTATGTACCTACCAATAATCACTTTAAATGTAAATGGATTAAATGCTCCATTCAAAAGACATACATAGGGTAGCTGAATGGATAAGACAACAAGACCAACACATACGCTGTCTACAAGAGACCCACTTCAGATTAAAATATATACACTGACTGAAAGTAAAGGGATGGAAAAAGATATTTCATGAAAATGGAAATGAAAAAAAAGGTGGGGTAGCAATACTTATATTAGACAAAATAGACTTTAAAACAAAGCTATATAATGAGAGACAAACAAGGGCATTTTATAATGATAAAGGAATCAATCCAACAAGAGGATATAATCCTTGTAAACA
This sequence comes from Rhinolophus sinicus, assembly GCF_057876585.1. Lineage (NCBI taxonomy): Eukaryota > Metazoa > Chordata > Mammalia > Chiroptera > Rhinolophidae > Rhinolophus > Rhinolophus sinicus. The sequence continues at coordinate 49,889,523 of NC_142504.1, forward strand.
TTTATGCACCAACATAGTGGCACCTAACTATAAAGCAAATACAAAGCAAATATTGATCAACATAAAGAAAGAGATCAACAGTTGCACAGTCATCGTAGGGGTTTTTAACACCCCACTGACATCAATAGATCGATTTTCCAGGCAGAAAATCAACAAGAAAATAGTGGCATTAAATGACACATTAGACCAAATGGATTTAATGGATATTTTTAGAGCATCTCACCCCAAAACAGCAAATATGCATTCTTTTGAAGTACACAAGGAACATTTTCCAAGATAGACCACATGTTAGACAAAAAAACAATTCTCAATAAATTCAAGAAGATTGAAATCATATTAAGCATCTTTTCTAAGCACAATGGTATGAAACTGGAAATCAATTACAAGAAAAAAAGTGGAAAACACACAAACACCTGGAGGCTAAATAACATGCTCCTAAACAATGAATGGGTTAATACTGAGATCAAGGAAGAAATCAAAAGACATTTTGAGACAAATGAAAATGAAAATACATTGGGACACAGCAAAATCTATGGGACACAGCAAAAGCATCCTAAGAGGGAAGTTCGTAGCAATATAGGCCTATCTCAAAAACAAGCAAAATTTCATATAAACAATCTAACCGTACACCTAAAGGAACTAGAAAACAAACAAACAGACAAAACCCAGTGAGTAGAAGGAATGATATAATAAAAATCAGAGTGGAAATAAACAAAATTGAGCCTAAAAATCAATGCAAAAGATCGATGAAACCAAGAACTGGTGCTTTGAAAAGATAGATAAATTTGTTAAATTTTCAGCCAGACTCATTAAGAAAAAAAGAAAGAAGACCCATATAAAATCAGAAATCAAAAAGGAGCAGTGACAACTGACACCACAGAAATGCAAAGGATTATAAGGAAATACTATACTATGAACAAGTATATGCCAACAAATTGGATAATTTGGAAGAAATGGATTAATTTCTAGAAACATACAATTTTCCAAGGCTGAATCAAGAAGAAACAGAAAATATGAACAGACTGATAACTAATAATGAAATCAAATCCATAATGAAAAAACTTCCAGCAATCAAAAGTCCTGGATCAGACGGCTTCACAAGTGAATTTTACCAAACATTGAAAGAAGAATTACCACCTATCCTTCTCAAACTATTTGAAAAATTCAAGAGGAGTAAAGGCTCACAAACTTTTTTTATGAGGTCAGCATACCCTGATTCTAAAACCAGACAAAGACATAAAAAAAAAAAAAAAAGAAATTATAAGCCAATATGCCTGATGAACATAGATGCAAAAATCCTCTAAACTATTGTCTGTGTCTATGAGTTTCTGTTCCTCATTTGTTTGTCTTGTTCTTTTGTTGTTTTTGGTTTATATACCACAGATCAGTGAAATCACATGGTTCTCTGCTTTTTCTGTCTGACTTGTTTCGCTCAGCATTACTCTCTCAAGATCCATCCATGTGGTTGCCAGAGGGTAAGGGGGGCGGGGGGTGGGGGTGGGGAGATGAGGGTAAGGGGGATCAAATATATGGTGATGGAAAGAGAACTGACTCTGGGTGGTGAACACACAATGGGATTTATAGATGATATAATACAGAATTGTACACCTGAAATCTATGTAATTTTACTAACAATTGTCACCCCAATAAATTTAATTTAAAAAAAAAATCCTCAACAAAATATTAGCAAACCGAATTTAGTAATACAGTAAAAATATCATACACAATGATTAAGTGGTGTTATTCTTAGAAAGCAAGATTAGTTCAATATTCACAAATCAATTAACATGATACACTACATGAATAAAATGAAATGTAGTGTATCATGTTAATTGATTTTTAGGCTAGAAATCATAAGATCATATCATTAGATGCAGAAAAGCATTTGACATAACCCAACATCCATTTATGATAAAAATTCACAGAAAACTTGGAATAGAGGGAACATACCTCAACATACTAAAGGCCAGATATGACAACCCTATAGCTAACATACTCAATAGGGAAAAGCTAAAAGCATTTCGCTTAAGATCAGAAACAAGACAACGATGTTCACTTTCATCACTTTTATTCAACATAGTACTGGAAATCTTAGGCTCAGCAATCAGATAAGAAAAAAAAATAAAGGAATGCAAATTGGAAAAGAAGAAGTAAAACTGTCATTATTTGCAGATAGCACAATACTATATATATAGAAAACCCTAATGACTTCATGAAAAAATGATTAGAACTGATACATGAATTCAGTAAATGAGCAAGTTCCAAAATTCATATTCAGAAATTGGTTGCATTTTTATATATCAATAATGAACTGTCAGAAAGGGAAATTAAAAAAAAAATCCCATTTACAATTGCAGAAAAAAAAATACCTAGGAATAAATTCAACCAAAGAGGTAAAAGGCCAGTACTTAGAAAATTATGACACTGAAGAAAGAAATTGAACAAATGGAAGCATATACTGTGCATATAGATAGGAAGAATTAACATCATTTAAATATCCATACTTCCCAAAGCAATCTATAGAGTCAAAGCAATCCCTATCAAAATCCAATGGCATTTTTCACAGAACTAGAACAAATAATTCAAGAATTTATATAGAACCACAAAAGACCTCAAACAGCCACAGCAATCTTGAGAAAGAAGAACAAAGTTGAAGGTATCGTGCTACCTGATATCAAACTGTATTACAAGGCTAAGTAATCAAAACAGCATGGTGCTGGCATAAAAACAGACACATAGATTAATAGAACAGAATAGAGAGCCCAGGGATAAACCCATGCCTACATGGTCAATAATCCATAATGAAGAAGACAAGAATATACAATGGGATAAAGACAGTGTGTTCAATAAATGATATTGGGAAAACTGGATAGATACATGCAAAAAAATAAAACTGGACCACTTTTTTACTCCATATACAAAAATAAACTCAAAGTGAATTAAAAACTTAAATGTAAGGAACAAAACAATGAAATTCCTAGAAGAAAACAAAGGTAGTAAACTCTCTGACATTGCTCTTAGTGATATCGTTTTCTGCTCTGTCTCCTGAAGTAAGGGAAACAAAAGAAACAAACAAATGGGACTGCATAAAACTAAAAGGGTGTGCACAGCAAAGAAAACCATCAACAAAATGAAAAGATAGGCTACTGAATGGGATCAGATATTCATGAATGATACATCTGATATCCAAATTTTATAAAAAACTCATACAACTCAACATCAAAATACACAAACAGTTCAATTAAAAAGTGGGCAGAGGACCTGAATAAACATTTCTCCAAAGAGGACATACACATGGCCAATAGACATATGAAAAGATGCTTAATGTCACTAATCATCAGAGAAATGCAAATTAAAGCCACAATGAGATATTACCTCACACCTGTCAGAATAGTTATCATCAATAGATCAATAAACAACAAGTGTTGGCAAGGATGCAAAGAAAAGGGAACCCTCGTGCACTGTTGGCGGGATTGCAAATTCGTGCAGCCTCTATAGAAAATGGTTGGAAGGTTCCTCAATAAATTAAAAATACAACTACCTATGACTCAGCAATTCCACTTCTGGGTATTTATATGAATAAGTCCAAAATACTAATTTGAAAAGATATGTGCGTGTCATGCAGGAGACCCTGCTTGCTGCGCCATTCGTCACGCGGGGCAGCCTGCGGGGCCTCCTGTCCTGCTCCCCACACAAGAACACAGGATATGGTGAGGCCAAAAAGAAACACCCACGGAGCCATAGGTAGGGCAGTCATACCACTATAGTCTCGCTGGTGGCTGGGTTGGAGACACAGGAAGCAGGAGCCACACTGTCTGCAACCTGCTGTCCACTTCTCTGCAATCCGCAACCCACACTCCACCATGCTAACTGCAATCCGCTCTTGCTAGCCCAGCCACCATCTTCTTGCTAGCCCCCATTTTCTGCTAGCGTAGCCACGGCATTTATATTAGTGGCCAATGTTTCACTGGTTACAGCTGACGGCCAACTAGCCACAGCTGATGACCATCCAATCACAGTTGATGGCCATTTACTACCTGAGCCAGCACCTTTCTATGTGAGGCCGAGAGCCCAGAAACTGCTTTCTGGGGCTCTGTCCCCACAGTGCATCTCTATGTTCATTGCAGCATTATTTACAATAGCCAAGATATGAAAGCAACCCAAGTGCCTGTCAATAGACAATTGGATAAACAAGAAGTGGTACATATATACAATGGAATATTACTTGGCCATAAAAATAATGAAATTCTACCATTTGAGACAACATGGATGTAACTAGACAGTATTATGCTAAGTGAAATAAGTCAGACTGAGAAAGACAAATACCATATGATCTCACTTATATGTGGAATATAAAGAACAAAATAAACAAATAAAACAGAAACAAATGCATAGCTACACAGAACAAACTGATGGTTGCCAAATGGAAGGGCGTTGGGGGGATGGGTTAAAACAGTGAAGGGATTAAGTAAAAATTGGAAGTTATAAAATAGTCGCGGGGATGTAAGGGACAACATAGGAAATATAATCAATAATATAATAATTATGTATAGCGCTAGGTGGGTACTAGATTAGTCAGGGGATCACAGTCTAAATTATATAAATGTTTAACCACTATGCTGTACACCTGAAACTAATATAAAATAAAATTGAATATCAACTGTAATTGTAAAAGAGAGAAAGAGAGAAAGGAAAGAAGGAAGAAAGGAAGGAAGGGAGGGAGGGAGGGAGGGGAGGAGGGAGGGGGAGAGGGAGAGGGGGAGAGAGAGAGAGAGAGAGAGAGAGAGAGAGAGAGAGAGAGAGAGAGAGAGAGAGAGAGAAAACAATCATGTCCTAAATAACACATGCCTATAACAGAGCAGAAGCACAGTCTATATCTGATTCCTCATTTGTCCCAGATGCACACTCACCCATTCCTGCATGTTCTTTCTTGAACCAACCCTTTCTTCCATGTCTCCACTTTGCCCCTCATTCGTCCACATGTTACCCTCCATTCCTGTGCTGTTTCCTTTCCTTCATGCACAGCCAGCTCCCTTTGCCTCGCTATAAGAACCAGGTTAACTAGGTCTTTCCCTTGTATTAACTTTCTAGGGCTGCTGCAACAAATTACCACAAACTTAGTGGCTTAAAACAATACAAATTAGTGATAAACAATTGATAAAATTCTCCTTGTTTGGCAAAATGGTACATAAAGAAAGTATTTCCCTGACTTAAATGCTTTTTCTTCTTTAAAGTAACAAATGCTGACTAAAGCAACAGCAATCAGACTGAAACAGAGGCTTTCCAAATATTTTAGAATTATGAAAATATCCTATAAACAATCAAACCAAATAAAGGATACGTATTCAAATGAAAAAAATACAAATTCATTCTCTTACATTTCTGAGAGTCAGAAGTCTGAAATGACTCCTATGAGGCTAAAATCCAAGTGTCAGGAGGGCTATGTTCCTTTTGGAAGCTCCGGGAGGAATCTGTTTCTTTTTCTCTTCCAGTTTCTGGAGACTGCTGGCATTCCTTGGCTCATTGAAGCTTCTCCCATCTTCAAAGCCCATCATTCCAAATTCTCCTAGCATTCCATCTCCTTCTTTTGCCTTTGACTCCCCGCCTCCCTCTTATAAGGATCCTTGTGATTACATGGGGCACATCCAGATAATCCAGGATAATCTCCCTTCTCAAAATCCATAGTTTCATTACATTAGAAAAGTTCTTTTTTGACATATAAAGCAAAATAGTCACATATTTCCAGGATTAGGATGCGAATGCCTTTGGAGAGGGGAGGGTTATCTGTTTACTACAGATCCTCTAGCTTTCTAGCCAAACGTCATTTTGATCACTTTCTCCTTTCACTTGTAAAATATACTGAGTTGAACTGTGCCTCCCACTCCTGCCAAATTCATGTCCATCTAGAGCCTCAGAATGTAACCTTTTTTGGAAATAGGATATTTGCAGATGAAATTAATTAAATTAGGAGGAGGCCATACTGGATTAGAGTGGGCCCTACATCCAATATGATTGGTGGCCTCATAACGCAGGGACACAAAGGGAAGGAGGCCATGTGATGATGGAGGTAGAGAACAGAGTGATGCAGCTACAAGCCAAGGAATGCTAAGAATTGCTGGCACCCACCAGAAGTTAGAAAGAGGCAAGATAGGATTCTGTTCTATTGGCTTCGGAGGAAGCGTGGTCCTGCCAATACTTTGGTTCCAGACTTCAGAACTGTGGGAGAATACATTGCTGTTGTTTTAACCTCCCCAGTTTGTGTACTTTGTTACGTAAGCCCTAAAACACCAATACAGATATGATGGAAAAGAGGCACCATGTTTTGTTCATGTGCCAGGTTTTATTAAGAGACAGTTTGACTGGTATGTCAGCTGACCAAACTAAAAGCTTTCTTTGTTCCATTTGTAATGTACAAGGTTTGTAAATTGTTGGCTTTGTTCCTGGGGCTTCCCTATTTGAGGACCTCTGACTGCCCTCTAGCACACAGGAAATCTAGAGCAGTCTAAGTCAGGGGTTGGTAAACAGTTTCTGTAAAGGGACAGATAGTAAATATTTTTGACTTTGTGGACCAAGAGGCAAAATTAAGGGTATTATATAGGCACTTATATAATGAGAAGGAAAAAAAAATTCTGCACACGTTTTACTGATAAAATTCAAAATATAATATGAATTTAGTATATTTTTTATAATATAAAGTCTATAATGAGAACAATAAAATTCTTTTGGGGGTGATAACATTTCACTTAATTCTTGTTCCAATGTAATTGGCCTATCATCAACATTGATTGCTAATCCTCATCTGTTAATGCTGATCCGTAATGAGATTTTACCTCATTGAGTATTTCAATTCAAAGATGAATATTGCATCTTTGAAAATGTCTTTTCACACAAACAAGTACTGCCAAATACTGATATCAATTCATAAGCACATGATTTTAATTAAGCATATTGATTGCTTACAAGGCATTTATGGTTCTATTAATTTTTTCTATTGATATTTGTCTTTTAGCATATCATTACATTGCACATTAATCACTTCCAATTGAAGGTTAGGCGGAAGCTCCTAAATTGCTCAGTTAAATGGATTTTGAAATATGGAAAATTTCGTTGCATTTGCATTGAGGTCCAAAAACTGCTGCTGGAACTGAAGTTTGAATTCGGAAAATATATTCCTGCAAATTTGCATGGAAATGGAGATCTTACTTCCTTATCTTTTGATACCATTGGAAGTGTATAAGGCAGCTTGACATTCAAACAATGTTAGTTGTCAAAATGACTTTACAGCAGTGTAAGTTTCTCACATGAACACTGTTCCGCCTTGTAATTTTAGGTTGAATTTATTAAGAAACATCAAGTGTGCAGCAAAAACTAATGTCCAAAGCCATTCAGTATTCAATAGTAGTGGTTGAAGGCAGTTCTTTTCATTAAAAATAATTTCAATCTTATCTCTTCGCTTGAAAAATTGCGATAAAACTTTACTACTGCCTTTGAACTGCTGTGCGGCACAAGTCAGGATATTCATCTTTTTTTTCTGACAAAAATTCATGGTATGTCCATGAGACCAAATGAGTTCACCAGTGGACCTAGTGGATCAGTGAGACATGATAGATTCAAATATTTTCAGCAAAGTACCTGCTAATGAACAACAATGAAAAACCACAGGCTATAAACACCTTAAATTTTCTCAAGCTTTGTAAATTTGTCCAACTAAGCCTTTACTGCCCCACATACACTTTTAATTCTATCAATTGTAGCACATTTTAGCAGATCCCAACTTAGGTTTTACTGAATTATTTTTCTCAAATTCTTTGAAAATATTCTCACCAATGGACTATTTATCACAGTTAGTTCTTCCGTCACTTCAAACCTAGCATTGACTCCTTGAATAAATAACATCAGCTGAGCAGTATCAGTAATATCTGTGGGCTCATCAAGAGCCAAGAAAAACCACTCCAAATTATTTGTCTTATTTTTTAATTGACTAGTGATATTGCTCCCAGTATCTTCAGCTCTCTGAGCATCTCTTCTCACTGAAAGGCTAAAAGTCTCAAACAAGTTTCTTTTCTCTGGACATATTTGTCTGGATGCTGTAATCAGTCACAATTTAGTTATTTCACCATTGGTAAACAACTTTCTTTACTTGGCTAACAAATGAGACACTCAGAATTTTCTTTGGTTGATTTTAGGCTCATTTTCTTTTCTTTTAAAAATTCCACTGTGATGATAAATTTTATTTTAAGTTTTTCTAACCATTACTTTCCTGTGAGCTTGGAATATTGTGATGATTGTTCAGTCTGGTGATGTTGACATATATTGTATTCTTTTAGCACAGTTATAATGCTATTTTATAGTCAACATAATACTTAGCTATAACATTGTATAACAAGATAACCCACACTCCACTGTGTCTTAAAGACATGATATTCAAAGTCCACTTTTCCTTTCTTGTTTTGACTTAATTAGAGTTTACTATAAATTAAAATAAATAAATGTAGGGGAGAAAAAGAAAGAAGGAAAGGAAAGAAGGAAGGAAGGGAGGAAGGAAGGAAGGAAGGAAGGAAGGAAGGAAGGAAGGAAGGAAGGAAAGAAAGAAGGAAGGAAGGAAGGAAAAATGGATGGAAGGAAGGAAGGAAAGAAAGAAAGAAGATGTAAAAGAGGGAAGGATATCATCATAGAAAATTTGAAATGCTGTGTCATCACTGCAATTTGTAGTGTGCCAAGCATCAGTCCAAAGTGATGAGAGTGCCATATAAGGTCTGTTGCAACTACTCAATTCTGCCACCATGGTTTGAAAGTAAATACACAATATGTAAACAAATAAGTATGGCTGGGTTCCAGCAAAATGTTATTGTGGATAATGAAATTTGAATTCCATGTAACTTTCATGTGTCACAAAATCTTTTGCCAATGATTTATAAACATAAAAATCATTCTCAACCATAAAAACAGGTGGTATGCCAGATGTGGCTGGTGAGTTGTAGCTTGTTGACTCCGCCTTAATTATTAGGTCTTCTCCAAAGTTTATCCAGCTCAATATCATAAGATACCCTTAAGAGAGTAGTCATTTTAGTCACTTCCTTTGCGCAGAGTACCTGTATACTACTGTTCACTTGAATAATTTCAAAGAGCTATGAAATTTGTTTTAAAACAACTTTTTAAAACCATTTTGTTTATTTTTTAACTTTTGCTGAATTTATTCTTACTTTATTTTATTTCTGTTTGCTATTGTTTAATTTTTTAATTTTTCTTAAGTGACAGAAAGCAGAGTTGGAAGCCATAGTATATTATATTACCTGGGAGTCATAAAAAGGAGGTTTATTTTTGATTTATTAATGCCCCAAAATATACATCCTATGACAGTCCCAGAGGGTTCTCAACCCCAAAGATGACTTAAAAAGAAAGTTCAAAGACATATCAGGAGTTGTCGGGTTGGGAGGCAGGGAGAGGCTGATCACATGGAGCAGCATAAGGGCATCTGCTGGTAAGGGAACTGTTCTCTATCTTAATTGTGGTGATAGCTAAATGATGCTTTGTGTTTGTCAAAACACAGAGCTTTATACCAAAATAGTGAATTATACTGCATGTAAATTTTAAGTGAGCCATAAAAATAAAATACGATGAGGACTTTTGGTTTCAGCCGCAACATGCAAAGAACTTGGAAGTCATCACTCCCATCCTCACAACAAGATAGAAATTGAATAAAGTAAAAATCAGTGACTTTTCTTAGATCCCTCAGAAAATTGAGACCACATGGCAAACTGCCACCCCAACACTTATAGAGACTAGAGAATACAGATACAAGGTTGAGATCAGCGTACTGGAGAAGCCACTGCAGCCTGTAACTGGTAGGAACATTTAAACCATAATTGATGAATTCCAAGAGGCTGAATATGGACTACTTTGAGAGTCAAAAACCCCTGGGGGCCCAGTTCCAGGGGAGCCCCCACATTTTCATGGGTTTTACCTCCAGAAGCAGATTCTCAAAGTGAAGATTGGAGAAAAGTCCCCTTATGCTTCTGGCCAGGGGAGGAAAAAAAACAATCTTTTTTAACTACACCCAGAGTTTTTCCATACAAAGTCCTGCCCTTAAAGGAAACTACTTTATCAGAGGCTTAGCCAACAAGGTGGGAGGGCAATTAGACAACTCTAACCACCTCTAGCCTTCCTGTCTCACATAAGGGGAGAAAAAAGTGCTAAGAAATGCTTCTGAAGATGAAAGCTCAAAGACTCAGATCCCTAAAAAAAATTGAGATTTAATCATAAGATTGTAGCATGCACTCCCTCTCTGAACATCATACCACTACATCAACAGGGCTCCAGTATAATAATAGATACAACAGAGAGAGATGCAAGACACAGACTGTATTTAAGAAGGAATTCTTAGGGAAACCCAAAGACAACAGGAAGGGAAAAAGAGAAAGGCCTCTAGGTCATATAGCTATAGTAAACATCAAACACAGCCTATCTCCTGGCTACATTAACATAAAACCTCACACTAAAAGCCTATTTATCATAGTTCCTATTATCAGTACAGCATGTCTGGCTTTCCACAAAAAATTACAAAGCACATAAAAAGAGCAGGAAAAAAACAAAAACAAAAACAAAACAACAACAACAACAAAACAGTCTAAAAAGACAAAGCAAATATCAGAACCAGACTTAGAGATGACACAGGTTTTGGAATTTAAAGATAGGGAGTTTAACTACGATTACTGTGTTAAGTGCTCTAATAGAAAAAAAAATAATCAAGATTTAAGGACAGATAGGTAATGTAAGCAGAGAGATGGAAATTCTTAGAAAGGGGGAAAAAAATGCCTTACCTATAAAGAAAAAAAGATAAGTATTATATAGGTCATCTTTTCAGAAACATGTAAGCAAGAAGAGAGTGGAGTCAAATATTTAGTGTTGAAAAGATAGAAACCACCAATCTACAATTTGGTATCCAGCAAAATTATATTTTTCAAAAATGAAGCAGAAATACTTTCTCAAACAAATAAAAACTGAGGAAATTTATCATTAGTAGACCTGCCTTATAAGAAATGTTAAAAGAAGTTCTTTAGAGGAAAGGAAAATTATATAGATCAAAAATTCAAATTTACATAAAGAAAAGAAGAGCATTTGAGAAGGAATAAATGAAGGTAAAATAAAATCTTTTAGTTTTCTTCTCATTAATTGATCTAATAGATAACAATTTGTTCAAAATAAAAATAGCAGCAACATATTGGGTGATGATAGCATTTGGATACGTGAAATGAGCAGCAATATTACAAGGGATGGGAGGAGGAATTGGGAATATTCTGTTACAAGGTACCTGCAGTTCCAGTGAAGTGGTATGGTGTTATCTGAAAGTGGACTTAAATTAGTTGTAAATGTATCTTGTAAACACTAGGGAAATCATTACAAAATTTTTTTAAAGAATTATAATAGATATGCTAAGAGAAGAAAGAAATTGAATGATATTAACTGTTCAATTAGTTAGAGAAGGCAAAAAAGAGAGGAAGATTAAAAAGAAACAAAATACAAGTACAATGAATAGAAAACAGTTACAAACATGATTGATGTTAATCCAACAATATCAACAGCCACATCAAATGTGAATGGTCTAAATACACCAATTAAAAGTCAGAGAGTGTCAGAGTGGATTAAGAAAACAAGACCCAACAATATGTTGTCTACAAGAAACTCACTTTAAATATAAAGACATAGATTAAAATAAAAGGATGAAGAAAGATATACCATGCTAACACTAATCAAAAGAAAGCTAGAGTAATTAATTTTTTCAGACAAAGCAGATTTCAGAACAAGGAAAATTTTGAGGAATAAAGAGGAGCATTGTATAAAATAGAGTGGCCAACTCTCTAAGAAGACATAACAATCCCTAATTTATATATACCATACAATAGAGCATGAAGACATTTGAGAGAAAAAATCTTATAGATAACTACAAGGAGCAAGAGAAAAATTTACTATTATAATTGGAGACTTCAACATCTCTCTGCCAGTAATTGACAGATACAGAAGGCAGAAATCAGTAAGGATGTAAAGTTCATCCTTGAATAACACTGGTTTGAACTGTGCAGGTCCACTTACAGGCAGATATTTTTTTTCAATAAATACTGTAAGTCTATTTTTCTTCTTTATGATTTTCTTAATAAGATTTTCTTTTCTCTAGCTTACTTATTATAAGAATACAGTATATAATACATATAACATACAAAATATGTATTAATCAACTGTTATTTGTAAGGCTTCTGGTCAACAGTAGGATATTAGTGTTAACTTTTGGGAGAGTCAAAAGTTATACATAAATTTTCAACTGCAGAGGGGTCAGTGCAGCTAACCCCCACATTGTTCAAGGGTCAACTGCAGCTGAAACAGCAGCATCAATCAATTGGATTTAATTGATATTTATAGAATACTTCTTCCAACAATAGTTGAATAAACATGTTTCTCAAGTTCACACAGAACATTCACCAGGATGGACCACATTCTGGGCTATATAAAACACATTCTAACAAATTTAAAAGAATAAAATCATACGAAGTATGCTCTCAGGCCATACTGGAATTAAACAAGAAAGGAATAACAGATAGTTAGAAAAAATCTCAAAATATTTAGAGATTAAACAACATACTTCTAAATAACACATGGATCAATGATGAAGTCTTGAGAGAAATTCAAAATTTATTTTGAACGAAATGAAATGAAAATACAACTTATCACAATCTGTGGATGCAGTGAAAGCATTGCTTGGAGTGAAACTTATAACACTGAATGCACATGTTAGAAAAGAAGAAAGTAGTAGCCTAAACTTCCACCTTAGGAAACTAGAGGAAGTACAATTTAAGACTAAAGCAAGCAGAAGAAAAACAATAATAAAAATTAGAGCAGAAATCAATGAAATAAAAAAACACACACAGGAAATCAATAGACAAAACCAACAGAGAGACCATAAGCTGGTTTTTTAAAAAGAGCAATGAGGGGGTGGCCAGTTAGCTCAGTTGGTTAGAGTGTGGTGTTAATAACAGCAAGGTTGCTGGTCCTATCCTCATACAGGCCACTGTGAGCTGTGCCCTCCTAAAAATAAATAATTAAAAAAATGAAAAGGGCAATAAAATTGATAAACCTCTAACCAGGCTATCCAAGAAAAAAAAAAGAAGGTATAAATTATTAATATCAGAAATAAAAGAGAGTAACCACTACTGATTCAATTAACATCAAAAGGATAATAAAGGAATGTTGTGAACAACTCTATACCCCAAAATTTGATAGCTTACATGAAATGGACCAATTCTTCAAAAGACACAAACTACTAAAATTCATACAAGGAGAAATAGATTATCTGGATAGGCCTATAGTTATTAAATAAATTTAATCAACAATTAACAACCTTCCAAGAAAGAAAGCAACAGGCCCAGATGGCTTCACTGATGAATTCTACCAAACATTTAAAGAAAAAATTATGCTAATTTTCTACAATCTCTTCCTAAAACTAAAAGTGAAGTTTCCAACTCATTCTGTGAGGCCAGAATTAACAAAACCAGCTAATGCAAAATGAGATAAAGAAGTTATAAGAAAACTAAAGACCGATAGCTTTCATTTACATAGTTACAAAAAATCCTCAACAAAATGTTGGCAAATCAAATCCAACAATGTATAAAAAGAATCATACACCATCACCAAGTGGGATTTATTGCAGGTATGCAAGACTGCTTCAACATTCAAAAATCAATTAATGTAGCCCATCACATCAACGGGCTAAAGAAGAAAAATCATATGATCTTAACAACAGAAATAAAAAAGCATTTGTCAAAATCCACTCCCCATTCATAAAAAAATAATAAAATTATAAAACCTCTCAGCAAACTAGGAATAGAGGGAGACTTAATAAACTTGATTAAAAACAAAACCTATAAAACAGAAAAACAAAAACCTACAACATTATATTTAATGGCAAAAAAAATGGATGCTTTCTGAAATAATACTGTACCTTGTTATAAAGGAGCTAGGTAGGTTGAAAACCTCAGGGAAGATCACCTTTATGGGCTTATTTACAAAAACAAAGCATCTGTTGGTTCTACCCCTTTGTACATCATCATTTCTTAGACTGGGATCAATAGCCCCTCAAATAAATCATTCCCTTTTCTCATCCTTCAAACCATTTCTCTGGACCCTTCAAGCAGTGATCCCCTTCTTCAAGGATTTTTGTACCTACCTGCGATATTACACACCCACTGCATCCAAACCTTCAGCTTTCCAAGACCACACCTTCCAAGATGCCCACTGTAACAATTTGCCCCATTTAAATTTCCCCCATACTCATTCCCAAAAAAGAATCAGATGCTGTGCGTTCCCCATAAAAACACAATCAGCCTTATTTTGCATAAAAACAACATAAATAGGACACTTGTTCCTCCTTCCCTATCTGTGCCTCACAGTGCAGCATACTAGAGTCTGTATTAATTGATAAAGATGATGACATAGCAGCAGACCAAGAACAATTCTGTTCTGTTGAAGCTTCTCTGGTTCTGGTTTGACACTAACTATTGACCAATTACGAGTTTGGGAGTCCCACCTTTAACTGGGAGCAAGAAAGTACAAGCAGTCAAGTAAGTATTCAGAATATAAAAATCAAAACATTAAACGGTGCCTCACATTATCAGAGAAAAATCATGTGCCACTTCAGAATTTACTCAGAGCAACTCAGTTAATAATGTATTACTCATAGCCAAAGTATTACCTACAAGTGATATTTCTATCTTTATATTCTGTTGCTTCCCCGCCCCCCTGCTTTTTAAATTCTATTGCTGTTTAAATGCAAATCCAGAGTTGCATAATGGATGATACTACTAATCTTAAGTTTTTGGTCCTTTGTTTAGAAGTGAGTTTCAAAACCATGGCTGTCTAGACAGCTAAAATTGTCCAAGTGCAGGGAATTTCCAATTTCCATATACATGAATTGATGAAAACCAGCCTGAAAACATCACGTTGCTAGAATCTCAAGGATAAGCAGTCAGCTAGTTGAAGAGTCAGCTAGATAGTTCATATACACGAGCTTCCTAAATATAGATAGCTTCAATATAGACTTCACATAATAAATAGTAGGGGAAGTAAAACAGAACTGCAACAATGATGGCGGTAAAGAAGATACCATAGAGATAATGTATAATTATATAAGTTGTACACTTTACAGCTCTTCACATTGTAGTCCATATAAATCATGCCCCCTAGAGTTGTGCAGTGCACAACTTCTGCAACCATAAACAACAAACCTGGAAACATTCTGATGCTAGTATATAATAGCAAATGCATGCCAACAAACAGCACAAATTTTATGTCTAAAGTTATAAGCTTTATAAATTAGATTTATTTAAAAGAAAAAGTCAATAAATTGTACTTTATCAAAAATTAAAACTTTTGCTGTGTCAAAGACACTGTTAAGAGAACAAAAAGACAAGTAACAGACTAGGAGGAACTATTTGCAAATCATATATCCAGCAAAGGTCTCATATTCAGGATGTCATATATTTAAGAACATGAAAAGATGCTCAACATTGATAGGCTACAGGGAAATGCAAATAAAAACTGCAATGAGATACTGCTGCACACCTATTAAGATGATTTTTTTTTTTTTTAAAGACAATACCAAATATTTGCAAAGATGTCAAGAAACTTCAACTGAACATGCATTGCTGGTGGGAATGCAAAATGGTACATCTACCTTGGGAAATAGTTTGGCAGCTTCTTATAGTTAAACATTCACTTATCACATGACCCATTAATCCCACTCCTAGGTATTTACTCTAGAAAAGTAAAAACTTATGTTCATATAAACCTGTACACAAATGTTTATAGCAGTTCTATTCATAACTGACAAAAACTGAAACTAACACAAATATCCTTCAGGAGATGAACAGGTATGTCCTAAAGGATGTAGTATACCCCTACATGGAATGATACTGAGAAAAAAAAATAAATGAATATTGATATTTGACTAACATGGATGTATCCCAAAGGCATTATGCTGAATGAAATAAAGAAAACGGTCTCAAAAAGTTAAATACAATAAGGTTCCATTTATATGATTATATAGAAAAGGCAAAGCTGTAAGAGTGAAGAATGGGTGGCTGTCCAGGATTGGGGTTGAGGAGGGCTTGCCTACAATATGGGGGAATTCGGGGCGGGGGATGGAACTGTTCTATATTATGATTAGGGTGGTGTTTTCATGACTTTATACATTTGTTAAAATTCATAGTACTATACACCCAAAAAAATATTTTTAAAGTATGTTAATTAAACAAAAAAAGCATTTTAAAAAAATCCCAAATCTGTCCTCATCTCTCCTTTTCCTGCCCCTAATCTAATCCCTCCCTGGCCCTTTCACCTCTTCTGGTACAATGACTGCTGACTGGATTTCCTCCCAATTACAATCCTCAAATCTGTTTTTTTAATGAATTAATTATGAAATATTTCTACTATACAAATTGTTATAAAGAAAAAAAGTCAGATCTACAGAGCTCTTCCCTCTTTAGATTGGAATTTACACCAGTCCCTCTAGTATCCCCAATACTGAGACCCAATGTGAAAATTAAAATAAGCATCCAAAGGAATATCTGTTTGTATTATATTATACACTTATACCATAGTTTAACAAAAATAAAAAAAGCTTGCTTACAGTGCTGGAAATTTTTTTTTCTTTCTTATACGCAACCCATTTTGCTCATTGTTCATTTCTGTGTCTCCTGTCCTAACCACTACGCCCACTGCCTCTAGCAGGTGCTAACCTAATCCTAGTTGAATTGAGTTTCTAGCTGTTTCAATTCAGTAGCTTCCTTGGCTTGATGCCTTTGTCATGTGGACCTGGAGCAAAAGTCAGTGAAAAAATTAACATGCTAGGCCTGGCCTGGCAATACTAATAATGCCTGGCAAAGAGCAATACCCTCCCAGCGACAGCATCTATTAAACAATTAATTAGCTATTTAGGAAACATGAGTCAGAAAATAGAAGAAAGGGAACTTCCCAATGGGATGCTAAAAAATTGCACTGGAGTTAAAAATTGAGAAAAAAAAATAAAACAAAAGAATTTCATCCCAATGTTATTGCAGGTGTTTCTGGATTGATGAGATGAACCTGAGGCAAGTGATTCCAAAACAAATAGAAAAAAATTGTAAAATATGCACTGGTATAATTTAGCATGTAATCAGAGCTGCAGAAAACTACCTTTATGTAGCAATAATTAGTATGCCATAGCTGCTCAAAGGAACCACATTTATTGCTAATAACTGATGCTCAGGTGGTGCTGATCATTCTATCACCCAAAACTAATTAAGGATTTTAAAAATGAGGAGGAAACCCACACAGGGAGACAGAGATAGCTGAACAGATGGGGTGGCTCAAGGGCTCAATGACGTGGAAGGCCGTCGTCTCTTAGTGAACAATTAGCCTGAAAATTCAGGCATGCACACAAGGCCCCTGGGCTCCCTGACATGAGATGAGGAATATTAGGGAGCAGTGAGATGAGCTGACAGCAGGGAGCACTTCCTCTGTGCCAGGGACGTCACCTAATAGAAGCTTCCCCATACCCCTGTTTTCAAAAGAAGGAATTGAGGTTTAAGGAAGCTTTGTGATCTGCTCAAGGTCACACAGCTAAGAAAGTCATGGAGATGGCCTTTAAACACAGCCCATGACCTTAAACATGACATGCTATGCTATGTCTCAAGTAAGCAAAACTGAGCTTTGTGATTCTTTTGCCATCTTTGATACCCAATGTCACCAGTACAAGTCTTGGCCTATGTTCAGAAAGTTTCTACTTGCAACTCTCTCTCTCCACCCCAAATCAGAAGTGATTTGATTTCAGAACACTGGCCTCTGAGCTGGAATACATGAAAAATAAATTAAAAAATAAATGAACGGTTAAAATATTAATATATGACCCTTTGATCTTAGCAATATATTTATAACTATCAGAAATATGATGTTGTAATAAAAATATATAGCTCTAATTTCACATATGGAAGCCAAACTCTGGAGAATTTTTGGGGCCAGCACATGTTTTTCTTCAGCCATTCATCCTCACCCTGTAAAGAGGGGACTGCTTTGTCCCTGTGTTGCTTTGCTGTAAGTTTCCTTTAGGCTGCAAGACACAGAGGCCCATCAAGTTGTCCTAAGTATTGGAGGTTTATTGTAAGGGTGGATGTGGAAGTAAAAAATACAGGATTCTTAACTACTGCACTAGACCACATAGAAAAAAAGGGAACCACAACAGAGCCAGGCCTCCCAGGCTCTGCAATGTAGTTCAGAAATCGACAAATAGGTGACTGAGGTATCCGCCCCTCTCAGCAACATAATCTGCTGATCTGTCCTTCAGAGGCCAGTTTCTCTCGGACTTCACTTCTATTGCATTTATTTTCACTATAACTCTTCAACTTATTGTGTTTGCTCACTGAAAACTTCTGCTTACTCATGCTAATTGTGGGAACAGAAAATATAGGAGGTAAACAAAAAATAAAACTGCCATTAAAGTATATCCTTCAGTATATATATTTAAATAAAATATATATTTATATAAATTATATTTAAATGTACATTATATTAAATATACATTATTAAGTATATATTATATTGTATGTATTTAATATGTGTATTAAATATATATATACTTAAATTAAAAGGCCTATTCAGTAAATAGTGCTGGAACAATTGAATGCCCACGCAGAAAAATAAAACGAACCTCAACATTACCTCAGGTCATACACAAAAATTAACTAAAATGTATTACAGACCTAAATAAAGTTAAAACTATGAAGTTTCTACATAAAAACGGGAAATCATTGTGTCTTTGGGGCAGGAAAAGATTTCTTAGATAGGGCACGAAAAACACCATATCCATTGGTTGTGACAAATAAACTATACCAACATTAATGAGGCAAAGGCTGGGTGTGGGGTATATGGAAACTGTCTGTGCTATTGTTGCAATATTTTTATAAATCTGAAACCAGTCTAAACTATGAACTTTATTATAAAAAATGAATAATAATATTAAAAATATGTAAGTTGACAAAATTAAAACTTTGCTTTTTAATAAACACTATTAAGAAAATGAAAAATAAACTATAACTGGGAAAAATATTTGCAAATCACATATCTGACAAAGGAATTGTATACAACATACATAAAGAACTCTCAAAACTGAAAAATAAAATAAACAACTTTAATTTTAAAAGATTGACATTTCACACTAGAAGATATATGGATGACTTATAAGCACATGAAAAGATGCTTGACATTAATCACTAGGAAAATGAGATACCACTACATTCCTATTAGAATGGCTAAAATTTTAAAGCAAACTATACCATGAACTTAGAGGATGCAAAGCTGTTGGAACTCTCATTGCTGGTAGAAATGCAAAATATCACAGATGCTTTGAAAAAGAGTTTGGCAATTTCTTTAACATATATTTACCATATAGCCCAGTAATCCTTCTCCTAAGGTGTTTACCCAAGAAAAATAAAAACATTATGTCTTGCAGATAAATGTTCATGATCATTAGAAACTGGAAACAACCCATATGTCTATGGACTGGTGAATGAATAAATTGTGATATGTTCACACAATGTAATGTTGCTTTGCAATAAAAGGAGTGAAGTGCTGATATACACAACAAAAATGGATCTCAGAAGTAAAGAAGCCAGATGCAAAAGGCAACATAGTGTATAATTCCATTAATGTGATATTCTGGAAAATAAAAAACTATAGTTTGCCAAGGACCAGGGTGGAGGGAAAGTACTGACTACAAAAGGGCAAGAGGAAACCTTTTGGGGTGGTAGAGTCTATATCTTGATTGTGTTGGTGATCACATGACTGTACAGATTTGTCAAAACTAATCAGAGTATATATCTGAAAAGGGAAGATCTTACTGTATGTAAATTATACCTAAAATATTTTGAGGTATTTGATTGAAAAATAATAATAAATTGGGAATATATCCTCTACTGCTTCTCTTTTTCATTTAACTTCAGAGCATTATATGTATTATGAAAACATGACTTTAATGACTACACAAAATTTCATTGTATGGGATATTGTCACATAATTATTGTCCCATTACTGGACATTGTTTCTTTCTAATTTTTCTTAAATATATTCTTACACAAACATCTCTGTACACCAATTTAGTTTTTCATCTTTGATTGCATTGGAACAAGATTCTAAATGTGAAATTACAGAGCAAAAGGGTATAAACATCAGGTTAAGGTTCTGGATATTTCCTGCCAATTTGCTCTCCAGAAAAGGAGAAAATAGCTTACATGTCTATCATTATAAGAGTGGGTCTATAATAGAAATCTTAACTATATCTTTATTTTTTACCATGAAGCAATCATACAAGAAAAGACTTACTCAAAGTGTTTGAGGGAGATAGCTCCCAAACTCTCAGGTCTAAAACACCAAACTGAACATCAGAAAAAGGTCTCTGGAGTAGTGAGAAAAAGAACAGGAAAGAGAAAATGAACAGAAAATTTACAGGAAAGAGGATTTTCTGTGAAATTTCCAGGGGCCCCTTTAATCAAAGTTTTCTTGAATAATATTTTCCTCAAGAAGAGAGATTAGTTTTTCAGTTTGTAATACATTCTTTTGAATAATGAAGAACAATTAGGAAAATACTTCATCAGAATCCTATTCACACTTCTATTTTCAAGAGCAATCATTTCAACTAAGATATTCCTCTCCTTTTAACCAGCATGTTGGAATTTTCATAATCATCTTTCAACATACCAAATCCTGTATTCCACAGTAGAATCCTAAGCTCACAATATTCTCAATATTTTTTCATGCACTGGTCACTATATTCAAGATACAGTTTATACTAATCGATGACACTCCTTTTCAATAGAAACAGAAAGTCATTATTCATTAATTTTCTAATGATGTCTCTATTCAGACATAAGCTCTGCTATAACCAAGGTAAACACATTGTTGCTCTAAAATTTTAACTAAAAAGTGACCAAACTAGAAGAACAAAACGGGACAACATTAAATTCAGTTTTAAAGTATCTTCATTAGTGAATGAATACAATTTCTGAACCTCAGCCATACATATATCTCCATCTCTAACTTGAAAGATGAGCAATGTCTGTCTGAATAGCTCCATCTAAAGCCCTCTTTTCCAAATTATTCATGCAGGCATGAGTTTTGATTGTACAGAATTCATATAGAATATTAATCTGTATCATGAAACATCAGAATAGAAAGAACCCTGATTTGCCCAAATCCTCACAGCAGGTTGGTGGTTGTGTTGACTGTGAACTCAGCTTCTAAACCTTGCACTCGCCATACTCACCCTGTTCTGCCTTGCTCTCTGCTCCACGCTGGCTGCGATAACTCATCTGACTGTGCATTTCAGCTTGCTCCTGCCAGAATCCTTGTTCTGTGAAATGAATTAAAAATGACACCAATGAAATTTCCATGCCAAAGCATCTTTAATATTTCATTATATCTTCCCAGATTCAGAGGAGACCAAACCTAACTTGTAAAATCAAAGAAATATGTTTAGGAAAAAAATTTTTTTAACAATGCACATCAATTTCTAGATCTAAATATTATTATTATTGTTGTTGTTGTTGTTATTCTTTAGGACTTACTTTTTTTAAGGAAAATGACCCATGATTTGAATCATTTGAAAATGATTGGAATAGGCAATCAAAATAAATATCACATCCCTCCACTGTGATCCTCTCTCCCTCTCTCTCTTTTACACACATATACACACACACACACACACACACACACTCACACACACACCTGTTTCCTATAGACTGCCAGGAACCTACCCAAGGTGTCCCTTACCCCAGGACATCACCAATACACGAAACTCCACCAGCACTTATGACCAAGGTGCCCAGACATCCTTACTAAGGCCAGTGCAAAGAAAAATGGAAGGAGGCAGAGTGTCCCTCAGGCCCCCTCTCCTGGTGTTTCAGTGTCCTCTCTCCTTCCAGGTCTCACTGTATCTCACCCACCCTGTTGTCACAGCCCCTTTCCCCATCTCCAACTACCTGATAAACCTACCTTGTGTTAAATTCCTCCAGCAAAACACAATAAAAATCCAAGGAGGAAATCTAAGCATCCCTGTGGAAGTGGATCAGCTGATAAAACACTGGATGGAGAATTGGAATATGAGAAATCTCATCCCAGCTGTACCACTCACTAGCTGACAACACTGGGCAAGGCCCTGTGGCTCTCTGGGCTGGGACATTAAATTGAGGGGGCTGTGCTGGGTTGTTTCTAGAAGTGGCTCTAAGTCACACCTTTTAACGTTCAGGATGGTTGTCCATTCATTAGAATTAACAGTCGTCAAGCATTAAAGAGTCTGAGTGGTGGAATCACTTCAGGAGTGGTGGCTGCTGCAGCAAGTGCATCCTGGCATCACCTCCTCCTTCAATCGCTCCTGAGGCCTGGCCTGAGGACACCGAGTGGGGCTCTCAGCCAAGGGTCAAGCTCCATACTCAGTGGCCCTATAGTCGAATCTACATCTGCCCCAGGTTTGGGAATTCACCCAATGGCTGTGTCACTTGACCAAATGCTTCCTCAAAAAGCCATTGAATGTTAGTCAAACCCTCAGGACATACAATTTTGATGAGCCCCTTCTGGTTTGTTTTGCTTTGTTTAAAATACCTAGCTCAGCCTTCTGGTCAAGATGGTGGAGTAATTAAACTCTGCTTCCCTCTTCTCACAACCACATGAAAATGAAAACTAGACTACAGAACAACCATCACTGAATGACTTGAAGTCTAGATGAACCAAAGCCCTACAACTAATGACCTACAAAAGAAGCCATGTTAAGACTGGTAGGAGGGGCAGACATGCAGAACAGACTGGTCCTACATCCACGTGTGGCCGTTAAAAACTGGGAGGGTTATCTTGGCTACAGAGATTTCCCTGACAAGAGAGGGGTCCTAGCCCTACACCAGGTGCCTAGCTCAGGGTTCCAGTTCTAGAGAGAGAAGTCCTATAACTTCTGGCTGTGAAAACCAGTGGAGCTTGTGGCTGAGTGAGACAGAGGGTGGCTTGAGTCCCAAGTGTTCTTCTGAAAGGGACTATGCATGAACTCATTCTCTCTGAGCTCCAGCTCTGCAACAGCAGCTCAAAAGGTGCCAGGGACATAGGGGAGGAAATGAATTGCCTGGCTTCAGGGTGAGGGCTGGAGGAGCAGCTTACTCCCAAGGGAGGAGCTGGTGGAAGCCATTGTTTCTTTGTTGAGCCCTCCCCACAGACATCTGCCATGCACAGGTGAGTGCCATATCCGAGTCTCCATGTACCTAGCTAACACCATTCATCCTGTCCCGGTGATTCTCTGAAACCCCACACCACCCAACTTGCAAGCCCATCCGAGTTGCTTCCAGTGGCTTTTTCATACAAACAGCCTGACTTGGCTCATGTTGTGGACTTCCCAAAAATCTCTGAAAGGTTCACAAACCCCAAACAAGCAGCATCTGGCCTCAGCATGCCTTGTACCTCTTGCTAAGCAGTCCCAAGCCTGGCACTAGTGGTAGCTTGCCTCAGTTCACAGCATAGCCTCTCTCAGGTACCACCAAGGCCAGTACAAGCGGCAACCATCTGCAGATCATTTTCTCATACCAACTGACTGTGAACATGGCACAGGCAGCAGCTGACGTTGGCCTGCACCAGAGCTCCTCCCAAGAGGCCCCAGAATCAACACAACCAGTGGCCAGTGTCAGACCACACCAGAGCACCACCCAACCACCTTCACAAACAACACACCCAAAGGGCAAACTCAGCAGGCACCAGAGCCCCACTAAAGTGAATCCTGCTCTGTAGGGTCAGTCCCTGCACAACAGCTCCTCCACTGTAGTCATCAGCCAGTCCTCACAACAAGTCAGCTTGAGTCATTCCTTCCCATTGACATGCAAACAGCAACCAAGGCTCAATTACAACAGGACACAAACAGCCCACACAAAGGACACACCTGGAGCACCTGCTCAGGTGACCAGCGAGACTGACACTGAGCCTTACAGGACACCTACTACATAAGGCAAGTCTGCTAAGACTCAGCAGTCCTACCTAATACATAGAAACAAACAAAGGGAGGCAGCAAAAACGGGGAGACAAAGAAACACGTCTCAAATGAAAGAACACAACAAAACTCCAAAAAAGGAACAAAATGACATAGAGACAAGCAATCTACTAGATGCAGAGTTCAAAACACTCGTCATAAAGATGCTCAAAAGGGAATTAGCATACGCTCAGTCTACGCTGTCATCCTGTAGCAGTCTACAGAGCTGATACCATAAATTGGAGGAGGTGTCTGCCGTGGGACCTGCAGGATTCTAACAGAAAGACTGGCAATTGGGGCGTAGAGAAGGAAGGTTTAAAAATGCATGTGACTCCCCATGGCTAGACTTGTGAAATCTGTATTTTCACTGTATTTAAGGTTATCCTAAATAACCTTCTCTTTTACCTGATTGTGGCATTTAGAAGAGGTTGCACATAAAGTGGCTGATGATGGCTTTGGACATAAGCCAGATTGCCCTGAGACCCTCAGCCAAACTAGACAATCCAAGCATAGGAGCAAAGGAACTCATGCTTTTGTTCATTCATTCATAAACGTATTCACTTCACAAACATTGAAAACCTATGCTGTACACCAGGAGAAATACAAAAGTGAATAAAACAAGGTTCTTAATTGGTTTACTTTTCCACCTTGAGATTTCACAATCCTATAGTAGATTTCTCCAGAGGTGAAGAATTCATTTCGCTTCCTCCAAGTGTTTAAAAACATAAGTGGAGGGAGGGGAATATGACAGATGTGAATTCAAATCCCAGTCCTGCTACACAGATATGTGGTATTTGGCAAATTTCTTAACATCTTTAAACTAAGCGTTAGTTTATTAATCTATTAAGTACAAATGATAATAGCTATTTCATAGGATTGTTAGTTTTGCTTTTAAGAAAAGCAAGCATAAAGTGCATAGAATAGTACCTGGTGTATAGTGGAAATTAAAGTTAATTTGTTCCCTCTATTATCCTGTGTATTTCTGACCATTTCCTATCAGTTTGTACTGAGGGCAAGTCTTGTGCATCTCTGTGCTCTTCCCAATACTTTCAGCACCTTTTGCATGACCACTTTTATTGAATTTGACCTCACCCTCCCAAAGTGAACACTTATTGAATTGAAGCTAACCAAGTTGCAGGCACTATTTTAAATGTTTTACCTGTGTTACCTTACTTAATTCTTATAAGAGCTCTATGAGGTAAGTGCTATCTTGCACATGTTTTCACAGCTGAAGAAACTAAGGAACAGAGAGATTGAGTAGATTACCCAAAGGTCTGAAGCTAGAGGTAGGAAGGCAGCCTAGCTCCAGGGGCCACCCTCTTAACCACTGTGCTATGCTGCCTCTTGCTAAGGCACTGTAAGGTAGTGATTGTTAGGTGGTATTGGGTTGTAAGTAAGATCATAAGTTATCAGTTTTCAGCCCATTCATTTGATCAAAAATTGCTAGAAATTCATCAAAAGTTTATTACATAGGTTTCTGTATTACATACTACATACATATATATGTATATATACTATATATGTATATACAGAGTGCCCAAAAGTGTATACACACTTTAAGAAAGGAAAAAACTGTATTAAAATTACAATGATGTAACCACTTTGAGCACCTCTTGTAATTGCAGAAGTCATACATGATTTGTATTCATCTTTCGTTATTGGTATATATTGAGTATTACAATTTTAATACACTTTTCTGTAATTAAAATTGTAATGTTTAAATAAATAAAAATTGTACAGTAAAAGACACATTGCCATTAATCCCCCTCAAAATACTCTCCCCCCTCCCACTTCAAACACACTTATCCCATCATTCTTGCCACTTTCTGAAGCAGTGCTGGAAGTCCTCTTTTGTGAGTGTCTTTAGTTGCACTGTAGTGGCTGTCTCCATGTCCTGAATCATTTTGACTTTGGGGAAGAGCCAGAAGTCACACGGTGTGGATGAAAACACACCGTAATGCTTTTGTTTGACAGAAATTGCCATACCAGAAGCGATGTGTGTGTGACACAGAGTATTGTCATGATGGAGGATGAAGTAGAGACACTCATTAAAGAAGACTTCCAGAACTGCTTCAGAAAGTGGCAAGAACAATGGGATAAGTGTGTTCATCGTGAGGGGGGAGAATTTTAAGGGGGATTAATGGCCATATGTCTTTTACTGTAATAATTTTTTTAAATGTATATAAACATTCACCATATCTTTTAATTACACTGTGTGTGTGTGTGTGTGTGTGTGTGTGTGTATTTTTCCTCCATTACAGGTTGCTTCTATTACACATAAAACTGAAATGATACAGCTAGTTCTCCTGTAAAATTTGGGAGCATGTATTCTGGGTTTGTATGAACTCCATAACACAATGAAGTTCAATGTCTCCTGATCATTTGCACATGGCCAGCACTGTAGTAATGACACAAAGATGAGAAAGATGAATCCTGCCAATTAGGAATTCATGGTCTAAGAGGAGAGAAAGAGAGTTACATAAGGAGGTAATTACAACATAATCAGTGTGAAGAAGTATTATGGACACAGGAGAATTAAATAAATATCCCCGAGACCCTTTATTTAATAAAAAAAACAAAAACAAGTCCTTTTTCTGAAGACATCTTTCACGTGGGTTCTCATGAGTGTACTTCTCACTAATTCCACAACAATTGAGAGCTGAGCCCTGCTGAGACAAGACCTTCCAACTTTCCTCTGCTCAGCTGGCTTCAAATAAATCTGGATATTCTGCACTTCAACAAAGTCTTCCTCTCCCACCACCCAACACTCAGCCCTCTCAATACCCAGATTTCTACACAAATCAACATACAAGGTGAAATCCAGGCCATTCCTCACTGGGACAGGATGTCCACTATGTTATGGATTATTTCAATAAAATCCTGCCAAGGGCTGGAGAAAGAAGTCTAAGAGGTGAACTCGTGTCTACTCAAATGCTTGGTTTTATGACAATTTAAGTTCACTGGGCTTGGGTTAACAATAATCAACATCATTCTCAATTTCAGGGCTAGTTTTGTACGAAGGATGGAGAGAAAAAGAATGAATATATAATGGACTTTTTTAAAAGCTCAGCTTTAAAATGGGAAGAATATAGAGAAAAAATGTCTTTTCATTTCATGTTAAAAGCAGAAGGAAAATTTTTTTTCAGCTTTGAAGAACAAAAAATAATAGCATTACACAAAGCAAACTTTTTAAAGATAAGTTTTATAATCTTATTAGCAGAAACTTTTTAGTACAAAATTTACAGATTATGGTATTTCTCATAACTCCTAGGGAAAAACATTTCATTGCTTAAATATTATCCGACTTCATGACAATCTTTCCTTTTATTTTTTTAAAACATAGTTCACCCTAATCAAATAAAAATAGTTTATCTAATTTATACTTCTAACTCCATTGCAGTACATAGCATGGCTGATCAACAGAGATGATATTTTCATTTGAGAGCAAAAATA
This sequence comes from Rhinolophus sinicus, assembly GCF_057876585.1. NCBI lineage: Eukaryota > Metazoa > Chordata > Mammalia > Chiroptera > Rhinolophidae > Rhinolophus > Rhinolophus sinicus. Next base: position 49,917,049 of record NC_142504.1, read on the forward strand.
AAAGACATGGGTTTACTTATCTCCCACTAAGAAAACCAACTCCTACCAGAGATAATAAAACATCTGGGTATTGAATGTGTCAGTGCTATTCCAAATGTTCGTACTCAATTTGAGGAAAAGTTGGACAAGTTTGGTCAAATGTCCAGTGGAATAATGCAAAGGAAGTAAAGAAAGCTCTGCAGGAAACTGCACTGAAAATTAATAAAAAACTGGAGACTAGTTTTGTACAGGATCGAGATCTTTGAAAAGCTCTAAATTTATACTGACAAAGACCTTATAGAGATTTGCTACCATGTTATAAACAATGCTGTGAAAATCCAAAGGGCTATAATTTTTAAGGCAGGATTTCTCAAAGTATGATCTGACCCTCCCTCACCTCACCCCACATCAGACCATGGAGTGCTTAGTAAAGGTACAGATTCCAAGGTCCCACACCTCTATATTTTCAGGTAATTCACCATTTATTAGTACAATGCCCAAAACTAGCACGTCTTCCAACCTGCAAAGGACAGATGCATAAACTACACTTCCTTTATCATAAAGTTTAGGTTAGTTTGGTAAATGGATGAAGATGACAAAAACACATCAGCCTGCAGGGAACAGTGAAGCCTTTCCTGCCGTTTTCTGAGGAGGAGAACAGACACTGTGCTATGGCCCCGCAGGGATATAAATGATAAATGTCTATGCTTGTGTCAGAACTAAGCATGCTACCCTGCCACAGTTAACCACAGTTATCCAGTGAAATGGTCTACATTTGCTAGAGACTCGCTGACTAATCAGATTCTTACTGCTCATGGGTCTGGGAGGTGAGCTACATGGAGAAAAACAGATAAACCCAAGTGGCCAGGATATAGATGACTTGGAAAAGAAGGAACGACTTTCAAATGACATAGCTATTCCATATCATAGGTTTGCTGTGACTCTGAAATGCTGATACATTTGAAGAGGGCAAGTGTCAGTGATGAGTAAATATTGGTATTATTAGTATTCATGATTGCTAACATTTCTTACAATATTTTGAGGTAGGTTATAAAACAAATTGGCAGCGCTGCCATTCCGGGCAGCTTGCTTCAGGTGACACTACTGCCTCAAGGTAGTACAGCCTACAGACTGTTTTGTGAGTAAATCTCTCTGTTTAAGCCATTGGTGGCAAGATTTCTTTTATTCACAGCTGAATGCATTCCTAACTGATACTACAGGCATGTACTCAATCCCATTAAAATATACTTTCCCATTTTATTGGCACAGATAGCATTTATGATGCCACCCTTCTCAAAGGTGAAATTAAGAACAAAGTTGAACAGATGACATTTGAGGAAAGATGGCAGAAGGGTTTCCTAAATGAAGTAGTCTTGCACAGTCCCATATTCTGTGATATTAGCATACCCTCAGAAAACAAACTGTAAGACCTGCGGTTCTCTTCGTTATCACATAACTGGAAATTTAAGAGTGGTTCCTCATCAGTCTCAGCAGAAACCCAAGATAAAGAAGGGTGTGCTTAAAAGAACGGAGACCATATATATGTGTGTGT